>NW_026947509.1:25998266-28398266 GCF_034190915.1 Cavia porcellus | reverse complement strand
ATAATATGCAACCAAAGCTCATATACCCATCAAAACTCTCTCTCAAAATTAATGGAGAAATAAGATGCTTCCAAGACAAGGAGGAACTGTGGGAGTTCGTGGCCACCAATCCAACCCTACAGAGAATGCTGAAGGACATTACAGAGAAAGAGAGGAAGGGATACCAGGATTCCAGCAACAGTAGCAGAGAGGCCTCAATGAATGGGGCAGACAGTGGAATGAGGGAATAAGATGGACAAATTATAGCAGAAAAGTGGAGTAGCAGACATGAGGCAGAGACGGTAAGCTATAGTCTTTAGTATAGACAGCTCTGAAACACTATAAAAAAAGAGGCAGAGGTCATTGTTAATGGTGTATAAGGATTTAAAAGACACAGTAGTCTTATCGCCATATTTAGTTTGAATTTAATTTGTTCTGGTTTGTCCACTCATGTCAGATTTGAGGGCACAGACATCTTGACCCAAAACTAGCAGGTTATACCATGGTAACTATCCTTACTTTCCTATTAACTTAAACTGAAATCCTGTATTACTTACATTGTCTTACTATGACTGATTTTAATTGAATCTGAATCATAAGACTATGGGTTGGCCTTGGCTGATTTTATTTGAATTTGGTATGCTTGTTAGTATCAACACTAAAAGTAGAGGCAACTACTCTGAGGATGACAAGATGTAAAGGATATCCATACTGGTATTAACTATTAACAGCTCTCAAATCCTACAATGCTTTCAAAGTTAAGTTTTTATAAAAATAGGTAATACTATGTTTAACTATAATAAGCCAGTGTTGTGGACAAATCTATTGAAAATAACAAGAGAAAACATAGTAACTATGGAAGATCATCTATACTGTGGTCTTATATGTCTCATCCATTGCATGTTTTTCTAGGAAATTGTTTTGCTGTCTTGCTACGACTTGGTTTTCCCTATAATACAGAGAGGATAGATATATATGTAGAAATTCACACATGAGTTTTTTTTTAAAATTATTTACAGGAACAGATTATACAATGCAAGATGTAATGAACAGATACTCTGAAGAAGAGACGCTAAGAAACCCGAGGCTAATTTTGTAGTATTATGATATAAATTCTAGAAATACTATTGTTCGCTGATTAGAATGACATTGGACTGGTTTCTTGAGTTCAGTTTCAGCATATGTAGAGATGGGAACAGCTATCACAAAGAGAATGAGAGATGCGATGGTGGTTATTATTGTCTTTCCTAATGTTAGATCTTGAAGACCTAAAAAGCCTTCATCATCCTGTAATGATTTGATTAGTTCTATAATATACAATAAGTATATAAAGTGGGTGAAGATGGGGACAACTATTTGTAAGAAACTGGCGACAGTTAGATAGACAGTGAAGATCTCCAGTGGACTTGCTTTGAAATCTGTATTTCTTTAAAATGTTTTTTTAACTGTTTTGTTCTGTTTTGATATGTTTAATTTTACCCTCCTTGAGATGTAAAACAAATGTGTAGGACTGATAACCATATTACTGAGCTTTTGTTCGATCATTGAGCAGAACTGTTTGTAGGGTCTTTTTGAATGTCATTCTAAATACTTTAATTCTGTAACCTGAGCAGCTATTTCTAAGATGACAATATGTAACTTACCAACCAGCCATTTCTTACCATTTATTTTTCTGTAATTTTGTATTATTTCTACCTTTTTTATTTCCATGTATTTTTTGTTTCCTTTTCTTTAAATAAAAATAAATAAATAAAAAAAATAAAAATGCATGGTCATTTTAAAGGTGAGGATTTTGTTGAAGTTTGCCAAGTTGTGTTTAGCTTGTATACAAAACAAAGAAAATCATGGATTCATAACACCAGTCACACCTATGATATTAACCTCCATGAACTGAAGCAGAACAAGAAATGTGGAAGTAATTTTTCAAATCAATGCAGCATTACAGCCATCCAAGGAATTTCCATAGAGGAAGTAGTACAACCTGACCAGAGAGGCTGCACGGTTCCCAGTGTTGTTCCAGAAGTGCAGAACGTATTTGCACCTACTGTGGAGCTTGGCACAAGCCCAGAGTCCTTCTCAAGGCATCCTTAAATTCTTTATTCCTCAAGCAGTAGATCAAAGGGTTCAAAATGGGCGTGAGGATGGTGTATAGAACAGAAATGAGCTTGTTGGAGCTCCGAGTATCGATGGCCTGGGGTCGGACATACATGAAAAGCAAAGCTGTGTAGAAGATGGTGACGACAGTGAGGTGGGAGGCGCAGGTGGAGAAGGCTCTCCAGCGGCCCGTGGCCGAGGGGATGCGGAGCACAGCCAGCCCAATGTGTCCATAGGAGAGAATGGTGGCCAGCAGCGGGAACACCAAGATAAGGAAGGCCAGGATGAAATCCACCAGCTCTGCAGTGGAGAAGTCTGTGCAGGCCAGCTTGAGGATGGGGGAAATGTCACAGAAGAAGTGGTTCAAGACATTGGAGCCACAGAACGTGGCACTGGAGATGAAGTAGACCTTGATCACAGAGATGGTGAAGCCGCTGGCGAAGGAGAAGACCACGAGCTGCACACACAGCTCCGTGGTCATGATGACTTGGTAGCGCAGTGGGTGGCAGATGGCCACATAGCGGTCATAAGCCATGGAGGCCAGAAGCACGCACTCAGTGCACACCAGGGAGCTGAAGAAGTAGAGCTGAGTCATGCACCCCACAAATGAGATGCGCTTGTGCTGCAGCAGGAAGCCATCCAGCATCTTAGGAATGATGTCACACACATACCAGATCTCTAAGGTTGACATGATGCCCAGGAAGTAGTACATGGGCCTGTGGAGGGTGGCACTGGTCCAGACAGTGAGTATGATGGCCGAGTTCTCCACCAGGACAAAGAGGTAGGTGAGCAGGAAGAGGAGGAAGAGTGCGTACTGCAGGCTAGGGGCCGTGGGGAAGCCCAGCAGGATAAAGGTGCTGACCCTGGTGACATTCTCCCCCCTCATCTTCCTGCACCTGCAGAAGATCAGCGAGCAAGGGTGACAGATGCAACGCAGAGGGGAGAATGCAGAGCAAGACCTGCAGGTGAGCTTTGGCCTGCGATGCCCACCTGGCTCCCATGAGTTGCAGGAAAGAACGATAAATCTACTGTGATGCCTCTGACATGATATGTGCAGGTTCTACCACTCTCTGTGCTTGGGATTTGAGCCCCACACCCACAGCCCACTCTCATCAGTGTGCCAGGGTGACTGTGAAACTGAAGTTCAGTTTACAATCTGGACCCCTCAGGGATCTGTCCACACAAGTCTTGCCCTGTTGTTTTCCTTGCCGTGAGCTGTGAATGCCCAGGGTTATTGGGCATTCTTCCTGCTTAGTAGATATTTCACCTTTGTCTAGATTCAGAGGATATTTTTTATAGAGGATGTGTGAGCAGTAGTGTTTCTGGGATCGGACAGAGTATCTAGCACTCAGCCAGGCCCCACACCCAGACTCTCCCTCGGGCTGGTTCTTCAGCTGCAGCAAGGAGGTGGCCTTTTCCTCACCTCTACAGACCACAGGGGCATCAAGGAAGGGAGAGGTTCCATCAAAGTTCTAGGGAAGAACTGACTATGCTGAGCACTGTCTGACAAGGAAAGGGCAGGAGTGTAGGGTGTCCTCCAGGGCCTAGGGCTGAGCAGGGAGCGTTTGCCCCACATGGGACAAGTGTGATGGACTGAGAGGAGAAGGTGATACAGCCAGGCTCTTACCATGTACTTCCAGAGCATCAAGCAGAGGCCTCAGAGCCAGACTCCTTGGGCCAAAGGGTATTGTTCCTCTTTGCAGGTGACCCGGGCCTTCACATGAGTTGTTACTTTCAAAGGGAGACTCCAAGGTTTGAAGGGAAAGGTTCACAGGCTTAGGCAAAATTGTAGCTCACCAGTACACAAGGTGGGTCTTCTAACGCCAAGGCCATCACCTTCATCATGAGATGGCAATGACAGAAAAATGAGCCCATCCATGGGTGCTAGCTAGAAATCTGAAATTATTGAGACTGATACATTTGACAGTGCCTTCAAACACTAATCAGCTATAAAAACAAAAGCTCACAAAATTGATACTACTAGTTAGAAGAAAAGACAAAGAATGCTCTCGAAGAAAGAAATCCCAGGATATTTAGATGAGTAAACCAGCTAAAGGGACTGATTAACTTCTGTCACATTTGTCCTGCAGAATACTATGCAGCCACTAAAATGAAAAGGCAGATATGTGTCAGTCAGCTTTGTGTCACTGTGACCAAATAACCAAAAGAACCAACTCAAAGGGAGGATGAGTTTATATTGGCTCTAAGTTTGTCCCTGTTGAGTTGGAGCTGTGGTGACAAAGTATATCATGGCCAGAGACTATGGCGAAAGAGGCCTGCTTGTTCACCTCATGGCAGCCAGGGTGCAAAGAGGAAGGGCACGGGTCTCCAGACTCCCTTGAAGTTTATGCCTCAACCATCTAACCTCCTCCCATCACACCCCTCCTCTCCCTAGATGTCCTCCCAACTGCTGACAAAGTACCACAGAGTACCTGACAAAGCCTTGAACACACACCTAGGGGGCCACCCAAGATCTACAGATATGCAGGGTTTCTAAGATACACAGCTAAGGTGCAAGAGGTCAGTACAGCACACAACAAAGGCCAGACACAGCCCAGCAGCAGCAGTGAGCACCACCCAAAAAGCAGGAGCGGGGGTCACCGGGATGGGGAAAGTCCCTGAGACACAGGTGGTGAGGAGACATTTTCATGGTAAATCTTTTCTACTTTTAGAATTATATTTCATGGGAAGGTATTACTTATTCAAACCATAGGTCTCTGACTTATTTTTAAATGTCATTGTCCTTTAAAAATAAAAAGCTATGGACTGAAATCAAAAGATCAACATTTTCCCAAACCGTCACTCAACATCCGTACTGAACACACACAGCTTGAGTAACCTAAAAGGAAATAAATTGTGTTGTGTTGTCTGTGATACTCTTGAAATGTGGCAGACATTCCAATTGTGAACTTTCAGAGAACAACATGAAAATGAGGAGTTGAAAGAAAAACTCAGAAAAATAATAAAACTATTTGTCTTCTCAAAATAGTACAAAAATTATAGTAGAGAAAGAAAACCCAAAAGAAGATGAAACAGAAATACACTGTCAGCATCTGTTAGAGCATGGACAAGGAGAAGATTAGGATGAATCTCAGGACTAGGATGGAGAGGATAGATGCTTGGAGAACAGTTGTGACACGGAACTGTTAGACACTGGCCAGAAGTGCATGAAGTAGGTCTCCCAATATGGTAGCAATAGTGTGCTTCATAGTGTGAATTAATGAAGCACACCAAAACATTTGTTCTTGCCAATGTAATGCTTACACGCAACAGACGTTTCATTGCTAAGAGTGTCTGCCACGGAACTGCAGGCAGCGCAGCCCTGGCCCTGTGCTTGTGCCTCTTGACAGCTGGATGCCCTGACAGCCTCCTTTGTTTCTGGCTACTTCCACTGTGGCTTCCATCCCCCGAGAGCAATCTCCATCACAGAGTTCTCTTCCATTAGTGGCTCTGTCATGGTTCCCTATAAGCCAGCTTCACACTCTGAGAGCAAAATTACAGCTTGATTACCACAGCCCATGGCCCTCAGAGCTGCTGCTAGGATGCTGTGGGAACTCTGAAGACCTCGGAAGAATGAGCTTAGGTGCAGGAGAGAAATGTGGGGGGGGGGGGGATCTGCAGACGTGACCGAGGTCCAGCAAACCATGATCAGTTGGGACATGCCACCCTTCTATTTTCATCCTTGCAACTGTTTGCCCCCTCTTGTTAGTTCTCAAATCCCACAGAAATTACTTAAGAAAGGGAAGAATAGAGGGTGATGCTCCAGACACAGAAGAATGCTGGGGCAGCAGCCTAGTCACCAGGCAGGGTGGGCCCAGAGGATGCTGGGGTGGCAGCCTGATCACCAGGGTCCTCTGAACTGGGAGGGATGAGGGGCGAGAGGCTGCTTGGGTGACAGAAGCTCTCTCAGAAGTCCCTGCACAGCAGCAAAACATACAAAGGCAGAGGTAATGGCAGGGGTTCAGGAGGAGGAAAACAGGGCAAAGGCCTTGCCGGTTGCCAGAAGAGATCAGGAGAGTTCTGCAGCTTCAAGGGGAGGGATTCTAAAGTGTCTGGAGCGAAGAAAACACATTTTATAAAAGGGAAGGGAAAAAAATGGGTCAGCTTTTGCTTTCTGAAAATAACCAAAGGTCCAGGGCACCACAGCACAAAGCCTGTGGTGCGGTAAGTGGGGTGTGATCAGAGCATGTGCCAGCCATGAGGGAGGTGGCAGTGAGACAGGCTTGGCATCACCTGTCCTGAGAGGCACTTGCAAGCCTGCCCTCAGTGTGACACTCCAGTGCCACAGCCAGAAACCTGGGACAAAGCAGCAGTCCCGCCCTGGGCATCAGGCAGAGTAAGACCACTACAGAGGGACAAAGACCTGAAACCTCACACTTGGTCCTGCTGAGGGGCCACAGCACAGGGTACGGAGCAAAACACAGACATCAGTCCTTGTCAGCTGAGATGTGGAATGGGAAATATCAACACTGATGTGGAGAAAAATAGAGACCAGGTGTATCAATTACACACAAGATTATTAAAAGCAAACTCTATGTTTGATTTCATTTTCAGAGGGGGGAATGAAAACCTATATTTTATCCTTAAAATTCATAGTTCAAGTATCATAAATTCTTGAAAAAAGTGCGAACAAATTGTTTAAAAGGATGCAGATTGTATAAGTATTAAAAGAACAATAAAGGAATATAGAAATAAGCAATAAAAAGCACCTAGAATTAAGCATAAAAATGACTAGCTTAAGAAAAATATCCATTGGTTAAACCTAATTGACAAAGGGAAAAGACTTCCAGCTTAGGGGAAAAATCTATTACACAGTACCTACAAGATGTAGCACTAAAAATCTCAATTCAGTGTGAAATTCCAAGCTTAGGCTCAGTGTGATTTCATAATTTATAACTGATCAAGTCAAATTCAAAATGGTGAGTTTTGTTTACATGTCTTTTACTGCATTGCCCAACCTCAACATAGAATCTGCCAAAAATGACAATAATGGAAGAAATAGGCAGAAATAAGGTCATGAGACCAGATTTTAATTCACATCTCACACATCTCTGCCAGCTCTTACCAGTCAAAGCAAATAAAGATGTACTTCACCAATAGTATAATTTAGAATTTTGATTTTAGGGCCACTAAACTCAGCATCCTAAAAAGATTTTTTATAGGACCCATAGAAAACTTGGAGAAATAATCTATAATAACATCTAAAATGTTCATTATTTCTCCAAAGTAGAAATCACGGATCCCCCGTGATCTTACATGCAATGATATAAAAAGTTGAGATTAGTTCACCCGGAGTAGATTCTACTTCTGACCGCGTGGAAAAAGGAGAGCACAGCCTCCTGCTGTCCCCAGGCTAGGGAGGACGTGAGAGCCACAGTCACAAGCATGAGGGAAATATCAACAATGACAGTGCACAAACATGAGACCACGCTGGGTTCACTGGCAACTTGAGTATCAAATGTTTTTGTGGTGGCTCACGCCTGTAATCCCAGCACTTGGGAGGCTGAGGTGAGAGGATTGTTGCGAGTTCGAGACCAGCCTGGGCTACAAAGTGAGCTCAAGGCCAGCCTGAACTGCATAGCAAGACCCTGTCTCCAAAAAAAAAAGAAAGAAAGAAAGGAAGACAATGAGTCAGAAAGAAGGAAAAAATAAGTGCTCAACACAAAAAGAAAATACTATAAAGTAAGTATGAGGAAAGCAGAAGGATGAATAGGAATAGGGAAAAACAAAATCAGTTGTAATGACCTAGGAGATATAGACTTGATACAAAGCAGCAGCGGGTAAAGGGGGAGAAGAGTGTGACAGATGAGCCTCTGACCGGCTGAACAAACAGGAAAGCCGGAAATAAACACGCAAATGCAAACTCAGCAGTGAAAAGACAGCTTCAGTCGGCGCCATCAAGTCAGTGTAGAAAGCAGGGCCGCCTGCTGAACAACCTGGAGGCCTGCTCAGCGGTCCTCACAGGGTCACTTTCCAGGGACAGGAAAGACACACAGGGAGCCAGAACCTGGCAAGTACAGTCTATCAGGGAGAATGGTCTTCCCCGAGCAGACGGAGTGGGTGATAACAGAAAGTGGATCCCCATGCTAAACTGGAGACTCCCTTGGGCTGCTCGGAGGTGCTGGCCACAGACCTGCCCCCCCCCCCCAGGACAGGTCGCCCCAGTCTCAGAGCTGCTGCAGAGCACTGCAAGGTCCTCCCAGCTCACTACAGGATGGCCGATTCCTGACTCAAACCCCACAAAGATGTCCAGAGAGAAAAGCCCACAGCAGCCATCTGGTTACATCACCGTCGCCACAAAACTCCAGTCAGAGCCCACGAACAGAGCCCTGCCACACACCGGGAGAGCCGGGGTTAGCAGCACACACCAAGGGCCCAGGGCAGCCTCGAGGTCAGCACAGCTCCCACGGGGATCCCCTCACGGCTGGGGCTCACCCTGAAAAGGCACTGTCCAAAAACCACCCCTTTAAAACTGCATGTGTCATCCCCGAAGAATCAATTCTTCCCGACGTGATAAATACTGTGTCTTAGGCAACAGCCCATGGGCTTATGGTAAATACCAGAACAGTTCTCCTCCTACCAAGACCAGCCTTAGATGGCTCTGCACTGTGATTCCTGCTGTGTAACCCTGTTCTGTTCTACCTACTACAGACAGGGGTAGAGGCAGAGGAAGCTGTTGTCACTTCCACATGATTTTTAGCCTAGAAAACCCAGAACACTATCCTAGTAAGAATTCAAACCGGATAGTAAAAAATGTGGTCTTCCCTTGTGCTAGTGATTACCAGTTAGAACCTTTCTGCATGAAAACAAAGAATATTGTGAGCAGGTATCTCCAAATCCACCTTGAAATTCAACTTGATTTTAACTGAAATCTCATGAAATTTTGTTTTTTCTTGAAACAGGATGAAATAATTCTTACAGTCATCTAGAAGCATGAACAGACAGGAATGGCCAAAACAATTCAGGAAAAAGAGAAAAGATAATGAAAAATATTTGCTATTTTGTATTAGAAAAATATAATATAAATTAAAATAATGATATAATAAAATAAATATTGAAAATAATGAGTAGCACAATTAACCATGGCAGCATACAGGAACGGTGTGAGAAATCCAGAGTCAAAGCCCATGGCTCATCTGGGATCCTGACACTGCTCTTAGATGTGTCTGGAAATGGGGGGCCTGGGGTGTCTCCCAGGCTTCTACATTCTTTAGAATTTGAGCACAGGAGGCAAAGTTCATTCATGGAGAGACAGGAAGGTGAAGAGCTTAGTTAGGGACCTGCTGGATTTGCCATGTCCCCGGGTCACAATGCAGACAGAACCAGGAGGAAGCCTGTGACAGCCAGAACTGGACAGGAGGCTGGGGTTAGATGCTATAAACAGGGGGAGAGGCACATGGCACCATCCAATCAAAGATCTGTTCTACTAAGCATCCACTATGCAGTTTCAGACAACTTAGAAAAATCAGAAGAAAAAAAATCCAGCCCATTTTCATGAAATACCAGGCAAATTCTAGTGCAGGCAGGGTAGAAGGCTGAAAATAATGCTCAAAGTATGTAAGTAAATTACTTGAACATTAAGGTAGTAAGTGGGAGGGGTGAGGAGGTCCAGGTGGGTGTAACTGGGTGGCCAGGGTAGGGGCAGCACCAAGGAGCAGGTAACCTCCTGGGGAAGTTGGAGGCAGATGTGAATAAACGTGGCTTTCTGAGGACACAGGTGAAGTCTTGGGAAAGGAAGTACAAAGGCCACATCTGGTTCCTGGAGGTATGAAGGGCAGCTGGGGGCCAGTCCTATCCCTGCCAGACAGGACAGCAGGAGGTGGCATCAGCCTGGAAGACAGGAGGTCACCAAGGGCCTTAGGGGCAAGGCAAGGATCTTAGTCACTTCTGTGAAGAGCAGCAGCCGACTGACCCGAAGTGCAGATGACTGACACTGGGTGCTGTGGTGACAGCAAGCGGGGCCAGGGTGGGCAAAGCCCTGGACAGCAGCTGGGGTCATCCCAGGACATGCGGCGGGGTAGGGGGGCACATCCTGAAAGTCACACTGCTGCTTCCCTGGGAGTCAAGGTGCCTACTGCAAACATTGCTGACAGAGATCAGGGAGAGGAAGTTTGAAGTGGCAGCACTGCTCAGGAGAAGTGAAATCCATTCTGCAAGGTGGAAATTTACCATTTCCTGGTAAACAGCATCCTTTATGCTTTGTCTGTTGTCTCGAAGGATAGCTAGGTATTTTGTTTGGAAGTGTTTTGAACCTCTGTCCTGTGGGGTTATCACAGTGGAATGTATATGCTCAAGAATCCCAACTTTTAACACCAAACACAAGTCTTCCAGAACATTTGGGAGACGGGTAGTCCCCAGCAGCACTCCAGAAACCAGTGCACCTTGAAATGGGCTGCAGCAGAGGAGCTTAGGACCTGGAACATTCCCCACCCTTCCCTCCTGCAGACCTGCACTACCCAGCCCAACCGATGGGGGAAGAGGAAGGGGTTCTCTGTGGCAGCGCGTTTGGGTTTTGGCTGGGATGGCAGCAAGTCTGGGTTTGGATTCTCACCCCAGTGCAGGTTGTCACGCCCCAGGAGGGCCAGGAGAGAGGCTGTCCTGCTCCTAAATGGATCCCTCCCTTGGTCCCTTCCTTACTTGGCAGGAGCAGAGTGCTGGAGGACGCTGTGCTCAGTGCTCCCCAGCCCCTGTGCCTGATTTGCAGCCACGAAACTTCTCAACCATGAAGAAAGCATTTCATCACTTGGTCCTCACCAAAGACGAGATGAGTGGAAATGAAAACTTGTGAGAGTGTGCAGGAAGGCCAATGGAAAGGGACCATATCCTCCCGGGTGTCCTGGGTTCTGGTCCACCCACACCTCCATGGCAGGCCATGGTGAAGGACACGTTCAGGCATCCTGCTGTGTTCCTGAACACATCAGGGCTAGAGGGAGGGGTGCAGGTAGGCTGTTCTTCGGGCAGGGTATAGAGAGCAGGGTCACCCTCCCTGCTGGGCACAGAATTCCCAGAAAGCAGACCTTCCAGAATGAGGACTCAGGAGGGTCAGGCAGGATGGGGTGGACAAGGTGGGCAGTGGGAATGGTACCTGGCAAAGATTTCAGACTGCAAAGGAGGGGTGCTGGAGGGCGTGGGGCTGTGCTGGAGGCAGGGTACCTGGAGGGGCGTCCTCACCAGGAGTGATCAGGTCTCCAGTTATGGTCACCTTATGGAGCTGGAAGGACCATGTGAACCTACCGTGGGGGCTGCAGGGGTCCCTGTGGCGTCCTCCACTCGGCGTAGCCCTGAGGTTGGCTGCTCCCTGCCCACTGCCCACAACATGGCACCTCTGATTCAGCCCTGCCAGTCCTGGGAGCAGCTTGTCTGCACAATTCCAATTTAAAGGAAGCATCGGGAAGAGGGCCAGTGGCTTCTTCCCCTTGTGCAACAATGTGGGGACCCCAGGGCCCAATTACCCCACCATGAAGGTGTCGCTGCCCCACTCGGCCAATTAGCAGGGCTCTCATGTGCTCCATGGTGCCTGGCTGAGGGGCCCAATCAGGTAGCTATGGCTGACCATGTCCAGTGCCCTGTCCACCCCATAGCCCTAAACCTGACACCACTTCTGCCATCTCTCTTCAGGGCCAAGCAGGGCTGTGACTCCTTCCTGGGGGCAGAAAACTTCCTGATGCTCTGAGACGGTCCCATCCAGGGAGAGACGAAGTGCTCAGCCCGAGTTCATGAGTGTTGTCACCCACAAAGGGTCAGGAAATTTCAGTTTCTTTCACCATAGATGACCAACGCCCATGCCAAACAGGCCTATCTGGCCTACGTTTCACAAAGGTGGCAGTGCAGTGCAGGACCCACAGGAGCTGTGATTTTTGGAGAACTAGCCAAGAGGGGAACCGGGCAGGCAGGCTTTGCTCCTGTAAATCACTGCAAATGTCCCCACTTCAGCAAGGCCACAAGGCAGAACAAAGTACTTTGCACTGGGAAGTGGGTGGATAGAGCAAGGCTTTCTCGAGGACAAGCCCTCAAGGAGTGAGTTGATGTTAGCCATTAGTGGGATGAGGGAGAGCCCTGGTAAGGCCCCTGCACACCAAGCAGAGGTCTGTCACAGAGCACAGGGCACCCACAGGCCAGGGAAGGCCCAGAGACTCCACACTGCGGGGCCGGCTTGTGGGGATCCACAATTTCTTAGAAGGTCATAAAGTTAACAAATGTGCACAGCAGCTTTGTTCATGATCTCTAAAAGCTGGGGACATCCCAGCTGTCCTTCAGTGGATAAATATGCACGCATTCTTCATCCATCTGGACATCGTATGTATGTGCGCACCTCCCTGGGTGCCAATGATTAAGCCCCATTCACTCAGTCACAGACCAGTTAGTTCCCTTTTCACGAGACCCACACAGGGTTCGCTGTGGCTATTACTGGCTTGATGGGAGTCCTCGGTTCACCCGCCAGCCGTAGTTGAGTTGTCCCTGTGTGTCACAAGCCATTCCCTTGCTCTGCACCCTGTATCTTCCTCTTGTTACACCCCACATGGTGTCTTGCCAGCCCTGGGCACAGCCTCCCCAGGCACTCTGTCCACTCACCTGAGGGTCCAGTGCCTACTACAGGTGAGGACACAGATACCTACTCACTGCTTGCTCTCTCATTCCAGGGCTAGAAAATGTTCTCTCCTGATGGACAGTGGCATTTGTCACTTCAGGGGACCCTCTCAGACTATCGTGATCTCCATAGGGACTCAGCCCATTTTCAGAGGACTAGAGGCTGGGTACTTTACACAGAACTGCCTCATCCCCGCAGTTGTGCCATCCGAGATTGGACAGCTGTGTTCGGCCTGGGCCTCAATATCTGTGCACTTCAGGACCAGATGACGGATGCTAGGTCCCGGGGAGAACACTGATCCGTCTCAGTGCTGAGACAGGCACAGCTCTGAATCCACCATGCTTTACGGAGTCACAGGAGCCCGAGTTCAGGAAAGCAGTGCAGTGACCACCTGAGGAATGGCTAACGGCCTCGGGTCACCTGGCCTAGGGTGAGGAAGGCACTCCTCCTCACTAGCCCTCTCTCTGCCTACTCCTTTCCTTAGGTTAGCGCTTTCTAGTGTCCCATTTAAGAAGCACTCCTCAAACGCTGTGAAGACAGCACTCTGTTTGTCTCAGGAGCTCTGTGGATTTTCCTCTCTGCAAAGCCCATCTGTGCGTTCCTTGCCATCAGCCATTGCTTCTCCTCTCTCCCGCACCTATTTGAACCTGAACTCGCCACCTTTGAAAGAGATGTCAGTTCCACCTGGCCATGGCCCCCCTTCCTGCACACAGGGGACTGGTAGGTTCCAAGCAAGTATCCGTCTCAACCACCAGGCGTCCAGTGCTTTCTGTGTTCCAGATTTTCCAGGTGGAGTGAAGACCCTGTCCGCTCTCAATGTCTAGCAATTGCAGCCCAGCGACGTGATGTGCAGCCACAGCCGTGGCCCCATCTGGTGTCGTCCTGCTTCCAAGAGCTGCCTCTGTGGTTGTGGTCCCAGGAAGACTTGTGAAGACATAGAGAGAGCTGTGTGCGGGTACTGGCGCCTTCTCTCAGCCCTTTCAGGCTCCAACCTCCAGAGGAAGAATCCTACACCCTCATGTCAATCCACTCGGGAGCTGTGGGAGCTGGCCTCAATGGCTTTATCTGCCCCTGCCCACGCCCACTGTACGTTAACACATTGTCCCTAGGGCTCACAGCACCCCGAGTCCTTGTGGCACGTCTGTCCTGGGCCCCTTGTTTTGGAGAAGTCCAGCTCCCTGGTGCAGGCCTGCACAGCAGCCTTGTTCCAGGTGTCTCCTATTGGAGGCATCTGCAGTTCCCAGCCGGGATGCACTGCCCGTCCAAGGGGGGTCTGCTTTTAGAGTGATGGCGGTGACCCCGCGTGGTGTCTTTGCAGCCGGCACTCTGTCCACTGGCCCCAGGGTCCCAGTACCCAACACAGGTGAGGACACAGATGCCCATTAACTGCTTCCGGTCTCCTTCCAAGCCTGAGAAATATTTTCTCCTGATGGACAGGGGCATTTCCCACTTTCAGGGCACTCTTGGAGACTGTCATGATCCCCACAGGGCCTCAGGCTGGGTGCTTTACACAGAATTGCCTGGTTCCCGCGGTTGTGCCGTCCGAGATCAGGCAGCTGTGTTCAGCCGGGGTTCACCCGCGCTCCCCGACCGCAGCCCACGAGTCCAGCTCTCACTGTCCGGCTCCTCTGTGGCAGCAAGAGGATGGCTGGCTGCAAACCCCGCGCTCCCTGTAGGCCCGGAGGACGCCGCCCCCCGGCGGCCGGGCCCGGGGCCACGCCAGGACGCCAGGCAGTGAACGGGGTGGCGCCCCCTGCTGCCCGGGCTGGGGCGCGTTTCCGTCAGGCGTCTGGAGCGCTGCTGCTGGGCCCCAACAGCAGAGACCTTAGCCGGCATTGCCCGAACCACGCTGGAGACCTCGGCCCTCGAGGTTCTCCCGCCCTTCACCCTGGAGCCCTCAGCGCTGGGCAGCGCCAAGCTCCGGGTCCGCAGCGCCCGGAGCCCATGTTGGCCGCTAGATGGCGCCCGCCGGCTGCAGCCGCGAGCCGAGACCGCGCTGAGGCCTCCAAGGCGCTGCAGCATTGAGGGCGCCCCAGTTCCGCCCCGCCGCTCCCCACTCCCCGCCCCAGCCTAGTCCCGCTGAGGAACCCCTCCCCCCCAGCCTTGCCCGCCAGGGACCCCCAGCTTTGCCCTGAGGTCGCCGGACAGTTCGGGCCTCTCCTGGCAGTCCGCGGACCCGCTGAGCGCACTCTCAGGGGTGCAGCGCGCGTCCTCGGTGTTCAGCGCTTTTAGGACGGCCGTGAGGCCGGGTCTGCGCACCAAGCGCGATGTTGGGAAAATCATTTTTAGTTTTTCACCACCATGCACGGTGTTAGTTGTTAAGTTTTTGTAGATTCCCTCTCATGGCATGAGGAAGCTTTTTTGTTTTAGTTTCCCGAGTTATTTATTTTAAGGTTTTGGGGCGGGATTATAGGTTAATTTAATTTTTAATTGTTTATTGGTACATTTTAAGTAGACATAGTGATCACTGTCATCGTAGGGACTTTGTATCCGTACACCACTTATCTCGAGTCCTTTTTATCCCCCTCCCCGCGCGATCACAGGGTCGCTCGTGTCACTCCATTCCTGCCGTGGAATGCAGCGACTCACACTGCTCCTGCTCGCCCACGTTGGGTCCGCGTGGTGACCCGCGCTGTGTCGCCCCGCGGTGACCTCCCGGCGCTGCTGGATTTGCTGTTACCGTTTTTAGAGACTCCTGCGCCTGCCCCACTGAGGAGGGGTCTGGTTTCTGGTGTCCACTTCAAGAGCTTCCACCACACGCTGGAAAAAGGCCCCTCCTCTGTTTCCTGAGGAAGTTTCTGTGAGGCTGGCGTTTTAAACTACATTTTAATAATCATTTCCATGAAACCTCGTGGGCCCAGAGTGTTCCACATAGAAACACTATCCCAGTCCCGCTCCGCGCACAGTGACGCAGGTTCAGGTTTCTGCGATGCCCACTTTAGTTCCGAGTTTTAAGCGCTTTCACTCTCCTCACAGTTGCCAGCTTCTCTGCCATGGCACCCCAGATCTTCCTCTGCAGGAACCGGGTCTCCGAGGCTGCAAGGAGCGATGTCATCGTCCCCTTTCCCTGCTGCCTTCATCGTGGGGACCCCAGATAGCTCAGCACGTCTGGGGGTCATGCAGCCATCGCCAGGTCGAGAAACGCTCCAGGCCGTGGAGAAAAACAGATGAGACCAGGAACCCAGCATCATCACTTAGACCTGGAGAGAGGGAATTTCCCGAAAAATGAGGGGGCGGGCAGGCTTGGGGTGCTGAACCCCCATTCCGTCTCCTGCTCTGTCCTCTGGATCTTGGGCGCGGTTGCTCATTGTCTACATCGCAAGCAGCGGTGGCCGGCAGGGCCCTGGGCCCACACCCCTGCCTCCCTCTGCAGGGCGCTGCCTGCCAGGGCGGTGCTGGAGGCTCAGCCACTCTCTCCAGACAGCACAGGACTAGCACCGCTGGGAAGGGGAAGGGCAAGGAGGGGTAGCGTGAGCTCGGTGCGGGCTAGGGAGGCGGCACGAAGGCCATGCCCTGCAGAAGCTGGGGCCTGGTCTGCTGTCCACCAACCGCACTTCCGGCTTGCTTTCAGAAGTGAACCCCAGCTAGCCCTACATTTCCCTGGATGCTCACTGGGTCCTGGTACATAGAAGAGGAGAGAACGCTGTTAGATCCTCCTACTGTCTATTTTCCTAAACAGGCAATGCTAATACCCATCACCGAGGGCACCTGAGGTTTGGTACTCAGCCTTCCGCGGTGTCAGAGCTAATTATAGGATGAGAGCTGTTTTGACTTCAAGCTGTGCGGGGCTCTTGCACAGTCAAGGATTTTTGGGAAAAGCTGCTATTTTACTTGGCTCGCAACCCTCCCCGCTTCTTGGGAAGGGAGAAAGCACGGATTTAATACCCGTTGGCATTCGCGATGGGTATTTATTTGAGGAGAAAGCTGCTTGCTCCTGTAACCAGCGCTCAGGAAGCCAGGCAGAACTTGGGATCCTTGGACAAGAACCACAGCAGTGCTGAGCCAGCAGCACTTTCAGAACAATCTGTCTTTTAAAGCAAAGCCATGAACTTGAAAATCAGAACACACGTCTGAGAAACAAAGGCAGCCCTGTCTTTCGTTTACAGTGTTCATTCCATTTATAGCAAATGCAGGGTGCCTGCTTTTTACATTTTTAGTAGCACGTGTGTGCAGTACATGGTGTTTCCATTGCTTGTGTGGGGTTGGTGCAGGCCTGAAGTCTTAATCCCTCCTTTCTTCCGCGCTCCCTCCCTCCTATCTCCCTCCACCTCTCCATCCCTTTCCTCTATTATGCGTCTTCTATTATCTATAAAAATTATTTATAATTTGTGTTCCTTGTGTCAGAGGACCTAAGTGGTATTTAGGCTTGGGGGCCTGACTTACTGCCCCTCACATGTTTCATGCCAAGCTGCCCAGCTTGGTGTCCATTGTCTTTGTGTGTGTGTGTGTTTGCGCGCGCTTTTTTTTTTTTTTTTTTTTTTAATCAGTACCGGGGATCAAACTCACAACCGCCTGCTTGCAAGGCAGGTGCTGATGCCGCTGAGCTAACTATGCCTCTGTTCTTTGTTTCTCTTTTGCTTTCCTCCTTTGGACAATTCATGCGCTTTTGCTTTTGCATTTTATTTTCTACATCAATAGTTTAGCTGCCTCTTTTGGTGGGCTGGTGTAGAGTGAGTCTCCCAGTCATGGCCGTGGCCTAATCCTGGGATCTGGGAATGTCCCTCAGCCAGTCAAAGGGCTTCTTCCCTCATGTCTAAAACAATGGGGTGGAAGATGGTGTTGGGTGATGCTGGTGGTTGCAGAGTGACCCCAGTGTCTTGCAGGGATGAAAGAGGGAGGCAGAAGGGTGACAGGAAGACAGGAAGAGGGAAGCAGGCTAGGAGTGAGGAGATTGTGTGCCAGTGACCAGGGCACCTCTGAGGGCAGGAAGAACCCTCGATCCCACCAGAACTCTCCTGAAGTAATGCTGAAGTCTGAGGTTTAGTGAGGGGGAGGGGTCTGAAACCTGAGCCACCTCTTGCAGAAACTGGAGTTCTCCGTATGCTTCACATCAGGGTACCCAGGATTTTTGGCTCCCAGGCTAGGGTCCTCTCAGCTCCTCAGTCTGGACCTGTTTTCTGTGTTTCCTCAGCCTTGTTGGCCCCCTGCCAGTCTGGAAGGCCTTGGCCCTGACAGACTTGGAAGGGGTTCTGCCCATCCCTGCCCTGCCCTGCCTCACCCTCAGTTTCCCTTAGGTGAAATACAGGATGATCTACGGGAATCTTTTTAGTTTATCCCCCGCACTTGAGCCTCCATAGCTGAAGGGAGGGCCTTTGAAGCCCTTCTCTCAGCTTCTCCCACCGTCCCACACAGCCAGTGTTGGAGGACTCCGCAGAGGTTCTGCTCACCTCCATGGTTATGTCCTCTGAGGTTCACTTTCTGTCCCTCATCCTGCTATCCATGGAGACCTGTGATTGAAATTTTTCAGGTGAATACAATTCCACTCTGCTAAATTCCATTCTCTCATGCTAGCACAATGAGACTGCTAAAAGGATAGGGATAGATAATGGGTAGATAGATAGACAGATAGATAGATAGACAGATAGATAGATAGATAGATAGACAGACACAGAGATAGACAGATGACATAGCTATGCCAAAGGAGGGGGCAGCTATGCAGTTTAAAAAAATGTTTGGTACTTTATAAAACAGTCCATTTAGGTTTCTTTTAAAGGTTTTACTTTAAATATTTTGAGATAATTCTAAGTTTATGTGTGGTTGTAAGAAATATTACAGCGAGGTCCATAGCTTTATGCTTTACAGTGAACTTCACAATGCTTTTTGTGTTAATTTGTATCTCAGATCAGACATGTAGGTTGAAGACTTGTCTTTAGGGCTTGCTGTTGGTTAGTTTTTGCTTACAGATGTCTGACAGCTCCAGAACTACTTATTGAAAAGACTATTTTTTTTCCACTGTTGGTGAGAATGCAGACCGGTGCAATCACTGTGGATGTCAGTGTGGAGATTCCTGAGAAAGCTAAAACTAGAGGTTCCATTTGACCCAGTTATTCTTTTTCTTGGTATCTTCTCAAAAGAATTAAAAGTGTCATACCACAGCAATATGTGTGCACTTATGTTTAGAGCAACTCAGTTTGTAATAGGTAAATCTTCGAAACAACACAAATGCCCATCAACCGAGGGATGGATAAAAAATATACGATCTTTTTATAAAATGGAGTATTACTCAGCCATAAAGAAAGATAAAGAGACTCTTCTAGGTAAATGGATGCACCTTGAGTCCATACTTTTAAGAGAAATAAATCATACACACGTGTTTAAATGTCACATTGTCTCTCCTGGGAGAGAAACTTAAAGTATAAACAAATACCAAAATATATAAAAGATATTGTGAAATAGGAAGAAAATGTTCAAATGGAAAGGAGACAAAGAGATGAGAGAAAGAAAAGAAAAAACAGAAGGGAAAAATGAAAACAAGGCCCTTGTAAATAAATAGGGAAAGAGGAGTTGAAGGAAGGGGAGGGAACTGGGGGAAAAAGAAGAATCAAAATACAGCATATATAGGTATAAATTCCCTTTGATGAATATTATCACTATATATATTTAAAATGTACCGATAAAAAATAAAATAAAATGTACCAATAAGTTAATTTAAAAAATGCTTGCACACCTCTGTTAAAATCAGTTAGTTATACCAGCAATGGCATATTGGTTTTTAGAAAACTGGTATTTTTTTCCTTTGAATGTTTGGTGGGGTTGATGATAAAAATCATAAAGGCTTGCCCTAGCTTTTATTGGTGGGAGAATATTAAATTATCAACCCAATTTATTTACCTACAGGTCAATTTACATATTTTTCTGGAGTCATTTTGTAAATTATGATTTTTCTAGAAATTTGTCCATTTACTGTAGGTTTTCAAATTTGTTTAGTGTTCTTGTTGTTCTCAGTATTTCTTCCTGATCCTTCTGGGTTCCAGATAGACAGTAGTGATTGTGATCTGTGTCTCCTGCCCTTTCTTTGATGTTTATCTGTCTAAAGATCTGAAATGTTGAAGCCCATCTCAAAGATGCAAAATTTTATTTAACTTAATTTTTTCTGCTATTCTGTTTTTCTAGTACATTGATTTCCACTTTAATCTTTATTATTTGTTTCCTTTTGTTTGCCTTCAGATAATTTTTTTCCTTTCCTTCTCATGTTTTTAAAGTAAAAGTTCAAGATTACTCATATGAAATCTTTTTTCCTTTTCCAATATTTGAAGCTATAATTCTCATGTAACACCACTTTCACTGCTTCCCTTAAGTTTTGATATGCTCTGGTTTGGATTTCTTCAATTCAAAATATTTTCTAATGTCTCTTGTAATATTTTTGGCATATAAATTATAATTAGAATGTTAATTTCCAAATATTTGTAGATTTTCAAAATTTTTATTTGTTGTTGATCTCTAGCTAATTTTAATGCTAGTGAGAATACATATTTTGTATTATTTTGATTCTTTTGAATTTATTAAGACTTCTGTTATGGCTGGCTTATGATCAGTCCTGGAGAGTACTTTATGTGGGCTTGAGAAGACTGTTGACTCTGCTGATGCTGCTAGATTGAAGATTTTATAGATATCTGCTGGGACGAGTTCCAGATTATGGTGATTCAAGTGTTCTACATCCACACCAGTGTGATTTCTGTTGCTGTAACAAAATACTGGAGGCTGAGCACCTTTAGAGAAGTTTATTTAACTCATAGCTTAGGAGGTTGAAGGTTCAAGACCAAGCAATCTTGTCTGTCTAGACTCTCTTTACCTGCACTCTTAATGCCCAGCTCTCGAAGAATAGCATGACTCCTCCTGTGGGTAGTACTTCTGGTCCCACAGGTCACCTTTTAAAGGTCCTATGACTTTGCCACATTGAGGATGAGGACATCAATCTTTGGGGGACACTCTTAAATCACAACAATGTCTTTACTGATTTTATGCATAGTTTTTTGAGCAATTATTGAGAGCACTGACATCTCCAACTATTACTGTTGATTTGTCTCTTTCTTCAATTCGTTCATTTTTTGCTTAATGTATTTCAGTGCTTATATGATGGTGCTTATATTATATCCTATATTAAACTAAACATTTTGATAATATTAAATGGGACTTCTGGGAAGATGGCAGAATGGTGAGCTGTAGAGAAACAGCCTCTCTGATATTTGGAATCCAGACACTGGAAATAGCAGTGTGAAGAGGAGGAGGAGGGAAGTGTATCCCTAGAACCAGCAAGGATCTGAAGCAAGAATTATGGCCCACAGGAAAGCAAAGTCAGGGACCATAGTATATAAGAGGCAGGTGACAAGCAATGTTTTCTCCATAAGCGCCAGTTCTCCACATGAGAGACGGAGCTCAAAACTTCAGCAGGACAGTGACCATTGGTGACTTTAGAAAGTTCCACAGAGAAACACATCAGTGGGATGGAGCTGCAGATGCCATACACTGAAGTAGCTGATTAAGACTGCCTGATGGTCATAAACAATATACAGGCCAGTGCCAAAGAACCAGGAGCTAGGGCTAAATAGGCAGAAATTTATTTTCCCCAGTAAAATGAAGAGATAGGATCTTGTGATAGACTCAAAACAAACAAAACAAAACAAAAAAACAGTTAAACTTGCAGACATCTCTGAATAGTAGTCATTTCCCAAGGCCTCTCAATGCAAGCAGTAAAGATACCTAACATAAATAATTCACAAGCACCAACACAGGTACTAGAAAGAAAGAAAGAAAGAAAGAAAGAAAGAAAGAAAGAAAGAAAAAGAGAGAGAAAGAAAGAGAGAGGGAAAAGAAAAGCCAGTGAAAAGGCCCTGAGCAACATGCAAATCCAGACTTCCAGCTTGCCAAAAGCAAAGCCAGGGCAACAAGGTAGAACAGTTCAAACACCACATACCTACACTCTCTGAAGTGGTAACAGTGGAAGTTAAGAAGCAAGTGAATGAGGCTCTAGAAAAAAAATCAAATAAAAATAATTACTCAGATAACTTCAGATATGATGACCATAATGAAGAGCATGATTAGTGAATCTAGAGGAGATACAGATGTAAAAAGAAAAATAGAAGAACTTAGAAAAATGATGAAAACCATGAATGCTCAACATGGGAAAGAAATGGAATCCATGAAACAGATTCAATCAGATATCCAGGAGGTTACACAGCAGAATGAACCAATGTGAGGACAAAATATCAGATGTAGGAGACAGGATTGCAATTAGTGATCATAAGAAGAAAGATTTCTTAGGAATAGCAAGAGACCACAAAATATCAGCTCAATACTGATAGATGATTCAATGATGAATAACATAAGTTAATTAGAGTCATCAAAAATGTAAGAGACAGTGCAAATCACATGAAAATCGTTTTACAAAAATAATGGCAGAAAACTTCCTAAGCATGAGAAACAAATTTGATATGCAGATAAGTGAGGCATATAAACTACAATTAACCATAACAAAAATAAAATCTACCCCAAGGCATAAGTAGTCAGGATTTCAGAATTATTAAAAGCTGTTAAAGGAAAGAAACAAATCACCTATAAAGGAAAGTCCATCTGAATTACAGAAAACTTCTCACCACAAACCATCAAGTCAAGCTTGGAGTGAAGTATTTCAAGCCCTAAAAGAAAACAACCTCCTACCCAGATTGATGTGCCCTGCAATATTATCTTTCAAAATCGATGGAGAAATAAGATGCTTCCAGGACAAAGAACACATGAAGCATCCATGACCACCAACCAGCACTCCAAAATGTTCTGAAGGACATTCTAGAAAGAAAATTAAGATTACAGCTACATGAATTTCAATAGAACAAACCCACCAGGTAAGACAAGTAATTAAACAGAGAGCAAAGAAAGGTAATCAGTGACTGAAAAATAACATGACAAAGTTAAGTCAGTACATATTGGTTATAACAATCAGTGCTATTGGTCTCCATCATCAATCTAGAAAAACAGACTGGCAGAACAGATCAAGAAGCAAGATCCAAAAAAATGCTATATGTGAGAAAAACATTTAACTCAGAAAGACATTCATAGACTGAAAATCAAAGGATGCAAAACAATACTCCATGCAACAGGAATCAGAAAAACGGGAGGTAACTAGTCTATTTGCATGCAAAGTGGATGTCAAGCCAAGACTGATCAAAAGAGACAAAGAAGGTCATTACATCCTTGTTAACAGAGCAAGCCAAGAGGAAGAGATAACAATCATAAATATATATCCACTAAATACTGGCACATCCAACTATAAAAAGCAAATATTAATGGACATGAAAAATCAAACAAGCAATTACCCAATTGCAGTGGGGAATCTAAATATCTCACTGTCACAGACAGACCAACTAGACAAAAATTCAACAAAGAAATATCAAAACTAAACCAAATTTTTGTACAAGTGACTTAGTAGATGTCTACAGAATGTTGCATTTCACAAAATCAGAATACAAATTCTTCTCAGTTGCACATGGGATGTTCTTCAAAATAGTAGATCATCTACTAGCTCATAGAACATGCTTAAGTAAATGCAAAGGAATTAAAGTTATCCCATGTACACTATCAGACCATAGTGCAGTGAAATTGGAAATCAATGGCAAAAGGAACCACAAGAACTTCATGAACATATGAAGATTAAATAAACATAAGTACATTTCTGAACAACGAATGAGTCACAAAGGAAATTAAAGAAGAAATTTGATAATTTCTATAATTAAATGATAATGCTTGCACAACATACTAGAACTTATGGGAGTCGATGAAAGTAGTCCTTTGAGGGAAACTTATAGCAGTAAATTCTTGCCTCAGAAAAACAGAATGAGCTGAAATAAATAACCTAATGTTGAACCTCAAGCTTCTAGAAAAAAGAAGAGCAAGTCAAACCCAAAGCTCACATGAGGGAGGAAATTACAAAGATCAAAGCAGAAATTAATGCAGTGGAGATCAAAAAGTCAATGAATTGAATAATTAGGTCTTTGAAAGATTCAGTAGAATTGACAAACCCTTAGCCAATATTACCCAAAAAGGAAAGAAAAGGCTCAAATCCATGTAATTAGGAATGAAAAAAGTAAAATCCTAATGAATCATTAGTCTTCAGAAATCCAGAAGATCATTAACACCTACTTCAAGAACATGTAAAACACAGAAGAAATGGATAAATTCCTGGATACATATGAATTACCAAAGCTGAATCAAGAAAGTATACAAATTCTAAATAACCAAATATTAATCAGTAAAATTGAAGATAAAGTTAAAAACCTACCAACAAAGAAAAGCCCAGGTTCAAATTTATTCGCTGCTAAATCTGACAAAAATTTAGAGATGATCTAATGCTACTACACCACAAATTCTTTAATGAAATTGAAAGGGAAGCAGTACTCCTGAACTCATTCCTAGAAGCAAGAATTACCCTGACACCAAAAGCAAAGAAAGATCCAAACAAAAGAGAGTGCTACAAGCCAATTTCCCCAATGAACGTAGATGCAAAAATTCTCAACAGGATACTAGTAAACAGAATGCAGAAATCATCAAGAAGATTATATACCATGACCAGGATTCATCCTAGTGATGTACAAAGGTTTTATTGTCAATAAATGTAATATACCACATCAACAGAACATAGGACAACAATCACATGGTCATTTCAATAGATGCAGAGAAAGCACTTGACAAAGTCCAACATCAAATAATAAAAAAACTCTACAAAAAATGGAATAGATGGTCTTTATCCCAATCTGATAGAAGCCATCTATGGCAAACCAATAGCCAACATCACACTAAATAGTCAGAAACTTAAAGCTTCCATTATAAAATCAGCAACAAGATAAGGATGTCCACTGTCACCACACTTATTCCCTATAGTTCTGGAAACATTAGCTAGAGCAATTAGACAAGAGAAAGAAATAAAGTCAGTAAGTATAGGAATGGAAGAAGTTAAATTTCAACAGGGCTGTCCTGTTCTTTAAAATTCCATTTACTAGTCTTTGTCTTCTGATTAGAGGACTTAATACATCCACATTTAATGGTAGGATTTACACCTGCTCATAGGTTTTCTATATGTCTTGTGTCTTCTTCTTCTTCTTCTTCTTCTTCTTCTTCTTCTTCTTCTTCTTCTTCTTCTTCTTCTTCTTCTTCTTCTTCTTCCTCTTCTTCTTCTTCTTCTTCTTCTTCTTCTTCTTCTTCTTCTTCTTCTTCTTCTTCTTCTTCTTCTTCTTCTTCTTCTTCTTCTTCTTCTTCTTCTTCTTCTTCTTCTTCTTCTTCTTCTTCTTCTTCTTCTTCTTCTTCTTGCCATTTGCTTCTCCATTACCACCTTCTTCTATGCTAGTGGATATTTTCTAGAATGTCCTTCTAGTTCCTTTTCTTTGTTATATTTTTTAGAGGAAGTTTCTTAGTGTTTGTTCTACTGATTAAAATTTTCATCTTAAATGGGAATAATCTGGTTTGGGTATATTTTATTTTACAATACTATTTAATTTCTACTTTCATAAGAAAATTTCTTCATTGCAATACCGCAAAATATTCTTCTCTTTGTCTTCCATTATTTATGCTACTTTTCAGTTTTAATTCATCTGGAAGATTTTTTCATTTTGTGAGGCAGGATTCTAACTTTCCTGCCAAGTAAAAAGCCTGTTGTCCCAACCCCACTGGTTTACTTGTTAGTTTTGGACTCAAGTTTGTTCCACTGATCCACCTATGTAGTCTCTTGCCAACAATTCAGTGTTAACTAATATATTTGAACTACGTAGGATGGTTCTGGCTGAAAATATAAATACTCTACTCAAAGTTTAATCATTAGTAGTCTTACTGTCATACACAAGTCCAGGAGTAGATGGACTGGAAGCTGCTTCTGTGCTCACCAGTGCAGACTTTTCCATTCTCTTTCCCATCATTCCTCAGAGTACTGACTTGCATTTTCCAGGTTCTTGACTCATGGTATCAAGACAGCTGCTGTGACTCCAGATGGTGCATCCTCCTGACAATGTATCCTGGAGAGAAGCCCCTCTTCTTTAGGACTACAGAAGCTGTGAGCGATAGAACACCAAAACACCACTGGTTTAAATAAGAGAAAAGCGTCTTTTATTTTTAGGCAAAGTTTAATGCAGGCAGGGCAGGGCTGATACGTAACAGTGACTGATATTTTTTTCTGCCTTTCTGCACTGCTACAGTTGAGCTTGAGTTCCTGTCCAAGATGGTGGCAGCTGCATTATGAGTTGCAGGCTCAAGAAAGAGAAAACCAGAGGTCAGAGACCTGTGTGTGCTGCTCACAAGAAGGTTTCTGAGAAGCTGTTGAATGACCCTTCCTGCTGTGTTCCATCTACCAAAACTTAGTAAGTGGCCACAACTACTGCAGGGGGTTGGGAGTTATTATCTTTGTTCTGTGAAGTCTTTTGAGAAGCTGATAACAGGGATCTAGTGTGGTGCATTACAAAGACAGTGGGTGCTGGAACCATTACTGGTCTTGTAAAGGGTGTCTCTTGCCCTACTGTCACTTTTTGTCCTGTGGAAAGTATCTCCAGGTGTGTCCCTCATGTCTCCTTGATGCAGCAGTGCTGAATATAGGTGCCCCAGGTGCAGCAGAGGCTGGAGGCAGAATGTGCCCTTGCAGTCTCCATCATGGGCAGGTCCTAATATCGAGATAAGAGAGGACGTGGATGTTTTTCTAGACAACCAACAGCACCAGATAGATGTCATTGCTTGTATAATAAATGTTAGTGTCTGGTGAAAGAATTCCACCCTCATTTTTGAAAAATTTTTGTCTTTTCTCTGTATGATCGACAGTGGAGTTTATGTATCTTATGCAGTTCTACTCACTGTATATGCTTCCTACATTTGGTGGGTCCAACTGAGTCTCATTTCCTATGATACCGAGCTACTTAGGCCCCAGGATTCCAACAGGTTAGACAGGTGTCAGACTCCATGGAAGGGTGGGTTGCTCACCTGATCTGCACACTGTGAGGCCTAACTTTGCAGATGCCAGCAGTTTGAAAACCTTAATGCAGCCTGCCAAACTGGCTCACTGGGGCCAGGGCTGGAAGCCAGGGCTCATTAGAGCACATGGCTTGATTGGATGAGTGCCCTGGGAACTGCTGTTAGCCAAGCTTCGTCATTAGGGTCCTCAGGGTGTCCAGGCTGAGTTCTCAGGGGCCTTTCTTTGTCCAGCTCACAGCATTTAATGAGCTCATTAGAAAACCTGTAACAAGGCGGAGATTTTCTGACTGTTAGCCACAAAGGTGATTTGATGGTGGAACCCAAGGGAACAACTACTTCAGGGATGACAAAAACAAGTTTCCATCCAAGATACCAGGTGACTCATGTGTGACAGCACTGGAACAGAAGGTGAACAGCCCAGGGTGGCTCCTATGTGGAGACAGCACTGTGTGTGCCCAGAACCCATGCCAGCAGCATCGAAGTCTCTAGACAGACACTGAGTATCACAAAGCACTGTTAACACCAGACACTTTCTGAATACTCCTTATTCAACACAATTAATTAACTAGAAAATTAATGAAAACTTATAACAAAGGTTAAATATTTGACTTACATCAGCGTTCTTTAATACGCTGTGATTCAAATGAAAGCTTATAGGTTTCACAAGCACATGAGTTTCTTCTCTTCTTAGCCCCAGATCCCATCAAATAATACAAAAAATAGCATGTGAAAACTAACAAATGCATGATGATTTGGAAAACCAAGAAAAAATGTCATTGACAAGTGAGTGGTTTGAATTCTTCAGAAAGGAAAAGCGCTGTGGAGTAACCAGCATGGAGCTGCCCTGAATGTACAGGAGAAGCACTGTCAGCAGAGGCACACAAGGCCAGGCTGCAGCGGGAAGGGGCGGAGAGTAACTCCTGCCAGCAGCTGACTGGGTGTGGACCAATCAGCCCTCAACTCTGGTGCGCTGCAGGGTCTCTCTTCAGGTTAAAGGTGTCTTTAGGGGGATGGAGCCAGAGAGGCCTGGTCCTGGTAGACAGCTCAGACTCTAAGAGGAGACTCTGCTGTTTCTTGCTTATCACATGACGATGAGATCATTGCACATTATGTGGTACAGAAAAATAAATGGCCCCAAACAAAGAAACAAATACACAATCCAAGACAAGGGATAAAAGAAGTCTTGGTTAAAAAAATGAGATAGTAAAATGTCATGACTTTTGATAAAGAATGGCATACAGTTTTGTTTTCAAATGAAATCTAGTTCTAAAATGATGTTAGCATTAGAGTTCTGAATTAATGGGAAGAGCATAGGGATGTCTACTTCTTTTTTTAAATTAGGTTTTATTGGTACATTTCAGATATACATAATGAGCACATTCATCATAAAAAATTTGTACCTGTACATGATATAACTTGGTGTTTCTTCCCCATTTTCCATCCTCCCTTCAAACCCTCATCCTCTCCCCACTTACAAAAGCTTTGTTTCCAAGTTCTCCTTCTGTTTCTTGAGGAAACAAAATTCTGATACACTCTAAACATATATACAAAATATGACATGTATTAAAAATGGAGCTAGAAAGATGGGAATAAATATATAGTTTACAAATTCTGAAAGAATAGAAGAAAAATTTCAATTATTTGTATGAAAATTAATAAAGGAAAATTTAAGAAAAACTATGAACATAAAATTTAAAAAGTGAGTCGTGAATTTAAACACATTGAAAAAGCACAACAAAGATAAATGCAATAAATGAAACTATTCTATTCAGAGAAAATGAACCTCAAAATGGTGAGAAAAACTCCTGCTTGATTTTTGATACTTTATAGTCAAGATTTAGCTAAAACAAAATGACACAGGATACAGAAGGGAAAAAAATGGAATATGATACAGGAAGAATTCTACTTTGGACAGTAGGAGAAACCACTTCAGACAGACATTCTTTCTGAACTATGAAAGCACTGGACAGCTACTAGGGCAGCAAGGGTTTGGAGCTAAGGTGGGGACACAGCTGAGGCCACGGTGGGTGAGATGAAAGTTCACTGGAGATTCTTCCCTTGAAGACATTGTCAATCGCCAGGGCTGATGCCAAGATGCTGGGGTGATCAGCACTCATGGACCCAGGTGGACAAAACTGGGCCCTAGTAGGAGATGTTTGGAGAACAGTGTGCTAGAGAGAGCATTAACACAGAATTTGACCAAATGCATGGGACCTTGCTCCATCTCTTAGATTCCAATCTCCTAGTTTCTGTGGTCAGGATTTTGTGATCTGACTCTGACTAGAAGCAAAAGTAATTCCTGCTGGACTGAGTGCAGGGTGGTTATCATCATTCAGAGCTTCAAATCATCCATTCATTTAAACATGCATACAGTCCATTAATTAATCAAAAGGAGTCAGGAAAGAAAGACTGAAAACAAGGAGAAAAGTAAATATTAGAAACACCACCAAAAGGTAACAGGGGCCAGTATGCTCAAGGAATTAATAGAACACTCAAGGAATTAATATTATGAATTAAAAAGTAAAAGAATTGCACTGGAAAAGTAAATGGGCGAGCTTCATGACCAATTTGATGTAGTTGAAGTGAGAATTAGTAAAGTAGAATACAGATTAGAACATATTTAAGCATGAGATAAAGTAATTGTGGTGGTTTAAATATGAAGTGTCCCCTAAAGACTCATAGAGTGAGGGCTTAATCCTCAGGGTAGCAGTGTCTAGAAGTGGGGCCCATAGAGGTGTTTGGGTCACTATGACACTAACCTCATGGATGTATCTATCCGCTGATGAGTTCATAACTGGGTGGGCTATCAGGAGGTGGGTGCAGGTCACAGTGATGTGTCTCTGAAGGGCAGGTCCGGACCTCAGACCCTTCTCTCTGGTCTCCTCTGCGTTTTGTTTCCCAGCTGCCATGAGCTGGGCTACTTTGTCCCACCACACCATCCTGCCATGTTTCTGCCTCACTACAGACCAAGGCAATGGAGCCAATTGACTGAAACATCTGAAACTAAACCAAAACAAACCTTTTTCCCTTTAAATTGTTGACTAACACAAAAACTTAAAATGCTAGAAAGGGGTAAAAGAGACATAAGAGCCCTGATAATGCGGTTAAAATATATATGATTTGAATTCTTGAATGAAGGAGTAAGAGGCTGGGCTAGGAGAATATTTGAAGAGGTCACAGATAAGATTTTTCCATAATTGTTGAAACATCAAGTAGAATTTTCTATTAAAAAGCTGTAGATATTCCACAGGAGGAAAAATCATATCTTCACATGACAATTCTCTGCATTTTTGATGAAAATAATGAAAGGCATCTCAAGAAATTACTAGAAAAGCAAATGCAACCCAAAGAAAATAGAAAAAGGGAAATAAAGGCAAGAATAGAAATTTAGTGAAATAAGAAAGAATTGCCCAATAAAAATAACTACATTAAGAGTTTGTTCTTTGTAAAGGCTAATGAAAGTGACAAGAGGATAACATGCCAGCTGAAACTTAGGTGCACAGGGAAAATATTTCTGTAGTGTACACCTGACAAAGCCAACATGAAGTGAAATTAAAAAGCTGAGTGAATATGCATACGTTAAAGTCATGGTATCTGAAGTTAAACACTTTACATGTGGAAAAATTCTGGACTGCCGCTGTTGGGCAAACCCTGAAGCAGAGGGCGAAGAACATTGGAGAATTAATTGTCTTGTGATGCCAGCATAGCTCAGGGCTTCGTGTGATCAGAGATGCTCAGGTCAGCGCAGGGTCTACACTGGTCCCCAGAACTCCTTTCTTATGGCCACAGTGCAAAAGTCACTGAAAAACAAAAGGCCCTAAATCTAACAACATACGCTGTTGAAATGACAGGGAAGTTGAATTCCTGACTTCAGCAAGAGCCTTACATGGAACCATTTGAGAAGGAATGTGATCCTCAAATGAAACAGGGAATGTGTGGGTGGATGTGGATGAAGCTGAAGAATTTAACTCCAAATCTCCTGTGTCCCAGGGCAGCAGGAGGTGATCTCCTAACCTCTTCTTACAGAAGGGTCTAAAGGCACCTCAGCAGAGGTAGTGACCAGTGGGGGCTGCTGGCCTCTGGGACCAAAGCCACCATCAGTGTCCTACAGGTACATGCCCAACACCTCACCTAGGAGGAGGTGACCCATGCTCCACTGTCTTACGTGACCCAGAGCTGGGGCCATGCACGGGAACTTAGGAGTTGGCCCCGGAGGATAGGTTGGACCCTGGGTGCAGCAGACAGTGAGTTGCCCAAGATTCAGTGAATGTGTTAGCTCCATGAATTGGGGAGGCCTCAGGAGGGAGAGTTGTTGGTTAGTGAGAGTCTGGTAATGACCATGTCCAACATTTCACAAGGCCAAAATGCAGGAGCCACCTGAATGTGAGGACACAGGAATCCACAGACTCAGGAAGTCCAGTGTTGGCACGGACCTGTCCCAGACCTCAGCGCGAGTTCAGGGATGTTGGACAGTAAACCAAGAAATAAGCTAGCTAGGCAGCTCTTGCTATGTTTATATTCAGAATGAATGCAGCAATTTATACTGGAAATTATAAAACTGCTACCAAGAAGGGCAAAATCCAGCTGCATGCTCTGTATGAGAAATAGCCTTAAATCATTAGGCCATGGAAAAGTTTAAAGAAACAGAAGAATGTGTCTCAGGCAATCAGCAGCTCAAAAATGATGTAGATTTGGGGAAAAACCCTAAACTTTTCAGACAAAACACCTTATTTTGGACAAAGAAGGCAGCTATACAATGCTAAGAGATTCAATTTACAGCAAGATAAAATTGTTTGAAGCATGCAAGAATGTAAAAGAAACAGCTTCACAATATAAATAAGTAGAGAGATTCCTGTGAGTCCACCATCGTAACAGTGGATTTAAACAATTGTTTATGAGGTAAACTATTAAAGGTCATTCCACTAAGACACGGAAAAATGAACAACAGTTACCAAGTTTGATTTTGAAGTATGTATACAGATTTCTGTGTCAAGCTTTCAGGATGCTTTCCTTAGCCTTTTGGGTGCTTTGTGAAAGCACCACTTGTCTCCGCCCTCCTAGGTGCACATTGCTGGGTCCCCTTCCACCCCCAACTTCACCCATCAGGGTTGGTTTCCCATGCCTGAAGACCACCAGGTCTCCACCAGTGGACACTTGCTGGCCACGCATTCTCACAGTTTTAGTTTTTTGTTAAGTGCTTTGATTTCACCATCATTCCTTTATATTTTTTAGTTTTTGAAGGTGAGGAACCATTTCTACAGGATCTAAAATTCACAGTTTTTGTTGTTTTTGAAGCACACGCTGCTCTGTGGGCTCTGGCTGGCTTCTCTGTGGCTTTTCAATTTACCTGCTGTTGACACAGGTGACTGCAGCTCTGAGCCCTGCATGCTTCTGACTCCTGTTTTGCTTGGAAACCCAGATGTGCTGGTAACACAGAGCCTGTGTTCCTACCTAGCGATAGCCACAGGAGCTAAGCAGCGGCCAGCCGAGGCCTTTATTTGAGGTCCCCCCAGACCCACCTCCCTCAGTGACCTCCCAGCTCTTAGGCCATACTTCAGACCAGCAGTCACCATTAAAGAGGCAGTGGGTGCTTCCTACGAGAAAAATACTGTATTTCCTTTTATGATGGTTTCCAGGAAAATAGGGAGCCTCCAAATCTATCTGTGGCAGTGAAATATATTCCTGCATGCCTACTTTAGGAAGAAAGAGTACCACCGAGAGAGAGAGGCTTTTGGAGCCCATCATGCCACCACCCATGGTGAGAGCTGGGTGAAAGGGCTGTATGACAGGAAATTACTGAACAGAAACACCGAACTAACACTTCAGGATGGCTGAACTAATGTGTGAATGAATAGAATTATGAAGCTTCTATAAAATTAAAGGAACGTAGGTATTAAATTAAAAGTTTCCCAGGTAATCCCACCCATAGGAAGCACAGATGACCAACTACTGTGACTTGCATGTTTATAGCCACTCTGGAATTCAAGCTTTGATTTCATTTCTATCATGGTAGGATGAGAGAGGGAGCCTTTTGGAAGGGAAGTCCTGAGAGGGGCGCCCGGAGCAGTGTGAGGGACTTCTTGCCTCTGTGCCCTTCTGTCCCTCTGCCCTGTGAGGACACCTAGACAGCGGTGTCTGTGAAGACTGGACTCTCAACTGACCCTCAACCTGTGGGCACCCCCAGTACCCGGAAGTCAGTTGCTATTGTCTATAAATGATCCAGTGCCGGGTGTTTTGTTACAGCTGTGTGACAGACTGTGATGATATGATAGTATTTATTTAACGATACTCAAAATTTTCATATGCAAATCAGGTAAAAAAAATTCAAACTTCCTAACATTTCTTGTCAGTGAGAGTGGGGAAGATAGAAGCAGTACTTTTGGAGGAAAGGTAATTGGTGGATAACACACTGATGAAGTGATTCTAATGCTGTTTGTGAAAATGTTAAAGATCTTAACAACCTAACAAGTCCACTGGTAAGCATTTACCCAATAGGTATACCCGTAAAACTATATTAAAAGCATAGAACAAGTATATTCGCCAAAGTGCTCCCCATAATCATAATAAAGACCAGAAATGATCTGAATGGCCTCTGGTGAGGTCCAGCAATGGGGGATGCCAGTGCCCTCTCCAAGAGCCCATACTGCAGTGTTGCACCTGAGGCAGCCTGTGACACTCTAGGGTGGATGTGCCATTGAACATGTGTCAAGGCCCATGGAGTAGCCACACCCAGATCTCTCACACACACTGTGGACTTTGCTGACAAATGTATCCCTCAGTGGGAAGGTACAGGCCACCACGCAGGATGGTCATGGTCTTGGCGACCGTGGAGTATGAAAGGCCATGTATTTATATATCCATTTATTGACTGTTGCACCAGCATGTAAACACATGTTTGAGTACATCATGTTGCAATTCCTCATGGGGAGTGGGTATATATACATAACACATCTTAATTCCCTTTAAAGTTTCCTTTCATGGCTTCAGGGGAAGAGAACAAGGAGTCAACAAGAAACAAGTTCTTCCTATGAATGGGCGCCATGCGCAGACTGCTGTGGGGACAGCCAGACACTAGCCTTTTCCCCTGAGTCAGCACCATTTGCAGACTTTGGGGGAGGAGAACAAGAAGACAACAAGAAGCAAACCCTCTCTTGTGATTAGGTGTCACACACAGGCTGCTGCAAGGAGAGCCTGATGCCAGGCCCTTCTGGCATGTGAGTTGGGAAACAAGGAGAGCCAGCTCCCCCACCCGCTTTGAAAGACCAGCTGATCTGGAGAAACACAGGCCAGGATGTTAACTATTGAGGTAAAATACAACTTAATGCTTATAATGTTTAGTGTCTCAACATGCGGTCTAAAACAGGTCTGATCATCTGTTCAACAATACATAATGTAGCATCTTACGGGATCTCCTGAAGGTGGTGGCCATTGTTAGTTCCCTATTATCTTGTTTTGAGGTCCTGTATCATTTTCATTGTTTTGCTGAATTGGGTTTTATTCTGTTTTGTTTTGTTTGACTTTATTATATCTAATGGCAGGAGCAGCTCTTTCAAAGACAGCAAGACATATTATGGTAGCCATTTTGGATTTACTATTATCTTGTTTGGAAGTCCTGCATTGCATTCATTGTTTTGTTTTTATTGCTTCTTTTCTGTTCTGTTTGCTTTTTACTATATCTGAGGTGTGGACAACTTTTTTGAAGACAACAAGAGGCATTATGGTAACCATTGTTGATTTCTTATTGTTTTGAAGTCCTGTGTCACTTCACTGGCTGTTTTGATTGGTTTTCTTTGTTTTATTTTTCTTGGTTTAATCGCTTTAAAATAAAAGTTTTAAAAAATTAAAATCTCCTTTCCTTTCCTCTTCCTTCCCTTTCCTTCATCTTTTGGTCCCCTTACTTCTTGCAAAAGATCTATCTCCCGTTGCCTATTACCTATCTTTCATCTTCCTTTTCTTTACAGTTTGAGTTTCTTATATAAGAGAAACCTTAAGCTTGTGTGTCTGTGCTCAGGGGCGATGACAGCATCGAGCAGAGGTGAGCTCTGGAGAAGGCTGGGCTCTCTGTTCACGCATTCACTGAGGACCCTGGTGACACGTGGTCCCAGAGCTCATCTTCCTGCCTGTGTCCGGAGAGCAGGACCTCCTCTGGAGATGATGTGGGTGCTGGCGGTGGAGAGTGGGAGAGGCTGCCACAGAACAGCTAACAGCGTCCTTAGTGGTGACATGAACCAGAGAGGGTCCGTACCTCCCCCACCATTCCTGTGGCAAGTTTGGACTCAAGATGAAACCTTGGAAGAGCTTTATTTTTCACTGTGCATTTTTAGTGCTGTTACATTGGTTGCTTTGTTACACTCTTATTTTATGATTTTAAGACAGTGGATAGAACTGTGAATCACTACTTTATTATCCTTATGATTTTCTATGTTAAAATATTACAGTTAAACATAAATGTAATTACAGATAGTTCAAATCTTCAGTTTTGATTCTCTGCCTGGGAAACACTGATTCCAGCATCAGGGGGTGCACAAACGTAAATTTCAGGGAACTGGCAATCTGTGGAGAAGAGTCTTGTCTCCTGTTTCCCTTCAGGGACCTGAGGGACTTCTGGGCTTTCCCTGAGCCCCACAGGAGAGAGGGATTCAGACAAAATGGTGTAGGGGGACCCAGGAGAACCTGGAGTCTCAGTGCACTGTGGAGGCCCAGAGCCTCCCTAATTGGCCATCAGAGGCCAAGTCCCAGCGCTGCCAGGTGCAGAGAATCCTGCCCAGCAGTGACCCAAAGTTCAGAGGCCTCTACATGCTACCCAGCTGATGAGGACAGGAGCAGAGCAAAGTGAGGGACCCAGCCCATCCTCTGGCCTCAGAACCTACAGTTTGCTGCAGCCGGGACCCCAGTGTGGATCTGTGCTGCTGCCCACCCCACTACACTGTCCAGAATCCAGCGCTGACCTGTGGCAGAGCCCTGAGGCCTCTGTGCCCACCTCACCACCTTGAGCACAGATTAAGATCGGGAGCAGGGACTCAAGCACACAGGCTTCTTGTGAGTCAAGAACCATGGTGTTGACAGAGCCAGGGGGTAGGCATGGTCAGCACTGATGGAAAGCTCTAGTTCTCACTTCCATGTCTCTATGTGGGTTAGAAGTGACCTGGTTACCATGGAGACCTGGGTTCTACTGCAGTCAGATCCAGGTGCTAGCCATGCTGTGGGCCAGCACCCTCACCTCCAGTCTGGATTTACAGTGCAGGTGTGTGCCCGAATGACTGCAGGACTGGAGAACTCAGCTCCCACGGCACTGTCCAGCACAGTGGTCTTCAGCCCAGGGTATGGACCTATGGCAGCTCCGTCACCTAAGCCCCAGAAGATGCTGTATGTGCTTCTTTTTCGAAAGCACACAGTGAATTTGCTGTGCAGGTAGCAGTGCCAGGAGCCCCTGGGGCACTGGCACAGGCTTCTTGGTGGTCACAGTGGTGACCTGAGGCCCCGGTGAGGCATTGTCCTGGGAAATAGCCAGAGTCAGGAGGCTGAACACCTTCTGAGACTTGCAGATGGGTGGTGAGAAGATCAGTCACCCTGGTGACAGAGGTCCTTCCATGTGGGACAACAGGGTAGGAGGTGCAGAGGTCCACAGGGCAGGTGGCTGGGGACCTGGGGGTAACTGGAGTGTCACGTGAGCTGCTGTCCAAAGCATGCACATGCTGTCCCATGCACATGCTGTCCCCTGTGTACACTGCACCCAGCTGTTAGACTCATGACCCAAAGGATCTTGCCAGGGCGGCTCAGCCCCAACTGTGTCTCTCTGCTTCCACTCCAGGTGTCAGCCCACCCACAACCCATCCTGTCCTTCATCCTCACCTTGGGCCTGAGTGCCTGGGCTGTCGCAGACTCCATCTGTGATACATGGGCTGAGAGGGCACAGGACACTTCCTTCCCCACATCATACCACTTGTTAGTGCACCAACTTCACTGCTCAAAAAGGCAAGTTGTGGGGCAGGGAAAAAGACTTCTCTGCACGGCTAGCAAACCCAGCAAGCAGGGAAGCTGCCACCAGCAGAGGCCCCTTTGGGGATGCAGGGATGGAAAAAAGCTTGATAGGAAGCAGAAGCAGGAGTAGTGTGCACTGCAGAGCAGGTCAGCAGATGCCTCCAGGCGCTCAGCAGCACTCCTGGAGGTGGTGTGACCACTGCTGCAGGCCTGGTAGACAGGAGCTCTCACAACCATGTCCTGATTGAGGAGGGAGAGCTGGGCAGTGTGGGATGGGACAGTGACCAGATGGTGCTACTGAGAAGCCTCTCTCAGGGGAAACAGGGCAGCTGCTCAGAGAGGGGCACCATGTAGGGGTGTCATCCCCAGAACACTGTCCACAGCAGCTCAGCTCTGGGCGTGCTTTTGCATTCCACAAAGCAAAGTCACCCACATAGGAAGGGCCCAGCACAGACACCTGAATTATTGAACTCAGAGAACATTTCCCCTTTCAAGGCACAATGAGCTCATCTGGAAGGGGATCCAGGACACAGCAGCCTCCTGGTCGTGGACAGCCTGACACTGACAGCTTCCTGTGCACCATGGGATATGTGATCGTGAGACTATGACCCTGTTCCTCTCACTCCCTCCACTGTCCTCTCTAGCTTGCTGTCCCAGCCCAGGGCCATGACGACCCACAGACATGGAAATCTCTCAATAGTGCCCTTGTGGGAGTTTGTGCTGGAAGGGTTCAGGGGAGGTGTGGAGACCCAGGCCCTGCTCTTTGCTCTGTTCCTGGTCCTGTACATAGTGACCATCGTGGGCAACCTCACCATGATCGTCGTCATCACCCTGGATGCCCGCCTGCACTCCCCCATGTACTTCTTCCTCAAGAACCTGTCCTTCCTGGACCTCTGCTACTCATCTGTCATCACCCCTAACACTCTGGCCAATTTCTTCTCCTCCTCCAAGGTCATCAGTTTTGCAGGCTGCGCCACTCAGCTCTGCTTTTTCTCACTACTTGTCACCACTGAGGGCTTGCTCCTGGGGGTCATGGCTTACGACCGCTTCATGGCCATCTGCAGCCCCCTGAGCTATGGCATGACCATGTGTCCCAAAAGATGCACCCGTCTGGTGCTGGGAACCTACTGCGGAGGCTGCCTCAACTCCATTGCGCAGACCAGCCTCACGTTCCAGCTCCCCTTCTGCAGCTCCAACCGCATCAACCACTTCTTCTGTGATGTGCCCCCACTGCTGCAGCTCGCCTGTGCTGACACAGCTCTCAATGAACTGGTCATGTTTGCCATCTGTGGGCTCATTATTGTGGGCACCACTCTTGTGGTCCTCATCTCTTATGGCTACATCACAGTGACCATCCTCAGGATGCATTCAGAGTCGGGGAGGGTAAAGGTTTTCTCTACCTGTGTTTCTCACATAACAGCCGTGTCCCTGTTCATTGGGACCGTGTTTGTCATGTATGCACAGCCAGGGGCAGTGGAGTCCATGGAGCAGGGCAAGGTGATCTCCATCTTCTACACCCAGGTCATCCCTATGCTCAACCCCCTCATCTACAGCCTGCGGAATCAGGATGTAAAGGATGCCCTGCGAAGGCTGGGACAGAGACAAGTGGCCCTATGAAGGGGTGGTCAGTGAGATGCAATGTCCTGGGGTAGGAATACGGCTGTAAGGGACCACTGTGTGGGTTGAGAATGTTTATTTCCTTCCTTCTTTTTTCTTTTTCTAGCTTTCTTTCATCCATCCATTCATGCAACACTTTTTGAGAGCATATCATGGAACAGATATTTACCTTAAAGAATCAGCCATGGTTTTTCCTCCCAGAAAATGAATGGTTCAGAGATGGAGTAGGTTACTTTCTGTGGGAGTACAAGGCATACATACTCACCTGCACTGGCATTCAAAGGGATTTTCTCTAGGACAGGGAGTGGATATTTGGGGATGGCATGCACTTTTGATTTAGTTTTGAAAAAATCCCAATCTCTAATTACATCCACACACCAATCTCCCTTCTGGACCCCGCCCAGATGCAAGGCTGGTTCTTGTGGCCTGTTGTGGTCACGGTATGGAAATCCTCCTCCTCTGCTATTCTCTCCTCCAGCTCACATTCCACTGACAAAAAGACCTGTTTAAAACCACTTTAACTCTACATCCAAGCGTTCCCCATGAAGAGTTTGTCATCAGTGGCTGGATCTGACAAACAGTACCTCTCTCACGCAGGAGTTATCTGGGGTGAATATGGTGGTGGGTACATACGTATGATCTGATTAAGCCATAAGTCCTCGGCCTGGGGGTCCAGTACCACTCAGGTTAGGAAAAAGATACTTGATCCCACAGTTACTTCCATGTATGCCTCATCCTTGTCCCTCCCATCTAATCCCTGGCCAGACCCTGACCGCAGTGGCCCTGCCTGCAGGAAACTATCTATGACAGGATCACGTTTGTCTTTGTTCTTCATTTCTGTGGCCTAACATCATCTTCATGAGGCAAATCCACAATTGTCTATACTAATACTTCCTTGATTTCTCGTGATGTAAGACCGCAACATAGGAAAACAGCATCTGTTCCCCTCTTGAGGGACTCATGCATGGTTTCCAGTTATCCCCTTCTAAGCAATGTTGCTATCACACTCTCCCCATGTTGCTCAGTGTATGCAGAATGGGACGCTGATGGAAATTCTCAGGAGTGTGATTGCTTGGTAGGGGGGTAGACATAAGTGAGCATGTTATATAAGTGCCAAAATTTAATTTAGTCACTTATGCTGATATTTCCTATGGTTTAATTTGTATTTCCCTACTAGCTAGTGAGTGCTCACCTCTTCATATATTTAGTAGCCATCCAGATGTCCTGCTTGGGGTTGTTTTGTGGTCTACATTTTTGGGAGTATTCTCTGCTCTTTCCTTGTGAAAGTTATTCACACTCCCTGAATCTGAGCACTTTGTCAATTAGGTAATTTTCAAATATATCCTCTCTCCTGTGTAGCTTTTCCCCCACCAACTATTTTTGTCTGGTATCACCTGTAGAGCAGACGTTCTCACAGTTGACTTTTAAGTTTGTCAGCGTGTCTCTTCATGGTTAGTGAATTCTGTCTCATGTTAAGAAAAACCTCAGCCTACTCCAGTCCCAGAATCTCCCTCTGTCTTCCAGAAGTTAGTTTGCTTATTGTTTCCTGTAATCAATCACAACTTACCTGAAGGAAATGTAGTGATCGACTTGAAGGAATGTAAGGTTCCAGTTTTCTTTAGTTTTGTTTTTGGCCACATATCTTCCAGTTGATCATTTGTACAGGAAACTGTGCTTTCCACGAAGAACCCTACAAAACCACCTTTTCATAAGCCAAGCATCCAGGTCCATGTGGATGTGTTTCCAGATTCCACTTTTTTCCAAGATACTCTTTGTATAGCCTAACACTGTGTCACGATATATTACTAAATTTAAGAATTAAAATACAGTACATGAAAAGATAAAACCAAAAACTCCCAGGAAGTCTTGCAGTCAAATATAAAAATAACATAAATATAAAAAAGGTTTAGAGTAAATAAAAGAAAGATATGTGCTTTTTGAAGCTGTACAGGAAAAATATAAATTTTAAATTTTACTGATGCGCATCAAAGGAGTCCTGAGTACAATATCCCATGTGTGACAAGGGTCAACATCAGAAATATTTTTATTTTGAAGCTTAATTTGTAAACTCAACTTTTTTCTACATGACCAGATTTTTCTAATACTAAAGTATCTGATTCTATAATTGTATGGATTGTAACAAAAAATATTCAAAGAACTTCTGAGAAGTGAGAGCAAGGGGAAGGGAACTACTCTCTTGAAAAAACTTGAGACTTCTTCCAAAATTATGATAATCAGAATTGTTGTTGTGTGTCTATGGGAAGTAGAACAGGGATTTCAAGGGGTGAAAAACACTTGAAAAGCCACTGGAACTCCAGTGGGACTCCAGTAGGGAGGGCTTGAAGTTTTTAGTGGTATAGAGGACGAATACAGAAACCAGGGATTAATTAGGTGCAGTTATTTCATTGGTTCTGTTATTTTGAGAGACGTTTAACCAGATAATCAAAAAGAAGGAGGAAGACGAGAAAAGGAGAAAGAGAAGGAGAAAGGAAAGGAGGAGGAGGAGGAGAAGGGGGAGGAAAAGGAGGGGGAGGAGAAGAAGAAGAGGAAAGGAAGAGAGAGAATTGAATACCATGTATTGCTCACCTGGAACAGCCAAACCCCCAATAATTCATAACTGGCAGAGCCCTAAGTTCTCTTCTCGTGGAACATATTCCCAAAGGCAGGCAAAATACTCAGCGATTCAGTGCAGAAAGTAAACAGAGAAGCCAGGGGTCCGGATGCCATACGCTGGGCCCCAGGAGTTTGCCCTCGGGACAGTGACTGCAGCGGACCCTGGCCTGCTCCCGCGCGGGTTTTTTCCTGTGCAGTGCGTGTCCAGATGCAAACCTCAGCGGGAGCAACCATGCTCTTCCTCTATTAGGAAACTCGGCGGGGAGTGGGGGGAATTAACCTTACTGCCCTTCAGCAGGAGCGTGCACAGATAAGTGGGAGTACGTTTATATGATGTTTAAAATAATAGAAATTAATGACCTAGAACACGGAAGGATCCTGCGAGGAGGTCAAGATCCCTGAAGACTGTTTTGACTCCGAGCCGGAGAACTGAAAAGCCGGTATAACGGGAGTGTGAGGTCGACCTTCCCTGCGAGAAGAAACCACCACCTGAAGCGTAGGATACATTCCCCGGCAGATCTGGGAGCCAGACGTCCAAACCCACGCTGTAGGCGGGATGAGGCCGCCTCGGAGACAGTCTGTCGGTCTGTGTCCCTCTGTGTGTCAGTCTGTCTGTCAGTAGCTTAGCGCGCCCTGCAGAGCTTCCCGCCCCACTGCTGCCTCGCCGGCGGCCTGCCCTTCCCCACCCTGCGCCTGCATCTTTTCCTCCTCCTCAAGGACACAGTAAGACACCAGGCAAGCCCAGCAGTGGAGTGTGACCTTGCATTAAGTCCTCTGACCACAAGCGCCTATTTTGCAAATAAGGTCACATTTTGAGTTTCTATTCAGGCACTATTTTTTAGGGGGAGGGAAGAGTGGCTTCAGCCAATTCCATCGTTGTATGTGCTCCAGAGGCATCACAGTCAACAGCAGCAAATGCAATGTCTGTGCACGTCATTTCATTCCATGGCGACACTTTTATTCACTCCTAAAATCTGAGTGTTAATTGTCTCTTTGCTCAGTTACTGTGAGAGCCATGGTAAAATTTCAGCTCTCTTGTATTTGATTTATGTCCGCTACTGGTTTGGATGTGTACAATTCATTTTAAAATCTGTGATTCTGCTATGTATATTTTACACCTTTGCAGCATAAAAACTGAAAAATTTCATATCATCTGCTTGAATTTCATATATTCCTTTTTAGATGTCCTTTTATGAGTAAACTTTTTAACTGAATATTTTATTTGTTTGACATTCATATAGTCATACCACGTTTCTTTTTCACAAAACATACAAGCTATAAATTACTTCTGTCATATGTTTTAATATTTTCTATATTTGTACATTAAAAGTAATCTCTTTTATACTTCAGTCTTGGATTTATATACCACGTTTACAATATTTTGTTATAATAAATATATTTAACTAAGTATGATGCAACCTGAAGAGGGTTACAATAATTAGAGATGAGGTGTTTAGCATTATCAAGCATAACTATAATCAATTGACATACATGATATTATGTTTTAATGTATGAATTTATACTAATAAAAATTAATTTATACTAATATAAAAATATTCTGTACTACTAATCTCTGAGAGTTCATCAAAGAGAACAATTTGTGCTTTCATTGTTTGATCAATCATTTTTTCATACTACATCTTGTAACCTGAACCACTACTTCTAAGATAACAATATGCATTATATTAACTAGTGTTAGTTTCTACTATTTTTTTTAAAAATCTGTACCATTTCTATCCTTTTTTCTGCCTCACTTTTTAAAATAACAAAATTTTAAAATACTCATCCTGGAAGCTGCTCAGGTGTTTTGAAATGGTTTGTAAAGAGAGAAAAAAAACACATTTGTCATGCCTTTCTTATGTGACTGTCATGCCTTTCTTATGTGGTGGGTTGTATATAAGTATTCTTTCCGTATCAAGTCTGAGCAAGGAGAGAAAGCTATTTCTCAAAACAGAGTAGCAGTTATCAACCAAGTCTGTCTTAAGAAAGCCATTGAAGCTAAGAAAGAATGATGGGATTACACTGTCAGCCTTTTGCCAAATCCAGTGAATGAATGAAAATGGGCAACACTGACCAATGATCTGATCATCACGTTTGTCTTCGGAGAAGAGCACAGTGCCTCCCATGGTATATAACCTAGTCAATAATGGCGATAATCATAAAATATCATCGTCACAACTGGATCCAATTGTTAATAATAGATATAGGACAGAAGAACATGGTGAAGAGCACCAATGAAGTAAAATGACCAAGTCCAGTCTATGGGAAATTCAACAGGACAAAGATACAATCTATTTAAGATAATGTAATGAGTAACTCTCAGGGAATCCCTTACAAGGAAATATTTCAGACACAGGTGGTTCAATATTACCAGGTCTCTCTAACATGAGAAGCATAAAGTATATATAATTTAAAGAACAAAACAAATGAGAAATGATAGCAAACAGTAAGGTATACCTTACACGGATGGGGGTGGTGTCTGGGGAAAGAGGGAGAAGGGAGGAGAGGGTGGGAAGGGGAAGTGAAAAGAGTTAGGATGTGATGCCAACCTGCCGTGTGAATGCATTCGTTTTGTTTTGTAAAACACTTAGTTTGAAACGAATTAAAGAAGAAAGGGAGAAAAGAAGAAAGAAACTTTTGGGGGTGCTGTATTTTAAAAATGATATTCTATGTGTGGCTACTGGACATTTGCATACTTATAAATATTTAATATTAGGGAATGATATCCATTTAGGTACAATAATGACATTGTGCACATATTTTTGAAAATAAAAGCTCTTATATTTTAGAGATGCCAGCTGAAATATGTGTGGAAGAATTTATACTTGAAATACCTGATAAATGGTGTGACAGTGGGAAAATGAATAGATTGTATTTATTTGACCATGAGTTGATTGCTTTTAATACTGGGTGGTGGTTAATTAGGGCTCATCACACTACTCTTTCAACATTTTTCAAAATTTAAAAATTGCCATGAAAACAATTTAATTAGGATATATTTCAATATTAAATTCTCCCACTTTCAAAATTACATTGTCCTCTCAACTACAATTCATGTTCCCATTCACTACAGGAAAATTGCACTATCTTTAAAAATATTATCCTTCTCATTGATTTTATGTTTCAAAGTAACATGTGAGCTAGTTTGATAATTGGCTCTGTGTCATTAATCTCCATATGCATTTTTTCAATGCGTACTGTCTTCCATTTAGGCATTTAAAAAACCCTACTATACAAATGATGTATCTTTCAAGATTGTGTTCTATGAATTGAGTTTTGGGTTGTGTCCTTTCTGATACATGCTACATCTTTAATCTTTTGATGTTTTCCAATAACATAATAAAATTTAATAGAATTTATTTTGAAAAGTACAATGGTGATGAGTCATATTTCATTCTTAGATTTACAATAAAAGAAATTGTGAACTGTAATGTAGAAAGTTTTGATATAGTCTTCACTTACTTCCTTATTGACATCTCAGAACACTAAAGTACATTGTCACAAGCTGAAAATGACACTACTGACATCCACCAACTTTATTCAGTAATTGAGTTTCATATGCATTATTGTTGGGATATGTTTTTGTCTGTGACTTTATGCAATTAAAAACCTCACTAAATCAACTGAAATGCAGAACACTCCTATCACAACACCACCTTGGTCTGCCCATTAGAGCTGAGGCCAGCCTCTTCCTTCTGACCCTCACTAACTTCTGACAGCCACGAACCTTTCTTCATTTGTATAGCAATTCCCATTTCATCTATGCCACACATGGAGGATCACACAGTATGTCATGTTTTAAGATTGGCATATTTCAATAAGCATAATTCCCTCAAAATCTATGCATATGGTTGTGTGTGTATACGTCATTGCCTGACATGGAAGAACTGTAATATTGAGAAATGTAGTCTTATATTTGATCTTTTATCTTGAAGTCTTGTCAGACTCACTAATTCTTTAAATTTTGAAAATAATTGCTCTATGTCAACAATCATGGCCTCTACAGAGGGTTGTTTTTCCTTATATTCCAACTTCATGTCTTTGTTCCAATTTCTTTACTAACTTCAACAGCTGGAATCCTCAGAACTATAGATAAAGCTCATGAGAGCTGACTGTTTCCATGTTAGAGGTAGACATTCTGTCTTCTTTTTTACACTTAGATAATTTTTTATTATTATTTTGAAGGTAGTGAAATACAACAGAACAAGAGAGAACATAGCCAACTGAGACAGTGCAGTGAAATTGGCACAGAACATCACATCAGGATACCGGGATAACAGTAATAGCTACCATAATATATCCTGTTATCTTCACAATAGTTGTCCATTCAATCAAGTATAGCAAAATCAAACCAAATACAGAACATCATAGAACTTATCAAAACAGAATATTGAATAGAGTAATACAATTAATCAGAACAAAGTAAAACAGCAATAACAATATTTGTCTTCAAAGAGATGGTAGAAGGAAGTCCCCTCTATTTGCTATATTGCATATGGTCAGAGATGTTCAGACCTCTGGCTCCCATTTGCTAACGGTGGGGGCGGGGGGCGGATGGGATGTTTGATTCCCAGCCCATGTGTCAGTAGGCTCACAGCTGTTTACCAAGGAGGCAGGCAGGTTGTTTGGTTTCCCAGTGCCCTAAGTTCCAACATGGCGTGGATCTCTCTTTCAATATTAAGTACAATTATAGCCATAAATCTTTCTTGTAGGTCCTCTGTACAGACTGAGAAAATTGTCTAGTTCATGTTTTCTGGGAATATTCATTAAGAATGCATGTTGAAATCTTGTCCACTGATTCTTTTGCATCAAGTTATGTGATTCTCCTCCTTCATCCTGATGATATGTGGATTATACTGATCAGTTTTTGAATACTGAACCAGCCTCAAACGCCTAGAATAATTATCATGGTGTGCAACTATTTTTATACATTGTTGGATCCAATTTACCCAAGTATTGTTGAGTGTCTAAATCCATGCACAATGTTGGTCTGTTTTCTTTTTCCTACTCTCTTTGTTTCAATGAGGACAACAATAGGTTCATGAAGAAAATGCAGTGTTCCCTTCCTTTTTATAAATACAAAAACTGTATGAAATTGGTATTGAATATGCAAGGATGGGAAGGAATACTAAAGGTCAAATTAAAGTTTTGTTTTTTTGGAACTACTAGATAAGATTTTGTCTAAAAAACTAATACAGTATTCATTTATCCAAAAGCACATAAGCAGTATATCTGAACACATTACTGTTACTATTTTGAAGGAACAGTTAAACACACGCATGTTGTTCCAATATAAATATATGCATACATAAACATACATTAGCACATTTTCAATTTAAAGACATAGAGAGAGGGCCTGGGGATTTAGCTCAGCGGCGTAAGTGCATGTCTGGCAAGCACAAGGTCATGAGTTCAATCCTCAATACCAAAAAACAAAACAAAAATCCAGAAATTGAAAGTAAAGAAGAAACAGAAAAAAAATTACAGGGCTATCTTACCCTAAACTGTGGAATGGGCAGCCAGCACGGGAAATACTCGGGACTCAGCAGCCGGCTCATCCAGATGAACCCAGGATAAATCCACTCTAACAAGAGGAGACGCTTTGCAAACAAACACCTAATTTACTATTGGGTCCATTATATAACTACAGACTTTGCTTCTGTGGTCTAAAGTACAAAATCAATAGTTAAAATAGTATGTCAACCTCTAATCATGCTTGATGCTATCACTATGGTTAATTGTACTACTGCAGGTAGGATGTCATATCTGTTGTAAGCAGGTGTTCTCCCTTGTGTAACAACATTGGGGACTCTGAGGTAACAACCTCACCACAGCCCACACCAAAAGACTGGGGACTGAGCCAAATAGAAACCAACATTCTACTCTCCATTATTTGGGCAGGTAGGATTTTTAGACATACACAAACCAAGGATCTCCCCCACACAGAATATATCCCTAAAGAACAGATTTTCAGTAGGGAGTCCTTGATACTAGTGACATAGCTACCTAACACCAAAACTCATAAGGATCATCACAGAAAATAAAATAAAAAGTTTTGAAATAGAAAATGTCAAGAGGAAGAAGTAAAATGCAATCTCAGACCGCCAGCTCACCCAAAACAAGTTTAGGAGACATTGGCATAGAAGGTTTCTAAAACTTAAAAAACAGATTTTGCACAGTTGGAGAGCTGAACGTTTCTCTATAAGAAATGGACAGATACAACTTGTAGAAGATCGTTAAGTACACCGAATTTTAACAATAGAAATAAAACAGGGTTTATTCTCAGATCACTATGAAATCAACCACAATTAAGATAAACTAAATACAAAGTTGAGCTAAATGAAACAAAAACACAGGTTACAAGATTTGTGAAATGCAGTGAAAACAGTGATTAAAAGGAAATTTAAAGCATTTCATATGCACATTATAAAACAAATGACCTAAAGTTGATCATCTAAGTCTAGGAATCTAGACAAAGAAGAAAAAATTAAATCGAAGGAACACAGAATAAAAGAAAAATTTCAAAAATATATAAATAAATAAACTTTAAAATAGGAAACCAATAGAGAAATCAAGAAAACCAAGGGTGGCTCTTTGAAAAGACTGATAGAATTGATAACTTTGAGATTAATAAAATTGATAACCGTGAGCTAACAGAGAAGGAAAGAATAAGGACACCCCTTATAAATATCAGAAATGAAGGAGGGCACATTACTGTATGCACCACAGAAATTAAAGTGATAATAAAGGGCCATGAGGAAGAACTCTGAAACCGACAACCTAGGTGCAATAGATGAATTACTTGAAAATAAAGTTTATTTGATAAAACTCATACACACACGAAACAGATGATCTTCGTGGTCTTTAATTTACTAAAGCAGGTGAATCAATAACTAATGACTTTCCAAAGCAGATACCTCAGGCTCACATGGGCACGTGGGTGAATTGTACCAAATATTTCAGGCAGCAATCACACCAATGTCTATAATTTCTCTCAGAAGACAGAAAGAGAGAGAATACCAACAGATTCTTTGAAATCAGCACTACCCTAATTCCTCACAAAGACATTTCAAGAAAAGAAAATTACAAACTAATCTCTCATGAAGGGAAACAAAAAAATCATCATCAACAAAATATCAAACCAAATGCAAAAAATGCAGAGCTGTACAACATGACCACGTTGTACATTATCTTATGTAGGCAAGGCTAGTTCAACATTCATAAAGCAGTTAATATATCACATCAACAAACTCAAACAGAAAAACCACGTATTCACACTAATATATGCAGGGAAAACATTTGACAAACTACAACAATCATTCATTACAAAAACTCTCTGCAAACTAAGCATCAGCCAAACCTTTCTTAACTTGGTAAGGAATTTCCAGAAAACCTTAAATTATACTTAATACAAAGCAGAAGCTTTTTCACAAAAATCAGGAACCAAAAGGCAAGGATGTCTCCTTTCATCAGCTCTCTTCTACATCACACTGGAATTCCTGGTTAATGCAACAAGACAGGGAAGGAAAGTATTTAGTTTGGAGTAGAAGAAAAATAGTCTTTTTTAGAAAATTTAAAAGAATTGATCAAAAAACCCTCCTTGATGTAGTAAACAATTACAATAAGGTTATAGAATACAATGTTAATATGCAAAATTTGATCATTTTTCTATTTACCAAAAGTGAATAAGTACTATTTGAATTTAAAAATAACAGCAAATCTATTCATACTACACAGAGAAATCATGACTTGCAAATATAACAACATATGTATAAAATCTGTGTGAGTAAAACTACGAAATTGTATTGAAAGAAGTCAAAGAGAACAGAGAATAAGAAACCAGGAGGTGACTTCTGGGGACGAGGAAGGCATAAGCAGGATAGGGGAGGAAAGAGAAGAGGGGAAAAGGGACTGAAGTTGTCTAAGATATGTTAAATGCACATACTCATTTATCAAGATAAACCACATCGAATTTAAAATAGTCCTAAGACAAAAAAGAGGAAACAAATTAATGGAGAAGGAATCGTGTTCATGGAAGGAACACACTGTCAGGATGTGAGTTCTTGATCTATAGATTCACTGCAATCCCAGACATAATCCCAGGAAGCAACTTTGTGGATGCTGTACCTTGGATATGGAATGTTCCCCAAGGCCCAGCACTGGAGGCTTGATTCTCAGCTCTTTGCACTATGGGGAAGTGCCACAGCCTTTGCAAGGCAGGTCCTAGTGCGAGGAAATTAGGTTACTGAGATGTGTTCTTGAAAGTCACTGACTGGGGGCTGATGATTCATGTGCTGTTTGCATCCTGGCTGCCATGAGGGGATCATCTCCTTCCCCATGTGCTCCCCCCATGAGGTGCTGCACTGCTACAGGCCCAAAGCAATGGGGCTTATCAACTATGGACTGAAATGCCAAAACTATGAGCCAAAGTAAATCTTTCCCTGTTTAAACTGATTTTTTTCTGGTATTTTGTTGTGGTAACAGAAAGTTGACTAATACATAGATACTGACAAACTTATTCTAAAATAAAGAGGAAAAAGACCCAGAAAACTCAACATATTGTAGTATAAAATGAGAATAACAGAGTTCAGCCTCTGATACTCTCTACAGTGCTGCAGTAAACACCACAGTGTGGCTGATGAAGGAATAATTGACTGAAACAGAACAGAGACTTGACACAGAAACTCAGATACAGCAAAGTGGGTTTGGATGGGGAGCAAAGGCAGTAAAATGGAGTGAACGTGGCCCTTTCAGCAACGGTGTTGGAACTGTTCTGCATGTGTAAATAATGAATCCATAAACACACCCCTTACATCCTGCACAAAAACTAACTCAAAATGGATCGTAGATATAAAGGTAAAATGCCAAATATAAAACTCCCAGGAGAGAGCATGGGAGAAAACCTAGATGACTCTCACTGACGACTTAGGTGGGACACCAAGGTCACAGTTCATGAAGGAAATAATAGATAAGCCAGGTTTAATTAAAATGAAAATTGCTCCTCTTCAAAAGATATTGTCAGGAGGATGAGAAGACAAGCCACAGACTCAGAAAAATATTTGAAAAGCCACTTCTGATAAAGGATTTCTGCCCAAAAAAATAAAAAGATCCCTGGAAACTCAACAAGAGAAAAACAAACAACCTGACCAAAAATTTGACCAAAGACCTAGCAGAAAATTTCACCAAGGAAAGAACTTAGATGGCAAAGAAACACTGAAAACAGTTCTCAAACTATATGACACCGGTTTGTGCCAAGTAAACACCAGTGAGATGCCCTACGCTCCTCTCAGCCAGCCGTAATCCACACGCTGACGCAGCAGCACTGCCAGTGAGGTGGAGCCATAGGAGCCTCAATTGTCGCTGGCCTGAATGTGTGTACATCATCTGCTTTGGAAGATGATCTGACAGTTTTTACAAACCTTAGCATACTCTCACCACATGGCTGAGCAGTACACTGCCCGCCTGTTCTCTAAGCCACTGAAACTATGTCCACACATAGTCCCGTACACAGACTTGACAGCTGCTGTGGTGGTTAGGAAGGAGTGTCAGTTTATTTATCTTTAGGATCGGCCCAAGCATTGATGCAACTTCTCAGTGTATCCATGTGGGTTTTGGAGATGGACTCTATGTCTGGACCCTTGCCCCTTCCTCTCTGGTGCTGTCCCCAGCATTGCTTCCTGCCCACCATAAACTAAGCCACTTTGCCCCGCATTGTCTTCTGCTGTGCCCTCTGCTTTGGTTTCAGTCAGCCAGAGACTAAGTCACCTGAAACTGGGAGCACGATTAAACCTCTCCTCATTTAAATTGTGGGTATTGGGTACTGTGTCTCAGCAATGGGAAAACTTTACTTACAACTGTCAAAGTTCATAGACATCCCTTAATAGGTGAATGTATAAATAAATATGGTATATTTAGAGATTGGAATATTATTGTCTTTAGACATAGCACATGTCTAAAAAGATGTGCTATGAAGTTATGAAAGACAGCGGGGAAGATGTCACCAATATGACAGAAGAAGAGTTTTCTACATTGATATGAACACAAAAGCAATGATTTTTGGTAACCACCCACAGGTGAGTTTCTTTGTAGGAGCCAGGGAATCCAGCAGAAAAATCCCAGCACATCATCAGAATAAATCAGTATAAATGAAAGAATAAATAAATCCTAAAAGCAAAATATAACCTTAAAAAGGACAAGAAGAACAGATTTGTTCTACTCTGCTTCCCCTTCCTCAGAGCAGCCCAGCACTGCGCCCTGGGAGAAGCCCTCAGCCTGCAGACGGCCAGGAGAGAAGGTGAGAGCCTAGAGGTGAGCGCCCGTCTTCCCTGGCTGTGAGAGGCAGTGCCCGAGAAGCACCCATCCTGTGCCCGCGAGGCCCACTTCTTCTCACTCTACCCCGAATGCTGGTGTCATCACACAGTGAGCAGGTGGGAAAGATGACAGCAGGATAGAGCGGCAGGGCTTCACCTCAGCAAGGAAGTGGGGCACCAAAATGTGTCCATTGCATCCACGTGCTGTTTGCACTCCAGAAAACCAGCCCTGGGCCACTTGGGATACTTTCCTACAGCCCCTCCACTGGCCCAGGGGCACCACTGGTGCCTCATATGCCTCAGAGCCTTTGCCCTCTCCTGCTTCCCACGTGGCCACCAGTGTGGTGGGCGAGCATCTGCAGACTACGCCTGGGCATGCGCAGATTCCGGCCTACCTGAGGCTGGGAGCAGACACAGACGTGAGAGTTGCAGAAAGCAGAAGCTCCCGTCCCACACGCTTGGTTTTATGAGATCAAGAGAGGCATCCGAGCTTAGGAATTCCCTCACAGACGGGAGCAAGAGCATGTTCAACAACAGAAAAGGTCTGGGAGAGTTTCATAACCCCAAACCATGCTGAAGGGGGAAGATTCATGTGTCCTGAAGTCAGTCAGCAAACGCTACAGAAGGTGAACACTTCTTGAAATGTGAAGGTATCCGTGCAAGTCTTCACAGGGCATGACACAAACCAAGGGAGAATGGCACCCACCATGGGAAACTTTTTCAGGATCTGCTCGAGCAGGAGTGATGTGAACCAAGAAACCAACAATGGGGATAAAAATCTGAAAATCCGTGAATATGTGGAAATTAACCAACACCCTCTGAATAACCATTGTATTCAAAGTAAATCAGAAGGGAAATTAAAAAACTGCATTGAGACAGACAGAAATAGGGATGTAATATACCAGAGCCAAAGGGATGTAGCAAAAGATGTTCTGAGAGGTGAGTTTATAGCAACAAATATAAAAAACTAAGAAAGAAAAACAAATTAAGCCCAAAGATTTCACAAAGAAAGAAATAACAAAATTAGAGCTCAGTGAACTGAAATAAAGAATAGAAAAACAAGAGAAAATCAACCCATTTGAGATGATTTTGAAAAGATAAATGAAAACCATCAAACTTTCAGCTAGGTTAACAAAAAGAGAAGATTCAAATAGATAAAATCAGAATAAAAGAGGAGACATTACAACTGATATAGAGAAATTCAAAGGATCATAAGAGAGAAGCATGAAAAATTATATATTAATATGTTGGATGACCTAGAGGAGAAGGATAAATCCCATGAACATGTATATAAAAGACTGAGTAATGGAGAAATAGAAAATCTGAACAGACTGATATAATAATGAATAAGGATCATTAATAAAAAATATTCCAACAAGTAGAATTACAAAACCACATGGCTTACAAATTCTTCCATGAAAGCCGAACTAAAAATAGAATTGGTTTGTCCAGCCCCAACAAAAATAAAGAAAGCTGGAATGTTATGAAAGAGGAATTTCCTCCGCATCGTGTGATAACAAGAACTATTCATAAGACTCTCCCAAAACCACAACCCTGCATAGAAAACACTTCTGAGAGGGTGTCTGCCCACAACGTGCTGTTCAGCTTCTTACTGGCACAACCCTTGTTATGAATCCTTGTAGCCAAAGGTTATTTTTCAAAATATCTTTTATAATGCTCTTTATTTAATTTTTGAAAATGTTCCCTAGACTTAACCTCCTAGAACACACTCATACTAAGATATATATTCCAATTATAGTGCTCTAAATTCCCAAGTAAATGTCATTATTCTTTAGAAAATTTTGCTCTGAATGTTATTTAGGTTGATGCTTTTAAAAAATTTCCCCCAAAATAGAGAGGAATGCATGCAGGTTCAAAGTTACCCTGAAAAGAAAATCATAACAAGGAAATGACATGACAAAAGAAAATTATACGTTAATATTCCTGTTGAAGACAGATACAAAAATACCTTTAAAATATGAGAATTCCTCATTCAACAGCAAACTGCAGGGATCATCTACCATGATCTTGTGGGATTCACCTGTGTCTCCCATGAAGGTTCAGTATAATTGCATCAATGAATATACTATACCACATCTACAGAAAAGAGAAGATAAACCATACAAAGATTTTAATAGAAGCATTTAAAAATGTTTGATACCTCCAGTATTGGAAAAAAAGTTTAACAAAATTAAACATTTTAATGATACAAAAGCCACAACAAATTAGTAGAGAAAGAATGAATCTCAACACAATAAGAACATATATACCATGGCACATCTGATATAATACTCAATAGGGAAAAGTTTAAAACTTTCCTTTTGGATCAGGGCTAAGACAAAGGTACTTGCTCTTGCCCTTTTATTCAATGTACTACTAGAAATTCTAGTGAGAGAACTTAGACAAAAGAAAAAATAAAAGGCATCTAAATTAGAAAGGAAGATGTTACATCGTATCTTTTTTTAAAATTTTTTTTGGTCTTTTTCGTTTTTATCAGTACCAAGATGGAACTCATGATCGCACACTTGCAAGGCAGGCGCTTATGCCGCTGAGCTAAATCCCCAGCCCCGTTACATCCTATCTTTTGTTCAGATAAGATGATCTTATATATAGCAAGCTCTCAAGACTCAAAAAAAGCCAATAAAATGTATACACAAATTCAGTGAAGTTAGAAAAGCCAAATATAAAAATCTGTTGCGTTTCTACACACTGACAATGAAGATTATGCACTGACAATTGAGAAAACAATTTTATTTACAATAAAATGGAAAATAATGAAACAGGAGTGTCTCCCAGGCAAGATGTGAACGGGAGATAACATGATTCTGCAGGGGAGCAGAGCTAGCGTTAGAAAGGAGAAATTCATTTCAAGGAGAGAAAGCTATGAAGAGCTCTGAATATCAAAAATCAAGAAAGAAGTTACAGAAACACTAAAAAGATGGAAAAGAAAAAAGGCAACTTAGAGAAAAGTATGAAGTAGTCTGCAGTGCCAACCTCAACTCCCCAGTAAGAGAGGACCCTGACTCCACAAGCACAAGGGAAGTCCAGAGTGCTGGCAGCCCACACACCAGCAGCCCCGGCCACAGGAGAAATGAGAGGTAGCGCGAGCTGGAAATTCAGTGTAGGGACTCGGTCTAGACAAATCTGAGATTTGGTTCTGCTGGCAAGTTGCCTTTGGAGAACAAATGCACAGCTGTGCTTGGCATATCTCACGGTGCTGTAACTAGGAGCTTTCTGAAGAGGGGGCTTGTTTGGAACGGAGCTGCACCAGGGATCAGGGATCATGGAATGTCACAATTTAGGGTCACAGGGATACCCTGCCACAGAGACTGGGTGTGAGACAGCCCTGAGGAACAGCCCTGGAGAAGGGAAGTTTCAAAGATCTGCTGAGAAATGTAAGGAACGTGAAGTCTGGGTCAGAGCAGCTGTGTCAAAACAGTGAGGAAGGAGACCAAAGAGCTGTGGTTCTCTGCGGGGGCCAGGTCTGAGAGCCCACTCGGGGGATTGCTGGGCACCTGCAGCTGCCCCTCTCTAGCACAGAGCTCAGAGTCTGTTTCCTCTTCTCACCAATGCATTGAGGAATGTAACTCTGTTTGGACACATTGCTCTACACAAGTAACAAACTCACTAAGAGAGAAATTAGGGAAGCTGCATCTTTCACGATAGCATCAAAATAAATTAAATACTTAGGAATCAATCTAACAAAGGAATTTTTTAAACCTCTACATTGAAAACTACAGTACTCTGAAAAAGGAGATCAAAGAAGATATCAGAAAATGGAGAGATATCACTTGCTCTTGGGTAGGAAGAGCTAACATTGTGCAAATGGCCATATTCCCAGAATTGTACGGATCTAATACAGTCTTGATCAAAATATCATTAACATACCTCACAGAGCTAGAGAAAACCATTCTAAAGTTATTTGAAAGCAGAAGAGACCTAGAATAGCAAAAATAATTGAGGAAAACAAAGGCAAGGCAGCAGGCATCACAATCCCTGACTTGAAATTATACTGCAGAGCAACTGTGATAAAAACAGCATGGCACTGGCAAAAACATAGACCTGAGGATCAATGGAACAGACTAAAAGACGCAGAAACAACTCCAAACACAGCCAGTCAGCTTATCTTTGCCAAAGGGGCCAAATATCTTCACTGGAATAAAGATAGCCTCTTTTAAAATTGGTGCTGGAAATACTGACTTCCCAGATGCCAACGACTAAAACTAAACTCATGTCTCTACCATGGAGTAAACTAAAATTGATGAAAGACCTGAATATTAAAACAGAAGCACTAAATCTGCTGGAAGACAGAATAGTAGAACTCTTGAAGACAGAGGTTGTCATGGCTGTGTCTAGATGTTTCTCCCAAAGCCCCAAGCAATCATATGGCTTTTTCAGAGGTGGCTGGGTCTAGAGCATGTGATGCTGGGCTTAAAGGTGTGTGATTAGTGGACAATTTTTCTGATTGGTTTGGCATAGTTCTGGCTAGGGTTGAGGGTGTGAGTATTCCATCTGCCCTGGAGTGGGTAAGCTGGATACAACATAAGGAACAGAACAAGTCTGGTCTCTCCTGCTTACTGCTTTGCTGTCTTCTGTCACCATGAGCTGTTGCCTCTCCCTGCCTTGGAGTCAACCAGCTATGAACTGTAACATCTACAAACTATGCACTTAATACATCTTTCTTACCTTAACTTTGGGCATCAAATATTTTGTTTCAGCAATGAGGAAAGTAAGATATAGGGTTAGGTAAAGACTCCATGAACAAAATCCTGACTGCATGGGAAATATAAAGAATCAACAGTTAGGATCTCATCTTATTCCAAAGTTTTGCACAGCAAAAGAAATCACCCACAGAGTAAAAACACAGAGTGGGTAAAACGTTTTAGTTAGTTGTACCTCACACAAAGTACTAATATCTAGAACATATGGAGAATTGAAAAAAAACCAGGTTCCCCAAATTTAAAGACCTAAAATAAAAATGGGCATCTAAGATGAACACATACATCTTAGATGAAAAAGTAGAAATGGAAAAGAAATCAATGAAAAAATGTTCACCATAACTGGTCATTTGAGAGATGCAAATTAAAACAATGCTGAGATCCCATATCTCAAGAAAAATAGCTATCATCAAGCTAAATCAACCAATAACAAATACTGATGAGCTGTGGGGAAAAGGAACCCTGCTCTGCTGCTGGGAGTGTAGACTGTGCAACCACTGCAGAAGTCAGTGTGGAGATTCTTACAAAAACTAGAACTAAAAGTTCCATTTTACCCAGCTATTCCCATTCTTAGTATCTTCCCAAAAGAATTAAAACCATCATAGCACAATGATATATGTTATCCATGTTTATAGCAGCACAATTTGTAATAGCTAAGTCTAAGAACCAACCAAATGCCCATCAACTGATGAATGTGTAAAGAAGATGTGGTCTTTTTATACAATGAAGTACTCCTCAGTCACAATGAAGGATATACTTGAGACTTTCTTAGGTAAGTGGATGCACCTTGAGACCATACTCTTAAGTGAAATAAATCAGATACACATATTTAAACATCACATTGTCTCTGTGGTATGAGAAACTGAATGTGTAAATAAAAACCAAAATACATAATAGATACTGTTGTACTCTAAGAAAATAGCTTCCTTATATGTGTATTGTAGCAAACCTGTAAAGTGGCTTACTAAATGTTTTTTTTATCCTTTTTCCCTAACTGATATGTTAAGTGACCTAATTGATATGTTGAGCAACACACTCCTCTGTGAAGAATTGCAAGAATCTCACCTAATTGATATGTTAACCATTGTTGCCCTCTACAAACTACAGAAGTTGTGCTAAAACTAGCTAACAAGGGTTGTTAATCACTGTTAGGTGCCTCTATTCTCCACTAAAGAGCTAAAGAAAACTAGAATGGCCCATTAATTTACATTTGTTTAAAGTAACCTGGTTGTGTGCAGAGAGATTTGCGTATGAGTTTAACCCTTTACCCTGACCTTGACACATAACCGCTGTTTTCTGTTCTGTATGGCACATTATTGCCTCCCTCTCCCCTCACCTATCTATCTAGGCCATAAAGAATTTGGGTTTCTGGTGACCTCCTCCCGACCCGGTGATGATCTGTCATAAAATGAGCCTGCCCCAAAGTTTAAGAACTGTTTAGCTTCAAAGAAATTACCGGGAAATACTATGGCCCAAACCCCAATCGGTGCTTTCCTTTTGTTCTGTATGCATCAAATGAGTTAGATATCAGATCTTTGTAAAACTTAAGTTTCAGCTTCTTGTAACTCTTGACCTCTTCACACCCACTAGCGAAAACGAGCTGTCCACTTTCTTCCCCAAATATTGCTGCAGATGTGCCACTCTGAGATAATGTCAGTCTGTAGGATGGGAGTAATTTGAGAAACACCAGGAACTCCCGAGATTGTCAGAGCTAAGTGGACAGCAATACAGTTTCCAGACTCAGGTCAACAAGTTTGATGGCTCTGCAGGTTTCTTTGTCCCCCCCCCCCCCTTTTCCTCCAGCCTCTTTTTAAAGTCCTCCCTTCAGTCTCTGGAACACAGTCTCCAAATTGGCTCCCGGAGACTGGTCACCAGGCCTGGAAATAAAGCCTTTGCCACCTAGATTTTCGGTCTCTTGCCTCCTTGGATTTTATACCGGGGCCCAAGTTATAACAGATACTATATATAGAAATAGGAAGAAATTGTTCAAAAGCAAAGGGGAATTAGGGAGAGGGTGGGGAAAAGGAAGGAAAGGAAAAGAAATGAGAAAAGAAAGATAAATGGAAACAAAGCTTTATAAATAAAGAGGGGAAGAGGGATTGATTGAAGGAAGGGGAGGGTAAAAGAAGAAAAAAGAATCAAGACTTATTACACACAGGTACGAATTTTGGGCATCAGGTATTTTGTCTCATCAAGGACAGAAGTAACCGAGACAACTTGTAATGCCCCAAGCTACGAAGTGTTTATAACACACAAAGAGCTAATAAGTGTTACTACAACAGAGCACAGAGCAGGAAAAGAGCACAGCTGAAAGGAGAAACAGATGGGAAGCAGAAACATTGATGCATGGAGAAAACTCAGACCAGCCTGAGTCCAGGTTCCCACCTGAGCTGCCCAGCAAGAGGATCAGACACCTGTGGGAATGTAAGCTTAGATGCCTCTTAATCGCGAGAATTTTCTGAATTCAGTGTCTCAGTCCACGAGAACACTTCAAGAATTTATGGCCACAAGGGCTGATGGAACGACAGTGGGCGGTGCAGAAAGACAACTCTCTGGTCCTCCTGGGAAGCACTAATGAACACTAAAGCCCAAGGCCAAATTAAAGAAGGGGAAATCCTTTTAAGGCATAAAGGAACATGTCCATTACCCTGCACTGCAAGTCCCACATTGCTGATGTTGCTTAAGGCTGAGATTCTTTGGTTGACCTTCGCAGAACCTTGGGGCACTGTCTGAGGCAGAAGACTCCCCTCAGGTCAGGCTCAGCTGCCCCCCCTGCCAGAGGAAGCCTTTATTTAACCCATATGGAGCTCAGAAAACCCAGAAACTCTCACAGCTGGAGTCAAGGACGTCACTGAAGAAATGAAATGCAGAAATAGAAATGCCAAAGATCCAGAAAAGATATAAAAAAGATGTTCAGCCTCACCACGGGAAGTGAAGATGCGTTCTCTAAAATTAGGCACCCTGAGTGTGAGGTGTGAAGACAGGAACTGAAAGGATGCGCTGGGCTCTTTCCTGATACCCACATGGCCAGGGTGGAGCCCTAGGATAAAAGGATGTAGGCTTTGAGGTCTCACTTGCACCCCACTGTTGGGGTGATCTCTCTAATGAGGGACACAGGACGTGGGTCTCTCTGAGCTCTCTCTGCTGTGCTTATCACAGTCCCTCCAGGAATCCCTGAGGAATTCAGGCTCCCTGCCAACCCCAGCAGGACAGGAAGACGACACAAATGTCAGCCACAGTGTTGCAGGAGGTGAAGACTCAGAAGGCCTCCCTAATTGGTCATTAGAGGCCCCTGGTCCAAGCACAGCTACAAGAGGTGCAGAGAATCCTCTCCAGCAAAGTGACCCCAAGAGCAAGGCCTCTGTATGCTGCCTGGCTGACAGGGACAGGAGAGGAGATGAGAAGGAAGGACCCATTCTTCTCTTTTCACAAAGACCCAGGCGGCTGGTACAGGACACCTGTGCATCTAATCTCTCAGAATCCAGGTGTCCACCTCTGCCCCATCCACCCCCACTCCACAGCTCAGGACCCAGAAGATGAGCAGCAGAGGAGCCAGAGGCCCCAGTGTCCACCTCACCACCTTCAGCATAGAACAGACTCAGGAATGGGGAACCCGGGAGCCCAGACACTGGTTGAGCGGCCTTGGGTAATTTCTAGCTCTCACCCAGAGAAACTAAGGTCAATGTGAAGCTTCCAGGAATACAGAAGACCGTTCTCACAGGGAGGCAGCCTGTCCATGTACACAGAAATCACCAGGGCTTGCTCTCAGCAGGTGAGATGATGACCTTTCTCCCTAGTTGTCCAGCCCTGGATAGCGCCAGTCCAGTGAGAACAGTGCCTGTGAACCACTTCTGAGAGAAACCCTGAGGGTACCTTGTAACGTAGAGGTTTCAATACTGCAGGTGCCTGGGCTACAGCTTCTGTACTTCCACCAGCTCTCAGGAGAAGGTGACACTGCTGGCTCAGGACCAGGATCCAGGGAGGTGGCAGGGAGGAAGCCAAGAACACAAATCCCATCATAGGCACAGCCACCCAGCAGCACAGCACCTGCCTCAGCCCACAGTCAGCTGCTCCTTCTACCCATGCCAGAGGACATGCCTGCATCCTCAGCAGGCTGCAGATGTCACACAGACGTTCCCTCTTATGAAGTGAACCAACACAGTTGGCCATGGGGACCACGTTCCCTGTGTTTTCAGCTTATCAGAAGGAAGAGCTCTATGATCATTACTGTAATCACTGGTGTATTTGTTAAGAGAAATTGCCAAACATACGAGCACAGAAACATTCCCTGAACCCTTTGGGTTCACAGTGAAAACACCTGCCACTTAGTGGTGGGGGCTCTTGAGGTACCAGTGTCCCTCCTCTGTAAGAATGAGCCCTGCAGAAATTTTGGGGTACAGCAGCTAGGTTCACCCAGCCCAGGGTCCCTTGAGTCCCTCCAGGAGGATGCAGAGCAGCCCCCACAGTGACATTGTGACTCTCTCCTGATGACCAGCACAGTGGCAGGTGTGACCCTGCATAGGGCACTGCTGTATTGTTGGTGTGTAACAAAAAGGGGTAAGGAGAAAAGAAAGTGATCAGGAATGGCCACATGGCCCTGGGCAGAGGCCAACAAAGCCTGGTTTTCACATTAGAAGGAGCAGTTGTTGACTGAAGCTCCCAAACCTGCAGGTGCACAGGGATCAGAACCAGCAGTGATAATGGCTCGGGGCGGGGAGCATTCTCATGTGTCAGGGACAACACTCCACTGACTCTCAGACCCTGGGGCCGGGATATGTCCACGTCTCTGACAGCCTGGGGGAAGCAGAGAGCTCAGCAGGCTGAGGTCCAGGGTCACAGAGGTGTGGCCCAAGGCCCTGTACGGGAGGCGGAGCCACCACCTCCACCAAGGGAAGACAGGTCCTGTTCAGAGCGTAACCTGGCAGCAAAGTGATCTCCCAGGTCATAGCCTGATAGGCAAAGGCTTCCATCAGGGGCTACAACACTGCCTGGGCTGGGCAGGCCGTGAGCAGAAGCCTGGCGTGGAAATGGGGCCCCTTGCTTCTTACACTGAGGGTCATTTGGTTCTGCATGTACCTTGCATCCCTAGGACACTGCTTAGTCTCCCACAAAAGGAAGGTTCAGCACCTGGCCATGAGTCAATTGGTCAGAGGCAGTGTCTATTTTCAGGCCGACCTCTTCTGTTCTCCAAGGTCATCATGTTTGAATGCTGTGTCACCCAGCTCTGTGTTTTCTCTTTGCCGGTCACCACCAAGGCTTTACTGTGGGCTCTGAAGTCTTGTGACTGCTTGCTTTACAGCCATCTGCAACCCCTGAGAATGTGCCCCACACAACAGGTGCCCACCTTGTGCTGGGCTCCTACAGCTCTGCAGGCTGTCTCAACTCCATGGCACAGACCAGTCTCAGGCTCCAGCTCCTCTTCTGCAGCTCCAACCTCATCAACCACTTTTTCTGTGATGTGCGCCCCCTGCTGCAGCTCGCCTGTGCCCGACACAGCTCTCAATGAGCTGGCATGGTCAGCATCTGTGGTTTCCTCATCGTGAGCGCTGTATTAGTGACCCTGGAGTCTTACGGCTAGGTCACAGTGACCATCCTCAGGATGCACTCAGGGGCAGGGAGAGTGAAGGTCTTCTCCACCTGTGGCTCCCACCTCACAGCCGTGTTTTATGGGACCTTGTTTGTCATGGATGCACAGCCAGGAGCAGTGGAGTCCATGGAGCAGGGCAAGGCGGTCTCCATCTTCTACACCCAGGTCATTCTGATGCTCAAACCCCTCATCTACAGCCTGCAGAATTAGGACAGGAAGGACGCCCTGCGGAGGCTGGGACAGAGACAGGTGGCCATTATATGCTATATGTATAATTATTCTGTTGCCATTATATGCTGTATTTATAATTATTACCTTTGTTGGTATTCAAAATGCTTTTCTCTATGAAAGAAAATGGATATTTGTGTTTGGTGATATTTTTAATCCACTTTTGTAAAAGAAAATGAAAATCTTTAATAACACTTGCTGGCCAGTCCCCACCTACCCACCCAGATGGTCCTGTTCTTGTGGCCTCTTGCAAGTGTCAGTAGACAGACCCACCTGGCTCTATTTCTCTCCCTTTCAGTTCATATTTCACATTATTGCCAGAGATCTGTTTAAAGTAACAGTTTAACCATAAGGCAAAGCATTCCCATAGTGAGTTGCTTGTCAGCAACTGGATCTGACAAACAGCGCCGCTGTTATGCAGTGAGTCTGGGGCAAATGTGGTGGCGAGTACATATGTATGGTCAAATCACCAAGTCACAAATGCACAACTCAAGAGGTCCACCACCACTCAAGTCAAGAAAAAGACATTGAACCCACAATACCATCCCTGTATCCTCCATCCACTTCCCTCCCACACTACTCCTTACCAAGCCCTGACACGCAGCTGCCATCTGCTGGGAGCTTCCTGTGAACAGGCTCACACCAGCTGTCTTCAATCCTGATTTCTGCTGCCCGGCATCATCTTTGTGAGATAAATCCATGTCATTGTGCGTATCAAGAAATCTTTGACATTCTCGCAGCATAACGTGATAAGATGTGAAGATACCATCTACCTAATGCTTGAGAGACATATGCATTGTTTTCTGTTATCAACATTTAAAATAAGCTGCTATGACATCCTTTCAAAGTATTGATAGAAAGGAAACAAAATTCTGATGGAAATTTCTAGGCTTGCTAGTGGGGTAGACATGAGTTCATGTTTTTATACATGCTGCTAAGATTTAACTTTAATTATATATGCTGAACTACTTGGGTTTAATTTACATTTTGCTAATGGCGCCTGAATGCAGCCTCTGTTCATATAGTTAATGGCCATCCATGGTGGTTCTTAGCAGCTCAGAGTTGGTTGGTCACTGAGTTCAGCCAGGTTTTTTTTTTTTTATCACACCTCAAAAAGACACTCTTAATGGAGGCTTTCGGAAGTGCTTCAGAAAGTGGCAGAACAATGGGAACAGAAGAGAGGGTGCATCTAGGGAGGAGGTGGCTCTGCCGTGGTGTATCCTTTGCTCTAATACATTCGTTTAAACTTTCACTACATAATTTGAACACAGCTTGTATTTACCCTCTTGATGGACTAAATTGTACTAGCAGACTTCTTTTCTGCCACTCCTATAATTATGGACGCTTCAGCATCTCTTCCATTTTATGAATTTATTTTTAGTTGGATCTATCTGTACTATCTGCTTTTTAATTTTCTTTTTGACATGAACACAGAGTTAAAGTTTATTTCATGAAGTAGGATGGTGAAGACTTTTATTCTCCTTTCACTTTTGAGATAGATTCCTGTGCAGCTATAAGGAATAAAACAGAGCAGAGGTGGCAAGAGAGAGAAAAGGTCACATCACACTGGACTGTGTTCTGATTACCCCCAGATGACAAGCTGCTGCCAGTGCTGATGCTCCACAAGGCCTGGTGACATGCTGACATTATGATTCTTCTTTTCCCCTTTATCATTTTACAGCTTCCTACATCGTTTCATATTTATTGGGTGTCTTAGTTACTTTTTATTCGTCACTGAGACAAAATATCTGATGCCCAAAGTTGGGAAAGGAAAGGTTTATTCCTTACAGTTTTTGTAAATTTCAGTCCATACTCAGTCGGCTCCAAGGCAAGGTGGCATTGCAGGGCTGCAGTTCATGAGAGCTGCAAACAGCAAGCGGAAACAGGCAAGAGAGAGAGAGACATATCTTCTTCCTGCCATTATGTTGTATGCTGGCTCCACCCCTATGTGGGTGTAGCATTGACACCATCAATCCAAGCTCTAGACAATGAACCAATCACAAATGCATAATGCAAACGCATGAGGCCTGGGGGCCACCAACATTGGGAAAACTCCATTTGATGAACACTAAGTCCCTGGGAACAGACATTGTCATAAGCATAATTTTGTTTGACAGTCAGAGGACTCAGATCAACGTCAGAGCTTCAGCACCCAGAAAGAGCAGGTAGCTCATCCTCTCCAGCCCACTCTAGGAGCTCAGTCCCATGAGACACTGGGAAGCACGTAAAGGTCACTGTGACTAGCCAGGCTGCCAAGGCCCCAGGCACCACATGAGTCCACTGCCCAGCCACAGCTCTGGGAAGAAAGTGGGCAGCTGTCTCAGAGCTGCTCAACCACTGAGTCTTACCAAGGGGTCTGAGTGTCCCATGGTAACTGGTGGGCACCGTGCAAGGCTACCAGGTACACCACTGTCTCTTTCCCACATCACCTACACAAACCAAGGAATATGATTCATATGGGCCATGCCTGGAGCTGCTGGAGATGCTGGCCTAAGAGATCTCACCTTAGGTGCCACATCCGTCACTCCAACCTGCAGGCTGGCCACTGGGACAGCTGAGGACACTACCAACACTGATTTCAGCCGGAGAAGCAACACAGGGACTGCACTGCTGCTCAGACCTACTGCTAACTGACACTCTGAACCCCTGACCAGGAGAAAGTCTCCTGTCACAAAACAAACCCGTAAACGATTAACCAACTGATCCACCCATGGGCAAATACCAACAGAGAGACATGGGAGAACTGTATGTAACAAAGTGACACAATGACCCCAGGAAGAGAGCAATTCTCTGTGAATGAAACTTAAAGAATGGCCTGCCTAAAAGAGGTGCAGGAGAATAGAGACAATTCACCAGATTAGACAACAGAAACTTCATGATCAGAATGAGAAATTCAACAAACCGATGCTCATCATTAAGAAATTGGGAAAAAAGAACTGTAGCTGAAAAACTTAACAAAAGAGACTTTCAAACCTCAACAACAAATGAGGTGGGATGGGAGGTGGTGACAGGTGGAGACAAACAGGACTGAAGATGACCAGGATGTGCACATTTACCAGTCCTCCCCCTCTAACATGTAACTGTTGCATACTACAAACTCCCACTTCAAATATAACAGATCAAAAGATACAGAGCCAGGAATACTGACTATCACAGCGAAAATGCTGCCCCAGCATGGCTCAGGGTAGAGACCTGGGAACAGGATTGTACCTACAGCTCCTGCAAATGCGTATTAATTCAGAAATTGCAATCCAGAGCCTCGGATTGCAATTTCTGAATTGCAATGTTTCAAAATGTTTCTCACTGCAGTGTTTCAAAGGCTCCACTTGACCTGTCAGGAAGGTACTGGGAGATGCAATAACCCACCCCGGGAGGGCCATTGGCACAGTAGCCCTGTGTCTGTGTCCTTTGAAAGCAAAAGGGAACAAGACTGGGACTGCACAATCGCTGGTAGCTCATACTATGATACCTAGATCAACACACAGGAATCCATGGGGGACAACCTCAGGGGCAGGAACATCTAGTTGGCTCCTCCATGGGCTCCTGAGATAGCCGGGCTTCCTGCCACCCCAAGACAAGCGAGATAATGAGACAAAGGCGGTCACTACACTGTGGCTCCTGGGAATAGTGAGTTGCAGTCCTAGTGCAATGTGGAGCCAGAGCCTCAATAATTGGCCATTGGAGACCCCAAGGTCCCATCCTACCAGGTACACAGAATCCTCCAAGCAGGCGTCCTACACACACAGGGCTTCCTGTGCTATCCAGTTGATGGGAATGGGAGAGGAGGTCCTTCCTCTATTACTCCACAATACCACGAGCGGGACAGGACAGCCAGTCTCAGTACTGACCTGTGCACTGGCCTCACACCTCTGCTCAGGACACAGAGGTGCCGCAGAGCTCCCAAGGTGACAGAGCCCTCTGCATCCACCTCACCATCCTCTGCACAGAGCAGTTGGGGAGTTTTCGGACCTGGAGAGGAGTTGAGAGTTGTGAGACCTGGCAAGTCCTGTGAGGTAAGAACAGCTCCCTCGCCTGTGATCTTCCAGGAGAGGGACAAGGTCACAGGCACAGAGACACAGTCCTAAACAGGCTGAAGGGTGTACATTGGGGCCCACTCTGCCAGAGTGTCCCAGGAGCCCCCAGGAGGAGGAGGCAGAGCACCCCATAGTCCTCCCCACCGGGGTTCCCACTCAGCAGCTCCTGACTCCCTCCTGATGATCACCAGAAGATCAGGCTCACCCTCTAGGACACCCCTGCACATCTGTGCTGAGCAGAGACAAGGAGGAGAAATGAATGGGAACTGGGTGCTAGACAGGGCAGAGCCTGCCATCTAAAAGGAAAGAGCCAGCCCCTCTCCAGCCCCAACTCAGAGAAGAGCAGCGAACACATCCAGCAGTGGCTGCAGGGTCGGGCTCCTGCACCTCCCCAGTGCTCAGGGAACAGCCCTGAGGTTTCTCACAGCACCAGACTGAGCCCCAGCCTCCCCATGACCTGAGTGACTTGTAGGCACATGCAAGAAGTCCCTGATGTCCTCCAGTGTCGTGAGTATCTAGTGTACTCTGGACTCTGGGAAAGGCAAACACGCAAACACGCCTGACCGGGAGACAGGGGGTGCAGCGCTCGGAAAGGAAGACAAAGGAGACACGGTATTTTTACTGCCTGCACCGCGTTGCACTCTATGCACTGCACTGCACGCACAATCTTTATTTTAGGATTCCTATATAGTAAACCGGATCAGTTCACAGAGCCCAGACAATTAAGTAGTGAAAAGGCATTTTTTGTGACAAGCTGCAATGTGACAGACTACAATGTTTATTCTAAACTATCTAAGTGAAGTAAATTACCACAACCAGTTCTCCTAATTCCTCTAGTCCCAGGAAGAAATTCATTAGCCCAAGAAAGATGTTAATTTTGTCTGCTGTTAGTGTCACAAAGGGTGGCCAGCCACTTCCTCAAGACTTCTGCAAAACAAAGCCAGCTCACACAGTATGGTTTCCAGAGGGTGAGAGATCCCACTGAGAACAGGCATTCCTGTCCTACCTCTGTCTTGCATACCAGGGGCTATTGTATATTGCAGGTCTGAGGGGGTTGGGGCCTTTAAAGTGACACCTCATCCCCCACACTTCCTTCCTTTTTATTTTTTAACAACAATTTCCATAAGACCAGGTTATTAATAGTATTTCGTCTTATGCAGTAAAAATACACAAGAACTATGGCAGTGAGAACTATAATTAAACTAAGTCCCATGCCACTTAAAGTGTGGGTTATGCTCTGCCAGATTCCTTTTGAATCTAATCCTTTTAAAGATTGAGCAAGCAATTGCGTGAATTGTGCCAGAGATTCATCATCATTGTGCTTTGCAAAATCCTTGTCAATTTGATTATGCAAAGATTTTATTTTCTCCTGGGCAGAAGTGTTTTTATTTAAATATATTTTAATCACTTCCCATTTATGTTCTGTTTGATTATAAGGTCGTTCAGTTATACAGAAAGTAGTTGAATTTCAATCACATTTTAAAAACACTTGATGCTGAAGAGCCAATATTTTTCTACCCATCCATTTAACTGTTTGTTTAAGAAGGTCTATTTGCTGATGTAGTTTGGCATTTATTTGCCACTGGGTTAACCAAAGTTTATGAGAATTCTCATGCCATAATTCTACAACATGTTTTTTTTGCAAAGAGGTTTGTAAAGCTATTCCTGAGACTGCCGCTAGGGAGGCTACAGTTATCAGACTTAACAGTACAGCAACCACTATTCTAATAAATCTTTTTGTATGTTTTAACAGATGTTTAAAAAATTCAGTAGTAACAGAAATTACTGGGTCTTGAGACCATGGTCGAGTTAAATTTACAGGTAACCAAATATGAGTTTTTTGTTGTAACAGCATAACTGTATAAGGCTTAGTGAAATTCAATGTGCTATTTAAACAGGTAAACAATTGACAATTTAAACAAGTACAAGAAAAATGTGTAAAATTAAAAATTCCCACTAAAAAGACATAAGGCAGAGGTGCACAAACAGTAATATTATACATTTTAAACCTAGTAAAATTATAAGTAGTAGATACAGATCGACTAGTCCCTGAATAGGAAACATTGTATAAGATTACAGGTTGCATAGTGGCTGAAATCTTCCAAATATGATTTTGGAGGTGATGAGGGTATTTTTCGGCTGCAACAGCAGGGTTAGCGATTCCACCATCTCCCCACCACAGAAGAGGCATCTTCTGAGGGAGGACAGGAGCTCCGTCAGTTATTTTCTTTGGATCTGGAAGACTATACACAACAGAGAGATTACATCTTGTCTCATTCCATTCAGCACATCCATTAACGAATTTTCCAAATGGTCCCTAAATAATATATCCATCAATATTTTTAGCAAACTTTCCCATACACTGTTGCCAAACTATGGGATAATAAGAAATATTCTTATAAGTGAAATCAGGGCATACAGGATATGTATCTGTATCAGGTGCTGTTAAATTTTTCCAGGTAACATTAAAGGTTTGAGCAGCCAAGGCTTGAAGCCTTGTCCTTTTGCTGCCTGCTTTTATTCCATGTTGAATCCAATACTGCTATCCCAGAGGGATGCAAGGCGGTTCTCTAATGCAAATAGGCCTTTGATTACCATAATAAGTAAAATTGAATAATGTTCTATCATCTTGATTGTGGGGGGTTAAATCAGCCCACCGTGCTGACAAAATTTCTCTAAGTGTAGTATAAAGTAAAATGTCAATAGTTTCCCATTTTACAGGTTCCAGTAAAGGGGGATTTGGAATATAAGCCCAATAAGAGTGTTGGGGTACCTCAGTCCCCGAAGCAACGGTGAGCAATGCACATAGAGCTAAAAACAAGTTTTCAGGGTTTAAAGGCTTCCCTGCTTGAAGGACAAGCCGTTGCCCTTCTATGGTCAATTTCTTTATTTGTCCCCATGTAGGGAGGGGATTTAAATTTGATCGCTGTGAGCGGCAGGAATTTCTTAGCTGTAATTTGGCCATGGCTGTGACAGGAATAAACTCAGCATCCTCAGCCTCTAGCTGGTTTCGCGCTCGCTTTGGAAGATGCGGTTCCTGGGGGAGTTGTCTCCGGGACTGGCGAACAGGGTCTCGAGGCGCGGATCCTGATCCATCGTCCAGGGACCCACTGCTGAATTCTATGTTCTGTGGAGATATAACCAAAACCTTTCCCCTTATAGAGCAGTGTGCCCTTCTCCCATTCAGCCTCTGGGGCTGTTTTAGTCCAAATAGGTTCATTAATCACATATGGCTGTTGTTGCTGTTCGAAATGTCTTTCAGCTCTTGTTAATATTTCACCTTGTGGTAAATTGAGAAAATTTAAAATAAACAATACTTGATGCAGTAATGTTTTTGGACTGTTTTGCAATTTAAACAGTATTGGTATCTGAATATCCTCCTGACTCCTCCTTTTTAATTTTTTAATTTGCAACTTAAGAGTGCCATGTGCTCTTTTAACAATAGCTTGACCCTGGGGGTTATTTTTAATCCCTGTAATATGAATAATATTATGGAGATCACAAAATTGTTTAAATATTCTGCTAGTATAAGCGGGTCCATTATCTGTTTTGATTTTAGAAGGAATTCCCATAACTGCAAAAGTCTCCAATAAATGTACAATAACATTTTTAGTGGATTCTCCCTGTTGAGCAGTAGCCCATAGAAATGAAGAATAGGTATCAATAACTACATGTATATAAGAAAGCCGACCAAAAGAAGGCACATGTGTAATATCCATTTGTCATAACTCATTAGGTTGAGTTCCTCGAGGGTTGACACCTGCGGGAATAATTCTTAAATGTAATGGTCTACAAATAGGGCAGGCTTTTACAATTTGTTTAGCTTCTGTAAAAGGTATCTTATATTTAAGATGCAAATGTCCTGCATTCGCATGATTAAATTGATGTTCTTTAACAGGTGTAGTGAACATAACTAAGGAATCCACTGTATTATTACCTGATACTAAAGGTCTAGGTAACTGAGAATGAGAACGTAAATGAGTAATAAAATAAGAATGATTTCTTTTTTGAACATGTATTTGTAAATTCTGAAATAAAGACAATAAGGCAGGCTTATTAGAATATAACACAGCTGAATAGATATTTGTCACTACTCCAACCGAATAGGCTGAATCAGCTATAATATTAATAGGTTGGTCAGGAAAATCTAAAAACACTTGCAATATAGCAAAAAGTTCATTTTGTTGTACAGAATTAAAATTTGTCTGACGTACCCAATAAGATTTTTGAGTCCAATATGCAGTTTTATTTTTAGATCCATCTGTAAATATAGTCAAAGCTTGTGGAATTGGCTGTACAGCTAATAAAGTATTAACCACAAATTGTTGACGTCTAAAAAAATCCCATAATTTACTTTTAGGAAAATGATACGAAAAAGTTTCCATGAAATCTGCTAAAGCAATCTGTAAGGTTTCAGTAATTGATAACAAATATTCCCATTGTTCCTTAGTTAAAGGGATAACTATATTGTTTATATCTTCTCCTGTCAAAGTTATAGAACGAGCTCTACCATTTATAATTAAAGCTGCAACCATATCGATATACGGTGTAACATTTTTAGATTGCTTAGTTTTAGTGAATACCCATTTTACTGGCATAGCATTCTGACCTAAAACTGCAGAAGGATATTGAAAAGTATTAATAATATATAAAGTTAGAGGCAATTTAGGATCAATCCTAATTAAAAATGCATCTTTAATTTGTTGTTTAACAAACTGTAATTTTTGCTCTGCTTTTGCTGTTAATGAACGAGGGCTGGATGGATCTGAAGAGCCCTGTAAAGTAGCAAACAAATGCTGCAATGCATGAGTAGGAATACCTAGTGTGGGACGAAGCCAATTAATATCTCCCAATAATTTTTGAAAATCATTTAAAGTGGATAACTTATCTCTCTTAATAGACATTTTTTGTGGAATCACCTTTTGTCTAGTAAGAATATATCCTAAATAATGACTAATTTCTTTCTTTTGAATTTTATCCTGTGCTATTACAAGTCCAAACGGGGAAAAATATTGAGGTAAAGTTTTAAAAATATCTTCTAAAACATTTCTATCACTATATGAGAATAAAATATCATCCATGAAATGAGCCGTATAAACCTGAGGCCATCGTGCATGCACTGGTTTTAGTGCTGCATCAACATAAATTTGACATATAGTTGGGGAATTCCTCATTCCTTGGGGTAATGTTCTCCATTGATATCTTTGATAAGGTCTTTGATAATTTGTTTGAGGAATTGAAAAGGCAAACCTTTTTCTATCTTCTGGATGTAAGGGTATATTTAAAAAACAATCTTGTAAATCTATAATATATACAAACCAACCAGCAGGGAGCACTGAGGGTAAAGGAATGCCAGACTGAAGGGTTCCCATTTTAAATAGAGATGCATTTACAGCACGTAAGTCTGTTAAAAGTCTCCACTTGCCTGATTTCTTTTTTATCACAAATATTGGAGAATTCCAAGGAGATGTGGATGGTTCTATGTGATGTAGAGAAAGTTGTTGATCAATCAATTCCTGTGCTGCCTATAACTTTTGAGTAGTCAGAGGCCACTGATCTATCCAAATTGGGTCATCATTTTTTCAATTAAGCTTTAAAGGATTCATTCCCCAAAACTGCAGAGACATATAAAATATTAAAAATGTATATGAGCTCCCCATTGTTCTAATATATCTCTTCCTAAAATAGAAACTGGCACCTCTAAGATATAAGGTTTAATAACAGAAATTTGACCCTCTTCATTTTTTATGTGTATATGCATTGTGGCTTGTCCAATTGTATTTACTGGAGTTTTACTTACTCCTTTTATATTACATGGAACAATAGTATAAGTAATATGAGAAGGCCAATCAGTAGATTTAACAATAGTAATATCCGAGCCCGTATCTATAAAAGCTTGAATTTTCTTATGCTCAATAAAAATATTAATAAGAGATTGTTGTTGAGATAATTTAGCTGTCCACATTACATTAATAGGGTTAGTGCTGCCGAACCCTCCTGTTCGCTGAACAACAGAGGATCCTATTGGGATATAAGGCAGTAAAATGAGTTGAGCTATATGTTCTCCTTTTAATAATTTATAGTCTGTAAGTGAGGACATCAAGATTTGAATTTCTCCAGTATAATCTGCATCAATAATTCCTAAATGAACAGTAATGCCTTTCTGATTTAAACTAGACCGACCCGTGAGCAAGCCAAAAGTTCCTGCAGGCAAGGGACCAAAAATTCCTGTAGGAATTCTCACGGGAGATTGTCCTCCTCTTAATTCTATATCTTTTAAGGCTGGTATATCCACTACGGCGCTGTGTTGGGTGGCTGGTTGTAGGGAGAATACGGTAGGTTTACCCCATTGATTTGTCCGGGGCCTGGGGTAAGGCCCGCTCTCCCATTTCCCTTCTGTTCAGCTGAATTAACTTGTTTACTTTTACATTCACGAGCCCAATGATTTCCCTTCTGGCACCTTGGACACAAGCCAGGGGCTTTAGATTTTTTTCTTTGATCATTGTCTAAAAGTTTTAGACAGGCCCTCTTTACATGCCCTGTCTGACCACAACTAAAACATTTTAAAGACTGTTCCTTTTTAGATTGCAAATTATTCCACGTGATTGCCATGGTTTCAGCAAACAGTTGCATTTTCTTAGATTCTGAATTTAAATCTTTACATTGTTTTATAAAACTGTCAATCGTTCCAGTATCTTTTATTGGAATTAAAACCTTTTTGCATTCATCATTAGCATGTTCAAAAGCTAAAAGTTTTAAGAGATGTTGTTGTAAGTCTTGTCCCACTACTGTTCTTTCTATAACATTTTGAAGTCTTGCAATGAACTCAACATATGGTTCATTGGTTCTTTGCAGAACTTTAGCCCAAGATCCATATTCGGATCCTTTAGGCCTTATTTTATCCCAAGCTTCTAAAGCAATATTTTTTAATTGAGCATGAATCTCTTTTGGAGCCTCTGCCTGATGCTCAACAGTATCAAAGAAACCTGTACCAGAGAGCATGGGATAAGAAATGAGTTTAATATTAGGATCTCGATCGTCAGCATTTTGCCTTGCCTTTTCTGCACAACCTTCCATAAATCACATATGCCACTGTAAATATTCTGGCTCTTTTAAAAGAATTTTAGCCAAGGTTTTCCAATCATAAGGAGCAAGATTACCATATTGATCTGCTACCGACATTATTAATTCTCTAGTGTAATGAGCCTGAGGGCCATAAAGGGTTACGGCCTTTTTTAATTTTGCTAAATCATCCATATTAAATCCTTCCCATCTAGGGGGAACTGCCGCTCCATCTACTGGCTGCGGCCTGATTACAGGGAAAGCAAAGGCAGACGTTTCCTCATCAGAATCCCCTAATTTTGGTATGTCAGCCAAAGCTAGTTTGGCTTTACTCCAATTAGGGTTAGATGGAGGAGGTGCAGAGGGAGGTATAGGTAGGTTCTGCTTAACGGAAAGCTGTTTTACCTCTTGTGTTAAATGCTGTATAGCCTGTAAAACTGGGCAATTGTCACAAGTTGATGTTGCTGCGGCAGCTAAAGCTGAGTCAGCTGCAGCGAATTTTACCTTCGGTTTGGACGCCTTTTTACTACTTAAAGCGATAGCGTCATTTTGAACTACAGTTTGCTCCTCCTCTGTGAGGGGCAATTCCTGAATAACTGGTTTAATTTCTAGTTGAAGATTTTCTACAATATGTTCATCTTCCATAGCTTTTAATAAAGAGTACACAACCAACCAAATAGCCCAAAAACATAAAGGAACTTTCTCCTCCTGTTGCATAAGCCCTTTCTATACTAACCCTCGCCTTCCTCCATACTTCTACATCCAAAGTTCCTTCATCTGGAAACCAAGGATTGTATTCTTTAATTGTATCAATACACATATCCAAGTCAGCTGACCTGAGCGATATGCCATATATAGATAATAAATATTTAAGAATTTTTAAGAAAGGAGAGGAAGCAGATTGTCCCATATCCCCATAATAAAATTATACTTACCTTCCTAAGCGACCTTCAGAGTCCCTGTTCGGGCGCCACTTGTCGTGAGTATCTAGTGTACTCTGGACTCTGGGAAAGGCAAACACGCAAACACGCCTGACCGGGACACGGGGGGTGCAGCGCTCGGAAAGGAAGACAAAGGAGACACGGTATTTTTATTGCCTGCACCGCGTTGCACTCTATGCACTGCACTGCACGCACAATCTTTATTTTAGGATTCCTATATAGTAAACCGGATCAGTTCACAGAGCCCAGACAATTAAGTAGTGAAAAGGCATTTTTTGTGACAAGCTACAATGTGACAGACTACAATGTTTATTCTAAACTATCTAAGTAAAGTAAATAACCACAACCAGTTCTCCTAACTCCTCTAGTCCCAGAAAGAAATTCATTAGCCCAAGAAAGATGTTAATTTTGTCTGCTGTTAGTGTCACAAAGGGTGGCCAGCCACTTCCTCAAGACTTCTGCAAAACAAAGCCAGCTCACACAGTATGGTTTCCAGAGGGTGAGAGATCCCACTGAGAACAGGCATTCCTGTCCTACCTCTGTCTTACATACCGGGGGCTATTGTATATTGCAGGTCTGAGGGGGTTGGGGCCTTTAAAGTGACACCTCATCCCCCACACTCCAGAAGGCAGGATCACTGCAAGCTGAATAGCATTGTGATCCCAAATCAGAGTACAGCTACAGAAGTGGGATTTGGGTCTTCAGGGGAGAGTACAGAGGGCCCCACTCAGCCTGGGAGGGCTTCACCCCACTATCTCAGGCACAGATATTTTGAGTGATCATACCATTCCAGGCCTCGGAGGAAGGAGGTCCTCACTACCTTGTGTTCATTCAAGAGTGAAGAGGAACAGATGTGGGATGCACTGGTGTCTGCCACTGAGAGGGCCAGCTCTGCCCCACTAGGGCATGACTCAGCTTCCTACCCAGCAGGGTCTCAGCACAGACTCCAGATTTAACTAAATAAGAGACAGCATTCCATTGGAGACCTCCTCTGGAAGGAGAGCAGAGGAGCTGGTGGACACCGGCCCATGGGCAGCCCAGTTCCTAGGGTTTTCTGCCCCATTTTAAGTGTGAGTGTGGGACCGTGACCTCCTCTCTGTCACTGCCTCCATCATCCTCTCTGCATAGGTGCCAGGCTTGGGTCCATGACCCATCACGGAAATGAGAACCTGTCGGTGGTGCCCTTGAGGGAGTTTGTGCTAGATGGGTTCAGGGGAGGTACGGAGACCCAGGCCCTGCTGTTTGCTGTCTTCCTGGCCTTGTATACAGTGACCATTGTGGGCAACCTCACCATGATCATTGTCATCACCCTGGATGCCCGCCTGCACTCCCCCATGTACTTCTTCCTCAAGAACCTGTCCTTTCTGGACCTCTGCTACTCATCTGTCATTGCCCCCAAAGCCCTGGCCAACTTCTTCTCCTCATCCAAGCTCATCAGCTTTGCAGGCTGTGCCACCCAGCTCTGGTTTTTCTCCATGTTTGGTACCACCGAGACTTTCCTGTTAGCCGTGATGGCCTATGACCGCTTCATGGCCATCTGCAGTCCCTTGCGTTACCCTGTGACAATGTCCTCCATGATGTGTGCCTGCCTTGTTCTGGGCTCCTACTGTGGAGGCTTCCTCAACTCCACTGTGCAGACCAGCCTCACGTTCCGGCTCCCCTTCTGCAGCTCCAACCGCATCAACCATTTCTTCTGTGATGTGTCCCCCCTGCTGCAGCTCACCTGTGCTGATACATCAGTCAATGACCTTCTGTTGTTTAGCCTCTGTGGCTTCATCATTGTCAGCACTACAGTAGCAGTCCTGCTGTCCTATGGTTATATCACAGTGACCATCCTCAGGATGCGTTCAGGATCCAGAAGACAAAAGGTCTTCTCCACCTGTGGCTCCCACCTCACAGCCGTGTCCCTGTTTTATGGAACTCTGTTTGCCGTGTACGCACAGCCAGGGGCTGTGGAATCCATGGAGCAGGGCAAGGTGGTCTCCATCTTCTACACCCAGGTCATCCCAATGCTCAACCCCCTCATCTACAGCCTGCGGAATCAGGACGTGAAGGATGCCCTGCGGAGGCTGAGACAGAGATGGGTGGCCCCGTGAAGGGGTGGTCAGTGAGAGACCGTGTCCTCTGGTGGGCATGGAGGGTTGGAGGGAAGGGCACTGAATGTGGGTTCTGAGTCATCCATGTTCACATGGGGTTTATTTTCTTTCTTTCATCTATTATTCCATACATCTTTCAGTCCTTCTTGAAAGTATGTCAAAGTCCAACTTTTGACAGATGTGAATATAGCCTGTCCTTTTCCATCACAGAAATAACAGTTCAGGAGTAGAGCAAACCCAAATCTCATCCGCTTTGGTCCCACACTGAGCAGATGAGTGATCAGAGAGTCCTTAACATGGGAGCCAATGTCACCATTTCCCAGCACAGATAGAAGGACTTGATCTTCACAGCAAGACTCTTTGTGCCTCACTACTGAATCTAATGTCAATATGTCTATGAAACCCTACACCAAGCACCCTAGAGAGGGACACTTAGAAACTATGGTGTGACGTGGCATGGGGCCGCTGTGCCTCATGCAAGGAAGCGGGAGCAGTGCACTTCTTTCCCCGTTCAGCACGCTGGCTGTGCCTCCTGCTCTGTGTTCCTGATGCCATGAGTCCTACAGGGAAGAACTGTGTCCCTGCTGCCACTTGAGGGACCATCAGACCCCAGGCACCCTGACGTCTGCTCAGCCCTTGCTAGGAGCCTGGGGAAAACCACAAGGCTTCCTCGTTTCATAGCTTGGACCTGAACTTTTTGCTGCTGACCACTGCAAATGGTGCTCTCTTGCCATGAACACTGCTGAGAAAGGGCACAGCTTGAGGTTGCAGCCCAGAGAGGAAGGAGTACAGGTGGAACGGTGCAGATGCTCAGTGTCCAGCTCCTCTGCTGACCTCATTCTGTCTGCACTGCTGAGGTCCTGGTCCTGCAGCTCAGGACAGACCTCCTCAATCTCACCTGCCTTGTGACCAACCCCACCTGGTCAAAGTCCCTGGCTTCTTCTATAGAGGTCCATTTAGTGGAGCTGACCACTGCATGTCCAGTGTCAGGAAGCTGTCTTCTGCATGCAGGGAGATCTGCCTACCTGCTATGGTGGCTGGCACCTGTCCTGGGGATATATACAGGTACACGTGTACACGTTTGTACACACATGTATATATTGACATATACATACATATGTCCTACCTGTAATTTTTCTGTCAACTTGAAAAAATATATTCTTGTCTCAACCATGCTAAATGCATGTTGGGTATAGGAAGCAAATTGTGCAAATGTGCAATTGTCTTAATTCTGCAATGCAATACGACAAGAAGGAATCAGGCAGTAATTTTACTAGTGAGCATTAATCCTGATTGTGAGTTATCAGGAAAACTGACTGCACTTTAGTTGAAACAATAATTAGTCAATACTCCACAGAAAAAGGCAAAACAAACAAACAAAAAACTCCACCAAATTTTCTATTAAGTAATTTTCACTGTACCTGTTTTTCAGATTCTGGCAAACACTACCATTCATTGTTGGTATTGGGGTCTTTCGCCTATAACAATAACAATGAGGGAGGCTGATGTAGGACACAAACCTAGCAAGACACAGTTCCAAATTAAAAAAGAATCTTAAAAGGACTGGGAGAAATTAAGCGCCCTTGAATCTCATCCACAATATAACAAAAACAGTTGTGTAGTTCGCCATATATGACATCTTGCAAGCCCAAAGAAGATTCCTGTTAAAATTCTATGTGTAACACTTTTTATCTAGTATTTTCAGTCATCAGTGCCAACATAGATTAGCATAGTTCCAGATAAGCTAATGAACTTCAGTGGAGTATCAACTTCTCAAAATCCAAAGATCACCTGATTGATTTTTCAGCCTAACCTGTGCGATCATTTACAAATTATTTTTTTTGTTTCTTTATGTGTGATACAAACCTACAGCATGCAATGCGGCATGGTGAGCACTTCACGTTCTGCTCAGTTTCATTGCATCCAATCATGCTGCCCTACAGCCATCTTCAGAACTTTAATTCTGCATCTTTGAACCTCTGCTCCCAGTCAACAACACCTCCCTTTCTACCTTTTTCCAGGCACAGGGAAGCTGTATTCTGCATTTCTCCACAGGATTTGCCCCATATGAGACCCAGCATTCTTCTGCTAACTCCCTAACTTCACTTCACACACAAGCCGTTGACCAGCTATAGTGCACTGCAGGTGAGAATTTCTTCCCACCTGAAGGCTAACCTTACATGCTGCATTGATAACGCATGCCGTTAGTCCATCTGTGCATGGTGAGCACCAGGATGTTTCTGCCTTTTGTCTACAGGAAGCAGCGCTGCTGTGGTTGTGGGCATGAGATTATCTCTTCAATGTCTACCCGCCCGGTGATTGCTAGGTGGAGGGCAATTGCTTTTCGACTTTTTAAGAACTCTCTATACTTTTGTCTCAGTGGCTGTATCATTTTTCAATTTTACCAGTGTCATATTAGGGTTCCAAATTCTCCATATCATGCCCAACACTTAATATTTTCTGAGTTTTGAAAAAATTGTAGTTTTCACAATGGGGTTGAGTGGTATCTCGCTATGGCTTTGACTTGAATTTCCCTGGTTACTGTTTCCCTGGTTACTGGTTACTGTTGATAAGATCTCTTTGTACATTTCTGGCCAGTTGAATATCAATGGAAAGGCTCTGTTCAAGCCCTTCACCTGTTTTTCACTGAGGTACTTGTGTTTTGTTTGGTTGCCTGATTTTGAGTTGTAGAAATTCCCAATACACTCTGAATGTTACCTCCTTATAAAATAACTGCTCTAATTCTCCTGGATGACTCTTCACTCCATTCCATGTTTCATTGGCTTTGCAGAAGATTTTAATGTAGTTCCATTCATCTCTGCCCTTTGAGTCACAGCTATGCAATTTTGCTAATGGCCATGTATGATTCTTTTCACTTATTTTCTCGTAGGAGTTTTCCACTCATAGATATTATGGTTAGGACTCTAATCTATTTTGGCCCATGAGTTGTATGTATATGATGTCCAAAGGGTGTGACCATATCCTTTTGCATGTAGATAGCCAACTTTTTCACCAACACTTAACTGAAGAGACTGTCCTTTCTCAATTAAATGCTTTCAGTACCTTATCAAAAACCACATACCCATGCATTTTGGAGCTTATTTCTGTGATCTAGTATACTGTTCTATTGGCCTATGCTCTGTTTTAACACTCGTAAAACACTGTATTTTTAGTAAACCTTCATAACGTTTGGAGTCAGTAAGTGTGACCGCCAACTTTATGCTTCTTAGTTGTTTTTGCTATTTAGGGTCACTTGATATGTCACAAGAATTTTGGGGATGAGTTATGTTTTTTTTTTTTAAACAACTGCCCTGGAAATTTTGAAACATTGTATTGAATCTGTGGCCTATTTTACTTAGAAGTGATTCTTTAAAAAATTTTAGAAGAAAATTGTTTTAAAGAATATTAAAGTTGTTTTAAAAAATATTAAATAAAAAATATTAAAATATTATTTCTACCTACCTTCCTAAGGTAGGTAGAAATCTTGAAGATATAGGAGTAGGTAGACAGTTCATAAAGAAATGCAAACGGCACAGGAAGTGCTTCAAAGGATCACAACTTCGATCTCATCTTCTTAAAAAGTTTTTGCACATCAAAAGAAATCACCAACAGACTGAAAGAAAACCCACAGAGTGGGAAAAATTTTAGCCAACTGTCTCTCAAAGAACTTCTATCTTGAACATATAAAAAACTGCAAAAATCAGGCCTCCCTAAATTCAAAGACTCAAGTCAAAACTGGGCATCTAAGATGAATACACACTTCTCAGATGAAGAAATACAAATGAAAATAAATACATGAAAAAATGTTTAACATCATCAGTCATTTGAGAGATACAATGTTAAAACAATGAGATTCTGTCTCACTCCAGAAAGAACGGCTATCATCAAAAAATTAACCAATAACAAATGCTGGTGAGTTTGTGGGGGAAAAGAAACCTTTCTCCACTGCTGATGGGAACTCTGGAAATCAGTGTGGAAATTCCTGAAAAAACTAGGATTGGAGGTCCCATTCAATCCAGCTATTCCTTTTCTGTATATTTTCCCAAAAGAACTGAAAACATCATACCACAGCGATATGTGTGTATCCATGTTTGTAGCAGCACAATTTGTAATAGCTAAATCTTGGAAACAACCCAACTGCCCACCATCCGCAAAATAGATGAAAAACATTTGGTACTTTTATACAATGGAGTACCACTCAGCTATAAAGGATAAACTTGAGACTTTTATAGATAAATGGATGCAACTTGAGACCATACTCATAAGTGAAATAAATCAGACTCACATGTGTAAATATTGTATTGTCTCCCTAGTGTAAAAACTGAAAGAGCAAATAAGATTCAAAAGGTAAAGTAGATATTGTGAAAGGGAAATGGAAAGAAAGTGCTCAAAAAGAAAGAACAACTGGGATATGGGAATGGAGAAAGGAAAGGTAAAAGATGGTATATATTCTTTCTTACTACTATTACTGATAGTACTACTACTAATATACCATTAATACTATTATTCCATTAACCTGTGTTAGTTCATCAAAAAGAATGGGTTGTACTTTGTTTGCTCAAATTTGCATGCCTGTATATTGTAATCTGAACAACTACTTTTAAGATAACAGTACACAATATATTAAGCATTGTTAATCTCCTATTATTTTGTTTTGAAATTCTGTATCATTTTTTTCACATTAAAATTTTGAAAAATCTCCACCCCTAAAAAAGAATATTAAGCCTTCCAATGCAGTGGCAGGGATGGTTTCACTGACATTTGCCTTCTTTAATTTCTTACAGCCATAGTTAGTAGGTCTTCATACACATTCAATTCCTCAGTGTATATGCATATTATGAAACATTTATTTTTCTGATTCCATTTTAAATGGTGTAGATTTCTAAGCCTTTTACCATTCATTTTGTCACATAGTAATATAGTGAATTTTGTGATATTTGTAAAGTGAGCTTTCTAATTCTAATAGGCTTTTTTGTGAAATATTTAAGAGTTTCCTACATACAAGATCATATGATCAACAAGTGGGTAATATTCCTTCTATCTTTCCCATGTGGATGTTTTTGCTTATAACTCTTACACAGTTGCTCTGAGATCTCCAGTGGTATTTAAACAGGAGTGGTAAGACCAGCATTTTGCCTTCTTCCTGATCCTGAGGAAAGTTTCCAGTCTTTCACCATTTAGCATCATGCTAGCCATTGGCTTTTTGTGCTGAAGTTTTTTCATGGTGAAGTATCGCCCCATCTCCATCTCCCTTTAAGTCATACAACTATGTCCAGTTTTGTGACTGCTTTTTTCTGTACCTGTAAAGATGATCCTTTGTTTCCTCCTTCAATCCATTGTGCTTTCCTATGCAGTCATTGGTTTCCATACAATTCAATATTTTTCTTCATTTTATTCATAACATATGTCACATAGTGAGTACATTCATTGCAGGTAGTTGGTCCCCATCCATGACATCTTACTTCTTTTTACTTTTAATAATAGTTAATGCACATTCTGTGCTACCACATTGCCAATATACTTTTCTCATGCCTCTTACCTTCTCCCACTCCATCGTCTGAATCTTCTTGTGGATATTACCCACATAATATTTACACAAACAAACACACATGTGTACATTCACATGTTTGTTTTCTTTCAAAGCATTCTCCTCTAGAAAGCAGAATTTTGCCTTGGCATATCATTGCATGCTATAGCTCATGAGAAAGAATCCCTAATAACTTTTACACTCAGTTCACACCTGGCCACCTCTCAGGAGAGTGCCTTGACATCATCTCCAGAGGGCCTCTCAGAAGCATCGACCCAGTGGGTCTCTGTCCTTCACAGCCATGAGAGGAAGGTCCAGACAGGAAGTCAACTTCTGAGACTTAGGACTAGAGACAGGAGAAGGTATGAGCCGCTCCTTTACATGCTGACTGTGTAGATGCAACTTTGTGACATCCGATGTTTGTACTAAAATACTAAAGGACTGTGAAAATAGGAGGAAGGGATAGGCTACATAAAATTCACGACATACTGATTGCTGTTAAAGCTGAATGGTGGACACTTGAGGTTCATGACAGTATTAAAAATGTGCCATAACAGCTTAGTCAGAATATGTTTCATGTTGCCAGATCCGGTGAATAAAGTGGGCAGACACATTACCATGTTCCACAAGCCTGTCTTTCTGGTGGATAACACCTGGCAACCTAGAGCTGGCCAGACACTAAATTCAGATGAGATTTTGATCACACCTTGAAAAGATACTCATGATAGAGGATTCCAGAACTGCTGCAGAAAGAGCCAAAACAATGGCATATGTGTGTTGAGTGTAGGGAGTATCTAGGTGCAGGGTAAAGGTAACGTGTCATTGACTGTAATAAACTTGTTTAAACACTCACCATATATTTTGAACATACTCCATATTTGTCCCCCATACCTATTAAAGTATACAAGCAAATTACTGTTCCCCCACTCTTCTAGCTCTGGACATGACCTTCATCTCCTCTACTTTATGAATTCATTTTAAAATTGTTCCTATTCTGTGCTATGCTGCTATTTAAGTTTTCTTTTCTGTATAAACACACCAAAAAGTTAGCAAATTTACTTCTTGAACTAGGATAGTGAAGACTTACTCTGCTTTTAATTTCAAGACATGGGTAGGTTCGTGTGCAGTTGTAAGGAATAATACTGAGCAGAGGAGGGAGAAGAGAGTATGCATCACATCACACTTTGGACTGTATCACAGTTGGCACTAGATGACAAGTTACTGCTAATGGCTTTAAAATCTGTAGGAGTTTTAATGATCCTACCCATGGAGCCTGGTGACCTATTGTCATTATGATCCCTCCATTCCCCTTTTTACATTATAGTTTCCCACAATACCTTGTGTTTAATGGGCAAACTCCATTTAACTAAATGGAAACTAAATCTGTGGGATCCTGAAATTTTGTTTGGCAGCCAGAGGAATCAGCCAAATCTGAGTAGCTCAGTTCCTGGAAGAGACCAGGTGGCTGTGCCCCTCTGGCCCACTCTAGGATCTCAGTCCCTTGAGACACTGAGAAGCATCCAGAGGTCACTGTGACCAGCTGGGCTGCCAAGGCCCAGACACCACATGAGTCCACCACCCATACCCACAGCTCTGGGAAGAAAGTGGGCAGGTGCCTCAGAGCTGCTCAACCACTGAGTCCTGCCGAAGCATCTGAGTGTCACAAGGTAACTGGTGGGCACTGTGCAAGGTTACCAGGCACACCACTGTCTCTTTCCCACACCACCTACACAAACCAAGGAGTATGGTTCACATGGGCCATGCCTGGAGCTGCTGGAGATGCCGACCTAAGAGACTGCGGTCCTAAGTGCCACATTATTCTCAGCAACCTAAAGGTGAGCTACTGAGACATCTGTGGGTGCAGCCAACACTGATGACAGCTGGAGAAACTGCACAAGGATGGTGCTGGTGCACCTGCTTCCCACTGACTGTCACCCTGGGACACCACTCCAGGAGGAAGTCTTTTACCACAACACAGATTTGCAAAGGATAACCCAACTGACCACCACATGGGAAAATATCAACAGGGAGACAGGAGAGAAACATGAGTATCAAGCAGGAGATCTATTTCCTATGAATACAATGGAAAGACAATGAGGTCTATGACTACCTAAAACAAAATGCGAAAAATGGCTTTTAAAGAAACTCTAAAGAGCAGAATACAAAAGAATACAGCAACACAGCAAAACTAGAAAAATTTATGATTTGAATGAGAACTTTAGCAAACAGATTCTCAACACTAAAAAAGGAAGAGAAGAAGCTTTGAAGCAAAGAACTTAACAAATGAAGGAGTTCTGAGCCTCTACAACAAGAGATGAATCAGAAGAAAGGGTTCCTGAGCACGATGACCTGCCTTGTGAAAGGAGATAAAGAAAGCCTATAAGACACATGGAATCTCATTAAATAAACAGTATTTACATTTTCCTTGTTTCATAGGTGGAAAAGAATGGAAAAGGCATAGAATAATCCACATAATAGCGGGCAATATTCCAAAACCTTAAGAAAGGTACAGATATCCCAGTGCAGAAAACTCAAAGACCAGAAACAGAGGCCGGAAATGAGGGCAAATGGTGTCAGCAAGGCATATAATCATAAAATTTTCAAAGACCTAGACAAGCATTCTAAAACCAACAAGAGAAAAGCATTAAGTCACAAATAAAAGAACTCTCGTTACGCTAACAACAGAGTTCCATCTAGAAACTTAACAAGCCAGGAGTCAATAGGATGGCATATTAAAGTCTTGAAAAAATAAAATATCAAGCCAAGAATACTTTACCCATCAGACAATCAGAAATCAGAAAAAGGAATTCATATGAGTTCAGCCTTGATTGGGAATTATACGTAGAAATGATAGGATACAACCACTACTCTAGTTACACATGTGAGCTGGTCAGTGGAGCAATTTCCAAGAGATCAAAGAAAATACATGGAGAGAGCTTTTGTGAGAGTTTAGTTTTATAAAGACTCACAAACACATTAACTTGAAAGCAAGCCTTAATTGCAATGTATTTTTTCTCACTGAATTTTATGGATCATTTTTAATTTTTTTTTGTTTGTTTGTTTGTCCTGTTTTTTAAACTGTTCTTTAGAATTACTATTCTTTTATCTTCCTGATTCATTGAAAGAAATGAGAGTTTATTTTAAAGAGAAAAAAGCAACACAAACAAAAGACACAAACCATACACACACAACCCCAAAATAATAGCAATATAGGATTTCAAGATAAGATGATAGGAATTTAACAATGGTTGCTATATTGCATATTGTTATTGTCAAAAGAGTGGCTCAGATTACCAGATATAGGCATGCAACATTGATCAAACAACATGAGCACTAACTGTTCCTTTCTTTGAACTAATAAAATTGGTAGTACAATTATCTTAGCTAATACACACACACACACACACACACACACACACACATGCTCAAGAGAAATCAGAACTCTTAAACAGAGTTTTAAATTGTGTTTTAATAGATGATTGTTGTCTGCATGTTAATATTCATGGTTGTATTAAATTGTGTTTTGATAGATGGTTGTTGTCTGCATGTTAACATTCATGGTTGTAATTCTACCATCTAAATGCAGAGCTGAGGACTGATCCTAGCATTGTGCATAGGTTGAGTGGGATGCAGCCTCGGTCAATATCTAGTGCAAGGATTACTACCACTTACTAACAGGATCTCCACATAATGGCAGAGCCTCCTATTCCAATTGACCTACAAACTTCAATACAAAAACACAAGAATCCCGAGGAAACAAATAACAATGTGTCTCCAAATATTCAGAACACCATGAAAGCTGACCTTACAGACTTGGAAGTAGATCAAACTTCAGAGAAAGAACCAAAAACTATTTAAAATTGTAGAACAGATCAAAGAAGTGGCAAGTAGCTGATTAAACCATTATAAGACATTCAGTGAGCCTAAAGAAGATACAGATAAACAGCCAGATGGTACTAGGGAACACAGTGCAGGACACAGAAGATACAAAAGACCTTTTCAGAAATGTATTAGAGGTCATGGAAGAAATCAAGCACAAATCCTGGAAATAAAAAAAATAAAGCACAATTTTTGGCAGTAGACAAAATCTGTCAAAATATAGAATACCAGGAGTTCAGTACATGGTAAATAAAGCAGAACAAGTAACTTAAGGATCATGAATAAAGCAATAAGAAAAATTTAAAAATTATCTCAATCTCTGGAAAAACAGAATAAGGACAGGAGTCTGTATATACCTTTCAACTAGAATGCTCAGTATAAATGATTTTAAGTCTTCAAGAAAAAGATACAAAGTGGCAAATTGGAAAAAAAAATAAGACTTGACTCTATGTTGTCCTGAGAGGTACATCTCATCCACAGGAAGACACAGAGACTGAAGGTGAAAGGGTGGAAAATGATATTCCTAGCAGATCCAGAGCCTCAAAGCAGGCAGAAGTAGCTATTCTAATTTCTGCCAAAGTTACTTGGTTAATTCTGAAAGTTGAAATGCAAAGCCTCCTCTCACCACAGTGCTTCAAAGGCTCCACATGGGTTGTCAGGGAGGTACTGGGAGATGCAATAACTCGCCCTGACAGTGCCATTGGCACGGTAGGCCTGTGTCTGTGTCCTTTGAAAGCAAAAGAGAACAAGGCTGGGACCCCACAATCACAGTTATTTCATGCCATGATCCCTAGATTCACATGCAGGAACCCCTAGAGGACAACCTCAGGGGCGGGAACATCCAGTGGGCTTCTCCATGGGCTCCTGACATAGCCGGGGTTCCTGCCACCCCAAGAGAAGGGAGATAATGAGACAAAGTGGTCACTGCTCTGTGGCTCCTGGGAACAGGGAGTTGCAGTCCCAGTGCAGTGCAGAGCCAGAGCCTCCATAATTGGCCATTGGAGACCCCAAGTCCCCGTCCTACCAGGTACACAGAATCCTCCAAGCAAGCATCCTACAGACACAGGGTTTCCTGTGCTATCCAGCTGATGGGAATGGAAGAGGTGGTCCTTCCTTTATTACTCCACAGTACCACGAGCGGGACAGGACAGCCAGTCTCAGTGCTGACCTGTGCACTGGCCTTCTCACACCTCTGCTCAGGACACAGAGGTGCTGCAGAGCTCCTGAGGTGACAGAGACCTCTGTATCCACCTCAACATCCTCTGCACAGAGCAGATCGGGAGTTCTCAGACCTGGAGAGGAGTTGAGAGCTGTGTGTACTGAGCAAGTCCTGTGAGGTAAGAGCAGCTCCCTCACTTGTCCTCTTCCAGGAGAAGGACAAGATCACAGGCACAGGGACACAGCCCTGCACAGGCTTCAGGGTGTACATCGGGAACCACACTGCCAGAGCCTCCCAGAAGCCCCCAAGAGGAGGCAGAGCACCCCATAGCCCTCCCCACCGGGGTTCCCACTCAGCAGCTCCTAACTCCCTCTTGATGACCACCAGAAGATCAGGCTCACCCTCTGGGACACCCTTGCACATCTGTGCTGAGCAGAGACAGGGAGGAGAAAGGGATGGGAGCTGGGTGCTGGTCAGGGCAGAGCCCTCCAATGTCTGCCATCTAAAGGGAAAGAGCCAGGCCCCCTCCAGCCCCAACTCAGAGAAGAGCAGCGAACACATCCAGCAGAGGCTGCAGGGTGGGGCTCCTGCACCTCCCCAGCGCTCAGGGAACAGCCCTGAGGTTTCTCACAGCGCCAGGCTGAGCCCCAGTCTCCCCATGACCTGAGTGACTTGTAGGGACCTGCAGGAAGTCCCTGATGTCCTCCAAGAGGCAGGATCACTATAGGCTGAAAGTCACTGCAGTCCAGGTTCAGAACACAGCTGCAGTGGTCAAGCTCAGTGCTTCAGCAGAAAGGACAGAGACTTCTTCCCAGCATGGGCAGGATTTAACCCCAGAGTGTGTCTGGTAGGGATGTGGAGTGATGACACCACTCAAGGTCTGGTACAGGAGGTGCTCACCACCATTTGCACATTAGGGAGTGAGAAGCAACATCTGGGGTGATTGGGAGGCATCCGGGAGGCCAGTGCTCCTTTCCAGAAGCATGCCTGAGGACAGGAGAGCAGCTGGTGAGAAGCAGGCACAGGGACATCATGATGCCTGTCACTGACAACCACCCAGCTCTGGACTCCTCATCACATCCTCAGAGCATGACTCAGTCTTGTAGCCAGCAGGCCCTCAGCCCAGACTCAGGATTTAAGTAAATCAGAGACAATGTCCCATTTCAGATCTCATCTGGAAGAACAGAGGCCCTAATGGCTTCCTGGCCAGTGAGCACCCTTGCCCCTAAGGGTCCTTCTGCCCCATGTGAGGTGTGAATGTGGGGCCGTGAGCTCCTGTTTGCCACTGCCTCCCTCATTCTCTCTCCACAGTTGTCAGACTTGAGGCCATGATAATGCACAAACCTGAGAACGTCTCAGCTGGTCCCTGGAGGGAGTTTGTGCTGGAGGGGTTCAAGGGAGGTGTGGAGACCCAGGCCCTGCTCTTTGCTGTCTTCCTGGCCCTGTATGTGATGACCATCGTGGGCAACCTCACCATGATCGTCGTCATCACCCTGGATGCCCGCCTGCACTCCCCCATGTACTTCTTCCTCAAGAACCTGTCCTTCCTGGACCTCTGCTACTCATCTGTTTTTGCACCCAGAGCCCTGAACAACTTCTTCTCATCCTCTAAGGTCATCAGCTTTGCAGGATGTGCCACCCAGTTGTTTTTCTTCTCCTTTCTTGGTACTACTGAGGCTTTCCTGTTAGCCGTGATGGCCTATGACCGCTTCATGGCCATCTGCAGTCCCTTGCGTTACCCTGTGACCATGTCCTCCATGATGTGTGCCCGCCTTGTGCTGGGCTCCTACTGTGGAGGCTGCCTCAACTCCATTGTGCAGACCAGCCTCACGTTCCAGCTCCCCTTCTGCAGCTCCAACCATGTCAACCACTTCTTCTGTGATGTGTCCCCCCTGCTGCACCTGGCTTGTGCTGACACGGCTCTCAATGAGCTGGTCATGTTTGGCCTCTGTGGGTCCATTGCTGTGGGTGCTATAGTAACTGTCCTGGTGTCCTACGGTTACATTACAGTGACTGTCCTCATGATGCATTCAGGATCCAGAGCACAAAAGGTCTTTTCCACCTGTGGCTCCCACCTCACAGCTGTGTGCCTGTTTTATGGAACCCTCATTGTCATTTATGCACAGCCAGGGGATGTGGAGTCCACAGAGCAGGGCAAGGTGGTCTCCATCTTCTACACCGAGGTCATCCCAATGCTCAATCCCCTCATCTACAGCCTGCGGAACAAGGACGTGAAGGATGCCCTGTGGAGGCTGGGACAGAGATGGGTGACCCGGTGAAGAGAGTAGCTAGAGAACACACTGTCCTGGAGGATCTGGGGATAGAGGGGAGGGCACTGAATGTTTCACCGTATGTCACAGAAACAGTATGTGGGTTCTGAATGAACCTTGCTCAACTACGATTTTTCTTACTTCTTCCCATCCTTCCATCCAGCTTCTCTGCTTCCTCAAAGCATGTCATTAACCAGACTTTTACCAAATGGAAGTCTTTTTAACCACAGAAGTGATGGTCCAGGAATAGAACAAACCGAATCCCATCCCCTCTGGTAACACATTGAGCTGAGATTGATCACAGAGCCCTCGATATGGGAACCAATGTCGGCATCCTCCGGTTCAGATAGAAGGGTTTCACCTTCCAGGTGTCTCCCCTTTTCCTCACCACTGGATCTAATATCAGTGCCTCTAGGAAACCCTACACTGAGCGCCCTACAGAGGGACACTTAGAAATTAACATGTGACACCCTCACGTGGCATGGGCCACTGTGCCTCATGCAAGGCAGCTTCTTTCTCCCTTCAACACACTGGCTGCACCTGCTGCTCTGTGTTCCTGACACCGTGAGTCCTGCAGGGCAGCACGGTGTCCCTGCTGCCACTTGACAGCCTGTCAGACCCTGGGCGCTCTGACATCTGCTCAGCCCCCACCGTGGGGCTTCCTGGCCCCCAAACCCATCTAACCCAGCCTGGTTGCTCTTTTTTATGGAAAAAAAAGTTAAAACATATTTTCATAACAAAATGATAATAGAATAACAATAGTTAATATACTACACATTATCTTTAAAGTAGTTGCTCAGGGTACAAAACATCAACATAAAAATTTCTCCAGTCAATATTCGCAAACACCTTGTTTTTTAATGAACTAAAAGACACTAAGAGTGTAACCCATTTGTGCTTCTTTGCTTTTCCCTACTGTTCTTTCCCCTTTTGTCCCTCCTAGTTCCTTAGCCAGGTTGTTCTTGGCCATGGCAAGTGGTGCTCTCTCCCTGATGAAGTTGGAGTTGAAGCTGTGGTATATTTAGCATAGAAAAGAGCGGGGAAAGAATAGCATCATTTCTTGGTATTCAGTTCTTGTGCTGACCCCATTCTGTCCAGCACTGCCTTCGAGGTCGGATCCACAGCCAGGATAAACCTCTGCACTCCACACCCATGCCCATGCCTAACTCACACCCTAGACTCAAGTCCTGTGGCTTCCTTCATGCATGTCTCTTTGCTAGAGCTAACCACTGCATGGTCAGCACGAGGGTACTGTGCTCTTCCTGTGGGGAGGTCGATGTCTCTAATAGCCATCCTCAGTCTTCCTGCTCTCCCTTCTCTGGACATCTGTGGGAAGAGAATGTAAGTGCTCCTGCCCAGTTATCTCTCTAAACATTCTCCAGATTTCATCTCCTCTCTTCTACCCATCCTGCCCCAGCACTGAGATCTCCAAAATATAGTTACTGTTTGCTATAGTACTTCATGTACATCTGATATAAATTACTCTTTGCACCAATGAGTCCCCCAATGTGTGACCTAGATCAACAAATACTTTCTCTTCTGGTGCCAAAGCCATGGTCTCTTCTTCCATCTCCACCTTCATCTCTGCATATCTGTACAGATGCGTGGACACGCACATATAAGGCTTGAAAAAAGCTGTATCTTTGTCTCAAACACAATCTCAAATTGGATACAGGAAAAATTTTGTTTTTCTTTAACAAAAGTAGAATTATCCTAACTCTCCCATTGGGCAACTTGACTCTCCACTTTTCTTATTTACTTTGCTTTGCAGAAATTTTTAGGTTTATACCATAGTTCTCTTTATCAGTGTTTTGTTTGTTGTCTATCCTTTTGGTGTCATACCCACAATATCGTTGCCCAAACTCATGTCATGAATCTTTCCCTTATTTTCTTCTAGGAGTTCTACATTCAGAGATTTTCTGTCTAGGACTTTAATCAATTTTGAGCCAGGTTTTGTATATGGCATCCAAAAGACCCAAGTACAATATTTTCCATGTGCATATCTAGTTTCTGAAGCACAGCTTGTTGAAGAAATTGTCCTTTCAAATTAAATGGTCTTGACAGCCTTGTGGAACCTCACATGATCATGCATATCAGGAGTTATTTCCAGGTGCTCTTATTTTATTCTGCTGATCTATATGTCTCTCTTAATACCAGTACCATGATATTTTGTTTTGTATAACCTGCAAGATGTTTTGAAAACAATAAGCATTAGATCTTCAAGTTTATTGTTCTGTTACAAGCTGTTCTGATAGTTTGGTGTCTCTTAAGAAGCCCCATGGATTTTAAGATGAAATTTTCCTTTGTGGAACAGAATGTCAGGGAACATTAAAACAGGTGGCACTGAATCTGTGGGGTGCTGGTGATATCTGTGACCCAGAGAGCACCCTGAGGAACTCCATGGAGCATGGAGGGCTGCTGACCGTCCTCTGCCCTAGTAGCTGAGGAAATCAGGCTTCCTGCCTCCCTATAGTAGGGAAGATGATGAAACAAAGATTGGCCACAGCCCTGCAGCTCCTAGGACTCAGGGAGTTGCAGTCCCAGCCAAGGGCAGAAGCCAGAGCCTCCCTAATTGGCCACTGGAGGCATCCAGTCCCGGTCCTGCCAGCTGCAAAGAATCCTCCCCTCAGTCAGACCCAAGTACAGAGCGTCTACAAGCTGCCCAGGTGATAGGGGCAGAAGAGGAGGAGAGGGGAGACAGCCCTGTCTCCCTCATTCCACAGACACCCAGGAATTCACTGCTTCCAGAAGAGCTCACCAGGATTCTCACTGGGACCCCAGGTGCTGAGCTCTGCCCAGGCCACCTCACACCTTTTCTCAGGACTCTGTGTTGAACTGCACAGGAGCCCGAAGCCCTTGGTGTCCACCTCAGAATCCTCGGCACAGAGCAGGCTTGGGGCACAGGCACTTGGAGAGGATGTGATGGCTGTGCATCCTGGGTGGAGTTCTTAAAGGTAAAATCGGCACCTCGGGCTGTCATCTTCTAGGAAAGAGGAGTCCCTGTGCATACAGGGGCAGCAAAGCTCTGTGCAGTAGCCCTCGGGCTTGCTTTCAGGGTAAGGTTGAGCCCTTACCCTTTTTGTCCAACCTTCACTTCGATGCCAGGTCAGTGAGGTTTGCACCTCTGAACCAGAATCCTGAGCTTGCAAACAAACCCTAGGGCACCTCGCTAACCAAGGCTTTGACTCTGCTTCACCTCCTATTTCTACCAGCTCACAGGTGAGGGTGACGCTGCTCACATAGGGCCACACTATACATGGGAGGGCAGGGAGAACAGTAAGGACAGGGGACCCATGACAGTGAGAGTCACCCAGCTCCCTAGGGGCACAGTGCCTGCCTCAGGCCATGGCTGGAGGATCATCCACAGATGGGCACGACTGCAAGCTGGGGAGACCCTGCCTGTCCCTCTTCCCACACAAGTCAATGAATAAAATCTGTGATCAGAGTTGTTACAACCAATAAATTTATATCAAGAGGAATTGGCAAGAGTGATGCACACAACACAATTTCATTTAAACCCTTACATCTGACTACTTAGTGTATCAGGAAGACAGCCAGCCCTGCTCCAGGTCCCGTGTGCCACCATGAGCCTGGAGGGGTAGAGCTGTGCAGCAGCAGGACCCATTCCAGCAGTGCCACCCTGGAACCCCTCAGAAGGATACAAAGCAGACCCATTCTCTCCCCAGCCAGCATGGCTGCATCCTGCTGACCAGCAGAGGTTCAGAGGCATCCCCTCTGCAGATACTGCTGCATTGTCTATGCAGTGACAGAAAGAAGGAGAAAATGATCAGGAATGGCCACACTTGACTGAAAAGATGACAATGGGTTTTCAATAGGTAAGAGCAAAACCCATCTAAATTCCCACTGTGAGGAGGCAGGAAGGATGTACACTTCCCAAATGTGTCACAGCACCAGCCCCACAGCTTATGAACAGGTTGTAGGGCTCATTCTTCCCAACCCCATGAGAAGTCTGTCATATGTACATGGCAGGAAGACTCTGAAGCCCTCAGGAAGGTAGAGAGCTTGGAAATTGAGCTCCACTGAGGTCCAGTCTTAGAATCAGAGATGTGGAGCTGGAAATCAGGGTCTCCCCACCTGATAGGGCACAGAGACAGAGGGAAGGTCTGGAATTTGCTCTTTGTCTCATCTAGAGGTTTGATAGCACTCAGCCCGAGTCCTGGTGGCTGAAGGTCTTCACCACGATTGCCAAATCAGGGTAGGTGGAGATAAGGCCTGAGAAGTGCAGAATCAGACACAAGAGCCAGATGCACAGAAGCTTAGAGTACATCTGAGCACTGAGAATTCTGGTCTACCAGAGGCCAGCATGGGAGGGACGTTCTACCCTTGCCCTTATGTGGACTCTCCCTTAGCTTGGGATGCTTCTTTATCTCCTCCATAGCTCAGCTCAGATATCTACAAAGGACATATTCATGACTTAAGTAAGTCAAAGGAAATTTCACCTTTAGGCCTTGGCATGCTCATCTCCAAAGGGAGCACGGGACCTGATGGCATCAACTTGGATGGACCGCATGGTGCCGACAGGTCACCAGGTGTCATAGAACATGTGATAGATGACCTACACCCTCTCACTGCCTCCACTGTCCTCTCTGCATAGCTGACCCAGCCCAAGGCCCTGATGGTCCACAGACATGGGAACCTCTCTGTGGTGCTCTGGCAGGAGTTTGTGCTGGTGGGGTTCAGGGGAGGTGTGGAGACCCAGGCCCTACTCTTTGCTCTGTTCCTGGTCTTGTACATTATTACTGTGCTGGGCAACCTCACCATGATCGTCGTCATCACCCTGGATGCCCGCCTGCACTCCCCTATGTACTTCTTCCTCAAAAACCTGTCCTTCCTGGACCTCTGCTACTCATCTGTCATTGCCCCAAATGCCCTGGTCAACTTCTTCTCTGCCACCAAAGTCATCAGTTTTGGAGGTTGTGCAACCCAGTTCTTCTTCTTCTCTTTGCTGGTTACCACTGAGGGCTTTCTATTGGCAGTGATGGCCTATGATCGCTTCATGGCCATCTGCAGCCCCCTACAATACCCTGTGACCATGTGCCCTGGCAAATGCACCTGCCTAATGCTTGGCACCTACTGTGGAGGCTGCCTCAACTCCATTGTGCAGACCAGCCTCACGTTCCAGCTCCCCTTCTGCAGCTCCAACCGCATCAACCACTTCTTCTGTGATGTGCCCCCACTGCTGCAGCTCGCTTGTGCTGACACGGCTCTCAATGAGCTGGTCATGTTTGCCATCTGTGGGCTCATTATCGTGGGCACCACTCTTGTGGTCCTCATCTCCTATGGCTACATCACAGTGACCATTCTCAGGATGCGCTCAGGGTCAGGGAGACAAAAGATCTTCTCCACCTGTGGCTCCCACCTCACTGCTGTGTGCCTGTTTTATGGGACTGTGTTTGTCATGTATGCACAGCCAGGGGCAGTGGAGTCCATGGAGCAGGGCAAGGTGGTCTCCATCTTCTACACCCAGGTCATCCCGATGCTCAATCCCCTCATCTACAGCCTGCGGAATCAGGATGTAAAGGATGCCCTGCGGAGGCTGGGACAGAGACGGGTAGCCCCATGAAGGGGTGGCCAGTGAGAGATGTGTCCTTCAGATGAAGGGAAGACACTCTTGGTTGAGGAATTCTTTTATTCATATCTCCTTTCTTCTTTCATATATTCTCTTTTTCCTTTTTTCCATTCATCCTCCAACATTTCTTGTAAGCATTTTTTGAACCAGATATTTAGTGAGAGGAACAAGCCATGTTGTTTAACTTCAGAAAAATGTTTATCTAGCAGGGTGTGGTGGCACATACCTGCAAGCCCAGCACCAGGGAGGCTGGGGCAGCCGGATCGCTGTGAATTCGAGGCCAGCCCAGGCCACTAAGTGAGTTCAAGTAGATCTGAACTGCAAACCAAAATACTGTATCCAAAAGACAAAAAGAAAATGAAAGAAAAAAAAAAGAAAAGAGAAAAATAAAAAAGAAAAGAAAAGAAGGAAAAATACTCTTTCAGAGGTGGAGCAGAATTTAAACCACATTCTGCTAGAGTAATATATGCATGTATAGTCATTTAAATTTATTGTACCTAATTTTAACCAAAGCCAAAGAAGTGGTTTCATTTGTTGGAAATCAGAGGGGTTTTGTTGTTGTTGTTGTTTTTCCTATGAAAGGAAATAGATTTTGGAGCTTTTTTAAATTTATGATCCAATTTTGAAAAAAAATTAAAATCAGCAACATTCACATATCCATTCCCTCCCTGATTCCAGCAAGGTGCAAGGCTAGCCATCTTCTGGTGTCCTCTTTTATGGTCAATTTAAAGGGACTTTTAACTCCACTTTTTCTCTCTTTCAACTCAAATCTGTATCAGCTTCCCCAAAAAATGTTTAAAATAACAATTTAAATCTATAAACAAACATTCCCTAAGGTAAGCAACAATCAGTGGCCCAGATTTGTGAAAGATGCCTCTGTCTTGTAAGAGTGAGTCTGACGTTAAAGCAGTACTATACATTTGGAAAACATTAAATCACAAATGCACAACTCAAGGGGTTCGCCCATACACCACTTAAGAAAATGATACTGATGGCACCAGGTCCTCCATGCACCCACCAACAATTTTCTATCACATTAATCCTTGACCAGGTTTCCCACTGCCCACCAGGAACATTCTGTGAGTAGGGCACAGGACTTGTCCCTACTCTCAAGCATGTGTGTGAGGTACATCCATGTGACTGTATGTAATGACAATTCCCTGATTTCCCTCACCACACAGCTTTGCAATGTAGGAGAGTAACATTATCCCCCTCCTAAGAGACATGACATTTTTTTTCATTATTGTCTTTCATATGTATGAAATTGTGATATAAATTCATAGGACTGTGATGTCTTGGTAATGGGGTACACATGAGTTAATATCTGTAAGTTCTGCCAAAATTATTTTAGTCACTTAGGCAGATCCTGTCTTGGGTGTCTATACTGGCTACTCAGTGCTACCCTTTTTTCATTTATTTAGTGGTCATTTAAATGTTCTTTTGGTGATGGTTTTACTGTTTACATTTTTTTGGAACTGTGTCCTCAATCTTTTTCTTGTTGGTTTGCAAGAGTTCTTCACATATTTGGGTTCTGACCACTTGGTAGATTAAGTAATTTTCACATATCTTCTTCATCTTGTGACTTGTATTTTCACTGTCTAATGATATCTGGTATTTTTAAAGAGCATAAGTCTTAAAATTAACTTCATCAGCCTGTTTATGGTTAGAGAATTCCTGTGTCATCTTAAAATCTCTGTCTACAATAGCCACAGTCTTCCATTTGCATTAAAGAATTCAGTTTTTTATCATTTCCTACAATGAATGAAAATTCATTTGAAATAAATTTTCACATCTAGTTTGAAGTAATGTCAAATTTTATTTTTCTTCATCTTATTCTTTTTGCCATATATCAGTTGATCATTCATAAAAATAATTGCTTTCTACCAACAACTTGGTAGAAATAACTTTCTACCAAGCCAATTTTGTCATTAACCAGTCTCCATGTACACATGGATATGTTTCTAGATTCTTTTTATTTTTTTAGACTATTTGTATATCCTCACATTATAACACGAGAAATTACTAAATGTCATAATTAAAATAGAGTACACTTTAAAAAAAACCAGTTAGTTTTACAGGCAAAATAGCAAAAATCAATTAGAGCTATAACCATCTAAGAGCTAATACAAAAAATATATACTTCCCTAGATAATTTAGAAAAAATATAAATTGTAAAGTTTTGGGGGGACATCAAAGAGTCCTGAGTAAATAGGATATACTATGTTCGTGGATTAAGGTAGTGGTCAATCCATGAAGATCATCATTTTGAAGTTAGTATATAAACTCAATGGTTTTCTACGTGAGCAGATTTTTCTAATTCTGAACAAAATGATTTTACAATTATATGGACCATGACATAAAACATCCAAAGAACTTTGAGACGATGAGAGCAGGGAAAAGGAAAGGAACATGTCCTGTCACAATTAAAACTCCTTTCAGAATTGCAGTAACCTAAACTGTTGTCACATATGTGTAGAAAAGTGTAAAAAGATTCCCAAGTGGTGAAGAAACACTTTTGAAAATTAGTAGGACTCAATAACAATGAGGAATTACACGTTTTTAAATGTCACGGGATTTAACACACTAATCAGAATGAGGAGAGATGAAGAAAATGGTCTGATAGAGTGGTGGTTCCATCATGCTGAGAGAAATTCTGGCAGGTAAGTGAAGAATAAGGAAGATTTGAATATGATACAGTTGCTAACCAGGGACAATCAAATTCCAAATGACTTGTGGCAAGTAGAGTCCAATATTCTTTTCTTATGGAAATTATTAATGTAGACGGGCAAAATACACAAAGACTCAGTGAAGAAAATAAAGCAGAATAGCCAAGGATAAGGACAGATATCCGTCTCCTTTCACTTCTGGTCTCATCCTAGTGGAAGTTATCATAATGAAACAAGACAAAAAGCAGTTAATAAAATGTATTCAGTTTGGAAGTGAAGCAAAAGATCTTGTCATTTAAATCAAAAGAAATGACAAAAGAATTGCTGACTAGAATTAATAAACAAGTACAGTAAGTTTACAATGTTAATATGGAAAATGTGAATACTTTTATATGCATTAGCAATGAACAAGTACCATTTGAAATTATAACAAAACTACCAATTGTGTTAGTGCCACCACAATTGAGAGCTTAGTTGAGAATCTTACAAAATATATATATAATAATCCTATGAGGAAACTACAAAATGCTGTTGGAACAAATTAAACAGAAACTAAATAAATGGGAAAGTATATATAACATTGTCAGTTGTCAGTTATTTCCATCTCGATGTATAGCTACAATCCCAGAAAAAAATCCCATGAAATTACTCTGTGATCTCTGCAGTTCATATCTAGAATGTCCACCTATGATGATTGTGTTGGAGGCTTGGTCCACTAGTTGTGCCATTAGTAAGCTTTGGGAGGTGGAGCCTACTAGAAGGATTTGGGGACCAGAGGGACATTGTGTGACCACCCTGTCCTCTCACACTTGGCCTCTCCATAGCCAAGAAGATGAGATTACAATCATAAATATACATGCAGCAAACGAAATGAAACAAATGTAAATGGACATGAAAAATCAAATAATCACTAACACAATTGGAATAGGGGATCTTAACATCCCATCATCACAGATAGATAGATCAACTAGACAAAAAAATCAATGAAGAAATATAGAACCGAACCAAACCTGTGAACAAATGAATTTTATCAATGTCTACAGAGTGTTCCACCATACAACATAGGGTACGCATTCCTCTCAGCTGCACATGGGATGTTCCCCAAATAGACCACATATTGGCTCATAGAACATATTTAAGTAAATGCAAATATATTAGGATTATCCCATGCATATTATCTGACCATAGTACACTGCAATTAGAAGTCAGTGAAAAAAGAAACCAAAACACTCCATAAATACATGGACATAAATAACATCCTACTGAACAACAAATGAGTCACAGATGAAATTAAAGAAGAAATTAATCCTTTTAATTAAAGGAAAAAATAGCAGGATATATTATAGTAACCCACTTTGACTTTTCATTACCTTGATTTAAAGCCCTGTATTACTCTCACCATCTGGTTTTTAACTGATGTTCCCCTATTCTGTTTTGCTGGATAGTATCAGGTTCGAAAGTTTAGGCATCAGCAGTGAAGATAATGAGATTCATTATGACGCCCATTCTTGTTGACTTTTATCTACTTTTGAAGACCTACAATGTCTCCAATGTTTTTGGTTTTGTCAGTTTTATTCTTTACTGTTTTGTTCAAATGTATTATAACTAACGATATAGGCAATTCTATTAGAGACAGCGGGAGGCATTATGGTAACCATTGTTGATCACCTTGTATTATGTTTTTACATTATCTATTATGTCCACCCTTTTGACTTGACCGATTCTGTTCTGTCACATTTGGTTTTACTCTCTTCCAAAAAAGTAATAAGAACTGTGGGAGCAATGAAACCCAAAATGTGTAATAGTCATGGTACAAAAGAGAGGAAAAGAAAGTGCTCCAAACTATATAACTGCATGTATATTTAAGTGTATAAGATAGAAAATGATATCACAGAGTTTTATTGGATCAGTGAACAGAACTGTTTGCAGTATCATTGTTGGAATGTCCACTTTACAAGCTTTAATTTTGTGACTTGAACAGTTATTTCTAAGATGACAATATGTAATCCATTAACTAGCGATTTCCTACTGTTCATTTTTTTTTCTGTAAATCTGTATAACTTGTACCCTTTCCCTGCTTTTTTTTTCTTTTCTCCTTAAATAAAATTAAAAAAAAAGAAGAAGAAGAAATTAAACAGTATCTACAACTAAACAATAATGCCAATACAATATTCTAGAACTTGTGGGATGCAATGCAAACAGTTCTATGAGGAAAATTTGCAGTGTATAGAGAGGCCACCCTGACTCCATTTTGTCCCGGATACATCTGGTCGACAATGTTATGGGGAAAAGTACAGGCCTTGAAACATCGCCCACACCCCAACATAAAAACATGAGGTTCTTTAAGGTCAAGAAGCAAACAAATTATATAATATAAGCATGCGCAATTTGAGTTTCTTTGTTCTTTTTCTCAATAAAAGCTACTTGCTTAGGCTGGCCAGGCAGCAACCATTTTCCTGACCCTTAGTGTGTGCAACCCTTCATTTTCCCTTTGCTTGCAGAACCCCAACATCTGGCACCCGAACAGGGACTCGACAGCAGAGACATCTGTGTGGAGGGTGACTTGCCTTTGTGTGTTTCTGGGGTGGAACACAGACCCCAACACGTCTACTTCATTTGCTTCAGAAAATCTCCAGGAAAGCCATGGGAAATTCCCTGTCCGAAGTGCAGCAGAAACATAAGGTAGAACTGTTTTTTTTTTTTTTTTTCCTTAAAAAAGGTGGGCCATGGGCTCCCTGAGTGTAATTTTGTACAACTTTTGCAAGAAATTCATGATTATTGTGCTTGGCATCCTGAGGGAGGCGTGTTCATTATGGAGGATTGGGAAAAGATAGGCAAACTGCTGCATGAGGACCCTCGAGCTCCTATCTCTGTCCTGCACACCTGCTATCTCTGCCGGGATGCTGTCACAACCTTTGGCCATCGAACAGATGGAACACCACATGGCTGACTTCCAGGGGCTCCCAACTGTGCGGCTTCTGCTGTCTCTATCTTAATTGCGTAAGACCCTATTTTCCTTTGACCACTCAATAGTTAGCTCCTTTATTCAGTGCTTTACAGAGTCACACATCCTGCTGACATGATCTCTGACTCTCCTTCTCTATGGACAGACCCTTCAGAGTGTTGCTCACACACTCACCACAGTTATAATGGATCGAATCCTGAAGGACTGCCCTCTCCCCTTACTCATTTTTCATTCATCCTCTTTGTCTCAGGGGTTCTTTTTGCCATCCAGAGCAGTAAGGTATTTATTGTTGAATGGTTACATTTACCCCAGTGACCTGGTAGTTTTTATTTCCCATTATCAATACTATTTCTACTCTTACCTCTCGAGGACATACTCCTGCACTTCTACTCCTTGGAACTGATCTCACCGATTTTATTTTACCACTTACAAAACTGACTTCTCCTTTCTGCTGTCCTTTAACGTTTCTCTTCAAGTTGCTCTGGCTGACTATGCTGGTTCCATTTCATTCAAAATGCCCCGAGATCCACTTCATTCAAAATGCCCCCAGATCCAGGCTGGAGGGAGCCGGTGCCCCTGCTGACCTGTGGGGAGGAGGGGATCCTTCTATGTTATACCCAACAGGCTCTGTGTGGATTCCTGCTTGTTGCATTTGCCCTGCACGGAATGAGTTGGCACCACAGGCTGCACAACCCAATTCTACATTTTCACCTCTCCCTGAATCAAACCCGGCCACCTCAGAAGTGAGCCAGGATGACAACTTCTCAGCCAGTGAGTTGGGGTGATATAAAGGTGCTGATCCAGTCTGCACAAGACGTGCTCCATGCATCTGAAGAGGAGCCCACTGCTGAAAAGCTTCTTGCAGTAGTATTTACCAAACTGACAATGAACTCTTTAATGCTTGTTTGTATTCTATTGCTATGTGTTTTGCAACCCACCATGGGGACTTTAGAGTCCCACAACCTCCAAGAAAGATTCTAATACAATATTTGGGTTCAATGGGCAAAAATAGCTAATGTCTCTCATTTCTGTCTTGCTCAAAAGTTTGATTTTGGTATGCAAGGACCCTACCTCTCTAAGAAACTACACCATTTTCTCCACTATTCCTATGCTGACTATCCAAATCAGGGCACTCTCACCCTTTAAAAACCTGATAATGCTGTTTAAATGTTTACTCCATATATAGCAACTTCATCTGCCTCATGTGCTCATATTGAAAATTGTACTACTCAATATCTTTGCCTTTCTAATAGTACTTGAATTGTTCTAGTTATGAGCCAGTATTGTATGGACATGGACATGTTCTTCTCCCTGATGGATGGTTTTTCTCATGGGAAGACTATCTCTGCAAACTTATAACAAAAAATGCTACCTTAATCCCTTTACTATACTGTTGACTTCTCCTGAATTTACACTGTCTCACACCAAACGGTCTACAACTAGTCTCACTGACTTATGTGGGGACTTTTATATTAGCCTATTAACCAAAACAGAAATTTATGTTTTAGGTATTTCTTTGGTTGGTGTGCCTGCCCTGGAAGCCTGGGACAGTTGCAATGTTAATGCATGTACTTCTACAGCTTTGGTGTTATAAACAAAGAACAAAGTAAGCAGTGACGAGCGATTTTAGATAATCATGCTGCAACTGATTATCTACTTCTATTGCATCATCGTGGATGTAATGAGATTGCTCAAATGTGCTGTTTTAATTTGTCTGATGAAAGTAAATCCATCAATGGGAAATTTCATGATTTACAAGAACTTACCAAACAGATACATGTGTCCCAAGGGTACTATCCTGGATTATGGTTACCAGATATCAATTGGCTAAAACAAATGTTTCTTTTTGGTGATACTGGTCCTTATCTGCTTAATTGGTATGGGATGCCTTGTTCAATGCATCCCACCCCTATGCAAAATGTTCATACCTAAAATGCTGGCTTCTAATATGGTAAGAAAGCCTAAATTATAAAAAGGAGGAGGAGATGTAGAGGGGCCACACTGACTCCATTTTGTGCTGTACACATCCTGTCAACAATGTTATGGGAAAAATGCAGGCCTTGAAACATCATCCTTACCCCAAGGTAAAAACTTGAGGTCCTGTAAGGACAAGAAGAAAACAACTTGTATAACCTAAGCATGTGTAATTTTAGTTTCTTTGTCCTTTACCTCAATAAAAGCTAATTGCTTAGGCTGGTCGGGCAGCAGCCATTTAGCTAACCCTTAGTGTGCATGACCCTTTATTTTCCCTTTGCTTGTAGAACCCCAACAACAGGGATATAACCCCACATCAGGAAAACAGAACAATCTCAAATAAACAACCTAATGTTGACCTCAAATTTCAACAAAAAGAACATGTCAAGCCCAAAAGCTGTACAAGGGAAGAAATTATAAGGATTGGAACAGAAATTAATGCATTTAAGTCTAAGAAAACAATACAAAAATCAATTAATCAAAGAGTTGGTTCCTGAGAAGATTAAACAAAACTGATAAACCCTTAGCCAACTATATCAACAAAAAAGAAGCAAATCCATGCAATTAGGAACAAAAAGGATGAATTCACAACAAAACCTATAGAAATCTAGAAGATTCTCAATACTTACTTTGAGAAACTTTATTCTAATAGGATGGAAAGCACAGATGAAATGGACAGATTCCTAGATACATGTGATTTACCAAAGGTAAATCAAGAAGATACAAAACTTCTAAATAACCCAATATCATCCAGTAAAATTGAAAATCTAATTGAAAACCTACCAACAACGAAAAGCCTAGATTTTAAAGTTTGCACAGCTGAGTTCTGCAAGAAATTTAGAGAGGATCTAATGCCATTACTCCTCAAAACTCTTCAGTGAAATAAAAACTGAAACAATACTCCCAAACTCATTCCTGGATACAAGTATTACCTTGATACCAAAACTAGAGAAGGATTCAATCAAAAAGAGAGCTACAGGCCAATCTCCATAATGAATATGGATACAGAAATCCTCAGTAATAGAGTAGCAAACAGAATGCAGCAAATCATCAAGATTACACACCACAACCAAGTGGGATTTGTTTCAGTTAGGCAGGGATGGCTCAACATATGCAAATCAGTTACTGTAATATATCACATCAACAGAGCACAAACCAAAATTGCATGATAAACTCAATAGACAGAAAAAGAATTTGACAAAGTCTAACACCCACTCATGATAAAAATTCTACAGAAGTAGATGAACTTTATCTCAATCTGACAAGAGCCATCCATGACAAACCAACAGCTAACCTCATGCTAAATAGTCAAAAACTGGAAGTTTTCACTCTAAAATCAGGAACAAGACAAAGATGTTCACTATCATCACTCCTATGCAATATAGTTCTGTAAACATTGGAAAAAGAAATTAGACATGAGAAAGAAATAAAAGGAATAATGATAAGAAAGGAAAAAGTTAATTATTTGCAGATGACATGGCACTCTGCATAGAAGATCCAAAAACCTCCACCAAAAGACTTCTAGACTTAATGAGCAGATTTAGTAGAGTAGTTGGATACAAAGTCAAAACTCAAAAATCAATAGCATTCCAGTACATGAATAACAAACTCACAGAGAGAAATTAGGGAAACAACAGCTTTTACTATAGCATTGGGAAAAAAATACTTAGGAATCAATCTAATATGGAAGTAAAAGAACTTTACATTGAAAACTACATACTCTGGAAAGGAAATCAAAGAGAATATCAGAAAATGGAAAGATGTCCCTTGCTTTTGGTTAGGAAGAACCAACGTAGTGAAAGTGGTCATACTCCTAAAACTGCTATACAGATGTAATGCAATCCCAATCAAAATAATGTTAGCATACCTCACAGAACTAGAGAAAACAGCCCTAAAATTCATTTGGAACCAAAAGAGACCTAGAATAGCAAAAGTAATTCTGGGCAGCAAAAGCAAAACAGGGCATCACAATCCCTGGTTTGAAATTATACTACAGAGCTACTGTGATAAAAACAGCATGGTACTGACAAAAAATAGACCTAAGGAGCAGTGGAACAGATTACAAGAGGCAGAAACAACTCCAAGTGCACTCAGCCACTTGATCTTAGACAAAAGAAACAAATATATCCACCGTAATAAGAATAGCATTTTTAATAAATGGTGCTGAAAAAATGACTTTCCACATGTCCAAGTCTAAAACTAGACTATGTCTATCATCATGCACTAAACTAAAATAAAAATGGGTCAGATATCTAAATACTAAAACAGAAACACTACATCTGCAAGAAGATAGAATAGGTAGCACTGTGGGTGACATTGCTATAGCCAAAGACTTTATGAACAAAACCTCACTCACACAGGAAATATCACAAAGAATCAACAACTGGGATCCCATCTTATTAAAAAACTTTCACACCCAAAGGAAACACCCAACAGGATGAAAAGACAATGCACACATCAGGAAAAAAGCTATGCCAGCTGTTCCTCAGACAAAGAAACATATGTGGAACATATAAAGAACTGAAAAAAATCAGACCTTCCAAATTCATAGATCTAATCCAAAAATGGGCATCTGAGACAAACAGACATTTCTCAAAAGAAGAAGCACAAACAGCAAATAAATAAATGAAAAGAATTTCAACAGCACTGATCATTCAAGACATGCAATTAAAAGTACCCTTAGATTCCATCTCACTCCAGAAAGAATGATTGTCATCAAGCAAACAAAAACAAATACTGGCGGGTTTGTGGGGAAAAGAGATGCAACTCCACTGCTGGTGGGAGTATAGACTGGTGTAATCACTGTGGAAATCAGTGTGGAGATTCCTCAAAAACTAGGACTAGTTTTCCTATTCGACTCAGCTATTCCCCTTCTGCATATCTTTCTAGACATACTAAAAGCATCATGCCACAGCAGTATGTGCCCACCCTTCTTTATAATGGCACAGCTTGTAATAGCTAAATTTTACAAGCAATCCAAATGCCCACCAACCGATGAATGGATAAAAAGGATGTGGTTTTCTTATGTAATGGAGTTTTACTTAGCCATAAAGAAAGATAAATGGAGACATTTATAGCTAAATGAATAGACCTTGAGGCCATAATGCTAAGTGAAATAAATCAGACACACACACACAAATATCACATCATCTCACTGGCGTGAGAAAATTAAAGAGACAGAGACAGAGACACACAGAGAGACATAGAGAGATGGAGACACAGAGCTGGCAACAGCACATACTTCCAAAAGCAGGCATCTGAGTGGGCCCCCCAATAATTACCCATCCAGCTGAGAGCTCACTGGTGGGCCTGTTCATTGGCGAGGTGAGTGTCCTCAGGATCAAATCACCTCTCTAGGGTCCCACCCCAGAATATTGCTGCATCTGAGACCTAGATGACAATATGAGTCGAGAGGGTGTGTCATATCAAATCTCATAAATGGGAAAGAAGACGCTGAACTCCATTAGAAGAGCAATGGAGAAGGAGCACACACTTTACCCAAGTGTGAGGGTCACAGGAGGCCTTGGGCTCCGGTCCATGCACTTGCCGAGCAGCTCCCCATGGCCTGCGGTCAAGCCGCCATCTACTGCGGACTTGTGAATGTGGTAACAGAGCCTACGCTAAGGACACACACTCAGCTGACACTCTGGAAAGAGGCGTCGCTGGGTGTGAGAGAAGCATTTTCTCTTCATTTCATATCTGCTGATTTTCTTGAAGTTTCAGATATATACATATTTGTTTTTATTTTTACCAAGAGAGACGAGGACTGTTAGACATTTTAGAACAACAAAGTGGACAGATCAGAAAGTGGGTTAGAGGTGAGCTCATCCAACTTCTTAAGTGTGCTCAGGAGTGAAGATTGGCCAGGGTCTGTGGCCTGTGCCGACAGTGTTGATACTGGGCAGCCTGGGCTTTGCTGCTGTCCACACCATCTTCCTCACAGCAGCATGGAGTACAAGAGGGAGCATATGGGCCGGGATGTCCCACTGCACCCCACTCCAGGGTGACCAGTGTAACAGGGGACACCGGACATGAGGTCACTCTGAGCTGTGTGCGGTGTGCTCCTCACGGTCTCCCTGGGTCCCTGAGAAACTCAGTCCTCCCACCACACCCTGGGAGGGAAGGATGAAGACATGAAAATTGGCCACAGCACTGCAGCTCCTACAGCCCAGGTAACTGGAGTCCCAGAGCAGAGCAGATGTCCCAAGACTCCATAATTGGTCACCAGAGGCCCCAAGTCCCAGTACTACGTGGTGCAGAGAACCTTTCCAGCAATGTGACCTCCAGGGCAGGTGCCTTGATACACTGCCTGCCTGATGGGACAAGATAGGAGGCAGAACCCACCCTGCCTCTTCCATAAAGAAGCAAAATCCAAGACACAGAGCCAGGTTCTCAGTAGACCATAGGTGCACACCTCTGCCCCCGTCACTTCCTGGTCCACAAACTAGGACTAAACTGTCCATTTTGTTCATTATCTGCAGCACAAAAAAGGCCAGAGCAGGCCACCTTGAGAGCCCAGGAGCAGCCGTGTGGCCTCGGGGAGTCCTGACTTTCACCTAGAGAAGGTAAGGCGCACACACCTCAGGTCACATGTGCAGGGAATAGGTCACCAGTGTAGAAGACAGCAGCCCTGTGGGGGGGGGGGGAGCGCTGAGAGCTGCTCCCAGCAGGCACAGCAGGGAGCACTCTCCTCTGGGCAAGTCTGGCCTTGGCACCTGTGAGCTGCTCCCTGGCTGGAATCCTGAGCACAGAGACTCGGTGCCCCCCCCCCCCCCGGCATCTCAGGTTCCACTTCTGCCTGCAAGGGGGCAGCAGCTCCTAATTCTAATCTGCTTGCCAACCAGGGGGACACTGCTGGCTCAGGACCACATGGCTCACTCGAGGGGCAAAGCCAAAGTGAGGACAGGTGCCCATCACGATGAGGTCACCCACTCTGGAGCAGCAGGGCATCCTCCTCAGCCCATGGGCATCTGCTCCATCTGCTGGAGCTGTAATGTCACTGTGTCTGCTCCAAGCTTGAGATGTCCTTGCCTATCGCTCCCATAGTGTCAGTCAGTGAACTGCTTTGGGGATGACATTTCACATATTTTCAATTCACCGCTGAGGTGGCATATGTAGTTTCTACCAAAACCAACACCATGTGAGTGTGAAGAGAAATAGTCAAGGTGATGCCCACAAAGACATTTCATTGAGAGTCACTGCAGTACCCACAATGTTCATGGGACTGCCGAGGACAGAGGGGCTCCTAAGGGCACCAGGTACCATGTGAGGCTGGGCTCTGGACAGGCCTTGGACAGGTGAGGAGAAACAACTTCTTAGCCACATACCCCAGGGCCTCTCGTTGGTCCTGCAACAGCAAGGAGAAGCCAGGGCCCTCAGCTCAGCCACATCATGACAGCCTCTGGAGACCAGAAAGGTTGCACATGGAGCCCAGGCAGTGACTGCTGCTCTGTCTGTGCCATGATAAGGCACAGGGCCCTCAGCTCAGCCACATCATGACTGCCCCTGGAGACCAGAAAGGTTGCACATGGAGCCCAGGCAGTGACTGCTGCTCTGTCTGTGCCATGATAAGGACAGAGAAGAGAAAAGAATTGAGAGTATCCCAGATGTGTTTCCAGATTTTAGAATTTCTTCCCAAGTCCTAGCAGATGGCAATCTGGGGACAGAGATGGCAGTGAGGTCTGGCAGGGCGTGTGCATTTCCCCATTCTGTTGGGACACTGTCTGCTGCCTGGACGTTCTCTCCCTATGAGGTGTCCAGCATCTGGACATTGGCAGGAAGCCCCCATTTTCCTTGAGGAGGCAGCTGCACCCCCAAGGTGGCCGAGCATCAGTGCCAGAGTTGCCGCTGTGTGACTGAGGGTCCTCTGAGGGAGCCGACAGAGGCCCTGACTGAGCCCAGGAGCACAGCTCACTGCTCTGCGTCCAGCCTGCAGATGGACAGTGCCTGCTCCAGGCTTGGTGGCAGGGATCCTCTCATCGTGTCCTGAGCCAGGATCCAGGAGCTGAGGCATGGGCAGTGTGGGATGGGACAGAGCACAGCGGCACTGCTGAGGAGCCTCCCTCTGGGGGAGAGGGCACCTCCTCAGAGGCAGGCACAGGAAGGCCCTAGTGCTCTCCTGCAAGGAGGGGGCCTCAGCTCTGCACACCTATTTCACCCCAGAACACACTCAGTCCATATTCTGGGAGGGAACAGTGCACATTCATGAGTTCAGTAAACTGCAGATACTGCCCCAACTCAGGGATGGAAAGAGCTCAGCAGGAAGGAGAACCAGGTAAATGTCAGCCTCTGGGTCCGTGGGCAGCATGCATGGGTGATCCACATGCTCAGTGAGGCAGGACTGTGTGGTGGTGAATGGCCCTCCCTCACTGTCCTCTCTGCACAGCTGGCCTAGCTCGGGGCCATGACAACCCACAGACATAGGAACTTTTCCATGGCGCCCTTGTGGGAGTTCGTGCTGGAAGGCTTCAGGGGAGGTATGGAGACACAAGCCCTGCTCTTTGCTGTCTTCCTGGCCCTGTATGTGATGACCATCGTGGGCAACCTCACCATGATCGTCGTCATCACCCTGGATGCCCGCCTGCACTCCCCCATGTACTTCTTCCTCAAGAACCTGTCCTTCCTGGACCTCTGCTACTCATCTGTTTTTGCACCCAGAGCCCTGATCAACTTCTTCTCTTCCTCTAAAGTCATCAGCTCTGCTGCCTGTGCTGCCCAGTTGTTTTTCTTCTCCCTTCTCGGTACCACGGAGGCCTTACTTCTGGCTGTGATGGCCTATGACCGTTTCATGGCCATCTGCAATCCCCTGCATTACCCCGTGACCATGTGCCGCACTGTCTGCGCTCTCCTGGTGCTGAGCTCCTACTGTGGGGGCTGCCTCAACTCCATCGTGCAGACCAGCCTCACTTTCCAACTTCCCTTCTGCAGCTCCAACCACATTGACCACTTCTTCTGTGATGTGCTCCCGCTGCTCAGGCTCGCCTGTGCTGACACGGCTCTCAATGAGCTGGTCATGTCCAGCACCTGTGGCTTCATACTTCTGGGTGCCATGATGGGGATCTTGACTTCCTATGGCTACATCGCAGTGACTGTCCTCAGGATGCCCTCCAGTTCCAGGAGACGCAAAGTCTTCTCCACCTGTGGCTCCCACCTGATAGCAGTGTGCTTGTTTTATGGAACGGGTTTTGTCATGTATGGACAGCCAGGGGCAGTGGAATCCATGGAGCAGGGCAAGGTGGTCTCCATCTTCTACACCCAGGTCATCCCAATGCTCAACCCCCTCATTTACAGCCTGCGGAACCAGGATGTGAAGGACGCCCTGAAGAGGCTGGGACAGAGACGGGCGGCCTCGTGAAGAGGTGGCCAGTGAGAAACAGTGTCCTGGGGCTGTGGGCGAAAGCATACTGCTTAACACAGAGGCAATTTGTCTGTGTTTTGAGTCAATTTTGCTCCTGTTTCTTTCATTCTTCCATCCATCTTTCAATCCTTGAAATCATGTCATAAACCAGACATTAGTAAGTACACATAGAGCATTTCTTTGCCACCAAAACACAATGGTCCAAGGGGAAAGCAAACCCTAGTCCTGCACAGTTTGATAACACAGTGGCAGAGGGTTAGGCAGAGAGCTGTGTGAACATCTCTGGTTCATTAGGATTCAGTAATCTGGGTGACCTCTTCTCTGCCTTCATCACTAACTCTCATATCCATGTGGCCAGGGAGTCCTCCCTTGAGCATCTTGCAGTAGGACCCTGCGAGGCTGCAGGCTGGCCTGGGGTCACCCTGAAGGCCGTGTATCCTCTTAGCCCAGCAACCTGGTTCTGCTGCCTGCCTCTGTTCACAATGCTGGGTTAGAGGTCTCAGCAGTCTCCCTGATGGCTTTTACAATGCATTCTTGCTGCTGGCCCCCAGGACATTCCCTTATGCAGGTGCACTCTCTCCATGTCCAGCAGAGACTGCTGACCATGTGCACTGGCTGAGGTCCTGGACCTGCAGCTCAGGATGGAGCTCCTCATTCCATAGCCCGCCCTGGTGTCCCACCACACCTGGCCTCCTGCACTTGGCTTCCTTGATCTGCACCCCTTTACTAGAGTTGCCCCCTCCACAGCCAATACCAATCAGCTGCCTTCTGTGCAGGGGCTGGTCAGAGTCCTTGCTTGGTGGTGTCAGGGATCTGTGTCCTCAGCCCTAATCCTTGTACTCTCCCAGCCCTGATTCAAGGGAGGGGACAAACAGACTCTGTCTCTCTACTTCATGGAATATTTCTATCATCGCCGGGATTTGGAAAATGATGTTATGTCTTTGTGTCAACCATAGTAACCGTAAATTGCATAAAGAATCAAATTATTCTTCTTGCACTAAAGTGGGATTATCTCAATTCTGTTGAATTTAATGGTACAGACAGGAATCCGCTGTTCTTCCATAATAGCGTTAATCCTGACTCTGAATTATCAGCAAGACCAGCCTCACATTAATCCAACAGTAATTCTTCCATGCTGTAGTGTGGAAACACACAAAAAAACCCTGTTGACTTTAATATTGATGACCATCTTGCTGAGTTGCTAAGGCGGGGCTGGATCTTGGAGCCCTACTACCTCAGCCTTCAGAGTGCTAGGACCATTGCAAGAGCTACCATGCTTAACTGCATTTTTAGATTTATTAATCATTTCCAGCAAAGATTTGTAATTTTTATTTTCTATTTGTAGGACATGTCTTATTAAATTTATCTTTAATAATTTATTATACTGAAGTAAAGATAAATGAAAACATTTAAGATTGTTTTCAAACAGTCCATAGCCAGTATGCAGAAATGCAATTAATTTTTTGTATACTAGCTTTTTATGTTAATGATTTTGCTAAATTCCTTTGATATTTACACAGGGTTTTCTGTACATTTTAAAAAATATGTATGTGATATCATCCATAAATAAAGACAATTTTACTTTTTTACATCCAAAAAATATTAATGACCATTTTACATTGCCTCTGTTTCATTCTGGACTGGATTGCTGTTCAGTGTGACAAGCAGCGTCTCTGGCTTTGTTCACCATGTGCAATGCTTTGCACGTAACCACCACCTGGAAGGGATCCAAGAAAACCCCACTGGATCACTGTATGCTTGAGCGATCTCTTTTCTCACCTACTCATTTACACCTAAGTGTATCCAGCATAGTTCTAGATTACTGAAGTTCAGTAGAATGTTAACATCTTAAAATATCAAGATTTTGTGCAAAGTCTGTGCTAGCATTTAAAGCTTGTTTTACTTTTATTTGTTATAAAATTTATAATGTAAAATCTACCATTATAAGCATTTTACTGTACTGTTCACTATCATTAAATACATTCACAGTGCTGTGTAACCTTTTTTCAGAACTCCACACAACACTAAAATTCTGTACTGTTTTTTTTAGACAGGGTCTTTCTATATAATTCAGGCTAGCCTCTAACACACTATGTAACCAAGGCCGGCATCAAACCGTGGCAGTGCTCCTGTTTCAGCCTCCCAAATGCCGGGGTTACGGCATGCACCACCATGCCTGGTTTCTGTATTTATTAAACGACATCTCATCAAGCCCTCGCCAAGCCTCTGGTAACCCAATTATACCTTTCGCCTTTATGAACTTTTCCCCAGGTGAGTGTACTCATATCGTGTTTTTTTCTTGTATCTGGAAAAGCTTCACTTTTATAAAGTTTAACATTGGCTGATTGCTAGCAAAACTGTGTATTGTACATCTGAGGTTCATGATACTATTTTCTCTTTTTACATATTGAAAATTTTTGCTATAATGCTGAGTTAGATATATTTTTCTGTAAAATGTTCTCCATTGTTTCTGATGCCAGATAAAATTTCCCTTCAACCCATCAAGAAGATTCCTCAAAGTAAGAACAATATTTTATAATACATAATTTTTTCACATTTTTATATTCTCATAATTTACAATTGCATGAGCTATTTTCAATAAAAATGAGTTATTTTTAAAAATGAGTTATATGTGTGAGGTGTAATTTAAAAGAATATGATGATTGTTTAAACTGTAAAACTTTATAAGTAGCTTAGTTGCACCATGATGCCTTCCTCAGTGCGAAAGTTTACTTCTCGAGGTCATTGTGACTGTGAGGTACTGCTAGCAGTCAGATCTCACCTGACCTAGTCAATGAAGCCGATCAGGATTTATGAGCTGGCCTCTCCATCAGATGCTATGCAGCTTCCATATTTACTGTACTTCTTATTATGCAAGAATGGCGGGATAACTGTGTTCAAACAGAAGGGGAGTTTACTACAAAGCTACAAAGATAAAATCAGCATAGTACTGACAAAAAACAGACTTGTGAATCAGTGGAACACAGTAGTGGACACAAAAACAGCTTCATCACACTGTTATGCTATCTTTACAGAAGGGCTAAATACTTTTCTAGAGGAAAAATGTCCTCTCTGACAAAGGTGCTGGGAAAACTGGCTGTTAAACACCAGATATTGAACCTAAATTTGTACTTGCCATCCACTAAACTGAAATAAAAATGGACGAAAGATTAAAATATTAAACCTAATGTGCTGTAAGATAAAAGAGGCAAAACTTTTGAAGACATAGGCATAGGTGAGGACGTTCTGAACAAAACACTAGTTACAAAAGAAACAATACCAAAAAACAGCAAATGAGATCACATCAAATTAAAAAGCTTCTGCACAGCAAAAGAAATCACCAACAAAATAAGTGATAACCTATCCAATGAGAAAAAAATTTCCAGCTACTCCTCAAACAAAGGATCCATATTTACAATATATAAAAAGTTCAAAAAAATTAGACCTTCCAAATTTAAACACTTAATAAAAAACGGGCAACTGAACTGATAAACACTTTTCACATGAAGAAATACAAATAGCCAATAAACACATGCAAAATGTTCAGTATTTCTTGCCTTTTGAGAGATGCAAATTAAAACCCTGAGATTCCATCTCATTCCAGAAAGAATGATGTCATCAAGACATTAACCAGTAACAAATGTTGAAGAGGCTGTGGGAGAAAAAGAAACGTCTTCATTGTTAATGGGAACATGAATTGGTACAACTACTATGAAATCAGTATGGAGATTCCTTCAAAACTTAAAATTAGAAATTCTATTTGACCCAGCTATTCATTCCTCTTCTAGAGTAAAAAAGTTGAAGCCGTCATACCACAGTGATGTTTGCATAACTGTACTTATAGCAACACAACTACTAATAGCTAAATCTTGGAATCAGCTTATACACCCATCAGTAGATGAATAAATTTTTTAAATGTGGTATTCATACATAATAGAATACTACTCTGCCATAAAGACAAATGAACAAGTCATCTATAGGGAAATAGATGCACTTTGAGACCATCATGTTGAGTGAAATAAATCAGACATATAAATAAATTCAACATGGTTTCTGTTATATGAAAAACTCAGTATACAAAAACGTACAGCATAAAAGACAGCCAATAGGAAAAAGAGGGATAAAAGTTATTGTATTCTACTATGGAATCTAAAAGTCTACCATGATTTAGTATAATTGTCTTACATGTTTTGTATGTTTTTGGGCTGTTAATGTGGCTGTTAATTTTTATGTATGATAATTTATACAGGATAAATAAATGAACCTGATGCTAGCAAAAAGTGGAGGGGGTAGAGAAAAAGGGCTTGGGGGAAAGAATGAAGATGTGATATGTACACGAACAAATTCTCCACAATGAATGTAATCATGCATTGCAAATTTGTACTAATACAAGTTTTAAATTTTTAATTTACTATATATTTGAAATGTGTCTATTAAACTATACAAGTAAACTTTCACCCATTTACTCCATCGGATGGAACAGAAGCCAGGTCCCTTTGGACCATGACTGCAGCGGACTCTGAGTGCCTACTTGACTGAGCACAGTGAACTGAATCTCAGAAAGTCAACTATCCAGGTGGCCCTTCTTGAGGAGGAGTCCCTGGAACTCTCCACTCAAATGAAAGGTTACAGTTTTGTGACCTGAGTCTGTGGTGGGTAGGTCTCACTGATTTCTGAAATGCCCTCATAGCCCCTTATTTTTATTTCTATGCAAAGTATTTGGTTTCTGTTTAATGGTACTGATAGCTTCAGCAGCCATACCTCCTTTGGCTTTGGCTTTTCACATGGCCCTTTGGCAGGGAGGGATTTAGGTTTTTAAATTTTTCATCCTGTGCTTTTTGCCCCCAAGTGTCACTTGGCTATAAGCCAAGAGTGCCCATGCAACAGTCTCAAAATTGGGCTACCTGGGAATTTCCTTGAAATGCCCTCTAATAGATCAATTATTCCACTAACTTTAGTATCTTTCAGTCTCAGAAAATGGAAAATTGGACAGAATTTTCTGCCAGAGTGCTACACAGGACCTCTGGTCCAACTGTCAACCATGTTTCCAACTGAAACCTCCTGAGCTCTCCCTTGTTTGGTTTTCTATCAGCATTTTGGTCTTCAGAATTCTGACCAGAATCAGGTATAGAATTTTAGGGCTTCTCTATCCCTCATATCCAAACTTTTTCAAACTCTTCCCACAAACCATTGCCAAAAGCTTCAAAACCACATAGTCAGAAACATTCAAACAAATGCCCCAGTTTTCTGACACCAATTAGATTCCTTTCCAATTAAACTGCTAAGACACACCATCCAGCACCCACAAAGGAGGACAGATTTTACTTAGCTCAAGTTTTCAAGACAGTCAGTACATGAAGAGCAGGCTTCATGGAAGGAACATCATGGCTGAAGAGGAAGGACTGAATGTAGACCCCAAGCTTATGTCTTCATGACACCCTACAACACACACAGCAGTGAGCTCCAACAATCCAGTGAATGGCTCCCAAGCTAGTCAAGTTGAACAGCAAGATTACCTGTCGTAGAGCCTGGTCACAGTATGTCCAGTGAAATAAACCAGATACACAGAAAGGCAAATACCAAAAGTTCTCATTATGTGTGTGGGAACTAAAAATGTTGATCTAATGAAAGAAGTGGGTAGAATGGTGATACTTACAGGTTAGCAAGGACAAATAGGAGGCAATAGAGAGAGAAGGTGGATACAGTTACCAAAATTGGTTAGATAGAGGGAGCAAGTTCTAGTGTGCTGTAATAAAGAAACTGTACTTGATAACCGTTTGGTGTATATTTCATAAAGAATTTCAAAATAAGAACTGGTGTGTCCCTAATTTATCTAAACACTGAATTTGTAGGGGATAAAAATGCTAATTACCCTTATTTTATCATGACAATTGCATGCATGTTTTGAGTTATAACACCATGTCCTGTAAATATGTATAATTATGTCAATTAAGATTTTAAAATAACATGCATTTAAAATGAAAAGGGCCATCTCTAATGTTTCCTCTTGCATTGTTTTCTCTGATGATTTACAACCTGAAATTATCTCTCACACTTCTGAATCACTTTATTTTTCATATGACATTCATCATCTTTGTAATGTAATAAATATGACCAAACATAAAGGCACCCAAACATGCAAACATGTGCCTCACAAAAAGAGGTAAAACAGATACCTAGTAGTCTTTTTATCCAATTTGCAATGGTGGTACTGCAAAGGAAATTGTAAATGTAAATGTAAACGAAATTTTAAAAATTGTGAGTTTGCCACTATATTCAAAGGTGAGAAAAGGCAGGTGCAGACTGTTCTCATAATTAGACAGTAGCAAAACCCAGCTAGCCTTGTCATTCCAATGCCAGCTGCAGCATGAGGGTAAGTGTAACTCAGACAAGAGTGCATCTTGTTATACTGACCCATTCCAAGATTTCAGGGAGCTATCATCCAGAGACAGCTTGGCTCAGTCTAAGATGGTGATCAATTCCTCCTGCTCACCCTAGACTTGACCTTCCTAATATAGAATAGAAAGCCCCCAATTAATTTTCCTGAACCAAATTCACCTAGCAATATATAATAAGACAATATGCGACCTACTAGGGAAACTCCTATTATCAGCCTTCTTAGTACTTCTTGCTAGTTTTTGTATCTCCTATTAACAAGATATGTAAGTGTTTTGTTAACCCCAAAATAGGGCTGATGATTTGGAAGATTATCACTAGTTCACCTACATATTAAAGCTGTTTGGTTTCCAAGTTCCTCATTGCTAAGTGTCTTCTATATGGCTTGGTCTTGCTTTCCCCAACAGTAACACATCATAAAATTAAAGTACATTATCACAATTGGAAAAATAACATCATTAAATCTATAAGACCTCTTCAGTAATCACCAGTTATGCATGCATTCATTTGGGATGGAGTATTTGTATTTAGTTTATTCACTTTTAACACTTCTGTATAATTGTATGACAACACTACCGTCAAGGTACAGAACACACTCATCATAATGAGACCCTTCAATCACCCTGCTGTGGTTACAGCCAACTTCTTCCTCAAAACCTCACCAATGCACACAACCGCTAACCTCTTCTGCATCTCTGTAATGCAGAGGTTATCTCATATCCCATATCATATGTCACATTTTGAGACTGGCAATTTTCACTCACAAAAGTCCCTTGAATCCATCTAAGTTGTTGTAATATTGACAATATTCAGTAATAAGCATGAGCCACAAATACATTGAAATAGAAAATTTTTAGGTGATCTTATATCATGAGACTTTGATGAACTCATTAATATTCTGAGGGGTGTTAGGGTAAAGGATTTTCTTTATATACAATCATGTGGGCATATAGGGATAGTTTATTTCCACCTTTCCAGAATGTGTACCTTTCCTTTCTTCTCTTAATGTATTGCAATGGCTAGAAGTTTCAGTACTACATTAAATAAGAGTGATGAAAGAAGTTCCAGCCCAGTCTTAGACAGAAGACACTCAGCCCTTCCCTATTAACTATGACACTGGCTGTGGGTGTTTATGTAGATGCTTTTTATCACCAAATCAAGAAAATTCTTCAATATTCTAGTCTCACAGAGTCTTTATGGAACTAGAGTATTCATCCATAATTCTTTTTAATTCAAGTGACAGGATCATTAATTTTTTCTCCTCTGTTAATAGGCAAGTTGCATTGATTAGTTTTAAAAGTAGGACCATGCTTGCATACCTGGAATCGACTCTTGCAGACCATGATATGTAATTCTTTTTGTACACTGCTATATTTCATTTGCTAATATTTTAGTGATTATTTTTGTGTCTGGGTTCACTTGCTATATTGATCCCTTTCTTTGGTGCTTTAGCCAGAGCATTTGATTTACAGGAAAGCCTGTATAAAATTGTTGCTAAATATTTGAAAATATGGAGCGACAGCAATTCTCATGCACTGCTTCTGTAAACTCAAAATGATACATTCATTTTGGAAGACAATTGGTTAGTTTTTGTGAAACTTAAAACTGTTTTTGGCATATGATCATGTACCCATGTTCTTAGATATTTACCTAAATGGACTGAAAATTTCCGTGCATACAAAAACCTACACAGTGATAGCCATGATAGCTTGAATCATGCTCTATCATTGGATGCAACCATGATATCTTTTTGCAGCTGAACGGCTGCAGAGGTGAACTGTGGCACCTCCATACCAGGGACTATTATTACTACGAAAAAGAAACCAGCCCTCAAACCTCGAGAATGTACTTTAAATGGGTGTTACCAAGAAAACAGACATACACAGTAGTAAACGGCATGCTTCCAGCTCTGTGGCATTTGGGAAGAGGCAAAACTATTGAGAAAGCAACTATCAGGGGTGGCAGTGAACTTGGGCAGAGAAAAGGAAATGTGAACATAGAGCACATGGCACTTGGGGGTCACTGAAACCACTTCATAGGATATCAACAAACACTATCACACATTCGTCCAAACCAATAAAATGTAGAACCCTCATGTGAACTGTGGGATTCGGGTGACACACATCAGTGCTGGTCAACAGTCATAACAGTGACTTTTGTGGGCATATCTGGGAAACCATTATGTTCTATTTTGCTATTAATCTTCAACTGTTCTAAAAAAAAGACTATTTTTAAAAATTGATGCTTTGTGAATGTTTGTAAGAGTACTAAAGCGAAGCTATCTGGATTTCAACTTTTTCAACAGTTTTGAAATTATAAATTCAGTTTTGTATTGCTATGTATAGTATGGCTTCTTCAGATTGCTATACTTCTCTTTGTTAAATTGTTGTATTTTAATTCATAAAAAATTGGTCCATTCGTTTCATGGCACTGGATTTATGACTATAAATTGATCATAGTTGTTTGACTTTTAAATTAATTTACTGATAATTTTGGCTCTCAGTTCATTATCGTAAATCTAACTTTTTATTTCCTGGGTTTTTTTTATACTCCAACTTCCTGCCATCTAAAAATTCTTGGCCTATTCTCCTAACATTTATAGAATTAAGAATTACCTTGCCTGACTTTTGATACTTAGATAACTTCTATCTGTACGAATGACCTCCAGATCGTGTCACAGGCTTTCTCAATGGTCCTCGATGACAGGCTGGGCCTGGGGCTGCATGTGTGTGAGTGCGCACCATGGGCCCTTCCTCCACGCCCTGCAGCCCAGCACTTCTGCTTGTCCTGTCAGGAAACACATGAGGGCTCCCTCTCTGCCAGAGTTCGTTTATTTTGGCCCACAGATATTAAAAATAATTTTTAAATGCTTGTAAAATAATGAAACATCAGGAGATTACATACAATGCCCTATTTGACTATTACACACTCAGTATGTGTACTAAATTATTACTCTGTACCATAAATTTGTAACATTAAAGTAATAATAAAAATTTAAGTCAGCAAATCCAATATCATGGTGTTTGACTTTATCTACAGCACTCTGGAAGGCAAAACACCTTGAGATGTGTAGAAACATAACAGTTAAACAAGAATTGCAAGAACCTTAAAGAAAAGTAGGAGATCGTCAGTGAAAGGGGACAGAGACTAATACTGAGAGCGGAGAGGAGAAGATTCAGATCACAGGGGAGGCTGGGAGTCCACGACTGTAACCACCAGCCCCGTCGGGGTTTTCACGAATTACGCTGGAGCTAAACAGAATGAAAATCCAGTGTCTCAGTCACTGTAGCATTTCAGGTGCTCTACATGAGGTCACGGGGTCCAGTGTGAGACCCAAAGATCTACCACAGCCCTGCAGCTCCTAGGACTCAGGGAGTTGCAGTCCCAGCCCAGGGTGGAGGCCAGAGCCTCCCTAATTGGCCATTGGAGGCCTCGAATCCCAGTCCTACTAGGTGCAAAATCCTCCCCCTAAGTGGGGTGGGACCCAAGTACAGAGTGTCCACAAGCTGCCCAGGTGATAGGGGCAGGAGAGGAAGAGAAGGGAGAGGAAGAGAAGCTGTCTCCCTCATTCCACAGTCACCCAGGAAGAGCTCACCAAGATTCTCACTGGGACCCCAGGTGCTGAGCTCTGCCCAGGTCACCTCACACCTTTGCTCAGGACCCTGCGCTGAACTGCACGGGAGCCTGAGCCCTCAGTGTCCACTTCAGCATCCTCAGCACAGAGCAGGGTTGGAGCACAGGCACCTTGGAGAGGATGAGATGGCAGTACATCCTGGGTGGAGTCCTTAAAGGTAAGTCAGCATCTCCAGCTGTCATCTGCTGGAGGAGGAGGAAGAGCCCCTGTGCATACGAGGGCAGCAGGACTGTGTGCCCAGTAAGCCCTCAGACGTGCTCTCTGCAGGGCAGATGTTGAGTCCTCGCCCATCCTGGCTGGCCCTAGCCTCTGCTCCAGGTCAGTGAGAAAAGTGCCTGAGAACCAGAACCTGGGGTTCAGAATCCAACTCCAGGGCACATTGTTAAACACAGGCCGGGATTCCATCTGTGAGGGGCTTTAGCCTCGTTCGTGCCAGTTCTCAGGTAACGCTGCTGGCTGAGGACTACTATGTGCGCAGAAGGAGAAGGAAGGAAGAAGGTGAGGACAGGACTGCCTGCTGTCACCCAGCTCCCCAGCAGCACAGTGCCTGCCTCAGCCACAGCCAGATACTCCCCAACTGGTGCCTGTGGATGCACCTGCATCCTCAGGAAGCTGGGGAGACCCCTGCCTGTACCTCTTCCAATGTGAATCAATGAAGTTGGCTTTGGGGAAGGACACTGCCATGTAGTTTCAGTTTAGAAAAAAAAACTATTCTGGGGTCAGAATTATAATCACCAAAGGTTTATAGCAAGAGGAATTAGCAAGAGTGATGGGCATGACATGATTTATACCCCTTCATCTTGCAGTGGAAGTACACGGTGGAAGACAGGTGTCCACGCTGTGTGAGGGGAGCTCTGTAGGGCTGTAGAGTGTGCAGTTCCTGGACCCACGCAGCCCTGGCCCTACTGGAGTCCCTCCAGGAGAGGCTGAGCAGAACCCACATTGCTCCCTAGCCAGGGTCCCCAGCACGGCAGCCCTGGGACTGCCTCCTGGCGATCAAGAGATGTGCAGGGGAGCCTCCCCCAAATACCGCTGCACGGCCATGCTAAAAAAGACAGGGAGGAGAAAGGATCAGGAAGGGGCACAGGCAAACAGTGGGTCTCAAACAGGTAAATCCTAAACTGCCTAAACCCTCACCTTGAGGAGATGAGAGGGGGCGCATGTGTGTTTCTCAAATGCATCACGGCACCAGTTCTGCTTCTTATGACCAGACCATGGGGCTGCCTGGCTCCAACCCTGTAATAAATCCAAATCTATACTTTGGCAGGAATTCCCTGACACCATCTCGAAAGCAGGGAGCTCAAAATACTGAACTCCACTGTGGTCCAGCCTCAGAATCAGAGACGTGGAGGGGAGGACCAGGGTGCTCCAAGAGAGACAGACATAGGTGCAGACTCAGCTAGGAGAGGTCCAAGCCCTGCTTTGTGTCCAGCCTAAAGGTTTGACAGCTCCTGGCCCGCAGTCTTGTAGGCAGAAGCTCCTCACTGCCACTTACCGAGCTCAGGGAGAGGCAGGCTGGAAACTGGCTCCATATGTCAAGAGCATGCCTTAACAGTTCCAGAGCAGGTATCCCAGAGGTAAGCCTGGGAACACTGATTCTGTTCTCACATCGAAACTCTCACCTCTGATCTCTTCTTTGCAGCCCCTGAACTCACAGTGCAGTCTCCTGCACAATGAGTATTAACTATAATTACACTATTAAGTATTAACTATATCCAAAAAAATCCCCATTCTGGCCACAGTAAGCCATCTGGACTAGGAACAAGGCAGCTTTTGGCCTCATGGTAAATGGGCACTGTGGCAAGGACAGGTGGATGAGTGACCTTAGGACCATGACCTGTTCCCTCTTTCTCGCTCAATCATCCTCTGCACAGCAGTCCTGGTCAGAGCCATGACCACCCAGAAACATGGGAACTTCTCTGCAGTGCTCTGGAGGGAGTTTGTGTGGGAGGGGTTCAGGGGCAGGGTAGAGATCCAGCCCCTGCTCTTTACCATTTTCCTGAGCCTTACATGGTGACCATCATGGGAAACCTCACCACAATTGTCGTCATCACCCTGGATGCCCGCCTGCACTCCCTATGTACTTCTTCCTCAAGGACCTGTCCTTCCTGGACCTCTGCTACTCATCTGTCATCACCCCCAGTACCCTGGTCAACTTTTCTCCTCCTCCAAGGTCATCACTTTTACAAGATACGCTGCGCAGTTCTTCTTTCTCTCTGTGTTTGCTACCACATGAGACTTTCCTCTTAGCTGTGATGGCCTATGATTGCTCCATGGCCATCTGCAGTCCCCTACAGTACCCTCTGACCATGTCTCCTACGGCATGTGCTTGCCTTGTGCTGGGCTCCTACTCTGTAGACTACCTCAACTCCATCGTGCAGACCAGTCTGACATTCCAACTCCCTTTCTGAAGAGCCAACCACATCAACCACTTCTTCTGTGATGTTCCCCCCTCTGCTGCAGCTCTCCTGTGCTGACACAGCTCTCTATGAACTCTGGTCATGTTTGGCCTCTGTGGGCTGATTATCGTGGCACCACTCTTGTGGTCCTTATAGCCTATGGCTACATCATAGTGACCATACTCAGGATGCACTCAGGGTCCAGGGCACACAAGTTCTTCTCCACCTGTAGCTCTTACATAAAAGCTGTGTTTCTATTTTGTGGGACCGTGTTTGTCATGTATGCACAGCCAGGAGCAGTGGAGTCCATGGAGCAGGGCAAGGTGGTCTCCATTTCTACGCCCAGGTCATCCCTATGCTCAACCCCCTTACTACAGCCTGTGGAACCAGGACATGAAAGACATCATGCAGAGACTGGGAAAGAGAGAGGCAGGCCTGTGCAGAATGCGGGCAGGTAACAATGACCTGGTGGGTAGATGAGGGGACTGAGGTCATGGGCCTTATCAAAAAGAGAGCTTCTGAGTGCACTGTCTTCCTTGCTTGCTTCCTGTTTTGCATCCTTCTACCAATCACTTCACTGCTCTTGCAAGGACACCACAGACCAGGCTTTTACTGGTAGGAATAACCCCCATGTTCTTTGCCACCAAAAAAATAATGGCACAGCAGTAGCACATTGGGAAGAGCTTTGAGCAGAGCTCTTGAAGCAGGGTCTGGGAACAGTACCAGCGCCTCTCAGTGAAGAAATATAAATATCCCATTCCCAGGGATCTTCTCCTTGTCCCTCTTCCTTAATCCTAAAGTCAATGTAGCAAAGGAAATTTCTGCTGGACAGGAGAGCTTCTGAGCTTGATCCTTTTCTTGACATTTTGCTTTCCTCCCTTGTTCCCTTCTGGTTTTCTGGCTTTCTATCTCCAATCCATCTCTTCAGTGTTTTATGAAGGCACGTCACAGAGAAGGCATTTTAAATTTGAATAGCACATGCATTGTACCACCAGGTAACTGATGGTCAAAGGTGAAGTAAATTCAGTTTCACAAAGAATGGTGTCACATGGAGGATAGCACTGACCAGAGTCCACGAAGTAGGATTGGAACAGTCAAAATATATGCACCTTACAGTCTCAGTAGCCCTTTCCTTATCCCTCACATTGATCCTAAAGTCACAGTGGTGAAGGAAATCTCTGCTGGACATGAGAGCAGGAACCTGAAGGGGCTGCAGGCTGCACCATCCTCACAACGACCTGGAGTCACCACAAAGCAGGGCAGAGCTCTGAACCCTGCACTTCCCCTCGCTCGGCAGCCTGGCTGCTCCCTGCTCTCCCTCAGTGCAGGACACTGCAGCCTCCTCCTGCACAAAGCGCAGGGCACCTCCTCTCCTGCTTGAGAGGCTCCTTGGTGGCCTGGCCCCAGCACATCCATCAGCTTCCAGGTAAGAACACAGGTGAAACTGTGGGCTTCCACCTCTCACAGTGGGCCTCAGAAGCTCAGTCTGGCTGCTCCTGAGCATAGCGGGCGGTGCTGTGTCACCAAGTGCTCTTGAGTCAGGATAAAGTGCTGTGGTACAGCCCAGAGGAGAGTGGGGAGGGGACTGCACAGCCCTGGTGTAGAAGACAGCTCACCTGAGCACCTCTCCTGCACTGGTGAAGGTTCTGCACCTGCAGCTCAGGGTGGAGTGACCCAAGACACACCCTGTCCTCATACCAGACCACACCCAGCCTCAAGCCCTTGGCTTCCTTCATGGCTGTCCTTTACCAGAGCTGCCCTCTGCACGTGGAATCTGTGCCCTGCTGGGATGGCAGAGACCAGAGCTTTCACTTAGATCCCAGCCCTCACTCTCCCTGCTCCTGCTTCTCCTCAGGGAGGACCAAAACACAATAGGGCCTGCTGCTGCCCAGTTAACCCATCAGGTAATCCTCCAGGACTCCATGTACTTCGTGTACCCATGCATTTTTAACTTTGAGATCTCTAAAATTATATCCACCCCTGGACAGCAAATGTTCTTCTCTGAGCAGCTCTGAATTTATTACTCAAGATTGACCTATCCCTCCTGCTTAGTAGTGTATTTCTCCACTTCATCACCTTCCTTCCCTTGTCATTTTCCCTTCTTTATTTTCCTCTGTCACTCAATATTCCTAGCAGGAAACAAGGAAATACCTACAAGACTAATACCACCTCAATACAAGGCTTAAAAATAACAAAACTCTATATCATATCACAACTTTCCAGTGTTTCATGATATAAACAAAAATGTTAGCGTCCTTGTTATGAGAACATTAATACGGCTTAGAATAAACAAGTGAAGCTGGTCTGACATTAGCAAGGACATAAATACTCCAGTAGCCTGAAGGAGACAGTCATAGACCTACTAGTGATGTCTACCTGTGTTTTAGTTATTTTTCTCTCACTGAGACAAAATACTGGATACCAAAATTTAAATGATTTAAATGGGGAGATGTTTATTTAGCTCATACTTTGAAGCTGTTTCAGTGCATAGTCTTGAATCCCAGCCCTCACTCTCCTTGCTCCAGCTCTTGCTCCTCCTCAGGTCACCAACAGTGAGGGGAATAACAGACAAGCAGGACCCCGTGCTGCTGCCCAGTTAACCCATCGGGTAATCCTCCAGGCCTCCATGTACTCTGTGTTCCCATCTGTTTCTAACTTTGAGATCTCCGAGATTAAATCCACCTGCACAACTCTGCTTGGGTAAGTGAAGTTAGTGGACTGTGAATGCCTTCATGTTGAAGGACCACATTTTAGTTTCATACCTGTCCTCTAGTGTCTTTTTAACTAAGTGTACTGATGAAAAAACACAATATACATTTATCATCCTAACCACGCCCACGTGCACAGTTCAGTAATGTTAGCATATTCACAGTGTCTTGGAGACTGAACACCACAATTTCTCATCCTACAAAACTGAAACATTGAACTTATCGATCACTACCTCCCCATCCCTACCACTCTCCAAACCCTGAAATATCCTACTTTCTGTCTCTGTGAATATGACTGTTCTAGGACATCATAAAATATACAATATTTGTTTATCTGTGCTATGGCTTGAGTCTAGATGCCCCCCTCAAAAGCCTCCTGCAGTCTTAGCTGGGGCTTTTTCAGAGCTGGCTGGATCTCATGTGTGATGCTGGATTAAGGGTGTGTGATAACTCAGCCAGCCCACTGACTGGCTTGGCACTGGCCTAAGCCAGGTCACCTAGACAGAAGATAAAAGGGGCAGAAAGAAGCTGCCCTTATTATTTGTGGCTGGTTGCTGACTTCTGCCTTCAGCCTACCATGGACTGTTTCTCCTCTGTGATGCCTCTGAGACACACTGCCATGCTTTGGAGCCAGCCAACTCTGAACTGAATCCTCCACAAGCCCTGAGCTAAACAAATATTTCCTCCTTTAAATTTGGGTGTCGGCTATTTTGTCATGACAACAAGAAAGGTAACGAAGACAATCTATTTCTGGCAACTTCATTCAGCATAACATCCTTAAACTGTATTCATGTTACAGCATGTGATGGTATTTCCTTCCTTTTAAGGCTGAGTAACATTACATCACATGCCAATACCACATTTTTAAACCATTCATTCAGCAATAAACCCTTGAGTTTCTTCTACTCTTTGGTTATTGTGAGTAATGCTGCTATAAACATGGGTGCACATATAGCTCTTCAAGGTTTGCTTTCAATTCTTTTGGGCACAAATCCAAATGTGAGATTGCTTTATTATTTAGTCACTCATTTTAATACTTAAAGAAGCAGTACAATTCTTTCAGTTGCAGCCACACTATTTCACAACCCCACCAAGAGTGCATAAATATCCATTTCTCCACTGTCCAGAAAGCTGACTTGTTTGAAATTGGGATTTAGTAACATGTGGTCACTGAAGACATAAGTGCCATTAAAAAGAAACCAAGTACAATAATACCTCAGTTCACAAAATCTTCTGATTGCAGAAAATTTGGTTCACAAACAAAAGTGCTTGGCACAATTTTGCTTCCATTGGCAAACTCCACATTAGGTGACAAATACTGTGTGACCATCTTCCCCACACAACAAAATGCAGCCATCTTCTCCAAAATCATAAAGCAGATTGAATTCATAAACCGAGGTATTCTTTGCATCAAGACAGACCAAAAGACCAAAAGAGGCCTTGAGAGCATCTCAGGAAGCAGCAGTATCCCACATCACAGCTCAAAGGGTAGAAATGTAAACTCTTTCCAAAGACTGCTTGACAAAAGAGTCCAGGACAGGCATCCTGCTCACTGGGGAGAAAAAATGCTTCTCTGCCTCAGTCATTGAGAAGTTCAGAGGCCACAGCAGCTGTGACCCTATGGGGTGGCCTCTGGTTTTACTGTGACAGACATTGATTGTGGTGGATTGGCAACTGATCCTCAATTTGTAATGCCCAGCTGAACTGAATCAGTGTGGTGCTGGGTTGGATAGCTCACCTAAGGATTGTTGTCAACATAAAAAGGAGAACTGGAGAGGAAGGAGTGGCGTTGGGGGTTCTTCTGTTGCCATGGGTTCTCCTGGAGGAGCTTGTCAAGCTTCTTTCCGGATATGAACTTGGCTGGTCTCATTGTCAGAGGAGCTTGGGACCTTGTTGTCACTGAGAATGGCTGCGGTTCACTTTGGGGGAGCTCTGGTCCTTACTTTGGGCATCACTTCCTAGTTCTGGAGGGGAAGATGTGTGCTGTTTAATCTCCTGGGGGAGCTTGTCATACTGGCTTCCTGATATGAACTCAGCTGCTCTCACTATTGGAGGAGCTCAGGATCTCTTTGTTGCTGAGGATGGCTGTGGTACTTTGGCAGAGAGCCTTGTTCCTTACTTTGAGCGTCACTCTGCTGCACAGATCCTTCACCCCACTGGCACAGACTTTCTAGCTTCCACCACTGACCTTTGGGCCTTCCCAGCACAGATCCATGAAACGGACTTACATGAGTCATTGTCATGGTCTTTAGGCCTCCAGTTGGACTTGTAGGGGTCACTCTCATGGGCTCTAGGTCTTCAGCTGGACTCATGCAGGATATTGCCATAGGATCCAGGCCCTCAGCTGGATTCTTCGGGGTCTTTATTATGTGGACAGATCTCTTGCACTTTTTCTGTATTTGACTCTTTGGGTGATTATTATAAAATAATTCTATAATTATGTGTCCTGTATTAAATTGTTTTCCTTGTATATCCTGGCTGCCACATTAGTATTGTCTCTGTGATGCTGACTTTTTAGGCATGCAGAGTGCAAGTATTGTGGGATCCTGGGGGCTTCCACATAGAATTAAAAGGAAGGCCTGAGAGCCTCAGTTTTGTGTTGTAGGCACTTAGTACCTGCCAGTGGCCCCTGAGCAGGTGATTGTGAATCTGTGAAACAGAACCTGAAACTGCAATGGAGCATCTTGGAAGTTGGAGATGCCAGGAATCTGCAGACAAAATTGTGGCAGGAAATGGAGCCAGCCCAAGGGAGAAGCAATACAGACTGCAGCCAAGGGGGCCACAGGCAGGGCTGTTTTGGGGCACTCAAATCACATCAGCGTGTGCTTTGGATGCCAGACATGGAGCCACAGATTTTAATATTTGTCCTGTGGGATTTTGGACTTGCTCTGTTCCCATTCCTTCCTGTTTTTCTACTTCTGCCTTTTGATATGGCATATCCTAGTGCTAGCATATCCTAGAAGTTGTAATTTGTTTTTTGAATTTTACAGGGGTTCACAGCTAAGAGTTTGCTTTGAGTCTTAAAGGAGACACTTGGAGTTTTGAGCAATGCTAGTACTATTGGGACTTTGGGGATGGGATTAGGGCATTTTTGGTTGTGTGAACTACGGTGACATCATGTAGGTAGGACTATAGCTTGGTATTGTCTATGTTTAGAAATTAAGAATGGTCTGTAGAGATATGTTTGGGTGTCAAATTGGCAAGGGGCAGACTTGTTATGATTATAATTTTTTTAATTTTTTATTTTAAAGAGATTAAGAGAAAAGAGGATATAACAGACCAGAACAGAACTATGTAAGCAACACAGTATTTCACCACAAGACAACCTGTAATTAACAGTAACTATCATAATGTCTCTTTCTTTGAAATAGTTGAGCATAACTTCATATACAACAGTATCAAACATAACAAAATAGTATAAAACCATTCAAGAGAATGAAAGTAATACAAGGCATTCAGAACCAAATAACAGAAAATGAACAATGGCTACTATATTATCTCATTTTCTATAGAAAAATTGTTTATACTATCACACATAATAAAATCCAATAAGATACAACATGATAGAACCAATAGAAATAGAAGAACAAAAGTATAGTAGGACTTCAGAGCAAGATGATATTATATCAGCACTGGCTATTATAATGTTTTGTTTTCTTCAATATAGCTGTTCATACCATCACAGATAATAAAATCAAACAAACTAGGATAAAATCATTCCAACTAATGAGTGAAAACATTGTAATGCTTCAAAGCAATGTAATGCGGAATCATGATTATCATAAACTCTTATGTACTCTTACCACTTCTTACACTAGGGAGACTATATGGTATTTATACATGTGAGTTTAATTTATTTCTCTGATGAGTATGGTCTCAAGTTGCATCCATTTATTTATAAATATCTCAATGTGATCATTCTTTATAGCTGAGTAGTACTCCATTGTATAAAAATACCGTAACTTTTTTATCCATTCCTCAGTTGATGGACACTTAGATTATTTCCAAGATCTGGCTATTACAAATTGTGCTGCTATAAACATGGGTGCACATATATCACAGTGGTATGATGTTTTCAGTTCTTTTGGGAATATGCCTAGAAGTGAAATACCTAGGTCAAATGGGACTTCCAATCCCAGCTTTTTTGGGGAATCTCCAGACTGACCTCCATAGTGGTTGTACCAGCCTACACTCCTACCAACTGTGCAGGAGAGTTCCTTTTTCCCCACAGCCTCTACAGCAATTGTTGTTGGTAATTTTCTCTTTTTTTAATTTTATTTAAAAGGAAAAAGAGAAAAAACAAAACAAAACAAAGCAGTGTAAGGGTACAATTAATACAGAACTACAAAAAAAACCAGTAAGAAATCACCAGTTAATAGATTACAATTATCATCCTAGAGACAGCTGCTCAAGTCACAGTATCAAAGCATACAAAGCTGACATTTAAACAGTGAGACTGCAAACAGTTGTGTTCAATGATCCAACCAAAAACATTAATATGGGCATCTATTTAACACCCCTAAACACACTTGAAGTTGTATACTTTAGAACACTTTTTTTCCTTCTCTTTTTTACAACAAAATTTACACATTTTGGTTTTATTACTCCTTAGTTCTTATTACTTTTTTTGGAAGAGAATGAAGTCAAATATGGCAAAACAAAGCTGTCAGTCAAAACCAAGGATAGACATAGCACATGATGTAAAAACAGAGTATAAGGTTATCGACAATGGTTACCATAATGCCTCTTGCTTCCTTAAAAAGAATTGTCTATCTCATTAGGTATTATAAAGTTGAACAAAACAGTAGAGAATAAAACCAATAAAACCTAAACCTTGTACACACTACAGGACTTCCAAAGAAGATAATAGTCAAACCAGAATGGGCATCGTAGTGAATCTTATTGCCTTCAAAGTAGTTGCCTATACTTTCAAAACTGATACTATTATACAGAATGGAACAGAGTCTAATCAGTCAAAACAAGAAAGTGGGAGTATTACAGGACTTCAAATCAAGCTAATAGGAAATAAAATAAGTTACTATAATATATCGTGCTAATTTTTTTATTTTTCCCCTTAATTAAAAAATCATAAAAAATAACTAAATACTTTTTAATAAATAAGGAAGAGATTGAGATAAAAGAGGACATAACATCATAACAGTACAGGTCAAAGCATGACAGTTTCAGCAACCTAGTGCTTCACCACCAAATAACCCAGTTTAATAGAAGTTACCATAGTGTCTTTTTCCTTGAAATATTTGAATATAACTTCATATACTATAGCTTCAAACATATCAAGTCAGTGTAAAACCATTCAAGTGGATGGAAGCATTGTAGGGTTTTTAGAACCAACTAACAGAAAATAAACAATGGTTTCTATATTATCTCTTTGCCTATAACAATTTTTGTTTATACTATCACATATAATAAAATCCAGCAAGATACATCATGATAAAACCAATGGAGACAAAAGAGCCATAGTATGGTGGGGCTTCAAAACAAGATGATAGTAAATCAGCACTAGCTATTATGATGACTTATTTTCTTCGAAATAGCTGTTCATTTCATCACAGGCAATAATATCAAGCAGCCCAGAATAAAGCCTTTCCAATAAATAAGTGAAAACTTTATAAGGCTTCAAGGCCACATAATGAGGAATCACCTACTTTTATATATTTGAATCATTACTTACATTAGGGAAACTATTCGGTATTCACACATGTGAGATTGATTTATTTCACTTATGAGTATGATCTCAAGCTGCGCCCATTTATTGATAAATATCTCAATGTGATCCTTCTTTATAGCTGAGTAATGCTCCATTATATAAAAATACCACAACATTTTTATCCATTCCTCAGTTGATGGACACTTGGGTTGTTTCCAAGATCGGGTGATTACAAATTGTGCTGCTATAAACATAGGTGCACATATATCACTATGGTTTGACGCTTTCAGTTCTTCTGGGAATATGCCTAGAAGTGGAATAGCTGGAACAAATGGGACTTCCAATCCCAGCTTTTTGAGAAATCTCCAGACTGACCTCCACAAAGTTTGTACCACTCTACACTCCCACCAAAAGTGCAGGAGAGTTCCTTTTTCCCCACACCCTCTCCAGCATTTGTTGTCTTTGGTTTCTTGATCCTGGCCATTCTTTTAGGAGTGAGATGGAATCTCAGTGTGGTTTTAATTTGCATTTCTCTAATGACCAATGATGATGAACATTTTTTCATGTATTTATTTTCCATTTGCATTTCTTCACCTGAGAATTGCATATTCATCTCAGATGCCCATTTTTGGATTGGATCTTTGAATTTTGGGGGTCTGAGTTTTTTTAATTCTTTATATGTTTTAGACAAAAGTCCCTTGTCTGAGGGGGAGTTCACTAAGATCTTTTCCCAGTTTGTGGGTTTTATTTTCACTATGCTGGAGATTTCTTTTGACATGCAGAAACTTTTTAATAAGATTGATTCTGGGAAGTATTTCCCATGCAGTTTGAGTCCTGTTCATGAATTCTCTACCTACCCCTATGTCTTCAAGGTTTCTACCCAATTTGTCTTCAAATAGATTTAGTGTTTCTGATTCAGATCTTTGATCCATTTAGATTTTAATTTAGTACATGGTGATAGGCATGGGTCTAGCTTTAGTTTTCGGCAAATGGAGAGCCAGTTTTTCCAACACCATTTATTAAAGAGACTATCGTTCTTCCAGTGAACCTGCTTGACCCTTTATCAAAGATAAGGTGGTTGAATGTGTTTGTAGTTGTGGTTGTATCTTCTAATCTATTCCATTGATCTTCGGCTCTGTTTTGATTCCAGTACCATGTTGATTTTACTACTGTTGCTTTGTAGTATAACTTCAAGTCAGGGATTGTGATGCCTCTTGCCTTGCCTTTGCTGCTTAGAATATAATTACCTGACCGGCGCAGCTCCAACGAAACAGGAGACAGGAGACGCTTTTGTGGACGACAGTTAACTGCTAGTTTATTTACGCGGGCTCTGGTTTATATATTTGGCCGTGACCAATCACAGGCTGTCACAAGGAAGCGGGGCGGGAATGGGATGCAGGCTCTGGCTACTATATCCAGCTGTGGCCAATCAGGAGTTGCCACAGAGTACGGAGTGAGCGCGGGTTGCGCACGGGTTGGCTAATTTAAAGAGGGACATAGCGCATTGCGGAAGCTGGCGTGGTCCTTAGTCCCGGCTGGGGTATGGTATGTTGAGCGCCTGCGCCCAACAATTACCTTTGCTATTCTAGGTCTCTTCTGGTTCCAGATGAATTTTAGGAGTGATTTCTCTAGATTTATAAGGTATGTTGATGGTATTTTTATTGGGATTGCATTGAATCTGTATAGCAGCTTTGGGAGAATGGCCATTTTCACAATGTTTGTTCTTCCTATCCATGAGCAAGGGATGTCTTTCCATTTTCTGAGATCATCTTCAATTTCTTTTTTCAGTGTATTATAATTTTCCTGTGTAGGTCTTTCACTTCTTTCGTAAGAGTAATTCCTAAATATTTCTTTTTTTTTTTTTTTTTTTTTGCATACTAGAGTGAAGAGTGTGGTTTCTCTTATTTCCCTCTCTGTGATTTTGTTGTTAGTGTATAGGAAAGCTATTGATTTCTGAGTATTGATTTTGTATCCAGCTACATTACTGAATTTGTTTATTATATCTAAGAGTCTTTCAATGGAGTTTAGGGGGTCTTCTATGTAGAGTATCATGTCATCTGCAAACAATGACAATTTAACTTCTTCTTTTCCTATCTTTATCCTTTTATTTCTCTCTCTTGTCTAATTGCTCTGGCTAGTACTTCCAGTACTATATTAAATAGGAGAGGTGATAAAGGACATCCTTGTCTTGTGCCTGATTTTAAAGTAAAGGCCTTCAATTTTTGGCCATTTAGTATGATGCTGGCTGTTGGTTTGTCATAACTGGCCTTTATTATATTGAGGTAAAGACCATCTATTCCAATTTTCTGTGAAGTTCTTATCATGAATGAATATTGGACCTTATCAAAGGCTTTTCTGCATCTATAGAAATGATCATGTGATTCTTACTTTTGGCTTTATTGATATGGTGGATTACATTTATTGATTTAAATATGTTGAACCATCCTTGCATGCCTGGGATGAATCGCACTTGGTCATGGTGTATAATCTTCTTGGTGATTTGCTGCATCCTGTTTGCCAATATTTTATTGAGGATTTTTGCATCTGTGTTCATTAGGGAGATTGGTCTGTAGTTCTCTTTTTCAGTTGGGTCTTTCTCAGGTTTTGGTACTAGAGTAATATTTGCTTCCAGGAATGACTTGAGAAGGATTGCTTCCCTTTCAATTTCATTGAAGAGTTTGAGCAGTGTCTGCATTAGGTCTTCTTTGGATTTCTTGTAGAATTCTGCAGTGAATCCATCTGGGCCTGGGCTCTTCTTTGTAGGTAAGGACTTAATTACATTTTCAATTTCATTAATAGAGATTGGGTTATTCAGCAGTCCTCTTGATCTATTTTTGGTACTTCATATGTTTCTAGGAATCTGTCTATTTCTTCTGTGTTATCAAACCTTTGAGAGTAGAGGTTTTCGAAATAGGTGTTGATGATCTGCATTTCCACAGAGTCTGTAGTAATTTTGCCTTTTTCATTCCTTATTGCATGAATTTGAGCTTTTTCTTTCCTTTTTTAAATAAGGTTGGCTAGGGGCTTATCGATTTTACTTATTCTTTCAAAGAACCAACTCTTTGATTCATTGATTCTTTGGATTGTTTTCTTAGTCTCTATTGCATTGATTTCTGCTCTAATTTTTATAATTTCCTTCCTTCTTTTGGCTTTGGGCTTGACTTGCTCTTCTTTTTCTAGCTGTTTGAGGTGTAGCATCAGGTTATGTATTTGTATTCATTCTGTTTTCCTGATGTGGGAACTCAGTGCAATAAATTTTCCTCTGAGGACAGCTTTCATTGCATCCCAGAGATTCCGGTAAGTTGTGTCTGTATTTTCATTTTCTTGTAGGTATTGTTTAATTTCTTCTTTAATTTCCTCTGTGACCCACTGATTACTCAATAGTGTGTTATTCAGTTTCCATGTGTTTGTGGGATTTTTGCAGTATCTGTTATCATTAATTTCTAATTTCAAAGCCCTATGATCTGGTAACATGCAAGGGATGATTTCAACTTCTTTGTATTTGTTTGAATATGTTCTGTGAGCTAATATAGGGTCTATTTTAGAGAACAACCAATGTACTGCTGAGAAGAATGTGTATTCTGATGTTGTTGGGTGGAACATTCTGATATGTCTATCAAGTCCATTTGTTTACAGGTGTGATTCAGTTCTGTTATTTCTTTGCTCATTTTCTGTCTGGTTGATCTGTCCCTTGGTGTCAAAGGCGTGTTAAGGTCTCCTGTTACAATTGTGTTACTGATAATTTGAGTTTTCATTTCTGTTAATAGTTGTTTTATATAACTGGGTGCTCTGGAGTTTGGTGCATATATATTTAAGATAGTTATCTCTTCCTCTTGGAGTTTCCCCCTAACGAGTATGTAGTGACCTTCTTTGTCCTTTATGATCATTGTTGGTTTAAAGTTTATGTTGTCTGCAAACAGAATGGCTACTCCTGCTTTTTTTGGATTCCTGTTGCATGAAGTATTGTTTTCCATCCTTTGTCTTTCAGTTTGTGAGTATCCTTCTGGGTTAGATGGGTTTCCTGTAAACAGCATATGGTTGGATTTTGATCCATTCTGCTAGTTGATCCATTCTGCTAGTCTGTTTCTTTTGATTGGTGCATTGAGACCATTTACATTAATGATTATAACTGTTAAATGCTGGCTTATTGTTGACATGTTATCTCTCTGCTGTTGCATCTTTATCTTTCTGTTCTGTTTAATTATCTGCTTTGCTTAGTCGTTTTTTCCTTTGCGTATCTAAACTGTCTCTCAATATTTTTTGCAGGGTTGGCTTGGTGTTCATGAAGTTCTTCAGCTGTTCTTTGTCATGGAAGTATTGTATTTCACCATTGATTTTGAATGATAGTTTGCAGGGTACATCAGTCTAGGTTGGAAATCATTTTGCTTTAGGATCTAGAATACTTCACTCCATGCTCTTCTTGATTTTATTGTTTGTGCTGAGAAGTCTGCTGTGATTCTGATAGGTTTTCCTTTATAAATGATCTGTCTTTTCTCTCTGACAGTTTTTAATAATCTATTATTGTGTTGGATTTCTGGGATGGTGATTATTATATGTCTGGGTGTAGTTTTATTTTGGTTATGACTATTTGGAGTTCTATAGGCTTCACTGAACCTGATGTCGGTTTCTGATCTCATGCTTGGGAAATTTTCAGCTATTACTTCTCTAAATATCCTCTTGACATCCTTTATGTTGTCCCCTTCTTTTTCATTAATCCCTATCAATCTTATGTTGTTTTTCTTTGCATCATCTTGCAGTTGTTGAATTGTTATTTCCTGATTCCTTGTTATTTTTAAAAGATCTTTCCTTTCCTGTTCACTAGCTGCAATCCTGTCTTCAAGGTCTGAAATTCTATCTTCACTTTCATTGAGGCGGTTTTTACAGCTTTCAGTGGAGTTTTTTATTTTCTGTATATCTCTGTGCATCTGCTTTATGTATTCTGTTTCTTATATTGCTCATCCAGGCATTCTATCTTTTTGTTTATTTCCTCCAATTTTTAAACTGTGTTTTCTTTAGATATATTCAGAATCTCTTTCATTTCTTTTATCATTTCTTCTTTTACCTGAGAGATTATTTCAAGTTTGAATTCCTGTAAAGCTTCTTGGAGTTGCTTGTTTATTTCAGTAGCTATTATGTCCGATATTTGAGGTGTATGGCATACATTTTCTTCTATATACATTGCTCCTAGGGTTTCTTGAGATGGGCTAGAGGTTTGAGGTTGTAATTTGGTCTTTCGTTTGTCATTTTCCTATATTTCTGTGTTTCAAATGTTGTTTGAAAGGTTCCTCAGGGTCTGTTGGAAATCCACTTCTATGTTCACAGCTCCTGGGACTCTGGCACCCAGTTCCCCCAGGGCGCTGGGCCTCTGGAACCAGTGGCCCTCTTATCCCTGTTTAGAACTCCGTAGTTCCAGATAAGCTGGGCTCCAAGGACACTGTGCGCCGGCCTGCTTGCTCAAAACTCCACGGTTCTCTGAGCACAGCCAGAATGGGGAGGCGGATGTAGGCACCTGGGGCCCACTTAGCCACTTCACTGCATCCGGAAGGCTTGAGGGTCCCGAACAGTCTAGGCTTGGGGCAGAGTGCACTGGGCACTTACCACAGGCTGCAGGGCCTCTGGAACTGGTGATGCTCGCCTGCTTGCTGAGAAATCCACAGTTCTCCGAGTCCAGCCAGAATGGGGAGTCGGATGTCGGCACCTCAGACCCACTTAGCCACTTCACTGTACCCAGAAGCTATTGGTAATTTTCTTGATCCTCGCCATTCTTTCTGGAGTGAGATGGAATCTCAGTATTGTTTGAATTTGCATTTCTCTAATGACTAATGAGAATGAGCGTTTTTCATGTATTAATTTGCCATTTGTATTCCTTCATCTGAGAACTGTGTATTCATCTCAGATGCCCATTTTTGGATTGGGTGTTTGAATTTCAGGGGTCTGATTTTTTTTTAATTCTTTATATGTTTTACACAGAAGTCCTTTGTCTGAGGGACAGTTCACTAAGATTTTTTCCTAGTTTGTGGGTTTTCTTTTCACTATGCTGGAGATTTCTTCTGACATGTAGAAACTTTTTAATAAGACGTGATCCCAGTTATTGATTCTGGGAAGTATTTCCCATGCGGTTTGATTCCTGCTCATGAATTCTCTACCTACCCCTATGTCTTCAAGATTTTTACCTAATTTATCTTCCAAAAGATTTAGTGTTTCTATTTTAACACAGATCTTTGATCCATTTAGATTTTAGTTTAGTACATGGTGATAGGAATGGGTCTAGCTTTAGTTTTTGGCATATGGAGAGCCAGTTTTTTCCAGCACCATTTATTAAAGAGACTGTCATTCTTCCAGTGAACATGTTTGGCCCCTTTATCAAAAATAAGGTAGTTGAATGTGTTTGTAATTGTGGTTGTATCTTCTAATCTATTCCACTGATCTTCAGATTTGTTTTTATTCCAGTACCATGTTGATTTTATTACAGTAGCTTTGTAGTATAACTTCAAGTCAGGGATTGTGATGCCTCCTGCCTTGCCTTTGCTGCTTAGAATTACCTTTGCTATTCTAGGTCTCTTCTGGTTCCAGATGAATTTTAGGAGTGATTTCTCTAGATCTATAAGGTATGTTGATGGTATTTTCATTGGGATTGCATTGAATCTGTATAACAGTTTTGGGAGAATGGCCATTTTCACAATATTTATTCTTCTTGTCCATGAACAAGGGATGTCTTTCCATTTTCTGAGATCCTTAATTTTCCCTGTATAGATCTTTTACTTCTTTTGTGAGATTAATTCCTAAGTATTTCATTTTTTTGGATGCTAGTGTGAAGGGTGTAGCTTCTCTTATTTTTCTTAGCAATTTTGTTGTTATTGTATAGGAATGCTATAGGTTTTTGAGTGCTGATTTTGTATCTAACTACAATGCTGAATTTATTATATCTAGGAGTCTTTCAAAGGAGTTTTGGGGGTCTTCTATGTAGAGTATCATGTCATCTGCAAATAATAATAATTATTTCACTTCCTCTTTTCCTTTCTTTACCCCTTTTATTTCTCTCTCTTGTCTAATTGCTCTGGCTAGTATTTTAGTACTATGTTGAATAGGAGCAGTGATAAGAGACATCTTTGTCTTGTGCCTGATTTTAACGTAAAGGCCTTCAGTTTTTGGCCTTTTAATATGATGCTGGCTGTTGGTTTGTCTAGATGGCCTTTATCATATTGAGGTAAAGTACATCCATTCCAATTTTCTGTAAGGTTCTTATCATGAATGGGTGTTGAACCTTACCAAAAACCTATTCTGCATCTATAGAAATGATCATGTTATTCTTATTTTTGGCTTCATTGGTATGGTGGATTGCATTTATTGATTTACGTATGTTGAACCATCCCTGCATGCCTGGGATGAAACCCACTTGGTCATGGTGTATAGTCTTCTTGATGATTTGCTGCATCTTGTTTGCCAATATTTTATTGAGGATTTTTGCATCTGTGTTCATTAGGGAGATTGGCCTGTAGTTCTCTTTTTTAGTTGGGTCTTTCTCAGGTTTTGGTACTACAGTAATATTTGCTTCCAGGAATGACTTAGGAAGAACTCTTCCCTTTCGATCTCATTGAAGAGTTTGAGGAGTTTGAGACTTAATGCCAACAAAATTTGAGTTTGTCGGCATTAAGTCTTCTTTCTATTTCTTATAGAATTCTGCAATGAATCTGTCTGGGCCTGGGCTCTCCTTTGAGGTTATTTTGTTAATAGAAATTGGATCATTCAGCAGTTTTACATCTTCTTGACCCACCATTGCCAATGTTGTTTCATGTTTCTAGGAATCTATCCATTTCTTCTGTGTTATTGAACCTATGAGAGTAGAGGTTTTTGAAATAGGTGTTGATGATCTGCATTTCCACAGAGTCTGTAGTAATTTTGCCTTTTTCATTCCTTATTGCATGAATTTGAGCTTTTTCTTTCCTTTTTTAAATAAGGTTGGCTAGGGGCTTATCAATTTTATTTATTCTTTCAAAGAACCAATTCTTTGATTCATTGATTCTTTGGATTGTTTTCTTAGTCTCTATTGCATCAATTTCTGCTCTGATTTTTATAATTTCCTTCCTTCTTTTGGCTTTGGGCTTCACTTGCTCTTCTTTTTCTAGATGTTTGAGGTGTGGGAACTTAATGCAATAAATTTTCCTCTGAGGACCATTTTCATTGCACCCCACAGATTCCAGTAAGTTGTATTTGTATTTTCATTTGCTTGTAGGCATTGTTTAATTCCTTCTTTAATTTCCCCTGTGACCCACTGATTTCTCAAGAGTGTATTATTGAATTTCCACGTGTTTGTGGGATTTTTGCAGTTTATCATTAATTTCTAGTTTCATGGCACTTCATCTGATAATATGCATGGGATAATGTCAATTTTTTGCATTTGTTTAAATATGTTCTGTGGGTTATATGGTGTATTTTAGAGAATGTCCCGTATACTGCTGAGAAGAATGCATATTCTGATGTTGTTAGATGGAACACTCAGTATATGTCTATCAAGTCCATTTGTACACAGGTATGATTCAGTTCTGTTATTTCTTTGCTGATTTTCATCTGGTTGATCTGTCACTTGGTGTCAATGATATGTTAAGGTCTCCTGTTATAATTGGGTTATTGCTTATTTGATTTTTCATTTCTATTAATATTTGCTTTGTATAACTGAGTGCTCTGGAATTTGTTGCATATATATTTAAGATTGTTATCTCTTCTTCTTCTTGAAAATTTCCCCTAACTAGTATATAGTGACCTTCTTTATCTCTTAGGATCATTCTTGGTTTGAAGTTCACATTGTCTACAAACAGAATAGCTACCCCCGCTTTTTTGGGGGGGTTCCTGTTGCATGAAGTATTGTTTTCCATCCTTTGACTTTCAGTCTGTGAGTTTCCTTTTGGGTTAGATGGATTTCTTATAGACAGCATATGGTTGGATGTTGTCTGTTGATCCATTCTGCCAGTCTGTTTCTTTTAATTGGTGAATTGAGACCATTTACATTAATGATTAAAACTGTTATATATTGGTTTATTGTTGACATGTTATCTTTCTACTGTTGCATCTTTATCTCTCCATCCTGTTTAAGTGTCTGCCCTGCTTAGTGGTTTTTTCCTATGTGTATCTAGACTTTCAGTATTTTTTGCAGGGTTCATTTGGTGATCAGAAAGTTCTTCAGTTGTTCTTGGTCATGGAAGTATCTTATTTTTTCATCCATTTTGAAGGACAGTTTTGCAGGGTTCATCAATCTAGGTTGGAAATCAATTTCCTGTGCAATCTGAAATACTTCCCTCCATGGTCTTCTTGACTTCATTGTTTGTGTTGAGAAGTCTGCTGTGACTCTGATAGGTTTTTCTTTATAGGTGATCTGTCTTTTGTCTCTAACAGCTTTTAATATTCTATTCTTATATTGGATTTCTGGGATGGTGATTATTATATGTCTGGGTGTAGTTTTATTTTGGCCACGGCTATTTGGAGTTCTATATGCTTCACCAATCCTAATGTCAGTTTCCATTCTCATGTTTGGGAAATTTTCAGCTATTACTTCTATAAATAACCTCTTGATATCATTTGTGTTGTCCCCTTATTTTTCATTTATCCTTATCAATCTTCTGTTGTTTTTCATTGCATTATCTTGCAGCTGTTGAATTGTTATTTCCTGATTCCTTGTTATTTTTAAAAGATCTTTCCTTTCCTGTTCACTCGCTGCAATCTTGTCTTCGAGGTCTGAAATTCTATCTTCACTTTTGGTGAGGCGGTTTTGACAACTTTCAATGGAATTTTTGATTTCCTGTATATCTCTTAGAATCTACTTCATGTATTCTATTTGTTTCTTATATTGTTCACCCAGGGATTCTATCTTTTTGTTTTGCTCCTCTAATTTTTTAACTATGTCTTCTTTAGATGTGTTCAGCATCTCTTTCATTACTTTTATCATTTCTCCTTTTACCTGGGAGATTATTTCTAATTTGAATTTCTTTAAAGCTTCCTAGAGTTGCTTCTTTATTTCAGTTGCCATTATTTCATGTATTTCAGGTATATGGCATATATTTTCTTCTACATACATGGTTCCTAGGCTTTCTTGGGATGGGATGGAGATTTGAGATTGCATTTTGATTTTTTGTTTTGTCATTTTCCTATATTTCTGTGTTTCAAGTTGTTGTAGTCAGGGGTTGTACACAGAGAACAAATAGGATTAAGACATGGAATTTATAATGTTTTTATAATGGTCACTGGAAGTTAACACAGGAAAATGCAGGAAATCTATCCGCAACACCAAAGACATAGATTATTTAGTCAAGAGCTTAAACCCCACAGCACATGTCCCACATGAGTCCAGATAAAAACCCAGAGCTCAGAACAGTGCCTCCCCCGAGTCCAACTGGAGGCCCAGAGCCCACAAGAAGGACTCACACCAGTCTCTTTTATGGATCCGTGCTGAGAAAACCCAAGGGTCAGCAGAGGAAGCCAAAAAGTCTATGCCACCAGGATGAAGGAGCTGTGCTAGTGGGATGAGAGTTCTATGCTGGAGCTGAGAAGTCACACTCACAACAAAGGTGCCTCCTGAGAGGCACCACAGCCATCCTCAGTGACATGGAGGCCCCGATCTCCTCCAAACACAAGCACAGTCAGGTACGTGCCAGGAAGCAGCATGATGAGTTCATCCCAGAGACCAAGCAGCACATGTCTTCCCCTCTGGAGCCAGGAAGCAATGCTCGATGTGAGGACCAAGGCTTCTCCAGGAGAACCAATAGCTCAGACAGCAACTCGTAGGAGAACCCACAATGCCTCCTTAATGCCTCAACCCTCCACACTCCCTTCTTCTCCGCCTATTTATCCTGGCAACTTTCCTATCTTTGCTCAATGCCATGCTGATGTAATCCAGCTGGTGCTGACCACCAGTTCTTATTCCATAACACAAGTAATGTTCCAAAGCTCCCCTGAGTGTGTTGGAAATTGTCCCTTGTGCTCCTAGGACTCTGGCAGCCCACCTCCCCAGATTGAAAAAGGGTCACTGGGCGTGACCCATGCAGGCCTGAAAACTGCAGAGCCCAATCTAGTGTGGCTGGAAGCTTGGTGGGTCCTTAACCACTGGCAGTGATGATCTTAAACTCTCCCCTGGCCCCTGCCACTGGTGTACAGGAACTCACCCGTTATAGTTATTCTTGATGGCCAGCCTGACTGGCTGAGAGACCAGTAAAATATGCTTCAGTGTATGTCTGGGTGAGAAACAGGGTCATGACCTTGCAGATTACATGTGGTCCCTGCCTCTTCCTCTCAGGCTTTTCCCCTGTTCTCTTCTTCCTAGATGCTTGTAGTTGAGGATCTCCTCTCTCCCATGTCCTTCTGCCTGTATGTTTGTGCCTTGTAATGCACTTACTATAAATCTAAACTTCTGAAACCTGAGACAAAACAAATCTTTTCACCTTTAAATTCTCTGTGTCAAATACTTCATCCCAGCCATGCAAAGCATAGTGACATTGACATGTCAGTGTAAGTCAGTCAGTCCGAACAAAGGGACCCCTCTGGTGGAAGATGTTGATAGTAGCAGCAGTGAGGCACATGGGAGGAGTAGAATGGTATATGCTACAAATGTGTTTTTGTTCAGTTTTGGCAAAAATCTTCATTTTCTCTAAAGGAGGAAAATGAATTTTTATTGAATTAATAAAATTATTCAGTGAAACCATTTTGGCCTAAAGAATTCCTTTTGGGCAAAGGGATTTGGGATTTTTGAATTAACAATTCAATTATTCATGGCTGCATGTAATTTCCACTATAAAGTTTGCCTATTTTATAGCTGTTGAATTTTTGAATTTTCCTCATGAAAAATTAGTCCACATTTTTAAACCAATGAATACATGATCATGAAATTGTTTATAGTTCTTTGGCTTTTCAAAATTAATTCCCTAATGCTTATTGTGATTTATTAGCTTTCCTGTGTAATTTTTCTTTACTTTTCACTTTCTTATTTTTTTACTTTTTAAGTTTCTGCCACATAAAATTTTTTTGATGTAACTAAATTCTTCTGTGCTATAAAACATAATAAAGTACTCCCTCTTATTGGAATGTATACACATAATTTGTAGTTCATTTAATATTTCTATACATTTTATCTACATACATGTTTGACAAATTGTTTCAAAGGCACATCTGTGTGTCTTAGTCATCAATACTGAAGATAGCTCAGTCTGCCACATGTGTGAGTTGATACACAGGATTATTTTCTTCCTCATTCATCACAGGCCAAAGCAATATCTATCATTTATCAGAGAATAAATGATGTAAGATAAAAGCCTGAAGTCTGTCTCTGAGCCAAAGTTCATTTTCTTTGGCTAACATAAAATTAAAAATAATGCCAAATGGCTTGCAAAATATTAAAAGATTGCATATAAACTGGTAACCTTCAACCTTGACTGGTTTCATCATTACATATTGAATATATATAACAATTACTACCACAATTTTGTAAACCATAAATTTGTGAAATTAAAATATAAGTAATGCAAAATTTTAAATTAGGAAGTCTAGCATCACGGTGCTTGACTTTACAAACATAAAACCCACCTAAGCATACAGATGTGCAACATAAAACAACACAATAGCAATTAGAGCAAGAAACCCCAGAAGCATAGAGGAAGTTGAAAGATAATAATTCAAGCAAGACAGAGGCCAACTGCTGCATGCAGAAGACCCTGACCCAGCACAGCTCCAGGCTGAGGTTGAGCTGTCTAGGACTGTAACTATCAGCACCAGGGGGGTATTTAGATGAAATGTGCTTTAATTAAAATGAAAAGTATGCAGCATTTCAGTTTCACTATAGTATTTCAAGAGCTCCAATGGACTGGGGGCATCACAGGAAGCAAGTCAAAGACAGGACTCATCCACTTTCCCAGGAAATGTCATGACCCTGTGCCAAGAGTTCACACTAAAGAGCTGGGTATCCTTTTAAAGCACAAAAAAGACAAGACCAAGACCAACATTGGGAAGGACACATCTCAAGTTTTTTGGTAGCTATGACTCTTGGGTTGCCTCTTAGAGAGCCCTAGAGGACCCTGTCTGGAACAGCACACCCTCCTTCTGGCTGGGCTCAGCTGCCTCCACTGCCCGAGGAAAGTTCACAGGATTCACAATGGAGCAGCAGCTCTTACAGCTGGAGCAAAGGACACAGGTGTCACTAAAAAACAATTATCATAAATAGAAACACCAGTGGCAGGCAAATTAAGGAATGGTGTTCAACAAAACTAAGAAGTATAGATGTGCTCATTAAAATTAGAAACCATGAAAAAGGAAAAATGGCTGATTAAAAACACCCAGCACTCATGTGTCTCTTTATAAGACTGAGCCAAAGACCAGGCATCACATCTACATAGCAAGGTGGGGAAGACAGGAAACGGAAGAGTAAAACAGTAGAAACCTAGTGACCAGATGAAACCTAGATATTTGACACTGAATAATCAGTGTAAACCTACACCAGCGTAGAGACCAGTACCTTGGAAACGTACAATCTAAGCAGGCAGGTCTGGGATCTGTGTAGTGAGCTGGCACTGGAGATGGGGTTTTCTGCCCTTCCAGCATGGTCCTTCAGAAGTGTTCCCCGAGTGGGTAGAACACAAAGCTGTGAGAGTAAAGCTGAAAGGGCAGTGGGAAACCCCAGCAAACAGAACATGGCAGAAATGTAGATTGTCTGCTAAGGGAAGCCACAGGCAGTGAGAAGGGACACCCTAAAAGAAAAGCCATGAGGGCTCCAATAGGTGATGAAGTAAGGGTGAGGTTGTCATGTCTCCAGGTTCCAGACAGGGAGCTATGGATTTAATGTTTGCCCTGTTGGGTTTTAGGCTTGCTTTGATCTGGTCCCTTCTAGCTTCCTATTTCTCCATTTGGGGATGGGAATGGTTATCCTATGCCATTGCATGTCAATAGTGTTAACTTACTTTTGATTTTTACAGGACCTTATAGTTAAGAATTCGCCTTGAGTCTCAGAGAACATTTTGGAACTGGACTTTCAGTGCTGCTAGTCTATCCCAGAAACAGACTAAACACATTTAACATAAAGAGAAGGAAAGAGACTTTGGGCTCAAATGTTCCCCAAAAATCTAATTTGTCCAGAAGTGGGGCATGCAGATATGACAGGAAGGGTATATCTTCCTTCCCACTTCCTCCTTTTCCCCTCTGCTTTCGGGATGTCATAGCTTTGATGTCATAGGTTTTCTCCACTGCGTGTCTCTCCCATCCTGTTTCTGCCTAGAGCCAGCCAGACATTAACTGAACTGTAAGCCAAAACAACCTCTACTCCTTTATTCTACACAATTGCATGTCAATAGTGTTTAACTTCCCTTTGATTTTTACAGAAAAATAAAAATGTTTGCCAGATATTTTGTCTCTGCAATTGGAAAGTGGCTAATACAGGGCTTACATTATATTAAAAAGGTTCTAGAAAGCAAAGGAAATGATCAACAGAGTGAAGAGACAATCTTCAAAATGAGAAAAATATTTTCCAGGTACTCTTCTGATAGAGGCCTAATATCTATTATATAGATATAGAGATAGAATATAGTTGCTTCTATCAACTTATTCTTCTATTTTTGAATGAGAATTTTTGCCCTGTGCAATTGCATGTTGTAAGTGTTTGACTTTTTTTTTATTTTTACAGGACCTCACAGAAAAATGTTTGCCTGATTCTCAGAGGAGACTTTGGACCTGAAGTTATCAGCAACGCTGAACTGTTAAGCCACTGGCAACTCTTAGACATGCTCTATATACATTTTGCATAATGAAATGTTCAGGAGTCTTTTGGGCATCAAGGCTAGAATGTTATGGTTTAGATTTAAATTGTCCCAGAACAATCTCATGTTCAAGGTGGGACTTTGGAAAGTGACTCGACCATGGGGATATTATAAATTGATTGGCCTATTAATGAGGTTATTATGGACAATGCTGCTTAAAGTTAGGTCACTGGTGCATGACTAGGGAAAGTGCTCCTCTGTTTTCTGTTTCCTCGCTAACGTGACATGAACTGCCCCCTTCACCATCCCATTTCTGCTTTGGAGCCAGTTGACCATGAACTGAGCCTACAGAAACTGAGCCACAATAATCTTCTCCTTTAATTTGCAAGTGTCAGGCATTTTGTCCCAGCAATAGGAAAAACTTACTAGTACAAGGCATATTCCCAGAAGAACTGAAAGCATCATACCACAGTGATATATGTGCACCAATATTTATAGCAGCACAATTTGTAATAGCCAGGTCTTGGAAACAACCTAGGTGTCCATCAACTGAGGAATGGATAACAAAGTTGTGGTATTTTTATACAATGGAGTACTACACAACTATAAAGAAGAATCACATTAAGATATTTATAAATAAATGGGCGCAGCTTGAGACCATACTCATAAGTGAAATAAATCAAACTCACATGTATAAATACCGAATAGTTTCCCTAGTATAAAAAATGATAAGAATACATAAAAGTATGTGGTAATCATGATTCCCAATCATATTGGTTTGAATCCATATAATGTTATCAGTCATTAATTGCAATGGTTTTAACCTGGGTTGTTCAATTTTAGTATCGGTGATAGTACGAATAGCTATTCTGAAGAAATAGCTATTCGTATCATAAAAGCTAGTGCTGATTTAATATCATCTTGTTTTGAAGTCCCATCAAGCTGTTGTACACCTGTTTCCACTGGTGTTAACATGTGGTATCTTACTATATTTTACTATATGCAATAGTATAAACAAAAATTTTTATAGGCAAAGAGATAATATAGAAACCATTGTTTGTTTTCTGTTAACTGGTTCTAAATACCTTGTAATTTCTTCATTCTCTTGAATAGCTTCAGACTGACTTGATATGCTTGATGCTATAGTATATGAACTTATACTCAAATAATTCAAGGAAGGAGGCACTATGGTGACTACCTTTATGTTAGATTATCTGGGGGTGAAACACAATGATGCTTAAATTGTTCGGTTCTGACCTGTGTTGTTCTAATACAATGTCCTCTTTTACCTCAATCCCACCCTTTTTTAAAATTAATCTATTTTCTTCTTACATTTTTTTCAATAAAGGGAAAATTAAATTTAAAAATAGCAGGATATATTATAGTAACTTTTTGTTTTCCCATTAACCTGATATGATCCCCAGTATTGCTCTCCCCATCTTGTTCTGTCAGATTTTACTATATTCTATTTTATTTGATAGTATCAAGTTTGAGGGTATAGGCAACCACTTTGAAGGCAATAAGATTCACTAAGATGCCCATTATGGTTTGACTATTATCTTCTTTTGAAGTCCTGTAAGGTCTCCAGTGTAGGTTTTATTGGTCTTGTTCTGTATTGTTTTGATCAATTCTATTATACCTGATGATATAGGCAACTTTTTTAAAAAATAGCAAAAGGCACAATGGTAACCACTTTAGATCACCTGATATTCTATTTTTACATCATGTACTATGCCCATCCTTTTGTTCTAACTGATTCTGTTTTGTTTAGCCATGTTAGGTTTTATTCTCTTCAAAAAAAAATAATAAGAATTGTGCGAGTAAAAAAACCCAAAAAGTGTAATTGTTTTTAAAAAGAAAGGAAAGGAAGGTGGTCTAAAGGATATAACTGCATGTATGTTTGAGTGTGTAGGATGGAAATCCATATTACCAAACTTTTGTTGGATCATTGATCAGCACTGTCTGCAATCTCATTGTATGAATGTTCGTTTTACATGCTTTAATTTTATAATTTGGACAACTATTTCAAAGATGACAATATGTAACCTATTAACTAGTGATATCTTACTGTATTTTTTTCCTTGAAACTCTGTATTATTTGTACCCTTTTACTGCTTTGTTTTTTTTATTTTATTTCCTTTCTTTTTTCTCTTTAAATAAAAAAACTAACTAGTACATAATTATTGTGTTTTACAAACAAACACCAACTACATAATCAGATTACCTCAAAGTAAAAAGCTTCTGCATAGCAACAAACAAACTACAGAAAGGGTGAAAATCTTTTGCAGCTATTCTTGTAACAGAAGATCAATATCCACAATCCATAAAGGATTCAAAAATCTTAACACCAATAAAACAATAAATCCAATAAGTGAACTGAACAGACATTTAACAAAAGAACTACAAATTCTTAATAATTCTGTGAAAATGTTTCAACAACTTTAGGCACCAGGGAAATGCAAATCAAAACTACCTTTAGATTTCATATTAAACTAGTTACAATGGCTGCTGCCAAGAAAACAATCTGGCGAAGACCTGAGAGCATACAGGGGAAAGGGAACTACTCTATACTGTTGGTAGTACTGTAAATTAGTAGATCCACCTTGGAAATCATTATGGAATTTTCTGAAGAAACTAAAAATAAAGCCACAATATATCCAGCTATACCAGTCCTGGATATGTACTCTATTCAATAGGCACACGTGATTATCTTTGATTATCACAGCATTATTTACAAGAAAGGGATGAAATGAGCCTAGAATCCCATCAACATGTAAATGGATAACCAACAGTTAGTACATATACACTCAGAAATATTAATCAGCCATAAGAAAGAATGCAATTGCGTCATTTGCAGAAAAATGACTGGAAATGGAAATCATCATGTGAGGCAAAATAAGCAAGAGTCAGAAGGACAAATGTCCCATATTTTCTTTCACACATAAAATCTAGAAAGTAAAGCAGAAAGAAACAATGCGGAGAGGAGAATAGGAAGAGGGGAGTGAGAGGTAACAGAGAGGGGTGAATGGAATCAAAGCACATTATATGCATATACAAAAAAGTCTCAGTGCAACCCATCATTCTGTACTAGCAATGCACCAATAATTACAGTAAAAATTTAGCTAACCAATTTTCAATCACTATGAAAGTATAAACGAATTTATCAAATTTCAAGGAGCAGAGGTTGCTTTGCCTCACAGTTCTAAAGGTCTCAGTATGTTGCTTCAGGACTTGTGGCAAAGCCATTCATCATGGCAAGTCACATATGGGGAGAAACCGTGTACCTCACAGCAGCCAGGGAGAGGAAGGAAGAACACAAGAAGGGCTGATGTTCCTGTGGCCCCATGCAGGACACACCCAAGTGACTTCACTTTCTCCCTACCAGCTCCACCTATCAGAGCCCACCCCACGCCTCACTCCCTGCAACTCCTGATAGAACCACGAGCTTGTGACCAAGCTGTTAACATCTGATATTTGGGGGACAGTTGACAAAAACATGCCATTGGCATAAAGCAACTTATACATTCCCCCAAAATAAGTAAGTATCATTTACCAGCATAAGGCCAGCTCTCCACTTGTAGGACTCAAGCCAACGGAAATTTCAGCAGAGGCACAGGATGTACACTGACCACGTCCCAGTCCAGGGTGGGAAGATCACACTGGAGTGTTTATCAATAGAAAGATGGGGAGGTGCTTGGCACTTCACACACATGGCAGAACTCAGTGTAGGCATTTTGATCCGTATGCTGACCAAAACATCACCCATGAAAAACTGTTGAATGAAAATGATGCACAATGAGTGTGGAGACCCAGCTCATGGAAGTACACCAGAAGAAGTGTCCAGATATGCACGCTGAGGTGGCCAAATGCATAGTTACTGCTAAGGGAGACAATATGACGGTGACAAAGAGGAAAAACATTCTCCCTTAAACATCTTGATGAATTTTCAAACATTCATTTTGATACACAGAGAGAAAGAGAAAGAGAGAGATTGTTAGAGATTATGGCAAAGAAAACAACTGGGAAGGAAATCCAAAGGTGACAGTATTTAATGTCCTAATTGTACTATCGCATAATGCTTAGGTGGAGCCAGCGTCCTGTGGAGGATCTGGACAGAGATGTCTGACTTACTGTTCCAAATAGGGTCTCCCTCCTCGTCTTCATGCCACAAAGGCCAGGACAGAACAGAATAGGGGAAAAGGCCAGAAGGCCAAAGTGTCCCACCCAGAGGTCCTGCTGAGAGGGACACAATGCAGGTCTCTGAGGGACTCGGGCTTCCTGCCATCCCCTCATTAGGGAAGATGATGCAACAAAGATGGTCCATAGTACTACAACTCCTACAGTCCAGGGAGTTGGTGTCCCAGTGCAGCAAAGAAGCCCAGTGACTACCTAATTGGCCCCTGGAGGCCCTGCCAGATACAGAGAGTCCTGCCCAGCAGAGTAACCGCAAGGGCAGGTGCTCCATGTGCAGCCTGGAAGCCGAGGATAGGGGAGGAGGAGAGGCGAGGAGCCTACCTTCCTGCTTCCAGAGACCCACAGGCTTGCTTCAGCCAGGTCCTCTACAGCCAGTCACTTTCTGGACATAAGGAGTCTAGTTCTACCCCTGCCCGCCTTGCTCCACTGCTCAGGAAGTGGGATCTGAACTGCAGAAAAGCTTGAAGTCCTGAGTGTCCACCTCAGTATCCTCACTCCCATCAGGCTCAAGAGTATGGGGACCTGAAAAGCCAGGCTCCATCTGTGTGATCTTGGGTAAGTCTGATGCTTACCTGGTAGGTGAGGTCAGCACACAAGATAGGACTGAGAAAGGTCAGCTGCTTATCAAGTAAGAAAGAGCGAGTGCTTTGTGAAGTCCGCACCACCAAAGATAAGCAGGGAACAATCTGCGCCTGAGTACAGGCTGTGGCCCGATGTGTGACCCTGCCGGTTCTGCTACTTCTGAGCCACGGGGCTGAACCAACCCCATCCCAGCATCCAGACATGGGCAGGTCCCTGATGTCCTTAAGAAGCAGAGAGCTTTGAACTCAACAGTTTGAACACAACCATGGTCCAAGTTCAGGCTCACAGAAGTTGATTGAAACTCAGGGTTCTGAAGAAAAAACCAAGAGAGGCAGCCTAGAGATGGGACACAAGCTGCCCCAAGGCATGGTGACAGGAGTGCCTGTAACCATTTCTTAAGTCAGGAGGTGAGTCAATTTGTTGCACACAAATGGGACAAAGCTCCAGGTGTAGGAATGGCATTACTCTGTAGCTTCCCACAGCAGTGAGAGAACATATGTCATAGAGGCAGACGAGGGATTTCCACGAAGCCATCCTTACAGAGAGTCACTCAGTTCTGGGTGCTACATTACAGCCCGCGGTGTAAAGTTCATTCTCCTACATGGGAAATGTTTGACCACTAGTCATGAATTCAATAAATCAGACACAACATCCCCTTTCAGGGCATGGTGAGCTCTTCTGCAAGGACACTCAGGAAGGCTGTGGCCTCTTGTCAGTGTACTGACAGCATAGGTACTTTCAGGTACTGAAAGCATAGGATGTGAGCACGGGACTGTGACCAGCACCCTGTTACTGCTTCCGTCATCCTCTCTACACAGCTGTCCTGGCTCAGGGCCATGACAGTGCACAGACATGGGAACCTCTCAGCAGTCCCCTGGCAGGAATTTGTGCTGGTGAGATTCAGGGGAGAAATGGCAGTCCAGACCCTGCTCTTTATTGTTTTCCTGGCACTATACATGGTGACCATCCTAGGCAACCTCACCATGATCATCATCATCACCCTGGATGCCCGCCTGCACTCCCCCATGTACTTCTTCCTCAAGAACCTGTCCTTCCTGGACCTCTGCTACTCATCTGTCATTGCCCCCAAAGCCCTGGCCAATTTCTTCTCCTCCTCCAAGGCCATCACATTTGTAGGATGCGCCGCTCAGCTCTGCTTTTTCTCCTTATCTGCTACCACTGAAGCCTTCCTGCTGGCTGTGATGGCCTATGACCGCTTCATGGCCATCTGTAGTCCCCTGCATTACCCTGTGACAATGTCCTCTATAATGTGTGCCCGTCTTGTTCTGGGCTCTTACTGTGGAGGCTGCCTCAACTCTATCATACAGACCAGCTTCACTTTTCAACTTCCCTTCTGCAGCTCCAACCGCATCAACCACTTCTTCTGTGATGTGCCCCCACTGCTGCAGCTCGCCTGTGCTGACACAGCTCTCAATAAACTTCTCTTATTTGGCATCTGTGGCTTCATCATCGTGAGCACTGTATTAGTGATCCTGGTGTCCTATGGCTACATCACAGTGACCATCCTCAGGATGCGCTCAGGATCGGGGAGAATGAAGGTCTTCTCCACCTGTGCGTCCCACATGACAGCCGTGTCCCTGTTTTATGGGACTGTGTTTGTCATGTATGCACAGCCAGGGGCAGTGGAGTCCATGGAACAGGGCAAGGTGGTCTCCATCTTCTACACTCAGGTCATCCCGATGCTCAACCCCCTCATCTATAGCCTGCGGAACAAGGATGTGAAGGACGCCTTGCGGAGGCTGGGACAGAAACAGGTGGCCCTGTGAAGGAGTGGTCAGTGAGAGAAAGTGTCCTGGGATGGAAGAAGGAATCCAAAGACACACACTCTTCTCATTGAGCTTTTGTTGTTATTGTTGTGATTGTTGCTTCTGTTCTTGATCCTTTTCTTGACATTTTGCTTTTCTCCCTTGTTCCCTTCTGGTTTTCTGGCTTTCTTTCTCCAATCCATCTCCTCAGTGTTTCATGAAGGCATGTCACAGAGAAGTCATTTTTAAATTTGAATAGCACATGCATTGTACCACCAGGTAACTGATGGTCAAAGGTGAAGTAAATTCAGTTTCACACAGAGTAGTGTCACAGTGGAGGATAGCATTGACCAGAGTCCACGAAGTAGGATTGGAACAGTCAAAATATATGCACCTTACAGTCTCAGTAGCCCTTTCGTTGTCCCTCATATTGATCCTAAAGTCATAGTGGTCAAGGAAATCTCTGCTGGACATGAGAGCAGGAACCTGAAGGGGCTGAAGGCTGCATCCTTCCTCATAGTGACCTGGAGTCACCACACAGCAGGGCAGAGCTCTGAACCCTGAGCTTCCCCACACTTGGCAACCTGGCTGCCAACCTCAGTGCAGGACACTGCAGCCTCCTCCTGCACAAAGCGCAGGGCACCTCCTCTCCTGCTTGAGAGGCTCCTCGGTGGCCTGGCCCCAGCACATCCATCAGCTTCCAGGTAAGAACACAGGTGAAACTGTGGGCTTCCACCTCTCACAGTGGGCCTCAGAAGCTCAGTCTGGCTGCTCCTGAGCATAGCGGGCGGTGCTGTGTCACCAAGTGCTCTTGAGTTAGGATAAAGCGCTGTGGTACAGCCCAGAGGAGAGTGGGGAGGGGACTGCACAGCCCTGGTGTAGAGGACAGCTCGCCTGAGCACCTCTCCTGCACCTGCAGCTCAGGGTGGGGTGCCCCAAGACACACCCTGTCCTCATACCAGACCACACCCAGCCTCAAGCCCTTGGCTTCCTTCATGGCTGTCCTTTACCAGAGCTGCCCTCTGCACATGGAATCTGTGCCCTGCTGGGGTGGCAGAGACCTGAGCTTTCACTTAGATCCCAGCCCTCACTCTCCCTGCTCCTGCTTCTTCTGCAGGGAGGACCAAAACACAATAGGGTCTGCTGCTGCCCAGTTAACCCATCAGGTAATCCTCCAGGCCTCCATGTACTTCGTGTACCCATGCATTTTTAACTTTGAGGTCTCTAAAGTTATATCCACCCCTGGACAGAAAATATTCCTCTCTGAGCAGCTCTGAATTTACTACTCAAGATTGACCTATCCCTCCTGCTTGGTAGTGTATTTCTCCACTTCATCACCTTCCTTCCCATCTCATTTTTCCCTTCTTTATTTTCCTCTGTCAATCAATGTTCCTAGCAGGAAACAAGGAAATACCTACAAGACTCATACCACCTCGATATAAGGCTTAAAAATAACAAAATTCTATACAATAACTCTCCAGTGTTTCATTACATAAACAAATAAAATGTTAGTGTCTTTGTTATGAGAACATTAATATGGCTTAGAATAAACAATTGAAGCTAGTCTGACATTAGCAAGCACATAAATACTCCAGTAGCCTGAAGGAGACAGTCATAGACCTACTAGTGATGTCTACCTGTGTTTTAGTTATTTTTCTCTCACTGAGACAAAATACCAGATACCCAAATTTAAATGAGGAGATGTTTATTTAGTTCATACTTTGTAGCTGTTTCAGGATGGCATGGCAGGTGAATGACAGAGGAGAAATGGTTCATGGAGGGCAGCAGATGGCAAAGCAAGCAAGGGACAACCACAGCTCTTTCTACCCCTTCTATCTTATCCAGGTTACTTAGGACAAGTAACACTCGCAGTTTTAATCCAAGTGTCCTTCATCCTAGCACAGCACCATGAATCAGTGCAGCATCATAAACTCTGGATTCAGCCACCTCTGAAAAATCCTCACCCATGACCACATGAGGCTTTGGGGGGGACATCTAGACACAAACCATAACATTCTGCCCCTGGCTCCCCGAAGGGTCATGCATATCCCTTTATGCAAAAGGTATTTAGTTCATCTTTAAGAGTTGCCAAAGTGCCAAGTTTCAGTCCCAAGTCCAAAGTGTCCTCTGAGACTTAAAGCAAACTCTTAGCCACAAGCCCCAGTACAAATGAAAAGAAGGTTGAACACTTCCAACTCCAATGGTACAAAATAGACATTTCTATTTTTTTCCTTTGAAAGTCTCTGATTTAAGGGAGCAAGGTCACAACAACATTAACCTCTTAAATAGGAAAATGTAAATAACAGTGAATACATATCTTAAATTTAGTAGGTTACAAAAGAATGCAATCATCTTTTAATGCAACAATAAAATAAATAAAAAATTAAATACTTTAACCCAACATTTGGTATTTACAAATCAGTAGTGTCAGTTTCATATATGAAGGATAGCAGAGTCTGTTTTATTAAAAAATTCTCTGTATATCATGGTATTTGGGCTAAAGATATTTAGAAGATTAAGTATGTCCTATTTGCTCAAAGGAATACAATACAATCACCATCAAGCTGTTATCATAACTCAAACTTTAAAATTTCATGTTTATAAATGACAATACACACTAACCAAGATATCAGCCTCTCACAGCTTTTTAGAAAAATATCTACATTTGTCTTTATGGAAGTCAAAATGTTATACCATTATTTGTTTTTTAAAAAGGTGCATATTTGTACTGTGACGTTATTAAGAAAATACTCTTGAAGGAGATAGTCATAGACCTACTCGTGATATCTACCTGTGTTTTAGTTATTTTTAAAGATAAAATAAAGATAAAAACTTCAAAAGTATGTGGGTTGTTTTTTGTTTGTCTGTTTTACAATATTCTGTAAAATGCCTCCCTATGACAAGTTTAATTACAACAGCTTTTGCATAGTAATACTGAGAGGAAGCCGGACACTTCCGTTTCCTCAGGAAGAAAAGGATGGAAGAGGACCTTCTGATTCAGATTTTTTGTGGCCTAAGTCTGCTTTCTTCAGGACTGGTTGCCAGTGTCAAATCTCCATTCTGCCTAATTGGCGAGCAGTGCACAGATCTGTCTGGGTTTTCAAGGGGACGTGGCTGCATGAGTCTGTATCTGGGAGTCTTTATCTTCAGTGTGGCTGGGGGAATCGGTGGAGTGCAGATCCTGCGCTTTCATAGAGCAGCGCTCCTCTCTGAACTGCAAGACCCGGATGGACAGACAGAACATTTCAACACCAGAACAGGAGATGGTGGTGACACAGGAGAAACCAGAGGATCCCAGTGGGGCAGCTGAAATATCTCAGGCTTTAACCTGGCATTCACTATCTTCACTCATCTCAGGCGAGTGAAGAACGCATTGCACATGGCACTAAAGAGGCAAGAGGCTTAGCCGTGTCCCCATATTGGGAGAGGAATCAGTCTCCCAGGGGTGGACAAACTGCAGGGTTGTACGAACCTGCAGTGAATAGAGCGTCACTGCAGACGCGAAGTTCAGACATTTTAGTTTTCAGCGAGTCACTGGTTGCACTTATTTCTTTTTTGTTGTTTTGTTTTTGTTTGTTTGTTTGTCTTAGTATCAGTTAAACATGCTTGGAGCTCCCCAGAGCAACCATAGCCAGCTGTCCTCCAGCTGCTTTTCCCGCCTTCCTGTGGAGACACTGCTCTCCTGGGGACAGATTCCACTCCTGTGCTATCTGCCAAATGAACCTGAATTTCAGGCTGACCTCTCCACACTGCCTTTGCTCCCTTTGCAAGCATCAACCCATGAGTCCCCAAGGATAGGATTCCACTGCCTAAAACAGACCAGCGAGGCTGCCAACCCACCAGATAGTGGTCCAGGGGCACAGAACCTGCTCCAGGCTTCAGAACCAGTGCCAAGAACCCTCAAGTCCTGCGGCCGCACCAAAGGGGTCACAGGTGGGCATAGGCCTAGGCCACCCTCTCTCACCTCCAGCCCACCCAGCGCAGCCCTCAGCCCTCACTGCAGCCCACCTGAACTGGGCAGCACCCAGTGGTGGGGAAGGTGGGCACTGCACATCTCTGGGGGATCCAGTCATGCTCACCCATCCCCGCCTGGGTTAGTGTATCTGCGGCTGTGAGGGCACCTTCCTCCCACGGTCTAGCATTGCCTCCTCCCACTCCTAGCACAGCTTCCTCCCCACCCCGGATTCCCACTTGTTTTCTGACATTTCTATTTTAAACATTACCTACAAAAAGATAGCAAGGAATGGAACAAAGCAGTCCACAATCCAGCAGGGCAAACATTAAACCACACAGTTCCACTGCCAGCATCCCCAACAATCTGTGGCAAGCTATGAACTCCAGGCCTCAGTGGCTGCATCTTTGCACCACTGCCAGTAGTCATATCTCCCGCGGCTTCTTTCTTGGGTCATCTCTGCTCCTTCCTTGCAGCTTTTCTCAGACGATCCAGGTTCGTAGCTCCTCCAAACTTCTGGAGTCTGCACCCTTGGTTTCACACTCATAGCTTCACACATTGCCCTCCCAGGGCCATGCTGCCTGGCCCCCCAGCCTTGCTCTGAAATCTGGGCAGGAGCCCTTGCAACCCCACAAAGCATGCACATAAAAGCAGCACCACATGGATGGCACCAAGGTCTGCTGCCGGCTGGAGCAGCAGCCAGGCTTCCTTCTCTCTTGGCTGTAGGGGTCAAGTGCACATGAACCAAATCTGACAACCTCCCTAGACTGCCACCATTCTAGAACACAGTCCCTGGGACTCTCTTCTCAAACTGAGTCTTTCACCTTTGTAACTCTAAGGCTCTACAGGCTGGAGTCCTGTTGGTTCCTGTAATGTTCTCAGCCTGGAGTCCTGTTGGTTCCTGTAATGTTCTCTGTTGTTATTCTTCTGAAATATTTGGCTTTTCCTTGCTAGTCTTTTTGGTGATCAATTTTTCTTCTGTTCTGTTTTTGCAGGCTGCAGGTTTACTGGAGCCTCCTTTCTGGTCAAACTCAAAACATTTTAAATAATTCTGCTGGACTTTTCACTCTTGATTCTCAACATAAATCTAGCTAAAAGCCTCCAACAGTGGCCATACCACCCCCTCAACATTAGACTGCCTTGAAATTTCTTCTGCCAGATTAATTAGTCTGTTGCCCTTAATCTCTGCCTCAGGCAGAGTTTCTGGACAGGAGCAAAATGCAAACAAACTTTCTGCCAAGCCATAACACACATCATGTGGAGTCCTACAGGCACTGCAGTCCTCCTTCGCAGCAGAAACCTCTTGAAACAGTAGAATTTCTGGTGTTGTGAGATCTGACCAGAATCTCTCATAAAGTACAGCCTCTGCCTCTACTTTTTCAGCTGGTATCTTCCAACTTTTCCTAACTCTTCCTTTTCCCACAGCCAGTTCCAAAGCCTCCTAAACTGGATGGTCAGGTATCACAGTAATGATATCTGGTACCAAATTCTGTCTTAGTTACTTTTCTTGTTCCTGAGACAAAATATCTGGCACTCACAGTTAAGAGATGAAACCTTTCTTTGGCTCACAATTTGTAGAGGTTTCAGTTCGTAGTCAACTGTCTCCAAGGCAGGCTGGCATGGAGAGTGGCATTGCAAAGAAAAAACAGTTCATGGTGAACAAAAGATAGCAAAGCAAGGAAGGGATGACCACAGCTCTTTCCCTTGCATTTTATTCAAGCTACTTAGGGCAGGCAGCACTCACACCTTAATCCTAGTGCCCTTGATCCTAGCACTGCACCATGACTCAATCCTGGCATCTCACGCTCTAGATCCAACCACCTCTGAAAACCCCACCTGTAACCGTACAAAGTTTTCAGGGGACATCTAGACACCAACCACAACTATGTAGAGTATCCTGTCATCTGCAAATAAATAAGTATACTTCTTCACTTCCCAGTACCTCATTTATTTCTTTTTCTTGTCTGATTGCCTCTAGCTAATGTTTCAAGTACTGTGTTGAACACAAGTGGCATCTTTGTCTTGTTCCTGATTTTAGAGAGAAACTTTTCAGTTTTTATGCATTTACTATGACATTGAGGATTGGTTTTACATCAATAACTTTTATTAGACTCACATAAGATCCTTTTGTGTTGACTTTTTTCAAGGTTTTTATCATGAAGGTTGAGCATTATGTTTTGACCATTCTTGGCTAGCTTGAATTCCTATCAGCAGAGATTGCTTTAAAATTTTAAAAACAAAACAAAAATTTGGGTAAAAACAAGAAGGGATGAAGAAAAAGGGGATTTGAAGATGTCTTTATGAACTTCCTGACGACACTAAAAGACAGTGACATGCTGGAATCACCGGCTGGTGTAGACAGAAGTCTGAGCAGAGAGCTATGCTATCTTGGGCAGGTTTTCCCTCCTCATCTTCCTGACACCACTAAGGAGAGCACAGAACAGGACATGGACAGGGTGGTCGGCCGGGAGGTCAGGGCATCCACCCAGGGTTTCCTGCCCACATAAGAGACATTGACACAAAATGAGGCTGAACTGTCTCTACTGTGCTCCTGAAGGTCCCTTCAGGGGGACCCTGAGGAATCTGACTTCCTGCCATCACATCGGAAAGGAAAGATGATGAAACAAAGATTGTCAATAGCACTGTGGTCTAGGGAATTGCAGTCCCCATGCCTTGCAGAATCCTGAGACTCACTAATTGGCCACTGGAGGCCCACAATTCCATTCCTTCCAGGACAGCGATTTCTCTGTCGGAGTGACTACAAAGGCAAGCACTTTGACACACTGCCAAGTGGCAGGGACAAGCAAAGAGGCAGTGGTGATGGAACCCACCTTGCAGGTTCCACAGACTGAGAAGCTCCCTGTAGCCAGAAGAGACTAGCGTGCCACTGAGACTGTCACTGCACCCATGACAAAAGCAACAGATGGCATCATGTTCGGCACACAACATGGCACTAACATGTCACTATGGTTCATGGGACAAGCGACCTTAGGACTGTGACCTATTCTCTGTCACTGCCTCCATCATCCTTTCTGAACAACTATCCCAGCCCAGGGCCATGACAGCCCACAGACATGGGAACCTTGATCTTCTGGAGACAGTTTGTGCTGGAGGAGGTCAGGGGAGATGTGCTCTTTGCTCTGTTCCTGACTCTGTAGGTGGTGACCATCGTGGGCAACCTCATCATGATCATTGTCATCACCCTGGATGCCCGCCTGCACTCCCCCATGTACTTCTTCCTCAAGAACCTGTCCTTCCTGGACCTCTGCTACTCATCTGTCATTGCCCCCAAAGCCCTGGCCAACATTTTCTCCTTCAGGATCATCACCTTTGTAGGCTGTGCCACCCAGACCTTCTTTTTCTCTGTGTTTGGTACCACTGAAGTTGTCCTCTTAGCTGTGAGGTCCTATGACCACTTCATGGCCATCTGAACTCCCTTGCAATATCCTGTGACCATGAGTGCCACAATGTGCACCCAACTTGTGTTAGCCTCTTATTGTGTAGGTTGCCTCAACTTCAACTGCATTGCACAGACCAGCTTCACATTCCAGCTCCCCTTCATCAGCCACTTCTGAGATGTGCACCCCCTGCTGCAGCTCACCTGTGCTGACATGGTTCTCAATGAACTAGTCATGTTTGGCCTCTGTGGTTTCCTCATTGTGAGCACTGTATTAGTGATCCTGGTGTCCTATGGCTACACCACAGTGGCCATCCTCAGGATGCACTCAGGACTGGAGAGAATTATGGTCTTCCCCACCTGTGCCTCCCACATAACAGCAGTATCTCTATTTTATGGGGCAGTGTTTGTCATGCATGTACAGCCAGGAGCAGTAGAGTTCATGGAGCAGGGCAAGGTGGTTTCTATTCTTTACACCCAGGTCATCCTGATGCTCACCTCTCATCTACAGCCTGCAGGAAAAGGATGTAAAAGATGCCCTACAGGCTGGGGCAGAGACAGGCAGCCTTGTGGAGAATAGCGGCAGGTAACAGACAAATGACCTGGTGGGTAGAGGTGGGGACTGAGGTCATGGACCTTATCAGAAAGAGAGCTTCTGAGTGCATTGAGTCTCCTTGCTTGTTTCCTGTTTTTCATTCTTCTAGCAATCACTTCACTGCTCTTGCACAGACACCATGGACTAGGCTTTTACTGGTGGGAATAACACATGTTCTTTGCCACCAACAAAATAATGGCCCAGGGGTGGAGCAAATTCAAAACCCATAGCCAGGAGTAGCACAGTGGGAAGAGCATTGAGCAGAGGTCTTGAAACAGGGTCTGGGAACAATGCCAGCAGTACCTCTCAGTGAAGAAATATAAATATCCGATTCTCAGGAATCTTCTCTTTGTCCCTCACATTGATCCTAATGCCACTGTGGTGAAGGAAATCTCCCCTGGACAGGAGACCAGGAACCTGAAGGAGCTGCAGGCTGTACCCATCCTCACAGCGACCTGGAGTCACCATACAGCAAGGCAGAGCTCTGAACCCTGAGCTTCTCCTCGTTCGGCAGCCTGGCTGCTCCCTGCCCTTTTCCAGTGCAAGACACTGCAGCCTCCTTCCACACACAGCACAGGGCACCTCCTCTCCTGCTTGAGAGGCTCCTGGGTGGCCTGGTCCCAGCATATCCATTAGCCTCCAGCTCAGTAGGCAGGTGAAACCGTGGGGCTTCCACTTCTCACAGTGGGCCTCAGAAGCTCAGCCCGGGTACTCCTGAGCATAGCAGGTGGTGGTGTGTTGTCAAGTGCTCCTGAGTCAGGATAAAGTACTGTGGTGCAGCCCAGAGGAGAGTGGAGAGGGGACTTCATGCTCTCAGTATAGAGGACAGCTACCCTGGGCACCTCTCCTGAACTGGTGGTGGTCCTGGACATGCGACTCAGGGTGGGGCATCCCAGGGAACACCCCATCCTCATACCACACCACACCTGGCCTTAAGCCATGATCTTTCTTTATATACTTCTCTTTAGTAGATATGTCTACTCCATGGTCATCTTTGCAAATAGGGTCCATTTGTGTCTGCCCTAGGGGGCCCACACTGGTTCTCTGATCCCAGCCCACCATCTCCCTGCTCCCCCTGCTCAGGACATAGACAGTGAGGGGACCAACAGACAAGCAAGGCCCAGTGCTGCAGCCCAGTTAACCCATCAGATAATTCCACAACTCCATCTACTTCACATAACCTCAGCTTTGACATCTACCAGTGTTCACCTCGACACGAGCTACATTAAGATCCTCTGAACATCACTGTTTTGAGGGCAGAGGTGCTGGTTCGCCTTTGCCCCTCACAGGATGCTTTCCTGCCTGTGCTGCTGCATGGTGGGGTCAGGTCCCCAGTGCATACCTATTGGCTGATTGCACACTTGGGTGTTGGTGACCAGGCTCTCAGCTCATCCACCTGCACAACTCTGATTAGATGCATGAAGTTAGTGAACCATGAATGCCTTCAGGTTGAAAGACCACATTTTAGTTTGATACCTGTTCTTTATTATATTTTTGGTTTTTATTTTAAAGGGAAAAAATAAAAATGATAAAACAGTTTCCAAACAGGCTAGCAGGAGAGTAACAATAATTAATACATTGCATATAGTTATCTTCATAGTAGTTATTCAGAATATGAGATATAAGCATGCAATCTTGTCCAGAAAATATTAGCAGAAACCTTTCTTTTCAATGAACTAAAAGAAACTAGCTGTATAACTATCTTAACTATCTTGTGTATAAATGTGTTCTTTTCTTTTTCCATCTTTCCTTTCCTCTTCTCCCCATCACAGTTTGCCTTTTCTTTTGAACAGTTTCTTCCCAATTCATAATACCTAGTGTATATTTTGGATCTTATTTACTCACTCAGTTTCTCGCACTAGTGAGACAATATGATGTTTATATCTGTGAGTCTGATTTATTTCACTTATGAGTATGGTCTTGAGTTACATCTATTTACCTAAAAAAGTCTCAAGGTTATCCTTCTTATGGATGACCTTGAGGTACTGCATTATATTTTTAAAAACCACATCATTTTTATCCATTCCTCATTTGATGGGCATTTGGATTAGTTCCAAGATTTAGCTATTATAAATTGTGTTGCTATAAACATGGGTGCACATACATCACTGTGGTATGATTTTTTTTATTCTTCTGGGAAGATATCCAGAAGAGAAATAGCTGGATGAAATGAGACCTCCAATTCTAAGGCCTGAGGATCAGAGGAACAGAATAAAAGATACAGATGCAACCCCAAACATACCCAGCCACCTTATCTTTGATAAAGAATCCAAACATGTTCCCTGGAAGAAAGACAGTTTCTTTTATAAATGGTGCCTAGAAAACCTGGCTTTCTACATGCTGAAGTTTAAAACTAGACTCATGTCTATTACCATGCACTGAAGTAAAAATGAATCAAAGATCTAAACATTAAAGCAGAAACACTAAATATGCTTCAAGAGAAAAGAGGCAGACATCCTGAAGACATAGGTGTAGGCAGAGAATTCATGAACAAAACCCAGACTGCAAGGGAAATACTATAAAAAATCAACAAATAGGATCTCACCTTATTAAAAAAAGCTTTTCACAACAAAATAAGTCACCAACAGAGTGAAAAAATTTAGCCAACTGTCCCTCAAATGAAGGATTTATATCTAGAACATATAAAGAATTGAAAGAAATCAGGCCCCCCAGATTCAAAGACCCAAGTCAAAACGAGCATCTGAGATGAATACACACTTCTCAGATGAAGAAATACAAATGACAAATAAATACATAAGAACATATTCAACATCATTGGTCATTCGAGAGATGCAAATTTAACCTCACCCCAGAAAGAATGACTATAATCAAAAAATCAACTGATAACAAACTCTAGCATGTCTGTGGAGAAAAAGGAACCCTTTTCTACTGTTGGTGGGAGTATGAACTGGTGTAACCACTGTGGAAATTGGTGTGGAGATTCTACTATTTTTTAAATAAAAAATAATTGAGGTCAGAGAACATTTCATGTGGGGGTAGTTCACAGAGCCAGAGGGAAGGAGACAGGCCCTCAGAAGTCACACTCCAGGGAGAGGCTCCTTGCCCACCCTCATGGCCATCTGGAAGAAAAAACCCAGTGTGAGTGTAAACTACCAGTGGGATCCTTGGGAAGGTAGGAGCAGCAAAGAAACAGGGAAATGAGCGGCCCGCATCGTCTCCCCAAACACTGCGGGACCCTCCTTCCCTACACATAACCCTCCCTTTGCAAAGGAAGTCCCCACCTCCACTCTAGGAAGAGAGAGGCTAGCCACCTGGAACTGGGGGTGGCACCAGGCCACAGACAGGAAGGGATCCATAGACCATAACCTTGGAAACACGGGACGGGGAGAAACTAATGATTAGCATCAGCGAGAAGTTTCTTGTTTCCCCAGAGACCAGAAATATCTGACACAATTAGGAACCCTAATAACCAGCCACCACTCCTGAGTGAAGAAAGAAGACCCTAAGCCAATTCCAGGGCTGCACGTGATTCAGCAAGCTGGAAAGGGGAGTTGTTGTGGTTTGGTACCTGAGCGCAAAGGACCAGAGAGGCTCCGCTTGGGCAGACAATTTCTGACAACAGACTTGGCCGAAAGTCTCAGGAATGAGAACACAAACACAAAGGCAGGATTTGCCTTCCAGCAGGGGGACAAGAAGTAATGAGACACTGGCAGAAGGCACAGAGAGCTAAGTCCCAGACAAATGATTTCACATCCTCCTCTTCCCAAATCAATTGAAGTGGTTGGATATTGTGACAGAGATAAAATCCTGTCATTAACCATGCCTCAAGCATGGTTTGCAGCAAGAAGTTGGCCTAAAGAAACTAAAGACACCCTCACCACTTCTGGGTAAGCAGTTAAACAGCTGGGGCGAGGGGGCTGCCTACAGTGGACTCTAATTAAAGCAGGAAGAGTACTGTGTGGACACTGGCTACATGGAAGAGCAGTCCTGTGGGGATTGTCTTATGTTTTACTGCCAGTGTGTCTGCTCTGGGTTCTCTTCTCCAGAGAAGTAGAATTGAGACTGCCTTCTCTTTTAGTCCATTCAGGCTACAAGCCTACTGGCTGGTAACACCCACACCCAGGGAGGGTCTTCCTGCTTCAGTAAACCATCACTCAGCCACACCCAGAACTGTTCTAAGTCAATCAACTGGGTGTTTCTTACTCAATTTGACACAACAGTTAACTAGCACAATCTACCCCTTGTCAATTTGACCAGATACTTTTCCTTAAACCATCCTAAGTCTCCAGATACAAAGTAAGTTCATAATTATACCTAGTGTAATACAACTATCCTGTGCACAAATAGCGCTCTAATTCCCTCCTCAGAATAGAAGACAAGATTTTCTTTGAGTGAAGCTTACTCATAACATTTCACAACAGGTTTAACAATACTTAGGAACCATTACTAAGTCTATCAACATTATGCTACAAAGGAACTGGGAGAGAATAACTATAATCCTCATTTCTACAACTGATCACAGGGTTATAACTGGTATTCATAGCCACCTTCTTTGACTGTCTATTCTGTATTTCCTTGGCCTTCTGAAAGCACCTCATCAGGTCTTGGTTCTTTTCCTGGTGTGGTTACTCCATTCCTTCATTTCTGAAGATGGTTGGCCATTTGTCATCCTGCCTGGATTGGGTTGCTGTAGTTTCCTATTGACCTTAATAACAGGACATGGTAATACCAGGTGGTGCTTCAACAGATCCCTGCACCCCAAGTGTATTCTTTCTTCCCTCCATTGTGGAGTAATTGTACAGTTTCCCCTGGATAGTCCGGGTCAATCCCTGCTGACACCCTAACTCCCTTTTAAGTGTGCTTCTTCAGGACCTTGAGGAGCCCAAAATGATGAGGATGGACAGTCTTAGCTTCCAATTCAGTGGAATTATTGTTTTGCTTCGTGGTACAAGACCTCTCTCCTCTGGAACTAAGAGCTCCAGAGTGAAGGGAACAAGAAGCAGAAATTTTGCTAGTGCACGCTAGGAGTAATTTCGAGTGATACTGTTCCCATACTTGCTCTGCTTCTTTGGAGGAGCTCCAGTCTGTGACCTCCACGCTCTGACCACAATCTCCCATCTCCCTTGTTCACAGCATCCTGGGGCTGCTTCTCCAGTCAGTGCCTCCAAACCTACACAGACTGTCTCCCCAGGAGCCTCCATTCTGACGTGGGATCCCCATTCTCTCATATACGCACTACGTGTGCAGCTAAATGTCCTAAAGAGATGCCACCCCTATCAAGGCACAAAACATGTTTTTGTGCCCCTGACCAATTAATACCCTGCTCTTAGAATGACAACTATTCTGAGATCTCACCGCATAAATTAGTTTTGTCTCTCTTGAGCATCACAGAAACAAACTCTTACACATAGGTCTTTAGTTGCCCTTGTCTGGCTCAGCGTGATGCCCATGAAAGCAGCTGTGCTGCTCAGCAGAACAAATATGGCTCTCTCCACCTCTGTGTAGCAGTCCACTGCCGAAACCAAGCCCAAACTACACATCCCTTCTGCTGTTGGTGGGCATCTGAGTCATCCCAATTTTGGGGCACTGTCATAATCTGAACTATTAGTTTCAATCTTCTGCACATCTCTTGATAATCATAAGAAATTATTTATACTGTAACTATGCCACGTAAGTGGTAAAATAACCATCATAGGATATATGTTTACCGATTTTATAATATGGCTGGGTAAGGAGGCCTCATAATGGTTTTTTACTTGGTAAATGTAATAATCTACCCTCCTCAAAAAAACTAGAAAAATAAATCTATCAACAGAGCCTTGAGCTGCAAAATTCCACATTAAATCCATTATTTTTCTATATGCCAGTAATAAAAGTTTTTATTTAAAATTTTTAAAAATGTCATTTACAAATAAATGGGATGCTTTAACAAAATTTAACAAAATGTGTTAATGAAAAACTATAATAAAAGGCCTAAGTAAGTAGAAATAAAGTGTGTTCACAGATTGGAACTGCTCAGATATCAGCTGTCTCTGATCTGAACTTTAAATTCCGTGAGATCCCCACAGAAAGCCCATTTGTAAATATTGATGAGCTAACTCTAAAGTTTACATGGAAAGATAATGGAGCTTCAGTAGCTCTATTAATTATGTACTGATGATTGATAAACTATCCCAACTCAGAGGCTGAGCAGAAAGAGCGTGTGTACCTCACAGTGTGTGAGCCACACATGCAGAGCAGCTGAGCGAACCCCAGGGCTCCAGGCCTCTCGGGGCAGCAACTGAAGCCTTGGTCTGGGCTGCCTCACCTCAAGGCTCAACATCGGGAGAACCCACTTCCAAGGTTGGTTTATTTGATTAATTTCTCTCCCACCTGAAAAATACACCCATTCTGTCCTGTAGTTGGATAAAATCTCATCCCATTTCTACATCAGGTCAAAGTGTCTAATTTTAATTGTCTCTTTGTTTTTGTGGTACTGAGGATTGAACCCAGAGTCTTTGCACTGAGCTATAGCCTATTTTTTCTTAATTTTTATTTTGAGAGAGTCTTGCTAAATTGCCCTGTCTGGACTTGAACTTTTGTTTCTCCTGCCTCAGCCTGAGTGCTAGAATCAAAGGTATGTTCCAGCATACCCACTTTAGAATCTAATCATACATAACAGGTACAAGCCAGAGGCTCCTCAAATGCAGTGTTTCTGGATCAAGGATGCAAGGCTAGAGAGAAAGTCATATCTTACTGGGAAGACAGGACACCCCTTTTCTTAAGAGAAGGTACCACTCTACAGTCCCACCAGGGCGTGCCTGATCTCTTTGGGAAAGATACAGCTATTGGTTTCAAAGACCTCAGGACATGTAAGATTGTCAAATTTGTGGCTTGCCTGTCCATTTCATTAGGAGTGAAAGAAAAACTTCAGACAAACTGAATTTAAAAGTCTGCTTAAGAAAAGAACAATGTGTCTGTTGGGCACCTCTTCCAGCTACAGACCTAGTTCAGGGGACTACAACCTGCAGTGTGCAGACACAGGAAATGCAGTCTTTATGGCCAGCTTTCGGGAGTGAGGTGACTGCCCACCTGGTACAGCTCTACTGTGCCCTCTTCACACAGGGCCTCAGGGATTGGCTGAGACTCAGTCATTTGTGACAGAAGTGCACTCCTTGTTAGGCTTCAACTGGCCCCACGCTAGGCGAGACTGCAGCTCATTACATCAGGTCTGCCTGCCAGGCTGAACTCATGGCACACTGAGCTCAACGACTGTGTCTCCTGAGGAGCAGTTTTAAACTTCAGTGGGTTTTGGCTTTACTTCCCTTTCTTTGGTTTGTAGTTTTGTGTTTGTTTGGTTTGGTTTTCATTTTCCTTTTCATCCTAAAACTTTTGTCTACTGCTGTGAATGCTATGCAAATTTGTTCCTATGATTTTTTTTCCTAAAATGTCATGTCACATTAATGATCCACTTCAAGTTAATTTTTATGCACAGCATAAGGAAAAGGTTGGCGCTATTTTATATTTCACTATCAATATTTAGTTCTTCCAGCACCATTGGTTGAAAAGATTCTCCTTGTGAATTCCCCTAGCACCTCTGTCAAAAGTCATCTGATCTAGCTTGTACGGGTTTATTCCAGACTCCATGTTCTGTTTGTGTCTAGTTTGTGGTTATTGTAAGGAAAGCTGCTAAACATCCTTAGGGATGTCTTGCATGTGTTCATGCGTGCATGCGTGCGTGTGTGTGTACATGCATGCACATATATGTATTCATTTTTCTTAGGCAAATCCTTAAAATATAATCCACAGAAGCAGTCCATAGAACACTGTAAGTTGAATTTAAAACCTGCCAAAACTTTTCTGCATGTCGGGCCATTTTAAACTCTCTCAGACAGTCCAGTAGCAGCTGTACTTTCCTACTGTCAGTCAGTGTTATATTTTGGGGACTTAAAACTGTTGAAATAAATGTGAAATGGATCTCACCTTAGCTTTTTACATTTCTCACCATAGTTTTAATTTGCATTTCTCTGGTAGCTTAGCAGAAAATTGCCACCCCACCCTACTCCTGCCACCAGTATACTTCAGTTTCTTAGTTGCCCAGGTAATAGTTCCCATTCCACTTCCTGTTGCTTCTGGTCTCTTAGAAATGGCTGGTCACTGTGATGCATAATATATAAACCAATCCCCAATCAACAAGCCATTCTGCCTCTGTACTTCCTGCTTGCTTATCCCATATAAGCCCTAGACCACCAGAGATTGGGACCTGATATTCTGGGAGTGATCCTGATTGGTGCCCATCAACATAAATAAGTCTGCCTGCAAATCCTGACTGTCATTTTGGTGTTTCTGCTTGTTGTTGCTAGCTGACAACATTGAGCATCTTTTTAGGAACCCCTTGGCCATCTGTACACATTCTTTTATAAACAAGTATAAATGAGCTATACACATAAAACATCTTTTGCCCCCATTTTCATTTGGCTGTGTGTGTTTTTACTGTTAATTTATAGGAGCTTGTAGAAAGTGCTGTTGACAAGAGGGGTCATTTGTCAGATACACACACCGTGACTATTCTTCTCTGCATTGACCATTTCCTCAAGAGTATGTTTTGTAGAGCACAAATTTTAAACTAGCTCTGAAAGTTGATATTATATTGATCCTCACCAGTGCAGCTAGGAAAACACCAGCAGAGAACTCAGACAATTGCTCAGGTCACACAGCTCACAGGGCAGAGCTTCGAGTGGACTGCATTTCCTATGCAGAGACAGAACACTCACTGGGGGAGGGTACAAGCTCCTGCTTCTCCTCACAGGGCTGGGCACAGGGCACAGTGAGCTCTCATCATAGTAAGCTTCACATGCTTAACCACAAAGCAGGTGGGCCATGCTCATCCTGGGGACACTCTTGAGGTCTGCGTGACAGAATGTAGGTGCAGGACCCACACTGGATCTCCACAAAGGCATGTTTGGGGATTATTTTGATCATTAGCAAGAAGCTAAATAATAAATGTAATTGTTCCAAGTGTTATTTTCATGGCACGCTGGGTGGCTTTCCTGCCTCAGCAAGAGTTCTAATGAGCTCTTCCAACATCCATCACTTAACCGCACTGGGCACAGCTGGGCACAAAAGTGAGTCTTCCTAGTGACAGCATAAATTAAGTCTCAGCAAAATAAATTGTGAGGTTGGAATAGCCAAAAGCAAAAATTAAAATAAAGCAAATAAAAGCACCCCTGATGATTGCTGGATCAAACCCTTGGCCCCATCCCTGCCCCACAGAAGTCCCCATCTGTGCTCCCACCAGTTTCCACATCACGTGAGCTCATCCCTGTGCCACCATGATGCAGGCAAACTTCCAGCTCATCAGAAAACACTGAGGTCCAGAAACAACCTCCAGATAGAAAGGCTGGCACTGTCCCCAGCAGGGCCCAGCACACTTCGCTGTCCTGCAGAGCCCTCCTGAGCTGCAGGTCCCACCAGGGCCCTGACTCCTCCCTGTTCAAAGGACACTGAACTTCGCAGTTAGTCCCTCTTTCCATGTATGTGCTCTTAGTAGGCCCTGACCTTGAGGGCCAGACCTCCTGTCTTTGCTTCAGTTTCAAACAGAACCAAAGAAATTGGAGCAAGACTCCCGCTTGGGGCAGACCAGCTGCTGGGGAACCCACCCTGGTAGCTTGCCTTCCTGTCTGCCCCCAACAGTGCACCCCCTCGCAAGGCTCCTCCCCACTCTCCCAAGGAGGTCAGCTGCAAGAGCTTCCTGAGTGGAGTCCCACCACTTGTTGCCCGAGCTCCTGCCCTCACATCTTTGACATGGGGTCTCCATTTGTATCTTTCTCCACAAGGCTGTGTCATCTTCCATGAAACACTCAGACACTTACGTATGGTCATATGTGCAGCCTATGAACTCAAGTGGGCTGTGTAAGTGGAGGTGCATGGAATTTTATCCACATGACTACATCACACACATAGTCTCCTAAAACGTGTATACCAGGATATCTACATACACACAAGCAACATGTGTAATCTATGTGCATGTGATTTGGTAAAATGTCAAATAACACACAGATCTGCACCCCACCTCCCCACCCATAGGTCCCCGAGTAACACCTCTAGTTCACTGTCCAGTGGGGACAGCATCCCCTGTATGGCTCCACCATTATTTCCCCAACCTCTGAGCATGCATTTCATTGCTGTGCCTGATTGTCATGGAGGGGAAATGTAGTAATGAGCAGCCCTTTACGGTACCACTAGGTCAGACACCACATATTGTCCCAGCACTCGGCTGCTCCCACATTGCTTTCAGAGTCTGTAACTGAGCACCCTTCCCTCAAGTAGGGAAGAAACGTGTCTTCTGCTACCTTCAGGTGGGATGCTCTGCACGTCTGCTAGGTCCATGTGCTCTGTAGTTCTGTCCAAGTCCACTGCTTCTGTATTTCCTGTCCAGACAATCTGGCTACTGTCAGAAGGGATCCTGGACTCTCCCACTGTTACTGCATTGCTACATCTCCCCCTCAGCTCTGTCAGTGTTTTGTGTTTGCAGGTACAAAGATGCTGGGTACACATATAATTATATCTTCCTTTTTCTCCTTTTCCACACCAACAATGGGTTGTGATTCGTCACACAAAAATGTCTGCCCCTCCATTAATACTGAGTTAACATAATTAACATTTTATCAAATGCTTGTGATTTTGAGTACCTTTAGATATTTATTGACTGTTAGGGTTTGGAACAAATCCCCCACCCCCACAAGAGTAAAAAGCCTCAGGGGAGGCTTTTACATGATTGGATTGTGGAAGCACTGGCCACAGCCCTCAGGAGTTCACAGCTGAATGGGCTGCTGGAAGACAGGACCTAATTGAAGGAAGAAGTCATGGGGGACCCAACCAGAGAGGGTTCATCTGGGCCATGGCCCCCTCCTCCCTAGCTCTTTTTCTCTCTCCTTTCTGGCTGTCACAAGGTAAATAACTTTCCTCACTGTGCTTTGTCACCATGATGTTTCTGCCTTGCTACAGGCCTAACATTAATGAAAACCATAGACTGAATTCTCTGAAACTATAAGCCCAGATAAATCTTTCTTCCTTTATTTATCTTAGGTGCTTGTCACAGTGACATTCTGTTGGTTCTCCTGAAATTGTCTTGTTGTGTTCTGTGCTATATTCTAATGTATTGCTTTGTGCTGTTTTGCAAAAGTTCCCCACATCTACTAAACATCAACATCCAGCTCTTTGTCTGAGACTGGTTTCCACTACTCCTTCCAAATTTACGTCTCTCTTTGTATGGTTTATGACCTCTGGGAAGAGAAAGTAGTTCTTAACAGCACACCAGGGCCCCCTGTTAGCCTCCAGAATTCTGGGGCAAATCACTGTGTCCAGTGAGAAGACAGGAACATCTATGAGAGTCAGATGCCTGAATATCATCAAGTATGAAGACCGAGTGCCTGTGGAGCACAACATGCTGCACTGGCTTACATTCTTGTATTACTTTGGCTCACATGACTAGGTGCTGTTCTGAGTGCCATCTGCATTAGCTCACTGACACCCTTTGGTGTTCTCACAAGGAACGTGTCATTGATACTCCATTTTACAGGGTCAGGCACACTCAGGGACAACTCAGGGACAACAACCCAGGTACAAAGCTCCACAGAGCCTCTCAATGTGCTTGTGTCTGTCTCTCCTCCTCCAGCCCCCAAAGCACACACACAAACCTGACCAGGGAGCACATCACAGATGTACACAGGCTCCTTGTTCCCTCTGGTGCAGCACGGCAGGCTGCCCCATCACTAAGGTTATGTTTGCACACTCTCCAATTCCAAGGTGCTACTAGCGGGATGTTTGTGTCTCCCCAAAATTTACATTGAAACCTAACCCCCCAACCAGATGGCATTGGAGGGCAGAGCCTCCAGGTGTTGGCTGGGTCAGCAGAGCCGTGAGGAATGGGATTAGGGCCTCTAAGAGGCCCCAGAGCTGCTCACCCTTCCCACCACGGGAGGATATAGTGAAATCCCATCATCTATGGGCCAGGAGATGGGCATTCAGCAGACAATGGCTCTGCTGGCACCTTGATCCTGAACTTCTAGCCTCCAGAACCAAGAGAAGCAAGTGTCTACTGTCTGTAAGACCAACTGGCTTGTGACACTGTAATAGCAATCGGAACAGCCTAAGACAAAGGCTCTCAGAGCTCCATGAAATGCTGGAAACTGGCATTAGGACCCTGATTTCTTGGGGTCCTGTGACAGGGGGATGGGCCTGTGGGGCCCCAAGTCTTCAAGCACTGATGATCCTCATCCATGTTTCCAGGCATGTTGTTACTCAACAGTGCTAGCTCTCTGCCCTGCTGTACAGTTAACAGGTTGCTCTCGGCCTTCAGCCTGGTTCTCCGCCCACTGGTCTTGTCCATGGCTTGACAGCCAGTGATGTCCCAGCTCAGTTCTGGGGCCCTAGCTGACTGTAGGGTCTGTCTCTCCAGTGTGGTCTGCAGGCCAGGCCTCACCCAAGCCTTACCCAAGCTCAGGAGTTGCATCAGTATGAATGATGAGCAGCAGGGAGGCCTCCAAGATGGGCTAATGTCTGCAAGGAAGAACAAGGAATTCTCTGCTAAGCACTCCAGATCCAGAAGCAGACTAGGTGCAGAGCCACTCAGTCACACATTCTCAGGTAAAGTCTGTGTGGGAAGTTCTGGCCTGTCCCTCACTCAGAGGTCTCTAAGTCTCCAGTCAGGTATGGCTTTAGAATAAACAGAGATTCAGGCTTTCAGACACAATGCCTCATTCTTCCCCCATCCTCACGACTGGGTAAGCCATGAGAGCCTGGCAATCACCATGCCCCAGCCAGCCCTGGGCAAGGCATACTGGAAGCCAAGCCACCATGAGGTATGGTGCTTGGCTGCTGCTCAGCACCTCTCTGGGTTGGTTTTCTCTCTTCTCTAGAAGGACCCCAGACTTCAGTATTTTCAAATTGCCTTGACATCAGACATGTTGCTATCTATAACAGATGCTTGCTGAGCAACTCCTATGCACCAGTCACTGCCTGATGCTGGACACAAAGAGACCAGGTCTTCCCTAGAACACAGGTGACTGTTTCTGGACTTAACTGCTGCTGCACCTTGGAGTGATGGCCATCTGACTGTGGAACACTCATGTTCTCCCTCAAAAATTACTCAGTAATCGACTTCTGGGAAGATGGCGGAGTGGTAAGCAGCAGAGAAAATGGCTTCTCTGAGTCACCAGCCAGACACCGGAATATAGCACCGTGAGGAAGACAAGAAGGAGGGAAGTGGGTCCCCCAGATCCAGGAAGAAGCTGAAGCATGAATCAAAGCCTACAGAGGGAGTAAAAAGAAAAACTTCAAGGAAGAAGGCTGTAGCTAGCGGCGCCTTTGCCCTGAGATGGGACTCTGCACGAGAGGTGTGGTGACAGTGATGGCTGGTGACCATGGAGGCCTCTGCAGAGAGATGCAGCAGTGGAAGGGAGTGATAGATTTGGAGGACTGCACTGGCTGGCACTGAGTGAGGAGGACTCAGTACTCCCCTAGGAGGGAGACATTGGCCGGGAGCCATTTTGGGTGGTGCAGGATAAGCCCAGAACCAGAACTCTGCCAGCTTCTGCCAGCAGCTCCTAGCTCCATGCAGACTGTGGAAACTGCTTGGACTGTGGTGAGCCCAATGAGTCTGGTCTCAGGCAGCCCTGCTACGACTACTCCACCATAAACTGACTGCTGGATTGCTGGGATACAGTGGCACAATTCGGGACTCTGTCTCCACAGGCTACCAATGAAACAAGAGAGAATCCTGGAAGTTAACTCTGTTTTTCTTTTTCTTTTTTTTTTTTTTGGTTTTGTTTTGTTTTTTCTTTTCTCTTTCTCCTTCATTGTTTACAGAGAAGTGTGAAAGTGATTCCTAACCCCTTCGTGGGTGCAGTTCTGTTCTGTTCTTCCCTTTATCTCTTCCATCTGTCTTTTCCTTCAGTCTTAACAGCTTCCCCAAGCTGCTGTGATCTCCCTTCTTCCACTCTTCCACTTATGCTCATCTCTTTCTCTTCTTCCACTTCTTTATTTTCTCCCTAATCCATTTTAAATTTTACCGCCCCCAAGGACAAAATTGATACATTCTATAGTGCATATAATTATCTGGTTTATTTTACATTTTGTTATACATTCACAAATCTAGCTCACACGGTTAAAACTTGCAAATTAAGAGTTAGCTCAACTTGTTGTTTTCTATTGGTACCACTATGGCCAAAATTAACATAATTGTTCTAAGTAGCTGTTGGCCCTAATAATCCATGACTGAGATTAACTAAGGGTCACAGAAAATATGGTGGCACAGTACCAAAGAAACACAGATTAGGCCAAACAAGCAATAATTTCTCATCTTCAACAAACAGAAGAGGTAAGATCTTCCATAAAAGAAGCAATAATTGGAAGATATCTCAGAGAAGTAGTCATCACCTAAGGATCCTAAATACTACCAAAAAAGCAGTCCACCATAGGCAAATTATAAGCATCACCCCAGAAATTAAACTAAAAAAGACAAAAAATAAAATGAGAAAACACTTAAGCAAAATGCAACCTCAGACATCCAGTTAACCAAAAGCAAATCCAGTGGGTGACAATGTAGGACAATCCAAAAGCCCCTACCAGGTCTCTTAATAGAGGAAACAACAAAGCAATTGAAAACATAAAAATCAGAAATAATCTCTCAGAGAGCTACTATACCGTGCTTAATGATATTAGAGCAGACACAGACAAAAAAATTGATGATCTTAAGTAAATTATGGAAGCTCAGCATAGGAAAGAAATGGAATCCACAAAGCAGATTCAAGCAAATACCAAGGAGAATAAAAATATTCAAAGCAGATTAGGCCGATGTGAGGACAGGGCCTCAGATATTGAAACAGTTAGTGATCAGGAAAAGAAAGATTTCTCAAAAATAGCAAGGGACCATGAGAAGTCAATCCAGGAGCTGCTAGAGGAGACAAAGAAGAATAACTTAAAATTAAGTGGAGTCAATGAACAAGCAGGAGATACCACAAATGACATTTAAAAAAATGTTCACAGATATCATAAGAGAAAACTTTCCTAGTAGAAAAAAAGAATTGACATAGATAAACAAGGCATATAGAACTCCAATTAGCAAACATGTGAACAAATGGACTTAGTAGATGTCTATACAGTGTTCCACCCCACAACGTTAGAATAAACATTCTTCTCAGCTGCAGATGGGACATTCTCCAAAATAGACCATATACTGGCTCACAGAACATGCTTGAATAAATATTAAAGAATTGAAGTTATCCTGTGCATGCTATCAAACCACAGTGCAATGAAATTGGAAATCCATGCCCAAGGAAACCACAAGAACTTCATTAACACATGGAAATTAAATAACATCATACTGAACAACCAATGGGTCACAGATGAAATTAAAGAAGCAATTAGACAGTTTTTACAGTTGAATGATAACAACACAACATACTGGAATTGTGGGACACAATGAAAACAGTCTTAAGAGGGAAAATTTTAGCAGTAAATATCCATATTAGGAAAACAGAGCAAGTACATATAAATAACTTAATGTTGAACCTCAAACTTCTAGAAACAAAACAGCAGGCTAAATCAAAAGCTCCTATGAGGAAGGAAATTATAAAGATCAGAGCAGGAATTAACACACTGGAGACTAAAAAAAATACAAAGAAATCAATGACTGAACAGTTGGTTCTTTGAAAGATTAAATAAAATTGACAAACCTTCAGCCAACCTTGTTTTAAAAAAAAAAATTAAAAAATCCATGCAATTAGAAATGAAAAGGGAAAAATGAAAACAGACCCTGCAGAAAGTCAGAAAACTATCTATACCTATCTTGAAAACTTGTATTCTAATAAGATGGAAAATACAGAAGAAATGGACATTTAAATTACCAGAACTGAATCAAGAAGATATAAAAATCCTAAGTAACCCAATATCAATCAATGAAAACAAAGATGTAATTAAAAACCAGCTAACAAAGAAAAGCCCAGGTCTTGATGGATTCACTGCTGAATGCTACAAGAAATTTAAAGAAGACCTAACACCACTACTTCTCAAAATCTTTAATGAAATTGAAAGGAAAACAATACTTCCAAATTCATTTCTGGAAGCCAGCATTACTCTGATATCAAAGCCAGTGAAGGACCCAACTAAGAAAGAGAATTACAGGCCAATCTCCATAATGAACATTGATGCAAATATCCTCAGTAAGATACTGGCAAACAGACTGCAACAAATCATCAAGAAGATTATAGAAATGCCATGATCAAGTGGGAATCATCCCAGAGATGCAGGATGGTTCAGCATATGTAAATCCATAAATGCAATGCATCATATTAACAGAGCCAAGGACAAAAATCATATGACCATCTCAATAGATGCAGAAAAGCTTTTAACAAAGTCCAGGACCCATTTATGATTTTAAAAAACCTACAGAAAATTGGAATAGATGGTCTTTTTCTCAATCTGGTAAAAGACATCTATTACAAACCAACATCCAATATCATATTAAATGAACAAAAACTGAAAGCTTTTGCTCTAAAATCAGGCACAAGACAAGGATGTCTACTGTCTCCACTCTAATACAACATAGTCCTGGAAACTTTAGCTGCAGAAATTAGACAAGAGAAGGAAATAAAAGGAATAAAGATAGGAAAGGAAGAAGTGAAACTATTATTATTTGCAGATGACATGATACTCTACACAGAAAATCCCAAAAACTCCAATAAAAAACTGCTAGATTTAAGAAGTAAATTCAGTAACATAACTGGTTACAAATCCAACACTCAAAAATCAATAACCTTTCTGTACACAAATAACAAACTCACTAAGAGATAAATCAGGGAAACAATACCTTTTACAACAGCATCCAAAACATGAAACACCTAGGAATCAATCTAACAAAAGATATAAAAGATCTCTACATTGAAAACTACAATACTCTGAACAAGATCAATGAAGATATTAGAAAATGAAGAGATATCTTATGCTTTTGGATAGGAAGAACCAATATAGTGAAAATGGCCATACTTCCAAAACTGTTACACAGATTCAATGCAATCCCAATCAAAATTCCAATAGAATATCTCACTGAATTAGATAAAAACAATCCCAAAATTCATCTGAAACCAGAATATACCTCGAATAGCAAAGGTGATCCTGGACAACAAAGACAAGACAGGGGGCATCATAATCTCTGACTTGAAATTATACTATAAAGCTACTATGATTTAAAAACAGAAAGTGTGGTACTGGTAAAAAAAAAAAAAAAAAACAGACCTGAAGATCAATGGAACAGATTAAAAGATGGAGCAATAACTCCAAACACACTCAGCCACCTTATCTTTTGCTTTTGTTTTAATTTTATTTAAAGAAAGACAAAACAAAACAGAAAACGGTAGAAATAATACATACTTTCAAAGAAAAAAATAAACAGTAATAAATTACTTGTTGATGCTTACATATTGTCCTCTTACAAATAATTGTTCAAGATACAAAAGTGGAACATATAAATGGGAATTCAAACAGTAAGACTGCAAATAGTTCTGTTCAACTCTCTAATAAAAACTTAGTAATATGGTTATTTATCCTATAAACTTAAACATACACACATTTATCCATATCTTCATTTGTGTTGAGGTTAAACAAACCAAAGCAGACTAAAATCATTCTGAACGAAGAATAATATTGCTGGATTTCACATCATGACACTCCGGAATCAGCACTGGGTACTGTAGTGCCTTTTTTTCCTTCAAAGTATTTGTTCATTTCATCATGTGTCATAAGATCAGTTCTCATAAACTGTTTATTGGTTTTACACAAGCATGAGTCTTAACATGTATTTCTATCCTTTCTATATTAGAGGAGAAACAGAACAAAGCAGGACAAAACAAAACATATCCCTATATACACATAAAACTAAAAAGACATATAAAACTGCTATACAAGGAGTTCTATCATGGTTACTGTGTTGTCTTGTTATCACCAACAGACTTGGCTATATCATCAGATATAGTATAATTGAATATATCAGTACATAACAGTATTAATAGAAATACAACTTTGTAGATAATGTAGAACTACAAAAACAGGTAGTAATCAAACCAGAATGGGTATCTTAGTGAATCATTGTCATTTTCAGTATAGTGGTCTATACTCTCAGACTTGATACTATCAACTTTAACAGTTTTGAATAAAATCTGTCAATAACAAATAGCAATCAAACAAATCAGATTTAACTAAGATCAGTCATGATATAACAGTATAAGTTATACAGGGATCCAGATTAAGCTAATAGGAAATTAAAGATGATTACTGTGCTACATCCTGATATTTTTGGGGTAGCTATCTGTGTCCTCAGATCTAGTGATTGTATACAAACTGGGACAGAATAAGTTCTATCTAAGCAAAGTGGTGTGAGTAATATGGGTTTTAATACCTGACACACTATTAGCAATATCTTCTGCTATCTTTTTTAAGACTATTCCTCCCCTTTCACTCCCCCAGGGTGTACTATGCATTTTGGGGTCTCCTCAACACCCTCGGTTTTATATTGAGGGGGGCAACCTGCTATTTATCTAAGTGGTTCCACCTTCTCACTCCTGGACTTGATCTCTAGTTGTATTTCTTTGCCTATTAAAGCCTGTCTTTCCAACTTACCCATAAATACAGGTCCAGTTGCCCCTATTACTCTTGGTTCCCTATCATATAGAGTACTGTTTTCTCATATTTGATTTTCAGTCCATATACTCTTCTTCAGGTTGATTATATTTCCTATAAAGAACATCTCAGTGGACCCTACCTCTTGATCCACTTTGCCTGCAATTCTCTCTTTTTTCCTTAATTCACTGTATCTAAGCCATCTATATTAGAAATTATATCCAACCTTCTCTGCCTCATTTCTGTTGTGCTCTTTTTCTATCATTAGTTGTCTGTCTTCTTCATTTTGCTTTCTGATACATTCATTGAGGCCTCTCTGCCACTATTCCTGAAATCCTGGTACTTTTCTTTCTCTTTAGAATGTCCTGCAGTATTCTCTGTAAAGTTGGATTGGTGGTTGCGAATTCCCCCAGTTCCTCTTTATCTTGGAAGTATCTTGTTTCTCCACTAATTTCTAGAGACAATTTTTCAGGGTACATCAATCTGGGCTGGAGGTTATTTTCTTTCAGGGCTTGGAATACTTCACTCCACGCTCTTCTCAATTTGATGGTTTGTGCTGAGAAGTCTGCCATAATTCTGATGGGCTTTTCCTTGTAAGTAATCTGTTTCTTGTCTCTGACAGCTTTTAATATTCTGTTCTTATATTGGGTTTCTGGGGTCTTGATTAATATATGCCTGGGTGTAGTTCTGTTTTGGTTGTAGGTGGCTGGAGTTCTGTAGGCCTCTTACATATGAATATCTTTTCCTTTTCCTGTGTTTGGGAAATTTTCCTTATTTCTGTGAATAGCTTTTGTAGCGCCTTTGTTTGTACCCCTGCTTCTTCATTCACATTCTTTATTCTTAAGTTATAGATCCTCTTGTTGTCTTCTAGCCCTTGTATTGTTACTGCTAGTTTCCTTGTTATTTTTAAGAAATTTTTCCTTTCATGATCCCACATTGCAAACCTGTCCTCCAGTTTGGATAATCTATCCTTAGTTTCTTTCAAGCAGTTGTGCCAGCTTTAATTGAGTTTTTAATTTCCTGGTAATCTCTTTGAACTTGATATATGTATTCTATGTTTTCTTTATATTCTTCAACAAATAATTCTCCCCTCTTTTTTGTTCCTCCATTCTTCCATCTGTGTTTTCTTGAGAGGTGCTTAGCATTTCTTTTGTTAATCTATTTATATCTTGCTTTACTTGGTTAAATATTTCACTTTTGAACTCATCTATAGGTCCCAAAGATATCATTTTATGTCCACTGGTGCCATGTCTGATATTGCATGTTTGCCATCCTCAATCTCCTTTGCATTTACCTTTCCTGGATCAGTGTTCTCGGGGTTGGGGGCTGGGGACCCTTTCTTGTTGCTTCCTCTTCTCATATTTTTTGTTCCTTCATACAGGTTTATGTAGGAGGCCCCAGTTTCTTTCTTTGTTGGTTACAGTTCATCTGAAGCATGCTGACTAGGTGCTCCTGCCCACTGCAGTGTACTGTGGAGGCACAAACAGGGGCAGCATATGCTGGGCCCTCACCTCCAGGTCAGTCAACCTGCTGAGGGCTTCACTGCATTACAGTGCACTGCCAGGCAGAGGGACTTGGTTTGGGCTTACCTATTGGGTCTCAGCCCAGGGTGTGACCCAGGTCAAGCACACCCCACCAATCCCACTTGAGAAGGTAGCAGCTGACTGAAGTCACCACTGCTCCTTGTTCTCACCAGTCTGCCTGGCCTCAGAACATTGTCTGTTGGAGCCCCTTTTTCTGTGGATTGGTTTTATTCCCGTTCACTGCAGATTGATGTAGGCTCCTTGCCAGCTCAGCTCTCCATCCACTTGCCAACCCCCAACCTCAGTGTGAGTACATCTCCAGTGAGTTGAAGCAGCAGGCTTTCAGGTAGCTCAGTAAGGCTTTGGAGTAGCTCGGTAAGTCTTGGCTGCATGAGTTCAAGCACTGCAGCAGGAGCACTGAGCCTTTAGATGTTCCAATAGTAGCACCAGGACTGTATGTTTAATTGGTTTCTCACAGCTTAGTTTCTTCCTGGGTCGAGACAATCCATCTCCTTTTGTTCGGGACTCCCCACACTGTATTATTTTTGGAATCTAAGTTGACTATCTCAGGGAGCCTCTGTAGCTTACTGTTATCCATCCCAGCCACCTTATCTTTGACAAAGGTGCTAAACACATTCACTAGTAGACAGATAGCCTCTTTAATAAATGGTCCTCAAAAAACTGGCACTATACATGCCGAAGATTAAAACTGGACCCATATCTTTCACCATGTACTAAGCTAAAATCAGAATGGATCAAAGATCTTAACATCAAAACAGAAGCATTAAATCTGCCAGAAGATAGAGCAGATAAGACTCTTGAAGACACTGGGGTAGGCAAAGACTTTATGAGCAAAACCCAGATTGCACAGTAACTATCACAAAGAATCAAAAAGAGGGATCTCACCCTACTGAAAAGCTTTTGCACAGCAAGAGAAATGACCAACAGAGTGAAGAGACAACCCACAACATGGGAGAAAAAGTTTTCCAGCTATTCCTCCAACAAAGGATTACTATTAAGAATACATAAAGAACTCAAAAAATCAGTCCTCTCAGATTTAAAGACCCAATCCAAAAATGGACATCTGAGATGAATACATACTTCTCATATAAAGAAATACAAACAGCAAATAAATACGTGAAAAAAATGTTCAATATCACTAGTCATTCAAGAGATTCAAATTAAAACAACACTGAGGTTCCACCTCACCCTGGAATGACTATTATCAAGAAATCAACCAATAGGGGCTGAGGATTTAGCTCAGTGGCATAAATGCCTGCCTGGCAAGCGTAAGGTTGTGAGTTCAATCCCTGGTACCAAAAAAATAAAAAAAAATTTAAAAAAGAAATCAACCAATAACAAATGCTGGAAGGGTTGTAGGGGGGAGGAACCCTTCTCCACTATTGGTGGGAATGCAATCTGGCACAACACTGTGGAAATCAGTGTGGAGATTCCTCAAAAAACTAGGATTGGAGGTCCCATTCGACCCAGCTATTCCCCTTGTGGATATCTTCCCAAAAGAATTAAAAATCATACCACAGTGATGTATGTGCAGCCATGTTTATAGCAGCAGAGTTTGTAATAGCCAGATCTTAGAAATAACCTAAATGCCCATTGACAGGAATGAGTAAGAAAAATGTATTTTTATACAACAGAGTACTCAGCCATAAAGAACGATAAAATGGAGACTTTTATAGGCAAATGGATGCATCCTGAGAACATACTTATTAGTGAGGTAAGATACACGTGTAAACATTGGATTATTTCATTAATGTGAGAAGCTGAAAGAAATGTTTATATGTGTGTGTGTATATATATATATATGTCTATAAAAGTGATAGTTAAGATAGTTATATACTGATTTCTCTGAGCTCACTGAAGAGAAAGATTCGCACTGGTATTGTTTGGAGAACTGAAGGCAGATGTCTTGTGCTCTAGGTGAATGATTTGGGGATGACAACACGCAATGTATGTACCATTGTTGCCCTAATTGACATGGTTTGAAATTTTGTTGTAGATTTTTTTATCCTTGAAATAAAATGGATTTGAAAACAAAATTGCCCAGTAATCTTTAGGCGCTATTAAAAGCATAATCATTAAAACTGTACTTAAAAGTAGCACTTTGTAACTCACTAGAGGAAACTTGTTATTCTGCGAAACTTCACAGCACAGCAGTGAAAATCCAATACTGCTCCAGTGCCTGGGAGAGCAGACCTGGGGCTGGGCTGCATCTGACCCGGCTTTCTGGAGAGGGGTGAGGAAGAAGCTCACAAGGGGCTCAGCTGCCTGCACTCTGGGCTGAGGTCCCATCAGAAGGCCTCTCAGGTCTCCACAGCCACAGGACAGGCCCAGCTCCTCAGTGCCAGCTTTGGCTTTCTAAAGAACAATGGAGCTTTCTATTTGAGCAGATTTTTCTCAGCACTTTCTTCTCTTGGCTCCGAGTAGTAACCACAGCTGTAAAAATTCTAATAATGACCCTTTTCTAAACACATGGCTTATTTTGGAAACACCACAGGCTCAGCTTCTCTGTCCAGACATTTAGAAGCTGGTCTTCCCTCCAATGGTCTCCAAACCCCAGGAAAGGTTGCAAGTGCCCTTCTACACAGATGGGGCTGGGGGGGTACCCACCCACCACAGGTGCAATAGTTGAGGGCAGGGAAAGGAGGTGCTTTTTCTAAGTCCTCACCCAAACACACCTTGAACACCAAAGCAACGTTTATTCCATCACTCCCCAAACCCAAAGGCTCCAGACACATATCACCCAGATGGTGGGCGTGACACAACTTAGAAAGGGTTGGATTTCATCCGTTTTCACTAAGAGGAAGGACCCCTCAAAATACTCAAAGCAGAAACTATTCTCCAAATTAGTGCTCCTATTGGGTGTAGGAGAGGGGGTCACCCTCTGCTCCCCTCCTTCCACTCAGAGAAGTCGAATGGGAACTGCCATCATGGCCAGCAGAAGCACCACTGCTATTGAGCGGCCAGAGAGTATGAGGACTTGACAGCAGGTCACCAATTAGAGGTACTCCCCAAGGGCTTACTATGGAAGGCAGCCCTCCGGGAGGAGGATGTGACATGGTGCATGGGCACACGGGACATCCAGTCAGTGGTACTTTCACCAAGCATTCACCCTTCCTGACAGTTCCACTGTGGGGCAGAAAAGGGCAGAAATACTACTGCTTCTCCTTCTGAAGCTGTTTGCGACTGACAAGTCCAAAGTCCTCAGGCCCACAGAGCACCTTGTGAGGTCCACAGCCTGATCTAGAGACACCACGGCCCACCAAGCGAGAGCTGCTGTACAGCAGCTTCCCTCGCTCCAACTTGGGGCATTATTTCTTCCTGCTGACAACCTGAAAACCAAGAAGCAGAAGGCATCTGACTCCAGATTCCTTCCTAAGCCATGAGGCGGCCACAGGCGGGCAGGCCCGGGGCCAAGGAACTATCTCACCATTAGGGTGATGCAAAACAGAAACCATTTTGAGACAGGTCTTGCTATGTAGTTGGGGCTGGCTTTGAACTCAGTAAGTAGCCCAGGCTGGCTCAAACTCACCGAAATCCCCTTCCTCCGCCTCCCTAATACTGGGATCACAGGCATGCACCACCACATCTGGCAGTAAACTTCACCTTTTTTTAGCCATTATCAATTGCTTACCTGTTTAATAAAGAAAAAGCATTTTTCTCCTCACAGATGTTTCCTCCTTCTTTGAAATGAACCAACACAGACTCCACTCGTGTAGAAGTGTCTCTTTAAAGTCACTATTCAGTAGGCCTAACTCTTCAGGCCGTGGGTCTAACAGCTGCTCTGCTAAGGCTGGAGCCCACGAGGCCCACTGGGAGTGGAGGGCAGTGAGGCCCAGCGCGAAGGAGGAGGGCAGCACACGGCCAGGCCTTCAGAGTGCTGCAGGGGACACCTGCCTGTGCCACTCATCCAAAACTGCTGCTAGAAAACAGCTCAGCAGGTGTTTGCTATGTTGTGTGCTGATGAGGACACACACACACACACACACACACACTCAGGAATTAAAACGCTCACACAGAAGTGCAAGAAGTAAAACCAACCTGCACATTTATTTTAATGGAAACAAGGACAAAGGCTAGTCCCTACAGGTGACAGAGCATCCAGGTGGCTCTGCAGCTCTTCCCTCACTCTTTTGGTAGACCAGGTTCTAACTTTCGGCAAAGTCCACAAGCCTCTAAAGCCATTCGCCACTGTCCTCCAGGCTGACCGGCGTGCCGCGCAGGGCTGTATGTGCAGCTGGCCGGGTCTCACTGGACATCATCGTCATCAAAGAGATCTTCAAATTCTACAGACAGAATCACGTATTAACAGACACAGTACAAGTGACTGAGGAAACCACTTCACAATAAAGTAAATCATAGTTCGAGGCAGAAACAGTAAACAATGTTGCAGGAAAAGGATCCTCCTGTGATGAGACACAGCGTCACCCAACCAGGGCTCACAGGTGTGACTCTAGGGGATGTTGCTGTCCATATCATTTTTATTCATAAGACAACCTCAGAAAAAGCACACTGGGTGGGGACATGGGAACAATCGTCTCACACCAACACTGGGCACGGGGACAAGCTGCTGCCCACACCCGCACGATACAGCGAAAGTGGCAAGAGTCTAGAGAAGGCAGCAGAGGGACTGAGCTGGACTCCTCAGAAAGCTAAGTATGTTCTCGGCACCCGGTATGAAAGGCCTTAAATTTGAGACAGAAGTGCATCCCGCATCCTGACTTCAGACACAGTGGTGGGCTGGAGCCAGAGCATGAGTGTCAGTCTGCAAAGACAGTGCAAGCAAAAGAATTAAACTGGACCAACAGGTCTGGGCCTGGTAAGGAGGAAACAAAGAGAGAGCAGACAGACAGCTGGCCCAGTCTCTCTGCCCAGGTCGTGGTGACTGATAGGGTCCTACCATAAGCTCAGGTGTCCATGAGCTTGTGCCAAAGCCAGGGCTCAAACTCAACCTCTGAAATGTGAAGCAGGAACAGGGCTGACTGCCAGCGCTAACCACCACTGTCACTCCCTGCACCGAGAATGGCTCAGGGTCTAGGCTTCACTGTGCCATCATCCAAATTACCCATGTCACAAAGCTGCCCCAGTGCATCAACCTGAGGAAGAAACCATCAGACTGAGCCTGGCACTCAGCTACCCACATCCTTACCATTAAAAAAGTCTGCGTGAACTGCCTTTTCATTGGCTGCCAAGTCCATCAAGAGCCCGGTGCTGCCTCCCGCCTGCAATAAAAGGCAAGGTTATATCAGCGGGGTTTTCGGGGAGCAGGAGGTGAGTGCATCACAGTGTCCACCCAACCCCCGTGGAACAGGACACTGGATGATGGGAAGTGCACTCCAGCTGCAGTCGGAATTTTAGTTCCAGACAGAGGAGGTGCATATAGGAGTCGCAGGGACTACTTTTAAGGTTTCTTAAGGTCCCAAGTGGAGATCTCCAATGCCAGAGAGGCCACAAACATGTGGAACGCCAGCATGACTTCTCCACTCCAGCTACCTGCCCACCTTCTCCTGAGAACATGAGCATTTCTTTGGAGAACCTTCCCTGCCCTGGCCCATCTCAAAATCCCCCATTGCCAAAACTACAGTGGTGGTAAAATGTGACCACAACCAAAGCTGGGGGATCCTCCGCACTTAAACTCTGCACCCTGCTTAGAGTCACCCAGAGGCAGCAGGTGCAGTCCTCCAATGGCAGTACCCTAGCCAGCTGGCCACCAATCTCTGCTTCTGCCCTGGCCCGTACATTCTCAGGGCTGCTTGTTCCACCCTTCTCTGGCTCTCAGGATGCTAGCACCTCCTGTGTTCCCTCCCTCATGGCTGCTCTCAGGAGTCCCGGGCTCCTCCTTTCCTGTGTCCCACCCTCCTCTCATCCCAGAGTAAGCCATGCAGAGTGGCTTAAATCCTCCCTGCTCCACCGACTCACTCAGATCGTCAAGTCTCCTTTCTCTGCATTTCCATTTTTCTAGTCTGTCACCCTGAACCTCATCTCCAAAGCCCCCAAGTGACTACCCTAGACACAAATTAGTGTCTGTCCTCATGGCAATGCCCTCCAGTGATTCCACACTGCCTCCTACAGGGACTTTAACAGGACTGAGAAGCTGGGGTTTAGAGCAACTGATTCAAGGGTGAGGCCCACAGAACCCACCCATTTTGCACTACCCTAAGATCAGGTTCCTCCCCTCTCCTTGGCACTGTGAGCTCTGCCAGACTAAACTGCAGGGTATTGCCTTCCTTAGTGGCCCAGGGAGCATGAACCCTGCAGAGGCGGCGCAGCTCCTCTCCTAAGCCCTGGCTGAGCCACCCACAGCCCTGAAGCCGCCTCAGAAGGGAGCCCCTACTTTTCCCCTACATTTAGTATATGCAATGGGTTTCTCTCTGCCATCCCCAACCTTCCTAAAGGCAGAGGCTGCGTCAGACCATCTTGGTACCCACTAACTCTGAAAATGAAAATGAGAAGCTCTGACATCCAACAGTTGGCCTGACAAGTCCGAGCTAGGCTGTGTATTCACCTGCTGAACCTAGACCACTGTGCGGATAACTCGCAATAGTCAAGGTCTGTCTGTGACCGCGCTGGACGAAACAAGAAAGAGGACCAAGACTTCCTCACGATCCTGCACAACTGTACAGAAAGGAACCAGATCACGGTGAAAGCACAGAATGCCAAGAATCTCCTTCTCCCTTCCAAGAAGAAAGACTGGCGTTGTTTATCCCCCTACTTGTTAGACGCGATCCTGGCCGCCTTCCTTCTCAAAAAAATTTATGGAGCGGCCCGATCAGAGCTGCCCGCTGCCAAGCAGCACCCACTCGGGAACAGAGCCTGCGTCCCTCCCACGCCGCCCCACGCAAGCTCACACATCGCGAAACTCGCGCGACCCTCGCCGCCTCCGACCTCGGGGGGCTCGGGACCTGGCTGCTCCAAGGACGGGGCCCCCCTGGTATCCCGGGCGGCCTGGCCGACCCTGAAGGTCACGCAGCGGAGACCGGAGACCGACGAGGCTCAGCGCCCTGGACACCTCCCTCGCCCGCTATCGCGCCATCCTCTGCCTGTCTCACCTCGTCCAGGTCCACGTAAGGCCCGGCACCCTCGGGAAACATCTCATCCACTGCCGGCTTCATTTCGGCCCGCGGCTTTACACCCACTTCCGGTTCCCAGCGTTCACTTCCGGTGCCTGCCCGCTTGGCAGGTTTAGGCGTTGGAGGACCACGACTCTGTGGTGCCCCCGCCGTGGACCAGGACCCCAGATACCGAGTTGGCAACTTGCTGTGCCGGGCTGCCGCTGCTGTCCCTAACCCAGGGAGCAGCACCGACCGGAGAGGTGGCCAGGTCAGAACCTAGGGAGAGCACCCAGGCTCACGGAGGGTGCGAACAGCTGAGCCCAGTGGGTGAGGGAAACGCGGGGCTGGGGTTCACAGAGCCTGAAAGGTGACAAGGTTCTGGAGATGGGCGGGGCGATGGCAGCGCACCATGCAGGCGCTTCTTGCCGCCTAAATGTAGTTAAAGAGGAAAGTTTGATGTACTATTTCACAGTAATTTTTTTTAAAATACAAATAAGAGGGAAGGAAAGACGAAAAAAATGATGAGAAAAAGTGGAAGAGGGATGGCGTCCAAGATGCACTTTCTGGCTAACTGCACTGTCCCCAGGCCCTGAGCCAAGGTCACCTGCCCAGCCTTGTAGAGCCAGTGTTTGCCCTGCGCCCTTATGGGAACCCCGACCCTGGAGATCGGATCCCCTCCACCATCCCAGGGATGTCATGCACCCTGGGCACCTTCCGCACAGATCCTGGGGTCAAGTTTACCAGACCACCCTCCTCAGCCATGCTGCCCTTGGTCCCTGAGTCACCGTCCAGTCCCAGCCCACCCTGCTGTTGTCCTCTGAGGCCAGGCTGTTGGGGTTGAGTCCAGTCTCCTCCAGCCCTGCTGGGGTGATCCCCGTGCCTACCCCAGTGACCCTGAATAGGTCTCCCTGGCCCTGCTTTACCAGTGTCTTTGAGCCACATTAGCTGTAACAGCTTTGAGAAGGAGGTGTGCTTGGGGCTGGGCTACTGGGAGGGGAGAGTGGTGTGAAGGGCCAGGGCTGCTCCAGGAGACCAGCCAAGCAAAGCTGAGATGGGCAGGGGCCAGCCTGGCCCATGTGGGCGGTGCAGGGACTGGGGAGAACAGTGCAGTGACTTAGATGCCAGGTCAGTGGGTGTCACCCAGGGCACCAAGGGAAGGTCAGGCCCAGGGACCTGACCGACTGGTGGCCAGGAAGAGCTGCCCATTCAGTCAGTTTCTTCCCAACAGCAGGTGCAGGTCAGGGTCACCAGTGTCCCCCCCCCACTTGTACACCTCATGGGGCGGGGACTCCCCACCTGCACAGAGCCTATCCCCAGCACATCCTTCACTCCTGAATGTCCTCCCAGGTTGACAGCCAGGCCCAGCCTTCCTTACTCCCTCCTCCCAGAGGGGACTGCTGGCCACTTCCATGGCCTGGGGCCAGGCTGCCTGGACTGGGACTGTCTCCTCCAGCCAGCTTTGTCGGCCTCAGTTTCCTCACTGCAATCTGGGGGAACTGCAGCCTCCCAACCTCATCACCATGAGAACAGGATGCAAGACATGTGGACGCCCCCAGGGCTGGAACTGCACATTTATTGAAGGCGTGTTCACACTGCACTCAGGAGAAGCAGGGTCTGAAGTAGCACTGGGGCTGTGCATAGCTATTTTTGAAGGAGACACTCAGGTCTCTGGAATTTATTAGGCACGAGGCCAGCCCCCCACCAGTGGCCTTGGCAACTCTGGACCTGTCCTGAGGCTCATCCAGCACCCCTCAGTCCTCCTGGTAGGGGACGTGGAAGCCCAGGGTGCTCCCCAAGGGGAAGTGTGCGAAAAAGGTGCGGGCCAGGTCCTCCACCTGGGGGTAGGCGCCCTGGGTCTGGAGGTACTGGATGTAGTTCCAGAAGTCAGAGGTGGAGAAGGGCCAGTAGGGCATGGCCGGCGGCTCAGCATAGGGGTCTGAAAGACACAGGACGCCGCCTCAGGTGCCATCCCCACCGTCCTGCCTGGAGCTGGCCCTCCACAGATGGTGCAGGCACCTGGCAGCCACAGTGCTTGTGGTACTGTGACTTCCTGGCTCGGAGCAGGGTCACCCAGGTCCTGCCCGGAACAGAGGTTCAGTGTCCTGAGAAACAGGAGGGAAGGGAGGGGAGGAAGCCAAGGAAGGAGCAAGAGGAGGGGGAGGCCTGGCCATGCAGAGGAGATGTTGAGTAGGGTCATGGACCTGTGGATGTCACAGAGCTCTGGCTGTGTCCTGGTGGGGTTCAGAGGACAGAGATCTAGAACTCAGGCACAGACCACCCTGGTGACACTGGATGGAGTTAGGATGCCCGGGAGAGCCCAGGGCCCAGTTATGGCTGCAGGAGAGGATGCCAGAGCCGCCCTTGCCCCTCAGTTCCCAGCAGGCAGCACTCAGCAGGTAGCCAGGCCCACCTCCCCTTGACCTCTGCCCCCACCCCTGCCTTGGAGCCCCTGAAAGGGCAGACAGGAGAACCTTACCATACTCCTGCAGTGGCTTGGCCTCTAGAAGAGAAGAGGAACACTGTCACCTGGGGCCACCCTGGAGAGCCCCCGACCCCCGCTCTGTGGCAGGGAGGGCTGATACAGCAGGGAGGATAGCAAGGGTGTGGGTGCAGGGTGGCCCCTCACCTGTAAGCGACCCCAGCAGGAGGCACAGGGCCAGCCCTGGCACCATGCAGGCCTGCATCTTCCCCGGACACAGCACACGTGGGTCCACCTGAAGCAGGGACCCAGAGGGCTGAGGTCACCCGACCCGACCTGACCTGCCTCTTCTGCCTGCCCCAGCAGATGACCCTCAGAAGGTCAGTGTGCCAGCAGCCTCTCTCTGTACCTGAGGGACACCCACAACCCATTGGCTGTACTTACTCTGATGCCTTAAGAGACTTTGCTGTCACTGTGCCTGTCCACCCAGGGCACAAGGCTAGCTCTCCAGAGTGACCCACCACAGTCACACAGCCAGCCGTGCAGCAAGGAGGGCGTTGCTGCTGCCCTGAGGCCACTGTTTATAGGAGCACCGGAGGCCAGGAAGGAAGTCACCCGCCTGAGCTGTCAGACTGGATATTTCATCCCTGTGGGCTCCTGTCACCCTGCTGGCCGGCAGAGTCACGGGATCCACTTGTGGGAACCTGATCCAAGGATCCAGTTGAGAGAAAAACATCTCCACAAGGCCACAGGCCAGGGCTAAAAGGACTGAATCCAGTTATTCTCCTCCAGGAAACAATTCCTACATCTGACACTGGGACTGGAGAGGGACCCGGTCCACCAGAGCTGCCTCAGGCAACAAGCAAGCAGGGATCCCCAGGGAAGCCACTGCAGCTGGGCCCAAAGGACACCTGCTAAGCAAAGTCACAGGCAGCGGACGTGGGCCAGGCTGGACCCTGTCTCCAGACCAGAGCTCTCCAGCTTACACAGCCTCCGGAAGTCTGTCATGGGTCAGAGGCACCAGCACCCAGGCCAAGAGGCCCTGTGGGTCACCCCTGCAGCTGCACTGACCACACCAGTGACCACCTGTCTCTCCAAGCAAGTGTGAACACTTGACCCTGCCCTTGAGGTCCCTACACCCTACCAAAGGCACTGAGAGTACACGGTGGCTGTTTCTGTCATCACTCCTGCTTCCAAGGCTCTTCAAGAAGCCAGGAAACTCCTCACCACTGTGTACCAGGGTTCTGCAGTGCAGGGTCCCCAGCTTTACTCTGATCTTCTCCTGTGTTCCCAGCCAATGAGCAGGGACCCATTCTTTCCCACACAGTTCCCTAACTTCAATACCAGGAGAGGTTACACATTCAGTTTGCATTACAAGGCCACCACTCACCACCACTCCAGGTATCATTTCCAGAAACCTGGTCCCTGTATCTTCCCTTGGGGCAGCTGTTTTGGGGTCCCCGGGACCACACCAGTCCCATGACTCACTAGGAGAACACACAGTACAGAGTCTATGACCACCGTTTATCAAAATGGCGATCTGTAAAGGCCAGGGAACATGGCCAGAGCCTGGCGAACCTGAGGGAGCTCCCAGCATGAGCTGTGAAAGGGCCCCAGGAAGAGGCTCACTGTCCACCCTAATGGCCACCCTGATGGCCACAGGCCTAGGTGATGGAAGTGCACTGGTGATGTTAGAAAGTCTCATGATATGACAAGTTCTGCATCTTTATAACTATTTCCCTCATAAAAGACAACCTAGAAAAGTCTGGGAATAATAACAGCAATCATACTGGGGTTGGGTTTATTTGCCTTTTTTCCTGGGTATATGTATTTTCTGTAATTTATTATTTTTATGCAAGAAAAGAAACACTAGGAACAGCCCAGCACCACCAGCAGCTCCTGTTAGTTCCCACTGCTTGCCCAGATGAGTGGACCTGAGGACCCATACGGCCATGGGGCACCTTCTGTCTGCCTTATCCCCCAGCCTGGATGTAGGTTCCGTGGGCTCCCACCAGGAGGATCCCCCACAACCCTCACTTGTCGGTCCTGCTCTTCCATTCTCTCCCACCACCCACCCAGAAGGCTCCAGGGCTGAGCATCCTTGCTGGCAGGGTGCCCACAGTTCTCAGCCTTTAACCAGGGTTCCTGTTAAAATGCAGGTGCCCATCCAAGGACCAGGGGCCAGGCCCAGGCATCGAGGGCCTGGTACAATGCGGATCCCTGCCGGCCTGTGTCAAATGCTCAGGTGGACCCAGGGATCTGCGTTTCTAACACATTTCCTGGCCTGCCAGGCTCTTTATCCCAGAGCACATTTGGACCACGTGGGCACTTTTGAATCTCTAGTGGGATTCTAACATAAGGGCTTGACACCTGTCCAGTGAGTGCTCTGAAGCCTGGCTGGTAACCACTGCCTGGGCTCAGTCTCTGCTCTCCAGCTCCTGCCTCTGTCCCACAGAAAACACAGTGGATACATTGCCTGGGCCACCTGCCTAGGTCAGGAGCCATCACAGTGCACAAGGCCAGTCCTGATGGGCAGAGGCCTCCCCTGGCAGAGAGGAAGGATGGCTGCAGGCAACCCCGGCCTTGGTTGATTAGGAGGTCTCTGGCGCCCCCTGCTGGTCATTGTAGGACGCCAAGCGTAGCCTGCTGGTGTGTCTTTGAGATGGACTGCCAGGAGCCTGTCCTGCTTTTCTGCGTTCCAGGCCACCTGCCCTGGCTCGCAACACAAGCACAGACATTCCTCGGATTCCTCTGGGACACTGCTCCTGCATCCTTCACCCTGTCCCTCTTCTCCATGGTCTCCTGCCTGTGATGCGCTCTGGACAAATCCATGCTGCTTCCACGGTGTGGCCTCTGTAGAATCTCAGCTGAGGCTGGGATAGTGCCCCTCCTGCCCCGGACCACATTCTGCAACGCCACTGGGGCCTGGCTCACTGCCTCCACCCCGTGCCCTGCCTGGCCACAAGTTTCTGCAGCCTCCATCATCCTCTCGGTCTCCCAGCTCCGCATTCTGTTCCGTGTCCTCTATTGTGCAGACAACAGTGCCCCCTGCCCTGCTTTGTTCCTCCCTGGGTGTCTCAGTCCGATCAGCTCCTGGCTCAGTGGGCAAGGCCCAGGATGTCAGGACTGGACACTCAGTGGACAGAGTGGGCTGTTTGCCTTCACCCAGAGCTAAAGCCCAGAGTCCCTTTCAGCTGTCCTCTCTGCTGCCCCTGCTGAGTCACAGGCCACATGGTGCCGACAACCTCCACCCTGGCCAGCATGAACCTCTGTCCTCCATGCCCCCAAAACTCCCTATAGAAGTGACCAAGTCCCTTGGGAAGCACCTCCCTTCTCCTCAGGGACTGGACATCTCCTAATGTCACCTATGCTTGTTCTCAAGACTCACCATATTTGCTGTTTTAATGAAGTAACTTCATCAAAGATCATGACACCTAACTAACATGAAAAAAGCCTTTTGGATGAAAAGTGACCACTAAAGTTAAATTTTCTGAAAAGGGTCAAATCAGATGTGGTGTAACAACTGTACAGGACAGGATCTGCAGTGGAGATCTAGAAGAAGTGGAGATCTGGGGTCCCCCTTGCTCCTCGTTCTGAGGTGTCAGGTTCACGCCTTATTGAGGGTGGGCTCCAGGGGCACCGTGCTCAAGGCCTGCGCTGCGGGGCCCCAGTCCTGTTCAGGCCAAGAAATAATGATCAGAGAGAAGCCCCTCCCCCAAGTCACAAGCCTGGACACCTAAGATCTGAACACCAACGTGCACATGGTTCTTGGTAAACTATCCCTTACTCCCTTGAACTGATGGTGAGAATTTACGAGCAGGTCCTAGTCCTGACCAGGAGAGGGCGCTCTGGAAACAAGAGGGAACCTGGCAGAGGGTGGGGAGGCAGAGAAAGCCTGGGAGTTACAGGATGTCGCATTAGATTTGAAATTTAAATAATTAATACTTTTCTAGCCTGGTTTGCTTCACGTGCCATCAGGGAGATGCTTATACCAAAACTTAATTCCTGTCTCACTGAAACTCTGCTTTCACTGTATCTTCATTTGCTGAATCTGGGGAAACTGTGCAGGACATAGCCCTGTGGCCCTGCCTGGCCGTGGCGCTGTGCTCAGGCCTGGCCACAACCCAAGGCTTCTGCCCAACTCGGCAGTGAGAAGGGGCCCCAGCTCCCACCTAACCACCCACGCAGCCGCTGCCCCCAGGCACAGGGCAGACGGCTCCAGGCCCGGGCCAGTGTTTTCTGAGGTGCTTGCACCTGGGTCACACACTGACATAAGGGCAGCAGACTGAACAACTTGGTCAGTGAGCTCGTGGCCTGGTTGCCAGGGCCAGAGGGAGCCCAGGTTGTTCCTCTAGATGGGGCCAGCCCAGGGTGGGACTCCGGGAGCCCTATGACTCAGCAGGACACATCAGCACTGATATGCGCATGAGAGGTATCCCAGCCCCAGGGCACTCCCCACCTGGATGCTGTGTCCAGGGCTCCTGAGTCCCACCCTCTCTCAAGAAGTGCTGCAGGGCCCAGCGTCCACTTGGACTCCAGCTGGAGGGTTGCAGAGAAGAGGACAGCTGTGGGGTGGCATCAGACCCCAGACACACAGGCCCCAAGGAACAGGCTGGCCAGGGCCCATCCATCCCAGGGCCTGACCCCTGCATCCCAAGCTCCTGAAGCCCACGCTGGAGAATACCTTTCACACTAAGCTAGCCATCCAATCTGCTCCTCTGAACCCCAAGTCTCTCCCATTGCATTTCCAGAAACAGAATAGGGAGGGGCAGAATATGGAGAGGGCTGGCACTTTGCTTAGCCAGAAGCCCTGGATCCCCACCATAGAGGCCTAGAGGTGGGTTGTGTGGGCAGCTGAGCCCCTGCTGTCCTGCTCCAGGGGTCTGATTGCTAGACAGGGCCTGACCAAGCAGTGTAGCACATTGCCCACTGGACTCCTGCCAGCGTAGCCCAATCCCTTCCCAGGTCACAGTAGGGACTGGGCACAGTGCTTGCTGGGGTGAGGACCTCTACACAGACTTGTGCACAGGACCAGAGCCCGAAGTGTCTTCCAGCAGCAGCCTACACTGACTGAGGAGACCCGCTGACACTCAGTGCCCCAGGGGGAGGAGGGTTGGCGCAGGCTGCCCAGATGCTTTCCAGGCTCTGACACTGGGGGTGCTGGGAGCCAGGCAGCCCTGAGTGGAGACTGAGCACATTTGACAACAGCCAGGCAGAGACAGCCAGAGTGAAGGTACCAGGGAAGTCCTGTGCAGGACTGGGGGGCCCAAGGCCTGCAGGAGCAAAGGGATCTGGACAGATGGCCAGTGGGGAGCCCTGGGACAAGGGCTGCAGACCTGGGGGCTGAGAGACACGACTTGGGTTGAGGGCAACTCTGCCCACACCATGAGTAATCGGGAGGCAGCCTGGCCCTGGGGGCACCTGTGGATACCCACGGCAGGTCTGAGTCCCCATCAGCTTCCCAAGCTACCGAACACGGCACGTTAGACTCAAACTAGAAGAGGAGAGCCGGGCTGGCCCCGCTTCCCAGGCCAGAAATAGAGCCATTGTTTACCCCTATTCACAGCCACATAAAAGCCGAATTTATGAGAACTGGGGCTCAGCGTGTTTCTCAGCCTGGCTGAGACACTGAGCAGTGTGGCTGTGCTGCCGCCCTGGGCCTTTGAGGGTCTCTGCTAGGAGCTGGCCCCAGCCTCGGAAGCCTCCCTACAGGCCACCCGCTGCTCCCTGACTTTCTGGCTCTCCCCTCCCTGGTGTTTGGTGGAAAGAGAGAGATGAAAGAGAGCAGCTTGCTCCTCTCGCTCCAGGCTGGTTGTCCTAGATTCTGGATCCATTGATCCATCCAGGAAACAGGTACTGTGAGCCCAAGCTGAGGAGCACACACTCCGCCTGGCAGGCCAAGAATCACAGCTGAAAAGTAAAGGCCCAACATGCTTTTGAAGCCCTTGCTAAATCCGATCCCTGAATGGCTGGGAGGCTGCTGCCAGACTGGACCTTCAAAGCAGAACCAGCTCCATGAGGCCCAGTAAGCACCAACTGGTATGCGCACACTGCGGCCAGAGAGACAGCTTCCCTGGGGGAAAACACAACTGGAGGCCCACGTCCCCTCCACCCTCGTTTGCCAGTGAAATCCAGCAGTGATGGTGGCTGGACAGGACCTGTGCCCACCCCACCCCAGGCTGCCGACTTTGGCTGTGCTGCAGAAGTAACCCAGGGCACCCATATGTAGCCCCACCACCTTTTCCCCCTCAGTGACATGACGACAAGGACACTACCTCGGTCGGGACCCTACACTGCGGCCCTGGCCAGCCATTTCCTAAGGAGGGCACCAACGTGTGTGGTGGGGTGCTGCCAGCACCACCACAGGTCCCTGCCCCACAGGGCTCCAGGGCCTCCCCAACTCAGAACAGCCTCCTGTGCTTCACACAGTGCCACACACCAAGACCTTCATGGAGAAGGTCACAGCTCTGACCCACGTAGCCCTCGTCTGTCTCTGGGTAGACGCAGGGGGGTCACACCCTAAGCAGCAAGGCCGTGAATGTCTGAAATGTGTCTCGAGCTCCTGTCCTGGTGCCACAGGGCCCCGGGCTCAGGAAGCACCATGCTCCAGAAAGCACCTTTGGGAGTGAGAGTTCACTCCCAAAGCCTCCAAACAAAACAAAATAAAGCAAAACTCAAACCCCTACAACACTGAACCCTGATGAGAGGTACCATGAAGCCTCTCATCTTTGCAGCCCCGCCTGCCTCCACAATGTCCAGGCTGGGCTGGCCGTAGGCACTTGGGGTGGCATGGGGGAGCTTAGGCATGGATTCTGTGGGACCCGTGCATGGTTTGCAGTTATGGTGTGCTGAGCTGTCACCCAAGGCTGGGAATGAGCCTCCAGGAACAGAGCTGTTCATGATGCTGCTCCCTGGGAACACAGTCACCTCACCTTACCAAAGTGTCCAAAGCTCACATTATGAGAAGTACTTGGGCAGGGTGGACCTGAGAGCCATAGGGCTCTGCACAATGCTGGGGAGAGGTGGTGTGGCTCTCACAGGTGGGTCTGCGGGGGGCCAGCCATGCCCACAACTAGAAACGCACCACATACTTTGCTTGCCTTTCTTAACAGAAGAGAAATGTGCAAAATAGAATTTCAGAATCCATTTTTGCAGGCAGAACCTTGGAACAAACTTTTCATGACTGCCCAGAGGCAAGGTCTGTTATAGGTAGCACCCCACCAGGGCCTGGAGGAAAACTGAGACCCTCGTCAGAGAGGAGGAAGAGGAGTTGCCCTCCTGACCCTCCAGAGGTCTGAATGAGCTCAGAGCCCTGCACAGCAAGTAATGGGCAAGACAGAGAAATCCCAACTCTACTCCATGACTCCTCTTCCCCAGCCCTGAGACCCCAGCTCCATTCCCAGGTCAGGGGAGGAGAGAGAGGGACTGGCCGGTGGGCCTGGGGTAGAGAGGGTGGGAGACCCAAATTCCAGGAGGAAAGTGCGATGTATGTGTGCCCTAGGCTTACGCACAGACGTGGGGTCCCCGGGGAGTATGGCAGGGGCTCTGGGCAGGAAGATGTGAAGCTCTAGACCTTCTGTTGCTGGAAGGCTGGGGCTTCCCCCAAGCCTTAGCAAGGGCCACCCTCTGCCACCAGTGATTTCTCAGTCCCTCTGGTAATGCTGGGCTCACCTCGTGCCCACTGCCCTTCCCTCTCAACTCGAACCCTGTGCAGAGGGCAGCACCCAGGAGCACCTTCCCACGTCCCCCTCCATGTGAAGCAGCCTGAAGGAGGCTGAGAGGCCCCTGCTCACTGTCCCTCACTTGGCAATCCAGGAGTCGGCTTTCAGGGAATTGATTTTTGGCCGATTTGCCAGGAGTCGATGGGTGGCATGGTGACTAATGGCCTCATCTCCTCCCAGGGGCCAGGTAGAGTGGAGAGAGGCTAGGGTTGGGCATGCATGTGGTCAGAGGAGACTCTGTATGGCTGACACTGCAGGCCCCGTGCCCAGGCTCACCCCACAGACTGTGCGCATTTCCTGCAGTTGGTCTGCTGTGATTTGCCACCGAGTCCAGGCTGAGGCAGGGTTGGGCAGCCAGGAAGGCCCACAGAGGCAGAGCAGCCCTGGGCCTGAGACTGGGAACCCTGAGATGTTGGGAGCAGGGGAGGGTACTGGGGACAGTGGCTGTGTCACAGGTGAGGCCTCTGGAGCTTCAGGTGTCAGGCTGGAGCCTTCCCAACATGGCATGGGGGTGCCTGAAGGAGTGAGGCCATCTTTCCAGAATCTTCAGCAGCCAGTCTCAGCCAAGAGGGACTGAGCAGGACCCTGGTGGCAGAGGGGTGCTGGGGATGCCAGGCCTCCTCTGCCACCTCATGAAGCATCTGCCTGACCCTGGGATCTGTGCCATAGGGTGAGCATGGAGTGAACTGTATCCCCCGAAATGCAGCCTGTTACCCCTAATTCCCAGCATCCAGCCTGCATGAGGCCATCCTGGCCTAGAATGGGCCCTCGGTGCCATGTCACCTCCTAGAGGCCAAAGGACTCCTGGACCCACAGGGAGGAAAGCCAACTGAAGACAGAAAGAAGTTGGAGCAGTGCTGCCACTGCCCAGGGAGCCCTGGGCACAGGGCTGGGAGAGGCAGCAAGGATGCATTCCCCCAGCTCCAGCCTTCAGACAATAAATCCTGTGGCCCTGTGTGCAGCATTTAGGAGAGCTGGTGGTGCTTGGAGGGACCTTGGAGTTGGCAAAATTCCTCCCACCTGAGGAGAAGCCATCTCAGGATGTTTCAGAGGACAGGCTGACCCAAATCCCACCCATGAGACCCCCCCTCTGGAACTCAGCCCTGGATCTAACATTGTGGTAACAGCTGGCACCTGCACACTGAGCACCAGTGGGCAAGACAGCAGGCCTATGCTGCCCAGAGCCACCAGGCCATCAAGGCAGGGGAACCTAAGTCCAGGAATGGGGAGACTCGCATCGGACAAGAACATGCAGTGAGGACTCCAGGTGTCATATGGCTATGAGGGAGCGTTAGCGAAGCTTGTGACCCCAAGTTTCGATGGCAGTGAAGTGGTGGTGTCACTGCACCCTGATGAGGCCCCTTGCATATAATACATGCTATCCAAAGAGCCCAGGAGTGCAGGGCCTGCCCAGCCCAGGCACCCCAACCCCCTCCTGCCAGCTGCAGGGTAGGGCCCAGGGTTTCCTTGTGCTGGGGAGGATGGAGGAAAAGGACCAGGCTTCTGGCATGGTGGTCCCCTACTGTGCAGAATCAGGCAGGGCAGGCAGTTGAGAACCACTGTAGCGACAGCCTTTCCTAAAGCCACCAATAAACATTCCAGAAAGAGCCCCAATGGGCCTTGGACCCAGAGTGTGGTTTCCAGGCCACCACCAATGGGGAGCCTTATAGGGGCTGCGGCACTGGGCCCACTGGGCTATGGAGCAGAACCTGTTAACGTTCCTGTCTCCAGGAACCGTAAGCTTCACAAATGCTGCCAGGTGAAACTCTTGTCTGGGCCCAGGGCCAGGACAGAGGAAAGCCATTCATCCAAAGGTGTAGAGGTGATAAGGACCACTCCCGACCAGTCCTGTGTGGCCCACTGTGGTCTGGGTCCCAGGGCCAGAGGTCAGTGGCATCCCAGCCAGTCTTAAAGGCAGACGGTTCTGATCACACAGAGTACTGTGCTGCTTTCTTGGTTCCTGACAGGAGCCCTAAGCTGTACCCAGCAAGGTCGCCAGCACAGCCACGACACAGGAACAGCAGGAGCCTGCTGCCTGGTGGTGCTCTGGGCTCCTGGCTGTCCCCACCATGGCAGCTACTGCAGCAGAACAGGTCACAGACTATAAGAGCAATGGATTTGGGGCCTCACAGCAGGTAGAGCTGGGCACCAGCACCCACTGTGTCTGCCCACAAGGCCACCCCTGCTAGGAAAGCTCTGGACCCGACTGGCTGCCACCCCCAAAGCACCTGCTGTGTGCAGAGCTGTTGAGTTGTGCCCTTAACTCTCCCAGCATCTTCACCCCACGCTGTCAGCCACAGAAGCCACGTCCCTTCACAGCAGGCACCCACAGACATCTCGAGATCTGACACAGGGCGAAGACAGGTTGAGTGTGAGTCTCCGGGCATGAAGCAGAGGACGACCTGGCTGGCCCTGTGTGGTCCCCAGGAGGTCCCGGGTGCCACAGCCCGGCACAGGGCAGAATAGGGCCTGCTCTTCCTCTCCTCTCAAGCCATGGGGACTCTCAAGGTCTGGAGAACCTGGGTCCAGGGCAGCCTTCAGACCCACAATCAGGGAGGGAGGGCAGTTGGGGTGGGCAGTGACCCAACCACAGGCCTGGCCCTTAGGCAGCTCCAGGATAGGCCCTAGCATGGGCCAGGCTACCTCCTCCCTTGGCATCTGCAGTAGACACAGGGCTGGTGTGTGTGAGGCTGAGAGTCCCCAGCACAGCTGAGGTGCAGCAAAGCTAACTGACCAGACCGAGCGCTAGCACAGCAGAGCATCTTCCGGCTGTTCCTTGGGCTCCCTACCAAAAACACAGCCCCAGCAAGAGTCCAGCTGCCTGATTATCAGCTGTGTGACCTTGGGTAGATTCCGAGCCCAGGAAAGGACATGGCACCCTGCAGCACTGGGGGAGACATGGACAAGCATGGGTGGCCTCTGATGGCCCCTCCAGAGCCCTGAGCCCTGGTGCAATGGTGTCAAGAAGAATCAGTGACCTCAAGCACTAAGGATATTTGCTGGAAGAACTAGGGCTTCTAACAATCCTAGAAGCCAGAACAACCTCTTGGGACCTCCTCAGGTTACCACAGTGGCGCAACGGCTCCCTTTCTCTCTCCTCCCTCTTGTGTCTCAGCTCAGGCTGCTGTAAGGGAAATGCCACAACCCAGGTGAATGGCAGAAATGTGTTGTTTTTTACAGTACCAAGGCTGGAAGGTCCCAGTCATAGCCCCCGAGCTGCAGACAAGGGTCACCTCCCCAGTTCTCAGGCAGTGCCTTCCCCAACCCTCTCACAAGGACCCTCAGGCCTCTCCTATCCTGACTTCGCCACCCCAGGAATGATGATTCCAACACACGAATTTGGGGGAACATAAACGGTCAGGAGCCTGGTCTCTCCCTCTGACCTCTGCTTCTGAGTCTCCTTTGCCTCCTCCCTGAGACCCACTGCCCTGGCCAAGCTTTGCCCCTCCCCCTCAGGGCTCATCTGGTACTGGCCCTGTGATGGTGACTCTGAGTGACCTCCCACTCCAGGACACCTGACCTCACTGTGTTAGTTCATGCTCCAGGACAGCCTGCCCTTGTGCCCCCTGGGCTGTGGACTCAAGATGAGGTGAGCCGACCTGTGTGTCTAGACCCACTGTTTGGCCTCAAGCAGGTCACCTGTTTCCTCTAGCAGCCTGGTATATCCCATCCTATATCCTACAGTAGACATTAGGATTATGTACAGGGGCCCAGATGTGGGGATCCCACAGAGCCACCATCAGTACAGTGCCCTTCAATGTAAGCTCCATGGCCTCTCAGGGGCTCTCCTCAGGTCCTAGGAGAAGACACACCCATACTGCACTTTTCCATCTCTACCCCAGAGTGAGACCACACCAACACATCTGTGACAGAGGTCAGGGACACAAAGACATAGACAGGAGGCCTCAGGCAGGAATATAGACCTCTCAGCCTTCAGGGTGAGCACACGTCCTGGTCTCTACAGCCCTGTGACCCTGGCCTGTGTGCTAATAATTACCTTAATACATGTATTGGTGGCTGAGGGTTACATAGTGTCCCTGGGCACCTGAGCTGGAACTGAGCCGCAGTGTCTGGCAAAGAGGCCAGGAGCCAGCCAGCCATCTCCTCCCCGCTTCCCTTCCTCCTGCCAGGCACATTCTGCTTCTCAAAGTTGCCTCTCAGCCCCCAGCAGCAGTCTCACTGCCTTGGACAGCTCTTCCAGGGAACTGTGTCTCTTCCTTCCTCTCTAAAGGAAGTGCAGAGATCACAGAGATTTTTCTGAGGATGCAAAATATTTGCTTTCCTGCGATCTCAAGAGGAAAGTGGTTAAAAATGTGATTACAAGGTTGTTTATTAAGTCAAGATATATTTTATCACTTTATTATGTCAACAGTATCGAGTAGGTTGATAACTTGATTTTCAGGGCTGATGCAGAAGCTTGTTTATGTAACTGTGCTAATAGAGGAAAAAATGGATTGGTTATTAACAACACATTTCATTAATTTTGATTGGGTTAAAAGATTAAAGACTCAAATTACTTTGCAGTTGCTGGATTGGTTTCTGATAGGACTTCCCTGTATCACGTTGCACTAAATCAGGCACCAATGCCTCATTTTGATTATTAAAAAAAAAGTTGTGCCATTAATTGGATTGTGCCTGAATTACAAACATCTTTTTTATGTAACAATGGGTGTTCTCACAGGTGACACACAGCCGGGGTAATCCCAAGAGGCCCAGGGTTCTGCCTGCCACAGGAGCTGATGTCCATCTCCAACAAAACTTTCCTAAAAGGAAAAAGGGCCGTTACCCCACCGCAGATGCCACCTTTCTATGCAGGATCTTCACCTTGTCTTTCTGTGTTCTCTCCCTTCCTGTGACACCCTCCGCTGGAGATCCAGGGAAGGGGGCGGGGCCAGTCCTCGCTTCCTATGACAGCAGAAGACTGGCTTTGCCGGTTGGGGAGCTAAGACCTGAGTCTTCTCACAATGACACAATGTGATTGCCGCACACCACAACGTGATGCGCACCCCAAGGCAAGGGCAGAGTACGCAAGGGTGTGAGGCACCGGGGTCACTTTCAGCTGCGTGTATACAGGCAGAGAGGCTGTTTGAGTAAAATAAAGAGGTATTTTCAGCCAGCAAGATAGGCAGGAGCTGACACGCCTGACCCATCCGTACTGGGCAGTCCCACCACTGCCCTGGCCATAGCTGCCATGGTCATGTGGGCCAGTGCCATGGCTTCAAATGCTTCCTCCGTGTTGTCCAGACCTCAAGGGAATCAAGCTAATCAGAGCCACACAGCCACTAAGTCAGCCTCCTGCGGCAGTGTTTTGCTGTCACCGGCATGAGACTCTGAGGCAGAATCTCAAGCACCTCACCAGAGCAGTGCTCAGGTCAATAAGCTTCTGGAATTCCCATCACGCTGTAGTCTGCAGCCTGGCACGTTCTGCTTCCCTAGGTGGCCTCATTCACAAGGACAGATTCCATCAACCAAAGCAGTCTTGCTGCAGAAAGACGCCCTTGAACGAGGTTGCTGCGTTTTCCCATTCTCTTCCCAGTTCCCAGTGGAAGGGGCTCAGCTTTCTCCCTGATTCCGAGTTTATCTTTCACACCTGTGTGTTTGTCCATCTTGGCTAGAATCATGCAAATGCATGCTTGCCAAAAGGAAACAATGCATGCTGGGTGGAAGGGTTAGCAAAGCTGATTTCAGTACTTACTCTTCAAGTATTCTTATAATAATAAAATGATTTGAGAACAACAAAAGAATCCTTTAGTTCTTAGTTTATTCATGCAAACTGCCCATGTGGCATATTTAAAAGATCCAAAATACCAACAAATGTTTCCTTTCTCCATTTTCTTTGTGGGGTTTTGCCCTCTAAAAGGAAAATGCTGTGATTATTCAGAGACTGTGAATATAATACATGCACATTTAATGTAAAATTTTCAAACTTTATAGAAGTGTTTTAACATAAAAATGGAACTTTCCCACCTTTGTGCAGACAGCCATTTGAACAATCCCCTACACATTCTCTTGTATGTGTGCAATTTGTTTTACATAACTGAATGCCTGCTGTCTATATTTGTTCTGTTCTTTCATCTACTTATCATATCGTAGGCATCATTCTATGTCTAGTGACAGTTTCTGTTTTAGTTTTTGGTTGGTTGGTTGGTTTTCGTGGTACTGGGAATTGAATTTAGGGCTTCGTGCATGCTTGACAAGCACTTACCCACCGAGCTACATCCTCAGCCCTGGTGACAGATTTTTAAATTTCTACATTGGCATTACCTAAACTTGAATTGAAACAAGAATTAGGAAAATAGTAGCTGGGGGTGTCATTCAGGGTGGAGCACTTGCCTAACATAGGCAAAGCCCTGCATTCCATCCCCAGTGTTAATTATGCACACACAAAAATAGGAAAGTAAATTCTTTACCTAATTATGAGGATTTTATTCCTTCAAATTTTGTTCCTCTTGCTAATGTTCAAGGTTCAAAAATACATCAAGAGTAAGCCAGAATTCTCTGATTTAATAAACTTTTGTACCTAAAACTTTCTTTAAAAGTCAGGGTAAACTAAGATGCTGATAAGTTGAAGCTGCCTCACATTTTCCACCCTCCTCTGTTTCTGAGCTAATACCTTCAGGACAAAGCCAGGGGAGGGGAAGGGAAGAAGGATGGGTTCTGCTTCTGGGTCATGCACTGAGGAGGCAGCAGCAAAGCTCTGTTTCCAGGTCATGCACTGCAGAGACACTGCTGGACCTCAGAGCTTCAGGAGGAGATGCAGGCAAGCTGCTGGCAGAATCGCCCACCCTTCCAGGCCAAAGGAATCCACACAGCAAGGCCTGGAGATGCTGTTCAGACAGAGCCCTCCTTAAGCCCCATTGGCGCCAGAGCAGAGTCACCATAAGTAACTCATCCATCCTCATCTAGCTGCTATGTGACATCACACCTTGTAGGGATGCGCTTCCAGGAACTCAACCCAGGAGCAACTAGTTAGGAGTACTGTTCACTCATTCACCATCTGTGTATCAAGTGTCTAAAGGTGAAAAACCCCGGAACAGGGAATGCAGCAGGACAAGGGGACTCAGGAGCCTCCATTGTGGAGCTTTAAGTGCGTGGGGCAGGGAGAAGAGAACTTTGCAAAAAACGAACATGACATGGAGAATTAGTGTGCGCACTGGGCAAAAGAAAGCAGCTAAGAGGAAAAGAGAGAGAGAGAGAGAGAGGTGTGTGTGTGTGTGTGTGTGTGTGTGTGTGTGTGTGTGTGTATGGGCGCATGTGCGTGTAGGGAGGCAGAGAAGGCTGACTTTTAAGTGAGGTGGTCTTCCTCTGTGCAACTTCACCAGGCTTCATTATTTCTCCTAGAAACTTTTGACGTCTCCATTGCATTGTGTAAGGTTATCTCCAAATAAAACAGTTTAATTTCTTCTCCAACCTACGCCTCTTTAATTTCTCCTTCTTGACTAAGTGCACTAAGGAATCTCCAGTGCAATATTGTGTTGAAATAGAAGGGACAGCATCCTTGCCTCATTGCTAATTTTAGTGAGGAAACATTTAGTTTTTCACCATGAGGTATGAGGTTTGCTGTGGGTTGTATAAAAAATAGCTTTCCTTTATCAAGCAGGGTTTTGTTAACTAACTTGCTCCAGGTTTTTAATGAGCATGGTTACCAGGTTTATCAAATGCACTTTCAGCATCTATTGAGATTATTTTATGGTTAGTTTTTCTATTTTAAATTATTAATTTTCAAATGTTAAGCCACCTATAGTTCCTGGATTAAACCACACTTCATTATGGTGAGTTATCTTTTTTATATATTACTGGACCAAATTGGCAAAACTTTGAGACTGTGGCATCTGTGTTCATGAGAGACGGTAGTTCGTCACCTTCTTATGCTTGGTTTTAGCAGCAGGGAAAGAAACGGGCTCTATAGAATGAATTGAGGGTGTTCCTTCTAATACCCTGGAAGAGCATGTAGAAGATAGTACTGGTTATAGTGGTTGTATATATGATTGTGGAAGGGTATTTTTTGGTTAAATTCATCAGTGAAGACGTGCAGACTGAGTTTTCTTTGTGGGAAGACTTTTAACTAACATTAATGTTCTTTTTAGACCCATGCTCGCTCTGTTCTGTACTTCTGCTCTGAGAGTACTGGCAGGTTAAAGACACTTGCTCCCATCACTGAAAGAGTCACACTTCTCAGAAAAACAGTTGCTTGTAATATTTCTTTACTGTCCTTTGGATGTCTATGGAATCTATCATAATGTCCCCCCTTCATTCCTGATATTGGTAATTTGTGTCTTCTCCCTGTTTTCCTGATGAGTTGGCCAGCCATTTATCTCTTTTATTGATCTAGACTAAGAATTACCTTTCGGCTTTATGGATTTTGCTCTAAATTTTTTGTTTTCTATTTCATTGATTTCCACTGAAATCTAGATTCTTTCCTTTCTTCTATTTACACTGGGTTACTTCAATATTCCTTTTCTGGTTTTTAATGTGGAAGATGGGGTCACTGATCTAAAAGATTACTTCTTGCCTACCACAGACTTTTCGGATATAAAGCCCTTCTTTCACAGCATCCCACAACATTTAATGCACCAGCGTTTTCATTTTAACTTAGTTCAAACTTTTTTATTTTGATTCTCTCTCTGACTCCTGAGTTATTTAAAAGTGTGCTGTTTAACTTCTAAAACTTTATGCATTTGCAGATATCCTTGTTTCTGAGTGCTACTTTAATACTGTTTTTGTTAGAGAATATGCATCGTGTTTCTCGAATCCTTTTACATTTGAGCCTTGTTTTATGGCCCCAAATGAAAAGAGTGTTTCTTCTGTTATTGTTGCATGGAGCATCATAAGCCAGCAGAGTTTTCTGATACTGACATTCAAATGTTCTGAATCCTTTCTGGCTTCCTGTTCACTTAGCTTTTATTACTGAAAAGATGTAAGTATTGAAATGCTATTAGACTCCCCCACTCTGCCTATATCACACAGAATGCTGCAGAGAACATCTTCCTGTGTTCCTTGTGGCATCTGTGTGCTTCTCTGATGTGCGTACAGCTCTCAAAGTCTTTCTGTTTTGTTACAGCGCTCACCTTCCAGAAAACTTGCACGCCTCAAGCTCCCACAAAGTATGTGAGGACCCTCATTTCCCCAGGCTTTTTCAGCTCTGTGTTTTCTCAGACACCAAGCTTTTTCCTAGAAAAGGTTCTATTCTATTTTCTTTTTTGGCCTTCACCTTCCTGCAGTGTCCCTTGGCTGTGTGGCCTCTGTACAATGACTTCTTTTGTTTGCAGTTGCCATGACACTGGGCCTAGTGACCCCTTCAGAGAAGTGACATCTGTGACGAAGGCTCTGTTGGGCATCGTAGGCGGCCCACAAGGGGACTCTGTCCCAGCCTGGCTCACCGATCTGCACCTTGGCTCTGTCCTTCCCTCTGTTCACACTTCCCCTTATGGTGGCAAAGCTATCACATGACATAAAGATAAACGAGTCAGACACACAGCGGCTTCCAGCTCTCCTCAGCTCTCTAGAGAACAGCTTCTCTATCGTTGAAAGCAGCTACACTCAAGGTAATTCCCTTGGTGCCTGTCAATGTCTGCAAATGGTGGAGGGACCCCAAGGGCTCCTAGACAGACGTCAAGGATGAGACAAAATGGCCCTATGCCTAAGGGACCTGAAGTCCAGGAGCAGATGAGAGGTATCCCCATCCTTTTCTCAGATGTTCACACCTGGGCAGATCACATACTGCCCACTGATTGCAGGAAGAAAACATCTTTTGGGTTATTTATACCTCAGCCGTCTCACTACCTATAGAAATGTGAAACTGTGACCTTCTAGAACATTACACACAGTTGTCCATAGATACATCCATCTTTTTGGCTTGCCACCTAACAGCTGGTGAGAAATGGCAGGAGAAGTTTATGTATTTGGATTGCTCTCCCTACCCCCTGCTGATGGCGCCAGGTGGTCTTGCAAGTATCAAGCTGTCGGCTGGCTCCTTGGAAGTGTCTCCAATCACTGCAATAGAGCTTCAGCAAGTGACCAGGGAGATGCCTGTTATGTCTGGAGAAGCCTCGGGGACAAGGAGCAACCACAGACAAGAGAAGCGTGTGTGGGAGGCAATTGCACTTGGGAGCCTGGGCCACCGCATCCACTGAGGGGTGGAGACAGCACCACAGGCTTCCAGAATAAAATTATCAACCCCAGGAAGAGACAGTCATTCCAGCGGTGGCTGATACTTCAGAACAGGTAGGACCTTTAAGCTTTTCATCTTCTTTATTCTCCATCAGAGATTTTCATAGGAGAACAATGTGAGTAGCAGGAAATATACGTGGAGAATTTCCCTTCTGTTCTGTCCTCAGAACACAAGGCCAACCCAGAGAGAAGTGAGGAGACTAGGCCCTTGACAGCACAGCCCTGAGTGCCTCCTTTGTTAGACAGTTGCCATGGGATGGGGGACAGGGTGAGGCTCCAGGGAGAGAAGATGGAGAATACCAACATGGCCTATCTTCTGAGGCCCTTGAAAGGCTTGGTCCTAATTAGACAGTCAAATTCTGACCAAGACACCAATAGATGCCCCTGGAGGTGGGCATGGAGCTAAGAAACCTGGCTCCATGCTGCTGAACTAGCTTCAGGTTCACAGAATGAGATTCTAGTATGAGGTACAGGTGTCTCTTGGGGTCCCCAAGGCAGGAGAGTCCTGGAAACAGGAGCACTCAGTGCTGGCCTGGCTTTTAATAGTGCCACCTACAGCCCACGAGGAGCCCTGCAGGGTGGAGCAAGCTTGTTTCTCAGGTCTTAGGACAGGTGGGACGGCCCCTGGACGTACAGACCCCATCTCACTTGCTCCACCTGGCACAAAGGATTTCTCCCAGGCCTGGACTGCAATTGCTGGCACTCTGGTGGGAAATACAGAGATTTATGAAAGCAGCTCCTTCCAGCAAGAACCACATAAAACCAGAATCCATAAAATATTGACTGGAAAAAAAAGATTGCAGACAGAGTTACATCGATTCTCTTTTCTGTATATTTTCTCTTTTTTTCTTTCTATTAAAGAAGCCAAATGTGTCTCCTGCTCCCTGAAATCACTCTATGTGCACCTGATCTATGCATTCCATCCCTCCTGCTGCCACCTCCAAGATGGTCCCTAGTGGTACTGCTAGGGTACCCCACCTGTGTGTGTGTGTGTGTGTAAGACCCACACACTATAGAGTGACTTCTGAAAAATAGGATTATAACAGCCTAGGCCAGGTGACAGAAGGCTTAGGGTTCCATCTGGCTTCCTGCCCAGTGTCCCCACTACCTTCTAGATTATTATTCGCTCTGAATACCCCACCTTGGCACTGGCTTTGTTTCTTGGGGCCATAGTGAGGACTTGCCACAAATTAAGTGGCCCGAAAACAACAGACTTCATTCTCTCACAGTGCTGGATGCTAAGTCTGAAGTCAAGGTTCTGGGGGCCCTAACTCTCTCTGGAGGTACAGGGAGGACCCTCTTGGTTCTGCCCAGGTTCCTGCAGTTCCTGGGAGCTGCGGAGGCATGTGACAGCATCACCTGTGTCTGTTTCTGCCTTCACAGAGCTATTTGCCATCTGTACCTGTGCCAAAATTTCCCTCTTCTCCTAAGGACGCAAGTCACTGGGTTAGGGCCCACTCTGATCAATGACCTTATGTGACCAACTACAGCGGCCGTGGCTATGTTTTCAAATATGAGCTTTTTCGAAGGTTCCAGGCAGAATCCAATGCACTTTCTTTGGTATACAGAGGCCAGCTACCTGGCTGCTCCCAACCCACTTTGTCTTCTGAGGTCACCACGCCCATGTTCCCGCATGCCTTGCCCCTTGTGTGGACCCCCGTGCTCTCACATCTCCACATTCAGTAGTGCAGATCTGGTGCCAACCCCTCCTCACCACCCCTCACCCTGGTTCCTGATCTGTTCTCTTCCAGGTTCCCCTTCCCACTGCCCCTCAGGGCACCTATCCCTGTGGCAATTTCCCAGGCCTTGTCTCTCTGGTGCACCGGTGATGAGTAGGTGAGAGTGCAGTGTGGCTGTTCCATCTGTGAGTACTGCTGGGCTCGACCCCGAGAACATGGTGGGAGGAGGCCCTGCCCAGTAAGGGACTGGGAACCCAGGAACCAAACCAGCAGCCACTGCTATGCCATGGCAGGAGCCTGCTGGTGCATGAGAACTGGGGAGTCCTCTTGCCTCCCTGAACCGGGATTTGGCCTGTTCTGTGCAGACTACATAATTCTCCTGGCTGCCTTTTCTTCCTTCTCTTTCTTTCTCTTTCTTTTCTTTCCTGTTGTTGAAGGATGAGAGGTTTATCTTGGCTCATGATTTCAGAGGTCTCAGTCCCTAGTCTGCCAGCTCCAAATGCAGGAACATCACGGCAGAAGGATGTGGCAGACACAGCTCTGTCAGGCCTTTCTGGTGAAGGGCCTCTGCAAGTGCTTGGGACACAAACCTTTGTACTGCTTGTCACCTGGAACTACCCCACTGTACCCTCTTAAGGAGCATTTCGGCCTGAGGGCCCCAACTCTACCATGACCCAGTCTCTGAGCTTTGGGCTCCTGTTTCCTTAGGATGACCACGGGCCTTAGAGCATCCTGGGCTTTACAGCAGGCAGGGCCAAGTTGGGGCTGATGAGATGACAGCCCAGGCAGACCCTGAACCCCAAGAGGTTCAAGTTAGTTTTGTCCCTGTAGATCCATCCTTGTGGAGCTGAGGTTGGTTCCTGTCCATCTGGGGCCTCCTGGAAACAGGAATATTTTTAGCCAGCTATTTCATGTGGTTTCCAGCAGTGCAGACAGAGTGGGGCAGAAAATGCCCATGCAGAATCCTTGCAGGATCAGGGTAACAGGGATGACTTCAGGGATACGGGGGCTCTGCAGTGGACCCCGAGGTGCTGCTGCATTTCTCCCCACATCTGACCCTGTGCTACTGAGATACCTTCTGGAGCCCTAGATGTTACCAGCTCCAGCAGAACTGGAGGCTCTGAGCCAAGGCTGGGAAATGTGATTTTCCTCTTCCTGATTCAGTGGAGACACAAAGTTCCCAAGGTCAGTATTTTTAGACCTTGTTCAGTGTCTTAGCTACTTTTCTCTCATTGCTTAAATAAAACATCCCTCCCCCAAAGCTAAAGGAGGAAAGTTTTATTTAGCTCACAGTTTGTAGATGTTTTGGTCCATCCTTGGCCAGCTCCAAGTCAGGATGGCTTCACAGGAAAAACAGTTCAGGGCAGGCAGAAGGCAGCAAAGCCACAAGGGATGACCAGCTCTTTCCATCCCTTACATCTTATCTAGGCTACTTAGGGTGGGCACCACACCCTTTGTCCTAGTGCCCTTCAGCCTAGTATTGCACCATGAAGCAAACCCAGTGTCACACACTCTAGATTCAGCCACCTGTGAAAAAGCCCCATCTTTGATTGCATGAGGTTTTGGGGGACATCTAGACATAGCCATAGCAGTTGGTGATCAAAAAGTCTACACCCTGGGGCTGCTCTTGGGACATTGGAGATGTCATCATCAGATACCTCCAGCTGTTCATCCTTCTACCACAGAAAGCAGGCACCTGAGCTCCACCCTCCCCCAACATGCCCCTTTCTGCCCTGGGCATCACCCCTCCCTCACACTAAGCCCAGCCCTGGCCCAGCAAGGAGTGCCTGGACACCAGCCCAACTTCCAAAATGAGCCAGGCAGAGACAGCCTCCAACCCAGAGGATGCCTCTGGGAAGCAGAGGAGGACCCCCCAGCCTGGGAGCACGGGTGGGGCTACAACAGGATATCATGGGCCAGTGGAGACAGTGGAGTGGTGGAGGGGAAGAGGAACAAATGTACAGCAGCTTGGTACACGTGTGCTGAATTGTCCTTGTGTCTGCAAGCAGCTGCTCTGGGGGCTGTCATCACTGTGGTCCCCCACGTATTTTCACAGCCTTAATTAAGTCTCCCCAAGACTTTGGACTTGACAAGTGCTCTTCACAATAACCTGGCAGGTACGCCCCAATGGATGCCACCCTAATTAAAGAGAAAATTGAAAATCTTCACACCTCCTGCCTGGCTGTGAGGAGAAATGTGAGCCCTGGAAACCTTTCTGCTTAGAATTTCACTGAACCATGCGAACACAGCCAGCACCAAGCGGGACTTGCAGCAGGTTAAGAGACAGGAACCTGAGGAGGACACCACGATGGGGAGGCCTAGCCCACCATGCAGTGCCCCTCAGTGAGACCACAGACAACCCCAGTAGCCAGAGCTCATGCCCTCGGGAAGTCCCTAGCCCTGGTGAGCTTCTGTCAACCAAGAGCGATACAAAGGCTAAAGTAAAAGCAAAATCAAGTTCAGCACAGCAATAGGTACGCGTGGGCGCATTCCAGAAGCTAAAAGTAGGGCGTCCTGAAGGAGAAAGCTGGAGGCAGTCCTTGCCACAGAGGCTGATGAGGGTGTGCCTGATGGGCTGGTGACCCCTCTGCAAGGCTGCTTGGTTCTGGCAGAGTCATCTGTGATGGTCACTATGAAGCGGTCCCTTATAGGAACCCTATGTTGCAACCTCTCAGCTTCATTTACTTTTTTGTTAGGGTTGACACTAGTGACTCCATCTTGATTCTGACACCTTTCACACATCCAGCCAACAGCCTATGCCAAGGTGACAGCTTCCAGACTCCATTGTCCTCTTCTGCTCAGGCACCTGCTTGCTCTATGGCAAATTTCCTTCTGGGTCCTACGTGGCCCTCAGAACCAGGAACTAAGGGAGCTTCAGCCAAAGCCCTGGAGGACTGGAGTCCTGAGTTAGACTTGGACAGTGAGCTTGGATGTGGGTTCCCTCACAGCAGAGCCTTCACACCCCTAATCACAGCCTACTGCAGCCCCAGGAGAGCCCTCGGGTCCTGGGTGCTTGCAGACATGGAGAGAGAAAAAAAACATGTACTGTTTGAAGCCACTTCTAGGAAAGTAGCAATACAGCAAGAGATGTGTAGATCCAGCCCTGAAGGTGGAGACAGCACTGACTGAGGGCCTTTGAGTGAGGTACAGTGGCACTGATAGGGCTATGGTGTGATGCTCTGCACCACTTCCTGCCATGCAGGGCCCATGAGCGGCTTCTGGCCCATCTACCCCTGGGGCAAGGTGATCCCACTGGTACAGATCCTCAGCCTCCAGTGCCCACACTGCCACTCCAGAAATGATGCACAAGGCTGTGGGGGGATGTTTGAGATCTAAACCAAGTTCATAACAAGTAACTTCCGGGAGGGTTTTTAATTCCTTCTACAAACGAGACACTCTGCGCTTTGTAACCACACGCGCGTGTTTGTTCTATTTCTTTTCCCATGGGTTAGATTCATGAGCAGCTTCCCAAATGATCTCATTTCCACTGTCCGGTTTCCCTGAATTGATTTCATTGGTTCATCTGTGATATATCCGTTATTCACTGACATGGCTCTCCAGCTTTGATCACGACCAGGCCGGGTTTGTCTTCAGCCACCCGCCTGCATGATTTGTGTCTGTGGTCTTCCAGAAGTGCAAAGCCTGAGTGGATGCGCTTCCTGTCTTGCTCCCACCTCGCCTAGTGATCTGCAGATGTATGAACCAGCTTCCCCTCCATGGTGGCCTCTGGGCACACTTCCTGTCACGCCTGCTTCCTGCGCGACAGAAACGTGCACCAGCACAGAATGCTTTTCAGATATCTGTGGACCTGGCGCTGGTTTCCCACTGTTCCCTTATTTCTCAGGTTACTACCAATGTGACACTTGCTGCAGGCACAAGGTGGCTTCATGGGTCTCCCTCACTTATTAAGATTCTTTACTCTGTGTTTATCCAAAATAAATGAATTTTTGTAAATGTCTCCTGGCATGCCCCAGTATATATACCACTATACCACTATATATACCAGCAGAGATTCGAGGTTGGTGGAGTCACTAGGTGGCCGAACCATGCATTCCTGCACCGGCTAATGTGGCCCACAACTTCTGGTGCTGACTTCGGCCAGACAGGGTCTCTGCTTCAGAGAGCAGAGGCAAGACAGGCAGCTTCTATGCAATATAGAGATCACAGTGCTGTGTGGGTGCCACTGGCTTGGGAAGGCAGGGAAAACGGGTGACATTCCAGCTATAAGCTAGCCAACTCGAGGCCAAAGGGAGGAAGGGGCAAGGGAGCAAGACCCCCTCCTTGAGCCCCAGGCCACATGAAGCCCACATAGCTGTCCGAATGTCTTGTTCTTGTCTGAATCTCTTGTTCTTAACTATAGCCTCAGTGCCCGGAGGGTGGCAGCACCACCCCCCTTCTCAGTCTCTTTTCCTGCCAGGGCATGGAACTCATGGCAAACGCCAGCTGCCCCTCCTTCCTCCCTTTTCTCCTTTGTCACTCAGCAAGCATCAGAGCAGGCTGTGGGAGCCCTTCCCACAGGGCAGAGACCCCACACCGACGAGGGGGACACTTGTGCATGCACTGGCACCTCTAACTTCTGCTGCCCAGGAGACCCCAGCACCACCGCCCCCATTCGGTGTCACTGCAAACTGCCAGCCCCTCCACTCCTCTTCACAGAAATTGACAGAGGGTGAAGGGGTGGAGAAGTAGGGGGGGGAGGAGTGGAGAGATGGAGGGCTGTGAGGGGATGGAATTAAGCCATGCATTTTCACATCCTTGCAAATCCCAGTTTTGTGTTTCCTGAACACACAAAAAGAATCGGGTGGGCCACTATGCATCAGTCAAAAGCCCAGGCCTTCACTGGCACCGGCTCCCCAGAGCCTCAGCCCCCTCTGGCTACACCCAAAGCCATGAGTGGCCCACGGCTCACCTGTGTGCATCTGTAGGTCCCACAGACCCTGGGCTTCCCCCCAAAAGCACAGCAACCTTTGTGGAAATGTCTCACCATTCTGTACACCTGCCGCAGAGACAGCTGCATGTCTTTCTTAAATGGAAACCATAAAGGTAAGTCATAGGCCAGGGAAACAGTTTAAGACAAAATGTCTCAGTAGCATTTACTGCTCAGACAACAAATACAGAGGAGTTCGTGCAACACAGAGACGCAGCACAGGTACAAAGCAAACAGCGCAGAGCTACTTCAAAAGGATCAGGGGCTCGCACGAAGACCCCAAGCCCCACCCATTCCACGGACTGAGCTGCAGGCAGCAGGCTGCCATCCTCTGAGCACCTCACCTTTGAGATAACCATGCCCTCGCTTTTCCAAGCTTTTGCTGCTGCGATTGGAGTCTCTAAACAGCAGGGCAATGTATCTGGACTTGTAAACGGCTTCATGCCATCTGTACTCTTCTGTGTCTTCTTCTTCTCACCATCGTGTTTGGGAGATTCGCCTTGGTGAAGCCTGCAGCCAGCATCCATGTCGCGTCTGTATCATGCAGAGCAGCTGCCTGCCCTATCAGAGATGGGGTTCATTCTGGCTTGGTTCCTGTGTTGGTCACCTGGGAGCAGAGCAGCCCCTAGTATTCTTGTTAGGGAAACCTGAGGGCCGGGGAGGGTGTGTCCCTTCTGGTGTCTACTCAGAAGTTCAGTTCCCTGGCCACGGAGTGCATGCGGCCTCAGACTCTTGCAGTGCCAAGCCCTGTGGCAGGCAACATGCCTGCCCTTTTAACTGTCCTCCTTCAGTGCGAAAGTGGAATGGAAGCTTTATTTTACACTTTTGTTTTTTAATTTTTCTAATTGTGGTAAAATGTGAATCATGTAAGCTCTCGTATTTTATGTGCGCTGTTCAGGAGCATTAAGCACACTTCCATTACTGGGCAACCGTAGCACTATCCTTCATCCATCGTGGCAGCTTCCAGCCCTCCGCTCTTGTGAATGGTGCTGCCATGAGTGTGGGTGTGCGGGCACCTGCTCAGCCCCCCCCCCCCAGCTTCCAGGCACGGGCCCCACAGAGGGTGCCACGATCACAGTCATTGCTGGTCCTGGGGAAACTCCATGCTGCTTTCCATGGCAATGGCCCCGCTTGACCTCCCTGCCCACCATGAACAAGGCTTCTGATTTCTCCACAGCCTTGCCTGCACTTGTTTCTGTTTTTGGTTTGGGCTTTGGAATTCAGGCGGGTTTTTTATAGTAAGCATCATGGCCTGGGGCAGGTGCGACAAGTGGAGCCTGAGACAGGAACCCTCCTCTCAAAGGTGGGGAGCAGTGGGCAAGGAGGAGCTCCAGGAAGAGGTGGTCCCAGCTGACCTCAGGGCACTCCTCAGCCAGAATGGCACCCCAGAGCCAGTCCCTCCACGGGCCAGGTCGGGTCCCCTGTAGGCATATGCCTCTTGCTCCTTGATCTTGGCCTGTCCAGGGTGAGGTGTGGTCCCTGTGACCCCAACTTGGGCAGTTATCCCAGGATGGAACAGCTGTGAGCTGAGGCCAGACAGCCAAGATGTGGAAGAGTATCCATGCAGCCTGCAGTGCCTTGGTTACCCGCAGATGGCCCCTGGATTTGTCTGCTCTCCAAGAAGTATCTATCTATGGGGGACCCCATTTTCCCATGGGCCACCTGTATTTTGGTTTTGGTCTATACTTAACAGATCCTTTGGCATTGTATGAGCTGGGGTCATCCTCTTCCTCACTTTGACTGATTACTGACTTCCAACTACAGGAGGAATGGCCCTCCAAAAGAGGGCCTCTTCACGGGAGCCAGGGAAGGGGTTCAGGAAGCCCCTCCAAGCCTCATGTCTGAGCAAGCTATCATTCCACCAGCCTGTCTACCAGAAAGTTGTAAAATCTGATTAAAGTAAGGAGAGGACTACATTTCTCACAACACCTTCTGCTGGAAATTCACATTTAGAGCTATTCAGTGGAGGCAGATTTAATTAAGATTGGATTGCAAGTGCTGGAAGTGGTGTTAGAATTCAGGGCTTAGCCTCCTGGAAACTCAGCCGATGTAACAGGCTAGATTTAGGGGATTTGAGATAGGTTTTTCTGCAGGCTGGGTTTCCACATGCCTATTAATATGATGAGTTTAGGAAGCAATCCATATCCCCCTCTGATTTTTGGCATTAGAAACATCCCCAAGGGAAGAGGGAATTAGCACTTTCTGTCCTGTCTCCTGTGCTGCAGGCCATGACCTCAGGACTCTTCTCCCAGCCAGATGGTCCAAGTAGTGGGTGGAATAGTGGTGTCCACCATCAGCAAAAATATAGAACCTTGCTTGGACAGAGAGCTTTTGTAGATGTCATTAGTTAAGGATCTTGGGATGAAATCATCCCAGGTTTAAGGTGGCTCCTGCCAAGGACAAGTGGCTTTGCAAGAAGGGGAGACACAGGGGGAGGTCAGGGAAGGATGGAGACAGATTGCAGCCACAAACCCAGGAGACCAGGGGCTCAAGAGTCTGGGAGCCACAGGAAGGCTCCTCCTGGGAGGGTGCATGTCCTGCTGGCACCCTGACTGAGAACTGTGGCCTGCAGAAGTGGGGGAGAAGTGCTGGAGTGAGTTGGCAGGAGCCCTCCACCCTATGCGGTGGATTCTGCACACCACTGTCCTGTAACCTTCTCTGGGGCTGGAGCTTGGAAGCAGCCTCTGTGCTCTGCTGCCACCTCTCAGGACTTCCAGGCACACTGGTGCCTGGGAACATTGTCAGGTGGCTCTGGGCATGGAGTACAGTGTGACCGGGCTCTCGGAACACCTGGGGCTGAAGCACTCACTGCAGAAGCATCACTATGAGCCTGGCTGAGGTCCTCCTGGTTGGACTGGCTCTGGCTCAGTTGCTCAGCTCTGCTGGGGAGGAGCAGGTGCCCAGGCTGCCCTGCTGGCAGTGGGAATGCAAAGCCATCTGCAGCTCTGGAGCCACCCACCCAGTCCACCGTGTCCTCAGTGGAAGCCAGGCTTGGGGACCTCCACGCCTCCCCCTTTAGCGTCGTCCCACCCTTGCTTTGGGGCTCCTGGGTCCTCTCCTCCTTCTGGCTCCTTAAGACCCAACCTGTCTCCTGCAGCTTCCTGGCCCCCTTATGTGCTCACTAGCACCCTTCCCGGATATGGGCCATGCTGGACCTCAGAGTTGGGGATGCACAGTGGCTCTTACCAAGTCTAGTCCCCAAGTCCACAACACTGTGAAGAAGGAAAGGCAAGCATTTTATCCAGTCAACGTGAATTCCTGCTCTGGGCAGGTGACCACTTGTAAGTCAGCCAGCCCAGCCTTAGTTTAAAGCCATGGCTGTCAGCATCTGATGCGGCTGGAGCTGATGCTGGGTATCACACAGAGGGACAGTCCCCAGCCCAGGTCAGCCCCACCACTAAGAACACCTGCCAGGGACATCCTGTGCCAGTCTGTCCCCACTGCCTAATCAATGCCCCCTTGTACCCTTGCTGCATCCTTGGGTCACCAAGTGTTTCTGTGACCCATGGGGCTCCTCCTCTCATCGCAGACCCTGAGTCAGCTGGGAAGAAAGAGCTGGGCATGGCTCAGCGACAACACAGTGAGGTGACATATGGCCCCTCACACTCCCCAGCTTTTCTCCAGGGACCCCACATGGGTGGCTCATGCAGACCCTAGTGGCCAGCAGTGGAGAGGGCCAGCTGCCCCAGCCCTGTCCTGTCCCTGCCCAAAGCGTCATCCTCCTCAGCCCATGGTGACAGACGTGGCTCTGGTCTCAGAGAAGCTGACCTCGCTTTGGCCCCACAGCGACACCTAGAGGAGCAGCTTCTGTCCGCAGCGGGGTGCTGTGGCATCCCCCCTGGCTGCAGGGCTGTAGGACCTGATGCCCCCATCTCTGCCCCTAGCCATCTGTGGCCTTCTGTCCTAGTCAACCCTCTTTTCCTGTGGCAGACAAGGGTGGGAAACCTGCTGCCCAAAGGGCTGTCCCGTCCACTCCACCTGCTGAGCTTCCCTGACCCAGCAAATACTGAAAGCAGAGCAAGATGTTAGGGCGAACTGGCATCCCTCCGATCACACTTTACAGGGGCTCTGGCTCCCTGGGGCAGCATCAGGCACAGCTGTGTGGGGCTCAGCTGGCAGCTGGGTGCACAGGAGGACAAGTGCCATCCCCAGATCAGAGCACTCTACTAAAAAGCGGTGACTCCACCCACTTCTGTTTCCATATCTACCTGCAACTGCAGACAGTAAACTGCGGCCATGGCTTCACTGGCCTCTCTTTTCTGGTTGAGCCTTTGCTCCCAGCCTGATTCCTTCCCTGCCTCAGGAAGTGGTGCTGCAACACATGACCCACACTGTTAGGAGAGAGTCCCCAGCCGCTGCTCCCCACAGGAAGTTGGAGCAACAGAGACTGCTGGGGTCCTGAACAGGAACACAGGCCCAGGAGAGGGCATGCCTCCCAGTGTGGCAGGACCCCATGGCCAGCTTCCAACTGACAGTACAGGGCAGAGGGGTAGCAGCAGGGTCACACCCGCCGAGCCTGTCTGAAGGACTCTACGCCACATGGGCTCTGGCCCACACTCCTCTCTGCCTGGCCCTCAGGCCATCTGCCCGGCAGTCTCTTCTGTCTCCCCATGTCTCTCTCTGGCTCTGTATCTCTACCTCTCTCTCATCCCTTGCTTCAGACCTCAGATGCCACCTTGAACCCTGGGGAGAGACCCAGTGTGTTGAAGAGCTCAGACAGGCACCCACCAAAGCCCAAAGACACTGCGACAGCCTCGTAGGTAAGCATAAGTCTCCCCAGCTGGTGCCATGATAGACACAAGCCTGCCCACACCTGGCTCAGCCTCCTGAGTGGATTCTGGTCTGAGAGAAGCTGAGTGTCCACCGTGAAAACTGCTTGAGCAATTTGCCCAATTTGGTCACTGATGTCCAGGGTGGCTGTCGGGCATCACCAAAGACCTTGTGCACAGCTACTAAAAGCCTTACTTTCTCTTCATGCACCAGCAAGTGGGAGTAAACCTGTGTGGGATGAGCTCTGTGTCTTAGAGGGCTGCCTCCTGCCCTGCACCATGGTCCTCCCACTCCATCCAGGCAGTTTCTACTTCCCCAGCGACCCCTTTTGCCCTCGCTGGGTGCCAGAGAGGGGCTAGATCCTCTCTTTGGATGACCAGTTCTGAAGGCCCAATGTTGCAGGTCAGGGCTGAAGCAACCATGACTTCTGCCTCTCAAAAGGCCTGGTTCTGGAAAGGGTGTAGTCACACGATAGGACAGTCACCCGTGCCTGGGGAGTGTGGCTCCCCAAGGCCAGTGCTGAATTCTGGGCTCCAGGGGAACAGGATGGACCACCTGTCCCCAGATGGCCTGTGCTGAGAGCAGAGGTGGCTGACACCCAGGGCCCCGAGCTATGGAGATGCATGCATCTAAGTGGCTTGAAGACCCAGAGCACAGAGCTGCACCCTGCCCTTCTGAGCACCGCACAGGTACAAGATAACTGCTGCTTCAGAACGAAGGCCTGCACCACTAACTCAGGCATCCCTGGGGACATGTGATCTGCAGGAGGGGGGAGAAGGGAGGAGGTGCAAGCCAGAGAGACGCACCAAGGAATCTTATTAATTCTCACTGTGCACTATTAATTACGTGAAAATTAAATTGGCAATAACTCAAGCGGAAGCCTTCACTTTGCCACCTCTCCCCACCAAGGAGTCGACTTGCTCTTAATTAGCACAGGGACCCCTCCGCTGACCTCCCTGTTCCTGGCTCCCTGCTTGACCACGTGTGTCCCAGCACCCACTGGGCCCTGTGATTGAAGGGGGGTTCAGCCCCTCTCAGAAATCCCAGACACAGGAGGACAGCACCTGGGCTGTGGGAGGGGTGTCCAGTGCCTTCTCAGGAACTGTGGGAGGGACAGCAGGAGGGGACACTGGGTCATGCCTCTGACGTGGGGCTGTCCTGGTATGGCCGGCCCCAGTCTGGACACCTGTCTTCTGATCCCTGTGCCCTGTGTTAGCAGAACGCATAGCTCTACATGGTCACAGCCCCAGGGCCACATCCCTGGCTGCTGGGAAAGCCACTGATGGTGAGTGGGTGCCACCATCCTGCCCAGGAGTTCCCATATTACAGGTCCCAACCTCCGGTCAGGAGTACCCCTGCCACTACCACTGTCCAGCATAGCTGGCTAACAGCACTGCTGGCCCCTGCAGGGGAGCTTTTGTGGGGATCCAGGGCTCCACTACCTGGGGGGCCACCATCCTCTTCTTACTGGATGCACTGCCTTGGGAGCTGCCTGGTTGGCAACTCTTTTGACCATGCCCAGTGGATCAATCACCATTAACAGGGCAGAGGCTGCAGCCAAGGCCCAAGAGGCTCCTGTCACCTCCCCCCTGCTTTGCATTTAGTGCCAGGGGAGACAGTGCAGGGCTCAGGGTACCTTTGGACCATGCCTAGGGGGTGTCAGGGAGCTGGCCCCCAGGCGAGACCGGTATAACCCTCCCTCTGCACCCCACTGTCACTTGGGTGCTGGGCCTCGAGGGCTGGGTATCAGGTGACAGAGTCCCAATTCCACCTCTGTGGACATCCTGGAAAATCTGGAGAAACCCAACTGCAATGGAAGGCACCTCTCGGTGCAACGCTTACCATGTTAGGTGGATTAAAACAACTGGAAATGCAGTGGATGAGCATGATAAAATTAACAAGAATTAAATGTGGCTCAGGTACAAATACCACATACAGAAGACAACATATGAGAACCCAGGAGATCTCTCCTAACACGGCCCACATGGTGCACAGGAGGGGTCTCCGCATTTCCCATCATGCACCCATCTTGCACATCTGCTTGTTTTCCAGACCGTCGTTCACCACACTCGGTGTGGACAGACAGTATGTGACGTCTGCTAGGAGCATACCCAGAAGCAGGCATGCATCCCACTGAGGGGACAGGGAGGAGGCTTCAGTGCTTATGTGCTAGGTCTGATGCGAGCACCAGTGGGAAAACACACACCTCACTAGGAATGGAACACCTGGGGGGGGGGGCGTCTCTCAGGCCAAGCACTACTGAGACCTTCCAAGCACGCTATAGGGAAAAAACTGCTTTTGACACACATAGCTCAAGATGCCCACGGAGAGCACAGTGGGTGTGCACATGGCGGGGCGCCCTCCCTGTGGCCCATGGCAGGACAACCGGGAAGAGTCAGGCAAATGCTCACACCCTTCAAGGAGGATTTCAACATCAGCTATTAAGTGAAAATAGAAAACATAAGGGCAGCATAAGTGTATTAATATGTAAGCACCTGAGACATAAATATAGTAAGACTTTCTATATTTATATATAAATGTGGTGCATAATTTATATATAAATTATGTCTGTATAATTCATAAATGACTGATGCGCAGCACGAGATGGAATCTACATCCATGATTCATATGTGCACACCCATGCTTACCCCTCCCGCAGCTCAGGCCCCAGTGGCTGGGAGTTTAAAGGGTGCTCGCATCTTACACTCGAATTCTGAGCCCAGCCTGATGCCAGGATCCATCCAAGAGCCCTCTTCATTCCTAGGAAATCCCAGGCCATCTCAGACAGCTGTGGATTAGGTCCCAGGCTAACGATCGCTGGACGGCTCACTGCTCTCTTGGGGACAGTCCCCACTGTCCTCTTGCACAGGGACGGACAGTCCTTAGATCTATGCTCCTGCTCCAGACCTTCTCTGCTGCAGGGCACAGTGCAGAACCAGGCCAGTGATTTCCTCTGCTGCTTCACCTCGCCAGGGAGCCCACAGCCCTCCTGGGGTGGCTGAGGCTGCCAAGCTTCCCAGCTAGGCCCAAGTCCTCTGGGTGGTCAGTCTAGGTGGTCATTTTGTCAATGCACCTGTGGTCATCAGATACACAGGCACATGGGCACAGCCTGAGCAGCAACACCACTGCCTATGGGTAGCAGTACTGCCTGTGTGGGGCAGAGAGGCCTCCCCCACTTTCAAAGTCCCCTTCACTTCTGTCCCTCAAACAGATACTGCTGGATGACCAGCAGCTGTGATTGTCACCCCTGTCTAAGGAGAGTCTTCCTGAGCCCCAACCCGGCCTGGATCCTCTCTGCCATCCCCAGCTGAAAGTTAAGGCCTTGCCTTGGGGACAGGATAGAAGTTTGGGGAATTCTGGAGCACACTCAGTCAGCACTGGTCATGATGGCCCAGCATTCACATCCTCGGATCTGACACTTAGAGGAAGGAGAGGGCCCTGGCGTAGGGCTTACCACCAGAGCCCTGGAAACTTCAGACCTGTCAGGGAGGCAGAGGGGACAGTTCAGGGAACATGACCGTAAGTGGACCTTTGGTCAGGCCCTCAGGCATCAGTCAAAGCAGCCCTCTGGAGCAGCTCTTTCTGCTTGTGGCTGTGAGGCCTGGCCCCTGTGGCCTGGCCAGCACTAATGGGAGCTCCACTCAGCCGCTTCCACTGGGCTGCAGCTGCACCTATATGGCCCCTTGGAGACCCAGGCCCACAGTGGACCTGGCATACTCCCCATCCTAACCCCAGGGCCACAAGACGCCAGGCCCTGTGTGGCAGAGCTGTCTTGCATGGAGCAGAGGGCAGCCAGAGAGGAACCCAGGGGACAGGTAGGGCCAGGACTGGGGAGCAGAGTTCATGTAGAAGCCTGCAGGCCCCTCTTAGAATCCCGATCATTAATATGCACAGGCCTAGCTGACATCCTTCCTCCATCTATCATCACAGCACTTTGCACCCTGAGACACAAGAGTTGTCTTTCACCTGACTGCTCTGTGACAGGCAAGAGTGACAAAAAGCTTCACAGAACTAGGGAGATCACTGGGTGTGCAGTGACCACGCTCAGAGATAAGGGCACAGTGTCCCCACAGCAGAGCCGATCTCCTCCACCATCCAGGGGCCTGGGAAGCTCTATGCTGAGTCTCACTGCCCTGCCTGTCACTTACCTGTGCCCAGGGCTCTGATCCTGGGCCAGCAGCCCTGCAGGCATCAGAACCCCCTCAGCCCTTGCTGACTCGCTGTCAGGTATCACTTGGAAGTTCAGTGAGTGGCGCTGCCAAGACTAGAAGCCAGGATCTCTGCCCTGGAGGATTCTAGGTACAGGCAAATGTGTCCACTCGGGGCCCAGGCCTCGGGCTCAGCAGCTTTTTTATTCTCTTCCTTCTGTCCTAGTCACAGCCATCCCTTTTCTCTACACTTCTGGTTAAGGAAGGTGCCCAAGGGTCTCTCACCAGAACAATGCAGGTGGCCTGACGTGCAGGGACACTGTGGACAAGAGGCTGGCTAAGCTGCAGGTCAATGGGAGACACAGCACCCTTCTGGCCCTGCCACTGTCAACTTGCGGCCTCTGATGATATTGATCACCCTAAAAGTGCCGCACGTGAGAAGGGGCGTGCCTGGGGCCCTCAAGCTTCCTGTGGAACTCAGACTCAAGAAGTACCTGGCCCTGACACCCGTAATGGCTCCCTGGGCCCGGGATCTGCCTTGTTCTGGGGGAGCGTCGGGGTCTGTCCCCTCTGGGTCCTGCCCAACCAGAAGCACACTGGTCCGTCCCCACATCCACTGTGGGTCCAATTGTCTGCTCCCACAGATGGAGGTCCAGGGCCTGCAGTCCTGAAGCTGCACCCACAGCTGCCTCCACCCTGGCACTGAGAACCTGCCCTTACCTGGGCACCCCCAGGGCCCCAGATCCACCTGGGATGGGATTCCCCTTGGCCAGCTTCCCCTTGGCCAAGGACCCTAGAAGTCCTCTCTCTGGAGACCCCAGGGCCCTCCAGGACTCCCCCGCCCCTCCCCCCCACTGCTGCTGCAGTTAGGGTGGCCTCTGTACAGGGCTGAAGGCCAGGTGTCTGAGTCTGGATGACTCTGGAGCCTGTCCTGGAATGACCAAATTGTCCCCTGCTGGGCAGCTGAGTGTGTCTCGGCCAAGCTGTAACCATAGGCAGCAGGCACAAGGTCTTTAGGCTCCTTTCCCACTGCTGCAGGGGCGCTGAGCCCAGGAGCTGCCCTGGAGACTCGTCCTGCACGTTGGCTGCTACTCTTCTAAGAGAGCCCAGCAGGCCAAGGGCCATCCAGCGCAGGCTCTTCAGAGCCTAGGCGAGGCTGGTCTATTCTCAGAGAGCTGCCGGAAAGGGATCAGAATCTTTGTTGGCATGACTGAAACCCTGCTGCACTTTGAAAACATAAGAAATGCATGGAATGATGGATTCTGCTCAGGATAGAGAGGACCCAAAGGGAGTGGCTGGACAGGCAGCTAGTATCCTCAGGACCAGCGCCACACACCGCACATGCACACCAGGGCTGTATAGGCAAAGGTGCTCAGCAAAACTGCCCCTCAGATGCCCCAGAAGTTGAGCCTGAAGGGACCCCTACCTCTCCTTTGCCTCAAGCCTCATCCAAGGCCTAGCTTCCCTGACCTGCAAAGCTGAACAGGGATGGGGTGGCAAGGGAACCAAAAACACCAACACCAGGAGAGCCAGCCAGGCAGGAAGTAGAACAACACTTCCCACAGTGACTAGGAAGCTGAGACTGTGCAGATATTCAGAGACACAGGCCTGCTCACAGAGGTTCCCAGCAGCGATCAGAGGATGGTACTGGGCTGCAAAGCCCAGCCTGTAGGTTCTCTCCTCAGTTTAGGTGGCCCTTCCAGAGCAGGGTGTCCTGGGGCTCTCTTCTCAAAGCAGAGTGTTTCACCATTGCACCTTGAACCTGGGTGGGGGTGCTGTTTCCTGAGATGCTCTAGAGCCAATCTCTGCTACTCTTGGGATATAAAGTGCTTGACTTCTTCATAATGCTAATCTTTTCAGCAGCCATCTGTCCTCTGCTCCAACTTTGTAGGTGCTTTTCTTTTGGGAGAAACAAAATTTTCATGTGGGCTTTTGCTCTTGCTTTTCAAAAACAACCTAGCTAAAAGCAGCAAGCAGTACCCATGCTTCAGCCTAAACAATGGTCTGCCTTAAAATTTTATCTGCCAGATTAACTAGTCCACCATCTTTAATCTCAGTCCTCTACAAAGTCTCAGGACATGAGGAAAACATAATTTTCTGCCAGAGCACAATACACATGGTAGTGAGTCCACCTGCCGGTGGAGTCCTTGTCTCCCTCCATCTTACAGCATTCCAGGGCTTCTCCAGCTGGTGGTTCCAAGTCTCTCCAACTCCTCCCAGGAAGTAGAACGACCCTTCCCACAGTGGACAGAACTCACGTGAATGTCCTCTCCTTGCATCCCCAAACTCTAGACCTCTCCACCTCCACAGAATCTGCCTCCCACAGGTATTAGATCTGCCCATCCTCTCCATTCCTGGACGGGGTAGGCTGTCACCAGCTGTCATCCACCAACTGGTCCCATATGTCCTTCCTCAGAGAAGCAGAAGACATAGCTGCCAGGTGGCCTGCTTCGAGTTGCAGCAAAGGCAAAGGTGCAGTGGTTTAGAGAAAATCATCTTACAGCAGTTACTGCACCTCCCTAATGTCCCATCCCACAGGGCCCTGATCTGGGTGTGGTATGTCCTCAGGGGCACATGTATGGGAGCCGGGGCCCCATGTGGTAGGAATGCAAGCCCTACATCTGAGGAGGGACTAGTGGCAGTCACCTGAGTCACTGGAAGAGCAGTGAAGCAGGTTGCCCAGACCCTGAGCTGGCTCCAGAGAAAGCTGTGACTGGAGCGTTCCGGCTCCCTTTCTGGCCACATGATCACCCCCTCCCACTCTCTGCCATTGTGACAGCAGCCACCGTGGGGTGACTCAGCCAACAGAGCCCTCACCAGAGTCTGCTCCCTGCTGCTTGGACTTTCTGCCTCCAGAACTGCAAAGCTCATCTTTGTTCTCACACAGTTTCTTACAATAATGAAAAATAGACCAGTTCAAGAGGCACAACAGCCAGGTCTTTTGCTCTTAGCATATGTTGCTGCATTTTGATGTTCAGTGCCCAGATTTACCTGCCAACATTCAGGGAAGATGAAGATGCTGTGATCTTGCACACACACACACACACACACACACACACACACACACACACACTGCTCTCCTTCCATTTGCTCAATTTAACAACACGTGACTGGATTAGCATGCCATGTACCTGTGGTAATTAGTGATGGGTCAGTTTTATTTATAGACAAGCAATATAGTTCATACTTTGCTTTCTTTTCATGCACAACTTTCTTTGGTTTTATGTTTGGCAGAGCTCTCTTTTTCTTTGTTAAACTTTCTCTGTATATTCATCTAGTCAACCTCAGACTCCCTACCGGTTGTCCAGTTTCCGCTCTTCCCTTCCAGAGATCCTTCTAGAATTTCCCCGCCACCCTCAGCACAGCTTCCCTCCCTTTCCTGCAGGCCCCTCTAGCTTTGGCTGGCCCACGTCCTCCCAGGGTCCTCCCCTCCGTCTCTGCCCCTCCAGCCTGGTCCTTGTTGCCACCCTGGTGGTGGAGAGCTGTCCAGCACTACAGTCTCTAAGTCCTGGTGCCTGGAGACTCACGATGTCCGGTTTCTCCCCTCTGGGTCCAGCCTTTCTCCTCACCTCTGGCTTCTCTTCCATTTGTCTTTCTTCTCTGAAGCCTCTATATTTTGCCTATTCTGGGGGCTGGTGTCATTCTATTGTTGAGCTGTAGTTCTTTATGTCGCTGGATACCAGCACTTCGTCAGTTATATATTTTGTGATTTTTTTCCCAGTGTGTAGCTTGCTATTCACTTAAAATTTGCCTCAGTGAGCAGAAATATTTAATTTTATAAAGTCAAATCTATCTCTTTTTCATTTATACTTACTCCTTTCTGTGCTTTATCTGAGAAACCTTTACCTGGGTCATGTTTGTGTTTTCCATGCATTCCTCTAAAACCACTGTGGTTGCCCCTCTTATTAGGCCCAGGAATGAGGCCAAACTAACCTGGTGAAGGTTGGTAGACAGAAGTCAAGGGTCATGTTTTTTCCTGTGGAAGTCAGTGATTCTGGCACCATTTAATCAAGAGACTTTTTCATTGAATTTCCTTGTTGACAGTGTCAAAAATAAAATAGCTACAAAAAGTGGAATCAATATCTGGATTCTGGGTTCTGTTCTTTGATATAGTTAATTTCTTATGCCAACACCACCCTTTGGTGATTACTCTAGCTTTATTGTAGCACCCTCTCTCTTTTTTATGCTGGGGATTGAACCGAGGCCCTCACAAATGCTGAGCAGGGCTTCGTTACTGAGCTACACCCCAGCCCAAGAGTAAACCTCGACTCAAGACATTATATATTCTCCTAACGTTGTTCTTTTTCAGGATTGCTTTGTATACTCCAGGTCCTTTACATTTACATATAAATTTTAGAATCCACTTGTCAATTTCTATTTTTATAAAGATTGCTATGGTGTTGGGAGCCGCAGCCCCGAGCCCGGTCGCCTCACTTGGCGGACGTGAGGCCTGTAGTAAAGAGTAAAGCCTGAGGTAGATTACCCCTCCCATCGAGCACGTTAATTTCCTGCTTACCGCGTAAGCAACCCGCTCAACAATATAGTCTGCCTGGCAACTGATGATGTTAGCCAATCAGCTTGCCTTGCTTACTTTAACATGATTGGACACTGTATCCGTATATATACTGGTGCCACCCCTGGGGGGGAAGAAGAAGCCCGGAAGTAGAAGCCCAGAAGGAGCCGCGGGGAGCGGACCAAAGGAGGCTTCGGCTGGGAGCGATCCCAGGGCAGGCTGTACGGAGAAGGAAAATAAAAGAAAAGGTTGTCCACTGCCAGACTTTGTCGTGTGTCCTTCCTGCCGGCCGGGAGCGACATCGACACTATGGGATGTTCTCCCTTCTCCTGGTTTAAAAATCTCCCTGTGATATCTTCTCCCATGGTCTGTGTAGGTTTAAGCATTTTCAAAAATTCCTTTATTATCACTTCAGTATGATCTCAGAAGAGATTGAATAGGAGATATACAGACTCAGGGGTGAGGGTAGACTCAAAAGGCCTAGGCAGGAGAATCACCACGAGCTCAAGGTCAGCTTGGGCTACATAACAAGACCCTGTCTCAAAAAAAAAAGGATAAAGTAAATTCATGTGTTCTATCCAGGTATCCACATTCTCAGGGTGAGTTTCCTCCAGGGCAGATCTCTCCACGTCTCTCCCACAAGGTCAGGGCAGAGTCCCTCCTTCCTCTGTTGTGCCATGCTGCTCACACAGAAGCAGTCAAGCAGGCACTCCAGCCTCTGAGCCTGCGCCCATTCTGTTCCCTTGGCCTGCAGTGCTCACCCCTGGGTCCCTTCCATCTGTGACCCTTGACTGCAAGACCCCAAGCAGGCCCTGAGCTGCCCACTGATGGTCCCAGGGTACCTGCATTACAGTGAATGCACCGTGCCTGTGCCCTAGGGTCCTGATGCCCCCGTCTGTCCGTCTGTTCTGCGGCACAGTGAACACATGCGTGTGGAAAGCTGGCTGCTGTCCTACTGCACAGGCTGTGGTGCTGAGAGCTGGGAGGGAAGTGAACTCCACCTTGCTGCAGACTTTGTCAGAGGCCACGCATGCCTCTGATGCCTCGCTTGCTGACATGCATGCAATAGGTGCTCAATAAATGATTGCATCAGAGAAGAGAGAGTTGAACTGTTCACCTGCTCGGGCTCTGTTGTTCTTTTCAAAAGAAAATGATAAATATAAGAGTCTGTTCTTCTTTCTCAACAAAAGGATGTAAAAGGGAAGAGCCGTCCATAGCCCCTGCCACTGTGTCCCTTCAGGGACAGCCAGCTCTAGCCAGTGCAGACCCTTTGCCAGCAGGGTGCCACTTTCCATCAAAATGGGATCAATCTGTGCCCGTGGGTCACACATTACTGCAAAACCACTTTCAAAACGTCAGACCAGGAGGCCTCCCACTGCCCTCTGAGGTTCTGCCTGAGATTCTAAGAATAAATCATGAGATGCGGGAGCCTGGTGGGAGGACAAGGGGTGCTCGCTGAGAACTCCAGCTCGACCCTCTGCCATCACCCAAGAGCTCATGAATAAATATCAGACCACAACAGCAAAACACCTCCTGACAGCTCTGTGTTTCATTCGCTTCATGATATAGCTGTACTTTTCCCAGTTGAGATTCTGGAGAAAACCAAACACCAAAGTTCTGTGCAATGAGCTGGTCATGGGGGTCCATGCCTGCATGCCAGTCCCCTGGGAGCTGAGGCAGGAGGATGGCAAGTTCAAGTCCCACCTGGGTAACTTGATGCAAAAGCCCTGTCACAAAAATTCTTGAAAAAGGCCAGGGATGTTGCTGCACACAAAGGCCCTGGGATCAGCCCCAAAATCACGCGCTCATGTATATGTGCGATGCCTGGGCTTGCTGAGATGGATGTAGGGGGTATGGACACCGATGGCACTGCCCCTGCCCACCTGGAAGCACAGCTGCATCAGTCCTGCCTAGGCCTGCTCCCTCTACCTGCCAACTACGGCTCTGCTGAACACTTTCTCCCCACACATGCCCTCCTGGAGCTCTGAGGGTCCCCAGCACCCCTGGACCAGGTGTGCTGCCAGGACCAAGCCCCCCAGACATAGCCCATCCTACCCGGAAGTTCATGGGCTGGGAGAAGAGCAGATTGGGAGCTGCTGGAGGGGAGGGGACTGGGCACCTCCCATACCTCAGGCCCAAAAGTGCATCAGGAGGGCCCACAGGCCATCTTAACACCTGCTCAGGTCCTCACTGGTGGCATGGGGACAGGGTCCATGGTATTGGGCATGGCTCCTGTAGGTGCAGGCTCTCCCCAGCTCAGACCTGTTCTCAGCTGGGGAAAGCAATAGGGCTCTGGAGGGTGGAAGGCACAGAAGATGTGTAAGGGAACCCTTCCATGGAGGAGGATCTCCCCAGAGCCCACCCCCTCCCTTCCTGGGGCCTCAGTGCCATGGGGTCTGCTGGACCAGACCCAAGGGCCTAAGCTGTGAAGACAGAAGCTTGCTTTCAAGCCTAGTGATGCACTGTGCAGCTCATTAGTCACCGGTTGATCAGCTACTGCCCAGCCAGGGTGGAGCTTGGCCCTGCCTCGTGGTCTCGGGGAGGAGCCTGGGTTCTGCAGACTCAGGGATGCTGCCCCCCACCCCAGCCTCAGGGCCCCTGAGGTTCCATTCAGACAGGTTTCCCAGCAGCCTCTGAGAGCAGTCTCCACAAACCAGACCTCAGAACTGGTGGCCCTCACAGGTGGACATGGACCACAGCAGTCATGAGGACGAAGTCCTTCAGGGTCACATTCCTCCTCAGAGGGCCAGGGGTGGCCACAACCATTGAAAGGTGTGAGACTTGGTGTCCTGGCCTCCTGCTTTGCTGCCTCTGGCCCATCTAGGGTAGATGACATCTGGAGCAGTGGGGAGCAGTGAGGAGCAGTGAGGGAGAACATCTGCTCCTGAGATGCTGTCCTCAGACAGGCTCTCCCAGCTCACAGGTGGGAGCTGAGACCTGGGCCTCAGTCAGTGTGAGGGAGGGGTGCCAGAAGCTGGCAGCCAGGTGCAGGCCCTGGCACCTGCACGCTGGGTGGGCACACAAGAGCAACAGCACACAGCTCACTGGGCCAGGTGGCAGGGCACCTGGGTCCCACCAGTACTGAGCCAGCCAGGGCGGGGCTGAAGCTGTGGGCTGCTGACTCTGCAATGGTAGTGCCCAGGGCAGCTGGCAAGAACAGAGCCCACGCGGCCTGCTCTGCTCTGACACCTCACAGCAGGCTGCAGCCAGACCTGCTGCAGAACCAGTCCCTGCCAGAACACCAGCTGCGTAGCCAGATGCCTGCTCTTCCAGATGGGGTGCGGCTGCTGCAGTGGGCACAGGCCTGGCACACAGGCTGATGACTGGGTCTTTGGGTCTGCAGTCTGGTTCACCTGAGCAAGGGCCCAGGCCCTAGAACTGAGGTCCACATAAGCTGCACCACCTGAACATCCACCAGATCCACCTCAGATCATGATGCCCAGGCTGTACCCAGACCTCAGAAGCAGGGACAGGGAGGACAGGAAGCCAGCAGGGACAGTGAGGGGTCCTGGCACCTGTGGGAAGCGGAAAGGGGAACAGCACAGAGCAGCACCACTCATTGTTCCCGCCACCAGGGCAGACATCTAGCCGGCAGAAGAGGTTTTCCTTTGACCACGGAGCCCCACACAGGTACCAGGAGAGCAGCCATTCTCCCGAGTGTCACAGATGCCAGGAGGGTCCGCAGGGCAGGCTGCTCTGCTGGACGCAGTTCCTCTGCAGTCTCTGCACTGGACACAGGACCTTGGCCCCGGTGTGGGCTAGGTGAGCAGCTGAAGCTGGACGTACACCCTGATGGACAGGTGCTATGGGCCAGCAGAGACTACTGCCTCCCAGGCTCTGCATAGTGGCCCCACCTCAGTGCCAGACAAGGTGGACCTCAGGGCTGACACCGAGGAGGGCTGAGACAGGAGGGTGTACCTGTGGTTCCCCGTCTTCCTTCATCTCCACAGAGCAGACTTAGGGAGTCACAGGAGAGGCTCCATGAAATTTTCAAAAATAACCCTTCAGAACAAGTTTTTATTGCAAAGCTCAAAATACGTAAAGCACAGAAGACTTTTAAACATAAGAACCATCAGGCAGTTCCCTGCCTCCAGCAATCAGCACTTTCCTGGCTAACCCTGCTCACAGTGATGCCCAAGTTGCACATGGACCAGAGCCATCCCTAAGGGAGCAGGGACTGTGCCACCCAAGAGCTGAGCTCTGAGAGGAGCCCCAGACATCTCTGCCCTTCCAGCCAGCATCCAGAGGGCCAGGCCCAAGCCACAGCCACCTCATCTCAGCACACAGCGTCTGGGACTGGAAATTTAAACAGCTAATATTTAAATTTTAAAAATTTTATTACAGTAAAAGATCTACTACCATTAACATCCCCCAAGTCCTCCCCCTCACTTCCAACTCAGCTGTCGCATGGTTCCTGCCACTTTCTGAAGCAGTTCTGGAAGTCTTTGCTTCTGAGTATCTTTAGATGCTATGGTGGCTGCCCTGAATTTCTGTTTAAAATTTCCCTTTTGTGGTCATTTTGATGTTGGGCAAGAGCAGAAGCCACACGGCGCCAGATCCGGTGATGGAGGTGGCTGAGGACATGGCACCAGGGTTTCACAAGCTGCCTTTCCATTGGGTGGCACTCAGCAACAGTGTCTCCACATCTCTGATCACAGCAGGTGAAGATATTCGGGAAAGAGGACTCCAGAGCTGCTGCAAAAAGAGGCAAGCATGAGGGGACAAGGGTGAAGGGGATGGCTTTGAAGAGAACACAATTGTCTTTTTACAGTAATAATTTTCTAAGCATAAAATTTCACCCTGTACTTTGACCATGTCCCATGTACTCTGGTGGCCTGCTATCAAGAGTCACTGGCAACATGGCAACTTTGAGGCAGAGACAGACTAACGCAGAGATCACTTGGCCTTGAACTCTGAATTTCAGACACTCATGGAGGGTCCCAGGGAACTCGGGGAGCGGACATCAAGCACCCTGTAGTCTGGTCCTTCTAGGAGGCTGCAGAGGGAGAGGTGGGTTCCCAGGTTACGCCATGAAGATGCTCACGAAGGTGCAAGGCTGGGTGATCGTTGCCTCCTTGGCCTCCTAGGGAAGTTTGTAAAGAGAGAGAGGGAAGGAAGGATCAGAGGCAAGGAGGAGAGAAGGAAAAGGAAGGAGCATTGGATAGTGGGCTGAGACAGGGACCCAGAGCCACACAGCGAGAAGCTGGCTGCTAGTGTCAGCATTCTCAAAAGTGGCAGAGACAAACTGCCCACTGGATTTACTTGTTTTGATGTGAAATTGTAAAATTTACCAGCCTAGGTAAAAATGCACAGACTCGGAGCCCACACGTCAGCTCAGGTGCGGCAAAATGCTGAGGCTTCTCTGTGTGGGAAAGGGCCCCACCATGATAGTCTTAGAGCCTCTCTGCATGCCTCCCTGCACTGCCCATGAGGGCACATTGCTGGGGGAAGCCCTGGCTTTCCACCCCTTCCACAGGGATATCAGCTCAGGGTACGTGCATGTGCTCAGCACCCCTTGACTCTGTGAACAGTCTGTCCTAGGAAACTGACCCCAGCCTGTACCTACAGTCTCTGGGGAACCCAGATGGGCACTCTGCAGAATTCTAAGCCCAGAAGTTAACATTTAGTTAGTCCCAGGAGTGTGCAGAATAAACAAAAGTCAAACTATGCCAAAGGCTCACTCCTGTCCCAGCCCTCGAGCTTTCTGCCGTGTGTGTGTGTGTGTGTGTGTGTGTGTGTGTGTGTGTGTGTGTATACAGGTGCATGTGTGCATATATGTGTGTGAGAGTGTTTAGAGAGACCCTCTGACAACATTTACAAAGACAAACTGGGCATGGTGGTGCATGCATATAATCCCAGCACTAGGAGGACTGAGGCAGGAGGACCCCTGTGAGTTTGAGACCAGCCTGAGCTACATAGTGAAAACCTATCTCAAAAGAAACAGACAAACAAAAGATCAGAAAGATTAACACTAAGAGCTTCCTATAGCTCTTCCTAACCTCAAAGTAAATATGAAGGTTTTAGATACACAAATTTTAAAATGAAAGCATTTAAATCACACAGCTCATGAGCCTGTGAATAAGATTTGAGAGGAAGCAGAACAAACCTCTGGAAATGGCTGAGGATCTGGGATTGAAGCCTGACGGATCCCTCAGGAATACAAAGGAGACATAGCTGAAGGCACTCAGTGTGTTTGGAGACAGAGCCTCTGGAGATGTAACTGAGGGTGCCACCGGGGCCATCCTGATCTGATAGGACCAGCGGCTCCATGAGACATCAGGACAGGAACGCACAGTGGGCTCACCACACAGGGACTCAGGGAAGACCCCATCTGTGAGTCACTAAGAGCCCCAAGGGCACCCCCCCCAACCCCTGAATTGGGCCTGCAGCCTTCAGAACTGATGGAAGATAAATTCCCGTAGTTGAAGTGCCTGCTGCATGGTGCTCTGTGACATCCAGCCCGGACAGACAGGAACCATAGATCAAGGTGTCTCCACTCATGAAGCTGAGTGGGCAGTGTGGTGGCTGCAGGTGGGGGGCTCTGGGATGGCCTAACTGCAGAGATGTGGCCAGGCCTTGGAGTGGGACTCAGAGAGTCCAGTGGGGATGGCAGGAGAGACTGCCACTGGACCCACCACAGCCACTGGGATCACCGAAGGAAGGAGCTTCCCCAGCAGACTCAAAGTAAGAGGACACATGGGGCAAGAGTGACATGATCTAAAAAGACAGGGTTCAGGCTGTGGGCTGCACCAGGAGGAAGAGACGGTAGGAGGAGCTGTCCCAGGCAGAGGGAGCAGTGTCCAGGGATGGCACTTCTGGCCCCAGCAAAGTCCAGGGAGAGTAGCAAAGACACACCAGAGAAGGGAGTGAGGATGGAGGGGATGGGTCAGGCAAGAGACACAGCTCTGCGAGAGTGCCCCAGAAACCCACCAGCCAGTGAGGTGTAGAGAGTAGACAGGTCCCAGGCTCGGGGAAGAGATGAGATGAGATCTGAGAGATGCATGTGGGACCTGTGTCTGCCCCAACAGAAGGCCCAGCAGTAGCCACCTCCCTTACCTGTGCCTGCAGAGGATGGGGGTGGGGGTCCTGGGGGTGTGAAGTGAGGAATGGGGTTTCATTCAGGTGCACAGGAGTGAGCGTCTCTCTGGGGCAGGGAGGGGGATGGTCAGGGCCCCCACACTGCCTGACCAAGGACTGGGGAGCAGGAAAGAGCCTCCAGTGCCAGCTCTATGGTGCTCTGGGTCACTAGTCATCCCTGCCCTCAGCACTGGAAGACTTTTTGGTAAAAATAGACATCTACTCCTTACTGGGTGGAGAAGCAATCTTGGGGCAGAGGAAATGATTTTCATATGCTGGAGCCACATCCCTTAGAACAACGCCTGACACACTTGACAGTGAACCCCAGAGAAAGGACCCTTAAAAACCAGAAACCGGAATCAGACGTTTGCCAACTGCGTGATTATTTAATTCAGTGAGTCACATCAGGGAAAGAAGAGCTCCACTGGAGGGACGGAGGCTTCCAACTATCAGAATGTTCAGGAAAATCTGTTACTATTTTAAAACCTGAAAGAATCAGCTAAAGATTCAGGATTAATAAGAAGTTTCAACAAAAAAGCAAGGTACAAAAGAGATCCAATAATCAAAGACACTCTCTAGGCTGCGATAGCCAGAGGAGCACACGCTATGACACCAAAATAACTTCCAGGATCACATTAAAAGTCCCAAAATTGTCTTCCTGGCAAGCACAAGGTCCTGAGTTTGATTCCTGGTATCAAAAATATATATATTTTAAAAATAAAAATAAAAGTTCTAAATGACCAAGTGCAAGCCCAACCCCAAAAGACTGGGGCTGCTTAAATCCCTACGAAGAGGGTTTCACTTTAACACCAAAAAGTGGAGACAAACACCACCTCTCGAAGTTTGGTTTTTAAACACAAAACAAAACAATGCAAAGTTGCAAATTAATTTACATGTTTAATGTGTTAGAAAAAAATCAATATCCTAAAAAAGCATTTGAAAATGTAAACAGCATACTTTACCTTGCAGGATAATGAGCTCAATTCTGAAACCATAAGCAAGAATTCTGCACACTACACTAACAGAAAGACCCATGCACAGCCAGGGCACCCCAGGTGACACAGCCCATGAGGACACCCAGAAGATGGCAGCTCGGCTGCCAGCAAGGGCAGCCCAGCCATGACTCAGGACCCAGTGATTCTGTTCCTCACCTCTGGCCATAGCAAAACACTAGACAAGCACTTAACCATAATCTACCTACAAAAAAAAGAAAGAAAACAGATACAGGTATTTTCCCTGGATTTGGAGGAGGAAGAATTTTTATAGTAATTTTTTAATTTTATTTTAAAGAGGATAAAACCAAGGATAATAAAACAGATTAAAACCAATTTTAAAAAACCAGTGTAAATGATATACGACTTCAAAACATTACAAAATCAACAGTAATTACCATAATGCCTATTGTTACCCTCAAATTAGCTGCAGATACCTTCAGACTTAGTAAAAATCAAACAGAACAGAATAGAATAGAAACAATAAAAACAAAACAATCAATGCAATAAAGGATTCCAAAACAAACCAATGGTAAATCCAAAATTACTACCATAATATATCTTGCTGTCTCTGAAATAGCTTCCAATACCATCAGATTCAACATAATCCAACAAAACAAAAGAGAATAAAACCCAACCCAACAAAACAATGAAAATCATACAAGACCTCAAAATAAGACCATAGGGAATCAACAATGGCTGCAACCCTCAGAAGGAGATCCCCCTAAACACCACCCTGTGAACTGCTATCCTCTGATCAGATGATCAGAACACTGGCCCTAGACCTGAAGGTCAGTGAAACATCAAAGCGCCACAGGCATCCAATTGCATTTTACCTAGATAGCTATCATTACGGCCTGTGTTTCTCCAAATCAGCTGGTCATTTACAGGAGGGACGAGGGGAGGGTGTATTTCTTGACTGCCAGTGCATGTGCTGGAAGGGGCTGGGGTCTGGCTGTCCCCCTTGCAGTGGCAGCCCACACATGGCACTGGTTCCCGGTCTAGGCTTGTTTCCTAGTGTGACCTTGTTCTCTTCCCACACCCTGCCATAGTCCCTGAATGGCACTGACTCACAGGGAAGAGCTTGGGTCTCACTGTCCCCAGTCCAGTGGCATGCATGATGCTGGTACAGGAGGACAGAATTTTTTTAAATTTTATTTAAAAGTAAAAAGAGAAAAAACAAAACAAAACAAAGCGGTGTAAGGGTACAAGTAATACAGAACTCAAAAAAAAAAAAAAAAACAGTAAGAAATCACCAGTTAATAGATTACATATTATCATCTTAGAGAGAGTTGCTCAAGTCACAGTATCAAAGCATACAAAGTGGACATTCAAACAGTGAAACTGCAAACAGTTGTGTTCAATGATCCAACCAAAAACATTAATATGGTCAGCTATTTAACATCCCTAAACACACTTGCTGTTGTATCTTTTAGAGCACTTTTTTTCCTTCTCTTTTTTACAACAAAATTTACACATTTTGGATTTTATTACTCCTTAGTTCTTATTACTTTTTTGGGGGGGAGGAGAGAATAAAGTCAAATATGGCAAAACAAAGCTGTCAGTCAAAACCAAGGATAGACATAGCACATGATGTAAAAACAGAGTACAAGGTTATCAACAATGGTTACCATAATGTCTCTTGTTTCCTTAAAAAGAATTGTCTATCTTATTAGGTATTATAAAGTTGAACAAAACAGTAGAGAACAAGACCAATAAAACTTAAGCATTGTAAACATTACAGGACTTCCAAAGGAGACAATAGTCAAACCAGAATGGGCATCTTAGTGAATCTTACTACCTTCAAAGTAGTTGCTGATGCCCTCAAACTTGATACTATCATACAGAATGGAACAGAGTCTAATCAGTCAAAACAAGATCGTGGGAGTATTACAGGACTTCAAAACAAGTTAATAGGAAATCAAAAAAAGTTACTATTATATTCCTGCTAATTTTTTTAATTTTCCCCTTAATTAAAAAAAGGACAGATTTTTAACATGAAAGAAATTAGTAAAAGAAAAAAGCTTTTTATATATCATATTCATATATAAATATGTATAAATAGTAAACTCATAAATATATAAATATTGACATGAACAGATGAATAGAATATAACAGGGAAAAAGAGCTAGAAAACAGCCAAGCGGAAAAAAGCTGTGAATCGAGAAGGGAGACCGAAATAGTTGTCAACCTAAAGGAAATCCGAAGAGATACAGTGAAAGATGATTCAGCTCCTTCATGAATGCAATTCCCAGCTGTCTAAGGTCACATGTTTTGCTTTTGGAAACATCACAGGTTTGTGGCCTTGGTTACTAGAGAGGATGGACTGAAGAGTGCAGGCCGTGTCCGGGCACCTCCTTCCAGAGGGGACCCTGGTGGCCCTGGGTCCTGCAAACCCACCCCAAGGAAGTGGAGGTCAGACTGCACCACGGAGAGTGCCCAAAACCTCATGGTTGGTGACAGGAAGAACTAAAAGAACTTGAATAGCCATAGAATGGGTTTTTACAGCCATGAAATGACATTTGTGATAAGAATTTTTTTTTGTACCCGTGATTAAATACAACTTTATGCTTGCCAGGCGAGCACTTAAGCCACTGAGCTAAATCTTTGGCTGTGATGAGAATTTAATGAATATCATGCTCATGGTGTCATTCTTGGGGAAAAAACGGAAGGCATAACCCTTCAGATCCGCACCCCTGGAGAAGGGGCTCAGGGAACCCCTAGAATGCCCCAGGAGCAGGGAAGAGGTGGGGGGGCATAGGGTAGGCTGGTGACAGGACCTCCTACTCTCAGGGCTTCTTCACACTTTCCAGGTTTCTACATTGATTCTACATTGACCAGATTTCAATTTTAAATTAGAAAACAAAAGTATAGTTTAAAAAAATTAATAATCAAACCCAGCATCAGGGAAGATCTTCTGGTGCCCAGGTGCTGCTTATGGGCCATCTTCACAACCCAGTCACTCTAGCAGGTTAGGGACCACAGCTTGGCGGCGGGCAGTGGGGTGGATACCCAGCAGGGAACAGGCTCAGTCTTCCAGCCCTCATGGAGGCCCTGCCAAGCTCCCTGCAGCCTCTGTGAGCCTGGAAGCCTCGGTTTGCACAGAGAGACTTCATTCACACACATCCGATGTAACAGGCCGCGCCCTGACAGCCTTCCCAACAGCAGCTGGACAGCAGCTGCCTCTGCTTCTCCTGTCACCAACACTCACTGAAGTGACAGCACCATGAGCCCACACCCACTCCTTGTGGACATGCAATATCAGGGTCGAGGTGGCTGCCAGAGCAGGAAGTAATAAGGAAAAGGACAGAGGCTTCAGGTGCCCTGGGATTGATCCTCCGAGGACCCCTCATGGCTTTATCCCCAGCTTACTCTCCAAGCCCATCTGCAGGCAGCTGTGGTGGACAGGACTCTCAAGCCACTTCTGGACACTTTGTCCAACCAGCAGCAAACCCTCTCCTCCTCCCTAGGAAAGAGTGGGTGACAGTGTCATAGCTCACATCCAGCGATCAGAGGTCAAGGCATCTGGGTAGAGACACCAGCTCTGCAGAAAACCAGGCTGCCCGTCATCCAGTGCAGGTCAGATGGGTCAGGAGGCATCTCCCGCCTGCTGGGCAGAGTCCTGGCTCTGAGTGCCTCACTGGAGCCACTGCCCAGGGCACTGTACCAGCCAGGCCTGGTCCCTTCCAGAGCCACTCTCCTCAGCTCACATGGCAACAGTCGAGTGAGGACAATCCTCTTGCCTCGAACTGCATGTACTCTGAGGGTAGGCCATGCCAAGTAGGCCCTTTTCAGTCACTTTTTCTCACTGTGGCCACATAAACAGAGAAAAATGACTTTTAGTTGGAAACAAGTCCTCAGGGAGAAGATTTGTTTTGACTCATGGTTTCAGAGGTTTCAGAGGCTTTAGGTGTATGGGAGGCAGAATATCATGGTAGAAGGGCAGGGCAGTGCACAGCTGCTCACTTCATGCAAGCTGGGAAGCAGAGGGAGAGGGAAAGAGCCAAGAGGAGAGGACCAGGGACCAGGTAGGTACAGGACCCAAAGTCACATCTCCATGGCCCCACCCCCTTCAACTAGGCTCTAATTCCTGTTTTCATCCCCTCCCAATAAAGCCATCAAATTATGACTCACAATGGGTTAGTTCATGGTGGAGTTAGAGTCCTTGTGATCCCATCAGCTGGCAACCAAGCCTATGGCACATGAATTTGGAGGACATTTCAAATCCAAAGTATAACGGGCCTGTTTGTTCATTTGTTTTTCTGTGAGTCATTTAATGAAATTTTGTTTTTAATTGGGCCATAATTGCACATATTGATAGGGCAGGGTATGATACTTCAACTCATGCAAACTATGTGTAACACCATATTACCATAGTTAGCATAGGTGTCTTCTCCAGCATGTGTCATTTACCCCAAACTTCTCTCCCACTATGTTGGAATACACAGTACCTTACTGCTCCCTGCAGCTGCCTGACCTTGCAGTGCACCAAGAACTCACTCTCCTGCTCACTGTGACTTGGTGCCTGTCCCTGGCCTCTCCCTTCACCACTCGTTCTCCCAGACTCCAATAACCTGTGTTTTATTCACCATGTCTGTAAGGTCAGCTTTTCCTTCCCACATCTAAGTGGTCGCACACATATTTGTCTTTCTGTCTCTTTGTGCCTGGCCCAACTGTTCATTCTCTGACACAGGGTCTGGTCACCTGCCCTAGTGGTCACCTACCAGGAATCAGGAACCTTCTCTGGAGAACCAAGGAGCTGCTTCCCACCCCCAGGAGCTTCTGCACTCACCCCAAGTCAGCCAGCTCCTTCTGCACACGTCAGAGCCTGTGGATCCATCTGTGGATCCTGAGAAGCCTCTGACCCCAGCAGGCCTGTGCCCATCAGGGTCTCATCATCCCTTGACATCCATTCTTGGATGTGGGGCTCCTGGTGGCTCCCAGGTCCTAGGAAGAGGTGGGAAGAGCTTAAGTACCCAAGGCCACCTCAGTTGATGGCCTCCCAACAGCAGGGGGCGCCGAAGCCCAAGAAAGGCCCGAGGGTGGATCTGAACTAGAAGTCCAGTGACCTCCACTGTGGCTCCCTGGACTTTTTCTCAGTCTGCTGCACACCCCCTGCACCCACCCCAGGCTGTTTGCTATGCAGCCTGCACCTGACAGGTCTGGCATGGATGGAGACCCCAGCTCCACAACCAAACTGTACAAGCTTCCATCCCAGCTTGGAGCCAAGGGTAAACAGTCACCAGTACATCCTCAGAAGGGGCAGGACGCAGAGTGCCCCATGGTCCCCATGTGCGGAGCTTTACTTCCAAGGGCTGGCCTTCAGGACCCAGGCAACAGCCATATCCCTCACTAGGGAGAGGCAGCCCATTATGCTGTGTGTCCCTGTCTTAACATGGGCACGGTGGGCACAGAGTAACCAGAGGTGGGGAGCAAACCTCTGTGGCCAACCAGGGAGAAGCAAGGAGTGGCCCTCCAACATGAGCCACTACACCTGGCCCCATGTGCTTCCAAACCATCCCACAGCTCTGGGCCATGGGAGCCAGATCTGCTGGGGAGAGAGGTGTCTGCTGCAGGCCACAGACTGAACCACCCATGGTACCTGCCTGACTCAGTGTTCATGAGACTTGCCTTGGTCACCTAGGCCAGACTGAACAGAAGGAGGCAGATGGATGCTTTGCTAGGTGGTTCAGGGCCCACAGCAAACAGGTGAGGAAGCTGAGCCCCAGAAAAGGCCAATGACCTGAACGTGGTCACACAGCACAGCAGGGGCTGAGTAGGGCCAGCCCCAGAAATGCTGTGCACCAACACCTGTGCGGTTAAGCCTGCCTGTCTCATTCTGAGAGCTCAAGCAGCTGGGTGGACAGGGATTGCTCAGGCTGGCAGCTCCTGCTATGCAGGGCTCCCTGGAACCCCACGCCAATGCCCCTGCACACTTGGCTCTTGGGGCCTCTATGGGACTCAAACGGAGAACAGAAGTGCAAATACTCTGTGCTCCAGGAGCTGTATGCAGTGTGGGTCCCTCTATGACACATGCCTTTCCAGTTGTGCAGGGACACAGGTGTCCCTGGCAGATCCCACCTGACCTCTGTGGCCTCTGCACCCTGCCCAGCACATACAGGAGGCCTCGTGTCAACATGTCCAGCAATGCCCAGGGACATGGCTGCTGGGTCCTCCAGCCAGGAGAAACCTATACATCAAGACTGCACACAGGAGGCTTCAGGGTCCCTCACTCAGGAGAACCCATGTGGCTTGCAGCTCCAGAGAGGCTGGCAGCTCAGCTTGTTCCCAAGATGCTGTGCACTGCCTACACTGGCAGTCCAGGCCACTGCAGACGGGGGCATGATCAAGGGGGAGGGAGGAAAACACTGGGGAGACCCCAGGCTATGGGTGCTGCATGTAGGAACCCAACTGGGCCATGTCATGGCCTCGGGCTGCACAGCTAACCCTGTAGTGTTCTCTGACTGGCCTGCTCAGCCCCAGGTTGCGGGCCCATCCCCCAGGTTCTGCACACACACACAGGGCTGGCTCTTGGGACCAGCTTAGGGGCAGCCGAGGGAGCAGGGATGACACAGTGTCAGCCCAGGGTCACTCAGGGCACCCTTGGGTCTGAATGGCTGGCTCACTCCTTGTGGTAACCCCTGACAAGGTCATGGTGCCTGCCTGGCCCCACAACAACGGGCCTCATGGCACAGCTAAAAACAGCCCCTGTCACTGGCTGCCTGGCCACCAGCCCTAGAGCCCCAGCCTGGTCCTGGCATCAACCCAGGCTCCAAGCGCCAGCCTCAGCTCCACCCCCCAGCACCTTTCCCTCTGCCCCCAGGAGCTTCCAGATCCATACAGCTCCTGACCCCCACACCGTGGCCCCCAGAAGCTGGTGAAACTCAAGGCCTTCATCTCCAAATAACCTTGACAGTGTAAGATAAATACCCAGTATCAGAAAGACAGCCCATCTCACTGAACCCAATGCAGGAGGCTGGGCTACCACACAGGGCTGAGCATGCCTGGGGCTACCGCACCATGCAGGAAGCTCTCCCCTAGTGCTGCCGTGAGCCCAGCTGCATTGACAGGAAGATGCCACAGCTTCATGGGGACCTAGTTGCCCAGGCTCATGGAAGCTTAGCAAAGGAATGAGGCCTTCTCTTTCCCACCCAAATGTGCTTCCAATTTCTGTCTAGGTGTGCACAGGAAGGGCGTCCACCTGGCCTCTCTTCCTCCAGTCCTGAGTCAGCGCCAAGTGGGCTCCTGACCCAGAGCTCACAAGCATCCCCAACAGGTGGTACCATCTAAGCCCCAAGGTTACCCCAGAGAATTGCTCCTGCTCCAAGTCTGCCTTTCAGGCCACCCCAGCTGGCCAAAGCTGCACCTCTGTGGTGTGCACCTCCGCTTCCCAAAGGGAGGCCCTCTGCTTGTCAGCCAGTCCATCTCCCTTCCTCTTCCTCCAGGAAGCCTTCCCATTCCCCCAGCCCTTGCCCCAGAGCAGGTCCCAGCCCGCCACTTCCCTGGGTGTCTCTCAGGTTGGGTCATTCACCTTCTCACCCAAGCCCCACCTCCCAGCAGGAGTCCAGTCACGCAGACCCAGGAGCACATGATGGCGAGGATAGGGCCAGCAGAGGGCGGGGCAGGGAGCAGCAGCTCAGCGAGGCCCTAGCTGTCCCCGGGCCTGAAGGGCTGCTGACAGGAGCCAGCTGGTTCCCAGTGACAGGCGGCTGGGGGTGGTGGCACCTGTCATCGTCCTGCCCTTCATGCTGAGAGGAGCTGGAGTGCTGGCGTGTCTGGGAGGAGCCACCAGCCCTTCCTGCTGGGCTGTGGGGTCTGAGCAGCGTGGACCCACCACAGGGCCAGAACCATCTCGGGACTAGGGCCTGGCTCCTGCTCTGCAAGTATGGACAGGGCCCCCAGACCCTCCCACGGTGTCTCCCGCCAGCCGGTCTCTGTGCCTCCCGCTGCTACAGTGGCCCACACCTCTTCTTTGCCATTGGGAAACAGAGCCATTCTCACTTTCCCTTCTGTTATCCCATTTTTTAAGAGAGCTTTTTCTTAAATAACTGTTGTTTCTTGCTCTAAGAGTGTCTGAGATCCAGAGTTTTTGTAAACTACAGGGAAGTTCCTTGCAGTAATGTGAGACACTTGTAGGTTTGCGTGCTTCTGCTGGTCTCCGGTTCATGAGGATTCCTTTCCTGATCTTTGCAATGTTTTCCCTTAGCAGAGCATTCCTGTGGTTCCAGATAAACACTGCCCCTGCAAAGGTCAAGGCCAGATGCTCCTGCCCTGCTTCATTCCCGCTCTCCACCCGCATAGGGAGCCATTTGATTAGTGTGGGGCTGGCCCTCTCATCGGTTCTTTTAGAAACTACCAGAAGCACAAGCAAACCTCTCCAAGGCCCTTTGGAGCATTCTCAAAGCCTTTCCCAGCTCAGACCCCTGGACCAGAACACTCAGCATCACAGAAGCAGACCCAACGTCCCCTTGTGCCTCCCCATGCCACGACTGTGGTAGATGGGCCAGATGGATGCCAGGGTGTCTGGGGCTCCTCCCCCGGCTCTTGTCTTGTTCAAGAATTGGATGGGACAACCTCAGAATATAAAAGTGAACAGTTATTGAAAGTACTGAAAATATAAGAAGTCCTCTGAAAGGAGGAAAAAGGTGAAGACTGGAGAGAAGAGAAAATACACCATGCACACAGAGCAGGCCACTGCAGGGGAGAGGACAGCGGCCACAGGGCTCGTAGCCAGTGACTTTTATATCTTCCTCTGGCTGTCAGATCTGGGCCACCTCACGCATCCTCAGTCCATTCTGCGGTATGTCTTGGTTGTGATGGACAGGTCCCCAGGACGGGAGTCATTGGAAGAAAAGACCTTCAAGCATATGGCTGCCTGTGGTCACAAACCCGGATTAAAAACCATTTTTTCCTCCCTCCCTTGGGACAGTACTGTGACCACATTCCACTAGCTATAGATCCACCTCCGGGCTTCCTGTCCACTCCCAGGCTGTCCCTAGCCCTGTGTCTCACATATGATGGCTCTCATCCCACCATCTTGGGTGAGCACTCCAAGGACACCTGGGTCTGACTGTCTCCGACCTGCCTAGAGGAGGTGGTCAGTGCTGCACACAGGGGAAATGGGGACAAGCCAGAGAGTGACACACAGGAGACCTTGAGGTCGAGACTGGCAGAGGTGCCTAGGAAACTCACAGTGAACCCCAGGCCAGTGTCAGCACAGCCAGGGCCCCGATTCAGAAGCCAGCGTGAGCTGCTCTGAGTCCCGAGAGTCCCTGGCAATGACCTTGGCCGGGGACCATGCTGTCTGACACACCAGGTCCTCGATCTGACTTCACAGTCCCTACCCTTGGCTGCTGTGGGTTGCATATTACCTTTCTACATTTTTAAGGACAGAATTGAGATAAGATTAGCATGCTCTGCATTTCAGCTATTGAAAGTGTAAAATTCAATGTTCTCAGTACATTCCAAAACATGTGGCCATCGCCCCGTACTGATTTTAGAACACTTGCATCAGCCCTGAAAGAAACCACATCCTGGTCAAAGTCTGTCCTTGCAGTGCCCCCCCAAAACCAATGCCACCTCTAATCTGCCCCCATCTCTGCTTCTTTACCTGGTTTGGGCATTGCACATACGTGAATCATGCCGTGTGCAGCTGAGGCGCCTGTCTCCATCTCCCAGTCTCATGTCTTTGGAGCTCGGCCCGTCACAGCCTGTGTCAGTGCCTCCTTTCTTTCCGCTGATAAACTAAGTCCCACTGTCTAAACCGCACAGCAGTCTCTGAGCAGCAGTCTATAGATGGCGTGAGTAGCGCTGCCATGCTGCCCCCTGTCCCCATGGGCACACTCTGCTGCTCCCCAGTGTGTCCCAGAGCGGGACTGCTTGTGACTCAGGTCAGCAATTGAAAGAGCCACCATGCTGTTTTCCAAAAGGGGCTTCCCCATTCCCTGGTTCCCACTGGCCACATACGGGCGGTTCCTTCACACCTGTCCTTCTCCTGACTGGGCCCTGCCTGTCTCGCTTTCTGCCGTCACCCCCCTGGATCCATTGTGGGGCCTCGTGACACTGGCCAGCTTGGCCGTCCTTGGTGGCTAATGGCACTGGGATCTTTTCTTCTTCTTAGTAGATGCACTCATATCATTTGTAGAGATGACTTCGAATTCTCGTCCATTTTTAATTGGGCATTTTGTCTTTTTATTGTTGGGTCATGAGAGCTCTTTCTATATTCTGGATGCAGCTCTCTCATCAGACCCACTGTGTGAAAACATCCTTTCCTGCTCTGTGGGCTTCTATAGCCCTTTCTGGAGGATGCACCTTGCAGCAGTTTTTTATTTTGATGCAGTTCAATGTATTGATTCTGCTCCCAGCACCTGTGTGCCCCGTGTCTTTATCTGAGAATTTATTGTTTCTGCATCTCTGTAAGCCAGGCTCGCAAATATTTCTGCTATGTTTCTTCCTAGGATTGCCGTAGTTCCAGTCCTCAAATCAGCTCCACAGTCCGTGTCAACTTCAGGGTCATGTGCATGAGAACAGCCCCTGCTCCTCTTCCTGAGGTCACCAGGGATGGGATTTGCTTTTTTCTAGCTTTGAAAGTAATGCTCATTCGAACAACACAGAGACTTAGAAAGTAAACACTACCCCTAAGTCTGCCATCCAGAGACCGGGGATGCATGTCATCTGTCGTTTCTACATCTGTGCAGAAACGAGATCATGTCTCATGTGACTGCTAATTTTGGTTACGTGAAATACTTCCGTGTCATCAAATACTCTTTCTCTGATGTCATTTTAAAAGGCGTTGTCATTTTAGTCAGGGTTTGCAAGGGAAACAATTTTATATGGGACACAAAATTTATAGGATTATTTTATAATATTCACTCAAAGAGTCAAATACAAAAGAGTAGGGGAGGGACATGTCCACACATCAGAGATCCAGAGAATCCAGCTGAGGGTCTGGATCCCATAGCAATATCCTGCATGAGTCCAGCTGAAAATCCAGAGCCCATGGAAATGTCCTCCACAAGTCCAGCTAAAGGCCCAGAGCCCATGACAGTGTCTCACACAAGTCTATTTCACGGATCTGCACTGGGAAGGCCCAAAGGCCAGTGATGGAAGCTAGAAAGTCTGTGCTAGCAGGGTGAAGGAGCTGTGCCAGCAGCTGAGGGTTCTGCACTAGAGCCAGGAAGTGACGCTCAAGGTACGGACCAAGAGCTCCCCTGAAAAGTACCACAGTCATCCTCAGTGACAGCAAGGACCCGAGCTCCTCTGATGATAATAGCCGAGTTCATATCAGGAAGCCATCGTGACGAGCTTCTCCCGGAGAATCAGCAGCACCACCTTCCCCTCCAGGCCTCCTTTTACTCGGTTGATAACAATCCTCAGGCGGGCTTTCCACACCCAGCACTACTCTGGTTCAAGTCATCTCTGGGTTCCCAGGGGCCCATTAGCTATCCACCATAGCTACACAGAGGTCTACAGATGCAGCTCGGTTTGCCCCAAGCCCATTTCTATATCATTAGGATCTGGGGATGTTTCAAACATCAGTGTTGCTATTAATGGACCAAAAATGACCCATAAAACAAGAGGATGATCAAACCTATGCACTGGGTGAAATCATTTCAAGTAAGTGCTTGCTGAACTCCTTAGACTGATAAAAGTGATGCATTGCTCATACAAGAACACGCAGAAGCTGCAGAAGCAAGAAAACTCGGCCACAGCGCCCTCCTGAATCCGACCTCAGGACAAGCCCTGGGCTTCTCTTCGGGTCTGGGATCTGAGCTAGGGTCCTATGCTATGGGGGGAAAACCACGCTGTCCCTACCCAGGAGCACAGTGCTTTGTTCAGCGGCTCCACGGGCTCTCCTGCGGGACACCCCACTCCCCTGCTTTTCCGAATACTTTTGTATATAAAGTTCTTTACTTTTCACAATGTTCTTAAAATACAGATTATTAAACAAACAAATAAATAAATAAATAAAATGAGGATCATTAGATTACACAGCAAGAAATATTTGGGATTCTGACATAGCACTTTGTCAAATGTACCATCCCTACTACAATGGGTGATATTTTCTTCTTAAAGCAGCCATTGTAATAATATTTCTCCTTAATTTTATGTTACAACTGTTTTATAATAGCTTTCTATATGGTTCTTAAATTTATAGTTCATTTATGTGAATTCTTTTCCAATACCAAGGATTGAACTCACAACCTCACACCTGCCATGTGGGCACTTAAGCCACTGAGTTAAACCCAGTGAATTATGTTAATAATTTATGTAAACCATTCATTTGCACTGGGATCTCGTTGTAGTATTACTGCTTAGTTGTTGTATTTCTGGCATTTCCATGTAATATTTTTCTTAGTCTGACTTTCATCTTTTGCATTTGATTACATTTTTACTGCACCTTAAATAATCCTCAGTCTATATGTAGTTGTATCACAACCCCTGGTTAACATTTTTTTAAAAACCTTTTCCTTTGCCTTTAAAAGGGCAGTTTTGCTCATCGGAAGATTTAATATCTATATCTGAATTCTTCAAGACTTTTGGGATGTGATCTTATTAAATTTAACACTGTAATCTGCATTCAATTCACAATATTTGCTTGTCTTTTGATCTTATTAAATTTAACACTGTAATCTGCATTCAAGTCACAATGTTTGTTTGTCTTTTTGAAACAGAGTCTCGCTATGCAGTTCAGACTGGCCTTGGGCTCACCTTGTAACCCAGGTTGGTCTCAGACTTGCAACAATCTGCCAGCCTCAGCCTCCCAAGTCCTGAGATTTACAAGAGTATGTCACCATGCCCAGCTCTCAAATTAAAATGTTTGTTGTATTTGTGAATTAGGTCTAAAACTACCTAATTTTATCATCCATCAAATGAGCTTTCTGTCACTAGTGCTTGGTAGCCGGCCACAGTGGGCCGCAGTGACCTGGGTACGTTGAAGTCTTTCTCAGGGCCCAGGCTGTCCTGGTAGCAGCACCCCTGGTCCTATGGATAAACACAGAAAAGCTCAGAGGTGGTGCAGTACAGATGACACGGAAGCTAGTGGGTCAGTCCACCTGGCAGCGGCCAGCATCCTGCCCTGCCTTTCACGGCCTTCCCTTTCCAGCTAGGGAAGTCGGGCCCTGATGGTGGAACCCCCGGCGGGGGTTAGTGCCCTGCTGAGACCCTTGTTCGCACCAGAATCAAGAGTAGCACCTGCAGGCAGTCCGGACCTCAACAGAACCCCACACCTCTGTCTGTGGGTGCCCAGCCCAACAGCCAGGCCACACTTGGCACTGGGCCTTATGGCATCATGTTACGACAGTCCTTCCCAAGAGAGATGCCATAGCGCAGGCACTATGTGGTTAAGACTTCTCCAGGGGCGTGTTCATCTGGTGAATTTGAGTTCAATTATTGTCTCTTTTTTTCAACCTGTTTTGGGTATATAGAAAAATTCTGCTAAGCCGATGAGCATATGTAGTATAGACCTTATATTTACTGGTTAAGAATTCTATTGGAAAGACTTTTTAAATACATTTTTATTATCTCAGGTAGATGACTTGTTAACAAATAATGTTTGCTTCCTTTCAGAAAACTGTTTTTCTGCTTCCTGTGTCTTACCTTTGTTTTCCACAAATGCAGGCAGGCACCTGGGTGGCCTCCCTGACCAGAGAAGCAGGCTCTCAGGTGTGGAGGAAGATACTGCCCATTGGCCAGTAGCAAACCTTCCCCCAGACCAGAGATGTCAGCTTCCCACCCACAGAGGGAGCCGAGGCCCCAGGGCCCATATGCTGGGAAGTTGGCTCCGGCCCCCAAAATCTCTTTGGAACCAGGAGCTGAGAGTCACTTGCATCCATGCCTGGCCCGGATCTAATCTCCAAGGATCCTCACATTCTGTCATTCCAAGTTGCCCCTGGCAACCCTTTCTTTAAATTGTTGTTTTCACAGGAAAACAAACTGCTGGTGGGAAAACGTGCCCGGCAAGCATACACACACACACACACACACACACACACACACACACACACACACACAACCCGCCAGTGCTGTGGTCCTGCTGTGCTGAGAGGAAGGCAGGCACCACGCAGCTGCGGGGCAGGAAGATGCCTGTGAGCAGCTGGACCCAGGGCGGGCGCAGGGGCTGCATTGGCCATGACCACAGGACACAGATGGGGCCCTGTGCAGGGGCTTCTGGGCCTATAGTGCTCATCCTGTGTCTCCAGTGCTGGACCCTCTGTCCCAGCAGGCCTGGGTGGTGAGGTTCAGTGCAGCCTGGCAGAGCCTGACCGGCCGGTGTCTGTACATATCATAATGCATGCACACCCACATGCACACATGCATACATGCACAAGCATATATACACATGGGCAGGGTAGAGAAAGGACTCACTTTTCATAGTCTCTCCCAGACCTGCAAACGATCCTGACACATTTGTCCAGTTGGGTGTCCCCAGATCAGAGGGAAGCAGCTCCCGCCACACACAGGCCCCTGAGCCCTGGGACCTGGTGAGCTGATAAGCTCAGCCCTCCTACCCCGCCCTGCACCCTGCTGTACCCTGTACTCCCCTTCTAGGAGCCACGGCAGCACCCCCAAAGCCAAGACAGAGGAGCAGGCATGGCACGAAACTGACACAGGATAGAAACAGTGAAGGCCAAGCAACAAGGGAAACAGAGCTGAACAACATACATAAAGAAAGCTGCAGCTCCTGTGAGCTGTCTCCCACACCAAAGCTCCAGGGTTAAATGCAAGCACTCCTCCTTCCAGGACCCACACATGCAAAGTTCCTCAGGATACCGGATGGAAGTCCATAAATTGGGTTGACAGAGTAAACAACAGGAGCCCAAGATAAAGGAACAGGTTTAGAGAATCCAAAGAATGTTTAAAATACAAGAGAGAAAGGAGAGAAAGAGAGAGAGAGAGCACGCCCAGTGGGACTGACACCTGTGGTAAGGGCCTGTGTCCCTCTGGGTGTGGCCACCTTTCCCAAGCGCCCCCTCCTTAAGAGCAGTACAGATGTGCCCTGTTCCAAGAAGTAATGCACCTTCTGGCTGGAGGACCCACCCTCTATTTCTTTGAGTGTGCACTTCTTAATTTTACCTAATAAAACTCTTTCCGTGCCTCTTACTAGAAATTCTTCTCCAGGATGGGAGGCAGAAAACCTGAGAACTTATTTTATAAGCAGAGGAAGTTAGGCCCCTTACCACAGCTCCAGTAGCCCCCTGACACTGCGGGCGACAAAAGCACAGCCCAGAGGAGGAAGAGGAGACAGCGGAATAGAGCTGCCTGGTCTCGGTGATGCGAAGGTGGACGTGAGCAAGCTGCATTTCTACAGCCTGAACAAGCTGGAATCCCAGTGCACTGTGGCCTCCAGGGTCTTCTGGCTGAGACTTCCCAGGGTTCCTGAAGGCCAAGACAAGCAGGTTTCTGGGGGAGGCAGGAACTGCTCCCTCCCGGGATGGCCACCCTGAGGTCCTGACCTCTTGTGTCACCCGTGTGCACATACCAAAAGCTCCTGGATGTCTGTCTGTGCTACAGGGCAGGGGCCTGTTAAGTTGCTCTCCTGGACACCTTCCGTCTGACCTTCAGAGACAAAGGAGACACTTCCTTGAGGCAGGCTGCCCCTGGGAATGGCTATTTGGACTTTGAGAAGCTGAACACTCCTCACTGGAGAGGATGGAGTCAGTGCCCACAGGACAGGCCCAGCCACCCTGTCAACCCTACATCAGCTTGGGTAGTAAGAAGCCCCCTGGGAACACGGCCTGGGGCTGGGGATGGTATTGGCGCCAGCCCGGGGCTCCCGAATCTGGCTGCAGCCTGGGAGAGTCCAGCCCTGTCCAAGCTTCCACAGGAGAAACAGGAGAGTGTGGCGTCCTGCCCTGTCCTTCCAAGGCCATCCCGGGTTCTCCCCTGGGTGGGTGGGGATGAGCCAGCCCAGCCTGACAGGGCCAAGGGCTACAAAGAGGATCCAGGGCCTGGGCCAGGCCTCTGCCAGCCCTCAAGCACTTCCTACTCTCTAACCTCATAAGGGCCCTCTGCCTCAGGGCCCTAGCCATCAGGTTGACCTGCAAGAGAATCCAGGGAAGCAAGTGACCCTGGAGGCACAGGGCCCCACTGGGCTTGTCTGGAATGTGCTCCTGCACCTGGAATGTGCTCACATTTGGCACACCTTCTGCACCCAGAGGGGATGGTGTGGTCTCCTGTACTTCTCCTGGACCAGTGTCTGAGGCCCACACCTCCTGCCACCAAGGTCCTCCCTAGCCTGGCCAAGCTGCATTCGCTCCCCTGACCTGCTGTCCACTTCTGTAGCACTGATAAATGCATCCACTGTCTCGCATGTGGCACATGAGCTGGGACCGAGCCAGACAGGCCGGCCTGGGTGAGAGGGACTCTTGTTCCTGCCACCCCTTGCCGGCTTCCGGTTTCCTCCTCCTGGCCTCTTGGGAGCCTCAGACACCGTGGCCACAGATCAAATACATACCATCTGTGTCACCAGGAACTGGGAAGAGGTCGCAACGCCAGGGTGCAACCGCTCTAGGCCTGCCAGGTAGGGGCTTCTCTCGGGGACACAGTGACAGGCAGCTGGCCCAGCAGCAGCTCTGAGGACCCCCAGCCCAGGGACCTGCCCAGTCCCAAGAGGCAGAGGTCCCAGCTGTCAATCACACTGCTCTGCTCCACCTCCCAGCAGGCCAGTACAGAGTTGACCCAGTCCAGCCAGGAGTGGAGACCCGGGGAATCACCAAGTGCCAAGGGAAACCCCCATCTCAGTCTGCCACAAAAGAGTGTTCCCACAAGGAGAAGGAAGTCAGAGGGATACCAGAGTCCTGGGAGAGGGTGGAAAGCACTTGGGCATCAGTGGTCACATTCCAAGGGCCAGAAGAGATGACCACCTTACCGCCACACTATCCTTTCTGCCAGAGACTGGGGTGGCTCCGGAGACCCTAGAGACCCAGCATAGGCCCTGGTCTGTCCTACAGGGGCCAAGGGAAGATTCAGGCCCTTGAGCCAGTGCTTGTGGAAGGCCAAGCTACTGCACTGGAAGACCAGTCCAGGCCCAGTCTGAGTAGACTGTGTACCTGCATAAACCGAGTGTCCGGACTGAGGATAACTAAGTCCCCAGGAGTTTAACTGGGAGGGCTCAGCACAGGGCTCTGGCTCCCACCAGGTCATCCCCCAGGTCATGGTCAGGGAGTGACCTTTGTTTCGGAGTTTGTGGCTCTCCCTGTCTTGAGGTTAAGTGTTCTCCTACAATAGACTAGAGGCCACTCCCATCGCTCAGAGGAACACCCAGGCACCATGGGGTGGGCTCTGATCCAGGAATAGCCAGACTTTCTCTCTGCCCCACTCCCACACAATGGTGTGGGCCACCTGTCCAGGGTGAGGTGGGTACAGCCTGGGAAGGCCAGGCTGCGTCTCTGTGGTCTGACTCAGCCCCCTGGTGAGCAAGCTGGGTGGGAGTTGACACAGGGATCTTTTCATAAGCAAAGAGCCTTGTCAGCTGCAGAGCCAAGGCCTGGTGAACTGTCAGGCATGGAGACTACACCTGGCACAACTGTGGGCTGGGGCAAGCAGGTGTGTAGGGCTGGGTCATCTGCCAGTCATACGTTCTGTCTGTACCAGAGCAGGGTCTGGACCCTAAGGGTCCAAGCTGACAGAGGTCACTGCAGGAGAGACACAGGTGGTCATCCCCTCCCCACCCCAGGGTGGTGGGAACTTCGGGGCTGAGGGTGCCTGGGCACCGGGAATGGACCTGGATTGGGGAAGGGTTCCTGATTGTCTGAGTTAGATGCCATTCACTCCATTCCTCATGATTCTATTAATCAAGAGGGGAAGAAACCGTTCACTGAGATTCAGTTATAATCAGCAGTTAAGCACCCTTGGAGGAAGCCAGCAACCCGATGGGTGCTGGCTCTCGGGACCCTGTGCAGACACTGGGAGAGGAGCACTGGGAAAACACAGTGCACTGTGGTGCTGCCAGGACAAACTGGAGCCACCATCCCAGGAGAAGCAGTCCCATGAGCATTCTCGAACTGGCAGGAGAGGGCTGGACACAGAGCTACCCCCAGCTGGCTCTGGGACAGGGGCTGTGGACAGGCATTCCCCTGTAGCAAGGGTGACTTCCCTAGGTCCCCGCTTGGACCTTCCCTTCAGGAGATCTTTCTGCCCTCAAAGAGGAGGATGCATCTGGGATGCACGGCCAAGAGACTCAGGCTGTGATCTCAGCATCAGTCATGACACTGAGAAGGTCACGTTCAACAGGAGGACATCAGAGTCCACGTGATTTGGGACCACCCAGAGAGGAGCTCACCTCTGAGTACCAGAGGGAGAGAGAGCCCAAGGCATGAGGACACCTTGCCCAGGGTCACTACCGGGCCATTTACCAGTCATCTGAGTCCAGGGGCACCAATGCCCCTCCAGGACCCAGGCCCTTCAAGCATGAGGCGGCACAGCCTGGGAAGAGCCCAGGACAGGCAAACCCGAACCGTTGTCCACATCTTCCCATCTCGGCCTCACAGTGTGACCTCCACCGGCCCCTGGGTTCCAGAAGGTCCTTTTCATGTGCTTAGAAATCCTGCTCCCTCCCTCTGCCCCTCATCCTCAGCCCTCCTCCCTCACGCATCCCTGAGGCTGGCAGCTCCCACACTGCCCCACCTGTCACTGCCTCCTTCCAAGTCCCCACCCACCCTCATCCCTGTCCCGCTGCCTGGCAGTCCCCAGTCAGAACTACCACCACCTACGTCCACCCACCCTCACTGTTTGTGCTATGACTGTGACCAGCCCTAGGCCGGCCAGGGCTCGCCGTGACCTTGCCCTGTGACTCCACCACTTCCCACAGTGAGGGAAGCCTGATCCTCTGCCCCTACACAGGAGCGAGATTTGGGCAGACGTGTCTCAGAAGTGGCGGTGGAGCAAGCCCTCCATCAGATCCCGAGCCTCCGCTATGCTGCCCAAGCCTGGAGGCCAGAAGGTCTGGCTTGGAAGACTGTGGGGCCACCTGGCGCAGCAACACCACACAATGTGAAGGTGCAAAACTCCCACCAGCCCCAGGCAGAGGGCGCAACCTGCTGGCATGGATCACACAGCAGCCTCCCAGGCTGGAACCCATCCCAGGTCCTGATGCCCTGAGTGCCTTCTCATGTCCACAATCTGCATCCGAGACAGCTCCCCAACTTCCTTATCCCCATGCAGGATGGGAGCAGTCTTGTGGCTCAGTGGCAACTATGATGAGAGCTGATCTCTTTGAGAAGCGACTCTACATCTGTGTTGAGCAGGCCATTTCAGCCCAGGCCCGGCACCCACATACCTGGCATCTCCCACATTCCTCCGGCACTCTGAGCAAGCTCCATCCTGAGATCAAAGCCAGCAGGGTGGACAGGCTCCTTTGAAGCTGTTCAGGGTTCGGGCGAGGCAGGTCCTGGCAGCCAGTGTCTTCGTGCCAGAGGCAGACAGATGTTGGCACATGGATTCCCCGGCTGTCCCAGAGGCACCTGTCATGGGCGTGCGTGGACCTGCCCCAACATCCGCTCCCCTGCTTAGCTGGCTGCCTCTTTCCTCCAGGAGTGACCCTCCCCCCAGCAGTGCTCCTCCAGGAACCACAAGTGAGGCAGGGAGTGCCCAACCAGGCTGGCCAGGCGGGGTTCTGGGGGAGACTGAGAAGTGCTCCTCATCTGAGTCCCTCGTGGTTGTTGGTCTCCTTAGGGAGACGCCCTGAGACTCAAGCTGCCTGAGGAAAGCTGAGCAATGAGGTGGAGACAGAGTTCTGATGACACTGTCTGACCTCCTGGATCCAGCTATACCTGAAGTCACTCACATTTTCCAGTTCTATAAACCCAACAGTTGCCCCAGCCCAAGTCCACAGGAGAGGTCAAAGTGTGGAAACTCCCAAAAGCAGAAGCCTCTCCCAGAGGCTGCTGAGCTTCCAGCCCGACCTGGCCCTGGACAACCTCAAGCCCAAGCACGCACAACCAGGGTTGGAGATCAGGACTGCGGCAGCTCCAGGCCTCCCTGGGCAGAAGGGTCTTGGGGCCAGGGTGCACAGGAGCCCTAAGGTCCCATCCAGCTCCTCCCTGATCAATCCCACTCACTCTCGTGTGAGCACAGTCAATAGAGTGACCCAGGAAGTGACATCTGTCCAGCCTAATACACATGCCTGCCTGACCCGCACACCCAGCTGCTGGTGCAGCCCTGGCTTTGGGCACCAGAATTCCAGGGAGGCCCCAGTGCCCCAGGGTTGCAGAGTTGACACCTGCTCCAGGCACCGAAGTATATACACCTGCAGGGCCAGGAACTCTGAGTGCCCCTTGAGGATGACAGATGATAAGCGAGAGAGGACAACCTGGCTTCACAGCCACTAGTCCAGCCCTGGGTCACAGAACCTCCAGGGCCCATACTATATGAGCAGAGCACAGCCCTATGAGGCCCCATGGAGGCAGCCAGGGACTAAGGGTTCCCATTTCCGAGACCCCACGGAAGGCCAGATGGGCAGCCCAGAGAGGGCACAGGAAAGAAGGGACAGGCTGGGTCAGGGCACCATCCCCTCCGGGCCCAGGCACACAGCAGCCTGGCCTAGCCCACGCTGCTCCTTCTGGGAAGCGGACGCAGCTATTTTTGCTCTCTGACAGTGCAGCGGAGGTAGCCACTGCAGTTTATCTGACACAGAGGCGGCTTTGTGTCCTGAGTTTGGCCTTGGGTCCACTGCCAGGCAAACACACACTGGGGAGAGGCTCCATCACCCCGATAACATAGCCCCCAGAGACCCCTCCTCCACCAGGCCTCCTGGAAGCCCCCAGAACAGAGCTGACTTGCAGATCTGGGTCCTGCTCCTGAAGGACTTGCACCCACCCACAGGGCCTCCCTTCTTCAGAGACTTGCTGCTGTTACTGGGGCTTGAAGATGTTCACTGTGCCCCCAGATCCCCACAGTTGGGACCCAGAGCCCTGGTTTTAGTAACTGAGTAACTGAGAGCCCCTCCTGCTTTGGACGGTCTCCGCCCTGAGGCTTGTGAAGAAGTAAGCTTGCAGGACTTCTCAGCACAGAAAGAGAGCTTGGAGGAGTGCAGGACTCCAGGGACCCTGAAGGATGTGGAGAAGGGCCCCATTCTCTGCAAGTGGACTGGGGATCCCACCCCTGCAGCTCCCCATTTGCACTGGCTACTGGAAGCCCCGAAAAGCCTGGAAGGAGGGGCCCAGCTGTGCCTCAGCTCTTCCCAAGGCTGATACCATCCGGGAGCAGGTGCCCTGCCATGCTGCACTACAGCCCCCAATGACCCCCATAAAGTCACAGGAGCTGATTCTGGCTGGGCCCACACAGAGCAGCTGCGCTGACCCACAAGGCCCATGCTGGGAGGAGTGACGTCACCCCATCCCTGGGCCTCACAGGCCCAGTGTCTCAGCTCCCAGAGCAAAGTGGGCCCAGGGCAGCCCAGGTCCCCCTTCCTTGATCCTCGTGTCCACACGTGGCTGTGGAGGTCCAGAAACCCCTAATGATTCAGATGATGGACTCAAGAGGCAGGGAAGGAGCAGGACAGCAAGCAGGACACCAGCGCTGCTGTGAATCCTGACCTGGAGATACGCTGGCAGCCACAGACAGCATTCTTGGTGTGTCCTGGGTGGCCAGATCAAGTGAACAGATGCCACAGAGGCCTGGTGGCCCTACTCTGCCCATACACTGGGAAGCAAATCTTATGGGCAATGCACCCAGGAGCAGCTGCAGCCCCATGGCCCTGCCTGCAGCATTCCCAGGGTTCCCTGAGGTCCAGTTCTGTGTACCTCCATCTTCACCCCACCAATTTATCCTTTTGTGGACCTCATAAAAGTGTGGGCTTCCCCTCTCTGGCCCCACATCCGCAAGGCTTCCCCCATCCCATGGCACCTGGCTGCTGCTATGTCCACCCACCCACACATCCCTTGCATCCTGCTGAGAGCCGCAGGGCTGCCTTCCAGTTCTGATGCTTGGTCAGCAAGCCACTCCAAGCACCCGCTCCCAGGTCTTGTTCAGATCCATGCTTCTGTCTCCCTGCTAAGTCCCAAAAGGACCGACTGTGCCCGGGGCTGGGTGTGACACTCTGGGAGGAGAGGCCACCGCACCTCAGGAAGGGGACAAACCCCAGCATTCTCAACTCACAGGCTATGTCTGTCTCCTTAATTTCAGCACCCAGCGGGTGTGAGAAGCTCTGTTCTATGCTTTCCGGCAGTGTTTATTTCTGCTGCTGATTAACAAGGGCCCTCCCGTATCAAGGGTGAAAGTCTCTGTGGGACAGTGCTCCGAGGGCCTCTGCGCTCTGACTGAGGATTGCAGGCTATGGCTCCAGGTGCCTCTGTGTTTGAGATTTTGAGAAGTCAAATCTCTCCATTCTCCTTGAGGCATTCTCCCTCCTTAAGGACACCATGCCCCGTTTTGTCTTGCAGGGGCAGGAGCTGAGCACCGGCATGCTGCTCTGGGCAGGCACTGACCTGTGAGGGAAGAGGGCTGAGGTGAATTCCCACCAGCCCACCTGTCCCACAGCACCTGCTTGTCCCCACTGAGATGCTCCTCTCCCTCCACACCCTGCTCAAACCAAGCACTGGCCTGGTGACTTCGCAGAGCACAGGGGCATAGAACGCTGCTGCCGGCTGCTCCCCAGGAAAAGTCGCCGGCTAGATGTGGTGTGGGTCCCACCTCGAGGGACCCCTACCACACCCACACCATGCCCCCCACAGCCCCACCATGGCAGGGCTACCCATTGTGCAAGACTCTAGGGTTCCCACATTTACACGGACAATTAACTTCATTTTCCATTTCTATTTGTGTTGGTCCACATGTGCAGTAATGTCTCAACCCATGCCTCGTGGGGAGTGGGCACACAGGCGTCCGGGTCTGCATTCTCCTCCCCACCTCCCTCCATCTCCCAGCCTCTTCCCTTTTGCAAAAATCTATCTCCCTGTGTCCTTTTCCTATCATCTATTACTTTGCACTTTAATTTACTCATACTTCTGGTTTCTCTTATAAAAGGATATTGAATTGTGTATGTGATTTATTTTGCACATAATTAATTTCAGAATTAAGAGCCATTTCTGCAAAATGACAGGATTCTAATTGAGATATCAATGAATCACTGTGGAGAAAATTAGCACTTTGATAATATGAGTTTTAGAATTCATGGCAGGAGGTATTTCTTCACTTATTTTCATCTCTTGCAAATTCTTTTTTGTTTTTCCATCCCAGATTTGATTCAGGAGGCAACTGTGGTAGTGTTTCTGAGCTGGTTCACAAAGTAACCAGCTAGGGCTCAGGGTGGCTCTTTGCATTACAAACTCAGCACACCAGGCTGGTGAGAGGGCCTTTCTGCCTTTTTGCAGCAATGTGTCTAGTGTCTAGCATAAGGGTCTTAACACTCCTGGTTAAATTTATTCCTAAGCTTTTTGCATTTTGGATACTTCTGTAATAAGTTCTAAATTTTAGTTTTTCCGTGCATTTGTTACTAATATACAGAAACACAAAGATTACTTTTGCTGACTGTGTATCATGCAAACTTCTGTCTAGAGTAGTACTTTATTGCTAACTTTTAGGGTTCTCCATGTAAAATATCATGAGGTTATTAAAAAGACAACTTTCCCCCTCTCTTTGGGGGTGTATAATTTTCAGAGGTCATTTGCCCATGACCCCACTAGGACACAGAGTGAAAGGTTTAGTACCAGTGTCGTCCTGTGCGAACTGCGACGCTCACATCCTTGAGCCATTGGTGAGAGGGGGTTTCCTCCCTTCTTGTTAGTGGGCTTTCTTCTTCTTCTTCTTTTTCTTCTTCTTCTTCTTCTACCTCTTCTTCTTTCTTCTTCCTTCTCTTTCTTTTTTCATCAGAAATGGATGATGATGTTGTCCAATGCTTTTTTCTATATTTATTCAGATGAACATGTATTTTCCATTTTTGTACTAATTTATGAATTGCACTAGTTGATTTTGAATGCTAAATTAACCTAGAGTTCCTGGGGTAAGCCTCATCAGCTGCTGAGATATATATATATATTCCTCAATTCTTTTAAAAAAAATTTTTTTATTTTTTGAGACAGGGTCTTGCTATGTAGTCCAGGCTGGCCTTGAACTCATGATGATTTCCCTGCCTCAGTCTCCCAAGTGCTGGGATTACAGGTATTGAGTATCACCTGTCTTTCTAATTTTTTATTAATTAATTTTTATTAATCATTTTATTAATTAAACTTATTGGTACATAATGGTATACATAATGATCACACTCATCATAGGGAATTTGCTCCTGTACATGATCTACTTTGGTTCCTTTTTTCTCATGCCTTTCCCCTCCATTCAACCCTCTTCCCCTCCTTGTTTACAATTTCTCTTGAATTTTACAGGGATGCTGACACCTGTGTTCGTCCAGGATAGGGTTCGTAGTGCCCTTTGTCAGCCTTCGGTCATCCCGTTAAATAAGCTGAGAGCTTTTAACCCTCCCCTACTTTGGTCGTATTTCAGATCTGCTTTCACCGTCACTGCTATTTGCTTACTTCCCCAGCCGGAAAATGTTTCATTTCACCCATTTTTATCATCCACTGGACGCCGTTCAGCTTCGGCCTCCCCTGTCTTTGCCTGGGATTGTTGGTGTTTGTTCTATCGTGATTAGTTTTCTGGACGATCCTTCCTGGAGGCCAGAAGACTTCACCAAAACTCTTCCAGGATGAGTCGCATGACTTTCCCTTCATTGTAAAGAAAGCCCACATCCTTGGATGTGGTTATTAAGTTGTGCTCCTTCAGGGCACCCAGGGGAACCCCCAGTTTTCACCAGGCCTCTGAAACCTGGCAGCATCGATGCTGCAGACCCAGCCTGGTGCTGCTGTGGGCAGCAGGTGAAACCCCAGCCAAAGTCCCCTCTGAGCTGCCCACGTGTGTAGCCACAGTGCACGGATGTGGGCTCTCCCTGCTGTGACCTCTGTTTTCTCAGATTTCCTTCCTCAACTCCAAGTACTCTGGGAGCCCCCAGCACCCCACGCTCCAGCAGGTGGACATGCTTCTGCTCTAGGTCCTCCTGCTCTCAACGCAGCCCCAGGGCCAAATCACATCCCCTGTCTATTGCAGGTTGCTCCTAATGCCACAAGCTGTGCTGCTGGCTCTGTTTGTTTACTCTCTGAGGGGAACTGGCCCAGGACAAGCCCATCACTCTTGCCAGAGCCATGACATTTTGTCTTTAGTCTGTCCTATGGGCCTGGCTGCAGCAGGCAGCTTGTGAGCCATTGACAAGGGCCTGGATGGCCGCCAGCTTAATGGTGAGGCTCTGGGCCCCTTCCTGGTACCCTCTTGCTGTTCTCTTGGGTTCTCTGCTCAGCTTCCTTCAATCGTCCCTAGCACTGCACAAGAATCCTGCCACAACCTCTGCCTGTGGGCTCTGGGAAGCATTGTGAGAAACCAGGCCAGCCTGGTCAGCCCTAGGCTTTGAATTCCAAGCTGCACAGGGATTTGTGGGATACCTGGGGCTGTGTGGGAGCCTGGAAGCCCAGAAAGAGCTGGAGACCCAGGCAGGAGCTGCAAGCTGGCTCTGGGGAGAAGCAAACTCCACCACCGCCCCACCTGGGCCCCAGCCTGCGTCCACAGGCCCTAAGCAGAGGCCCCTACCCCACCTCCCAGGATGCTGCAGAAGTGCAGCATGAGTGTCTCACCCTCCTGAGGACCCTGAAGTCCTAGGAGTTCCAAAAGATCCCTCCTAAGGGTCACAGCCCGAGGAGAAGGCACAAGAGACCACTCAGGGGCCCAGTGGAGCACTGTGGGCGGCAGGTTAGGAAGTGGCCCTGAGGCCTGCAAGCTTGGGAGGACTTCCCTGGCTGGGAACTGGGGACAACACAACATCTCATCCTCATCCAGGACACCAAACGAAGAATGCATGGGAGGGAAACGTGCATCCAGGGAGGGAGGTGAGGGGTGCATTCACTGGCCAGCACTAGGGGACCCTGCACCCACAGCTGCAGCAAAAGCATCAGAGACACAGTAAGACAGGCAGGACAGAGATGCTGGTGCACATGCAATTCCTTATAGCAGAAATACACCCCGCGGAATGTACTCATAAAATGAGGCTCAGGAAAGCAAGTTAGTCAAATCGAACATGAGGCCTGAAAGAAAGGGAAGAAGAAAATCAAGCACGGTAAAGCCCTGAGTCTGTCTTAGAGAGAAAAATGATTGTGGGCATATTACCACTACTGTCAGAGAAACAGAGGGTGAATATGTTGATTAAAATCAGAAGATACTACAAGGGGAATCAATGTGTTTTGCCTTCACATCACACAAAGAGCAGGCAAGAAAAACCTGAGCCATGTAACCAACAGACAAATAGCAATGATGACACTCAGCATGGAAATGGAAATGTTGGGAGACACAAAAATGATTTAAAACACAAAATAAAGCCTTGTTACAATAACGCAGAGAGAGGACATCTATCAAATACACCACAAACAGTGAGCCACAAGGTCAAGGTCAAAGTCCAGGTCAAGGCCCAGGGCTGCCCAGACTGGGATCACTCCTCCCACCCAGCACAGTGCGCTGGGAACAGAGAAGCAGGAAGAGGAGGGGACATGGGGTGACAGCCAGGGAGAAGCCCCGTGCCACAGGGGAGGGGTAAAGGGCAACACGGGCTTTTCTTGATGAGGAACGTAATGCAAGCCAGGTTGGACGGCACACGCCTGTAATCCCAGCTGCTCAGAAGGCTGAAGCAGGAGGATCACAGTTCAAGGCCGGCCTTGGTGACTCAGTGGAGAAGATACTGCCAAAAAATAAACACAATTCAAACTGTCACTACCACCTGCAAACTGTGAGGCAAGCGAGAGTCACTGCACCTCCTCGTGTCAGAGCAAGAACCATGCTTCAGAAGCACCTGCTGGCCAGCCACCCTGCCCACCAGGCCTGGGCACATACACCAGGCTGCCCGCATTTCAGAGTACACGCACCATGGCAGACAGAGGCTTCACACAGAGACCACCAGAAGAGGTCAGAGTGACGAGGACAGAAGCCATTTGTCAACATGCTGAGGTGACACTGAGACCCCTGCGGGTGTGTCCCCCTTCCCCACTGCTCACCAGGCCGATGTCCCATACCTGTGACAGCTGCAGGGCGGGAAACCAGATCCCGGGCCAAAACAAACATCTTGAATGTAAAACTCTCTTTTAAAAAAAAGTGTTAGCATCATCCAGGCCAGCTTTTATGACCACAGTGCAATAAATTAAAAATCAATCATAAAAGAGGGAAAACTCCCAGCTATCAATGAGTGGGAGCTCTCAAAAACCTAACTCTGTGCAAAGGAGAAGCAAAAGACATTATAACAAATGTGATAAAGTCACCGCTGCCAAAAAGCCACTGTAAAAACCCAAGCTATCAGAAGGAACTCCTGACCCTGGCTCAGGTCACCACGAGGAACGAAGGAAAATCCACCAGCTCACGAATCATAAATCACAAGGCAGAGTAGACAGTAGTAAGACGAACTGGAGACAGATGAGGGAAAGCGATCACATACCTTCGAAACAAACAGAAGAGGAAACATTTAAACTAGAATAGAAATAACACCTTAGCTTCACCAGTAAAGGAGAAACACAGGAAGTGTAAATGTACACTGCTAGGAAAGGTAGCACTGTTATCCACAAAACACAGAAGACAATTTTGTGAATTACAAGAGGATATTTGGTACAAGGTTTTTTTTTTTTTTAAATTTCATCTAACTCTGTAAACTACATAATTTCCTAAGAAAACATAAATTATCAGAGACAACTTTCGAAGAACTCCATAAAGAACCATCATCTTTAAAACTTGGGTTATTTTTAAGAACAAAACTTATCAAGCTACAGAGGAGGCCGTGGTTCCAAATCCTGGTCCGCTCTGATAATGAGCAGGCTGAACAGGAAAGGAAACCTGAAGACAAGTTTCCTCCACATGGAAGCACACAAGTCCCAAGTCAAAGCTCAGCACCCATAAAGGTGTAAAGTATTATGTCTCAGTAAAAATGAGCAGCAGGCCCTCAGCTGGAGTGACAGCAATCACGAAGACACAGTGCTGTGTGTCCCAGTAACTCACTGTAGGCTCCCCATCAGCTCCCCGCAATTCCCACACCACACAGGAACCCCAGAGGCTTCCAGGAAAACCTTTTATTTTCCTGACCATAAGGAACAACACACTTTTTGCCCTTCATTCTTCTGCTTCTCTCTTCCCAGAAGGCAGAGGTGATGCCTTGAGGTGCAGCAGCCACCAGGTGTAAAGAGTCCACTGTGAGACCTAAGGGAACTAGGAGACAACAGGAGCCAAGTGGGACTGTGCCCTCCGGTTCATCTCCCCATTTGTACACTATGCTGAGGTATACTCAAATGTCCTATCAATAGCCTGTGAGTCCCTGTGGAATATATTCAAAACCACAACAGAAATGAGGTCTGAACCAGTCAGGTCCTGTGCTTTCGGCTTTGCACATGCCTGGGTCTTGGGGGACTTTGTCTTCTGGTTCCTCTCTGATGTTTGACAGTCATCTCTACTTGCCTTGCTTACTGGTCCTTGCTCCACCTCCTCCCTCAGCAGGAGCTGGGGCCAAGCTGCAGGCACCCAGGTCCACTGCCAGATGCCCAGAAGAGGCCCAGGTCTGGCTGTGATCAGAAGGTCCTTGGAGAGTTGTTTTCCACACCCTGACTGTCCAGGTGGGGAAACCAACGAGAGAGGAGAAGTCAGTAGTATAACAGCACGTGCCCTCAGTTCTGCTAGAACTTCAAAGGCCTGGGGGGCAGAGGCTACCTGCTCAAGGCCTGTGTGACCTCATAACCCCCAGAAGCAGTGAGTACAAAGCTTCCACCAGCTGCGACCTTCCCTCCATTTCCCATCCCGACCAGAAGCCCTGGACTTTCCAACACGCTGAAGTCTCACTGTGAGTCACCCCTATGGTTGTTTGCAAACTCTGCAGTCTCATTTCGTAAGACTCCGTTAAAAGTGATGAGCAAAGTCATTTGCAGTCCATATATCTGACCGCCCAGAATATAAAGCGAACTCAAAGCCGGAAAAGGGAGCAGGGGAGGGCAGAGAGAGCACAGGTCTCGGAGAGAAGGTGTCCAGGCACATAAGAGAGACACATCACCCCCGGAAGAGCAAGGCCAGAGCAGCCACACAAGCCCAGCTGGAGCTGAACAAGCAGCAGAGCACTGGAGAGGGCTGAAATCCCGAATGACAACGATGGGTGTGCAGAACAGTGTGACTGCTTTGGGAAACACAGTGGCAGCTTCCACCAGAAGTGGAGTCCTCTCATACTGTGCCTGTGTTCCTGTGTACGTATTTCTTCAGAGATGCATGTAAGGTCTGCTAATAATGTGCACAGCAAACCAAATTGTGCACAGCCCAAGGGTCCTGGGTCCCCGAGCTGCTGCACCCCTGAGGCGTGGTACACTTGTGTACAAGAATATCACACACTCATCTCCTGCAGAGGAGGAGCTGGGCGGATCCGGAGTCCCTGCAGAAGCCCGTTCCTTTGTCTGAAGGACTGAATACTTCTGCAAGCAGAGAGGCATCGCAGCTTCCTGAGGCACCTCAGCCTGTGGTGAGTGCCCAGCACAGTCTGCCCAAATCTCAGACGGTTCCGGACCCCCCAGGCTTCTGGGTGCAGAGAAGTGGAACAGTGGGTTAGAGGCCACTACAGCTGCCTCCCCATCCCCCCCAGCTACACTTGGAAGTCTGCTGAGCTCCTGACGGATGGGCGGGCCTACACTAACCCCCGAGCCCAGCCGCACCTAGCCATCTCCTGCAGAGGAGGAGCTGGGTGGATCCGGAGTCCCTGCAGAAGCCCGTTCCTTTGTCTGAAGGACTGAATACTTCTGCAAGCAGAGAGGCATCGCAGCTTCCTGAGGCACCTCAGCCTGTGGTGAGTGCCCAGCACAGTCTGCCCAAATCTCAGACGGTTCCGGACCCCCCAGGCTTCTGGGTGCAGTGAAGTGGAGCAGTGGGTTAGAGGCCACTACAGCTGCCTCCCCCCCCCCCTGCTACACTTGGAAGTCTGCTGAGCTCCTGACGGATGGGCGGGCCTACACTAACCCCCGAGCCCAGCCGCGCCTAGCCATCTGCCTGCAGAGGAGGAGCTGGGCAGATCTGGAGTGCCTGCAGAAGTCCCTTCCTTTGCCTAGAGGACTGTGGATATCTCTGCAAGCAGGGAGGGATCACAGGCTCCTGAGGCACTGTGGCCTGTGGAGAGCACCCTAACCCGGCTGCAATTGAAGAGCTGTGGATCTTCCAAGGGGCAGGTGGGCGCACAGTGTCCCTGAGGCCCAGCTTGTCTGGAACTGCGGAGTTCTGAGCAGGCAGAGGAGGGACACTGGTTCTGCAGGCCCAATGGCTTGGGGTAGTGCGGTGTCAGAGGCTCAGTAGCTCCAAGCATAGAAGGGGATTTTCAACAGATCCTGAGGAAGCTTTCAAATAACACTTGAAACACAGAAATATACAAAATGACAAAACGAAAGGCCAAATTACAACCTCAAACCTCCAGCCCATCTCAGGAAACCCTAGGAGCAATGTATATAGAAGAAAATATATCCCATCCACCTCATATATCGGACATAATAGCTACTGAAGTTGACAAACAACTCCAGGAAGCTTTAAAGAAATTCAAACTCGAAATAATCTCCCAGATAAAAGAAGAAATGATAAAAGAAATGAAAGAGATTCTAAATATATCTAAAGAAAACACAGATAAAAAATTGGAGGAACTAAACAAAAAGATAGAATCCCTAGACGAGCAATATAAGAAACAAACAGAATACATAATGCAGATGCACAGAGATATACAGGAAATAAAAAACTCCACTGAAAGTTGTAAAAACCGCCTTAATGAAAGTGAAGATAGAATTTCAGACCTTGAAGACATGATTGCAGCTAGTGAACAGGAAAGGAAAGATCTTTTGAAAATAACAAGGAATCAGGAAACAACAATTCAACAACTGCAAGACGATGCAAAGAAGAATAACATAAGAATGATAGGGATTAATGAAAGAGAAGGAGACAACATAAAGGATGTCAAGCGGATATTTAGAGAAGTAATAGCTGAAAATTTCCCAAGCATGAGATCAGAAACTGACATCAAGATCAGTGAAGCATATAGAACTCCAAACACTCATAACCAAAATAAAACTACACCCAGACATATAATAATCACCATCCCAGAAATCCAACACAAGAATAGATTACTAAAAGCTGTCAGAGAGAAAAGACAGATCACTTATAAAGGAAAACCTATCAGAATCACAGCAGACTTCTCAGCACAAATGATAAAGTCAAGAAGAGCATGGAGTGAAATATTCCAGATCCTAAAGCAAAATGATTTCCAACCAAGACTGATATATCCTGCAAAACTATCATTCAAAATAGATGGTGCAATACGATACTTCCATGACAAAGAACAGCTGAAGAACTTCATGAACACCAAACCGACCCTGCAAAAAATATTGAAAGACAGTTTAGATACACAAAGGAAAAAACCACTAAGCAAAGCAAATAATTAAACAGAACAGAAAGATAAAGATGCAACAGCAGAGAGATAACATTCCTACAATTAACCAGCATTTAACAGTAATAACCATTAATGTAAATGGTCTCAATGCACCAATCAAAAGAAACAGACTAGCAGAATGGATCAAGAAACAAAATCCAACCATATGCTGTTTACAGGAAACCCATCTAACCCAGAAGGATACTCACAGACTGAAAGTCAAAGGATGGAAAACAATTCTTCATGCAGCAGGAATCCAGAAAAAGGCAGGAGTAGCCATTCTGTTTGCAGACAACGTGAACTTTAAACCAACAATGACCATAAAGGACAAAGAAGGTCACTACATACTTGTAAGGGGAAAACTCCAAGAGGAAGAGATAACTATCTTAAATATATACGCACCAAACTCCAGAGCACCAAGTTATATAAAACAATTATTAACAGAAATGAAAACTCAAATTATCAGTAACACAATTGTAACAGGAGACCTTAATACGCCATTGACACCAAGGGACAGATCAACCAGACAGAAAATGAGCAAAGAAATAACAGAACTGAATCATACCTGTGAACAAATGGGTTTGATAGACATATACAGGATGTTCCACCCAACAACATCAGAATACACATTCTTCTCAGCAGTACATGGATCATTTTCTAAAATAGACCATATATTAGCTCACAGAACATATTTAAACAAGTGCAAAAGAGCTGAAATCATCCCTTGCATGTTATCGGATCATAGCGCTCTGAAATTAGAAATTAATGATAAAAGATACTGCAAAAATCCCACAAACACATGGAAACTGAATAACACACTCTTGAGTAATCAGTGGGTCACAGAGGAAATTAAAGAAGAAATCAAACAATACCTAAAAGAAAATGAAAATACAGATACAACTTACCGAAACCTGTGGGATGCAATGAAAGCCGTCCTGAGAGGAAAATTTATTGCACTGAGTTCCCACATCAGGAAAACAGAACGAATACAAATAAATAACTTGATGCTACACCTCAAACAGCTAGAAAAAGAAGAGCAAGTCAAGCCCAAAGCCAAAAGAAGAGAGGAAATTATAAAAATCAGAGCAGAAATCAATGCAATAGAGACTAAGAAAACAATCCAAAGAATCAACAAATCAAAGAGTTGGTTCTTTGAAAGAATAAATAAAATCGATAAGCCCCTAGCCAACCTTATTAAAAAGAGGGAAGAAAAAGCTCAAATTCACGCAATAAGAAATGAAAAAGGAGAAATCACTACAGACCCAATAGAAATACAGAAGATCATCAACACCTACTTCGAAAACCTCTACTCTCAAAAGTTTGATAACACAGAAGAAATAGACAGATTCTTAGAAGCATATGAAGTGCCAAAGCTAGATCAAGAGGATGTAAAACTGTTGAATAACCCAATCTCTGTTACTGAAATTGAAAATGTAATTAAGTCCTTACCCACCAAGAAGAGCCCAGGCCCAGATGGATTCACTGCAGAATTCTACAAGAAATACAAAGAAGACCTAATGCCGACACTCCTCAAACTGTTCAATGAAATTGAAAGGGAAGCAATCCTTCCTAAGTCGTTCCTGGAAGCAAATATTACTCTAGTACCAAAACCTGAGAAAGACCCAACTAAAAAAGAGAACTATAGACCGATCTCCCTAATGAACACAGATGCAAAAATCCTCAATAAAATATTGGCAAATAGGATCCAGCAAATCATCAAGAAGATTATACACCATGACCAAGTGGGATTCATCCCAGGAATGCAAGGATGGTTCAACATACGCAAATCAATAAATGTAATCCACCATATCAATAAAGCCAAAAATAAGAATCACATGATCATTTCTATAGATGCAGAAAAAGCCTTCGATAAGGTCCAACATTTATTCATGATAAAAACTCTACAGAAAATTGGAATAGATGGTCTTTACCTCAATATAATAAAGGCCATTTATGACAAACCAACAGCCAGCATCATTCTAAATGGCCAAAAATTGAAAGCCTTTACTTTAAAATCAGGCACAAGACAAGGATGTCCTTTATCACCACTCCTATTTAATATAGTACTGGAAGTACTAGCCAGAGCAATTAGGCAAGAAAGAGAAATAAAAGGGGTAAAGATAGGAAAAGAAGAAGTTAAGTTATCATTGTTTGCAGATGACATGATACTCTACATAGAAGACCCCCTAAACTCCATTGAAATACTCTTAGATACAATAAATAAATTCAGTAATGTGGCTGGATACAAAATCAATACTCAGAAATCAATAGCATTCCTATACACGAACAACAAAATTACAGAGAGGGAAATAAGAGAAACTGGACTATTCACATTAGCAAGCAAAAAAATGAAATATTTAGGAATTACTCTTACGAAAGAAGTGAAAGACTTACACAGTGAAAACTATAATACACTGAAAAAGGAAATTGAAGATGATCTCAGAAAATGGAAAGACATCCCTTGCTCATGGATAGGAAGAACAAACATTGTGAAGATGGCCATTCTCCCAAAACTCTTATACAGATTCAATGCAATCCCAATAGAAATACCATCAACATACCTTATAGATCTAGAGAAATCACTCCTAAATTTCATCTGGAACCAGAAGAGACCTAGAATCGCAAAGGCAATTCTAAGCAGCAAAGGCAAAGCAGGAGGCATCACAATCCCTGACTTGAAATTATACTACAAAGCAACAGTAGTAAAATCAACATGGTATTGGAATCAAAACAGAGGCGAAGATCAATGGAATAGATTAGAAGATACAACCACAACTACAAACACACTCAACCACCTTATCTTTGATAAAGGAGCCAAGCAGGTTCACTGGAAGAACGATAGTCTCTTTAATAAATGGTGCTGGAAAAACTGGCTCTCCATTTGCCGAAAACTAAAGCTAGACCCATGTCTATCACCATGTACTAAATTAAAATCTAAATGGGTCAAAGATCTGAATATTAAAACAGAAACACTAAATCTATTGGAAGACAAAGTGGGTAGAAACCTTGGAGACATAGGAGTAGGTAGAGAATTCATGAACAGGACTCAAACCGCACGGGAAACACTTCCCAGAATCAATAACTGGGACCACATCTTATTAAAAAGTTTCTGCATGTCAAAAGAAATCTCCAGCATAGTGAAAAGAAAACCCACAAACTGGGAAAAGATTTTAGTGAACTCTCTCTCAGACAAGGGACTCTTGTCTAAAACATATAAAGAATTAAAAAAACTCAGACCTCCAAAATTCAAAGATCCAATCCAAAAATGGGCATCTGAGATGAATACGCAATTCTCAGATGAAGAAATGCAAATGGCAAATAAATATATGAAAACATGCTCATCATCATTGGTCATCAGAGAAATGCAAATTAAAACCACACTGAGATTCCATCTCACTCCTGAAAGAATGGCCAGGATCAAGAAAACCAACAACAACAAATGCTGGAGAGGATGTGGGGAAAAAGGAACTCTCCTGCACTGTTGGTGGGAGTGTAGACTGGTACAGCCTTTGTGGAGGTCTGTCTGGAGGTTTCTCAAAAAGTTGGGATTGGAAATCCCATTTATTCCAGCTATTCCACTTCTAGGCATATTCCCAGAAGAACTGAAAGCATCATACCACAGTGATTTATGTGCACCTATGTTTATAGCAGCACAATTTGTAATCGCCAGATCTTGGAAACAACCCAAGTGTCCATCAACTGAGGAATGGATAAAAAAGTTGTGGTATTTCTATACAATGGAATATTATTCAGCTATAAAGAAGGATCACATTGAGATATTTATCAATAAATGGGCGCAGCTTGAGACCATACTCATAAGTGAAATAAATCAATCTCGCATGTATGAATACCGAATAGTTTCCCTAATGTAAGTAATGATTCAAATATATGAAAATATGTGGCAATCATGATTCCCCATTATGTGGCCTTGAAGCCTTATAAAATTTTCACTTATTAATTAGAAAGGCTTTATTCCGGGCTTCTTGATATGGAAATATTTGAAGCTATAGTATATGAAGTTTTATCCATATATCTCAAGGAAAAAGACAGACACTATGGTAACTATTATTCTTTAAAAAAATTATTTAGTTATTTCTTATGTTTATTTTAATTAAGGGAAAAATTTAAAAAATTAGGATATATAATAGTAACTCTTTTCGATTTCCTATTAACTTGTTTTGAAGTCCTGTAATGCTCCCACGATCTTGTTTTGACTGATTAGACTCTGTTCCATTCTGTGGGATAGTATCAGGTCCGAGGGTATAGGCAACTACTTTGAAGGCAGTAAGATTCACTAAGATGCCCATTCTGGTTTGACTATTGTCTCCTTTGGAAGTCCTGTAATGTTTACAATGTCTAAGTTTTATTGGTCTTGTTCTCTACTGTTTTGTCCAACTTTATAATATCTAATGAGATAGACAAATCTTTTTAAGGAAACAAGAGACAACGTTGATAACTATTGTTAATAACCGTATACTCTGTTCTACATCATGTGCTAAGTCTATCCTTGGTTTTCACTGACAGCTTTGTTCTGCCATATTTGACTTTATTCTCCCCCCCCAAAAAAGTAATAAGAACTAAGGAGTAATAAAATCTAAAATGTGTAAATTTTGTTGTAAAAAGAGAGGAAGGGGAAAAAAGAGCTCTAACGGATATAACAGCAAGTGTGTATAGGGATGTTGAATAGCTGACTATATTAATGTTTTTGGATCATTAAACACAGCTGTTTGTAGTCTCTCTGTTTGAATGTCTACTTTGTATTCTTTGATACTGTGATTTGAGCAACTATTTCCAAGATGATAATATGTAATCTATTAACAGGTGATTTCTTACTGTTATGCTTTTTTTTGTAGTTCTGTATTATATGTAACCTTACACTGCTTTGTTTTGTTTTGTGTTTTTCTCTTTTTCCTCTTAAATAAAAAAAAAAAAAAAAAGAATATCACACACTGATGAACAATCACAGAGCATAGCTGTATCCCACAAACTCTGTAAGGGGCAAGGAAGCTTCCTTCCAGGCTACTGCATGGATAGGACATTTTCAGACAGGCAAAATTCTTCTCGGGGACAGATGTGGGAGGAGGGTACCTTCTCCAGGGTGGCGGAGGCTTTGAGAACTGGAAGTGTCCTCTCGTGCCCAGGTGCTGAGCACCCCGATGTGGTCACTCCCTGGACACTGTCATAACTGGACATGCACGCTCTGTGTCCTCCTAAGTATAATATATTCAGATAATGGTACTAAAAGCTTCCCAACAATTTTTTTAAAAGCTAATTTTGACCAAAACCAAGAAAAGACTTAAATTCCATTTGCAAAAGAATAATGCAGTAATTCTTTTGAATCTGAAAAATAGCAGCAGCGCACTGGGGGACTCTGCATACAGAATGCTGTGTTGATCCCTTGCATGTGACCTGGTCTCACAGGCAGCACAGTGCAAGGTTTTGTGGAGGGGTAAACCCTGCGCTGCCTGCTCCAGGCTCTGGGTCACGCCCTGTCTAGGGACAGAGAGGGAGAAGAAACTGCTTGAGTTAAGCACCTGAAAACTCAGAAATTCTAGCAAAGACACAGCCCTTGGCCCATTTTCCTCACACCAGGGCACTGGCCTCCAGTGTACCTGTGGGCCCTGTGTGCTGTCCCAGGTTGGGGATGGAAGGAACCTGGCCACAGTCCCCACCTTCAGGCCACATGGAGCGGCTGCCTCCAACAGCGTGGTCCTCTGCCAGTTCTGGATCAGCCGCAGGTGGACTGGAGGCTGACAGCACCAGTGCTGGTGAAAGATGAGATGTGACTTGGGCCTGGGAGCGGCACAGTGATGGAGGATCCTCTCTGGCACCATTTGAAAGGAAAGGCTCTCACCTGAGCAATGAATTTCAAGTTGGCAGTGGTGAGATTTCTGGTTAGGTGACACTGGAAGCTCCAGAGGTCCCTGCCTCTTGAGTTTTAGGGTTCCCTGCAGGCAGAAAAATGGGGCAAACAAGGGATCTCAAGACTTCAGCGTGTCATCCTGTGACCTTGCTTTGGGGAACAGAGCCTGGGTAGATGTGCTCAAGGACAGCGGTCTCCCTGTGCCCACAAGGGCAAGTGCCCATACACATGGCACCAGGCACCCAAGACCACACAGAGAGAGGGAAACTTCACGTCAGCTCAGGTAAAGTTCTCACTCCCACACTCCCACCATGAACAAGATGATGGGAGCCCATGAGGGGTGCATGGGATGAGCCACAGACATCTGGGCTCAGGCATCCTGGACTGAGGCATCCTGAGCAGCTTAGGATGGTTGTGCTCAGCTGAGGTGCACTTTCCCTTCCTAGAAAGGATCTCACTTTGGGAGGCCCAGGAAAGCTGCTGAGCTGCAACCCCTCCTGCAGCAAGGCCTCAGCTTGCTGGGCTTTAGGGGCAGCTGTGTGTCCAGTCCAGGAGAACCCACTGCACTGGAATCACCCACATCTGGGGCCTCGCGTGGCACAGGGTCCACATCACAGGCTGCAGGAGCTGCCGAGCTAGAGGAAGGCATGCCCTGAGCCCTGGGCCATGGGCCATGGCTCCTCCCCCCGAACTCTCTGGCTGGGTCACCCTGCACTCTGTCCAGAGCTGTCCTGGCTGCTACCAACAGGGGCCAGGGCTTCAACCTGGGGAGCAGATAGAATAGCTGAGCCTTTTCCAGCCCTGTGGTGCCCAGTACAATGGGCCTGAGGCAGCACAAGGAACCACAAGGAAGCCCCAAAGCTGGGAACAGACCTGACCTGCAGCTCCTAACCTGACCAGCCAAGACTTCCTTTAGCAGTGTGCACATGTGTGTGTGTGTGTGTTGCTCAGGATGAAAGCAGGGCCTTGCATACTCCTGGCACATGCTGTACCACACTGAGTGACATCCCAGCCTAAGGCTTCTAATATTTTAAGGAACAACAGACTATGGATTTCAAGAATCCAATGGATCCTTTTTCTAGTTGATTAAATGTTTAACACTGAATGAAGCCAAGTCTGGTGGCACATTCCTGTGATTAGTAGTTGGGAGGCTGAAGCAGAAGGATCACCGTGAGTTCGAGGCCAGCCTGAATTGCACAGTGAGACCCTGTCTCCACAAAACAAAACAAAACTGAACCAAAAAAAACCTCTAGGCATGGTGGCACCCTCCTGTAAGGTCAGCACTCAGGAGGCGGAGCCATGAGGATCCCTGCAAGTTTGAGGCCGGCCTGAACTACATAGTAAGACCCTGTCTCAAAAAACAAAACAAAATAAGTGAACTGCACCGATTTTCACATCCTAGTGATGACAGCAACTCTAGGACCGGAAGTAGTGCCCCTCCTGCCAGCTCTGCAGCAGCCTCACGGACACAGGAGAGAATTATTCTTAATGCTTGAACGTGGGTATTTGACTACCTGGCTCTGCCCAGTAAAGAGCATTTCCTTAATTAAATGATGAATCACCCACTGCCCAGGGTTGTTATTCTTCTCTCGAGCTCACTGCCGTTGGAAAGTGGCTTGGTGGCAGGTGTCCTGGGCTGGAGGCTGAGGCTAGCCAGACAAGAGCTCAGCAGGAACCAAGTGGCCTAGGTGAGGGGGTCCTTGAGGCATGGCCAGGGCATCAGAGCTGGACCTGGAACTCTAGTTTCTAAGGCTGGGAGGAGCCGAGGTCCTCTTTCATGTATGGTCTGCACAGAGCCGAGAACCCAAGAGGACATGCCCACCACGCCCTGGGTCTGCCACAGCAGCATGGCCACAGCTGTCCCCATCACTGCTCCCAGAGCACCTACAGACGCTCAGCCCTGGGTGCTGTGGCCCAGAATAGCAGGGCTTTGTGCCAGGAGACTTGGGCCAGCCTGCCCACCCCCACGAGGCCCTGGCAAGCTGAGGTCCACAGGCAGATGCCTGGTCCAGGTTGTGACTCGGGGCCACTGCCATCCAGGCTGACATCCCAGGATGACCCAGCTTTGGTTCTGAGCCCAAGTTCCAGGCTGCAAGGGAATACACAGAGAGTACCCTATTTCCCCTTGCTAGGCTCAGGCTGAGGACCTGGTCACCTCCCTCCCCACAGCTTGGGAAGGGGACAGGTGAGCTTCCACAGGGTGAGCTCTTCCAGGCCCGTCTCCCCATTGACTATAGTTTCTAGCCAGCCAGGTGCCCCTCACTGAGCCCCTCCTGATCACCCACCTTGGACATGTCAGGGGCTCATCTTGGCTCTGCCCAACACATGTAAGGGCTTCAGTGCAGCTGCTCTGCCATTTCCCACCCTGAGGGGCTCAGAGCATCACCCCAAAGGTGCAGAATGGTCCACCTTGTCCACAATGTGATGGGCACCACATGGCACTGCATAGCACCTAGAGCAACCTGGAACCCTGGTGTGGGCAGGAATTGCTCCAGAGCAAAGAGCCAGCTGCCCTCACCTGGCTGAATCTGGGTGAACCGGGGGCCTCCTGGTCACACAGGAAGTGGCCAAGGAGAGGCAGGTGTGTGCAAGGACTCCCTGCCCATCAGACCCTCTGCCTTCTGCTGGGCAAGGTGTGATGTGACCTGGGCCCCATAGGCCAAGGGCAGCCCTGTCAGATGTGAGTGGCTCGTGAATATTAGCAACTTTCCATGGCTGAGAAATATCTTCCAATATTTCCCCCTACAAGATAAGTGCCCTGGTGGGTGAGGAAATATTTGTGACAGCGACACAAAAGATTAGCGGCATCCAAAAGACATCAACCCCTATTGTCACAAGACAAAAGGCTCAAAAGCCAAGGAGGCCTGCACGGCACTGCAACCAGCATCCCGGGTCATACCAACATGCCTGGCTCACACAACCAGGAAGGGCTTGGGGACAGTGGGGAACAACACTGCTCCATGGGATGACGCCTCATGCAAAGGACAGAGGTGACAGCTCAGAGGGCCTGGGCCAGCTACGGTGCAAGCTGTCCAGGTTTATACCTGTGGACCGGAATGCTGCAAAGACAAAAGGCACCTAGCTGCAGAGCTCCTGTCCAGGGAGTCCAGTTAGAAACAGGAAGCTGCCCCAGGGTGTACGCTGCTGCACCATGCACACAGAACCAACCCTTGTCCACAGCTACGCTGGCAGGAATGGGTTAGAGCTCGTCCCACTCTGCAGGGCTCTGAAATGCATCACTGTACCTTAGTGTGCAACACCCAGCTCACAGCTGCCTGCTCACACCGACACCCTTCATCCTCAAGCTGGAGAGAAGCCCTGGAAGTCAGGGGACTGGTCCCGCGGGTTTCCTAAGCTTGGGCTCCCGGCCCTGGCCCAGCAGCAATTTCCTTCTCTCCTCCCCTCCCCTCCCCTCTCCTCTCTTCTCCTCTCCTCTCCTCTCCTCTCCTCTCCTCTCCTCTCCTCTCCTCTCTTCTCCTCTCCTCTCCTCTCTTTTGCCTCCCTTTCTCTTATCCTCCCCTCACCTCTCCCCTCCTTCCTCCCCTTCTCTCTCCTCTCCTCTCCTTTTTTTCCTCCCCTCTTCTCTCCTCCCCTCCCCTCTTGTCTCCTCCTCTCTCCTTTCCTCTCCTCCCCTCCCCACTCCTCTCCTCTCCTTTCTCCCCTCCTCTCTCCTCTCCTCTGCCCTTCCCTCCCCTCTATTTTCCTAGGTCTCCCTAACCCCACACTGGGAATGCCAAGAGGAACAGGCCCTGTTCAGGGGCCTCACCCCCAGCCTACAAAGGGCACCTGGGTTGGGGAGAGCCCAGCAGGCAGTCCTGGACATGGATTAGGTCGCAGGGCTCCACCCGAGGACAAGCCCTTCCTTGTGTGATCAAGGTAACTGGTAATGGCAGGGCTGTGTGTTAGCCAGAATGCTAGCTTTTAACCTCATATTGTGCAGTGATCCGGATTTGAATCTGCTCAGAAGTTTGGCAGCGCCAAGCCAGAGATAGTGCACCTGGGCACTCGGGGCTATACCAACCCAGAAGTTTGAGTCTCCATGAGAAACTGCATCCTTGCAAGTTTCTCCCACATAAGCTGATGCCTCCTTGGGGTCTACTTGTGACTCCTGGATCTGATGGTGTCGCTCCCAGGAGCAACAAGCAGGAGGAAACCAGGGCATCCATGCTAAGGACGTCCACACTCAAAATCCCGCTGGATGGTGGTCACTTGGTCTTAGTGAGCGACCCTGCTCTTTGGTCTGCGGAGCCCCTGTGACTGCCCTGCAGGGCCCTGGACCACAACTTGTACCCAGGCAGCTCTGGGCAGCCCTGTCCCTGGCAGCCTGAGCTTCGGTCCTGACACCCAGGCCAGGCTGTGCTGAGCAGGCCCCACTCTGACGCCCAACCCAGGGAGAGGCTGAAGGAGCATCCTGGGGACACAGCTGTCCCCTAAGCAGAGCTTCCCTGTACTGCCAATGACGGAGGGAGGGAGACTCCCTCTTCCTTGCTCCTCCTCAGGGGCCCCGGTGCCAGCTGCAGCCTTGCATGGCACATTTGGGTGGCAGGGAGGCCCACCAAGCCCAGGTTTCAGGTTGGGGGGTTGTGCTGCCTGTTGGAGTGTTGAGGGGACCGTGCCTCCGGGCAGGGTGGTCAGCTCAGGTTTCCTCCTAAGAGGAACCTGCAGGGCAGCCTGGCATAAAGACACGGTGCTGCTGGGCGCTGAGCCGAGCGGTCTGGTTTCTCCCCTGAGATAGAAGCCCATTGTGCACTGGGCCTCCCACCGAGGTTCCCAGGACGGCAGTGGCCCAGGCTGGCTGTGCCTTGGTCACCCTGAGGCAGCCTAGGAGCTTCAGAAAGCTGAGCTGAGCAGGGCTGGAAAGGGGGCAAGAGAACCGTGGTGGGAGCAGCCACACTGCCCCCCAAAGCTGGCCCCGCTGCGCTGCCGAGGCCACATGGAAGCCAGATGCCTAGGGGAGGGGGATCCTGCTCAGCCAGTGCAGGCCTGGGCCTGGGCCTGGGCCAGGGCCAGCTAATGCTGCTGAGACTCAGAGGTGGACAGAAGCTGTGCAGCCTGGACCTGAGACTCTAAACACCTTAAAAACAGCTCCTCATCACCCTTCTCTGGGCCCTGTGGAGCTGGGCTCTGTCTCTCCTGGGACCACATATGGGTAGCCTGAGACAGTGTCTATTCTTTTGTGACTAACTTATCTCGCTCGGCACAATGCCCTCAAAGTTCTGCCACTTGTAGCATAGGTCAGAATTTCCTTCCTTTTGATGCCTGAATAATATTCCATTGTGTGGATGGACCACACTGTTTATCTGTCCCTGCTTTGGTGGGCCCTTGAGTCTTCACCCTTTGTGAATAATGCTGCTGGAAATGTGGGTGGACAAATGTCCTTTTGAGACTCTGCTTTCAGTTCTTCAAGCTTATACCCAGAAATGGAATTCCTGAGTCACACAGCAAGCCCACACTTAACCTCTAGGAAAACACCCAACTGTTTGCAGCACAGCCGCACCATGTGACAGCACCACAGGGCGAGGGACCTTGTGTCCTCAGCAGCACTGGTCGCTGTGTTTTCGATCCTGGTGGCTGGGTGGGGCTATCTCACTGCGGCAGGGCTGGCATATCCCTGCTGTCTTTTCCATGCCCACTGGCCTTTTAGTTTCTTATTGTTCTGGGTTTCTTTTTGGACACAGGGTTCCTCTATGAAACCCAGGGTATCCTCAAACTCCAGGCAACCGAACTGGATGGTGGACCTGCATGGCCTGCCATGGCTCCCTGCTGGTATTGCTGTACCCGCAGAGAGGCGTGTGTTCTGTCCAGGCCCTCACAGTGGCAGACGTCCTAACCCCGAAATTCGGACTCACCTGGAGACAGCCCAGCCCCCCACATGACCCGATGCCACCCACCCTTGGGGCACTATGGGGAGCTGGTGCCCCTTGCCCCAGTCAAGCCTGGCCCCAGCCTCTCCCCTGCAGCCCCCCGGGCTCCCAGCTCTTCACCGCCAGCAGAGCCGCGAGAACCCTCGCCCTGAGCTTTCTCACGGCTTGAGTTACAAACCCCAAGCGGTTTAGCGATGGGATTAATTAAACGGATCAGAAATTACCGTTCTCTGTTTCTCCTCTTTCACCTTGCTGTCTGGCAAGCGCCTCCTTCACAGCCCCAACAGACCCCCTCTCCCCGGGACTGAGCACTCTCAGAACGCAGAACACCAATTAATTTGTCTCATTTACATGAAAAAGTGCAGAAGATGTCTTTTTACATAATTAACTATATTTTGCAAGTCATTAAAATTCTGCAGCCCTGCCCACAATAGCACCACTATTCACCACTAGAGATAAGTGCCTGAGGGGGGTGGGAACAGCCACCTCATGCATATTCATGAGAAGGGGCAGTGGCCAAGGCTGGGGGCGGGGTTGGTCTCCTCCCTATTTGTCTCCTCCCCAGTCTGGTCCTGCCCTTCCTGCAAGGAGGTCCAGATCCCTGTAAGAGTCCCGCTGTGGTCAGGGCAGAGGGCACAGCCTGCTCCCTCTGTCCAGCCTTCCCTGCACCCCGGCCTGACAGCACATGGTCCTGTGGCCCTTAGAAGGGACTTCTCCAAGGAGCCCAGGCTGGGGAGGGGACGGTCTGAGGGTGGAAGAGGGAAGGTGGGGCAGCTCCACCCCTGGGGTCTTCCCACTCCCTTGCTGGCCTGCAAAATGGCTCTGAGGATCATGGAGCTATCAGAGTCTCCGGGTGGGAGCCCCAGCTGCAGATACACAGTGTCATCTCTCTCACCTGTGCTTCTTCCTCTACAGGAAGAGGTGCCATCACTCCCCTTGGCACTGCGCCTCCATTAAAGTAGCTGAAGCTGAGCATGGTGATACATACCTTTGAAACCCAGCACTCTGGGAGGCTGAGGCCTGAGATGACTGCCTGGATCCCACACTGCCAGCAACTCGCCCCAGGCCACCTCGGCAGACTTCAGCACTCAGAGGGTCAGCAGATGCATCTGTGTGGTCCCCCAGGGCCAGGCACTCCTTTGGGCCCCCAGAGGACAGGATCAGCCACAGATCCCCTGAGGAGCTGGGGTGCAAGAGCCAGAACTGGGCTCTATGGACAAGCAGAGCAGAGTGGGCCGGGACCCCAAGAATGCAGGAAGAGATGGGGGGTGGGCACTGGGGACCTGTAGACAGGCTGCACCATCAGTTAAGTGCCACAGGAGAGGAGCAGAGGGAGACCGGGCCCCAAGGGCACCCCTCTGCTGCCACCCATGGGGGCCGTGAGGTTTCCTGGGGTCTGAGTGTCCTGATTTAATGGCCTGAGGGGTATGGCGCTGGCCATGCTGGGGAGAATAGAAGACACAGAACCAGGCAGAGGCTAGAGGGCAATACCAGGTGAACACCCAGTAGCCCCTGGTACCTGCCCACGGTAAGTCCCAGGACCTGGGAAGCTCCATACTCCTGCAGCCGCAGGAAGAGCACATGGTGTCCACACAACACCAGGACCAAGAGGCCCTTGACTTCGTGGCACTGAGCCACAGATGACAGGGCCAGCCTGGCAGGCAGGCAAGATGCAGCTGCCCATGAGGCCCCAGAGAGGGGCTACACCGAGCCTGGTTGGAGCCAAGCGGCCCTGGAGGTCACAGGCCCTGGGCCCCAGAGACCTTCACAGCAGAGGACTCAGACTCTCCAGTCCACCCCTGGCTCTCATCCCAGAAGCTGCTCTGTGGGATGCCAATCAGCATTGTTAAATTGTCCCACTCTGGAGGGAGGCTCCATCAGTGCTGGGAGACAAAGCCACGGGATTCAGTCCAGCAGTGGGAAATACAGAATCCACTCTGCTCCACACAGGATCAAAGCCCAGGGCAGGGTGGCCGTATATAGGTCGCCCAGGCAGGGGAACAGTTTGATGCCTCGGCCCCACAGGCAGCCCCCCAGAGCCCTGTCAGTACACCAGCCACCCAAATCTGAGTGTAGAGCTGAGGATTCAGGGTCAGAGTCACACTGCCCCATGTCACCCATGCCTGTCAACAAACACTCCAGGCATAGCACCCCCAGCTGTTTGTATAGGACTGAACCTAGGACCTCCCTATGGAGCTCAGCCCCAGCCCTTTTTGTTTTGTGCTGAAACGGGGTCAGGCTTCCTTGCTGCACTGCTGCCTCAGCCTCCTAGAGTGCTGGGATGACAGCTGGAACCCCCAACCAGGAGAGCAAGGGGCGGTATATGGGACACCCCAGCCCTTGCCTCCTCAGGGTCCACAGGGTGCATCTCTAGGGCCCCTGCACAGGCATGGCTGCCCAGGGACTGCATGATCACACTCTGGCCTCATCCTGTCCCTCCCTCCCCAGGCCCCTAGACTCCAGATCCCCGCTAAGGCCCCTCTCCATGCTTCCCACACAGTCCCTTGCCAAAGGTTTGCCTTCTACAGGACCCAGCCCCCAGGCTGGCCCCAGCAGGCACCTCCCAGAATGACTCGGCCTATGGCCCGCAAAAGACCCCTGTGGTCCACTGTGACCCCACTATTGGTACTAGGCCCAGACAGCTGGCCAGGCCCCAGGGTCCCATGGGCTGGACTCAGCCCTCAGCCACCACAGGAGCAGGTGCTCAGGAACACCCATGAGTCTGAAGGAGGCCCCGTAGGCTGCCTCTGGGGACCGGGGCTCTGTCTCACACCAGCCAGTCTCCCTGACTCCCTGACCTCCCTGGGAGGCACCTGTCCTCTCGGTGTGAGGACACCAAGCATTCCTGGGAGCTCAGGGCGACTAGGTCCACAGCCAGGACCAAAGTGGTAAATGTGGCGGGGGGGGGGGGGGGAGGCCATGAGGACAATCAAGTGTCACCATGGCCAATCTCTGCATCCCTTGGCAAATGCACCCCCAGACTCCAGACCTCTCCTTAAATCCCACAGATATCTCTGCGGTGTTTATATGATCACCGCACCATCACCTAGAGCAACAGGACATGGCCTCAGAGAAAGACCCTCAGCTCTGCTCCCAAGGAGGACGCAAGAGTGCACCTCTGCTTGGGTCAGCAGCGAGAGCATACACCCACTGCACACCTGGCGACCCCCACAGGAGCGAATATCTGTTTCCTCCCGCACAGCAGGTCCCAGGGATCACATCTGCCACCTGCCAGCCTGGGAGCTCCAGGCCAACCAGAACTGGTCTCGCAGCAGGGTGGAAGCCACCGGAGAGCCTTCCCATGCAGGCTGGGGAAGTGTCCTGGGCCGGCAACCCCCAAGGAGTGGGGATGTGTGCATCCATGAGAGGCTGCAGAGGAAGATGAGGAGTGACCATCCCCCACCATAGACCCCAGAAGTCCCCCTACTGTCCCAGCCCCCACAGTCTTCCAGCCAGGGTTTGCAGCTGGGCCAGGTCATAAGTCTGGACCCTTGGGGTGGGAGACAGACAGCAGGGGCCTAGGACGCGGGTGGGGAGGCCGAGCACGTGGAAAGCAGAGTCCCTGCCTACCAGAGTGAGACCAGGCCTTAGGGTAGAGCAGAGGATGGCCTGGCTCTCAGCTCAGGCTGTCCAGCCACAGGAGGGAGGATGGCGACTCCTCACTACAGAGCACTGAGCAAGCAGCAGGGGAGCACGAGGACTCGGCGCCCACCCCGTCTCGCTCCCCCTTTCTCTATCCTCACATCTCAGAGTCTGAGGTGGCGTGGCAGCAACACGGTGGGGCCTCCTAACCTCTCCCCTGCAGCTCTGTCACTCTAGCCAGTACAAGCAGGGTCACAGTCTCACCCCAGCTCCCTGTACCCAGGCCCCACAACAGCAGGAGGAGCTGCCCCAGCCTATGACAGAGCAGGGCGTCCCACATGTGCCAGGTCACCGGTGCCAACTCCTGTGAGCTGGCTGTGTGCCCTTCCCTGGCCCTGCGCTGTCAGTTTGAAATCGGCCATAGAGAGGCTTTACACCAGGAAAAGTGGCAATGACTGGACATTTAGCTTAGTTTTTCTTTTTCTTTTTGAAAGTCAACTGTTAGACATCTACCAGCAACAACCAGTGGTTGGTGACTAAGTTCCCTGGCCTAGGACAAGCGCCTGACCTTTCTTGCCGTCACCTTGTTGTTGTGGTTGTTGTTGTTGTTGTTACAGTTTGTATGTGCCATGAATATTTCTGGTGCCAGGTGCTGAGTCATGCTTTGGAAGTGCAAAGATTAATTATTCCCATACCACCTCTCCAGGAACACACAATTTGAGGGAGACGTGACTATGTCTGGGTTCCTACAGAAGAGGGGTACATCCCCCAGGGAACTCCACAAGCTTAACCTGCATATCGCTGGGAAGAAGGGTAAGTTTGAGGCAGAAGTGAGAAGTGTTATGGCCTATCTCTAGAGGCCCCCAAAGCCTCACGTGCTCATGGGTGGGGCTTTGGGAGTGACTAGATCATGGGTGTGACACTGGATTTAGTTTGACTGATTTAACGTACCACTGTTGTGAGTGATGGATTGACCAAAGAGGGAAAACCCACTGTGGGTGTGGACAGCACCAACCAATAGACTTGTAACCTGGATGAAACAAAAGGGGAAGGAAGAAGGAAGATTAAGTGCCTCCTGCCTGCCCTGCTATGGACTATTTCTCTTCTGCCATGCCATCCTGCCTTGGAGGCAGCTGAAACCTCTACAACCGTGAGCTAAAACAAACCTTTCCTTCTTTAACTTGTGGGTGCCAGGTATTTCATCCCAGAAATGAAAAGTAACTAAGTCTATGAGGCTAGAGATACATGCAGATGGGCCCATCAGTGGTCACCAAATTCTGAGGGCTGCATGGAGCCAGAGGCCAGGAGGGAATCCCTGCAGGTACCATCATCCTGGGTGATAAACAGTCTACAAATTTGGGTTCCATTATTCTTGACTACAAGAATTCAACATCCCATGGACCAGTCCCACTGTTCTTGTTTCAACAGACTGCAGCATCCTGTGGACCAGTCCCACTGTCCTTGTTTCATCAGAGGGCAGCACTCCAGGAACCTGTCTTTTACCCTGGTTCCAATAGACTGCAGCATCCCATGGACCAGTTTCATCGTCCTTGTACCAGCAGAGTTCAGCATCTGATGGACTTATTCCATTGTCCTTGCACCAACAGAAAACAGTATACCTTGGACACACTCCATTGTCCTTTTCCCATCAGAGAGCAACATTCCATTTCATTTACATTGTCCCAAGTGACTGCAACATTCCATAGACCAGTTCCATTGTCATACCAGGGCAAATCCATTGTCCTGGTCTTGAAGAATCCAGCATCCCATGGACAATTACATTGTCTTTTTTCATCAGCACCCCATGGATCGTTTACACTGCACTGGAACCAGCAGAGTATAGCCTCCCTTGGGTCAGATCCATTGCTCCTGTTTGAGTAGAACACAGCATCCTCTGGACCAGTCATCTTGCCTTTATTCCATCAGAGTCCAACATCCCATGGACAGGTCTATTGTCCTTGCACTGGCAGACTGCAGCTTCCCATGGACCAGTTTCACCACCCTTGTGCCGGCGGGAATAACATCCCGAAGACGATTTCATTGTCCTTCTATCAACAGCCTTCAGCATCTCATGGACCATGTAGTGGTTTAGATCAGCAATGTCCCCTAAAGGTCTCCTGCACCAAGAGATGATCCTTCTGGAAAGTGACTGGGCCATGCCAGTGCTGTACTTGCTAGTGGAATCATCTGCTGTTAAGTTCACAGGTGGTTGGTGTATTTCCCTCCCCGGATCTTTCCTTCACGCTGTCTCCTGACCACCTTGCTGTGAGTAGCACTCCGCTACTATGACTTTCTGCCATGCCATGGAATGTAAATGTGAGCCAAAATAAACCTCTCCCCTTGTAAGTTATGGGTGCTGGGTATTATGGCCCAGCAACAAGAGAAGTGACCAGAACAGACAGGTTCCTCAGCCCTCATACCAGCAGAACATAGCATGTCATGGACCAATTCAACCATCCTTGTCCTTAAGAACCAGCATCCCATCAACCAGTTACATTGTCCTTGTTCCTCAGACTTCAGCATCTCACGGGCCAGTTCCACTTAGCTTACACCAGCATTCAGCCACCAAAGGATCAGTGCCATCACCGTTGCACCAAAAGAGTTCTACCACCCACAGACCAGTACCACTGCCACTATACCCATAGCATGCAGCATCCCATGGACCAGTTTCATGGTCCTTTTCCACCAGAGTACAGTGCCCATAGACCAGTTGGCTCATGTTGTCCTGCAAGATGAAGTGGCCAGGTGGAACACCTACCACCTGCTCTAGTCCAAGTGCCAATCCAGCATCTTCCCTTTACCTGCTCTCATCCAGAGCAGCATGAGCAGGCATCTGTTGGCACAGCCACACTTGAAGGTCCTTTCTAAAGGTGCTGTGTATCAGTTAGGGTCCATGGAGCTCCATTAGAGGAACAAATGTAGGATAAAACACATGTGTGTGATTATACAAGGGGTTTACTAGGAAGGCTCACAAAGGGAGAGCACAGAGTGATCTTCTGAGGAGCAGAGGATCCAGTTGAAGCCCACAGGATTGAAGCTCACTGCAGAGCCTGGTGCAATTCTGTGTTTGGAAAGTAAAAAGGCCTGCGTCAGAGGGCTGAAGAGTGTCTCGGAAGCCTGGAGACAAACCGTCACAGGCAGTGATAAAGTCCTGAATTCCACTAAAGAAGCAAAAGGGTAGACTTTCTTCTTCTTTCCCTCTCTATTCCATCGAAAATACAAACCTATTAGTTGGTGCCATAGACATCCAGGGTGGGCCTTCCATCTCCAGTTTGTGTCCTATACATCAATCATGCAGACACACCCAGGGCTTTACTAATCTGTCGGGTGGGTCTCACACAGACCCAGCTGGGCTTCACAATTGACCATCACATGCTGGATGGGGATTGGGTGTAGAGCTTGGGCCATGAGTTAGCCAACATGTATTCCCTACCCTCTCCCCTAGGGGTGGGACAAGCATCCCTGTCCATAAATGTAGATGTTTAGCCATGGAATGTTTTTGGCCAATGGAAAATTATCCAACTGGACCTAAGCACTTCCTCAGGTTAGCAGGTATGTTGAGGGGGTATGTGCTGGGGTGCCATGCTGCAGGCTAATGTCAGGCCTCTGCCATCCTACTAAGAACATGCTGGAGTTCTCGCAAGAAGTCTCAACCCAGAAATTTGGGGACTATTCCAGCATCTCCTAGTAAACAAGTCAGTAACCACTTCCCCAGCCAGCCTTTGCCACATCCTAACCTGTGTCCTAGGTACTGGACCTGGAGCTACAGGACACGATGCTTTCCCCACTGGGTACTGGTTTTGCTTTGGTCCTTTCTCCCTTTGTGATGGAAATGTTTACCTTATGTCTTTAGACCTTGGGTTATGTAAGTTGGTTTGGGTGTTTACAAGGAGCTCATAGCTAGAGTTTTCCTCTGGCCTTGGAAGACACTTGGAGTTTTGGAAATGTCAGAGCTGTGAGACTTTAGGGAAGGGAGCATTGTGTATTTTGCTGTAAACAAGATAATTGTATCATGGTAGGCAAAATTATGTATTTTTGAGTTTGGAAATTAAGTGTGGTTTAAAGAGATGTATTTTTGTCCAGCTGACAAGGTATGAGATTTGATGGTTAAATTCAGTAATCAGCGTGATTGGGTTGGGAACCACCTTAGGGTAGTGCATGCCACAGCAGGCTGCTTAGTGTCACTGAAAGCTCTAAGATTCAGCATAACCAGCCTCGGCAGTCAGTACAGAAGACTTCTGCGCGTCTCTGGCTGGGTCACGAGGTGTAACTGGGCCTACGCTTGGCTCCTTTCCCCTTGCTCTCAAGGCTGCTCCCCGACTCTGCTCCCTGGCCACCATGAAGTCAGCAGCCTTGCTCAACCAGGCCCTTCCACCTTGGTTCTGTATCTTGTAGCCTGTTAACCACGGAGTCGATCTCCTTAAAACATGGCCAAATCAAACCTCTCCTCCCTTAAATTGTAGATGCCTGGCTTTGTGTCTCAGAGATGAGAAAGCTCACAAATGCAAAATAAAATGAAATATGAATTCAAGAAAAGCAACTCATAGGACCTGTTGCAATGATGAAATTCAAATCATCAAGCAAAAATTAAAATTTTGGAAAACTTGTATCCTATAGCAAAGTTCCCACACCTAGAGAATTTTCTGGTGGGTTGGTGTTGTTGTTCGAGGATGTGTTTCTAGATAGCATGAGATGCATCTGCTTAGGGGAGACCCATGGATTAGTGAGCCAATACTTTTGAAATGACAAAAGAATGGTTTTACAAAAATCACAGTTTAAAAATCTGCTCAAAGTGCAAAATGGACCAGTGGACTTCCATGTAAAAGAAAAGAAAAAAAATTTTATGTGGTTCAAATTCTTCATTGCACCTAGTCAAGACACCAACATGTCAACTTTTACTATAATCCTAGAGAATGACATCTACAATTATCTAAAAATTCTATTGAATTTTTCTAACTACAAACTGAGGTCAGATTTTCTTTGTATACATCAGCTCATCCAAGATACAACAACAGAGAAATTACAGAAGCAGATATAAAAATCTAATCAGACATTGCTAAGCAAGACATTTGCAAAAAGGTTGTTTTAAAAAGGTGCTACTTTTCTTATTCTGTTTTTGAAAATAGAGCTATATTTTCATCCAAAATATGGTATCAGTGCTAAAATGCAATGGCCTTGTTATTATTAATTTTTAATGAATTAAAAAATAAATAATTAAAATTTTTCCCTACTGCAATTTCTGGCACAATAGACATGAGAGATATGACCCATGTACACAAGCAAGGTCCTGTCCTGATCTAACCATCAGCTGGACAGTTTTTTGAGCACTGTTGATCTAAACCCATGGATCTTTGGTTCCAAGCCAGCAAACAATTGTGTCTCCCCCACAGGCTGCTCCAAGCTCTCTGTGCTTGCCAGGAAGTCACCGCCTGGGCACATGGCCCGGGCACTGTCATGGCCCTGTGACTGAGTTCTTGTGGCTTGTAAAAGTCAGTGTTCATTCTATTAATCAAGAGCCTTTAAGAGGAGAATATTTTTTTCTACTGTCAAAGAAATACATCACCATTACAGAAAACTCAGAAAATACAAGAACTAATAGAAAAACAAACAAAATCTACCACTCAGAGGCAACTGTCCTGACACTGTCCTTCCCAGAAGCCATCAGATTTTAGTTTTCTGTTGAGCCACCACTGTTTAATGGAATCCCTGGGCTAACCGCACTGCCCCCCAGCCGCTCCCAGAATGGCTTTGGGGCACTATCCTCTCCCCCAATCCTCTGTCCTCCCCACCATTCAAAGGATGAGGAGCCCCAAAACTTCCCAGCCACTCAGCTGTCTCTCAGAAGGTCCGAGGCTTGGCTCCTTTTCAGGACCTGCTGGCAGGGACACTGCCAGGGAAACTGCCTGAAAGCTGGTGGGGCAGCAGTGGCAGCTGGTCATGTCCATGCTGCAGAGACTGTGGAAATCTCTTGGGCACCTTTGCTCCAGCCCTGGAGGTCTAGTGTCCCTGACAAGTCCACGCCAGCTGTCCCTGCTCATCTCAAGAGGCCTGCCAACCCACACACCTCGCTGACCCTCTTCCAGAAGCAGATGGAGTGGTGGGGACCAGGGTGGGGTAACAGTGCCTGAGACCAACACAGCAGGGCCTCTTCAGGCAGCAAGAACCTATCCTCCTCCCCAGCCGGGAGTGCAGGACCCTGAGACCAAGGGGGCAGGTCAGCTCCCTTGGATCTGGAGGAAAATCCTGCCAACCTCTCTTGGCTCCTGCACCTGCCACCCAGTGCCATCTCTGCTCAGTCCAGCAATAAACTTTAGTCCTCCCCCACATCAATGCCCTGTTTCCAAGCAAGGTCACGCTCAGCCTGAACTCAGGAGGACATGACTTTGGGGAGGACTCCACACTGCAAGGAGGAGCTGTTTCCTCTTGCTCCCCAGATGTCAGTTTTGTTTCCAATCCTTGGATCTGGGAGCAGCATCAAGAAGAATTCTTCTGCTCTCCCACATGTCCCCACTCCTGCCCCAAGCACCAAGCAGGGACTTGTCTACCACAGAGGGAGTAGAAAGGCACCAGAGGCCTTCTGGATCTTGACTGCAGGAGGAAGCCTCAACCTCCCTTCGGGCAACACCATTGTGGACACTGTGTCCCTGCCCGGCCCTTAGGGGGCTCTCAGTGAACACCAGGAGGAAGGCGAGGCCATTGCCCTCGTGGAACTGGAGGGAAAGTTCTGGGCCAGTTGCTGTACTCTGTACTTTAAGATTACCGAGACACAGTCCTGAATATCCAAGTCCTCTGGATACTCAGGGTACCTTCCTGACTCTCTCCTATGAGCTGTAACTGTTCACTCTGCTCTTATTCCCTGCACCACAATTGCTCTCCTCCACACTTCAGACCACAGCTGGCAATCCTGGGGTGTAGGGAGATTGCTGCTTTTTGGATGAGAGTCCCCTGATGGCCCAGCTACAATATACTTGGTTCCCAGGGTGGCACTATTGAGAGGTGATGGACCCTTTAAGAGATGGGGCCCAGAGAGAGGTTGGAAACATGTCCTCTGGGATTGTAGGAGCCCCTTCCTCCCGCTAGTTCCTGTCTGACTCTAAGTGAGTTTGTGCCATGCTTCCCCCACCAAAGTTATTTGCATGCCTACTGGTACCCTAAAGCATGGGTCCACCCTGTCCAGCCTGGATACTCTAGCGCTGTGAGCCAGAATCAACCTTTCATGGGCGAGTTAGTTATCTCGGGTCTATGGTTACAGTGACTAAAAGCCGACTTACACAGACACCCCTGTCCAAGCCCTGGTCCTCTTTTCAATACAGCGGAGCCCCTGAGATTTCAGTTACCCAGGTCCCCTCAGGCCTTAGCGATGCCCTCGCCCTTCCTAGTCTGCAAAAGGATTCCAGTAAATGTAAGTCCCCTGCCACTTGGGAGTGGCTTTCTGGTTCCAAGCTCTGTGAGGGACCAAAATCGTTCCTTCCTCTTGGTTCTTGCAGCCACCTATGGCATGACCTGGGCACCTGTCCTCAAGAGCCCATTTCTAGCCAAGACTCCTTAGCTGCCACCTTCTTCCCTGACTCTTGCCCTCTTCCCTGGCTCTTGCCCTCTGTCCCACGTCATGGGTTTTGACAAACACTGGTGAGGGCTGGGCTGAGTGACATCTTCTAGTGACAAGTGCTCTACCAGCTGTCTTCTTACAAAAGCCAGAGAGAAAAGAAGCCTTTAATCCAGACAGGAACTTGTGTGAGAATTACCATTGTAATACAAAGGGCGTCATCAGAGCCATCAGACTGACAGCAGGGACGTCGCAAACTACAGAACATGAACGGACCAAGGCTGACTGTGCTCCTGAAAACAATTGGAAAACCTGGGCTGTGTGCAGGAAACCAGCTGTCTAAAGGCTTCAGAGAAGATCACAGCCAGTGGGGACTTGAAGAATCCCCAGAAGGACAATCAGACAGAGAAGGCATCCTTAGGACACTCTGGGATCTGAGCAGTGTTTCCAAGAAAGAGATACCAATACAGCACAATAGACACTGTCACTGGGGAGCTTATGAAGCACTATGTCCAAGCTCAACAGGAATCAGATGATTTTCCTTGCCTTCATCTACCCATTTATACTCCCACCCACCCATACATCCATCCACCCACCCATCCATCTCTCTCCATCCACCTACCCCTCCATCGTTCCACCCACCATAGCACCAGGGATCAAATAGATAGTAAGGCCCAGGGCTTGGTGTTTAAGGTGCAGGCCCTTCTCTCAGCCCCTCACTCAGCACTAACCCACACAGCAAGTATCTCCTGGCTCGAACAAGGGACATGGGATCTTGGCCCAGAATTGGCACCCAATGAATATTTGTGAATGACTTGCCCATCCTGTTCCAGAAGTGTCCCAATGGAGGGGATCTAGTTCTGGGTACATCCTGCAGCCTCTGGCCTCTACTAAGTCTCACAGTGAAGACCCCACCCAATCAAGCCCTGGGCTCTGCCCTCCTGAGTGGAAGGGGCCAAGCTTGCTGCGGGGTTTGTGCCAGTCTTGTCACAGCCAGCAGAAAACATCACCAGTGATCCAGAGACAGCATCCAGAGAAGTGCATGGGCTGGGAGTGTGGTGAGGATGAGGGGCCTCACAGCAGGACTCTCTTGGGGAGGAGCCAAGGAATGACCTTCTGGGAAATGCTCACATCTCAGAACCTCAGCACAATGTCACTTCTGGGCTGCAGGACGCTCCTTTCTGGTTGCCTGCTCCATTTGGAAGAGCGTCCCTGTCGGTTTCGAAGCCTGCAATGCTGCCTCTCTCCAGACCATCAGTCTGCCGTTGTCAGGAGCCTCTCTCCCTGGCCCTGGCAGCCTGCTCACCTTGTGTGGTGGATAAAACTAGCAGAGGAGAAACTCCAGGACCCACAACCACCTGAACCCAAGGGTGATATGGAGCCGTGGGAGGCACCCTGGCCTTACACATCTCCTTCCCTGGCCCAATATTTGATGAGCTCACATATGTGGCATCTCTCATGTGGCCCACTGCACCGCAAGCCCTAGGTTCCCAGATGGTAATTTTATTAGCACAAGTTAGTTCTTTACTGGCCTGTTCCTTGCACTTGTGCCATGCAGCTGGGGCAATGCTTCTGGTGAGTTCTGTATGCTCCACATATGCTGGCTTCTACTCACACAGAGCACATACCAGGCTCATACCTGTGGTCCGAGTGCTCAGAAGGCTGATGCAGGAGGATGCCTGCAAGTTCCAGGCTAGAGTGGACTACACAGTAAGCCCCAACCCAGCTTGAACTACATGTCTTAAAAAAACTAACAAACAAAACACACCATGACAACATACAGAACAATCCAAAAGGCACTTACAAGGAAAAGGTTTGCAAAGGGGCTGGTCTAGAGCTTGTGTCCTGTATAGCAAATAATCAATCAATGAATGAAAAAGGAAGATCTCAAATACATGGGAGCTCCAGTGTGTACTTCCTAAGTCTGAATAGGACTGTCTGAATAGGAAATTGTGTACAAGTATGTTGATTTTATCGTTATAATTAGTAAGCCATAAACTCTTTTGTCCAAAGTGGTCAGCTGCCACCACTATCTAATCCCGGATGTTTTCATCGCCCTAAAACAAACCCCTCATTAGCAGTCGCTCCTCATTTCTCCTCTTCTTCGGCCCCTGACAACCCTAAATTACTTTCTGTCCCTGCAGATTTGCGTCTGCCAAACATTTCGACCTTTATAATTGTGCCTGGCTTCTTTTACTCAGCTTCACCTTCTCGAAGTTCGTCTGTGCTATAACAGGTGCCTATACTTGCTTTTCGTGGCTGTGTGATATCCCATTGCACTCCACATTTATTCACCCATTTATCTGGTGGTGATCATTTGGATGAACACCTCTTTTCTTTGTGAATACAGCTGCTGTGACCATTTGTGAACTGTTTGTGTGGACACACACTCTGTCTTCTCTGGTGCGCACTCAAGGATGGACTTGCTAGGTTCCGTAGTCCCTCAGGCTTCTGAGTTTTAGGAACCACCAGGCTGCAGCATTTTATGCACCCCCCCCCCAGCAAGGTCTGAGGCTCTGACTCCTCCATGTCCCTGCTGATCCCTCATTTTTTTTGACTCGGCACCCCAGGGTGTCAACAGGGTCTCACCAAGGCTTCACTCTGTGCTACCCAGACTCCAAGGGTCTTCACCCAGTGGTCTGGTTTGCAGAAATGTCTATTCAAATCCTTTGCCTGCTTCTTAATTAGTTTATTTACCTATGAGAGCTCGAGTTGTCTGTTTTTCATTGTCCTGCTCAAGGTATGTTCTAGAAGATGAAGGGATAAAGCCCACCAGAATCAGGCCCAGGATGTGGCCAGGCAGGGAGGTGGGCTCTGCAGCCACCAGCCCCTCAAGCAGGTGGGGCACAGGGCAGGAGTTCCAGACCCAGGCGCTTCCCCCCAGATTCCTAAACAACTCTGAGCGGGAAAGACAGACTGTGAGAAAACAGGCAATTAAAGCTCTAGGAAAACAAATAGCTGGACCCTCAAGGAAATGAGATCATGGCTCTGAAATAAATAATACAATAAAGTTTCAATTAAAGAATATAAATAATGCTTGTGGTCTTTAGGTAGAGTCACCATACGTAAACATTCTTGGTTTTCAGATCTCAGGCCGTGAGCATTAAGAGGACTTAATCATAACTGAGGAGCAGAACATCCATGTGCACCCAGTCCCCATTCCCCGGTCCCCAGCCCCAGAGCTGCCAGGAGTCGCTGAGCTCCAGGACACCTGAGCAGAGAGCTGGAGGTGCACAGTCCCCTGCTTCAGGGTGGGCAGAGACACCGCTGCATTCCCAGCTCCAGGCTGGTGGTGTGGAAATCCAGGGATCATCCCCGGACCAAAAGAGCCTGAAAACCTTGTTCAGAGAGTAGAGAGCCCTTGCCCTGCTGTACACACCTGAGATCCTGAAACTGGGAGGCTGAGGCAGGAGGATCACACACTCAAGTCCAGCCTGGGTCATGTAGAGATTTAGCAAGACCCAAGTCTCAAAATAAAAAATCAAAAATGGGCTGGAGATGTAGCTCATGGGACAACTCTGAATCCAGTCTCTAAGGCCAAAAAAAAAAAAAAGAAAGAAAGAAAGAAAGAAAGAAAGAAAGAAAAGAGCAGAGAGAAATCATCGCAGGAAGGAGAACAAAGGCAAAGGCCTTGGGAGCCAACAGTGGCTTCTGCTCCGCGCCCGACCCTGAAGGGTGGGAAACACTGACCTAAGATGAATGTCACTGTTTCATGACACTGGGATTTTAACAGAACGAATCAGGCATAAACAAAGCCCACATTGAAAGAAATGCACATGGTCAGTAAACATGTTTATCTGTTTCAAATTCAGTGTTAATTGGTGGGATAAAAACAGAAGAGTAAAAAGCATCCAATTCACTGAGAATTTTAGAAACAAAGCCTCTCGCTGGTGCTGAGAGCATGGAGAGAGATGGAATGAACACACACGCAGCGAGTGTGCACAGGAGTGTTCACAGGAGTCCTGGGGTAAAACTGCAAAGCCTGTGTGTCAGAGTAATCTTCACACCACTGCAAAGCACAATGAGAGCCACTACAGTGTGTCCACCTGGCTGGGACTCAGGAGACGGCACATCTGGGCAGTCACAGGCCACAGCTACCAGCAAGGGCTGTGAATGAAGGACACGACACAGAAGGCTTGGAACTGAGCACAACTAGGACATACCACCGCAGCTCCCAGCTCCATGGACACCCCCTCACTGCTGCCACACAAACACCACAGCAGGGGCCCCATGCTCAGCAGCATGATGCCTGCAGACCAGCAGCTCCTCGCCCACAGCGCACTCCTGCCCGCCCGGAGTCCGCTGAGCCAGGAAGTGTAGCCGATCGTGGAGGCAAAAAGAAATGAGGTATGCACAGCCAGGCCACGGCTCCTGTGTCTCTCAGAGTGACCTACCAGCTCCAGCCACGCCAGCCTGGCCCAGGGAGGCACATGGCACGGCTGTCACTACAATCTGGTCATCTGCCAAATCCAGACGTTTACAAGGCGGAGTACAGTGTGTGTGTGCAAGTGTGTGTGTGTGTGTACGTGCACACATGCAAGTGCACACTAAAGAACTCAAGTTCATAGTGTAGGTTTCCAATTCAAATTCTGGGCCACAGGAATTTTTTTAACCTAATCTCTGTATTAGTCACTTCCCTGTCTTTGTGAGAAAATACTTGACAGCTGCCACTTAAAGGAAGAGAGGCTTATCTTGGTTCATGGTTTCAGTGGATTCAGTCCAGGGTCTGTGGGATCTGAGGCAGAAAGAGTCTGGAGGGAGGAAGCTGCTCACATCATGGTGGCCAGAAGCGGGAAAGGAGGGTGGAGCCAGGGATGAGACCACACCCTTCTAGGCCACACCCCCAGGGGCCACCTGCAACCCAGCCCCACCTCCTAACAGTCTCCAACTCGGGGAGGAATGAACCCACCGCTGAGCATGATACCCGTGATCCAGTCACCTTGCAAACACATGAGACTTCCAGGGACACTTTAGATCCAAGCCATAGCAACCTCATTCACATCACATCTTCCTGACCTTTCACCCAGAATGGAAACAGCTGGGAATGCTGGGCACAGTCCCCCACCATCAGTGAACTCTGTCTGTCTACTCTGTGGGGCAGTCTCTCCCCTGCACCCCTTTAGCTCCATGAGACACTGAGGATCTGGACTCCATCGAGTGCTTGTGTCAGCATCTTCCTGACCCAGTGATTTCTCTTTTTTAATGTCATTTGGGGGAATTTCTCAGCAGGGACCAGTGAGACTGATGTCCCTCAGTTCTTGTGTAGCAGGAGCACGCCGTGCACTTTATGATTCCCTCGGGGGACTGGGCTTCAAGATCAGACCCGTTTCCCACGTTTCCCGGGTGAAGAGCGAAGTCTGGGGCTGACTGTGAATTTGTATTATCTCCCTGAGACTTTCAGGCTCCTTTTGCTCAGCTGCCAAAACACTGTCTCCCTTGCCTTCGGTCTTGTCATTTGATGTATGTCTTGGGGCAGGCGTTCTGGGTTTGATGTCTCGGGCACATCTTTGCTCTTTCAACAAACAGAGTTAAAACACACTTCCTTTCCATTTCAGGGACGTTTTCTTGAAGTACAGCTTTTAGCGCTATGATCCTTTACTTTGATTTTTGGTGATGGTTTTACCTCAGGGATACCTATCACCTGTGTACTTTAGCATCTGTAAAAATCTACAAATTTGTTGATTTCTTTCAAACATTTTTTCTTACTTTTTTTGAGACTATGTCACTATGTTGTCAGGCTGGCCTCAAACTCAGAGACTCAAATGATCCTCCTGCCTCAGCCTCCTGTATAGATGGGACTATAGTCCCAAGCCACCATTCTTGGCTTTCTCAAACCTTTTTCTACTTTCTAAAGTTTTGTGGCTTTTCTTCCTTTTTACTTGTTTGCCTTTCTGAAGGCCTTGTTCTTGCATTTATCCTGTCTTGATTTTTTCCTTGATTTTTTTGGTCTTCCTTTCTGAAATGACATTTTTCTTTTATTTCTCATTTTCTCTTGAATTAAGGCACCTTTTTCTGAGTTTTTCTTGATATGTGTTGCTCTTTTATGTTTCCTGTCTTCTTAATGTCTTTTAACTCAGTTTTCATGTCGTTAGGCTTCCGTGTGTCCCCATCTGGGGACAGCTCTGTTCTGCGGTCACCACCTGCCTTCAAGGACAGGTCACTTTGTCACCAGCCTGTCCACACCACCTGCTGCCACCCCCTGACTCTATCTACCCTCTCTCCAAGGCCAGAGCTCTCAAGTCCGCAGCCTCCATGAGGCTGCCCAGAGCACAAGGCCAGGTCCCTGGGTGTGGTGAGGACGCCTCTCCAGCTGCCTTCCCTGAACTCCGTGCCTTCCTGCCATCACAGCAGGGCTCAGCTCAGCAGCTACTGCTATGTGGACCTGCCCCGCTTGGCCTCACAGATGCTGACACCGCCCTCTTGCAGCTGTCTCCGCCTGGACCACAGGGCTTGAGAGGGCACGTTGCCATCCTCCTACCTGAAAGGCCTGCCCTGGCCTTGCACACTCATCCCATCGTCCTTGCCACTTTCTGCAGCAGCTCTGGAGTCTTCTCCTGAATGTCTTCAGTTGTGCTGCCTCAACATCCTAAACTGATTCAAAACGATTTCCTTCTATGGTCATTCAGACCTTGGAGAAGGCCAGGGGTTGTTCAGTGTCAGATCCAGTGGACAAGGTGGACGAAGACATGGGTCATGTTTTCATGAGCTGCTTTTTCCGGTGGGTGGTGCACGACAGCACCATTCACGGTATCCTCCATCACAGCTGGTGAAGATCTTCAGGAAAGAAGACTCCAGAGCTGCCCAGGAGGTGGAAAGAACAATGGTACGAGTATGCAAAGCAAAGGGAAGGGGTTTGGGGGGACTCATGGCAATGTGCCCTTCTCCTGTAAGGATTTTCTAGTTTAACTTGCCCTGTGTCTTCTGATCAGCCCTTGTGTGTGATGCCATGCGGTCTGAGTGTGCTGCCTGGCCGACTCTGTGTGTTGCATGTCAGGAGTGCATCATCTGTGCATGGTGTGCACCTGTGCATTCACCCTCAAGGCTCTGCTGAGCCAAGGAGGCAAGAGTTTCGGAGGGCCAAGTGCGTGTACAGCCTCAGGGTTCCTGTGCCTTCCAGACGATCTCAGGATGAAACCCTAGTCATGGTACATCGCAATTCAGAAATCTTTTGACAGGAGACAAGGATTTTGCAGCAAAGGGAGATGCGTGTGTTTCTCTCTCTCTCTCTGAAGCTCTGAAGGGGCTGTCTGCAAAGGCACAAAATCCACTGGGTAGAGACCAGACCTTGATTTCCTCCAGGAAGGGACAGCTGGGCAGGGTCTTCTGGGGAGGAGGGGTATGGAGCAGAGCCACTGCTCTGTGCTGCAGGGACAGCCCTGCAGGTACTCCTGGGGCCTGGGGGATGAGGTGGCCTGGCTGAGGACTATTGTGCACAAGGAGGGGTGAGCCCCAGTTCTCTTTCCCAGCCCAACACACCCTCCCCGCTGCCTAGCAAAGGGCCAGGCAGCCAGGAAAGTCCCAAGTCGGCCCTCAGCCTCAGTGCAGGGCTGTGAACTGACTTGTCTGGTTAAAGGGGATGTGCACAGAGACAGCACAGGGATTATGGATAAACTGAATTGTGTGCTGTGGCCAGAGGGTTGCTGGGGTGTCAGTCTCCATCAGCCACAGCCTCTGGGCTCCAGGGCCGAGATGTCCCAGACTGCTGCATCCAAACCTTCGGCTGGGGACCTTGCAGGAGGATTTGAGCTGAAGTAATAGTGTTCCTGCTGCTAAACACCAGGGGACTTGAGACAGACAGCCCAAGGGGCTGGAGACCCCAAGAGACCAAGGCCAAATGGAGTGAGCATGGCCTTGCCCCCCAACATGTGTGGACTGAGTAGTGGGCCCAGAAATGGGTGTCTAAGGCCTAACCACACCCCCGGGTGGTGAATACAGGTCTAGGCCATGATAACTAAGCAGAGATGACTGCGTCCTCCTAAGACAAGGGGAGTCCAGCCCCACAGGGAGGAGATATGAGAACTGAGGAGGCTGCCCCAGAGGAGGCAATGCCCCACGCTGAGCTCCTGGCTCATGGGTCTCAGAATGGGTACATGCCCGCTCAGGGCAGGGTGTACACCTCAGGGCCAGGAGTGATGTGTACTCCTGTGATTAGTCACATATTGACTGACACTGCAAAACCCAGTACTGCAGAGCTCAGTCGGTAGAGACCAGTTTTGGGGTGATCCCTCCCCGGACATGACCCTGCCACAGTGACCTGCTATAGTGTGATGATTCCATTCTGCGTCATTTTTCTTGCCTTTTTCCTCACAAAGAGCTCATATCTAGGATGTTTGTACTAATGGGAGACACAAAATAAAATAGAACAAGCCGTGTAGCTTTACAGAAAGCACAACACCAGGTATATTGAGTCCACACAACATGCTAAGGGACATTGCCCTCCCTGCTATAGGGATGCAGCCACACCCAGAGTCCGCCCACAGGCCCATGCTGGGGGATCTGGACAGCCACTCCATCCCCTCACTCGGAGCTCTTACATGGACGCCTTTTTCTAACCTGTAGCTGCAATTTTGTTTTCTGCTTTCTAAAAGAGGGATCCCGAATGTGAGTGTGGCTGTGACTCCTAGAAGGCCAGGCCCCACCGGGTCCAGGGGAAACAAGGCTGGCTGCCAGGTAGCTGGGGTAGTTGCACTGCAAAGTGACCCATGGTGTCTGCTGAGATTTCTGAGGAAGTACAGCCCTGCCACGCCCATGTTCCTCCACTCTGCTCCTACTTCGTCCCGGCTTCCTCTTCAGACTGGCTCCCTGAGGAGGTGACTGCAGCCCTCAGATCTGCAACCTGAGGTGGTTCTGTCCACCAGGATCTCACTGACTCCAAATGGTCTCTGGACACTCGAGATGCAGCCAGTATAGGTCAACAAGCACATAAAGCAGAACACGCGGCTGATTTCTGAAGACACAGTAAAAAAAATACACACTGTCCAAGCCATTGTGTTGAAATGATGGTGTTTGTGTCATTCCCAGCATCATGGAAAACCTGTGGGGGGACCCAGGCGGTGGCGGTGGCCCTGACATGAACAGTGAAGGTGATCTCCGTGGCTCTGCTGGGGCCAGGGCCACACCCTGTCTGGTGGCATCACCACAGGCACAGGACCAGGAGCTGGGGACACCAGAAGCCTCCACAGCCTCGACGTCAGAGTCTGTGCACACAGCCCATGTGTTCTGCATCTGCACATTCGTTTTGAATTACCCTGGTTTGAAAAAAAGCCGCACGGGCTGCGGCCTGTTAAATAGTACCTTAGGATGGAGATCAGTTCAGTTAATGCAGTCAGTTTGGAAAAAATGAGCAGCAGGAGGTGGGGAGGCCCCAGGGCTGGACCCCAGGCGTGGCTGCCGTCAGGCCGCTGCAGACAACCCTTGTCATCACCAGCCACCATTTGCAAGACGTTATGTCAGGCACATCTCATTGCTGATCGTGTGCAACTGGTTTGCATCTTGTTAAAATCCAGTCCTGGTTTGGGTTTCTTTCTGCAAAGCCTTGATGAAGACAGCCTGCGTCTGTTTCGTGTCAGTGCTGTCTCTTGCTGAAATCTGCTCCTTCTGCGCAGAGCCGAATTCCCCTCCAAGCATCTGGGGTGGGGGGGTCCATCAGGCCATGAGCTGGTGGCCTGTGGAGCAGAGCGACCTGCCCTGCTCCAGGACTGGGGCTGGAGGCCGCACATGGGAGCAGGACTCTGGCACTGAGAGGCAGCAGTGGTCCCAGCTGGGACACCAGCTCTCCAAGAGCTTGGGCTCCTTTGAAGTACGAGATGAGTCAGAGCCAAGAGGATTTGTGTCAACCCGGACTAAGGGGCTGCCACTCCTTGTCGCCAGTCAGCGTGTGGCTTTGTGATAGTTCCAAGCGGAAGCCCCTGATCCCAGATGAAAGGCTGGGTGGGAGATCAGTGAAGCCATGCTCACCCCTTGGGGCAGTCTTTTCATTTCTGTCCCCTTCTCTTTGTGAATCTCCAGGAAGGATGCGCAAACTTCCCCTCTGAGCTGCTTTCCTGATGACCCTGAGGAAGCACCAGCACCCTGGGAAGTGCCGATGAATGGGGGCTCCTTCCAGCAATATCAAGAGCACCCCTGCATGGAATTTCTGATGTGTGAGCAGGGAGTCAAATCTGACACCCTCGGACTTCACAGAGTTGGGGCTGCAGATAGAGTTGGTTCGACCCAGAGGCTCCCCCACCCTCCCTGGCTATTGGATGCGCCAGTGCCTGGCTGGGTCTCAACACTCAGGGCCAAAGGTCTCATCAAGCCAGACTGTCCTGTATCTCTATAATGTCTGCCACTGTCCTGCCCAGTACCATACTGTCCTGGCCATCACCAGGTCCCTGGGAGCCCACATGTGGTGGCCAGTGCAGTTCACTCAGACCTTCCTGGTTCTGAGACTTTCAAGTAATGCCTGTTCCTGCCTGTGACAACCTGAGCAGGGTGTCACTGTTGTCATTGGTTCTCTCCTAGTCAGCACTTTTCTTTTTTTTTTCCCTTTAAACCGATCAAGGGATTAGAACAGAAGTTTGAGCAGTCACTCTGATAATCACTTGGCTTGAGTGTGAGGCACACACCACATACCCTGCTGCAACACCCTGAGGGTTCGGAGCCCTGGGCCCACACACGCATGAGCAGCCACCCAGGGTCTGGAAGATGACAAGGGGCTAGTGTAGGCGCCCTGGGTGTGGATCCTCCCATGTGAACCATGCCAGGACCAGTGTCATGGGGTGTCTGGGCTCCCAAAGACAGAACAGCTTCTGTAGCCAGCCAGAGAGGACAGGGTTCTAGGGTCCTGGTGCAGCACCTGCAGACCAGTGAGATCATGCCAACCGCTTCTGGGTGGCACCAGGTCCCAGAGGGGACCTCTGGTTTCCAGTGTGTTCTCCCCAGCCCACAAAGCTGTTCCAGCAGCAGACAGCTCAGAACACGGTGGGGTCTCAGGCTGACCCAACAAACTTTAGGAGTTTCCTAGGTGGGGACCCTAGGGGACCCCAACCTCAGTTTTCCTAAGTGTAGACTGGGCCACAGACCCTACCTGCTAGGGGCCTAAAGAGCTGGATGCTCAGTCTAGGTGGGAAACCTGATGATTCTTGGATCGGGGGACCCCGCATCCCCCCCCCCCCCCGCTTGTGTCAGGCAAGCCAGGATCTCTACCCACACCCTCGTCCAGGGCTGCTATCCTCATAGCCAGCATCCAGTCCAGCCTCCATGCCACCTGCTGATGACTGGGCCAGCCTGAGTGTGTTCCTGCATGGCCAGGGACCCCTGAATGCTGGCGCCCTGGACCTAGAGAGGAACACAGACTGGAGACTCCTCTTCCATGCCCCCCACTTCATTCCTCAGCTCCTCCACATGCAGGCTGTGGTTATTTCATTCCCAGGTCAAAACAGGGTGTACACACAGCTGTGAGTCAACACCCTGTCACCTGTCACTGTCATGCCAGCCACTCGGTCAGGCTACCCTCCACCCCCACACACACTGGCCATCCCTGCTGTGGTGCAATGCCAGCACTTTCTGGGTATCCTCAGAGGTCAAAGCGGGGAGGATCTGCAGGCTCTAAGCGGGAGGCAGCCACGGGTTTGGCTCTGGGGCTGGAGGAGGCATCCAGGGTCCCCTTTTGAATTCCGTAAAACAGCAGGATGTCCGGTCCCCTCGGCAGCAGGGGGCATGGCTGGGTAGACCTCACAGCGGAGGGAGACCTCCAGTCTCTCTTCCATCCCCTTGCCAGCCCTAGACTGCCTCCTGCCCCATCTCCAAGGCTCCTAGATCCAGGCTACAGGAATCTGGCCAGGGAGCAAATGTAGCCCAGAGGACAGTGTGACCAACACTGCAGAAAGTAGCTTCCACCCATGTCTTTATGTGCAGTCAGGTCTGCAGGCCATGGTGACACAGGAAGGCCCAGGGGCACAATGCCAGGGTGGGGGTGTCATCCTCAGAGTCCACACCACAAAGCTTTCTGTGTAGCATGGCCCTGGGGCACAGAGCACAGAGCAGGCCCCCAGAGTACCAAGAAGCAGAAAAGTCCCCAGGTGCGCCTGTGCCTTCTGGGCTATTTAAAGTGAGCAAGTGGTAATTTCATAAATGACAAACAATGTCCTCCCTGTTTAATAAAGAAACATTTCCACACAGCCTCCAGGGCCTCCAAAGACATTCCTCCCACTCTGACCTCTGCTGCCTTGTGTGTGTTTGTCTTTTTGAGGCAGGGTTTCACTATGTAGCCCAGGCTGGTCTCAAACTCTCAGCGATCTTCTTGCCTCAGCCTCCAGAGTGCTGGGATTACAAGCATGTACCCCTACACTGGCTTCTGCCTCGAGGAGCAGGGACCTCTCCCAGGTTGGGCGCAGCAAAGTCCCAGCTTTATCTTGTGATCTCCAGGTCTCTGGGAAGCTAAGGGGGCTGTGGACCAACAGCTGGGGTCCTTGCCCAGCATATCAGAGGCTCCCTAGACTAGCACCCCCATTCCCAATGCTCTTTCTCCAAAAACCAAGCAGTAGTGGCTGTTGGGACCTCAGGCTCATGGTGTCGGGAGTCATGGTGTTACCAAGCTGAGGCCTTGCCTGCCATCCACGTCCGAACTGTGCCTGGCTGGGTGGTCACCCTATTGGGTGATGCATCATCAGGGTGGAGAATCAGGAGTCCTGTGTGCCCAGCCTTTCCTCGTGGAATGGAGGGGGCACCCTGACTGACTCACCATGGGGCACAGAGCCCAAGGCTTCCCCAACACAGCCAGCACCCAAGGTGCTGCATAGTTTATCTTTCTGGAAGCTTGGAAGTCATTGAAAATCGATTTTGCTTTTATTTTGTGGTCCTTGCATTTAAAGGTTTTCGCTGGAGGCTGAGGCCGAGCCCCAGCCCGCCCACCTCTCCCCAAGGATGGTGGCTGCACGTAAGTCCGTCCTTGCCAGCACTTGCCCTGCCGTTCCCAGCCTCCAGAACCTCGCCCCCTTTGAGAGAAGGAAGTGAACTCAGAGAGACAACGCCCCCTGCACAGCTGGATGGCTCACTGCTCCTGAGGCTCTGTTAACAAACTCAGCTGAACTGGTGTCTCCTGTGGGGCCGCACCCAGCCCTGTTCAGCACCTCCCAGGCCGAGGGACTCCGTGTGCCCCATTCCCTTCTCCTGGTATGTGGTGTGCTCACCAGGCCTGGCACTTCCTGGGCCACAGTGCTGACAAAAGGCTGTTAAAGGACCCAGAGACACAGGTGACCCTTCGGAACAGCTGCAGCAGGGATGGAACCCACCACTTGGAAGCTTCCTGGAGTTTCCAGCCTCTGGGCTGTGTGGGTAATCAGGTCAGACGCAGCCCCTGAGAGAGTAGAGCTCCTCCTCCCCCTGGGGAACCTGGAGCCACCGTTTTCACCCCACAGCTGGGCCCTACCCACTCACCTGACACTCCACAGACCCCTGGACACTGAAAGGAAAAGGGCAACAGGGCCCTAAATATGGGGCCCCTTCCTGAGAATCCATGCAGGCCTGAGCATGGCCACTCTATCTCTACCTCACAGTCCCGCCTGTCCCCTCCTTTCTGGCTGCCAAGACAGTGTCCCTGAGGGCCAGCAGCCCCACTCTCCTGCAGGGTGGCCTAAGAGTGGCAGCGTCTCTGCCGACGCCAGGCATAGCCACAGCCTCGCTATAGCCGTCCACGTCTGCGGCCTGGGGTTGGCTGGGCATGAAGGGGATTTTCTTGGCTGTGCTCTGGAGCAGCCTGTTCCACTCCTCCGCCCTGTGGCTTGAGCACTTCCCCACAGCCTTCAAGGCTGGCTCTCCTCAGTGGGGGACGTGGAGGTGTGGGGGGCTTCCAGGGAGGAGAGGGCGGCCTTGCGGCCTCAATCCTTCAGCGAAGTTTCAGGGATGGATGCTGAGCTGCGAGCCTGAATCTGATTTGAGTCTCAAAGATAGGCTTTGCCCTAAACAAAACTATGTAAGGCCCCTCCTTCTGGGATATCCACAGTGCTGACCACCGCACAGGGCACCTCTGTCACTTCCAACCATACCATTCTGATACCACCCCAGGGTTCCTTCTGCCACTCAGTGTCCCCAAGGACCAAGGCCTGCCTTGCCCTCACTGGTCTCCGGGGGCCTCCACCCCAGACCTTCAGAGAGGCACCAGATAGTGGCTACCACACAGCCGGGCTGCCTGGCACCATCCAACAGGAGACAGATGCCTGCCCAGAGAACCAAGCTGCCAAGGCTTGGGACCACAGCCTGTGGGTCCTTCTGCTCCAGACCCAGAGACCCTGGAATCTGCTCCCTCCCAAGAGGCCAGGACCCCAGGCTGACACACTAAACCTCCTGGGGTGAGGTAGCAGCCTCAGGGACAGGATCTGTGGGGAACATCTGCCTCTCTGCAGCAACACTGAAGCTTCTAGAGAGGCTGTACCCTGCCAGAAGTAGTAGGGCTGGCATAGGGGTGGGGGTGAGATCCCCTGGGGGTCTGGACAGCAGGCATTTAGGGACACCCTCCCAGAGGCTGTGGAATGGGGTGACACATGGACTTCAGCATCTAGAGGACCCCTGAAGCCCTCAAAGGGCCTCCGAAACAGTGCAGAAGGACCCCCTCCTAATGGGCGAGCACACGTGCACACACCCGTGCTCACCCATGCTGAGCACTGCAGACGTAAGGAAGAGAGATAAGCAAAAGTGCCCTTGTGAGATTTCCCGAAGCAGAGGATCAGGCAGAGAACCCACAGGGGACAGAGACCCCTGGAGCTTCAGATGAGCTGTTTCCGGGGTTTCTCTATTCACAACTTTACATCTGGGCCACAGCCCAGCCCCTTCCTGTGACACCACTGTGCCCTGGGAGACACAGCAGCTCCCTGCCTGTGCCCGCAGCTCCCAAAGAAGCTGAGGTGATTCATTCCCAGGACTGCACGCCAGGTCAGGCCCCAGGCAACCTGACTCCCTATGGTCCCTACCTGGACTTCAACGTCCAAGCCCCAGGACTTTGAAGTCCTCAGCTGGCCAGTCTGAGCCTCGCCTGACTGTTGGGGTATGTGCCTAGACCCCCAGTCCCCCAAAAGGGTGCACAGTGAAAGCTCAAAGAAATGAGACAAGTGGCCTGGTCTTTAGGGCTGCAGCACAATTGAAATCCTCAGCAGAGCTGGTAACTCTACTAGTCGGCCAGCCAACTGATGCTGGGCATCCCCTATTTAAATCAGAACAAGCAAGGAGTTGAGTGGACAATGGAGGAAACCTGAGCAGGATCTTGGGAGAGATTCAAGGACCTCTCAGAGCAACAGACGATGCTAATTAAGGAAAACTATTTAGAAAGTCCAGGTGGCCTCAGCTGGGGCCTATCTTGCCCCATGAGGTGTCTCTTCCTTCTCAGTTCAACCCAGGCCACGCCACAGCCCTGCATGTGTACTCAGCCTCAGCAGTCCACAGCACCTGAGAAGGGTCTCCTGCTCCTTCCCGGGGCTCCTGAGACCCCTTAGTGCTCCATGTCCACCCTGTCTATGGAACTAAGTTTCCCAGGTGGTCACTCGCACTGTCAGAGTGGGGAGGTACAAAAGAGCCCCTGTAGTCATGCCTCCTGGCCCCTCAGTGAGGAAACCTCTGCCTGAACTCAGCCGAGGAAGGGAAGTTTTGGGCCCTCAATTCCCAAGCTCTCTTGCCCAGAGATGCACGTCCTGAGGTCAGAGCCACTCGCTCCAAGGTCAGCCCCTGTTCTGACATAGGACCAGGTCTGACTCAACACTGTGTCCTCCCAGGGCTGGGATACGACAGGGTTGGTGTTGTCTGAGAAGCGAAAGGAGGAGTGTGCAGAATGAAGCCCTGCTCTTCACAGCAGCCTGTGTGCACACCAGCCGGGGTAAGGGTGGCAAGGTCAGCTCTGCTGAGCACTGCATCCTCGCCTTGCCCGCCCCCTCCTTCATAGAGGGGCTCAGAAGGGAGAACCTTCCAGAGCCCTCTCTGCCAGAGAAGGCAGCCCCTAGCCCAAGGTCCCTGGCACAGGAGCCATGAGTCCTGGGACCCCAGTCACCCTGACCATGGTGATCCTAGTGGCCTCCCCTCATTGTTCACAACCCCCAGCTGTGCTCAGCACAAGTCTGCCTGCCCACCCCAGGCAGGACCAGCTGTGGGGGGGGAGGCTCTGGGCAAGGGACAGATGTGGGACAAGTAGGGCATTGTCCACCCTCTGACCAGACTTCCAGGAGCTGCCAGGGTGGGAACAACAAGGCAGAGCTCCCAAAATAGCCCAGGGTGCGGCGGGGGGAGGGGGGTAGCGGGGCTGGGCGCTGACTTCACACCACAAGCATCCCGGAGCCCAGCTGCTGCGGCCGCACCTGTCCACCGAGTGCTGCCCCTGGCTGGGATGGGCTGAGGACGCCTTGGCCACCCACATGCAGGGCCTGGGAGGGGCCTGAAGGACCTGGGCCTCTGTACCCTCCCCTGCTCTGAACGTCACAGGTCATGGCCAGCCTCACCCCCTTGGCGGGCCACTTCTGGTCTTGCCCAGGTCTTTGCAGGGGCCACTTGCTAAGTGAGGTGGCAGGCCAGGTGTGTGCAATGCAGGCTGTCCCTGGGGGGTCCCTAAAAAGTCCCCCAAGAGTGACAGAGGAACTGTTCCCTGAAGTAGAGGTCTTTGTGGACCCTGACTGGGCTGGGGACAGATTGCAAACCCCTCAGGAAGGTGAAAAGAGTGACAGCTCAGCATGCCACTCCCCACTAACTCCGGGGCTCTGTGTACCAGCCACTCACTCACCACACACAGCCCATGAGAGGCTCATTCGGGACCCTGCTGTACAACCCCCTGCAGGTCTTGAGCACCTTACAGCCCAAGTCCCCTGTCCCAGCCTAGGGGCAAAGTCCACGGAGGGAAACAAAGCACACAGGGAGAAGAGGAGGGAGCGCTGTCGCTGTCGCAGCCTCTCCCACTCCGGTGACTCCTGCAGCCCTGTCTGCACCTGGCCCTCTGCAGGAGCCATTGAGGGACAGTGCACAGGGCTCTGGTGACCCTTCAGGTGGACAGAAAGTGAGGCTCTTTCCCTGTCCTGTTCCAGATGAGCACGGACAGGGATAGAGGATAGGGGCCTGGAAGGGGTGACACCGGGACTTGAAGACGCTTCAGGGGAGCAGGTGAATGTGGGGCTGACTCTTGGGCAGCTCTGAAACCATGTGCTCCAGACGGCCCCTTCCCCAGATGAGCAGCAGCTGTGAAGACTGGAGGCAGCAGAAAGCTTGCAGGGAGGTTGGTGTGGTGCTCGGAAACCGGATGACAAAGGCAGGTGAGGGGAGCCTGGCCAGGCGGCTGGGGCTGTGACTCGGCTAAGGTTTCCAAGCAGTTCCCTGCTTGCCAGGAGCCAGCAGCAGCTGTGAAGGTCAGAGAAGCCAGGACATAGGAGGGGCAGAGATCCGCAAAGACCTGGGCAAGACCAGAAGTGAATGGGCAGGGGAGGCATCTGGTGCAGCTGAGCCCTGAGATAGAGCAGGACGGCCCACAACCTGACCTCCAGTCCCCATGGCAAACACCCTGGGCTGGGACACGTCTCCTGTGGAGGGGCCCGCAGCTGAATCCGCCTCAGCACCTGAATAGTGCTTGAGTCTGGGCTGGGTTGGCTGCTGTCCTGTCGGACTCCCAGGCTCAGCAGTGGCCATCATGGGAACAGTGGTCCCTGTGCTGCCCTGCACCTCCCTGAGTGCTGGCCCTGAGCCTGGGTGTCCTGGGCAGGGCCACACTTGTGGGACAAGAGGAAAAAGGAGCTGTCCAGGCTGCAAGATGGGAGCTCCCCTGACAGAAAACCCCAATGGGCTCCCAGAGCACAGGGGACACAAGAGGGGCTCCTGAGTAGGACCGAGGAGACCTGGGTAGGGACAGATGCCTGTGGAGCCTGAGCTTCTTGTGGAGAAAGTTTGATGCCCCTGGGAGTGGTGGGGGGAGAAGGGAGTGCCAGGGCTGCTGCAAAAAATGCTCAGTGGTGGCCGCAAAGCCTGAGATCAGGTGCCAGTGCAAGGAACACGCGCTCTCCTTCAGGTCCTTGGCAGCAGGAAAGAGTGAGAGACCCCACAGGCCTCTCCTCACAGGGCCCGGAAGCAGACTTGGGAGAACAGAGCAGGAGAGTTGGGCTGGAGGAGGGGGCGCAGCAGGAGAGGCCAGCACGGTGGGCAGGAAGCTTGCAACACATGCTCACAGTCACAGGCACAAGGCCATGCACAGCCAGGGTTGAGCCTCCTCTCTCCTGGGAGTTGGACGCTGGCTCCAAGAGACCAGCCCGCCCAGGAGGGCAAAGAGCAGACCAAGAGTAGACCGCCAGTCTTCATGTACAAGGGCCCCGCCGTGTGCAGAAGCATTCCTGTATGTAGACAAACAGTTTAAGGAATCAATAAAACCCAGCACACAGCTTGAGAAATGTGGTAAAGCCAGTGTCATCAAAACAGAAGAATCCAATCAAAGGAGGCTGCCAATCGAGTTCTGCAGCTCAACACAGGAAAATTACAATTTTGTTTTTATTGAGCTCCCAGGAAGGAGCTGGAGGTCACAGGCACCTGAACGCCACCTCCCACACCAGCACACAGCTGCACATAATCACGGATGCCCACTTGTCACTCATACCCCATACAAGCAAACTCACGCTTGGATGCCCACACAGGCACACACATGCTCTCTGCTCCTTGTGGCCAAGCCACTCTGAAGGCCAGGCCCCTCACTGATCCTTGCTGCCCCTGGGGCCACAGTGTGACAGGGTCCAGCAGGTCCCTCGTGGGGCTCTAGCTGGGCCATGACACAGACTCCAGGCTACAGACACAGTGGCCACTGGCAAGGACTTTGTGCAGCCCCAGATCCCAGCAGGCCCGGACGTGCTGGTCTGCCTGGTCCTCCAGATTTCACAAGTGACTCTGAGACCGGGACCAGAGGTGACACTGAGGCCACCACCCTGCACTGTCTGCAGGGTTACTCTTGGCCTCTCAGACACCCGTGTTCTGGCTACCCTTGGGAGCAGCTGCGCAGGCCCAAAATGTCACTGGGAGGAAGGATCCTCCCTGCCCCAGGGCCTCCGAGGAAGGGACGCTGCCAGCCCAGATCTCTGATGCCAGCCCAGCTTGGGGAGAGGCCTCAGATTCCTGAGTGGTGACGCAGTGGCCTTGTTATCACAGGCTGTCACTGGGGGAGGACTGGTGGGCTGGTGGGTGGGAGGGGAATACACACGGAGCACAGAGCCTGGAGCTCAGCTCAAGTTGCAGGGATTCATCTGGCAAGTCCACCCTCAGACATGCGCAAGGTTCCTGCTGGGCACCCAGGAGGGGCCAGGGCCTCAGCAAAGGAAGCGCCTGGACTCCCAGACACTGGGCATTGGGGAAGGGCTAAGGGCAGCTGTCTCAGCTGGGGTGGACAGCGGCCTTGTCTTCAGCCCTGTGCCAGCTCAGCGGCCCGAGGAAGCGGCCATTTGGTCCTCTACTCAGCCCTAGGTCCTGCTGAGGTCCAGCAGCCCAAGTGCCTTGAGAAGCATCCACACAGCTCCCACGGTGGCTCTAAGGAAGAATCCATTCTGCGGTTCTGCAGGCCTGGCCGGCTCAGCTGACCACGCTCCTCTGCGTGTTGGAACACAGAGCTGGATGTCTGCACAGTGACCACCCATGAGGCTGCCAGGACACGACCAGGTGCTACTGCTAGTAAAACAGCCTCACTAGAGCTTCCAACATGAAGGGTAGGCTCTCAGCCACTGTGGGCTGATGACTCAGTTTCCCAGTGCTCTTTCAAGAGTAGCAAGTGGCCATTGGCTCACAGATGGGTGGTCACGCCTTTGGGGCCAGCCTCGAGGCTCTCCCCTGCTGGATTCCTCAGCAGCACCCCTGCTGGCCACGTGGGTTGGGTTGGTTCTGATTGTGGGGAAAGCACAGGACTGCTGGGGGGGTGGGCCTCTGCACACTACTCTAATTCCCTTCCCCCGCTGTCCTGGTTTCCCGGAGGACCCACGTCTAGAAGCAAATGCTGAGCTGGCACCCACACCTTCATGTCCAGCAGGGACCTCACAGCTGACCCAGGCATGTGGGCAGCCTTGTGAACGCAGTATTGTTGGTGTTTCATTTTTGCCAGCTGTGTGGCTGCAGGGCTGTGTCGCTTGTCACCATCCCACAGTATTTCCTCATGTCTGGGGCCATGTAGGTCCCTGCTGGGTTCCATGGCCTGGACTGCTTCCCATTTGGTCTTGTACTGTCTTGTGACAGATCAGCAGGGTCTTCTGTATCACAGATCCACGTCCCAGTGCTGAGGCTCACTGCGAACATCTTCCATTCTGGGGCTCCTGTTCTTTTGGTATAACTTTTCTGTCCCTCACTCAGTCAGAAGATCCTTACCATGCCTCCCAGAGCTCAGAGCAAAGAGAGTAGGCATTCAGAGCAGCCTGTACCCTCTGAGCCCTACCACGCAGGAGGACCCGACTGAGGTGGCTGGGAATCAGCTGGTGACCTGGATGGGGGGCCTCACTCTAAGGGTGGCGTGGAGCAGAACCAGCAGCCCGGGTGAAAGACCGGCAGAGCAGCTGGATGGTCGTGTGTGGAGCAGCAGAGCCCCCAGCTCCTTGGGAAGGACATGCTGGCCACGGCTCTCAGCTGTACCAGCTTCTGGAATGAAAAGCAAAAGACATCCTGGGTGTGTCTATGTCCCTCCAGCGTCAGCGTGGCTGCCAGGACAGGGACTCAGGTCAGGCTTCCGCACATAGGCACAAGACTTCCCCTGCACTGACCAAAGTTAATGATCTGTGGGATAGTGCCGCCATGCGTGGTGAGGATGAGCTAGGTCCCTGGGCCCTCGAGAGCCTGTCCAGGCCTAGCTAGGAAAGGTGAGAGGTGGGAAGGGGCCCTCCCCAGCCTCCAGTGGACAAATGCAGCCCAGGCCCCCTTCCAATAGGTGTGGCCTGGGCACCCTGCCTGATTAACTGACCTGCAGCACAGGAGCTGGGGTGGAAAGGGGGTCACCTGCCCAGCAGTGCCCCCTCTACATGCAGCCCAATACCCAGACATCCATTCATGAAGAAGAATGCACCTCCTCATCTGGATGGACTGACCTCAGAGTCAGAATCTGGAAGAAGTGATGCTAGTTAGGGCCCAAGAGCCAGGCAGAAACTTAAAGGTGAAGCCAGTAATTGTTTGGAGTGTCCAGCATCCCATCCAGCACTCTACTGCCTGCCCTACAAGACTGACATAACTGCACCTCAGCTTCCAGGCCATCTAGGTGCTGCACTTGGGGTTCAGCAAGCACTGAGGGCACTAGGGCTGCAAAGCCTACAAGGTGCAAGGCTGGCATCCTCCAGGGTGGCTCAGACCTCTGTGTGCTGGGAGAGCTAAGATCAGGGGCTCCCTTAGGCAGATGTCCAGGGGTTAGTCTTGAGACCCAGCCACAACCTTTCCCACCCCCCTGACAGCAAGATTCCACCTCCATGCAGGGGAGCCCAGATGCCCTGCAGCCACTGTGCACCAACAGCTCCAGGGGCAGCTTGTAAAGGGAAGGTAGATGGACAGACAAACAGTGGAGCAAGAGATCAACACATTTCTCCTCTGGGAGGTGGGGAGGAAGCTGGGTAGAGGGGCTCTGAGCTCAAGGACAGGCAGAGGGACTCTTGTGGAAGGGCACAGGCAGAAAGGGAACCTTGCAGACAGGAGAAGCTCAGGCCTCTGTCCACCCCCTGGCCATGCTCCAGGGAGGTGGCAGAGCCCCAGAGCTTATCCTAGGTTGGCAGAGCCTCCCAGTCACCAGGACCTGCCCTGGGAAGCATCCACACCATCACAGCAGGTTCTGGACAGGAGAGGCCTCTGTAACCAAGCAGGCTGGGGAAGAGTGGGCACATGGCCTCTTCCCACAATCGACGAAGGCATCTCCTTGCACTTAGGCTGTTTTGGTCACACTGAAATGGAGAAGACTCCGTAAGTGAAGTTTGATAAACTGGAAATACACACAGGATCATGTAAAGCCTTACAGCACCACACCTGCGCCCCTGCAGGCGCAGCTCCTATCCGCCCCTACACAGTGACCAGCTCAAGAAATCCTGAAACAAGGTCACACCGCAGGGTGACTTTGTTTCTTGCCTCTTTCCTGAGTGTTCTTTTTTACCACAAAAGCCAAGAGGATGTCCAGGTGGAGAAGAGGGGTTTGGGTACTGTCACCCTATGACTTTGTGCTGGGATGCACAGTGGTGATGTTTTTCTCTGCATCTTACTTTGTCGTGTTCAAAGCATACTTTAAAACATTCCCTGCAAAAACAGAAATTGTAGAAATACATTTTTGGTGATAAAGTTATAATTTTTTTGTTAAAGAAGAAGCAGTCTGTTCAGTGTTTGTTCAAAAGAGCCAGAGATAACTTCCAGGTCAGAGATGCCCCCGTGTCCCCCACAGCCCTGTGACATCTCCTCTCTTCCCAAGCCCAGCCTGCCAGGCTCCTCTGCTCCTTCATGGCTGCACAGCAGGCTCTTAGAAAACTTGAGGCCCTGCCCCTGAAACATGGAGGGAAAGATCACAGTTCCATCATGCAGGTCACATATTGTAGATCCCTCCCAGGACCCTGCACCACCTCACAGCTAGAACCCTGGCCCTGAGGTGGCGCCATCCCCTCCTGAGTCCTGCACAGAGCAGGAAAACAGGGCAGAAGAGTTTCTGCCCTCTGCTGCTGCCTGCTGGAACCGGAGTGTGGATCTTCTGCTCTGGGGCCAGGATCCTACCCTCCACTTCTGATTGTAGGCCTTGGCGTCTGGACTGAGCCCCATCATGGCTGCCTTGGTCTCTGGACCCTGAGGCCCAGTCCACAGTTCACATTCACTCTTTGTGGGCTGCAAGCTCTGCTGGTGTGGAATTTCCAGTGCAGCACCTCCAAGAGCAGTTGCATAGAGTTGATCCACACAGGTCACACAGTTGTCCTTCAAGTCATGTGCTCCATATCCACTCGACCTCCCGCAAGTAGACTCTCCCCAAAATCCGACTTGTACTGATCACACAGAAGCTTGTCTTGTTATAGATCCTTAAACATCTGGTATAACATCCACTGACGTGGCATTTATATTGTACTAGGTATGATAATTCATCTGAAGGTGAGATACGATATAGTGGAGGATTACATGGGTTCTATGCAAAACAAACAGAGCCTTTTCAGGTTAGGGACTTGAGTGTCAGGGAGTTTGGAGATCTATGAGGAGAGGGGTTTTTTGTTTTTTTTTTTTTTTTTTTTTTTTTTTGAGGAGAGGGGTTTTAAACCAACTTCCTGGGGAGACAGGGATGGCTGCATCATATTTATAATATGTGATTGATCCTGTTTCCCTCAACGACCCTGAACAAGGAAGCATGCATCAAGTAAAAAAACTCATATCCAGAATACAGAAAAGGTTTTTAGAACCATTTTAGGTTCACATCTGCAGTCCCCATAACTCAGGAGGCTGAGGCAGGAAGGTGGTAAGAGCTCAGGAGTTTGAAACCAGCCTGGGAGACATAAAAGACTGTTTCAAAATTAATGTCTCTGATGTGCTCCCTAAAGCTCACAAGCAGAGTGAACTCTGACCTCTGGAGAGGACTTTGGCTCTGGCTCTTAACTTGATGCATGTGAAAATGCGTCATGGCTCAAGTCAGTCCAATTCCCATAAAACCACCACATGGTAAGCAAATAAATACTAACTGCCACAACTCAAGGAGAAAACAACAGACAACTTATTCTCAGAGTGGGCAGAAGACTTGAAAAAGCATTCACAAAACAGGAAGTAAACACAAGCCAAGGGGCTGGACACTTGGTGCTATTTCCAAGGATCAAGCCATTGGGGTTCCCTGACGGCTTGGGGGCAAGGCCAGTGTGAACCGAGGCTGTGGATCTAGGCAGCTGCAGGCAGCACTGAAGCCATGTCTCCCAATAGACTCGCACGGGCTCACCAAGACGCACACCAGGGCACAGGGGCCCAGTGCTGTACCCCGAGGTTCATCACAAGAGAGCAGAGAAAGACCTTCAGGTAATGAAGTGTGTGTACAACAGATGCAGCAAGGAAAGAAAACGAACTTCTGCCCACCACAGTCTGGGCGAATGTCACAAACAGACTCACACAAAAGAATCCAGGCCCACAGTGCAACGTCAGACAAACCCTCTTACAGGAATGGAACAGTGGAGGGGTATGGCGGGGCATGTGTGTGATTTGTGAGCCTTCCACGTGTTAATGTGCCTGCGATGAAAAGGCTGCTGGGAAAACACGCCCAGGAAAGCACAAGTGCAGCTTGCAAGTCTGGAGACGCTGCACAGATCAGACTCCGATATTGATCACCGGGCCCTCACCGGTTACTTAGAGAGACCATGAAAGGGCGCTCCCAACTTCACAGTGCACGTTTTATGTCCCCATAAAGTTGCCGTGCAGAGTAAACTCTGTCCTCAAGGATGACTCTGCCTCTGGCTCTTGGCTTGGTGCATGTGAAAATGAATCATGGCAAGCTTGAGACCAGTCCGATTCCTATAAAACTGCCGATTGGTCATCCACAGCTCCCTCCCTGGGGCCCATGCACCAGTGCAGCTGGCCGGGACCTCCCAGCCTCCGCTCACAAAGGGGACACTGCCAGGAAGGCTGAGGCGGCATCCATGAAGGCAGATGGGTGGGCACAGAGCCAGTGCTCTCGGGCCTGACATCCTCACAGCCCCTTGGCACCTCTAGCTTCTGTCCTCACCAGGATGGGCACCCTGGTGCTGTGCTGTGGCTCGTCCTGGGGTTCAGCCAGCCTCTGACCCACCTAGTTGTGCTGGACACTGTTTCTGGTGCCTTTTCATGGTGGCTTCCCACCCCATGGGGACACAGTGTTCACATCGTGTTCCCCCAACCCCAGACCCCAGGCCCTGGATTCTGTCCTCCCCATGCACTAAGCTCCCTACCGCAGGTCTCTGGGATGGATCAGAAGGCAGGGGCTGGGACAGTGTCTAGAAGGAGCCACCAGGAATATCCACATCCCCGGGACAGGCCCTGTCCAGCTGGGCTAAAATGTTGGGAGGAAGCGCCACCCCACTGCACCCTGGAGATTGTCCCGAGCACACTGTTTTTCTTCTCGTTCTTTCTTCTCCTTTCATTGCTCTCATCTTCCAAGCCAACTATGCATCCCTGAGGACAGAGACCCTGGTTACCCAGACAGGCAGAGGCTACCTCATAGCGCTCATAGGGCACTGTCTCAGTGCGTGAGTGAGCCAAGGCCCCACACAGCCTCGGCTAGCTCCTAGGCTGGTTGTGTCCTCCTGCTGTCCAGGCCCCAGGAAGCATACCCTGGTGGCTAGCACCCACCCTTGCCCCCACAGGCCACCCAGTGCAGTGGTCACTGACAGAACTCTGGGTCCTCCAGGCTCACAGTCTGTCCCCAGGGTGGTGCAGACCTCCCCCAAGACACAACATCCAGCTCAATGCAGGCCGGGGTCAGTCTCACTAGGAGGCTGCTAGTCCCTGGAGTCCCCAGTGCCCTCCCAGGCAGGAAGGCTGTGTTCTCCTCTGTTCCAGCACAGAGGCAGCGACAGAGTACGGTCCCGGGGACCTGGGTCTTTCATCAGTTGCTGCCTCGCTGTGAGGTGTAACCAAGGCTTGCAGGTAGGCACCTTGGTGCTGCTGTCCCTGTAGCCTGGTGGACTCCCACTGTCAGCCGTCCCTGCTTCTCGCCTCCCTGAGCCATGAAGGAAGAAACATAGAAATGTGAAGAGAAAAATGAATTCACCCAATATTTACCCTCCGAGCCCGATGGCACAGGGTTTCTCACTACTTTTCTGCTTGACTCTTGTCTTCTGCCCTCCACTGTTTGGTCCCTAATCACACAGCCATGCTTTTGCATAATTCTGCAACACAAATACAAACACACTCACACACAATGGCTGTAACAGTGACATGTTCTGGGACGGTCACTTCCATCACACAGCGAAGCCTGCTGAGGCCACAGCACTGCATTAGAATGTTCCAGTCTCAGTCTCACGTGAGAACTGTGGTATACAGAGCCTCCACGGAGTCTGTTCCTGCATCGTAAGATCAGGACTGTGATTCATAGGCTGTGAAACCGTTGAGTCATGAATCTCTACCAGCTCCCTGGTGGACCCAGCCGTCTGAGTCACCTCCAGTGCTGAATCATGCTGTCCCAATCCCAGGATCCCAGGATCCCAGGGCTCGTCCTGGGCCTACAGCCTGAAGCAGCTGCAGCCCCTGTTGGCTGTGGGCCTTCGAGAAGGCTGTGGGAGAGGGATGGGAACCTAGGGAGGCCTTGGGTGGCCTTGGGCTTATGCAGCAGGCTCCTCTTCAGCTTCCAGGGCCCTGGGCCCTACGTCCACAGTGAATATACAGAAGGAGCCTCTGTTGGGCAGGGGCACAGGCGTCCAGGCCAGGGAAGCGGCTGGGCTAGGGATGAGTCCTGGAGTGTGGGGGCCACCCTCACAGGCCCTGCACATGTGCCCCAGGCCCCTCCTTACAGGGCTGCACTCCTCCAGCCCACAGGCAGGGCCCCCAGTGTCCTCTAGGGAAAGCCTGGACACAGCAGCCAGACCTACAAACATACCCACAACTGGAGCCCTGCACTAAGGCTGGGGCCTCCCCTCTGGAGAGGGGAGCCGGAGTTGGAGATGTCCCCACAGACAGAGCCCTTGCCCAGGACCTGTACAGAATGACACTGTACCCTCCTCACATGCATATAGGGTAACTAAGGCTCCCAGAGGGCACCCATCTGCCCAGAGCACCCAATGGGATATCGGCATGGTCACTTGGCATGCAGTGTACCTTCAGCCTCCCAGCCAGCGCTGAGTGCAGTGCCCAGGAGGATGAGCAGCAGGGTAAGGCAGAACCTCAGGGCCCTGTCCCTGTCACCAAGGATCAAGCCTGGGCTCCATCCTGGAGATGACCTGGACAGGGACACACTGCGCTGGCATTCAGAGAGGGATGGGCAGGGATGTGACACATATAGCAAGAGCAGGCTTCACAGTGGGGTGGCCTAGGGGTTGGAGTGTAGGACCCTGGGCCCCCACCTTGGATTCTAGTGGAAGCAGCTAGCTGGTGGCTATGGTGCCAGCCAGAGACAGAAAACCTGGGTCAGGATTCCACAGTGTGCCAGGGCTCCATGGGTGTTGGAGAGGTCCAGGAGCAGCTGGCGTGTGAGAGGGAGGATTCCAGGAGGGCATCCCCCGCGTCAGCCTGGCCCACATGATAGGGTTGGTGGGCTATGGGAGGGTGCGCCCTTGAGGAACCAGCCCCACAGCTCAGCCTGCAGGCAAGCACAGCCACAGAGCATAGTCTCCACATGCCTAGATGGCAGGGCTGCTATGGGCCCACCCAGCGTCCCTGGTCCCGTGAAGCCTGCAGCCCTCTTCCTGGAAATCCATCAGAGCTCCCCACTCTGCTGACTGCTTCCATGGAAAAGAGGGAGCCAGTATCCTTGTTAGCATGGCTCGTGTGGTTCTCGCTTTAGCAATAATGGAAATTAGGGTTAGGGTTTGGTATGGATTCAGAGAGAGAAAGAGAAGTAGAAGAGCTGGCTGGGGCAGCAGCGGCAGGACTCCCTGGGCAGCAGAGGCCAGGGCAGCAGGAGGGCACGTGCTGTCAAGGGTCAGGAGAGATGGACAGTCCATCCACAGTGATCTTCGCCTAGTTTTTCCACCCTGGAGGGTGATTCCAGCCCCCAGAAGTGACGCTGGTGGGCACCCATGTGTGGGATTTCAGCTGAGAACAGTGGCCAGGTCCAACATCACCCAAGTGGGGCCTGGAACTGGAGTTGTAGAAATGCATGATCTGACACCCTGTGAACCCTGGAAATGATGATGGTGCCTCTTACCTTGCGTCCTCTGCCTTGAGGGAGGTGAGGTAGGCAGGGTAAATCAAGAGCTGATACGCTTCACTTGCCCTAAATCATCAACTCACCCGCCTCCAAAGTTTTAGGGCCAGGAATACAGAGCAAAGGTCAAGCTTTACTCTACTTGTAGTTGTCTGTTGGGCATCTGCAAACCCAGGAAGAGTCACAGGTTTTAGCAAAAGCTACTTTTAAGCCCCTGTTTATCCCCCAGAGAAAATACAAAACAGGTTTTTAATGAGTTACAGGGCCAGGCCCAGGAATTTGTCCTTTGTTCCCGCAGGAGTCCTGAAGAACAAGCACCTAGCTCTGTGGAGGGGGCCTGCAATGCAGCCACTGTGGAGAACAGGCTGGGAGCCCCTGTGCCCTCCCAGCTCCCCTCCGTCTGTGCTGTCCAAATCACGTGCTGCTGGCAGCAGCTCCCAAAGCCCTCCCCAAACAATCTAGGGAGGAGAGAGCCCACAGACTAGGGGGACACATGCCCAGAGGCCTCCTAGGAATCTGAGCTGAGTCTCCTTTCAGGGTCCAGGAAAAGCCTGAGCCCCAAGGGGCCTTCTGGAAGCTTCTATCTGGCAATGAACGGCCACTCCAGGGAACACCTCAGAATTCCCAGGTCGTAGCTTGGGGCACTCATCTGATCAGAGTCCACATGGCTGAGTGGGTCACAAACACTCCAAGGCAGCATCTATACAGAGAGAAACGCTCACAGACAAGAAGAAAGTGTGTGACCTGTGCTTTTGTGGCCATGTGCCCTTGAACCCTGGGGCAAGCTGCCACCCCCAGGATGAGACCCCTTCACCTCAACAGGAAGTCAGCACCTCAAGCCACGGATGGGTCCAGGGAACTCACCCACCTGGCCTAGAGCCCCTCTGGTGGACAGACTTTGGGATAGGGGTGGAGTCTTGTTTCTCCCACCTCTGACCCCAGCACTCCCAGGAAGATGACCAGGCTAAGAGCACAGCTTCCCCAGGGGGTCATGGCTTCCTCCTTGTAGTCCCTTCCTCCTGCCCCAGGCTACCTGTCAAGGCCCCGAAGTCAGGCAGGTGGCAGGGAGGGGACAGGTTCTTCCCCTCACCTGGGAAAGAGTCTTAATGCTGGTGAGGCCATCACTATGACCTGCAGGGAACACAGAGGCCGAGTATGTCCCCCACCTCCGGGTCCTCTGATCAACCCTGGAGAGTGTCAACCCAGCACCCACCCTAGATGCAGGGTGCTGTGTACTACGGAGCAGGTAGCACCTCACCTACGGCCCTCCCCATGCTGCCTGAATGTGCCAGACCCCCGCCCACAGCCCTGGACTGGGACCTGGTACAGGAAGACAGCTCAATACACCTCATCCTGGGCATCTTTCCTGCTTTTGCTGATAATTTTTAAAAATACATGAAACTAAATTACAAAAACATAAATCACAGAGATAATGTTAAAAGCCTCTGTAAATTTCTCCCAATAACAGTTGAAATATCTGAAATGATTCTAATTAAAAACAAAATTTGCCAAGCATGGCACACGCCTATAATCCCAGCACTTGGGAAACTTGGGCAGGAGGATTACAGTGAGTTCAAGACCAGCCTGGGCTAAATAAACGAGTTCCAGGGCAGCCTGAACTACATAGTGAAGACAGTCTCAAATAAATAAATAGATAAATAAATAAATAAATAAATAAATAAAATGCTGAGTAGTTTTCCTCCCCTCTGGTCTCTGGCCTTTCTTCTCTGTCCCTGTCTGTCCTCAGTGACTTGCTGTCTCTGGGTACCAGCTGTTCCCTGACCCACATCTGCGAGCTCCTGGGGTGGCCACAGGAACTGCAGTCCACCCCCAGGGTCAGCAGCTCTGGATTCTGCCAACGTCCTCCGACAACGTCCCTGGGACTCACAGGCTTCAGGATGATAGATACCCTCACTGCCCTGGCCACTTCCTGCTCTACTTCCTGCTGACTCCAGAAGTTCCCCAGAAACCCTAAACCACAGGGTTTCAGGGTGACCGCAGGGACACATGGGGACGTGAGACTTGGCATCGAAGAGGGGAGACCCTCCTGCCAAACCTTATTCACTGGATCTGGGACTATATTTTCTGGCTCTTCCCAAAGTCAAAACGACCATGAAAAATTTTGAATCCATTCAGGACCTCGAGGCAGCATTGCTAAGGATGCTCAGGAAAGAGGACTTCAGAGCAGGAAATGCCAGCCCCCTAGCCCGTCCCTTCCACCTCCCCACCTGTCAGGGACCAGCTGTTTGCAACTGGAATGACCCACAAAGGGTGAACATGAGGACAGAAACCAAATGTTGCTTCTCCAGCCAGGCACGGAAGGCTGAGTCAGGCCAGATGCCCAGGCAAAGCAGTCACTGGGTGCTGGCCCTTTCTTGCCCAAGGCCGTCCAGCTGTGTCCTCAGTTCCCCGCCCTCTCAGGTGAAGTCTGGGGCCTGGAGTGTGGCTCAGTGGTAGCCACCTATGTAGCATACACAGGGCCCTGAGTTCCATTCCCAGCACCAAAAACTGTTTTAAAGATTTTAAAAAGTACCACAGGAACATGGGGTAAGGAAAATGGCCTCAGTATCCAGAAGCCACATCCGGAAGGTGAGGGGCAACCAGGCCCTCCTGAACAGGGACACAGGCGCCCCCAGTGTGAGGGGTGAGGCAGGCTTGGCAGTCAGGTGTGGCAGCCAGGCTCCAGCAAGTCTGTGACACTGAGACCCCATTGCCATTGCCCTGTGACACCTGACAGCTGCTTCATGGACTGAGGAGAAAGGAGCCCAGGCTCCCACCCGAGGCCTCGACACTATTTTCCATGACTGGCTTCCCTTTGCTGGCCTCAGTTTCTCCATTTGAGAGTCAGAGGCCCTGAGATCAAAGGAGAGATGTGCCCGAAGGGAAGAGGACTGGCAGGTGGCCTGACTTGGTCCCCACCACTGCCCTGAGGGACCTGCAACCTGGGAAGTAGGGCTCCAACAGGGCCAGCCAGGGATGGGACGGGACATCAAAGGACAGGCTGGAGCAGGGCCACCTCTTCCCAGCGTCTGCCTGTTGGGCGGCCAAGAGGGAGGGCTGACCCCATCCGTCAGGGGACACACAGGCCCAGGGAGGCACAGAGGCCTCTGGGAAGGCCCCGAGTGGGATACGGACTGCTGCTGGCATGTTTGCAGGCTGTCCTCTCCAGCGTATTCAAAGGGAGCGGCTGGGGAGCTGCACAGCTCTCTACACCCCGTCCTTGGGATGCCCTGAACCCCAGCCCTGACTGTGCACACTGTGCACACCCAAGACAATCAAGGGTCAACTGTGAAACTCTGACCCCAGACCTCAAGTGCCTAAGTTTGAGCCACATCCTGGGGCAAGGGAGAGGACCCAAAGGAGTCCAGCTGGGAGCAGGGGGACAGGGGACTTGGCAGCAGTTCCCTACAGGCATCCCGCCTCCTCCCTGGGAGAATGCTTGGGCAGCCCCTGAACAGATGTCCCTTGGCTTGAGACATCCCTTACCAGGAGGAGGGTCTGAGCCAGAGGAGGCCCTGCTATATTGGGAGCAAAGGACAGAATCAAGAGGCCTGGCCAGGGACAGCTGGACACAGAAAGCAAGGAAGGCCAGGCTATGGCCACCACCTCCACGTTAGGCCTCCTGCCATCCACAACCATGAGAAACAGACTCATGAGGCTGTGATCCACTAGCTTGGGGGTGACAGGTTACTGCAGCCCCAGAGACTGAGACTCAGACGATGACCACGGAGGACGACCAAGCCCCATCAGGCTAGTGGAGAGCATCCACTTCTCAGGGACAGGTGGCGCCAGCCACACATATGGGGGACACAGAGGCCCGTCCTGGGAATCCACAGGGCTGGGCCAGGCATCCTGACTCCGAGTGCCCACCACAGAGACACACATACTCTTTGGGCTTAAATCCACAGAGCTGCACAGAGGCATCTCCATGCTGTTGGAATTTGCTATTAATCACTAGAAAAAGCAACACGAATTTCGCCTTAAAAGAAAAAGGCTGTGGGGGCCCAAGGACCCAGCACTTTATCATATCTTTATTCATACCTGCCTGCTAGGACACTGTGGCCTGTACCATAAGAAGCTGAACTCTCATTTTTTGTGGCTTCATGAAACTGTCATCTGCACCCCACAAAGCTCACCTGTGGAAGTGCTCAGCTCAGCGATTTCTGACCCATCTGCAGAGTGATGCAGCCACTTGCCCAGTCCGACCTCGGATTATTGTCAGCATCTGGTGAAGGAGCTTGGAGACAGTAGCACCCGTGCTTGTGCCTGGTGCTGAGCACCCAATGCTCCAGGCTGAGCCCCAGCTTTGTCTGATCGGGATGCGTCACAGGACTCTGTGGCTGCCTTACCCCACACTTGGCCTGCTGAGGCCCTGCCAAGTCGTGCTGGTGCTATGCTCCCGGTCACACCTGCCAGCAGCGTCTGCACACCAGACAAGCATGCTCCAGGATCTCAGCCCCAAGTGCCAGCGGCTCTACTGTCAGACCCATTACCTACCTCAGTGGCCATGAAAGTGCTTGGCACAAGCAGGTAAGACATTATCTACTGACAGAGCAGTAATGGAAACCGAACAACCTTTCATTTGCTCTCACCCAGTGTCTTCTGGTCCCGGCCCTCACCACCCAGCACCAGGCAGAGGCCACGCCACCGGGGAGGCTGAGAAGGCAGATGGGGCCTTGCTGAGGCACTGAGGCCACAGCTCGGCAGAGCCTCCTGTGAAAGGGAAGATCTGCCCACAGAGACTGGGTAACACTCAAGGGCAGTGTGCCAGGCTGGGGCTACAGACCAAGAGCAGCAGGAGAGAAGACACCACCCAAATACAAGCAGCTCAAGTCTCGGCTGTGCCCACAGACCCTGGGGGACACTGCCATCAGCACGACAGTGACACTCATCTCTAGTTACCACTGTCACAAAACAGATAGAATCCTGCCAAGACCTGGCCCTCCTGGAAAACTCACAAAGGTGGATGGTGCACTGAGCTGCCTAGGAAGCTCCAGCAAATCCCTGAGGCAGGAAGTTGTGCGGAGAACTTTGTGCTCTTGAGTCCTAAACTGGAAATCACCGACAGCACCAAAAATCAGAACCACCTCCCCTGGGAAGAGACTCCTTCCCCATTGAGTCCAGGAGAGAGGCCATGACTTAGAGTCTAAAAATAAGTAGTGAGCAAATAATACATATAATGAAAGCAAAAAAGTAGCAAAATCTCTGCTTTTTGAGTCTATAGGGTACATTTAAAGCTGTTCTTACAAAAAGAGTAGACTTCAATGTTAATTTTAAAACAGTCAGAGTTAATTATAAATAAAGGCAAATTAGTGTGACATGTACTCAATTCAGGAATTTTAAAAGAACAAACATGCTAGAGGGAAGCAAGAAAAATACAACTTTTAACTTCCTAAGTGGAATTAATGATATCTTAAATGGTAGAAAAAAATTAGGAAACAGATCAAAAGCTAGCAATGCATAAAAGGAAATATGGAGAACTAATAGAAATAAGAAAACATAAGGTGATAACAAGAGTAATTTAGGGGGCTGGGGATTTAGCTCAGCACCATAAGCGCCTGCCTTGCAAGCAGACAGTCGTGAGTTCAATCCCCAGTACCAATAAAAAGGAAAAAGACAAAAAAAAAAAACCAAGAGTAATTTAGAAGAAACTTAAGTAACTGAGAAACTGAATTCTGTCTTCAACCTTATGCAAATAAATGTGAAACCCCGGATGAAATGGATATTCTCCTAGGAAACATAATTTACCAAGACTAACTAGAGAGAGAGATCCAGAAAGAACAATTACCAGAGAAAAAATAGAGAAACTTGACAAGCAGCCAACTTCCCAAAGGGACCAGGCTCCGACACGGTAACAAAGGAATTCACCCAAACCCTCAAAGAACAGATCATTCCAAAGGCTTCCAAAGTTCTTTCACGAGGTAAGCGCAAGACTGACACCAAAACCCAACAAATGTTGTAGAAGATCAGTGTCTTCTGGGAAACCCCATGCAGAGCTCCTGAGCAAAAACAGCAGCAGCTTGGGGAAATCACCTCCCGGGGCTGCCTGGCCTCCTGAGCCACTCCCAGCGGGTGAAGGGAGGAGCTGATGAAGCTCAATCCTTTTCCTCCCTGAAAAGTAGAAAGGCTTGCAGATCAGAAGCAGATAGGGAGCACCCTTGTGGGATACAGAGGCCAACATGGCCCCAAACCAGCATTGTATTTAATCGAGGAGCCCACCTTCAGTCCCACAAGACATAAGCAAAACCATGCATGATGGCACAAGCCTGTGGTCCCTATCACTCAGGAGGCTGAGGCAGGAGGATCATCTCAGTCGAGGATTCTGAGGCCAGCCTGGGCAACACAGTAGGAAAAAAACAACAGAACAAGATGAGGAACGGATGTCAGCACTACTATTTCACTTTGTGGCCAAGGGGCATGAGAAAATCATCAGAGTTGATGTACCCATGACAGGGCTTTGTGTAAAGACTGAGTGTAGAAGGGCTGGGGATTTAGCTCAGCAGCAATAAGCGCCTGCCTTGCAAGCAAGCAGTTGTGAGTTCAATCCCCGATAAAAAGGAAAAAGACAAAAACAAAAACAAAAAAGACTGAGTGCAGAAAGCACATGAGCAAAGACCGTCGCTTTCATAAACACGACAGAAAACATGGCACAGGGTGGACTGGAAGTCCCCTCGTGAGTCGGCAGTAAGACCATAAAATCCCAAGCAATAAAACAAAAAGAAAGGTGAAAATTCTGCTTGGAGAAATTTGTGGACTGCCTCTTCAAGACACAGACGGACCTTGAAGGAAACAGAAAACAAGTCTCACAGATCTGATCCCATGATGATGTCCCCTCTCCACAGCCTGGTGGACAGCACTGCACGAGACTACAGTAGAAATGCCAGTGAGACACTGAAGGTGGAAGGAGAGAAGTTTAACAACTCAGCAGGAAGCACCATGGGTTCCCCGAGAGCACTCAGCCCCGAGCCAGGATCGCAGCCCTGAGGCCAAGCCAAGCGCACGAAAGGAGTGTGGACATAGAGCATCTCAGAGATGGGAAAGGAAGTGTCCAGCAGGAATGGGGTGGGGATACCCACAAGGCCAGAGCAGAACTACGACAGCCCTCCAGAGAGAGGGGAGGTAGGGTGCAGCCCACACCCGCCCAGAAGAGCAGAGAAAGAAAGGCGCAGACACATCTGCCCTAATCACACCTCTGATTGACAGGGCCCTGTGTGGGGCGTAGGGGAGGGGGGGACCCCAACCCTGCTGGACCAATGATCTGGGAAGATAACATGCCCAGGGGTAAAAGCAACCTCATCTCTGCCTTCCGGAGCTCTGGGGCCTGGGGAGCAAAACCCAGAGGAGCTCTGGGTGAGAGCAGACACCAGAGTCCTCTTGGCCGAGCGCAAAGCAGCTACACAGAAAGCTCAGCAGCAAGCTCAGTCCAGCAAAGTCTGTGCCACCCGTCGTGGGTGACAGAAAGAGCATCCCCAATCGGGAGGCACAAGCATTGGCTAGGAGGCAAGGGTAACCCCCCCATGGAGGTCCATGCTAAAAGAGGGCAGCAGAGCCCCACGTCTGCACCTGTGGTCAGCTCAGGGCCCATGAGAACATGGGCCTGGGATGGCTCTGTCCCTGGACCCACAGGGACCCTGCCCCAGACCACATCACCCACCCATAGGAGAAATCTCCCCTCCGCATCCCCCTCTGCCCTGCAGGCCCCCAGTGGGCAGCTGCACTTGGGGTCCAAGGCCTGTCCCCTCCCCACGCATGCCTCCCAGGCACCCTCAGGTCAGCTCCACAGGGTGTGGCAGGCCCTGCCCCTGTGCCAAGGCAAGTAGGTGTTCCCTAGGGGCAAGTACCTGCCCAGGGAAACCTCCGAAGGCAATGGCACCCCAAGACCTGTCCCCATATCCATCAGGACCCAGAATGCCCCTGCCCCCCGCTGCCCAGCTCAGGCTGGGTTGGGCCAGGGCCATTGAGGGAGGGGTAGAGAGGCAGGAACAGGGCGGAACCAGACAGGGAGGGAGAGACCCTGCAGCTGCTCTGGCCCCAGTGAGTGGCTGCTGAGCTCAGGAATCCAGGCCCAGGCAGGGGTGGGCAGATTTGGAGCAACTGCAGAAGTGCTGAACCCCAGGCCCAAAGCCCATGTGTAGCCCCACTTGGGGCAGGGATTGGGGCTGATGGGGAGGCCTGACAGGAAGGCAGAGGGGCAAGTTTGAGCCAGAGAGAATGCCCCAGCCTGTGCTCTGCAACTCCGGGCCAGGACAGCAGGGTCCACTGGAGGATACCCGTCCTCCCGCAGTCCCAGGATCCCCACACCCAGATACAGAGGCCTCCTCACCCCAGCACCACTCAGCACAGCCGTAGAACCACATCAAACCCAGTGGGATGGGTGGGACACGGACCCTGCAGCTCTCAGTTGGGCTGGGCCATGGGAAGGGCACTGTGAAAGGGAAGAGTCCTGAGGGATTACACTGGGGCTATAGGTGGTCACATCATCACGCCCACCAAGCTCGCTGTAGGACCCACAGTGCCAACCTCAGACTTCAGGCCGAATCAAAGCCTTTTGAGAGACTCTGCAAAAATCCTCTGATTTTTTTTTTCAAATAGTTGGGGCTTGGCAAGTCCCACTCAGTGCCCTGCCAAGCCCTCCATCCTCCTGTAATTTATAGGAGCAGAAGCACAAGAAGCAAAACCACTACACATTCCGAGGAGATGTGTCTGCTGCTGCGCCCGCTGCCCAGTCACCGGACGGCCCAGCAGCCTCAAGGGCCGGCTCCAGATTTGTCAGCTCCAATTCTATCTTAGTTCAAGTTGTCCCTGCCAATGAGGGGGCCAATGAAGGAAATCAGCATCAGTCTGGCCCCAGAGAGGTCTGCAGAGACCCCGAGCCACTGGCTGGGGTTTGTGTGGCCAGCACACCCTGCTGAGCCTCACGGTGCCTGCGCCTGGACCTTAGACCCCCAGAACCCTGGGCACATGGGGAGGAGCTGAGCATGAAGAGGCCTTGAGAGCATGGCCGAGGCTTGGCCTGGGCTGGCTCAGAGGAGGTGGGATACAGGAGGAAGGGATGGAGGGGTCAGCAGAGAAGCAGATGGTAAACAGTGCAGGGCAGTGGGCTGTGAGTTGGCCGGGCCTGGGGGCGCCCCGTTGGGCTCTCAGGCACACAGGGTTGACCACCCTCCCGAGATGTACAGGCCTCAGCCTGGGCACTTCCTGCAGCCTGCAGTGGGGCCGGGCTGCTGCGGATGAGTACCACACCCTGTGCGGCTGCTGAACCGCACACCCACATGTAATGACAAGGCTGTCCGTCCTGTTCCCAGGGCCAGCAGCCAAGCGTCAACAATCCTGGGCAGCGGTTCATGCTCAGTTTCTGAGAGGCTCGCGGGGTGGGCGTCTGCTTCCGCTGCCTGTGCTGCCCAGCAGCAGAGCCACGGGACCAAGGCCCGCGGGGCTTACAGGCCTGGAGAGGCAGCACCGTACCTGCGCCTGCACACTAAGCACAGGCTGCCAAGGATGCCACAGGGCTCGATGCAGGTCTCTGGACCTCGACAGCTGGGTGTGGCAGGACAGGATGAAGAGGGAGATGCTCGGGATACTTCGTAGGGTCACAAGTCCCCAGTGTGGGAGCCTTCCTCCCACGTAGGCCAGGATGCACTGTCCACCGAAGTAGCCCACATCCAGGAAACCCCAGGGAGGCCGTGGCCAGCAGGTGTCCAGACAAAAAGGCAGAGCTGACCAGGGTGGCCAAGCTGCCCAAGGACTCTGAGCACCTCGGCACCAGGGCACAAGCAGGCTGAGCATGTCCAGGCTAGAAGGAGCCGCTGGCCATGCTGAGCTGCAGCCAGAGCAGGGCAGGGCAACCTACAGTGTGTGGGCGGGTGGGGCCTTGGGACATGGTGCAGGAAGGCCTGGGCTCACCCAAGTGAGCTGCCCAGTGAGAGCTAGAAAATCATTCCCAAGGGGTCAGAAGCTAGCTCAACCACAGCGAACCCCGAGTAACTCCCCACTCCGAGGTGTGCAGGGCTGAGCACAGGAAAAGGGCATTGAGAGACTCGAGTTTTTCTACCCTGGAAAACTTTGGCCAAGCAGCTCATGGCAGGGAAGGGGTCGAAGGTTCTCCAACCCTACAAAGGCTTTCCCTGGAAACCATCTGTCACAGCACACCGAATGGTAAAATTTCAAAAGGTCAAGAGAAAAGACAATGGCAGGTGTCATCATTACCAGTGCTAGAAATTTTTTTGCTAGATAAATTTTGCTAGCTAAATAGATTTTGCTAGAAATCCTAGTGGAAGCAATCATGTTATGAAAGAAAGAAAGAAAGAAAGAAAGAAAGAAAGAAAGAAAGAAAGAAAGAAAGAAAGAAAGAAAAGAAAGACAGAGGGATAGGCAAGGCAAGGCAAAAATATTGGGAGATAAAAAGATCAAGTTAGAATCAGTGTGGTGCTGTGACCCTCCACCCAACCACCAGAAAGCGTCAACTGGGAAACTATTAGAAAGAATTTTAAAAGGTACTGACATTGTGAGGTGAAAAAAGACTCAATAGCGAATAATCTTCCTGTTCACAGCAGTGACCAATGAACACGTCAGAAACACTTCTCATCACAGCTAAAATCTTTTTTAAAACACTGAACATAAACTGGGAAAATGTAGACAGGCCGAGATGATGAAAACTGTTAGACTGCATAAAGCAACAAAAAGCACAAGGAGAGACTTGAAATGCAGTCAGGACTCATTCTGAGATCAGCCCTCTCAGCACACATCTGCAGATTCAGGGTTACCCTCGCCCGTTCTTTATGGGTCTGGACAGATTGAATCTAACTTTGAGACAGAGGGAAACATTTAAAGAACAGCCAAGACACTTTGAAAAATAAGAAATACATATCATCCGGAAAAAGTGGTAAAATGACCAGCGTGAGGGTGTGGGAAAAGGTCCTGGGGGCGGAATATTCATGGGTGACCCCCAGGAAGCAGGGAGGGGAGTATGGGCAGCACATTCCAGGCAAAGAACCTGATCTTTGATCCTTGAAGAGTTTCTCAAAAATCAGTACCAAAAAAACACAAAATGGCAAAGGGCGTGAGCACAGGGCGCCCTGGAACAGCCAAAAGTGGTGAGTAGGAAAACGCGTGACAGATATTCACTGTCGTGGTCAGCAGAGACAGCGGGGATACTCGGGAGGGGCCTGCTCATCCCTGGACTCCAGTGACCTTGACCATTGAGGGCACAGTGACAGCTTGGCCAAATCCACCTCGAGGGCTGAATATTCCAGCATCCCAGCAACCTCTCTCACCGATTCTGTGCACATACAGGGGCCCCAGTGGAGCCTTCACACCATTTGGTTAGAGGTGAGGGTACCCTCAAACAGAGGTGAGGTGTGATCCAGGAGCTCAGCTCTTTCTGGAGATTAACGCAGAGAGGCTGGCGGGTGAGACAGAGACTCCAGGCCTGACCTGGGGTTCGTTTAGATTGGGAGTTCTTTTGTTTTGTTTTGCTTTGCTTTGCTTTGTTTTTTGGATTTTTGTACCAGGAATCAAACTCAGGACCTTGGGGCTTGCCAGGCAGGTGAGATTCAGTTAGGGGGGAGAAAAAAACCACTACCTAACAGTGTGTCTAATTCACCCCATTTTTCCAGAAGTAGTCTTTCCCTCACCTCTGCTAAAAGAGTAAGATGAGGCACTGTAGACTTTGGCCCATTTGAACAAATTGCCACTGCTGAACTGGGCAGCTCCAATCTTAAAGTGACTGAGGAACTCCAGCAAAGAAACCAAGGGCTGGCCACAGACGCTAAGCAAGGCAGGTCTACCTCCTAGGAAACTCCAGGTCACATAATTATGTTCATTTCTTGGCTACTTCTGATTGGTAAGTTTTAACTTCTGTTGTTCTTCAAAGTAGAGATTTTTCAGAACTAGCTCGAGTTTTGCTTCTGTGCGCAAGGTCGAGGCATCTTCAGCGGCCACCTGGCTTTGTCTGCTCAGGGGTTCCGCTGGCCCAGTCCCTTTGATCCATTCCTCCCTTTGGTCATCTTCTCGAGAATGTGACAAAACAAGATAGCACTGGTCTTGGTCACCACCACCAGCACTGCCACTGGGATAAAGAACTATGTAGATACTATCGGTATCACATGTGCATCGGTATGAAAGGTCTCATGGCCACCGCTCTAGGCGTCAGCTGTGGGTCCCCCAGCTGCCTCATGTCCAGGGCAGCTCTGTGATGTGAACTCTGCCAAGAGGCGAGAAAACTAACCATGTGCGGAATACAGGAGAACACTGGGGGCCCACAGGGGCCCAGGTCCACCCATCAGGTGAGCAATGGTGGAAGCAGCACCTATCCAGGAAGACTCTTGTGATGAGGGCAACCACTTCTCACACGTTATCATGGAGTGCTGGGATTACAGACATGTGCCACCATGCCCAGGGACCATATCTAGTTTACAGTGGAACTGCATTGCTTAAGAATTCTATGAAAATAAAGTAAAAAGGATGGTTGATATTCGAAACAAGTTGTGGTCTCAGCGTTTGAGTCTGGTGGACAGCAGGGCAGGATTTCCAGCTCTGAGTCTAAGAATTTACCAACAGTGGGACAGAAGCATCGACTAAGTCTCGGGGGTCAGGGGTACTGGCAAGCTCTCCAGACCCAATCAGTAGGAAGTGGAGAGACTGTCCACACCCCATCCAACCTCCTGCTTTTTCTGAGATGTAGACTCTCAGCTTCAACTCGAGGGATTGGGAAAACAGCAGTTTTCATTTTTAGTGAAACTAGAAAAACTCCAGCTTCCATCCAGTTTGCAGAAAGATAAAACCTCAGAGAAAATGCAAAGCAGCCATATTTGACAGAGGGTGAATGAAGGCCTCCCGGTAGAATACAATTTTTACATTCCTACATGTACCAGACATAATCTCAGAATCCCCTCCTTTAGGGGTAACTCACCGGCACCGACCAGAGTATGCAAAAGCACAGTGAGAAAAGGGATTCGACATTTGCCGCCTTGGCCTGAGCTGTGGAGACATCCATGGTGCTTTATTGACTCCATATCAATCAAGCTCAGCTTTCAGACACTAACTGGTGATAAGAAATCTCAGATCAGATCGCAGAAACCTCCCTCGGCTAAGAAGCCACACAGGGCCTCACCAAATCCCGTGCCATCACAGCATGGCTGGGACCTGTCAGCAGGCACCCAATGGTTCCTGCACTGCTGCCTGTGCCCACTATACAGATAAGGTTTAAAGAGGGCTTCCCAACTCTGGAGCTGCCAGGTAAGACGTGTTTAGAGAAATGTTTCATCATTGTTGTTAGATGTACATAGCTTAAATTTTAAAAAGACGGAGAGCTTTCTTAACTCTAAATAGCAAGATTTGACTTCAGATCCAGCAGTGTTCCAAATAAAAATGTCATAAAAATCACAATGATTCTCATCGTAAATTCATCTCGTAATACATTCGTTTTACCTGATACTTGGTTATCAGCACTAGGACTCCATCAGTTCCCCATTACAGTCTTGGAAATTCTTACTCAGACTAGTGGCATGATTTCCAAGTTACCACAAACATGTATTGGTCAAGGGTCTTTCTGTGACTATTTTGTAATTTTCTATCAGAGCTTCCTTCAAAGTGTTTCAGGAAGGAAATCCCTTTGTTTTTAGCCTTACAGCATTTTAAAGTAATAACACTTAGGACTGATAACATTGTATCGGAATGTATCAGCTTCCTGGGACTCATATACTTCCCCCAACACTCAAATCCACAGCACTGTAACCTAAGAAAGCTGAGCATTGCTTGTTACCAACAATGCTTCTCACGCATTTTGTACCTGAAATAAGTATCTTGGTTTAACAACTCTCTTTTTCTAACAAGAGGGAATAAAATGTTTTGAGGTACTCCAAGGGCCCTTCTGGAAACTTCAGGAGTTAATTCAAGGCTAAAAAGACATTATTTTGAATGTAACTTGAAGAAGCTATCAAAAATGTCAAAACGTTAAAAACCTTTTGTTAAACAGAATCACAACCAGAGACAAACCAAATGACAAAAGATTTCACAAGCAAATATAAAAAGCTATATACTGGTACAAAAAAACCCATAGTTTTTGTGTGTGCACACATAGGGAGGGGTACTAGGGATTGAACCAAGGACTTTTTCCCTTCATTTTTTTTTTTAGTTTTGTCACAGGGTCTTGCTAAGATGCCAAATTGTTCAGACTGTGCTTGAAGTTTTGATTTCCTACTTCAGCCTCTCGGAGGGCTGGGATTACAGGCATGTACCAATAAACCCATCTTTAATCCTTTTAATATAGAAAATATTCTCTCTCTCTCTCTCTCTCTCTCTCTCTCTCTCTCTCTCTCTCTCTCTCAATTTGAGAAAGTTCTTACTATGTAGCTCAGGCTGGCCTCAAACTCACAGCAATTCTCCTGCCTCGGTCTCCTGCCTCAGTCTCCAGAGTGCTGGGATTACTTTTCTTAAATGACCAAAGACCCAATAAGGAAATAACTTGGTAAAATAGAAAAATCTTAGGTCTCTAGGCTAATCACTTCATATTCAAAAACTGTCATTTTCAAGGTCAGACCAATACTCCAATAAATCTTTATCCTGTTATCAAATGGAGAGAAAACCCAATTCTCACTTTGTATCAGTAGATTCCTGAATTTACTTTTATAAAACATAAACACAATCTACCTAATTTTAGTACTTTGACCATAAATAAAATTCCCTCTTCATAGACGTAATACTTTGTGTATCTGTTCACGTTTTATCTTGCTTTTATTCTTTTATTTTGCTTTAAGATAAAAATGCATTGCTTGTACATATTCCCTTACTAAAAGCATGTCCTACTTTGTCTGTATGCTTTTTATATGCTGAATGCCACAGAATCTTAGCCCTAGTTTTGCTTTCCTTGGTTTCAGTTACCCACAGTACAAAAAATATTACAAGGGAAGTTCCAGAAATAAAAAAAAAAATCATAGTTCAAGATGCATGCCATTCTGGGTAATTCAAAGTAGTCCTTCTGTCTCACTCTGTCCACCCAGTACTTAAGTATCTACCTTTGCCAATGTATCTACACTGTATACACCACCCTCCCACTAGTCACACAGTAGCCATCTCAATTATCAGAACATCTGTCACGATGTGGAGATAGGGGAAGAAAGAGACCATATTTACAAAACTTTTATTATAGTACATTGTTATAATTGTTCTATTTTATTAGTAGTACTGTTATTAAACTCTTACTGGGACTAGTTAATAAATCATATTTTATCCTAGATACAAATTATGTTGTAGTCAGGAGTTTCAAGGAGAACAAGACAATATAGGACACACAATTTATAGTATTATTTATAATGGTCATTCAAGGAGTCAAATACAAAGAAAGTACAAGAAATCTGTCCACACACTAAAGAGCTAGAAAATCCAGCTGAGAGCCTAGATCCCATGGCAATGACCTGCATGAGTTCAGCTGAAAACCTAGAGCCCACGACAATGACTCATGCAAGTCATGGATCTGTGCTGGGAAAGCCCAAAGGTCAGCAGAGGAAGCTAGAAAGTCTGTGCCAGCAGCTAAGGGTTCTGCACTGGAGACAAGACTCAAAATAAAGACCAGGGCTCCCCTGAAAAGTACCACAGCCATCTTCAGCAACAGTGAGGTCTTGAGCTCCTCCGACAATAACAGCCCAGTTCTTATCAGGAAACCAATGCGACAAACTTCTCCAGAACCAATGGCTTTTTAAAACAATGATAACACTTAGGAGAACCTGCTTCTATTCCTTTCCAGGTCTCCTTTTGATGCTGGCAGCAGCACTCTGGTGGGCCATCCGCGCTCAGCAACATGATGCTTTGGTTCAGCTGGTGTTTAAGTTGACCACCAGTTACCAATCCACTACAATATGTATAGGAAAAACTATACCTAAATCTAATCATATATGCATTTTTGTTAGGTATTGATGGTTCAAGGCATGGGTTACTGTGTGATCATTTCCTTTCATCCCTATTATTTGAATGACATGTATTAATTAGAATTCTCAACCCCTAGTAAATTTACTGCCTAGTGAAAACTAGGATATGCATGATTTCATGGATTTAATCACTATTTGCTTTCCTGTAGCCCAGGACATGCTTTGCAGGCACTGGAATAGCATTAGTTCCTTTTCAACAAGCAGCAGGGAAGTTCTTTTTTAAAAGGACAGTCTTCAGGAGCCGGGGATATAGCTCAGCGGTATAAGCACATGCCTGACAAGGGCTAGGTCCTGAGTTTGATCTCTGGTACCAAAAAACAGGATAGTCACTGCACAGACATGGCCCAGGGACAATCACAAACAGCAGCACACCCTGATCAAATGCGCTTGAGTTCCTCGGTCTTCTACCTCGAGCACTGACACGCACGAGTTTAGCTTCTGTTTGCAAATTGCATGAGACTGGGCCATTGCTTGGCCTGACTGGTCAGGCCTGATCTACAGCACCATTCCTCACCGCTGTCCATGTCCAGCGCTGTCTGTGACCTCGAACCCCTAGTGCCCTGATGGAAGGCCATGCCTCAGCAATGTACAAAGCATGAGAGTGCACCTCCCACATGGTGCACAAACCGAAGCCCAGGCTCCAGCCACCCCCAGGCCTGGAATCTGCTGAGGGTTGAGGGCTGAAGGCTGTGTCTCCCTCAATGGTGGCTTGGACACTGCGTCCTCCAGTAGGCACAGTTCCGTGTCCTCACAAGACACAAAAAAGAGGACAAAGCCACTCTCACAAGCTCTTTGCAGAGCAGCACTGAGCCGGTTCCAACATGACTGCCGTGGGGATTGAGTTCTAAGGGGACACAAGCGTTCGAGCCACAGCTGAGCCTTGATGGCAATCTGACTCTGCTCCTTTTGCTGGTCATGAAAGTGTGGATTTACCCCCAGCAGAGCAGAAGCCAAACACAGCCTGGCCCTGTCCTGCAGCCTGGAAGGCTGTACCTGAGCTCAGCGCTCCTGTCTCCCTCTCCAAGAAGAAAGCTGCAGGAGCCCGCAGGGCTCATGCACAGCCTGGCCAAGTGTCCAAGGCAGACTCTGGCTAGGCGCCGAAGTCCACATATGGATACTCCCCACTGGATAGTGCCTCTCCACTGCCGCCCAGCAGGTTCACTACCCTGAGACACAGAAGGCAATACCACGGCACAAGTATTTATAAATGCAGAGCTTTACTGTAGGCAGACTGGCCAGAAGGCAGGAGGCAGGCTGACTCTGTCTCATGGATCCTCACCGACTCCCACAGCCAGGAGACTTAGTACCCGTGGAGGGGAGGAGAGACGCGGGGCCAGGTGGCGCCCAGTTAATTCTGGCCCAGTCTGCAGAGGTAGGCAGTGCCCTCACTTCTGATCCAAGCCCAGGGCCCCACTGTGCTCCCCAAGTGCCACTCTAAGGAGGCATTCTGCTGCCCTACACTCTTAGGGCATCTGAGGCCAGGCCCAGGGCTCCGTGCCTCAGTTCCCAAGAACAGCTCGCTCTGCAACATTTAGGAACAGGGAAACTGCCACTTCCTGACTCCAACTCACCTCTTTCTTTCCCTGTAGCTCCAGGATTCTGTGCCATGCCAGCTCTGGAGGGACAGGGCTGTCACCAAGGCTCCACACCAGGCTGTCTTGGGCACCATGCGAAATACCAGTCAGGCCTGATCATAGCACTACTTGTTAAGTTTTTATTGAGGAAAAATTCACACAATAAAAAGAGCCACTTGAAAGCCATTCATAAGACATCTTTGGGGGAACTATTTAAATATTCTATCTTTTCTAAAATAGGCTTTTTTTTTCCTGTTGTATTGCAAAAATTCTTTTCACAGCCTGCAAGCCAGACTTTTATCAGAGTTGATTTGTAAAATTCTTTTCCCCTCCTGTGGGCGGTCTTTCCACTCTCCTGACAGGACACCTTGCTGCAGATTTTAAGTGTGATGAAGTTCAACTCATCTACTTTTTCCTTTTGTTGCCGAGACTTTTGGAGTCACAGCCAAGGATGCTCTGCCAACTTCAGAGTCACAAAGGTTTCCTCACGAGTCTCCTGGCTTTCACTTTTGAAGCATTTGGTCCACCTTGAGTTAACCCATGGGGAGGGGCTGACTTCAGTTAGTTCATAGTCCCAGCATTATGTGTTGAAGAGACTCCCCCCGCCCACTAAATGGACTTGGCACCCTCATCGATGGCAACTGACCACAGATACGTGGGTTCTGTGTCCATGACCTCTATTTCATGGATCTCTATGTCTGACTCCATGCCAGTACCACACTGTTTTGATTACTATAGGTTTGTGGTGAGTTTTGAAATTAGGACATGTGAGTCCTCCAATGTTTTCTCTTTTTAAAGATTATTTGGTTATTCAGGGAACAGTCTGTCTGAAGATACCCTCCATCTGCCTGTGATCCATGAGATTCTCTGAAATGAAGCCCAAAGCCCTGCTGCTACCACCCCCAAGGCTCCCATCCCACCTCAGGGCAAAGCTGGCCCATCTGTAACTTCTGCCAGACTCTTGAGGGAGGGCAGGAGCCAGGTCCAGGCCCACCCCTGCGTGCTGTCGGCCCCTCTAGGATGACCCCTCCGTCTCCTGTGCTGGTTCGCCCCAGCAAAGGTGACCACAGCTCTTCCTACCCACACAGAACTGGGCCAGGGCTGGCCCATGTGGCTGGGCTTAGCCACAGGGCTGACCCAGAGCCAGGTCACAGTGACAGGCATGGCCCTCCCTTTTCCCTTCCTGCTGAATTCTTTGCTGTGCCTTCTTGCCCCAGCCCAGCTCCTCCCTCTGTCTGTCCATCCCTGCCCCTGCCTGGAGCCACTGTGACTGCCTGGGATGTGGGGGCTGGGCTCCCACCCTCCCCCACCCAACCCACTCCACAGCAGCTTGAGGACCCCCAGACCCCTTCAGGCACAGTGGTCAGGAAAGAACCTCTCTCGGGTCAGAGGCCACAGTCTTTACTCAGCCTCTCTGCACATGGTCCAGGGCTGCTGCCCACTCTGGGCTCAGTGTTCCTTGCCCAGCTGAGGACCTGCTCCCTGGTCCCTCAGAACACTCTTCCCTGATGCCTCACCCAGCCAGCATCATACGGATGCCACAGCCACCTCCCCAATGGTGCAGAACTGCTGGCCCCAGCCAGGAAGGATGGACTTCAGTCCTTGCTCCTTCATGGCTGGCTGACCAGGGTGTCTTCACCTGGCTCTGGGCTCTACCCTGCTCAGCTCCTTCCTTGGGGAAAAGGCTGGGAGTGACAGGCCCATACCCCATGACACCCTGTGAGGAGTAGCAACCTCTGGGCTGGCCATGGGTAGGGGCGACTCCCACCTCTCCCCGTGTGTTGTCATCCGTTTCAGCATCTCAGCCCAGAAGTATGGGGCTCAGAAAACTCTGGGGCTGGTCGGTCTGTGACACACGGTGAAATGACTGGCACGGTGGCACTATCTGGGCACCTCGGGGAAAATGTGGGCTCAGGTGTCACTGGTCGCCCAGCCTATAGCAGGGGCAGGGAGCCCCAAACAACCACAAGGACTGAGAAGGACTCAAGCTAACGTAACCTGCCAAACTGCAACAGCGTCACTCCCCACAGCCAGGTGGAAAATGGTGAGTGGAGCCCAGACTCTCTCTCAGCCATATGCTGGACACTGCTCACCACAGCGGGCATCCCACACCAGTCCTTTGTCACCAGCTCTAGCCAAGGCAGACCCTCCCGCCAAGGCATCATGGAGAAAAGTGGTCAGTCGGCCTCACCCTGGAAACTGCTTTGGGGACAAAGCCAGCCCCGAAGCCAGGCTGCTGACAGCCCTGTCCACTGCCTGGAAGTGAGGAAGGCTCCGGAAGCACCGAAAAGGTCCTACACAGGCTCTGAACCCACCACTGCACACCCCTGAGCTGGAGGCAGCAGCAGGCTTCCCAGGTTTCCCAGGGAAGCCAGAGCCTGAGCAGGGTCCAGCAGAGCTGGGTTAGTGGAATAGACACTCTGCACCCCAGCGGCACAGTCCTTGCCAGCCTCTGACCAATGCGGGTTGCAGGAGGCTCAGTCAGGAAAGGCCCGGAAGCTGGCAGCAGCCCAGGTGTAAAAGGTACAAGAGAACAGACAGCAGGAACCCACACACATCCGATCAGGCCCGAGGCTGCCTGCACACAGTCCGCAAGCACCCATCGGTGTGTGGAGCACTTTGTCCTGGCTCGCTAGGCCTGTCTGAGCACTTGAGTCCAGGCAGGTTTCTTTACAGAGACCAGAAGCAGGAAATCTGTCCCAAGCAGGCCTGGCCTGGCCACCCCAAAGCCAGGTGTTTGAGGTCAGCTCCTGTGGTGAGGGGCTTGGACCAGAGGGGTAGGGGCCAAAGGTGTGGCCACATGGGTGGCCCAGCTGGGCTCTGAGCAGGCCTGCCCGCCACTGGCCTGCTGAGGCAGCCTTGCTCAGACTTCCAGCGGATCAAAGGGACGTGCTGGGGAGAGTGGAGCAGCTGCCAACTCGCTCTGCCTTGAAGTTGAGCGCCCCAGGCAGGGGCTTTGGAGAGCGAGGGTGGATACAGATAGGACCACCCTTGATGAGGAGGGGGCTATGGTCTCTCTGCCTTGCAAACCCAGGTGTCCCCATGACTACTCCTAGTCTGGAGAAGCAGATTTGGGAAGTGTCAGAGCCCTCGTAAGTGCCACCAGAGACCAGCACCCTACTTCCCACAGCCCACACAGGGGCCACCCTGAGGGTAAGTGGCAGTTTCAGGCTGGGAGCCTCTCGAAGGACCTAACACCAGAATGAGACTTGATGTGTCTCCCCAAGCAGTGAAGGAGAGGCTGGGACCCTCACTGCATTCCCAGAAAGATCTCTGTCTCAGGAGGTAACCGCCCTGCCCCTGTGCTACCCAGGCTGCCAACCACTCCTTGGAACTCTTTTTCTCTCCATCAGGCTGCTACCAACCCCTGCAGAGGTGTGGGGACCTGACATGGCCCTCCTACTGCCCCAGGTCAGAGGGTTGAAGTCTGACCTCACAGCCATCTGCTCCAAGCCCAGCTCCCTGTACAGGTCCATGCAGCCTCTGTCCACAGAGGCTGGCGCTGCTGGTCACAAACAGTTCATCATGGGACTTAAACTGCTCGATCTCACTGGAAACATGCCCTTGCAGCTGCCAAAAAAGGAGCACAAAGAACAGACAGCGAAGCCCACCATGCTCAAACAGTGGGGGGGCTGTCCACAGACAAGGCTGCACTGACCCAAAGACTGGTCAGCAGGCCTGTGCCTGAGCCCAGGATCCCGACCCAAGCATCTCCCCTCCTCTGTGCTTTCCATGACTCCCAGAAGCCTGAACAGGGGGATTGCCCACTCAGAACATTGTGGTAGCACCTGTGACCCTTTCTTCCCAGTGCCTTACTCCATGGGGGCAGCAGGGCAGTACCCAGCTCTGCCCAGGGCAGTTTCTCCCTTCCACTTGCTTGCCACTTTGTGTCATACATCTGGGCCACCACTGCCTGGACAGCTAAGGGCTCCAAGGCAGGACAGGTGATCTCGGTTGGAGTCACATGGGTCACAGCATCAACCCACCCACATGTCCAGCATGTATACATACCTTCCCCGGGCAGCCACTTCAACTCCTGACCCAGGCTGCAACCCACCCCGGTAGAGTGCTAGCCTCAGTCCCATATCTCAGCAGTCCTGGTCTGGCTGGACACAGCCCTCATCCTAGACTGTCCCAAGTGGAGGCTGCAGCCAGTGGCCCATGGCAAGCAGCAGCTCCCATCACAGCCATGAGGACTGTCCTGCTCCATCCTGAGCTCCCTGTCAGTCATGCACTGGCAGTATGGCTGGACACCTCAGTGCTTCTCCCCAGTTAAGCAAGGCTTCTGTTCTCAGTGCCTCTCCTCTCTGGTCCTTATGGGATGGAGGACACGAGGCTGACAGCCAATCATTCCTGTGCTGGGGAGTGTGGCCACCACAAATGGGCCTGGGCTTCCTTTGCCCTGTGGACAGGAAGCAGTGAGCCCAGGAGCCCCGCCCCATGTTTGACACCTCATGGACAGAGCTTTCCCCTGTGGTCCCTCTCCAGCGCAAGCTCCTGCAGTGCCAGCCCGAGCCAGGCAAGGCAGGGTGGCAGTGGGAGCCTGAGCTGCCCATACACACACCCCAGAGGTCCCAGTACCACCTCCACAGGGGCCCTGTGTTCCTCAGACCTGGTCCACTTGATGTCACTGGACCTGGCAGAACACTTCCTCTCCAGAGTCCTGCAGACCAGGATGACAGGGATCATGTGGTCACCTGCAAGGTACAGCTCAGGCTTTCTGCAGGAGAGGCAGCCAAGGGCACAAGGGGTAACCTGGGCAGTGGCTGTCATGACTGCCATCACAAGCCCCAGGGACAGCCTAGGCTCTGAACAGAGGTCACACAGTCTTCCAGGCTGAAAACAGGCCTGGAGAGCCACCACCTCCTACAGCGGAAAGCCACAGCAACGACCCTACCCAGCCTCAGCCCAGGTCTGATTCCAAGTCAAGATTCGGAGCCCCCTGGCCCTGCCTGTGGTGCAGACGAGACTGCACAGGGGGAGCAGGCCAGGTGCAGCTGGCAGGACTGCAGGAGGCAGGGCCAGGCAGGCCCAGAACAGGTGCAAGCAGCCAGCAGGCCAGGCCCAGGCAAGAAGGAGCTAGCCCATCCCGAGCTGGGACACAGTGGAGGCGCATAAGGGAGGGAGGAGAGCCCAGCCCAGTCCTGTGCCTCAAAGAAGAGCCCAGCCCTCAGCGCCTGTGGCACCCGGATTATCAGTATGGACCTCTGCTCTCTTCCCATTCCAGCTATCGGCCATCCAGTGCTGAGTTCGTAGCTTGGCCAGCTGCGGTGGTCTCAGCTCTGCCCTCATGGCAGAAGGGGAGGGACCAGGGGACAGCTCTGTAATAGCCACCCGATGCCAGCGGCAGCGTGGAGCCCGCTCCCACACCTCCCCTCCCTCTCCACAGACCTCCCAGCAACACTGTAGGGTCGGGAGCTGAGAGGGCCCACTTCGCACCATGCCCTGCACCCTTCTCCTGCGCAGCATCTCCAGAGGTCACTGTTACTACCCGACCAGTGGCCAAACCCACAGCCCGCCTCTGACCCACACTCCTGTTTCTGAGCATCCACAGTCACGTGGAGTGAAGCAAACACGGCTAGCGATGCCAACTACTAAGCCGCTTGTCCGCCCAGCAGGGTTTGGGGGTCCAGAGATTTCCTGGCTAGTTTGCCGATACGGACTCACTCCTGGAGGGAGATCAGGTGCAGCCAGAGACACCAGGAAGGGCTCGGAATACAGGCGCAGTTCTGAGGCTGGGGGTACTAGAGGCTAAAGCTAGATGGAGGGTGCTCGGCTGGGGTGCGCACTGGGGCACAGAGGCGCGGGACCGTGCGGGCTCCGGCGGGGGGCGGGGAGGACCCGGATTGGCGCGAGCGGGGCGTGATGTCACGTCCGGCGGGGGAAGCCCTGCCTCAGCGGCCCCTGCCCCCGCCCCACAGGTGGCGCCGCCGCCCCGGGCGCTGGGCGTGTGGGTACCCCCTGGTGGACCCCGGACGCTGTCCTCGCGGTCCGGACTTCTACAGCTTCGCCGAGAGCGCGATCCTTAGCGCAGGCCGGGGGCCCTGCGCGCGCCCCGGCAGCCGGGCAGCACCCCCCTAGCGCCCCGCGCCGCCATCCTCCGCCCCGCCCCGGCTCCCGCCCCCTCCTCTGCCCCGCCCCGCCCCGCGCCGCGGCCTCCGAGGGGCCGGGCGGGCGCGGGGGAGGTGCCGAGCCGGGCTGCGCGCTCTGGGCGGCCCGACCAAGCGGCCGCACCTCGCGCCCCGCGCCGCCGCTTTGTTGTCTCCGCCGCTTGGCCGCGCCGCCCGCGCACCGCGCCCCGGGCCTGGGCGCTGCCCTCGGGCGGCGGCATCGGGGAGGCGCGGGCCGCCATGGAGCTCCGGGCCCGCGGCTGGTGGCTGCTGTGCGCGGCCACCGCGCTCGCCGCCTGCGCCCGCGGGGACGCTGCCAGCAAGAGTCGGAGCTGCGGCGAGGTCCGCCAGATCTACGGCGCCAAGGGCTTCAGCCTGAGCGACGTGCCCCAGGCGGAGATCTCGGGTGAGTGGGGCGCCGACCGCCTCTCGGCCGGGGTCTGCGTCTGCCCCGCGACCGCTCGTCTGCGCCCCGTCCCTGCGCGCGCCCCAGCCCCTTGGGCACGCAGAACGGCTGACTGGGTCCCGGGGCAGGGGCCTCTCCCGGAGGTCCTAAGGTCCTTCCCGAGTTTCCCTGTTCCCCAGCAGCGCCCATACGGGGTTCGTGGGTTGCTCTCACGCCTGCTGGTGGAGCACCGGGGACGAGCGGCCGCGCTTCTTCCGTGTGCCACGACCGTCCCTGCCCGGGAACTTGTGCCCGCACGCCCGCCCCCGGCCCGCCTGGCATTCGGGGCCGAGCTGCAGGTGGTCTGCGCCCTGGACCCCGCCTAGGGCCGAGTCATCTCTTTGTAAGCCGAGCGGCCCTCCTGGCGGCAGCCTCGGCCCTGCAGCTGCCTGAGAGCGCCCAGCCCCTCCCTTCCCCACCCGCGGAACCCGGAGGACAGAACCTCGTGAGCCTGGTCCCCGCACCTGTCCTGAGGACCCCCTCCCCGACGGCTTCTCCCTTAGGTGTGGGAGGAACGAGGGAGGCGTGCTACCCAGGCCAGATTCCGCTCCCCGGGTCTCCCTGCAGGAGGGTCGTGTAGGGTAGGGCGGGGCGGACGCACATGGTGGCCTGCGACTGTGGAGTGACTCTGAGGCATCACTGTGAAGGTTGTAGGGGTTGGCCAGGCTCAGAACTCTACCTCCAGGAGCCTGGACCTCTGCACAGGGCCACCTCAGGTGCCTGTGGGGTGATAGGGCTGGGACTTGGCCCCTAACTGTTGGCTCAGTGCCCTGCCCGTACCTCCTCCTCCGCCAGGCAAACAGGAGCTGGTGCCCAGGCTCCTGGCCTCTTTACTGCGTCCCTCTCCAGTGTCGGGGTGGCTGAGTAGCCAAGCCCGAGCAGCACACAGTCCCCCGGAGTGCTGGCTCTCCTGCGCTCTCCTGCACTAACACCTGCAGCCTGCTGTTCCCAGCTGGCAGAGTCAGAGTGGGCTGCACCAGAGCGCAATCTGCAGATGGAGAGGTCGAGACAGGGCCTGGCCAGAGTCCCGTCACCCTCAGGGTAGGAGCGCAGGGCTGGGGGACTCAGGACACACATGTCACCTTGGCATCTCAGCAGAGGGTGGAGGTACAGTCTGCCAGCTGGGTGTGTGGATGTCCCTGGCAGAGTGTCCTGCCGGCCACAGTCAGGTGCCACTCTCCCTGGGGCATGTGAGACTGAGAACAGGGCTGCCCCACACACAAAGTATCCCTATCAGAGATGCCACTTTCCCAGAGCCCCTTGGGCTGCACCCCAGGCCTCCAGAATGAAAGAGCAGCCTACGGAGCCCAGGTCATTGGTGAGAATGTGGGTACCACAGGGACTAGGGAAACAAGATGACCTCCCAGGGGAGCAGCGGCCCTAGGGGCAGCCAAGCAGGGCATCCTCTCTTGTTCTGACCAACCAGGACTGGCCGCCAAGCACTGGGCGCCCTCTGGTGGTCCTTGGAGGCACGGTCCTCCAGGAGCCATGGCTCTCCGTGCCTTGGAGCCACTACTGAAGACTCCTGTCCTGCAGGCACCTGTGGGGTACAGATTTTTAAAAGAGGTTCCCCTGAGAGGGCACCTGCACAGCCAGGTGGGGCGGACACCCAGTGCTTCTTTGGGGTTGAGAGGGCGGGAGGAAGCCCTAGATGGAGAGGTGGCCCTTCCACCTCAGCCTGCGTCAGTGTGTGTTCTGGACAGCTGGGCCAGGCAGTGGCAAAATGGGACAGTTGTCCCATTTTACAGGTGAGGGAACAGGCAGTGGTGAAGCCCTGGCTTGTGCAGCAGGCTGTCCCTTTCTCCGAGGTACTGCACATAGAGCTGCCTGTTAAGTCACAGCCTACCAGTCCCGGGGCTTCTGCCTCTGCCTGAGGGGCTGGTTAGGCCACAGGGGTGCCCTGGCCCCCCAGCCCGTGGTGCAGCTACCAGGTGCCCACCTATCCACGGGGTGCATGGGGACAAGGACCACTACTACCTGGTTCTGTGTCACCACAGATGGCCTGGCTGCTGGCCTGAAGTGGCTTCTCAGTGAACACCCATGGGTGGACCTATGCTTGCGCCACCTCATGACCACAATGCCAGGGTGGAGAGCAAGAGGCCCAGGGTAGGGGTTGGGTCGGGGCCCATGAAGCTCTGTCCTTGGAGACTTCCAGCCTGGGGCAGGGTTTGGGCATCTTGTGTGGGGAGTTGGAAGTCAGGGGGTCCAGAACCATGCCCTAACAGGAGTTGCCCAGCCACTCCTGAACTCTGAGCCCCAGCCTGCCAGGCAGGATGGGCACTGCAGGCACTGGAGCAGTGCCCTTAGCAAAAAAAAACAAAAAACAAAAAACAGAACCAGAGCAGAGTACTTGGAGGCCCATGTGCCCTGCCCATGTCCTGGAAAGGTTGTCCTGGCCCAGAACCACCATATGCAGACTATAGTTGAGGTCAACTACAAGGCCATGTGGGGCCTGCCCAGAGGGACTGTGGATCTGTCCTTTCCAGGAGGCAGAAGCCCCTGTGTGGCTCCATGCGGGTCCCCAGGGTGGTCCTCAGCCTCCGGCTAGTGATGAGAACCTGAGATTTCATCATCCCCAGCAGAAGACTGGGCTTTGGGTGCCCAAGGGAACTGTGATCCAACAGGGCCACCCAAGTGATGCAATGGCCTGGGGCCTGCTGTCACACGGTCTCCCTGCTAGACCCGCCACTCTCCTGCTCTGGGTGAGGAGCCTTTGCACACCTTCCTATGAGAATGGGAAAACCATGGCCTGGAGCTTGCTGGGAGAGGAGGGTACTGGCACTGCAAAGCGGCCTTGGGCCCTGCACTGCTCACCCTGGGTGCCCACTGTGATGCATGCACACCTCTTGGGTAGTAGTGTCCACAAACAGAGCACCAACCACATTTTTCTGTCACTCAAAAGAGGGAGTCTGTCGGATCTACTGGACAGATGAAGACACTGAGGCCCTGGAAAGATGCGTCATTTTCTTAGGGCCCAATCTAGTTGGTACCAGCTATCACTGCTGCCCCACAGAGCCAGCTCAGGCTGCCCCTTCCCAGGGCTGATGCCTTCATCTTGGTTTGGAGGCCTGAGACAGGATTTATAGCCCCCAGCTGCCTTGCGCCGTGCTCCCAGCCCTTACGCCCTGAGGTCCGTGCCTTAACATCAAGAATGTCTTAGGTGACACTCCTTGCCTTGCCTCCACCTGGCTCTGCCACCCTTGGGCTCTTTCCTGGCTCTAGGGCAGGAAGCAGTGGCCCCAGGGTGTGCTATGGAGCTGCTAGTTGGCCATGGAGCCCCCTGTGTATCTTCCGCTGAGAATACAAATGTCCCCCATTGGGCCAGGTTCTGCGGGATGGTGCCAAAGCATGCAGACAGGGACCAATCAGTCTGTCGGGCAGCAGTGTTCCATGCTGGTGCCCAGCACCCCACAGGCCTCCTTGGAGTGGGTTGGGGCATCCTAGCCTGGTGGCTGGGCAGCAGAGTTTAGCTCCAGAGCCAGGAGGAAGCATCTACAAGTAGGAAGCACCTGGTACCCATGCCACGTACCCACAGCACAGGTGTTACCACAAGCAAGTGCCACTAGGGGAGGTGACCAGGAGGGGGCTGATGACCTGGGCCCGCTGCCTGCCTGGGTAGGACCTCTTTCCTCACACCAGGCTGTCCACCACCTGGCTCTGTATAAACTCAAGTCAAGACTCAGGGCTGGAGGTGGTGCTCCTTTATGGAGGACTCTGTCCAGCCCAGATCTTGCCCTGTCACTGGCACAGCACACTAGTGTGTGGGCTGCTGCCCCAGCTCCACAAGGGGCCACCTGCCTGGAGTCCCACACCTGCCTTGCTGCCTGCTGTCCCTGCATGCGACCCGTCTCAGCAGCTGTGTCTCGGAACAGGCCTGGGCAGGTCATGGGCAGCTGGAAGGGCTGGTGGGGGTGTTGAGGCCTTCAGCCTCAGCTCTTGCTGTGCAGAGCACCGATGCGGCCCAGACCCAGCGACTGCTAGGAATACTGTGACGTGTCTTTTGCTTCCTAGCACAAACTCCCCTCCCTCCAAGCAGGTCTGCTCTGTGCCCACCCATCGTGGAAGCCTGGCACCATCCTTCTGGGTGCACAGTGTGGCCAGCATCCCAGGCTCACATCTCAGCGTCCACAGCTAGATAGCTTCAGCTCTGTCCCATACACTGGGCAAGGACTGGGTGGCAGAAGCAGGAATATGTTGAGTGCCATCACAGGTGCTGCAGACAGGCAAAGGAAGGCGTTTATTGTCCCGTGGTTGTGAGCTGGGACTCTGAGGCAAGGTGCCGGCGGGCCGTCCTTTGAGGCCGTAAAAGACGACTGCTCTGGTCCTCACCTAGCTTCTGCAGTTTGCTAGCGTCCTGGGCTTGTAAGTCTCTACCTTCATTTTCACACAGCTCTGGCCATCTCCAGGTTCCCCTTTTTATGGGGATGGCAGCCTTGGATGAGGGCCCACAGGATGGTCTCACTTGAGCCAGGTTCATCTGCAGACTCCACAAGGGGTCCCTTCTCGTCCTGGGCTGGGACTGCAGTGTGTGGGCTTGGGGACACCTTGGAGCTTGCAGCAGAAGCCATCCTGCCCTGGTATTCACCGTGTGACCCCCTGAGGACAGGCTGTGCTGTGCTGCTTCGTATTCCTGGTGATGACCTGGGGACTCCTCCCTGTCTGCTGGCCTCCCCTCCCCTTGGGCAGTGCAGCCGCAGCCTGAAGAACCTTGGTGGGCAGAGTCACAACTCACTGCACCAGTGCAACCTGAACAGCCTTAGGGTCCCCAGTGACAGCGGTACAGCCTCCAGGTGACAGCGAACCTGCTCCCAGGTGGACTTTTGGGGGAAGCAGTGGGGTGGGGAGGGCAGCAGAGGAGCCCCGGGTGCTGTGTAGCTGCCTCTGCTGAGCCCGGGCAGCCAGGTGAGCCACTGCTCATTTGCACGGAGGGCTTGGCCAGGTGACAGGGCAGCCCCCAGGAGCTCCATCAGCTCTGAATCCTCGACATCCAGCTCGGCCCCCAGAGGCCCAGCTGTCCCTCAGCTGCACCACATCTTGAACAAGGCATTTTCATGGGCTTGGCAGGGAGGAGACCAGCAGAGGGACCAAGCCAGGCTGGGGTAGGAGCAGACAGAAGAGTAGGACCCATGCTCGAAGCTGGGGCTCATTTAGTGCCAGGTCAGTCTTAAAGGGTATGCCATGCAGGGTGAGGCAGGGCCTGGCGGAGGCAGCTGAGATGCCCACAGCAGCATAAGTTGAGGCCCTGCCTTATCCCTCCTCCACCTACCGTGGAAGCTCCTACAGCCAGACTGGCCAAGTGCCATTTAGTATAGAGATGGAAAAGCTGAGTCCCAGAGATAGGTTCCCAGGGCTCAAGGCAGAGCTGCCCAGCCTAGACTTGCCTCTGGGCCTGTGTGGGCACCCCCTGAAGACACAGTACAGGCCTCCAAGTGGGTCTGTCCCACAGGCCTTGTGGTTAGATCAGGTCAGGAGGTGGACAGCTAAACCCCAGGTCAGTCTCTCCCCGTGCAGTGAGGGGACCAGGGGCTGAAGGGCCCCAAGGCTAGGAACAGGAGGGCATGGGGCCATGAGGACGGGGCCACCTGGAGACTCATGGGCAGGATGGCCTGGCCTCTGCCAGCCACACCCAGCTGGGACTCCTAAGGTCAGTGCTGGCCCTTCCACTGGCCACCCAGCACCTGAGCACTGTGCTGCCTCCTTGCATGGGTCAGGGAGAGCTGGCCAGGCAAGGAGCTTGGGGCCTTGGTCCTTCCTCTCTCGTCCTTCTTACTCTGGCAACCACTGAGAACTCCAGGGCTTAGCAGGCTCTGCCCACATCTTGACCCTCACCAGCCCAAGGGTACAGTTTGGGCCGACCCACATGTCTCCCTCCTGGGGGGCAGTTGGCGGACAGGTGGCTCCACCTAGCAAAGCCATTTCCTGGGCTCAGTCTCAGCACCTGAAATACCTCAGACTGCTGCAGTGTGGCCTGAGGGTGGCTGTTCCTCCTGTCCTCTGCTGTAGCCTCAGAGTCAGGGGCCACCTGTGTGGTCCTCTAAGCCGATCCCTGTGCAGAACCTCATGTGATGTTCAAGTGTGTCCCCAAGCTTCTCAGCCACAAGTGTTGGTCAGACCCTGGGCCGCAGGGAGCACATCCCATCCCCTCACCTGTGACCACTGCCTGCCCTGGGGAGAAAGCTGATGCCATCTGCCACAAGGATTGCTCAGTGTTCACACATCAGCTGTCACCATGGAGTTCAGGACACACTGGACTGTGTGGTGCTCTAAAGGGACGAGGCCATAGTGTAACTCAGTGCCAGTCCTGCCCCAGCCTCCTCCCATCCAGCAGCACCAACCCGTCTAGTGCACCTGCTGAGCCAGGCACAGAAGTCAGTGTGCAAACCTAATGGGAAGGGGCCTCACCTCCAGCCCACAGCATGTCCTCTACCATACACCCCAGCAGCCCGGGGCCTGGGGCTCAGCACCTGTGGGAGTCAATGGTATCTTGCGCCCTGTTTGTGGCCCAGCACTTGAGGTGCCAGGGTGCCCCCAACAACTCGGAAGCTCCAGTCAGTGCTTGACTGGCTACCACGTGCTGGGGCAGGGATGCCCATGGGCAGCTTTTCTCACAATGGCCTACTCGCTTCAAGGGCAGGTGGCGGACCCTGTCTGAGAAGGTCTGCAGCCTCCGCCAGGTGACAGAGTTGGCCTCTGGCATGTAGCATGACTTCTGCCTGGAGAGAGCCAGGGTGTAGTCTCCAGAGCCTCCCTGAGGGGTGCAGTTGGTGCCGACCAGAGATGGGGCAAATAGAGTAGCCTCGAAGGGCCACAGACCATGTGCTCTAGCCTCGTGTAAAGGTGAAGGGAAGTGGTGGGAAGTCTGCCCGCTTATCTCCCCAGCGGACCCCAGGCTGACCAGGCAGACCTGCCTGGCAAGACCACTTGTGGCTGTCTCTGAAGTCACAGCACAAAGGCTCTAGCTCCCGTGCTGCCCTTGTAGGGCCCTGCTGTGGGGACACTCGTGCTCCCTGCCAACAGAGCCACCACCACACTTCCTGCCACCACCAGCAGCCAAGACCAGGAGGGCACCACTTGCTGTTGTGAGGACCCAAGGGGACATGGGGCAGGATGGGGAGGGCTGGGTTCTTGAATGCCCCTTGGCAGCAGCAAACAGGGCCCAGCAGAGCTGGCTAAGGGCCAGTGGCTGGCACCAGCACCCCACTGCAAGGTCCTGTCCAGCTTGAAGGGTGTCTGCCCTCCTGCTGAGTCTGAAGCCCTCAGCGTGGCCAGCAGCCAGGCTGCCCTGAAGGGAGTGGCTACCACAGAGCAGGCAAGGATAGGCTGCTCTGGGGGTGGGCCTGACTTAAGAGCAGGGTGGGCAGGTGTAAGCCAGCTGTGGGGTGCCCTCAGGAGCCCCCATGTGTCTTCTTCCTTGGAGCAAAGACCCTGGAGCTGTCGTCCAAGATAGAGACTGCCCTGGGAACCACCGTGAGCCTCAGTATGGGACAACAGGGCAGCTCAGTGCTAGTCTGAAGCCTGCCAGGGTTTGGCATCTGCACAGTAGGCAATCAGGGCTAGACCTGGGGGTGACAGCTGATTTTCAGGAAAGGAACCAAGAACAGGCCCCTGGGAGAGAGGTAGGAGGGCACAGGAGACAGTGCCAGGGGACCAGCCTGTGCTGAGCCTATGGCTTTGCCACCAGGTGGGGCCTCATCCCCAGAACCCAGGGGCCAGCACTGTCACTGTGACCACTCTGAGAATGTGGCTGGCTCCTCTCCGAAGCCACAGACCTCTGGTGTTTCATTGTACCTGCCTTGGGCCATAGGGTATTCCCATCCCTGCCCAAAGCTGTCACTGAGTCCTGGTGTAGACAGGGGAGGCTGAAATTCCAGGAACCCAGGGCTAGCTCCCTTCCTCTGGGGAGATCCTGACATAACCACCTGACTCAGGACAGGATGGAGCCCACAGAGGCCATGTCCACAGCCTGCTCTCAGGGCAGAAAGGGTCCTGAAGGCCAGCGGCAGGTGTCCTTCCCCACAGGGTCTTCAGGCTGCCCCTGGCTGCCTGAGGTGCTCTAGGTCCCTGCAGCATCTGGCCAGGGGCAGGCTAGAGGGTGGCCACACTGGCTCCAGGGACAGTCCCCTGGGCCCTGACTTTTGCAAGAGGCTTCTCCACACCAGGGGCCACTGGACCTGAGTGGCTTGGGTACCTCGGTGCTGGCCAGACCTAGGTCATCTTCTCCCTTTTGGGGGAACCACAAAGACCTTGGGGTGTGGAGATCAGGGTCAGCTGGGAGGCCTGAGGCAGTCAGTGTCCAGGCCATCCACATTGGAAGCCTCAGTCTCCCACTGTCAGCAGGAATCCAGGAGAGTCATATTCACCTGCTGACTGTGGAGAGACCACAGCACACCAGGGCAAGGAAAACCCCCGGTGACAGGTGTGTGACCAGAGACCTTTGTGACCTTGGGCCCCACAAAGGAATGCAGGATGTGGCAGATAAAATATAGAATGCCTAGTTATGTGGGAAATTCTAACTCAGTCGGTCCGCAGTATTTTCATTTCAGATAAATCACAAGTTCTTGGTGTAAACACGCATGCATATTTAGTACAAGTGTGTTGCAAATATTTTTGAGGGAAGGGTGGTTTTGTTTTTATTTCTGTAGTGCATTACATGTAAAGCCTACTGTCCGCACTGTCTTAGCACATGGCCTGAAGGCGCTGAGCACACTCACTTTGCTGGGTATCTCCTCTGCCACCCTCCCCCAGTAGCCTGTCTGTCCTGTGCTATTCGAGCTCTGTCCCCTGCAGTGCCCAACCCCAGCAGCCACCATACGCCAGCAGGCCCGGACTGGACTCTGAGGGGACCTTGTGCATGCAGGAGGGCTGTGTAGGGTTCCTGCCGCAGGTTCACACCATAAGTCGGAGTCTCCCCACCGCTGGGTCCTGTGAGTGCCTGCTTTCCCATCTTCCAATAGCTGTGAATGTTGGGGACCCAGCAGCTCAGGTATCCGTTCCGGTTCCTGCGGTATCACCGTGTCTGCTGCCCTCACATGATGGCGCCTGCAGGACCAGCAGGGCACAGCTAGAAGCACCCCCTGGCTCCCAGGCAGGCAGGTGGGGGTGCTGTCTGGGCGAGGTGTGGCAGCAGGGACCCCAAAGACCACCCACTGAGCGCAGGACCTCAGCACACAGTGCAGGCTGGCTTCTGCTCAGCCTCTGCCCAGCTGCTGAGGAACTGTTCCAGGGGAACCCAGGGAGGCTGGGTGCTCCAGACTAAGGACTTTGGGCACGTCATATCCGCTCCTGCCTGTCCCTGTCAGTGACAATATGAGACAGTACAGCTGCCGCGAAGATTAAATGATTCTCAGCCCTGCAGAGGGCTCCAGCTCCGTGTGACACAGAGTGCTGGCGCTGTCACAAGGGGGCAGATTCTCCAGGCTGTAGACTCCCCTGCCTCCTGGAGAGCCCTAAGTCCACAATGGCAGTGGGCCTTGACCTCTCATCACTGGACCACCGAGGTCCTGCCCGCTATCTGGATTGGTACCCGCTGTGTACTCAGCACCTGGTCTGCCTGGGTGCTTGGCAGAAGTGACAGAAAGCAGTGCTTCCCCGGCAGAGTTGCCCGCCACCTGGTAGGGAAGGTGGCCACTTGTGACTCAGGAAGCCCCAAAGCCAGACAGTGGCTGTGCCAAGGGGACTGGGGAGCTTCCTGGGAAGGCAAAATGAGTGGGTGCTGAGGGCAGGCCAGGAGGCGGGGCAGAGGGAACAAGTCGCAGGCCTGAGGGGCAGAGAAGGTCCCACAGGTGCAGCCTGGGGAGGTGGTCCCCACACAGTTCTGGGTCTGCCTTTGTGCTGGCCCAGCGTTACATGTCTATGCCACCTGTGTGATGGGCACTTGGCTTGCAGTGTGTCCCCTTCACAAGTCCAGGGCATAGTATAGATACGGCAGAGAGAGCGGGACCCCTCAATCTCATGGGCCTCATCAGCTCACCATGACTCCAGAGATAGGAGGGCCATGTAGACCCTCAGGAGGACAGCAGGGTCCCCTGCGCAGCTGTTGGACATGAATGTGGGTGGACCCCAGGTGAATGTTCACAGCAGCCAATGTGCTGGGGATGGGAAGTCAGGATTGAGCTTGGCTAGTGGTCAGGGTTGCTGGGAGTGAGCTAGGTGTGAGCCCTGCCCCACAGCCAGGATACAAGGCCAAGGACACAGCATACACAACTCGAGGTCCTATTCATCCCCGTGGGTGCACCACGGCCACAGCACGAGCTTGGGACACTGAAGCAGGCTGTCGTGGGGAAGGCCGGCTTGGGGGACCCAGCCATCAGGATGCCATCAGGACTCTCACAGTGCCAAGACATCCCCAGACGGGCATTTACGGCAGAGCTGCCGGCTCCAGCATCCCCAAACAGAGCGGCCAGCTAAAAGAGCACCTCTCACCTCACCCCTTAGGGCCTCCCAGCCGGAAAACCTGTGGGTGCTTTCCGTATGCAGCTGCAGACTGGCTAAGGACTGAGGAGGCCCAGACCTGCTGAGCTAAGACTGAGAAGGTGGTTTGGGGCAGGGCCGGCAGGGCAGAGTGAGGGTGTTACTGGGGAAGCTGCCTGTGCCCAGGAGGAGGGGCAGCCTTGACTTCAGGCTGGAGGGTGACCCCAGGAGGAGGTTAGGCCCAGTGCAGACTGAAGCTCCGCATGTCCTGAGGACCATGGGGACCTTGGGAACAGGTGGTTGTAGAGATGGAGTTCCAGGGGCTCAAGACTGGGAACTGGAGGGACAGGATGACCAAGGCAGCCTTTGAATGACCCAGACATCGGTGTGGATCTGACGTTAAGTGGGAGAGGGTTTTCCAGATCCGTGATCCGCAGCCCCTCTCTATTACCCACCTCCCCCATTACGTCTAAGACAGCTCTGCTACCCTGTGCGCCCCGCCCTGAGCTGGCTCAAGAGGAGGGATTGGTGGGGGTCTGCCGCTGCGGTTCCCATGGAGACGGGGGAGGGAAGGCGCGTGCGCGGCGCGGAAGCCGTCCTCTGCCATGCTACCCAGTGCGGCTGCAGTGTCTCCTCCTCCCGCCCGGTTCCCGTGGTCCGCGGTCCCTTCCGTCGGTGCAAAGGAGGCTCCGAAGGACCCGGAGCAGGCAGCCAAGCTGGATGAGCATCCCTTGCCCCGCGCTCGCCACGATCGCCTCGCCAGCCCCATCCGTTCAGCATCGGTTCCCTCTTTGGCCTGCTGTCCTGTGCCCTCTCCGCCCCTTGTGCCGCACCTCATCCGCTCCCCGCCCCCTCCCGCGTGCCGCAGCCCCCGCCTGCGCACCCCCCGCAGCCGCGCCCACTGCGGCAGCCCCTTCCCCGCCAATCGCGTCGCCTTCGCCCCGCCCCCGCCTGCCGCAGCCCCCCGCCCGCCCGCCGGGCCGCGCCCACTGCGCAGCGCCCCCTCCCCGCGCTGGGTGCGCGGCGGTGCGGACCCTGCGCGCTTCTCTGCAGCCTTTGTGCTGCCGCGAGCTGCACCGCGTCCCCTGCGGGCAGGCAGCGGCCTGAGCGGCGGACGGCTCCTTGGTGACGCTGTCACTTGGGTGAAGTGGAGGCAGGGGCTCGGGTGTCGTGAGGCTGGGGGTGCGAATCGGTAACGAGGCCTGCCTCGTGGGTGCTGGCTGATGCGTGAATGGGGAGCCGAGATGTTATGTGTCTTAGCGTGGGTCCGAGGCCCCCTTCCTGGCGAGCCATTAGGTGCTCAAGTGTGGTCCTGCTGCGGTCCCTGGCCTGGATGCAGGCTGCTTGGGAAGAGGGATGACCGCAGGAAGGAAGACCCCGGGAGTCTGGGCGGTGGACAGTGGTCTGTCCCCAGGAAAGCCGGGCAACCAGGTTTGTTCAGCAGGAGGACCCGGCGGCCACTGCAGCTTGCCGAAGCAGGCAGCAAGGTGGGCGCGGTTGGGGGTAGGGGGCACTGCTGCTGAGAGGGCCCCCATCGGCAGTGAGGCGGAGGGCCCTCCGGGAGTCCAGAGCGAGGTGGGGGGCGGGAGCGCCATCCTGCATCCCGCCGGTTGTTCTTACTTCGTTGTGGAGCTGTCTACGCTGAAGTGGGGTGATTTTGGGGCGGTGGGCCTGTTGGTACAGAGCACGTCCCAGGAGACTTAAGGGGGGTGCAGGCTTTCCAGTCTGCACCTCCCGCAAGCACAGAGGTTTGTGACGGGCCCCACGCAGCGCCGTCCCTGCACTCTCCTGAGGAGTCGCCGGATAAACAAGGTCTGTGCAGCGCTCCGGGAGAAGACACTGTCTGAATGCGGGTCTTGGCCAAGGATGGCTTTGGGATGCCTGCTGTGGGGGCGTTCATGCCCGAGGACAGGGGAGCTGCGGCTCTGTCAGCAGGTGGCAGGAGGGTGTGAACGCGAAGGTGACGCCACAGCTACTGAAGGACTCAGTGGGAAGCCATCAAGGCACCCCCAGGGAGATGCAGTGCCTGAGAGTTGGGGGAGGCTTTGGATGGTGACAGAGAAAGTACCCCAAGAAAACCTGAGAGCACCAGGACAGGGACGCGACCTAAGCCTGGGAGGGAACATTCTGGAAAGTGAAATCAGATCTAGGGAATTCAGCCAAGAGATCAGGAGAGAAGGGCACTTGAAGCGGGTGTGGCTGAGGGGCAGAGCGCTCCCCAGCAGCATGAGTTTGGCCCAGCACTGTGAGAAAAAGAAGAGGATGGGACAGACAAGTTCTGCAAGGGGCTGGTGGGGGGCACTGGCCAGTGCAGGAAGGAGGATGCTGGCACAGGGAGCTGCTGAGGGGATCACCCCCGTAGAACAGAAAAGCCCTCCCCAGGTTCCCTCCCTGGAGAAGGCAAAGGAAAGAGGAGAGCAGTGTGCACACTCGCACACACGCGTGCTGCAGGGCACAGGGACAGGCTCTCCAGGCACTGCTGGTTAAGGGCGGGGCTTGGGGCAGGAAGGTCCAGGTCAGTGGTGCCTCCAGCCCTGTCTAGGCAGCCCTCCCCCGCCTCGGGGCCCCTTTACTTTCCAGCACCGCAGTGCTGCCAGCCCAGCCAGCCCCGTGCCCCGGACAGCCAGCAAGCAGCACGGCACAGGCCTGCAGCAGGCCCCAGGGGGCAGCCTGACCCAGCCTGCCCGGTCCTCGGGCCGGTGCCCGGGCTCTGGCTCCGTGTCTTCACTCCCGTGTCTGTCCGAGGAGGGAGGGAGGGACGGGGGCTGTGCTGGGGCAGCCGGAAAGGCACAGGTCACCGGGCCGGCTGGGCGAGGCAGCCAGGCAGGGCGGGGTGGGCTGCAGGGAAGCTGGCGGAGGACCCCACCAAAATGAGCCTGCACGGCTTTGGGGACACACAGTTTCTAGTTTCCCCTAGCGACACACCCACCCCTGTCTCTTTCCTTTCAAAGGCCTGCAAGCGAAGGGGGAGTGGGGGGGGTGAAACAGTGCGCCCCCCACCGGTCGCCTCTTGCCTTTGCAGCTCAGAGGCTTAGACAGGGCCACAGGCTTCCCTCCCCCTGCTGCCCATGCCCAGCAAGCCTGGCCTGGGTCCCGCTGTCCCTGGTGAGCCATGGTGTCCCCTGCAGCCCTTCCCAGGACACACACCCAAGCACCCTCGAAACCTCAGCCATGGGTATGAGGAGGGAAGGCCACCCCCTGGGCAGCCCTGCAGGGCCCCCACTGCTGGACAGGTGTCTCCTGCTCCCATCACAGCCCTCCCCATCTGCAGCACCTGAGAGCCAAAAGTCCATCCTGCCAGGCTGCAGGGTCCACCCCTCACCCCCAGCAGGCCCTAGCCCCTAGCCTGTGTGTCCAGGGTCAACCCTGTCCAGCTGTGTACCCATAGCCTTGGGGAGGACAGGCACCCTGGGCAAGAGAAGGGACATCAGGCAGAGGGAGCAGGTGCTCAGGCTGGGCTTCCTGGGGATGAGGATGCCATGCTTGCCTCCAGCCTCCCCTTCTTCCCCTGTGCAACACTCAGGGCCCTTTGGGGAGACGCTCAAGCTTGAAAATGCCTGGGTGAGACCCAGCTTGAGACTGGAAAGCTGAAGTGTCCCCTCCCATCCCATGCCAAACCTGCTCCCTGCATGGGGTCCCTCCGTCCCTACATCTGGGCAGGTGTCCTCTGTGTCAGGCCCAAGGGCACTGAGGCTACAGCACCATCTTGAGCTCCCAGCCCAGACCGTGGGGTTCTGCCTCCCCAGGTGCTTGCATTTCTATTTCTGGGTGCTGAGAACACAGTTGCTTGGCTCTGACTGGCTCCATCCATCAGACTGTGGGCAAATTCAGCTCCAGACCTCTGTATCCCACCGAGGCCCATTTCTAGGGCCTGCATATCACCATGCAGTGCTGTCTGGAGCCAGTGACTGAGCAGAGCAGCCTGTGAGTGGCACAGAGGAGGGGACACGGTGTGTCCCATTGGGTGGGGTCACAGGTCACTGCCAGGGCCTGTGGTCAACAGCTGAGCATGTACCCCAATTTATGCCCCCAGGACTTGGACTAAGTGCTGGGTTCCTAGCATGGGCCTGGTCAGGGACACTGGTGTCCAGTGGCACCCAGCCCCCACATGCAGCACCCATGGCCATTCTACTCTGGGTCCCAGGCCAGGGCTAAGTCAGGACAGTTATGCAACACCCTCCCCTGAGCTCAGCCCTCTGCCTGCCCCACACTGGGGCTCTGCCTCTTTTCAGGCCCTGACCCCCAGGGCCCTGCCCTCTCTCACACTGTACTCCCCACAGGTGAGCACCTGCGCATCTGCCCCCAGGGCTACACCTGCTGCACCAGTGAGATGGAGGAGAACCTGGCCAACCGCAGCCGTGCTGAGCTGGAGAGCGCACTTCGAGACAGCAGCCGTGCTCTGCAGGCCGTGCTGGCCGCCCAACTGCAGGGCGTAGATGGTGAGTCTGGGGCTGAGCACGGTGGACAGGGACCCCAACGCTGCAGAGCAACAGAAGGAAAACAGTGGGCAGGGAAAGTGGAGACCCCAAGACATCCAGCAGGTCACTGAGTCACAGGGCATCTGCCACCCATGGCCCAGCTCAGAAAGGGCTCTTGGAAGCCAGGCGTGGTGCACAAACCTGTAATTCTAGCACTTGGGAGGCCAACAGAAGATCACAGAACTTCAAGGCCAGCTTGAGCTACGTAAGCAGTTCAAAGCCAACCTGTCTCAAAAACAGTGAGATCAAAAAACAAACAAAAAAGAAAGAAATTAATGGGATGAAGGGCAGATTACTGGACCCCTGTTGACAACCTAAGGCCAGAGGGCCCTGTGACCTGAGAGGGAACCCACAATCTCTGGGCCTCTGCCTCCCATCAGGAGGCTGAGGTCTTAGGGTGCTGGTGGGGCCATGTAGGGCCCATCTAGCCTCTACTTCAGCTCTGCTGACCACAGGAGCAGACCTGTACAGAGCATGGGTCTCCCTACCCACTATCCTGGTCTGCTGCCCCAGTATCCAGGAGAAGGTGGAAAAATGGGGTCCCCCAGAGTCTCACACTGCTCCCTCTGTGCTCAGACTATTTCCAGCAGCTGCTGAACAACTCAGAGCGGGCCCTACAGGACACCTTCCCTGGCGCCTTTGGGGAGCTGTACACACAGAATGCCCGGGCCTTCCGGGACCTGTACAGTGAGCTACGCCTCTACTACCATGGGGCCAACCTGCATCTGGAGGAGACTTTGGCAGAGTTCTGGGCTCGTCTATTGGAGCGCCTCTTCCGGCAGCTGCAACCCCAGCTGCTGCTGCCAGATGACTATTTGGACTGCCTGGGCAAGCAGGCCGAGGCGCTTCGACCCTTTGGAGATGCCCCGAGGGAGCTGCGCCTGCGGGCCACCCGGGCTTTTGTGGCTGCCCGAGCCTTTGTGCAGGGCCTGGGTGTGGCTGGTGATGTGGTCCGGAAGGTGGCCCAGGTGTGATGGGAACAGCCAGGGGTGGGCTGCTGAGGCACACACGGACTGGAGACAAGGGAATGAGTGAAGTACTTGGGGCTGAAGCAAATTGGGGTTCCGGAGGCCTAGCAGGGCAAGGGGCACAGGGGGTGCTCCCCGGATATGAGCTTCAAGACCTTAGTAAGTCTCCTCTCTAGCCCCTGGGTCTCAGTTTCCTCATCTTCGTGGCGTGGCGTTCCTATGTCCTAGTGGGTGGTGGCTAAGACCCTCATGGTTGTAGAATGAGTGCCCAGGGTCAGCAGGCCATCTCCAGTATCCACTTCAAGCTCCACACTGGGGCTTCAGGTGGGCTGAGGCTGCCCTCACTCCCCAGGTGCCCCTGGGTGCGGAGTGCTCAAGGGCCGTCATGAAGCTGGTGTACTGTGCCCACTGTCTGGGGGTTCCCGGTGCCCGGCCCTGCCCCGACTACTGCCGGAATGTGCTCAAGGGCTGCCTTGCCAACCAGGCCGACCTGGACGCCGAGTGGAGAAACCTCCTGGGTGAGCCCAGACCCATGCCCGGGGAGCAGACCCTGGGGTCCTGGGAAGCAGGTGGTCTCGGGTTTAGGCCTGATGGGGCCTAAGCAGGGCCACCTGGACCAGGGCCACATCTGAGGGACTGCAAGGTTGGGATAGGTTTTTTTTAATGCCCTAGGCAGTATGTGGTTTGCTTGGGGTATGTGCCCCAGGGAGCCCTGTGGGATTCTAGTTCCTTGTCCTGCCCAAATAGCCAGAGCCCCAACATGTATACATGCTAACGCATGTGACATGGGCTGCCAGCACATGCATGAGCTAATACGCATGCATTGGCATGTGGACATGTGTTAGTTGACATGTGTGCCATGTACAGTGGCCAGCATGCGTTCACACTGATGTAAGTGCACCTACACATACAACTGGCATATATACATGCCAACCCATATGTATTAACATTTGTGTCTTTTGGCATGAGATCAGTGTGTATAGATGATAGGCATGTACTTAAGTACGGTGTGAGTCAGCATGCTTGTATGACAACATGTGAAAGTTACATGCTGACCCTGAGGGCCAATATATGCATACTAGCATTGTGTGCTAATATATATTCAATGGCATGATGTGAACTGGTGAGAAAATTTAAATGTGTGAGCTTCATATATGTGTGTACAACACATGCTGTGTTATCTACGTGTAGACACACGTATGTGTTCATGGGCTGGCAGATGCAAGCCAACATGCATTCCCTGGAGCTCACAGGGGCTGGCATGTAGATGAACAGTTCATAGAGGGTGATTGTGTGTCCACATCAACACTGCATGAGCTAATGTCTAACATACGTGTGTGGACATAAGACTACAGCATGCACACACGGGTGGGTGTGTACTGTGGCTACACACAGCATGAGCTGGGCTGGCTTGAATGTGTGCACTTGGGGCCCCCTATTGGCTGCATCTTTGACTGAGGCTGCAAGATCATGTTACTAACATGGACATGTGATGTGTTTGCATGTGCGCATGTTAACGCCCATGCCAGACTCCATGGTACTCATCACTGACAAGTTCTGGGGCCCATCGGGCGCAGAGAGCGTCATCGGCAGTGTACACATGTGGCTGGCAGAGGCCATCAACGCCCTGCAGGACAACCGGGACTCGCTCACAGCTAAGGTGCGGCTGGAGGTCCTGGTGGGCATGGAGGGGCTGCCCCAACACCATCCTGGCTGGCTTAAGGGGCCCTGCTGCCCCCCAGGATCCCTGTGGTATCTCCCCAGGTCATCCAGGGCTGCGGGAACCCCAAAGTCAACCCCCAGAGCCCAGGCCAAGATGAAAAGCCAAACAGGGGCAAGCTGGTGCTGCAGGAGAAGCCCTCCACAGGTGCCCTGGAGACACTGGTGAGTGCCTGCCACCGTCCTGCTGTCCACCCCATGCCTGCATGTGGGGAGGGCAGGTGGCCAGACCACCCAGGGCTCTGAACGCTGCCCACAGGTCTCTGAGGCCAAGACCCAGCTCCTCGACATGCAGGACTTCTGGATCAGCCTCCCTGGAACACTATGCAGTGAGAAGATGGCCATGAGTGCCTCCAGTGATGACCGCTGCTGGAATGGCATGGCCAAGGGCCGGTGGGTGCTGCTGCTGTGTCCCAGTGTCACTTGTAGTAGGACTGGGGAGTGGATATAGAGGTCACGCCCTCGCCTGGGCCAGCTCCCGAAATGTTCCCCACCATGGCAGGTGAAGCCTGCTATGCGGCCCGTGGGCTGCTGTGAGCCCCCTGCAAGGGCTAGCACAGTGACCAGCGCTGCCTGTCCCACCCCCAGGTACCTGCCCGAGGTGATGGGTGATGGCCTGGCCAACCAGATCAACAACCCCGAGGTAGAGGTGGACATCACCAAGCCAGACATGACCATTCGGCAGCAGATCATGCAGCTGAAGATTATGACCAACCGGCTCCGCGGAGCCTATGGTGGCAACGATGTGGACTTTCAGGATGCCAGTGAGCACCGCTAGGGCTGGGCTTGAGCGGGCACCTTGGTGCAGAGAACCATGGGGGCCCTGTGGGGCCCTCTGCTCCCCACCCAGGGCCTGCAGCCCTGCAACCTTCACAGGCCAAGCTGCTGCTGGGCAGTGTTACTGAGCTGTGTCTGGATGGCACAGAGGAGGCCCATGCAGGTTGCCCCTCTGGGGAACCCTGGGCCTCCTGCCTATCCAGGATGCAGCAGGACCAGGGCACAGGAAGGACCTTGGGGTCCTCCGCTGGGGATGAGCTGCTGGAACCTCTTGTCCTCCACAGGTGATGATGGCAGCGGCTCAGGCAGCGGTGGCGGCTGCCTGGACGACATCTGCGGCCGCAGGGTCAGCAAGAAGAGCTCCAGCTCTCGGACACCCTTGACCCATGCCCTCCCCGGCCTCTCAGAGCATGAGGGACAAAAGAACTCAGCCGCTGGCTGCCTCAGTGCCCACACCTTCCTCCTGCTCCTCCTTCTGGCCCTGGCCCTCGCAGTGGCTGGGCCTCGGTGGCGGTAACTACCCCCCAGCCCCAGGAACAGGCCAAGGACAGACTTTGCCAAAACTCATAACAGACGATCTTTAATCCCCCATGGCCTACAGAGGCTCAGGGCAGGATGGGGGACCATGGCTCTATGTGCTGGGCAGGGTGTGAGGGGGCCCTGGCCCCCTGGGGTGAGCCTCACCTGCCACCCTGGCTTTTTTGTAATGAGGTCCTCAGGTCAGCTGTGAGCCAGTGTCCCCAAAAGCCATGTATTTCAGAGACCTCAGGGGCACCTCCTGCTACCCACCCCTAGCTCCCTTCCCCACCAAGAGCCAGCCCACCTGAGGCCTGTGAGAAGGTAGCCCTTGGCAGTGTCCCGCTGGAGACCTTGCACGAGCCTGTGCCTTCCTCTCCTGCTCCTCCTGGCTTCCGACGCCAGAAAGGGAGGCCCAGTCTCATTCTCCAGGAGCCTGCGAGCACCACTGGGATCATGCCTAGGGCTCTGGGCTTATGCATGCTGCCTTCCACTCGGCAGGGGCTCCACAGCCAGGCTGCCCCTCCTGGGTTCCCAGGGGGTGTACAGGGGTAGCACCTGGCCCAGCCATTCATGCTCTACCACTGCACTTCTGTTTGGGGTGGGGCACAATCCCCAGCACCCAGGGAAGCAGTGTGGCACTCTGCATTTGGGGGCTCACACAGGCAGGCTGGCAGTCTGCACCAGGGACCCCACTTTTGGGAAGCAGCCAGCCCCCTGACCCTATCCCACAAGACAGGGTGACCCAAACAAGGCTGTCACCCAGCCACAGGTCGGGGCTGGCTGGTGAAACTTCAGCTCAGGACTGGTGCTATCTGGCGTTGCAGGCCAGGGGACACCTGGGCTCTCCTGACCCTGCCCAGTGCAAGGGACATGGGAGTGTGACAGTCAAGGGCTTATAGATATGCGCACATGCACTCTCCCTGTCCCTATGCCCTCCTGCACAGCATCAGCAAGGCCTGAGCCCCCTGGGCTCCTGGTGCTATTTCAGGCTTTGGGACCTGGTACACCCAGCAGACCAAGGCTGTCAGGGACCTCCCCACACCCAGGCCAGCCTCCCTGCTCAGCCCAGCACTGTAGGCCCTGGGGAGGGGGTTGGAGTCAGAAGGACCTGGAGACCACTGAGCTGCTGTGGCCAGGAAACAGTGGTCTTGACCTCAAGAGGCCAGAAAGCCGCTTAGTGCTTTGCTTTGCTCGCCGTGTTGGAAAGGCCTTCCTTCAGGGGTGTCTGGCATAGCAGACCAGGGCTCTAGCCGCTCGTCAATCCCCAGCACAAGGCCGTGTTTGCTGAAATAGTTCTTAGACGTGCGGGGCCTAGACAGTTGGCTAGAGCCCTTGCTGGAGCCATGCAGGCTGGGGGCAGGAGCCAGCCGGTCACTGGTCAGAGCCCTGAGTGGACCCGCTGTATCCTTCCTCCACAACAGCTTGGCTGCCAGTGCCAGAGGTAATGTGTTGAATCCTTGTATCAATAAACAGCTGGAGACCTACAGCAGAAAGAGCTATGTGGCTGCTCTGACCCCAGCAGTATGTGTGCACGTATGTGAATGTGAGACATTCTATTTGGTGTTTGTGTGTCTGCACTGGACTGCTGAGGCCTAGCCAGGCTGCACCCTGGCTTCTCGGGGGTGGTGTAGGAGCCCAGCATAGGCTTCTTTGGGGACACCTACCCAAACCAGGCCCCCAGAGCAGCCATGGTGGCTGTTGTATCCTCATGCACATGCCCCTCCCTGAGTTCCAGGAAGCTGGTGGCCTGGCTTCTCTTGTGGGAGACAAGACAGGTGTGAGTAGGGTACCCATTCCTGGGGAGGCCCTGAGGAACAAGCAGCCTCGGGGACATAGCCGACCCCATGGGAACAGATGGGTGGCCAGGGACTCACTGTCAGGGCTTCTGGGAGGAACACGCTCAGCTGCTGAAAGTTCTTCCCAAGTAGGGATGTCTTTCCTGTCCAGGAAAGGCTGCTGCCTCGGTTCTGGCAGGATGCCAGGTCCTGTGCTTAGGCCCAACCCAGGTGGCCCCAGCCTTTAAGGGCAATCCAAGGGGCAGGCCAGGGCAAGCTGCTCCCCACGGTCACCAACTCTTCAGACCCTCATCCTCACAGGAATTTGGGAGCCACAGACCTGCTGGACAGATACCAGCCAGTTCAGCACTTTCCCAGAGCATCCCACGTTACTCGGTGGTCCTGGCTGCCCAGCACGGTGTCTGCAACACACATGCAAATGCATGGCTTGTTCATGGATGTGTGCAAACTTGCACACTCATTCACACATATGAGGTGTAGTGTTTGAATCTTTAGGGAAGTGCAAATCGAACCTTGACACCTGCTGGATGTTAGGGTGGCCACTGTACAGGGGTAGTGCAATGATCCAGGGTGACACAGGTGGGGAGGAAAGGGGACCTTGCACACTTATTGAGACTACAAACTGCCTTTGAGGCAAGTTCCTCAAAGTTTAAAACTAGCGCTGCCATGTGACCCACAACCCAACAGTGGAAGGACACGAGGTGGGCAGCCTAAGCACATGTCTACCGTCCTCTTAGGCTCACTGCAGAGTCCTTTCCTACGGCCAGATGCAGACTCCACCTACAGGTCTGTTGATGGATGAATGGCTGAGAGCATGCACTCTGTATCTGATGGAAATTTCCCAGAAGAAATTTCTCAGTTTGCAGCACAGATGAAGCTGGAGGGCGCAAAGGGAAGTCAGCCAGACACGGAGACGAGTGCTATGGGAGCTCACTCACTCACAGGCCCTAACCCACTAGTGCTCAGGAGCTGACAGGGTGGCTGCCAAGCCCGGGGGTGGTAGGAAGCAGATGTGCTGGGCGAAGGGGGCCAAACTTTCATTTCTAGTGGTCAGGTGCTGGGGATCTGGGATGCAGCGTGGGGACTCTGGTTGGTAACACATTAATATTCACTTGAAATTTGTTGAGAGAAGCCAGAGGTGGTGGCGCATGCCTGTAATCACAGCATTGGGGAGGCTGAGGCAGGTTGGAGGCCAGCCGGGGCTATGGAGTGAGTTCAAGTCCAGCTGAACTACATGGCGAGACCTTGTCTCTAGAAGACAGTGGAAAAAGTAGCAGCTGAGAGGAGGCTACACTGGTTTGCATGTGGTCACTGTGCCTCAGGCTCCCAGCAAACTAAGCACAAAGCAGGTGGGACTTCCCAAAAGATCTGGACCCTACTTGACAGGAAAGAGTCTCCCATGAGAAGAGCAGAGAAAGACAAAGACCACCTCAGCACATGCACAATGTGGAACCGTCACACGCACAGACGGATTCCCCTGCTTGGTGCTGTGCTGGCCACTAGAACTGCAAGACCTCCTGGGAGCGCCAGACATGGAATATAAAGCACAATGCGCTCAAGGACACACAGTTGACTTACTGGAATTTAACCAGAGGGATGGACAGGCCCTGTGTGTGCAGCCTCCTTTAGACCAAACCATTCAGCTGGGCCTCGACCTACAACACTGGAAGGTACACTTGGCCACCCCGAGGGGCACTCAGGCACTATGCACTGAGAGCAACAGGGCAGGTGGAGGGCATAGGGCTGTACCAACTGGATGTCAGGATCTCGGAGAAGGTGCAAGTATGTGCCATGCTGAGGCACACACGTGCAGATGTGGATGACAGCAGTATGTGCCCCAAGACACTCTGAGTGCCCATCCTCAAATACAGAGACAAAGATGATGTTCAGGATTATTTTTGCCTTCATGTACTTTCCCAGCACTGAGCACGTGTTCCATACATACTCGGAACACAAAGGAAGACAGCACTTTTCATCTGGGAGGTGTGATGCCACAGAACAGGGCACTGGAGGCTGCTCGCCGCCGCCTTTAGGGCCTGCGAAGCACATCTCCGAGTTTAGATTTACGCGTGGCTGTCTGCCCGTGTGCCTGTGAGCCAAGACAGGAGGGTGGCGATAGAGCACGTGGAGATGGGTGACTCAGGTCTGCGTCTGCTTGCTTTGCTGTGCACATATTCCTGGCTTTTAGTAAAAATGAAGGATAACCTGAAACTCGAAGCGCCGGGAGCAGGGCATGGGTGGACACAGCGGTGGCTCTGCAGCTGCGTCTCCGCCTGAGTCCTTGCCAGCATAGCCTGGCTGGGCAGCAGCTCTCCTATGGTGACGGCAGTTACACCAGGGCACAGGCTGGCTCCAGCTCTGCGTGGAGCCCCCATGTGAGGAAAGCCATCCAGCTCAGGGCGGCACCCTCTCCTGTGAGCAACTCCCTCTCCTTCTGGGGCCCTGCCCAGGGCACCCCAGCACTCACTGCCTGGGCTATACTCTGCCCTGGCCCACCTTCCTCTCAGGTGTGCTGTCCCCAACACACCCCTTGGTTGGGGGAACCCTACTGCCCCTCACTGCCTCCTCCCTCCTCCAAGGAAGGACTCTGAGTCTCTGTCTTCACAGCTCCGCCCCAGTCCTCTCCCCTCCCCATCCCAGCATTTCTGCATACCCAGTGCCCCCAGGACACATGAGGTACATGAGGAAAGGGACATGGACCCTGCGAGGAGCCAGGAGCCCGGGAAGGCACAGGACAGCAAGAAAGAAAAGGCACCCATGACGAGAGCCCCTGCATGGCTCTGGGAACATCCCGGAACCCACCCCAGTGGTCACCACGTGTGCACAGAGCCCTGATCCTTCATCTGCTTTTACCTGAAGGACAGTGCATAGCCAGGCCAATGGGAAGCCAGCGAGGTGGGCAGCCAGTGCTGGGCCTCAACCCCAGTAGGGACAGGATAGGGCACAGACCTTAGGGCACACACCATGACCACTTTATTTCATGGGAGGTGGGAGATCCTGCCATACAGCCACAGGGTGCAGAGGATTCCTGCCTAGGTCCTGCAAGGCCAGAGATGACCAGTGCACAGGTGAGACATGGACAGGGTTCAGGCCCTCCCTAGGCCCCAGCATCAGGCACTGCTCCTTCACTGAGAGTCTCCTGCCCTCCCGTTGGTATTCTCAGGAAAGCCGGGCACTGCACGAGAGAGGCACAGGGAGGAGGAGGGTCAGGCCTTGTTCTCTGTGCCCTGCACACCCCAGCACCCATGATGAGAGCCCCAAGGCTGGGCTAAGGGTGCACCCACGTGTGCAGTAGCCCCATCCTGGGGCACCTGGGAGAGCGCCATGGGCAGGTCCCCGGTACACAGGGCCTGTGTTAGAAGCTCACTTCCCAGAGGCTGAGGTGGAGGTGCATGGCCAGCAAACTCAGGTCAGGGCCTCCACCCACAGGGGGCTCTGAGGAGGCCCTGTGCCCCTCCACATTTCCATCCTCAGGCCACTCCCACTGCACAGGATGCCTGCTGTGGCTCAGGGTAGAGGAGGTCAAGGGGAGTCTGGGGCTCCACACACCAGCCCTGTCAACCCTGCACAATGGGGCCAAGAGTCAGGCTGTGGATGGTTCCCACATCAGCCATGGGGCCACAAGCTGCAGCCTGGGGACAGCAAAGCCCACAGGTGGCTGTAGAGCCTGTGGCACCTTCGCCCCAGTGGCCCAGCTGGAGCCTGAGAAGGACGTGTGTGCCCCCTGCCCCTGATGCCCCTTGCCTGACTCCTGCAGACCCATGCTCATCTTCTGCCGGCCCGGCCCACCCATGGCCATCATTTCATTGCAGTCCTTCTTGTGGAACTCTGTCCAGGCTCTGGACTTGCAGTTCTTGCTGCAGGTCAGGATGCCGTAGCAGCGGGCACAGGGAGTGAGGCGGACACCAATGGAGCGGCCACACTGGTAGCAGAACTTGAAGAAGGGCGCCCTGCATGTGACAGACAGGCAGTCATGTGGGGGCTCGACCAACTCTGCCCTGAGCTCCCAGAGGATCACTGCTGTCCCCAAGTCGGGCAGCCACCACATGTGGACAGAGGGCCAGTCGGTCAGCGTGGCCCCTGAGTCATGGAACAGTGGTCAGGGCTGGCCCTGGGACTGTATCTGTCCCTTTGGGACCACCATGGGGCACACTGGGGGGCTTAGAGGTTTCCCAAGCACATGGGGCAGCCACGTGGTTCTGGTGGGGAACCTGGTACTCATGACAGAAGAGCCCCAGTCTCCGCCCATCTGGCCCTGTCATCCTTCCTGTCCCTTCACTGGGTTCCCCAGAATGAATAGTTTGGATGTTCCCAGGAGACGGGCTCCCTCTGCCCCTCACATGTGGAGGCTACTCCCCAGCCAGACCCCAGGAGAAGCTCTGTTCTCCACGGGTTGCCCTCTCACATGGGTGTGAAGCCTGCCTGTGGGCCGTGCGTGGAACCACCTGGGTGAGAGAGCAGGACTGTCCCGGTAGGGGGTGCTGGACCAGACCCAACGGCACCATCCAAGCCACAAGTGGCCAGCACCACTGCATCACACCCCAAGGACCTGGCTGCACACTCACATCTCCTGTCCCTCTGTGTCCAGGGCCTTGGCCAGGCTGGAGCTTCTCTTCTTCATCCTCTGTCCAGGGTACAGCTCCGCTGCAGCAGAGGGAGGCAGCGTCAGCAGCCACAGCAGGGCCATGCACTTGGTCTGAGCCCCTGGGGATTCCTGCAGCCCCTTAGGGATCACCTTCACATCCCCAGGGCTCTCTACTGTCCCCCCAGGATTGCCAATGTCTCTCGCATCTCTCTGCTCCTTCCCCACTGCTCTCAGAGCTGGCCACATTGCTGCTGGCTCCAGTGTGCATCCTCCATCCTCCATGGGACTGGCCTTGGCTCCTGCTTGCTCCTGTTCACCTCCATCCCGAACAGCCGGGCCTCTCCCAAATGGCTTCCTTCCGGGACTATACTGAGTTTGCAATCCAGAATTAGATTTGGTGCTTTCCTGCTAACTTCTGCTCCCTCGTGGATATCTTCTGCGTGACAAGGCCTTGCCCTCCTGTCTTCCTTTTCTTCTCTAAGTGCTGGTTCCCTTCATTCTTTGAACACATTAACAGCTCCTCCACAGTCTCTTCCTCTCAAGCCTGGCCCCTGCTGTCCCTCGACAGATTGTCCTGCCCCCATCCTGCCACCCCACGCTTGGATCACACTCTCCTAAGATGCGTGGAAGTGACACTGGAGAAAGTCCACTGGGTGCTTCCGGTCCTGTCTCCTCGATGCCCCGGGCACTGGTGGAGTGCCACCTTTCCTCCCCACCCCAGTGTGGCCTCTGGGCGCTGTTCCCCAGGCCTGCAGCCTGGTCAGCCTGGACTACAGTGCTTGGGAGATCACTCTGTCTCTGCTCACAACCACAGGGGGATGCAGATATGATCTGCTGACCAAGGGCAGCCATTGCCATGGCTTTATAAACTGTTCTGGAACGCACACCCCTCCTCAGACAGAGCTGAACAAACCACACACTTTCAAGGGCAAAGTCCAACAGGTCATGTTTGCAATTTGTTCTGATCTTGGCCCTGCCCCACCTCACTCCTTCCCTGGTCCTCTCCAGCCATGCCTCCAACAGATCTACCATCTCTTCCCAACTGCTTGCACCAGTGAGCATGCACTATATTCACTATGTCAGAACAAAGCGTGTTTCTGTGTCAGACTCTCAATTCCATCAGGCGGCTGTCAGAGCAGAGGTTGTGGAGGTGGCAGGGATATGGTAGTGCCTCCAGGAGGGGTGGGGAGAAGGGGGCAGTCAGTACAAGTCTTCCCAGAGTGCCCACTTGGCCTGGACTTGAGCCACTGCAGGGAATACAAAGCCTGGTGCCCTTGGGCCCATCACACCCCAGCAGAGCCCAGGTCCCACCAGTGGGAACCGTGGGTGACACGGTTTAGAAAGTGGGTTAGAAAGTTCCTGTCTTGGCCACTTTCTTCATCACCAAGATATAAAACTAACACCCACGACTCCAGGAAGGAGAGGTTTATTTTGGCTCATGGATATAACTGCAATCAGCAGCTCTGAGGCAGGACAACACGGCAGAGGGTCTGGCGGAGGGGAGCCACTTGGGGCATGGTGAACAGGAAGCACAGAGCAGAGGGAGGAGCTGGGAGGGAGAGGACCCCTTCCAGGCCACACCCCCAGCAAGTCAGCTATGGGCCTCCCGTGATTCCCCGACTTCTGAGTTCCTGAGGTTTTGTAGGGGACACCCAGATAGAAACCCTAGCAATCCCCTGAAAGCACATGTGCCCAAGGCCTGGCACCAGTGTGGCAACATTCAGAGTGGGGCCTTGGGAAGGCAATGGGGTCATGAGGGCTGACTCAAAATATATTAATCCATTTAGGGAGCCACAATTTATGGGCTTGGGGCAGGGCGTGCATAAAAGGGATCTCCCTCTCCCTCTCCCTCTCCCTCTCTCTCCTCTCCCCTCCTCCACCCCTGCTCTCACCACTCCGTTCTTCTCCCTCCCCCTCCCCCCACTCCTTTCTCTCCCTGGACCCTCTCACCTCCCCTCCACTTTCCCCTCTCCTTCCCAAGCACAAGGTGAGCCCCTCAGCCTCACCAGTTGCTCCCCACCCACCGCCAGCCTCACCACAGAGCCAGTGACAGGGACTAAAGCCTCTGAAACCATGGGAATCTGTCTTCTAGGTTGGTTTCTCAGTGACAAGAAGTTACACAGAACCCCCACCTCTCAGCCAGCAGGGGATGCAGAAGGCCACACACCCCAGGATGCAGGGCATAGCTATGTGGAGCGGAGCAGGGTTTCCACAGGGAGGCAGAGGGGAAAAGTGTACCTGTGGTACAGTAGCACAGGGTGTGACATGGCTGCGGAGGATGTGGGGTAGGGGCAGCTGGGTGTGCAGGGAGGTGCATGTGGCCTATGCGAGTGGTGGGCACACAGATAGCTATGCATGGGCTAAGAGCAAGCATGCGTGTGCTTGTGTATGCATGCATGTGTGGCGGGCAGTGTACATGGGACCTGGGGCCCGCCTGTGGGGAGGGTGCCAGAAGAAGCACAGGTTTCTGCAGGGCATGCACATGGTGAGAGGGCTAGGGGAGAAAAGCGCTGTCCATGCAGATGTGAAGGGTGGCAGGTGATGCGATGGCAGGTGATGCCCACACGGGTGGATGTGCTCAGGGTGGGCAGTGGAGGTGGGGGTTTCGGGGGGGAAAGGAAGCAGAATTGGGTGCACTGTGGAGCGTGTAGGGGCTGCATGCTGGGGCACATGCCTGGAAGTGCACCCTGCACATATACGTACCTTTCCTGCTCTGGCACATCACCTTCCTGTCCCACTCCTGTTCCTTGGCAAGCACAGCACGCCGCAGCTGCAAGCCCATGTGCTCCAGGAGCCTCTTCCGGGCCAGGAGGGTCTCCCGTTCAGATGGCAGCAGCGCATGAAAGGGGAAGTGGGCAATCTTCCGGTCCTGTGGGGCACCACAGGGCCTCAGCACTGCCCCCAGCCCTGCGGGTGCATCCCCAGGGTCACCCCAGCCTGTACTGTGCTGTCTCCATCCTTGGTAACCATAAGGACACCATGAGACACATGCCCACAAGACATGTTTACCATGCCAGGGTGGCTGCAGGGCCCCCAGCTCTGCCCAAGAGAACTCCAGGTCCCCATAGGCCCCGCTCAGGACCAGGCCATACCTGGAAAAACTTGAAGTAGCCATAGTCCACTGCTGTGCCCACTGCGGTCTTGTCACCCTGTGTGAGCATCACTGGCTTCAGGATGTCGGCCCCGTGGTCCAGGAGCCGGTCAATCTGAGGGGACAGAGCCTGTCAAACAAACAGGGCCACCCAGGAAGCCAAGGAGTCACCCTAGTCATGGGGCTGGTGCACAGGTCACAAGGCTTATGGCTTCCAAGTCCTGAAGACAAAATCACTATAGAGGGCAGCCTGGGGCCCCGCCCCACTGGAAGCAGGATGTCCAGGAGGGGGTCTGCAGGAGTACATCTCTAGGAGTGTGGGACAGTTGGAGATAAACAGACTAAAGGGGTGAGAAACCAGGGCCCTCACCTTACCAGATAATCCCAAACCCATTGTCTGCCTCCGCCCAGTGCTGAGGTCCAGGCTCCCACCCTGCCCTCCTCATCTGTCAGCCATGAAGCAAAGGTCAGGGGAGTCCTAGGCTTCATCTTGCCTTGAAGGTGCTCAGAGAGCCCATGTATGCATGCATGTATGGGTTCATATATGCACCCACATCTGTGGGTGTGCACAAGTGGTGTGTCGACCATAAGCATGCATGTGTGTGCAGTCATATGGGTGTGACATCCAGCAAACTCTCCCCAGCAGTGGCGGAGCACTGACTGCACAGAGCACAGGGCACCACAGACACCCTGCTGGCAGCTGGCACGGCAGGAAGCAGGCTCTGCCCAGCCCAGTGCAAGAACTAAGCTGCATGGAGGACAGACACTGAGATTGCATCCCCCAGTGGGAGCCCCAACCCCAGAGAGAACAGTCATCACGGGGGACCAAGCTGCCCCTCAGAACGGAAGGAACCTGCAGGGCATGGAAGCACAATTAAGATACTGACCACCTGGTCCGCCCGCCTCGGCTAATCCTGAGACAGCCATGTGCTTCTGTGGGTGCAGTCAGAACCCGTATGCCATAGTGAACCCTGAGCCACTCCAGTGGGCTCAGCCCCTTTACCCTCTCTTCTGACCAGTGGCTCTGCCGGTGCCTCACCCCCAACACATTCTGGAATTTTTTTTCAATGACAGAGTCAAGAATCTACCTGAGGGCTGAGTTGAGGTCCCTGTCTCCTCTTTGGGGGCCCCCTCAGGCCCTGACTGGTGACAGTGTCATTGCTTAGTGTCCCTTAGGTGGGACAGGCTCCGTGGGTGGTCCAGCCTGCTGCCCCCAGCCCCATGGGCCCTGCTGTGCCCCTCACCAGGGTGATCTTGTTGTCTGTGCTCCTCTGATGCTCATAGGCCAGGTCGCAGACGACACATAGGGCAGTGCCCAAGCCTCTGGTCAAGGGCAGGTTGGGGTCAGCTCCGCAGGACAGAAGCTCCTTCACGATCTGGATAGGCAGGCTCCTCAGCAGCTGGCCTGTCACCTCCCTCACAGGTCTCCCTGAGGCCACCCCAGGCAATGATGCCCAGTGCTGCTGAGGACCACCCAAGGACAGGAGGGGTCATGCGGTCAGCCCCAAGGCAGACCCAGTTCCTGCACTTCCTCTGGGCATTTCCCAAGGGTGCAGTGCTCTGAGGGTCCTGGCCCCTCTTGCTCTTCAGCATGGGGCAGAGCCAGGTCCAAGGGCGGCTCCTCTCCTCACGGGATCAGGACATCCTCACTGGCCCCTTGGGCAACTCTGCTTCACTGAGCTCTTTTGTCTTCCTGACATCTCCTGCTGCCTGAGATTGCCTTGCACACTGGTTACTGGCTGGCTTCCTCAGCTAAGATGTGTAGGGCCTTGCTCTATTCCAAACCTGCCCACAGTGGTGCCTGCCTGACACAGGTGCACAGTGAGTGACAGTTAAACAAAAGGAGGGATGAGCGAGTGGAATGTGGGTGATGGGAATGGATGAGTGCAGCAGGTGGGAGGGTGGGTGGGTGATGGCTGAGGGGACCTGAGCCTGGGATGATGCCTACCTGCCCACATAGCTGCTTAACAGATAATTAAGTGAAAGGAAGGTTGGGCAAATGGATCACAGGTGGGTGGATGCGGAATGGATGAGTGAAAAGATGGTGGTGTTCCAGTGGCTGAACAGCTGGATGAAAGAACAGACGAGGGGAGGAAGGAGGGTGCAAACAAGGTTGGGCACATCTGTGGCTGGAAGGAGTGAGTGGATGAATGGATGGATAGATGGATGAATGGATGGATGGATGCCTGGACAGAGTAGATGCATGGATGGATAGAATGCAACCAAATGGGCAGACGGGCTAAAGGACAGGAGGGTGGCTGGGCAGATGAACAAGCCACACAGGCCCAGGTCCCTGGGCACAGAACACACTCACCAGGTCGTTCCCACTGGCGATGGACAGGGAGAGAGGGGAGTGGCCACTCCACAGCAAGTTGGGGTTCGCCCCGTGGGAGAGAAGGAGCTGCACGACATCTCTGGCACACTATGGGAGTGGGGGCAGAAATCTGTCAGGTTAGAGAGGCCCCGTGCTGAGGAATACTGAAGGGCAGTTAATGCAAAGGCCACGCAACCCACAGAGCCATGTCGATGCCTGCCAGGGCACGGAACTGTCCAGGTGTGGTGACCTCAGAAGAAGAAAGATGTCCCCTGAGGAGTGGAAGCCAGGAAGGAGGCCAGGGACAGGCAGGATTGCAGGGCTGCATCAGAACAGCTGACCCCGTAGGCGCCAAGGGGAGGAATGTCCCTCACCAGGGTCCGAGGTCCTGTGTGATGACCCCACCTGGGCTGCCAGGCACCGCCCACATGGGGTGGGGGTGTCCCCAGCCTCAACCCCAGTCCTGGCCTGGAAGTTTCTGCCTTCTCCTGCCCCCTCAGGACCACCCATCTTGCTGCCCTTTCCCCTTCCTCTTATCCCCTGAAGTACTCATGGCAAGTGGCCCCACCAGCTCTCCCGCTGCAGGGATACTCTCTAGGTTCCACCAGGAGCCCTCCACTGGGCCCACTCCCCCTGGAGAGCAGACACTGGGGCCCAGAGACCAGCCTGCATCTCACTCTTGTTCCCACAGCCTCACAGGAGAAAAGCTGCCCTTCTCCTCTCCTTGCTGAGATGCAAATGTGATGACTGGGCAGACTGCAGCCTCCCTACCTTCACAACCAGCATCTCATGTGGCTCCTGCACACATGTGCACACACATGTGGGCACTCATGCATCTCCCAGGCACACACACATACCCATGCTGCTGTGCACACAACAGCTCACACAGACACAGGACACCAGGCTTCACTTGCTGCCAGGCCAAGAATCCTCTGACCCAGGAACGCCTGGGGCTCAGCACATCAGTCCCCCTGGCCCGGCCCCTTTCACCCTCCTCACCCATACTGGCCATGGCTCAACTTTAACAGGAGAACACCCCTCCCTCCTGACAGGCAGCCCACCAGCCCAGCCCAGCCACTCACCTTATTATTGTCCTCCCGCTCGCAGGCCACGTGCAGGGCCGTCCTGCCGCCCTCTTCCACAACTTGAGTGCTTGCCGTGTAGTAGATGCTGGGTGGACCTGGCTCATTGCTGAGCTTCAGGCTTGAGGGCAGCAGCTCCATCTGTGGGCAGCGTAGAGCTCGTCAGCCACAGCCACAGGCCCTGCCACTTACATGCTTCCACCTCATGCTGCAGGGAGCTTCCCGAATTGTGGCCACTCTGTCCCTGCCCTGAACCACCCTGAGGCCACCCTGCGACCTCCTCTCAAGCCTCACACACGTGGGTGTTCCCAATACTGTGGCATACTCAGGGGGCTCCATGAGGCTCTGTGGCCAGAGTAGAAATAAGGTGTGGTTCACAGGACGGCACACAACTGGGACACAGCTGAGGGACTGGGAAGTCCCTGTCAGCACCAGAGCTGCCCTTGCAGGTGGCATGTGAATGAGGGGCACATGTTCCCCATGTGTACTTGTGCCAAAGCCCCACCTGTGGCCTCCCAGCAGCACCCAGGGAGCCTCGAGGCTGTGGTTGTCCTGCCTGAATCCTTCCCAGGCCACCTGCAGGCAGTGGGTATCAGCCCTACTGCAGTCTGCCTGCCCTACTGCCCAGTGACCACAGTTCTTGGGGTCTCTCCCCAATGACAGGGACCCAGGCTGAGGCTGTAGCAAGGTCCTGGCCACCGCTTCCCCTGCCCAGGGGCCCTTGAAGCTCAGGCCCCTCTTCTGAGAGCCACAGGTCAAGGACAGGGACAAAGTGGTGGCAAGAGGCCTGCCCCACTGCAAAGGGAGTCAGGAGCAGCAGCAGGGCTGGCCAGGACAACCCCACCCAGTGGACAGCAGGGCTTCTGCACAAGGCCAGTCTTGGGGACACGCTGGAAATGATCTAGCCATGATGGTCCCCTTCCAAGATATACTGTGGGACCCCCTAGCCCAGCAAGGACTCTCAAGCTCTGCTGAGCTGCCTGTTCCACAGATCCCTCGGCTGCTGGCTCCTGTCAGGTATCTCTGCCCTTGACTTCCCCACAGGCATGCAGCTAAGCTAAGCTCTCTCAGGCCTGCCCAGCCCAGACTGTTCCCCTACCCTCGAGCCACAGGAGCACACCTTGCCCAGCTTATACACCTCATCCTGGTCAGCCGCCTTGGCATCCACGTCGGTGATGGCATGGAGTAGCAGCTCTGTGATCTTGATGCCCTCTTCCCCTGGGAGGGCGGCAGCAATGTGGAGCGGGGTCAGGGCCCCCAGCTGCAGAGGAAGCACAGGTGGGTGAGGCAGGCAACCCTGGAGCAAGGCAGTTGAGAGCTCAGGACCCCAGATAAGGGCAGATGCCAGGGGCACTGCAGCACAGCCTGAAGGGGAGGATGCGGCCCTTCTAGCCCCTGTCTGAGGTTCCCACAGCACAGCCCCACAAAGTACAGGACAAGAAGCCTACAAGGAAGAGACAGGAGAATACCCTACTTGAGAATGATGGACCAAAAGTTCTCAACACACCATGCCAGCCACACATGCCCAGAGCCACATAGCCAAATGCTAGGCCTGAATCAGAATGACTTACACCTTCCACTAAGAAAAGTTCCCTCCGGTCCCTGCCAGAGCCTGGCTCAGACGCCACCACTGTGCCAGTCATGTAGGTCCTGACCTGCCCACTCTCACCCACAGCATCCTCTGGCCATCAGTTGGGCATCTGCAGGACCATGCCCAGGTCCATGTGACATTAGCTGTGGAAATGCTGAGACCTACAAGCTACCACACACCAGCCAGTGTGCAGGGGGGTGGCAGAGAGGAGCTGGGGTTCTTGTATGGCTTTAGGGGTTTTTTTCTCATTGTCTTAGAGTAAGTGCATAGTCAGTCTAGAAAACTCGTGCTCTGCCTCCATCTCTGCCAGCCAGAGCACTGACACTCAGCATGTCATCAGACAGACACACCACACTCCACTGCCACTTCAGGGGTCCGAGTAGAGGTCTGTACCCTCACAATTCTTTGGAATTCCTGCTCCACATAAATGGGAAGGAGCTCCCACCTTGCCACAACCAAGATCACCACCCTGCTGTCCAAAAGCCTGGCAAGGCACTGCAGGAGGAGTGGCCCCCTGCCACACCTACAAGAGCACAGTGGGTGGTATTTGGGCCTTCCACAAAAGGGGACATAGAGATGACCAGCAATGCTATGGTGTGAAGATAGGGTCCCCTGAAAGCCCATGTGATGAAGGCTGGTCCTCAGGGTGGTGCCACTGGGCGAGGTAGCCTTTGAGAAGTGAGGCCAGGAGAAGTCCTCAGGTTCTGCTGTGGGTGTGGGTAAACACCCTGCTGTGGGTGTTGTGGCACAGATCCACAGGCTTGTAGCCTGGATGGGTAGAAAGGGGAAAGGAAAGCAGGCTTGCTGCTGCTCGCTGCCTCCTTCCTGCCCTACCATAGACTATTTTCCCTCTTCGATGCCCCTCTCTCATGCCACCCTGCCTTGGAGCCAGTCAACAATGGACTGAGACCTCTACCAACTGTGATCTACAATAAACCTTTCCCCCTCTACCTCTGGATGTCAGCTATTTTGTCTCAGCAATGAGAAAAGTAACCAAGATAGTAAAACCTTCTCCCTTTACAGGTTAGTTCTATTATGAAGGTCTAACATGGTTGCTAACATGAAGGTCAAACAAGGAGCTCAACTTCACCACCACCAGAAGAAATACAAAATTAAGCCATACTGAGGTGCCAATCTCTGCCCCCAGGAGGGGATGGGCTGTGAGGAACAAAGGACACCTGCCTTGCTGGGGGGTGGGTAACAAACACAAGTCCCAGCAGGGATACACTCAGCCAACAGGACCACTGGGAACTTGCTCACCTAGCAGTAACTGCCAGTGGGCTAGGTCTCAGTTGGTTTATTCATGACAATTTTACTTCAGCAAAGATGCAGGCAATGTCAGATACCACCCAGGCGGAGGAACTGCCCAAAACTGTGGGGTGACTTTCTATGCTCTGCCACAAAAAGTTCCCCTAGAACAGTTACATAAAGAAATAAATGCTGGAGGTACAGGTCGCCAGCATACCGGGGAGATGGGACACGGCACAGCCTGCACAAGCAGCCCTGGCCTGCTCCATGGGCAGAGTCCCAAGGTTCTCAGCCTGAGATTTTCTCTCCAACATTTTTCAAGTTGGGTTCCGACAAGCCCTAGTCTAGCAGTCAGTGAACCGACACAAGGCCTTCTTGCTTATCCTACAGGGACCTGCAGGGGATCTTGCTCCAGCCTAGATGTTTCTCCTCCAGACTTCAAACAGCCAACTACTATCAGGATTCGGGCAAATGGTAAAACGCTAAAGTGAATGAAGACCATCAGTGCGAGCCTTTACTTGTCGGCACACCTGTTTCCTCTCCCCACCACCAGAGCAGCTAACAAGGGACCTGGGGACAGACACCAAAGCTCAGCCTCCGCTACTTCTCTCCAGAAGGAAAAAGGAGCCGGGCCAGGGCTGCACACACCCCACCCCAGAGCAGGGAAATTCAAGGGAGCCAGGCCCTGTGCCCAACGTAGGTGCTTGCAGAGCCACATCCCAGAAGATGGAAAAGACATGGGCCAGGCAGGAGGTGCTGCTGCCCCAGGGGACAGCGCAGGAGCCGGAAGAAGTTTGAACAAGCAAAGTCCACAGAGTCAGGAGACCACAAAAAAAGCCTATGGAACCGAACTTCCTCCTTTAGGGGGCACTTTCTCTAAGCGTGAATCACCACGTAGCAGCGCCCATATGGGGCAAGTCCACCAGGAGGTGGGTGCTGAAGCAGCCCTGCCAGACACAGTCTCCAGGCTGGGCAGGAGCAACAGAGGACAGTGTGGAGGAACCGCAGAGATGTCCCCAAAGGAAGCGTAAGTCAGACACACACAGTTCCCTTGACAGTAGGAAATCTGTGGCTTTTCTCAACTAAGGGTGTTACTGGCTGCATCTGCCAGGTCAAAGACAGAACCTTCAGGCTGAGAATTGTGCTCAGCAACACCTGTCTCTCCACCTGCTAAGCCAGAGCCCTTGCTCCCCTGTGTGAGGCTCCTTAGGAAGCTCCTCCCTGAGCCTGCCTCAAGTCCTCAGAAGTCACTGACACCTTCCCACCAAGAAGTCCTAGTGCATGGGCCCTGCAGGCTGAGTGGGAAGGGCCCGGGGCCTCGTCAGTCCTGGATGACTGTGCCTCCCAGGGTGAGTGCCTACGTGGGGTGGGTACCGGATGTCAGTCCTGGCCCCTCTCTCCAGCAGCAACTGCACCCCATCCACATCCCCGGCCTTCACAGCGAAGAACAGGGCTCGCATGGGCACTTGGCACAGGTTGGGGTCCGCGCCTCGGTGCAGAAGCAGCTTGATGGTCAGCCACCGGCATCTGTGTCTGTGGAGATGGGGTGGGGGATGCTATCATCTCCTTGCATGGCCCAGGGCAGGTGCTTTCCGAGGGGAAGGTTGACCAGGAAGAGCACTGGCCCTACAAACAGCTGAACTCAGCACTCACAGCATTGTCTGGAAATGCCTAGGTCACCTCCTTCCAGAGGCCCTGGTTCCTACCCCAGGGGAAACAGCAAAACTGCTGTTACCAGCCAGTCCCTGCTGTGCTCCAGACCTGGAAGGGGGGGATCACTCATGAGCAGGGGCACAGGGTGAGTGCCCTATGTGAGACCATGATCATCCAGTGCGGAGTAGCACCCAGCCCCATCTGGGAAGTCACACCCCATATGCTCCACATACACATCATGCACACATCCGCACACCCCACATGCCACACACATGCCTGAACACACTGCCCGGTTGTTGCAGGGCAAGGAAGGGTGTCCACCAAGCTCAGACTGCCCTCGGGCTGCAGTGGCTTACTCGACCATGGACCACGCCATCCTCCTCACAGTCCCCTGGTCTGGGGTGGTGGGGCCTTGCAGTGTGCTATAAGTCTGGGCACTCTTCTCCAGCAGGCCCCTGGTCAGCTGAATGGAGTAGTTGTGCACACAGACATTGGAGTCAAAGCGCATCTCGCTGCATGTGGGGGACGTGTCCAGGCCTTCTGGCACAGCCTCCAGCCTTCTCTCCCTGTCACTGACGATGCCTTGCCCTGAAGGGAAACTGGACTCTGAAGACTGCAGAGTGCCCAGGGCCGGCTCATCCTCCTGGCTGCCAGAGGTGTGTGACAGCAGCTTCTGCTCCCTGCTGTCTGGGCCAAGTTCCACCACCTCGTAGGTGGACTCCACATTTGTCTCCACAACCAGAGGTGAAGGTTTGGGAATGAGGAAGGGCTTCAGGTTTTCCTTGAAAAATACCCAAAAGAGTACCATTAGGAGAAAGAAGAAATGGTAGTAGCTCATCCAACAACTGTCATCAGCAGCCCCAGCACCGTCTTGGAAGGGGATGGAAGTGGCTTTGAGGTGTGCCTCTCTCACCCTCAGAGAGGAAAGGGAAACCTGGGCAGCCACCACCCAAAACCTGAGGCTCAGCCAGTCACAGGCTTTGGACTGAGGTGCCCCCACTCTTTCCCTGGCCCCTGGCACAGCCCATCCAGTACCAAGCAGTGCTGTCCCTGTCACAGAGAGCCCCGGGCAAACATCTCACTAGCATTCTTCTTATACTGATTACCAGAAGACAGGACCTTATTTTGGATTCTTTAAGCTGAATAAAACACACTATTAAAATTATTGTCAGCTGATTTACTTTTTAGTGTAGCTTCAGGAAACGGCTGAGGGGGGGGGCTCGTGTTGTGGTTTGTGCAGCGTTTCTTTCAAATGCACAGTGCTCGGGGTGCTGTTGCTGTGAGCCACCACCCTCAGAGCTCAGTCCTGTTAAATGGTATCAGTGCCACCAAGGACTTGTGAGAAGGCACATTCCAAGGACCTGCTTGGGGATCATCATGGATACTGCACCTTCTGGCACGCTGTGGCCCCCAAGGTGCCGTGCCAGAAGCTTTAAGAGACACAAGTGGCTCAGCCGGTGGCATGGCACATGGGATGCTATGACCAGTGCTCTTAACCCTCCCCACCAGCCTGGCCTTTTCACTCACCCTGTGTGAGCCTGGTTCTCAGGAGGAGGTGACTGGTGGACATTAGAGTCCAAAGGACAGGTAGGGGCAGCGAGTGGACCAGTGGCCGAGGAGGACTTACCTGGGTCATGGTCCTCTCAGCAACATTGAGCTTGAAGGACTCGCTGGGGTAGTAGAGGATGAAGCACATGTTGAGTGCTGTGAGGCCCTCATCTGTGAACTTGTTCACATTGGCCCCGTGGTCCAGGAGAAGGCTGACGATGTCATTGTGACAATGTACCTAGAGGGAGACAGGCCAGGCTCAGGGGACAGCAGCTGGCTCTCACTGAGGGCTGAGGAGATGCTTATGCTGGTGAGGACCTGCCACCACGGCCTGCCTGCAGGGCAGACACAGCACTCCCACTGGAGCAGAGGGGGACAAGGGCAGAGAGCAGCAGCACATAGAGAGCGACATGCCCAGCTCTTCTCCTCCGTAGGACCTTGTCAGTGCTCAGGAGGGAGGACAGTGTGGACCCCTCAGCACCCCAGGGACTGAGGACCCCCACCACGAGCAGGGATTTCCCCCCCCCCCCCAGTTCAGCATTCCTTAGCTCCCGACACGTGGGGCTAGGAGCTTACAGCAGCTGCAGCAAGCGCAGTGTAACCCTTTGCATCAGCCACGTCAGCACAGGCGAGATTGTCCTTCAGAACCCCATAAATCCAGCCGTAGTCCCCTTCCTCAGCCTTCAGGATCATCTCCTGGGAATACTGCTCCTTGGGCCCACTGCACGCAAAGCCACTGCGGTTCCCCTCCAGGATGGCGCCCATGTTCCAGCTGGTATGAGCTTTCTTATTCCTGGCAACACAGCAGGCCTCAGTGGTGGTGAAGCCTCCAGGCTGTGCAACATCTTCCAAGGGCCCAAGGAGAGCACCCCCTTGGCCCCGTGACATCACTCCTGAGGCCCCTACATTGCCCAGGGCCCTCTTTGCTCCAAGAGTCCACTCCTTGGGCACCCTGAGCCCTGGCAGCTGCATCACCAGCAAGTCACAATCAGCATGGAGTGCATAGTGGTGGGGACTGGGTAAGAAGGACTGGGCCAAGTGCCTGCCCCAGCAGGAAGTGCTGGCTACACACAGACCCTATGCATCTCCGACTTGTCTGAATCACATCATGTCTGCTGGAAAATGGGCTCTCAGAGCAGGAGGCCTGTGGAGGGATGGGGCCAAGACACGCCTCAGTGCACTACTCAACACCAAATACCCACATCCTACCCTCTGCTCATTCACTTTTCTGTTTGAACACATATTTTTCATGGTTTCTAGGCTATTCACCAAACAACACTGATGCCTCCTCTGTACACAGAAGTTTCACTCACCATCAAGAGCTCATAGATTTATGACAATTTCTGTACCCAGCAGTTGTCAGTAAGGTTCAGGTAATGTTCGCAGGACAAATGGATGGATGGATGGGTTGCTGGGTCCTGGCTTGGATGAGTAGGCGAGTAGATGAGAGTGTGTGAATGGCTGGAATGATGTTACAAGGATGGATAATGGATGAAATGTTGATTGCATGGATGGATGCAGCCTATCAGGGGGTGGCTGAATGATGAATGGCTAGATAAATGGAATGATGGTTTGTTTCATGGATGGATGCATGGCTGTATCAATGGATGGATGACTAGATGGATGAAGGGATAGATGGATGGATGACTATCTAGATACAAGAAATGATGGCTGCTTGGATGGCTGAAAAAGTAACCACCTGCAGTCATAAAATATCTATTCTTTTTTTTTTTTTTTTTTTTGTCTTTTTCCTTTTTATCGGTACCAGGGATCGAACTCACCACTGCCTGCTTGCAAGGCAGGCACTTATGCCACTGAGCTAAATCCCCAGCCCCAAAATATCTATTCTTAACAGTTTAATCTTGCCTAAGGCCAATGTTTAGAAAATGGATTAGGAATTTCCTGATTCTCTTAACTTATGGGAGGAAAAACAAGAGATGGAGGGACAGGGGCTAGAGGAAGGGAAAATGGGAAGTAAAAAAATTAAGATGTGTTATGCTCATGTGCCAACTCCCTACAATAAATGTAATCATTATGCATGGCATATGCTAGTAAAAATTTTAAAGAAAAAGTTACCACACCTGTAATCCCAGCACTTGGAGAGGCTAAGGCAGGAGGATTGTTACAAGTTTGAGACCAGTCTGGGCTACAAAGTGAGCTCAAGGCAGTCTGAACAGGATAGTGACACCGTTCTTCAAAAAGACATAATAAATACATACATACAAAATATAAAATTTTTTAAAAGGAAGAAAGAAAAACAAAACAAAAAGTAAACAGTTTCCCTTAAGTGGGTACAGATTTTCCTACAGACTCTGTGTGTCACTGCCATCCTTGGGGGCCAGGGTTCCAGTCAGCCTGCACATCCATCTTCCCTGGACCTCAGATCCCTCCTTTTGCTCTTGGTCAGATCCTGCACTAACATAACGATAATAACCTTCTCTCCATGTCCATCCTGACCAAGGCCTTGACCCATGGCACACCTAATCACCACTCAGAGTGGGGTCAGGGCGCACTGGCTTAGACTTAGAGTAAATGTCCACAGGTCCAAAAACCAGCATCTGCCCTCACGAGTATATCCTTCCAAGGGTCCACACCAGCTTTTGAACTGCCCTAGCTGCCAGTTCACCACATTACCTCCCAACCACACCTTTCCTAGAATGGGGACACACAGGGCCTGGGAAGCCCATTCCTCTGTGCAGATCGCCAGCCCTCTCCACTCAGGGCACCCAATCACAAGCACGGTGGGGGCCATGTCTCTCCCCACTCCTGGACTGCATCTGTCACTGCAGCAAGAGCTCACATCCATGTCCTGATGTGCAAGGCTGCTAACCGGTCAGTCAGCCTCAGGGACAGCCCAGCACTAAGGACCCTGGGAACCTGCCTGAAAGGGACGTCTGTCCCCTGAGGGACAAAGGCACAGAGGAGCAAGACCAGACCAATCACCTGAACTTGTAAGCCTGCTTCTGGATTTTGACCAATAAAGGAGTTTCATTCGTTATAAACCAGGGTTCTCCATCGTCGACAAATGGCGGGATTTCATTGGCAAAAATCTGGGCATCCAACTCTCTGCGGAAAGAACCTGTCATGGGCAGGTGGCAGTAGTCTGTTGAATAGAGCTGTATGTCCGGGGGCAGTGTGAGGTTCTCGTTCAGGAGGAACCTCTTGTACTCATAGAAGAAGGGGTCCTGTGCCTCAGATGGGCCCTTTGCCGTGCTCTCTGGCTCTACGAGGCTGATTCTGTCCCTCGAGCATGAGAGGAAGGCCGAGAACTCCGGGTAGCTGAGCACTGAGAAGCTGCCGGGGGTCTTTGTGGCCAGCTTGATGAGGTGCTCACGAAACCAGAGCCCCACGTCCTGGCTACCATCAGGGTAGGTCTCCACACCCGGTCCAAACCGCACGTCTGCCTTGTATAGGCCCTGGGGAGAACCATGAGAGGCAGCTCAGCGCAGCTGCACACCTATGACCAGACAGACCCCTGCAGGTAGAGGAGAGAGCCCCCCGCCGCAGGGGACACAGGATCACAAGGGGGTCCTCAGAGAGGCTGGGAGGGCAGGAAAGGTGACAAGGCAGGGTGCTGGGAGGTGCACTTCTGGAAGCCTCTGCAGCTGGCTCAGGCTCCAGCACTTTCAGGGACAACTGGAGAGTTAGGGAGGAAGAGAGTAAGAGGGAGGAGAGGAGAGGAGTCCAGCCCAGCTCCTGATCTTCCTTGATCCTAACAGAGAGGACAGTTCCCAGGTTTTTCCAGATGCTTCCACTCCTTGGAGCAGCCCTTCTCTCACACTCTCTCCCTGTGTCTGTCCATCTCTCTCTTCCCTCCCTCCCTCCTTCCTTCCAGTCATTCCTCCCCTATCTATCCATCCATCTATCTATCATCTATCTCTGTGTCTATTATCTATCAATCTCTGTATCTATCATCTATCAATCTATCATCTATTTAGCTGTGTATCTATCATCTATCTGTCTTTATCATCTACCTGTCGCTATATCTACCATTTGTCTGTCGATCTATCTCCTTTTCTTCTCTGTATCTCTCTGAGAAGAAAGAATAGTCCAGGAAGTTCTCAGACAAGAAACTGGGCACTCAGGGAAGTGCCCAGCTCCCCGAGAAAGTGACTCTCCTGAGATGGCACTGAAGGAAGCCTAGAGGTCAAGGAGAGGGCGGAGAGGACAGCACAGTGCAGGTGCAGGGGCCTGAAAGCAGCGGGACCTTGGCTCCCTCACCGGGAAGAAGACAACTGCTGTCTCAGTTCTGCACCCGACCCGCACACTCCTCTAGGGAGAGTAGCTTGGGCCAGGTGGCACTGAGAACAGAAGCGTGGGGAGGCTCGCACAGGCGGAGCCTTACTGGGGTGCGCCAGCTCTCCAGAGGAGCTGAGTAGGGCAGCACGGAGTTTCTAGCAAACCCGGGGAGGCTGAGGTGCAAAACCCCGGAAGGCTGGGGTGCAGCGGAAGGGCAGTGGGCATGGAAAGAGACATAGGAATCAGGGGAGGCCAAACCTTTGCTTTGCCTGGCAGCCATGGAGGCCGGGACCTGATTGGCAGCTTCCCCGGGGCGGTCTGGGACTGTGAGCCCAGGGGCCTCCTCCAGGCCCTAACTGCAGGGCCTCTGCCTGGCTGGCAGCTGCACCACCCTCCCCACGCCGAAGAAACTGCGCCTGATAGCGTAAGGGCCAGGAAGGGACCGGGGTCTGCTACTGATGCCCCCAAACCGCTAAACCGCAGCTGAGCCCATGACACCCAGCCCCGCCCCGCAGGTGGGCGCTCGCTGCCCCGCCCCTCCCCTGAACCCATGATCCCGCCCTGCACATGGTGCCCGCTCACCTGGAAGAGCCTCTTCTTCAGGTTCATGCTGCCATAGCCTTCCCGCTGGCTAAGGTAAAACGTGCCAGTGAAGCTGCAGCCGTCCGGCCACACGTAGGTGCCCAGGCCGTGGCAATGGTCATGGCAGAACTGCCCGCAGTAGGCCTGTGGGCAGCAGGTGGGTGAGGCGTCGCACCTGCGAGTGGTCTGTGGAAGCGGCGCTCAGGGGTCTCGGGACCTCCCTTGGGCCCAACGCCCCGCCACCCTGCTTCCTGCCCTGCCTCAGCACCCCAAATCCAGCAGCAGAGATTCCCGAGGTCCTGGGCACGCCCGAGCAGAGCACACAGGAGTTTCTGTTTGTTTTTAAGGAAAGCCTTTGCTATCTGTTCAATCTCAAACTCAAGGCAGTTTCACCAGTGTCTGTTATTTCACTGCAATAATTCACAATTCTATTTTTATTTATTTTTGGATTTTTGGGACACAGTCTAGCTATGCAAATCAGGCTGGCCTCCACCTCACATAGATTCTCCTGCCTCAGCCTCCTGAGTGCTGGGGCTACAGGGGTGCACATCACGCCTGGCATCTGATTCACAATTTTTAAACATTTGTCCAGAATACGGATTTATCTTCCATCTCACAGTTTCACAAACCTTGTCCCAGGTGCTCTGCTGGAAGTCCCAGTCATTCTGGCAGGCAGCAGCCTAGTGGTTCCCAGCACCAGATTCTCAGGAGAGGCCCGGGCCAGGACCTGGGGGAGGGAGTGGGGTGGCAGTAGAAGCCACTTACCTCCCCTGTGGGCCAAGAGAACTCGCCGTACCCAAACTTCACTCCAAGCCCAAACTCCCCTTGGTAGACACAGCCGTCATGCCATGTCTGCACACTATGGACCAGCTGGATGGGGGCCGCCTTCAGGTGCCTCTTGCTCAGACACCCCTCAGGCTCCTCCTCCTCCTCCTCCGGGGACACCAGTCTGTCCCTAGAAGACACAGCATGGGGCAAGGGCTGAATGCCGTCAGAGTGACTTCCTGAGGGGTAAGGAACACCCTCCACTCAGAGGTTTCACTCTCACTGTGACGCTAGGGCAGGTGCTGTTGTCACAGAAAAGGAAACTGAGGCATAGAGGATACAGTGATTGCAGAGGGGCACTCAGGAAGTGGAAGGTACAGAAAGGATGCAAACTGACAAGGCCAGAGGCTGCTGGACCCTGATGCAAGGACAATTGCCCCCCCCCCCAGCTGGAGAGACAGATACTGACCCACAGGGGGACACAAGGACAGGCATGGGTGGGTGGCGCAAGGCTGCGGGGAGATGTGTGTGCCACATCACTACTTCCTGGCATGAAGGCCCAGCCCCCTGCACCCACCAAACCCTAGCCTGTCTACCTGCCTCTCGGCTCTGGGGGATGCGGGGTGTGGCTGTCACTGGCCTAGAGACGAGGCTCAGTGTCTAGCTGGTCACCTGGCCAACCCTAGGGACCCTCAGGCTCAGCCCCTCCAGGGGTTGCCCCACCAGGCAGCCTCAGCTGCCGGCCATGGACCATGGGGCTGAGCCCCCCATCTGCTGATGAGCAAGGGGTTCCATTGTGAGATGGCAGATCCAGGGGACAGACATCCAACCACAGCAGCAATCAATGCAGAAGGGCATTGGTTTGGTTGACTTTTTCCCATTGGTTTCCTGAATATGGGCTGAATTTTATCCCCCTCAGAATTGTGTTGGAGCCTTAAACCCCAGTAGCCTAGCACTTACTCCAACCTAGAGATTGGTCGTTATGGAGGGACCATCAGGGATCAACTCAGAGGGACTCAATTCAGGCCCTAGGTCAGTCAGCCCATGTCTTCATAGGTCAGGAACATCTGGACAGGAAATGCACAGAGGGGTGATGCTGTGCTAAGGCAGAGGGACCAGCTGGCACCACACAAGAAGTGCCAGCCAAACCTGCAGCCCCTGCCAGACCTGTGGCCCCCAAAGCTGTGAGACAGGTAGTGACTTTGCTGTTTATGCTGCACATCTGTAGTGTTGTGTCACAGCAGCCTTGGAAAACTAACAAACTTAGAAGTCCCTGTTTTTCTACATAGGATAGATATTAACTGGTTTTTTAAAAAATAACATTAACAAAGGCAAAAGACACCACACAATGGGAATGGAGAAATGGATTTCTTGTTTTGTTTTAGGGCTTTTGTTTTTGAAGACAGGGTCTTGCTCTGCTGCAGAGGCTGGCCTTGAACTCACTATGTGACCTTTGCGGTTACACTGTTACCAATGAACCTGAGGTACATGAACAGCCCAGGAAGTGCTACACAGAACACCTAACCCAAAGTAGCGCTGATTTTTTTTTTTTTTTTTTGGTGGGGGGAACAGTCTCACTCTGTAGTCCAGGCTGGCCTTAAGCTCACTATGCAGCCCAGAGTGGCCTTGAACTCAAATTCACGGCTCTCCTCCTACCTCAGCCTCCCAAGTGCTGGCTTTGCAGGTGTGCCCCACCAAGCCCAGCAGTAGCATTTACTCTCAATCCCACAGCAGTGAAGGAGATGTGCCAACTCGGGGGGCACCTCTAAGAGTTACTCTTGTCCCCACTATGAGGTTTATGAGGTGGAAGGGCAGTGTGGCAGGCTACAAAGGCCACAAGATGAGGCGCTATCACCTCCTGTCCTGCCCTCAGTGGAGGCTGGCAGAGTATGTAGGCTTTTCAAGCCCTCCAGGGTCTAGGATTACTAGGGGGCAGGGGTAAGTAACTTGTAGTGCTCTTTCAGCTTGCCCCAAGGGAGCGCCCTAGCCACTCTGGGCCTCTGGTCAGGGTGACATCCTTGCCACAGGGGCCCCTGCACCTTGCAGTGACGAGGTCGTAACTTTCCAGGAGCCCAGGGTCCTCCACGGCATGGGGCTGGCCATCTGGCTCCTCCAGCGGGCCCCTGGAGCTGTGGTCTAGGGTGGCAGAGGACCCATCTCTTTCCATGTCTGTCCTCTTCCAACCTGGACGCAAAGCCCGGGACCCTCGCGCGTCCTCAGAAATCCTGTGAAGGATCCAGGCCCCTGAGGACCGTCCCCAATTCACCCGGCTCAGGCTTCAGGCCTTGGTTTCAGCAGACGGCAACACCTGGGTCGGGAAGCACAAGCCCCAGCTGCTAAGGCGGAGACCAGGCCCAGGCCCAGGTCAGTATACCAGCGGGTTTCCCTGGAGACGCCTCGGCACCGCCCACACCCCGCCCTCACCGCGCCCTGCTCCATCTGCGCACGCGCACGCGCAGAGCGGTGGGGGGTGGGCGCCTTTCTGCTGGCCTCTTAGTCTGCCTTGCACCGCCACTCAGGCATTGGGCTAGTACTGCAGGCACCTCAAGGAGCCAGCAAGGCGGTGGCTGAGGTCAACGCTGAGACACCTGGCTAAGGCTTGCTCAAGCCCCGCCTGACCGCAAAGCTAGGCTTCATAGACTGGGTAAATGTGTGCATCAAGTAGGGCGGGAGAGAGGGCATTTCAAGCAGGGCTGCGGTGTTTGCCCAGGAGTCTGTCTCCAGACGCACAATGCAAAGCTGGGCCAAGGCATGCTGCAGCACTAGCAGAGGGGCCCCTCCGCAGTCTGAGGCAGACATTCGGCCTTACCGAGCCAGCAGCACAAGGGGCCCACACCCAGGTCGTCCCCAACCTGGTAAGCACCCCGGGGACTAAGGCAGTTGCACCAGGACTCCTGTCCTGGCGGTACCTCCAACACACCTTGTTCCTGTCTCCCAGTTTACAGCTCTCCTCCCCTGGCCTCTCAGCTCCCTGGGGCCAACTGATTCCTGGATGCCACTTTAGAGCATGACAAGGCCCAACTGCAACTCAGAAGTTCCTTGAAAAGTTCATCGTACATTCGTGCAGCCTTTTATTACCACCATAATAAAGCTGGAACTGCGACTAAATGTAATTTAGTTATGAAAACAGTCGCTATTCCCTGAAAAACACTATATGAGAAAGTCGTCTTCTTAAACCAGAACTTCATGAATGTTGACTCTAAGTAGCTTTTTTTTACAGTGCTAAAAATGTTAAAAGTATAGCGCTAAACCCAAGAAATTAAGATTAACAAACAGCAAATAAATCCTGGTCTATGAAGAAGTGATGAAAACGGTCGCTTTATTTTATATGAACCGTATTTTACTGTAGGGATTCTGTATGCAAAGGGAAATAAAGGGACACACACCACGGTCATCAGAAATGGCTGCCGTCTGGCACCAGTGCAAGCAGGCAGCTTTTATTGAGATAAAGAACTTGTATTGCACATTCTTAGATTATGTGACTTGTTTGCTCTTGTACTTATGGACCCTCACACTTTTATCTTGGGCTGCTTCACGGCCTGTACTTTCTACCAAGACAGTCAACAGGATGTGTCCAGAACAAAATGGGAATCAGTGTGGCCTCTACATCTTCCCTTTTTTTTTTTTTCTTTAGGTTTTCTTACCATGTAGGAAGCCAGCATTTTAGGCATGATCATCGTATATAGGGATGGGATGCATTGTACAAGGCATTCTATCCTGATTAAACAGACAAGGACAAGGACACCATAAAGAAACCTTTGTTTTAGCCAACTGCTATCTGGTAACCATCCCGTAAGGAAATTCCAGCACAATCCAGCATTGAGTCCTCAGACACATGTATCTGCTTGGTAAGTTTTCATAATCCTGAAGCTTCTTATTAGTGGATTTATTAATCTGGGGACTAAGGCAGCTGCACCATCTTTTTAGGAGTTGGTTCCTCTTCAGAAGTGTGGAGCTGGCCAATGATTTAGCTCCGCGGCATTAGCGCCTGTCTGGCAAGCACAAGTTTGATCCCCAGTACAAAAAAAAAACCCTTAAAACTAGAAGCGTGGAGCAAGTCTTGGGCAGACTGCATCAGACAAATTAAAACTGCACATTCAAGTAATTTTATTGCAACCATGATGATGTAACAGAAGTAGATAATCAGCTGCAGTGTGGTTATCCAAAATTGCTTGGTGCTCAGTATGTTCTCTGTTTAATAATGCCAAAGCTGTGGAAGTGTGATTGATTTGTTTTGCCATGAGACAGGGTAGCGTATTAACACTTCAAATGACCCTGGCTACCAGGGCAGGCACATCAATCAAAGAAACAGCTAAAGCATAAATTTCTGCTTTGGTTAACAGGCTAAAAGAAAAGTCCCCACACAGGTTGGACTAGTTGTAGACCATCTGAGGCAAGACAGTGTAGATTAAGGGGAAGGCAACACTTTATGTTATAAACTTTCAAGGAGGTAACTGAAGGTGTACTCTTCACATGAAAAGACCCATCCAGCAGGGAGAAGAACCAGTCTGTTCCCAGACAATATTGGTTCATAACCAGAACGATTCCAAGTGTATTAGGAGGGTAAAAACATCGAGTGGTACAATTTTCAATATGAGAACATGAGGCATTTGAAGTTGTCATACATGAAGTGAACATTGTAACAGCATCATCAGGTTTTTTAAAGGTGGGAAAATCAGTTTGGAAAATCAGGACATGTTACCATTTTGTTTGGAATAGTGGAGAAAATGGTGTAGTTACTTGAGAGAGGCAGGGTCCTTGCATAGTGGAATCAGACAGGACCCGAGAATGTATTTCATTTCTATTTTTTGAGAGACAGAAATGAGAGATATTAGCTATTTTTGCCAGTGGAAGCCAAATATTGTATTCCAATCTTTCCTGGAGGTTATGGGATGCTAAGGTCCCTGTAGTGGGCTATAAAACACACAGGCACAAAACACAAATAAGGATTAAAGATCAGTGTCGATTTGGTAAGTACCGCCACAAGAAGCTTTTTAGGAGTTAGTTACTCTTGAAAAGCACAGAGCAGTTCTTGTGCAGACTGGATCAGCACCTTTACTTCACCCCAGGTCACTGGCTGAGCAGTCATTGTCCTGGGTCCCTTCTGAGGTGGCCGGGCTTAATTCAGGGAGAGGTGAAACTGTGGAATTGGGTTGTGCAGCCCATGGTGCCAACTCATTGCACGCAGGGTGAATACAAAGAGCAAGAACCCACACAGGGCCCATTAGGAATAACACTGAAGCATCACCTCCTTCCCAGGTCAGCAGGGGCGCCAGCCCCCGCCAGCCTGGGTCTGGTGGTGGTGTGTACAATACAAAAGGCTTTGGCACAGGTTCATCCTGGTGAAATGTATTTGAACCAGGAAAGAAGAAAGCCTTGTGGGAAAGACAAGAAATTCTAAGTAAATAACACTGTGGACAGAATACAAGAAACCTGTGCAGGGGGTGTATCCCCCGCCCCAGTTGTTTATAAAGAAAAGAGTTTTGAGTGCACGATGGGCTTGTTCAATGATAGCTTGACCTGTGGGACTAGAGGAGATGCTGGTAACATGGCAAATTTGCCATGTGAAACAAAAGCAGCAAAAACCTGAGGTAAAAGCTAGACCACTGTCAGTTTTAAAGGAGGAAGGTACACCCATGATTGCAAATGCAGCCAGGAGACGTTGAATTACGTGTCAGGTGGACTCAACACTGCATGGTGAAGCCCAAATGAAACCAGGAAACATCAACAGAAATGTGAAGGAATAAAAAAGGTTTTAAGGAGGACCAGTGTGTGACATCTGTTTGCCAGAAGTTGTCACAAGCGTTGAGAGCATCAAAGGGAGAGGAGTGAGGCCTGGCAGCACAACGTGAACAGGAGGAAACAATAGCTTTAGCTTCAGAGTGGCATATGAAACAATTTATGTAAAGAAAGAGCAGACTGATGAAAAAAGGCATGGCTTTCTTCAGCATTATCAAAAGAGAGGCCGGAGAATGCACAGGGCTTGATTAGCAATAGCATTAGCTTGTTGTAAGAACCGGGGCAGGGGTTGATGACTGTGAATATGTAAAAGAAAGAGAGGGGCACAAGGAGCACAAAGAAAAGCCTGTAAATGTGAAAAAAGAAACATTAAGTATGCATCTACTGCTGTGGGGGAGATAACAGCAGACGCTAAGTGTAGGACAACATTATGTACATATAGAGTCACTAAGTAAGCTAAGGGCTTGGGATGAAAAAACTTGCAAAGCAAGGATAACACCAGACAGCTCACTGCATTGAGCAGAGGTTTAAGGCAGACAATACTAGTGTTCCAAAAGTAACTATCAAAGTATGTTACAACTCCACAACAGGCAGATCCATCAGTGAAGGCAGTGAGGGTACCCTTTAAAGGGGTATGAACCAAACAAGTTTGAAGAAAAAGGGAAATGGGGTAAACAGAGACAAACAAGGATCATGTGGCATATGGAAAGAAATGGAACCAACATAGCCAGCCAGAGCTACTTGAAAAGAAACAGTAGAGGACAGCAGAAAGGAGAAGTCAGCCTTGGTGAGTGGCAAGAGATACCATCGGATCAATTCCAAGGAGTGTGCGTGAGTAGTCCCCCAGAGATAAAAGTGGAAATAGCATTGAGGATGGGAAGCATGGAGTGGGGTAAATGTAACCAATAAACACTTCGTTGCTCTGGAGGGCAACAAGAGCCCCTCTGGGCAAATGGGCTGAATGAAAACTGAGTAAGGAGAGAGGGCAGTTCCTCCAGACTTGATCCACCACAACTGTGATGAGTGTGTGAGCAATGCTCGGAAGGGCCTGCCATAGAGGACAGTCAGAGATCACGTCAGCTGGATCTGTGTGGCCCCATAAACCATCAAATAGAGGAGCTAATTATTGAGTGGTCAAAGGAAAATAGGGCCTTGTCCAGTTAAGGTAACCCAGAAATTGTTGTAATTTAGAAAGTGTAGCTGGAAAGCAGAAGCATAAGGTAGGTAAGGCAGGCATCGAAAAAGAACAAAGTCGATGCCCTAAGTAAAAAAATGGTTCTGAGTACTGGACGTTTTCTGGGGAGATATGGAACCCAAATTCTGCTAAAGAGGAGAAATCATGAAGAATAAAAGGGATCCATCAGTAAAGAAAGTGTGCGGAAACAAATTTATCCTAAGGGCTCCACCGCCCCAATTTATAGATCCTGTAAATTAGGAAAACATTTTTTTAAAGGTAAGCAGCGCAGTATTAACAAAATATTGACAGAGGGCTGGATTATTTATAGTAACATACATCAATGGTACCTGCATGCAGGCTTATGGTTGTTATAAACTGGAACAGTGAATGCAAATCAGGGGTGATCCTGTGGATGTAAAGGAATAGTAAAGAAACAATCTTTTAATCAATAATAAAGAGTTGAAATTCATGAGGAGTAAGGTTAGGATTAAGAAGAACACATTGTAAGAGGTCCATAGGGGCTATACACATTAATTTCCCAGAAGTCATGAAATAACCTCCACTTACCTGATTTCTTTTGTATAGTGAAGATAGATGTATTTCAGGGGCTAGCAGTGGGCTCAATATGACCTGCAGCCAATTGTTCTTGAACTAAGGCCTCCACTGCTGACAACTTATATTTAGGTAAGGGGCACTGTTTAATTCAAAACGGACTGTCAGTTTTCCATTTGAGAGGTAGGGAATGTGGGGCGGTGGAGGCCCTCAAGATAAATTTGTTTCCACATAAGCATGGAGTTGAGAAAGAACATCACAGTCCCATATCACAAAAGAAATGTTCATAATATATGGGAGAATGGAGGTCTTTTTAGTCCATTGAGAGCACAAGCAACAGAGGTGTCACTGCAGAACACATTTTGGGAAGGGCCCCCAAATGCCCCAGAAGGGATGAACAGGTGGAAAAGACAAATGAGAAAGCCAGTGTAAGCGAGGAAAGACAGAGACATCCAGTATCTAGCAAACCTGAAAAGGAAATGTTGTCAATAGTTGAAGAGAGGCTTGGGTATTCATTTCCCAAGGGAACAGCTACAGCCACCACAATAGAGCCATATCCTTGCTTTCCATGAGTAACATTACGAGCTTTAGAAGAGACATAAGGCAAGACAATTAGTTGAGCTGTAGATTCAGAAGCATTTAATTGAATGGGCAAGAGACCACAATTGAAGCAACATAACCCAGTATAATCTGCATCAATGACACAGGGAATCACAAAAATGCCTCTTTTTGATTCATATGAGCGGGGAAGAACTAGGCCAGTTGTCCTGGGAGGTAAAGGACCATGAAAAGTACTAGGAACTTTATAAATAGTACCAGGCATTTCCAAATTGATAGTTTCAGCTGACAGTAAATCTATGCCAGAGCTCCCCCTGGTGGCACGAACAGATTTGGAATGAAATGACAGGGAGGAAGTGCCCTGTTTTCCTGGGCAGGGAACATACTGGGTCTTCTTATTGACCATGTTTATTATTTATTTCTATTTTTACTTTGCGGGTTTTGACTACATTGACTGACCCAATGATATCCATGTTTCAAATGCGACACGGGGTATCTGGTCTGTTATTTTTAGCTTTTGCCTTACAATTTTTGCGTACACATCCGGGTTTTGTACAATTAAAACAAGTAACAGGGGGCAGTAAAGCAGCAGCCAACAATTGCATTTTATGTGTTTGAGTTCCTCAAGCCAAAATCATTTGAGCCAAAGTAGTAGCAGGTTTCATATAAATATTTTTAAAGCATTTTTGCAGTCTAGGTTTGCATTTTCTTATGCTAATTGCTTTAACAAAATAGAGGTTGCTGTCATACTGTCCAGCTGGCATTCAATAGTTTTACTTAAACTATCTATAAAGGTAAAGAAAGATTCAGTGGCCTCCTGTTTAATAGCAATAAAGGAACTTTGAGCATCAAACGCTTTGGGGATTCTTTTCCAAACTTTTAAAGCAATTTGTACCATTTGAGGATAAGCTTGGAGGTGGCAACGAACTTGTTGGCAAGTATCTGAAAAGGCTCCTTCACCCCGTAATTCAGTAGCTCCCATAGGAATATTGTGACCCAAGTTATCTATGGCTTGTGTCTCTGCAGCATATTCTAGGAGCCACACCTGATACTGGGTTGGAGTGACAACAGTGCGCACAAAGGCTTTCCAATAGAAAGGGGTAACTTCATAACCTTGACCAATGCCTTCAATAATGCCAATTACAAAAGTACTTTTAAGTCCATATTCTTTGACAGCGTTTTTTAATTCCTTAATAACAGAATATTGTAAGTTTTCAAAGCAGGGCTGTCCTTCCTGTTGACGAAAACCAAAACAAGCAATTAGTTCCCCGGGCTAGCTTCTACATGGGAGTCAGGACTGGTGGTAAGTCTCCCAGAAGTTTTTGGGGGTTCGCATTTTGTAGCAGTGGCGGGGGGGGGGGGGCAGAAGCGTATGGTGTAGGTGTAGAGACAGCAGAAGCAGCACACCCGGGAAGTTCTGGAAGTCAGCCACACAGTGTTGTCTCTGCTTGCTTGCCAAATGTTGCAACAGCACCGCCGCAAAGATGCCAGGTGTGCAGGACAGAGCAGGAGCACGAGCCTCACGCAGCAGTTTGCCTATCTTTCCCCAAACCTCCATAATGAGAGTTCTTCCCTCAGGATACCAAGGACAATAATCATGAATTTCTCGCAAAAGTTGTACTAAATTACATCAGAGGCTGCATCGCCCGCCTTCTTAAGGAGAAAGAGCAGTTCTCCCTTATGTTTCTGTTGCACTTTAGACGGGGAATTCCCTATGACCTACCTGAGGATTTTCCAAAGCAAATACAGTAGACTCCTCGAGGCCGTGTTTCACTCCAGGAACACAGCGAAGTCAAGTCACCTTTGGAGGGCCGGGAGCCTGGAGCCAGGGTCTCACGGATCAGGCAAGGAGCAGACGCACTTCCGGCCATAGGTATCGCGTTAGGGGTGCGGCCCAGCCGCAGCCAATCCGGTCCTCCCCGGCGCAAGAGCCCAGCCAATGGGGCGGCGGCCCAGCGGAGCCCCCGCAACCCGCCCCCAGATTCCCCGCAGAGTCTCTGGTAGGGGGCCGCGCGCGATGGGCCCGGGAGGAGCCGATGAGCTCAGGGCCGCAGAGGCTGTGCCACTGCCGTTCGTGCGCGTTGCCCCTAAGCTCTTTCTCGGAAGCGCGCGCGCCGCGGGCGCCACGGAGCAGCTGACGCATGAGGGCGTCACTCTGTGCGTCAACGTCTCCCGTCAGCAGCCGGGCCCGCGCGCGCCTGGAGTGGCCGAGCTGCGCGTGCCCGTGTTCGACGACCCGGCTGAGGACCTGTTGGCGCACTTGGAGCCCACCTGTGCCGCCATGGAGGCTGCGGTACGAGCAGGCGGCGCCTGCCTCGTGTACTGCAAGAACGGCCGCAGCCGCTCCGCTGCCGTCTGCACCGCCTACCTTATGCGGCACCGCGGCCTCAGTCTGGAGCTTGCGTTCCAGGTAGGCACTTCGGAGGCAGGGCCCACACTTGGGGGCGGGACTTCTGGGCGGCGTGTCACACCCACAGGAGGACTTCCAGGAGGGGCGGGGCCAGAGCGCTAGCGTTGCCTTCCTTTTGAGCTCTCTTGCAGACAGTGAAGGGTGCCCGCCCGGTAGCCGAACCCAATCCAGGTTTCTGGTCTCAACTTCAGAAGTACGAGCAGATCCTGCAGGCCAAGGCGCGGATGCCCCGAGAGCCAACCGACCCCAGTAGCGGGGTCCCACGACCCCAGTGAGCCGCACCGTTCAGCCTTCGGCGTCTCCAACGGTCCTTGCGGCGGCGACGGAGGCTTGCCGGCACGACTGGAGGGACATCTGCCCCTCCGTCTTCGCTGTCACACCAAGGCCCTGCTTCTCCCCCAAGTCTCCTCTTGCAGCAGCGCAGCTTGGCAGCGTCTCATCCCCCTTCAGCTGGCAGTGCAGCATCGTGTTCCTCTAGGAGGCCCTTGTTGCCTAGACAGCTTATTTGGCAGGCTTTGGTCACATAAACCACAGAAGAAAGTTTGTACAGGGAGCGAAAGCGGGGAGAGCCAGAGACAGGAGATGAGGCCCGGCCATCTACCTGGGAACAGCGGGCAGCTGCTGCAGCCACCCAAACTTCATCCTGGGCCCCTTCCCAAAACTGAGCGAGGGAACGAAGCTGCTGCAGTCGAGTAGCAGGTCGCAGGTCCATCTCCCACTATACCTTACCTCTCCCATCATGCCAGCTCTGTGCTGGGCTTCCCTCGATGTGGAGAGTGGAGCCCAGCGCCTCTCTAGTTCACACACAGCTTGACTTGGACATCTGTGGCCTTCAGACTCCTAGAAAATTAGCCACCATCCACACCCCTTGAGTAAGACAATAAGAAAACAGCAAAGGAAAATGTGGGTGATGTGTGTGAATTGCAGATAATGTAGTCATGGGTTAATATACTCAATGTATTTAAGGCAATGAATGAATAAAGCACTTTAGTTGGTTTCTGCTATTTCCCATCAGACAACATAAAGTCCCACTGCCCCTTGAAAGTCAGGTCAGTCACTGGGTACTGTCAGTCTCCTGCCAGGGGGACATGAAGGCTCCCCAGCAGAGCCCAAAGCTGGGGAGATGGGAAGCACAGCATGAGTGTATCGTTGGGGTAACAGCAAAAGTGGCCAGCCTGCCTGCCCCTTGGACTCCTGGACCTCAGTTTCTGGCTGCATCAGGAACAGTTCAGAGCACTCACCAGGCCTTGGGTAGTTCCAGCCCTGCTTCATGAGGCCAGTGGGCAGCCTGACAATGCCAGGCTTGCACCCCAGGTCCCTCCTAATCCAGGCATCATTCTCAACCCCCTTAGGGAGTTGCTGCCCTCACCCTGCTCAACTAGAGGGTAGGGTAAGTTACAGGGGAGGATCAGGGATCCAAGCCCAGGTTGTACTCAGTGTGTAGAGCTGATCCCTGCACATGACACATCCAAGGGGCTTCCAATGCCCTCCCCTTAGAGCAGGGCACATCCTTGGCCTGCTGATCTAGCTCTAGATGAGGGTGCAAGGGCCAGAGGGCCTGCACCAGTTTGAAAGAATCTGGGTCACATCAAATATGTTTTCTCTATCTCTGTTCTGGAAACCTGTCTATCAGTAGCTCCCACCAGAGGCCAGTTCTACATGGAACTTGTCCCAGGGATGACATAGCACTGGACAGAACCTCACTTACTTCTGAACCCTCTGCTGTCCTCCCAGCACACTGGAGTACTGTCCATCTCAGTGCCTACCTTCTAGGAGTTGAGGCTACAGTTCCATTGCATCCCCTTAGCTTCAGTGCAAGTGAATGGGGGTTGTCCCCTCCATGTATTAGAAATCTGGGGAGCAGGTTACTGTCAGAGCTGCTTCTCAGCCCTGATCATGAAAAGGCTGGACAGAAAATTCCTTTGGAAGAAATAAGAGAAGTTGGGCAACCTCGGACTCCGGGTGCAGCGCAGACTACCACCACCAGGGGGGTGTAGCATACAGGTCACAGGGCTGAGCACTGTAGGGGCTGAGGTAATCTTTGGGGTTTGCAAGTTGCCCTGTGCTGGGGTCTTCTGGCACTGCGAGGGTGCCCAGGTGGGCTGTCTCCAGAGGAAGCGCAAGCATCACTTTAGGCCTCCAGTTTTTTTGTTTGTTTGTTTGTTTTTGTCTTTTTCATTTTTATCGGTACCAGGGATTGAACTCACGACTGCCTGCTTGCAAGGCAGGTGCTTATGCCGCTGAGCTAAATCCCCAGCCCCGTGGCCTCCAGTTTTTGTGCTATCTGCAGATGCTATGCTGATGCCTGTGTAGGTACTGCCCTCAGGGTGATAGGGGACAAGCTGCAACTCACCCCTGCAGCTGCAGTGGCCATAGGGAGGTGCCCAGGGGCCTCCAGCAGGGATCCCAACCCCCGCCCCCTGAATCTAACTGGGAGGCCAGGTGACAAAACTCCCACACTCCACAACAGGAAGGCCAGCAAGGGCCAACTGGCCACCAGCAGGACAGCATGCTGGGTCACCAGGTCGCTGGCCACCTAAAGGCAACACATGGGATCCCAGCCCAGTTCTCTTTCCTCTTGAGTCTCAGATGCTGGACTGTGTGACCCTTGGGGTTGCTGGAACCTGGACTCCACAAGGGAGGCCATGTTCCCCTGCTAAGAGGGCATGCAGGGGCTTTAAGTGATGCTCACACCTGCTCTAGACTGGTTCCTTTCTTGGCCTTGCTTTCCACCTCCCGTTGAGGATGGAGGGCAGAACCACTGGTTACTGTGGGGAGACTGAGTCCAGACAGCTGCATGCCACCCAGGGACAACACTGCTGTGACGCCACTGCCTCCTTCTGCAGTGCCAAGGGCAGGACTTCATTCCACAGTCTGGGCTGGTACGTTGGGCAGGCCCTGCAAGGTGACAGAGGCCCTGCCAAGTGCAAAAGGTCTCGGTGCTCTGCAGCCCATCAGCCCTTGTCTACCTGAACAGGTACAGTGTTGGGCAGCTTGGTCTGCCAGCTCAGCATGCAGCTCCAAAACAGTATGCCCCAAGCCCTCTTGGTAGCGTGGCCAGCAGAACTTCCTATGATGGAAGAAGTTCCCTGTCTGTTCTGTCCATTAGCACCCTGCCCCCACCACAGAGGACAAGCAGACCTGAAATACAGGTGAGCAACTGACAACTGAACTTTATGAGACCTAAATGGGAAGCATGCAAGGAGATGCTGGGTCTGATAGGACAGCCTCAAGTTTCTGTACCCCATCACTCCATCAGGGACCCCGAGAATCATTCCCGGAAACAGGCCTGAACAGAGGGATAGCGCCGCGCTCCCACACTTTCGACGCCCAGCCCTCCCGATGCTCTGCCCTCCCAGTGTTGCCAGATCACAGTGTAGGAGGAAGCGCAGGACGCAAGGCTGGGGACGGTGCCAAGCCCTGACCCCCAGCCCAACAGCATTTCAGCCTCTTGTACAGCGCCTCTGTCTCAGGGTGCCCCTGATCACCAACTCACAGCCTCGCAGCATAGCGCCGGCCCTGACGATGGGCGCGGAGCCTTGACGCAGCGCACAGCACCCTGATCACAGCGCCGCGATTCAGAGCGCTCGCGCACGGCCCCAAACCCCGCCCGCAGCGCCCCCAATCACAGTGCCCCAGCTCAGAACGTCCTAGCCCCGATCCGCCCCGCGGGCTCACAAGTTCTGGCTGCGCGCACAGCGCCCCGGTGCCCTGAGTCCCGGCTCGGCCCGGGCTCTCATCACACAGGCGCGGCCCTCCCCGCGGGCGCACAGCCCGGCCCGCGCACAGCGCCCCCGGCGGCCACAGCCCAGCCCGAGCGGGGCGGCGCACGGCGCAGGGCCGGGCCGGGCGGCTCCCGGCACGACTTCCTGTTGTGCCCGCGCCCCGCCGCCGCCGCCGCCGCCACCGCTGCTCGGCGCCCCTCGCCCGCGGCCCCGCGCGGCCGCCTCCCATGGATTTCACCTAGCGCTCGGCCATGGCGGGGCAGTGCTGCTGCCGCAAGGCGCCGGGCGCCGAAACCGCGCCCGCCCGGCCGCCACCCGAGCCGCCGCCCGCCCTGGACGTGGCCTCGGCCTCCAGCGCGCAGCTCTTCCGCCTCCGCCACCTGCAACTGGGCCTGGAGCTGCGGCCCGAGGCGCGTGAGCTGGCGGGCTGCCTGGTGCTCGAGCTGTGCGCGCTGCGGCCCGCGCCCCGCGCGCTCGTGCTCGATGCGCACCCGGCCCTGCGCCTGCACTCGGCCGCCTTCCGCCGCGCCCCCGCCGCAGAGACCCCCTGCGCCTTTGCCTTCCCCACCCCCGGGCCGGGGCCTCAGCCGCCCCCACTGCCCGCCTTCCCCGAGACACCCGAGGCTGAGCCCCCTTGCTGCCCGCTGGCCTTCAGATTGGACCCGTTTACGGACTACGGCTCGTCGCTCACGGTCACGCTGCCGCCTGAGCTGCAGGCGCACCAGCCCTTCCAGGTCATCCTGCGCTACACCTCGACCGACGCCCCCGCGGTAAGTCTCGCCTGTGTGGGCGGGGGGCTGACCGCGCTGCCAGGCCAGGAAATAGTCACCTACAGCCTCACCTGGGGCACCTGTAGAGGTCGTGGGGGGGCAGCCTGGCCCTGGAGTCCTGCCCAGGTGCCCTTGTGCTTCGCAGCTGTCACCTGTGCACCCTTAGGAACTTTGGTTAGAGCCCTGAGTACATCTGTGGGCGGAAGGGCAAGGGGCAGCATGCCACACAGGGAGCCCTTGCATTGAGACGTTCTGCCCCTATCTGGATGCAGGAGCATTTTCTGGTGGGCACCTGCCCAGTCATACATCTGCTGGAGTTGGCAGCTGACAGGTGGGCCAAGGCCATCTGTCAGCTGCATCAGGGCCTCATTGTGCCCTCGGCTCCAGAGGGCTGCGGGCAGCCAGGTTTGTTTTCCAGAAAGGAATCAAGAACAGGGAGTTTGGTGGAAGGTAGGAGAGGGAACATATAGGCAAGGGCTTGGTTTCGCGCTCCTCCAGATGGACTGGCAGGTGTTTGGGTCATAAGCCTTACAGTAACAGCACAGAGACAATGGGCTCTGCAGGGTTCTGCACCCACCATCTCAAAGGCCCCACCAGAGAGCCAGGTGGCCCACAGCAGCGACAGCAGCTCCCAGCCATGCAGTAGCCTGCAAGACAGAACAGGACCTTTTGTTGCTCAAGCATGGGAATCCGAGCTGGGTCCTTAGCAGCATGGATAGCACACATATGACACCCAGCATGTGCATAGGAGCACGTACGCAGCTCTGGACCCCTGTGAGGGACACTGCCCGAGTTACTCAAATTGACAAGCCAGGGCCCACCAAGGGCCAAGGGGACATCTGGACAGGAAGAGGCCAGGCTAGGTTCACACTTTTCTTAGGAGCCATGGGCAGGGCTTGCTGCCTCACTTTTTCCCAGAGCCCCCATGGGAATACCAGCTGCTGGGGCCCTGTGCTGGGGTCCAGCACACCAAATGAGGATTGACAGGGGCCCTCCCTGACCTCTGCTGTGAACTTGGACCTGTATATCTGTTCTGCCCGCAGCCAGCAGCATGGTGGGACCAAGGTCGGAAGCAGGCTACTGCAGCCTGCTGCAAACAGGGCCAGGGATTGAGAGTGGCCATTGCTCCTGGGCTTTTCATGGCTGGCTCAGTGATCCTGTCAGGGAAGGCTGTAGGCTGTGATGCTCCACTTTGGGCTCGGCGGACCCACCTCCTAGTGTTCCAGCCCCAGTCCCTACAGAGTGGCTGTGGAATTAGTAGATAGGGAACAAGGGGCCTGGCTGTGAGCTCATCACTTGCAGAAAGTGACCTCTGACCTCAGATGCCCCCAACACATTGTGAGCACTGCAAAGTTTGGAGCATAGCCCTAGACCAAAAATCAAGTGGGAGCTGCCTGGGTCTCCTGGGGTCTGCCACAAGCAGTTAGAGTGCTAAAGACTCCAGGGCCCACTCGTCTTCACCCTAGTCCTGCACCCCCACCTCAGCAAGCGCAGCTTTCTTCCTGCCCTGCAGTGTCCACCATCGCTGTACCTGTTCCTTCTCCTCTGGCTATCGGTGTTCCCCCCGCCCATGCCCTGCCAGGGGCTGGTGATGCCCTCTGGGGTAGGCTCAGTGCGTTTCACTAAGGGGGAGACTGCGAGCTTTACTGGTCCAACAAGTCAGCCAATCTCCGGAGGCTGAGGGGTGGCTGTGAGGCAGTGGGAGACCCTGAGAGGTGCCATGTTGGGAAAAGGATGCCAGACTTTGTGGGCTCCAGGCTTATCCTCCCCATGTGGGCCTGGGAACAACTGCTGCAGGTCCATTCCCCCACACAGATTCATGGGTCCTAAGCTCACGGTGCTCATGTGCGGGGGTAGGCAGGCATGGAGAAGCTCCCAGGCTGTTCTGGGGCCATGCAGAAAAGAGGCACATTTGTGGTCAGGGGCCAGGGACAAGGCAGCCAGCAAGAAGTTTGGAAGAGATCCACGAATGCTGGCAGGCGTCTGTCTGGCAAGATGTAGGGGAGGCCAGGGTTGGGGTCCATCTGGGAGGTGAATCTGTAGGGCAGGGGCCCTCTGTGTCTCAGGCCCCCCACATGGCAGCTCTCTGACCCTGGCTCTGTCGCCTCCCGGTGGTGTTCAGACCTGCTCACTCTTAAAAGAGGGCTGGGGATATTGGGATGACTTCCCTCTGTGTCCTGTGTGCTGTGTCCTGTCACCAGGATGGCCAGGAACAACTCAGTTTGTTTCAGCAATCATGTCATCCTGGCAGAGGGAAGGTGGGCAGGGACAGTTTCCAGTCTGCAGCGAGGGTGGGGCCTACCCTGACATCTGGAGGCACAAGTCTCAGCAGCCATTGCTTTAGGTCAGGAGCTGCCCAGGCAGGTCAGTGGTGGGTAACTGCTGCCAGGGACACCCAGGTCACCAGGCTCTGTGGCAGCCCGTGGCTCAAGCCCTTTCCAGGTCCTCCAGGCCTGTGCACTCGGCTGCCTGCGGCCCTGGCTGGAGGCAGGCCCTGGGTGTGGGCTGACTCACTTGCAGCTCTGGTTCCCATGTTTCCATGCTCCCAGCTCCTTTTCCTGACAGACCAGCTGCAGTCTGGGACTGTGCATGCCATGTGTTCAGCTGGTACCTCAGTTTTCCTTTGGAACCTCAGTGGACATTTTCCTCTTGTCCCCAGCCCGGCTAAACAGTGCCGTGGGGTGGCCCCGGCGCTGGCCAGGCCACAGTCGGTTGGCAGTGCTTGCTATCTCCCCAAAGATGCCAGGCAGGCAGAGGAAACAGGCAGCTGTGGGACATGGTGAGCCCGATGTGGGTGGCCAGGTCAGCATCCCTTCTAGAACCCCGCAGCCTTTCTCTGCCACTGCTGCCCCAGGTTCTGGGCTAAGAGCCCTGAGCCAGGTGACCACTGCTGACACTACTCCCTGCCCACAGATCTGGTGGCTGGACCCAGAGCTGACGTATGGCAACGCCAAGCCCTTCGTCTTCACCCAGGGCCACTCAGTGTGCAACCGCTCCTTCTTCCCCTGCTTTGATACGCCTGCCGTCAAATGCACCTATTCTGCTGTGGTCAAGGTCGGGGCTGCCACCTCCTACCCTGCCATGTGCACAGGCCACTCGGGAGGGCACTGATGCCTGCTAGGGCTGGGGCTCAGGGGTGACCTAGCAGGGGGTTCCTGGTCTTCAAAGTGCGGGATTCCTGGTGGGGACCCTGGGAATTTGAAATTTCTGTGTGGGGCTCTTTGACTGGATGACTCATCTTATGGGCCTCAGGTCCCCTGATCTGAGTTTCGGGAGATTCCTGAAGGGAGCATGAGGTCACCCCTAAAAACGTGTTAGTGCCCCTGGAGGTGGCACCCAGCTCCTAGGCCTCAGCCCCACTCCCTTGTAGGCCCCCTCAGGGGTACAGGTGCTGATGAGTGCCACCCAAAGCACGTATGTGGAGGAAGAAGGCGTCTACCACTTCCACATGGAGCACCCCGTGCCTGCCTACCTCGTGGCCCTCGTGGCCGGAGACCTCAAGCCAGCAGACATCGGGCCCAGGTAAGGCCTCCAGCATCTGGCCAAGACTGCCTTGCAACCCAGGCCATGGGAGCCCATGCAGCTGTCCTGCCCAGGATGCCTGTGGCTGTTGCCAGGGCCTTTACCCTGCCCAGTGTTGGCTGCCCTTCACTTCCAGGCCATGGTCAGCCCAGAGGCCAAATAGGCAAAGTCCACTCAGCACAGCTTCCTCTGCCTTGGGAAGGGCCAGTGCAGCCCTGTTGGGGTGATGGGCAGGGGTGGACAGCCAGGCCAGACGAGAAAGGGGAAGATCTGGTGGGGAGAGAAAAGCCTGGCTGGTCAGCCATATCCCCCTACCCTGTGACAGGAGCCGTGTGTGGGCCGAGCCGTGCCTCCTGCCTACAGCCACCAACAAGCTGTCAGGTGCCGTGGAGCAGTGGCTGAGCGCAGCTGAGCGGCTGTATGGGCCATACATGTGGGGCAGGTACGCTTTATCCCAGGCAGCCCTCAGAGGGTGTGTACCTCCCTCCAGAGGAGGAAGTGGGGCCACAGGGAAGCCTATTGTCTGACCCCTGGGTGCCCTGTACGCCATCCCACGGGGAGGAAGCGATACTCACTGTAGGAGGAGGCTACAGCCCAGGCGAGGGTGCAGGTAGGGGGCAGGTACCTGTCAGTCTGCCCTGACTCTGCTCTTCAACTCACTCGCACTCATGGGCACAGGTATGACATTGTCTTCCTGCCGCCCTCCTTCCCCATCGTGGCCATGGAGAACCCCTGCCTCACCTTCATCATCTCCTCCATTCTGGAGAGCGACGAGTTCCTGGTCATTGATGTCATCCATGAGGTCGCCCACAGCTGGTTTGGCAACGCCGTCACCAATGCCACGTGGGAAGAGATGTGGCTGAGTGAGGGCCTGGCCACCTACGCACAGCGCCGCATCACCACGGAGACCTATGGTATAGTAGGCGAGGTGTCCACAACCACGAGGGGCACAGAGCCACTCCAGCCCTCTGGGGGACACTGGGATCCCAGCTGGCACCACTCACTCAACCCCCAACAGGCGCTGCCTTCACCTGCCTGGAGACGGCCTTCCGCCTGGATGCCCTACACAGACAGATGAGGCTTCTTGGGGAGGACAGCCCAGTCAGCAAGCTGCAAGTCAAGCTGGAGCCAGGTACACTGTGGGCCTGGGACACCATGGGCGTCACCCCTGGCCACCTTGCCTGCCTTTGGCCAATTCTGGCTAGGTTCTGTCAAGGCCAGGCTAGATGTTCCTGACCAGAAAAAGGTGTCACAGGCTCCCAACCTGTGCTACCTTGTGGGCTCTGAGTACCGCCAGCCTGGCATAGAGGTCACTGCTCACGCAGCCATGTGAGGGCAGAGGCCCCTTACCCTGCCTATCACTCCCCTGGGTTGGGCCACCCTGCAGGACTGGGTGGGAGGCAGACAGGCTGTTTGCCAACAGGAGTGAATCCCAGTCACCTGATGAACCTGTTCACGTATGAGAAGGGCTACTGCTTCGTGTACTACCTGTCACAGCTCTGCGGAGACCCCCAGCGCTTTGATGAATTTCTCCGAGTGAGCACACAGCCTCTGGGCCTCCTGCCCTTCTCTCCCAGGGTGGGGGAAAAAGTTGGAAGGGGCCCAGGAGCCCAGCTCGAACCCAGGCTGCTGGGGTGCCACCTCCTCCCTCTCCCACCTCTTTGTCTGGGCCCCACAGCAGTGCCCAGCCCTCTAGGCCAGCTGAGGTCCTTCCCTCTCACACAGGCCTACGTGGAGAAGTACAAGTTCACCAGTGTGGTGGCGCAGGACCTGCTGGATTCCTTCCTCAGCTTCTTCCCAGAGCTGAAGGAGCAGAGTGTGGACTGCCGGGCAGGTAAGACCAGCCCTGCCGATGCCTCTGCTGCCAGGATTCCTGCTGCCCCTGGAAGACAAGACAAGCCCCTTCCACACTGCTCTGCAGCCAAGCCTGGTGGAACCCGGTGGGCCTAGACTGGGTTGTGTGGTAGCAGAGCAGAGCACAGTGCCAAGCCCAGTGAGGGTACTTTGCTTGCTGTGCAAGTTGAGTGGTATGGGCAGTGGAAGAGGGCAGTGAAGATAGTGTGCAGAGGGCTTGGAGCCAGGTCGCCAGGGAGGACAGCTTTGTCCCAGAGCGGGCTATAGCCTGCTGGCCCTGCTCATACCCCTGAGGGCTGGGGGTTGGTGGCCTCTCGCCCAGGGAAAAACACTTCTCTGCAGATGGACAGTGAGGTGGGGCTGGGCGTATACCTAGGGTTTTGGAAGATAGGTAATGCAAGATGTCTCAGGAGGTGGCAGAATCTGCACCCATAGCTGCCAGGCATCTCCACTGAAAGCAGGGATGTATTTCTCTGTGTGTGTGTCGCTCCCCCCACCCAGTAAGGCTGGGGTAAGGATCCTCACTGACGGCCAGGAGAGGATGGAAGGGTGGGGATCCCTAGGTCATCAGCTCACCCCTGGCTTCCTGAGTCCTTCCCATGAGCCCCTCCAGTGGCTCCAAGTGACAGATACTAGCTGGATCTAAACCCAGCCTCCCTGAAACTCAGGTTTCTGGGGTCCTGGGCCCTGGGAACCAGAACTGCCCAGCGACACCTTGGGGCCCTTTAATCACCAGGGCAGGCTGCTGCTCCCAGTCATGACCACCTCTGTCTGCAGGGCTGGAGTTTGAGCGCTGGCTCAATGCCACTGGCCCCCCGTTGGCTGAGCCAGACCTGTCTCAGGGGTCCAGCCTGACCCGACCCGTGGAGGCCCTGTTCCAGCTATGGACTGCAGAGCCTCTGGACCAGGCAGCCGCATTGGCCAGTGCCATCGACATCTCTAAGTGGAGGACCTTCCAGACTGCACTCTTCCTGGACCGGCTTCTGGACGGGTCTCCACTGCCCCAGGGTGGGTCCCACAGCCCCCAGGGTGGGTCCCACAGCTCCCAGGATGGACTGGGGAGGGAATGTGGGCTGGCCCAGCCCTGACCGGCCCACTGCCCCACAGAGGTGGTGATGAGCCTGTCCAAGTGCTACTCGTCTCTACTGGACTCAATGAATGCAGAGATCCGCATCCGCTGGCTGCAGATTGTTGTCCGAAACTACTACTATCCTGACCTCCACAGAGTCCGGCGCTTCCTGGAGAGTCAGGTACAGCTACCTGCCTGCTGCCCCTCCCTCCCACACTCCCCTGAGAGGTGGCTCGAGTGAATGGGGAGCTCAGTCAAGGCCAACAGTGGGCCCCATAGCCATGTACCTCTGGGTGGAGCAGCTGCAGTAGGGGCAGGCACAGATGGGCCTGAGGCTGCTGAGTGACCAGGCCCTGCCCTGCCCCACAGATGTCTCGCATGTACACCATCCCGCTGTATGAGGACCTCTGCACTGGTGCCCTCAAGTCCTTTGCGCTGGAGGTCTTCTACCAGACACAGGGCCGGCTGCACCCCAACCTGCGCAGAACTATCCAGCAGATCCTGTCCCAGGGTCTGGGGCCCAGCGCAGAGCCTAGCACGGAGCCCAGCGCAGAGCTGGTCAATGCAGGGGAAGACAGGGACTCAGACTCGCCAGCGCTGCTGCTTGGGGACGAGGCTCCCAGCAGCACCATCTCTCTCAGGGACGTCAATGTGTCTGCCTAGCCCTGACAGTGGGCCGACCTTCGACCTCCCAGACACCGTGATTGTGCCTTCTGTGGTCCGGGCCGCCATGACTGTGCCTCGGCTCTGGCCACGAGCTCTGCCCGGGCCCATGAGCCCCTGCTGTGGGCCCTCCCAGGCCAAGGGCTGGAGGAGATGGACCCTGTGTCCAGCGGAGGCCCCTGCACCTGGGCCACCCCACCCCAGCCCTCTTACACTGCAGGCCCCAGGCTGGCCAGCACCTGCCACACCTCCTGTCTCAACACTGTCAGCCGTGCCTCACCCTGGATGCCAGCACCTGCTGGATGCTGCCCCTGGGGACAGCAGCCACTGTAGCCAGTCCCCTGGCAGCCACCACACTGTGCCTTACATCTGCTGGAGGCCCGGGCCACGCCGTCCCTGAAGTGCACCTCCCCGCAGAGCCCTGCCCCTGGGCTTGGCAGCCTGTTGGGCCCTGGCAGAGGGACGAGGACACAGATTCTCCCTCAGCACAGGGCAGGGGATGGAAGAAAAGGATGGGCATTCCCAGAGAGGGCCTTCCTGCTGCTGGAAGCCTGGGGTGCAGGCCCTCGAGGCAGGTGAGGTTGGATGGCCTGTCCTGGAGGCTGCCAAGTGGCAGCACAGCCACCCAGGGAAGGTGGTGCTGGTGCTATCAGGGCCCCGCGCACTGGAAGAGGTAACAGGCCTGGGCTCTGGCCTGGGACCCCTGCACAGGGCACGAGGGGACTACCCCATTAAACCTCCACTTTGCAGACCTGACCTCCGCCTGTCCATCCCTGTGCCTGTCCCCTGCCCTGCTTGTCTACCTAGTCCTGATCATGGCTGGTTACCCCCTGGTCTGCAGGCCCTGTTCTAGAGGAGGCCAGGAGGCCATCAGCAGGTGTCCCCACTGTCCTGGACCCTTCAGCCACACCTGGGCCTGAGCAGTCTCCTGGGCACCTTCAAAGAGGCCACTTGTCAGCGGGCACTGTGGCACAGGCCTGTAATTCAACCTTGCTCAGACAACTTAGGGAGACCCCTGACTCAAAGCAAACAGGGCTGGGGATGTAGTTTGGGGAGAATGCCTATGTTCCATTCCCAGAGGGGTCAGCACTACTTGTCATGTCCTTGCTGTGGACTTTATCTCTGCAACCTGGTCCACACCATGGCCCAGCTGGTGGTCTCACTGTCAGCTGAGTAGAGGAGGAAGCCAGGAGGCAGAGATGAGTCTTGCATGGCTGACCATGGGACTGGGGTGTCCACCAGGCAGGTCACTGCTGGGTTGCAGGCTGTGGGGTGGACAGAGACCGTGACAGGTAGCTCTGTTCACAGGGCCATCCAGGGACTCATGCAAGGAGAGGGCCATCCTCTGGGACTGCACAACACCCTGAGGTCTCCCACCTGGAGTGCCATGGCAAATCCACTGGCCAGACATGGTCACTCCACACACACACTGGCCCAAGTCACCTGCCCCATCACCAAGTGTCCCTTCACCCTCCTTCTACTCAGGATGCACCCCTGCCCTGAGGCAGCCCAGCACCTCAGTTGTGGCTTAAGAGCATGAGGCCAGGGTTTGGGGACCTCTGTGTGATGGTTCTTAATCTTCACCTCAGCACCTGAGTGGGTCCAGTGACAGGAACCAAGCAGTCCCTACCCCTCATACCCAGCAGGGGACAGGGAGGGGAAGGCTTCAGGGACACTGTGAGAGGGTAAGTTGGTGCCATGTGGCCTCAATCCTGCCAGGGCTTCTATCGTCCCACTCAGCCGTCCTCCATGGCCACCTTTTCCTCCTCGCCATGGAAGCCTCTTCCGCCTAGACTGCCTTCAGGTGTCAGTGATCTCAAGCTGGGATCCTAGTGGCTCCCAGCACCTCGATTCCAGCACAGCTGTGACCTCAGAAGCCACCACCATGGCACACGGGTGCTGGCGGGTGGTTGTCCCGGAAACCAGCCTGTCATCCTGGCTCTGTGCACTGCTGGGGGTGCCAGGGAATACACATCCAGTGGGGTCCTATGTTCTATCTTCTTGGTGCCTTTTGTCTGGCATGAAAACCTGGGATATCTCGATCCATCTTTTTCTGTAGTGTCTTGTGAAGGGCAGCTCGTGACCAAGGCTCCCTGCCAAAGCAGTTTCCCAACTGCTTCCACCCAACTCACGTGCTGTCCCGTACTCCATCTGCTTTGTGAGTCATTGTGCTTGGCTCTTCCCATGTCTGGGCACTGTGTAACATGGGGTTCCCATAGCCCAAACCCCAGTTTGCTGACAGCCACAGCCCTGCGTTCTGTAAGGCAGCTCCCCTCTTCAGGGTGGCTTCTTCGTCCAGCTGAGTTATGCCTTGGCCACAGACGATGCCGAGATACCCATGTCTGGAACCAAGTTTATTTCTCATGTGTGCTGCAGGTCAGCCTGGGGAGCAACTTCCTCTCCTGGTAGCCTCTTGGGGTGACCTGTGCTACAAGTCCCATGCGGAGGGACTCACTGGCAGGATCAGCTCTGGAGGTCCTGTGCCACCCCTGTCACATAGCCCTACCCACCTACCTGAGGCACGGAAGTGGGGTGTCTGGCAGACAGCTCTGAAGCCCACAGGGAGCTGAGGCCCAAATGTGGGGAAATGTGTATTTTGGAACAGCCAGCACTGGCAGGCAGTGAGGAGGAAGGGTGTTTGTGGGGCCAGGGGTGAGGCTCACAAAGGGGGCTGGGCCTCAGTGGAAAAGACAGCTCAGAGCCAAAACTTGGGATAGGGTGTGTGTGGAACCCCCATGTGGCTGCAGCTGCCCTAAGCCCTGGGTCCAGATAGTGTCCAGAGCCACAGTCGTGCCCAGGGGTCTACACTGTCCAAGTTTCTCATCTACCTCCTCTCTCAGGACCCTACTGGGGGCTTCTTCCCTAAAACCAGAGGCTTTGGACAAAACTAGATGGAATTTCCATGTTAGACAACTGAGAATCACTTGCTAGGTTTCATGCCAGGGGTGAAGGATGAGGCACTCAGCAAACCAAGCTTACCCTTCAAGGACACTGCTGGAGAACAGTTGGGAGAGGACTTCAGCATAGGTAGGTAAAAATCTCAGACATGAGTGGACGGGAGGGGTGAAATAAACTAAGATAGGAATAGACCCCTGTGTAACAAGAACAGATGTCAAAAAAGAAGAAACAAGCCAGAGACCTGGGAAATTTTTAAAAAGGCGTCTATTTAAAAAATGGACACAGTGGAGTGCTTACAGTGATGAGGGTATCGGTGGGCTGGACCCTTCAGATGAAGAGTGCGCAGGGAGATGAGCAAAGCTTTTTTAAAAAAGGAAACTTTGAGTTCAGCAGTTAAGTTTACTTGAGACTTGAGAGGCACAGAGGGGTGTTAAAGCCACACAAAGGCCAGGCCTGCTCAACCTCAACTTTCCTCTTCTGTCCACACCAGGGGCCTTTTCCCAATCCCTTCAGCCCGAAAGAGTCCCAGCCTCGCCTTGTTAGCTGTTTTCTTCTCTGCCTCCCCTGCCAGCCTGAGCCAGGGGAGGTGGCCTTGCCCTTGAAAGCCACCTAACTTGGCTCCCACAGGGCCAGTGTCCCTACCAAAGATTGTTCTTTTCTTTTTCTTTCTTTTTTTTTTAATCGGTCCTGGGGATCGAACTCACGACCACCTGCTTGCAAGGCAGGTGGTTATGCTGCTGAGCTAAATCCCCAGCCCTTCTTTTTTGTTTTTTGAGACAGAGTTTTACTAGGTAGCCCAGGCCAGCCTCAAAATTACAGCAATCCTCCTGCCTCAGCCTCCTAAGGGCTGGAATTGCAAATGTGCCACCATGTGCAGCATGAACACTGTTACTTGTACCAGGAAGATCTGATGTCAGCTACTAAGGCTACTTCCCCTGCTCCTACTGACTCTTTTTAAATAATCACCTGATCAGACACTGAGAGCATTAAAACCCAGATGAAATGACAGCAGGACCTGCCAGCTCTACATGGAGCATGGCCAGGGTGTGGGCAGAGCTGCCAGGCTGGCAAGGATCGGAGCTGGCCCTTAGCAGTCTGGGCCAAGTGCTCTGGAGACCTTGGCCACTCCCCCAGACCCAGAAAGTCCTCTGCACGTTCACAGTCAGAGCAAACAGACCTCACAAGCCGATGCAGGGAACAGCCCGCCTCTGGACACGCCCCACTCTGGAAGAGGAGGCCGCTCTACATTCGTAGTGAAATCCAAAGCCACATTACAGCTCCAGAAGAGTTAGGCTAAAAATTCCCACGAGGACCACGTGGTCTTTCTATAATGGGGAAGAGATCCCATGTTTAAACTGTCCCCCAAAGAGCCCTTCCTCTGCCGCTGCAGGTGAAGTGCGGCCCCTCGTTCTCCCTGCCCCATGCAGCCCTGAGCCATCGCCTGCTCTCCCAGGCACTCCCAGGAGACCTGCTTCTGGGGACAACAGCAACTCACTGTGACATTTCAAGCATGGCTTGACCCTTGAGCCTTTGGGGACTGCCCCGGGGGAGCCCCTTTTGCTTTCCCTGGAGAACTGACCCAGACAGCCCTGTCACTGCCTTCCTACAAAGATCACTTCAGGTGGAACCAGTGGGCTGGGAAGGGGAGACAGCTGAGCGTCCAGGACCCCCCTCCACTACACCCACCACAGGGCTCCTCAGGACAGGCTGTGCTGGCAGAACTGACCACACCCAGAATTCCAGGAGTGTGATTGTCCGGACTGCCCCCACGGCCCTGCACTGCTGTCCCGCAGACACAACCATGGGCGCTGCAGACCAGGAAACAGGCTCAGCACACTTGCTGGGCAGGGCCAGGTGACCTTTGCTTCAAAGCACTGGGACTCTGTGGAGTCTGGGCTGCCTCAGCAAAGGTTCCTCTTAGACCTGCTGGGTCATCAGGCTCCTGCCCAGATGTGTGTGGCAGCAGCTGGTCCTATGAAGCCAGGACCTCCTAAGAAGTGAGGTCCCTTATGGTGAAGACAGCTCCTCCCACTACCACCCCTTCACCTCATAAAAATAAGAGAGACAGAGACAGAGACAGAGAGACAAAGAGATCTTAGACATGAGGCCTTTCTGAGGGACAGGGCCAGATATCACATCCATTCAGGAACCAGCCAACACCGGCTGGGACTGGGTAGCTTTTACCATTGTGTGGGCCTAAACTGCCACATGTGCCAGGCCTGCAAATGTAACTGTGATCATGCCCAATGCATTGACATGGCAGAGTTTTTCTGCTGCTTTGTCCCCTATGCGTCTTCAATAGGCCAGGGGCCAGGGAAGGCCTGTCTTCCAGTCCTGCTGGGCTTCTGGGGTTCTACGTCCACCAGCACCTCTCCAGCACCCACAACTCTGTCCTTTGTGACTCGTAAGACATCACCAAGCATCTTCTAAAAACCAAATCTCTCTCCACCTCCACTGCCTCAGACTCAGGACTTCTGGGCTTCCTCACTGAGACCAGCCTCCAGGCTTATCTCTGCTGAGCTCTCTGGGGATACCCGCCCCCTTCACTCGCTCTAAAGCCATCAGGGCCTGGAGGATGTGGCTGCCTGCTCCTTCCGGAAAGGGCCTACTGCTCCCTGTACATGTCTAGTCCTGTCTCACCCCTGGGGCCTGCAGGGCTCCTACAGTGCAGCCACAAGTACTCTGGTACTCCTGGGCAAAAGGCATGGCTACCTTGGAGCGTAAGTAAATTTTATCATCAAGGTGCATAAATGAATTTTGTCATCAAGGAGCATAAATGTGGGTCTATCAGATCCTTGTGTATTTTTTAGAATATTTCTATTGTTGAATTATTAATTTTAATTTCATGAGTTCTATTATATTAGACAATGAATACTTAAGAGGAAACAAATCACAAAAATAAACTACTGAGTTTTCAATATTTATTGAGTTTATTAAAAAAGCATTAAAATTTCTGCACCAACTGGTATTTGGTATACAAAATCTAAAAAAGAACATCAGAAATAAATTTCCATATGAATTACAATTAAAATACCAATAGCACTCTACAAAAAAAATCATCTTAGAGCCAGGGGTTTAGCTCAGTGGTACAAGTGCCTGCTTGGCAAGTACAAAGTCGTGAGTTCAATCCCTGGTACCAAAAAATATATAAATAAAAATTTAAAAAAAATTTTTTTAAATCATCTTTTCTTCAGAAATCACACCTAAGGCAACTGCACATGTGACAACAGCATGATCCATACACACACGTGGCTTACACTGCCAGCACATGTGGCCTTGTGGGAGGACATACTTGACACCTTGGTGATCCTGCTGTTTTGTCAGGAGGTTCTTATTATATCACACAGTGGACAGTTAACAGTAACATAAAATATCAATAAAAATCATTAAATTCTTAGTATGTACTGTGCATTTAGAATGGACAACAACATTTCCCTATCAACTGTGTACTTGCTTACAAAACCTAAAAAATAACATCAGAAATAAATTCCTATATGAACTACGATGAAAATACCAATATAACTCTATCACAAAAATAAGCTTCGCTTCAACTGTTACTCTCAGGGCAGTCTTCACACATCACACCTGCCTGTCCCATGCAGGCGTCTCAGTTACACTGACAGCACGTGTGCTTGGCCTTCTTTTCCTACATAACAGTCTTGCACCTCTCTTCTCTTCCTGCTTTGTCAGGAGCGTCCTACTCTATTTATGGTACAACATGCTTAAAAACCTAAAAGATAACATCAAAGATAAAGTCCTATGTGAACTATAATGCAAATGCAAACAAAAGTCTACCATAGAAATAAGCTTTGTTTCAACTGTCACATCCAAGGCATCTTCACACATGACAACTGCATGTTCCATGCATAAGTATTGCTTACACTGACAGAACTATATGTTTTGTTTTCCTGCACATTCTTGTAGGGCACAGTTGACATCTTTTTTGTCTTCCTGTTGTCATAGCAGGTCTTCGTGATGCTGCACCTGCCTGTTCACCTGTCAGCTCACCAGTGTGCTACACAATTTTATTGCATAGTTTTGTGGGCAGAAACATTGTTTTTCTCTGCTGTAAATGATCTCTTGTGAGCTCCTATCCAATCCTCTTAGAAAATGTCTCTATGATATTTTGCACTTATTTTCTTTGTAAGCTATCACACTTTTTTATGCCACACATATTTAGGATCAAGTAAAACACAACCATTGGACAATGCTTTGTGTTTCAAGTGATATCACAGTTGCTGCATAACTCATCATCTGTTCCACATTTAGTTTTGTTGCTGAAAGTTTCCATCTTAGGCTCCCATTTTGCCAAAGTTTCCCTGTTGATATTTTTATCATGGTGAAATGTACACATCAGCAGTAGCAGTTTGCTTTTCTTTGCTATATAGGAGGCCAGTGTTTCTGAAATTCAAAGACTGAACTATACAATTCTCTGTTTTGAAATTGCAATACTTCATTGGTAATTTCTGCTTTGTTCCTGTGTACAGTTCCTGCACTGGTCAACTTGTGCTGTTGTCATATGTAACACCAGTTGGAAACGAGTAAACCAACTGTTCAATGTCACATTCTGTTTAGTTTGGGAGATGGGAACAACAAGTTTGTTCACAACATTATTCATTTTATTTGTATATGAATAAGGACCTGATAGCTGTGCTCCAGGATAAATGTCTAAATTGAAAGCATAATAAGTCTTTGCATCTACAAGGGCATACATTTTTTGGCCATATTTTGACCCATCAGTTTTCCATACATCATTTACATTCTTGTGATTATCATAAGAAATCCTTGCTAAATACAGCAGACCCACAAACAGTTGTTCTATCTAGTGAGGTGTCATAATAAACATATATTTGAATATGGAATTTGGTGCATACAGAAAGCTTTACTTGCATTTCAGCCACTATGTATTTCATAGCATCTTGTGGTATTTTCTCTATTACAATTTCCAACACTGAATGGCAGTGCTGGCATTCTGCCCAATATGTTCCACCCCTGCCAAAGCCTTCACTATATTTTTGGACCTAGTTCTAACACTGGATCATTTTATTTGGTTGTGTGACCATTATGTAACATTTCAACTAGTTAAATACATACTCTCGTAACTAATTTCTTCATCATCTGAATCAAGGAGATCTGAATTCTCTGTGTATCAGTCAATTCTTGTCCCATTTCACATAAAGTTAGTCATATGGCCAATGTCAAAGTCATCATTATCCACTCACACACTCGTTATGAAAGCATGTATTTTACCATAATTGATCATCATCATCATCATCATCCATGCATGAGTAATAATGATTCACTTTTGACCTCCAAAATTTTGCAAATCTAGTTTTTCATGTCATTGTACTGAATTGGGTTACTTCTACCAGAAAAAATCAAAAGAAAACTTTTTTTTAAACAAATCCTGGAGTGTTGTGATTCTATTGGACCCTCTGCGATGGTCAGATAAACATATGCAAAAACTGTGCCACAGAGCATAAGGTTAGGTCCAAATCCTGTTTTGGCAGTTCTGTACACGTGCATACTACTTGACATTTATCACATCCAGTGGGTAAACATATATATTGCTTCCACTATCCTTCAGGGAAAGGTACTTAGACACACAGCTGTCTAGTATAACACTAAAGTACAAATTTACAGTACAAAATTAAGGGATGGGTCTGCTGGATCCAGGATTAACCCTCAAAAGTTTAAGTGAGCATTGGCCTTGGTGACTTTCTTCCAAGAATAGAATGTGGTGGGAACAGCTTATGGTCTGAGGGAGCTCATAAAACATACTTTCCCTTCCTCTTGCATACCTACCTCAGGAGAGTCCCATTGCCATGTGAAATCACTCACACAGCCTCATGGGAGTCCAGCCTTCATGGAAGGCTTCATGTCAGTTTGGAATGGATCTTCCAGCTGCAATCAAGCTTCCAGATAAATTTGTGGCTGGCTTGACATCCTAGAGACCTTAAGCCAAAGCTACCCATAAGCTATTCCCAATCTCCTGGTCAACAGAAGCCGTGAGATGCTGCTGGCAGTTTTAAGCCACTAAGTTTTGGGGTGACTTGTTATAATATGGGATGTCCACCAGCCTGTCTTACTAAATGATAGATTCAAAGTTACTCGAACAGCAAGTCCCAGCTACAGGATCCAGAGATGAGCTACATGGCCTGATCAACTCAAGGCTCAGTGGTATAACCGGAAATGCACATTCTTCCTATCTTCTGTCCTTAGTTCTCAGCCTCTGGCTTCTCCCCATATGGTCATAAGGCAATTGCATCAGTTACTAGCATTCCATCTGCACATGCAGAGACTTACCCTTAGTCTTCTGCAGACTGGGGAGCCTTCCCTAAAATCTCCAGGTTGCTTATGCTTCACTGCCCAGAGCTAGGGCACATGATCCTTTCTGAACTTCTGACCTTGGAGCCAGGATGATGTCAGACTCCTAGGATGGAACATGGCAGCCTGCCAAATGAGGGTTTTGCTCTTGGACTGGTGCATATCCCCTCTTCACCACCAGCTGTTGCTGCCCTCCCTTCCTTGATGGGGAGACCTTGGCTCTCTCCTCCCTAAGGGTGGCTTTGCCACTTATTTCCCCCTCCTCACTCTCATCTAAATGCAATGTGCAAACAGGACAACAGTTTCCAGTCTCTGTGGCCCCATGAGAATACAACAAGCAGCACAAAGAAGTGCCCAGTTATTGCTCACTGATCAGTGGAGATATGGGAGTTCAGATGAGGAACCCCTGAGTGGAGAAGTCACAGAACACTCCCTTGAAAAACAATGACAGCCCTCCAGGCAGAACAAGTAGGGTTAATATGCCACAGGAAGTGGTCAAATGTGTTTCAGACACACTTCTTTGTTGGGAGTACAAATGCCATGGAGACTGATACAGCCTGAACTACTCTCATTTTGCAACCCTCAAGCAACACCATCCCATGGCTGTGCTGTTCTTTTCATGAAGGTGTAATGTTTTTAGACTTTAAATAGCTACCTTGACCCTGGAACCCACCACTGTGCTAACTTATCAAGAACAGGATGCTTCTGTATCCCTTATCTCACTACCCTAGGGCTTCCTATCCATTCCCCACACTTCAGAAGCTAGGACCCCATTGTACGCATTGCTGGAGGGGAGCCCTGGAAAGCAGTGGGGATGCCCTTCAAATTGAGTGAGGAGGCATTTCTGCAACCTGGAGTAGCAGATGGGCCCACAGGGCTATAGGGTAATAGGGAAGGTGAATGCGAGATGCCATAACATCTTCTCTGGCTGAAGTACAACCAGTGCTGGCTCTCACACCAGGTTGTCTCTAAAATACCCCACAACTCTCATGTGTTTGGATAATATAGATATTCATCAATGAATCCATCGACAAGTTCACAGCCGAACGTGTTATTAGGTGGGGCTTGGTTGGAGTTGGGTCACTAGGGCATGAGGAGGGTGTGTTCTTGTTTATGGCTCCTGGATTTGGTCTTCCTGGCTGCCTTGACATGACCACCTTTCCTCTGCCAGGTCCTTCCATCAGGCCATTTCTGCCTTGCAGATAGCTAAGCTTGGGCTAAATCCCCTCAATTTGTAAGCCAAATAAGCCTCTACTACTTTAGATTGTGCCAGGTATTTTTTCTCTGCAATGGAAAACTAATACTTACCCATCTTGTAGGTATGAGCTGCTGCCTAGCTAACACCTGACAAACAGCTGATTTAGTTCTGGGGATGCGCCCAGTCCTGAACATGGATGTTGCCACAGGAAGCTGCTTGCTCTCCTGAGCTTGTTAGTATGAGTGTGTGTGTGGCACATTAAAAGCCCTGATGAGTCTGGATCCCAGGCTAGTACCACCTGCTGCTAGCGAACCCTACTTGTTCCCGGTTGTGAACAACCAGCAGCCAACAAGAACAAATTTGTCTTAATCATCAGGACCCTCAAAGCAAAGTGCAGGCCCTAACAAATTCCTCACGGTTATAGTGTGGCTGCCAGCCTGTCAAGGAGTCAGAATTATTTTCTGGAAGAGTTAGCACCATGGAGTGCTCAGGACAAAACATCCTAGAACGAGGCGTCAGACTGTGCAATCATTTCCTTTCTAGAACCTCAGCAAGGAGTATCCTTTGCTCAAACTGGGGAACTAAGGCCTAGTGGGGTCAAAGCGGCACAGCATCATGCCACCTGGACCAAATGTGACTAAAGCAGACCCTGCCCAAGCACGCACAAGGTTAAGAGGAGAGGCTTCTGGACCAGGTTCAGTTTTTTTTCTAGAAGTAAGGACTTGCCTACCTAACTGTAGAAAATAGTTTCGTTCTGAGCACTCTTCATATCCCAAGGCCAAGTAAAAGTGGCCTGATGAGAAATAGCTGAGCAGCATTAACGGGTGGCAAGCAGCTGTCACTAGAAGGGTGGGCCCCTTTTCCTTCCCGCTTCAAAGAAGCAGGCTTGGAAGTGCAGGTAGAAAACATGCCTCGGGCTGGTCAGGCTCCTTTCTGAAAACGGGTAAGGACTGCTTCCCGCAGCTACAGTGAATCCTCTAGCAGATCCTGATGTTAGCGTCGTCACCGCCTTGTGGCCATGGCGACAAAACGCACGCTCTGGCTTAACCCTGCTTTCATTTAGGATCCACAGCAGCCGACCAAAAATTGCCTGGGGAGAAATGCCTAGGCCGGCAGGGCCCAACCCAGCGTCCCCGTTCCTTAGATTTCTCTCCTGAGGCAGGCCTATTCCTCAAACTCCAACACAAGCATATGAGTGGGAGGGGGGCAGCCCTTAATAACTAGCAAGTAAATATTTCATAGCGAATCTCTCGTCATTTCCTCCCCAACATGGCCGAGAAAGCAGCTTCCTAACGCTGGAAAAGAGAAGCATTCTGGGAGGAGAGATGCGTTCTGGGAGCGACGCTGCATACTGGGATATGTAGTTCAAGGTGCCACCGCGCTCCAGGGGCCTTTTTAGGCCTCTGCAGCTGCAAAAACTGGACTTCCTAGAGCGGTTCTATTTCAACCGTCCAGAGGACAATAATATCCTAGGACACTAGTAGGCCCTACCATCCCCACAAGGAGAAATATAGTGCACGGGGGAGGGGGACATTGGAGACGATGCAGCCTCGCGAGAGCCGAGCCAGGAAGTCCCGCCTCAGACCCGGAAGGCGGTCTCAGACTGATGTGTTATTGGGCCGCTGTGTCGTGTGACAGGAACGACGGGCCTGGTTGGCTGCGCTACGGGGTGGGCGGGCTAGGTCGACAGTGGCTGCAGGTCTTTTAGACGAGGCTCCGAGACAGCGGCTTGCCGCGGCCTCGCCCTCCCTCCCCGCTGTAACCGAGTCCACGGGCTGCAGATGGGAGACCAGGACACCAACGATGCGGGCGGCCCGGGTCCAGGAGCCGGCGCGGGAGCTCTTCCGGGACGCCGCATTCCCCGCCTCGGAGTCCTCGCTGTTCTTCAATTTGTCCACGCCGCTGGCCCAGTTTCGGGAGGACATCACATGGAGGCGGCCCCAGGTGGGGCCGAGCGCGGGTCTCCTCGCCGAGCCGGGTGGGCAGGCGGGTATTCGGAATTCGAGGCCTGCAGCCAGGCCTTCAGGTGGGCTTCCGGGAACCCAGGCACCCCGCCCCCTCGCATAGCTCAAGTTTAGTTGCCTATCCTAAGGCTGCAGACCAGAGGGGCTCTTTCAGGAGATAGCTCGTTTCCCTGAGGTGTGCAGTTGAAGAATTTGTCCCGGATTATTTGTAGTAAAATATCCTAAGACCAAAGTAAGAACATTAATTAGTAGGAAATTGTTCTTTTATGCAGTGGAGGAGAATAATCCAAGACCTGATTCCTGGATTGACCCTGCCACATTAGTTTGGGCGCATATAAGTTCAGTGTATTGGGACCAATTCTTTTCATGGTCTTTGATTTTGCTGTAAATTTGTCCCAAAAGGACTCAACGTTTTGAGCGCTCACTAGAGATGACACAGAACAGAAGTTGGAATCATTATGGTTAACTGGACCATGTTGAAAAGTGGAGTGGCTGACCTTACACGTGGCCGGGGAGCTGAGTAGGCTGAACTGCATGTTAGAAAATAGGTAGAAAAGTTGGGATCACCAACAGTTTCCAGATCACGTGACTAATTAGACTCAGATGTATTGAATTGAGGATTTGTTTGATACAGAGGCTCAAGGCACTTAACAGGCACAAATCAGCCCCACTTGACTGCTCTGTGAAAAGTGTCTGCACCTGGCTTCCAGTCTGGCTCCCTCTTCTGGCCACAAGTAGTTCCGATGCATTGTTTTGTTCCTTGTGTGCGGTCTTCAATGCCGGTGAGGTTCCCCAGCTCTTCCTGTAGGCCAGGCTGAGCCTGCAAAGCTAAGCAGTGGTACAAGTTCAGTACCGAACCTTGTGTACCTGATTCATTGAAAATTTAAATGACAAAGAGATTCCCGGGCTTAGTGCTTTCTTGATATTTTTAGATGTGGTGTATTTGCAGAATGAGACCGCCCAGGGAGTGTGTTACGGTGTAGTCCTGGATGGCCACCCACCTTTAAAACAGCCAGAAGTGCTTGACTCTGGCAGCTGGGGGGGCTTTGTGAAGCTTCCTGGTTTCCCTGGACAACACTGCAGGGCCTGAAAGGAGGCATAGGGTAGAGCTTGAAAAGCCCTGTAGACCATGCCGTTGCCATTGGGTTTTATTTACTTAAAAATGAGTTTTAGGTGCAGTAAGAGTGCAGTCAGTTTTTGATAGAAAGCTGATTCTGTTGGAATTAATGTTTTAAAACTCTCACTTAGGGATCTGAGCAGAGAACGACAGCAATGACGTTAAATATTTGTAACTTTTTATTCAGTGAATATTCTTTAGTATTTTAACCTGTGAGTGCATCATCTACTTATAATAACAGTAGGAAACAAGGAAAGGACAGTGGGAGAGGAAGAAGCTCACACATGTTAGTAGGTGTCGAACAGGTGTGCAGGTGGCCCTTGCACTGGCCCTGGGGAAGGGCAATGGCTCTGGTCAGCATAACTGCTGTCGGGCTCGGCTTTGGAGGAGACTGGTCGGAGAACATCCTGAGGGGGTAACCGGCCTTAGTGCTGATAGGAAAAATGAAGATAAAGGTGGAATCAAGAGTGACACTTCCATCCATTGCCTAGTGCCAGCTGTGCCATGGTCCCAGGGTGGTGCCCTGTGCTTTGAAGTCAAATTTGCCCCCAACCCGTATGTTCAGGTAGACCTGTTAGGCAGGAAGAGCCAGGCTAGAGGCCTTTCTCTGGGCATTGGAGTCTTATCCTGAGAGAGCATCTCAGGGACGGAGGGTGGGTAGAGAGGGAGCTGGGGCTGATGCCGGAGGAGCCCTAAGGTGTGTGAGGCAAGCAGATTCCCTGACAGGTAGGCTTGAGAAACCACTACTAGTGAGAGGAGAGGACAGAAGGAACACGCAAATCATGGAAACTGAGATGCCCATTGGAATTGTGTGTGTGTGTGTGTGTGTGTGTGTGTGTGTGTGTGTGTGTGTGAGATGCTGATATGGATCCCAGGGCGGCATGCATGCCAGGCAAGTGCTCCACCACTAGGCCACATTCCCAGCCTTTTAAAGTTTTTATTTTGACACAGCTCTCACCAAGTTGCCTGGGCTAAGATTGAATGTGCAGCCCTCCTGCCTCAGCTTTCGTGGATCACAGGGGTGTGCTGCCGCACCTGGCTCCTGCTTGGTTTTATGCCATGGAGGAGACACTAGTGGAGCCTGCTTGAGGCCTGATGGATCCAAAGCTCAGGGGCCTATGTGGAGAGTGGAGGGAGGGCAGAAATGGGGGCAGTGGTTCTTCCGATAAGGTCATCAGCAAAGGGCAATTTAGAAGGGACGTGGTACCCGTTAGTGACGTCTTCAGCAGGTGAGAAGAGTCACTCTTCTGCCCTTATGCTGGGATCTGCTCTGGGTGTTATGGAGGAACCCAGTTCTAGGCCTAGTGAAGGTCTGGTCCAGGAGTTCCTGGTGGAGCAGGAGTCGAAGTTGGTAGCCCAGGGGAGCACAGTGTTCTGCGGGGATCCGGAAAGAGGAAAAGCTGAGATAGCTGCAGGGTATGGGAAACTGACCCTCAAAGAAGGACAGTGAGATTTCCAGCAGGCTCCACAGGACCCATTTGAGGTTTGCCATCCTGTATTTATAAAATGAGACTGTTTCAAGAGGAGGACACATTAGGCTTTGTCTAGAGATGGGGGCTTTGCCTCTAGGGGACCCCTGACTGGGCAGGTGGGGCTGAAGGGTACCAGCCTTGGAGGCCTGCTCCTTCCCCTCCTCCCTTGGGTTAGGAAGCTCAGGTGACCAGAAAGCTCCTCCCAGCTCATGGCCTGGGTTTCACATCCTTATCTTGCAGGTTAGTCATCGGGCCTGGTCTGATGCTGAGTGATTTTCTTTATCTCAGGAAATTTGTACGGCGCCCAGGCTGTTTCCAGATAACCAACGGGAAGGACAGGTGAAACAAGGGCTGCTGGGTGACTGCTGGTTCCTGTGTGCCTGCGCTGCCCTGCAGAAGAGTCGGCACCTCTTAGACCGGGTAAGGAGTAACCTTCGCCCAAGATACTGGGGTGGGGGGCTGCTTCTTTTACCTGTAGAGTATAGTCAGTGCTTTTTGCACTGAGGGTCTGGGACTGCTATAGCCGCACAGCCTGCTCAGTGTGAAGCTTGAGAACTCCAGGACAGCAGCTGAGACCCCCTGTCCTGCCTGTGGAGGGGCCTGTGAGAGGCTCTCTGCCCTGTTTGACTTTCCTATGAGCCTTGGCTTCTCCAAGTGCGCAGAGCCATGCATTTGGGAAAAATAGGCAAGCTCGCGAGGTGTCCCTGTTGCTGGTTTCACATGTGTCCTTAGCTACTTTTTGAGGTTGTTCTGTTTGCAAGTTTTAAATATAAGTAGGCAGAAGGTAGTTGAAACTGCTGATGCAGGCAGCCACTTCAGAGAGACGCCTCCATGCCTTCTCCCTCCCTAGCAGTGGCTGTTGTAGGTGTGACCTGTTGCAGGGTAGTCCCCTGCAGCACCTCTGCTGTGTCCTGGTCACTGCCTCACCTCACAGCCTTGCTAGCTGTGACCCTCTTTGCAAATGAGAATGCTGACCCTGTGGTTGTTATGTTCCCCGCTCTTGAGTGGTGGAGCCACCCCAAGTGACCCCTACTGGGTCAGAGTGAAACCCCCACAGGAATTCAGGTGGACACAGTGGCCCAGCAACTGACTGGTATGGGCAGCAGGCAGGGCTGCTAGACCATAGGATTCGCTGTTTGCAGCCAGCTCTATGGAGGATTGGGTGACTCCTGCCTTCCAAAGTCACCATGGTTTTGGTTTTGGGTCAAAAGGAAAAAAAAAGCTTTGGGAATCAAAGTGTGATATTAAAATACTTAAGTGAAATGCCTCTGAACTTTGGGTCCAGCTACTGCATTTGCTGTGAATCAGACAGTGAGAGCCTTTTGCACTCAACAGGGCCATGGAGTGCTTCCGTGGCTTTTCGGACTGTAAGTGACGTCTCACGCTCTCTTTCTGCCCCTTCCCTGTGCATGGTAGGTCTTCCCTCCAGGACAGCCAAGTTGGTCCGATCAGACGTACCGTGGCCTCTTCATCTGTCGGATCTGGCAGTTTGGACACTGGGAGGAGGTGACCATAGATGACCGTCTGCCTTGTCTTGCAGGGAGACTCTGCTTCTCCCGGTGCCAGAGAGAGGATGTGTTCTGGCTTCCCTTACTGGAAAAGGTCTATGCCAAGTACGTGTGCTGTGTGGTGGTGATGGAGCCAACCTGGGCAGTCTCTTGCCTTGGGCTGCCCTGACCCAGGGCCAGCTGCAATGCCACCTGTTCATCCTTGGACTGCGGCAGCCAGTCCTGAGGTGCAGATGCACCCCTCACCCCTTGCCCTCCCTCGTGTCACAGTCCAGCCCGAACATCAGCTCCATCAAAGAGGACACTCATGTCCTCCCTCACTTGATCCAGCCACCAGAAGACACTTCTGTGTCCATGTCCATAGACCTCTGGGACAGGCGGTCTGTGCCTACCTGGGGAGGTGGGAGCTCAGTGGGAACCCCCTCCTCGCTTCCTTGAGCTCCTACTGGGGACTCCAGAGCCATGGGTGCCCATGAGCTTGGGGGTGAGGGAGAGGGCTGTGCATAAAGAGCCTCTGCTCCCCTCTTGCCGTGCCTGCAGGCCACCCTGGAGACAGGCAGGCTGTTGAATGTGGCCTTTGCAGGGGAGGCTAAGTCTAGGTTGGTAAAGAACTTTATAGGGGACAGGGAGGGAACTTGAGGGCCCAGAAGCCAAGCTGGAGTAGGCACAGCTCACCATTTTGTGCTTGTGGCACTCCAGGGTACATGGGTCCTACGAACACCTGTGGGCAGGACAGGTGGCCGACGCTCTGGTGGACCTCACTGGGGGCCTGGCAGAAAGGTGGAACCTGAAGGACCTGGCCGGAACCAGTGGACGGCAGGACAGGCCTGTGAGCAGTCAGGAGCTCAGGACCTGTCGGCAGATGCTGCGCCTGAAAGACCGGTGTCTGATCAGCTGCTCAGTACTCAGCCCCAGAGCAGGTGAGGCGAGGCTGGGCCCGCACCTTGCCCTAGACTACCCACCACTCGATGTCTGGACAAAGGAGGGAGGAGGAAATCTGCCCTAGGCTGGGTGCTGGGGCTGTACCCTTCCTGTTTTGTTGTCCTTCACCTGAGGGCGCTGACCCTGCTGTCCTTTCTTAGAGGGAGGCAGGATGCATATACTGTGGTTGCTGTCACACAAGTGGCCTGGCAGCTGCTGGGCCTGAGACTGTTGAGATCTCTGTCCTGGCCGAGCTGGCAGAATCCAATCCCATGTTTCATTGTTGTGCAGTTCATAAACATCTGTGCAGAAAAGTTTGTTTACCAAAAAGAAAGGAAAAAAAATCACTCAACTGCATCCACTTTGGTTGTTTAGTGTATTTTCTCAGCTTTTTCATGAGGGCACGTGCGTTTTCCGTTTTCCTGTAAACTATCTCCTATGCAGTTATGTGAGCTTTGTTCATGCTTTATTTTGTGGGTTGAGCCACCTGAGTTTCCTTAGTCCTTCCTGTAATGTTAGATATTTAAAGTTTTGATAATTATAAATAATACTGCACTGAGGATTTTTATAAATTTTTTATAGTTAAGATTGTTTTCATAGTATCTTGGTGAAAAATGTGAACATCAAAATAAATGGGAACATGTTGGCTTTCACAGTGCCCTGCCAGTGTGTGTCACAGGCTGGCAAAGCTCTGGTGTGGGCTGTTACAGGCAGATTCTGCCACAGGAGGGGAGACCCACGGGGTGTATGTTCCCCACTGAGCCCTGATCATGCCTCCTGGCACACAGGGCCCCCTGTGTCTCTCCTGAGGAATGCAGAAAGTTGCCATTGAGCACCAGCTCCCAAAATTGTTGGTCCTGGGCCACTCCCATGCCCCTGTCCAGTCCCCACTGTGGTAATCAGGGCTGAGGATGTGGGGGACACCAGGCGTGGCTTCTGCATGAAACATCAAAGTCACCTCTGGGTTCCTACCCCTCTCTGGGCCCCCCTCCTTTGTCAAACCTGTGCTGTGGTGCATGCTGGCCCATGTCTACTTGTCTTGAAGTCTCTGGCCAGACCACACTGCCTCCCAGGTCCTAGTCCTCTGCCCCACCCAGCTCTACTTCAAAAGTCATTTAGTTCTTGGCAGTTGTAGGCACATCAGGGACAGCATTGGCCTGCGCCTGGACCCTGAACTGACATGGTGGCACCTGAGGCCTGAAAGAGAAGTGCCCAGCACAGTGCCAGGCCCCAGGGCAGAAATGAGGCCCTGGTCCTTGGCCTTTGGTATGGTGCAGTAGACTGACCCAGGATGCCACTAACCACCTGTACTTGGAAACGGAGCTGCCCCACTTGGGGACCAGTGGCCTCTGAGCCTCGCAGGGTGGGTTGGGTGTGTCCTGGGCAAGGAGACAGAAATCCACTGTCCTCTCAGTCTGCTTCATGCTGCTGTCCTTGTACAGGTGCCAGTGTGCTGGGGGAGTTCCACGCCTTCATTGTCTCTGACCTGCAGGAGCTTCAGGGTCGGGCCGGTCGGGCCATCCTCCTGCTGCGCATTCTGAACCCCTGGGGCCGGCAGTGCTGGCAGGGACTCTGGCGAGAAGGGTGAGTGCCCAGAGGCTGGGCATGGGTGAAGGATCCATCTGGACCCTGTGGGTGCCTGGGCTTCCGTATCCATCTGCCTATGCTGTGGTCACTTCTGGGTGCCTGGTTGTCGCAGCACTGCTCCCATTTGGGCCTTGGGCAGTCCTCAGAGGGCTGGAACTATGCACTCAAGGGGGCTCACAGAATGCTATGTGCCCCGCTGTGCTTTGGGGTGAGTGTGGACTTGGGGTGCTGCTGGATCCCTGTGAGGCCTGAGAACTCTACAGTTCTTGGTCTTTGCAGCCCCACAGAGCCCCAGCTCTTCAACATGAGCAACACAGTTGGGACAGGGCCTGTCGTGCAGGTGCCACTTGGAGCAGGGGGAGGTGGGCAGCAGATACACCAGTTTCTGGTCTCCTCTGCCCGTGTAGCTGTCAGATGCTGCCAGCTTTCGGAGAGGCTTTCAGTGCATGGCCCTGCACTGAGGTTCCTTGCAGGGGTGAAGGGTGGAGCCAGCTGGAGCCCACAGACAAGACCAGGCTCCTGTCCCAGCTCCAGGACGGGGAGTTCTGGGTGGAGGAGGAGGAGTTCCTCAGGGAGTTCGATGAGGTCACGATCAGCTACCCCTTCACGGAGGCCGGCCACCTGCAGAGCCTCTACACAGGTAGGCATCAGGTGGGCTCCACCTGCAAAGCTGGGAAACTGCTCAGGCCAATCGGCCACAGGGTGAGCCTGGCCCAGCCTTGGCTGTCCCGGGGCTCATGCATGTGCCCTTCTTCTAGAGAAGACACTGTGCCACGCACAGACCCTGCCTGGCGCCTGGGTCGAGGGGCAGTCAGCGGGAGGCTGCCGGAACAACAGCTGCTTTCCCTCCAACCCCAAGTTCTGGCTGTGGCTGTCGGAACCCAGTGAGGTGTGCGTGGCCGTCCTGCAGAGACCGCAGAGGTGCCTGGCAGGCCAGGCCCGGGTGCTGGGGGGTCACGGTCGTGCCCCTGCCTGTCCCCCAGACAAGGACTACCAGGCTGTGGGCCTACACATCTGGAAGGTAACTGCCCACTAGCCCTGCATCCATACCAGGGTAGTCTCATCCTGGTTGATGTCAGGCGCTCACCCTTGCAGCGCCCCACATAGCACCCCTGGGTCCAAGGTCTCAAACTCGTTTCCTGGAGTGTCATTGGCAGTCTGAGGCCATGGCTGGCAGGAGGCCACCCACAAGCCCCACTGGCTTCTCCCTGGACCATGAAGGTGGAGCCACTCTGGAGTGGAGCCCCTGTGACTTCAGAGGTCTCCCCACCTCTCCTAGCCCCATCCCCTGATCTTGGGAGGGCACTCTGAAGCTGGCCCTTGGCTCACAGTGTCAACTGTTCTTGGAAGAGCCAGTGGAGGTGCCAGAGCGGAGCAGGATCAGATGGCCAGGGCAGAGCTGCAATTACTGTGTATTGTATGTTATGGGGTGTGGTAACCCACACCTCTTTGTGCCTGGTCCTTTCAAGCCCATCCTTCCCATAACAGATGCTGGAAAATGCTTTGCTGGGCAGTTCCTGGGCTGCCCTGGCCCTGAGGTCAGCCGTCAGACACCCCTTTCCCGCAGACCTGGTGCCAGGGCTGTGGCCGCCTCTGAACCTCTGCCTCCCTCGGCAGGTGGAGAAGCGACGGGTCAGCCTGCCCAGGGTCCTATCTGCTCCACCAGTGGCTGGCACTGTGTGCCATGCCTATGATCGAGAGGTGCACCTGCGCTGTGAGCTGTCCCCAGGCCACTATCTGGCCGTTCCCAGCACCTTCCTGAAGGACGTATCAGCACAGTTCCTGCTTCGGGTCTTCTCCACTGGGAAAATGTCCCTCAGGTGAAGGGCCAGCAGGGAGGCAGAGCGGGGACCTTGGTGTGAGGCGAGATTTGTCTGTGCCAGCGCCCTCCTGTGCTTGTTCCTGTAGCAGTGCTGAGAGACCTGCGGCCAAGAGCACTGGCCCCAGAACAACCCTTCCTGCTGGGGAGGTGGAGACCGTGCAGTTGCGCGGCTGCTGGAAGGCTGGCCAGACTGCAGGGGGCAGCAGGAACTTCGCCTCCTATACCCGAAACCCCTGCCTCCCTTTCCTGGTCCCCGAGGGCGCTGGTCCCCGCCGAGTGCGCATCACCCTGCAGCAGCACTGCCAGCTTGGTGACAGCCAGCTTCACCCCATTGGCTTCCACGTCTTCCAGGCAGGCTCCGCAGCAGCAGGGCTGTGGGAGGTACTAGAGGCCAGAGGTCACAGGTGCTGGGTCCCATGACAACAGCGGTGTCCTGGGCTGGGGATCTGGAGGGACTTTCTGATGGAGATGGCTCTGTGCCTTTGGGAGCGTGGCCTGTGCATCCCAGAGCTGGGAGGAGACAGGATCTTGACCAGGCTGCCTGGCCAGGGAATTGGCACTGGTCCATCTGTGCTTGGGCGTGGCCTGACACCGTGATCACCTGACGGAGGCTACTTGGCCTTGTCAAGGAGCTGAGAACTGTGTTAGGGTCTGGGGTTCCCCTGAGATGTGGGTGGGCAGGCATCAGGACCATGGAACCCAGGCAGACCATGCCAGGCAGCTGTTGCCCAGAAGAAGAGCAGGCCATGCCACCCACCCCATATAGCTCCTCAGGCTGACCCACTCTTCCCCCAGGTCCCAGAGGGTGGCGAGAGTCAGGACATGAGGTCGCTGCTGCTCCAGGAGCCGCTGCTGAGCTGCGTGCCGCACCGCTATGCCCAGGAGGTGAGCCGGCTCTGCCTGCTGGCCGCTGGCACCTATAAGGTTGTGCCCTCTACCTACCTGCCTGATGCAGAAGGTGCCTTCACAGTTACCATCGCCACCAGAGTAGACAGGTACAGCCCAGGCCTGGGGCAGTCAGTGGGGGACCTCCCTGCCTCAGCGCTTCTCCCTTCCCCTTCGGCTCTCCCCATTCTGGGTACTCGGATATCCTGGTGGAGACCAGCAGTGGGCCCTGTGCCTTGGGGTCCTTGCAGGTTGCAGCCAAGGAGGGAGCATGGTGGGGGTGGCTGGAGGCATAGGCACTCTGCCCAGGACCGGCTGGGTGACCAGCACGCTGCTTCCCACAGGCGCTCCATCCACAGCCAGGAGGTGCTGGGCCACTTCCTCCAGGAGGTGCGTGTGCGGGCCCCACCTGCTTCCCCTGCTACTTCCCCATCCACCCTTCCTGTGGCCTGTGCCTGGCACGCATGTGCTGTGCTCTACCTTACGGCAGCCACGTGGCAGGGTTGAAGGGTGGCTTCTGGGAAGGCGCGTATGGCTGTGAACCAAGCCCTGGCTCTTCCCCTTCCCTCACAGGTCTCCGTTATGGCGGTGATGAAAGCCTGACGACGCCATGTGCCAGCCCGGTGGCCGGGGCAGCCATCTTAGGTCCCATGGCACTTGGTTCTGAGCCCAGCCCTCGGCTCTGTGGAGTGGCTAGTGACTGGGGCCAAGTGAGGGCCCTTCCTGCAGAGGTGTGACTCTGGGGTCAAGCAGGTACTACTCGAGGGCAAGGGCTCCAGGTAGCAGTACTGCCCGCTGCCCAAGACCAGCCAGACACAGAGCCCCTGGCCTGGTGCTCAAGGCTTCCAGAGCCTGCCCACCATGGCCTCCATTGCCTGCAGACAGAGGCTGTAACCGGGCAGGAACAGGTTGTGGCAGATACTGTTTTAAACTATTTATTACTTAAAATATTTCCAGGATGTGACTATAAATAAATTATGAGCAGTTTATGGAAAGGGCCTGTTCACCAGCCCTGAGGCTGAATCCACTCGGCAGATGTGGGAAGGGACAGTGGTGCAAAGATGGTGGGGCCAGCAGGGCTCCGGGATGGGAGGCCCCATGGGGCCTGTCAGACCTTGAGGGGGTGACAGAAGGCTGGGATGGTGAAGGCTGGCCATCGGGATAGACACCGGGTGGGCAGAGGACCCAGGTCTCCAGGCACATGGGCCTGCTGCAGCACCTATGAGTCCCTGGTCCCTGTCTCCCAGCCCGGTCCTGAGCTAAGGAGCCTTGTGGCAGCCTGGCTGGGTGGGAGGATGACACGAACTCCTCTCCAGCTTCTCTTCCTGCCATGTCCCTCAGTCACCATCCGGCTGATACTTTGAGCTGCAGTACCTGCTGTCCTCTGTGTGCCTGCAGCGAGAGAGGCTGGCCCTCTGCATCCTGGGCAGTGATTGCAGGCGGCAGGGCCTGGCCCAGGCTCTCCTGCTTGAGCCTTAAGCTGCTGCTTGCACCAGCACCAGCACCGCCTCACTGAGCCCAGCTCTCCTGAGTCCACTGGCTTCTGCCTGGCCGGAGTCCCTGCATGCTTGGTGCTGACCTGTCATAGGCTGTGCTGTGCTGATGGATCTGGTGTCACACCTGAAGCGACCAGGGACACATTTGGAGCCTGTGATGGTACCTGGATGTCCTTCAGGACACATGAGGCCTTGGGTCTCAGGCTTCTGGGGCCACATTGTCTACTCCTAGGACAAGGGCTCAGACCAGTGGTATGGAGCTCACTGGGCACAGATGAGGTGACTGGAGGGTTGTTGCAAGTACCCTGGAAGGCTGGACACAGTGGAGCAGGTCCTTGTGTGGCTGGGCTGAGCTGCCCCAGGAGGAAGCTTGGGTCATATGGATAGGGTTAGGAGTGATGGCTGGCGAACATCTACTTGTCTCTCCTCCTGGGGTGTGGCCGGTGGAGAGGCCTCAGTACCTGAAGCTCTGGTCACTTGCAGTCCTTCCTTGAAGGCTAGCCCCTTTCCATCAGTGGCTCAGGTGCTATGTGGTCCACAGTAGCTGTACTCTGTTGGTACAGCTACTCCCATGCCTCCAGCCTGCCTGGTGCCTTTTGGTCCCCCAACTCCTGGGATGCCTGTTGTAGTCAGGGTTTACAAGGAGAACAGTTACATACAGGACACAGAATTTATAAATGCAAGTTAAATGCAAGAAGGTGCAGAAAATCCACAGCACTAGAGATCTAGGAAATTCAGCTGAGGGCCTAACTCCCAAGTCCAACTGGAGGCCCAGAACGTGTGACTCACACCAGTCTGTTTTGCGTATCTGCTGGGAAAGCCCAAAGGTCAGGGTGGAAGCTAGAAAGTCTGTGCCAGTAAGTTGAGGGTTCTATGCTGGAGCCAAGAAGTGACACTGCAGGACCAGGGCTGCCCTAAAAAGTACCTTAGCCCCCTGAGCAACATTGAGATCCAGAGCTCCTCCAGCAGTGAGAACAGTTGAGTACATGCAAGGAAGCTAGCATGACAAGCTTCTGGAGATTAAACAGCACACATCTTCCCCTCTAGAACCAGGAAGTGATCAAAGGACCAGAACTCCCCCCAAAGTGAACCTCAGCCACTCTTAGTGACAAGATCCTGAGCTCCTTCGGTGTTAATGGCTAAATTCATATTGGGGAAGCCAGCATGATGAGCTTCTCCAGGAGGACCCACAGCTCCAAACAGCAACACTTAGGAGAACCCACAACACCCCACTGTTCTCCATATCTGTGTTTATGCTGGCATCTTTTCTCTGCCCACTGGGGCTCAGCACCATGCTGATTTGATTCAGCTGGTGTTAAGCTGACCAATTTTTAATCAACAGTGCTCTTTTGGGTCCCCAGCCTTGTCACTGTAGCTGATTCTGGCTTCTGGTGGGCAGAGGCCACCCCTGGCCTCTGCTCTTCAGGGGTCTGGACCCTACCACCCTGACTGTACTAATTCCTGCCATGGTGGTGCCCACTGTCAGCCAGCCTGCAGGACAGCCAGCACTCCTTGAGAGCTGGTGGCGTGACCAGGACTTACTATGAAGGTCACGTACAGCTGTTCTCTGCACCCCCAGCCTTCTGAGCCCTGGCCAGCAGCCCCTTGCTGCCACAAAGGCAGCTTGCTCATGACCGTCATCTGACCTATGTGTCTGAACCTCCAGCAAATTCCTGTCCCTGGCACATTTCAGCTCAATTTGGGAACAAATTAGCCATGGTCTGGACAGGAGCCCATGCCAGTCCACACCAGTGCAAGTCATTGCCAGCAGGCAGTAGGTGGCTCAGACCCAAAACTTTGCTAGAAGCACATGCTGGATCAGTAGGGGCAAGATACCTGGTCAGGAAGGAGGATGTGGGGTCCCCAACTACCCTGGGAGGGGCTATGGGGAGTGCATGGCCCACTGAGGGCTCCATGGAACTGAGGAGCCTGGGCCTAGGGCTTGGTTCTTACCCACTCCTCTATCTTGGCAGCATCTTCAACAACCACCCAGAACAGCTATAGCTGGTCAGGTACAGGCCTTGTGGCTGACACCTGGGCACTCTGGCTGTGCCCTCTGGCTCTTGCAAGATGAGCAGGTGTCCGCTGCAGGTGGCCCTGGGTGATGTTTCCCTCCCAGTATGCACCAGGGTGGAGGTGTACAGACCTGCAGCGGGCTGGAGACCCTGGGCAAGCCCCAGGCTTGCTGTGCCCCACCAGAGACACCACCAGCCCTGTTCCTACTGCATGAAGACCACATCCTCTCTTCCTGGGCCAGCAGGTGGTGCACTTGAGCTGTAGGCCCTAGTTTGCCTCCCCTGGGTAGGCCCAGCACTATCTGCTGGAAGCCTGCTTCTTTTCATGAAGGAGAAAGCAAAAGCATTTCCTCTCCTGGACCCCTAGCTCCATCTAGCTACTGTGCACACCAGGTGGCTTGTAAATTGGCGTAAGCTCAGCTTATCATAAGCTCAGCTTTGGGGCCTGGGCAGCTGGTGGCCTGACATCCTGTGTTCCTGCTGTGTCCTCCCATGGGATAGGGAATGACGGAGCTCTCCAGGATTCCTTCCTGCACTTCTGTCCTCTGACAGCCTGCAGGATCCCTAATAGCCTGCATCACTCTTCTACCCCAGGGCTGCTCTGGACCTTCCCCTGGGAAGGTGGCTTCCTGAGGAGGTTGGCTGTCTCCAAGCCCCTGTACCAGGCAAGGCGCTTGGAACTCTGCAGAACCCTGGAAGGCAGCCTGGCCTTTGTGGTGTTGGGACTGTTTCCAGAACCCAGCCCAGACAGGTTTCCCGGTGACAGCGGCCCTGTCGAGCACTGCAGTGGCGGGAAGTGACAGGGTGGCCAGGCAGGGCAGATCCAGCCTGGCAGGTTGGGTGTGTGTGGGAACACCTGTTTCCCGTCTTCCAGAGACTTTGACCTGCTCCACTGCTCCTACTAGGTGCTACTTCCTGCTTCGTGGAGCTTCGTTCTCCCAGCCTGGTCCATTCCTGCCCCTCTATCCCAGGCCAAGTTCAGCCTTAAAGGCACAGAGCTTCTAGGGTGAGTGTCTCCATCCTGTACCCTGAAAGCAGGAGGTCCCAGGGGGAGGCCAGGGCTGGGCATCGTGGGCAGGAGGTGGGACAGGCAGCAGTGCACAGGCCAGCCGGGTACGGGGATTTTTGATTCTCCACTTATCACTTGCCCAGTGTCCCGCAGTGCCTCATTGGTTTGCAGGAGGTTAACCCTCTGGAAAGCGAGCTGCCAGGGATGGAGTAGACAGCAGGCCCAGTGCCCTGGGGGCTCCCAGGGCTGGGAAGGTTCATACTGTGCGCAGGTGACTTTGCCTCATCGTCACCTTCCAGACCCAGTGGGGACCCTGAGCATGCGGGACCCTCTGGTTCCCCCATCTCACTTCCTACCCTCCCTTAACTGTGAAGACCCTCAGAGCACGTGTGCCACAGCAAGCACACTGTCTGGAGCTGTGGAAGTGGCTGAGACACCTGGTACCCTTGCGGTGGCCGCAGGATGGTCCGCTCACAGGTAATCCAGAGACCACAGGGGACAGGCAGGGAGGAGCAAGTGGGGCTGGGCACCCTGAGCACATACAGAGACATTGGAGGTGCAAGGCGTGGGTCAGTGTGGCCAGAGCCGAGATTGGCCATGCACAGCAGGTGGTGGAGCAGGAGGAGCAGCTTGGACCTACTAAGGGGAGTAGTGAGGACCAGCACTGGGAAGTCAGGTGGCAGGAGGCAGAGGGCACCCCACTTTCCACTTCTTCCTCGGTCTCAGCAGTGTTTCACAACTGTGAGAGCACACTGTACTCTTTCTGCTTTCCCAATGCTTGTAAATGCTGTTGTATTTTTAGTTTTATTGTCCAGGGATTTGTTGCTAGTGCATAAAATGCATTGTTTGGTCTGTCATCTAGTATCTTTTTCTTTTTTTTTCTTTAATTTTATTTAAGGAGGAAAAAAAAGCAGAGAAAGGGTACAAGTTATACAGATTTACAGAAAAAAATAAACAGTAGGAAATCACTAGTTAATGGATTACATATTGTCATCTTAGAAATAATTGTTCAAGTCACAAAGTTAAAGCCTGTAAAGTGGACATTCCAACAGTGAGACTGCAAACAGTTCTGTTCAATGATCCAATAAAACTCAGTGATATCATTTTCTATCTTATACACTTAAACATACATGCAGTTATATCATTTAGAGCACTTTCTTTTCCTCTCTTTTGTACAATGACAATTACACATTTTGGGTTTTGTTACTCCCACAGTTCTTATTACTTTTTTGGAAGGGAGTAAAACCAAATGTGACAGAACATAGTCAATCAAATCAAAAGGGTGGACATAATAGATAATGTAAAAGCATAATACAAGGTGATCAATAATGGTTACCATAATGCCTCCTGCTATCTCTAATAGAATTGCCTATATCATCAGTTATAATAAAATTGAACAAAACAGTAAAGAACAAAACCGACAAAACCAAAACATTGGAGACATTGTAGGTCTTCAAAAGTAGATAAAAGTCATCGAGAATGGGCGTCCTAATGAATCTCACTATCTTCACAGCTGTTGCCTAAACTTTCGAAGCTGGTACTATCAAGCAAAGCAGAATAGGGGGACATCAGTCAAAAACAAGATGGTGAGAGTAATACAGGGCTTTAAATCAAGATAATGGAAAGTCAAAGTGGGTTGCTATAATATATCCTGCTATTTTTATTTTTCCCTTAATTAAAAGGATAAAAATAAAAAAGTAAATAATGGAGTGGAGATTGAGATAAAAGAGGGCATAACAGCAAATCAGCGCAGATCAAAAACGTAACCATTTAAGCAGAATAGTGTTTCACCACAAGATAATCCTGACATAAACGTAGTTACCATATTGTCTCTTTCCTTGAAATCCTTGAGTACAACTTCGTATATTGTAGCATTAAATATATCAAAACAATGTAAAACCATTTAAGAGAATGATAGTATTACAGGGTATTTAGAATCAACTAACAGAAAATGAACAATGGTTTCTGTATAATCTCCTTGTCTTTAAAAGTTTTTGCTTATACTATCGTACATAATAAAATCCAATAAGATACAACTTGTTTAGACCAACGGAAACAGAAGAACAAAAGTTTGATGAGACTTCAAAACAAGATGATAGTAAATCAGTATTACCTATTAAGACGTCATTTTCTCCAAAATAGCTGTTCCTATCATCCAATCTTCTCTGCCTCATTTCTGTTGAGCTCTTTTTCTGTCAGTAGCTGTCAGTTTGTCTTCTTCATTTTGTTCTCTGCTCCATTCGTTGTGGCCTCCCCGCCACTATTTCTGGATTCTTTGTATTTTTCTTTTTAGAATATCCTGCAATACTCTCTGTAGAGTTGAATTGGTGGTTGCAAATTTCCCCAATTCCTCTTTATCCTGGAAGCACCTTGTTTTTCCATCAATTTCCAGGGACAGTTGTGCAGGATATCTCAATCTTGGCTGGAGATTATTATCTTTCAAAGCTTGAATTATTTCCCCCCATGCTCTTCGTGATTTGATGGTTTGTGCAGAGAAATCTGCTGTAATTCTGATGGGTGCTCCCTTGTAAGTGGTCTGTTTCTTGTCTCTGACAGCTTTTAATATTCTATTCTTGTATTGAATTTCTGGAATTTTTATTATTATATGCCTGGGTGTTGCTCTGTTTGGGTTGTAGGTGGCTGGGGTCCTGTATGCCTCATACATCTGAGTATCTTTACCTTTTGCTAAATTAGGAAAATTCTCCTGGATTATTTCTGTGAGTAGCTTTTGTAGTTCACTTGTTTGTGTCCACTTCTTCTTTTATGTTCTTAATTCTTAAGTTATGGATCCTCTTATCATCTTCTTGTCTTTGTATTATTGCTGTTTGTTTCTTTGTTACTTTTAAGAAGTTTTTCATTTCATTCTCCCATATTACAAATCTGCCCTCCAGTTCAGATAGTCTGTCCTTAGTTTCTTTCAAGCTGTTATGCCAGTTTTCGATAGACTTTTTAGTTTCCTGGTAGTCCCTTTGAACCTGCTTCACGTATTCTATGCTTTCTCTATTTTCTCCATCAAACAATTCTCCCCTTTTTCTGTTCTTCCATTCCACCATCTGTTTTTTCTTGGGTGGTGCTTAGCATTTCTCTAACTATTCTGCTTACTTCTAGCTTCAGGTCATTGATAACTTCATTCCTGAACTGATCTATGAGGCCCTCTAGATGGCGCTTTATGTCTATTGGTGCGGTGTCTGCTATTGCCAGTTTCTCAGGATTGGGGACTGAGGAGCCTTTCTTGTTGCTGCCTCTTCCCATATTCTTTGTTCCTTATATATGCAAGCTTATATAGAAGGCCCAGCTTCCCTCCCTGTCAGCCACAGCCTGATCGAATTGCGCTGGCTAGGTGTTCCCACCCACCGCAGCGCACCAGGGAGTTACGGACCAGGCAGCCTACGCAGGGCTTGCCCCTCCAGGCCACCCTCAGGCTCTGGGATCTGGGTTGTGTTAGGCTACTGGGTCCGCCAGCAGTGTCAAGTAGGCTAGGCACTGCTCACCAATCCCGCCTGAGAGGGGGATGTGTGGCTGAAGCCGCCACCGCGCCCTGCTCCCGCAGGACTGCCCGGTCCCAGAATGTCCTCCGCTGGAGTCAAACTGTGGTAGAGTGTCAGTTTCTCTCTCTCACCTCACCACAAGTCAGTGCACGGCTCCACGCCCGTCCCGCTCTCAACTCCGTTCACCAATTTCCGTTCTCAGAGCTTCCATGCGTCTCTCTCCCTGCCAAGCCGATGTAGACGGCAGCCACTGCGTGGCGGGAAACCCAAATCCAGGCTTCCAATGGCGCATGCTCCAGCCTCCACACTGTGGCTTTTCTGTTCCTGTTCTAGCACCAGGACTGCATTCCAAGTTGGTTTCTCTCAGCCCAGTTCATTCCTGGGTCAGCAGAGCATATCTCTACCTGCTTATGACTCTTTACTCCGCACCATTCCTGAATTATGAGCCGAGTCTTTCAGAGAGCCTCGGTAGCTGCTGTTATCTGTCCGCCATGTTCTCCCGGAAGTCCTCCTGTCATCTAGTATCTGATAATTTTGCTGAGTGATTTATTAGTTTATATTCTTTTTCTGGCAAATTCTGTAGGATTTTCTACTGCACAATTAGATTACATGTGAAATATTTTTACATCTCCTGTCCTCGCTGCATTTTTCCCCTTCTAGCATTGAAATGGACCTTATGTTCCTGGCTACTTGTTGATATATTATTGGATTCACACATTGTTTGATTTGTTAGTACTTTATTAAGGATGTTCATGTCTGTGCGTGGGTGACATTTGTTTTCTTTTCTTTCTTTCTTTCTTTCTTTCTTTCTTTTTTTTTTTTGGCGTGAGGAATCAAGCTTAGGGCCTTGTGCTTGCCAGGCAGGTGATGTGCCACTGAACTACATCCTCAGCCCCTCTTTTCTTGTAATATCTTTGTTCAGTTTTGGTGTGATGGTAAAGCTTGCCTTAAATGAGCTGGAAAATGTTTCTGTTTATTTTCTGAAAGAGGTTAAAATTGGTATTATTCTTATGTGTGTAATGTAGTTCACCCGTGACACTGTCAAGGAGAAGGATTTTCTTTGTCGAAAGTTTTAACTATGAATCAACAACTTTAGTAGATATAACGCTATTCAAATCTTGTGTTTCTAGTACCAATTTGGCAAGCTATGACTTTCAGGAAATTTGTCCATGTAAACTAAGGTGTCAAAAGTATTTATATAGTTATTAATGCTATTCCTCTGTTATTTTTCTAATGTGGTCTCTGAAATAAAGTCTTACCTTTCATTCTTCATATTAATAGTTGATGCATTTTTCATTGGCCAATCTAGCCAATTATCAGTTTATCAATCTTTTCAAATAATCTTCATTTTAAAATTTTTTTCTAGGGGCTGGGGATTTAGCTCAGCGGCATAAGTGCCTGCCTTGCAAGTGCACAGTTGTGAGTTTGATTCCCCGGTACCTAAAAAAAAATTTTTTTTCTAGTACATTAAATTTCCATTCTTTTTTGTTTCCTTCCTTCTACTGTTGTCTTTTTTCCTCTTGTTTCTATATTTGTTTTTTTTTTTTTTTTTTTTTTTTTTGAAAAAAGGTCTTGTCATGCTTGTAGTTTATACTGGCCTTGAATTCTCTGTGTAGTCCAGGCAGGGCTCCAACTCATAATGATCCTCCGGCCTCAGCCTCCTGAGTGCTGGAATTACGGGTGTGTGCCTCCTCACCTGGCTCCCTGTAGTGGAATCTTAGCTCAATGATTTCAAATCTTCTTTCTTTCCTAAAATAAACACGGAAGGCTACAGATTTTCCTCCATGCTTGGCATTAACTTTCTCTCACGAAGACTGGTAACTTATGTTTTCATTATCATTCAGTTCAAAATATGTTTTAATGTCCCTTTGATCACTTATTCAATATTGAACTATTTATGTTTACTATTACTATTATTGTTTACTTTGCAAGTATTAGGGCGTTCTCTAGATGGCTTGTCTTTCTTATTTAATTTAGCTCTACTCTGTGGAGGCACGTCCTGTGGCCTGGTGTCTCACCCACTCTGCAGAATGTTTGATGCTTCCTGGAAAAAACTATTTTGCTCTATGAATCTCAGTTGTTGTGGGTGTTCAAGTCTGATATGTTGTTTCTGACTTTTCGCTGGTTCTGTGAGACCCAGTGGGAGGCAATGTCATAACTAGCAGTTGTGGATCTTTCTCCTTCCAGTTCTGTTTATATCATTTTTAAAAATCTCTATAATCAAATACACTTACATTTAGAATATTAGTTTTTTTTGTGGGTTGGTTGGTTGATTGGTTGGTTTTTTTGATACTAGGGAGTAAACCCAAGGCCTTTGCACTGAGCTACATACATTCCCAGTCCTTTTTATTTTTGTTTTGTGAAAAGGCCTCACTGTTAGTTCTGCCTGCTTGGGTTGGACATTGGGATCCTCCTGCCTCAGCTTCTAAGTGCTGGAATTGCAAGTGTGTGCCACTATGCCCAGCTGAGAATGGTCAGGTATCTTAATGAACCGATCCTTTTATCATTACAAGATATCCCTTTCTTAGGATTACTGCTTGCATTTTGTAACTATTGTTCTCTGGTACTGGGAATTAAACCCAGAGCCTCACACATGCTAGGCCATTTCTCTACTGCTGAGTTACCTCCATTCCCAGTCTTTTTTATTTTTATTTTGAGACAGTCTTGCTAAGTTGCCTAGGGTAAGCTCTAACTTGTGCTCCTCCTGCCCCAGCCTCCTGAGTGACTGGGATTATAAGCACGTGACACCGTGCATAGCTCTAACTTTTCTTGAGATTTCAAGTGTGTATGAGGTAGAGAGCATACTGTCATTCTTGAGCTGAAGTGCAGCTTGATAATCTTTACCTTTTTTTTTTTTTTTGTCTTTTTTTTTTTTTTTTTGGTACCAGGGATTGAACTCACAACTGCCTGCTTGCAAGGCAGATGCTTATGCCGCTGAGCTAAACCCCCAGCCCCAATCTTTACCTTTTCATTGGATCATTTGCACCAGTTACATTTAGTGCAATGACTGATATAATTAGGGTTTGCATCTACCAGCTTGCTGTTTGTTTTTCCTATGTGTCTCATTTGTTATTTGTACTCCTCCTTTCTTCCTGTCCTGTTTTACATTGTTTTATATTTAATTTATCTTCTCTATTAGCTTATTGACTGTCTCTTTGTTTTATCTTTTATTTCTGTCTGTCTGTCTGTCTGTCTGTCTCTCTTTCTTTCTTTGTACTGGGGATTGAACTCAATGACTTCACACTTGCCAGGCAGGCGCCATGCTGCTGAACTACATCCCTAGCTCTGTTTTATTTTTTCAATGGCTGCTCACAGCAATGGTGAACATTTTAGAGATAGAGTGCCCAAATGTAGCTGAAAACCACTTATTAATTGTGAAGTGCCAACACTAAAATTGGACCTGAGCACTGAGGTTTTAGTCTAGAAAAACAGTTCACACGGTGCATGACGTCATCGCGGAGAGGGCTGCGTGCCCGCTGCAGCACCCATGCCGTGGGCTCTCTGCTGCTGCTTTCGGGTTTATCACATGTATACTTAACTCACTGATGTTGTTTGGAAGTGGAGTTTGGAATGATATTCGCACGCCTGGACAATGCGGAGGTCACTCTCTGAGAGGGGAGCTTTGGAGGATGATTAGGTCGGGGTGATGACAGTGGTTGATTTACTTCTGAGGTGTTGGGGAGAGGTCACTCAGCATGCAGGTCTGTTCGTGGCCGGGTACTCACCTAGAGACCTGGGTTGGAACTGGCTGTTTGGGGTCATGGGTGAGGGGTTGTCTTAGTCACTTCCCTATTGCGGGGGCTCAGCACCCAAGCCCGCAGAAGCAGTAGGAAGGGAGGCCGGGGCTGCTGTGTTGCTGCAGCAGCCAGGAAGCACAGAGGCTGAGGAGCACAGCGCCTGTGACCTGCTGAGCCCGCCTCCAAGAGCACGTGCATCTGGGGACATTCTTCCTGTCCACCACAGCAGGTGTCAGTGGCAGGGGCAGAGTCTGTTTACTGAGTGATGAGGGGACCCACAAGGACAGCAACAGGGCCGGGAAGAGAGGCCAGAGAAGGAGCAAACCAAGGTGACCGTCATAGGCAGCCACAAAAGGACATGGCCTCTAGGGTGTGGCATAAGAAGATCTCAGGGCAAATTGCAAGGAAATGTCAAAGATCAGCTTACATTCTGTCTCTGCACCCTGTGGTAGATGTGTCTGTTTATACTTATTCAACGTTTCGTTCAAACAGTTTATAAAAAGAACTGCACACGGCTCAGCCTTGCCACATCTGCTGGTAGATAGAATGAGGTGATTCTGCCTGGTCCAGCACTGGGGTCCAGTAACAGGGGACCTGTAGGTCCCGGTGGAGGTGTATTGGTGGTCTTGTCATGGTGGGACCCCAATATCTGTAGACTGAGCACAGAGGGGCACCTCTCAGGAGAATCACAGAGACCTTGGGGAGGCTTGGTGCTATGGGAGCTTCCCAAGGGCAAGGGCAGGGTGTCACTGGACTAGCAGCCATGGGTGAGGCCCACTTTCCCCCATAGAGGTCCCTCGGGATGGTGTTCATGGGTTTGCTGTGGGTGCTCAGGAAAGGGTTTCCATGGATCCGGAGCCTTCCCTAGGCCTGACCTCCGTGCCTCCTCTGGATGGCTTCCTGGAACTCACTCCTGCCCTGACCTGAATCACAGTCTGTCACTGACCTCACAGATGAGGGGGAGGAAGTTGCACATGGCTTGGAGCAGTGCTGAAGAAGCAAATCTGGAGGAAAAGAGCAAAGGGGAAAGGGTGGAGGGATGGCGCTGCTGGCAGAGAGCCACTGAGGAAGGACTGTGAGGGAAGAAGCAGAGGCTGGGAGCCTGCAAGGGGGAGCAGATCTGAGATGGGCCCTGCCCTGGAGTGTGCATGTGTGTGTGCACGTGCATGGACACAGGGGAAGGGATCCTGCATGCCTTCAAGTTACTGCAGTGAGTAAGCACCAAGAAACCAAAGCCACATTTCCTGAAGACTCGGGTCTAACCTGCATGCCTATCTCTAAGCCTGTCCCCATCCTGACCTGACCCTCACCCAGCACAGCCCTCACTCTGACCTCAGTGGTACCTGTGGCTTCCTCACCCTGCCCTCCTCCCTGCCTGTACCCTAGTTCCTGCCAGGCCTCCTCCCCATGTGTCTCTGTGGCCTCTGCAACCCCAACCTGGCAACCTGGGCCAGTCCTTTCCATGCTGTCTTCTGGGCTTCTCTGGGGCCTTGATCCTGGCCCTGGACCTCCTGGGCCCTGAATCCCATTGTGCAGCACGGGTTGCTGCTGGTGCAGAGACTGGCACCTACAAAGTTGGGGTCACCAGGCTCCTGGTTCTGAGGAGACCTCTGCCCCAGGTCCCTACTGCCCCCATAGACTGGGCTCCAACTCTCAGGCACCAGGTAGCTCTGGCTCAGCTGGATCCTTCTGGAACTGGACCACGTTGAAGCAGCCAGAATGGCAGCTCTACCCCCTTGGCTGGGGCTGGCCAAACCTGTTCTTTCCATGCATGTGCATATGTATGCACCTGTGTACTTGGCACATGTGTATATCAGGGGTACAGTATACATATGCACGTGTGTATGTGTGCAGGTATGTGCATGTCCATGCATATAATTGAATGTATGTGTCTGCATGTGTGCATGTGTGTGAATGTATAAGATGTGTAATGTGTACACGTGTGTACACGGTGTGTATACATATGTATGCATCTGTATAGATGCACGTATATGCATGTGTACTTACATGTATATACATGGTATATGCATATTGTATCTACTTACATGCAGCTGAGTGCACACATATACACCTATGTGCACACACATGCATGCATGTGCACATGAGTACATGTGTTTCTGGGTATGCACATGTATATGGGGGGGCATATTTCACCTGCTGCACCAGACCAGTGAGGCCCAGCATAGTCCCCCTGACCAGCACCTGCTGCCAGCACCCAGACCCTTCTTAGGCATCGTCCCCCCAGAACCCTCTTGAGGCCCAGCAGCAGCCCTGCTGAAGTAAAAAATGAGTCACACTGTGCTTCTGCATGTGCAATGGGTATGTAGTGGGGTGTCTGGCCATCTTTGCTTTTAACCTTTTCAGAAATTTCAGATGCATGCAAATAGACAGAGCGTAACTAATCCCAGTGCCCAGTGCCCCCTGCCCATCTGTGTTGCTTCCTCCCATCCATTGACTGATGCCAGGTGTCATGTTATTGAGTATGAGCGAAGATATTTGCTAAATAGATGACTACTGTTATCACTCTTTATCTGAGAGACCTGCCAGGAGGCTGCCCTGCTACCCTGGGAGAGGTTGGCCTGGATTCCCAGCCTACACTAAAAACAATTTCCTTGGTTGGACAGGATGGGAGGCAGATGGGTGATGTTTCAGGCCCAACCGTGGCTGCAGCAAGACTTGGCCACTCTGGGACAGTGGAGACAGCCTGGCACAGCCACCACCTGCCCTCTGTGGGCTGAGCCTTGTCCCCATCAACCGTGGCTCCTCCCTTTCTTCCCTTCCCTTTCTTTCTTTTTTTAAATTGTATTTTAAAGAAAAAACAACAATTAAGCAAACAAACCTAAAAAGCAACAAAAGCAAAATAACAACAAACAAAAAACACCAATAATAGATATATAGGTTTTCAAAACAAGATGATAAGAATTTAACAATGGTTGTTTTACTGCATATTGTTATCTTCAAAATAGTTGCTCAGATTACCAGATGCAGGAATAAAACAAAACAGTAAAACAGAACAAAACACTGGATTTAAGGCAAGACAGAAGGCGATCCCTCCCCCATAGTTGCCACAGTGCACCTTGCTGTCCTCCAAACCTCCTTCGTTTTTTTTTTTGTTTGTTTGTTTGTTTGTTTGTTTGTTTTGTTTGAGTCAGAGTCTCCCTCTGTACTGCAGGCTGGCCTTGAACTCACTGTGTGGCCCAGGCTAGCCCTGAACCTCTGGCAGTCCTGCCTCAGCACTGGGATTTCAATGCCACCATACCGAGCTTAACCATGGATCTTTCTACTCCAGCCTCTGCTCCTTCCCTGCAGCCCCCAGTGCAGACCTGGGCCTGGGTGTCCTCTAGCTCCTACCTGTGCCACTCTGGGACACTGGAGCCAGCAAGCTCCTTCCATCTAGCCCTCAACTGTGCTGCTGCGGTGCAGAGCAGGACTCTGCTCAGCTGTGACGCTCTGTTTGTGTCCCCAAAGCCTGTTCCATTCCCACAGATAATTGAGAGCCAGAGAAGCCTGTGTGTCCCACTGACAGGTCCCTGGCCTGTCTACATCTTCTTTTTTCATGTCCTCTGGCCTATACTGTGTTGCCCATGGACAGGACCCAATGCTTGCTCAGGTGTCAGCCCAGGCCTGGGCCCACAAGTCTCCCTTACTGCAGTCACCGCCAGCTGCTGGGCACCCCGGGTGGGTTTTGGTGTTGGTGAGACCGTGTCCAAAGTGTGAATTTCCACCAGAGTACACTTATTTGATGCTAGCGGCTGCCAGTGATTGTCAAGGTGACTGCAGCGTCTAGGAGGTCTCAGCATCCCTGCTGCCCAGGGTGTGCATAATCCCCATCTTTGGGAGGTAAAATAGAATGAGGCGAACAAACAAAAACCATTGGCATGCACTTGTCAGCCCAGCACTCTGGGAGAATCCAAATTTAGAGCCCAACTTGGGTAACCTGGAGATTTAGCAAGACATAGTCGTCAAATAGAAATTAAATGAGGGTTAGAGGTGTACCTCAGTGCAAAGACCCCCAGTTCATGAGTTTGATCCCCCATACCAAAAAAATTTATTAGAACTGAGCCCTACATGGTGGCACTTTCCCATAATCTCAGCCCTGGAGAGGCTGAGGCAGGAGGATCATTATGAGTTTGAGGCCAGCCTAAACTACACAGCAAAACCCTGACTTAAAAACATTTTTTCTTTATTAGAGTAAAAGGCACATTGCTGTTATTCCTCCTCAAGGTTTGTCCCAGTGTTGCTTTGAACACTGATCACATCACTCTTGACACTTTTGTTTTTTGGTTCTGGGGACCTAACTAATGACCTCATGCTTGCCAGGCAGGTGTTTATGCTACTGAGCTAAATGTCCAGCCCCTCTTGCCACTTTTTGAAGCAGTTCTGGAAATCCTCTTTCGTGACTGTCTTTATGAGGTGTGGTCAAAAATACAATGTGTGCTGCTCTTGTGAGCCATCCACCAGGGTCAACTTTGCAGAGACATGGCCATGTGTCTTCTGGCACTGTGAGACTTCTGCCTGTTCCCTAAAGTCAAAATGACCATGAAAGGAAAACATTTCTAATGGATTCAGGACGTTGAGGCAGCCAGGACAGCACAGCTAACGACGCTCAGGAAAGAAGACTCCAGAGCTGCTGCAGAAAGTGGCCAGGATGATGGAATGAGTATTCTAGGTGAAGTAGAATATTTTGTGCAGGATTATTACAATATGTCTTTTACTTTAATACTTTTTTTTAATACCAGGAATCAAACTCAGGAACTTGTGCTTGCCAGGCAGGCACTTGTGCCACTGAGCTACATCCCCAGCTTTGTAATAAACTTTTAAAAATTTAAACGATCACCGTGTCTTTATCACACCTTGTATTTTTTTTTTTATTGGTACCGGGGATCAAACTCACAACCATGCATTTGCAAGGCAGGCGCTTATGCCGCTGAGCTAAATCCCCAACCCCCACACCTTGTGTTTGTACAGACAGAACAGTGTCATGTAGCTAATTTAGATGGATTATATCAAGGTAGAGACAAAACAGTGTTTTAAAATTATTTGGAAAGTGATTACTAAAAATAAAGCAATATTTTGTCATTCTTTTTGGAAGAAGGCTAATATAAAACCCAAATAATTGGGTTTTATGATCACTTGGAAGGATCTGGTGATAGGGTTATATTGTCCCTTGAAAATGCAAATCAGTTAGATTCATTTGTTTTCAATGTTATGAAATCCCCTTAAAACTTAAGTTGGTAGTTGCCCAAATATTTCCATTGCTCTGAAGCCAACCCTACACACAAGGCATTGCAGGTGCCAGTGTCCCCTCGCTCTCAGCGCTACACATGCCGGGCCTCTGCCACCTGATGAGGAGAAGTGATGCTGCCAGTTTCCCAGAACTCACACTTCTCACTTCAGGATTGCAGCAAGTGTCTTTGGTCTGCAGGAAGTGGCTGGGGGGATGGGGTCCCCGAGAGCAGTGATGGTTCTTGCTCCTTTGCCCTGATCCACAGGGCAGCACAACATGGCTGAGCATGGGTGGAATGGGATGGGACTCGAGAGACCTCTGGGGTGCCTCATGGCCTTTGGCCTGGTCCTCGGACCCCTTCAGCACCATCTGGCCATATGCTTGCATTTCCCTCCTGAATTAATTCAGAGTGTGGCACTGGTGTGGAGAGTCCAGGGAACACAGAGGCCAAGCCCTGCCCGATCCCCGTCACCAGCCACGGGGGCCGAGATGCCCACCTGGCTTCTCCTGTGGTGGACTCCCTACCCAGGCAGCTCTGGTGCCTGCTCCCTGCTGGCTTCCCCTGGGGACCCTGAAAGCCCACTGGGATGCTGCCCAGCAGCAGGGCCTCTGACAGTCTTTGGCTGAGCCCCAGGTGCTGGAGGGGCTGTGGAAGGAGGGCGAAGTTGCCATGGGGCGGCTTGGGACACAAGAGGACCAAGATGTCCTGAGAGAGTCCTGGAGGAGGTCTTGGGGGTATTGAAGTTTGGAGGGCATGAGGGCTTCTGAGAGGGTCCCCAGGGTTTTGAGCGGGTCCTACCAGTATCCTGCTTTAGCTTTCCCACTGCAGGAGCCCACGGGGCCTGCAGGAACCATTCCAAAGGAGACCTGCAAGGGCAGGATCCACACTGGCTCCTTCCTGAGGGCACGGACTGGCTCCTCCTTGCCAGTGCTCTACACTGGCACTGGGGGGACACTGAAGCAGGGATGGGGGAGAGCCATTGGGGAGAGGGGCTCAGCCTGGAAAGCCCAGGTTGTGATGACAAGTGACACAGAGCTGGATAGGGCAGTAGCCTGGATGTTGCTCTCAGGAGGGAAGAGGCCACATCTGAACACCTGGGGCTCAGCTGATGGAGAACCCGCTTACTGGGGGACCAAGGAGAGGATATAGGAGGGGAGCCGGGGTGTGTGTGTGGGGGGGTGTGAGGGGTTTTCATCTGGGGGTCCTGGCTCCCTGTGGGGCTACAGGGACCCAGCTGGACTTGAGGAGGCCATGGCCGTGATGTGGAGGGGCTGAGAAGCCAGGGCTGCACGATGGGCCAGGGTTGAACAGTGGGCCTCATGTTGCCCCTGCACCCACCCTCTGTGGGACCCTGTCCCCGTCCCCACACGTCAGAGGCAGGCAGAGAGTGGGCTGGTGGGGGAGGGGAGTTCCCAGGAGGGCGTCACTTCCAGGCCTGGCTCTGAGAAGAGGAGAACTGAAAGTGTCCCAGGACGGGCAGCGGGTCACATCAGCATTGCACCCGCTTTCCCTTTGTGGTATCATGGGAGTGGCCGAGTCCCTGCTATCCCACCCTCCCCTGGGGCAGAGTCTCTTTTTTGTTTGTTTGTTTGTTTGTTTTTTGATACTGGGGATCGAACTCACGACTACCTGCTTGCAAGGCAGGCGCTTATGCCGCTGAGCTAAATCCCCAGCCCCGGGGCAGAGTCTCAAAGTGGACAAGTGGGCACTGGCACTGATGTGGACCTAAAACTGTTATCAAGATGGAACAACACTGAGTGCGTTAGTTAATAAAACCAGCACAAAAATCCATGCCAATTAAAGTGCCAACATTTCAGACAAATGCAGGGTCAGTCTTACTGGGCCACGTGGCCCTGGGCACCCAGGGGCCACCATGACCCAAAGCCTCAGGATGAGGCCCAGAATCCCTTTCTAGGCATGAGTGCTCAGGCGCTCTGCCCAGCACTCCTGGGGTCCCCAGTTCTGAGTTCCCAATGTGGGGGTATTGAGAACCCCATGGGGCAGAGAAACACTGGACACTACCCTGGTGTCCAGCTGCAGGTGACAGTGGAAGGGTGGGGATAGAGCCCAGGCCAGCGGAACCCAGAGGGTTGATTCTGAGGCTGGGAGCGGGGACAGATGAAAACCCAAGCCCTGGAAAGCACCTGGCATCTGTCCACCACTGAGCACCACTGCGCGGGGTGGGCTCCCGTGACCTGCCCATCATGGGGGCCTTAAGTGCCCCCCTGTGCCCTGGGTCTGCAGGGACCACTGGCAAGAGTCGGCTGGGTGTGGGGTCACAGCACAGGAAAGGTGGGAGCCAGGCCTAGAACTCAAGACTCAGACAGGGATCCAGGTCAGGGGCTACAGAGCAGGTCAGATCCGACACAAACTGTACCATGGCTGGCCAGTCACACCTGTCCTCAAGGCTTCAGTTTCCACCTCCATGGAGTGGGGAGAGGGTCTCTCCCAGCTCCTTGAAGTCTTTGAAGAGTGATAGATTGGAAGCCAGAGGAGCACAAACTGGGGTGAAGCCCTGCCTGCAGTGGTGGGCTTGGGGAGCCCCATAGCCTGGGACAGCTCCGAGGTGAGCCTCCCCCAGACCTTCGGAGTTTGGGGGTGCTCTGACTGGTGCTTTCCCGGGGTAGCTTCTGAGGAGATAGGCTTGGATTGCAGAGTGGTGGGAGGAAATGGTCTGGATTTCCCTTGCAGGCTGGGGTTTGCCTGTGTGAGTGAGGTCCAGTGTGCTGTGCTGCCCCTGCCAGGAAGCTGTGTGGGGTGCCGGCTCCTGACCACAGGCGGGGCTCACAGGCAAGGCCCTGTCTGGGCTCTGCACAGGCACGGGAGGGGAAGCCTGCGAGGGCGGGGCTGCACGCCCTGGCCCTGCCTCCTCTGGAACTGTGTTCAGAGCAAACACCAGCTCTGGGAGATGCTGGAGACTGCTAGGCTGGGGGTGCCCCACTTCCATCCAAGAGCTGCCACCCCAGCCTACCCTTCCCATTGGGCCTGCACACCCAAGGAGGGGCACAGCCTGGGGGTGACCGAGCCCACTGTGCCTTCAGGCCTCACAAGCAGCACAGCTCAATGGTTACAGGACTCAGCCTGGAGGCCTCTGGTAACAGCAGGTGGGTGCCAGGGTGTGGTTGGGGCCCAGGGGTGCAGGATCTCAGCAGTGAACCTCTGCTGGGTCTCTCTCAGAGTGGGCCAGGGCTCTGCCAGGCTCCCTCAGAGCTGGTCAGGGTTGGGGTCCCTCAGCATGGGTTGAGACCTGTGCTGGGAGCCTGGGTCCTTGGGGGTAGAGGCTTCTTGGAAAGGTAACAGGCTTCACAAGCTGAGTTCCAGTTTTGAGGTCCTTATGTGTCTACATGGGGTGGGTGCTGGGTGCTGGTCACCCTACCTGAGGCCCTGTGTCACTCAGGACCAGGCCTTTTCGCCCATACCGCCCCCATGGCTTGGCCTGTGCAGAGTTCTCAGGCCAGACAATCCCTGTGCGCCACCCCCGCCCCCCATGACGGGCAATGCCCAGCAAGGACAGCTTTTAGCTTCCCATGTTTACAGTGAGCCGGTCTCAGCATAGAGGAAGAAGGCCTAGAAGTGGACTCCTATGCCCACCTGGGCAAGAAGTCACAGTGACCAAAGCCACCATTTCCCAGCCCAGGGCTCTGGCAGCAGCTCCCTGAGTGCTGGCCGCATCAGACATTGCTGCTGAGTGCCTGATGGCAGGGACGAGGCCTGAGGTCCCTAGAGCCTGACCCCTGGACTCTTGGGACCCACCCTGAGGGACTAAGGCCAGAGCCTCAGACGGACCTTGAACTCCTCCAAAGTTTGCATTCTTCTCCTGCACAGCCCATTGTTTGTTTTATTCTGAATGGGAAATTTGAAAGACTATGGTCAGACTTTATATTCTCCCCTGAGAGGCCCTGGGCTGTGCTGGTGGATGGAGTCTCAGGCTCCAATGTGTGATGCGGACATCTCTATACAGCTGGGAGGATGGTGGACATTAAGGATTCTCCCTTCTCGAGGGCACCAGCGATTGGGGAGTGCCACACACAGGCACCCCCAGCCAAAGGCGGCCTCTCCCAGGCCAGGGGAGATCTTGGGGAAGATCATGGGGAATGGGTGCCGGGGTGCCCCACAAATAGCCGTGATTCTTTCCATTTCACTTTGCTTTTGTAGTATTGGGAGTGGAACCTGAAGCCTTGACCATGCTAGGCGAGGGCTCGACAGCCCCCACACCTGCAGGGCTCTGAGTAGGAGCTCAAGACTAGGGCCCTGGGGCAGCCAGGGCAGACAGGAAACAAAGCTGGAGAGATGCAGAGGCACATGGTGGCTGGTGGGGAGGGGCTCAGAGTCCCTCTGAGGGGCTTCAGAGCCAGGGTGGCAGAGGAGAGAAAGCAGAATCCTTCATAGGAAGGTGCAGCAGACCGCAGGGGACACATGGGGCTTGAGCTGCTGGGGAAGTCACTTTTTGTAGCACAGAGGTGGAGGCTGAAGAGATGAGATGGAGCAAGACAGCAAAAGGTCCACAGCCCATGTCCAAAGCCAGAGCTCTGGAGCTTTCTGGGGAGCAGTCCTGAACACCATCCTTGCTGTGCTGGGCCTTTGTGTTAGAGAAAGCCCAGATGGAGGGGAGGGTGATAGCTCACTGGGAACAGGTGTGATGGAACAGAGGTGTCTCCCAGCCAGGGCCACCAAGGGGCAGCAGGCAGTCTAGACTCTGCTCTGGACCTGTCTGGCACCCTTAGGCCAGAGTGGCACCACCTCCGAGCTCAAGCTATGGGCTGCAAGGTTTGCTGACCTGCCCAAGGCAACCACTGTGCTCTGGAGGGCTCAGGTGAGCATGAGGTGGTCCGGGAGAGGAGATCTGCCCCAGCTCCACAGCCATGGACTCACCTGGCCTCTCCGAAGTCCTCGGTTTCCCACCCATCTGTAGGGCAGCGCTGGCCTTGAGGGTGACCTCAGCTTTTTACAGTGTCTCTAATTGCTCTGGGAACTTGGGGTCTGTGTGCAGCAGTGGAGGCCAGTGCAGGCAGCCTTGGAGCAGGGGTAGGGCCACCCCACTGACCTTTCGCTTCTCACACAGCCTGGGGACCATGAACGTTACTTGCAAGACCTTCATGGAGCCATACGCACTCAAGATCTTCATCAAAATCTACTCAGTGATGCTGCTGGTGCTGGGCCTGCTGCTCAATGGCCTGGCACTCTGGGTGTTCTGCCGCCGCATGTCACAGTGGACGGAGACCCGCGTGTACATGACCAACCTGGCCGTGTCGGACTTCCTGCTGCTCTGCTCCCTGCCCTTCATGCTGTCCTTCGTGAAGGATACCCAGGACACACTGCGGTGCCAGCTCTCGCAGACCGTTTACATGGTCAACAGGTACATGAGTATCAGCCTGATCATGGCCATCTCGGTGGACCGCTACGTGGCTGTGCGTCACCCGCTACACGCCCTCAGACTCCGCTCCCCGAGGCGGGCCGTGGCCATCTGTCTGGTGCTCTGGGTCCTGGTGGTCGGCTCCATACTGCTCCGCCTGTACCTGGGGCAGCAGGAGGGTGGCTTCTGTTTCCGGAGCTACTCGAGGCACAACTTTAGCTCCACCACCTTCTCACTGCTCGGCTTCTACCTGCCTCTGGCCGTGCTGGTTTTCTGCTCCCTGCAGGTGGTGACAGCACTAGCCCAGAGGCCAACCGCTGAGACAGGGCAGGCCCGGGCCACCCGCAAGGCCACCCGCATGATCTGGGCCAACCTGATTGTGTTCATCGTCTGCTTCTTGCCACTGCATGTGGTGCTGACCATGCAGGTTGCCATGCGCCCAAGCTCCTGTGAGGCCCGCAAGGCGTTCAGCTTCGCCCTGTCCATCACCAGCCAGCTGTCCAATGCTAACTGCTGCCTGGATGCCATCTGCTACTACTACATGGCCAAAGAGTTCAAGGATGCGTCCACTCGGCCCTCGACCCACAGGAGCCAGGACTCCCAGAGCCTGACCTCTCCTAAGATTGCACTACCTGACAGCCTGGACATGTGACCAGGAGGAAGGGTTAAGATCAGCCCAGTGCCACTGGCTCTGGCCAGGCCTCTCTCCAAAGGCCCAGGTGGGAGGAGGCAGCTGGAGTATGGAGTCTGAGGACGAGGGCCCCTGTTTTCAGCCACTCCCATCACTGAGTCTCCACCCAAGCTCCCGAACTCTGCCTACTCCAGAGCAGCGCGGGGGTGCTGGATGCACAGGCTTGGAGCTGAATGGCTATGTGTGTGAGGGTCTGGCTGTGGCTCCTCTGAAGAGGCTCCTCCCAGAACCAGTCTGACCCCTGCCCCAGCCATAGACAAATCACCTTCCTCAAAGCCATCCCAGGTACCAAGGTGGGGGTCCCTGACCTGACCACCCTTCACCTCATCTCTTTCCCCTTGCCCAGCAGCAGTGCCCCCGGAAGGCTGGGGGTTGTACACCAGCTCCCAGCCCAGCATGTCCTCTCTGATGGGTATTCCCACCACACCCCTAAGGGTGCTACCCAGGCTTGGCACCTCCATCCAGTACCCTCTGCAGCAGCCCCGCCCTCTTCACCCTAACCCCCAGTGCTGAGCTGACCTGACCTCCCATCCATAGGTGTGTGTGTATCCAGGAGGCTCCTGTGTGAGAGCGCAGCGCCAGCAGCAGGTGTCCAGGGCTCAGCTTCCTGAAAACAGCCCACTCTGTTCCCACCCTGTGCTCCCGATGTGCTCCTTGCCTGCCAGCCCAGTCCTAGTCTTTAGGGCAACCCAGCTCTCTCAGAGCTCACTCTGTGGCTTGTGCCAGGGCATAGCTGCATAGGTAGTGTCCATGTCCCTGATGTCCACCATCATGACTGTCATTTTCTTTTTTAATTTTTATTTAATTTTTTTTTGAGACAAGGTCTCACTCTGCAGTTCAGGCTGGCCTTGAGCTCACTACATAGCCCAGGCTGCCTTGAACTCATGGTGATCCTTCTGCTTCAGCCTCCCAAGTGCTAGGATTACAGGTGTGTGCTGCTACACCTGGCTGGAATCTTCATCTCCAAGTGACAGGGAGTCCATAGGACCAGGGGAGTCCACAGAAGTTTCCCACCAGGGACGTGATTCCCTTCAGGCAGACCAGCTAGGCTGGGGCTGCATGCAGATCCGCAGTTTTGCCCTTGGCCAGATTTGGCGGTCATGGGGGGGGACAAGGCTGGCATCAAGGGGAAGGGAGGGCATGGGTTCCTGGTCACAGACCCTTCCCAGAACCCTTAGACAGCAGCCTGAGGAGAGAGCAGGGGCTGTTGGGACTCCCTGCTTGAGTGGCCTGAGAAACGCTTCTCCTGGCCCATTCTCCAGGGGCGTGGCACTGGCCTCTCTTGTTTCTGTGACAATCCAAATACAATTTATCATCACCCCAGTGTCACCAGTTCATGGCTGCCTCAGTCACTTACCCCACTGCTGAGGTCAAATAACTGACACCCACAGTGGAGAGCTGGGACTCATTCTGGTTCACAGTTTGGAAGTCTTCGTGCTCACACGGCCAGCAGCATGGCAGGTCTGGCAGAGGAGAGCTGCTCATGGCATGATGGACAGGAAGTAGAGAGGGAAAGCGGGGATCTAGGAGGGCAGTGCAGCCTTCCAGCCACGCCCTCAGTGATACCTCTCCTGTCCAGACCCCATGTCCCAGCCATGAGGCAGCTGTCAGCTCCAGGATCCAGCTGCCTTCCACACACTGAGGCCCAGGGGACCATTTCACCTCTAAACCATGATAGCAGTGCAGGTTTGGTCTTGGGTGATTCACTGGCTCGGGAGAGGGAGCCAGCAGTGAGGGTCTCAGGCCTCGGCTGACCTGGCCTCCTGGTTCTGGGGTCTGGGCCAGGTGGAGGACATGGTAGAGCCACACTGTGGCCAAGCATAGACACTCACTGGCTGGAGGAAAGTGGGCAGCTTGGAGAGACAGGCAGTAGCCATGGTAAAGCAAGCGGGAACTGGTGTGTCCTGATCTCAGGTCCTGCTGTGTCCTCTGCCTAGGAAATCAGGTGTGGGGCAGCTCGTGGTCAGGTTAGTGGAAGTAGACTCTGCCAAGGCTTCCCAAACCCTGGTTTATCACAGTCCTTCTTCCATGAGCGCCCCCATCCCTGCTCCTGCACAGCAAGTGCAGCAGAATGGGCAACAGGGAAGCAGGGCGACATGGGCCCTGAGTGACAGAGGCCAGTGTGAGAAGCCTCAGGCACTGGCCCAGCTGGGGAGCCCAGGGCCAAGCTCCCCACCACTTCCCAGAGCTCAAGAAGCTGAGCTCTGTGTCTCTTGCCAAAGAGAAGCCCAGCCTCACCAGGGCAGCTTCTATCTGGTGAGGGCTATGGGTTTCGGCCTCCAGACACCAGGCTCTGGATCATTTGCTGGTCAGGGCAGGGCCTGGAGTTCTCTCTGGACCGAACCTGTGGATGGAGTTGTAGGAGACAGCAGAGGAGCTGATGGTGCCCCAGCAGGGTGGACTCATGGCTGCATGAATGGTGCCAGCCCCACAAGCCACACTCGCCATGCAGGGAGCCACCTATGAATTCCAGGTGCAGAGAGTGAGTGATCACTTCTGAGGGCCACCTTCTTATAGGCTGGCCCAGGCCTTTGGAAGGAGGCCTGTGCTCTCTGGACTGCTGTGAACTTCAGGCCCTGCAGGAGGCAAGTTTCACTGCCCCTAGATGGGGACAGTGGAGTCAAGATTGAGCCCCCCTCTCTGCGGCCCTGCCTGGCAGCAGCATGGACAATAAACAGTTCCCCCGGCTGCAGTGGGAGGTTGGGTCCGAAGGCTACTCTCTCTGGGCTTCTGCCTCTGGGCTGCTGCCCCCTGCCTCCTGGTCCTAAACTACTCACCGTGGTCAACACAGCATTACTCGGTGTGGCCAGGCATGACTAAGGACAGGGTGAGTAGGTGAAAGGTGCCACACTGCTTGACCCCAATCCTTCCCAAATCCACAGCTGTCCACAGGTAGCACGCAGAGGGGAGTCAGGCTCCTGAAAGACCTGGTGTGGTCATCATTTGTCCTGGGCTGGACTGGCCAAAATGGGAGAGAGGCAGGAGGAAATGAGGAAAGCGCCAGTGCCAGCAGGCAAGGTACAGGGCCAGGCTCCTGGTCCACCAGACACACAGCTGTGGAGCATCCACTTGCATTACTGAGAAATCAGATGAGGCGAAAACCATTTGCTAATGAGGTTTGCATTTCCGTAATGCACACTATTTGAAATTATGATTCTATCTGTCTCCATTTGAAATGCGTAATTGCTCAGATCAGAACAATAAACCAAAGAGAAACATCAAGATCATTTCAGAAGACAAAAGAAGTTTCTTTCTGTGTTTTGGGATTACTTTATTACACTTATTAACAGTGACAAAATAATGTAATCACACTTTTTCCAAATAGAATAACATCAGAGCACTTAATTTTTTTTTTTTTTTTTTTTTTTTTTTTTTTTTGGATATAGGATCTCACTGCATAATTCAACCCAGCCTTGAACTCTCCATGAGCCCAGGCTGGCTTCAAACTCATGGCAGTCTTTCTGCCTCAGCCTCTCGAGTGCTGGGCTTACAGGTGTGCTCCACCATGATTCAAAACACTTCTGATGGTCGTGTTTAAGTCCTCTGAACTTTCAGGATATCCTGAGAGTTACAGGCAGACTGAATGACCACTTAATAGCAGTAAAACTAAATAAAAATATTGTTTTAGTAGGAAATAAGTTAAGAGTCACTTCAGTAGCAAGAAGAGCACCTTGCTGTGGCTCTCAGATGCAGAAGTGGATTTCAGGGAGAAGCTTTCCTGGGATCAAACTGTGCATGGTGCCTGGTGTAGACACAGGTCTCTGTTTCCCATGGAAGAGGATTTCGGCAGACAGAACCAGCGGGCTGAGCAGAGGTGCCCAGCATCATAACCTGAGATAGGGAGAAAAGGTGAAGAGGGCGCCCTGTTGGAGCGGGGCTGTAGGTGAAGAGGGTAGAGGATCAGGCCCTCCCTGCTGGGACAGTGAAGGACCCACTCAGGGGTTATGGGCCACCTCCAGAGACTCAGGCCAGAGGGGCCGCCACTGCAGGTCCTGTGGAAGGGGCGGTGGGCAGGCGTTGCAGCAAAGCCTTGGATCCACAGGACTGAAGGGACACTGCAGACACGACCAGCGTTAGGGGGCACAGGGTGAGGCTCTGGAAATTACTTTCTGTCAGTTACTTTTCTTGCTGCTGAGACAAAACCCCTGACACCCAAAGTTCAAGGAGGAAAGGTCTAGTTAGCTCCCCGTTTGTGGAGGTTTCTGTTGTGTCAGCTGGCTCCCAGGCAGAGGAGAAACAGCTTGTGGGGAGCAGAAGGGAGCAGAGCAGCAGCCAGCAGCCAGAGGCAGGCGCCCTCTTCCATCCCAAGATTCTATTCAGGCTACTTGGCCCCTCTGAAAAGCCCCACCTATGGCCCATGAGGTTTGCGGGTGCATCTAGATACCAACAGGAAGCTTGTTGACAGGGCTGGGGATTCAGCTCAATAGCTTTGAGTGCCTGCCTGGCAAGCACGAGATCCTGAGTTCAATTCCTCATACAAAAAAGAAAGAAAGAAAGAGAAGTGAGTTGACTGCTAAAAGCAAGAACAAAGTTTGGTTGCCTGTAACCCAAGTAGACACCAGCAACATGGAGGGCAGCAGAGGGTTTGATGGACGGCAACTGCTCAGGGTTCTTGGACCCCCACTTGGAGTGGCTCAAAGCCAGGAGCAGCTGGCAGGGAGAGAACCCTGGAGACAGCTGGGGAGGAGACGAGCTCACGCGCTGTCCTGTGTGTGATCCACGTCTTGGCACAGCTCACCGGGTTGGGCTGCGGCCATCAGGCCACCCCCATGGAACTGACAGGCTGGGCCGAGGCCTGCACCCAGTCACCCAAGGGAGGCTCTGGACAGCCCCAGATGGCAGAGAAGTGAATGCCGAAAGTGATTCCTTGTTCCCCTAAGCTTGGGGCTGAGTCAGGAAGGAAGGCACGGGGTAGGGGGATAGAGGAGATGGGACATGGGTGGCGCCAGCCCGGCACAGGCAAGGTGCCCCTGTGCATGAGCAGGGAGGATGAGGGAGCCACAGCCTCTCTCCAGGACAGCATCAGAGCACACTGCCTGGAGGGTCGGGCAGTCTGGGCGAGGGACCAGGGTTTTCCGCAGTATCGGAGCCTCAGGCAGGGGTCTCAGCCATTGAGACCTCCTGGCAACATCTCTTCCTGGAGCCCAGCCTTCCGCAAGTCCTTCCTGAGGCCACACCCTGGCTCAGGCTCACTCAGGCCCTTGGACCCAGAGGCCATCGTCTGTGTTTTCAGGGAAGGATGGGGCATCAGCTCATGCAGCGGGTGAGGGCTCCAAGGGCTTTCTCTGCCTGCAAGGCCCCTGCCAGCATCCCTGAGCCGCCTCGTGACTGCTGAGTGCCTGCCGGCTGGGTTGTATCAACACAGAAATCTGCCTGCTGAGAATTTCCTTCGGTCACCACAAATGGGTGGGTGGATGTCATGAAGTGGATCTTGGAACACACAGGTGACTCAAAAGTCCTTGTCAGGGAGGACTGGGGTCTGGAGGGCAGCCAGGGTCCACAACTGCACACAGCTGGCCAGGCCAGTGACGGATATGGGCGGCCCACGCCTCCTCCTGCCCCTGCAGCTCTTGTTCAGCAAATGCACGAACTCACCACAGCTGCCACTGCCTGCTGCAGCTTACCTGGAAGTGGGGCTCCTGCAGCCTCAGAGCCCTGGTACCCACCTCAGCCCACCTCAGCCTCCTCTTTTGTCCTGTAGCCCATGGGGTCTCCGGGACCTCTGGTAATCCAGCCTTCCGTGGTCCTCTGCTGTGACTGGCTTCTTCCCTGTCCTCAGGCCTCCCCTGTGGGGTGGCCATGCCATCCCCAACGGCCTGCACTCCTTGTCTTTGGGGCCTTCCTGTGTCTCCAGCCTTGAGCCAGGAAGGAAACCCCCAGTGACCTCACAGGTTAACTCTGTCAGATAATCAGTGAATCATGACACCAATCTTGCAGATATTCATTCAAAGAACAGAAAAAGGAAGCTGCCCAACGTCACTCTGTGGGGCCAGTCTTGCCGTGATCCCAAAGCCACTTACGTCATCAACAGAAAAGAGTCACAGACCACAGTCCCTTGAAAGACAGACCCAAAGGTCCTTACCATGTGTCAGGAAAGGGACCCTGAGTCCATGACACAGTGTCGGCCAGTAGGACTTGTCTCATGAGGACCAGGGAACCATCAGATCCAGAGCACCCGAGCATCCATCCAGCAGACTCAAAACAGAAGAGACTTTCCTCAGAACAATCATGGTGTCTTAGAAAGCCCGCAGCTAAGACCAAATGCCAGCAAATACCACTCATGCTATGAGCCAGAGCTTAGCCCCAAAACAGGACCCAGGGAAGAGCACCCGCCCCGCCTCCTCAGCTTAGCCCTGCAGTGAGGTGCAAGTAGTGCCCCAGGACTAAACAAGCCAAACCTGAGAGGCCCACACCATTCTCATAGACCGCAAGATTCAGTGTTAGTAAAACTCAAGTTTCTGTAAACCGATCTCTCGATTCAATGCAATCCTGTAACCTCACTAAGCTTTCAGAACGAAATTCAATGAACAGATTCTACACCGTGCATGATAATGAGAAGGTGTGAGAGCAGCAAACGCTCTTGATAAAGAAGAGAAAGCCAAAGGCCACAGCTGTGTAGCCCCAAGATAGGACATAGCTAGGCAGTGATCAAGACGGTAGTGCCGGGGTACAGAGGGCGGAACCAAGTGCAGGGCCCGAGTCAACTGACTTTTTTTTTGGTACCAGAAATTGAACTCATGACCTCACGCTTGCTAAGGGGCTGCTGTGCCACTGAGCTGTGCCCCTGGCCCTCATCTGACTTCTAACCAAGTGGCAAAACATTTCAGTTGGTAAAGAAAGGGCGTTTTACCAAACAGTGCTGGGACCACTGTGGTCCCAGCACTCCACTTCTCTGTGGAGAAGACATGTGACTCTCACTTCACACGGTGACCAAAAATCACTTCAATATGTATCATAGATTGACTCTTGAACGCTAAACCATAAAATTTCTAGAAGGAACTGGGAAATACCATTATGATGGGGTGGACAGATGGCAGGAGGCAGCAAGCAGTAGCTATTAAACTAAAAAACTCCTAATCAAAAGATACCCATCAGGGGGCTGGGGATTTAGCTCGGCGGCATAAGCGCCTGCCTTGCAAGCAGGCAGTCGTGAGTTCGATCCCCCATACTGGTAAAAAATGACAAAAGACAAAAAAAAAAAAAAAAAAAAAAAAAGATACCCATCAGGAAATGACCAGAAACTGGGTGAAAATATTTACAAAACACATACCAGACAAAGGACAGGTGTCCAGAATACATAAGGGATTAGTATACCCCAGTGAGAGACCAGAGCCCGGAACTAACAAAACAGCATGTGAGGCCGTGAGCTCACGGTCGTGTTTATGTCCCTGCCATCAGAAATCCAGTTATGAACCACACAGAGACAGAAGCCACGCCACCCCGAGGACAGAGGCTCTAAACGTAGCAAGACCCACTACTCAGGAAGCAGTCTCTTTCATGGCTACTGCACTGCCACCGCTTTGGGAAACAATTTCATCGTACATTTTAGGCATTTACCCCAAAGAAATATAAACACACAGCAACAAAAGACCTATACAAGGATGGTTTATAGCAGCTTTGTTCATATTAATTCAGAACCAGAACCAAATATTTACTATGAGGACGCGGGGTAAGCAGAGGCTTGTCCATAAATGGACTGCAACAGTAAACAGAAGATGATGTGAAGACACAGGACCCTTGCTCTGCGCAGCAAGGGCTGGGCAGCACCACCAGGAAGCGGGCGACCAGGAGCTGGGGACGTTGTCCAAAGGCAATGCCCAAGCCAGGATGGGAGGCATTCATGGGGTGTGACCAGTTCCTGGGATGATGAAAATGATTCTTGGTGCCGGTGGAGTCTGGATGGTCATGCATCTGAGGAAGGCACGGAGCTCACACATGTATTGTGTGAGTTTCACGGTGAATGTTACCTGCAGATAGAGAGCCCCAAGCAGGTGGTGAACTCGGTTCCCAGGGAGTCTGTGTGGAGCTTCTTGGCCATCCAGGGATCCAGTGGGCCAGGTAGCCGGGCCTCTCCCCTAAAGGACTTCACTCGGGTGGGACTGCCTGGGGTGGGGCGGGCATCCCTGCCTTCCCAGGGGACTGGAGGCCCTCATACATTTGAACCTGCTGGGAACCCGCTGGGGACCTGTTGAGCGCCATCTATAGTCGCTGACCCCTCGGCCTCCCACAGGTCTTGTCCCTCCCTAGTCTTAGGGGAGGACAGATGTGAGTTTAGAAAAATAAGAACCAGATTCCCCCAAAGGCAACCCAGGTGTGGCAGTCGAGCAGCCTGGCACCCGCTGGACTGGTTCTGGGCAGAGGGAACCAGGTTGTGGCTCCCACCCAACCCAAGCCTCTCACCTTCTCGTTAAATGTGCCCCAACTCGCAGGCCGCTTGGTGTGACAGGCCGGCATGCCTGCCGCAGCCCGGCCAGCACCCTCCCTGCCAGTAGTGCCACCTTAGTGTCAGGAGCCACAGCTGAGCAGGGATGGACCTGCTTCACCAGAGAGTGTGGGACAGGTGTTAGGGCAGCCACAGACTGACGGGCCCCCTTCCCCTTTCCTGCCCAGTGGAGTCTGCAGACCTCGACCTGCAGAGATCCCAGCTTCCCATGCCACCTGGAGACCTGCAAGGATCAGGCCCGACCAAGGGCCTCCCGGGTCTTGTGTCTGGCCCTGAGGGGTGTCTCTGTTCATGGCACTGTCTCCCTCTCTAACTCCAGGGAGCATCCCCTCCATGTCAGGGACATCACTCACCTGGGTTGGGGTGGCTCCAAACCCCTGGCCCAGGACAGGTAGGAGGAGCACAGCCTTCCCTGACTGCTCACTCCCAGCAGCCTCCACATGGATTCCCTGGGCCGGAACAACCACTCCTGCCACCCTCAGTGCTCCTGCAGTTGCCCAGCACCTTAGGGCTTCTTCTCTGTCATCTGGTGGTGACACAGCAGTGCCCTGATGAGCATCATCCTCTATGACTATGAGCCTGGGGAGCCAGTATCCAGCACAGGGTCCCCAGCCCCGTGCCTTGGTGCAGGGGAAGTGATGGGGCCTCCTCAGGGCACTGGCCTCTCTGAGGGACCAGGCCTCATCTGAGCACAGTGTGTCCTGCGGCTGAAGCAGCAGCAAGGAGATGGTGGGGAGAAGGGTGCTGGCCTGCTGGGGGCAGGTGACTTCCTGGTGCATGGTGGTGGGGGCCACAGCAGGTCCTGGGCTGCAGCTGCTCTCAGGCTGCTTTACTGGTAGGTGACCTATAGGCAGGCAGAGCTGCAGGCCCTTGGCCAGGTGCAGGGAACAGGTGTTGTGGTCCCAGCACCAGCAGCCTAGGTGTGAGTCACGGAGCAGGGACACAGGCTTTGAAGGGTGGCACGAGTGAGGCAAGGCCCTGTGTGTCCCACACCCATAGAGGACGCAGGCAGGGCGGGTCCGAGGTGGGCCTGTCAGGCAGTGGCCCTGGCAGGAGGGCCCAGGTGCAGCATTCCCAGAGGCCAGCTGGATACTCTTGCTGCCCTGCACCCTCAGGCTCAGGGCCGGCCAGCCTGCTGTGTCACCTTGACCCGGTAGGCACTCTCTGGGAGCCCAGGCCTATGGCTGGCCTGAACGTGTCCCTCTCCTTCTTCGTTGCTACCTGCGCCCTGTGTGAGACGGCCAGGCGGGTGTCCAAGGCTCTGCTCCCAACAGGGGCCTATACCAGCTTTGCCCGGGAAGTGGCCGGCGCGGCCCAGCTGGCCGCCTGCTGCCTGGAGATACGTGCACTGGAGGAGTTTGGGCCTTGGGCCGCGGGCGTGGGGCCTGACCTCCTGCTGACGCTGCTCTTCCTAGTGTTCCTGGTGCATGGGGCCACCTTCGATGGTGCCTCAGGGAACCCTGCTGTGGCCCTGCAGGAGTTTCTCCTGGCTGAGGCAACGCTGCCCAGCACTCTACTGAAGCTGGTGGCACAGGTGCTGGGTTCACAGGCAGCTGGGGCCATGACCCGGTGCTGTTGGGCCTGGGAGCTCAGTGACCTGCACCTGCTGCAAAGCCTCATGGCCACACACTGCAGCTCCACGCTGCACACATCTGTGGCCTTCGGCGCATTCGTGGAGGGCACCTGCGCCTTCTTCTTCCACCTGACCCTGCTCCACCTGCGGCACAGCCTCTCGATCCACAGGGCACCAGCTGTGGCTCTGTTGGTCACCATCGCAGCCTACACAGGTGAGGCCAATTCCCTCGGCTGGGTGCATCAGGACCGAGACCCCATGTGACGCAGGAGAGGGGGTGTTAGCCAGGGGGCCTCTGAGGCTGGGCTGTCTAACCCTGCACCTTGGGGAGGCCCCGGCCCTGACCAGCTGTCTGTCCCCAGCTCCTAGTGCTCTGTTTGCCAGGAAGGTCCACTGCTGGTGAGGGAGCAACCAAGCAGGTTGCCCAGGGTCTGGCCCAGCTCTGGTCAGGAATCTGGTCTAGTCCCCCAGCCCCTCCAGGAGCTGATGCCACAGCAGGGGGCTGCAAGGCACCTCCCAAGGTCCATAGAGCTTCCGATGCAGCTAGCCAGATTCCTTGTCCTTCTGGCTCCAGGTTCACATGGCCATCTGCTCTCCCCTGGCCCAGACCTTCCCTATCCTGCTGGCCACATGCCCTGCTCCTTGACGGGGCCCCTGTGGCTCTAGCCTTTCATCCTTGCTGCCCTTTCCCTGTCCCCTTCTCCAGCTCTTGTTCCCTCACTGCTTCTCTTTCTCTCCTCCCGTCTCCATCTCCTCTCCCTCCTCATCACTCTCTACGACCTCACCCCCACATCTCCCGCAAGGACCACCTTCCACACCTAGGGGGTTGGAGGAGGCATCCCTGCCAGGGCCTCATGGCATCTCAGAGGATGGCTTAGGCCCTGGCCTGGGCAGGCCGTGGTGGCTGGCCAGCCGTGGGACCCTGTGCTTCTGTCCACAGCCGGGCCCTACACATCCGCCTTCTTCAACCCTGCGCTGGCCGCCTCTGTCACCTTCCACTGCTCGGGGCACAGCTTCCTGGAGTATGCCCAGGTGTACTGGCTGGGCCCTCTAGCAGGTGAGTAGGGGTACCCCGGGGACAGTGGCAAGGTGGCAATGGGCCAGGGACAGATAAGGATGGGGGCCTTCCTGGACACCCCCCCAGCCGTTGGCCCTGAGTGCTGATAGGGATGCAGACCTGCGCTGTTGTGGCTGGGCTTGTCTGGCTCCCTGCCATGCAGGTGTTGGTGTGGCCTGGGATCTAGCTCTGTCTGGAGGTCATTTTCCACTGAGTCAGGCCTCACTCTGGGCCTCTGAGCCCCTTCTCTAGACTCCTGAACCTGGTGCCTCACAGAGGCCTGGAGAGCTGCTGCCTCTGAACTGGAGGAGAGGACGTTTCTGGCTTACCAGATCCTGTGGCTCCAGGTGTTCCTGGCCCTTTGGCTTCAACCTCTGCTGTTGTCCCCATGTCTCTCCTGTTTTTACAAAGACAACAGCGCTACTGGCTTTGGTGTCCTCTTGCTGCTGTGTGACTCAGCTAAACTCTCTATTTCCCTATTTCCAGGAAGGTGAATTTCAAGGTTCTGGGGTGGACTTGCTTCTCCCTAACTGTGCACCATTGTGGGCTTGCATCTGGAAGCCTTCAGGAGCTTAGCACCCCAGGCACAGCCTGGAAGACACCCCTTGGAGAATGTCCCTGCACCCAGGCTGGAGGTCCCCAGGGCCTCTGGGCTCCTCCTGAAGGGGCGTTCTCCAGCTCACCTCTCGCTCCCTGGGAGTGGGTCCCCCAGCTCCATCTATGGTGTCTGCTTGCACCTCAGCTCCTGAAGTTCATTGCTGTGTCTCCCTATAGTGACCCATCTGGACGGGGTGACACCTGGGGTAGGATCGCACCCTAAGGCCCTCACCCATATGCCATTCATGCAGCACCCACCCTGCAAGCTGGTGCCTCCAAGCTGCCACCCTGGTGACCAAGTTGATGGCCATCTGCTCCCGTTCTTCCTCAGAGGTGGTGTAGGGGTTGGCCAGGCTGTGGCCCCAGGGCTGTGCTCTACAGGTGACAGAGACTAGTCCTGACCAGGCCACCTCACCACAGTTCAGTCCTGATGGGTAGAGCTGGTCTCTTGCCCTGGAGCTAACCTGCGAAATTAGAATTATCAGCTTCTGGATTCTGGGCAGAATGTGAGGACAGGGAGCCACCAGGTCTGGCCCCAGCCCAGGGTCCCCTCTTGACCCTGCCCAGCTTACCCACTCCTCTAGTGCTTTCCCTCCCCTCCACCACCACCCTTTACCCTCAGGCTGTCCTGGGAAGAGACTGTATGGGCTCTGCATAGCGACAGGAACCCTAGGCCTAGGTGCCCAGAGAGCAGTCCAGAGTACAGTGGGCCCTGACCCATTCCAAAGGGCAGGGGGAGGGAGGGGAGTGGCAGGATGAGCTGGACTCCAGCTCCAACGGGGAACATCTTGCAGAAGGATCCAGGGTACCATGCGGCCCATCTTGGGGAGCAATCTTGGCGTCCACCCACCCTGCCACCTGGCCTTGTCTCTTACAGGAATGGTTCTGGCTATCCTGCTCCATCAGGGCCACCTTCCCCGCCTTTTCCGGAGAAACTTGCTCTACAGGCAGAAGAGCAAGTACCGGAGCCCCAAAGGGAAGCTGGCCACTGGCCCTGTGGATACCCGCGAGGCTGCACAAGGGTGAGGTGGGCAGGAACCGGGCAGCGCCCAGTGAGCTGCTCCCAAAGGGCTGGCTACCCACAAACCTGGATCTTCAGTTTGGGGTGAGCCCTGCTCCCGCCCTGGAAACCCCTGTCAATAAACCACTGTGTGTCCCCAGGCCTGTGAGGTTTCTGGAAGCCCATGGTGGGGAGCTGCCTCTGTCTGCCTGAGCCACTTCCTATCCCTTGATTACAGAATGACAATAACAGGTAGGACTCAGGAGGACTCAGAAGCCCAAAGAGCTGGCCCAGGCCTGGAGGTGTCCACTAACCCCACTGGCTGCTAGGTCACGTCTGGGTACCCAACATCCAGGGAGGCCTGGGACCTCTAGGAGGGGCTAGCAGTTCGGTGAAGCTGGTGGCAGAGGTACAGCTCTTGGCTTGGCACCAGGACCCTGATGCTGATGTCCACCTCAGCCCTGACCCCAGGACATGGCCTGTGCATCCTGCAGAGCCAGGCAATCTGTGTTCATTGCTGGGGCCACAGCTGCAGCACCCACTCCAGCCACTTCCTCCCCCAAATACAGCAAGTCTGGACCCCTCTCCCCCCACCCAGAACAAAAGTTGCCCAGTTGAGGTTCTCAGAGCAGAAATGGAGGGGCTGGGGAGCAGGAAACACCTTGGGGTTTTTCCCTGCAGATCTGGTGAGGCCTTCCTGGCTACCCCTCCAGCTACCTGGCCTGGAGAGGGAGGGGGTACCAGGAAGTCAGGTCCCTTAAAGATGCCTGGGATGGGTTCCAGAGGGTACTGTGCAGTGCCAGACACAGGAAGCATCCAGGGCGAGGAGTGGTGGCCTGTCAGCTCCCCGGGCAGGGCTAGGGGAGTCAGGGGCTGGGGCTGCGGGATCACGGCTCAGTAGCACAGGATGCAGTGCAGGAAAGGGGCTGCTCTCAGTCCTTGGCACTAGGACCCAGGAGCCAGCTGACGTGGTGGCCCCCACAGGAAGTCTCACAGCCCACAAGACAGCTGATGGGAACTCAGGTGCTAGGGAAGCACATCTCAGTGGGCGACCAAGGAACGTAGTCACAGCCGCAGCTGGAACCAGGAATCTGTGGAGATGGCTGGGGGAGTTAAGAACCTCTAGCCCTGAAAACTGACGTTAATCAAAACCCATAAAACAAAATCTAAACTGAAAGGTCACTGCAGTAATGGAAAATCCCCACAGTTTCCACAGGAGGCTTAAAATGAACCAATCACTAATGTGGAAGACAATGTTTCTCTTAGCTAGGGTCCCGCCGTCTGACTCAGGCTGATCTTGAACTCACTATGTAGCCCAGGCTGACCTCAAACTGAGAGTGATCTGTCTGCCTCAGCCTCTTGAGTACTGGGGCCCAGCAGGAAGATAATTTTAAAATCCTTATTGTTGAAGATATGATAGAATTTATAAGTCATGTAAGTTATAGGAAACCATGGGTTCACTTCCACTTGCTAATAATATGTTCTCCACAAATGCTACCACATCATCTGTCCGTTAAAATTATACTCCAGCTTACATGGAACCAGTCTATGTGGGAGGTTATTTCAAAAAAGTGGCTTGTGAGAATCACCAGCTCCTGCTGTCCTGATGACTCTAAAGCTGAGGTGTCATGCCCTCATGACCCAGCCAGTGGAGCGGCTGCAGCCTGGTCACCTCTGCAGGCTTCTCTCAAAGCTGCCAAAACAATTTGTAATTGCACATTTGCCAAGAGTTACTGATGTTCCTTTCAATTAGATTAACGAAAGGGAAGTGGCTAACAATGTAAATTTTCACAGCAGAATGAATGAACTTACAGGAAAACGGCTTAAAGAAAGCCAGGCATTGGAGTGCACACCTGTAACCCTAGTCTTCTGAGAGGCTGAGGCAGGAGGATTGCAAGTAGGAGCCCAGCCTGGACAACTTAGCAACCTAGTGAGATCCTGTCTTAAAATATCTTTTAAAGGGGTGGGGATGTAGCTCAGTGCAAAGAAACCGACTTCAACATCCAGAAAACACAGGCACATGCTGGTGCACACATGAGTGCACGCACACACGAACAGGGTGAGGAAAGCCATGTGATCTGTCAGGATTTCTCATGAGCAAAGCATCCTCTAGCACCTTCCTAAAAGCCCACCCCAAGCACCCTTCGCGGCAGATGTCCTTGTAGTTGTGCCTGGTCAGCAGAAAGGAGTTTGAGGGGAACTGCCTCTTGTGGGGGTTGCATCTCTGTGACCCTAAGGGGCCTCTAACCATGTTGGCTGCCAGGCCTTTCCTGGAACCGGCACAGTAGTCCTTGGTGAACCAGATTGATGTGGCCAGGTAGCAGTGGGGGCACTAGAGGGGCACCAGGCCACAGGGATGCCCACCCACCTTGCTCTTGGGTCGTGGACACTCATCTCGTACCAGAAGAATGTTCCAGGGGCCAAGAAGCAGAACCACGCACTTGCCCTGAGCTGCGGTGCTGGCACCCGCACACTAGGCCCCGGGGCTGGGACCTCCTGGGTGGTGCTCAGCGGGCACAGCCATCCTGGGTGCAGGTCTGGCAGGTGGTTGGCTGTCTGGGTTGGGTCTGGGGGTTGCCAAATTCTTGATTGTCCTGAACAGGTGCAGGGCACCTGAGTTTCAGAGGATGGATGGTTTACTGGAAAATGAGTCCCTGCCACAGGGTGGCACCCAGCCAGGAAGAGGAGTCACACCCCAGGGGGCTGGGTGCTAAGGGTTTTAAGGTCCAGGTTTTGGGTCAGGACTGAGGGTTTGGTCTGAGCTGTGGCTCAGCTCATCCTCCAGGTGGTGGGGGTTTGGATCTTTTATGGCCCATGGAGGAGCTGTCCTGGCGTCCAGAGCTGAGGGTCAACACTGTGTAGGCAGTAACACAGTAATGAGGACTAGGGTAGCCAAGGCCTGCAGAGACCATGAGTGCATGCACAAGATTCGCAGTACTAGAGTCAAGTCCCCTGTTCCCCTTCCCATGGGGCTGAGGCCTGGGCTTCCTGGCCCTGGGTTGGCGCTGGACTCAGAAGTGGATCTGCCTAGAATGGGCTCCCAAGTGGCCCTCTTGTTTCCCAGCCCATTCCTTGGCTCCCTCCTCCCTGTGGGCACAGCCCCAGAGGGTGGTTCTCCTCTATGTTAGGCGAGGGTGTGATCCTGGAGGGCACTGTCTCCATCAAGGAAGAGCCTGGGTGGCTCTCCAGAGCAGACAGGACCCTGTCACTCCTGCAGGGGAGATGACACCTCTGGAACCCTTCAGGGCTACAGGCTAAGGTTTTCACAGCCTGCCAGACACCCAAGACTGAAGACCCTGGGACCTTCAGCCCATGTCCAGCTGAGGCAGCTGGCCCCCTTCCTCCCCTGCCCAGCCTCTTGCTCTCTGCCTCCCTCGAAACTGTGGTCCCAGATTCTGTTGAGGCCACTTCTCGCCCAGCCCCATCCAGAACTCTTGTGGTCAGGAGTCTGTGTCCTGAGGCCAGGGCTGGGGAGATTCCATCACCCCACTGAGCAGAAAGGCCTGGAACCAAGCCAGGCCCCAAATGGCTCCAGAGCCCTGGACCAGGACTCCCTGGCCCTGACCTCTCCCCAGTCTTGCTCCAAGTGCCCAGGGTTCTCCAAGTTGGCCCTGCGCATCCTGCAGTGGCTGAGCCCCATGTGGTTGTCCTGAGGCCCATGTGTTACCAGGGGCACCTGAGCAGAAAGCAGCAAGACCACCCATTTGCCTGGACACCATGTGCTAGTTGAGGGACCCACCCAGCCTCCCAGCAAGCCCCAAGGCTGCCCCAGTTCCACCTGAACCCCAAGTATACCAGAGGTGGCCCTCCCAGCCCCAGATCCGAGCAGACTGACATCCTCTCTGGTGTCCGAGAGGTAGTCATTTGTCACCTGTGAGCTATAAAATCTCTCACCTCAAGCCTGAGAACATGGGGGACCTTGCTTGGCACCCTGCCCAGCCCCAGCCACCATCGGCATGATGGTGGCCCCAAACTCCCACCCTAGCCCTGTGAGCAGGGCCTTGTGAGTAGAGGCCTCTGGTGGTAATGCAGGGCTCAGAGAATCCAGGCCTGGCCCGAAGACTGCTAAGGCTGCCCTGCAACAGGTGAGGGAAGCCAAGGAAGTCCACAGCTCTGATATCAGTACCAGACTCTTACACCACGCTGTCCTGCATGGGCCCCACCCATCAGGGGCCTAACCCCTAAGAAGCCACAGCCGAGGCCCACATATGTGCTGCATAACAGCCACGTTTATTTCTTCATGGACAGAGCGTTGAGTGCACAAGGGGAACAGGAGCTTACAGCTAACACTCGGTGTAAGACATCGGGTACTGGATCGTTTACAGGGAGGTGTTACAACACAGGTCTGGCGCGCCCACCACAATCACATATGTACAAGCCGGGGTGAGGCCTCTCCGCAGGGGCCTGTGGGATGGATGAGCTATGGGAGGCCCAGGCCCAGGAGTGAGCTGGCCAGCCATTGCCTGTCCATCTGGGGGGCTGTGCAGCCTCTTCTGGGGTCCCCACTTGGGGTGTGGCTGGCAGAGGATCAGCATGTGAGCCCCTCATACCAGCCACATCCAGGGACCCTGAGGTGCCAGGGCCTCCAGGGACCAGGGCTGGTGGGGAAGGCCATCACTATAGCCATCTGGTGTGTGGGGTGTGCGGCTGTTAAGCCCAACTCTGAGCGGGTCCTGGCTTCTCACCCTTCCGTGAGAACGCTGCCCACCACAGGCCTGGGGAGCACTAGGCATCGGAATCGAAGGCCTGGGAAAAGCGCTTTCCTGGAGCTAGCTTCCTCACTCTGACTTAGCAGGAAACAGTACCCACAGCCAGGGCATACAGCCCTCTGCTCTACGTGACTCCAGCCTTCATCACAGGCCTGGAACCCGGGCCCGGGGGAGCAGCAGCTGCCTCACTGTCCTAACAGGTGGGGCAATCTCCTCAGCAGGACCAGGTGGTTGGACCTGTTGCCATCGGCTCTGGGTTCCCAGCCCCGACCTGGACCTCCCACAGAGCAGAGAGCACCAGAAGCCCTCTCTTTAGGCCTGAACAGACCATCCCTAGCTCCACTACTTGGGGCCCCTTCCTCCCTGGCTGCGGTGCTCTGCAGGCTGGCTGGCCTCAGGCACCGCAAGCTGGCTGGGCCCAGACCTCCACAGTAGCTGCAGGCTGGCTGGCCTGTGCAGGCACAGAGGCCTTGGACCCTGTTCCTGCCTGGGAACCCCATTTCTCCTCCCTGCCTGAAGGTGATCACGGTGCCAGTGTGGGAATTCATGCTGGTCACTGTTGCTACCTCTCTCAGCCCACTGCCCCTACAGCTCACAGTGGGCAGCACGGCCACCTGGGTCACATCAATTCTAACTCAGCGGTGCATCCTGGCCTCATGGGTCCTGGGGGCCAGGGAGGGCAGCCCAGGTCTGGAAACTGAGCTCCCCACTCCCAGAGCCCAGGCTGCAGGGCCTGGGTGCTGCCTTTAGTACAATCTGGGGAGCCCTCCTAGTGAGTGTGCAGCAGAGGCCACAGTCCTATCCTACCCCCAGGAGAGGCGCCATGCCACATCCGGCCGCAGAGCACAGGCTCGTGAGCGTCTGCATGTCCCGTCTGGGACTCTCGGGGACAGCCCATCTGCTGCTACCCCCACCCTGTGCATGTGGCCTGCTTGGTTCCTGTTTGCAAATGACCCCAGTTGCAGAAGGAAGAGCCCTGTGATGATGACAGCCAGCATTTGGGTGCCCTGGCAGGACACACCTCCTGGAGTTCTCGGGAGGACCCCAGACAGAGAAGGCATCTGTGAGGAACATGATTCCTTCTCAGGCCCTGCAGCATCCTTCTCCTCCTCACGTAGCCAGAGAAGCTGGGACTCGCACCCAGAATGCCACTGTATCCCACAGCCCTTGACCAGCCCCAGCACCTGGCCCACCAGGCTTGGATACCTGCAGGGGGACCCTGCCTGGGACCTCCCCAGGCCTGGTCTCTCCAGGTCCTCCTCAGCTGCCCCGCCTGCTTGGGCACTCACACATCCTATGTGCCTCCGTCCTGCTCTCGGGAGCCTGGCCTGGCAGGGGCGCCCCATTCCACCTGGCAGGCTGGTGAGCACATGGGATAGGGTAGGGACAGTCGGATCTCACAGGGCTACGAGGCATTAGAAATAAATACTTATAAATAGTACACAGTCTGATAGTTAATTCTTGGGGAACTGTCTGAACGTCACTAACTAGCGCATATTAATTATAAGTCTGTCTATGCTTAAAAAAATAGGAGAGCAGCAGTGACTCCCGGTCGGTGCCCTCTGGCCTTTCCGTAGTCCCAACTGGCTCCACTGGGCGGTCCTGGAAGAAGACAAGGCAGCACCACAGGGAGCCACTGCTGCCTCCAGTGAGCAGTCAGCCAGAGGGGTCGCTGGGCCCAGCGGGGCGCCCTCTGGTGGGGAAGGACCAGGTGGCAGATGATGACAGATGGACTGAGGATGGGGAGGGCCGGGTTGTTGGCAGCCCAGAGGGCTCGGGCTCAGACCCGCATCTGTGCAGACCTCCTCCTGGACAGCTTGGACCTAAAAGCATCAGATGGAGGTGCAGTCAGGGCTTGGCTGGGTAGAGGGCTGCAGCAGTCCCTAGCAATGGGGTAGTGGCCGCATCCCAGCAGTTGGTGGGAGCTGCCCAGGCCTGGGTCCCAGAGCCAGAGCTGTTCAGTCTTCCCAGTATAGACCCTCCCCATCGTGGCACGCAGCCAGGGCCTTCTGTGGGATCTGTTGCTCTCAACAGGGGCACCAGGTCTACAGCATCCCTGTCCCCAACAGTGCTCAGGAGCCAGGAGCTATTCTCTCTGCCCCAGCGGTCTCGATGCAGGACCCCTGCAGCCCCAGAAGGGTGAGGCCCATACCGTATGGTTCCCGCCAGCAGCGGGTTGAATGCATACAGCCAGTCGTGCATGTCCTTGTCGCTGCTGGCCTGCAGCAGGATGCCACGGTGCTCTGTGCACACAGCAAATGTGTTGGGCGTCTGTAGAGGAAGCAGTGGCAAGAGGCTCAGAACTGTGTGCAGAAGTTATGGGGCCCCTGTGGAATGCCCTGGGACCCTTCTTGGGATGCTGGCCGAGGTGTCCACTCACCCAGACTCTTCCAGAACCCCTGAGTTCCCCGGGTCCATTCTGCCCTGTGGCAGCTTCAAGGAGACGCATGCACACACCCTCAGGCACGTGTGCGCACGTGCACACACACACACACACACACACACACATTCACGCATGCACACATGCAGGTTCAGGTATATCTTGGCCATGACCATTTGGCGAGAGACAGGAGGGCTCTCAGAGTGTGTGGCTTTGCCCACCTGCAGGGCTCACACCACTGGCCCCCACTGGCCATGGCCTAAGGCAGCATTAATCCTTGGACCACACACCCATCACCAGGAACTGCCACCGGTACTGTGAGCCCCAGGACACTCACTGCCCCCAGATCCTGGCTCCTGTATCCTGGTCCCCACCCACTCTCTATCCCACGCACCTTGAGCATGGCCTGCTGGTCCTCACTGTACTCCACCTGGGCTGTGGAGAGGTTGAGCACGAACCTCTCCACAGGGTCCTTGTCGCTGCTGTACATGTAGGCATAGGGACGCCGCACCACCACAAAGCGCTTGGCCCAGCCGGCAGTGTGCGGCTCCAGAAAGTGCAGGTAACCCTTCTTGGACACGATCGGGCTGTGGAAGGACAGCTGCTGGACTCCTCACAGGTCTGACTCCCAAAGACCCGACCCAAGGACCAGGGACCAGGACCACCTCCAGCTCCGGCCAGCTCCCCCGGCTGTCAGGGGTACTTAGAGAGCTGAGGCTGCCCCTGATCTGGCCATACCGTCACAGCCTGAGCAGTGCTCTGAGCACCCCCCTGCCATGCCATCTCAGCCCACACCACCAGTCCTCCCACTCGTGCATGTGCCATGGGTCTGCCTGGCCAAGATAGCACCGCCTCTACCCCAAGGACTGCCCCAGCTCCACCTCCTCCACCCCCACACACAGGGCAGGGTGGCAGCCTCTCCCACCTGACGCGAATCTCTTGGATGTCGGGGACCAGCAGACGCTGGGGCTCCTTGTCAGCCTCTGCCACCCGAACAGGAGAAGGGAGCTTCTTGGAGTCAGCCTCGGGCATCAGCTCAGGCTCTGGGCTGGAGGGCCGGGAGCAGGGCTGTGGGGTCCTAGGAAGCAAGGAGAGGCTGTGGCCTCTTCGTCCTTGGGTTGACCTTTCAGCTCTGTCCAGCTGTGATCACAGCTGCAGCTCTTGGAACACTCACCTTCTGAGCACCCGAGCCCCTGCCTGGCTCCAGGGTTCCATAGTGACAGACCCAGAATCTCATCCTCACCAAGGTGACCCTGGGATAGCATACAGGGCCCTTGGGGAGGGTTGGGCTGGGGCCCCAGGCCTGAGGGGGGCAGAGTGGGCAGGAGGGCTCAACACTGCTTTTCCTTTCTGATAAAAATTTAAAACCCTGAGGCTTACTGTTTTTTTTTTTTTTTTTTTTTTTTTTGCAGTACTGGGGATGAAACCCAGGGGAACTCGGCCATTGAGCTGTATCCCCAGCTCTTGCCATTTATTTATTTTTAAATTTTGAGACAGGAGCTCACTAAGCTGCCCAGGCAGAACTTGAACTGATCCTTGCCTTGGCCTCTCAAGATGCTGGGGTGCCGGGCGTCTTAAAGGGAGAATAAGAAAGACCTGTGCTTGGCACGGCATCAGGATGTCCTGTTCACAGCGCCATTCCCTGCTGCCTTCCCCACTGCTCCCGAAGAAGCGCTCTCTGTCCTGCATCCAGCCCAGTCCTGCTCCGAGCCTGCCACCCCACCCCACTGGGCCGCTCCACGCTGGTGACTCCTTGGTCATGGCCCTCAGAGCTCACTCACCTTGCATCGGCGGCACCGTAGCGCCCTTCAACCAGAGAGGGGCAGGTGGAGGATGGGGTAAGTGTGGCTGCTCCCAGCGGGGACATGGATGGGTCCCGCAGCAGGGTGACAGACATCTCTGAGAGCTGTGGGAGATGGAGAGCCCTATCAGGGGAGCACTCCTGGCCGCCCGCCTTCCACCTTCTGTCTGGGGTACCCTGCTTTCTCTTCCTGGTCCGTCACAGAGCCTGAGACCTCCTGCTGTCCCTCCACCTAGTCTGGTCAGGTGGATCTAGGCAGCCCGACTGCTCTCCATTGCACAGGGGCACATGCTGCAGGGGACCCCAGGCCTGACTCAACTCGGATCTGAAGTGGGGAGGGGCGTAGCCTGTGTGGCCTGGGGAGGTGGTAGCCTGCAGGTGAGAGTTCCAGCAGGGTGAGACCAGGGCAGGAGTTGTAGAGGCTGGGTCGACCCGGAACCCTGGCCCTACTGGCTATGCTCACCCTCCCTCCTGGACCCGGCAGGCGGCCCATGGCCGCAGCGCTCACCTTGCTCTCACTGGCGCTGATGCACACGTGGCTGTGTGTGTACTCCCTGTTGAACGTGTGGGTGAGAAGACGCAGGCACTGCAGACAGAGCACCCGGTCAGCCCTGTGCTGGCTGCCCAGACCCTGCCCTGGTCACAGCTCCTCCAACCCAGGGCCAACCCAGCTGCAGGCTGTGGCAAGGTCCCCCAAATGTGAGGCAATGCCTTAGGAGAGAGGTGGTGAGCTTCCCACTGGCTAAGGTATCCAAGATAGGGAGGCTGAAAAGACCCCAAACTGATGTCCTTGGGGAGGGAGGGCAGCCAGCTAGGGCACCCTGGGTCCTCCCACTTCCAGTCCCTGGAGGCCCTGGCTGGGCAATGGGCAAGGCTGGGACCTGGTGGCTGGGCGCTGGGTGCCACTCACCTTGACGGCCAGCTCCCGCTGCCTCTCGCTGGGAACATCCAGAGGGGAAGGGCGGCCCTCAGCTGACAGCGGGGAAGAGGCACCGGAGGAGCTGCGGGATTCGGAGTCCTCACTGGACACGGGGGACAGCGCCTCAGGCCCGGGCCGCTGGGTGGTTTCCAGCTTCTCCCGCAGAAGCAGGTAGTGCCGGGTCTTCTCCACCTGGGAAGGGGGCACAGAGTAGCCTGGCTGAGCCCAGGGTCCCCGGTTGGGCAGGAGGTAGCTGGAGGACCCCGTGCCCCAGCTAGGCCCTGCAGCCCTCACAGCCACTGTACAGCCCAGCTGTGCTCCCTCGCCCAGGGCCTGGGCACCGACAGCTCTGCAACTGATGACACTGGGGGTGCTGACGACGGGCCTGGGGCTCTGCACGCACACACAGATGGGCCAAGGCCTCAGGTAAAGCGCAGAGGAGGCCCTTCCTACTTTCTTGGAGCTTCGTGGTCCCTAGCTAAGCTCCCTCCACCTCCTGTGTGTCAAAGCCCCACAGCAGGCAGCTCAACAGGCCCACGTGCCATGTCCTAGGGTGGCCAGTGGCTCATGGCGGGCATGGAACACCAGTGCTGGTCCAGGCGGCCAGGCCCGTGACAGACGAGGCTGTGCGGCCCCAGCACCTTACCTCCTGCAGAAGGCTCAGCTTCTCCAGCTCCCACTGGTGGTCCAGGATCAGGCTGTCGCTGCGGGGTCGCCAGCCGGCCAGATTCTCTTCGCCACGGACATAGGCCACAGATGTGTCCAGCACCCGCCGGCGCCGGCGCTGCATTCCTGGGTGGGAACAGCAGCTTCAGCCTTCCTGACAGGCACCTGCTCCTCCCACCCAGCATCTGCCACACTGAGCCACCATCAGCCCCCTCGGGCTCTGGTCCACTGCCTGGCCACAGAATCACCCCCACTTCATCTGCGGAAAGCTGCCTGGCTGGTTGTGTCCCAGGTGGCTGTGGCCAGAGAGGCTGTAGGAACCAGCCTGACACTTCCTTTGCTGTCCTCCCGTGGAGACCCCCACTCTGCAGGGCCCCGCTGATACAGCAGTGGGGTGGCACCTACCTGGGCTCCCTGCATCAGCCACGTGGCACAGGCTGAGCTCATACACGCCTGTTACGCGGTTGCTGTGGGGGCAGAGGGAGGGGACAGGTCACCTGCCCAGTGTAGTGCCAGGTGGCAGACTAGGCAGCCAGTGCTCCCCAGTGCCACACAGTGCATGCAACTTGTCATGTACCTGGTGGTTCCACTAGCGGTTTGGGACCCCAGACTCCCTCAGGCCCCATTAAAGGATGCACTGGGGGCCTCTTCCAGGACCCCACAGGGACCTCAACTTTGTCCCTGTCCATACTGTGGATGCCGCCGTGGCCAGAGCACAGGTCTCCCAAAACGTCAGAGCTGGCAGCACCAGCTCCTATAGTCCCTGCACCCCATAGGAGGCCCCTGGCCCCTTTTAGCACTAACTCTGTCCTCTTGTGAATGGGTCTGGCCAGCCAGCACTGTCCCACCTGGCATACCAGGCAACCTCTGTGGGTCACTGAGTCCTCACCCTCATACTGGGTTGGACACCATCCCTGCTCTGGACAGTTGCTCCTCACCCCTAGGAATGCAGGAGGTGGTCGGGGCCCAAGAGCCTGGACTCTGAATCCCTACCCCCAGGTTCCCAGACCCAGAAGAAGCAGCTGATGCTGCCCAGTGCCCATACCCACTTGGGCCCACGTTTATCAGCCCCCCTCAGCTCATATCGGGCCATTCTAAGGGCATGGTTCCCGCGGTCCTGGGAGGAGGTCATGTGGCAGGGGTCAGGAGGCCCCTGGGAGACACAGGGCCTGCTCCAACCCTGCAGACGGCTGCTCCTCTCATCACCCAATGCTGTGTGCTGAACCCTGTACCTTCCTGTGGCCCCACTGGACGCCATTGGGGCCTCCACATCCCTAGCCGGGCTGAGCATCAGACGAAGGTAGCTGGCCCTGCAGAGCCCAGCACCGTCTTCACCAGGTCCAGGGCAGTGATATGAAGCCCACCCCCACTCACCCCTCTGCAGCCCGCAGGCTGCCACTGCCAAACAGGTTGCGTATGGAGCGCGAGGCTGGCAGCTTGGCATCACGGGAGTAGAAGACCATGCAGAAGTCCTTGGTTACAACCGCTGGCTGCGTGCAGTTCTCCATCTGTGATAGGTATGGCTGAGCTTGGCACGTGCTACCCGGCACCCAGGTGGCCTGGCCCTGACTCACACAGGCCACATCCCCAGTTCCCTGGCCCCCTCTGTGTGCACAACCCTGCCAACTGGCTTCACCCTAACCCTGCCTCTGGCCAAAGGCTGGTCCTGGCAGAAGCCCTGTTCCCAAACCTCCTGTCCCACTTCTGTGCCAGCCAGAAGCTCCCAGTATCCAAAGGTGCTGCCAAGAGAGACCACATCTGGTTGTGCTGGCCTGCAGACTGAAGATCCTGGGAGCAGGGGGTATGGGAACACGAGCACCTTTTCTGTGCTATCTGGAACACAGATGGAATGTCTGGTGGTACTGTAGCCCTCTTGCAACTCTGAGGACAAAATCCAGACATTAAGGATATCAGAGTGACCTCTGATAGCTGATAGCTGTGACCATTAAGGGTCGTGGGTTTAACTCAAGGACTTGAGCTGTCTGAAAAGACAATGGTGCTGGCTGGGACTGTGCAGGATGCATAAGTGCCCCAGTTCTGGGACGTGGGCGGAGGGCTCTTGCCTCAATGTAGGCAGACAGGGTCATGTAGATCTTTTCCCGGTATGGGGTGACACGGTTCAGCAGCAGTGAGTTGTGCATGGAGCTGTCCCAGGCGGCTTCGAACTGGTAGAAAGTCCTGGAGAGAAGCAGAAAGGAGGTAAAAGATAACAGTGCGGGTTGCTTGGGGCAAGGACATGCGGAAGACAGACAGAGTGGGGCAGGTAATGTGGGGAGAGCCATGGGTCACAGGGAGCTGGGTCCTCCCTGCTCGGGGCGGGCAGCCTGGCAAGCCCCCGTCTCTGCCCCCGGTCTTGGCTCTGGACGGTGGGAGAGAAGGACTGGGATGAGGGGAAAGACGGGCACAGAGACTGGGAGGGCAGCAAACCAAGTTGCAGTCTGAGCAAGAAGGTGCTGCTCATCTGCCCATCTGTCCCGGACCCCAGGGGCCTGGCTGGGTCTCCCGGCCCTTGGCAGCTGTTGCCTTGCTCCATGGGAGGCCCCGGAGGACGTCTGGAGGGAACAGGGCTCTGCCGGGCACAGCCGGACTCCTCTCTGGCTCCTGACCGCCGCTGTCTCCAGGAAGCCGCTGTGCTCCACAGTCCCTGAGGGGCTGCTGCTCCAGAGTGGAGCTTCTCCTTGGCCCAGCCACCCTCCGGTACCCTCCTGAACTCTCTTGAGGGAGGGCTTGCGGGGCAGACAGGCCGATTCCATCCAGGCGTCCTCGCAGAGACAGGTCACGTGCGTGCACCGTCATCAGGTACCCACGGGCAGGCCCTTAAGGGCTGGGGCTGACTGGGGGCTCAGACGGTGCCACGCTGCCTGTCTCCCACACAGCTCTGTCCAGGGCATGGGACACAGGGTCTCACAAGTCAGGGACATGGAACAAAGCAGAGGGACCAGGGCGGGGCCACTACTGGACACACGTCACTGAGGAGCAACCTGGGAGTGGGCCAGCGGGCAACCAGACAGGGAAGACAGCAGGCGGACATTGGAGGACAGTGGGACAGATGGGGCAAGGACAGAGCAAGCGGGCAGCAGACAAGAGTGGCTGTACCTAGTGTCAATTCCGAAGGACACGCTAAGGGCGAGACGGCCAGGACACACAGACACACACAGAAAAGAGTGAGGTGTCAGACGGCAGCCAGCGGCCTGCATGAGCACCTCACGCCTCACGCCTCCCAGAGACCCCAGTGGATGACACCCTGTGCCCTGCACCCCACTGAATTGGACTGGAGTGGGTGGATTCCTCCCTTGGGCCAGAGTTGTCCCTCTACAGCCTGGCCCCTGAGGCTGCAGCCACACCACAGCTTCCAGTGCCACCCACTGCCATCTGCACATGGGACTGCCACACCATCTTATTGCTGCACAGTGGGGCCATGCCAGTCTTCTCCTCCCTGTGGGGCAAAGACTTACCAGGAAGCCCGTGTAGGTATGGACACACAGGGACACCCAGGCCAGCGCCCTGTCCTCTCTCTTGTGCCCAGCCCTCTGCCTCACAAGCCCCCATATCCCGGGCCTGTTCACTGTGCCAAACAGTGCCACAGGTCCTCTGGGCATCCTGCCCAGTCCCTCCATAGGAGCCACGTCACCGCCCTGCTCCCAAGTGGGACACCCCAGCATTAGGCGCTGATCAGCCAGTGGAGCCCCAAGGATAGGGTGGACTTGCAGGCCAGGCCACAGGGGACCATGGCCTTTGAGGTTCTTGAGGAGGAGGACTGTGTCCAATGAGGACACAGCCCTGCCCTATGTGTGCCCTAGGGAGCTTGGGTCTCCCCCAACCTGGCTGCCACCCCATAACTGCACGGCCACCCTGACTTGAGACTGACATGGGTACAGTCACTGTGCTGCCCATGGGCTGTTTCCAAAGGGACACCAACTGGCTTCAAGGCCACTGCCCAGGAGGGGCCACATACATGGCCACACAGCGTGGCTGTGACCCATTCCTGCCATGGCTCCATGTGGCCACAAGCAACAGGGAGGGTCTCATTGTCACCTCTGGCCTTGGAAGCCTCTGTAGACGTGGGTGAGTTGGAGGGGACAGGGGCGTAACTTGGGGTGGTAGATGGTAGCTCCCTGTAGACTCCCAAGCATGCAGCACTTTACATGGGCACCACCATAAGTGCCCCTCAGTCCCAGGGCAGGACACCAGCACCAGAAGACATCCAGAGGCAGCCAAGTCACCCACAGTAGAAAACCCCACTCCATGAGTGGCACAGGGTTGCTGTGCATCCCTGTGGCTGTACCCCTCCCCCAACTCAATACCTGCCAAAGCTTTACTGTGGTTGGGGAAAGGAAGTTCCTCCCAGGGTTCCGAGTGTAAGGACTGAACCCCACCACTGGAGTAAGAGCAAGGAATTGGAAGCTGACAGTGGTGGTCAGGGTCACAGGAGGTCCCCGGTATGGGACCACCATGAGTGAACCTGGGACTCCATACCAAGCGGGCATGGGACCAAGACAGATACCCAAGCCCTGACTCTTGCCATGCTGTGCCCTGTGCTACTGGGCCCTGAACCATCACCAGGTCGGCCCCCAGACTGGACCAGAACCAAAAGCCAAAATAAACCTGGCTCTGTGTAAGTTACCTCACGGACTGACAGGCCCCCAGGGCTCAGGCTCTGTGTCAGAACCACTGGGGAGCCCGCCAGGTTCTGGGGTCTCTCCCTGACCTGCTGGGTACAAATGCTGGTGAGGATGCCCTTGGGAGTGGATGACCTGAGTTGGCCCTCAGGGGCCTTAACATTGTCCTAGACCCTCTGAATGCACCCGTCCTGCAACCAGGGATCAGACAGAGCCCTTGAAGGCCAAGACTACAGCTGGGGCTTGCTGCTGCCCCTCCAACAAGATCACCCTAAGCCTGTCTGCTGCACTATCATTTATGTGGGTTCTCTTGCTGAACAAAGGGGTGATGAGGAGTGTATGAATCACCTTTCTCTTGCCAGGACAAAGTGCCCAGCATATACAACAGAAGGAGAGGAGGTTCATCTCCACTCTTGGATCCAGACGATTCAGCCCATGGTTACCAGCTCTGAGGCACAAACAGCGTGGCGCAGGCAAGTTTCCTGGTGGCCAGGAAGCAGAGCACAGGGAAAGAGCCAGAGACCAGGAAAGAACCCCAAGACCAGACTTCTATGATCTACCACAGCACACCTGGAGTGTGCCTCCTAGACATTCTCAGCCATTCAAGCTGACACAGGGTAAGTCTTCTCTAGGGACAAGTCAGTCAGTCCACTCCGGCAGCCAAAGGTGGAGCCTCAGAACTGAGGAGTGATCTGTGGCAGCCAGCTGACACCCAGTCCCAGGTGGCCTTCATCGAAGGAAAGCAAAAGTCACCAAAATCAAGATCAGGTCACTCTTGGCCACCCTCACACATGGTAAATAAAGCGGAGAAGTCATGAAGGACAAGTTCTTTGGCATGAATACTCTGCCACAGCCAGAAGCCTTCAGAAACCACTGCAATACACAAGAACTGCACCTGTCCAGGGCACTGGCCCAGCAGCCAGTGGGTTCTCCTGGGTTCTGCTTTTTGAGACTTCCCGTGCCTCAACTTCCCCGAATCAGCCAACAGTTATGGCTGTGCATGAGCCCTACTATAACACTGCTATTTGCAGGTGTTATTTAACCTTTGCAGAATCTGGTTTTTTTTTTTTTTTTTTTCAGACATACCAGACATCATGCTGGCTAAAGATCTGGACCTGTTTTTCTCACAGTGTTCCAGTGACGGAAAGCAAAGAGGTCAACAAGGTGGGTACTCTGAGGTTTGCTGAAGACCTAAAAATCAAACCTCATGCTGGAGGCTGCAGCCAGGAACCTGTGCAGCCCTGGAAAGTCCCTAGAAAAAGTACCAGTTCCAGGAGTGGCCAGGTTCCTGAGGAAGGATCAGATCCAACTGCCCGAGTTCTGGGACTGAGTGTGACCCCTGATCGGGTGGGATCAGAAAGGATGGGAGCGGGAGGATTACACAGCTGAGGATAGGAATGAGCTCCGAATACAGGTCCTGAGGGGACCCACCTGCCACCCAGAGCTGTTGGGCTGAGGCAAGGGCAACGGGCGATGATGCACAGTCAGGCCCTGCCTGAGGGGAGGAGAATGTCACCAGCTCTGGCCTGGCTATGCCACAGCAATCCTCAAGGAGCTGGGCTGTGGTCTCCATCCTGCCCTGTGGCCTTGTCAGCCCCTTTTCCTAGCTCTGGAGGGTAGCATGGGTTCCCTCCTGGACTGACCAAACCCTGCCCTTCAGCTCTTCTGCAGGAAATAAATGGACTCCCTGGTGTTCCACCTTGGAGCCCGTGGGGATGTTGTCAGTAGATGGAGGCACAGACGGGAAAGCACTGGGCCAGGCAGGTCAGGAAGGTGGAGAAGGAAGCCTGCTGCCAGTCTCCTGGCCTCAAGGAGCAGGTCCAAGATAGGTACAAAGGCGAGGTGGCTGGGAGCAGCACACCACCCCACCGAGCAGAGCAGGATCCTGCCCAGGCTCCACAACAGCCACCAGCTGGAGAAAGCACACGCCCATGCTCCCTGTGCCCACTCCTGAGGGCACTGCACTGCAGCTGCAGCCCTTGGAGAAAAGGACTCTGACAGCCTCGGCCCAGGAGAAATGGCCAGCACTTGCTTGGCCCCTGGCAGGGGCCCTCTCACACCCTAGCCCAGCTGAGCTGTCCCCTTCCTGTGTGGCCTCCACCTGAGTGAGGTGGATCTGAGATTCAAGTGTGTCAGTGCCAAACTTCCTAACCAGTCCTGCCCACTCTCTGCAAGGGAATGAACAAGGTGGACTCGCAAATTGGCCCGGCATAGGAAGAGACGGGAAACTGAGGTCTTGAGCCCTGCATCAAAGACTGGATAAACTCCATACCAGCCCTTTCCTTGGAGAAGTGTCTGGGCTCAGGAGTGCATTCCTGTTTCCTGGCCTCCTGAGGAGGAGGCTGTGCTGCCAGGACTGGGTCACATGATCACATTCCGCTTCTGACTCACGACCTTCCCTGCACAGCCATCCACCTTGCTGTGGCTCCTCACCCACCACCTGCAGCCTGCTGGGCAGGAGGTCACGGCTTTCCCTCTCCAGGCTGATCCTGAAGGCCAAGCCCAGGCCTGCTGTCCACCACGGTGACTGCTCATCTGGGACACACACCAGTCACAGGAGGGCCATGGCCCCCAGGGCAGCATCTCTTGGATCCTGGGGCTGCCACACAAGGTCCTGCTGAGACCAGTCGAGGAACACCTGGGCCAGGACCAACCAGGGCATGCTTATTGCAGGGGGGCAGGAGCCCCTGCTCAGGCCTGCAAGCTGGTTACCACTTCAGGTGTCCCTTGACCGGATGCCTCAACTGGTCCCCAGCCTGCTGCAGCATCTGAAAAAGATCTACTTGTGGACACAGGAAACTGCTACAGGGAGTCACAGCCCTGTGCCTCAACTGCCTCCCGCCAGCGCCGGGCCTCAGCTACAGCCCCCCAGGTGCAGTCATACCCTCCTGCTCTGACCACCACAACATAACCTGGCAGGGCACAGTCTTGGGAAGCCCCAGCTGCACTCACCCTGCCCTGCAAATCTATCTGGGCAGCCTGCACCCCTCAAAGGTGCCAATGCTCCTGGCTTCAAATAGGAGGCTTACAAGGTGACGTCACAGAGCTCTGGTCATCATCCATGGGAACCTCCAAGGCCACAATCCTACCCTCCAGAGTTGTCCCTGGACAAAGTTGTGCCTGCTCCGGGCCAGTGTGGGCAAGGCCTCATTCAAACAAGGGAAGATAGTAGCTACCTCCCCTGCCAAGCCTTGGGTTACGGTGGGTTTGGATCTGGAACAAGCTGAGTCCAGGGACCCATGGGTCTCTAGGAAATTTATAGCACATTGCTTCCAAAGGAAGGCAGTAGTTATGCACTGTCTGCTTTGTGGCCTGGCCGGAGGAGGCTCGAGGAGAGATGCACCTCCTGACAACTAGGTCCTGTCTGCCCGTTCCTCGTGCCCCTGGCTTGGCTCACTACAGAGTACGAGGGAGAAGTTGGCCCTCGAGAGCTGGTGCAGCCTTGGCATGGGCCACCTGCATGCAGGGGAAGCCTGTGCCCACTCTGGCCAGGCTAGGGTGCGGGCATGGGTGGAGGAGCGGGAGGCCAGCCAGTGTCTAAGGAGCAGAAAACTACAAAGCAGCCAGGTCAAGAAGGACTCAGCCAAAGGGTTGCAGATGGGGGATGCAAACAAATAAAAAATGAAAAAATAAATGGAACAATTTTCCAAGGAAATAGAAAGAGGGAGAAACAGGAGGCTAAAGTGAGCAAGTTGATAAAGAATCAAAGAAGCCGGAAATTAAATTTTCAGGGCAGTGTGGGTGATCAGGGAAGAAGGAAGGAGGGAGGGAGGAAGGCTGAAATAAAACCAAGGGGCGCAATGATACCTAGGTATGTCCGAATCAAGAAACTGCCTGCAAAACACAAACGATCATACGTTAGTGAGGGTAGGGCTGGGCAGCTTGGCGGCAGCAGCAGGGGCAGCAGGGCAGCGGGGAGCAGGGAGCAGGATAGGCTGCTGAGGCCATGGCAAAGCATGAGGCAGCCAAGGCCCTGGGCCAGAGTTGCCCGGGTCTCCTAGTCACTGTGGGCTCTAGCATATCACCCTCATTCTGGGCAGGAAGCCAGGCCTGTATAGTGCTACAGGAGGAACACAGGCTGGGGTCGGCCTGGGACCACCTCTAAGGAGGGTCGGGGAGACTTCCTTGGACAGGAGGGCAGGGGCCAAGTGAGACTGCGCCTCCCTTTTGGCGACCCTTCATGACTCCATGCCCCTGGCAGCAGGATGGGGCCCTTTAGAGTTGGACACTCTAGCTCTGGAACAGGGAAAGCCTATTTATTGAAAGCCTGGTTGGCCTGAGGTCCATCCCACACTGCCACCTTCTACGCCATCCCAGCTCAGCCAAGGCCAAGGCCCCCACAGAAGCCAGGCCGATCAGAGGAGGATGCGACGACCCCCGAGCTGGCTCCCCATGCAAGGAGATAGCAGGGGGACAGCCCGAAGACACCCACACACCTCTCTGCCTCCTATCTAGGAACCCAAGAGCTGCTACCAAAGGAAGTGTCAGAGGCCAGGGGAACAGGGTTACCTCTCAGGCTCCAAAGCATTGCTCAGTGCCTGACAGGCCTAGCATGGCAGCACCCAGGGGTCACCAAGCTTCCTCTACCCTCTGCCAGGGCCATCTATGACCACAAAGCTGCAAGGCCAGAGGAAGCCCAGGCTCCACTCACCCTAGCAACCTCTAACCTGCCTGGCCAGGGCCACCCCCTGCAGGAGCTCAGGTTTGTCTTTTGAGCTTGTCCCAGGCCTGCTGTTTCCTCCACCAACCCCACCCAGTATCTAGGAAGAAATCCAGCTCTATCGGGACCCAGGAGCTAGATGAGTGGGAGCCGTCTCCACCAGGACCCTTTGTCCAGGGGTGTGCCCCCTAGCACACCTGGCCTTCACAGGTATTTTTCTACACACATAGTCCCCCTCCTGAGAGCTGACAGGGGCCAGCTGTTGGGCCAGGTCCAGCCTTCAGGGAGTGGCCAGGCTGGGATCACGCCTGGGAAGCAGCTCGAAGCCACCCCAGCCAGATGCCCCCTTGCCCCACTGGCTCTGCAACCCCCTGCTGCCAATCTCAGATGCAGCCCTCCCACCCCATCTGTCCCACCAAATCCCACAAGTTTGCCAAATCCCCTGCACTGCTCGCAGGCCACAAGAAGGGACTGCCAGGTGGAGATGACCTTAGCCACTGCTGGGAGACAGGCAGGCACGTGCGACAGAGGTATGGGACAAGCAGTGCCCTGTGAGCACACTCCTTCACCCCTGAGCTGCTGGCCTGGGTTTCTGTGAACACTTGAGCTTCTCCTAGGGCACCAACCCTGGACCCATCTTGCACTGTGTCCAAGAAGGCCGCAGCCCCCTAGGGGCCGGTGCAGCCTTGGCAGCTGCTTATTGTCCAGAGCATCAGGTTGCCCACCAACCTAGGGCCTGCAGGACTGGCCCAGCTCCTGTTCCAGGCCCATGTTGGCCCCTGCCGGGGGCCAACTTCCACCCACTGGCCCGTGTGTGTGGCTCTCAGGCTACCTGTTCCACGTGGCTGGTGAGTAAGGGCTTCGGGAACAGCAGGAACTCACCGGTCATCCTGGGCTGGGTGGATGTAGCCGGAGGAGAGGATGTTGAGAGACAAGATGTTGGGGTCGATCAGGGACTCGTCAGTTTCGGGAGTGTTTCGAATGCGACCTGGGGGAAGGGAACAGCCATGCATCACATCCAGGAGCACAGTTGGATGGGGGCCTAGCAGCCGCTGGCCAGGCAGAGCTGAGTCAGGTCCTGGGCTCACCTCCCTGAGGAGCTGTGGACCAATTGGTAAAAGGCACCAGGTACACAGGAGGCCTGGCTGGTTCCCAGGCACCCCAGGTGGTACAGGCAGTGCTCCTCCACCTTGGCACTGCCCCTGCCTTCAGATGAATCCCAACTGCCCAGCCTAGGAAAGGCAGGCCTTTCTCGCTGGCCAAAGACCTCCTCCAGGCAGGAAGGTGAGTTGGTTCCCACTTTTCTGTGCTTCACAATAATAGTAACAAAGACAGAAAAAGGCCTCATCTATGCCATCCTCTACCACAGGCGTTTCCCACCCAGCCTCTGAGATGCCAGCACTCAGCAGGGTCCACCTGTCTGGACGCAGTTAGCGGCAGCTTCACCTAAGGCCATTGCCTGGGAGTGACTCCTGCCCATTTGAAGGAGCAGTTGAGTTACATACATTTCCTCTGCTAAGCAGTGAGCCGGATTGGGCATCCTGGCTCTCCTGCCAGGCCGAGGATGTGGCCAGGATTCTGTGCGCAGCTCTGAGCACTTGGGTCCTGAGGGAGGTGGTGGGGTGGGGTGGGGCACCAAGATGGACCCCTCCTCCATGGTGGGGAGGCTGGGTGCGGGAACCCTCCCCAAGCAGGCCTCAGTCCTGGGGAAAAGACCTCAGTCTGGACAAGCATCCCATCAGGATGGCAGAGCTCCTGTCTGCCCACCACTGCCCAGCCACAGGGGCCTTCTACAGAGAACTCACAGCTGCCTGGTCTCCAGCCCCCCCCCCCCCCCAGGGCCTACAAGTCCCATGGCCACCTGGGAGGGATGCTAGACTCCAGATGGTGGCGGCTCTAAACTGATTTTGGGATTCATATGGGAGCAGTCAGTAGGGAAGTCCAAAACAAAGCCCTGTCCTGGATGGGGCCAGGTGCTCATGGCAGGGTCTCCCCAGACCCCTAAGCCACACCACCTAATCAGACAGTAGTGTTTGCACCTTCAGGGAGGGAGAGCAGGAGGTGAAGGGGGTATCCCAGGGCCAGAGGATGTGGCCTGTCATGTACTGACCCCTGCCCAGCCCAGACACAACTGGTAGGACCAGGACACCAGTGTCCACTGGAGGACATGATGCTCTCAGCTCAGCGAGAGCACCATCTGGTAGACCACAGTTCAGACAAGAAGCCCCGGAAGAAAATACCCTAAGACCTTTAGCAATGCTTAAGAGTTGAACTGTGCTTCCCCCCAGAAAACACTGGTTGGAGCCCTGAGCCCATGACACCCGAAAGACCTCATGTGCTAACAGCATCCAAGTGCATCAGCTGCAGCCACCCTGAGGTGCGGTGGCCTCATCACCGCAGGGCTGGTGGCATGCAAGGATGGTGTCGGAGAGGCTCAGATAAGAACTCAAGGAAACTGAGGTGGGAAATTCTTCAAGTGACCTTCCTGCCTCAGTGTCCTGAGCACTGGGATTACAAGCACATCTGACTGATCTCTGCTTTTCAAAGCCCCTCAGTTTGTGGCACCCTGTTACACGGGCAGCCTCAGGAAACTAACGCACATGAAATGGAAACTTGGGAACCACTGCCTGTCCAGGGCACCCCTCTCGGTGAGGGTGAGGTACTGAGGGTGATCCTGTGGTGTAGCCAGGGAACACACAGCGGGTTCGGTTGGCGACTGGCTGTGCTACTCCCCCGCCCCAATGCCCACTCACCCACAACCAGCTCCCGCACTTCCTTCCAGCGGATGTGGCTGCCTGTCTCATGCACCAGCGTCACGGTTATCCGTCTCTGGATGCCCTGCGCGGAGCAAACAGAGAGGACTGGTCCTGGGTCTGGGTCACGGTAGGGGGGAGGAGCAGGGAGCAGGGGCGGGGCAGGGGGGCGGGGCTGCGCACCTGGTGCAGGAGGAAGGTCCCCATGCAGGGCATGCCCCCACGATGGTCCACCACGGCTGGGATGTAGCTACAGGAGAGATGAGGGTGAGACATGCCCTCTTGCTTAGTATGCTGCCTGCTGCCCTAGTCCCTTGTGGGGGCAGAGAAGCCTACACTGGGCCCCCTGGACACTTGCGCTCTTGACTGCCACTGTGTTAGGAGGGGTCAGGGCGGGTTGAGGCCAGGCTGGGTCTTTGCCTCAGTCCTGGAGGCTCTGCTTTGTCCTCCTGTGGACCTGGGACCTGCAGCTAGCAGGGCTTCTGTCTTCCTGTCCCAGGGCTCTCAGTGGTTTGGCCTCTCAGCCCTCCTGAATCCACCCCTGCAGAGCTGGGTGGGCAGTGCCCAGGGCCCTAGGGAACAGCCTGCTCATTCTTCCACCTCCCATGGGAGCTCAACTCCACAATCCAGGCCACCAGATCCCAGACTGGGACAGGTGCTCAGCACCACCAGAGGCCACAGCCCCTGCCCCTGGGCAGGAGTCAGCACGCTTGTTCTCCAGAACCTAGCCCATGACCTGCAGGGGACAGGCTTGCTGCTCAGCTCTCTCCTTCCCATCACCCAGGGACCATGTCCCTGTGCCCAGGGTCCCTCGCCTCCCCATCCCTGTCCCCAGCTTGGGCAGTGTGGACATGCACTCACTCGCCATTGGCCTCCAGTTCACAGATCTCGAAGTAGACCAGCAGGTCATATTTGCAGTGGCAGGGCCCAGGGCAGGGCCTCGTCAGTGTGCTGAGCTTAGTGGCAGGCACTGAGGAGACAGAAGAGGGGATCAAATGACCAGGCATATCCATCACAGGTTGCAAGCGAGAGCATGACCCCTGCCCAAGGCACCAGCCCAGAGTACACTTGCCCCTGGCATCAGAGCAGGGTAACCAGCACCAGGCTTGGGCAGATGTAAGCTCGCAATTGCATTGTGCTCCAAGTACCAGAGTCTACACACCTGGACACAAGCCCTCAAGGAAGGTGTGTCTCATGACATCAAGTGCCAGCAGGGTGGCAGAGACACCTGCTCAGAGTCTCACCTGGGTCTGCTCTACCCGCCGTGCTGCCTGGCCCATCACCCACCTGCTCTTTGGCCACCACCCATTGCATTTCCCCACAGCCCATCCTCAGCTGCTGGGGCCTGCATTGGTGTCCAGTGGCTGACAAATAGGCTGCCTCATGTACCCCCTTCTGCCTGCTGTCCTCTCTGCGTCCCCATTGAGTTCTCTCCCAGCAACCACTGCTCCACTTGTCTGCCTCCAGGTGTCCCCCTTGCAAAGAGCCTGAGACTGGGGGACACAGCTGTGAGTCACAAAGCCATAGAGCTGGCTATGCTGACACCTCCCGTACTGCCCTCAGCCTGGGAGACCCCGTCTTACCGTAGAGCACCCCCTCCCACCATGGGCCCCTGCAGGTGGAAGAGCCCTACCTACCTGGCTTGGACAGTGGCATGACCCGAGGGAAGTGGCGGCGGGAAGGCCTCAGAGGACTGTGGAGATGGAGGACACAGTGAGGGGCCCTGGCCAGAGCCGGCAGCCCAGGGCAAGGCAGCTGCTGACCCCCTGTCCACTCTGGCCTCTCTGCCCCCAAGGCCCAGGGAAGATACCAATCTCAGGCCCTAAACCAACTGGGTGGGAGGATGGGGATCCTCAGGAGCCAAGGTTCCATCTGGGAGGCTCCAAGTCATGGCTCCCAGCCCCATGGCTCCTGCACTCTCAGTGTGGCGAGCAACCAAAGCCTCTCCAAACACCTGTCACTGTCCTCTCTGCTGACACCCAGGGTGTCCTTCAGGTGTGGGTCCTGCTTGAAAACTGGGAGGGGAGACAGAGCTCACAGGAAAGTTGGGGTCCCAGGCCTGCCTGGCTCAGTGCCAGGAGGGGATGGATGGTCTGAAGCACCCTTGGTTTAACCCCAAATGCGGGCCGTGAGGGTGTGGGGTGCCCCGCACTGACCTGAGCACATCCTTGCAGAGGGGTGGGAAGGGGTGCTGCTGGTAGTGGCCAAAGACCTCGAACACAATGGGCTGGCTCTTGATGTACTCTATGAAGGACTTGGTCACCTCCACTGCAATCTGGTGGGTGAGGAAGAAGGTGGGAAGGCATGGCCAAGAGGCCAGGACAGTCCCACAGGACAGTGCTCGATTTCCATGGGGAACTGCAGGGGAAGCCACCCTCCATCCATGATAGGGACAATGGTCTTTGCCAAACCCTGTAAGTTCAGCCTTTGCTTCCAAGGCAAGAGTCAGGCGAGACCCAGTGGGCAGCCTGGTCCTCTCCGTGGGGCAGATGGGACCACGCAGAGACCTGGCAGTGTGGCTGCTGCCGTGCCAGTTGAGGATTTACTTCTGTCCCTGAAATTCCTATGTTGAGTCCTAACCTGCAGGGCATTAGAACATGCCTCCTTCTTGAGAATGGGCATGACAGAGAAAACCAAGGGACAGCATCCTCACAGAGGAAACACAGGGACATGGACACCCTGGGAGAGGTGTGACAGATGCAACGGCAGCCATCACCAGGCCAAGGACAGAGGGCTTGGGAGGTCCAGCTCCACTGGCTCGACCACCGCAGACCCAGGTGCCAACAGGCTGCCTGGTAAGGGCCAGCATCTGTGCCCTCTGCCTGGTCACACTTACATCCCTTGGCCAATGTTACCGCTACTAAGTGTGACACTTCTGTCCCGTCTGTCTGGGGGCCCCACCTCCAGCCCAGCTTCCTGGAGCTTCGTGGTGCCACCGTGTGCTGCAGCCAGCAGCCCTGCCCACCATGGCCCCAGAAGCACCACTCACATGCCTGAGCTCCCTGCCTCTCAGGACTGTCCCTAGGGCTCCCACCACCCTCCAGGTGCCAGACTCCCTTGTCCCCAATACTCAGGCCACTGCCTTCGCTGGACACCCAAGCCCATCCAGGTCCCATCCAGGACCTCTCTGCGACTATGTCTGCCTGAGGCCTACAGTGGGCCCTTTTGTACCCCACTGAAACCTGTTAGGGCACCTGTCCCCCAGCTGCAGCCCCACACAGCCCTAGCAGGCCTGTGCCCCAGTGCTGGGCAGTACTGGGCACAGGACTGGCTCAGCGAGGCAGAAAGCCCCAGGACATACGTTCTGGACGTGGTAGAAGCCAAGTGGGGGACCCCTGCCTGTGTTCTTCAGGGGCTCCGTGGAGAAAGCCTCATCGTGCCGATGGATGAAGCTGCAGAGAGGGACAGGTGCTTGGCAGGTGGGACTTGGGGCAGTATACCCCATCTGTCCCAGCCTGGCTGGTGCTGGCCAATTACAGAGTTAGTGTGGGACTCACTTGAATTGGCAGAAGATGTCAGCATATTCAGCAGAGATGCTGGACGCCTGCAGGACGGTCACGCGGAAGGTGAAGGTGCTGCCCAGGCGGAGGTGGTCCAGGGTGGCATCCAGGGGCCCGTCTAAGACAGCTTTCTCAGGGCTATCCAGGAGGAGGCCGTCTGGGGACACTGCTACTGGGAGCGGGCAGAGCAATTGTCTCAGAGCCACACAAGTCTGGTGTGGTGAGCACATTGGATGGCCTGGGTGGCCGGGGGCACCCACCGGAGCAAGTGTTGTTGTTGACCTCATCGGCTGAGGGCCCTGCATCTGCGCCCTGGCCCTGGCCTTCCACGATGCGCAGCTCCTCCTGGGAGGTCCCTGAGCGGGACATTCCTACCACGGGGCAGGACTCCGACTGGAACTGTGGGGCACAGTCAGGGAAAGGCGGGAGAGAAGGAGCAGTTTGCGGGGAGGCTGAGCCACTGGGAACATACCACACCCAGCCCAGAGCCCAGGCACGAGCCCCAGGAGCAGCTTGGGGACAGGTGTAGCTCATAGGTTACCACAAACCAGCGAAGAGATGTCATGTGCTTTACACAGAGGACATGGGCCCCAGGAAGGACCCTAGGGACCCCGGCCCACACACAACCGTACACAGCTGCCACTGAGGCCAGGGTGCTGAGTGGTGGCTCCACTGTGTGAAGGCCAACTGCACACAGTACCTTTTCAAAATGCTGGTCATCGAATGAGATCTTAGCAGTTCCTGACTGGCGGACACCAGAGCCATAATCAGGGGCTTCCTCGTCAGCTGCAGGAGGCGAGCAGATGGTCAGGCCCAAGCTTTTCCTGGGGCAGGCATAGCCAGATGAGTGCCCCCACCTGAGTTCTAGGTCATTTGCAATCTGCTCTCCTTTCCACAGACCCCTGGCCCAGTCCTACTGCACCCGGACATCAGCAGCTCGGTCCCGCACAGGCCTCAGGGGACATCACACTGTCCTCTCCACTACGTTGCCTATGGCTGGTGCTCTGCTCTGCCCTTACAGTGCTGGCCAACCTTGGCCCTGACATGGCTCATGCCCATGGCCATGGGGCAGGGCAGGTGTTGTGCCCCTCCTACATCCCTTCCCTGAGGCCACAGGCAGGAAGCACTATGTCCCCTGGGTACAGTCCTCCAGGACGTGTGCATGGGGCCTGCTCTCCACCTCCTGGTCCAGCCTCGATTCCCAAACACAACCTGGGACAGGAGGTGCTGTGGCTACTCATATCCTGGAGTTCCAAGAACCAGGTGCACCCTAGCAAGCACCACTCATCTGACCTTTAAGGTAAAGCTGGGACTCCACAAGGACCCCAGAGGGCCCCTCCTCAAGGGCAGAACAGGATCATGGCTTTCAGAGGGGGCGTAAATGACCTAAGTGAGGGCCTGCATGGGCCTCATGGGGAGCAGCCCCTGAGGGAGGGTAGGCAACCCCCCTCCTTTCCAGCAGTCAGGCTGCAGAAGTGGGGCCTGCACAGGGGACATCCAGAGCTCCAGGCTCCCCTTCTCAGCTGGGGGTCATCTCAAGGGTGGGAGGTGAGATGAAAAAGTGTTGGGGAATTATGGGATGCTGGGGCTTTGATGGCAGGGCCAGGTGTTACTTAAATTAACTGAGTAAAGTCTCTCCTCGAGGAGTGACCAGGATATCAGGGCACAGATACGGGGGGAGGGACGACAGAGATATCATAAGAACTGGGGGCCACTACATGTGGGGGTGCTGGCCCCCCAAGTCCTCCCAGTCCAGTCCGCATACGCCTTCCTGTATGTCTGTCCCTCTGGATTAGTCTCTCTCCAAGGTGCAGGCAGCCAGGTCTTTGGAGGGAACAGTGGGGTCCTGGGGCAGCAGGCCTCTCCACAGGGCAGGGTGTGCTGCCCAGTGCCTCTAAGCTGATTGGATGCAGATAGCCCTAAGCATGGTCCTGGCCAGCCCGGAAGAGCCCGGGAGGCCCGAGAGGTGGGGGACAGGGCTGCAGGCTAAGCCAGAAGGCCCCACGCACCTGAGATGGCCTGCACGGCCACACGCAGGAAGCCCTTCACCTCGCCTTTCTCACTCACGATGGCCACGCGGTGTACCAGGGGCACGGGGTACAGCAGGTTACTCAGGTACACGAAGGCCCTGGGGAGCAGAGGTCAGTCACGGACGCCAGGGCCTGCATGGCAGTGGCAGCACCAGGGACAGCACGCTGGTCACAACACAACACAACGCTGCGGAGCAGAGCGGGCGAAACAGGGCAGCCAGGGTGGGCGGGTGGGGAGAGGGTCCCGGGCCTTTGGGGCACAGAGACAGGAGGAGGCGGAGGCACAGAGAAGGCAGGCGTGGGGCGAGGAGCAAAGGGCACCGCCCAGTGATGCCCAGCACAGCAGCTGAGCAGAGGGCAGCTGAGGGGTTTCAGCCTGCTTCAAGGATAAGGACCCAGCTAGATGGCCCCAAGCCACTGCCTCTGCCGTACGACGCTCACCTCCCCAGCTCTACCAAGCAGCTCCACCTCCAAAGCCCAGATTTGAGGGCGACACCCAGGCCAGTCACACTGCCCACCTGCTCTACCCAGCACCCAGGACACCAGGAACCTCTTGGCCTGCAGCTGGTCCAGAGCTGGTCTGGGCAGGGGCCCTGTACACAGGATGGCTGCTGCACCTCCCAGGTGCCAAACATGGGGTGTCACATGGATAGGGAATAGAGGGCTCTAAAGGTGCTCTGGAAGCCTGACATGCATGTGGACTGCCACGGGGGCTGCTGAGGAGGTGGCCCTCTGGGGTGGGGACAGCCACCAAGGGGAGCTGTGCTCTGGTGAAGACAGGCCACTTAGGGAGCCAGCCCCAGCCACCTGCCCTCCTTTCCAGGCGGTGACCACAGCCAGAAGGGCAGGCAGTTCCCACAAGGGGACACAACGCAGACAGAGATAATCGAGGACAAAGAGGTCGAGCAGGACAGCGGTTGTCACCCTAGCATGGGGACCAGGGAAGGCAGGGAGGACACAGGCCCATGCCAAGTGGGCACTGGGAAGGGAGTATGGACAGAGGGAAGGGGCAGGATGAACACCTGGACATTCAAAAACACCCGCTGTGCATGGTGCTGGCCAACAATCTGCTCCAGAGGCACAGGCTCAGGGCAGCAGCACCCAAAGCCACAGCCCTGCCTGCCCTCTTCCCTCCCAGCCAGCACCCACACAGCCCCAGCTGCTGGTCGTGCCATCACCAGAAGGGTCTGCCGAGGCCCACGCTCATCACAGAGCATCAGGGCCCACAAGGTCTGGGACAGCCATCTTTACCTCCCCAGGGACAACAGCGCTGCTGTCTCTACTCCTTCAGCCCCTTCTCCCCAGTCTCCTGGTATGCTGACTTCGCAGGACCCTGCTTTCTGAGCACCCTACCCCACAGCTGGGCCCATAGCAGCACTCTTGGTGGAATTGAAGATGGTCATGGACTGGTGCAGGGGTGTGGCTGCCTTTGAGGGGCCCAGGAGCTTCTGGGCTGCCCTCGGGGCAGAGGAAGCCCTCTCAGGGAAGTGCTGGTCCTCCGCCCTTGGCCACAAGTCAGTGGAGAGCTGCCACCTGGAGGAGCCCTGGGGGCTGTGGGGAGCACCACTGCAAGCTAGGTGAGCTCAGTGAGGGTGGGAGAGCAGTTGTCAGGCTAGAAGGGAGTCAAGACTGCCCCTGCAGGGCTTGACTCCCCAGGGTACAGCCTGGGCTTTAGGGCTACCCAGATGCACCCCTCAGGATGCATGGGAGTGACCCCCCGGGCCCTGGGATGGGGGAGGCTCCCACCTGGGATATCTACAGGTCCCACCACTGCTCAAAACCTTGTCCTTCTCAATTCCCCCAAAGGGCAAGGCCCAGGGTGTAAAGCAGTGCATAGAGGTAAACTGAGGCAGGGCCTTGCCTGGCAGCAGGCAGCCCACCATGGCTGCTGACAAACCCTGGTAGAATCCTGAGACCCCATGATGAGAAAACAAGCAGCCCCAAAATGAGAAGACTTGGGGAAGGAGCCCCAGCTGTAGCATCGGGGGAGCAGAGACAGGACACCTAGGAGGCTCGCTTGGGCCCAGCAGCCACAGGCTCCTTCCCCAGAGGTGAGGCGGCATCTTCCCTCTGATGGAATACTGCACCTAGGCCCATTTCCCAGGTGAAGAAACAGGCAAGAAGTATGAAGAGGCAGGGTTGGCAGTGACCTGCATGTCACCTGGGTAGCTCCATTAATGCAGCTAGATAATTAAGGAGAGCATCCTGCCTCAGCATTTCAGAACTGTCTCCTGGCAGAGGAGAAGAATCCAGACACCATAGTGCCAAAGGCTGCCACAGCCAGCTGCAAACTACCGTGTCAGGCACAGGCTGTTCCCAGAGGCAGGGCCCACAGGCGGAGGCTCTGGGGACCTCCTAATTGGGGATGGGGTCCTACAATGAGGAAGTCCCTAAGGGCTTCATCAAAACCTCCCTGATTCTCTGAACCTCGTCAGCCCACCCTGGGCAGAGCAGCACATTCTCACAGTGTTTGGGGGCACCAGCTGCAGTCTGGGTCTCAGTCCACCGGGTGACAGCAATGGTCTCCTTCAGCCAGCAGGGACCTCATTGGCCCAGCACCCAAACCCCAGTGCAACACCATCCTCGAGTGGGTGCAAACCATGCCAAGAAGACCCCCACTTGGGGTCCACCTGGTTGACACATCTGGAGGACAAGGCAATGGGGCCAGGTGGTACAGGCTGCAGGCCTGCAAGGGACTATCCTCCAGGTGCCACAGATAACCTGCCACCATGCCAGCTACTTCAGGGGCACAACACAGCCCTGGCCACATACCACCCACCTGCTCTCTGGACCCAAGGGACACCATTGACAGGCATGCTGTCCAAGAGGCCTGGCACGGGGGCTGAGGGAGCCCAGGTGGCAGAGCTGATGTGGTGTAGCCTCCTGCCAGGTCTACATTTGTCTACCCAGCCCTGGACACTACCTAGAGCGTACTCCGCCTTGGGACACTTGCCCAGCGCTCAGCTCTCACGATGCTTGATGCGCCTGTGCCCCATCTAACCTAGGTGGGACCAATCAGAGACCCAGGCTGACTTCCTCAGCCTGGGCAGCAGATGCCCAGCCCTCGCCTTCCCTGTCCCCTGGCATCCCGAGGCCGAGGGGCCTTGAAGCAGACTGAAATTCCAGAGAGCACAGGAGGGCGGAGCGGACAGAGCGGCGGGCGCAGCAGGCAGGAGGGAGGAGGCAGCGCTAACCACAGATTGGTGAGGAGCAAAGATGCATGCTGGGACCCAGGGAGCCTTTCCAGGGGGGCAACAGTGGGCACCCCAATTTTGCTGAAGCTTTGGAGAGAGCCAGCAGCTACCAGAAGGAGACGGGAAACTCAATGGAGGTCCTTCCCAGGCTGGGCCTGCACAGTGCTGCGCGGGAAAAGCCAATTCTTGCCAAACCAAAAAGATCGGGGTGGTGTCAAATGGAGCCCGTCACAGGCCACCCCTGAGACAGGGCCGGACCTCTTACGGGTGACTTTTAGTCAGTTTGGGAGTTTTGTGAAATCTCAATCCACAAGAGGGGGAAAAACATTGGAAGGACCCAGCTCTTTCCAGCTGAGACTGCAGAGCCCACACCCCATTTCCTGTGCTGTTCTCGCCCCCAAAGTGTCCTGACCCCTCACCCACCTGACACCCGGAACCTCTCCCGGCCACACAGGTGGGAGGCCTGGCCCTACAGCTGGGGTGTGGTGATAAAGCTCTGAGAGCAGTCCTGGGTCTGTACCTCCCTCCCTGCCCCTGTAGAGTGGGAGATCAGACTCAGGCATCTCAGAGGGACACTTCTTATTGGAGTCCAGCAGGCCAGCTCATGACACCTAACCCAGCCTAATGCCAGCCAGGGAAGTGAACCAGAGCAGGTCCCAGATATACTGCACGAACCAATGACTGCCTGGCCTTTCACACCATCTCTTCCTGTGGAGGAAAGGCCGCTTAGCAGGGCCACCCTCAGGGTCCAGCTCCAGTGCTTGCCCCAGGTGAAGACATTTGGAAGCTTCCACTGCCTGGCGCAAGGGAGCCATCCTGAACTCCACAGAAGGCTGCAAGAATTAAGACTCACTGCTCTTCACATACGGCTACCTCCTGTGGCCAGAGCTTTCCCTGTCCTTTCTCCCTCCCTTAGGGAATGATAAAGCAGGAACAGGGGATGTATTTGCAGAATCTGCCTGCAGAACAATGCCCTCAAGCCTAAGCCTCCTGTAGCCTGTTTTGTCTCCTGACGTTGGCCTCTCTTGCCTACTTGGTGGATATGATGATTAGCTCTGCTCTGCAAAGGGCACATGCCATGGGGACACTTGGCCCCCAACCTGGCCCTTACCATGGTGACCGGGGGAGCTCAGGATAGCCTGGCCTCACCTTCAGAGGGCAGCAGAGGGCCAAAGCCTGCTCCTGTCCCAGGGCAGAGGTGCGCTGAGTGCATGTAAATGCCTCAGCTTCAGACAGTGAGGATGAAGCTGGTCCCCAGGACGGGGGACGGACAGCCTTGCCTCTCAGATGGTCCTGCACCCCGCATAAGGATGCCCAGCGGCAGGCCTAAAGCACAGTGCGGCTCAGGTTTCTGTGGCCTCTGTTCCCTAGCAATAGCCCCACCTGCTTAGAAATGGCTCCAAGCTGTAAGGTCCACCCAGTGTCACTCTCTGTACCTAGACCAGTTCTGCCCTGTGATGGGGACTCAGGGAGCACAAGGCTCCCCAGCTTCAGCAAGAGGCCGGCCCTCAGCCTGCCTGGCCGGGAGGGCCCGGGATCTCGCCCTGATGCCCACGGTGCCCACAGCAGTGCTCCCGTGCAGAAGAGCTGGTTCCTTCCAGCATGCGCTCCTCGACCTCACCAACCTTCCTACTACACTGAACAGGGGGGACCGGTCGTAAAACGGGTCCCGGCCGTTGCACAGCGCGCGCTCCGGAAAGACGTCGTCCTCCAGGTCCTCCTCCTCCTCCTCCTCCTCCTCCTCCTCCTCCTCCTCCTCCCCCACGCTCTGCTCCTCGGCAGGCTCGGTGGCGTCGGAGTCGGGGCTCGAGAAGGTGGGGGAGGGGGTGAGAGCAGCCATGCGCTCGCTCATGCATGTGTTGAGAAGAGGGTAGCTGTTGCAGCCAGAGATGACTGAACTGAGGTTAGTACGACAAGACAGAGAGAAGTTAACACCAGCTACTCGCAGGAGGACGGGGTGGGCAGTGGGGTGGGATGGGGCTGTTTCCAACCAAAACCAGATACACACCATCAAGAACACCATCTGCTTTAAAAGACCAGAGAACCAAAAACGTGCTCTATCCCCAGGTTTGGCAATAAATAAAAACACCCATGTGACCAGCTGGAAGGTTCCAGAAAGTTCCAGAAATCACCAACACGTGACTGAGAACAGGGGTCCTGGCCAGGCATAGCCAAGGCCATTCGAGGGCCCCGATCGCTTTGATTGAGGTCTGAGAACACCACAGGCACGTGGAGTCGGGGCTGGCCTAGACCTCAGACTAGAGCCCAGGGGACACGGTGGTGGTTGCTACAGCCTCAAAGGCTTGGTGACACAGCCATCTCCACATTCCCACCCCAAGACCACCAGAGTCCTGGAACAGCTGCCCCTCCTGGGAGCCCTGCACATTCACACACATGGACATGTGGCCCTGTGGCCCCATGAGGGTTTGGGTGTCTATGCCAAGACACTTCTGGCCCCTGAAGAGAAGGGGTCTGTGGGGAGAGACTATGCAACTGGGGTTCCTCCCACTCTCCCTGTCCCACTGCCTTACTCTCTGCCAGGGAAGGGGAGGCGCCCACCTGCCCACCAGTCGGAACCAGGGGAAGCGGTCGTAGAAAGGATCCCCGCCAGTCACTACATTGTCACAGTCCTCAACAACGCTGGAAGGCACCTCTGCGGCCCTGTCGTACATCTCCCGCATCAGGTCCAGGCGCTGCCTGTGGGCACAATGACAGGGTGAGGGGTCGGGGTGGGCCTCAGCTCAGCCCAGACTCACACACCTCCTCCTCTTCCTCCGGGGCCATTGGCATGGCCCTGCTGCCCACACCACCCCACTGTCTGGCCACCCAGGCTCAGGTCCCTGCTGGCCGGACCCTCCCTCCGCCCCCAGGCCTCTCTTGCGTCACAGGTTTTGCCACGGTCCTCCCAAGCCTGCCCAGACACTAGTGGCTGGGAAGTGAGCAGAAGCACAGAAGTTCAGAAATGGGGCTCGCTCCAGGGAACACTGAGCACGGAGTGCGGGCAAGAGGTGGATGGCAAGCAGATGCTTCCTAAGCTTTCATCCCAGGGAAGGCCAGGCTGTGGGGTTAAACCCCGGGCCCTCGAGGGCCTCAGAGGCTGCACACAGGTGGCTCTCTGTCCTTCAGGGAGCCATGCTGGGGGTGGGGGAGTGTGTGTGCACACATATGCATGTCTGCCAAGATGTGTACAAATAGGCTGAGAACGTGGGAGCCTGTGCGTGTGAATGGTATTTTTAGCTTTCCCGTCTCTGACGTTCAACATCTTTAAGGCCTTGCTGACCAGGGAGAGCCCTGCCCAGTCCATCTGGTTCCCATGGACAGCTGAGCTGTTAGGCAGGTCCTTGTACACAAGCAGAGTGCCCAAACCCCTTACACTAGCCAGCACACCCCCTGCACCCAGGCAGCAGGGCAGATGACAGCTGGGCCAGGCCTGGCCCTGAGGGGAGCTCTGGCCTTAGGCTCCTAAGGCCTGGCTCACCTCCCTGGAGTCTGTCTCACAGTCCTCCCACACCAGGCCAACCATGGGAAAGACTTTGCATCCCAAGAACAATGGGGCTCCCTATGGGTGCTCCTGAACCCCCAACTAGCTTCTAGCTTCCCCAACTCCCAGGGCACAACAGCAAGCTGAGGTGGGGTATGGTGGGGTACAACTTCCTGTGCCCTAGGGCAGCTGCCCTGGTGACGCCAACTGGCCTCCAGGCCCCACTGCAGTGCCATGATGCTGCCTCTCCTGGCGGTACACTCTAGGCCTGGGAAGGTCTGTCCAAGAGAAAACCCCTCAACCTGTTTCTGTGTCCAACTGCGCTGCTAGGAGAGTACAATCCCATGACTCTGTGCTCTGGCCACTCTCCTCATTTAAAAGAACCCCATTGACAGAAACAATGGCAACCACGCATGCCCACAGTGCCAGGACCCCGCCCAGCTGACTTCATCCCTAACCCTAATCCCACTGTCCACCAGCCACACCTGAGCTTTTCCAGTGTCCAGTAGTGGGTGGCCCCATTCTTTTGGTCCTGCACTTCCACAGCCACGATGGTGCGGGGGAAGGGACGTGTCTCTCGGTCTTTGGCAGCCTCTGGGGGCAGCAGATCCGGTGGCAGGGGGGAGTAGAGGGTGTCCGTGAGGAGGACAAACTGGAACTGGACCTGCAATGGGCAGTAACTTTCATCATTCCCTGGGAGGCTTCATTCCTGGCCCTCAGAGGCTTAGGCCCTGTACTCCATCACAAGCTCCCCAAGCTTCCTGACTAGCCATCAAGGGGCCGCGCACCCTTCCTGGTGTCTGGCCACCTCCTGAGCAGAGAGGGCCAGGCGTCCACCCCTGCCAGTCCCAGGGCCTCCCAGCTGAGGTAGGGGCCCTGTGCCAAGCCCTGGCTATGAGTGGCAATCCTGCCACATGCAGGCTGAGGCAGGAGGCTACATGTCTGCCGAGTCCTACCTTCTTTTTCAGCTCTACACTGATGGCGTTGGCCTCCTTGAGGAAGATGGCATTGCCCCACAGCAGGTCCCGCAGTGATGTGAACTGGTACCACTTCCACTTACGAAAGGCCCAGAGTGCCAGCTCACACTCCCTCTCTGTCCACTGGACTGTGGGGGAAGCCACCAGGTCACCAGGGGAAAACCATAACTCTGACAGCAGAGCTACCCAGCAAGGCCATATGGGCCACCTTACATCCCAGCAAGCAGCATTTGGCCGGAAGGGAGGACTGGCTCGGGGCTCTGTGTACACCTGGAGGCCTCAGCCACCCTTTGTCCACAGGACCTGGGCTTCATGTGGGGCCTCAAAGTCACACTGATAGCTCTCAGTGTGAGGAGGAGGCACCAGGAAAGGTCCACTGAGCAGAAGGGTCTCTAAACTGGGGAACCTGCAGCACAGTCAGGCTGCAGGCCACACAGCAGCAGGCCAACGGGGTGGGGGGGCGCTAGGGGACAACACCTCTCCCCTCACAGTGTCTCTGCCCATGCCCTAGAGGGAGGCCTCAGAGTGCAGCACGCTCGTTCCAGGTCTCAAGGGGTGCACTCTATCCATCACCCAGGGTCCCACCCCCTGCCAGCACCAGCATGAGTGCACATGCGTGTGTGTGTGCACACGTGTGTGCGCACAGCAGCCTGCATCAGCACAGCCCTCTAAGCCTTCCCTGCAGTGCTCCCAAAGCTAAAGGCCCTTCACCTTCATCCTCCAGTTCCTCTTCCTCCTCCTCGGCCACCTCTGGGTAGTACCTGGACTCCATCTGCTTCTGTAGCGCCTCCAGCTTGCTCTCATAGTCCTGCAGAGAGGCAAGGACTGGGCTCACCAGTGCCTTGGACACCCAGGTGGCCTCACCTATCCTGCTGGGGCCAGACAGGAAAGGGCAAGGCAGGGCCGGGGCCCCAGTGCCAGGGCCTGGGGTGGCCGGGGTGTCCTCACCAGCCTCTGCTGCTCCAGCAGGTAAGTGGCTTCTTCCCGCTCCCGGCGGTACTGGTCCTCCAGCTCCTGGAGCCTAGGGGGCACAGTGGATGAGCACAGGCCAGCAATGGGGGGGGGGGGCGGGTAGGAGGCGTGGGCAAGCAGGCGGCCCAGGCCTCACCTCTGCTCCATCTCCTGCTTCATGTCGATGCCCTGTTTCTCCAGCAGCTCACGCTGTGCGAAGGCCCAGTCCACAGGCTCTGCAGGTGTCTCTGCACAGGGTGTGCGCTCGCGCTCCTGCCGGGCCTGCTCGGGGTGGTTGAACCGGAAGACATGGCTCTTGCCCATGATGATGCGGTTTCCTGAGGAGGAGGCAAGGCCGGCCTTGGGGTCCTGAGGGTCCCAGGAGGGCTCTTGGGGGCATTGGGAGGAGGAAAGAGGGGTACACGAACTTCCTCCACCCCAGCTCCTTGTGCTCCCCACCTCGGGGCAAGCGCATTTTCTCCTAGATCCATCTCCTCAACACCCCAACTCAGCAGCAGTGTCCACAGACATGGGGGCTCAGCTGTGCAAATCAGGGCCCCAACAAGGTGCCCTCCATGCACCCCACATTCCCACCACCCTTTCTCTATGGGCAGTACATGGTGCAGGCAGCCTGAGTCCGTCCTCTGCAGAGTGGCTCTGAGGGGGCTTCTTGGCCAGGGCCCACCCTGTCCAGCTGCTCCTCCCAGACCTCGAGGGGACTGTAAGGTGCCAGTGTCCTCAGTCTGGCCCTCCCACCTGGCTCCCTGGCCTCTCCTTGGGCCCACCAGTCTGCAGACCCTTAGGCACACTGACCCGCAGGGTGGCACCTGCTGTTTGCCCATTCCTGCCCAGCTCCCTGGACAGCTTTGTTCCCCCAGCTTACTCAGCCTCCATACCCCTCCCATCCCAGTCTGGGGTCAACACATGGCTGGCCAATACCCCCAGCCTCCCTGTCCTCTGGCTCAGGCACTGAGAGGAAAATCCAAGCCCAGGCCACTCAGCCCAGACCATCCCCGAGCCCCAGGGCCCATACAGCTGACAGGGTGACCCTCAGGTTCAGGTTTTCCTGGGGTCCTTCCTCCAAAATGTCCTGCAAAGACAGGACAGTCCTGATAGCTCCTGATATAAGCCAAAGGCCTTCAGGAGTGGCCACAGGCTAGAAATCAGGTGGCTGCTGTTACCTCCCTGCTCCCAGGTTCCAGGTCAAGAACTCACACCCAGCCACAGCTGACACTGTTGGAAGTTCTACCTGCCAGCTCCGCCAGGCTATACCACCTTGTGATTCCACCTGGTCTAGCTTGGCTGTGGCTTTGGTCCAGGTGGTCTGCACCTGCAGCAGCTGACCACAGTGGGGGTAACATTCAACCTACAGCTGGAGTCCTCTCCAGCCCACAGACTCTAGCCTGCCACCTGCCATGGGTTCAGTCCTGGTCAGTAGTGCCCACACTCGTATAAACCAATTCCCTGATATAAACCTTTCCTGTGTGTCTGCACTTCGCTATTCACCAACCTAAGATTCTGCACCTGTGCATCTGTGTCAGTATTCACCGGCCATGGCTTTCTGCCTGTGCATTTGTATAGTGACACCTGCAGCCCTCAGTTCTGTGCCTCTAGGTCTACAGACCACAGCTGCACCCTACCTGTGCCCCGCTGCTTCTGGTCTCTGCAGATTCCAGCACAGGCAGCCTGGTCATTCGCGGAAGCCCAACCTGTCTGACCTTCCTAAGCAGGGATTGCATACTGTGTGCCTGGAGTGTACATTGGGCCCCAAGGAGCAGGGGATGAAGTCACATGATTGGTCCATTACACCTCAGCTTGGCCCAGCCTCTGTCCCGTGCTCCCTGGACCCAGCCCTGCTGTAGCAGCCACCCCATGCCACTGGAGCAGGCCATGCCCCAAAGGGCTTCTCAGGCAGCAGAGGCGACTCTGGCCTAGGGACAGTAGTTTCACCTGGTGCCCGTCTCACTGCCCCTGCACACCCCACTCTACCTGACCGTAGGATGCTGGGCTCTGTCACTTTCTTGCCATTGACGTATGTATCTGCACCCTCGCAGGGCTCCAGTGTCACCACAGCTATGGGAAGAGAAGAGGGGAATGGCAAGGGGTTGTCACTGTGGGGTTCAGCTCCCCTACTCCTGCTGGCTGCACAGCCTGACCACACTGACGGACCCTGTCCGGGCCTTGGAGGAGCCAGGATGGGGGCCTTTCCTGACTTAGCACAGGAAGAAAGTGGCCCGGGGGTTTCAAGGTGGGGAGGCTGTGCTGCCCCATCCAGGACTCAGGTGGACACAGGTAAAAACAATGGTGAAGGTGCCATGGGGGGATGGGGCCCGCAAAAAGAACATTCTGGAGGAGACAGCTGTCCCAGAGTTGAAGTGGCCAAGGTGGACACAGGGTTTGAGTCAGAGATCTGCAGGCCTGGCTGGACACTTGCAGGAGACACCTGGGATCGGGGCCATGGGACAGTGACAGCATGGCAATGCCACAGGCTCACTAGCGCCAGGCAGTGTCACCTTCTGGAGGAAGGTGGGGCAGGTGAGGAGATGGACAGATGGCTGCTCCACAGCCAACAGGAAAGTACTGTCCCAGAATAGCTCTCTACCCCAGAGCCCGCTTTCTCCTCAGCTCACTGTCCTGTCCAGGGGTGCCCCACCTGGTCCTGGACACATGCTTCCTGTTCCCCTGTCTCCACAGCTTCAGAGAGGCTGCAGCAGACCCTGGACCCTTCCCCAAGCACTGTCATCCCCAGCTGTCACACACGTGCACACACACACATCCCGGCCACAGCAGGCAAGCTGGGCCTAGCAGGCGGACTACCTTCACTGCCGCCCCGCATATCACTCCGGAAGACACAGTGCTCCTCCTTGATGAAGTGCCCGCTCAGGACGATGTCTTGCCGCCTCTCGGCATCCTCCCTGCCCACTCTGCGGGGAAGACAGTGTTAGCAAAGTTGTCCCCAGGGTGAGGCTGAGTTTTCTTGGAAAACACTTGGGTGTGACCCAGGAATCTGGGGGGCTTGGAGACACGGCTTGGCTCAGGAAGTGCCCGGCGGGCAGGCTCGGTGGCTCTTGGTGGGCAGTAGGGGTTGCCGGAAGAAATCACATTCCCCACTCCCACCCCAGGGGCTGGCCTCGAAGTCAGGCTTTATTCCCACCTGGTGATCCCATCCTTGATGTAGTAGAGGAGGCATTCGGACATCAGTGGATCCTCATTCAGGTTGACAAGGTGCGGTGTCTGAGGGAACAGGAGGGTCAGCTCCTCTGGGGAGGGCAGGAGCTTGTGCTGCACCCCCTCCACCTGACCTCTTCCTGCTCTCCAGGCCATTGGCAGTCCTGACAGTGTCCTTCCCTGCCTGGCCGACCCCACAGAAGACAGGAAGAAGCAGCTCTCCCAGGAAGAGCCTTTGAACCCACACCTCTGCACTCACCTGCCCAGGGAGCACCCTCCCCAGGCCACCGGCTCCAACCAGAAATCTGGGAGCAAAGTCAGCCCCCACCCAGACCCAGCCCACCTTGCCAGTAGTGTGTGTGGGGGGGCTTCCTGTCCAGGCCAGGCAGGGCTGGTGTGGCTCTAGCGGACCAGGCCTACACAGCTCAGGTCTACAGTCCAGACCTGGCTTGCCGGTCTCATCCCAGCCTCAGACAGCTAAAAACATCCCATCTGCTTGGGGAAGTCTGCCTGCAAGGCAGGGAGGCCACCTCATGCCTGGTCAGAACCCTGCTCTTCTTCTCTCTGCCTGGGAGCCTGTGACAGCCACCTGGACAGTGTCCCTGTCCATTGGAGCAGCTCTAGGACTGAGGCCCAGGTCTTACCTTTTTGGGAGAGAACACTCCCAGGGTGCCACCATCCTCCCGCATGGCCACACCCATCTCAGCCAGCAGGGCTTCCCTGAGGACAGAGTTGAGGTCAGCAGGGCTGTGGACTGCCCCCAGCCCCACCTGACTGCCTGAGCGCTGCTGGGAGGTGACTGGCAGCCTCCTGTCTGGTCAACCAGCTGCAGCTTCCAGGGGAGCACACCTCTGCACACACTTGCCCAGGGAGCACCACACAAGAGGCACCACCAGGTCAGAGGAGACAAGTGGGTCCCGAGGCAGGGACATAGCCTCCCCAGGGTGCATCCGGCCTGGCTGTGTGAACCCCTGGCTGTGCCGGGCCTTGTCTTCCCACACTCACCGCTCCATCCGGATGGCTTCCGTCCGCCGCAGCTTCTCCTCCCAGGTCTCATTGAGCTCGGCAATGATCTTCTCTGTTTCCTGGGAGTGAAACAGAGTAGAATGAGGTCCTGGTTGGTGTTGAGGTGGGGACAGAGACATGGGTGCCAGGAGAGCTGGGCCCATCTGCGAGCCGAGGCAGAAAGAGCAAGGTATATAGCCCAAGGATGCAGGTCTCGCCTGCGGATGCTGCCGGACCGGGAAGGCAAAACAATCCAGTGGGGCCAGGGGAGAAGCAGGAGTCCTGGAGATGCCATCCCTGTCCAGCCCCAACCATGGGGCTCAGCCACAGCACCTTCTGTGTCCTTCTTGGCTGGTACCACTGAGTCCCGGGAAGGGTGAAGCCTGGCTCCTCTCTAAGGTCACCCCTGCCCCCACGGCACCCCAGGTCCACCCAGCCCTTACCTTCAGCCTCTCAATGGCCTCCTCACTGCCTGGGGCAAACAAGATGCGCTCGTGCAGGCTGGACACGGAGGCCGCGCGGCTAGACAGGGCGGAGAGCGAAGACGAGGGGCTCATGCCCACCAGCGCGTTGGTCACTGTGGAGAGAGGGTCAGGGGCTGGACTCAGGATGGCCTCGATACGGTTACGGTTATTGTTCTCAAGGTCGGACGAGTCTGAGGCAGGTGAGGTGGACAGACAGGCGGGAGGGAGAGAAAAGAGAGACACAGTTGGGAACAGGACAGGTGTGGGGCCAAGAGAAGGTCGGAAACGCAAACCACGCTCAGCAGCAGCCCGGCAGGGCCGGGACAAGCGCATGCAAAGCCTTGCCATCTCTCATGCCCATGTCCCCAGGCCCTCTGCACCCCAGGAGCTCCACTCTGCCCTTCTGTCCTGGGGCTCTGCATCTGCATCCCAGTCCAAGTGTGCCAGGCCACTCACAGCTGGGAACCAAGGGCCCAGAGCTCAGCATGCCCCTGGCCTCTGCTCTGCTGCACCCCAGACCCTGCCGCCCTTTCCACTCTCTCTGAGCTTTGGAGCAGGGCTGCACCAACCATCCAGCCCCAATAAGCAGACCAGCCCAGAGACCATGTGGAAGAGGAGGGGAGCAGAGGGCCCCCGAGGGCACGCCCTGTCCTCCACTGCCCAGGACTCCCAGCCTGGGAGTTTGGGGTGGTGCCAGGAGGGGTGCCCAGCGCTTTCCCGCAGAAGCAGACACAGAGCAGCAGCCAGCACAGGGCAGCAATGGGTACCAGGGAGACCCAGAGGACTGAGCCCCATGCCAAGGGAGACACAGAGCTAGGCAGGACATGGCAGCACCACTGGGAGTGTATGGACCAGCCAGCAGGGGTAGCCTGAACTGCAGGCAGAGGAATGGGTCCTCGGGCGTTGCTTTCTGACCTTTCTAGGCCTTGTCTGTACAGGATCAAAGGTCTGACCTCTGCCACTGTGGCCAGAAAGGCCAAGCTGCATCCCATTGTCCTTGTCTCCGTTCCACACAGACAGGGATGAATCTGGAGTGGGGTCCCCCACTCTGTAGGTCTGAGGGCGGAGCCAAGGACCCACCCCACCCATGCTGCCCTGTGTCCCTGCAGCCAGGCAGAAGCCGAGCAGAGCAGCACTGGGGAATACACACATTTGGGTCCTCCGGGCACAGTGTTGGCTACGGGGAGGGTAGGCGTGGGGAGAGACAGAAACAGAAGAGCAGGCTTGGGTCCAGAGGGTCTGCACGCCCAGACCACAGGCAGGCGAGCGGCCACAGGAAGGTGTTGGAGGTCCTCCACGTGGGCACGGGACCCACTCACCTTCCAGCACCCATGCCGCCATGGGCCCCAGGAGCTGCACCGGGCCTGCTTCGGCCAGCTCCAAACCCCGCTGGGCAGTTCCACCCAGGCCAAGGCCGGAAGATTCAACCTCCCACCCAGAGGAAGCCTGCCAGAGGACAGGAACAGGAGCAGAGGCTGGGCAGGGACAGGGACCTGGCTGCTTCCACTCCTCCTCCCCCTCCTCCCAGGCCTGGTCACAGCTGGCAGGCAGGGCCCTAGGGGAGGGTGTGACAAGGCTGAGGCCCAGCCCTGGACACTGGTGGGTGCTGACACTCACTGTCCGTGATGTCACCAAGACCCTGGGCGTACAGCAAGTCTCGAAGCCGGGTCACCTCATCCTTCAGCTCTCGGATCAGCTTGTTGTTGGGGTCTTCATTGATGACGGCATTACAACGGATCTGCTTGGCCCGGTCAGCGTACCTGGGCAGCCGAGGGAGGTGTGGGCCAAAGTGCAGGCCTATGCCCGGCCCTGGCATGCCCAGAGCCCTGCCTGGGAGCCAGCCTGGGTGTGCACTCGGCCTCAGCCCAGCCTGGCACCATGAGCATTCTCTCCTCATGGGGTGCTGTGGATGGCCACTGTGCACCCAGCCCCCCTTGCTGGGCATCTGAGGACACCAAGGCTCAGGTGGCATCAGACACAGGACATGCACCAGGGTACATGCTCGGAGAAGCCAGAGTCCACCAAGCCCAATGCTGCACTGCTGCTGTTTCTCCGCTAGGCCCCACGGCCAGCAGTGCAGCTTTTCCACCCTAGTCCCTCAGGGTGCTGGGCCACCCACAGTCGCAGAGGGCACCCTGAGAGTAGTGGGGACAGAGTAGCCCGGGAGCCCCCATACAGTCACCTCTAGCCTCAGAATCCGTGAGCCCTGCGGGGGCACCCCACAGGAGCTCCTAAGCTCCCTCCAGTAGGGCGAGGAGCAGGTCCCCGAAGAACGCACCTCAGTGTACTGAGGGTCTCATCATAGTTGATATCCGCAGGACTCAGGGCAGCTACCATCGCTGTCCTCGAGTTGCCACCTGTGGGAAGGCCACCAGGATCAGCAAGAGGGTCCCAGCCTCGGGCCTGGGTCTCCCTGCCATCTCAGCTGCACTCACAGATGGGGGCTCTGAGCTCAGAGAGGAAACTGAGTCACAGCCCACCCAGGGTACAGAGACAGCGGGACTGTGCTTCCCTGCTGCCCCATCACCCCCAGAGGCACTCCCGTCACACCTCCCCTCATGTCTGAGGCCACCCTCTCTGTGGAGGACTTCGTGGGATTTCCCCCAGGATGAAGGCTGTGCTGGTCACTCTTTCCCACAGTTAACATCTGCTTCCCTGACCGGGGCTGCACTGTGTGACACCTGCAGCTCCTGTCCCCTCTTGGGGAGGTGGCAGTGCCCTCAAGGCCCTGCTAATCCTGCCTGTCCCTCAGGAGCCACCTACATGCCCAGCTGGGGACACATGGTCTTATGTGCTCAATCTCCAAGACCTGTGTCCCTACAGAAACCGAGGTGACCATGGGATGGCTCCGGGGGCATTGCACAGTCTCAAGATAGGTTCTCCCTGTCCCACCCTGGGGGGCCGGCCTGCTCCCCAGGCCACATCTCAGGGAAAGGAGACATGTGTTCCTGTGACACTACTGTCCTTTCCCGTCAGGCACCAACCCGAGAGCCTACATCTGGGAGGCCTACATGGATGCTGGTCCAGCAGCTGTGGGGGGGCACAGCCAAGCAGCAAGGAGGGCCACAGGCCCTCAGGGGTTCAGCCCAGGACTCAGCTGTGCACCAGCTTCTGCACTGAGGACTCCAAGGACACTGGGGACACTGGGAAGGGGGAGCTTGGTATGGGCCCCACCTCCCTACATGTCTCCTGTGCCTGGGACTCAGCCTAACAGGCAAGCAGGATACTCCAGACCATGGGGGCCCAGGTACCTGCTGAGACCTGGAGGGGGTGGCCATGAAAGCTGGGTGGCCATGTGGCCTGGCCATTGCCCTACTCTGCCAGGCCAGCCTTGCGGAACAGCTGAGGCATGAGCAGCCCTATGTGAAAAGCGCAGGCCCCTCTGCGGGACCCTGGGAGGAAGATGGCTGTACCCAAGCCATGGTACCCCAGGGGCAGGGACTCACGAGTCCTCACCCAGGTTTTCACGGAGGAGCCAGGTCAGCACCGAGTCTCGGTAGGGAATGAAGTCTGTTTTCTTCTTCTTTTTGTTCTGTAGGGACAGAGTGGGGGGCTGGGGCTGCACTGACCTGCTGCGTCCTCAAGGTGTATTCACATCCAATTTCAGGTCCCTCTGCTCCAGGCTGGGACAGGGACCAGCTGGCCACCCTCACCTCCCCTCACAATGAGCTAGCCAAGCTTGGACACTGCCCAGTGCCACCCGCTCCATTGTCAGAGGGGCCAAGCTGCGGCTGGCATCTGCCTGGAGCCCCGTGGCCACTTCCCTCACTGAAGGGCAAAGGCACTAGTGAGAGTGGCACTCCAGGCCCATCCCCACAGTGCTCCCGGCTTCTCTCTTGGCTCCCTGGCCTGCTGCTATCCCCACAGTGGCTTCATAGCCCTGCTCCTGCCAAGGCAGACAGCAGCTCCCAAACCAAGGTGCCAGGGACTGGCCTGACTCCACACACCGTGCATGTCAGCCACCTTGGTCTGCGCCCACCTGGGCACAAAAGCGTTGCTGTGGGTCAAGGGCGGGCTCTGTCCAAGCCCACAATGCAAATGGCACGCTGCCCTGGGTACAAACGGACATGCTCATCCCTATGCTGGCAGTGGTCCCAGGTGCCCTCCTGCCACAGGGACGCCAGCTCGAGGATGGTCACAGTGCCACCAGAGTAGGGCAGTGATGCCACGCTGGCTTCCCTGAGCAGTGCCCCAAGCTCTCGTGTGCAGGGCTCCCATTTCTCTCTCCGGGTTGGCAGAGGAGGAACTTTCTAGTTTGCGCCTGGATCTGTTGCTTTCTGAGGTTCACTCCCTGCCTGTGACATGAAGTAAGCACCCCACATGCACCCTCATCCCACCCGCCCTCATCCCATCCTACTCCTCCATCCTCATACGCATCCCAGTCTCGGGGTGATGGCAGGCCCCACTGGGTCCCTGTCTCTGAAGTCCCTGCGAGGCCTCCTCAGAGCTCCCTGCCCTGCCTCTTGGGCTCTCTCAGGGCCTCAGGGTCCTCTCATGCTTCCCACACAGCTCTTTAAAACCTGTCACAACCCAGCATCACACCTTCCCACAAAGCCACACACTTCCATTCACTATCCACCACGTGACCTTCGCATTGCCCACTCAGGTGCTCACACCTTGAGCCCATGTCTCTCACGCCCCACAGTGTCCTCACACCGCTGTCACCAGGCTCTGCCTGCATCCCCAGAAACTTCCTGCATCTCTTGTTCCCCACACAACCCACATATGGCTCCCCATGGCACCATCAAAGTTCCACCACTATCCCCAGCACAACACACTGCTTGCAGCTCCAGTCCATACTCAGCTCCTGATGGCACCTGACACACACGCAGGGTGTCGCAGCCTCCTTCTCACAGGACCTCGGCTCCGCAAGGGCCACACACTGTCCAGGCTCTGATGGAGCCCACAGCCAAGGTCCTCATGTACTTTGCCAAATCTTACACACTTCCTCAGACAGCTTCACGCACACTGCCAGCACTCCTCACGGAGCTCCTGCAGCTGGGCCTCACCCACCCCCACACTTCCACTCACACACTTCCTCACACACATCCTCATGCACTTCCTCTCACACACATCCTCTCACACTTCCTCTCACACACTTTCTCTCACACTTCCTCACGTGCCTCCTCACACACTTCCTCAGAGTCTACCATGGCCTTCCAGTAATCTACACACTTCTCACTTTCCCCACTTTCCCACACCTCCTCACACACTTCCCGTGCGGTTCCCACATTTCTGCGCGCTTGCTCAGTCTCCACTTCTCTACAGTCTCCTCCAGTGTGTCACAGCTGCCCGCCTTCTTCTCACTTCTCCCACTTTCCCACACCTTTCCCCGCACTGTTCCCCACACAGTTCTGCACATCCATGTGCACATTTCCTCTATTTCTCCTTGTTCCTATTGCTCCCCATGTGCACCAGCCTCTCCCACTCTGCATGTCACATTGGCCCATCCAGTGACATGGGAGAGTGGCCTGGATGCTGCCCCAGCCAGCTGCCTGCTGTCCGCCTCTGGCCTCTGCCTGAGGCCACCCCCTCTGTGACACCTTCCCATCTACTGGGACTGTTTCACCAGGCCACCTTCACAGCTATTGTTTCCTCCACAGAATCCATTCCAATCCTCAGCTGTGTGTGTTTCCTTTTCTGCTTTCGTGTCTACTGTCTACCCAAACTCCACACCCGCACCCAGTAGGTGGGGGACTGTGCTGTCCTCAGGGACCCAGTGTGAGGATCGAGCCCAGGGCTCAGGTGGGAGCCCAGGCCCTCCCCCTCAGGTAAAGGAAGAAGCTCACCTTGTTGGGTCCAGAGTCCTGGAAACAAAAGGATAGAGTGTGAGGACCTAGAGTGAGGCCGGGCCCAGGGCATGGGGCAGGGAAGAGGCTGGCTCAGGTCAGCAGCGTGGGCTGCACCAGGTGTCCACCTCTCACTGCCAGCCATGCCTGGCCACTGTCAGCCAGGCAGTCAGAGGGTAGCATCACCGCTCAGGCGACCATCACCCTGTAATCACCCTCTGATGCCCAAAAGTTCAGAGTAGGGGCAGGTGCAGAGCACATTCTCCTGGCCTGCAGCCTGGCATCCTGGGAAACAGGAAAGGTCACCTGCCCTCTAGGACCATCCTTCCCTCTGAGAACCATGGCCACCCCTCAGAATGGCCAGAATGAACCTCTGTCCAGCCTTCCCTCTGAGAACCATGGCCACCCCTCAGAATGGCCAGATCAGAGCTGACTACTGTCTTGCTCACCATGACCCATGCAGACCCTCAAAAGGCCCCTCTGAGGAAGGCGCACACTCTCATTTCACAGGTGGGGAAACTGAGGCTCTGGGGAATACAAATGCCCCTCTTCCATCTTCAGCCTGGCACTACTCCCATCTCCGGCTTTCCTGTGTACCCTGGCCATCTCACCAGAGATGGTCCTACACCCAGGGAAGCCAGGCCCTTGCCCCTTCCTTGGAGAGCACATATAAAAGGCCACCCCCTCAGTCTATCCTGCTGACCCAGCTCTGGAGGCCAAACAGACTCACCATTTCTGCCAGGGCAGAGATGACCTTGCCGAGTGTGGTCAAGGACTTGTTGATATTGGCGCCTTCCTATGTGTGGAAAAGGCAGCTGAGGTCAGGAGGCATCAGGAGCTTCTGGCTCCACTGTGGTCCCCCGGGCCCAGCTCATTGCCTAGGCTTGAGCCCCAACCTGTACTGCTGACCTCCAGGGCCACCAAGGGCAGGGGATTTTGAAACAGGAAGTTAGTTGGAGGCCCCCCAGCCAGGGATGCCATTTGCCCAGTGTGTCTCTTAGCTCCGTGGGCATCCTAACAACATGACACACATCCCCACCTGGTACAACTTCCAGGGCCCCATCCCAGTCACAGAGCACAGCGGGGGTCAAAAACAGGTACAGGAAATGGGAGGCCTGCATTCCTCATGGGAGGGCTGTGAAGGCCCTGCAGAGGACTGCATCCAGCAAGGCCTTGGGCCTTGCTCACCTTAGCTGGTACCCCTTGTCCTCCTGCCCTGCCCAGCCTGGCCTCCCCGGCAACCCACTGTTTATGAGGGCCCTGGTGCCACAGCCCTACCTTGAGGCGTGTGCCCTTGGCACCAGTGGAGTCAGCCCGCTCGCTCCCGGCCAGGTCCACCAGGCTGATCTTGCTCACCTGGAAGGTGGATGCCATGAGGGGCTGAGCAAGGCATCTGCTCCCTCAGCGAGGGCCCCAAAGCCTCTGTGGAGCCATAGCCAGGCCCTGCCCAAGGCCCATTGCCCACCCGTCTCCTAGCTGCTCTTCGTGCAACAGAGCAAGGCTCTATGCATGCTCATGCTTTCACAGATGGCACCTCAGAGGACCTGGCTGTCCCCCAGCTCCCCCTAGAGTCTGCAGAGAAGTGGTCACGAGCATCCAAGGAGGCTCAGCCCTTGCGAGCCGCAGGACATCTAACAGGCCGTGGATGCAGTGGGACCCTGGTGGCCCCAGCTGATCTGGCACCAACTGGACAGGCCCCACCGGCCCCAGGCCCTCCCCAGCTTTTCTGGGCCTCCCCTCTTTGTCCACTGTCACAGTCAGGAGGATGACACCAGACTGAGGTGCCAGCACTATCAGGGCCTAGCTCAGACTTTGCCCAGCCCCAAGGGCAACTCCCACCTTGGAAGGTGGCGGAGGGGACAGCACGACCCCAACCACCCCTGGCCCTCAGGGGCAGAAGAAGAAGGGGACAGAAAGGCACAGCCATGGACAAGAGGCTCAGTGACCCCGAGCTACCCTTTCAAGGGCACATAGCTTGGCATGTGGGCAGAAAAGCCCTGCCCTGTGCACTGAGCACACCAGGCATGTGGGCAGATGCAGCAGGGCAGAGTCCTCCAACACAGGGTGTCTTTGTGCCTGGAGATGCCAGCACCCACTGGAGGCCCTAGTGCGGGCAGGAATGGCTGCCCTACCAGCCTGCACCAAGGGCCACGGACACCTCTTGGGTGGCCACTGGCACAACCCGCTGCTCACCTGTGCTGTGCTGCAGGGCAGGGCCGCCTTGTTCCAGCCCTGTTGCATGTAGGGCACTCAGTAATCTTCCCTCCACTGGTGGGAGGTAGAGAGGCCGGACCCTGGGACCTAAGGCCTTGTGCGCCCAGGCGACCCCACACTGTGATGAGGTGGGCCTCACAGGATGCTGCCCACATTCCGGGAGCCAGCATCTGGTTTGCTGCCCTTGCCTAGCTACAGTCCCCCCAGGCCACCCCAGCATCACCCTTGGGGCACCGCGCCCTGCACCCCCAGCTCACCTTCTCCGTGGTGATATTGGTCTCCGCATCGTGACGCTTCTGGGTGAAGATGATGTTGAAGACGGCGTGAGAGCGGCTGCTGGTCTCGTTCATGTTTGTGGCCGCCACAGTCCTAGAACCGGAAGCCACCTGAGGTCACTGCTTGCCCTGTAGTCAGCACTGGGATCGCAGTGCCAACTTGGGACCAGGTCATTGGGCCTCAGAGCCCTAGCCTGTGAGGCTGCTCTGCTGGCCTGGGGATAGCTATGCCTCCCTCCACCAGCACGGCCTCTGCTGGCCCACCACAGAGGTCCTCGACCTGCAGGGGTCTTGGGGGATATGGTCATAGGGGGATAGACTCCAAAGACTTCCTGAGGAGCCTAGGCTGCTCAGGTGCTGCTCAACCCGCTGGGGTCCTTAGGAAAATCTCCCCAAGACTCAGTCCACTGTGTGTGTGGCCCAGGGTTTGCCCAGGGACCAGGGGTCACAGAGACCCACAGGGGCTTCCAGAGGCCAGGGAAGAATATCCGGGGCTGCCACAGTGTTCAGGAGCTCAGGGCAGCATGAACAATCACCTCACCCTCCCCTGAGCCCCCAAGTGGCACGGAGGAGGGTCTACTGTTGCATGACAACCAGAGTATCCTAGGAAAGAGGCCCAAGGCAGCGGTAGCCGAGGCGGGTGCACTGTTCATGCTGGGCAGTAGACACATCCTGCGAGCCCATTGCCGCGTGCTGACCCTCACATCCCTGGTTCCTGGACCTGGCAGATCCACTCCACAGGAAGCAGCTGCTGCTGACCCTTCTTGCCCCCATAGCCATGGGGCCATGGCCCTCAGAGGAGCAGTTCTAACGGTGGTAACACGGACCCTCCCACAGGGACCCAGGGCCTCACCTTGCTGGCCTCATGCCCAGGATTGCACCTTCTCAGAGGACTGCCAGGGCCATCAGGACACCTGCAGATCCCAAAAACCAGGCCAGCAGAGACCAGAGGGCCGGTGAGTAGCCTCCCACGCACCTGGCCTTGTTCCCTGAGTCCATGAGGTCCTGGATGTCATTGTAGGAGGTGACAGCCAGCTTAGAGAGGTCTTCCACATAGGGCCCCAGCAAGGGGTGCTCCCTCACACGCAGGTTGCCCTTGTTTTTGGGGTTCAGGAGGTCGCGGACACGCTCACAGTAGATCTCCATGTAGCTGACCTGCGGGGCAGGAGGGCATCAGGGACATCGAGGTGACACACAGCCCAGCAGGAAGCTGAGGGCACTGAGGACCAGGCCCATGGGCTCACACAAGTGGGTGTCAGCACATGGTCTCCTACTGGCTCTCTCCAGGCCACACCCTGCAGCCCCTGCCCCTGGCGTCACTCTGACCCCAAAGCTCTGCGGTGTGCTAGGCACAGGGCAAGTGCTCAGCCCATGTCAACTGTCACCCTGTGCCTGGGAAGCCTCGGAATCCTGCATAGCAGGCAGCCAGCCTCATGGGGTATAGAGGGGCAGCAGGCCTACCTCCACTGAGTAGGACATGTTGTCGTTGGTTGTGTCGTTGATCCGAGAGAAGAGGTCTTCACAGAGCTATGAGGACAGGGGCACATGGTCAGCGAGCAAGGGCTGGCTGGTGGCCTCCTGGAGCCATGCTCCTGTGGCACCATTGGCACCCAGGCCCCCATCACAGTGCAGGCACCAGGAGGGCTGTAGCCAACCCTGGTCCCGCTGGCACCTGACCTTTGTATGGGTCATCTGCCGCCGCCCTGTCCTTATCTGCATGGGGGGCTGGCGCACCATCCCATGAGGACCCCACTTTCTCCCCAGGCCCTGTGATGGGCAGTGAGTGGCTCAGGAAGGGTGGGGGGGGCATCCCAGGGGCTGCCAATGACTCAGTGCTAGGTCATCCTAGGCCCCGGACTCAACTTCCTGCCCCAGCCCTCCCAGCCCCTCAAGAATTGAGCCACCCCATGCAGGGTCAGTCCCCTTACGGCCCCCCAGTGCTCCACCAAGTCGCCCCTCCCTGCCCACTGTGCCCATGCCTGGGGGATGATGCCCTGCTGGTCCTTCTCCTGCTTGCCCATCATGGTGTAGGACTTGCCGGCACCCGTCTGCCCATAGGCAAAGATGCACACGTTGTAGCCCTCGAAGGCGTGCTGCAGCATCTCCTCCCCAATGTCGCGGTACACCTGCTTCTGTGAGGCATAGTTGATGTCCTCGGGCTGCGGGTGGGAGAGGTGTGGCTGCAGGAGGCTCCATGGCCATGGGCCCAATGCCCAGCTGGCTGCACAGCACCATGGGGAGAGGAGCCCACCCAAGCCAGTCCTGTCTGGCAAGGGCCTTGTGGATCACAAGTGAAGAATGGGAAGCATCTGGGACAGGGTGGGGACATCCTAGCAGAGCCAGCCAGGGTGTCAGTGGCAGGGATGACATGGGGAGGGTGGGCACAGGGACCCAGCTGGGCAATGGTGCTGACCAAAGGATAGGGGGCAGCGTCACCCTAGGAGGAAGTCAGATTGGATGGAAGTGGGGGGTCAGGTGCTTGGAGACATGAGGGTGTCGTAGAAATGTGATGGGTAGTGCTGAGGGATTTAAAAGGACTACAAGGAGGACAGGGCAGGGGTCAGTGGGGCACTGGACATGTGGTGGGAGGCGAATCCCTGGGTTCAGCTATGGGTTTTTCTGATTTGGGATGTGAAGCAAGTGGAGACCCCAGCTGGCAAATGGACATTCCTGTCCCTCAGTCCTGGCAGCACGTGTGTTAACTGCAGGCAACCCTCAGGAAACAAGGTGGTTGTCATTCTGCTCAGAGGGAACTGTGCGGCTCGGGGAGGCCAAGGACTCAGGAAGGCCAACACTGGGCAGGGCAGGGCAGTGTCCATGCTGTCAGCCTGCTTGCCCCAGCCCTGGCTCACCGAGGTGTGTGACCAGTAGGAGTAGTCGAAGCTGAAGCTCTTGGGTGTCTCCTTGGGCTGCTTGGGGTTGACAATGGCTGTGGGGAGAGGACATGGGCAGGTGGTTAGCACCAAGCTGGGGACCCAGCCTGCCAGAGTTTGTACACCGTGCAAGAAGCCAGGACCTCAGAGTTCTTTGGTTCCAGGCAAACCCCATCCTCATGCTGAGGGATCAGAGCTTCACTCTAGGGGGTGAGCTGTCTCTGCGCCTCTCTCTGTGGTGGCCTCTGCTGCCCATAGATGCCCATGACCATCACCAGGCTGGGCCTGCAGAGCCCTACACTGTTTTCCAGTTGCGTCTGACCAGGTCATTCCTTCCCACAACCTACGGTAGTGCCCTCCCACAGGTGGTCCCCAAGCTGAGCAGGAAGAGTTCACAGGCTCAAACTGCAAGTGGCCATCGGGAGAATCCCCGGCTCCCCACCTGACGGTTCCTCAGGCCTGGCACCTGTCTGACCCTTTCCCACCCCCAGCTCAGGTGGGTGACTGGAAACACACTCTATCATTACAGATGGGGTCCAAAGCCCCAGAGAGGAAATAGCCTCACTGGAACCCTGTGTTGCCCAGGTCTGGCATGGGCAGACAGCCTCCCTCCCACTGAGATAGTGGGGTCCTCTGGGGGTGCTTCCCTCACCAAGGCCTCCAGCAGAAGTTCCAGGAGTGAGGCTGGGAAATCAGGCCACTCGACAAGCTGCACCCTTCCCACCCTGGCCCTGCTATGCCCAGAGGTGGGCCCTTTTGGGGCAAGACACACAAAGGAGACCTGCACAGGACAGCCACTCAGCAGGAAGGATGGCCACCCAGAGGGAAAGATGGTGGGGGCGGGCCAGGTATTGTGTATTGGTGGGAAATGAACTTGACTCAGCAGCGCTCCCAAGGTCTCAATGTCCCCTGCAGCCAGCAGCACACAAAGCGAGGGACAAAGCTGCTGCCAGGCAACAGAACCCATGCAGACACAGCCATGACCCCAGGACCCTGTGGAGGTGGTATCTAGAGGTGAGACCTTGGGAGTGACAGGCCTGGAAGAGGCCATGAGGGTGAGGACCTCTGGGGGCCTTGAGGGTTAATGGGAAATGGAAGAGATCAGAGCACCCAACCCAGACAAGGATTCGGGGAGACACATATCACCATGTACAAACTGGGACAAGACCTCACAAACACTAAGCCTGAGGCCCCTGAGCCTCAGACTTCAGCCACCAAATGCTGAAAGACCCCATCTGCTCTAGAAGGCAACCCTAGGGACTCTGTTGTAGCCTGGTCTCCACCCCTGGGCTCTAGGCAATGGGGCAACAGTTTCAGCCATTCAGTTTGTGACAGCACCATCTCCCTGCTGTGCTTGCCCAACTCTTGGACATCCCGAGTGGATCTGAGCATGGAGTGGATCCAGTCTTGGCCATGACCACACCAGTATCCAGGCCCCAGGTCACGCCTGCACAGCAGAGGTGGGGACAGGGCCACTCTCAACCCCAGGGTGTCCCTGTGTGGCCAAGGGCTCAGAAGTGACCAAAGTCAGGGAAGAATTCTACAGCACAGACAGGAAAACTGAGGGCACTAGCCAGGGTGCCAGCCAGAGAGCAGGGAGCATAGCGGCTGGCCCCACCATCGGACTGATTCTCTGGTGTGCCTGGGAGATCTGTCACCAGGGCTGAGCAGAGGCTTCTAGAAGTTCCCACGTCTGCCCTTCTGTAAGCAAGGATGTGGGCTGCAGAGAGGAAAGGGCAGGGCAGCCACTGCTGATGCCCAGGCCAGTCCTAGGTCTGTGGCAGGAGCAACTATCATGGCGACCCAGTTGGCTCAGAGCTGTGGGGTCTGGGGCTTCTCACACAGAGTAAGGTTACAGGACAGTGGGTCTTCGAGGTCCTCAGTAGGCATGAGTGACATCGGGCAGCCCTTCCTGCAGAGCAGAAGGCCCTGCCCCAGGCACGCTTTGGAGTCCAAGGTCCACAGGATAGGAGGCTGCGACGGCTGGTGTCATGGGTGGTGAGGCCCTGCCTTCCTCCCATGCCCAATAACCAGGAGACTGTTGGTGCCAACCACTTGCTATCATAGCACAGGGTGATGGCAAGACAAGACCTGGGTCCACACGGAGCCCAGACAGCCACAGAACCAAGGTGGCAGCTGATTCTCACCCTCATGAAACGGCCTGCGAACTTCAGGGCAGACATCTGCCAGCATACATAGCCCGGATGCAGAACGAGTCTACACAGGACCTCAAACCAGGCTTGAGCCACCATGGTGTCAGGGCCAGGCCAGTGGCTCCCCATAGTGGAAGGAAGGAACAGAGGGCACAGAGATGGGGACCACTGAGTCCCTGGGTATCTGCACCTAGCAACACCTCACTGCATGCCTTTTCCAGTGGAAGACAGAGAAGAGGAAGCTCAGATGCCAGTCCCTTTATCCCACCCCTGGCTGGCGAATCCTGGTGCTTAGGAGCTCAGTGATGGGGGGTGGGGTGCTGTCTGCTTGGTCACTGGACATTGCTGTTCTCTCTTCCCGGCCCTTCCCTCACATTTGCCCAGGCTTCCTGAATATCAGAGGGCCAGTGGCTCACAAGAAGAAACAGAGAAAGAATGGGCATGGGGGAAGCCAGGGCAGGAGCTGTGTGTGCTGAGCTAAACAGTGTGTCCTCCAATCTGCACTTCAGGGATGAAGAGCATGGCTTGATCTGGAAACAGGGTTTAAAAAGGGAGCCGAACCAGGCATGCTGGCATGTTTGTAATGCTGGCACTCTCAGAGGCCGAGGCAGGAGCATCACAAATTCGAGCCTAGTGATGATTTAGCAACTTAGCAAAACTCTGTCTCAAAATAAAATAAAAAGAAGGCTGGGTTGTAGCTCAGTGCAAAGGCCCTGGGTCTGATCTCTAGTATCACAAAAACAAAAAACGTGGTCAGCTGTTTAGATGAGGCGAACAGGATTTAGGTGGAATCCAGGTCCTCACAATGAGGCTGTGTGGAAACTCAGACACACACAGCAGCAGAGGCAGAGACAGGCAGTGCAGCCACCGGGCCCGACTTCCACCTCCAGGATTCTGGGACACGAGTGGTTCTAAGTGGTCTGTTACAACAGCACTCACGCAGGGCGTTGGCACAGAGGGCTCGGGGCTGGCCAGTGGCATGCGGCATTGGAGCACCCTACCCAGCTGAGTCTGTACTCACTTGTGGTGCTTCCCGACATCTGGATGATGCACTTGGAGTCACGGCTCATCTCCCGGGAGTTGAAGGGGCGGACACGCACCGCCACCTTCACCGAGGCCCCGGCCATCTCTGCAGCCTCAGTTGGTCACTCCCAGCAGTGGCAGGAGCTCCAACGAAGGCAGAGGACACCTGAGAAAAAGGGAACCTGGAATTAGAAGTGGGATCCAGAGAGGCTGAGTGGGAGCTTGGTTGCTGGCTGAACCATGCATGGGACTTCCTGTTCCATTTAAACCTAATGACATGTACAAGGTACTAGCCCACCAGAACAGGAACTTCCGGTGAGAAGTGGTGACTTTCAACAGCACAGAGCCCAGAGAAGAGAAGTGCTGAATGAGCCTCACGCAAGAAATAGCAGGTGACCACTGTTACAGTGGCCTTGCCAAGGTGCACCTCAACTCAAGCAGCCTCTCAGGAAGGGCATCCTCTGTGACAGGCCAGGGTAGTTGTCAGTGGCTGGAGCAGTCTGGCCCCAAGCAACAGTGGCCCAGTATAGCCAGCATGAATCAGGGAGCTTGGGGGAGCCACAGATTCAGGACTTGTGTCCCCAGCTATGTGACATCAACCTTGGCCTCAGTATACAGAAATGCAAACTAGCAGGGGCGAGGCCGGCCACCCCAAAGTGATTCGCTGCTTAAAACTGGCCCCTGAACTACGAAGCAGCAGCCCCTTGGAGGGTCTCTCGGGCTGGCTCCTGGGTAGGCTGTGGAGCTGCTTCACCCAAAGGTCCTGGAGTCTGAAGGATGAGGCTCCACGCAGAAGATGTGAGGTGCAGCAGTGGCCAGACCTCCAGCGAACAGTGTTCATTCCTCCCAACCTACAGCAGATTCTGGGGGTGTCCACTACAGCTATCTAAACCTGACCCAGGCATCTAGTGTGTGCTGAGCTCCCCATCGCCAGAGGCATCCAAGCAGAGCAAAGGAAAAGGGTGGGCTCTGAAGCCCCTCACACACTGAGAGTTCCCAGTCCCACTCTGAAAACGTACGCTTCTGCTTCGTGCTCCCCATCATTGTGGCTACCCTAGGGGACTCTGAAAGGCCCCCTTTCCCAGGTTTCTGGCCCCTCTGTGACCAGCGCACAGCGCCTGAGCCAGGATCAAGGGATGAGGAGCACAGTACAGGCCTGGCCTGGGCCAATGCAGATTCAAGGCCTCAGCTCCAGACTCTGCCATCCAGTGCCCATTCCCAGGACACTGCAGAGCCCTTGGCCCTGGGACAGGACTTTCCCTCCGCTAATGGACTCTCCAGTGGGTGTCCAGAAGTTCACCAACACCCAGAAGTTACACCCACTCCACGGAGCTAGGGTATGTTCACAGCCAGACACATGCATGCAAGCACATGCACACACATGTGTGAAAGGTACTGGGGGACCAGGCTGGGCTGGTGCAGGACAAGCGGCTACTGCACACTACAGAGAAAGCAAGAGCTCTCTCCTTAGGAGCACTGTGGGAACACAGGGGTCCCTGTTCACTGCTCGGGGACAGAGGACACACTAACAGGAAGTTGGCAGAGGAAAGGACCTCGGCCCGGGGGTGGGGGTGGGGTGGTGTGGCAGGCTGAGGCCAGGGAAGTTGGCTGAAGGGCCAATTTGGCCTGTGGGAGTCAGAGTGCTGGAGCAGGCAGACCAGCAGTGAGAGCAGAGCTGGGTTGCACGGTGGGGGTGGCACCCTCAGCACCCTCCCACTGTCTGCATTCCGGGCACACAGGCTGGGATCTGCAGTCCTCCCAGGCAGAGGCCATTGCCAAGGGACTGGCAGAGTTGTGCTGGGAGAATCAGATGAGAGGCGGGTGCTGAGAGAAGAAAGGCCAGCTCGTCCTCCAGACATCTGCTGGACTCCAAGCAAGGACACAAGGCATAAGACGCAGGAAGCCAAGCAAGAAGCCTCTAAAAGCCCATGGGGTCCCCACAGTGTGGGGGCTGGGAACCAGGCAGGAGCTTGGCTTCTCCAGGAAAACCCCACGCAGACAGTGACACAGCAGGCTGGATCTGCAAGCCCTGAGAGCAACTTTAAAATACCCACGACTACTATGTTCAAAGTACAAGAAAAACCGAAAAAATACATGGGAATATGGGGAACTTTGCCAGAGGGTCAAGAGTGATAAAAGAATCCAGTGGAAATTCTAGAACTGAACAACAGAAACTGAGACCTGAGGAGGTCAGACAGCTGAAGGCAGAGTTAAGGGACGAACGACAGGCAATGGAAAACTCAGACCAGAGGGCCCACTGGCATGTAGCATAGCATGTGCAAGGACCTGGGTTCAACCCCCAGCATTGCAAAAACAAAAATAAGCAGGGAAGAAATAATGGAAACTCCAGAAGCCAGAGGAAAAAAGGGACACAGGGCAATGTCTAAGGGCACACAGGTGGAATCCTAAGTGGAGAGAAACGGGATAGGGATTTGGTGGCATGAATGTCTGTGTGCCTCCCACATCCTCATCCCAAAGCCATGGCATTAGGCGACAGGACCCCGCGAGTGAGTAGGTTGAGGGATGGAACAAAGATTCTTCCACCACTGTCACATGAGGACACGGCAGGAGAGGGCCACCGTGGTCCCAACGCTGAGCCTTCCTGGGCTGGACCTCCGGCCTCCGGGTGGGAGGAATCGATCTGTTCCTCAAAAGGCTCCCAGCCTTCGACGTTTTAAAAAGCAGCCTGCATGAACCCAGACAGAGGAGAGGCAGCACTTTAAGGGAATGACATGAACTGTTTAAAGCTGCTGGATTATGTCAACACCCCAGACTCAAGAAGCCCTGCAAATACAACACACGTGAGACACCATCAAACCCACACCGGGAGGCTCGTCACAATAAGGCTGCCGAAAACCACAGACATGAGAAATGACGGAAAAAGCACACCCCCAGGGGATGTCTCAGCAGAAACGATGAAGCTGGGAGATGAGTGTGCAGGGCCTTGCCACAAACAGGCCGATGGGCCAGCGCCCCTTTAGATGGAGGGAGGCGGCTTCAACTGCCACAGCAACCGCTCAACAGGAGAACAGTAATGTACGGCTCACAGGTCAATACAAGGCCAAGAAACTGTAAACTACCTTGTGTTAATCCAACAGATGGCAACAAAGGAGTAAAATACAGCCCAACTCAATACAGACTACATCCTCTGAGGAAAACATTGCCAGGCCAGATTTTTCCATTTTGGGTTTTATTATTTATTAATTTTAACCAACACATGCAACATAAAAATTGTACATATTGATATGTAATGTGATACTTTGATGCACTATGCAATGATTAAATGAAATTAAAGTTATGAGGTGTTATCGAAAATATGGTATGTGTGAAATTTAAAAATTTGTTAAAGAACATATTTCCATCAATCCCCTTCTACATCCTCCCCTCACTCGGAACACATCCCACTGCTCTGGCCGCCCTCTGAGGCAGTCCTGCCTGTCCTCATTCTTTAATTGCTGCCTGAATGCACTCACACTGTCTCCCTTTCCAGGTCATTTGGATGATGGGGAGGAGCCAAAACCTGTACTGCGCCAGGCCCAGTGAATAAGGTAGTGGAGAACGCAGCGTCCTGTAGCTACGAGCTGCCCTCCATGCATGGCGGGCGCTCACAGGCAGCAGTCACTGTATCTTTGATGACACCTCTGATGACTCTGAAGAGGACTCCAGAACTGCTTCAGAAAGCAGTGGGACAATGGGAGGAGCACATTCCAAGGGAGGGGAAAGATTCTGAGAAGGATTAATGGTGACGCGAATTTTAGTGTAATAAATGTTTAACCTAAAAGTTCGCTGCATTTTTCAGTCACCTCTTGTAGCTTCTCCAACATTTACCATTTATGGCAAAAACTTTCAAAATCCTTTCTTCTAGCTTTTTGCAGTATTAGCTGTACTCGCCCTACTATAAAACAGCACAACACAACTTTTTGCTTCTAACTATAATTCAGTACCCATTTATCAACTGTTCCCTCCCCTCACCCCAGCCCTGGTGACCTTCATTCTACTTTCATCTTCTATGAAGTCAGCCTAGGTTCCACAAATGAGGGAGGCCATGCAGCATTTGTCTTTCTGTACCTGATTCACTGTAACAAGACTTTATCCTTTTGTAGCTGCATAATATTCCACTGTGTACATGCGCCACATTTTCCTTATCCATTCATCAGCTGCTGGATGCTTGGGTGGGATTTCTTGGCCATTGAGAATAGTGCTGCAGTGAGTATGGTAACATAGCTGTCTCTTCAGCAAATGAATTTCATTTCCCTAGATACAGACCCAGGACAGTGGTAGAATTATATGGGATTTTTTTAAATTTTTGAGGAACCTCTATAATGGTGGCAAATGATGGCACATGCACAGCCAAACTTACACCAAAAGTGCTACAAGGTTCACCACCATTGCAGGACCATTTTCCAAAACAGCTGTAGTGGTTTGCATTCCTCCCACCAGAGCGCAGAGGCCCTCTGCTTTAGAGCCTTGCCAGTGCTTGCCATCTTTTGTCTTTCTGATACCAGCCAGGCTTAGGAGATGAGGCAGTCACCCGGCAGCTTTGATTCGCATCTCCCTGATCACCAGCGATGCTGAGCATTTGTGGTGTCTTTGCTTCTCGGGTACCCGCTGACTGTGTATACATCTTTTTAAGAAACATCCATTTAGGTCTTCTGCCCAGTTCTGAGTTGGGCTGTTAGTGTCTTGCTACTGAGTTCTTGGAGTCTTGCATCAACCCCATCAGATGTAGAATCTGCAGACATTTTCTTCTGTTCTGTTCACTCTGGTGAGTTTCTTCTGCTGCTGTGCAGAAGCTGTTCAGGCTGATGTGATGCCATCCAACAATCTGGCTTCTGTTTCGTGCTTTGGCATCTTTTCCAAGAGAAATTGCTGCCCACTGCCACATCCTAAAGCACTGTCCCTATGTCACCGTCCTCAAGCTCCATGATTAAGGAAGCCTTCAATCTGCTTCGCTTCAGTTTTCATACAGGGTGAGCGAGCAGGGCCTTGTTTTGTTCTCTTCACGTAGATAACGAATTTCCCCAACAGCGTTTGCTGGAAAGGCCGCCCTTTCCCCCTCCAGACTCTTCCTAGCATCTTTGGCAAACATTGGTTGGCTGCAGTATGCACAGATTTCCCTCTGGGCAGTGTATGCTGTTCTGCTGGTCTGTGTCTCTGAACATGCCAGTGCCTGGCATTTCCTGCAAAAGCTTTGTCAGCTACGCTGCAGCTGGGCAGTGCAAATCTTTCCCCAGTTTTCTTCAAGATGGCTTTGGCTTTCCAGACTCATTTTTTTATGTTCCATTTTGATTTTATTGTTTTCTTCTAGTTCTGTGAGGATGGTCACTGGTGTGTGGACAGTGATTTCACTGAGTCATAGATTGCTTAGGGTGGTCCATACATTTTTAACAAACATTGACTCTTCCAATCAGTGAATACAGATGCCTTTTAAATTCTTTCATCAATGTTTTATAATTTTCATTATAAAGTTCTTTTACTTCTTTAGTTGAAACTTTATTCCCAGAATTTTTGGGGGGAGTTGGCAGCTGTAATTGGAATTGCTTTCTTGCTTTCAGGGGATGTGTATGTATTTTAGGGTAATGCTGACCTCAAAGAATGTGTTTGGAAAATTTCTTCCTCCTCTATTTTTTTGGAATAATTTAAAGAGACTTGGCTTTACTTATTTAAATATTTGGTAGAAGTCAGCAGTGAAGCCATCTGCTCCTGGGCTTTTCTTTGAGAGAAGGCTTTTTATTACTGATTCAATTTTGGTATTTGTTATCAGCCTATCAAGGTTTACTATTTCTTCATGATTCAATCTGTAAGGTGCATTTGTCCAGGAATTTCCCCTACGTTTAAATGTCTTGGTGTATAATTGATCATTCTTTGTGTTTCTGTAGTGTCAATTATAACATCTCCTTTCTACCTCTGCTTTATTTACTTGAGTCTTATATTTTTCCTTCTTTTTGATTTTCTCTTGTTTTTCTGATTCCTTGATGTGCAGCAGTAGGTTATCTGAGATTCTTCCATTTTTCTGACATAGATGTTAACAGCTATCAACCCCTTAGTTTGATTCTCAATGCTTCCTTAAGTTTGGCTATGCTGTGTCTCCATTTTCATTTGTTTCAAGAATTTTAAAATGCCCTATTTGACTTGTTTATCCATGGGTTGTTCACAAGTATGTTGTTTAACTGCCACATACTTATATGACTTCCAAAATAATTTTCTTGATTCCTAATTTTGTTGTATTGTGGTTGGAAAAGATACTCAATGTGATTTCAATTTTTTAAAAATTGCCTATAAATTACTCCAACTGGACATGGGAGAGCTCACATCACTCCCAGGGGAATCAGACCCCAGGGCCCCTCAGAGGTCATGGTCATAGGTCCTGAAGGTGACCTTCAGAAGGACCCAGAGTTTAGTCCATGAACCTGCTCATCACACCAACCCCACTTCTCAGTTTCCAAACACAGTTGTGTGTCCTCTCCTGTTCTCTTGCCCTTGCAGAAAGATGAGCTCCTTAACTTATTAACCTTCACTTTTATTTCAGCAGCATTTCAAGAGGGAAAAAGGTAAATGGATAGATCTCACAAACACGATATTGAAAAAATAAATACTTTAGAATTATATTTATAGGACTGGGGACTTAGCTCAGCAGCATAAGCACCTGCCTGGCAAGATGAAGTCATGAGTTCAATCCTTGGTACCAAAAAAAAGATGAAAGCAATAGAATTTTATTTATGTCATGTCTAAAATAAGAATTTGAGATTGGGCACATGGCTAAGTAACAGACAGCTTCATTTAAAAAAACAGCTAAGAGAGTTGAAAAATATTGAGAATATATAGGAGAATATATAGGAGAAAAAACTGCTGATTTCCTAAGTAAAATTTGTAAATTGTTTGATTATTTTATACTGTATTCCTATTAACCCAAACAGAATGATTTTAATACTATTATTAAATAGCTCAGATAAAATAAAAAATATGAACTCATTTTGGCTGACAAACACTAAAATGTATGAAGACAAAAAATTTTCTCATTAAAATTAATGTTTCCCAACAGAAAGATATGAATGAACAGGAGATCTCACTCCTGGCACTGAAACCTCAGAAGGAAGATGAGGAAGGAGGAGCTGGAGCTGTAGTGGCAGCCAGCAAGGGAGCAACAGCATGCGCTCAGCATCACCTGTGTGGGTGGAGGCTCATCTGTCAGTGCAAAGAGCTGTGTCTTCCTGAGCCACAAGCTCAGTGGGATGGAAGGCTGGGAAACCCTCGTGCCTTCAAGGAACGGAGGGAATTGGTCTGAAGGACACTTGGTTCCCAGGAGGCAGAAAAGCTGCCTTGCCTGGCAGCAGTCCATGATGTGCGACACAGAGAATTTGTGGCCACAGCCATTTCAGTTTCAGACTGAGACTGCTGCATAATCCACACAATCCAAGTCAGAGAAATTGGCTCAGTGCTCAGGGGCCGGTATCTGAAGCAACTGGCCAGAGTAGACACTGTCCTTCTTACAAGAAAGAATTTCACCTTCCCAGAGCCCTGGGGGTCCCCTGGATGAAGATCCATCTAAGGTGAGCCCACAGTCAAACATTATCAAGCAACAGAGAAGTAATTCACCAGGAGCCAGAGTCATGAAGAAATGGGGAATAGAGGGAAACAGGGAAGGAGAAAAGAGACATCTTCCATGACTTCAGGGGCGAAAACTACAAGACGTAGATTATAAAATCAGGACGTTGGGCTGAGGACACTTCTCTAGCATGCAAGAGACCCTGGGTCAGTCCCAAGCACCACAAGAAATGAGTAACGAAATAAGTAAGCTCAAATATTTCCAGACACAAGCAGGAATGGAAAATAATGGGTAAAACATAAAAAAGAACCATGTATAACATTTAGAAATTAAAACATAATTATTTAAAGTTTAAAATACAGAATTAATGAACTGGGTAATCCGTCAGAAAAAAAAAATTGGCAAAATGATCCCAGACGGCCAAGAGGGTGAAAATATAAAACCAAGGTTCAGTGACACATAAAGAGAAATTCATTAATTTATGACAGCAAGAATTTTAATGCACAGCTCACTAATGGATGAATCCAGCAGGCATATAATTATTATTTTTTTTTTATTTAAAGAAAAGGAAACGAAAAAAAAAATACATGGAGATTAAAGAAAAAAAGGGTAGAAAAATAATACTAAATTACAGACAAACAAAAGGTAAGAAATTGCCAGTTGATAAGTTACAAATTGTCTTCTTCGAAATGGCTGTTTAGGTTATAGAATTAAAGTATTTAGAATGGCATTCAAAAAAGTGACCCTACAAACCATTCTGCTCTATGGCCGAACAAAAGCTCCGTAATATGATTATCAGTCCCACCTATTTGTTTTACATCTCTAAGAGGATAAGGTTAATCATATCAAAACAGAACAGAACATTTAAAAAAAAATAAAAAACAATTTAAAGAAACACAGATTTCAAAGCAAGTCCACCGGAGATCTACCTTATCCAACTGTCTCTAGCCTCTTACAAATAGTTGTCCCTAACTTCACCCACTTTCTATACTTATTGCATATTATAGAACTAATCAAATCATTACAGGATGATGGAGTCTTTTTAGGTTCTCAAGTTCCAAATTAGGGAAGACAATACCAACTACCATCGCATCTCTCATTCTCTTTGTGATAGCCGTCCCCATCTCTGCATATGCTGAAGTTGAGCTGAAGAAACCAGTCCAGAGTCATTTTAATCAGCAAGCAATAGGTTGCTAGAATTTATATTATAATGCTACAAAATAAGCCTCGGGTTTTTCAGGTCTCTTCCTCAGAGTATTTGTTCCTATCCTCTCTGTATTATAGGGAAAACCAAGTCATAACAAGACAGCGAAACAATTTCCTAGATAAACATGCAATGGATAAGACTTACAAAACTATAATATAAATGATCTTCTGTAGCTACTATGTTTTCTCTTGTTATTTTCAATAGATTTGTCGACAACACTGGCTTATTATAGTTAAATATACTATCACCTATTTTTATAAAAACTTATCTTTGACTGCATTGTAGTATTTGAGAGCTGTTACTGATTCATACCAGTATGGATATCCTTTACATCCTGTCATGCTCAGAGTAGTTTCCTCTACTTTTAGGGTTGATTCTAACATGCATACGGATTTCAAATAGGATCAGTCAAGGCCAACCAATAGTCTTATGATTCAGATACAATTAAGATCAGTCATAGTAAGACAATGTAAGTAATACAGGATTTCAGCTTAAGTCAATAGGAAAGTAAGGATGGTTACCATGGTATAACCTGCTATTTTTGGTTCTAGAGGTCTGTGTCCTCAAATCTGATATGAGTGGACAGACCAGAACAAATTTAATTCAATCTAAATATGGCACTAGGACTACTGTGTCTTTTAAATCGTTATACACCATTAGCAATGACCTCTGCTTTTTTTTTTTTTTTTAAATATTGTTTCAGAGCTGTCTCTACCAAAGACTAGCTTACCGTCTCTGCCTCATGTCTGCTACTCCACTTTTCTGCTATAATTTGTCCACCTTATTCCCTCATTCCATGGTCTGCCCCGTACACTGAGGCCTCTCTGCCACTGTAGCTGTAATCCTGATATCTCTTCCTCTCTTTCTCTGTAATGTCCTTCAGCGCTCTCTGTAGGGTTGGATTGGTGGCCACGAACTCCCACAGTTCCTCCTTGTCTTGAAAGTATCTTATTTCTTCATTAATTTTTAGAGAGAGTTTTGATGGATATATGAACTTAGGTTGCATATTTTTTTCCTTCAGGACTTGGAATATTTCTCCCCACTCCCTTCTTGACTTAAGAGTTTGTGTTGATAAGTCTGCCGTTATTTTGATAGATTTCCCGTTATAGGTAACCTGCATCTTTTCTCTGGCTGCTTTTAGTATTCTGTTTTTTTGGTGGATTTCTGGGATCTCGATTATTATATGCCTAGGCGTAGATCTGTTTTGGTTGTAGGTAGCTGGCGTTCTGTATGCTTCTTTTATCTGGATATCATTTCTTTTTGCTATACATGGGAAATTTTGCTTTAATATCTCTGTGAATATTTTTTGTATTTCATTTTTGGATGTTCCTGCTTCCTCACTCACATTCTTTATTCTTAGGTTATGCATCTTTTTATCATCTTCCAGTTTTAGAATTGCTTCTTTCTGGTTCCTTGTTATTTTTAAGAGGCTTTTTCTTTCACGTTCATAAGCCCTAAATCTCTCTTCAAGTTTCAGAAGGTTGTCTTTAGTTTCTGTCAAGGCATTTTGCCAATATTCAATGGAGTTTTTAATTTCCTGATTTTCTCTTTGGATCTGTTTCATGTATTCTAAGTTATGCTTAAATTCTTCAGATGCTTCTCTTTCTTTTCTGATTTCCTCAGTTCTTCCATCTGTGTTCTCTTGGGCAGGGCTTGTCATTTCTTTAATTAATCTCTTTATATCTTGCCTCACTTGGATCAGGAGTACATCTTTAAATTCCTCTATGAGATCATGTAAATACTTTTTAATTTCGGCTGATGCTGAGTCGAGCAATGGATGGTTACTGTGCTTGTTCTCTTCAGTGTTTAGTTCTCTTAGGTTTAATTTCTCCTGTTGAACAGCTGGAGATTTTTTTTAATTTTTATCTCTTGTCATGTTTCTGGTTTCTTTCAGACTGTCCTGGAGTTCTCTGGCCCTCTCCGAATTGCTTAGGGCCTTTCAGAAGCGTGCTGGCTTGAGTTTTTGCTGTCCTCCCCAATTTGCTGTTATCTGGGGTAGGCTGGGATGCAGGGGCGGTACAGTCTAGTCTCTAGCCTCTGTGTCAGTTAGTTCATAAATTAGGCTGTACTTTCTGGTTGTCACTGAGTTGTGACCATTCTGCATCCGCCCATTGGGCCCCAAGCAGAGGCCTGATCTAGCCCCAACAGCTCCTGCCAGTTCTCCCTGAATCAGAAGCAGCTGGGTAATGGCACAGGATTCTGCCCAGGTCCCAGCCGTTCTCTTCCAAACCTCTCTGTGATAGGAGCTCTAGAAAAGCAGATCTGCCCAAAACCAAGATGGCTCCCACTAAGTTCTCCGTGCGGAGCTGAAGCCAGCAAGCAATCAGACTCTGCCAGGACTCAAGATGTCTTCCACCAGCCCTCCCTACAGGGGGTCCTGGTGATGTCACCAAGCTGCGGTTTCAGCCACCAGGCTAATATGTCTGCACCAGATTCTGTGTTATTGATTTCCCCGTGGTGGCGGGCCAGCTGTTCTCTGGCCAAACCCAGCCGCCGCGGGGTTTTCTATACTCACCAGAGTCCGGTGCAAGTCCCTGCTCCGGGACCGCCACACACCAAGCCGTCCACTTTTCCCCACCTCGCGGCTCAGCGCTGACTGGTCAGATTTCTGTGCACCGTTTAGATTCGAAACGCCAGAGCTCTGTACATCTGCTCTGGTGCAGCGGTGCAGAACTGGCTGCCGCCTGGAGTCTCGATCTGGGTCTCAGTTTCCGCAGTCCCCAAAAGCAACTCAGCTTTTCATGTTGGGTCCACGAGTCTGTTCGTTGATTTAAGGGCGCGGGATTTGCAGCCTCCGGTCTCAGCACGACTTTAAATCCTCCAGCTGTACTGTCTTGGTTGATAAGAATCGCTATGGATTTGTCTGGTCCTCTCCATGCTGTCTTTTTTTTTTTTTTTTTTTAGCTTTGAGTTTGAATTCTCTGGAGAGATTCTTCGCTTGATCCCCTAGCACGCCGCCATTTTCTCTCCGCCCCCAGGCATATAATTAAAGAGAACATATAAATGTGACCAGCATCCTGATCATTCATTACCAGACATACATGGATTCGTGTCCAGGAAAACTAGAGAAACATATTCTTCCTTAACACTGTTGGACCATTTATAATACCTACCATGGACTAGGCCATAAAGCAAATACCAATAATTTTCAAAATTTTGTATCAAATGGATCATGCAATTTGAAAACAAGTAAAGTTTAATAAAAAAATAACTGTTATGGTTTGTGTCTGGATGTCCCCCCAAAGCCTCATGCATCATGGGTACAGGCTTCTAGTTTGTGACTAATTCATGGGTCCAATGCTGGGATTATGGGTATCCTACATACAATATAAGGGACAGAAAGAGTGTTCTCTTGGAGTTCCTCCCTTCTTGCTGTTGTTTCTTTTGGTATCTGCTGCTGCCATGAACTGCTGCCCTCAGCCATACCACCCTGCTTTGGAGCCAGCTGAGTATGGACTGAAACCTCCACAAACTGTGAGCTAAATAAACCTTTCTTTCTTTCATTTTGTCTCAGCAACATAAGAAAAGTAACCAAGACAATAACTGACCTATATATTTATAAATTTAAAAATTAAATTTCCAAGTGACTAATATAACAAAGAAGACACCTGATGGAAACATAAAAATGGTTACTAACTGGCAATGAAATATGACTAACAAAACAAAAGAGGCCATCACTTGCAGCCTGGATGGCAGACTTAACTCCTCACCACAGGAGCAAATCAAAAGCTGGACAGCACGTGCAGAAACGGCTGCAGATGCTGTACACCAGCCATGCAGGACCCAGGCCCAGAGACCCAATGGGGGCCCTGTGAGACCCACATCTGCCTGGAGCATCTCCTATCCTTCACCACATGGAGGCAGGGCCAAGTGACAGAAAGGAAGTCAAAGTCTGGGTAGGCTGATACAGGTGAAAGCTGGGGTCTGGAAAGGAAGCTGCACAGTATAACTCTAGAAATCCGTGTGTGGGGCCCCAAGCCTTGCCTGGCACTCTCCATGCCCATGTGAAAGCCCAGGCTCCTGGGAGCTGACAATTCCCCATGCTCACACACAGCAAGGAAGCATTTAGGATGCAACCAACTAGGAAGAAGAATCCACCTCTAAGTTGGAGAGGCTGAGAGCGGCCCCTTCCCAGTCAAGCGACCTCACTGTCCCTGGAGGGAGTCTACTGTGGATCAACACCAGCACAGCAATAGACAGGCCCCACCCAAGCAAACTGGTCCTCCAGGAAGCCGCCGACAGCAGAACAGGCCAACATGCTCTGGTGGAAGAATAAATAATTGAAATGCTCAGCAAGATAAAAACCACACCAGCATCTAACTGAAATTACTAGACTTGCCAAGAACCAGGAAAATGTGACAGGGAAAATCAGAGGGAAAGCAATCAGCAGAAATCATTCAATACGCATTAGAGAAAAAACAAAAATTAAATTAAAAATGGACCCACAAAATACAGTGGACCCCTGACTTTCAAGCACAATTTGGCCCCCAGGGCTGGTTATAATCCAAGTTGGTTGCAAGTTAAGACCTTCTTTTTCCCATAGAAATAAAGGAAATTCCCATAATGCATTCTGAACTTCGTAAGCATCCCTTAACTACCCTCTCCATAATAAAAAGAATCGTGTAATGTGCATAGTTTACCAGAAACACTAGTAATTTTCCTACTGTATTCACCAAAAAGTTATAAAATGTGCCTGGTTCACCAGAAATAACAATTTCACCTCACCTCTCAAGGTAACTTGTCCTCCAGGAAGGGAGGATGACACAGAAGGTGGGTATTGTTGGGAAGGAGAGTCCCTTTCCATAAGGACATCAGGACTCTGGTGCTGGTGTCCTTCCTTTCCTCAGAACAGTTTGTAGCCCACTGGACCTGCTTTTGGCTCACGAGGTCTCAACCTTCTCAGAACTAAAAACTGGTCTTAGGTTATCTGTTTCTGCCTTTTCTTTAACATTGTTCTTTTCTATTGCGATTGCTTTATCTTCCCTTCAGCCTTAGCTTCTTTTCTAATTTGTGGGGGAGTTATTTTGATAACAGGAATCATGGCGAACTAGCTGATGAAGTCGTGTCCACAAGCGTGTACCTGGGCTCAGGCTGACACTTGTGCAGGCTTAGGGGTACTTTTCTGGCATCTCGAGACCCTTTGTTTACGACCCTATGAGTGGCTGGCATTTGGGCCATAACTCAAGACTGGTCATAAGTTAAACCTAAAATTCTGGATGTGAGGCTGGTTGTAACCTGAAGGTCCACTGTAGGCAGCAGATTTCAACACTTTGTAGGCAAATTATGCCATGCATTTAAGAATAATAGCAATTCCAAGCCCACACAAACTCCTGAAGAGAACAGGGAAGAATGCACTCGCGACTCAATCACAGAGATGAAGGGAACTCTGGCCACAAATTACACGAGGAAAATTCAAGAAATGAAGATTACAGACCAGTTTCACTGATGAGCACAGACATAGAAGTCCAAAAAGGTCAGCAAGAAAAGCCATCCATACATAAAAAGGAAAATGCAGAGACTCATTACAGGAACATCAGGGTAGCTTCACATTGGGACACCTGTTACATGCTGCCTCCATGCGTGGGGTGAAAGAAAAAAATTCGAGTAGATACTCAGAAAGGGTTCAGTAATTTTCAAGACTCATTTATGAAAAGATTCTGAGCAAGCAAAAAAAAAATACTAGCCTAAAATAAAAGTAATTTTAACTTCCCTGCATCTACATACTATAGATACTACACTCAGCACTGCTTTCGAAGGAACCTTCCCTTTAAATCAGGGAATAAACCTGGGCTGTCTGCTTATCACAGCTGGACTAGTCAGATGGGACAAATGATAAACGATGCAGGGTGAGTGGGGAGGGAGAGACCCGGCTGTCTTCCTCTGCTGGCTGTCTGACCAGCAACATAGAAAGCAAGATCCCTTCACAAACTGCTTGAGTGAAAGGAAGGCTCAGTGAGGCTGAAGATCAACTACATCGCCAGACGTCAGGGGTAGAGAACTGCAAGACACGTGAAGACACACTTAAAACAATGGCCCCAACTACACAGTACCTATCGGTAAGTGTCACAAAACATACACACAACTTTTATGAAAAAAATTTTGAATTTTTACCAACAGCATTATAAAGAAGTCTAGCTAAGTGAAAAATTATGACTGGTTCATAGAAAAAAAATTTCAATAACCTTAAAAATGCTTTTTTTCTTCTCCCAAATTAATCCAAAAACTCACTATAATTTTAAATGGCACGTGAGTCCTTTTGTGGAATTGGACAGGGGCACTCGGATTCCAGTAACAAGCCTGGAGGAAACAAGGCCACAGCCAGCTGTCCCTTAGGCCCTGCAGTCGGTTTGCTATCCACGGTGCTGTCAGCACCCTGAGGTCCCCCGGGGACAGGTCTCCAGCAAGGCACTACTAGGAGATGGCAGACACAGGCTCAGCCTTCCCTCTCTCAACGCCCAACCGGCCAAGATGTGGAGCAGCAACAGAGATGTGGGACTGGAACGGCAGAGGGGACAGGGAAGGCAGGGGCGTCGGGGAAGGTAGTGGGGGTCAGGGAAGGCAATGGGGTTGGAGGAAGGTAGTGGGGTTCGGGGAAGGTGGTGGGGGTCGGAGAAAGCAGGGGTGTCAGGGAAGGCAGTGGAGATGGGGAAGGCAGCATACAAGTGGATTTGGCTCTCTGGGAGCAACCGAGGTACAAATGTACTACTGAAAAATTCGAAGCTTCTGTAAGTTTCGTTATAGAATATTGTTGTAACAACTCTATTTTATCAGTAATTGTTGTTACTCTCTTACTGCAACTAATTTTTAAGTCAAACTTTATTTTAGTTATGTTTAGGGAGAAACAGAGTAGCTAGTGTTGGGCACTACTTGTGGTTTCGGGGACCCACAAAGGTCTTGGAACACATTCCTGCAGATGAGAGGGACAAGCCTAGGAGGACACAGCAGCAACAGGAAGTGGCGCCTGTGACAGAGGGGACCCCACAAGCAGCCCCAAGCACAGCCCTATGTTTGTTGTGGTTTGTGTTTAAATGTGTGTCCCTCTTCATCCCTGCAAAGCCTCATGCAGTCATGGAGGCAACTCAATCTAGCATTTGTGATTGGCTCCTTGTCTAGCACTGAGATGGGCGGTGTGAGTGCTACACCTGCCCAGGGGCAGAGAGCAGACATACAGTATAAGGGAGGGAAGGAGGTGAGCTTTTCCCCTTCCCCTCTTTGTGTCCATTTGCTCTTGTCACTTTGTGGCCACCATGAACGGCTGCCCCTCAGCCATACCACCCTGCCTTGGAAACAGCTGAGTATGGACTGAAGCCTCTAAAAGCTGTGGGATAAAAAACAAAAACAAAAACAAAAACAAAAAAAAACCTTTTTCTTCCTTCATTTTGAGCATTGGGTATTTTGTCTCAGCAACGAGAGAAAAATAACCAAGACACCACTGGTCACAGTGGCTGTGCCATCAGTGAGGACCGTGGCAGCAGCTGGCCAGACACACAGGAAAATGCAGAGCTAAACCTCATTTTTCATCATAAGCAGAGAAGACAGAAGACCTCCATGTGGGGAGGCAAAGAAGGGTGGTGTGCTTGTGCAACCCTGAGGAAGGGCTTCCCCATCCACAAGAGGCGCCAGGGCAAAAGGCACAGGCACCAAGGCATCCTGGGGCCCAGGCACATTGTGCCTAGAGAAGGCAACTAGCAAGAGATAAAAATTAAAATGTTTGAAAACACCAAAGAAACAGGCAAGTTATAGGAAAGGAGACCATACCCATAACAACAGACAGCAGAAAGGCATGTTTTAAAATCAGACTCAGATTACAATTGAAATGGGTCAGGTCTCACATCTTCCCCCAAGCCAATTTTAAACTCATGGGCTCAACAGACCACGCCTTAGCCTCCCAAGTGGCTGCCACTGCACCTGCAGAAACTTTTCCAAATGACCTCAGGCTGCAGGCAGGTGCAGCCTCTCTGAAATGTGTGAGCCGCCGACAGCACTGCCCAGCCATGGTTCACCGAGAGACACAACCAGGATCCCAAGGAGAAACTTGGAAAGGACAGCATGATTTAATCCATCCAAGGAGAAACTTGAAAAGGACAGCATGATTTAATCCACCACAGGAAGCTGGAGAGTAACCTGCTGCTTGTTCTTACGGGGCACCATGCATTGTGTAAAGAAGGAACACAGCTGCATGCTTCCTGGCAGGGACCACAGATGACAAACCCCGGCAGATGACATGGCAGATGCACACAAAGGTGCCCAGCAGAAACAACTCGAGTGAACAGTGTCAGACACTCAAACAATGAATGGGACTGGGGCCCAGCGTGACCACAAACCTCTCAGTGCCTGTCAGACAGGAGGCAGCACTGCGGTCGGGCCCTCTGCAGCCCAGGTAAGCTGAGAGCATGAGAGCTTCCGCCTGGGCACCAACAGTCTTGAGTCGGGGTGCACTGTGGCTGCCACACACAGAGCAGGCTGGAAATGCTTTGTTTCTAAAGCTGACGCCAGGGGCGTGGCTGCTCATCCATTAAAGCACAACACACGTTCAAGAAGTGTGCTGTGAAGGGGAGCAAGAAGTCCACCCTCCTGAGGGTCCTGGGTTCTGCAGAGTGGAACCCTCAAGGTACCCCCAGGTCACTGTGGGTCACACCACCTGCCCAAGAGGGGCACCCTGGAAGGCAGAGAGGAGGAGGAGGAGGGCACTGCTCTGGCGGGAGCACAGGGCCAAAGGGAGAGTGCAGCACTGCTGGAGGGTCCGAGCCACAAAGGGGGCTGCACTTGGGTCCATGTCTGGGGGCAACAAGACCCAGGATGCTCCTCACAGAAGCCAGACAGGAGGAGGGCAAAGTGGATGGAGGGGCTGAGCCGGCACTGTGAGGACATGGAGCTGGGTCTCTGGGAGGAAGAGGAGGAGGAGGACAAGAAGGAGGAGGAGAAAGAGTGGGGAGGAGGGATGGGAGCCCTCACAAGGTGTGTGGGTCACAGAGACACACACTAGGGGCCCTTAGGACTTTGTTTCAGCCTCCAGGTCTTTGTATATCCATGTGGGGCAGATGTGCATGAGACAGGACGGTCAAGGAGTGGCCATGTCTCTGTGGAAGGGGTCAGGGAGCGCTGCCAAAGTGAAGGCAGAGGACACCGCCATGCACACCAAGCACGGCCCCAGTGCCTGAGTACCTGCTAATTCATCTATGAGGCAGGAGCCTGGGGTGCCTGGGTTCTGAGGGACCGGCTCTGTCCCTGTGGGCACCCACACCTTCATCACGGAGGCAAGAGCCCTCTCTGGCACACTCACTGTCCCTCAGGTGCCTGACTCATGAAGATGGTGTTTCAGGCCCTCACAAAACCATAGAGACGCCGGCGCCAACCTTGGGCACCCAGGCCAGGCCCAGGAGCCAAAGCAACCTCTGCTCCATGCAGTCACCTTGGCTTAGGTGCTGAGCTACAGCAACCAGGAAAGGGCTAAGCCTGATGCAGAGGACGCCCGAGGGGCTGGCTACCCAGAGGCCAGCAGAGGCCTATCCACTGGGCAGGGCGACCCTCCGAAGGGACCTCCACGGGGACCTCTGCCTGTAGCTGCTCCCTGAGACAGCGAGGTGTGCTACATGCTCATGCAGCGGAACCCTGCAGCAGCCGCACTGCGTCCTGGGCACAGCCTCTCCCGGGCGGTTTGACTGAACGAAAACACAGAAACAGAAACCAGGGCAGGTTCTTCTTGCACAGGGCAGCAAAGCTGGGCCAGGCCGCACCTCTAGCTCCCCAGAAAACATGAGGGGGCTCCCCTTAGCAAAGGACTGCCAGGCTTGTCAGTCATGCCAACATCTCACAAAACAAAGGGCAGAGGACCCAGAATCATCCCCCGCAGTGGAAGGCAAGGCCTGGAGTGGCAACTTCAGCTGCTGTGGCGCTGTTGGGGCAGAAGGGCCCTGGCTTGGGCACCCACGGGATCCTGGACAGGGCCAGTCCAGGAGTGGGGTGGACAGAGACCCCGCCTACCCTGCCGTTCACCCTCAGAGGCCAAGGAAGCCAGGAGCCAGGACGGCCAGGCCTCTTTCCATGGATGCAGAGGAAAGCCTGGGGTGGGGAGGCTGGGTCCCAGACTCCAACACCATCAGAACTCCCTCAAGGGAAAAGAGCCTCAGCACAGCACCCCTCCAGGCCCCCCAGGACCTGAGAAGAGCAGACCTTGCAGAATGAAGGCTCGAAAAAACCAACCAAAACAGGACCCATAGCAAGCAAGAAACTACACCAGCTCCACAAGGGGCAGATGGAATGTCGGGCACCTCCAGACCACACAAGTTCCCGAACAGGATCAGGGAGCTGCCCAAGGGAAAGTCAGGGTCAGACAGTGAGTTAAGCATGAAAATAAAATAGAAGAATTCCAAGCAAAGAGGTAGAAAAATGAAGCCCAAACATGTCAGAAAGTAGAACACAGACAACAAAACAGAATGTGCAAAGCAAAAGGCGGCAACACAAAAGCCCAGCCCTTGAATCTGAGGAAGAAACCAGAAAAAATGAGAGGGAAGAAAATCATGAACATACAAGAAAACCTGTCTCACCAAAGGCCCGCTGAGCACCACTGAAAGCAAATATCTATCAAAATGCGTGAGAAGAACCCAGGGGAAAGGAAAGTTCCAGAAAGGCGAGTTGCTGACAGACTCATGCAAGCAGCTGGGTGCAGAAGGTGATGAAGCAAGCATCCCCCAACGGATGCTGCTGGACACACCCCTCTCGCCCTGAGCCCAACACCACGTGCTCACATGCTCAAGACTCACCCCTTCCAAGAGCCACTTGAGGGTGTGCTCCAACAAAACGAGACAGGAAACCAACGGGGACAAGCAGCTCTGAGGCCCAGTACTGCTGAGATGGCTGCCAGGATGGGGAGGCAGGGAGCTGCAGAGCAATGGGCCAGGGCAGAGAGGGAGACAGCTCCTGGAGAAAGGACCTCAGGAGGGAGGGGCTGGGCAGATGTAGGGAAGGCTAGGACAAATGAGGCCCATCCCGGAGAAGCAGCACAGCCAAGCTCTGGGGAGAAGAAAGCACCACCAAGAAACCCTGTGGGGGCTCAAAGCTGGCTCAAAGACTGGAGTTCACAGCTTCTTATGCCAGGCCTGGCCTGCTGCCTATCCTGGACCTGCAAGCATGGCAGCACTGGCCTCCAGCAGCTGGTGACCAGCAAAAACCAGGTGACACCAAGCAGCTGAGCAGCTCCCTGCCCATCTCCACCAGTGCAGCTCCTCCCCTCACCATCCAGGCTTGGGGAAGGTGGCTGTTGCCCTCTGGGAGTTCCCGGCAGGGCCCAGGGAGGCAGAGACCTGACCCCTACCCTGGGCCCCACCAGTTTCCATTGTGTGCAGGCTGCCTGCCCCTGGAGGGGATCCACAAGAAACTCCTGCCCAGCCCCACAGGCCACCCCAGCTGGCCGCCACTCACCCTTAGTATACCTGACTCAAACTGGTGCAGCCTTGAGACAGTGTCCACAGCGGCCAACTGCATAGGAACCACTGTCCCTAGATAAGCCTGGGCGTGGGCAATGGGAGGGCACAGAGTTGGAGGCAGTGGGCAGAGAACCAAGTCCTGCCTTAAAAGCGGTCTCTCCATCTAAAATAGGGCAATGCCATTTTCTCTCTGGGGTGCAGGAGTATCAGATGAGGGGTGCACATCAAGAGCATGATGTAGTCTACACCCAAGAAACTTCTACCATCTCCCACCTACCCTAACCTAGGGTGGATAGGCAAGCCCCCACACAGCGGCCATCCAGCACGTTCCACAGCAAATGCAGTATCGGAAAGGTCAGGGGTTGGAGGGCTGCTGTGGGAGTGGGGGCAGTGCCCCAAAGATGGGCAAGGACCAGCTTGAGTAACGTGGACTTACATATACGTGTGTGGGGGGGTATGCAGCCATGTGCACAAGCATATGTGTGTATGTGGTGGGGGGCTCCACTCTGCCCCAACCCAGGGACAAAGTGGGGTAGGGAGAGGGGTGGGACAGGAGGCCTGAAATCTGAGCTGGGGCTGCCCCTCTCTGGTGAGGCCTATGCCAGGACTCAGGGTCTACACTCAGGAGGTGACATCCAGGACAGGAGGCTTCCCAGAGGGACAGTCCCCTCCCCAACTCCCCCACCTCAGCTTGTCTTCTGACACCCAGCTCACTCTCCAGCAGCCCCTCACAGAGCTGGGCCCACACAGAGCAGATGGGTTAGGGAAGCTGGGGGACTCTGGGCAGGGTCAGCAGGCTTGGCCTCAGTTGCTAATCTTGGTGTGCCCTCCTCCCCTGCAGTGTCTTTATTCAAAACATGGCAGGATGGGCTCACCCAGGTCAGGGCCCCATCCCTACCTGCCTCTGCCCCAGGCCAGTGACACCAAAGGCTGCAGATGTAAGGTCCCAGTACTCCAAGCCCTCCACTTTCAGGCTGAACCAATGGACAGACAAGAGAAGGTGCCCAGGTCACCAGTGGACAGGTTTGGGCAGCATGGTCCACCCCCACACTAGCACTCACAGCTACTCCTGGGCAGGGCTGCTGGCTGGGGGTGACACACTGAGCTCCTCCTGCCACTGGCATGGAGGTAGCAAGTGCTGTCCTCGGCTCTGGGAGCATCTGATGCAGCAGTGCCCAGAGGACTTCCAGCACCCAAAGCTCATCCTGCCCCAAACTAGCAGCTCAGTGGCCCAGCCATACAACACCAATGTGGCCACTTGGACCTTCCATGTGCTTGGGGATGCACACAGCCTCACCCCAGTCTGGGTCCAGGGTGTGGCTCTGGGTGCTCACACTCCCTCTGCAGACTCCAGCCTGGTGGTGCCAGCTACAGGGCCCCTGTCCTGCTCCGCTGCCACGCCTAGATCACCTGGCCTGGCTAGGACCCTGTGACAGAGATCTCAGCTGCCCCCTAAGCCCCTCCCCTGAGGCCCTGCAGCCCCTTTTCCCTCCTGCCGCTCTCCAGCAGCAGGGAAGGCTGCCCCGCCCCGCCCTATTTCCGATGACTCTGTGATGACGCCTGGCTGTTGATGGTGCTGCAGGTCAGCACTCAGCACCAGGGGTACAGGAGGGGCACGAGGCTGGGCTGTGAGGCCCCTCTGCCCAGTGCCTCCCTGGAGCCCAGCTCAGGATCTGTGCAGACACAGCCTGGGGGCCCCAGGCGGGGCTGTCTATGGGCTGTCCGGCAGAGCAAGGACAGCGTCCCAGGGGGAGGCGGCCTCTGGCAGACATCTCACAGACCCTCTGCTCTGTGGCCCTGGAAGGATGGCAGACTGCCCTTCATTCAAATCCACCGCAGCCTGCAGGCAGCCGCTCCTCCGCAGCCTGCCCACCTGGGAGGAGGCTGACCTTCAGCATATCTCTCCGAGGAGTCCTGGGTTTCTACCCCAACCACAAAAGCAGGGCAACCCTAAAGATGGTGTCGCTACAGAGCAAATGCAGACCTGAGATCCACTCCACACCTGCCCGCGCCCGACCACCGCCGCCCCTCACCAGCCACACCTGCAAGATGGCGGCCGCAGGTGCAGAGGCGGATGGGGTCCCCAAGGCTCCCCAGGGCTCCCGTGGCGCTGGGCGGACCTCCAGCCAGGCCTCCGTGCGACCGCGCTGTCCCCGCGTTGGGCCGGTACCAGCACAGCAAAGGTCCCTGCGCACCTCCTTCCCCGCAGCCCCGTGACCCGCTCAGCTGCCCCTGCAGTCTTTAATCCCAGCAATGCGGCACCTACAGAGGGGCGGCCGCCTGGGGACAGAGAGGGACAGGGACCCCGGGGACCCGGACGGGGGCGCGCATCGGGTCTGCGCGGGCGACGTCGCGCTCGCGCCCAGCAGGCCCATGACTTGGCATCCCCTTGCCGCTCCCAGCCCCCTCCGCCCTGCAGCCGCCGGCCCCCCCCCCCCCGGCGCCCAGCAGTGCCCAGCCCCGCGCCCGCGCGCTGCACTGGCCCCTTCGCGAGCGGGAGGGCGACGCCCTGGTTTTGGGGGCGGCCGGGCTAAAGGAGGCCTAACGGGGCGCGACGGGGCCTGCCATCCGCGTCACTCCTGTCACGCGAGGCGGGCGCCCGAGGTTGCCGCCAGTCCCAGTCGGGACCCAGGGACCACACCTGTTCCTGGGCGCTCGCTGCGTAGCCGCCAGCCGCGTCGAGCGGTCCCTTGTGCGCGGGGCTCCCTGGAAGGCAACGCGGTACCGGCGCGGGGCTCGGCCTGCGGAGGCGATGGGGCTCCGCGCCGCGGCCCCGCCCGCCGGTACTGTATGGTGCCGGCGCCCGTCCCCACCCAGCCCGAGCGGCCGCGGAGTCCGCGCCCCTGCTCCCGCCGCGCCCCTGCTCCCGCCGCGCCCCTCCTCGCCCACGCCCGCCCCTTCTGGTCTGCAGACCCGGCGCGCGGAGGCCTCTCCGCGGCGGGCGCCCGAACCCGCCCATTGTTCTGCGGACTCGGATGCGGAGCCCGCCGGGCGCCCTCCCGCGGGCCGGTGGTGCGGGGCGCGGCGCCTACCTCCCTGGCGGCCCCGCGTGCTCCGCGGCCGAGCTGCTCTGCGGCCGGTGCGGGCGCTGTGACGGCGCCGCGTGATGCGGCTGCGCCCCCGGCCGCCCCCCCGCCGGCGCTGGTTGGCTGTGCGGCGCCGAGCCCGGCCGCCAGCTGCCTCGTCGCACGGGGAGGGCCGGGGCGGGCTTGACGTCACCGGGGAGGGGGCCCGTCCGCTCGGGTGCGCCCCCGCCACCGCGGCCTGGCTCGCTCGAGCGCGCGGGTGGGGGACCCGGCCCCACCCGGACCTGCGCGCACAGTCGCCCGGCCGCATCCTCACCGCGCCCACCTGCGCCCGGGCACAGCGAGACTCCGGCAGGAGCACAGTTGGGGATGGGGGTCCTACACCCCAGAGGGGATGGAGGGGCGCGGGCTGAAGGAGGAGCCCGGGGTGTAACAGGTGGCCTTTGAGGTCCCTTGGCCTCTGGGCTCAGCACACCCCCGCCTGGCGGGATGACGCAACCAGACCTCTCTCCGCATCGCCTGGGCGGAGACCCCTGCCGCCCCATTCTAGGGGTGACCAAGTCTGCCATACCCAGCCTGAGCACCCTGGGACCTCAAGTCACACACACCCTCCCCAGCCCCGCTCCTCTCCCGTCCCTGGGGGCGGCCGGCACCCTTGAGACTAGCCTGCACTGCGGCGTTGGGCACGTGACGTTAGCCGCGGACACCTAGGCCACGCTCACCTGGGCTCCCCCACGGGCTGGCGCTCGGCTAGGCGCAGCTTGGAGGGAGGCGGTGCTCCCCCCTGGGATGCCCCTGGGCCTGGGCCTGGGCAGAACCCGCCCCACCCACTTCCACAGCTGAGACCACCCGCTGTTCCCACCAGCATCGCTTTGTGGCCTTTCCCAGAGCAGCCCGCATGAACAAAAAATTAATTGTCCTTCTCACCCTAGAAACAATAAAATCATCCATGATCTGGGAGGGGACTCTATTACTTCCGTTTTTATTGAACTTGTTAATTTGATCAAGTTCTCTATCCCTTAAGGCAGCCGATACGTTTCTAGTAAGTAATCTGACATCTGATGTACTTCTAGGAATTAATTCATGTCGCTTAAATTTTGATTACATATATATATATATATATATATATATATATATATTTTTTTTAGACAAGGTCTCAATAGGTAGCCCAGGTTGGCTCTGAACTAGTGCAGTCCTCCTGCCTCACTCAGACTCCCAAGGGCTGAGATCGTAGGCATGAACCACCACACCTGACCTGTATGTATGTCTATTGTTTCGCACTTCTTTGCTTTTGTTCTGTATTTTATTTGCATTTTGAATATACTCTGGACCGGGGATATAGCTCAGTGGCACAATGCCTGCCTAGCAAGTGTGAGGTTGTGAGTTCAATTCCTGGTACCAAAAAAGAAAATATGTATATGCTTTAAAATACTTTCAGAGGTTCAGTCTTTAGTTTTGTTAATTTTCTCATCCTTCCTTTTATTTCATGTATTTCTGTCATCATCTTTTTTCTCTTCCTTTGTGTTCTTTGGGTTTAATCTTTGGTTCTGTTTTTAGCTATGTGTTTACCTACCTTTTAACCCTCCCAGCTTTTGGAGGTGTCTGTTCAAAGCTACAAAATCCCTTCTAGAGCCTTCTCCAGACCTCACAGATGTGGTCTAGAATGTTTCCAGTGCTCTCCCTATCTCCATAGCTCTTATTGTCCCACAGGAGCTCCCTGGAAGCCCATCGCTGCTTCATAAGATCATTTACTTCTCAGTGGTATTTACTTTATTATAACCTTTTGTGTCTAACTTAGTGGCACTATTTTCAGACACAAAATGTGCTCAGTCAAGATCCTGACAGGAAGCAGATGACACTCCAACTTGGGTAATCTGAGAGTGTTTGATACAGAGACCATTAACACAGGTGTGGCCAGGAGGTCAGTCTCTTGGGGCTGGTGGTTTCCTGCAGCCTTCAGACTGTGGGGAGGAGGTTCAGGCCCTGCTCCCCGCTGCCTCCCCTGAGCTGAATGAGCCCCCTTCAGCACAGACCTTTTGGGGTCTGCTAAATGATGGAAAAAGACACAGTTGCACAGAGAGGGCCAGAGCCCCGTGTGCATGGGCTGCACCTTCATGGCCCTTGAGGCCTCCCTGGACCCTAACATGCCATGCTTTTCTATAAATTCTCATCTGTGCACCTAGGAGTCATCTTTTCTGTGTGGTGAGTGCAGTTTGGTACATATTTCATTGCTCAAGATCATTAATTGATCAAGACTTGGGGATTTCTGCCAATTTTACAGGCTGATAACATAGCTCAGTGGTAGAACCTCCCTACCATGCACAAGGCCTGGTATGATGCACCCCCCTCAATCTCCAGTTACAATGGGGGAATTGTACTTCTCCCCGCAGCCCTGCAGATGTTGCTGGATATGATCGAGGCCAATCTCTTAGACATTGAAGTGGTTCTGATGGATGTGCAGTGCCATTTTATAGCTCCTTTCATCAATAGGCATGCGTGTCCTTCTTTGTCTATTGTTTTGGGATTTGAAAAAAATTTTTTCTTTAGATGTGAGTGTCATAGATTAAGATGTCAGCATAGTTTTCTATAGTTCATATTTGCCTGGCATGTCTTTTGCTAACTGTTTTATATTAAGCTTCTGATAGCTTTTTGTTAAGCGTATCTTTTTAATTAAACCATTGTTGGAATTTTAAAGTCTATGGTTTCTCCCTTTAATTGGAACTTAATGCACATTAGGTTACATTTACAGAAATTACCATATTATATATGTGTGTGTGTGTATATATATATATATATATGTATATATATATATTTTTTGGCAACAAGGTCTCACTGTGCAGTTCAGGCTGGCCTTGAGCTCACTTTGTAGCCCACACTGGTCTCCACTTTGAGGTGATTCTCCTGCCTCAGCTTCCCAAGTGCTGGGCTTACAAGTGTGTACCACCATTCCTGGCTGTACTATATATTAAGATCTATTTTGTCATCTTGTTAAAAACTCCTGCTTAAAATTATTGTTTTAAATGTTTGAGTTTTCTAAAACATTTGAGTTTCCTTCTATTGATCTATGCTTATTTTTACTCTTTGGCAATTGCCCTGAATTTGACTCTTTCTTTTTTGTTTACCTGACACATTAGTCAGCTTCATGTTACTCGAAAGAAACACCCGAGACAATAGCTCAGGAGGAGAGAAAGTTTGTTGGGCTCACAGTTCTGGAAGTTTCCCTGGCACAGGCAGCATGCAGTGGCCAAGCACCTGTGGTCACCTGGGCAGAGTGCTCCAGACAGGCAGGAAGCACAGAGAAAGGCGGAGACTGTCAGTCCTGCAGCCCACTTCCAAGCAGGCTGCTAGTGACCGAAGGACTTGCTGCCAGGCTCCACTTCCTGAAGGGCCACAGTGCCTCTGACAGCACCCCAACCAGGGACAAAGGCTCTAACACGTGGCAGCTGGGACTGTCAACACGCATATGGGAGCAGCCATCAGGCTTGCTGCAGGCCCTGTCCAGCGGCCTGCACCCAGCTTCTCCCCTCTGCCTTCTGACTCTGCCTTCTGGCTGATGGCAACAGGACTCAGGGCTGTCCTCCATCACATGGGCATCAGCAACGCCCTCCCTGTCCCTCAGCTGGGCTCCAGCTCTTTTCTTTGGGACTCCCCTGGGAACTGCGTGGCAGCCACATGACTCCTCTGGTCCTTAGCATGTCCCCTTGGCTCTTGCCTCATATGCACCATGGGTTCACATGAGAATCATAGTCCTCACTCCCTTATGGACCCCAAAACAACAAAATGGGGGTGAAATTGTGTGCTGAATGGATAGGCTTGGAGCAGAATTGGGCTGGGGCCACTGCCTTCCTTCTCCTGTGAGCAGATGTTTCCAGAGTTTCCCCAACAGAGCAAACTCCCTCCTATCCTCCATCACAAGTGTTCCTTCCTAGCCTCATCCCGTGGGCTGTCTTTCACCCATTCAGCCTCTCAGCTACATCCTAGTTTAACCTAGCCCCTCGAGTCTGCCTTTTTAATGAGGTCTTGCCCTTGCCTCCCATTGCCAATATCGCCCTTTCCCCCCAAGTGAAATGCTCATTTCAAATTCTCCACCTGTCTTTTCCAGGGCTCACTTCTCATGTAGCCTGCTGCAGCACCTCTGACAGGTGTGACTCCAAACACAAGCCCCATCGGCCACCAGCCCCAACTGCTGCCCTCGGGACTCTCTGTGGTGTTAATGCACAGCCCCTTCCCTGGCTGCTCCTAATCAAAGATGGGGCATGGCAGGGTCCTTGAGACAGCCTTTCCCACCTGCTGCGCACCTCCCTGCTGGGCAGCCCCTTCAGAGCTCCCCAATAGCCTGGCCATGACCTCTTGGGAAGGGAGCCTTGTCCAGAACCCTCCCACCCAAGTCTCTCCAGCGTCTGCCTCCCCTTGTTGGTCAAAGGCACGACTGGACCCATCCTCCTCATCCCACCTCAGTTCTGCTCCCCAGAGTGGTGGCCATGCTCACCCCAGCATGTCTTTCTCTGCATCCTCAGATCCAATATAAGATGAAGACACAGGTCACCTGGATCAAGGACACAGGAGGAGCCGTCAAGCACCTGGACACGGGGCACCCTGCCTCTCCAAAGCCTCTCTTGTTCTGTGCTTGCTGTGTGGGGAGTTTCTGATTTGCTAGTTGATGTCATTCTTAGTAAAGACAATCAAAGTTTTGGTACCGCTAGCATGAACTTTTACCCTTTAAGTTGTAGGATGCTGGCTGTAGATACACAGATAAGAACTAGAGCATTGCTCAGAGACATCAGGATTCCTCGCTTCCTCACTCTCCACCTGTGGATGCAAGTGCATCTTGTAGCTACCAGAATGGTGCAGATGTTATGCAGAATTCAATCAGTTATTTTTAGGTCATTTCTCCACCACACCACTCTCCTCTACTTCCTGCTGCAGCCAGAGGTTGAAGGGACAGTGTCCTGCGTCCTCTTCTGCTTAGGTCATTTTGGAGTCAGCACTTGGGTGATACCAGGGTGTGGGACAAGCAAGGTGAGAAGGGTCCTTGGTCATGAGTACATGAGACTCCACAGCTCCTGTCTGCGTTGGAATCAAATCCTGGTCCTGATGGGCACTGTGTGCTCATGGTAGGACAGGGACTGTCCCATGGCCCCTGCAGATACCATTCCTGGGTGGGGCAAGGGACAGGCAGATCTGTACATCTTGTTGACTCAGCCCCATGCACTCACAGAACAGGAGTGAAGAACTTAGGGCAGCCCAGCAGGGCTGGAAGCAGAGTGCAGTGCTTGCCTGGCTCACAGGTTGAGGGGCGGCCACACTCCCACCCCATCCTTCCCTTCCCTTCCCCATCTCTCCTCCCTCCCTGTCTTCCTATTTCTTTTTCCTTCTCTCCTCTCATCCTTCCCCCTTCTTTCCTCTTCCCCTTCATTTCTTCTTTTCCCCTTCTCCCTATTCCAGCCTTAGTTCACCTTTGAGAGCTTGATCATTTTCAGTTTCTACCCAGAAGCCGAGGCAGGACGGGTGTGTGGAGGCTTTGCTGCACCTGCCCAGTCCCTGCTCTGAGGTCTGAGCCCGAGCACGCCACACCTTCCCCCACTCACTGGATCAAAATCTGCCTACTCACTCGAATGCAGAGGCGTAGGTCATCCTCATGGTGAGGATTGGGGGCATCATCATCCAGCATTGCCTCCCTTACCCACCTGCTGTGTTATACATAGCTAAGTCAGATGGAAATTAACAGGTGATCTGGCCATCTAGGGAAAAATGTGCTTCAAAATTACAGCCAGAGGTGAATCTAAAGAGAGCCAGGCCTCAAGATGGAGATGCAATGGCCAGGCCTGCAGACCTCCTTACAGACAAATGGCAGCTTGAGATTAGATGGCAGTTAGCACCATCTGGCTCAGTGAGCCTAGATAGGGCATCTGATGCAAAGGTGGGCAATCAGAGCACCTGGACCCACCCCTTTCCAGGGATGCCTTTGCTCTGCATTAGAAGGGGTAGGTAAACTAAAGTTATGCACTGATGTGTCCTTGTTATAATCCCCACTTCCTACTAGGTTAGTATTAGCTGAGTGATTCTGCTTGTAATTCTGCAGGTTGATTGTTGTTTGACTCGTAGACATCCACTTGGTAACTTTGCTGTAGAAAACACCCTTGATGTAGAACCTCAATGAACACTCACTCTGGACTCCTGAAAAATCGGGAGCTATTCTTATTATTTCCAATTAAACCTCTTCTAACTTCCTCTTTTTGTTTCGAGATTTCATTCTTCAACCTTGTGAGGCCTCAAACTCAGTACACACGGTAACAGCTGGACTCTCACTCAAAGGCAGACTACACCTACCCACCCATCCATTCATCCTCCTGGTGTCCAGTGGCGAGCGAGCTGGGTCAGGGGCAGCTCTGTGGACAAACAGCCTCACTACCCAGGAAGCAGGAGGCACTAAGGGTCAGGGGTGTCACCCAGGAGGCCGTGTGGGGCTTCAATTTGATTTCCTAATTATGGTGATCTCACTGAATCATAAAGAAGTCAGAACTGAAACTGCACATTGGCTAGAAAATTATGCAGCAATGCCACCTAGAAAACCACGGGCTCTGGCTAACACTGTGCTTTGAGGAAAAGTCATAGCTCTATACATAGAGCCAGCTGAGAGGGACGTGAGAGAAAGAAGCCACTCGATTTTTAACTCAAAACAACAGAAATAAAACCAAAAAATCAGGAGAAAGTGAGAAGAAAATCAATAGGGCAAGATAAAAAAATTTAACAATCAAAAACAGAGAATAGGCTCTTGAAAGAAGGCTTCTTTACAGAGACCAAGGTAGGAGAAGAAACCTGCTGATTGCTCTCTTTGAGGAAAATATGAGAGAAAGCAGAGACGGTTAAAATTAGAACTAAGGAGAGGAATCCCAAGCACAAATGGAGTATTAAAATATTGTATTTCAATAACATGAAAATGTGCAAGAATGGGGCTGGGGATTTAGCTCAGCGGCATAAGCACCTGCCTTGCAAGCAGGCAGTCGTGAGTTTGATCCCTGGTACCAATAAAAATGAAAAAGACAAAAAAAAATTTTTTTAAAAAAAAAGAAAATGTGCAAGAAATGGGTGATTTTCTGAATAAATAAAAACGTCAGAAACTAAAGCCCAAGAGGTCATCAACACAGAACAAATAAATTTTCAAAGAGTGGCCAGGTGTGGTGGCACACACCCATAATCCTTGCACTCAAAAGGCTGAGGCAAGAGGTGTTTCTGTGAGTTTAAGGCCACCCTGTATCAATAAACCAAAACAAAATCCTGATGGAGAGATCTCAAAATAGAAAATCACAAACCAATTTCATGGTTGACACTGTGCAACCCCAGTGTCAAAACTTAACACAACCAGGTGGCATCCAGTACCACATGAGGATGGTCCTGACCCGCAGCTTAGTTTCTGGGTGGAGTATGAGGCTGTGCTGAGACAGTCTAGCACTTTGATTAAATCACAGGATACAAATTGAAAGAAGACATTGGGCTGAGGGGCCACCTGCCTCTGCTTAGGAAGCATCTACAGCCTTGAAAAGACAGCTCTGTCTCCACTGGAGGGTCTGCAGTCCATGGGTCTCACTGTGCCCAGCCCAACCCCGGGCAGCCAGGCACATGGGACAGTCTAACCCTCTGCCACGGGTGCCCCAAACTCCCAGGGTGGGTGTATTGGTCAGGGTTTTACTAGAGAGAACAGATATAACCCGGAATATATAGAAACAACAAGATTGGCTTACGAATAGTCAGTCTCAGAGTCCGATGAGGAAGCGTGCAGAGGGTGTCTATGCACTGGAGGCCGAAGGGTTCAATCCAAGATCTCTGGAGTTCACCCTAGTATCTAGTGGAAGTCCACACCAGCAGGCTGATGGGTCTGCGACCGAAGGCCGAAGGCTCTGTGATGAAAAGCTGAAGAGTCTACGCTGGGAAGCTGAAGAGTCTGTACTGGAAGCCAGGAGGCGAGGTCCAAACTAAAGGCGAAGACTGGAGCTTCTCCCAAGAATGGAATTGATTTGTCCTTCCTCCTCTCCTTTTATACCTCGAGGTGATAACTCACCCTAGGGTGGGTCTTCTTCTACATCCTTGGGTGTAGAATTGCTAAACCCATTTAGTTAGCTTCTAACTGTCTCAAGTTGACACAATCAATCAACCACTAGAGTGGGGTTTCCAAAAATTCAGGAAAATAGATCACATAATAGCTGCTGTCAGACACTGTAAAAATAAATAATAATAACTGAAGCTGGATTCCTACCTGACACATGGCATCAAGAAAAATTCCTAATGAAACAAACACTCCAGAAACGTGAAACTGCATGAAGGTAAAATGAAATGTAGAGCCAAGTGCAATGCCTTGGGGTGGCACATGGCTCATAACTGCATCTGGGAGGAGACAGTGAGCTCTGCAGGGTCTAAAGGCCATCAGGGGACCAGCCCCACTCCACTCCGGAAAAACAGTTTCAACACATGTGAAGAGGGAGGGACTCCCAAAGTGCAGAAATGCCCACTATCAGACCCACTATTAGAAGCATGCACATTCACCAAGTAAATGGGCAGAGACGATGGGGAAAAGGAACAGGATAGTTCACAGGAAGAAAACAGGTCAACAGCAAGCAAAAAGGTCATCATCATTAAAGGAATGTAGCTCAAAACAGCGAGACTACTTTCTTTTTGTGGCATTCTGAAGTTACACTACTAAAAACTACTACATTAAAACACGACAAAAAGCCATTAAAGTTGTAGACTTTTAGATCAAACCAAGCCATGTAGAAAGAATATTGGCTGAATATTTGGATAATTTTGACCTACGAAATGGTCATCTCAAACTGTTCAACCTAATAAAAATAAACTGTAGGGCCTGGGAAATAGCAATGTAACTCAGTGCCTGCCTGGCAAGTGCAAGGTCCTGAGTTCAATTCCACATTTAAAAAACTGTAGAAAACTAAACTACAAAAATCAAAGTACAGTTAAGACTGTACTGTTATGTGAAATAAATCAGAAATACATTGTTTCTCTGGTGTGAGAAACTGAAAGGGCAAATAAGGACCAAAATAAGATACAGGGAAACGGGAAGAAAATGTTCAAATGAGAAGGTGAATGAGGGAGGAGGAAGATGGGAAGGAAGGGAGAGAAAAGAAAAAGAGCTAATAGAAAGAAAAAATGAAAACAAAGCTTTTGTAAATGAGGGGTTGAAGAGAGGAGAGGGGATTGGGAAAAAAATCAAGACGTGTCAAGCACAAATTCCCTATGATGATGGTGATCATCATGAATGTCTATAGTGAATCAATAAAATTAACCTTAAAAAGTCTAAGTACAGAAACCAAACTCGCCCCCAAAGAGGAACCAGGTGCCGCCGGCCAGGCAGAAGTCGGCCGAGGCCACGAGGACTGTCCCAGGCCGGCCGGTTGGAGAGGCCGCGATCCCGATCCCGACCGACTCCGGGCGGCGAGTCCCAGGCCTGCTGAGCCCATGGTCCCCGCCCCGGGCCTGCTGAGCCCCCAGAGCGGCTCAGACAGAGCCCTGCGCAACAGGGAAGGGGGGCCCTGAGCTATGCCTGGGAAAGATTCCTGGGATTCCAGGCGCGGAGAGACCCCCCGTACAGGGTCTGAAGAAACAGGCTTAGCGCGGTGCGGAACGGCAGATAAAATTCTCAGAGGAGCAATGGACAGCACTTCGAATGGGAAACACGAGGCCAGATCTGGAAAACACCAGGTACAGACTGTGCCAGCCCTGCCCAGGACCTGGGATTTATGGTAAGAGGAAACCCCGGACCCTCTCCCTGAAGATGCTCTGCGCTACCCGGCCCCGGGACACGCCCCCGAGGCCCCGCCCAGCAGAGGCCCAGTCCCGGAGGTCTCCTTCTCCGGTAGGGCCCCTGGTTGCCACGGCAACCCTTTGCTGCAGCCGCATTCGCTTCCCGACACAACTCCCTGGAGCACTTGTCGCCGTTACCATAGCAACAGAGGGACCGAGTCCGTATCCTGCCAGCGAGGGGCCAGTGGCGGGTTTGGGGGCTGAGTTCAGACCTGGACTCTCGATGCCACAAGCCGCTGGTTCTTTCAGGACTCAGGCTGCGTTGGGGAGGAGATGAGACACAGCCTGGCTGATCCCCCACACTGGAAGGTCCCTCGAGATTCAAATGCATGGAGTCCCTGGGTAAATTGAGGCCGAGTGACAAAAGGAGCCCATGTGTCAGTGTGCAAGCTGGACCCTGCAGGATCACTTCATCCTAGCTTTGCTCAAACTCCCCCCAGATTACCGTTGCACCCTCCTGGTCCACAGGGCTCCCCTCTGGCCTCCCTTGCCACTGCTGCCCCATTCAGGCTTCTTCTGCACCAGCACTCTACCTGATGGGCAGAGAGGACATTTCATCCTTGGGCTTGGGAAGGGCAAGCGGAAGAGGCCTCTGGAGGCCACTGTCCGGTGGGGTTCTGGCTCTGCTTTTCTGGAGCCTGGGTGGGCTGGGCTCTCTTTAGCCTGCCAGCTTGCTGTCACCAAGCAATTGCAGGCCTGTGTGGTGTCTTGCAAGCAAGTGTTGCTAGCAAGATGGCCCCTGCCTCCAGGGCTGATGAGATTCTCTTCTGGGAATTCCCAGATCTGGGAATCAACCCCAGACTTTGCACCATTCATTTTTGAGTAGCTTGTTAGCAGGTGTGTGTGTGTGTGTGTACCAGACAAACGCCAAGTGAAGGGTGGGAGACACCTCTCCACCCCAAGCGGTTGGAAAAGTGTCAGCATGAAGCTGTGAGAGCTAGGTCTCTGCGGGGGGGGGGGGGTCCTTAGGAATCCTGGCTGTTTCCCCAACCTCTTCCTGGCATCTGATTTGTGGGCACAACCCCAGCTCTGCTCCCACACAGTCCCTAACCTTACTCGCTGGGTCCCCAGGGCAGAGCCAGTGTTGCATGGCTCAGTTCAAAGGCAGGAAGTAGCCTCCAGGAGAGAGGAGGCACCAGAACCTCAGGTGCACAGGGATACCCTCCCCCTACACCTCGTGTTTGCTGAGGCCCAAATGAATGGGCCTGGCTCTGGCTCCGTAGCTATGCTGGTCTCTGCTTGGTGTGCTGGGCAGACATTTGCCGAATCAGCGTCTGGCTGCTGCTGGCAGCGGGGTGGCATGGTCTGAGCCAGGTCCATGGCAGGCACCTGTGTCAGCAGAGCTGCAGCTTCCAGAAGATCCTCTGACTTGGCCCAAGGTTGGGCTGCTGACAGGTCCACTGAAGTGTTTTTCCTAACCCCTTCCCTGTACTTTCCCAACTTTATGTGTCCACAAAGATCCTACGTCCCCACTTCCTGTGTCTGGAGCCAAGGGGCTGGGGGAAACAGGAAGGGCTGCCTTTCTGGGTCTGACACATGTGCTGATTGTCAGGTGGGATTCCTCTCACTTCTCAGCCCGAGCTGGTCAGGGTGGGAGGCTGGCTGGGATGCCCTGTGATGTGGCATGGAGCTGTCCTTGGCCAGGGCATAGGGGACTAGACTGGCTGTGTAGGGATTGCAGTGCCCGCTCAGGCAGGCAGGTGGTGACTACGTGGACACTGTCCTGCTCTGGGTCTTTGCTGTGCTCCTGAAGATTGGCCTGAGACAGTACAACAGGAGACTCACCACTGTGAGGTGCCCAGGGTGTGCCCCACTGCCCACTCACCTCTGTGTCTGGTTCTCCTGGCAGCTGAAGTTCTTCTTGAGTGCTCAGGTACCAGAGCCACCTTCCCAAGACCCTAACAGTGAGCAGCTCCCTCTCTGCACCCTGAGGATTGAAGCTCACTCCTGGGCCTCCCACGACCCAGTTGTCTTCCAGGCCAGGGAGCTGCTACCCCATCAGGGAGCTGCCCTCCCTGACACATGCCTTACCACATAGCACGGGAGCACTGGCAGCATCTGAATTAGGCACAGGGTCCCCAAAACATTTGGAAGTGATTCAGAGAAGCAATTGGACAAGCCATTATTTTCTGACCCCAGGTAATGACAAGAAAACCCAGGAAAGAAAGTCTGACACCTTGAAAATTCTACAATTTCCTGGGTTATATTAAGAAATAAAACTAAAGCCACAGAATGGGGAAATCACTGAAAATGAGACTGCTCCTGGCCAGTCCTGAGGGGAGGAGAGTGATTTAGATAAGAATTCTAAACAGTCAAATCAAGATGATGGGCAAAAGTCTACTCAGTGTTGAAAGAAGAAAGGAATCAAGGTAAAACTCAAAGTTATAAAAGTTATAAAACAAAAAATAAAAATTAACTTGCAAAGGAAGGATTGAATCTTTGAAAATCACATGGCTACCATCTCCCAGAAACTTAAAGGTGGCTGTCACTGGCTTTTACAATACTCCAAAGCAGAAAAAAAAAAAAAAGATAAGAACCCAAATTTATTCTCTGAAGGTCACAATCTTTACATCAAAACAACAAAAGTACAAAAGTGAAAGCCAAAGACTAATATAACTTTCTACATCCAAACCAGAATTGGATAGTATAATGCAAGAATGCTATACCATAACCTTACAGAATTCAGGGACAAAAAGATGGCTCAACATCAGCAAAGATTGTGTAGTTTATGAAATCACATATTAGAGCAAGAAAAGTCATGTTATATTGATTGGTACTAAAAATACCGTTGCTACAAGTCAACGCTTAATCCCGATACAAGCTCTTAATCGAGCATTGCCTCAGATGGAGGTGGCTGTCAAAATCCAAGGGTAGTCACAGCCTCCAGCACCCTCAGACGCAATGCTCCACCTGTTTTCATGCTAATATCTGCATGGTTCTGGGCTTTTGTTCTTTTACGCCTTCTTCTCCTCTGGGGAGCAAGGGTCTTGTCTGCCTGACCTGCTGTTGTATACTGGGAACCTGGCAGGGCCTGACATAAAGATGTTGAGTCTCGGGGTTGTCCACAGATGACGGACAGACTCAAAATACTCTGTACACACACAAAGGGGACAGTTCAGCAAAAAAGAGAGAGACTGGAATCCTGACATTTGTAGAAATGTGGGCGGAGCTTGAGGACATGGTGTTAAGATAAATAAACCAGTCGCAGAAAGCTGCATACACACATTCTTGCTCATATACAGATGCTACAGTAGATGGAAGGAGGCTGGGTAGTGACTTCCAAAACATAGCGAGATAGTTGCCTACAACACCGCGGGGTGACTGCAGCTCTCAGGAACTTATTACACCTTTCTAGAGAACTAGAAGAGTTTGAAGGTTCCCAGCACAGAGAACTGTTAAACGTTTAAGAAGCTGGAAATGCTGATGCGATCACTGCAGGTGATACGCGTCAGCTACGCACGCTGCTCTATAAATATATGTGACCGTCATGTGCCAGTTTAAAAACCAGAATGCCTGGCATAAAAAACACAGGGAAAGAAATTCTTAGGGAGTGAATAAATACTGGAATGGATAACTCAGTGTATTCCCAATAAAGTTAAAATGTGGTTGGTGCTATTGCTGTTCGTAGTATTTTCATAGATCTCCCACTCAATGCAAAGACAAGAAAGTGTCGGAAAGAAAAAAATATAATGAGTACATTCAGAGGAAATACTATTACTATTTAGAAAAGTTAAGAGAACAAATGACAAACACCGGTAAGGTGAACAAATACCAGATCAATCAAAAAATACCGGCAGTAAAATGAGAAAACTCAATGGCAAGGCCAAGACAAGTCTGAGATGGCAGGAGAGGAAGCCAAGTGACCAAGACACACAGGAAACAGGGAAGAGACATGAACCAAAAATCAAGATTCAAGCAGTAGCCAGTTGGATCTTGTGGCCTCTGTGTCCACTCGTGCTGTCTGCCCACAGGCAACCCCGTCTCAGCAAGTCGGCTGCAGAGCCCTTCCCTAGCATGGCCGGAGCAGACAGCCTCAGGGACAGCTGAGGGCATGGGGCTTAATGACCCGACTGGAAACCACCCTGGGCCCCACCCAAGACTGGATGCACAGACAGCATAGGCAGAGCGGGAGGAAGAATGAACCATGGGGTATCCTAACCCACGTGGGCAGAAAGTGGGGCAGCCAGGGGCCTGGCACATTGCTTCACTGCACAGAGGAGTCTGTGTGTGTTTGCAGGTCCACACAAACAAACAGGAAAACATGAAGATGAGAATGTGTCACCCTTGGCAATGTCTGGAGAGGGAGGGAGAAGAAAAAGACAACAGGAAGTGCAGCAGTGGGGTATTTTTGGGGTTGATCTTTGCTGAGTATCATTTACAAGTGTGAGAATCCCCAATGTGTACATCATCCACTCTGGCAGGCTCTCAGCCAGAGTACACACCTCCGCCAGCCCACAGAGCACTCACGTCCCTCTCAGCACATCCTTGGCCCCCAAGTGACTGCTGGTCTGGCTTTTGCTGGGCGATTATTCTGCCTGCTCTAGACTCTCCTGTGAACTGGCCCTGCACTATGCGCTCCTGGGCATTGGAGTCCCAGCTGAGGGTGCCTCGAGATGCACCACCCCTGCTTACAGTGCTGGCTTGTTTCTATGCTCTGCCCTGCATTCTGGGCCCCCAGCTTTGCCATGAGGCACTGAGCTTCTAGTCTATTGCTTCCAGTCTGACTGTGCTGAATCATGGTTCAGTGTCGTGTAACAGGTTTTCTCCTAACAAACATGAGAGGGGCAACTGGGTCCTCAGCCCGCCCCCGTGACAGACACGTGCATGATGGCACTATGGACCTGGCGGAACCAAGTGTCCACAGTAGTTTTTACCCCCACTGAGAGGGTCCAGGTGCTCTTTTCCCAGCATCGGGTGTCATCAGTTTGCTTTATTTTTAGCCAGTCTGGAAGATGCAGTTCCTTGACAGATAACGACCTTAAGAGCTTTTCCCTGCTTATTGTCCACTTATGCACCCTTTTTGTGAGGTGTCTTTGAGTTCTTGCCCATTTAGAAAAGCAGGGGCTACTTGTCTTGGAGTTACTGAGTTGCAAATATTTATAATCAGTTGCATGTGCTGTGAATCTTTTTGACCACTTTATGGCTTTTTACTCATAGTCTTGATGACTTTTTTGATGAACAAGTGTTTTATTTAAGCCTAGCTTTTCCTTTCACTGTGAGTGTTTTATGTTCTAATAACTCTTGGCCTGGTGGAGGCTGCCGCCTCCTCTCCAGCTTCTTCTCAGCTCTACTGTGCAGCCGCTGCTGGGGGCCTGGTACTTGGTCCAGCTCCATGCCCTGCACCTCTCTAGGGCACTCTGGTCCTCAAGCATTGTGTCCAACCTGCATGTGCACACTTGATTGTGTTCCATATCAGTTTGTCTTTCCTTTTGCCAATATCACACCATCTTGATTACTGCAACTAGGCACATATTATTTCTTTAAAAACTTCTAGTCCAAGGCAACAAATTAGAAAAAAGTTAACATTTGCTAAATCTGGTGATGAATTTATGTGTGTGTATTATTAAAACCTTCAAAGTATTTTAAAGCATAATTAAATATATCATGGAAGACAGACCCCAATCACAGCACCTATAGAATTCTAAAAGTACTAAAGTAAATTCAATAATAAATAACTTCTTTATTGAAATGTTATTAAAATGGAAACTTGTCAGAGTAACTAGAAGATATAATAACTTCCTGGCAGGAAAAAATAACAAGTGTATATTTGATGCAACTTCTGTAAAATGTGTAGGAAATTTTAGGACTTAAGCCTCATTCTGTCTAAGCAAAGTTAGAGTGAACAGAAGGGAAAAGAATGGAAGTAAGATAAAGAGAAATTTGTCAGTCCTGTAGTAAATCAGCCTTAAGTTTGCATTGAGTAAAACAATTCAACACTGACAAATGAAACAATGAAAAAATTACCTGAACAGCACAGATATGAAGAGTTTACAGCATTTCAAAGCAGTGGGGGAAGTCAGCCCACTTTCTGAACTCCATTTGTAGAGTAGAGACTTTGGTGTCTTTCTCTCTCTACACACGAAACTCCATGTGGCTTCACAATTTAAGAAACAGAGGTCTCCTGGGAAGATGGCAGAGTGATGAACAGTAGAGAAACAGTCTCTCGAGATTTTGGGTCCAGACACTGGACTATAGCAATACCAGGAAGAGAAGATGGATCTGAAATGAGAATTGAAGCTTGCAGGGAGAGTGAAGATAGAGACCTGAATACAGAAGGAGGAGGTGGCAGGCGGTGCCTTCTTCCTGCACCCAGTCTCACTATTGCATGGGAGGGGCAGACCCGTGGTGACTGCTGGCGACCCCAGAGGCCACCACAGAGAAACCAGTGGAATGGAGCAGTGGATGCAACACACTGATGTGGCTGGTGAGTTATCTGGATTCACATGTCCCCAGGAGAGGATGCCTGGCCGTGAGCCATCCTGAAGAGGGGCCAACCAAACCTGGAACTCAGAGCTCATGCAGGCTCCATCTAGAGGCTCCTGTGGCCAGGCTGAGGTGGAACAAAGTGCAGGTTGGCAGGAGGTCAAGGAGCCAAGTTCAAGCCAGCAGGAGCCACACAGAAAGCAGCAGGTTGAACCAGATGGGTCTCAGCCTCACGGCCAGAATCCAGCTGAACTTCAGTAGAACTAAAGGTGAGGGCTGCGGGGATTATCAATTATCCACTACCCTGCCGTACATCTACAGCTGGTTTACCAGGATCAGTCGACATGGGTTTGGGCTCTTTCTGCGTGGTGTGTCTACCAGTGACAGCAGAGACATGCCCTGAAGAGGACATCTTTTTCTTTTCTTGTTTTTGTTTGCTTTTCTTTTTTCTTGCTTGTTCTTTTTTCTATGAGTATGAGCATAGATTCTAATTTTTTGTTTTTGTTGTTCTGTTCTGTTTTCTTTTTATATTGTCCTTCTTTTTTCCCTGTCTTATTCACCAATTTCCCAAAGCTTGTATAATCTTCCTTTGTCCTCCAGTCCTGCCTCCAGTCTCTTCTTCTTCTTCTATTTCTCTGTTTTCACCATCCCCTTTAAAATTTTCTCCCCTAAGGGTACAATAAGCATATTAAGGGCTTGATGACTGCATACAAGTTTTCTGGTTTGTCTTAGATTTTGTTACATAACCACAGATATAGTTCATATAGTTGAAGGTGGCAAAGTAACAGTTACCATAGTTTGTCATTCTCTAAGCTGTGATTGATGTTATTGTGATTGCTGATTGTGGTACTTTAGCTAAGATGACATAATTATTCTAATCAGTTGTTGTTCCTAGTACACTAAGACCGAGGCTGCCTAAGGGTCATAAGCCACACTGCAGACCAGTGCCAGAGAACCAGGGGAAAGGCCAAATGGGCAGCAACTTCTCATCCCCAACAAAGGTGAAGAAGCAGGATCTTGCAACAGACTCAATATCCCAAAGCCAGCTATACCTGGAGATCATAAGCAACTACAGGCTTCCAGCTCACCAAAGACAAGCCAAGGAGGCAATGAGGTGGACAAGATAGAATACAAGAAGAGGCAGAATACTGGAACATTAAAAAAAGAATCAGAAATAAACCTTCTATCCAATATTCTAGCCTGCTCTCTGTTGCTGACCTACAATGCCTGAGGTTAGGGCGTGTCCAGGGAACGTAGGTGGCTTTGTGCTTGTGGTTCTGGAGCTGGACCTCCAAGAGGCACTGGCCCTGCTGGGCTCCGCTGTGGCTGGCAGAGGAAGGCACTGCCCTCACTCTGGGTCTCTGCTCCTCTGGTGGAGTAGAAAACTGACCCCACCCCATGTTCTCAGAGGCAACTGAGGGCGGGCATATTGGGGCCCCAGTGTCATGGTATTTGATGTGACTCAGGGCCTCTGAGCTCAGCCCCACTTGATGGGAGCCTATTATACTTTAGATCCAAAAATGTCCCCCAAAAGTCTGATGGGTTAGGGGTGGGGCATTGGGAGGCTAATCAGAACAGGGGGCTGCTATACACATTGATGGATACACTTACCCTGGATAAGTAAGTGTCCCAGTTTGCGGTTAGGAGAGGGGGCCTGGTTGGCAGGCATGAGGCTGTAGCTTGGAGGGCAGATCCCCTTCCCCAGTCCCTCCTTTTTGTCCATTTCCTGGCTGCCACAAGGTGAGGAGCATTCCTCCACCACACTCTAACGCCATGATGTTTCTGTCTGCAAGCCAGTGATTGACATCCCTGAACCATGAGCCAAACTAAGCTCTGCTCCTTTAAGTTGTGGCAGCAGGAAAGGTGACTGATGCAGAGTCATCATGGGTCAGAATGACCTCCAGTACCAGCTTGGGGACAGGAGATTTGCCATCCACATAGAGGGGCTGGCTCCAGTCTCTGATCAGCACCTTCTGATGGTGGGACACTAGAGAGCACTTTCCCTGATGCCCACAGCGGGAACCCTCCCCTAATGAGGGGGCACCTTGGGTCCCATCCCTGCCTGACACTAGCTATGTGATTCTGGGTAGACCACTCTCCAACCTCTGTTTCCCTGTGTGTAAACTGGAGAGCTTTTTAGAGCCAGCCTCTCTGAAGTCCTTTTCTGCCTCTGGAGGTCCAGCAGAGACTCGGATAATGTTGTGTGATGGGTGTGATTCAGCCTGATGGTCAGAAGATGACATTGCAGAATGAAATTGGCAGCAGAGGTGGCTGGAATCGAATCTTTTCTTGGATCTTGGCAGAAGACAGGTTGACCTTGGAGGAAGGCACTTGGGGTTGAATTCCCCATTTCACTTGCTCCCCAGGTGGAAGTGTGAGGGCGGCCACTCCAGGGTCGATGACATTGAGGTTTGCAGCTCTCTCTGGGCTGCTCTGCAAAATGCTGAGCCATGGTCTGTGGAGCTGAGTACAGGGCTCCTTGAGACCAGCCCAGAATACCCCAGAACCCCACTTCCAACCTGGGATTTATGGTTTGCCTCTTCCCACATGGACCTGGCAAGGCTGGGGCCCTGCTTTCTCCTGGGGCTCTCAGGGACCCTTGGCCTCAGCCAGGCCAGCAAGAATCAGCTTCCTGTCTGCCTCATGGCCGCCTCTGGGCCATCTGCCATCTCAGGGCTCCAGCAGCTCCCAAGGGACAGTGTCCCTCAGGGACACTGTGTCTCAGAAGAGGTCAGCCAGAGCTCAAGACCTCAGCCCACTGCTCCGCCCATATGCAGCAGTGGGAAGGGGACATGACCCCTGGGGCTTTTAGCCTTAGTCCATTTCCCATTGCTGTGACTGACAGCTACAACTGGGTTAATCGTAAAGGTTGCTGTGGTTTGTGGCTCTGGAGGCTGGAAGTTCAAGATCTGGGTGAAGCTGACCTGCTGCTGTAGAGGAGCCACTGCTGAAGGCTTCGGCCTCTCTCCATCCCGGGGTCCCACCCCTAAACGTCATCATTCTCTGGCTTTAGGGACCTGATTGTCTGGGGAACAGCAAAACAGGTGGGCCTGGGCGGGATATGGAAGGCTTCTTGAGGGCACAGGCAGGCAGGTAGGCACAGGCACAGGCACAAGTACACACACACAGAGTCAGGAGGGGCCTCAGGCTCTGAGCTCTTGGGGAAGGAGGAACTCCCTCCCACCTCCTTCCCTCCAGCAGGAGGCTCCTGGCGGGAAGTGAAAGCTCATAGGCAGGAATATCAAGCTGCGCCGAGGGCAGCCGCAGCTTTGGGGTCAGAGCCTGCCCTCTTGCCCTCCGTGCCCACTCTGTGCTGTGCCCCCAGTCCCAGGAGTGTCAACCTCTGCAGCTCCCTGGCCTGGCACCCAGTGCCTCTCTGCCCACTCTCTTTGCTCAGAATGCTCCTGTTGGTCAGGCCAGTGCCAGAGTGAGGCCTCATTACCCTCTCCCTTCACCTGTCACTGCCCCCAAGATCAGAGGGGGTGCACCCAGCTTCCTGTTTTCTCATCCATTCTTTTTTTTTTTTTTTTTGTCTTTTTTTATTGGTACCAGGGATCGAACTCACGACTGCCTGCTTGAAAGCAGGCGCTTATGTTGCTGAGCTAAATCCCCAGCCCCTTCTCATCCATTCTTCAGGCTCCATTCCTACATCTGTGGCCAGACCGCCCTGGGCAGGCCTGGAGTGGGCCCAGTCTGTCTGGATCTTCCGTAACCCCCTCCTCCACCTGGTGCACCCTGCCTGGTCACGTTAGCCTTCAGGGAAGTCACTGTGCCCTACTGCGGGGTGGTGGCAGGAGGAGGCGGACACACAACACACAGTGTGGCCTCCATGCGGCCACTGGGTGTCGCTGTTTCCCCAGAGACAGCTCCTGCAGCCAGGCCAGAGGCTCCTGCCTGCCAAGGATGGGCTTCAGCACAAGTGTTGAGCCAGATGATAGACAACTTCAGGCTCCAACACTGAACCTCTGTCCTGTGGGTGTCAGGGAACCCTGGCTTCCCTGGCCACTGTAGATGGGAGTCATCAGATACTTGCTACCAGGGGCCATTATCATCTAGGCAGAGCATCCTAGGACTCTCCAGGGACAAAGACAGGACAGATTGCCAGCCAGGCACAGCATTAAGGCAAGAAAGACAGTACTGCTGCACACTGCCAAACCCTCCAGGCAGATTGGCCCCTGGAGATCAGTGGACCTTGGGCCACTCATCTCTGCAGACCCTAAATGCCAGGTGCTAGGGATTCTGCCCTCCAGGTACCAGAACAGAAGCAGGCAAGGCAGAGACAGGGAATGGGGCAGGGTGGCCTGCCTGAGGGAGTGCACTGCCCCCGCACAGGAGAAGCCATTCTGGGGCAGGGACAGGTCTGGGTGGTACCTCCTTCTGGGAGTCCCAGGGCTAACAAAGATGGGATGGGAGAGCATGTGTGGCCAAGGAGGCCGCTCTGGTGGGTCTGCCAGTCCAGTGTGTGCAGCCCTAAATAGACCCCCACTTACCTCTCCACAGTGGGTCTACCTGGCTGGGCAGGTCCCACTCACAGACTGGGACGGAGTCCTGGCTCTTATTTGTGTTCTGGAGAATGACCATTAATGTGCACATTGGGTGTTCCCGAACCATCTGAGTGGTCCACCCACTGGGTCCTCAAATCCTCACTTCACAGAAAAGGGAAGCCAGTGGCAGGGACCGAATCAACCAGCACCTGTGCTGGGACACTGGGAACGATGCAGTGGAGGACGTCGGTCTTCCCACCCACCCCCTCCAGCTGCCAAAGAGGCCCTAACCAAACCCTGTGGGAAGCGGTGGATGCCTAGCAGCCCTGAGCACAGAGCTAGGCTGGGAGCAGACAGCAGCAGACAGTGTCCTCCCTCATGAGCCTCTACCTCCTGAGTGCATTCTGGATACCATGTACCCCCTCTTTGCCCTGGTACCTTGCTGCTCCTGGCTGGGAACTTGCATCTCCCACAGTCCTGCTGGTGCAGCAGGACTGGCTTCTCTGAGGCTGTTCTTGGCTGCTTGTAGACACTTGTCTCACTGTGTCCTCAACCAGCGCCTGCATCCTGATCGCTTCACCCCACACCCACCTGTGGGACCCTGTTTAATCTTAATCACCTCTTTAAAGGGCCTGGCCCCCAGTGCAGTTGCACTCAGAGGCCTTAAGGCTTCCACATGAGCCTGTTGGGTGACGGACTTGGCCCAGAGCCCCACCAGGCCTGGCTACTACCTTGCACCCTTGGCAAAGTCCATCACTGTGCACGCTGCCCAGCTCTGGGCTCTTGGACCGGCTCGCAGGCTCCACTTTTCCCGTGAGGCCTGGACATGGTTTTTCAGCCATGCCACTTAGTGCTCTTCTGGGGCTCCAGTGTCTGTCACATCTGTCTGTGCTGCTGCCACGAGCCTGGGTGCCACTCCCTGCCATTCAGAGCTGTTTATTCCCCTCAGAGAAGCTCGGCAATGAATGAAGGAGAAGAAACAAGACAAGGAGGAACTAAGGTGCTAACTCCTCTCACAGGATTGGACAGCTTTGTGTGACTTGGTGTGTGTGTGAATGGGATGTCCACACACACAGTGCATGCACGCTTGCTCGAGGGAGCCCCAGCAACCAGTATGGTCAGCACGATGCACACTGGCCTGGCTGCTCCTGCTTGTTTTATTGGCACCCAGCTCCCAGACTGCACTGGCAGCCACACAGACAGGGCAAGAGATCACTCTCTGACCCTCTGCAGTGAGTTTTCAGACCCCTGACTAAGCAGGATCCATTTGGCTGGGTGTCCTGGGGCTATGGGCACCGATCTGCACTCCGAGCCCAGCTCCTATGAGTCCCCTGCCCACCAGGGTTCAGCTCCCAGGCTGCCGGTCTTGACAGCAGGACAAATGGTGCTAAAAGTTCGAATAACAGTGGCAGAGGCATGAGACTGGGGCCAGCAGCAGCACATTGATCAGCCTCGCCCCTGTGATTTGCATAGGGCCACCTGGGAGATTTTCCGGGCACTGGCCAAGGTCAGTCCTGCCCTGAGGCCCCGGGTGGCAGGCTGGGCACAGACCATGGCCTCCTACCAGCTGTGTGTGGCCCCGCCAGAGGCCCTGCTCAAGCCGCTCTCCATCCCCAACCGGCTCCTGCTGGGCCCTGGCCCCTCCAACCTGGCTCCCCGTGTCCAGGCGGCTGGCGGGCTGCAGATGATCGGGCACATGCACAAGGAGACATTCCAGGTAGCAGCCACCACTGGGGGAGAGGGGAGTCTGTGAACCCCCTCCTTGCCCACATAGGAGAGGACAGAGCAGTGGTGCAACCCATGTGCCTGCTACCCCAGGTCATGGACGAGATCAAGAAGGGCATCCAGTACGTCTTCCAGACCAGGAACCCGCTCACGCTGGCCATCAGCGGCTCTGGACACTGCGCCCTAGAGGTGGCCCTGTTCAATCTCCTGGAGCCAGGGGACTCCTTCCTGGTTGGGGCCAACGGCGAGTGGGGCAGACGGGCTGCAGAGATTGGGGAGCGGATCGGTAAGGGGGAGGCAGGAGGGCAGCAGGGGTAGCCCTGGCTTCACTGGCCCTGCAGTACTCGCTCACCATGCAGCCATGGGCCCTGAGGGGCAGCCGTGCAGTGGATTCCCTGGCCCCCCAGATCTGGAGTGGCTGGACAGACTGGTCTCTTGGTCTGAACCCCTGCCGCCCTCGCAGCCCCTGGGCATTCATTGTTCTGCTCTGTGACAGGATGGGCTTTCAGGGCTGAATCCTCCCCAGTCTCAGAAACAGCCTTCCCCTGGGCCCCTGTGGGGACAGCTGGCTCTCCCAAGGCTGTGCAGAGCAGGAGCGGACAGTGGGCCCAGGACAAGCCAGGCCATGGCCTGGAAACTTGGGAAGGAGCTGGACAGCCCCAGGGGGTGCTGGCTCCTCTCAGTCCCTGCTGGCCCATGTGTGCTGTGTCTAAGGGGGGCCAGGGTTGGGTTGCAGTAAAGACCAGAGGGGACACGGCCTAGCCAAGCCGTCCCCCACCAGGACTCTGGTCTGGCAGCACACAGGATGCAGGGCTCTGGGAGAGGGCAGGGGGGGCTTGACCCTAGCCCTGTGCCCTTGGCCACCCCTTTTGCCCCCTCTGGGGCACCAGACACGGCTCCCCATGAGTGGCCATGGGCATGGGGAGACCGAAGGCTGACTGCACAATGCTCACCACTCTTCTGATGGGACGCCCGGCTCCCTGGGCTCTGGGGGACCCATTCTGCTCATCCACTGGCTCAGCCCTGGGTACCTGATCCCTGGTCCTCAGAGCCATCCCTGCCTCGGGTGCTGCTCAGTGCTGCCTCCACATACAGGAGCCCATGTGCACGCCATGATCAAGGAGCCTGGAAGCTACTACACACTGCAGGAGGTGGAAGAGGTAGGAGGCGTGCTGACCCAGAGCTGGGGGAGGGAGGTGCAGGCATCGAGGCCAATGGGCTGGGGCAGTGGCCGGTCTTCTGCCCTTTCTAATGACCAGGACCAGCCACAGGAGACACTCAGACTCCTGAGAATGGGTGGGAAGCCTGGTGCTGTCTGGTGGGGAAACAGTCAGGACAGCCCAAAGGGAAGGGCTAGCTGCAGTCAGGAGGCCGAGTCTGAAGGCCAGGAGGTGGACCTGTGCCTGACCCCCAGCCACCAGCCCTGCCTGCTTCCTGCAGTCCACAGCGGGATAGCGGTTGGGGCCTGATTTCCAGGCTCAAAGTCCTCTTTGCCCAGATCCAGGGGAGGGAGAGGAATGTAGGTGATGACCTTTCCTCCCCTGGAAGCCCATGGACTCTGTCCACAGCCATCTCCTCTGCCCGCAGGGCTTGGCCCAGCACAAGCCGGTGCTGCTGTTTCTGACCCAGGGGGAGTCCTCCACCGGGGTGCTGCAGCCCTTGGATGGCTATGGGGAGCTGTGTCACAGGTGGGCTGTCCCCGAGCCCTGTGGGGGTGCTGTGGGTGCTGGCAGTCCCACTTGCCCAGAATAGCAGGTGGCCCAGCTGCCCCTGCCCAGTTAGGCTCCCTGTCCTGCCTAAGTACCTCTTGGGCCCTCCATGCACCGTCTGGAGGGAATCTAGCTGGCTCATCACACTGAGGACAGCCCAGGGGCTGCAGCAGGAGCAAAGGCCCTGTGGCAGGGATGCCCATGACTGTGGAGGGCTGGTGCTACCCATGGCCTGCACCCTGGGGATCCCTCCCCTCCCACTTCCAGCCTCCCCCACCTGCATCCTGCCTGAAAATAAAACTCACTACCCTAACCTACGCTCAGTAGCTTTCGCACTGCCCATCACAGCAAGCATAGGACCCAGCTGTGTTACTGAAAACCTGGGGTATAGAGGTGGCCTCATGGTTGCCTGGCCTCTGTCCTCTCTACTCTGTGCCTCCAGCCCAGCAGCCAGGATGGGCAGCTGTTGGCAGAGGACAGCCTGACCTTGTGCTCCACTGCCCCAGCTGCCCCTCAAGTACACCCCATGGGAACCTTGCAGAGGACCAGTCTGTGTCCTGACACCCTCTGCTGCCCTTCCTATGGCCCCTGCAGAAGCCCTGTCCTGCTTTACCCACTGCCCTCTTCCCCATGTCCCCTCCAGGTACCAGTGCCTGCTGCTGGTGGATGCTGTGGCATCCCTGGGCGGGGTCCCCATCTTCATGGACCATCAAGGTACAAGTGTGCCCCACAGCTACCACCTACCTCTCTGGCTCCAGCTGTCCCTACTGGCCAGCAGCACCAGCCCCTAGCTGGGTTCACATGTTCAGTTTCCATTACTGTAGTTAAATGCCCGAGGCTGAGTACCTCAGTCAGCCCCTCCAGGTCACCCAACCCTAAGGAAGCCCTGGGAACACAGATGGCACCGGGGTGGGACCAGATCCTGGGGGGTGTTGAGAAGGCCAGGAGCTGCAGGAGAGTGGGGAGGGGCCCTGTCCACCCCAGGCAGGGCTGGCAGCACTGTCTCCAGATGCCACACAGACCGGGGTGGGGTGCTCCACTCAGAGGCTCTGGTGAGATTGGAATCCAGGACCCCATTCTGCTCCTCACCCTGCCCTACCGGACACACATGGGGCTGGACAGGGCCAAACCCAACCAGAGTCTGTGCTTCACCAGGCATTGATGCCCTGTATTCTGGCTCCCAGAAGGTCCTCAACGGCCCCCCGGGCACCTCTCTCCTCTCCTTCAGCGACAGGGCCAAGTGAGTGACCTGCAGTCCCACTCAGGTCCAGCCTGGTCCGGCCTGGGCTGTGGCCTGACCAGAGTGGCCCTCCCTGCACTGTGCCCCACTGCTAACCACCTCATGCCCTGATCCACACCTGAGCCAGGACCTGGTCCCAGGAAATGGGGCATGGGCTCAGCAGGTGGTCACCATCTGGCCACAGCTGGGCCCCAGGGGTGTCTGTGGGACTTGGGGACTTGAGGTGGGGTCAGGACTCCTGCATTGGACACCAGGGATCAGGCGCCCATGGGCTGCAGGGTCTGGGAGGAGGGGGTCTGGCCTGGAGCTGGGGAGCCCCGCTGCACTTGCCCTCCAGACTGAGACAATTAGACATTTCCAGGGGGTGGTGTCAGGGCCCAGAGGCCATGTGGCAGAGGGTGGAGCTGGGGCAGTGGCTATGAGGCTCCTGCCCAGGAAGGGGCCTCGTCTCCCCTTTTCTGGGAAGGTTGGAGCTGCCTGAGCAGCATCCCCACAGGTCTATGAGGGAGTGTCACATCACCCTCAGGTGACAGTGTGGGAGGGGGTGGGGAAAGCAAGAGCCTGGAGATTCCACCTGCTTGGGCCTGCAGGGTCCTCTAGGCAGGAAAAGGGACAGGCCCTGCCCACATCCAGGACAGGGTGGCTCTCAGGTCTCTCCCATCAGGCACAAGGTCTACTCTCGCAAGACGAAGCCCTTCTCTTTCCTCATGGACATTACATTGCTGGCCAACCTCTGGGGCTGTGACGACAAGCCCAGGATGTAAGGGCTGGGTGGGGCTGGGGCCTGGGCTGGGGTGCTGGGATGCTGGGGTGCTGGGGTGCTGGGGTGCTGGGGTGCCGGGGTACTGGAGTGCTGGGGTAGGTGACCTCCATGGTCCATGGCCATCTCACTGTCCTATGCGCAGCCTTGGACCCTTGCCTTCCACCTGTGCTCCCACGAGGCCCAGATGCATCGATGAGGGGCCCTGGGTCTCACTGCCGTGGAGACCCTGTCAGCTTTTCTTTGAGCCCCATTCCCCCAGGGGCTGAGGTCCTGCCCTGCTACGTCCTCCCTTCCCAGGCCTCAGTTTTCCCTCTCAGAAGGAGAGGGGAACAGGGGCCCCGTTAGCCACCCTGGCCTTAGCCCCTTGTTAAAGTGCTGTCCCTCAGTGAAGAGGTGACAGCCACGTCAGGGCCCCTCCCGTCCTGCTATCCGCTGCCACCAACAGCTCTGATTGGTGCTGGGAGGGGGCTGTACTGCAGGTCTGGCGCTGGGCAGGGGCATGAGCTGGGCCTCTGCTGCCACAGGTACCATCACACCACGCCCATCATTGGCTTGTTCACCCTGAGGGAGAGCCTGGCACTCATCTCGGAGCAGGTGGGTGGAGGGCCAGTGGTAGTGTGTGAGGACCAGAGGCTATGGCGCCGTCCCCACCTACATTCCCACTGCCCGGAGTGGCGGGGCTTGGGATGGAGCAGAGACAAGGGCGCTGCCTGAGAGGGTCTACTGTGTGGGGCGATGCAAGGAGCACAGGGCCTGGGGCCTGGACAGGCAGGGTTGGAGGCCCAGGCAGGCATGACTCCCAGGAAACCTGAGCTGCTGGGGAGAGGGAGCGAGGTGCTGTGGACTGAGCCACAGGGCTGGCAGACGCTGGCCAGGCCATGGCCAGAGTTAGGCAGTCCATGATCATGGTGTATCAGTCAAGTACCTCTGGCCTTATCATGACAGGACATGCTGTGGGCACTGCAGGGCCAATGCAGGGACAGCATGAAGGTCCAGCTGGCTTTCTACAGCTGTCTCAAGCTGTAAGCGTTGACCACCACCTCCGAAGCCTGCTGCCCCACCATGGCAGGGATGGGTGACATTCTTGGGGCATGTGTGGCTGCCAGGGTGGCCAGAGCCAGGCTGAGGAAGCTGGGTGTGACCAGGGTGAGGGCATTGTCCCAAGATGAATCACCTTCAGGACACAGAAGGCCACATGTGACTGCAGGTCACAGGCTCTACAGGACATAGGATAGGAAAGGTGACGAAGCATTGCCCGCTTTCCTCTGGGTCCTGATGGCCCAAGATGGCCACTGCCAGCCACAGCCCGGAGGCTAGGAAGGACCAGAAAGGCCCTTGGCTATGGCCACTGTTGCCCTCCCGTGTACCCTCATCAAGCTGCTGCCACAGGGCAGATTGGAGACGAGGTGTCCATGCATGGGCAGTCACCCACACTGTGTGTTTGTCCCTGGGGGCTGAGGACCAGGGCTGAGCTGGTAAGAGAAGGAAGAGGCCAGAAGGGAAGGATCCTGGGGAGGCTCAGGCCCTGGGGATTCCAGTAGATGCTGATGGTGAAGCCCATTGCGTTGGAAAGACAGGAGCCATGGTAGAGTGGACAGCAGTCACTGATGGGTGAGACGGGGCCTGGGGCCACCGAGAGGCTTGGGCTGGCCAGGGCCAGGGAGGAATGAGCTCTTCGAGGTTGTGGGAGCCAGGAGTGGAACCATTGTCCCTGACAGGAAGTAAGCCTGCTCAAACCCAGCCTGGCCCTCCCCACTCCCACCTCCTGCGGTTCACCCTCTGCCTCCTCACAGGCTGCACCCACTTCCCTCTGTCATTCTGCACCCACGAGGTACCCAGCTCTAGGCCTCACACTGGCCACATCCCAGACGGCGGCTCCCGTGGCCTGCAGCTGCCGCACACTCCCAGTCCCTGCCCACTCAGTGTCCCCTCTCCCCACAGGGCCTGGAGAGTAGCTGGCGGCAGCACCGTGAGGCCATGGAGCACCTGCACAGCCGTCTGCAGGGCCTGGGCCTGCAGCTCTTCGTGAGGGACCCGGTGAGGAGGGGCAGGAGGCTGAGGGACATGTCCCTACCCTGGCGGCACATGCACACACAGCAATGGGTGGCCTTTCTGGGGCACATGCTCCTGGGGTGGCCAGAGCCACCAAGGGACAAAGTGCTGATGTCCGAGGCCACATGCCCTGAGGGGGCATGACCTGCCCAAGCAAGGACTGCAGGGTCCCCAAGCCTTTAGTTGCTCCAGCACCCATCCCAGAACTGTTTGGCCACTCCACTCTCCAGGGTAGTCAGGTTAGGTTGGGCCTGGGGACAGCCATCAAGAAGGACATGCAGGCTATGTTTGGCTATACAACTGAGTGGCACACTTCCCACAGGCCAGCCGTCTACCTACAGTCACCACCGTGGCTGTGCCCGCTGGCTACAACTGGAGGGACATCGTGGACTACGTCATGGACTCCTTCAGCATTGAGATCTCGGGTGGGCTTGGACCTTCCCTGGGGAAGGTGAGAACATGGAGGACTCGGGACAGCAGGGCCAGCCTTGCAGACATCCCTCTCTGAGAGCAGGAGCACTGGGCAGGACACAGCAGTGCAGCCCCTTTTCTTGGGGGGAGTCCCCAGAGGGCCTTTCCTGCCCACTTGGAATGGGCTTCCTCCCATCCCCTCGGGCTCTGGGAAACCTCAGGCCTGTGTCCAACAGACTCTATCAGGCCAGCCATGCTGAGAGACCTTCTCTGCCCACTGGGCTGGCCTTCTCCAGCTCTGTGCCATAGTGAGGGCACGCTTAGCTTAGGCTCATGGCTCCCCAGCATCTGCCTGCTTGTGCCCACCAGGTGCTGCGGATCGGCCTGATGGGCTGTAATGCCAGCCGGGAGAACGTGGACCGCCTGGCCCAGGCCCTGAAGGAGGCCCTGCAGCGCTGCCCCCGTCACAGGCTGTAATACGGCTACCACACCCCCACCCCTACCCTGGGCTGGGCTGCAAAGGGACTGCAGGCTGTGTGTCACCAGGCTGAGGCCAGGAGAGCTGTGCTCGATGCTGCCCCCTTCCTGCGGGACTGCTAGAGAAGGGATTCACTGTACTTTCCATTGGGATCACCCAGCCACTGGCTTCAGGGAACATCAATAAAGTGCTGGCCAGCATCTGTGCTGTGGTAGAGCCTGGCAGGACACTGTCTGCCCTCGGCATCTCCCATGTGGCCGGAGGATAGCCCCTGGCCTGGAGCCTGGGCCGGATGTCACACCCTGACACACATCCTCATGCCTTCACCAGTGGCTTCAGGTAGCCCCAGGATGCCAAGGTCTTCAGCACCCAGCCAGGCCCACACCTGCTCTGCTTGTTCCTTTGACCTCACCCTCATCTCTGGTCCCATGACCCACCCAGCACCACTGAGGCTGTACCCATGAGCCCCAGTCCTCCTGAGGGAGGAAGGCAGGACAGGGATTCCCCCGGCCCAGGCAGGTGTCCCGTGAGGATGAGGCTTAGCCTGGCTCTGTCCCTGTCCCCAGCAAGGTAGGGATTGGGCCCTGGGCAGGCAGAAGCCACTGACACCATGATATTGTGACCTGAAGTGCCCTGGGAGGATAGCAGGGAGTTGGGAAAATGGGAGGGGTCTCAGGAGGGATAGAGGAGCTCAGTGGCCCTGAGTGACACCCTTGTGCAGAGCGGTACGGTCTCACTTTGGTCCCCACCAGTAGATGCTGAGGCAGCATGCACACATCTGCATGTCAGAGTGCTCACAGCCGAGTGCTACACACTTCAGGTGTAGTTTTTAGGATGGCAGTGCTTGTTCCTGTGGTAAAGGGGGGTGCTGGAAGCCTGGGCAGAGGCCTCCGACTCTGATCCTCCTAGCATCCTCCATGGACGGCTTTGCAGATATGTGGCTTGTTCGCTTCTGGGTCTGGGCTGGTTCCCGTGTGCTTTTGATCCCCGTGCCTGTTGTTGGGCTGATTTGTCCCATTGCTGAGTGTGGCCTCCTCTGGCATGGCAGGACGCTGGGATGCAGGGGAGTCCATGGGGAACAGGACTGAGAAGACCCCGCCTGACCCAAGGCTGCACACTCTGGTATCTTGGTAGTGACAGGGAATAGGACTTCAGGTCAAAGCACGGCTCCACTTTAGCAACGGCCCTGAGCCCTGAGGATCTGACAGTGCCACCTTCCACCTTGCCCGGCCCCTCCCATTCTTATGGGTGTGGAGCCAGCTCTCACAGGAATTCTCGTTTCCCATTGTGAGTGGTGCCCGGCCTGTGCATGTGCTGCTGGCCCTTCCTGTGCCTCCCTCTGTGCCAGTGTTGCTCCGATGCCACTTGCATTTCTGTCTCCGTGGATCCACGCTCCCAGCTGCAGTCAAGTCTCCAGCTCCTGCCTGCTTCCTGCAGCTGGAGGCTCCTCCTCCTTCTTTAGGAAGCTTATTCCACAGAGCGGCTCATCACCGTTTCCCTCTTTCTGACCCTGATGTCTCCAGCCCTGGGGCCAGTCCATGAGGATCAGGCAGGGCCAGATCCGCTGGAATCCGTAGCATCCCAGAGCACTGACCGCCACCTGCGCGCTTGGGTGTCCGCACTGTGGCTGCACCTCTCACTATCCTCTTAGGTCTTTTGCTGTCTCTCATAGAGACACTTCTGTTCCCAGATCCCTGATGTTCCTGGGGCTCCTCTTGTCCATTTCTCTACATAAGCCTGCTGAAATTTCAGTAGATCAGGTCAGGGACAGTGAAATCATCAAGAGAGTAGAAATTCTAATTCGTGGCCTTAATCTAGGTCTTTTAAATTACTCAAACCAATTTTTCTAGTTTTCAGTCTAATGATCTCACATGGGACTTTGCCTAGGCTTATTACCAGACGGCTAACATTTTTGATTGTGTAACTTTTATTTTTTGTCAGTGACCGTGTGTAGTGCATAGAATTGCAGCCCTCGGGAGGATTCGGCATGAGGAGCTCACACATCTCACTTCCTCTTCATCTCTTTCGCCTCCCCTCCCTCCGTCTCTCTATCCTCTCCCACTTTGAGAAATATCCATTTCCCTATTTCCTGTTACCTATCTCTTATTTTGCTCTATGTTTATCTTTCTGAGACAGAGTCTTGCTATGCAGTTCAGGTTGGCCTTGAGCTCACTTTGTAACTCAGGCTGATCTCAAACTCACAACAAACCTCCTGCCTCAGCCTCCCAAGAGCAGGGATTACAGGCATGCACCACCGTGCCCAGCTCTTCTGCTGCTTATTTAGACACTGGATTTCTCATATAAGGAATCAGATATTTAAGTTTGTGTGTCTGATTTTCTTCACTTAACTTTATGGGCTCAAGGTGCCTCCATTTCCCTACAAACGACTCATTTATCTTTCCTTAGGCATTTTAAACTCTGGTTTCCTGATGTGTGTTTGGAACACGCTGTGGTCATTTTTCAGTCTCCGATTTATGTCAGGAGGCTTTTGCCCAGTCCCTCTGGCCTGCTTTGATGCTAGTGAGCCTTCTGCTTCCTCTTTTTCAATGCCACCGCCACCTTATCTCTCTCTTCTCACCACACTAGCACAAATGCCGTACGGGGCTGGAGCCATGGGCAGAGCCTCATGGTCCCGGAGAAGGGCGTGGGTTCAGGGCACACGTGGAATCCACTTCGGGTGCCAGTGGAGGCCTCACTGTCGGCTCCAACGAGCTCCCAGCTGTAGATAAGGATCATCAGTGGCATGGCTGTGTGGTCTGCAGAGCGCCCCTCACAGCCCACCGTCATCACTGGCGCTGTTTCCCCAGATCCCTGGTTTCCAGCCATGTCCCCATCAGGTGTGGGGGCAGAGGTTACGCTGGTCTCATGAAATAACTGGGCACCTTTTCCCAGTCAACTTTCATCTAGAATGCAGACCTTTTCCGTCCCTTCAAGTGTTTGATAGAAGCCTACGAGTTTTCTCTACAGAAAGAATTATTTAAACCAGGCATTGTGGTGCACACCTGTGATCCCAAGGCTTGGAAGGCTGAGGCAGGAGGGTGGCTGCAAGTTCAAGGCCAACCTGAGCTTCGAAGTGAGTTCAAGACCAGCCTGGACTACAAAGCAAGACCCTGTCTCAAAATTTTTTAAAAAATTAAAAAGAAAGAAGGATTTTTTTTAAGTGAGTCCGTAGTTCTTAACAGGTGTGTCTCCTGCCTTTCTCTTTGTGCCTGTTTTGATCACTTGTGTTGCCCTGGGTGTGTTCGGTTTTCCTGGAGGTTATTAGTGTTGTGTGATGCAGCTCACGATGCCCTTTGCTGTCTTCGACACCTGGGGTCTCCAGTGACTCCCTCGTCTGCTCCGTGCGGTGGCCTCTTCTCGCTGTGTCCTGACCAGGCGTGCTGTGGTCTGCTCAGAAAGCCAGTATCCATCGCATTGTTCTTCTCTGTTGTTTGTTCTCTCTCAGTTGTTACTCTAATTTTATTATCCCCTTTGACTTCTTTTGTTTTTAATTTGCTCCATTTCAAGTTTCTTATATTTATAATTGACACGTAATGACAGCCCACATCTGAGTTTTCTCTTCTTTAGCTCTGACAGAGAAAGCTAAGACACTGTATCCTTTTTTTTTTTTTTTTTTTTCATTTTTAGTATAAGGGATTGAACCTAGGGCCTTCACATTGAGCAGCTTTCCCAACCTCATGCTGAGACAGGGTGTAAATCTCTCTAAATCACTAAATTGCCCAGGTTATCTTGAACTTGAGATCCTCCTGCATCAGCCTCCAAGAGAGCTGGAATTATAGGGATGCATCAATTCCCAGCCTTGAGATAACTGAATTTATTTATTTATTTATTATTTTCTGGTGCCAGAGATCGAACTCATGACCTTGCGCTTGCCAGGCAGGCACTTAAGCCACTGAGCTAAATCCCCAGGCCCCGAGATAACTGAATTTAAACAGCTCTTATTTTGTAATATGAGTGTTTATATCTAAAAAAGTACCCCCCCAAGCACTGCCTTTGCTACACCTCCCAGGTTTTGATAGGCAGTGTTGTCATTATTTTTTTGGTAAAAATATTTCATTGTTTTTTTGTGATTTCTTTTCCAAACCATAGATTATTTAGACCCATGCTTTTTCCAAATATCTGGGGGCCAGTCTAAATATGTTAGTATTTTTTGTTTCTAATTTGTATCTGTGAAGGTTAGAAATGACTTTGTATGTGAGCTCGATCTTGGGTAAAGGCACCCGGACCCGGCTTTGTGGGTCCTGCTCGGCAGCCTTTACCACACCGGCAGCTTTGCTGCGGCGGGGGCAGGTGGAACGGCGATAGTGTCCCTCTGGTAGTGTCCCTTGGTGTCTGTACCTTGCACACTTCCTGGTCTCTTTTCCATCTGCTTTTCCTATCTCACTTCTGAGCGTGACCAAGACTGCACTCCCCGCCCCATCCCAGCTCTGCCTGTGTCCCCTGCAGCTGTATGGCCTGTGGCCATCTCACCCTGTGAAGCAGCCTCAGCCCCCATGACAATCCGCAGGGCCTGCATGTCCTGCCAGCGATTGGCTGCACAAACAGTTGTGTGACAGTTTCTCTGCCTGAGACTCTCAAGCAGCACTGTTTCTTGTGAAGGTCAGGATGGGTGCTCCAGAGCAAGCCGCTGTGGGCCCGACATGGGCTCCAGTATCCTCTCTGGTTCTTGAGAATCCCAAGGCCATGTGTGTGAGCCGAGCATGTGGCGTAGTCACCAATGGGGATGACAGGAAGACCCAGCCACTCTCCTCTTGACCAGACCCCACCACCACATGCCGGTCCGATCTGCATGGACCCTGCTCATGGCCCCAGTGCTGATGGTTGCACTGACACTGTCCCCCAAAACCCCCATGTCACAAGAGCTGTAGAAGACCGGGTACTGGTGTCCCCAGCCTGGGCCTAAGCCCTACAAAACACAGCACCCACAGATGCTGCTTTCTGGGCAGACCTCATCCCTGCCATGGACAACACGCCTCTTTTCAGGCCTCGGTGCCAGGCGAGGTTTGCCAGGGATGCATGAGAGCCACCTCATGGGCATGGATGGCACCATGATTGCATCTTGCAAGGCCCTAAGTGGGCCCAAAAAGCTCAGCCCAGCTCACAGAAGACCCCAGGTATTCAGAGGGAAATGCATGCATCTCCCACACACAGCAGGCACTGTGCCCTGGACCATGGAACTGTGTGGGACGGGAGGCCTCAGGTGGAAGCAGGGTACTGAGTCTAGGGCTTGTGCTGCTAGGCAGACGCTGCAGGTGGCAGGAGGCCTGATGCCCATGCCGGGGAGGAGTGAAGGGTGGGCAGTGATAAAACCTGCCCAGTATCGATCCCAGCTGGGTGGTAAAATGCAGTACAGAGGATCGAGAGGCGGAGGATTTGGGCCACGCTACCACAGCAGAAGGTGAGTGCACATCCCACAGCCCTGGCCCTGGTGACCCAGTGCTGAGAGGACCCTTGCCTGGCCCTGGATTCTGCTGCCCGGGCTCTTCTGCTCCTCTTCTCTAAAGTCTTGGAAGGAATTTGCTTGGGATTGTTGCGACCTAGCAACATCACCTGAGACTGCTGTCCTGTGTCACCTGTGCTTCATTTGTCTCACCCAGGACCTCAGCTGAGCCTTGTCATCCCCAGCGCTGGGCTTTTGCTGACCCTTTCCGGTGTCTCAGTGGGGACACGCAGCTCCACTCCTGCGCCAGGCGCAATAGTCTGGGTCCTTTCGGCTGTGGGACAGCAGTAGCTTCCACACATGCCCAGGCCCTTCCCCATAACACCTTGCCTTTCCCTAAGCAGGGCCACTCTGACTCACACCAGGCTCCCAGCTCCTCACAGGGACCTGGATTCCAGGTCCCCCATGAAGCAGATGTGGACCCAATTCTGTCTCCTGGACACTTCATTTATGTCCCTTGTGTGAGTGCCAGCTCTGGCCCCAGGCACTTGCTTGTGTTATATAGCTCCTGTCACATGTGGCCACTGGTCCTGAGGACATGGGTAGGGGAGAGTGTGGTCTGCACTGGCTGAGGGAACCCAGGTTCTCTCCCTGGTGCCCAGGGCGCTGGCTGTGGCTCGGACACCAAGGTAAGAACAGGACGGAGGAGGCATGGTCGCCTGGGCAGAGCTGGGGAGCTCACTGGCTGCAAGCAGCTGCAGAGTGGATGGAAGGCATGGGGGTGGGGGCAGTGGGAGCAGATGGGACGGGGCATGCCAGGCGCCAGGAGCAGGTACCCAGCCATAAAAAGTGGAGGCAGCAGGGCCAGCAGGGGGCAGATGGCTCAGGTTGGCTGTAGGGGCTGTGGATGGGTCCCCTCTGCTGGCTTCAGTTCCTCTTGGAGCCAGGATGTAGGGCACCTAAGGAGGGGCCGGTCTAGAGCACACAGCAAGGGAGCTCGTCCCCTCCCACCTGCAGGTCTCTGTGTTTCCGCTTGGCAACAGCACCAGGGGCCTCTGCCTCCCTGTGCGGACCAGACGTCAGTTTGCCTGGGAGCCAGTTGCCCGGGAGCCAGATATTTAATCACCAAGGAGTGGCCTTGCACATATGGGCTGGATAAACCCTCCAGGCTGGTCCCCAAAGACTCAGTCTTCCTGCCAGAGTCATGCAGTGGGTCACCCTGGGTCCCAGGAGGCACATACCCCTTCATCCCAGGTCCTCCACTGGTGGATGGGGCTGGTGCACTCAGACTGCTCCTGCTATCCCCTATACAGCCTGCGGCACCCCCAGGGCTCCAGAGGCCCCACCACCACTCTCCAGGAGAAGCCCATCCTCTGCAGCCCGGCTGTCCATGCTGCCCAGGCTCTTGGACTTCCGGAAAATGCTCTGCATGCCTGCAATGCGGTCCGCATCCTGGATGGTGAAGACCTGGAACTGTGGGTGGGAGGGTGAGGGTCACAGATGGCCACACCTGCCCACCCCAAGCCCTAGGCTCCTGCCTTGGGAGCTCCATTTGGGGCACCCTCACATACAGGGTCCCTGGCCTGGGCTGATGGAGGAACTCCACTACAGTTTGGATCTGAAACGTCCTTTCCTGAGAGGTGACTGGAGCCTGGATGCTCAGTGTTGCCTATGTGGTCTGGAGGTGCATCTCCCTCCACTTCCTCCCCTCCCTGCTTCTGGGGTGCCATGACCCAACAGCTCTCTTCTGGCCCAGGCCCTTCCTGCTGTGGAGACAGCTGACCATGAGTGAACGTGAGCTAGAGTGGGCTCTGTGGGGTGAGGGGCACCCCTGAAAAGCAGGCCTTGAGGGCCATGGGTGAGCGGAAATGGGGCTCAGGGGGCCCAGAAGGCTGCATGTTATGAAGAACAAGGCCCAGAGTGAGCTGGGGTGCTGGTGTTTGTCCTCAGGGTCTAGGGGAGGAGCCCTGAACTCAGGCAGTGGCCACCCCATGCCTGGTGGCCTCTTCCTGGAGCCGTCCTCTGGCTCTGTCCCCACCCTTCCCTTCCACAACCCAGGTCCCTGGGAGCCCTTGGCTGGCTGGCCCACCTTGTCCAGCAGGACATCAAAGTAGGCAGTGGCCCAGTAGGTGGGGTCGCTGGCCGGCAGCTGCAGGAGTGCCTTGACCCCGTGGCCCACGCGTGGTGGGGGGCTGCGGCCCACGTGGGTGGCGTGGATGCGCAGGGCAGCCTCAGGCTGGCGAGCAAAGCCCTCCGCCTGCTGGTAGACGCGGCCAAGGTCCAGGCCACTGCCCAGAAGCAGGTCGAGCCCAGGGTGGAGGACGTTCGGCATAGTCCCGGTGGCCAGGCAGCACAGCAGCACTACCAGCACTCGGTACACAGCGCCCTGCAGCTCTGCCCAGTCTTCAGGTGCTGGGAAGAGAGCACACGCCCACAGCAGCGCATTCTGCAGACAGGGGGCAACCATGAGGCCTCCCCCGCACCCTCCCCCCGCCCCCAGCTTATGTGCCTCTGCCCTTCATCTGAGTCTAGGGTCAGGCTCCACCCCAGATGCTACCCCAGCCTAGCAGCTCTGGGGCGTCCATCCCCTCTCTGACCCTTTCTTCTCAAGGGACCCCTCTTTCTCCTCTCTCACCCCTAACCTGGACCTCAGATCCTTACCGGAGGCTCACTACATCCTCTGGGGTTCCCTCATGCCCTTTCATGGAGTTCCTACTCATCCTCTATAGCCCTATCTAAAGGGTCCATTCCTGTGACGTCAGGACAGTGCACTCTAGCGCCTCCTGCCTCCTGTCTTGAGGCCCCTCTCCTTCTGCTGGCCCCCAGCACAATCAATTTGCAAATCATGCCCCTCATGTACCCCACCTCAGGTGCAGGCCTAAGAGGACAGGTAGCCAGGGAGGACAAAGCTCTGGGCAGAGCTGAGGTCCAAAGTCAGGCCAGGCCACCTCTCCTCAACACCTGGGAGGCCAGGCCTGGCAGTGACCCACAGCCCACAGCCCTGCACCCCCCACTGCCTGCTGGGTCCATGCCCAGCCCTGCCTTGCCTGTGTCTACCGTGCATCTATGGGACCCACCTTGCCCTGTCCAGCACCCAAGCCAGGCCTGGCCACTTCCACTCAGGGAGAGGCCCAGCTCTGTGCAGCCCACCCTGAGGTCTGACCTGATAGTGTCTGCAGACTGGCAGGGCTCAGAGGTCCCCAACCCAGGAAGGGACACACTTGGGTGCCCCCCTACCCCAATGCCCAGGTTACAGACACAGGCGGCTAGGGAGAGCTGGGTGGCCATGGCCTCCCCTCACCTACCTTCAGGTGGTCAAAGGTCAGGCCTGACTCATGGCCCCCAGCCCTCCAGTGCTCATGGTTGACCCGGTCGAGGAGGGCGAGGCTGTCCAGGCGGTGGCCCTGGAGGGTGCCCAGCTCCCCAAGCAGCTGGGTGAGCAGGTATCCTGTGCAGGTCCTGGAAGCCAGAACACAACAGGCTGGATGCCCAGTCTGCCTCAGGAAGAGCACCAGCTGCTGGGCCTCCTGTGTCTGTGTGGGAGCTCAAACCCTGCCCATGGGGAGGCCACGCCCTGCAGTGGGTGTAGGGCTGTGCTGAGCTGCCGTCCCTACCTTTCTCAGAACATGCTCTTGAGCACCCCAATTGCACAGATGCCCAGTGGCTGTGGGACACAGAGCCCCCTGGGGGCCACCCTTCGGTAGACAGGAAGGTTCTAGGGAGCCACCCTGGTGCCTGGGAAGCGGCGTCACAGGCCCCAGCAAGGCAGGAACACCAGCTGCACCCAGAGCCCTCTGGGAAGCCAGAGCTGCCTTTGTGATCACCAAGGGATAACCAGCAGGCTCGGGGTCCTCAGCCCTGCCAGAGGCACCCATGGTATGCTTGCTGAGCCAGCCACCAACTGGCACCCACACTTCCAGTCTTGACTGTCACCCATCCCAGCACCAGAGAGGCCACTCTTGGTTATGCACAGGAAATGCCTCTGCCCAGTCTTCCATGGCAGGTGGGTGGGAACTCTGTAAGCCCAACTGCAGCCCTGCATCCCAGCCCTGCAGCTGGGATGGGCAGGGGTCCCTGCGGGGCTCCACGGAGGCACCAGAAGGAGCCCAAGAGCTTACAGGTGTCACCCCTGACAAAAGGAACTGGAGAAGAAGCCAGTGCCACCTCAGGCTTGTGGGCCAGCTGGGCAACCACCGAGTCCATTGCCACACCTCTGTTTGTGTCTAATCTGGATGGGGCTTCGTCCCTGAAGTCTCCAGAGGGCCCAACCACTGCCCCCCACACACTAACAGAAACACAGGTGGCCCTCCTGAGACCACAGGACCCCAGGAACAGAGACTAGGGACCCAAGGAGGCACCACCAGAGGCCAGGCCAGCAGGACCATCTGTAGCCAAGCAGGGGGTGGGGGACCCCCGGGAGCTGAAGCATAGCCTGGAAGGGCAGCCCAGGCAGATGAGCAAGCCTGGCACTCAGTCTCATTTTCTGCCCCCTTGGCACATAGAGCTGACAGCCTGGTATTGTACCAGGTGACACATATCCCACCCAGCTGCCCTCAGCTCCCTGACCCCTCAGGCTTCTATGGCCATAGCCCCAGGAGAGGAAGCCGGACAGACCCCAATTTCCCTAGAGGTGTCAGCACCTCCTGACACACAGAGGACCCACAGACTCTGCCCGGGGTGGGGAGCCTGGGAGGCGGCTCCTCCTCACCTGCTCTCTAGGACCCTGAGACCCAGGACAGGGGCCTGCTATACCTCCAGTGCTGGGTGCTGGCAGGCACCAGGTCTGCCCCGTAGCTGACGATCCTTCTCAGGGCACCCTCTGGGAAGCCGGCAGTGAGCCGGGCACTGCACAGGCCGGGCACATCGCCCTTCCTCCTCAGCACGGGCATGACATTGAAGCGGATCTTCCTCCAGCCGCTGGACACGAGCAGAGACAGGTGGAGCTGCTCCTCCTGCAGGCTGGTGGCACTCAGTGAACCTGCGAGGACGCCATCAGGCCAGCTGCCAACCCTGGCCCGCTCTGCCACTACCGAGCCCCTCGATGCCTTTCAGAGCAATGCCGCTCTGCCCTTCCGCCCTCAATGCCCACAGATGCCCCATCCTTCAAGCCAACAGCTGGCTGTGCCACACCTGACATCTCTGTGGGTTGACTGTCAGTTTGGTGACTCCTCAGCATTAGAGTGGCAGCACTTCCCTGAAGGGCCCCCTTTGCTAAGTCTGGGGATCCCACCAACCAGCCTCACCTCCATGCCCAGGACTGACTGACTGCCCAGCCAGATTCAGCCCTGTTCACCACTAGGTGGGGGCCAGGACAGCACCAAGGACAAGGGGCAGCACTGGACCAGGCACTGTCCTGAGCCAGTGCATGGAACTGGGCTCTGCAGGGAAGGCTGTAAACTCCTGGAGCCCACCTGGTCTGTGTAGCCCTGGGCAGCCCCAAGCCTGAGCTCCTCTCTGCAGGAGGGAGGACAGGGCTTCAAGGCTGCCCTTCCAGGCTTATCTGTGCCTTGGCACCTTCTCAGCATTGGGGAACAGTGTACCCACATCCCATCCCTGGGCCTGCGCACCCCTAGATGCCAGGGAATTGCACTTGAGCTCCTGGGAGGAGATCAGTGAGGATGGTGAGGACAGACAGACAGGATTGCTCAGACTCAGCCAATGGCACAGAGGCAGGCTGGAACCCTCCTGATCATAGCATGCCCCTCCTCCCCGCCCCAAGAGTCCCCTTGTAGCTGACTCAAGACTGTACTGTCCTCACACCTCAAGGAAGGGGTGGGCAGCAGAGGACCTAGGAGAGAGCAGAATGTGCACAAGACCCTGCTTCCAGGCCAACCTGGCTGGCCCAGTTGCTCTGAGATGACAGAGGGGCCTAGCTCCTACCCACATCCAGACCCGCCCTGCATCCCGAGTCCCATCTCCCACACTCCCCTGCACCTTGTGGACCATACCTCCTGGGGGGGTATCTGCCTTCCAACACAGGCCCCATGTCCCTGACCTGGAGCCCCAGACCCTCCACAGGCATTTCTGGGAGCTGCGTGCTCCATGCAGAGCGAATCAGTGCTGAGCAGGAGAGGGGAGTGACTCTCAGGGGCGGGGGGGACTCAGGCCCATAGGCAGGCAGGATCCACAGAAGTCCTGGATAGGCACCCAGAAGGAGCTCCAGTGGGTGGGGACAGTATCCTCACCACCCCTCAGATGGACCCATAGCCTGCACCATCTCTCACAGGCCACCCCACCCCAGGTGATTCCCCCAACCTCCTCAAATCAGTATTTACAGTGACCTTGTCCACAGCCACCCTGAGCAGCCCTGTGCCCCATCTCCATGGATCACAAGTTCCTTCCTTCAGTCCGTGAACTGGCAGCCCCACCACCCCAGCTGGTCACACCGGTTCCAGGGTGGGGACAGCCTGCTCCCGGCCTACCACACATCACCCTTTGTGAGTATGGGGAAACGACCTGGAGCTCTTGGGCATATGAGAGCGACTCCCACTGACCCAAAGTGGCCCAGAGCCTCTGCTCACCCAGAGCAGACTTCGGGGCTTGGTTAGGACAGCGAGTTCCTGCTAGGCTCCACAGCAATGAGGCCAGGAGCTGACTCAACCTGACAAGCTGCCGTAATCCAGGGAGCAGACACCTAATGATGGGTTTCAGTAGCCTGGAAGGTCAGTACACAGCGAAAAGACCCTCCAGGCAGGATGCAGAGGAGCTGCCCTCAGCATGGAGTCCGTCCAAAGGCCCCAGGCCTTCTGGGTCCTTCGATCAACCTGGTGGTGGGCTCTGCTGCCACCATGTTCTCTGTCAATAGAAAGCAGGAGACACTTTGGGAGTCAGCCCAGGCCCCAGGTGCTGGAAGCCCCCACAGAGAAGCTTCCACCCCACTTCTGAGTCCCCATGAGGACCAGGAGTCACTAGGAAGATGACTTGAGAAAGCAAGGCCAAGAAGTGACCACTAGGGGCTGGGGATTTAGTTCAGCGGCATAAGCACCTGCCTTGCAAGTGCATGGTTGTAAGTTTGATCCCTGGTACCGATAAAAAAAAAAAAAAAAAAAAAAAAAAAGAAGTGACCACTGTCACCACTACATACCTGGCCCTGCCTTGAAAAGCAGGATGTTCTGTTTTTGTCCCTAATGCTTGGCCAAGACAACCAAGTGTCCCCATCCTGACCCCAAGAGGATGGGCTTCAGGAGCCCTGTTACTTAGCTCCCTGCACAGGTCCCACCCCATTGAGTCCTTACTGAGGGAGACTGGCTTCCCTGGCTCCGCTGGGGGCTGCCCACAAACTGGGACAAACTGAGGTACACAAAAGCCCAAAATCTCTTTCTCTATTCACCTGTACACACTAGCAGGTCCAGGTGAATGTGCACTTGCACATGTGCACACACATGTACACAGCCTGGTGCAATGCACTCAAGGCTGGAGGAGGGATTGGCTCTGAACATTGTCACAACAAGCTGTGACCGAAACCAGAGCCAGTGGCCTAGAACCACACCAACCACCCTCCTGGAGCCACTCAACCTGCAAAACAACACATGGTCATATTCACTGGTGCTGAAATAGTGACATCTTGAAAACATTATGCTCCAAAACAAGACTAAAGCAACAGGGGAAATGTACCACATTTCCTTAGAGGTGCTGGGACGAGGACGGGGAAGGCACATGACAACACATGTGCCAACACACCCAACAACAGTGCACATCACCAGCACACGCACAGGAACACATATGTTTGCACACACACGGGCTTTGGAGTGGCCCAACCTGCTACCTGGCGCAATGAGGCTGTGGTGCTTGCAATGCACGATGGCGGCCACCAGCAGGTCCTTGAGGACACGGAGGACCTTGCTGGGCACGATGTAACCACAGCACTCGGCATTGCCCTCTGAGGAGGCGCTGAAAACATCTTCAGTCATCCATGGCTCCAGGTTGGTTGCTTCCCTAGGGATCCCCAGGCGACAGAGCACAGGGCCGCCCCCTGACTCCGAGGTCCCCAGCTCCTCAATCAGGAGCGCACTGGTGTCCACCCGTAGCAGCACCTGCATGTCCAGTGGGTCATCCGAGGAGCGCAGGGCGAACTGGAAGGCCTCCAGGTGATGGGAGTAGTCCACAAGGAAGCGGGGGTCCAGGGCATGCACACGCTCTAGCACAGTGAGCAGGATGTCCTCGGCGCGCTGGAAGTCCTGCACTTGGGACACCTCCCGAGACCGGATGGCCTGCAGGTAGTGGTGCCACAGGGGCACCTTCACAGCCATCGCTGGATAGCCCTGGGGACTGACTGCTCTGTAGCTGGCTGGGGACAGGCTGGGAGGGCGGATGGGAGGCACCTGCCCGGGGAGCAGCTGCAGAGCAGAATTCCGGGGCGACAGTGCTAGGCGCAGGTTAAACAACTGAATGGCAGCCAAGGCTTTGAAGTAGGGTGAGTCAGTCCCCAGCGATTAGGAAGGTCCCAGGGGCTGTCCAGGGGGCCGGGCCTGGTTACACCTTCTTCCCTCCCTCTCTCCTTCCTTCCTGCAGCCTGACTCTCTGGTCTCAGGCTGAGACTTCAGCCTGTGGTCTGTGCCGGGAGTACAGGCCTGGCAAGGGACTTGCATTCCTGGGCTTTCTCCTCCCATCATATCCCAATAGCAGGTAGTAGGGACTCTGGAAAACAGGCCTCTCCTGCCCAGCCTCTCTGCCAGGCTGGCAGGAACACAGGTGTCCCCATGCCTCAGGTGAGAAGGGACACAGGCACTGCTGCCTGGGGCCTGTGTGGGGTTGTGGCCTCTCTCTAAGGCAGCCTGGAAAGCTGCAGTCACTACCCGCGCCCAGACACCTGTGCCAGCGGAAAGGCAGAAGATGGGAGGTGTGTGCAAGCCCTGCCTCTGCCAGCTGTTGTCCACCAACCTGGCCTGGGCCCCTCAGGTACCCCCTGCTGGCTTTCCTGAGTAGAGCCACCATCCACCTGGCCCAGGAGCTGCAGCTTTCCGGTTCAGAGTCCTGCAGAAGCCTCCTTGCCCACCCTCGGCCTTGGCTGGTCAGTTGGTCATGTGCAGAGGGCTCAGCTTGCAGAGCTACGCTGTCCCTGCAGCCACTGGGACCTGAAGGGACCTGAGCAGTGGGTCAGCCAGCAAGGCCTGGCACTTGGAAACCTCTATGGCTGCAGGCCCCAGCCCTACACCTCTGGGGCGAGACAGGCTCCCTCCAGCCTGTACCAGGCCTGCCCACTGGGGTTGCCTGGAGCAGCACACCTCGTTGTCATAGTCTGTCTCCATGGGACTGCAAGGGAACAGATGGGCCTCAAGCCCTGCCTGACCTTCCTGCCCTGCTGGGAGCCTGGGCTGCAACGTCAGGGCTCGGTGGCATCTCCAGCTCTCCCAGCCTCACTCCTCACACCCTCAGCCCCCGCCCTTGCCCAGGACTCAGCCATGCCTGCTCTGAGAGGAAGGTGCTGCCCCCTCCTTGCTCACCAAGCCCCGCAGCATGGGTGTCCTCCTATGCAGACCAGGGTAGGCTGCTTCTCCCAGACCTCAGTTCACATCAGAGCCCCCAAAGGGCTGGGCCGCCTTGCCTCACCCCCTCTGGCTGGCGGCAGAGCCACCATCCACTCCCATGGCTGAACAAAGCAGATTACCTCTGAGTGTCCTGGAGCCTGGCTAGCACCTGTACCCAGCACGGATGATGCCAGAAAACAGTAGGTGAGCAAAGTTCTCAGGAAGCTGGATACAGGCTCTGACTGAACCTGCAGAGACTGAGCAGAGAGACCACAGGGACTAAGAGGACTGTTGGCGAGGGACATGGTACTATCCCAGTCACCACAGAGCACTGGCCATGACGGAGCCGCACTCCAGAGGCAGAGCCCCCCAGACCCCTCCTTGGCTCCAAGGCAGACTTGGAAAGGAGGCCCAAGGAGGATATGCTTGCTGTGTGGCCTGCGCAAGTCACTTTCCCTGAGTCCCAGCCAGCACTGCATGACACGGGCCTCAGGCTGCCTCCGTGCCCTGGCAGAATCAGGCAGATGTTGGCTGTCCCCACCCAGCAAACAGACGCCTGTCCTGGGGAAACCAGTGTCCTGCTGGGGTGGGGGCCCAGGATGTGTAGGCGGGAACAGCAAGGTCACCATGCTTTACAGGGCAGAAAGAGTTAGAATTGCTTGAGAGTTGCTGTTGGCTTGCAGGGACAGTGACAACCTTGCTCCTGTATCCAGAACCCCAGCCTGGTGGGGCTTCCCAGACTGGTGCTCCCAGATGATGACATCATCGGCCCACGCATGGCCTGTGCCCAGGGTGTGCGTGAGAATGCCACAGCTGTGTGGGCCCCGTCTCCTGTCTGTGGGTTTTAGGTGAATTCCCATAGGAAGGATAGAGCCAGAGTGTGTTCAGGGGACCAAAAACCCTGCATGGTTACAGCATCAGGACAAGGGGCTGGGGCATGGGGCAGTGTTGGCCACAGCAGGCAGCCAAGGATGGGGCTGAGTGGGGGTCTCTGCCGCCACCCAGAGGGCCACCCCTCCAGGGAAGTCAGATGACCACAGCCACCCAGAAAGGCCACTCCAGGGGAGGCAAGAATGTAGCTGACAAGTTAAACCTCATGGGAGGGGGATGACAAGATCCCTTGTTCAAAGATGGCCTGTATTCCAGACCAACCCTGATGCACTGATGACCACCATGGGCTGACCTGCTGCCTGCCCACTGCAACCTGGAAGCCTTGGGCCAAGGAGTGAGAGCCACAGGGAGGATGGCAGATCCCAGGGAAAGCAGCTGCCTGGTCTGGGACAATCCTGTGCACCAGATGGGAGCACAGTGGCTCAGCTCCTGGGCTCTGCAAAAGGCTCATGTCTTGTGTCCTGATGGGAAACAGGGACCCTCTCATCCCAGGAGTCCTTGGCATACTAGGTAAGGTGTGACTAGAGCAGGCAGCTTCCCCAGGAGCTGTGGCTACGGGGCAGGGGGGAAGGCGCTGGGACTTGTGACAACCTGGAGGCCACACCTCTCCCAAGACCTCTCCAGCCAGGGCCTTGCAGGGACAGCAGCCATGATTAGGAGTAGGGGAGCCCCCTTCCACAACTACAGGGGCACCCAGCCTGGATGCCATCAGAGATTTTCCCACCATGGTGGCACCAGGAAACCCCTGCGCCTTCCCCCTGCCCCGTAGCCACAGTTCCTGGGGAAGCTGCCTGCTCTAGTCACACCTTACCTTGTGTGCCAAAGACTCCTGAGATGAGAGGGTCCCTGTTTTCCATCAGGACAAAAGACATGAGCCTTTTGCAGAGCCCAGGAGCTGAGCCACTGTGCTCCCATCTGGTGCCCAGGACAGTCCCAAGGGATCACTGTAGCCCTGGCCTGCTGTTCAGCAAGTGACCACTGTAAGCAGACTCAGGGCTGTCCTCCCCTGGTACAGGGCCAAGCAGGTGCAGGAGGCTAGAACACAGCAGAAGGGGCACAGGAGGCACACAATGAGAGTCACCATGGGCACTCAGGATGACCCAGTGCTGCCTGGTACAAGGCCATTTGGTCAACCTCCTGCGTCCTGGTAGTAGATATAAGAGAAGAATCAGCCCCATGTATGACAGTCTTTCAGCATGGCTTTGGTGGTTTATGCTGTGGTAAGTCAATAAAACATGAAATTTATCATTTCAGCTATTTTTAAGGGTGCAATTCCATGGCATTAAGAATGTGCAGTGGGACCACTGCACAGCTCCAGAACTCATTCATCTGCCTGAAATGAACCTCTGGCCATCAAACACCATCTCCATCCCCTCCCAGCCCTGAAACAACCATCCAACTTTCTTTATTGTGGGTCTGACCGCCTACTTCCTGTCTGTGGGTCTGACTGCCTCACTTTCTGTCTCTGAGGGTTTGATCACCTTACTTCCTGTCCCTGTGGGTCTAACCATCTAATTGCCTGTCCCTGTGGGTCTGACCACCTCACTTTCTGTCTCTGTGGGTCTGACCAACTTCCTGTCCCTGTGGGTCTAATCACCTTACTTCCTGTCCCTGTGGGTCTGACCATCCAATTTCCTGTCCCTGTAGGTCTGACAAATGCTGGGACTTCCAGAAAGGGAGCTGCACAGCGTCCTCTGGTGCCTGGTTGATCTCACTGAGCAGGACATCCTTGAGGTTGACCCAAGCTCTAGCACGGCCATGATTTTCTCCTTTTAACACGGAGTATTTTACCACATGGGTGGACCACATTTTGCTTATTTTTTCATGCATGCCTGACACCCAGGTTGGTTTTCCCGATTGGCCACCGTGCATGCGACTGCTGTGAATGTGAGTGTGCAGATCTCTCTCCAGTCTCTGCTTTCAGTTCTTTGGGCAAAGAAGGGACTGCTGGGGTGTCTGGCATTTCGGTTTTGAAGGACTCTGCCTCGCCGTTCTCAAACACCTGACCCCCACAGGCTCCTGGCTTCCCCACATCCTTACCAGCTCATTTTCTATGTTCTGGGTGATAACATGCCAGGCACGGAGGGTATCTCATTACCATTGTTTTATTTTTGCCTAACGCTTATGACATCAAGCACACTTACACTACTTCTCCGGAAAAATGTCTATTCACCTTCTTTGCCTGCTTTTGAATTGGGTTGTTTTGTTACTGTAGAGTTGTGTTGTGTGTTATGTATTCTGGATTTTAACCCTACATCAGAAGAAAAATTTTAATTGTTTCTCTACATAATATTCTGTGGTTTTTAGTGAGATATGATGGCACATTCCTGTAATTCCAGTACTTGGGAGGCTGAGGCAGGAGGATTGCTGCGAGTTCAAGGCCAGCCTGGGATACCTAAGCAAGTTCAAGGCCAGCCAGCACTACATAGGAAGATTTTGTCTCAAAAAACAAAAAAAAAACTCTGTCTTTTTACTTTCTGTAATGCTGAGGTTTGATGTGCTAAATTTTAATAAAGTTTAATCTATGTATTTTTTCTTTTGCTGTCTGTATTTCTGAGTTCATGTCTAAGAAATCAAGTCCAAACCCAATATCACGAGACTTTCCTGCCTGTTTCTTCAAAGAGTTTCACATTTCAGCTCTTAGTGTTAGATCCTGGTAGGATGCCAAGCCTTGCCCCAATCCCTTCCTTCTGTGTTTGATTGCCCTAGAGCATGTACCCAAGTCCCTGGGGCCATCATCCCCCCCATGGCCTTCCCATGAGTCAACACAGATGGTGAAGGCCAAAGACACCCCCCACACACACACACCCCAAGAGCCTCCCAGGATTCACAGGCCGGCTGCATCCACAAGCCCGCACACATGCCAGCCAGCCTCTCCTCCTGTCGTCAGCTGGATCATGGACACCATAATTTGCCACCCAACTCCCAACTCTCCAGGGAGAGGAAGGCACCTTGGAAGCCCGTGAAAGGCACCACACATCCAGTGGAACCATCACACACCATGCCGGCCTCGCCCCGCCTCATTTGGTGTCCAGTCCTCTCCTATCCTCCTCCCGCCTCATCCTCCTCCCTCACTCTCCCCATTGTCTTCTCTTCCCCCTCCCTTGTCCTCCTGTCCTCCCTTCCCGTCCTCCCCTCCTCCCTTCCCATCCTCCCCTTCCTTCCCTCCTCCCCTTCCTTCCCTCCTCCCCTCCTGTCCTCTCTCTGCAGCAGGCAATGAGGATGGAGTTGGTCGGCCTGCTGTGCACAGGATGCAGTGGCTCTGACAAGTCCCCAGGCTCAGTTCACACAAGGGACAATTCTAGGGGAAAAGGGTGGGGAAGGAAAGGAATGTGGCATCTTTGTCACAGGCTCTGTCCCAGCCCTTCGGGCTCCAGGCCTGCCCGTCTGGCCTTAATCACTATGGAGTCTGCCTTGATCTCTGTTGCTGTCTCTGCTTCTCCAGTGACTCTGTGCCTCGGGGACCTGAGCCTGCTCCAGAGCCACCACACAGCTGACAGAGCAGACGGTCCTGGGTGGCAGCGATGACCTGGTTAGGGCCTCCCTCACGGCTGTGCCCAAGGCGTGGTCATGTAGGTGCAGGACGGGAAGCAGACAACACCCCTGTACCAGACACGGCCTGGGCATGACCTCAGGCACAGCCCAGCTGCTGGCCCGCACCAGGGCTGACCTCCCTCCACAGCCCCTGTCCTACACAGGCAAGGACGCAGCAGGAGTCCCGAGCTGGAGTCCATCAGGATCTGGGCTCCTCCACCTGGCCCAGAGGACGCTTGGGGGCAGCAGCTCCCAGGACTTTCAGATGCCCCGAAAGCAGTGAGCAAGGTGGTGGCCTGGCATTGACTTGGGGTCACTGATGGGCTTCAGGGCTGTGGGCAGTTGCCCTGCTGCCAGGCTCTCCTGGAGGCTCTCCTGTTTTGCAACTGGGAATGGCTGTGGCCCAGGCACCTTGGAGATGTGCCCTGCCTTTGCTCTCAGTCTACAGCATCTCCAAGGCCACACGAACTCTCAAAACCTGAGCCCAGCCCCACCCCCAGCCCCAGCCCGCATGTGTGATAGCCTCAGGCTGAGCTGGAGGACCTTAACTTTGGCCTGGACAGAGGACACTAGCTCAGCTAATAGCTTGTTTGGGAAAGAACTCTTTTCCATCCTGGTACTGGGGATTGAACCCATTGCCTTTGCACTGAGTATATCCCCAGCCTATTGTCATGTTTTATTTTCAGTCCTCCTGTCTCAGCCTCCTAGAGTGCTGGGATTACAGGAGTGAGCACCATACCCAGCAGTGAGTGAAGTCTTGCTCCAGCTGCCCAGGAGGTCCTGCAGATGATCACCCCATCTCCACAGTCTCCTCATGCCCCTCCTCCCCCAAGGGCCTCATGTGAGATCCCTCTCCCCTGCTCCCTGTCCCCTTAGGTGCCAGGTAGAGCCACAAGCTACCCAAGGAGGTGCCCTGGCCATGGCTGTGCTCCAGGATCTAAACCTAGATCCAGGGCACTGGAGTCAGGGGCACTGAGCAAGCCTCTCAGGACTGCTTGTTGAACTCTGACCCTGCACCCTAGCAGGGCTGCATCTGATCAAAGAGGCTGGTGCAATCCTGTGTGGGAATCCCTGTCCAGTTGGAGCTGGGTGAGGTAGGCTGTGGGGACCCCAGAGAAGAAAAGGGCCCAGTACTTCAGGGAGCTTTGTTTAAATACAGGAGCCTCCACTTCCTGCACTGCAGTCTCAGCAAGTGGCCACCCTATCCACCTTCACTGCCAACCACTGCAGTGGTAACCATGGGAGGAACACAGTGCCAACCTCAGGGATAGAGGCCAAGCATCCAGCCACAAGCAGCCGGGGTCAGGAGTGCCTCACCCCACCTCTGAGGGCCTGGCCTGCTGGTCCCTCTGCCCACCTACTGGGCTGGCTGAGAACCCAGAGCTCTGGGAGAGATGGGCATGCAGGACCAGCTGTGCCTTTGACCATGGGAAGTGCCTTCCCTGCCCAGAAGCCCACCACCACCTTCCTCCCCTCCACTCTGAGGGCTGGGGCCGGTGCCCCTGGTAGTACCTCAGGGTAGTACCCATTCCTACGAATGGGTGGGGGGAGCCCTGAAAGGGCTCTGGGAGCAGAGGAAGGGGCACTCAGGGCTTTTCTGGCCTCAGGCAGGGCTCCCCTCTAGTGTTTCTGTTTAGCAGTTTAGCAGGCTTGGCTGGCTACCTCCAGAGGTTAAGAAAGTGACAGTTTGGCATTCTCAGTGAGAAGGAGCCAGGTTGGATGGGCAGCAAGCCTTTAAGTCCACCTGTGTAAACGGGCGTGGGGAGAGGCCACCCCAGGTGTGTTGCACAGGACAGCTTCACTCCAGTTCTCTAGGAAACAGCTTCGCTCCACAACATTCCTTGGTCCCAGAACAAGTACCGTACTCTTTGTTTCCAGGAAAACCCAGCCCTCAGCGTCCTGGTTGCCACAGCAACTGCCCTGGCTTCGCTGGACGTGTTGTTGGTTTCAGCACCCTAGCTGGGCAGCTGTGTGCCCAGGAGCAGGTCTCGGCACAGCGGGACGAGCCCTATGCAGGTGTGAGGCAGGCACAAGGCAGGGGCAACATGCAAGGTCCTAGCTAGCCAGGCCAAGGCAGAGGACACTCACCAGAGAGCCAAGCCTGCGCTTTCCAAGGGGTCCTGTGTTCTGGCCAAACATGAGCACCGACTACAGCAAGTCCAGTGACCCGGACTCCGCCGAGCAGTCCCCACTGGGGCTGGCCACCGCGATCCAGGTCAGTGAGGTGGCTGCCCAATGCTAAGGGCCCCTCAGGGACACTGCACATAGGGGACTTGCAGCTCCTCCAAGTCCAGGGGCACTTTCCACCTGCTCACATGTTCACGTGGATGCACATGTGCAAGGGCAGGGGTGCCCAAGGCACAGGCACACCTGGGAGGAGCCTGGCAGGTGCTCAGCACAGCAGCCTACCCAGGCTCTGACCCTCTGCCTGGCACTCTGGGCTCATCCGCTGTCTTCTACTTCCTTTGTGCCAGGTGTGAGAGCTGCCCGGGCTTTCTGGACGGGGGCTGCCATGAGGGGATCCCCAATACCCGTTCCGTCAGCTCCTCTGTCTTTATGACACTCAACCTGCCAAGTGTTGACACAACTGTAGGGTCCCTCTGCCCCACCTTGACTCCTGGATGCCCACTGCTCCATGCACAGCCCTTCCTGCCTCCCCTGCTCTTATCATCCATTGTGGCCACCAGAGCCAGGCAGTTCCTACACCTTGGGATCCCGGTGCACCCCCGATGAACCAGTGACTCATCTGTTTATCAGCCCAAGCTGCAGACCGTGGAGACCTGCTGTGGGACTGATGCAGCCCTAGATAAACAACACCTGTCCCTTGGAAGGAGTAATTGTCTAGAGGTAGCACCAGGTGGCTAATGATACAGTCACATCAGTGTGTACGCATGTACGTGTACACACATGTACACATGGGCACCCACGAGGAGCCCCAGGTGGGGACTTTCACCTGTCAGGCATTCTGCTGGGCTCTTGGCCCAGGAGCCAGGCACCAGGCCAGTGAGTGAGGGAAAAAGGCAGCCAGAGCCTCAGTTTACCCTCAGCCCTGCCTCCTGCGTGGCCTCTTCAGGGCCTCTTCAGGTCCCTGAAGCCCTTTCAGGTCCCTGGAGAACCCAGGCTCCAAGGTGGATGCAGTGGCCAAGGAGCCATCCAGAGCAGTACCAGCCCCGCAGTAGGGGTGCAGTACAGGACTGGGGAGCCTCTGTCTGCCCCCAGCTCACACTGTCCCTGTCACTGGCACCTGAGAGCCTCGCAGAGCCACGCAACGCTTGCTATTTGCAATTGGTGATTGAAATCCTGGTGCAGGTACCCAGGTGAGCAGGCTGCACAGGCGCCACTAGATACTCAGGCCCATCAGGACTGGGTGGCAGGACCACACCTCCCCAGCAACCACTGAATACTTTGTCTCTGTGGACCTGACAACTGCAGATAGATGGAGCCAAACAGTACTGTCCCCAAGCATGATGCTCTCAGGGTCCATCTTTGTTGCAGGTGGGCCAGGATTTTCCTCCTTTTCAAGGCTGAGCAATATTCAATGGTATGGACGAGCCTCATGATGCTTAACCACTCACCCACTGGTGACCACTTAGGATCCTGCTCATGCTGGCTGAGCTGAGTAACACTGCCGTCCACAGTTGCACACAAGCCTACTTGAGTCTCTGGCTTCCTTTCGGGGTGAACGCCCAGAAGAAGCCTGGCTGGATCTCAGGGTAATTCTATTTTTTGAGGAGTTGCCACCCTGGTTTTCAGTTCAGTTTTCCATTTTTGCTTTGTCCTTTTCTAATGTATGTTTTACTAACGTGTCCTTTTCTAATGCACACTTAGCAAGATGCTAGCTGTAGGGACTGATTTTCGCTTTTGTTTTGATTTTGGTTTTTTAAGAGCGAAATATATTTACTGAGAGAAAGAAAGCTTCGGTCTGACAGAGAGACAGAAAGGGTACCAAAGACTTTGTTTTCTAGGAACTTTTATAGAGCAAAACCATGAGGTGAGGTGGGTCCAAGGTGGGGAAAACTTGGGAACTTGCAAGGTGGGTCTGAGGTGGGGCAGAACAACGGTCTACTAATAAAAGTTAATTGTGCAGGTAACACTGATTAAATTGGGGACAAAAGGGCATGTGTAAAGAGCAGTAACTCTTCCTGTAGGGGCTTGGATGGTGACTCCTGGCTTCCTCAAGGTGGTCCATAGATATTTAGAATATTAATCCCTGATGTTTATTCTTAGGATGTGGTTGTATTTGTTTGATCTTTTGTCTTGAGATCTGGCCCACAGTGGGAGGTGTCCATCTCCTCCAAGTGTGCAAGGTATCTGGTCTTTTGCACTGGTTCCTTCGAAGGCCCAGCCCTGTCTGACTGCCGTTATTTCTAACTAACTCAGCTGCCTGTAACATTCTTCTCTCTGAAGAAGCAACCTGAACTGCTATGAGGGAGTAATAGGCCATAACCAAATGGCTTTTTCAGGCTGAAAGAGGCCATAGTTTTTGTTCGACAGTCAGAGATAATCTACTGAAGGTCTATCTAAAGGTTCTTGATAGACGCCAGGCATTTTTATCTTGGGTAGGCATATAGCTTTAAGTCTGGAGGAGACAAAGGCAAAGGAACAATCAAGTATGTATGGGCCAAATAATAGAATTATTGGAATAATTAGGAGTACAGTTAACAAAGACTTCCACCGAAACTCTAGTAATGGCTTCCCATAGGGAGGATAAAGATAAGATCCAGGGAATTTTAGAGTCTGACGTGTGATTGATTTGTCATCTAATATCTTGAACAGTTAGTGAGATATTAGCATAAAGACCAGGAATGTATAGACATTTAGTTTTTACAGTTGCACAAGTACCCCCCCCATGCTGCTGTTACAATGTCTAATGACATGATTTTGAAGAATGTCCTATCTCATTAATTTTACTTCATTTAAGAAAGAGAGACCAGCTATGGCATCATTTAAGGCCCGCCAGGTACAGTTATTGCCTCAATAGGTGTCATGTAACCTTTTTTCTGGACAAGATCTGGTGGATTCCAGCTGAAGGAATCTAAAAAGAATCTAGCATATTTGTTATTGGTTTTATCTTTGGGGTTTGGCACCTTTTAAGCAACAACAAATTTTAATCAAAACCTGTATAATAATTGTATACAAAGGCATGAGCAATCAAAGCAAGAACAGTATGGCTGACAGGAACGTTTAGAAAGTGTTTCTGAGCAACAGCAGTTGTAACCCGCTGGCTCTTAGGTCCTTGTATTGAGTCTGACATTTTGTCATGAATCTCTCTAGCTGTAGTCCTAAATTTTTGGTAACATGAGGGCCAGATTAATACATTATTTTGATCAATGAAAAACTCTCTTAACATTTTATATATGAACAACAGTACTTGTAAAAGCCAGTCTCAGCATCATTTTGAATAGTTGGCAACCTGGATATAATATAGACAAAATCTTCCCAGGAGGGGAGCTGGGCTTTTAGGCATAAAAGGAATGGGCAAAGAGAAGGTTACTCCAGTTCCAGCTTAAGCAAGATATATTTTGGTGACTTGTTTATTAAGGTAGGATGCTTGGAAGACCAGAGTTAAGAAGGACAGAGACCTGTGCCAATGTCCAGCACAGTTTTTACATCTCATCATGGTTACTCAAGGCTCCTCCATGGAGATGACAGGCAGAGATGACAGTCTGGCCAGAGGGACGAGTGCCCTGAGGCCCTTTAGTCCTGCTGGACCAGGTGGGGACACGAATCTGAGCCTTAGAGTAAGATTTCACTTCCAGCAGCAGCTTTGGCAGTTGGCGCAAGGCTTGGGAGGCCTCCTAAGGCAGTGGGGGGACTGTTTGATTCACCACCTTCTGCTACCAAAGCTGTGGGTTTTTGCTCACATTGACCAAGTCTCTAGTGCCATTGGGGTGTCCTACAAGTCAATTCCATGCTGACATTTACTCCCCAGAGTGCAGGCCCCAGGTGGAGGACAGAGGGTGGAGGGCTAACCCCACAGGGTGCTTGTGTCTAAGGCCAATCTCCAGCTCTATGCATCCAGGGCCCCCTCCCTCTTTCTGGAGGTCAGCAATGGATCAGAGCAGCTCTCAGAAGCAGGCAGACCCTTACTCCTCCTGGCATATGGAAGAGAGCCCAGGGCAAGGCCAGGAGGAGCTGGCACTCAGTCCAGCCCCCGGAGCTATCCCCACAGCCTCCTTTAGGGTACTTATGGGAGCCTTGTCACACAGCATTGCCAACCCAGTCTCCAACCTTGCTGGTCAGCCCTCTGAGGGCTCCCAGGCCACAGGTCTGGGGGCAGCACAGAGGGTTCCTGCCCCACTCATCCCAGCAACCAGCCCCTGGCCCAGCTATCCTATTAGCCTGTGGGAGATCCTTATCCCCCAAGGTTCTGAGGGTACAAGACCACCATAGTGCAGGCCCATGGGGACAGAGAGCAGGAATGGCCAGAGGGGGCCTGGCCACAAGCCACTACCAAACCCTGCATGTTATGAGTGAGCTGCAGGACAGGCTGGCTCATATGCAGGTCTCCTGGGACTCCTGCTGGGACAGGTGGCCCTGCACTAACCAACAGACCACTCCTCCCACTCAGGGGCCTCTCCTTGCCACCACAGTTCAAGGCCCTCACGCCCTGCTCTGTCCGCTCCCTGCCTCTCCTCCCAGGCCCCCTGCAGACTTTTGCCTTGGGCCTCTGCTTCACTTGCACTGTTTCTGCACTCACACAAGTGTGCACATGTGTGCACATACACACACACATGTAAATTCACACCTGCACTGTTGGCTGTTAGACTCTTTCAGTCCATCTGCCACCTTCCCAGGCAGCCTCTGTGGGTACCAGGGATGCAAGAGCAGACAGTGTCCCCAGCCTCTGAAATGTTCTTTGCTGTGAGTCACTTAGTAGTTTGTGATTCATACCTCTGGCAGTTCCAGCCGGGTTTCCAGCCATTCACATCGTGAACAGTGTCTGAGCCTTTTGTGTGCCAAGTGCCATGCTGGGGCTGGAGATGGGATGCACCCCCTTCACACTCAGTGCTCACTTCAGCACCCAGCCTCAAGGAACCTCTGGGTTCAATATCAGCTGAGGTGCAGCCTCCTACCCAGCAGTAGGCACCTGCCCTGGGTGCTGCCCAGCCCAGCGTGCAGGCACGGGGAGCTGGGCATAAGTGGTGACCCTTTGGGGAGGTGGCTGCTGCCCAGCCCACAGCAGCTCTGTTCTAAGGACACAGAACTGGCAGGGGACCCCTGCCTGGAACCATCTGCAGTAGGCCAGGCTGAGGAAGCACAGCGCTGTGGCTGGACCTTGCTGGAGGGAGGCCTGTGGCATGGGGCCCTGGCACCAAGCGGGAGAGCTGTCTGCTCAACAGCCATGACCACGGTGTCTGGGCTCTAGGGTGGGGTCCCAGGCCAGCACAGGACTCTCAGGCGGTGACCACAACAATCCTACTTGCCCAGCCTCCCTCCCACAAGGAAGCTGGAGGCTGACCTCCTGACTCAGGTCAAGAATAAGCATAGGAACAGTCTGTTCATGGAAATACTACAAAGAGAGGCCCACTCGACCTGCTCCTCCACACGCACCTGGCACGGGTCTCCCCAGGCCCAGCCGACTCCTGGAAACAAATCAGCATCCTGCAGTTCCCCACATAGCCACCCAGGGGCAGTGTCTCCCCAGTGCCTCCTGACCAGCTAAGCCCTGGTGTTGAGGGTATGCTAGGCACCTTGTCCCTCCGTGACTTTACATGAAGGTCTCCGTGCCCTGATCTGCCTCTGCTGGGCTCTGGGTGTGGGGGTCTCACCTAACTTCACTGGAGGCTGCTGGGGATGGGCACATGCCCTGCACTGCACCACTGGGTGCGGTGTCTGTCCTGCCAGGAGCCGAGGGAAGGAGGACCTAGTTCCTGCCGCACGCACCTCCCCCTCTGCTTCACAGGGCCTGCTTTCGTCCTTGGCTCTTCAGAAGTGTGGTCGGTGCTGCTGGGACCATGGGGGCAGGACATCTCGGTCAGCCTCTGCAGTCCCTACTCCGGGTGTCCCATGTCCCACTCAAGGCCGAAGGCCACGCTCCACCACACACTTCCTCCTGCCTCACTGAGACCCCAGGACCTGGTGTCCACTCCAGGGATTCCCATCCCTAGTGGTCTGGAAGGAGCATCGGGAATGAGGGGTCATGCCCCAGGGACAGGTGTGGAACATGAAGGTTACAGCCTCCCTAGGAGACCAAGGGCAGGCTGGAGCCCCTGCACCTCCCTCCCCTCAGTTGGACCCCTTCAGGTTGAATCGCTGTCTCTGGCCTCAGTTTATCCATCTGCAGCACGGCGTAACACAAGCCCGCTTAGGCCCACCCCCCAGGATCCTTAGTCCCATAATAGGTGAGGAGGTAAAGGACAGGGGTCAGCAGCACCCCTAGGATCCCCACCCCAAGGGCTGGCAGGGGCACAGTTCGAGTGCCCTGAGTGAGATGGGTGCCGGCACAGCACTCACTCCACCTCCCCGGATCTGCAGCCCAGGGCTCTGTGGCCCAGACCACCCCCCACCCCAGCCTGCAGACGAGGACACAGGCCCAGGAGGGTCCCAGCTGCTGGTGGCCCCAGGTCTCTTGGAGGGAATCCTGAACTGACCCTGTGGGGACTGCAGTCCCTCACATCGCTGCACAGAGCCGGAGCACGGAAGGCTAGTGGGAGCCCCTTGGTCTATCACACAGAACGACTCCCTCAGGTCAGGCCTGGCTCCCAGCATCCCTTGCAGGGCTGTGGACCAAGGAGGGCGCTGGGGGCAGGAGGAGGTCAGGCTCAACTGAGTCAGGATCTCTGGGGAGCCTTGCGCCCAGCCTCAGTGTCCCCCAACTCTCCCCACTGCCCCATCTCCACCAGTACCCCGTTAGCCAGGAAGGACCCTGAACAGGACTGGTGATCCCTCTGGAATGCAGGACGCAAGGCAACAGCACTGATCCCACGCTGGGCCTGGGGACAGAGGGAAGAGAGTATGCTAGAGACAGTGTCAGGAGGCCCCGAGTAAGAAGACGGCCCAATGCAGGCCCGGGGACATGGCCCAGTGCAGGCCACAACCCTCCCCCAGGTTTCTGTAGTCCCTAGGGGAACAGGATAGGAAGGAGGAGAGAGGAGAGGTGTAGGGGGAGGGAGAGGACAGGGCAAAGGGTGGGGGAAGGGGAGGATATAAGGGGGAAGGGAGGACAGGGCAGGGGTGGCCAGGGACGCCCCTCCCTCCCTTCCCGCTCGGCTGCCCGGCACCGGCCGCAGCTGGAAACCATTACGCCCCTGTGCCTCTCGGGACGTAGCTCATAAGTGACCCTCTGTGAACACTCAGAATGAGTCAAGTCCAAGCTGCGCGCCGCCTTCCCGTTAGCGGGTGGCGCCACGGACATTTGGGGGAGAGCACAGGGGAGGGAAAGGGGAGGGAAGAGGGGGCTGCGGGAGCTTCCGGCCTGGGGCGGCCAGGTCAGCTCTGATCAGTGGCCCAGGATGGTGCTGTGTGCTGCCTGCCGGGCCTCATTTTCCTTCTGTGCAAAGTAAGGGGCCAGGCCGCCCCTGGCTGGACCTCTTCTTGCCCTCTCCTGAGAGGGGGCCCGGGTTCCCCCTTTCCCCAGCTTGTTAGGAAGGGGCTGCCCACCCCTGTGTCCCACATCCTGCTTCTGCTGCAGGGGAGACCATTTACCTGTGGAGCACCCAGGGTCCCCTGGGGATGTGGACAAGGGCAGGACCTCCCCAAGACCCGGGACCTCTAGGGATCCACCACACATGGACATATGCACACATGCTCACACGTGCACACATGTGCCCACCCATACCCAGGCATGCACATCCAAGCCTGGGGGCTGAGTACCAGCCCCTTAGCATGTGCTGGGCCTCTCCCAGGCACCACACTCAGCCTGAGTTTTGGTGACAGAAAGCTGGGCCCCAGCAAACAGATCCAGATGCCAAGCAGGGTGCTTAGTGACCACAGGACCCAAAGAGACCTGGCCAGTATAGGAATAGGAATAGGGCAAGAGTGATGGGAATAGGGTACACCCAAGAGACCCCCCAGCTCAGGCTGCAGGTCAGAGCCAGGGCAGTGGGGCCAGACCTGGGTAAAATCAAGCAGGAATTTGCCACCAGGTAGAGGTCCCCTAGGGTAGCGGACAAGGGTCCACTTCTGATGGCCAGGGAGCCAGAGAGGGAGGGGCAGAAGACTGTCTGTCAGCTGAGCATCCTGGGAAGTAGAATCACCCCAAAGGTCCCTTCTTGAGCCCGCAGCTCACTCCTGGGAGGGGGATGCCCTGTGCCTCCGTGTAGCCGACTTCTGCTCTGCTTCCCACATGTGGTGCATCCTGGTGAGCAGGGGAAGTCCCAGCACCTGGGGAGAGGGCTCTGTCTAGGCTGCAGCTGGCCAGAACCCAGGACCCCCAAGGGCTACCTCCAGCACTGGACCCTGGCATTTTGTGCTCAATTTGGGCCTCTTCCCTGTGTGGGCCTCTTCCCTGGCAATTCAGCTGCTCAGGACCCTCCAGGAAGGGAGGTATCCCTGGCTGTACCTCCCCCAAGCTTGTGCCCAGCCTCTTTTGGGAAGGGAGGCAGCTGGGACCTTGGCCCCTGGGGCTAAGGCCTGCCCCTTCCCTGCAGTGCAACCACCCACCCATCAGGGGGCATACCTGGCTCAAAGCCACTGGGGCTGGGGCCATTTCCAGCCAAGCCTTCTTTCCACCTAGTCCTCCTCAATGCTCAGAACACAACCAGGAGCTGTCCCACTTTACATGTGGGGAAACCCAGGGCACCTGCCTTGCCCTGCCCTCTCCGGGGCCTTTGCTACGTTGGGGTGACCTAGTGATGGCCTCCACTAATTCAGTGGGCTTACATGGCTGTCTAGCACTGTCCAGTGCCTGCCAGATGCTAGGTGTCTCTGGGGTGTTTTTCAGAGGTTAGAGGACACCATCCTGAGCCCCACAGCGAGCAAGGAAGACCGGGCACTTACCATGCGTGGGGAAGGGCAGCAGGCCTCGCCCACCCCTGTGCCTGCCCGCATCCGCGAGATCGTGACTGGCAGCCTGGGTGGGGAGCCAACCCCAGGTGAGAAATGGGGCAGCACACTCGAAGCTAGATCAGTGTGTCAACTTGGGACTGCCCCCTGGCCCGCTGGCCCTCTGTCCCCAGGGTGTCCCCAGGGCACTCACCTTAGCACGCAGGGGCTGACACTGTAACAGCAGCATCCCTGTTGCTTCCTTCTGGTCTTTTCCTGGCATGAGAACCCTAGGGTTGTGTCCACCCTGAGCCCTAGGCTTTGTCCGTGTCCCTCGCCCAGCACCCCACACACAGCATCCTCACTGTCACACAGAGGGAAAGCTGGCCCGAAGTGTAGCCCTTGCACCAGGTCATGCAGCAGTCAGGCTGTCTGCTCAGTGTGAGCCATGCCCTCTCACCCACACTGCCAAGTTCATCCTGCTTTCTAAAGGAGTGGGGAGCCCCACGCCGTGGCGAGGAGGGAGAGGACCCGCCCTTGGGGATGAGGTGTCTACCCTGGTACCCAGTGTCCAGGTGGTGCTGCTTTGCTTCATTGGTGGGGGCTCGATCTGGACAGCCACTGAGCAAGCTGAAGCATGGGGATAGGACTGGGTGGGACGGGGCTGCTGGGCAGTGGGGGCCGACATGCTGTGTTCACAGAGGTGCAGGAGCTGCCTGCTGCTGTGGCCCGAGTGCAGGAGGAGAGTGAGCTGCTGCTGCAGGAGGAGCTGGCCCGGCTGGAGGGTCTATTGGCCCAGGCAGGTGCTGAGCGACAGGAGCTGGCTAGCCGGTGCCATGCAGTCAGCGAGCACGTGAGTACACGTGCTCAGCCTGGCCCTTGCTGAGGTCGCCTGCTGAAGGCCGGAGAGGGCAGTGGGACACATCTGGACCCAGGCAGCAAGTGGGCAAACTGAGGCCATGGTGGAGACCCCTGCAGGCACTCCCAGGCATGGTGGCTCCTGAACAGAGAGGCGGAGGTATGGCCATATCCTGGGGACAGAGCCCCACACCTGGACACCACTTGAACTGTCCTCAGGCCTCTTGAGCTCTGCATGGCAGGGATAGTGAAGAAACTGAGGCTCAGAGGGGGCAGTGCTCACCCAGAGCCACTCTACCCTGAGCACCAAATGCCCTCTGGACCTGAACCTCACCTACCCTGAGCTCCCTGGAAATCCCACAGGATCTCCAGCTCCTACCTTCTTGTGAGCCTGCCTCTACCACTTTCCCCAGAGCCTGCTCTGTGTGGGAAACACCCGTTCACGTGCCCCGCCCCAGCTCCCAGGGCAAGACTGTTTGGGTCATCCTGACCCAGGGCTCCAGGCCGCAGCCTGTGGTCCCCTGCTCATGCTGGCCTCCTCCGGTAGGGGTGGGATCTTCCTAGCACAGGGCGGGGCTGTTGGGAACAGCCTGAGGGGACAGAGGCCGCAAAAGCCCTGCGGTTAGGAAGCCTGTGAGTCAGATCTGAGCCAAGCCTGCCAGGCGGGGAGCCCGGCCTAGTGCCAGCTCCCTCTAAACAAGCAAGGCCTTAGTGTCCAGCATGACACAGTGACCCTCCATCCATTAGGTCCAGAGCCTTTCCCCTCCTGCTGAGGTCTGAGGGGACAGGAGACCAACCACAAGTCCCCATCCTCCACTAGCACTCAACCAGGGCCTTCCTCTTGGGCACTTCCAGGGTCCTGGGGTCAGCTCTTGGTCCTGTAACAGTCCTGCAGCCTGGGCCGTGGGCCCTGGTGTATCTCCTGATTCCACTGGATCTGGGTCACCCAGGGCACTGCTGTGGTCAGCAGCCTGAAATTCTGTGATCCATGGCAGGACACCAAAGCTATGCAGAGGCCCAGGCTGGATGGCTCCTGTAGTGCCCTCCTAGCTGCTTGACCTGCCCCATGTGACTGTGCCAGGCCCTGAGGACATCAGCGCCTCCGTCTGCCCATCTGTCAGTGAAACGCAGATGTGGGGCTCTCTGGGGCCTGAAGCCTGCATCACAGGCCCACTCTTAGAGCTGGCAGGGTGACTGCACCAGGCTGGGCCTCTGATGGGCTGCCTGCCTCAGCTGCAGGCCCGGCTGGAGACTACCGAAGCACGGCTGCGGAGGTCGGAGCTAGAGCACAGTATAGACTTGGAGGAGGCCCTGGGCCGCCTGGAGGCCTCAGAGCAGAGGTGAGGCCGGGCGGCAACGCAGCAGGATCAAGCTGCAGTCCCACCTGCTTGCTGTGGGCCCCCATTTTGTGTCCTGGGGGAAGGGCTGAGAGGGCAAGTGAGGGAAAGGTTGGCCCCCCAGCACTGCTCCTCTAGAGCTGTCTGATGAGGGTGGCAGATGTTGTCTTGAGGATGCCTGTGGTCACACTGGGCTTACAGGGTTCCCCACATCCCTTCATCACAGCCTCCTGCTCTGGAAGTAGGGTAACAATGGCACACCTGGGCCTCCCTGCCTATGCAGCCTCTCCAGTACAGTCCCTGCTTTAGAGTTCTCTAGGTGGTACCCAGCCCCTGACACTGGCTAAGGCCAGCCCTTCTGCCAGTCCAGACTCCCCACCCTCTGGGCTCTGAGCTACTCTGATTTCATGGTGGACAGTTTGGTTTGCAAGCATTCATCCCACCCAGCACTCCAGTGACAACCTTGAGCCCCAACTTAAGACCAAGGCCTCAGCACTGACCCCAAACCCCATCACTGGCCCAGCACCTCACCACAAAACCAGTACCACAGCACCAGCCCAGCACCCCAGCACTGACCTTGCTCCTCCACATGTACTCTCACCTCTCCATTTGGCTGCCCCAGCCCGCCCCTCAATGGGGCTGAAAGGGAAGGGCTCTGCAGGGTGGCTGGGAGGCTGCACTCCCAGGGCCCTATGTCCCCAGACCCAGGAGTTAAAGCATCTGTTGAGTACTCACAGCCAGTTTATCCTTCAGGTGTCTGTGAAGGGATGCAACGTGCTGAGAAGCATTTTGAAAACCAGTTTGAGAGGGGAAATAGCCCAGTGGGGGCCAACACCTGAAGAGCAGGGCTTCCAACTGCTGGCAGCCATGCAGTCTAGCGTGGGGTGGTCAGACTAGCCAGGGTGCAGATCCACTGGCTGGAGGGACACCCTCCTGACATCCCTGGGGCCCTGCAGGGCTCATGCTCCTCTGGACTGAGGGGCACCTAAGGATAGGGGATGAGCTGCACAGGCTCAGGAGGAGGCAGGAAGAAGGTCATGGGGCTGGGGCCCACTGTCCCCACCCCCCACCCATCCTGCCATCTGAGGAGGCCCAGTGCAGGAAGCCAGCACTGCTTGGGCAGAGCAGGGGCCTCAGGCTCCGTGGAGCTCTTGAGTTGGTGCTGGGTCAGCATCCATCGTGTGCCCCCGTGGGTCTGTCCCTCCAGGAGCACCAGCCTCGCCCAGGTGAATGCCCTCCTGCGAGGACAGCTGGGACACATGCAGAAAGCCAACGACAAGCTGGCTCAGGAGTTGGCCAGGGCGGCGGGCTGCGTGGTCCACCTGCAGCGACAGCTGGAGCTGAGGGAGGCTCGACGCTGGGTGAAACCAAAGGTGCCCTCTTCCACTTTCACTGTCTTCAGGACCGCCTGCCACGGAGGGCAGCAGGGGGCGGGGAGAGCATCTGCCCGCCTTGTCTGTGTGGCTGCAGCCTCCATCTGGCTCTGTGACAGCAGCCTGTGGCACTGGGGACACTGTAATCCACCCTCCCTGGGGGAGGCCAGGCCCCTGAGTGTGAGTCAGGCGTGGTCCTGGCTTGGGTAGGGTCTCCCCGGAGCTGCAGGCTGGACTTCAGCAGGGCCTCCGGCTGGGGCTGCTTCCTTCTTCAGACAGCTTGGCCAGCCTCAGGCGTGACACGGGGCTCTCTGAGCAGTGCGTGGCCCTGGCTGAAATGACTCTCATGCCTGAGGAAGAGTTCCCAGTGGGACTGACACGTTGCCAGCTGCCCCATCAGAGGGGCCGAGCCTTGCTGGGCCTTCTCTCCCTTCCCTCCCCAGAAGGCTGCCCCTTCTTTCCGCACCCTGTCAGGCAGAAGGAACCCCATGGGGTTCCCCAAGGTGGGGGTCAGTAGCTGCCCAGCCTGAGGGGTCCAGGGCATCGGATAGACAGCTGAGGCATGAGGGGGCCCTGCTCAAAGTGCATCATCGAGAGGGCTTGAACCCTCTAGTGGCAGGGTGTGAGCAGGGGACACTGGCGGCGTCACGCGTTGTGGCTTTGTCCTTGTCCTGCAGCTGGTCCCATTTTGGAGCAACCACCTGAGCAGTTTCTCTGTGTCACACGTTCCAGTCCACGCTCACTGATCTGCAAAGGTCTTCTTTTCACCGTCCGAGGTGACCATGCTCCTGGCTGGCTGCTGTCAGTGCAGCACTGTGCAGGTCCTTCTGCGGCCTGCGACTTCCCAGCTGTGCTGTGCAAGAGGCCTGTGCGCCCTCCTTGCGACCCCGTGCAGGGGCCCCAGGTCTCAGTTTTGGACCAATATTCAGTGACTTCACTGCCCTGCATCTCCTGTGTGGCATGGGGCTCATCAGGGCCCCGCCTTTTGTCACTTTCCTTCCTTCAGTTGCCACCTTGCTCCCACCTCCCTGCCTGCCCCCAGCAAGGTGTGACCCCTCCTGCTGGGCTGCAAGGGTGATGTCCTCACACCTGCCTTCCTGTTCCAAGTCCTCCTTGGATGTCTGGTCTGTGTGCTGCTTGGGAAGGATCCAAGGGGCGCCCTCCTCCTCTTTGGAAGCGTTGACTGTCTTCCCCAGACTCCCCTGACCCGTGTTTCGAACCTCACTGCTTGGCCTGTTCAATGCAATGGCTCTGGGCTCTGGCAGTATCACAGTGCAGTTTCCCAAGACCAGACTTCGCCGTTCTCCTGGCTCCTCACCCTGGTGCTTTGCTCCTCGTATCTTTGGGGATTTTTGTTTTTTAACCAAGAGCAGCTTATCATTTTCCTGGGAACTTTGTGAACATTCTTGGAAATCTGGAATGAATGGAATGTTTCCAGCTAGGATGTTGGCTTCTGGGTGACTGTAGAGTTTCAGCGTGAGTGTGTCCAAGGACGCCAAGGCAGTGTGAATGCAGGCTGCAGCTGTTTGACATCTTGCTTGTGGCTCTGGATCCATGGGGCAGATTTTCTTTCCTCTGTTCACCTCCAATATTTGAGAAAGGCAGGGTTCTCCTGCTTTGGCTCACATATGTATCATGGGAATGCAAGCATGTATGAGTGTGAATGCGTGTGTGTGAGTATATGTACATGTGGGATGCGTGCAGTGTGGTATATGTCAGAAGAAGAATGGGGTGTGCATGTGTATATCAGAAGGTATGGGTATGATATGTGAGATTGTGTGAGCATTTGTGTGTTGGAAGACATCAGGGTGATGTGTGAATACACACATGAGTCTCCAAGAGTGGTATGAGCATAATGTGTGGCACGTGTGTACAATGTATATTTGTGTGTGAATGGGAGTGTGGCATGTGTATGAACCTGTGTATGTGGTACATGTACATGCATGCCTGTGTGGTATGTGTGTAAATGTGTAGGTAAGCCTGGGGCATGTGGCCTGTGCTAGGTACGTGTGCATGTGTGGAGCATGTAGGATGTGTGAACCTGGGGTGTGGCGTGGGTGTTGGAGGAGTCCAGCTCATTCTCTGGCCACCTGGCCTCTACTGCACTCCCTACTCTACTGCAGCTTCAGGACGTCATTCACATGTGAAGTGGACTCTGTCCTCAGAGCACCTTGGTGCAGGTTACTCTGAGTGACAGGAAGCTGCCTGCTTGCCTATCCCAGCCCTGGATCCTTCACTGTCACCCCTCAGGCCTGCTCAGGATGAGCTGGGGCAGTAGGGCTCTGAGTGGCTCAGGGAGGAAAGGCTGTGAGGGTCCCAAGCCACAGAGCCCTGCATGGGTAGAGCACCCAGCTGGCCAGACCAGGTGGTTTGGCCAGCCCTGGTCTGGTGACCCTTGCAGCCCCAGTGACCCCTGAGGGGCAGGAGGCAGCTGAGTGCAGGGTGGGGCCACAGCTGTGTTCTTAGCAAGGCAGAGCCCTCCGCCTTGCTCCCTACAGTGGCCCTAACCCACCTACCTGGTCACTTGATCTTAGCCAAGAGGCTGAGAAGCGATCACCGGCCCCTTTCATGCGGCAGAGCTGTCCCCACACCCCAGGCCCTATATCTGCCTGTGGCTAGATGACTTCTAGCGCCCCCTGGTGTAAGGAGGCCTCCTTGGCCCACAGGTAAGGTGCCAGACTGAGCCAAGGAAACAACTAGTCTGGGAAGGCCTTGCCCTGAGCAGCCCCTGGTCGTGACCACAGCCCTGCCTTATAGGTTCAGTGGGGGCTCCCACCCCAACCCCTGATCTGCCCTGACAGGCACAGGGAGCTCACCCTGGGGACTCAGCAAGGATCCAGGGTCAGGGATCCTGCATCTAGGACATCAGGGTTCCAGGAGCTGGCAGACAGCAAAGCTCTATGCCTGTGGCACAGCTCAGCCTGCAGTGGACATGGACCTCTCCTTCCAGACCTGGTCACCAGGACCCAGGGAGCCCCGGGACTTGCTCCATCTGTGGAGACAGGCTGTGGCGCTGCGGGCACAGCAGGCAGAGCTGCGGGCAGCCACTGAGAGGTGAGTGCCCCCAAACACATGTGTGTACATACATACACACATGCACGCATGCACACACACACATGGACGCATGCATACAAGCATGCACATGTGCATCCTGGCCTCCAGACGACTGGCAAGAGGTCCAGTGTGGAGAGCAGAGGGCAGAGGGAGAAGAAAGGGAGGAGGGCAGAGGCACCTGCCTGCTTGGAGTTTTGGGGACACATCCCATCACAGCTAGCATTGCATGTGGGTCTGTCCTGGTACCCCTGGGCCACCCCTCTTGTACATGAGGACTGTGCAAGTCAGAGGGCAGTGTCATGCCTGAGGCTTTCCTGTCTGGCCTGGCCCCAGCCCCTCTCACCTCCTCCAACTGTGCCCCTGAACTCTGGCATGGGGGGAAGTCAGATGCCACAGAACGAGAGATTCTCCTGAGGGTGGCCAGGTGCTCAGGGCAGGGTCCAGTGAGGTGGGTTTTGTTCCCAGGAGTCTTGCAGACATGCGAGCAAACGCAGCCAGGACGGCCCGGCACCTGCACGTGGCCTGCCTGAACCTTGACTCCAATCTGCGGCTGGCAGCCGACCACACAGCCAGTGCCCTGGAACAGCGGCTGGGGGAGCAGATCCGAGAGACACTGCAGCTGCAGGGCCGCTGGGATGCGGAGAAGGTGGCACTCCAGGCCAGGTGGGCACCGGCCAGGGGGTCACACAGCCCTGTCTGCCAGCCAGTGTGGCTTCCAGGGGTTTTCGCCACATCCTACACTGGGGTCCCAATGCCCCCATGTGCTGACCCAGGGCACACTGGTGATACCACACGCTGACCTCATTCTCTGTTCCAGTGGCCTGAACCTGAGCTGGCACCCTGGAGTCAAGCATCACAGTGGGCCCTGCAGAGAGCTGTGTGGGCTGTTTTCCTGTGGGTGGAACCCAAGGGTGGGCACATCAGGTCCAACACAGAAGTATCTTTCTGGGCAGGAGCAGAGGCTGAGGGCTCCAGGGGAGTGAGACCCATATTCTATCTAGGGGTTTGTGAGCTTCATGGGAAATGTGGAAGGTTCTGGACCCACAACCCACATCTGGGGCTCAGAAATCTCTGGAACAGCAGAAAAGAAGACACACACTGGGCATGTTGGCACACACCCAGCCCTTGGGAAACTGAGGCAGGAAGATCGCCATGAGTTCAAAATCAACCTGAACTACACCACTAAAACTGAGCTATACCATTAAACCCTGTATTCAAAAAAGAAAAGGAATGGGAGAGAGCCCTGTGCCTCAGGCTCAGTGCCACAGAACTGGAGCTTAAGCAGACACCCCACAGGGTGGCTGGCACCAGCCCTCCTGCCTTCGAGGGCTCCTGAGGAGTGGATGTAGGTGGAGGGGAGCCAGACAGCCAGCTGCAGCTGCCAGGGCAGCAGGGCTAAGGGAAGGCCCCAGGGAGGAGGAAGGCGGCCAAGCAGATGGCACGGGGTAGTTCTAGGCAAGGTATCTGCCAGGGTGGAGACCACACCCATCCATTGTGCTGGATGGATGGGGCAGGGCCCAGCCACTGCTGGACATGGGGCTGCCCAACCAAGCTGGGTCACGGTGGGGGTCACTCTACGAGGAGCCTGGATGGAGCCCGGGCATCCTCAGGGTTCCTCTCCCGCAGGCTCTCTGAGCAGACGCTACTGGTGGAGAAGCTCACAGTGCAGAGCGAGCAGAGGGAGAGGAAAATTGCATCCCTCAAGCTGGATGTCCAGAGACTGGTATGTGGGGCTGCAGAGGAGCACCTCATGGTGGTGTCTGTCTGCCCGGCTGAGGGATTCTCTGCCTACAGGAATCTGGGCGGCACAGCGGGGACCAACTGGTTGAGGACACCCTGCGGGCTGAGATTGCATCCCTGCAGGCTGAAGTTGATTCCCTGCAAAGCGTCCTGACCAACATTGGGAAGGTTCGGCCCACTCGGCCCTGAAGTCCAGGCCAGGCCACCTAGAGACTCCATCTAATCATGACCCTGAATTCTGTCCCCTCTGTCCTCTCCTTTGCACCCTGAAGGTGGCCCAGGCAGACACCAGGAGTCCAGAGCAGCCAAGGAGTGTCAGTACCAACGGCAAGGAAGTGCAAGGCCAACAGAGAAGCCCCCACCACAGCCTGTCCCCACCACGGGCTTGCTCCCCAACCAGCCTGGACCCCACACTGCAGGCAGTGCAGGCAGCTATGGAGAGGCGACAGCAGCGAGAGCAGGTGGGGCCACAGTCAGGGATCACAAGGCCAAGTGCGCAACCCTGGAGCCTCCTCTAATGGCAGTCCTCCCCTCCCCCCCGACAGGAGCTGCAACGGCAGCTGGAGTCCTCTCTGGCAGTGGCCGCTGGGCTCCGAGAGCAGCTGTCAGCATGCAGGCAGGAGCTGCAGGCCTCACAGAGGCTCCTGCAGGATGGGATACAGGAGCGTGAGGGCCTCCTGGGCCAGTTGGAGGTGCAGAGGCATGAGGCGCAGCACTGCCAGATATCTGTGGAACTCTTGCGAAGGTGCCAGGATGGCAGGGTCTGTGGGGAGGATGCCAAGCTGGGCAGAGGCCAGGGCAGGACCAGCCTTTCCAGAAGACGTGGCCTCCTGTTCATTCTGTACCCACCGACAGCTTCCGCTGCATGGTCCAACCTCTTTTGGCTGATAAGAGCGTGTCCTCTTCTCTCTGTCACATGCCCTGGGCTATCCTGGCTTGCATGTCCCCAGGGAGAAGGTGGCCCTGGATCGGGAGGTGGAGGAATTGAGAGGGGCGGCAGGCAACCAGGACACAGAGAGGCAGAGGTTGGCAGCAGCCAACGCAGCACTGCGCAGGAGCATGGTGCTGCAAGCAGAGCAGAGGTGAGGCCCAGGTTGCCCACAAAAGGCAGCAGGCTCCTGGCTCTGCCACCCACACAGGGGTCATCAAATCACCACTCTGGGCCCAGAGTCCCACGGAGTAGGGCATCTTCCCTTCCTGTCTCTCCACAGGGTGCTCCCCACTCCTTTTAGGGTTCCCTGGGCATTGACAGGCTGCCAGTGGCTGCCCTGCCTCTGGGTCTTTTGAGTGACCCTTGTTTGCCTGATATCTCCCCGCTTTGCCCTCCACCATGGCCTCAGCCAGGGGCACCTGCAGCGGCTGGAGGAGAAGGTCTCCAGACTCAGGAAGGAACTGGCGTTGGCCCGGGAGGCACTGAGCATGGCACAGCTGCAAAGGGACTCTGCGGAGAGCGAGCGGGAGGGCTTGCGTGGTACCCTGGCCCGGGTATTGTGCCCCTCTGTGCCCCTCCGTGCCCAGGCTTCACTGCTCTCACCTCCTTGCTCAGCACCCCTGCCCCAACTCCCACAGGCACAGCCTCCTCTGCCTGCACAACTCTGGGCCCTGCTGGCCATGCCTGCTCCCGGGGTGTCCCCGCTGTGATTCCTCCTCCCACAGGGCCGTTGGTGCTCAGGAGCTGCTGTCTGCCAGAGCCCAGCTAGGGTCCTCCCAGCTTCTGGCTGGTATCCTTGACACTCTGCAGCACCTCAGTCTTGTACCTCAGTCCTGCCACAGTATCTCGAAATCCCTCCTCGGAATCCCCTCTGGGTGATTCCTGCCCCCTCCATAGGCCGAGTCCAGTAATGCTGACCTGGAGCTGCTAGTGACACAGCTGAAGTCAGAGGGAGTGGAACAGCGGGACTCACTGGCCACCATGGCTGCCCTGATGGAAGAACTGGCCCAGGACAAAGGCTCCCTGAACCACCTGGTGCTCCAGGTGAGCCGGGGCCAGGGCGGCTTGACCTGTGTTTCAGTTTCCTCAGGGCAGCTGAACACCTCCTTCTCAGGGCCCTCCTCTCACTAGTCTCTGGGCCTCTTCCCAGCCTGATGCCACCCAACCTAAGAGCAGTTTGGTGGAGGAAAGGGGCAGTGCCCAAAGCACATGGTGGGCAATGCTCTAGGGCCAAGGGGCTAGGGTGTGTGGGCTGGACAAAGACCCTTGCCACCAGCAGCTGGAGCGGGAGCGAGACCAGTTGCAGGAGCAGAGGACAGCACTGGAACGGGAGCAGGTGGGCGCTGGGCAGGAGCTGGCACAGGTGGAGCAGCAATTGGAGCAAGTGTGGGCTGAGCGGAGAGATCTGCAGGATGCCTGTGGGCGCCTGGAGAAGCAGCAGGAGCAGCTGGAGAAGCAAGTGGCCCAGCTCAGCCGTGAGAGGGCCCAGCTCCAGAAGCAGGTGGGCCAGGTGAGGCTGCTGCGGACAGGTCACACACCCAGGTCCTGCTGAGCTCACTACAATGCTAGAGGCCTGTCCACTTCTGTGCCCCACAAGGGCTTAGGGTGGCGGCAGCCCCAGTTGTGCCCAGGGTCAGGTGTCCTGAGGAGGAGCCCAGCACCCTTGCTCTGTCCTCCCCTTCTTGTTGCACCCTGGTCCACATCTGCCACTGACGGCTCCGGCACCACTGGTGTGTCCTTGGGCTGCATCCCAGTCCTCTGTGGAGGAGGAGCCGCTTGGCACAGTGTGGTCTTTCCTGATCCTGCCTGTTTGTCTGTGTGGAAGCCCTGTCCCAGCTGGATCTTGGGCCCTCAGTGGCATCTGATGCTGCTGCCCCATCACATAAGGAACAACATACTCTCTTTCCGTTTTCAGGCCCTGTCCTTTTTATGGTCACATTTTTCATTTTTTATTTGTTGTTTACAAGGATTTACTGAGGATTGAATTCAGAGACTACTGAGCTACATCCCCAGCCCTTCTTATTTTTTCACTTTGAGACAGTCTTGCTAAGTTGCTCAGGCTGGCCCTGAACCTGCCCTTGGCCTCAGCCCCCCGAGTGCTGGTATTCCAGGCACATACCACTGTGCTCGGCCTCTCTCTTTTTTGTTATGTGCCTACTGTGCAATAAGTGAATTTTGACAGCTTATGCACTTGTGGAGCCCCTGCTGTGATCAAAGTGGGTTGCATCTCTCCAGCCCAGTAGTCCCCTTGTTCCCCAAGTGGGATGTCTTGACCAGATCCTCCCCACCCGGTGGGCTGGCAGACTTTGTGCCATTGCATAGCAGCTCAAACAGCAGTGTGGACTGGTCAGTGCCAGAGGCAGTGATGCGCTGGGCTGGAGAAAGCCACAGCTACTTTTTCCAGCTGCTGCTGGGCAGTCAAGCTATAAGGGTATGAAGAACCTTTGTGTACAGTTTGTGTGTGTAGATTTGCATTCTCTCAGGGTAACATGGGAGTGAAGTTGGTGTGTAGGAATATTAAGTTCTACAGGAAGCTGCCAGCTAGTTTTCCAGGGTCAAGGTATGATTTCACCCAGCTGCCAGCTGTACAGGATCATTCCAGTGGCTCCACGGTTGACATTCAATAGTCAATGTTTAGTTTTAGTTATTCTTTGTGTGTGAAGTTATATGTCACCAACTTACGATTTGCATTTCCCTGATGACCAGTAGCATGGAGCACATTTTCATGTGCTTAATGAATATTCATGTCTGTGCAAGCCTTTTGCCCATTTTTAAAGTTGGGCTTTTGTGAGTATATAGGAATTCTTTATATATCACGGACACAAGTACTTTGCCAGTTAGATGCCCTTCCAGTGCTTTCCCCAAGTTTGTGTCTTACCTTTGTATTTTCTTTTTTCTGTTGTTTTGTTTTGAGATAATGGGAGTTGAACTCACGGCTTCTCCTGTGCTAGGCAAGCAATTACTCCACTACTGGGCTACATCCTGAGCCCTTCATTTCCTTCATAGCATTTTTTGTTAGTTTTTTTGAGACAGGACTTTACTATGTAGCCCAGGCTGGCCTTAAATTCATGGCAATCTTCCTGCCTCAGCCTCCTGAGGATTGGGCTTATAGGTGTGTGTCACCACACCCAACCTTTCTTCATAATATTTTTTGATGAGCATAAAATTTCAGCAAACCTCCTCTATTTTCATGTTTAGCATTTTTAGGTCCTGTCTGAGGAATCATTGCTTCCTGTGTTCTCACCTGGCTTTCAGATGAGGTCTTTGATCCATTCCACATTGTATCTGTGGTTCTCCAAATCTGTTCTCTAGACCAGTTGCATGAACAACACCTGAGACCTGGTGACTCATGCAGGACCTAGTGATCAGAGACTCTTTGAGGAAGACCAGAAACACACATCCCAGTGCAACTGCCAGGCGGTCCCACTGCACACTGAAATTTGAGCCTACACGTGTGTGTGGAATGAGCTGGAATAGAGATCCACCATTTCCACACTGATGTCCAGCACCATTTTTTGACAAGAGACTCTCCTTGGTTTACCTTGACTACATGTTGAAAATAACTTGATTTTATATGTGGGACTTGATCTGTGCAAGCCAATCTATTCATTCTTTCACCAAAACCACACTGTCGTACACCTTTCAGGAAGTCTTGAAAGTGTATAGTATGTGTCCTCCCACCTTGTTCTTTCTCAGGTGTTCTCTGTTTCAAATCCCTTTCTGACCCATCTACATTTTAGAGACCACCTCCCCTCTGAAAAAGCACATGAGTACCTTGATTATGGTTGTGTTCCTTTATAGGTCGGCTTGGAGAGCCCGGATCCTAACTCTATGGTGCTTCTATCCATGAATATAGTATACCTGTGGACATGGAGAATCTTCACTGTGATGTTTCTCCGGCTTTTGCTTTAGAGTTTCAGCACAGAGGTTCTACATCTCTTTGACTGGATTCATTTCTGGATTTGATACTATAAATTGTATTTCTTATTCTATTTCATTTTTCTGTTGTTTATCACTAATATGCAGAAGTGCAGTTTCAGATACTGACTTTGAGTCATGTGACCTTGATAAATTTGCTTACAAACACAAGGATTTTAATTTATAGGATTTTTGCATGTTTATCTATGAAGAATTTAGGCCTGTCATTTCCCTTCCTTGTAATATCTTTACTAGATTTGGAATCTGACTAATTACACACATAATGTTCCTTTGGGTCACAACCATTTTGCTTCCTTTCTCAACACCTTTTCTGTTTCTTTTCTTATTGCACTATTACCTGCAGAACAAAGTCGAACAGAAGTGATAAGTAGGCATCCTTCCACTAAACCCAATCATGGGGAAATAACTGAGTATGTTTCTATTAACTATTATGTCATTTCTGTGCTTTTCATAGATGCCCTTTATCAGTTGGAGGACATTCCTTTTTGTTTCCACAGGCTTTTAAAATATCAATAATGGGTACTGAATTCTGCTAAATGTTTTCTCTACCTATATTAAGATGATCTTATTATCACTTTTTCCTATTTTGTTAGTGTGATAAATTATATTGGTTAATATTAAATCAACATTGCACACTTGAGACAACCTACTTGATCATAACTATTTTATTATTTTAGAGTCAATTTATAGTATTTTGTTGGAGATCTTTGCATTTATATTCATGAAGTATTTTTTTTGTAGAATATTTATTGAGAGAAAGGAAGCTTTTGTCTGAAGAGAGACAGAAGGGGTCCCGAATGGGTTGCCCAAGAAGTATATTTATTGTAGACTTTTTTTCTTGCAGTGTTTTTGTCAGAATTGGAATCTGACAAATTACACATAGAATGAAGCTTTTCCTTTGTCTTTTAAGTGTATTATTCTCTTTTTTATATTTTTCCATCCTCTTTTCATGATTCAATTCTAAACGTCCTTCAGTTCTATCTTCCAGGTTACTAGTATTCTCTTCTATTACAATCTATCATTAAGCCTATGTATTAATGTATTAATTTTAGTGAATGTATTTTAAGTTGTATTATTCATTCTTAGTATTCAGTTCTGTTGCTAAATTCTACATCCTACCATCCATCATCTTTCACATATTAATCAGCTATTTTAAATTCTGTGTCTAATAACCCTAATACCTTCATGTCCTGTGGGGATAAGAAAGTATTTCTATTTTTTGTTTTTACCTTTGGTTTTTAGTGTTTGGTTTTTGTCATGTGGTCTTGTCTTTTGGTGTGCCCAGTCATATTAAATGACAAACATGATGTATGAGAAGTTTTAGGAATACCTTGAAGACAGTGGTGATACTGTTCTTTCAGAGAAGATTTACACTGATCCAAACAGGTGTGGAAGAGGGTGAGCATCACATGTGATTGGGAGCTGAGTGACTCACGTGAACTGCAATCTGTTTCTGACTCCCCATTCCTACCAGAATTAAGCTTTTCTGTGAACAGAACCTGAAACTGGGGAAGACTTGATGACCATGCATTCTTTGGCATCTCGGTCTCTCAGCCTGAGCCCTAACTCAGCAAATGTTTGAGGAAAGCCGACGCCAAGTGGGAGCTTCCTGCTGCTGCTTCCCTCCGCTCCAAGCCCTTGGCAACTTCAGTCCCGGCTGCCTCTCCTGTGTGTTCTTGGGATACATTTTGTCTGGATCCTTGTGATGTCCTTGATAGGCGGAATGGTCTGAAAAGCCAGTCCACTTCCACTTCCATACCACATGTCCTGTCCTATGGGCGTTCATGGTTGAACAAAGGTTGTTACTGAGGATGGCAGTGGAAGTGCCCAGTCCAGTAGCATCTTTGCCACTGTGTGAGAATAGTCGTCTCCTCTCTTGTAAGAACACTGCACCTACGCCTGCACCCGCTTTCTCCCTTTGCTCCAAGCCACTCTGCATGTGGCCCCTCCTCTCCCTCAGAAGACCCCCTCCCTCCTCTACTCACTCTCTTCTCTGCCACACTGTCCCCTTTCTTCCACCTCTAGGTCACATGCAAGAAACAGGCCTTGGAGGAGCAGCTGGCACAGAGCCTATGGGACCAGGAGGTCCAGAGGGACACCCTGCAGCAAGCCCTGCAGGAGAAGGATGCTTTGTCTGAGGAGCGAGCCCAGCTGCTGGCCAAGCAGGAGGCCCTGGAGAGGCAGAGCCAGCTCACAGCAGAGGAGGCAGCTGATCTCAGGTGCCATGGGCCTGTCCACTGTGGAGAACCCACAGCATGGTGGACAGGTGGGGCTGGCACTGTCATACAGAGCAGGGCGAGTGTGTCTCCTGTCTGTGTGTGAGGGACCAAGTATAACTGAGGGGAAATGTTGCCTTCAGGGTGGCAGAACATCTAGAGGAAGCATATCCAGAGAGATCTGAGATCACTTTCTTGAGGTCACAGAGCAAGTAGCAGAAACCTAGGTCAGATCAGGAGAAAGAAAATGTGTCTCACTCATAGACCTGAGATTTTGGATGAATCTGGCTTCAGATGAGGCTGGATCCAGGCATTCACAGCATTCAGAATCCTGTCTCCCCTTCCGTCTCCTTCCATCTGTCCTGCACTCATTCCTAGATAGGCTCACACAGAAGTGGGGCAAAATGGTCTGCTATCACCCCAGACACAAGAACATTTCCCCAAGAAGGCCCCCAGTGGTTTGCATCCTGCACCTTGACCCACCAGGCATCCCTGAAGCAGTCCTGGGAGCAGGAGTCCCAGCATTTTGGCTGCAGTCTCTGATCACTGCCTCCTATGAGTTTGCTTTTGAAAGGGGAGCCCTGCAACCAGGCCCCAAGGAGGCTGTGTCACAGGGTACTACGCTCTCCTTCTGTGGAATGCTAGCTCCCTCTTTAGCCAGTGCAATGGATGCTGGGCTGGCTCACCCTTCCTGGGTAGCCTGCAGCAGCTGGACCTCCACCTCAAGGCTCAGAAGCAGGGAAGATGTTCTTGGACTCCCTGGCTGAATGGGAGGTGGCTACCCCAGGACAGGTGACATCTAGAAGCAAGCAGGTTCCAGGCCCCTCCACTTGACCACCTGGAAGGGGTTCTGGTAGGGGAATGTGGCACACATGGAGTTTGCAGGGGGTAGGGAGAGATGGTGTGGGGATAGGTAACATGCAGCAGTGAGCAAGGGGTTTTGACCTGGACCCAGAGGACCCCTTGCTGCAAATATCAGGAGCCCTGTAAGGTTCTGATGGGCTGTCCCTGCCAAGGTTGCAGGGCTGCCAAGAGACAAGACTGAGGTGGGCTGCTTGGGCTGACCCTGGGCCCCCAGAACCTTCCCCCCAGCTGCTAGGCTTGTCCATTTGAGAGCCTGTGTGCTCACGTGTAGCTTGGGCTTATTTGAGGGCAGGAGCCCCCACCCCAGCACAGCACAGAATCTTGATTGTACATTGTGGGTGATGGAGGCAGTCACTGTTGAATCCAGGATCAGGAACTTGGAACCATTCACCTCTCAGAGTAGGCACTGTGTAAACAATGTTTGGCACTCCGCTTGGGCCCATGTGGAGTTTTGGTGTGGCAGAAGTTTCAGGAACATCTTCCAGGGTCAGAGAACAGAAGAGCTGCATGGTGCTCCTGAGCAAAACAAGACCTACACCCTGCTCAGCCACCATGAGCAGCCCGGGTTTTGGTAGGTGTTGGCACACGTGTGCTCCTAGGAACCAGCACCTGGAATGCTCCGGCACCCAGCCCACACGGAGGTGGTCCCTGCTCCCAGTGATTGCTGATTGGACATGTGACTTGAAACAGCTGTGGCTTGCTCTCCCTAGGCACTAGTGAGGACAGGCAAACCGCGTTTTCAGCCGGCTGTGTTTTCTTTGTAAATAGTGGTCATTTTCCTCTTTCCTGTATAGTCAGCTGGCTTTCTGTCACTGATTGGTAGGGCTCCCTGTGTGACGGATGTCAGCCCTCTGTTTATGTGTTTGTGCTTCCACGTCTATTCCTGGCCTTTGAAGTTGGTTTATGGAATCTTTTCTGCAGGAGGAACACTCTCCTCCCTCTCTACGTGTGTCCAGATCTGTCGGCCTCTTTATTTTTGTCTCATGGCTTTGTGTCTTGCTCAAGAAGATCACGAAACACCCTTCCTGCTTTCTCATCCTTCTTTACAGTACAGTGTAGCTGAGACTTGTTGGTTTGGTTTTGTTTCTGCGTTTAGTTTCTTATTCACCCAAAACATATTTTTTTGCACAGAGCCCAACTCATTCTTGGAGCTTCTTCATGAAAGAGGTGCCCTGTGGTTCACTGCTCTCCAGGCCTGGCCTGGTGGGTACGTGTGGGTGACATGCCGGTCTGTCACTCTCTGCAGGGTCCAGAGGGACTCCCTGGAGAGTGGCCTCTTTGAGGCCCAACAACTGGTGGCACAGCTGCAGGCCAAGCAGAAGCAGCAAGAGGAGGAGGCCCGGAGGGCCCAGCTGGCTCACCAGGCCCTGCAAGGTGCTCCTTCGGCAGCTCCCTACCCCTTTTTCCACTGCTGAGTCTAACCTTGGGCTCCACCCCCCAAGATGCTCCCCTCTCCCCCTGGCTCCAGAGGGTACAACATGGGCCTGAAGCTTGTGCACTCTGGTCTGCACCATGCTGGCCCAGGGCTCAGAACTGAGCTGTGGCCACAGAACCAGTGCTCTACCCCTGCCCCTGCCATGCGCAGCCACAGGCAGAAGGAGCAGCCGCCTCTCCTCAGGGCCACACCAAGGCCATGGCATGTCTTGGCAGGTGGCCCCGTGGCCATCCCTGACTCTCCCATCACTTCCCAGGGAAGATGGAACAGCTGAAAAGCAACTGGGAGGCACAGGAGACAAGGCTGCGATGGGATGTGGGGCGGCTGCAGAGCCAGGTGGTTCAACAGGAGCAGGACATGCAGCTGGCTCTGGAGAGCCAGGCAATAACCCACCAGGAGGACCTAGCTCAGCTCCAGAGGGAGAAGGTGGCCTGCCCCGCCCTCTGGCTGCTTCTGGGAGGGTGTGTCCCCCAGGGAGAGGGCTCTGGAGCCTGGGGGTGGAGCCAGGGGTTCCTCATACCTTGGAGTTCAGGTGGATGGCATGGAGCCTCCCTGGAGCCCTTGCAGGTTGGAGCAGGGCAGGGGGGGCTGTCCTTCCTGGAGTTGGGCCTGGAGTCACTACCCTGGTGACAGGGTGAGGGCTGGGGTGGGGGATGAGGGCCAGTCACCCATCTGTGCTGTCCCACTAGTCCCAGGCTTAGGAGTGGTTGAAGACCTGGCAGATAAAGGTAGGATGGCAAATGCCAGGATATGGAGAGGACCTTCCTAGCCTCTGCTTGGGGCCCCTGTGGAGAAGACAGGGAGGCAGTCAGCCTGACCATCCAGTCCTGGTGTCCCGTGGGTCCCCTTTCACTTGGGCCACAGGTGCTTGCTGTCTCCTGTGCTCTGGGTCTCACAGCTTGTCCTTTGTCAAGATCAGGAGGCCCTGAGTCTGAGCCTGGCAGAGGAGAAGGAGGCGGCTGCACAGCAGCGGAAGCAGGGGAAGGAGCTATTGGCGAAATGCTCAGCTGACAGGGAAGCTCTGGAGGAGGAAATTCAGAACCTGAAGCAGGAGCGGGATGACAGCCTCCTCCGGCTGGAGCACAAGATGCAGCAGGTGACGGCAGCACGGGAAGGAAGGGACCCTCACGCCCACCTCACTGTCCTCTGGGACACTGCACAAGGACTATATGTGGCCACACACCCTCTCCCCAGGCAGATGCAGCCTTTCCAGGCTACTACTGGTGTACCTTTGGTCTTCCATGGTGGTTCTGGTAGTTAAGGATCCATCCACCTACTCGTCCATACACCATCCATCTATACATCCACCCACCTATCCATCCATCCACACATACATATGTCTATCCAACTACCAATCCATCTACACATCCACCCACTACCCCTGCATCCAACCAATCATTCATCCATACATACATACATATACACACATACATGTATCCACACATCCATCCACTTATTTACCTATCTATTCATCCATCCATACATACATACATACCTCTAACTATACACCCATTTACACATCCACTCACCTACTTATTCATCCATCTGTCAAATTGATAATTCACACATCCACCCACCTGTCCATCTATCCATTCACCCATCCATCCATACATACATCTATCTATACACCCACCCACTTACCTATCCATTCACCCACATATCCATACATATATCTACTCAACTATCCACTCATTTACACATCTACCTAATACCCATTCATTCATCCACATATCCATCTGACCATCCACATAGCCAACTTTCCATACTTCTACCCAACTATCCATCTATCTACACATCTGTCTACCTGTCCAACCATCTATCCACTTACCATTTAACTATCCATCTACATACCTACTTAGCCACTCACTTACTTATCCATCCACCCATCCACCTACCTATCCATGCACACATCCAACCATCTATACATCTGTCCAACTATCCATCAATCTACACCCACCCACTATCCATCTATACATCCACCTATCTACCCATCCATGTATCAGTTTAGCCACAGGCCCACCCACCTACTCACTCATCTGCTTATCTATACATCCATCCATCCTCACATCCATCCATCCACCCATACACACACACACACATACACACACACATTTACCCATGTGCCTATTTACTCATCCAGTCATCCATATGTCCAATTATCCATCCGTGCGTCTGTTTGACCCTCCACACATCCACCTGTTTAGTCAGCTATACAGTCATTCATCAGTGTATCCCCTTATTTCCAGTTAAGGCATACAGTCAGCCCCCTCCTGACCATCCTTCCATCCTGCAGGCTGAGACCCATACACAGCCTGGAAGGCCACCCTCAGGTCCAGGTCCCTTCAGCATGCCATGTCATCCTAAAGCGCTCATGTTGAAATTATATCAGTGCAAATTACAAAATTGTGGGGAGAAATTATGGTGGCCACAGTAGCTGAAGTTTACTGTCCAAATGTTTCTACTTTGGTCCTCATGACACACTGAGGCACATGCTTGTAGAAGCCCCAGTTCACTGGCGAGAAAACCAAGGTCCACACGTGTCACCTTTGCCTGGGTTGCCCCAAGGACATCTGCTAGGGACCAAAGCTCAGATCTGCACCCCTCAGTGCTCCATGACCTGAGATAGAGGAAAGAGGCCTTTGAGGAGCGTCTGAGGACAGCAGACTGTCTCTGCAGCACCTCACACATCAGGCCCAGGCAGTAGAGCCATGGTTTCCTGCTGCAAAGGTGACAAAAGGCTGGGGCCAAGAGGACAGGGAAAGGCCAGAGTCTAAGCCAGCACCTGCCAAGCAGAAGACATCTGATCCAGAGAGCCCTGGGGCATAGTGGACCTCACCCAAGGATGCACAAGAAAGGACCCCTGGAAAGCAGCATGTCTGGGGAATTGCACGCTGGCCAGGGCCTGTACACCTGTCATGCCTGTCCAAGACCACATGAACTATCAGCTTCCAGAGCTATTCCACTCCCAGCTTCCAGAGCTATATACAGTGAGAAGAAGGGGGCTCAGAGAGGGGAGCAGGCTGCATGGTAAACAGAAGCTGCACTCTAGTACCCTCCCTGGGGCTGCAGTGTAACCTGGTATAACCTGGCATCGTAGCCTGGTGATACAGAAGGCCAGGCCTTGGGGCAGCTGTCACAGTGCAACAAGTGGATGTTCCCAGGACCTGGCCTGCTCTTCCTGCTCTCCCATGTCAGTGTGAAAAACAGCGGAGAAGAGAAAGGACCAGCAAGCAGAATCCATAGCATCCCCGGGGAACTGTGACTTCACTCTCACTCTGTTCTCAGGAGACATAGCAAGGACAAGCAATCTGTGGAGCTGGGGTCAGAGTCACAGCTAGAGACTGTCACCTGGATGCCACACAGCTGCGGAGCCCAAATGGTGACTGAGTGAAGCCCTCGACTGGGTGAACCCACAACTCTGTCTTTGATGGAGCTTTGCAGAGAATGTTAACCAATTTTTGTTATCAAGCCCACCAGTGAGGGCCCACCACCAGTGACAGGTTGTCCTCCCTTGGGAAGCTCCAGAGTCGAGAACCCCCACCAGAGCAAAGGCCCGACAAACCTGTCACACAGTGACCTGGGAATGTGGCTTGCAGTAGAAATACACTGGCCATCCTCAGTTTAGGGAAGGCTTACACCTGATACAGCCATTGTAAGCTGTAGGTGGAAGATGCGTCTCATACACCTGACCCAGGGAAACCCACAGAGCAGCGTGGCATACTTTTGCACTCGCCATTCCCTAGAGATGATGCAGTCTCTACCTAGTAACAAGAGCGGGTCGGACCATACAGGCTGGGAGATGATGGGATGCAGAACTGGAGTACAGTTTCTCCTGTGCACACAACACTAACAAACATAGCATTTGCGACCACTGCGTCCCGGAGGGCTTTGTGTCTGAGCGTTGAGAACCTTCCTCGCCTGCTCCCACCCTGATAGCTACATGGATCTGCATTTGTGGGCCTCCCTCACCATGCACCTGGGCCATGTGCATGGCTGTTACAAGCACCATCGTAGGCAGCGAGAATGAGCTTGAGCCACTTGTCCTGCAGAGGTGGCTGCAGTGGGCACTGCCGAATGTGTCTACTTCCAACACTCTTGCAAGGGCCATGCTGTGCCTGGGAGCTGGAGGGACTCCCTCTCTCTGGCCCACTGTTTTCCCCTTCTTCTTGTGCAGGGAGATGGGTGTTTTGAAGGCCAAAGGCCACTAGTATTCCCTTCCTGTGCACTGTGAGGCGCTTCACCTGGAGGGGCTGAACCCTGGAGGGGTTCCTGAACCCAGGTCTGGCAAGGCAAAGGGCAGGACTCTGGGTGGTGTGGCCCAGAGAAGCTGTGAAGTGACTGCAGAGCAGTGTCCAGGGCACAGGACACTGGGTGGGGGAAGCACTCGGGGTCCAGCTGCCCAACATCCTCACAAGCCCTGTGGTGTACAGGCCCTGTGTGTGAAGGACACAGAGAGGAGCCAGCTGTACGAGGAGCTCTCCAGGGTCAAACAGGAGCTGGAGCGGGTGCAACAGGGGGCCCAGTGCCAGCAGACTCATGCTGAGGTAAGCCCTGTCCTGCCAGGTGTACCCCCCACCGCTGCCTTCAGGAGCCTCAGTTTCCCACCAGGTCTCCAGGTCCTGGGAGGAGGTGCTGTCCTGAGGGCAGGAGGGGCCAAAGCAGGTGAAGGCCATGTTCCAGGCCCTGCTCTGGGAGCTGCTGGGACCAGAGAGGAGGAAACATGGGCCTCAGAACCACAGGCCCTGCTCACTTAGCCATGGGTCCAAGCCTCGCCTGTCCCTGCACTTGCAGAGAGCATAGCCAGGGACCCCCAGGCCCTGGGACTTGCTATCGGGGGTTCCTGTCCAAGGAGGTATCACTGACCCCAAGACAAACCCTTAGCCAGCCAGGAAGCTGCTCTGCTGCCCTTGGAAAAAGTCACTCAGTCACTCCAACATGGGAAGAGGCCCATTGTGAGTGGCCAAGGTGCTGGACAGTGAGAAAGTTGCTGCATATGAAAAGGTGCAGGGGTGCAGTGGTGTCTAGCCCCTCCAATGACTCCCTCCGTTGGCCAGGCCCCTGCCCATGCCTCCAGGTCCTGCTAGCTCCCAGCCCCAGCCCTGCTCAGCCTTGCCTGGCACCTGGATGGTCTCTCTCCCTGGGGTTGTAGACCCTGGCCGCGACTGGGCTCTGTCCCTGTCCCACACAGGCAGGGAACCAAAAAGGCCTCCCAGAACCCTGAGAGGGATGCCTCCATGGAGCCACCTTGGCTTCCTGGGCTCCCTAGACTGGGACAGGCCTGCCTACCTGCAGGGCTCCCCAGGAGGCTTGTTAGGGTTCTTCTGCCACCTCAGCTCAAAAAGTGGAAATTAGAACCCGCTGAGAGGAGAAGAGGGGAAACAGGCCAAGGAACACCAGGGATGACAAGGAAGCCAGCCACCAGCACCACAGGGGCCTCTTAGCCTGTGTCACTGCCGAGGGCTGTCCCCTGCCAGGGCCATGGGAACAGAGCCATGACTTGCCATCTGCAGTGACACTTGTCAGTCACCAGTAGGGGCGGGACAGGGGAAGCCTCAAGCAGAGCCCCTGTCAGTGGCCATGGCACAGCTCTAGAGGGGACCTGAGCCCCACCAGCCATCCCCACTCTACCCAGACCCATGGGCACTGTGGCCATTGAGGGCAAGAGCCAGGTCCAGGACTGGGGTCAGGTGAAGAGTCTTTGTGGGAGGCTAAGCCTCAGCTCGATAGTGTTCAAGGATACAGGGGCTTTGAGCTCTGCTGTGGGCTGAGTGGGACCTGTCAGGCATATGAGCCCAGCTCCCAGGGGCCTGAGGCCGGTGTCTCTGGGTGAAGAGAGCAGGGCATAGGTAGCAGCAGGAGCAGCCATGGGCCCCACCAAGTCCCCAGCACAGGCCACACCCAGCGCTGGGAGGGCACAGCCAGGATGCTGGAGCAGTTGCAGCCTCAGGGGACTCTGACCTCATCCACCTATGCCACATGGACTGCCCGGTGGCCCTATCTGCCTGAGGCCCTGGCTCACCTTGCCCCATACTGGTAGGCCAGGCCCTTGTCTGGTGAAGAAAACTACTCTGTCCTGAAGGGGTGCACCCCACTCCCACACCAATCACAGGGATGCTGCAGGACCTGGGGGTACCCATCAAAGTCCCAAGGTCATCGAGGGCAGGGCCATTCACATGCCAAAGGGCCACCTGTCCCTCCCCCACTCAGCTGAGCTGCTGGCCAGGGCTTAGACAGGAGAGGACTGGCTATGGGTCCCCCTGCTCCCTTTCCCCGAGCCTGCATTGGGGACCCACAGGGGAAGCCCTGAGTGGGGGACAGGAGCCCCAACCCCTTTGCTGGGAGTCCCCACCTGCCTCTGACCTGTGACAGTAGGCTAACCGGTCACTGCCATCCTAGGCCACCATCAGCACCCTGACCGAGGAGCTGAGGACACTGCAGGCCCAGTTCAAGGGTACCATCTCTGCCCATCAGCAAGAGGTTAGTGCCCTGAGAGAGACCCTCTGGAGGACAGCAGCTCAGCGGGGCGACCTACAGAGAGAGGTAGGGGTGGGCTGGGGCCAGAGTGGAGGGGTAGGGCTGAGGAGGAGGCAGAATGGGCCCACATCCCTACTGGATGCTACCCCGCACAGCCTGAAGCTGGCACACTGGTGCCTGGCGCTAGCCACTGGCAATGGGAGGGACAGAGGTCTGGGCAGTGGGAGGGATGAAGATCTGGGCAGTGAGAGGGACAGAGGTCTTGCCTCCAGGCCTGGAGGGTGAACTCAGGAGGAAGTGAGCTGGGTGGCTCATGGCTGAGATGGGGCAGTGCTGTGGCCTGCTTGGGTGGGTGCAGGTGCTCAGGCTTGTAGCGGGAAGTTGGGACTAGCTTCTTGGAATCTAGCTCATCAACCAACCTCTCCCCACGCAGTTAAGGGACTGGGAGCCACTTGCCCTGGCACAGGGGCTTTGGCTGCTCCTCAGGCCTGTGAGAGGGGCTGCGCCCTGGGGTGGGGAGACCTGGTGTCACCAAGTGTCACAGGGTGTGGGTAGGGTAAGGTTGGGTGGGGCCTGGTCAGAGCAGCTGGAGGAGAGGTGGAGGAGAGGAGTAGGAGTTCCAGGCAGTCGAGGGCCTGGCAGAGCCTTGGGCTACCCCGGAGGTCCAGAGTTGTGGGCAGGCTGGCGGGACCCTGGAAGCGTTTCTGAGGGGCTCAAGCATGTGGGAGGGCAGGGCAGAAGGGCATGAGGATTTGGCTGCAGAGGGGGTCACCGGACCCTGCAAGGCAAGGTGGGCTGTGTGCCAAGGCTGGAAGCCCAGGCTGCGTGGGGGTGCAGACCCCCAAGCACAGCTTGAAGCTTGCAGAGCGAGGAGAGAAGCAAGTGTGATGTAACGTGAAGGTTGTTTACCTTGGCCCTGGAGAGAAAGGGCTCCCTCCAGCAGATTTCAAAGGCAGTGGCCATGGCCACATGGGGGAGAAGGTGAGATTTCAAAACTGGGGGCAGCAGGAGGGGCAGAGGCATAGGCAGCCCCGACTGGATGTGGGGCCCCAGAAGGGGGTGGAGTGACATGAGGCTGAAGAGGAGAGGAACGCAGGAGTAAAGTGCAGGGAGAAGCAGGCAGAAGAGCCCACTCGGGCAGGCGCCAAGCTGGCCCCATGTTGCCATGGAAACCACAACTTTTTTTTTTGTAATAATCTTTAAACTGAAGGAACTTATAGGCTCTTGCAGCCACACCTGAGGTACACACACAAACCCATCATGGACATCGTTTACACATGTGTATATTCATGGTACCCAGGTGGAAACCACACACGTGTGCACACACGCACACAAACAGCCATGGTGCAGCTGGATGCCTTCCATGCACGCACCATGAATTCACACATGTAGCCACAGATGGGTACTGTGAGACATGCATGCACAGAAAAAACACAGACAGGCACACACACACAAAAGTGTGCTTGCTGTGTGAGTGTGAGGGCATGAATCACACATATATGCACACACTCATACTTGCATATGTGACCCCAACAACAGCCTTTCACATGTCCATGCACACACATGTGCACGCAGGCACACATGTGCACACGGGCTGGCTCCAGCAGCCCTCCCTGTTTCCTTTGCTGTCCTCCCTCTCCCCATCCCCCATGGAGCCCTGGAGCTGCCTCCCTGCGGGAGATTTCAAAAGAGGCTGTTTATACAATTTCTAGTAAAGAAATAATTATTATAATCACATTAGGCGATCTGGCTGTAAAATTCCTGTAAAGGGAAGTGTGTTCTCCTGAGGCTGGGGTGGGGCGCCGTCCAGAGCTGGGGGGGGCCCTCCCTGACTGTTTTGCTTGTTTTCATCTGCTCTGCCCTGGGAAATGGAAAGAGCTGCTTTCATGATGGATCGGCCCTTGTGCTGGTCCTTGACCTTCTGGGTGGATTTCTGCTGAGCTCGCGGAAAATGCTCCGGCACGGTTGTGGCTCCCACATGTGGGGGGCAGGGGGAGCAGGGAAGGCCTGGGCCCTTCCCAAAAACAGAACAACAATAACAGCAGCCGACTCGGAGCCAGGCTGGCCAGGGGCCTGGACAGCGTCCCACACAAACAGCCAGCAAAGAGGGGTCTGCTTTTGGCAGGCAGCAGCTTGATGTTGATCCGTGCCCTGCAGGCTCCTCCACCTCCTGGGGGACATGAGAGCCAGGAGCCAGGACAGGGTCGGCCCCCCCAGACCCTCCACGTGGGTCTTGTGGAGCCTAGGGCCTGAGATCCTTGCTGTTCCAGAACAGAGACCAAGAGCAGAGACCCCTGGGCCTGTCAGGGGGGGAGCACTCACTGTGGCCTCCTGCACTCCTTGGGGCCACTCTCTGAGGTGCAGCCCAGCCCAGGGCCAGGAGGGGCAGATCGGTTGGCTGTACAGGCTCCTGGGTTCACCTGTCCACTGTGGCCTCCCGCCCTGGTCTGCAGTGGCCTTGAGTGGAGGGCTCCTGGGACAGGGACAGTATCCTGCAGCTGGGTGGCCCCAGTGAGTAGAGGATTCCACGGCTCATCCCACAGAGAGCATCGGGAGCTGGGTGTGGTGATGCACACCTAATCCAGACAGCAGGCGCCTGGGGCCCATGTGGAGGGTCTGGGGAGGCCAGCTTTGTCCCTGGGAGCTGAAGGAGCCTGCAGGGCATAGCATCAATGTCAGGCGGCTGCTGCTTGCCAAAATCCCAGCACTAGAGAGGCTGAAGCAGGAGTTTAATGGAGTTTAATGACTGCCTGGGCTACACCGTGAGTTCAAGATAGCCTGAACTACATAGCAAGACCCTTTCTCAAAAACAAAAACATAAGTAAACAAATAGATGAGGACCAGAGGAAGGAGCCCAGGGGCAGTTGGTCCATAGTATGCAGGGCCCGTGCTGAGCCTGCAGAGACAGATTAGATGCGGGCACCAGGGGTGGCGGGTGGCAGTTGGCAGAGTGCCAATGTGTAGGCACAACTGTGTCCCACAGGCTCTGCTGACAACTGGCAGTGTTCCAGAGCCCAAGGGGGACACAGGCAGGGCCAGGACAGGAGGGGCACAGGGGCATCTACTGGGCTCTGGGTCCAGCCATCTATGCCAGCTTCCCGAGCCACTTCACGGCCTCAGCAGCAGCAGGGAGAGCTGGCACTCTGGGGCAGAAGAGGCTGGGAGCCAGCCCTGACCTCCAGTGTGGGACTTGTGTCTGGGTGGAACATGGGTGCTCTCTATACCAGAGTCCCAGCCATGTGCTGCCCAGGGTTGCCCATATCCCTGCCCAGGCTGCCGTGGTGCCCCCTCCTCGCTAGTGCTCCCTTCCCCCAGGCCAAGAGGCTGCAGGCCCAGCTGAGTGAGGCCCAGGAAGCACTGGCCAGGCTGCACCGGGAGCTGCAGGGCAGTGAGGAGAGCTGTGAGGGGCTGCGCAGGGAGGCCCTGGAAGCCCGCCAGGCGCTGGGCGCTGAGGCCCGTGAAAAGGACGCACTGAAATACTCCAACACAGAGCTGCGGGCCGCCCTCTACAGGGTCGAGCAGAACAAGGCCAGGTACAGCAGCAGAGGGAGCCACAGAGGGTCTGGGTCTGGTGAGTGAGGCACCGGTTGAGGAAACTTTGGGAGTTGCACTGAACAGACAGTGGGGAGAGGTGCCCACATGTGCCAGTCTGCCAGGAGGCTGAGGACTCAGCAGACCATTCTTGCCCTCAAAGAGCCCTCATGCAGGGGCCAGATGGGAGGCTGGGACAGTCTGGGGATCTGCGGCCTGGCCAGGGCTCCAGGAAGGCCCTGCAGGCCACACAGCAGACTGATGCTGGACACAGGGTCTCTGGGTGGGTTGAAGGCAGGAAAGGTGAGGCAGGTGGACTAAGGACTGAAGAGGTGAGCAGTGGCCTGGACAGGACACAAGTGTTCCAGAGGGGACAGGGAGCACCACAGAGGCAGCCCTGGACAGGTCCCACTGGGGATGCTGGGCTGCTGGGCAGCTGCAAGGGTCTTCACAGGCCTGTGGCACCTGCTCAGTTTAAAGCGGGCCAAGGATGAACAGGAGCGGAAGCTGCAAGCACTGAATGAGGTCCGGGCGGCAGCCCAGGAGGAGGCCAGTGAGCTCCGGGCCAGGCTACAGGAGTGGGCACAGGCACAGGGGGAAGCCCATCGGGAGCTGCAGGAGTGCCGCATACAGGTGAGGACAATGGAGACAGGCATCTACTCTCCCGCCCTTCGTGTGGCCAAGCTGGTAAGCTTGGGTGACACAGTACCTCAGGCCCGGGTCCCATCCACCCAGCCCTCCTGTCCCCGCTCTGCAGAGCATCCCTGCCCCAGAGAGTAGGTGCCTGGTGTGGACAGAGTGTCTGGGATTAATCCCAACTCAGTGCAGGTCACAAATGTGGACAGCCGAGCAAGGAGGAGCCCAAGGTGGGCAGCTCCTGCCACTGTGCCCCTGCATGCCAGGTGAGGACCCTGGAAGTTGAGAACCAGAGGCAGAGCAGAGAGGTGAGCGCCCTGCAGGCCCAGTGTGCACAGGATGCCCAGCAACGGCAACAGAGCCAGAGGGAGGTGCTGCAGCTGCAGAAGCAGGTGGCAGAGAAGGAGGCTGCCCACAAGGGTGCCCAGAAGGAGGTAGGGGCACTGGCCACTCCCCCAGAAGAAGGTGATGGGGCACCTCCCCGAGGGCAGCGTGGCCCACCAGGAGACAGCTGAGTGATGCTGTGCAGGGAGCCCAGAGCACTCACTTCGGACCCCATGGGTAGCTGTGGGTCTGTCCACATCCACATGCCACAGTGACCATGCGCATGCAGGCCCTGCTATAGAAAAGGGCAAGGCCTTTTCTATACCAAGTGGGGGAGGAACCCTCACTGACCCTGCTCCAGCACACGCTTGGCCCTAACTCACATGTCCCATGCCCCCCAGGCCCTCTGCAGCCCTCAGCGCTGTCCTAGCTCTTGAGGACTGGCTATTCCTGCAGACCTAGGCTGGGAGGCAGATGTGGGGTCCCTTCCATTTGTAACCCATAGGGTAGGGATGAGAGGGAGAGCAGAGGAGCCCAGGGCTCCTGATGTACCCCGCCACCCACCAGGTATCCAGAGCCTGTGTTCTTCTCACAGGTCCTGAGGCTGCAGCAGAAGCTGGCGGAGGCCAAGGCCACAGGTGAAGCCCAGGCAGGGCAGCTGAAGGGGCTGCTGGCTGAGCACCAGGAGGCCGAGCACGCCTTGCGTGCTGAGCTCCGTGGTGTCACCAGGAGGCTGCAGCAGGCCAGCAGCCGGGCAGACAGCCTGCAGGGCAGCCTGGATAACACCCGCAGCCGGGTGCACAGCCTGGAGCGGGAGCTGGCCAAGGCCGAGGCTGCTGAGCGGCATGTGAAGACCCAGCTGGGCCGGCTGTGCTCTGTGCTGCGCCGTGGCCTGGGGCTCCGGAGTCAGAGCCCAGCAGTCTCCCCACAGCAATCTGGCTTCCCAGAGAGAGGTCAGCTTGTCCCTGGCCAGGGGCCGGTGTGGAGAAGAGGGAGGGTGCCCTCCTGTCTGCTACAGCGTCTGCCACACACCCCCCACCGTCACTTCCTGCAGGTTTCTACAGTGTCCAGCAGCAGCAGGATGCCAGCCCCATTGCTAGGCCCCATTCACCACCACGGTGGCCATCACCTGCGCCTGGAGACCATGACCCAGAAGTTATGGATGTGGCCTCTTTGCAGGACGCCCTGGGGGACTTCCTGCAGAAGTTTCAGGATGCCCAGCGGGACCGAGTGAGTTCAGCCAGGATCTTCCCAACTTGTGCAGGCTCTGCCCTGGGCATGGGGCAGGTTGCAGAGAGCAGCCCGTCTCTTAGACCAGTGTCCCTCCATCTGTCTTTCTCCAAGCCTGTTGGGACCCTGGTGGGCCCTGTGGGACAGTATTAGGGCTGCCCTCTGTCCATGGTGATAAATGCCAACATCGCCACCATCCCTCCACCAATGGTCTTGCACAGCAGTCAGCCACCCTGGCTGGACAGAAGCTGTGCCAGGGAGCCTCTGCATTCCACACCATTCCCAAAGAACACTGGTTCTTCTCAGAGGCCGGGACACTGGCCAGGTCACTTGGGACACAGTCCCACGGGCTCCTGTCCCTAGGATCTTCCAGAGCCACGAGAGCATCCACTCCTATGGTGCAGCAATGATGGGCTCTGGGGCAGGTTGTCCTGGGCTCTGCTCCTCTGCCCTCTCCAGCCATTTGCACGATGTGTTGGTTGGGGCCTCCTCCCTGCCCCGACTTGCAGGCGGTGCCCCTGCTGTCCCCAAGCTGAACTCTCTGGCCCTCTCCACCCCTCTGTGCCCTGCCTAGGCCTGGAGGTTGGCACAGCCACCTCCATGGCTGGCTCCTTGGAGCCTCAGGGCTGCCTCACCTCCTGCCACCCACTGACCCAAGTTCCTCTGCCAGGACAACTGCTGTGTCCAGGTGACCAGTCTGAGTGCCAGGCTGTGTGTGGCAGAGGATGAGCGTACCCAGGCCCAGGACCATGTACAGCAGCTGCAGAGGGCACTGGCTGAGGCCAAGGAAGGTGACCTCTCATCCTACCTCTGTCTCCCACAAGTGTGGGGTGGGTGGAGATAACACCTTGACCAGTACCTGGGCTGCTCAGCACCCCCACTCCCAGCACTGCTGGGCACAGAATCCCTGTCCAGTGCCAGACTTTGCCTAACTGTGCCTGCTACCTGATACCATCCTCCCAAAGAGTCAGCCACTTGCCCACTTTTGGGACCCCATCTTTGTCACCTCCCCAGAGAGCCCCTGTCTGCTGTCTCTCACTAAAAGGTTTGGCATCAGGACTTGGGAGAAGGAAGATGGAGGGGGCAGATGGAGCCAGGGTCCCTGCCCACCAGGACCCAGGGACTGTGGAGCCTTGGCACCACTTGGGTTCCCTGCTCTGCCCTCCTCCCAGGCCAGCGTCAGGCAGAGAGGGCACTGGACAGCGCCCAGGCAGCACAGGCCCTGCAGAAGGAGGCACTCCTGAGGCTGGAGACAGAGCACCTGGCCAGCACTCGGGCAGCAGCCCAAGACAGGCGGCAGCTGCAGATGGAGACCTGGAGGGCACAGGGCAGAGAACAGGTGAGGTGGGGTGAGGCTTGGTGGGCATGGGCTTCCCTGCTGGCACGGGTACAGGCCAAGCTGGGGCAGGAGGCTGGAGGCTGTCAGAGCATGAGGCCATCCCTGCTGGATGGCTGTGAGGTGGTCCCAACCACAGCTCCCCAGGTTGGGAAAGCTGAAGTCTTGGCCATAGGAGCACAGCCAGCTGGGAGCAGAAAGAAAGAGAGACAGGAAGAGAAAGGGAGAGAGAAGGAAAGAAAGAGAAGGGGAAAAAGAAAGAGGGAGAGAAGGCAAAAAGGAAAGAAAAGAGAGAGAGAAAGAAAGAAAGAAAGAAAGAAAGAAAGAAAAATAAAGAAGGAAGGAAGGAAGGAAAGAAAGAAAGAAAGAGAGAGAGAGAGAGAGAGAGAGAGAGAGAGAGAGAAAGAAAGAAAGAAAAGAAAGAAGAAAAGAGAAGACGGAAAGATTTTGTGGGCTTTTTCTCTTCCCAGTGCCCTCTCTGAAGTAGAAGCCAGCGCTCCACTTGTCTGAAGCTCAGAGATGTCATCCAGGCATTGATTTGGGGCAGGTTCCCCTGCGGACCTTTCCCTCTCCACCCCAGAACCACTTTCTCCCTTCTCAGGGCCCTTTGCCCTGGAATTCCCAGCCTTCCAAACCGAACCCCAGGCCTGTGCCCTGGGCCTGTCTTGTATGTCTTCCTCCCCGCATCCCCCAGGTTTGAGAAGACACTGTCTTTATCGTGCCCAGCAGCTCTGATTGTCAGCTGCATCTTACTTGCTTTTTGTGAGACCTTGTTAATACTCAAGTGTTTTTCTCAGATGGTCCACTCCAACCCTGAGAACCCTGGTTCTGTCTCTGTTAACAATTCTCTTTTCACTGGAAACTTAGATCTGCCTCCTCGACAGCCTCTCTTCTGTGGTGCTTTCCCCTCACCCATGCCAAAAGCAGGGTGTTCTGATCCTGACAACAGGCAGGGTAGAAGGAGCCATCTGGACTTCAGTGGTCCTGTTGAGACAGGCCCAAAGAAGAACAGAATGAGAGTCCTCATTCTGCATCCAGTGTCTGGGGTCTTTTGGTTCTCAGCCACAGGGACCTGTCAGGCCCTGAGGGGTAGAGCTGCCCACTTTCCCAAGCCCAGCTCCCAGGGGTTCTGGGGTCCCCTGAGGTGTGCCCCCCACAGGCATAGGGGCTGCCTTAGGGTACATGTGGCTGAAGTGAACTGGGACTGCTTAGATATTCTTTGCTCCATGTTGAATTTACTTGCTTGTTTAGTGATGTTTGCTAAACCCTCTCTTCTTTCTTGGAATTCTGGCAAGCACCATTTGTCTTCTTTGAGGGCCATTGGTTCCATCTGCTTCCAGGGACCCTCAGAGTCCCTGGTCTGTAGCTCTGACGAGGATCTCTTAATCTTTGCAACCTGTTGGTCCCTGTGGTGGGTGCCTGAGGTTCTGATGGTCCCATGTGGCCATCTTCCCGGGACCCACCTCTGACTACAAGCCCAGGCCAGAGTGCAAGACGTGGTGTAGCCAGTCAGGGATGGGGACGTGGCCATGCTGTGGCCAGGCCGGCAGCTGGCAGGGCAAGCCTGGCCCCTGGGCCCCATGTGGCTCCCTCCATTGCCCCCTACAGCTCCAGGGTGATCTGGAACAAGCTCTGCTCTCCACACCACTTCTTTCACTTTCTGGTCAGCTCGCTTCCCCCATTTCACATCAGCCAGCATGCTTGTCAAGAGAAAGTTAATTAAAAACATATTTTTCTAATTAAATGGTAGGCTATGCTGTTCGAACAGTGCAACTCTTGTTTAGAGCCAGTCCCTCCCTGTTGCCAGGGCAACCCAGGACCCAGCAGAGCAACAGCGCACAGCCAACGGCGCACAGGGACACGCGCCCAGCACAGCCGGGCGCACGCAGCTGGCGGGCCTCCGGGCAGGCAGGCCTGGCGCCCACCCAGCTTTGCCCCCACACGCCCTCTGCATCCCCAAGAGGCTGCCCATGTGACCACAGACTGGCGCCCCATCAAGGCCCCAACAGCTCAGGGGGTCTTGTATCCCTGGACTTCTGCCAGCACCTTCTTTGCCCTGCACCCTGTGTGCCACGTCCAGCCCCAAGGGCTCTGCTGCCAGCCTGTCACTCGCTCAGGTTCTGGAGGTATTGCCTAGCTTGGGGGCACTCACGCCCTGGGCCTGCACTAGAATTCAGTTGGCATCCGTTCCTCCTGATTTGTTGAGAATGTTTACTTCCTATAATTCCTTCATGTGCCATATTTTTCAGATTTCTTAGCGCTAAGAATATTTCATGTTTGAAACGAATTTGTGAGCTTGCTTCTCTGTCTGTCACCTGGATAGCCCAGGATTCTCAGAATGAACTGAACTGTGCTGTAAACTCTGCAGAGTACCTGTCGTCCTAAATAATACGCTTCGATTCCCTCTTGGACCCTTCCTCTGCCCTCATCCTCTCCCTACTAACTCCCTGTGAATCAGGGCTTGTCTTTAGGGAGTTGCCATCCTGCGTGTGTGAGTGTGTGGACTCAGACATCCACAGCCTGCTGTGCCCTGGGACTGGAGGTTGGTCGCAGGCACCTTGTGCATGCCACCAACTGTCACAGTCCCAGCCTCTGTCCTCGACCTGAAAGCGTTTTGTTCCCTCACTGGGACGTGCTTGCAGTCTCGTGTCATTTCTCTTGTTTTTTCTAGTTTATTCATTTCAGCTTCTATCACTATAACTTTCTCTTCTTTTTTTCTAATTTCTTAATGGAACACAAGACTTATTCACCTTCGGGCTTTCTCTCTCTGTTCCAAGAACGTTTAATGTTATTGAATTTTCCCTTGCTGTGGTTTGATATGTATACCGTAGGTTTTTGATGTGAAGTCTCCCCCTTTTTACCAGTTTCTCAGAGGTTCTGTTTTCACCTATTCCTTAATCCAAAGGTAATCTCTCTGTGCTCCTATCTAGCACTGGGGACGGTGGCCTTCTGGGTGGCCTTCTGGGTGGCTCTAGTCTCTCCACTGGGCCTCTTCGCTGGCTGCCTGCTGCCCACAGTTTTGGTTTGGTTTTGTCTATTTGTCTGTGGTGTGTTTAGAGTGAGCTGGTCAGGCTGATTGCAGTGCATGGGGAGAATAAATGTTAGTGATCTGGCAGGAAAGTTTAAGAAAGAACAGTGAAGCTGGCTGCATGGTATGGACAGAGGCATGGACAGCAGATCCAGAGGTGGCCTGTCTGCCATAATCTGGGCTCCCATACAGTAAACTGAGACTTGTTCCTGCATCTAAGGGCTTCCTGAGCCAATTCTGTACTATGTGGTCCAGGTAAGACCAGACCTTCACCTGCACTGAGCCCAGGAGATGTATGCCAGTGGACAATGGGACTGGCCGTGTCACTGGTGGACACAAAGGCATTGTACTGAGGACCTGACTCCCAGGGCCCAGGGTTTGGATTCAGGGTATGGGCGGCCTGCTCTGTCCTTCCTCATGCAGCCAAGGGACATTGAGTGGGGACCTCTGTCCCCTGATATGCTTGAGCCAACTTAGCCTCCACCCAGTGCAGGGTCCTTGGAAGACTTCCTCATTTCCATGGCCCCCTGGGACACCTTGGGGCCCCCAGCTTCCGCCACTGTCCTCTCATCTTTCTTAGTTTCCACAAGAGTCCTGAGGCTGCACTGTGCCCTTGGTCTTCAGGGCACACTTGTGGGAAACTGAGCCCAGAATGATTCTGTCCCAAGCCTAGCTCCTCCCACTCAGGCTCCCAGTGGGCACCCTAGGGCCTGAGACACTATTGCTCAGTTCGGGGCAGGGCTGGGATTCCCTCTTTCCTGCGGCTGCGTAAGCCCTCAGGCCGCAGAATCCATGGAGCTGCTTTGCCTACCTGCCTGTTGCTCAGGGTCAGGATTCAGAGCCAAAGGGACATGGGTGGCCCCACCCACACAGTGAGGCCCAGGGTGCCTGGCAGGGTGAACCACTCAGCTACGATGGTTAATCTGAATTCCATAAATTCTAGTCATTACGGAGGAGCATGATGCTTCGTGTAATTGGTTTGGGGCCTCTTAAAACTACCATGAAATATTTAAGCTACATTGGAAGGAAACATCTGCTTTTCTGCTGGGAAATGTATAGCGGTAAAAAACTATAATTTTCAAACTTGTACGGAAGAGTGAAACATGGAAATCTTAGGTCCCCCTTTCTCTTGCTATAAGTAATAGCGTGTCAGGTATTTTAGAGAGTGCTCAGGGAGCCCACCCAGGCTCCCCCATCCAGCCTGGTGCTGGAGGCTCTGTCTACTGCAGCCCCTCTCAGTGGTGACAGTTGGGCGGGAAGCCCTAGAGTGCTTAGTGGCCAGGGCTTCCCAGACAGGCTGCTACCTCCCATGAGGACCTTATACTGTGTGTCCCAGATTCCTATATACCACCTCCTGACCCACCTCAGCCCAGCTGCTGCCACCCAGCTCCTGTTCCCAACACCCTCAGCCCCCTGCAAAGGTCACCACCATCTCCTAGTCCTCTGGTTCTGCATCCCCTGCGCCCACTGCCAAGGTAACTGCCATCTGCCAGTCTTCTGGGCCTGAGTCCCTGTGCGTTGGGGATTGTGCACCCTCTGGCCTTGAGCTGTAGGCTCCTCTTGCTTCTCTGGCCTCCTGATGCAGCCTTTCCTTCCTGACCAGCAGTGTCCTGGGCCTCAGGACTCAGATGTCACCCACACCCATTTCCACCTCCCCATCACTGTCGATGGCCCCAGACCCACCCAGTTCTTGAGCCACTGGGCCAGGCAGTGGGTAGGGATGGGGATCTAGAGGCCAGGAAGGCACAAGGAGAGGAGAGAAGGATCCAGCCTGAGCCTCACTGGCTCTGTGAGCCTAGAGACCTCTTCAGAGGTCTTTGCTCTAAGGCCCAGACCCTGAGGGCTGAGAGCAGGGGGACATGCACCATGCATCTCCTGAACCGGCTCTGGAGACCCTGCAGCCCACCCACTGCCCACACCAGGCCCTACTGGCCACCTAATAGGCTTCCTGTCACTGAGGCCCAGCTCTGGCTTTCCAGAAGTCCACACCCCTCATGTCACCTTAAGGGCACAAGCTGGTATTTTGTTGTTGCTATTGTTTTTTGTTTTATTGCACCTCAGCCCTTTCTATTTTTAATTTTGAGACCAGGTCTCATTAAGTTGCCCGGGTCAGGCTCAAACCTTCAATCTTCCTGCCTCAGCCTCCCTGAGTGTAAGGGGGACAGATGTGTGCCACTGCACCCAACCGTGCAACCCAGCTACTCAGCCTGGCCACCCTGTCATTGACAGTGTCCTTGCTGTTCACTTCCCAGCAATCCTACTGCAACAACCCCAGTCTGGGCACAGAGGCCTGTGTCTCCTCCCCCAGGAACAACTGGACGCACAGCTCTAGGCCCTCGAGGAAAGCAGAATGCAACTGAGCTGGAGCAGCAGCCCCATGGCCCATCAATGAGGGTGGGTGGGCAGGCAGGACAGGGCAGTGATGCCATCATGAAAGGCAGTGAGGGGCACATAGGGTGGGAAGCCTGGGCAGATGCTGGAGACCTGCCCTGCATCCAAGTCCCAGATGGCAGCAGAGAAACTGAGGCTAGAGGGTGTCCAAGGAGTCCCAGGGCCAGTTTCTTGCCCCACCATAAGCAACTCTGTCTAGGGGCATCCCCTGAGGATGCACATTGTCGGGGAGACCGTGCTTGCTACAGACCCAACCCTGTAGACTCCATGACCTCTCCCTCTGAGTCCTGTCCTGCTCTGCAGTCTCAGAGCCCAGTGCCCCAGCACCTTGAGGGGGCCCCTGCTGGGAGAAACCCAGGGTGGGGGGCCGGCTGTGACCCTTGTGGCTCCCCAGAGGACAGCACAGGGTACGGTACACAGCCAGGGCATATTGGACAGGCTGAAAGGACATGTGCTGGACACTGGCAGCCAGTGCCTGGCCCACAGGACCCATCTGTCTGCAGAGCAGGGAAGATGGCAGTGCCAGTGCAGGGGATGCAAAGGAACTGGAGGCCCAGAGGAGGAGACCCTTCCCATGGCCTCCTACTGCCACAACCCCACCTGCCCAGGGATGGAGGCCAGCTGACCAAGACAGTCATGAAAACCACTAGCTAGCTGTCCACAAAGGGCCACCTGCCTTCCCATGAAAAAGGAGCAGCCAGTGGGCTCCAAGACCAAGATCCTGCCACCATCCTGCTGGGCAGGCCCTGCTCAGCCATCGAACTGGGGAGCAATGCTCTGTGGGGGAGGGAGGACTGTGTGTCCACCCCAGCTGCGATGTCACTGCCCAGGCAGCAGAGCCAGCTGTGGGCACTGTGCCCAACCCAGGTCCCTGGGGCCCATGGGGGAGGGCAGGAACGGCTAATGAGTTCCAGGAGGTCAGCTGTGCGGGGCCCACAGCCCATAAACCCTTTATTGGTGTCTCAGGAGGGGAAACCCGGATGTGGCCATTTATTTATTTTGGATTTCACTTTTCTCTTCTCTTTATAACATGTACTTCCAGGAGTGTAACTGGATTTTTAAAGAAACAGTCTCCTTTTCCAGTGGAAAGGAACCCTTTGTTTTTCTGGTCTGGAAGAAAGCAGTTCTTAATTTTGTAAAACTTGAGCCACTGACCCCATAACTTTACCAATGTAAACCCACCACATCTGGTGGCCCAGGCACCCAGGTGGGAGCGCAGGTCCTCCAGGCCTGAGGGAGGCCTTCCAGGCCACTGCCCCTGTCCAGTGAATGTTCCTGGCCACAGCAAGCGGAAGGCAGGGCAGGCACTGCACAGCAATGAGCAGGACTTGGTGCCAAGCCTGGCTTGCTGCCCGCCTGGGCTGGTGAGCTTGTGAGTGGCACAGCAGGATGCCCCAGGCCCCTGGGGCTGCAGGCAGGGCCCCTCTTCTAAGTCATCTCCACACAAGCGACAGGATTCAGAGGCTCAGTGGAGCTGACCCGAGGCACAGGGCCACAGAGCCAATGGCTTGCACTTGGGAAGCAGCTGCTTCCTGGTACTTGAGCCCATAGCCTGTGACTGAAAAGGACACTGCCAGGGCAGCTTCAGCCCAAGGAGAAGAGCGGTAATGCCACTGCTGTAGGCCCCCTCGGATGGGGTTAGCACAGGCACCAGGACGTGTGTGCATTCAACCTGGGGCACTGCTGCAGGCGAGGGTACCACCTACCTGGAGGGAGAGGGTTTCTTTGAGGTCTCCTGGCCCTGCTCTCTTGAGCTCCCACTCTGGCAGCAGACCTGGAACCCTGCCAGCTCCAGAGGATTGAAGCCCTTCCCAGGGGCACAGGGCTCCCCAAGAGCAGCCCACTACAAGTCCCCTTTCTCTGCAGACAGAGCGGGAGGAGCTGGCAGCCAAGAAGGGGCAGCTGGGCCAGTCCCTGATCAGCCTACACCAGGATGTGGACGGAGTCCTGCAACAGAATCAGCAGCTACAGGTGAGCTGGCCAGCACACAGCACTCTGCAGCCTTAGTGGGGACCTGAGTGGGTGTGGGCAGGTGTGAGTCCCAGGTCATTGAGGGAGGACACGGGTTGGAACCAGAGCAGTGGCGAGGTTCACCTGGGGTTACACCTGAGTTTTCTCCAGGGCCCCTGTTCTCCTGAAACACTGCAGTCTCCATGTGTGGGGTCTGTGGGGGCCCCTGTGAGCCAGGCGTAGCTTTACAGATTGGGAGGGACACAAGCAGGCCTGTGAGGTGCACAGACTAAGAGGGCTCCTCAGGCCAGGGCTGACCCCACACATGATGCTCAGAGGCTTTAGTTTCCCCTTCTATCACCAGACCCAGCCAGACAAGCCCCTGGGGGAGGGAACAGGCCTATGTCCTCTTCAGGGCTCACAGGACCTTGGGAGGGCCAGTGGGAAAGTGGGTACCCCTCAACAGACTTCTGAGGTCATGGCTTGGGTCAGGCCTGGATCGGAGACCCAGCAGGCTCCAGCAGTGTCCAGCAGGGCTAGGAAGGGAATAGTACCTGAGGACAGAGAAGACCCTTGGGCAGCCCCTCACTGCAGTGGGCAGTGAGGGCCCATGTGTTTGCTGCAGGCCCAGCTACAGGCCACACAGGTCCTGGCATCCCAAGAGCAGACCCACCAGCATCGAATGAAGGGGCTGGAGGTGCAGGTAGGGCGGGGCCAAGGCAGAGGAGGGAGGTCAGGCGCCTAGGAGGCAACCACGCCCTGAGCACCTGTCCTGCTGCCCTCTCAGGGAACCTGGACGGGAGGGGCATGGCTTCCAGGGCAGTGCGGTGCTCTCTGGGCTCCGTCCCTTGTCTGCAGAGTGGGATGGCCAGAAATGGCTATGAGACAGGCTGGGAACTGGCATACATAGCTGAGCCCTGAGGCTGCTCCTGTCCTTACATGTGTCACACATGTGGGCACGGTTCTTGGGCATGGGACTGCAGGGTACCACACGTCCATGCATAGCATGCCTGCTGGGCAGGGCTGTGGGACTCAAACCTGCCAGACCTCAGAACCCTGTGCTCAGAACCCTGCTTCACAGTCAAAGAAACAGGCCCCATCTTGTCCCTGGGTCAGCCCTGTCATCGTCCCTGAGCCACCAGCCATGTTTACTTCCCTGACACTGTGTCTCCTGGTCAGTGTGGAAGGGGCTGTCCACTGTGGGTGGGCAGTGACCTCTGTGCCTGCACGCCATGGGTGGTGTTCACGGTGAGGGCCCTGCATCCCCTCTGGCTGCTACTCTCCGACACATGCCTCCTTGCAGCACCCAGCCCTCCACATCCTGCGCTGGGGCCCTGGCCACACGCCATTGCCCACAACTCCACCTAACCAGGCTCCTGGCTTTCCCCAGATGGCCAGCCTGAAGGAGCAGCTGGACCGGGAAGTGCGACCACAGCACAGACGTGCCCACCTCCCCCGGGCCTCCCAGGCCAGGCAGTGAGCCCTGCTGTAAACACTGGGCTGCTTGGCTGCCTGCAACCCTGAGCAGCCAGGACCAGGCTCCTCTGGGTAGGGGACCCAAGCTGTGAAAATTCAGTGGTGCTGCAAAGGGGACCAAATGTGAGAGAGGGCGTCGGCACCCTGGCCAGTGCTCAGACCTGTTCCCCAGGGCATTCCGGCTTGGCTCCTCGGACTGTGAAGTCCCCGCCCACGGGCCCTCTGCCGGCTGCCAGTCACTCCCTGCCAACACCCTTCCCACCATGGGGAGCAGGCCTTGGGCACCCACCCGTGGCCTGGTGCTCCTTTCCGCTTTGGACGTGCCATTCTTGCCAGATCCCAGTGGCCAGGCCCTGTCGGACTGGCTTCTTGGCCACAGGCTGCATTCCCAGCCTCGCTCTGTAAACACCGGGAAGCACGTGGGAAACATTTCCACCAACCGGAGCCAAAAACACAATGTCCCGCACAGCCAGCCACCACATCCCCATCCAGAGGCTGTGGAACCTCCCGCATCCAGGAACTGCTGCCTGTCACGGTGGCAGGTGGCTGGAAATGACTCAGATTCGAGGCCTCGTGACTCACTGGCCGCAAGTGGCGCTGGAGTGTGAAATCTGAAGTTGTTCCAGAGGCTCCCTGGTTCTTGGCCTGGAGACATTGGGAAAATTCCCATGGGAATCCAGCCCCAGTTGCCAAGGGCCGTGGCTTCCATCCGGGGCCCGCCATGCCACCAGCTAGTCCTTGGTCCCCATGCAGAGCTGCTTAGTGGGTGTATCTTCCTCTAGGATGGCTCTCATGTTGAAAAAAGCCCCTTTCCAGCACCAGGCTGCAGGAAAACCCTGTGTGTCCATCCCAGGATGCCCAGGTGTGGGCCACAGCCCCGTGCTGACCACTGTGGGCTGTGTCCCTGTTGTTGAAGGCTATCCTGTCTGATCAGCCCTCGGACTTATTTGAACCCACTAACAGAGTTACTATATTATAAACCCCAGAAGTCAGTGCTGGGCAGGTCCACACCACCCTCTCACCAGTGGCAGAATGAGAAAGGGTTCCCAGGGGAAGCCCTGAGCACAGGAATTAGTGGCAGCAGGGTGCCCAGATGGCTGTACACCCACTCACAGTAGCCAGATACAGGCAGCAGAGAACCATAAGAGGAGCGCCTCATTGCCCCAGTGCCTGCAAAACGCAGGGCCTGGCATCAGGCAGAAGTGTCCCCCTACCTGGAAGACAGCAGTGCCCTCTGGGAGGTTCCAGGGAGCTGGGTAAGCAAGGAGGACAGGGGCTGGATGTCTGCCCTGTGCGGTACCCAGTCTAAGGAGACAACACCGGGACAGCCCCACAGTGACTGGCTCCCAGGGCTCCAGAAAAGGCATGGCCCCACCTCTGCAAGGCTTCCACAGTGAGATTCCTTCCTCCAGCCTGAGCAGCTTCTCCAGGTGGCAGTGGGGCTCGGATGTGGCCCTCAGGTGCCTTGTAGACACTGGATTTTTACACAGGTTTGTGCCCTAGGCTCTGTGTGTGGTTCCTAGGTGGCCTTGGGGGCAAATTGCTCCAAGCCAGGTCTTTGGAGGCCACCCCTGTCATGTGGTCCATGTTCACTGTTTCCATCCTTACTCAGTTCAGGATTGGCACTGCAAAATAAATAAATAAGTCACAGAGAACCAGAACCGCCTCCCACCCTGAGGTGAACCACTTGGGGTTCACAAGTGGCCCATCCTGAAGGCACCAGGCCTCAGGGACCCTCCTACCCTTTGGGATCATTGAGATCACAGCTTGTGCACTACTTGGAAACTACTTTTCAAAAGCAGTTTTTACTTGGTGTAATGTCATTAGGGTTTTTGTGTCATTAAAGATGCCTCTGAAACATGACTTTATCAGCAGAGGATGTCCAGGGACCAGAGCAGGGAGAGAACAAGGGGAACTGTCCATGCAGGGGGGCGCAGGACACCTTGTGGAACCTGGGGCCACACATGCATTTCTGGGCATCCCTGACCTCATGTGCAACTCCTCCAGGAGCAGAGGGGATCAACTTAGTGCTGGGGGATGGAGGAGGTGCCCGCAGGGCAGGAGTGCCAGCGCCTGCTGCATCTGCTGCCTCCCTCTTTTCTTGGCATCAAGCAACTGCCCAGCCCTGCCTACTCCTCCTCAAGACGAGCAGCTGAAGTCTGCACGGGTGCAGTGAGGCACGGATGGTGCTGTGGAGTCTCCCTGCCTGCTCCCCATAGCCTCTCAGGAGACGCTGTTCCCTCTTTCCCTGTCCTGGGTTCTCCATCCTGGATTGGGGGGTTCACTGGGGCTCAGGCTTCTGGCTGTGCCTGTATGGTGGGACCAGGTGGGTGAGGGCCTGAGACCCAGCCTAGCTCTCCCCTCCTCTCTCTCCAGGTGACCAAGTCCTGAGTGCCCCAGGAGGCACGCAGGGAGCCTCTGGAGCTCCCTGCCTACATTACACACAAATCAGGCCCTAAATTAAAGTGTCATGGGCCCGTGGGGAAGGCTCGAGTTTCTTGCCGCAGAACATGAGCCCACTTGATAAAGCAATTTTGGTTTTGATAAATGTGGATTTTCTGTGGCAGAGACAAAGGCGCCCTTGAGTCCAGCAGGGGACCTAAAACAGCACACTGCTGAAAAGTATTTCCTGATCATATTTTTAGCACCTGAAAAAAACATTTTTTTCTCTTTTTTGCCTGTGGAGGTGTGTGTGTGTGTGTGTGTGTGTGTGTGTGTGTGTGTGTGTGTGATGAAATGCGATGCCCAGCAGCTGTGGGGCCAGAGTTAACCCCAAGTTTCCCAGGCCTGGCTGGGAGTCGGCATGAGGCGAAAGCCAGGGTGCCCAGCAAGGCCAGTGCAGGTCAGTGGGTCACTCTGGGGTCCTAGTTTGGAGGTGTCCCTGAGCTGGGCCAGCCTGGACTCCCACACCACTATTTGAGGGGTAGCACTAGGCGGCCAGCCAGATGTCTTTGTGTCCCACCACTCGGTTGTGCACCTATTAAGCACCACTGTATGCCTGGCAGTGTGCTGGGCCTTGGGGCAGCACTGGCCCCAGGGATCCCCAGGTAGACCCCAGCCCTGCTGAGTGTCCTTTTACAAGGGCCCACTGAGGCATGTGCCCTGAGATGAGACAGCAGGAATGTGGGGACATGCGGGGGTGGGAAGCATAGCCTCACAGGCCAGGCTGTGACCTCTTTCATGCCAAGCCCTGCCCTTCACCCCAGAAAACCACCCACTAAGGTGGCAGGGCTGGCCGGCAGGCCCCAACTGGCAACAGAGAGAGAGGAGGCTGCCAGGCTGCCCCAGGGTCCTCTTCCTGGGACCTCAGCACACAGCCAAGCCCCCTAGCAACTCCGTCCTTGAATCTCCAACGCAGGGACCTTGTCCTGGCCCCTGTCCTCTTTGCAGTGTGTGGCGCATCACATCACAGTGGTGCTGTTGTCCTAGGGGTCTCAAAGCCAGGAGCTGGCCCCGGGCTGACTCCCTGACAGGTATTGTGAGCCAGGGCCCACATCTCTCCAGCCTCAGTTTACCCCTCCAAAATGGGCTGGATTTACCAACTGGAGGGACAGGAACAGACAAGCCAGACTCCAGGTGCAAGATCTCACACTGAGCTGAGTGTCATGCTGGCACAGGGGCAGTCAGTGGGAGCCTCCTCCTGTCCTGTGCCCAGCTTGGATACTGCAGCTGGGAGCTTGGACTGGGGTGGTGCTCCAGGCTCAGCATGGCCCTCACAGGGGACCCACCACTGCCTCTTAACAGTATGTTTCATGTTCTTTGCAGTGACACATTGGAGACATTTTAGGGAACAGTACAGAAAAATGAGCTAAACATGAAACCACCACCTTGGTGGCAGCAGCGTCATTATGCAGCTCTTCCACCCACCTTTCCCAGTGCTCGCTTGTCTTTAGGGCCCAAGTTTGGCCAACACTGGTATCTGAGAGCAGATAGGATGATGGGGCCCAAGGTGCAGGAGTCCAGAGCCCAGGGACTCAGGGGGACCAGATGAGCCCTGCTGCATAGGGACAGATTCAGAGTGATGCCCTGAGCGCCAGCTGGGAGGACAGCCAGCCGGGAAGCTCAGTCCACACCAGGAACGCCTGGGGCCCTCTCCTGCTAGGCAGGCCAGCAGCATCGGTGGGCTCTAGGGCCTTAGTGACCTTCTCCTTGTAGGAGGGCCCGCCGAGCTCAGGACCTGCACAGGCAGGAAACCTCCCCTGGAATGTCCCCTCCCGTGGCACAGGCAAACACTGCTTGGTGCCTTGACACCCCAGGTCCCCGGAAGTGGGGCATCTTAGGGTCCTGGATCTGGATAAACTGCGCTGCGGGTCCAGTCACCTCCTCTAGGTCGGCCCTAGGCAAGCTACCAACTAGCACCCGGGCCCAGGGGAGCCCTTGGGTCACACGGGCCGGGGTGGAGCCTGGGCCACTGGCCTAGCGCTTTAAGGGCATCTCATTTGCATGCACCGCCCCGCCCCGCCCAGCGCCCCCTCCCCGGCCGGCCGTGAGAGTACTTAAGGGTGCCCGCTGCCTGGCGCCCTAGCGGAGCCTGGACAGCGCGGCCACCTGCGCGTGGACCGCGAAGAGCGCACTCGCGATGCGGCGCGGCGCCGCCTTGGCGCTGCTGCTGGCCGCGGTGCTGGGGCTCGGGGCGCGCAGGGCGCGCGGCGCCGTGGCGCTCTCCGACTTCTACCCTTTCGGCACGGCCCGCGGAGATGCCGTGACCCCGAAACAGGACGACGGCGGCTCGGGGCTGCGGCCGCTCTCCGTGCCCTTCCCCTTCTTCGGCACCGAGCACTCCGGCCTCTACGTGAGTACCGGGGCGCGGGAAGGGCTGTCCCGCGCCGCCCGCCCCCGACTCCCGCCGCGGGACTTGGCACCCGCCAGCGGCCGGGGTGGAATGAGGACAGCGCTCTGCGCCAGGCGGACCGAGGCCCAGGCAGAGCGCGGCGGGGCGGGGCACGGCCCGGACACCTCGGCACTGCTGCCTCCAGCCGCTGCGTCCAGCCATGCGGGGACTATGCTGCGCGGGCCCCTTCGCAAAAGGCGAGGTGGCAGCGGACGTGCTGCCTCGGCCTCAGTTTCCCGAGTGGGCACCTGGCCTGTGAGTGTCTTGGTCCCTCTTCTGGCCATTTGCGAGGTCCCCAGGTGGTCCTGGAGGCCCAGTGACAGGAGGCTGTGACTTGCCTCCTGCTGTGGCTTCCCCCACTGTTTTGCAGACAGGGCAGGCAGGGCTGGCAGACCTGGCAGTGTGGAGGGGTCCTGCCCAGAGCCTTCAACCTGTGCTGGCCACTCAGGCACAGAGCCTCAACAGGACTCGCCAGGGGATGTCTGGGGTGGAAGGACAAGGCCGAGTGCCAGGTCTGTCCCTGCACCGCAGGGGTGACCCTGACTAGTCACTGGTGGGCTGCTGGAGGTACAATGGGGTGGGGGGAGGGCACTGTGGGTACCAGATTTCCTGGATTGTATCCAGAGACATGGGCCAGCCCAGCCTCCAGTCACCTCAACACACTGCCCCAGTCACCACCTGTGCCAGGTCCAACTCCATCACCACAACCGCCTGTCATTCGTGGTACCAAGTTCCAGTGTTTGCACCTGCACCTCCACTGTCAGCGCTGCCACTGCACTGACTTTCAGTCCCACTCCTCACCTGGGCACCCCAGCCACTGCACACTGCACACTGTCACTGTCCTGCACTCTGTGTCCATGGGCCTGTCCACCATGAACACTGTCCTCAGCACCCTGCGCTCCACACTGTCTGCCACTGTGACTACCCACCTTCTTCCCTGTGCCTCAGACAGGGCAGCATCTGATAATGCCACACTGTGCTGTGTGCGTGTGCATACCTGTGTGGATCCACTCCTGATCATCCTTGTGGGTCAGAACTGTCCAGAGGGGTAGGGTAGACTCCTGGGAGTATGAAGTGGCCAGGAGAGCCAGCTCAGAGTCAGCCCAGCCAGCAGAGGCCGCATACTTAGGAATGTGAGAGCCCATGGTGGTACCACCCTGACTGACCCTGTCAGAGTGTTTCTTATGCATCTGAGCCAGGCCCCACCTTCTCCCTCAAATCACAGGTGAAGATATTATTAAAACAGTTGCTCCTCTTAACAACCACATCCAAAACAGCTACCCTTGCCAAAATCCTCCTTGGTACCCCCTCGCACAGGGAAATGCTGTTCTCCATGGAAAGATCGGCTCGCAAAATAAAAGGTTTCATCAGAAATGAGCCTTCTGGCTGCTAGCAAAGCACGTATCTCCACAAGAGCTTTTTCCTGAAACAGATGCCATCAGGGAGACGCTTGCCAATGTGGACACTGTGTGCATCACACCACCTTTCCATTTGCCCTGTAGGAAAGAAACAGGATTCTTCAGGGAGCCGAGCCAGGGACCTGGCTTCACAGACCCATGGGTGCAGTCCAGCCACGCCCAAGGCATGGGGGGTGTGGAGGCCAAGCCCAGTAGAGAGGAGGGAGGTTTTTCTCGGATTGGAGGAGCCCAGACATCCCTGCCCTGTTTGTTATGCAGCGCCCCTGGTCAACAAGGCATGGTGTGGGTAGCTCCTGGCCTAGCCACTGTGGTGGCAGGTGAAGAGGGCCTCAGGTGCAGCCTCTGCTGCCCTCATGCTTGGCCCGAGGTGACTCAGCACCTGAGTGAGGGGCAGAAAAGGAATGTCTTGTCCCTGCGCTGTGCACTGTCACAGTGGGGCTGAATGTGCCCTGCATGAGACCAGTGTTCCTTGAGGGCCTGGGGAGCCACCCAGTGTCTGCTGGGCACACAGGACCCTGTCTATAAGGGACCCCATTCTTTCTCATGTTGCAGTGGCCATACCTGGCACGTTGTGAGGCTCTGAAATTGCTGAGCAGACACTTGATCACGGCGGTTTGAATGCTGTGGGGTAAGGGTGCTGCCGCCACCCCGCCAGCTCTGTGTACGGAGGGCGGTGGTGTGTGCTGTGCCTCTAGACTCGTGCAGCTGGGGGGCTGCTACAGTCCTCCCATATGGGTGGATGCAGGAGTGGAACTCCCTATGGTGGGTGCATCCCCACCCACCGGGCTTCTTGAGGCCACTCAGGAAGACTGTGGTCTACTTGGCACCAGGAGCCCAGCTGTGGCCTGAGGACACATCCCCTTGTTGGTGGTGGGGAGACTAGGTGGGCCCAGCAGTTACCTGTCCAGTTTGCACTTCTGGGGTGGACTCTCAAACGTTGTGACAATCACTGACCACTGTCTTAGAAACACTTCACCCTCCTTAGCATTTGGAAAGCTTTGAGGCCAATCCAAGAATTGAGGAGCCCCAAATGGAAAGCAGGAAGGTCTGGGGTCAGGGTGGGCTGTGTCCCTGCAGAACCCACAAGCAACTTGCCATCAACTTGGCTTCTTGACCTCCTGCTGGCCAGCAGTAACCTCTGGGAACCGATGCCTGTCTGCTCAGCCTGCATTAACCCCCAACCCCCAGCCCTGCCCTCCTTGATGTCATCGCTCACCAGGCAGCTGGTGACCTCTGCTAGTCCTTTTGCCAGCCTCAGTTTACCATCTCTGCAGGGTAGGCAGTACTTTCCTTTCCTGAGTCCACTGCCAGATCTGCATACACTCAGGCCAGTTTGTTCTTGTGGGTCAGAACAGGTTTTCCACAGGACAGAGTTGGTGGCCAGACAGCAGTGACAGTGATGGCTATACATGTGCCACAGGCATAATCAGGTGATGCACTGGACTCAGGAAGGTGGAGTCGGGCAGGAGCTGAGGCTGCTGGGCGCAGATGAAGAAACTGAGGCTGCAGTGCCTCCCTGCCCCTTCTGCCTCTGGGCTGCTCTTCACGGCTCTGACCTGGCTCGGGTTCACCTTTGCATTCTTATCTGGAATCTGTGCCCCTGAAGCCATATACCCTGTCTGTCCTTATGAAGCCAGCCAGTGGCAGGCCAGGCTAATCGGCCCAGGGCCGCAGTAGCAGACATGCCACCCCTCAGAGGCCTGGGATATGTCCCCTGTATACCCACGAGGTAACCACCAGCACATGGCATGGTTTCCCAAACCCAGGGTGGTCTGGACTAGGCTCTGCTCCTGCACGTGGAACCACAGGGGCTGCACGCACCAGTCCTGTTGCACACAGCCTGGCTGAGCTCCCCACAGGACCTGCAGAAAGAGGGCTCACTGGGGAACCAGGGGTTGCACATCCAGTGTGCACAAGAAGAAAGGTGAGCCTGGGGGCACAGCCACATCGACTTGTAAAGGTGACAGAAGTCATGGGTTTGCTGCCGGGGGCACTCTCTGCCTTCAGAGGCCTCTTTCCTACTGCAGGAGCAGGCGTACAGAGCCCCTCATCTGGGGGGCCAGGCTGCCCAATGTGTGGAGAGAGCTGACATTTAAACATTTAAAGGGGGCTCCGAGGGAGATGGGTCTGGGGGAGGCCAGAAATCCAAGAGAGGCCAGATCCCAGGTGTGAGGGTACTAGGTGTGAGCAGCACTGATGAACTGCAGCCCCAAGGGACAGACAGGGCTATTTCTCCAGTAAAATTGCCTGAAGCCCACGTGGCACCTTGTCCACAGGGGCCTGGTTCTCATTCTGATACGGGCAAAGAAGTGCAACCTAAATCTTTCCTCATCCAGTCTGGAAATTTTTTATTGGCCATATTTAAACCATTTATCTTTTTTTGTGTTTTTCATATGGTTGAGTTTTAACCTACCTTCTTCCTGTTCATTACATGTGTTCTCTATATTCTTTCTTTTGGAGGTCTTTAAAAATGATTTCATGGCTTCTCAATTGTTAGCTTATCAGTACCTATTTTCAATGCTCACTCTAGGTTTAAATACATGTTGTCTGCCTTCAAATATTCTGCTCCTTCAAATAGCCTCACAATATATAAGTCTGTTACCCCCTTCCGGCCTTCAAGGTGTTGTCAGAAACATTACATACTTTATAAAACTGATAACACAGTGTTCTTATTGTAAGTGGTTATCACTTAAAGAGATTTAAAACCTAGAAAGCCTAGAGCCTGGTGCAGTGTTGCATGCCTGCAATCACAGCCCTTGAGAGGCTGAGGGTGGGACAGGAGGGTGAGAGGTGAGGCAGGAGGGTGGCGAGATTGAGGCCAGCCTGGACTCCATACTGAGATCCTGCCTCAAGTAGCAAACAAAACCAAAGCCAAAGCCCTTCATGTTTACCCATACATTCACCATTCCCAATCGCTCTTAGATCCAGACTTCCATTGTATATCATTTCCTTTGCAGGAAAGACTTCCTGCAGTTTTTCTCGTTGCACAGACCCGTTGGGCATAAGCTATCTTATCTGAAAATTTATTTATCCTCAGATCGGAAGGCTGTGGCCGCTGAAGCAGGGTAGAGAGCTAAGGTGGCTGAGTGGTGGAGGAGTTTCTGTTTTTGTTCCCAGTTTGTAAACCTGCTACTCCTGCTAGAGTCTGCTGTAGCTCTCTGCCTTGTTCCTTTCATGTGCTGTGTCCTTTTCCTCTTATCATTTTCAAGATTTTAACTCTGCATTTCAGCAATTTTATTTTAGGTGCATTTTTTTAAGATTTGTTTTCTTCTCTTTGAGGCTCACGTGACTTGTAGGTACTCTACATAGTCTTTAGGTAACTTGGAAAAACTCTCAGCCGTCTGCAAATATTTTTCTCCAGTTCTTTGTCCCATTCATTTGGAGACTCAAATTATATGTGCATCAAGCTGTGTACGGCTGGCCCTGAGCTCTCCAACACGTTGCTCTTTCTCTGGTCCTGCGTTTTGGTTATTTCCCTAATTATGTCTTCAAGTTCACGTAGTTTTTCTTCTGCTGTGTATGACCTACGGTTCATCTCACTTGTGTTTATTTTCATGTCAGTTTTTATTTCTTATAGAAGTCCTTTAGACCTGTTCTGCATCTTTTGTTCCTCTTCTCCTGTGTTGATGTTTTCATTTATATTCTGAACATGGCTTGGTTTGCTTTGGTTGGTTTTGAGACACAGCCTTACTGTGTAGTGCAAGCTGGGCTTGAGCTCATTATGTAGCCTGGGGTGGCCTTGAATTTGTGGTGATCTTCTTGCCTCACCCTCCCAAGTGCTAGGATTATAGATGTGCACCATTGAATCCCACTGAGTTCTGAGCATATTTTTAGTATTTATTATAGTTTATAATTATTGCCTACTATTTTAGGAAGTAATTTTTAATACAGTGTTTGACTGTATACCTGCAAAGTAAATTAAAATGACTGGTAAACATATATTCAGCTCACAGTATAGTTGAGTTTTCATGGCTCTGTGTACAGGGTATGATTCCGGAACCCTGAGTGGTGTGGACAGTCACGTGAGCCTCCTGTGGGCAATAGAGCTGCGGACATAGGGGAAGGAGGCATGGGGGCCCTGCGGTGGCTTTGTGTTGGGTTGGGACTGGACAAATGTTACAGACCCGGAGTACATGCAAACGTGTGTGTTGTGCAGGCAGTGAGTTTAGGCATAAGGCACACCATGCTGTGTGAGGATGTTCTGGCTGATGACTGACCATACATACACATTAGTCCTGTGAGGTTATCCCAGAGCTGAGAAATTCCCATTGCCTGCTAGTGTTGGCACCCTCACAGCTTCTTGTGCAAACACTGCTTGTGTATTTTCGGTAACATTGGTATAAACAAACCTCCCACACTGCCAGTCTCATGAAAGTGTGGCACACACAGTTGGATTATGATAATCAACTGGGCTGCCTGGCACTGGGCTGCCTATACCCTGTTATTGTTATTTGAATGGATTCGGTTGACCTACAAAACAATACAGCTCTCGTTCGCTAGGCAGTGCGGTGGCAGCGTCGCACCAGGCCCATGGTGATGGATAGCCGCTGCCATCCAGAGTCTGGCATGACCTCATCAACTACTAAGTCACCCATGACACACTGGTCAGAATGTGACCCTTTGTTGCACAGCATGTGAGTTGTTTCCTGGCCCTGTCCTGAGAGAATGGAAGCGGTGACACCTAGTAGCATTGAGCTCTCAGAGGGATTGTCTTGATGCTGGACACCAGCCTCTGCCACAGAGAGTAGAGTCCTGGGAGGGCCAGAGTGTGGCAGAAAGTGTGTCTTGTGCCGTAGGGTGGGAAACATTCAGAGAAAAAGGGAACGATTTCGGGAGGACACAGAGGCCACGGCAGCGACCATGCTGGTCAGCTCTGGAAGAGTGTGAATGTGGAAGGAGACAGTGATGGTGACAGCACGTGAAGAGGAATGCACACCCTCACCCGGGCATAAATGAGTAAATAACGACAGGCCTACGCAGAGCAAGAATGGCTCTCTTGGCACTGTGTCTCCGTCAGCTTCCTGACGTGGGCATTTGCAGGCAGATCTGCTCACACTTGTGTCCTTGCCATCCCATGGGAAACACACAACATGACTACAGCTCATGCCTAGTACCCAGGTGGGCAGGGGGTGACCCACAGGGACAAATGCTAGTGTGGTGCTGGCAAGAGAGTCCTGGCATTTCTTGCAGAGATCTTGAGTTCTAATGTAAGTGTGACATTACATAAAGTTGCCGAAATGGGGGGCCCTAGCAAGTGCCTTCTGCCTTCTGCCCCAGAGCATGCTGGCCATATCCCTACCTGGCTACTGACAGCTCAGGTCTCCCTCTCAGCTCCAGGTGACAACACGAAGCTGGAAGTTCTTGGCAGGAAGCAGCCTCTGGGCCAGCCACGTTCACCCTAAGGGCCTCATGTGGCCCCTATAGCGCTCGTCTCCTCCCTGCCCAGGCATGCCGAGGCTTACTGAGCCCATGTCTGAGCAGCAGCCGTGCCTTTTATTTTAGTGTTAAAATCATTTTGGTCTCTTCTGTCCACCATGTTTCTGGCCTCCAAAACAGGGTCAGCTCCTAGAAGCTGCACAGCAAATGCTTGGTAGTCGTCTTCTGATCACTGCGATGTCATGTCCATAATTTCACCACCCAGAAATGCAGCTTTGAATGTTTGGTGCCTTTCTTCCTGCTCTGTTTTTGAGCTATTTAGAGTTTTACAAAACATTGCCATTCCATACAGATTTCTGTGTTTGCATTTTCAGCGTTCATGCCTTAAATCTGCCATGGAGATGTGCTGTTAATGAGAATATAATGTTCCATCCTGTGGAAGCTTCCTGGCCACTGAGACAGGCTTAACCAACCCCTTGCCATTGACTTGGCATACGTGCTTCCCTCGAATTAATGATGTATGATGCACACCTGCTCCCTGGATGCCTTAATGTAGGGCTCTGTTCTTTACCTCCTGGACCATGAAGTCCTCCGAGATGGCTGGGAGGTGTACACAGAGCTTCCCTAGTGTCCCCTGCACCCAAAGGCATCTGTCTCCTCTTCAGGGGGGCCACATGCCTCACCTGGCTCAGCGAGCCACTCACTCAGCCAGCCAGGTGATTAAGCACCTGCTGTATCATCTCTCCCCTGCTCCTCAGTACCTGGACACCAGCACCTGCTCAACCTAGTGTGGGCTCTGCAGTCCAGGCTAGGGTACACATGGGAGTGGGACAGAGTCTGGGCATAGGCCCCTAGCCCTGATCCCCTCTGTGGAGGCAGCCCTGGCCCACATGTCCCCTAAGCTTATCTGAGTCGCACTGAGTGTCAGGCCTGGCCGTTGGGCCCTGATCTGACTTCTGGCCATCATTCACTGCCTCCTGCTCTGGACAGCAGGTAGGGTGGGCATGGAGCAGGCACAGGAGCCTGGAGGCCCCCTGGGGTGCTAGGATGGATCCCAGAGGTATGGCCTCTGACTGTCCCCAAGAGCCCTGTGGCAGAATGAGGGTCTCAGGTATGTGGGTGTAATGGACATGCCGTGCTCAGCTTGGAGATTCTGGGGACCAGTGGGTGCAGACAGAGGTGGCCACAGGAGGCCCCTCTCCCTGAAAGGGAGCCAGGCTAGGGGCACAGGCCCTGTGAGAAGCCAGTGGTGGAGGCAGAAGAGGTGTGAACACTCCTGCAAGATGGGGCTGCTGTCCCTAGTGGCTGTGTCCAGGGCCCCTGTGGGCCCTGGACCTGTGGGATGCCAGACTGGAGGGCACCCAGCCAGCTGTGCAGTGAGGCAGAAGCAGAATTCTGAGGACAGTCAGGCACAGCATTGGGCTCCCAGCTCCACCCAGCCGGGGCCAAGGCTCAGGGCCAAAAGCAGAGCTGCTGCGGAAACCAGCAGGCAGGAGAGTGTGGTGGGGCACTGTGGGCTCTTGTTCTTCCCCACCTCCCCAGACCCCTGCTCCTGAGGTCCCTGGCTGTCCCCTTGCTTGCTCCCCACCCTGTCAGGGTCGCTGGGACCCCCCGGCGACTCTCTTGCCCCCTCTGCAGCCACTGTGGCTTCTCAGCCAGACCTGACCTCTATTTCAGAGCTAGATGTGAACGGGGGGGGGGGGGGGCATGATCCTGCCCACCTGCTGTCCAGGACGCCAGCCCCCACCACGCCCATGGGAGGAATCCTAATACCCTGAAAGCTGCCAGGAAATAAAAGGCATATGTACATTTTTCAAAACAAGCTTATAAAATGCCTCAGGGGCTTTATTGTTTGATTTTTGGCAGAAGAATCAAAGCCAGGAACTGAGGCGACGCCCATCTGATCCACATTTGCAGGGCTGGGCGCTGCTCCGTGGCTCCTCATCCCTCCAAGGCCATGCATGGAACCTGTCCCCCTCCATCTACCCCCTAAAAGCCCTCACTGGCCAGCTGGCCAGGTGTGGGCTCCAGGGCCCATACACACCTGCCTCTGGAGCTTGCTGGGATGTTCCGCACTTGCCTGGCCACATCCACCTCGGAAATGCCACCAGCGCCTCCCCCACCGGCAGCCTTGGTGCTCACAAAGCCACTGCAGCTTCCTGTTGCCTGTGGCCTGGGGCCTCCCGAAGGAGCAGGGCAGCTGAACGCCCCCCACCCCCACCCCTGCCTGCTCAGAGAAGAGAGGACACTCCGCCCTGCGAGGCCCAAGAGGCCAGCTGGCCAACCACAGCCTGCAAAGGGAGGGCTGCCCAGGGACTCACAGGCCCTATCCACTGCACGGACTCTAGGCAGCTGCTTGAAGAGCCCACTCTGGCTGTGTCATCCAGGCAGCAGCCTTGTTCTCAGCACAGGTGCTTAGCCATATGGAGGAGACAGGGAGTTGGCCACAGGGAGAGCATTGCTGAACGCAGCACCCCCAGCCTGCAGGTCCCTGAGGAACACAATCCTTCCTCCCTGAAGCAGTGGGTGGGGGTTCCTTGGCGGCTTGTGTTTCTGTGAGTGTCCCATGGCACTGGTGCGGGTCCTGGTCCCCAATGAATACCCAGGTGCTGATCGGGTTTGTGAGGTGCCTCTGGGGGTCAGGGCTGGGTGTTAAACACACAACTCCTCTCACAATGCCTGGCACATTGCATGCCACCTCTCCACATCCAACAGGGGACGTGGTCTCACGGTGTCCCCTGATTTTTGGGGTCTGGATTGTGTTGTGTGTTTTACAGGGTTCTGGGAGCAAATACAAATCAGTGAGCTGCTGTTCCTGGGACAGTGACATGTCAGGGCTGGGTGGGGGCGCTGCTCCAAGGACCCAGCCCTGCTGCCCTGCTGTCTCATCTGGAGACGTTGGGAGGCTCTTGCCCAGGTGGGGAACCTCCAGCTGGGTACCTGGGCCTCACTGCCCATTCTGCTGCGGTCCCAGCACTGGGCATTCCTGGCAAGGAAACAAGGCTGGCTTGTTCTGCCCCCTTCCCAGACCCCTAGGCTCCTGGCCCAGCCGGCCCCTGCCAGGGAGAGGGCAGCAGCAGTCAGGTGGGGCAGAGAAGAGGACTGGATCCATGTGGGCCAGAGGCTTGGTACACACCACCCAGGGTGAGCAGGCAGACAGGAAAGCAGGGGGCGGGGTGGGGCATTAAGGCAGGGCGTGGGGATGCAGGGGTGTTGGCGCAGGGAGCCCTGCCCTGAAGGTGGCTGCATTTCCCCAGGGACCTCATGGCAGGGGCCCTGCCAAACATGGCCGTGGCTTCTTCCCTAAGACATGCAGATGAGGGTTCTGCACTAAATGTACAGGGAGCAAGCAAGTGTCGGGCAGACCCCAGGGTCTCCAGCAGCCCACCCTATCGGCCCTGTGCTGCCCCCTGCAAGATAGACCCTGCTCTGTGACCTCTCCTAGCCTCCCACTAAGCCACCATCACACTGTCCGAGGAGGCAGTGCATTTAGGTGACCTTCAGCATTTCCAGTGAAGTCTGGAAACTGACTGTAGAGTCTCACACCTCTTTTGTTAGACTCTCGTGCGCTTGACTTTTATGCTATGTAAATAGTGTCCTTTCTTTGATCTTACTTTCTGTGTGTTGCCTGTGTGTGGTAGCATTACAGTAGACTTTCTGCATTTCTTCATTTTATGTCTAATAACCAAACGAAAGCCTTGCTTGGTTCTGACTCAGTATCCATCCGCAGATTCTCCTGCGTTTCTGCGTCCCCATCTACACGTGTGCAACTCTGGACGGCTGTGCTCCTTCCTTCCCATCCTTTGATTTTTGGCTCATGCCTGGGGGAGGAGACCTTCCACCTCATCAGATTAAGACTGTTCCTTCCATCCCCAGTACTCAGACCTCTGTCACCTACGGGTGCTGTATTAAACGCCCTCTGTGTGCACTGAAATGATTCCCTGATCTCCCTCAGGCCATTAAATGAGCAATTTAAGTTCACAAGCGGAATTCACGACAGAGGAGCTGGTTTTCCAATGTAACACGTAGCTTGTGTTCCTGCCACAGCCCTGCCTGGTCGTGGGAATGATTCATCCTGCATTCAGGCCACAGGGTGCAGCTGGCAACGACTCCTGTGTGGTGCTGGCAGCTGGACAGGAGTGAGGTGGGCATTGCCATCTCAGGGCTGGTAAGGCTTGAGCGTGAACCATTCCATCTGGAAGTTTGTGAACCCTGGATTCTTTCTCAAACATTAAGTAGGACTCACAGCACTGTCGTGTGACTCGAGCTTTCTTGGTGGAAAAGTTTTGAGAATTTATGCAACTTCTTGAATGATTCTATAAAAATTATATAATGCGATTATATAAAATTATATATTAATTATATAAAATTAATGATTATAAATAATGATCATATAAAAATTAGGTTTTCTCTTTTATTGGTATGCTTCAGGTATATATCACAATAGCATTCATCATAGGGAAGTTCTACCTGTACATGATATATCTTGATTCTTCTGGTTTTTTCCCATTCCCCTCCCTTCAACCTCTCTTCCCCCTCCTTATTGATAAAGGCTTTGTTTCCATTTTTTCCTTCTATTCTCTTTTTTCTTGTCCCTTCTTTCCTATCCGCTACCCACTCCTTAGTTCTCTTCCCATCTGAATATTTCCTTCCTATTTCACAGTGTCTATTGTATATTTTATTCTTTACCCTTCCAATTTTCTCTCACCACAAAAACCATATAATATTTGAACGTGTGTCAAATTTATTTCACTTAAGAGTGTAGCCTCGGGGCTTGGGATTTAGCTCAGCGGCATAAGTGCCTGTCTTGCAAGCACGCAGTCATGAGTTTGATCCCTGGTACCAATTAAAAAAAAAAAAAGAGTGTAGCCTCGCTTAGGATATAGCTCAGGGACACAGCACCTGCCTGGAAAGCATGAGGTCATAAGTTTGATTCCTGGTACCAAAAAAAAAAATACAGTCTCACAGTGTGTCTTTTTACTTAGAAATGTCTCAAGTTTATCCTTATTTATGGCAGAGTAGTACTCCATTGTATTTTTAAAACCTACTTCTTCTTTATCCATTCATAAACTGCACTACATATATTGCTATGTTATGATGCTTTTCTTTTGGGGAGATACCAAGAAGAGTAATAGCTGGGTAACATGGATCCTCTAGTTTTAGTTTTTTGAGGAATCATCACACTGATTTCCACAGCGGTTGCACCAGTCTTACACTACCACCAACAGTGGAGGTTTTCTTTTCCCCCCACAGCCCTACCAGTATGATAAGTGGTTGGTTTCTTAGTAATAGCCATTCTTTCTAGGATGAGGTAGAATCTCAACATGGTTTTAATTTGCATCTCTTGAATGACCAGTGATGTTGAATATTTTCTAATTCTTTATCTGAAAGGTGTCTATTCATTTCAGATGTCCATTTTCGTATCGGGTCTTTAAATTTGGGAGATCTAGTGTTTTTTTTTTTTTTTTAGTTCTTTATATAGTCTAAGTATTAGTCCTTTGAGGAACAGCTGCCAAATTTGTTTTCCCATGTTCACCACTCCGTTGGTGGTTTCTCTTGCTGCACAAAACCCTTTAAATAAGATGAGATCCCATTGTTGATTCTTTGGGATATTTCCTGTGCAATCAGGGTTTTGTTCCTAAAGTCTTTGCCTGCACCTATGTCTTCAAGAGTTCTACCTATTCTCTCTTTCAGCGGATTTAGTGTTTCTGTTTTAGTATTTATATCTTTGTTCCATTATGATTTTAGCTTAGTGCGTACTAAAAGATAATCTTTGGCATGTGGAAAACCAATTTTTCTAGCACCATTTATTACAAGGCTGTCTTTCTTCCAGTGAAGGCATCCTTTGTCAAAGATAAGGTGGTTGAGTATGCCTGGAGTTGTTTCCACATCTTCCAATCTGTTCCATTGATCCTCTGGTCTGTGTTGGTTCATCTGTTTGTTTTGCCAGTACCATGCTTTTTTTTTTAATCACTGTAGTTTTGTAGTATAATTTCAAGTCAAGGATTATGATGCCCCATGCTTTGCCTTGTTGCCCAGAATTTTTGCTATTACAGGTCTCTTCTGATTCCAAATAAATTTAAGAGTTGTTTTCTCTAATTCTGTGATGTATGCTATTAGTATTTTGATCAAGATTGCATTAAATTAACAGTTTTGGGATTAGAGCCATTTTCCCTATTGGTTCTTCTTACTCAAGAGCAAGGGATATCTTTCCATGTGCAGATCTCCTGGATCTCCTTTTAGAGGACTGTAGTTTTCAATGTACTTCCTTCGTTAGATTGATTCCTAAGTATTTCAAGTTTGGGGGGTGCTATTGTGAAAGGTGTAGTTTCCCTAATTTTTCTGTCAGTGATTTTGTTATTTGTGCACAGGAAGACCACTGATTTTTGAGTGTTGACTTTGCATCCAGATACTCTACTGAATTTGGTTATTAAATCTAGAAGTCTTTTGATGGAGTTTTTGGGGGACTTCTATGTAGAGTATCATATCATCAGCAAACAATGATAATTTAACTTCTTCCTTTCCTATCTTTATTGCTTTTATTTCTTTCTTTTGGCTAACTTCTCTGGCTAATGTATCCAGAACTATATTGAATAGGAGTGGTGATAGTTGACATCCTTGCCTCTTTTCTGGTTTTAGAGTGAAAGCTTTTGGTTTTTGATCATTTAGTGTGATGCTGGTTCTTGGTTTGTCATAGATGGTTTTTATCAGATTGAGATAAAAACTGTGTATTCCAATTTTCTGTAAGGTTTCTTTTTATCATGAATGGGTGTTGGACTTTGTCAAATGCTTTTTCTGTGCCTATTGAGATGCTCATATGGTTTGTGTCTTTAGCTCTGTTAATATGATGAATTATGTTTATTGATTTGCATATGTTGAGCCATCTCTGCATCCCTGGGGTGAATCCTACTTAGTCATTGTATATAATCTTTTTGATGATTTGCTGCATTGTTTGCCAGTATCTTATTGAGAACTTTTGTGTCTGTGTTCATTTTGGTATCAGGGTAATGCTTGCTTCCCTTGAACAATATGTTTTTCCTTAAGGTCTCTGTTTTATCTGATGGCAGTGCCACTATACCAGCTATCTTTTGACTAACACACAGGTTATCTTTAAAATGGAACATTTAATTCATTTTCACTGAATACATGACTATTATAGTTGTATTTCAGTTTACCATCTTCTCTTCACCGTTCATTCTGTCTTACATTTTCTTCTCTACTCTCACCATGCTTCAGGTTTTAAGCATCTCATCTTATCCCCCTACATGTGACTTCTGTTCCCTCAGTGATGCCCTGGACAGTGCTGCAGGCATCACTAACTCGTTAATGGTCATCGTTCTGTTATCCTTAACATTTCCCCGGAGGATGCAGTGGCCTGCGATGCTTTACCATGGGGCATCCTCTCTGTTTATCTGCTACTATTGTGCTGAATTGTAACTCTGTAGATTTTCAGTTCCATCAGGCATCATGGATCACTTCTTTAAATGGTCACTGTCCACTTAAATGGATGCTCAGGACTTCTTTGACATTCTTCCTGCAAGTCTGGCCTTACATTTCCCTGCAACTTGAAGGTGATCCACCAGAGCTTCTTTATGTGTGGGCCCATCACTTATCTGTTACATATCTGTTTATTATCATTAACTCGTTGGAATTACTTGCACCTTGGCTTCAGTAGTAGAGGATGCCCCGCTGGGTGCGAGGCTGACTGTGGGCTCTGCTCTCTGCAGCACTCTGGGGGTATGCTCCCCACTCTCCAGTCCCTTGATGGCAACCGCTCTGCTTTGTCCTCTGCAGTCATCTCCTTGGCCTTGGCTCTCTGCATCTCCAGATTTGCTGTATGTCACCCTTTGTCTGGCTGGTGTGTCCTTGGGACTGCTGAGTGTGTGGCCAAGATGTCACTTGTAGCTCTGGAGCTCTCAGCACCATTCTTGCTGCAACCCCCACCTCTGGTGTCCCCAGCAGTGCCCGTGATGTGGTGCCTTTTATGGTTTTCCTCTTGCATCCCCATCCTTTTGCCTTCATCCTGCATTCTGAGTGGTTCCTTCTGATCTGCCCTTTAGTTTCAGCTCACTCATTTCTCTATAATTCCATTAAGTCTGTTCTTAAGCCTATTCTTTTGCCTTAATTTCTGAGATTTGATTTACCCTATTTGTTTGAGTCTCTGAAATGTCTTAATTTATAATTACCATTCCTAATGTTTTTCACCCTGCCTGCCCCCACATTTGCCATCTTCTCTTGTTTCCAGAGTGTGAGGCAGCAGTACCGAACTTACACGTTGTGCACCCTCCCCACACCCCACAGGACAAAATGCCTCCTCTTCAAGACCGAAACTCTGTACCGTTCAGTGACCACTCCCTGCTGGCCCTTCCCTCCACCACCACCACCCCCACTGTAAACCATGACTCTCCTCCCTGCCTTTGTGACTTTGACATCTAGGGACCTTGTGTAAGCGGCGTTGTGCAGAGCTTGTCCTTCTGCCACTGGCATGCGACACTCATGATGTCTGAGGTTCCTCTATGCAATCACGATCATTATCAGGATCATCAAGCCAGCAGCATCCCACCCAGTGCAGAGACTGCCTTCTGTTCCCACCTTTGTTCTTCACTGGGCTGTGCAGTCGTGTTCAGCCTTTAGCGGCTGTGAACAGAGAAGCTGTGAGCGTGGCTGACAACACAGTTCTCTCATGCAGGGATTCTGTCTGCACCTTGCTGAGGAGCCACTGTCTTCCCACGTGTCTGCACCATTTCACACCCTGCTCCCAACATTGCACAGGGCTCCTCGTCTCTCCTCTCCCCAGCTAGCAGAGGTGACACACTGTGACTGCGCTGAGGCTGTTTCTCACAGCCTTCTCAGGATGCAAGTCTCACTGGAGCTTTGGTTTTGCGCTTCCTACTGGGGAGGATGGTGAGATCTCATCCGGGGGTTACTAACACTTTTGAATTGGCTTGCTTGTCTTTTGTTGTTAAATTTTAAGATTTCTCTATGGGCTGAGTATGAATCCCTTATCAGATGTATATCAGATGTTTCCTCCCATTTCTGTGGGCTGACTTTTTAATTTGTTGTTAGAGTCTTGTGATATTTTCTTTTGTTGCCAGTGACTGTGGTGTGATGTCCAAGAAGCCCCTGCCGAGCATTTGGGGCTCTGGTCTCCTGCAAGTCCGCTTTATCCATCGCGTAATGAGGGTTCCCCTTCACTCTTCCTGTGGGTGTCCATGCCATCTGGGAAAAGATGGTCCTCACCAAACAGAAAGCAGTCTGTGGGACCCGAGGCACCCCTGTGTCCTGTTCTCTGTTGGTGGCCTTAGGAACTGAATGACACAGCATAGTGTCACCCAAGGGAGGCCTGGCACCTTTGCCAAAGGCCCGGTTCCCATCCCCCCTCCCCGGCAGCAGATCCTCATAACCTGTAGTCTGGGCCTCTGGCCCAGTACCCCAGTGAGTTCAGGGTAGCTGTCTCAGTCACCTGAGATCCTAAAACAAAGTGCTTCATACTGGGCAGCTTATGAACAACAGGGGTTTGTTTCTCACAGTTCTGGAGACGGGAAGCCAAGAGCAAGGGCCTGTCAGATTCCATGACCAGGAAGGCCTGCTTCTCGGTTCCACCCTCAAGAGCTAATCACTGTCTAACACCACCTGGGGGCTGACACAGTGGTTCAGCCTGTGGCAGCTGGCATCACATGCAGGAAAAGCAGGCCTGGCTGTGCTCCGGGAAACTCATCCCTAGGTGGCAGAGCTGGGCCTGGCAGAGCCGCCTGTTGCCCAGCCCCACCCTTGGCTTCCCACCCGCAGGTGAATAATAACGGAATCGTCTCCTTCCTGAAGGAGGTCTCTCAGTTCACACCCGTCGCCTTCCCCATCGCCCAGGACCGCTGCGTGGTGGCGGCCTTCTGGGCAGATGTGGACAACCGCCGCGCAGGTGACGTGTACTACCGAGAAGCTACCGATGCGGCCACGCTGCACAGAGCCACCGCAGACATCAGGCAATACTTCCCCGAGCTTGCGAACTTCTCGGCCACTTGGGTTTTCATCGCCACGTGGTACCGAGTGACCTTCTTTGGAGGCAGCTCCTCCTCCCCTGTGAGTGTGGTGTGCATCTTGGCTAGGACCCTCAGCTTCCGTCCCCAGGGGCAGACAGCCTTGGCCCCACCTCCGTCACTTGGCTGAGGCCATGGAGCTGGCAAGCGGGTGGGGCCTCATACTCCCCAGGCCTTGGCAGAACCCCATGTACCCCCTGGGGAGAAGGACATCAGAGGCCCAGGGTGGCGTGGTGCTGCAAGGCTTCCACTGCTTCCAATGCCTTCTCTCAGCTAATGCCAGGCAGCAGGTGCACTGGCTCAGAAGCCAGAGGCTGCCTAACTTAGGGGCACAGGGCTGACTCGATGCCAGGCCTGTACCTGATGCTGGGTTGCACCCACCAAAGCTGGAACCAGCTCCCAAGGTGCAGGACAGGATTCAGGCACCCATTTGGGGGCTCTGCTCACTCAGTGGACACCTCCTAAGGCCCCTCTGTGCCAGGAAGTGTTCTGAGCACTGGGGACAACGCCGGTCAGAGCAAATAGGCAGAGGCCAGCCTCAGGACACTCACTGGTAAGGGGGTAGACACAGCCATGTAATGGGTGGCACATCTGTGCCCAGGCCTGGACTCGCCAGGCAGTGCATACAGGAGCAAGTACACAGACAGAAATAGATGGGTGCTCTTCATGAACTGACCCAGACCCCTTACAACTGGGACTCCGCAGCTCCTCAGCCCTGGGCCCAACCTCAGTCCTTACTACCAATCACACCAAGCTCTGCATGGTGGGCAGAGCTTCAGCGCTCAGCTTTGGCTTCCTGCAGCAGAGCACCTTGCTTGCCTGCCTACTGTGAGGCCCCTGCTCTCCAGTACCTGCTCAGGAGCCTAGTGCCAGATGGCGTCCGGGGCTGTCTCATCCAGGCCCCTGTGTAGACAAGCTGCACAGTGCAGAGGGGGCACTGCATGACCAGAGTGCCTTTATACATGGTGGTGTTCTGACAGGGTCCCCAGAGGTGGCCTGCGCTATGTGGCCATGTACTCAGGGAGCAGAAGCCCTGTCCAGAAGGTTCCCGCTCTGACCTCCTTCTGGTACCCAGCTCAGCTGTCCTCTTCATTCCTTACCAACCATACAGACAGTAAAATGGAAAGTTAGCCTGCCCGCCTACTTGTACATATTGGCTTCTATTTTCTTCTAGGACCTCTAGAATTCCACAGAAATCATAACTTTTTATTTAGGTTTTTTGAGACAGACTCTGTGTAGCCCAGACTGGCCTTAGCCTCACAGCGATCCTCCTGCCTCAGCCTCCCAAGTGCTAGGATTACAGGAATATTCCACCATGCCTGGCTAAGCCTATTAAAACTTACTTTTCCTTGGTTCCTTTTCATCTTTTTCTTTTTTCTTTTAGTGTTTTTGCTCACTGCACACAAGAGATTTACCAGATTTGGTAGTGTGTTAACCCTCTGTGTGCCTCTGTCCCTGGTGGGAACCTGAGTCCCTTGGGGGTAGGGACTGTGCCCCCATCTTGTCCTTACCTCTTACCCAGTGTGCTTCACTCAGCTGTCCCAGGCCCAGCCTGGGAGGGGAGTAGGGTGGGATCCAGTAGGCCATCAAGGTCCTACCTGGCTGACTGTCTGGGGGGAGACAGATGCGGGTGCCAGGCATGCAGGGTAGCCTCACCAGCCCTTTCTCCCTGGCAGGTCAACACCTTCCAGATCATTCTTATCACTGATGGCAAGGTCTCCTTCACCATCTTCAACTATGAGTCCATCACCTGGACCACGGGCACGCATGCCAGCAGCGGGGGTGATGCCACTGGCCTGGGGGGCATCGCAGCCCAGGTAGGCTGCTGGAGTTCTGCCAGCCCATCATGAGCTGGGGGGACAACACAGGCAGGGCCCAGCCCTATGTGGAGGACAGGATGAGATGCTCTCAGGTTTTCCATGCCCTGGAGCAGGCCTAACAGCAGCTCTCTGCTGACCTGATCCCCTGCCCAGGCCCCAGGCTGATGACAGCTGCAGACTGCTGGAAGCTCTCGCTTCCTCTTGCCCTGCCACTTTCCCCGGGCTGCTCCTACCTCTGGGCCTGAGGGAGGCCCAGACCTGGTTAGGTCCTGGCTGGGGTACCCCAAATATGTAGGGCCCCACTGACAAGGCCATCTCCTGTATCATCCTTGACCCATCTGGGGACCCAAGATTCTCAGGACAGTGAGGAGACCCCCACACTTCCTTCCCCATCCCAGGCAGGCTTCAATGCGGGTGATGGGCGACGCTACTTCAACATCCCAGGCTCACGCACAGCAGACATGGCCGAGGTGGAGGCCACCACCAATGTGGGCGTGCCCGGGCGCTGGGCGTTCAGAATCGATGATGCCCAGGTGCGCGTGGGGGGCTGCGGCCATACAAGTAAGAGGATGGGTATGAGGCTCCGCGTGGAGGGCGAGATAGGGCGGGAGGAGGGTGGAAGCCAGGCCGAACCTGGGGAGTCATGCTGGCCCCTGATCTGTCCCCTCAGAGAGACCCACAAACCTCTTCTGGGGCTCAGGGGACACCGTGGGCCAGGAAACTTTTCTGTGTGGAGCTCTGGGTGCTCCAGGGAGGGTGGAGCAGCTCCCCCTCTGCTCATCTCCAGGTTGACCTCTGGGTCTCCCAGCAGTGAGCAGGTGGTGAAATGGGACCCCAGTGCTGAGCCAGGCCATCTTGGGGTGTCCAGGGGCCACCTGGCCTCTTGAGAGGGCTGCCAATTGCCAGCCTGACCTAGTCTGGGCCACAGGCAAACAGCACTGGGGGCTGTGGAGGAGGGAGACTTGCTGCAGTGCTGAAGCCTGTGCCTGCCACCACAGAGGGAGGGCTGGGGAGTCCCAAGCTGCCCATGCACTGGGCATGAGTCACCCTAAGCCTGAGTCTGAGTTTAGGGATCAGGGCTCAAAGGGCAGGGAGTGCCGTGCTGGGCACCTGAGAACGCAGAGCCATAGTCCCCTGCAGCCAGGCATCTGCTTGGCCTCCTGTGGTGAGTGATGGCAGCCAGGGCTACTCTGCAAGGGTTGGGGGATCAGAGCCCCCCCCCACAGTGGCTGGAGTCTTGGGGTACATGATTGAGGGGCAGAGTGTGGCATGAGCAGACTATGTTCCCCAAATGAGCTGCAAGCTATGAACCTAGGGACCCCATCTCAAAGAGGAGGGCTTGATCCCAATGCCTAGGTCTCAAGGGTGAACAGAGGAGGCCCAGTTGAACACCCACCCACGTGGGGAGGGACTTCTGAAGTTACACAACCAGGGCCTCACCTGGAAGGAGAGTAAGGCGCCTGCCTGCAGTTGGGGCCCTGAGAACACTGGGCTCGTGCAGAGGCCCAGCCACCGGCCAGGGAGCAAGTGCAACACAGCTGAGGGAACAGGAAGGTGGCAGGGTGGAAGCTGTCCAGGGGACACTGCAACCTGACCTCAGGAGTATCCCGGGGCACTCCTAGGACCAGCCTTCCAAGTGCTTGGGACACAGCCCAGTGGCGCTTCCGAGCTGCCCCTTGGACAGCCTTGGGATGCCTGTCCTGCAGGATGCAGGGACCCCAGGAGGCCTCCCTGATGGCAGCCCTGCCATGAGAAATCCCAGCTTCAATAGCTGAGTGTCGGCCTCCCATTTCCCATACCAAAGGGGGTAGAGTGGCCGAGCAGGCTAAGCTTCTAGAAGTGTCCATGGCTGAGCTGGGAAGACTGGGCAGGAAAAGCAGGAGCTGGGATGTGATTCTGAGGTGTCTGCTCCACGAGTCTGAGCTTGGGACCCACCCTAGGTGGGCAGCATCCTCCAGCCACCCTAAGCTCTTCCCCCAAGCAGATCTAGTTGTGACACCATGACCATGGCCACCCCCAAGGGGAGCCACAAGTTGGTCCCTTGGGCCAGGGAGGGGAAAGAGATGCAGCTGCAGCAGTGGCTGTGCTGCCCCTGTCCTGGAGGTGGCACATGAGGCTCGGGCTCCTTCCTGTGCCCACAGCCTCCGTGTGCCTGGCCCTGCGCCCGTGCCTCAACGGCGGCAAGTGCATTGACGACTGTGTCACTGGCAACCCCTCCTACACCTGCTCCTGCCTTGCGGGCTTCACAGGGCGGAGGTGCCAACTGGGTGAGTTGCTGGCCTCGGCAGGGATAGGGAACCCACAGAGGGAAACCCTGGCCATACCAGGCTCAGGAGGAACTACGGGTGTAGATGGTGGCCTCGTGGCCCTGGTTGAAGAATGCCAGGCCCCATGATGTGCATCTACCCCTGAGGCAGCAAGCAGAAGGACAAATCCCGGTACCCTGGGCACCCAACTGTCCCCATGTCCTCCACTGAGGCCCTGGGCTGCCCATGTTTCAGACGTGAATGAATGCGCCTCTCATCCGTGTCAGAATGGTGGTACCTGCACTCACAGTGTCAACAGCTTCAGCTGCCAGTGCCCAGCCGGCTTCCGGGGCCCCACCTGTGAGTCAGGTAAGAGGACTCTGACAACCCCATGGCACTGCAACTGTAGACACAGATGGGGAAGCCCAGAGAGCTCCGTGGGTCAGGCAAGAGGCGCCTGGGATGGTTCGATGGGAAGGTGGCAGCTGGCTCCTGAGATCAGAGGGGCAGCTGCAAGTGGACAGGCACCACCGTGTCTGGACACACTTCTGCCACTTTCTGCCCAACTGCTCCAGGGACAGGGCATCTGGTCCCATGCCTCACCCCCTCCCCAACCCCAGCCCTGCTGCACTTCTGAACTACTGCTCGTCCTGAACCTTCAGAACCCAGCTTCTCGAAGCAGCTGTTGTGAGACTGTGTCCATTTACTCACCCTTCGGGCCCCCACCCTCACCTTACCCACCTGGTGAAGAAAGGTGGCTCCACCCCGTCCCATGGCCTTGCCAAATGGCACTGATCAGGGACTGGACCAAGGGAGCCTCTCAGTGTCCCTGTGACTGCCTCTCCCCCAATTCAGCCAGACATGCATCTGCAAGCACTCTGACCAGCACGGAGCAATCATTGCACTGCAGATGTGTACAGGGATAGACTGTCGATTAAGGGCATTCAAACAGCCGTGTCAGTGTCCCAGTCTAGAAAACCTGCTGGAGGCTCAGGACCACAGGAATCCAAGTCTTTAATATATTTTTATTGGAAAGAACTACAGCTGGATGACAGTAAAGGTCTGTGTAACACGCAGAGAAGCAATAAGATGAGTGTCTGCAGACACAGTAGAATGGGAATGTGGTTTCAGGGTGGACGGGGAACAGAATGTGCATCGAGCAGGATGGGCTTATTTGTGGTGTTTGAAAGTCACAGTGTTAGTTGCCTTGGTAACCCTCAGTCAGCCAGTGCAAGAAGGGACAGAGGGCGAATCCTATTCCTAAGAGAGTTCTCTAGGCAGAGGCCTGGCCCTGCTGGCCATCGGACCCCCTCCTTGAGCCTGTGAAGATGAAGCTCCCACAGTGTGACAGAGATGCCAAGGGCCCTCGGGTCCTTGCCCTGCCTCTCAGTGGTGCTTCGTGCTGTGCCTGCCAGGGTGGACACAGCTTGTGGGAGGGACCCCGAAGATGGCCATGGAGTGGGCAGGACCTGCATGTTGCTAGGGTTGCTCTGCCTTACAGAAGCTCCCCTGCCTGGAGCAAGGGCCTAGATCAATTCCCCAACTCAGGTCCACCCGACAGGCAAGCTCTGGGCTTCAGCCTCCCCAAACCTTTCCCTCCACTACCAGGTGGAATTAGACCCAATTCAGATGGAGCTTTGGATGGCCACTGCCTTGCCAGGCCCTTCCCAGTCTGCCAATCTAAAGACAGCCAGTCTCACCTGTGTAGGGAGCCAGCTATGCCCGGCGGCGGCGGGGAAGGGGAGGTTGCGTCGGGTGTACCCAAGGCTTCTGCCATTGAACAGTATGGCCAAGTGTCCAGCGCTCTGTCCACCACTCCTCACTTGCAGCCCAGTCCCTGTGTGATAACACAGAGTGTCAGAACGGCGGCCAGTGCCAGGATGAACGTGGCTCTGCAGTGTGTGTGTGCCAAGCCGGATACACAGGGGCCTCCTGCGAGACAAGTGAGTGGCTGCCTAGCAACCGGCGTGGGGTTGTGGGAGATTGGGGTCCGAGCCCCACTCACACCCAGCCCTGCCTCTGCTGCCCACAGACGTGGACGAGTGCAGCTCTGACCCATGCCTCAACGGAGGGGCCTGTGTGGACCTGGTGGGGAATTACAGCTGTGTGTGTGTGGAGCCCTTCACTGGACCCCGCTGTGAGACAGGTAGCACCACACAGCTCTGTCACATGTCACCATGTCAGCATGCGGCCCCCCTATAGCCTCACTCCCTTCCTCTCCAGTGCTCTGCTGGGACTCTGCCTGGCCTGCATCCCAGCCCCTCCCAGCTTCCCACCCTGCCATGTGTGGCGCCAGACCAGGCTCTCCCTGTCTGGACCTGAGTTTCCATCTGTGACCTGCAGGGAGAGGGGACAGAATGCCCTAGGCCCTCTTCAGCCCTGTGGCTGTAGACTTTTAGGGCCTCCCTACCCCTGTGCATGGGAAAGAGTGTGGGGGTCAGAAAGAAAGCTGCCTTTCACTGTGTGTGCAAAGCCCATCTCTGTCCTGCCCTGCTTTGCCATGTTTTAGATGCTGGTTAGGACTTCTTGATCAGTGAAAAGCCAGCTAGAGATTAGAAAGCACAGTGTGCCAAGCCCAGTAAAACCCCTGTAGTGTTTGGCTGCCATCAAGCCCAAGGGCCAGACCGTATCTGCAGCTCTGCAGCCACCTGAGCGGAGCTGCCTCAAGGCTGGAGGCCAACCCCTGAAATTCACTGCTAGCCTTAAACCAAACCCAGGAGGATGTTTCCAAGCCACAGGCCTGGCACCTGTGTGCCCTGCCCTTCCAGGTCAATCAGTGAGAGGGAGCTGTGCAGAGGGTGAGGCCCATCCTGCTGGGTTGTCACAGTGCCCTTCTCCCAGGAGTTGTTTCAAGGCCAATGTATTTCACCAAATACTGGTCAAAAACAGATAAGTGAGGGCTGGGGATTTAGCTCAGTGGCATAAGCACCTGCCTGGCAAGCTCGAGGTCTTGAGTTTGATCCCCAGTACCAAAAAAAAAAAAAAAAAAAAAAAAACAGATGAGTGCTTTCAAAAGATTTTTGCATAGAACTATGCAAGTGGAAGTGAATAACAACACCAGAACAAGCCAGGTACAGGGCTACTCCGAAGGCTGAGGCAGGAGAAGTTCCAGAGCAGCCAGGGCAGCATACGAAAACTCTCCAGAAACAAAAACAAAACCTCAAGCTGGTCATGGCACACACCTATTATCCCATCACCTCAGGAGACTGAGGCAGTAGGATTACAAGTTCAAGTCAAGCCAGAGCAACTGAGCAAAACTGTCTAAATGTAGTAAGTATAAGTCATATTCTCTGGGTTCAGTCCCCAGTTCCACAAAAACAAACAAAAGAAAGAGAGAAAGAGCGAGCAGTAGAGGAAAAAACCACATCACAAGCCTCTAAAACAGCTAGAATGCTCACTAGAAGCATGCACACCAGGAGATGCTGAAGCGACATCTTTTAAAGCACTGAGAAAACAAAAAGACCCAGTGTGCACCAGCACCCAGCAAAGCTGCTGTCTGAAGTTAGAGAAAAAGAGTTTTTCTCCCCAAAATCAAGAGCATTTGTCTACATTATTGTGTTGTAAAAAATGATAAAATTCTTTAGACAGAAGAAAAATGTTACAAAATGGATCCAGTCAATGAACCAAGTGTTCGAAATCACAAATATGGGTAAGAAACTTTTTCTTTAAAAAACTCTTTAAAGATAAATTTAAAATAATCTTAAAAATAAAGTGATAGCATATTTAGAAATAAAATACATATTTTTCTGTAAGGGGCCAGAGAAATACTTTGGGCCTTGCAAACCACACAGCTGCCCAGCTCTGCCACTGCAGCATGAAGCAGCCAGCTGCAGATGGTACACAGATGGAGGGTGTGGCAGAGTCTCAATAAAACTTTATTGTTTGTGATGGATGGCAGGCAAGATCCAGTCCATGGGCCATAGTTTATGAACCTCTGGCATGAAAGATAGAAAGATATAAAAGTATAACATTGTGAAGTCCTCATATAAAGCGGTATAAAAATTTATATCCAATAAGCCAACTGTCAAAGTAAAATGGAATCCTAAAACTATTTAATCCAGAGGCAATAAAACAAGACAAAAGCAACAAAGTAAGACAAATCGAAAGGAACAGCAAGACAATAGGTTCAGCTGTATTGTAGCTACATTAAAATGTAAACAGGTTAAGCACACCAGTCGAAAGGCAGAGGCTAAAGAGATCCACTCTACATGCAAAGATGCAGCTCACTCAAAAGCAACAGAGGTTGTGGTGAGACAGGAAGCACTGGATACAGCTGCAAGGCCTGGACAGAAGATGCAGGCTCAGGAAAGTAAATAGAAGCAGATGGAGAGAGGAAGATGCACCTTGAAGAACCACCAGGCTAGTGGTCGATTTATCTTCTTTTTTTTTTTTTTTTTTTTTTGGCTCTGGTATCCCTCGGCCTGGACTCAGAGCCACCAGAAACCAGAACTGACCCACAGCACAGACGAGCCCAGGAGAAGGTCCGAGCCAGGCTGGAGCAGCGGACAGGGAGGAGTGGGCACGGACCTTCCTCTGCAGGGGGAGGTGCTATGGTTTTGGGGGGGCAGGGCAAACTCCTGTGTTTTTCTGTACCACTTCCTGCTTGCACAGCCATGAATACAAGGAGCAAGTAGCTAGGTAAGGCGATTGAAGCCCAAGAAAATCAGAAAGGGGAGCCTCAGAGAGCTTCTGGAGATGTAGAGGGGGTGGTCTTGGGAGAACAGCTCTGGAAAGTTAGTTGTGAGCTCTCAAACTGACCCAGCTGGGCATGTGAATCTGACCCAGGATTTTAAAGACACTATCATTTGTAACAGCTCCCAAAGGTGAATGATCTAGACATGAATTTAATAAAATGTGCAGAATTTACATGCTGAAAACTAGAAAATACTAATGAAGAAATCAGACATCTATGTAAATGGACAGACCTACCATATTTGTGGAAAAGACGACTCAACATATTAAATATGTCAGTGCTTCCTAAGCTGATTAATGAATTTAAAGTGGTTCCAATCAAAATATCAGCAGGACTTTCTGTGAAGATATGGACAAATTGATTCTAAAATTTATAAAGGAAAAGGACTTTGAAAAGCCAAAACAATTTTGAAAAAGAATCAATGTTAAGAAATTGCTCTGCTGAGTATTAAGATTTGCTATAATGCTCCAACAATGGAGACCATGTGTTATTGCCAAAGGGTCTACTTCATAGATCAATGGGGCAGGAGAGAATCTGAAATTAGACTACATATTGCTTTGTATTGACTGGATCTCAGGGACATTGCACTATTTGAAAGAAGTCGATCTCCAAAGATTATATTCCACATGTTGTTACTTGACCTTCCATTGCTGAGACAGAATATCTGAGGTCAGCTTAAAAGAAGCTACAAGCTTGAGATCAGCTATAAGGAAGAAGGGTTTATTTTGGTTCACAATTTCAGAGGTCTCAGTCCATGGTCATTTGGCCCTGCGGTCTTTGGGCCCAAATGTGGTGGAAGAAAGCTCCTCACCTTCTGGAAGCCAGGAAGCAAAGAGAAAGAGCAAGGAAGGGGCCACATCCTGTGTATCCTTAGCATGCAGTCCCAATGACTAACTCCTCCCACTGGGCCCCTCTCCTAAGTTTCCAGCACCTCCAACACCATCAGTTAAGGACCAGGCTTTCAGACAGGAGCCTTTAGGAGACACATGAGATCATCACATGAGGACTCTAGTGCAAGAAACACTGGCAGGAGGGAAGAGGGACCTTTCATATGTCAAGAGGTCATTGCTTCAGGACGCTGATGTATGCTCACGCCTCCTGATGCCTACTCACATCGTTACAGTTCATGAGGAAAATGTTGGCAGGCCGCAAGGAGGAACAGGTACACCTATACTTAAGGTGGAGACTGCAGTAATTCATAGAACACAAACAGAAAACAAATAAGGCTTACACATAAACTCATCCTAACAGACATTTAAAGAGTGTTAAACATTCAAGTGTTCATCACAATGATGGACTGTACTGTACACCATGAAACAAGGCAGCACTGGGAAATGAGGCAGGAGAATCTCAAGTTGGAGCTCAGTCTGGACAACTTAGATCCTGTCTCAAACCATTACGGGCTAGAGCTCATGTGAAGGCCTTGGGTTCAATCCCAAGTAGCACATCAATCAGTAGGCTCAGTAACTGAGACTGTGTTTTGACCACAGCGAAGTAAAGTAGCCATCAGTAGAAAGGTATCTGGAACCCCTTGAGTGCCTTGCCAGCAGGGATATCTGAGGCCCCATTTCGGTGGGTTTAGGATTGTTGGCTCCTTCCTAGAAGCTGAGCTTCAGGGGTGGAGTGGCTACAAGTCTGTTTCCGGGAGAACCTCTGGCCTGACCCCCGCTCAGCAATGAAAACTCAGGTGGACACACACCAGGTGTGGGAACTGGGCAGCTCCTTCTCCCGCTCAGGTTTGAGTTCTCCCTCCTGCCACCCCCATGTCCCTTGGTGACCATTGCCTTCCTTGCAGGAAGCCACCCAGTGCCTGATGCTTGCTTCTCAGCGCCTTGCCAGAATGGAGGCACCTGTGTGGATGCGGGTCCGGGCCACGTGTGCGAGTGCCCTGAAGGCTTCATGGGCCTGGACTGCAGAGAGAGTGCGTCGGGACTGCCAGGCAGCGTCCCAGGGTGGGGCAGGAGACCCAGGGCCCGTGTGTGGCTGCAGAACCAGGGAGGGTCCTCCCGTGGGTTGTACATGCAGGAAACCCACCAGAGAAAGCCTTCAGTGCTATGTGTGCGCTGTTGCTTTTATGGCAGGGGTAGTGGCTGGGATCAAGCAGGGTTGAAAAAGGCCCCTCTTCCTTTACCCCCACATGGAGAACATCTTTTCCACGGCAGGAACCCACAATGACTGTGAGTGCCGTAACGGAGGCAGATGCCTGGGCTCCAACACTACTCTCTGCCAGTGCCCCCCAGGCTTCTTTGGGCTCCTCTGTGAATTTGGTAGGTGCCCGAGGCTGGGGGAGAGTGCCCTGCTTTGCTGTCCTCGAGCATCCCCATAATCAGAGTATGAATAGTTCAAACTCCTACGGGGTGGGTGGCCCCAGGAGCACCCCATGAGTCACCCTGGTGGGAGCACTGGGCCTCATCCAGAATACAAGATCACCAGGAAGAGGAGCAAAAAACAAGGGAGGGCTTCCTCCTCTCCTGCAGAGGTGACAGCCACACCTTGCAACATGAACACCCAGTGCCCGGATGGGGGCTACTGCATGGAATACGGTGGAAGCTACCTGTGTGTCTGCCACACGGATCACAACATCAGCCACTGTGAGTGGCCGGGGACCCCCGTGGAGACCAGGAAGCAGGCATCCTGGTGACTCCAGAGAACCTACAGGTGGGAGGGATATCAGGGTCTGAGGTGGGACGGCACTTTGACCAGGCCACCAGCACCATGCACCCTCTTCCCTCAGCCCAAGCTGTTAAATAGTGCACACATAATCACGTGTAATTACTTCTGCTACTGCGTATTTATTAGTGTAAAGATGATCACACATGTGATGTGTAATTATATAGAACAATGCTGACAGCTGTAAGACATTTATGTGTCACAGATCAGGAAATTCTGCTAAAACAGGAGAAAGATACTCCAAGGAGGGACCTCAGCGCCCTCGTCAGCAATCAGGAAGCCCTGGGAGAGTATTTTAAGGGGTGCATTCCAGACAGACTGGGTGACCCCCAGGCATGTGCTCCAGAACTACCCTCTGCCCCCACAGCCCTGCCATCTCCCTGCGACTCGGACCCTTGCTTCAACGGAGGCTCCTGTGACGCCCACGATGACTCCTACACGTGCGAGTGCCCGCGTGGGTTCCACGGCAGGCACTGCGAGAAAGGTGCGTGGGAAAGGAGTGCTGGCGGAGCTGGGTGCCCAGAATCTAGAACTGCAAGGGGTACAGATATGGGGCAGGGAGCTCCTGTGGGGTGGGGCCGAGGAGGGGTGCCATGTTGGGGTGCACAGGTGGCCTGGGGCTCCTGTGGGAGTGGTGTGTGTGCAGGGGACCGGGAGGGGGGCTCCTGTGGGTTTGGGCGGGTGGCAGTGGGGGGAGGCTCTTGAGCCGAGGGGTGGGGCCCGGCGTCAGCACCCTGGACAGCGCCAGCTCGCATTTCTTCATTCCACTGCTCACCATGCTGTAGTGCACCATGCAGTAAGTACTGGGGAAGCGCCCCACTGACATGCCAGCTGTTGTCATCCCTTATTCTGATCTCCATTTCTTACAACAGCATTCATTTGGGGGGTCAGCATTTTCCCAGATTTTAGAATCATGGTATGGAATTTTTAAAACGGAAGAAAAAAATTTAACCCCATAGGATTTGGTTAAATCTGATTCAAGGTGGAGAATGCACATTTTACAACAGTTGGCCACTCAGGCTAGATTCTTCTGCGAATGCATGGTGACATACTGTCCTGGCCCAGGCCAGTTTCCAGACTGCACAAGATGCGCTCAGCAGACTGAGGCCTGTGCTCCTTCTCAGGCCCTCAGCCCTGGCTTGCCTGGGAAGTCAGAACTTCTGGGGCTTCAAATACGAACCTGCCCACAGCACCTGTCCTCCTCCCAGACAAGGGCTGACAGTGGCTTCTGAAACCCTGTGGCTCCCCCTGCCCCAGGATAGGAGTCCCAAAGGTTCTTGAAGCACAGAGCCACAGTGTAGCCACCAGTGTGGCCACCTCTGAGCCCAAAGGGGGACACAGAGGGGTACCAGGAGGCTGCTCTCAGGGTGGGGCCATTGGAGCTTGGACACATGAGGAAGTGGAAGTCAAGGGGGTAAGCATGGTGGGGCAGGCCCTTCTGCTGTACATGTGCATGCCCAGTTGAGGAGGGCTTGCCCAGAACTGAGTGGGGGTCTACAGACTGGAAGCCCCACCATAGGCATCTTCTGTGGAGGCCCCTGCTGCACTGGGCCGTGGGCTCAGTAAAAACAGGCCTGTCCTGCCAGGCCCACCTAGTGCAGGGGTCTGAGCTGACACATGCAGGCAAATGTAGCCTCAGCCCCCAGAAGGCTGGCCAGCACTCACTCGCACCTTTCTATTCTTCCACGCAGCCCGGCCACACCTATGCAGCTCGGGGCCCTGCCGGAATGGGGGCACGTGCAAGGAGGCAGGTGGCGAGTACCACTGCAGCTGCCCCTACCGCTTCACCGGGAAGCACTGTGAGATTGGTGCGGCCCCAGGGTAGAGTGGGGAGGACTGGCAAGGCCTGAGCGTGGGCTGAGCCAGCTGGGCAGTGCAGGGGAGGGTGAGCCCTAACCTTCAGCCTGGCCACCATGCCCCTGCTGCTCAGGAACATGCTCATGCAGGCCCCAGCTTGAGGCAATGGGGAATCGAGGAGGGTCAGCAGACTGCAGCACTTGAACCTGCCGGGTCTCTTTTGCTTCTAGGGAAGCCAGACTCATGTGCCTCAGGCCCCTGTCACAACGGGGGCACTTGCTTCCATTACATCGGCAAATACAAGTGTGACTGTCCCCCAGGCTTCTCTGGGCGGCACTGTGAGATAGGTAGGCTCCGGGCACTGGGGACATGTGAGACCAGAGCGCTTGTGCAGAGCTAGCCCAGGCCTGTAGGGGGAGGGGGCAGGACACCCCACAGTGACAGGGACCCTCTTGCATTCCTGCAGTTCCATCCCCTTGCTTCCGGAGTCCGTGTTTGAATGGGGGCACCTGTGAGGACCTGGGCACAGATTTCTCCTGTCATTGCCAAGTAGGGTACACAGGACGCTGGTGCCAGGCAGGTGAGAGACCTGAAGGGTGGGCTGGAGGCACCAATTTTCCTTCTGATTCCCTAAGGGCAGGGCAGGGCAGGGAAGGGGGTGAATAAAGGAAGACTCAGAAGTGCCCACTTCCCTGAAGTCCTTACCCCACATGGGCAGTAGCAGGATCTGGGCTCTCTCTGCCCCTGCAACCAGGTCAGGTAGAGGAATGGGCAGAGCTTGGCCAGGGCCCACAGCTCAGAGAAGCTTCTGTCCACTTCCAGAGGTGGACTGTGGCCAGCCTGAGGAGGTGGAACATGCATCCATGCGCTTCAATGGGACTCATGTGGGCTCTGTGGCCCTGTACATGTGTGATCATGGCTACAGCCTAAATGCCCCCCACCACTTCCGTGTCTGCCAACCACAGGGTGTCTGGAGCCAGCCTCCTCAGTGTCTCGGTGATTCTTTGGGCCCTCAGGGGTGGGATGGGTGGGGCCAGCATGCACCTGTGTCACCCAGCCACACTGAGAAGCAGAGGGCTGCAGAGCCTGTGGTGACATGGTGACCAGGCCAGCTTGGTTGTGGACCATTCTCATTAGGACCTCCCTGGCCTGTGGAGCTGGAATCTGCACTTTGTCAGGATGCCCACAGCAACACTGGAGGAGCCCCACTCTGGAGAGACTCCCAGGACCCACCAGAGCTGGGGTGCATGTCTGGCCCAGCACCCTGGAGATGAGGCCCTGAACTCAAGAGCAGGCACATTACAGTGAGCCAAAGCAGTGCCACACTTTGCATAGGTGATTTATAAAATTTAAAAACTAATTTTAAAAAGGCAAAGGTGTGGCACTTACAGAAGCTGGTGTTGTGGATGGGCAGAGCCACGAGCAGCTGAGCACCTAATATTCAGGCTCCAAGGTTGGGGGAGCCTGACCCTGAGGCTCACAGGTCACTACCGCTGATTAACCTTCCGGGCAGTGAGGTCAGACATCTGAACTCAGGAGCACGAGTCTTCTTTAAAAGAAATTCATGGTGAGTCTTTAAAAACTACCAGTTAGACCCCAAATGTTTTCCCACAGCTATCAGGGACAGAAACGCAAGATCAGACTGAGAGGATTCCTGCCGAACCCTCAGGCCCTCCCACCTGACAGTGTGATATGAAATTGCAGTCTTCTGAGAAGTAGGACGTGCTCATGAGTGCCCAGGGCCCTTCACAGACACAGGCTGATACCTGGGACCACATCCCCACTCCCCTCCAAGAGTGTCCAGCCCTAGACGTGGCTTTCCAGAGGACCACAGGGATGGCATGGACTTAGACTCCTCAGACCCTAGTAACCACCATGCAGCTTTATCCTTGGGTGTCTCCTCTCTTCCAGAAGTGGACAAGTGCCAGTCTCAGCCCTGCCTGAATGGGGGCTCCTGCCAGAGTCACACCACTGGGTATCAGTGTCTCTGCAGTGCAGGGTACGAGGGAGCCCACTGCGAGCTGGGTAAGCGGAAGAGAGCTGGCCCATGGGGTGGCAGCTGAAGACATGGGCCCCTGGCCGTGGCCACCTTGCTAGCCACTCTTCACCCCCAAACAGCACTGTCTATTCCCTCAGGCCGCTGCCAGCTTTGCTGTCTGGGACAGAAATTTACAAATATCTCTACCTCCTCCTGCCATGGAGATTTAGCCCAGCTGACAAACGCTGGCCAGGGAGGTGGGCAGGTCTCAGGCCCTGACAGCTGGAGTGCTGTCTGCCAGTGGAGCTGGGAGGCCTGCAGGTGTATGGCGGCTGGACAGGCCCCTGTGCCCTGAGTCAGAAGCTGTCCCGGGAGGAAGGCCTGGAACTGTGTCCAGGAGAGCCTGGGCATAGGGCTGAGCTGGCAGACAGTGCAGGGGGTGCTACCACAGCGACTCAGGTGGGGCTGGTAGAGGGGAAGACTGAGGTCCAGCATACCAGCCCCAGGACTCTGGGATGTGCAGGGGGCTCAGAGTCTAGTCAGTGAGGTGCCTTGTTGTACAGAGACAGATGGGTGCCGGGCACAGCCTTGCAAAAACAGGGGCTCCTGCATGGACCTCCCAGGGGCTTTCATCTGCCAGTGCCCCATGGGCTTCGTTGGAGTCCACTGTGAGACAGGTAGGGCGCCACTCAGTGTGTCCCAATGCACAGAGCCCAATCATGGGCAGACAGGCCACCCAGAAAGAGGGACACCCAGGATCAAGGCTGCCTCAGGAGGAGGGAAGCTGCCCACCCGCTCCAGCTTCTGTTCCTCGCTGTGCCATCCCTTCTTTTGTCCTGCCTCCCTCTCCTAGCATCCCCTCCCAGCTCAGGCCACCTCTGGCTATTTTCCAGAGCTAGATGCCTGTGATTCCAGCCCCTGCCTGCATGGAGGCCGCTGTGAGAATGGTGGCGGGGCCTACTTGTGTGTCTGCCCAGAGGGCTTCTTCGGCTATCACTGCGAGACAGGTAGAGGCAGTGGGCCTTCCCCAAAGGCTGCTCATTGAGGACTGTGGCCCTTCCTCTGGTCCCCTCAGTACCTCCAAGCACCTGCTGCACTCCCTCTCCAGGGACCCCAGGCTACAGCCTCACATCCCTGAGGCAGCCCAGACTCCTTGCAGCCCCACCTCCCATGGCCTCCATCCCTCCATCAGCCCACTTCGGGGACCCTCCGAGGAAAGCGTTTCCTAGCCACTCACTCATGGTGGATCCCACCCATCTAGGGTTCCCTGGAGCGCTCTAGTTGCCCTGGAACTGCTTCTTCCCACCAGAGTCCCCTTCCTAGGATGGAAACCATGGGTAGGGGCCCAGCATGTGGTGAGGATGGGTTAGAGCACAGGCACTGCCATGGTGCCACCCATTCCCACCAGATAGGAAGGCCCCACTCACTGTTCCCCCCAACAGTGAGTGACCCCTGCTTCTCCAGTCCCTGCGGGGGTCGAGGCTATTGCCTAGCCAGCAACGGGTCCCACAGCTGTACCTGCAAGGTGGGCTACACAGGCAAGGACTGCGGCACAGGTGAGCTGGTGGGATGCCCATTGGGAGGAATAGGCAGCTGGGCTTGATGACTCTCTTTGCCTGGGGGTCTGCCCAAGAGTGGTCTCCTGGGTAAAGGCACAGGCAGTGCTGCCCCAGCAGGAGGGATGCATCAATACAGCCAGAGTGCAGAGGCAGGAGCTGCCAATGGGCTAGAAGCTCAAGGAAAGGGACCTGGGAGAGGGGAGCTCCCAGCTAGCAGCAGCATGGCTGCCCAGTTCAGGGGACCAGAGGAGGCACCTGATGGGCCGGGATCCCCAGCGGGCAGCTGACCATGCCCTTCCCTTGTGTCCTGGCTGGAACCCTGAAGAGCTCCTCCCACCAACGGCCCTCAGGGTGGACAGAGTGGAGGAGAGCGGGGTCTCCATCTCCTGGAGCCCCCCCAACAGCCCCACCGCTAGGCAAGTGCTGGACGGCTATGCGGTCACTTATGCCTCCTCGGATGGCTCCTACCGCCGCACTGACTTTGTGGACAGGAGCCATGCCTCACACCAGCTGCGGGCCCTGGCACCTGGCCGGGCCTACAACATCTCTGTCTTCTCGGTCAAGCGCAACACCAACAACAAGAACGACATCAGTCGGCCAGCAGCACTGCTCACCCGCACTCGTGAGTGGCACTGCCCTTGGGGAGGGGCCAGCTCCAGGAGGAGCATAATCAGGGAGGATGTCAGGGACAGAGGAGGGCACCTGTCAGGTGCTGGCCCTGAGGATCGACTGAAAGTGAGCTGAAGCTGGGGGGATCTGGAGCATGGCTGGCCTGGAGAGGGAGCGGTGGTGAGGAAAGAGAGAGGCTATTTCTGACAACTCTGGGAACATTTCTGCAAATGTCCTTACTGGGCCACCCTCCTGGAGCTGTGGGCCCCTGTAATTACAGAGGAATTCAGAAAGCCTGCCCCTTCAGAGTGGGGTCTCTACCAAGAGACGGGCTGTGAGAGGGGCCATCATCCATGCCTGCCCTCTGGCTGGGGCATTGTATCACCCAGGCTGAGGGCTGCAGTTGGGATCTGGGGTTGGCCCCTCCCCAATCCCTGTGCAGTAGCATCAGGCCCACAGGAAACTGAAGCTACAAGTGCTCCTTCCCTGCAGTCCTCAAGAATGCTGCCGTTTCCATCCTCAGGGTCAGCACTGTCCAGCCATGCCCAGGTGTCCACTGCTACAACCAAGCAGTCAGCACAAAGAAAGGGGGCATTCCTGGGTCAGCAGGGCTCAGAGCCCCTTCTATGTCACCATCTAAACCGGGAGAGAGACTCGGCCTGGCTCTGGGGTCCTGGCTGCCCCAAAGCCAGGTCCACAGTGGCTGCTCTGCAGCCAGCACTCCCAGAGGGGGCGCCTGGACACTCCCACCCAAGTCCCTGCTGGGCAACTGAAGGGTGCCTCTCTCCAGTGCGTCTCTGGGACCCCTGCACCCCAAGGAGCCTTGTTTTGTCTTGAGCCCCCTCCCCTGGGATCAAGGAGGAGCTGGCACCCGCTGAGCAGCCTGCCACCCCCAGGACCCCGCCCCGTGGAGGACTTTGAGGTCACCAACATGACAGCCAGCACGGTCTCAGTGCGCTGGGCGCTGCACAGGATCCACCATGCCGCTGCCAGCAGGGTGCGGGTGTCCATTCTCCACCCAGGGGCTCCTGAGGCCCAGGCCACCGATGTGGACAGGAGTGTAGACCAACTCACGTTTGGGTAAGCAGAGAAGCCCCTACCTGGACAAGGCTGAGGCCCAGGTAACTAGACTCAGCCCTGGTGCCTCAGTCTATCCACTGGGGGCAGCCTGGCTTTGCACGGGGCCCTCATGATGGACCTTGTGGGGTGGCTGACCTGAGGGGAAATCATGGCAGGCAGTGCTACAGGAGAGAGAGGAGGTAGGGGCCTGGTCAGGGCCCCCTGTAGTTCCTGTGCTGATGCAGGGCGAGGGCCAGGGTCAGGTGCCTAGAGCACTCCCCAGCAGCAGCCCTGGAGTCAGCACAGGGCTGCTGTGTGAAAAGCTGACTCAGGTGGAGTCGGTGACCAAACAGTCCAAGTGGGCAGATTCTGGTCTGTGCACTGGTTGGGAGGCAGAGACCCTTGCTTTTGTCTCCACCAGAACCTACTGCTCCGTGTCCTGATTCACGTACTGCCCCATGATGGGGAAACTTTCACTTTCAATGATAACGCAGCACACGTGCCATAATTCACTGCCATGGTCTTCTCCATAGAACCACCTGAGGCAGGCTGGGGTGAGGGGTGTGTGTTGGCTGTCATGGTCCTGAGACCACACAGCCAGGCTTGCCAGGAGTACTCAGCACAGAGCAGCTCCTGCAGCCAAGACCCACCTCAAAGAGGGGACAAGTGAGCCTGGGCTCCTCCCCAGGGACCTGAGTCATCAGCCCAGCACCTGGGCTATTTCCAGGCTACTCTCACAGCACCTTGTGCTGTGCACATGGAAATTCCAGGTCCCTGGAGGGTCTTAGTGTAAGCCACAGTGTCAAGACAGTTCAGCCACAGCAGCCTCTCACCTACGGGCAGTGAGGCCCCTCCAGTCTCAGTCCCCAGGTATAGCTAGCTCCCAGTGAGCTGTGCAAGCCTGCACAGGGATCTTTGCTGCCCCTCTTCTGGCTTTGCCCCTCTGACCAGGGAACCACTACCCTCAGGGCATGAACCTGGCTCAATCCTCAATTGGACACCAGGTCTAAGGGCTGCCCCTGAGGGACACCCCTGCCCCTGGTCATGCTGAGTTGGCCACAGGCCCCAGATACCCTGTCCTTCTCTTCCCGCTTACAGGGCCCTGCTGCCAGGAAGGAAGTACACCATATGGGTGGCTACCCTCAGTGGGCCAGGGGGTGCAGAGCAACCCACCGAGAGCCGGGCCTCTGCACTGCTGCACGTGTGGACCCGTAAGTAAGCAGTGGCCTCTGTACCCACACACAATCCTCCTAGAACTCTGGCCTCCTCCTGCAAGTGTCCACATGCTAGGAACCCAGTCCCTGGCCCTCCAAGGTCCCTTCCTATAGGGAGAGGCTGCAGCACTAACTGACCAGAGGGTGCCCCAGGACAGTGTGACTGCTCCCTCTGCCTCGATCCTGGGTAGTTCCAGGTCACAACCCTCTCACTCTGTGGAGGATGTGGGTGGGCAGTGATGGGGAGGAACGAGCCCAAGGGAGAACGATGTCACAGTGGGTTCAGGAGGTGTGGTGGTGTGCACAGAACCTCCCCTCATAGGGATAGGGTGTGCCCTTGGATGTAGCCCATTTGGGGGGGCAGAGACAGCCCCCTCCCAAGCCTCCTTCTTTTATTCTCTCCCCACTATTCCTAGGACTATACTGTTGTCCACAGTAACTGGATCTGGCTTCCAGGGAAGCCTCAGCAGTCCCACTCAGGGCCTATGCTATGTCCTTAAAAGACAGTGTTCGCTCTGTCCTTCACCTCTACCTGCTGTCTGTGCCTTGTCCAGGGCCCCTGCCACCAGCAAACCTGACTGCCTCCCGTGTCACAGCCACTTCTGCCCACATGGTCTGGGATGCCCCAACACCAGGAGTGTCACTGGAGGCTTATGTCATCAATGTGACCACCAACCAGAGCACCAAGAGCCGCTACGTCCCCAATGGGAAGCTAGTGTCTTACACGGTGCGTGACCTGCTGCCTGGGCGGCGGTACCAGCTCTCGGTGACAGCTGTGCAGGGTACAGAACAGGGCCAGCTGCACAGTGAGCCTGCACACCTCTACATCATCACATGTGAGTGCCCCAGGCCAACTGAGGTGGTTGGTGTGCTGGAGTGCGGGCCCCTGTGCAGGCCCCTTGCCTGAAATGGGTCACACTGTGCCCAAGGCATCAGCCTGTCTGGGAACAGGCCTGATGAATCATGGAGAAACTATAAGAGGTGCTGTCTGCACCAGGGAGGGTGGGCCTCATCCAGGGGTGCTGATGGTCTGGACAAGGTATGTCCTGCACCACACCCAAACAGGTAGGTAGGCAGCACAGGGCATCACTCTTCAGCAGGTATCAAGTGGGCAGTGTGGGGAAGCCCCAGAACTGGTCTTATACCCTGGGCCTAACCCACAGGAGCTGCTGGACTGAGCAAGAAGAGGGACAATGAGCCGGGTGTGGTAGCTCACGCCTGTAATCCCAGCACTCGGGAAGCTGAGGCAGGAAGATTGTTGCAAGTTTGAGACTAGCCTGGGCTACAAAGTCAGCGCAAGGCCAGCCTGAACTGGATAGAGAGATTCTGTCTCAAAAAGACCAAAAAAAAAAAAAAAAAAAAGAGGGACCAGGACACTGGGATTGGGGGAGGTGGAGGATGTTTTGCCCATGAGAGTGAGAACAGCTGGGTACAGGGCTCAGGAAACCCACCAAAAACCAGGATCTGTTCTCCAGGGCAGAGGGGCGCTGCTGACGGCCTCCACCAGGGTCATGCTGGTGTTCTCAAAGCTGCTGTGAGAACACCATTTATCTGAGCAGCACAGGGGGCAGAACACAGCAGTGGCAAGAGCAGGAAACCAGCAGACCAAGTGCAGAGCCAGACAGATCAGAGCCCAAGAGTGAAAGGTCTCCTTCCCACTCCCCAGCTCTGTGGTCTCCCAGTGCGGCTGCCAGCATATCTGCATGGCTGCATACCTGCTGGGTAGGAAAGGCAGGCTGGGGCTGGGAGGGATCCCAGCTGAGGCAGCTGCCAGGAATGCTGGCGTACCAGGGGACCAGGGCCAGGTCCCAGTGTCAAAGCAGTGTCTGAATGCACAAGGAACACCATGGGTGATGTGGCCTCTCATGTGGATAGTAGCATCTCTCCCCTACCAAACAAGAGGAATGAGTGTGGGCCATGCAGGGCAAGGGCAGCCTGGGCCAGCCCCATGGCATTGCCTCCCACTTGCCTGCTCTGCAGCCCCCAGGGACAGCACTGACAGACGCTGGCACCAGGGAGGACACCATACCCGGGTGCTCAGGAACAGGCCGCCCCCAGTGCGCCTGCCTGAGCTGCGCCTGCTCAACGACCGTAGCTTCCCTGAGGCACCAACCCAGCAACCCAGGTACACACCCCGGCCACCAGCCCTGGGGTCCCAAAGGTGTGCTCCAGCCACAAGGACCTGCTACCCTGTGCTCCCACAGGTTCCTGGAGCTTGTGGATGGAAGGAGACGAGTGAGCGCCAGGTTTAGTGGCCCGCCCAACAAACTGATCACCTCAAGACCACGTGAGTGCTGTGGCCCACCTGGGACAGACTAGGTATGTTAGTGGGCTCGCTGCCACTCCCCTTTGCCCTTTACAATCTGGATATACAGACCCCTAGCATCTGGTCCTTTCCCAGCCAAGGCCTTGGGCAGAGCCAGCTGATTAGGGACTGCCGCACTGTCAGCACGTGACCAAAGATGTAGACTGTTAACAGGGTGCACCAGGGAAGTCAAAACTAAAACCATTAGAAGCAGATGAGGTGACATGAGTGTGGCCTGCACAGAATGATAAATGCAAGGAGTGAGTGGTGCAAGGAGCAGGACTGGAGGGACAGGAGTGGCTCTGAACCACTGCATTGGCTGTAAGAAGGTGGGCCCTGGTAGATGGGTCACTATAGTCTCTCCAGAGCTACTGGGGTGGGTCTTGCTGAGGGGCCACAGGAGGCAGTGCATGGGGATCAGTGGGTGGCAGAGAGCTGCTCAAAAGGGGCACCTAGGACAGGCCTGGGCACAAAGAGGTGTGACAAGTGCCCACCCCTGGCTTTCCCAGAACCCACCAGCCTGGTGTCACCTGAGAACACGGAGGAAGCCCCTGAGCAGGTCCACCTGGCCCTCCAGCTCCCTGAACTCAGCGACAAGGATATAGAACGTAAGTCCGCAGCATGAGGAGGTGGGGACTGACTGCCTTGTGCTAGACACAGCACCTGAAGAATCCCAGTCAAGGGATCTGGAGGCACAAGGCCTACCCAAAGGACTGCCTGGCACCCCCTCTTAGAAACTACCTAGGTTTTTTTTTTTTTGGTATTGGGGATTGCACTCAGGATCTTGTGTTTGCCAGGCAGGGGCTTATGCCACTGAGCTAAATCCCCAGCATTTGGCACCCCTCTTAGAAAGGGTGGGGCCAGCCAGTCGTCCTTGGGGAACAGGCTGGAACAGGGCCCATTCAGTCCCCACAGGGTGTGTCAGAGGGTGGCCTCTCCATCAGCTGCCCCCTGCCCCACCTCCTCCACCCTATGCTCTCACTTCTCTATACAGCTGTGTTGAGTGAGGAAGGTGGGAATCGGAGGTGGGAGGGCACACAAGCCCAGCCTGGAGGACACCCACCCAGTCTGGGCCAGCACATGGTACTGTCCAGTGCTCTGCCTTGTAACAGCCATAGCCAGGAAGGCCTCCAAGGAGGTGTCTCCTGTGGACTGCATGATGAATGATGCTCCATATGCAGTCAGACTCTGGCCCTGCCTGGAAGGCTCTGCTGGGCCCTTGTGGCCCTCTCCTGAGTCATGCCAAGGGCATGAGCTGTGTTTACCCATCCTCCTGACCCCAAAGAAAGTCAAGCATACAGAAAGGCACAAATCCTGAGGATGGTCCCCAAGAACAGCTGCATTAGCCAACAAGTGTTTGCAAATGCTGGCTTCACTATGTATAGTCTGCAGCCTCCCTTCACAGGCTTTCGGCTCACAAGGGGCAGGCGGGTAGCTCAGCAAGCAGCCACCAAGGAGGATGTCCTTCTGTGAAGACATGCTCATCCTGCGAGCAGACACACTCACTGCTGCTTTTGGAGTGGAACAAAGAGAGCTCCCATCAGATGGGTTCCATTACATCAGGCTCTCTAAATATTAGGTGCTCATTTCATGAAACTGAGAAATTGGGACCTACACTGGCCCTCAGCTCACTGTGACCCTGGAGTCTGCCAGACACAGCATGCAGGCCCTGGGGGTGTGTAAGATGACTGTAAATGGTGTGTGGGGAAACCTGAATGTGGCTTGGAGTTTCTTACGTGCTCATTAGTCATTATGGCACTGTGGCTTCGTGAGACACTGTGGTTCTCTGGTGTAGATGCTGGGGAAGGGTTTACAGAAGTGCTGCGTAGGCCGAGGAGCTGCTCTGCAGTTCTTCAAGAGGTGACAGAAAGATAAGAATGCACAAAATGGGACACGTGAAAGCTGAGTTTTTTCTCTTTGCTTTAAACCCTCAACTCAGAGAAGAAAGTCATCCAGCTGGGTATGGTGGCACATCCATGTAATGAAGAATTCTGGGAGGTTGAGGCAGAAGGACTGAACGTTCAAGCCCAGCCTGGCAACTTAGCAGTTAGCAAGACTCCATTCTAGTTGGTAAACTGGGAATGGGTGGTGCACACTTGTAATCCCAGCACTTGGGAGGCTGAGGCAGGAGGATCACTGCCAGTTTAAGGCCAGCTTGAACTACACAGCAAGCCCCTGTTTTAAAAAAAGGGTAGGGATAGAAATGTAGCTCAGGAAGAAGGCCCTGGATTCATTCCCTAGTAATGAAGAGAAAAAGAAGAGTCCCAGAGGACCAGGGTAGGTGCAGTGGCCTCTAAGGCCTGCCCAGGAACCCTGGGACTGGCCCCTGGGAGCCAGAAGCAAGCTGAGAAAGGGCTAGACTCCACAGTGGGGGGCGGGGGGGGTTAGACTGAGCCTTCTTCAGAACTTGATATGGTGAGTGATGTGTAATTCTTATTCATCTCTCCTTTTCAATGCTTGCTAAATTAAAATATGAAACAGGTGTCTTGATAAAGCTGAAAGGACAAAAGCTAAGGGCAGCAGGTATTTAAGAGGAGCTACTGTGGTATGGCAGGGACACACAGAAGTGGGTAGACATGAGCACGGAGGACAGCCAGCCAGTTCTGCAGAGGGCTGCCGGAGCTGGAGCACGGGGGAGAAGCCCCAAGCCTGAAGGCAGGTGATGTGGGCATGGGGCCTCAGATTCCATGCAGAAGCAAGGCTGTGCAGAGCCAAGTCAGCAGCAGAGCAGGCTGGGAGGCATGTGCCTGGTGGCTGCAGCACAGATGCTCAGTGGACTTGCTCCCTCTTTCCTTGAGGTCAGAGGTCAGGCCCAGGTGACGGAAGCTGCCTCCTCCTTTGCCCTGTCTCTACACACCTGGCATGAGGCCAGACTGTACAACAGCAGCTGACTCTCCTGGCTGTTTCCAGGTGCCCGGGGAAGTTGCTTAGAGGATACTTGTCACAATGGAGGCACCTGCGTGCCTGGCACTGACACCTACAGCTGTAACTGTGGGCCGGGGTTCAAAGGCAGACGCTGTGAGCTCGGTAAGTCAGGGCTGGCCGTTAAAGCAGGGTCTGGGACTTGGCCCTGACATGATGAGCATAAGTTGGTTTGCCTGGGGGAGGGACCCAGGTCCAGGGGCTTATGGGCAGGACCTATGTATGAGGTGACCCGAAGCCCCGGGGGACTGCATAGCTACCAGAGTACCAGAATGAGAGGTGCTGCCTGACAGGGAGGCCTGAGGAAAAACTGCAAAAGGGCCCTAAGCAGCAGCCACAGCACAGCAAGGTATGGCTGCAGGGCAAGAGCAAAAGTGAGGAGCAGAACCTACAGGAGGGACATAGGCTCCACTTTTGGACTGAGTGCCAAGGATAGCCAACAAGTGCCGCCCACATCTGCTATACCATCCTCAGGACAGTCTGGCTGCAAGGATGGCCAAAGCCAGGTGATCCCTGCAGGCATCGAGCACCCTCAGGGACAAGGCCTATATTTCAGGAAGCAGGCAGTACAGACCCCCAGATTCCCCCACGGGGCCTCTTGAGGGGCTGGGAGAAAACTGCTGTGGCTTGGAGCTTCCTCAAAAGCCCCTGCCTGTCCCCTCTGTGCCCACAGCCTGTGAAAAGGTGCCTCGCCCCTGCACGAGACTGTTCTCGGAGACAAAGTCCTTTCCGGTCTGGGAGGGAGGCATCTGCCACCACATGTAAGTTGTCTGCCCTCAGCTTCACCCCATGATGCAGCACTCAACTTCTCCCATTTTTTTTTAATACCTATGGCATCAAAGGCGCCCACAGCTGAGCCCCCGCCCCATGTCTTCAGCCTCCTCTCCCACATCCCAGGCCTCCCTGAACACAGGACCACGTCCACCTGGATGTGAGGACTAACCGTCCCTTCCCTTCCTCAGAGCCCCCTGGGAAACAGCACACAAGACCACCAGTCCCAAGGAGGCCTGAAAAAAGTCACAAACAGGGGCCCCAAGCAGCAGCCACAGCACAAGGCATGGCTGCAGGGCAAGAGTAGAGGTGAGGAGGAGCAGCAGCAGCAGAACCCGCAGGAGGGACATAGGCTCCTCACAGCCAGTCCTGCTGTCACATGACCCTGGGCAAATCACTTGTGCTGTTTCATCTAGCTGGTTTCTGGGGACCACTGCTGCCATCTGTGGTTGAGTCACACCCATAGACCCGACTGAGCGCCTACCCCACTGCACACAGTGAGCAGCAGGTGCAGATGAAGGCTAGACCATGGTAACAGGCACGCTGGGCAGTGTCGAGGTGGCAATGTCTGGAGAGCCAGGGAGCTCAGAATAGGCCCCACAGAAGAGGTGGCAATGCAAGACATAGATGAGGTGGGGATCTGAGGGAAGAACATTCCAGGTCAGACCGTCCGTCCCTAAGCTTCTGCATCAGTATCCCAGTATATCTGAGGAACAATGTGGGGGTCAACTGGGGCTGAATTAGTGTTAGGAGGGCAGGGGATTCTCAGAACCATGGCATTCACTGTCCACAAAGTGAGGGGCTACTGAAGCCTTCTGGGCTGAGGGTGATGTGTGACTGTATTTCACCGACCACTGTGGATGTCCTGAGGATAAGAAGGGGCAACAGCAGGAAGCTTCATGAGCTCAGTACAAGCCAGGCTCTACCACAGCAGGAAAATGCAGGAGCCTCTGACCCAGTGGGGCTCCCAGCCACAACTCTGGGCTCTGCAGTGTGACCGAGTCCATACAGTTCCTTGATCTCGTCACCCTGCTGGCTGCACTGGAGCCTGCTCCTCCACTGAACGCCCCAGGGCCTACCAAGGACAGCCCTTCACTTACACTTCCTTTTTTCCCTTGTAAGCTATCTGCATGACTCAAGTACCCACAGCTGACGTGGCTGTTTAAATCTATCATACTATTTGTCCCATCTGCTCTTTTTAAATTGTTGTCTCTTCCTGCCTAATTTTAGATTATGGTTTAGGATTCCATTTTTACCTTCACCACTGGCTTGCAGATTAGACATTTCTGATTTGGAATTTGTTGAGCAGTTACTCTAGGATTTGCAACACACATCTTCAGCTGTGAGAATCTACCCTCAGTTACTAGCACCTGCCTTCAGTGTCATGGTGCATTCTTCTGAAAGCACAGGTCCTCCTCCCTCCCCACCTGAAGCACCTAAGCTTCTTACTTTCACACAGTATTTTAAGTTTGTTCTCAACAACTATCTTTTTTTTAAAGTGTTCAAAAATAAAGTCTTTGCATTTGCTTGTGTCTCTACCACATCTAATACTTGTGTGGGCATTTAGTCCAGCAGGTATCTTCTTCCTTGGCATATAGCATCATTTTCTACAGCACAGAGCTTCTGGTAATAAGTTTTCTGCTTTTGTTGCCCAAAAAAGCTTTTATCTCACTTTCACTTTTAAAGGAAGAATTTGCTGACTATAGAATCATTAGTTGATGGTTGTGATTTACATTATCGCTGTCATTCCTTGGTCTTGTGCTCTGCATAGTTCCAGACAAGACGGCAGTCATGGTTACCTGGGTTGCACCATATATAACATGTCCTCCCCACCCCATAGCTGCTTTTTTTTTTTTTTTAATTTTATTTAAGGAGAAAAAGAAAAAAAAAAAGCAGAAAAAGGGTACAAGTTATACAGAATTTCAGAAAAAAATAAACAGTAGGAAATCACTAGTTAATGGATTACATATTGTCATCTTAGAAATATTTGTTCAAGTTACAAAATTAAAGCTTGTATAGTGGACATTCAAACGGTGAGACCAAACAGTTCTGTTCAATGATCCAACAAAACTCAGTAATATCATTGTCTATCTTATACACTTAAATACACATGCAGTTACATCGTTTAGAGCACTTTCTTTTCCTCTCTTTTGTACAATGACTATTACACATTTTGAGTTTTATTGCTCCCACAGTTCTTATTACTTTTTTTGGAAGAGAGTAAAACCAAATGTCACATAACAGAACAGTCGGTCAAATCAAAAGGGTGGACATAATAGATAATGTAAAAACATAATACAAGGTGATTAACAATGGTTACCATAATCCTCCCGCTCCCATAGCTGCTTTTACATTTTTCTCTTTATTACTATTTCTGGCCAAGTTAAATATGGTATGCTTTGGTATGGTTTTTACTCTGAGATGTAAGCTTTTCATACCTTTAAGGCTTTAGATTTTGTCCAATTAGGAACATCAGGGCCATTGTTTCTTATATTTTTTTCTGTCCCTCCACTCTTCCTCCTCTTAGAACTCTTATGTGTGTTAGACCAATATCATCCCACAGATCACTGGAGCCCTTTTTACTTTTTGGACAGTTTTCTGCTGTGTCCAAGATCATAGTCTTTTCTTCTACAGCAACTAACAACTTGCCATCAATCCTACCAACAGAATCTCACTTCAGACACTGAATCCTGTCATTTGCAGGTATTCCACTTTTCATTACGTTCATCACATTTCTTCCAGTCACCAAAATGCAGCAGAGGCATCATGTTTACAGCCCTTGCCTGTGACTTCCGTCATTGTTCTTTTTTCTGTGTCTTTTTTCCTCCCTCAATTAGAAGCCACAATTTCCTGTGATTCTTTGAATGTTTTGCAATTTTTTACTGGATCCTGAACTATAAATTTTATGTTACTGAGTGCTAGATTTTTTTTTAAGATCATTGTTCTTTTCTGCAAGACCTTTTTTTTTTTTTTTTTTTTTTTTTTTTTTGGTCTTTTTTGAGACGGGGTCTCACTATGCAGTTCAGGCTGGCCTTGAGCTCACTTTGCAGCCCAGGCTGGTCTCAATCTTGCAACAATCCTCCCACCTCAGCCTCCCGAGTGCTTAGATTACAGGTGTGAGCCACCTCACCCAGCTGCAAGACATTTCTTGAGTTCAGTCAGATTTTCTTGAGGTTTGCTCTCAAGTCGCCTTATTCTAGGGTAGATCTGCCCCTTGTTATTACATGAGATCTGTCTGCACCAGCCCCAGTATGACACTGCTCCTTGTGTCCTTTTCTCCTGGCCTGCATGGCTCAACCTGCAGCCACAGGTTTCTGAGGCTGCTCCTCTGCAGAGCTCCTCTCCAGTGCACCACCCACAATTCCTGCTTTCCTCTACTTCCCCACTGCAGTCCATTTCAACTTGGCATGATCATTACCCAGCTCCCTCTTGGCAGTGCTATCTAATGGTGCTCCAGGCTGAACTGCAGGATGGCCACAGGGCTCATCTCATGTATCTATCTTCTAATGGTCTGTAGTCTGTTTCTTAGATTGCTTGTTTTCTAACATCAGAAAACAGTTACTTCATGTTAGTCAGCTTTCCCATCACTGCAGCCAAATAGCCAACATTCACAACATAAAGGAGCAGGTTTAATTTGGCTCAAGGTTTAGAGGACTCAGTCCAGGATTGGCAGGCTCAATGTAAAAACATCATGGTGGAAAGGTGTGGTGTGGGGCAGAGCTGCTCAATTCATGCTGGTTGGGAGGCAGAGCAGAACTGCAGTAGGAGTGGCCAGGGACCAGCTATAGTATCCAAGGCTGCACCTTGTGACCCATCCAGCTCCCATGTGGCTCCGAGACAAGCCCTTCCCATCCTTGTCGTCTATAGACTCATGAGAGGCAGTATATATAACTCCCACTTTACAAGCTAAAGAATCTTACTTCAAGTTGCCCGGCTCAAAAATGGAAGAGGCAAGCTTGGAATCAAGTTTCCTAGTCCAAACAGTCCACATATCAAAGCTTCTCAATCTTCTCCATGAAATCCCCAAATAGACAAGATTGGGGTCATTCCTTCCCAAGGCCTTGAGGTGATATGCTTCCAGCAAAGTCCTGTCATTGAAATGTGACACTGTAATCTCATTACAGCTTTGTCAGCACTTATCAAAATGCACTTGAAATTTGTGTATCGTATGTATGTCATACTCAGTAAAGCTGATGCTTTAAAATTCACATGACTTTTATGTTAGACATTTTCATGTACTCACAGCAGGTAAGATTTTATCAGGAAAATAGTGGTCTTGCCTCAAGCACCTTTTTATTTACCTGTGGTCAGCACAGCCTAGGCCAAGCAACTGGGCAACATTCTGCTTCAGTATCTTGATTTCACAGAGCTTTCTTGTGACAACAGGTATAAAAGAGTCTACAAAGTTCACCAAGATGTCTGCTTCAGAGAGCTCTGTGAAAGCACGAGCCTCAAGAAACCCCAAACAGGTACATCTTGGGGCCCTGGCTGAGGCCTATATGCAGCTAGCAGCAGGTGGGCTGTGGTGGTGATGGGACTGGCAGAGTCAGGTGTCTAGGCATGAAGGCATAAGCAGTCTGCACACTCACAGGTTGTGGTGCCAACAGGTCTGAGCATGTAATTGCAGACACAGGGAACCCATTTACTGTGCTCACATCTGGGTTTCTTCTCAAAGGGTTTGAGGTGGCCACAGAATGACTGCTGTTTGGAGTTTCACTGCTTTCACAATGGGGTCTGACCCTGAGTCATCCCCTCCATAGACATACCCCTTGTGTGACAGGGCACCAGGCAAAGGCTTCAGGGTGCCACTCACCCCAGCTGCTGCTCCATCTCCCTAGGCAGTTTCTGCCTGGCCTCTTCCATGTTCTCCCCATGACACACATCCAGTTGCTGTCCTCTCCTTCCATGGTGACCACCTGGAGCAGGTAGTCCACACTTTGTACCACTGAGATAGATGTGAGCAGCACAGGGCTCTGGCAGGGTTCTGGACAGGAAGCATGCATGATGAGGTACACAAGTCTCTTTCTCTTAAAACATTTTTCTTGATTATTTCAGCAAACAAAGTAACAGTCAAACACTGAAGAAACCTTAAGGTATGTTACTCCACCAGTCTGAGAGCTGCTGGCCAGAGGGAAAGGCGGGTCCACCTGTCCCAGGCCAAGCACTGCGGCTCCTCTTGGCACTGCCTCAGCAAGCAAGCAGGCGCTGCTGTACAACCCTGACCAGAGGCTGTGGAATACCAGCAGAACCTGGTCAGCCTCAGAAACAGTCTTCTTCAGGCAGAAATAAGTCCCACTCTCTCAAGGGGAAGGAGAGCAGCTGGAAGGGGGCCCCTCAGGGAGGCTGAAGACTGCCCAGAAGACCAACTGGACGCCTGGAGGGAATTCAGAGTAGGTGGTGGGAGGGTGAGGAGGGCTGAGACCCTGGGGTACCAGAAGAGCATCACACTGTGTGTGGCATTGTGCTGGAAGGAAAGTGGCCTGGGGCCTTGGTCACAGAACATCTGGGAGGTCCTGAAGACAGCAGACACTGGTATTCCTTGCATCATGAACCCTGAAATCAAAGAAATGCTACCTTTGCTTGATCAGGCATTTCCCAGCTCTTCTGGCAGATAAACCTCTGCATCCCCTCACCTTCCTGCACACACGGCTCTGCTGATTCCTAAAGAGCATTATTTACAACTGATTGAAAAATACTGGCTGGGGCCACAGAAACTGACCTGCAGTCTGCAGCCGGCTCTATATTGAACTTCTCAGCCACATGATGTCACTAGGATGAAAGCCTGGAGCCTCCAGCAGCAGCCTGTGCCACCCCTGGACAAGCTGGCCTTGCAGGGCGTGAGTCTCTTCTGTCAGGAGCCATCTCAGGCACAGCCTCTTTTCTTCCATAGCCAAGGAGGTAAAAGGGAGATATCCCTCAAAGGCAGCAAAGACCAGCCAGAACCAAGGAGGCTTTTGGGATTGTCACACACCAACGAGGGGTCTACATCAATGGGGCACGCTGGGTATAGCTCCACGGGCATCAGAATAAACTCTGAGAGGAGGCCTGTGAGGCAGCGCTAACACAGCCAGGCTGCTTCAGATGTGCAGTCTGTCAAGAGCAGCTGGTAGCACTCAATTATGTCCCCTCCCCTCTCACCACAGCCTCTGAAGACACACACAAAATACTCCAAGGTGTGCAAGCAACGGAGTCCTGGTCGGGACCAAGAATTCACAAACCTCCTCAGGGCTTGAAATATTTCATGGTAAAGCACCTGAAATATTAATGTGTATCTTTTAAAACCAGCAATGTTTCTATAAAACTATGGGGACCCCCAATTAATTATCAAATACTGACTTAAGAACTTTTATTTTGAAACAATGAGAAAACTATAAAGAGGAAACGAACACCTTCACCAGACACCAATCTAAGAACAATACAAAAATTCTTTTCAATCCAGAGACCTAACATCACCAAGGGGAAGAGGGTAGAGAAGAGTAGCCTGTGGAACCAGTGGAAGCCTCGAGGCTGAGCACAGGTAGCCTTGAAGTCAGGGTGAGTCTGGGCCACCACTCACTGCCCTCTGCACCACAGCCAGATTGGAATGCTGACACTGGAACAGTATGGGTCCTCTAGGGGACAGTGCCTACAGCCTCCAGAGAAAGACAGTCATGTAGAAAGGAGGGAATGTGCTGTCTTCCTCACGCCTCAGTCCATTTTTCCTTCAAGGATTTGGGATGTGCCTCTCACCTTCTACCCACCTCAGGAGTTTGTAAAACCCAGAAAGAGGTGGTCTAACAACTGGACCATAAAGACCCGTGGAGACAGGGTTCTGGGTGGAGTCTGCGCCTTCTGTAACCTCCAGAAAACATAGTACCACACACATACCAGCATACCTGGGGACTCCTCCAGGAGCAGGGAGGCACCCAAAGCCCCTATAACCTAACCCAGGGTGTGGTTTCCCAGAGGTGTATGCCCAGGTGGAGATGGTAAGCAGTGCACCCAGGATAGCAGGGCTTCTGTGGTAATGCTTCTGCAGTACTCAGAAATCAGCTCTCAAGACTCCAATTTCAGAGACAAACCTGCCTTGATCCCCACCACATGGCGGAGACAAGACCTCTACCAGCTTCCAAAACCTAGACTGATAAGATGCACAAGAATAGAGGTGAGGGAGGCAACCCATTCCATGCCTCTAGTTTTGATGAAAGAGACAATGTTTATCACTGCTAAGTGTAGCTTAGGCAGTTTTAATCTATACATGGGTTGGCACTTTTTCTATAAAGCTTCAGGTGGTTTTTTAGGCTTTGCAGGCCTCTGTGGCAACCACTCAGCTCAGCCACTGGCATGAACAGCCATAGAGGTACAACTGTATGGACTGCTGTTGCAGTAAAACTTCCTTTCCAAAGCAGGTAGTGGCCTAAGTAACCCCTGGTCTTTGGTTACCTAGGATGCAGACTCAGAGGAAACCATGCCCTGGGCCTGTGACACAAAGAAAGCTATCCAGACCCATGCTGAGAAAGCTGGGCCACACCCCAGAGGTTGCACTCACTCATAAAAATGTTCTTTAAAGTTGTATTTTAGGCCCTCTATTTTTATTAAATTTTACATGCACATGTCTGTGTATTATGCAGTTTGTCCTTTCCAGAGGAGGAACAGCCATGAAGAAATCTCTGCTAAGAACACTGCCCTGTCTTCTGAGAGCTAAGGGCAGAGATCAGTGAAGGGTGAAAAGAGGGACGAGGTCTGCAGATACGCACAACTGATGTCCCCTGCAGCACCAGGGCCTGACCCACCCCTCCAGCAGCACTAGCAACTGGTAAAATGGACATTACTGAATGGAACATGGAACTTCCTGTACCATGCTAGTGACCTCATGACCCTCAGCCACTAGGCAAATATAAATGTGTTCCTTCTGGGATTTTTTTTGAGACATTGTTTCAGTCTGTCTGAAAGGCAGTTCATGCTGGCCTTGAACTCACAGCAATCTTCCTGCCTCAGCCTTCTAAGTGCTTGAATGACAGGCATGAACCACCACCATGAGCGTGGTTTCAATTTTTAACTTAGAAGCCACTGTTTCAGCAAAGACACCAACTAGATGCTGAGCTGTATGGTGTGGTCATATGGTCAACCTAGTCTGTTTCCAAAGCACAGGGTCTAATGCTTACGGCATCACAGTCACCTGGTCAGAAGTCACCACTGCTGTTCTCATATGTCCTTTCTAAGACTGATGTGGTCTCTGAAAACACTAAAGTTCAGCCAAACAAATGAGTCATAATGAAATCTGAGAATTATCAGGGTATAAAGATTTGCTTCTCTGCCAGAATAAAAGCAGAATGAGTTGTGCAGTTTATCAATCAAGATGGGCTCAGCTGACCATCTAATCAAGCTCGAGTTTGAGCGCTCACCAGTCCTGTGGGCCAAGAACAGCAGCACAGGTTCAGGGAGATGACAGCCACTCCAATGTCACAAAGTGGAAGAAAAACATGAACGCAGGTGCACAGTGGGCATCTTCATTGTTCTGCCCCTCGCCAGAAACAGCCAGACAGACAGACTCCCCTGTCTGCACCAGCTGGGGGCTGCCAGGTGCAAACAGGACACCTTTGATGTACCTCACTCCCTTGGAGCACTGTTGGCAAACTGCTGCCACTGCAACTCACTGAGTCACAGAGCTGCTTTTCTTTGTAGTCCTGCTGCAGCATGGGCCTGCAGGAGAGCGCAGAATCCCCACAACAAAACAAAGCTTTTTAATAGAAATAAATAGTTAGCAGCCCAAAGGAAGCGGTCATTGGACCAGGCTGTAAAGTGGTCTCTCAACTTTGGCACTATTTGGGGCTGGATCACTCTTTGTTTTCAGGCCATCCTGGACATTGTAGGGTATTTTGTAGCATTCTTGGCCACCACTCAGTACAGCCTAGTAGCACCCCACCCCAGGATGATTACAACCAAAGAGGTCTCCAAGTCTATCAGATGCCCCAAGGGTCAAGGCTGTTTCCAAGTAAGAGCTGCAGCTTTATAAGACACTTAATGTAGGCTATATGGGAAGAATAAGTCCAGGTCTCAGAGGAGTTTCATGTGGCTGTTAAAATGCTGCCAAGCACTCAAACTTTGGTTACCAAAGATGCTTTCTGCAGCACCAGTTCTGTGCAATTCCCTAAGGAAGGGGAATGCCCCAGAAGCCACCAGTCCTCCGACCAAACACTCTGCCCTTACAGCCAGGCCTCTACCTCAGAGTACACCCCATCCCCATCCCCAGCATCTCACACGTTCCCCAATGTGAGGCCCCCACTGGGGTGTATGGAGAAATTTCTGTTACGAACCCAAAACCAGTCCTGGGCCTGGACTCACAAAGCAGGGTGACTGTCCAGGAATACTCCCCAACTCCTCCAGCCTTGGCACGCTCCAAGTCAGCACAGCCCTGCAGCACAGGCCATGAGCCGCAGACACCAGGCCTGCAGGTGACCAATGCCCACTGGAAGACAGGGAAATCAGCTTGCCTGGGCAGGAAAGGCTGGTTCTTCGCCACAGAAACTATGCAAAACTAAAGCACCCATCATTGACCAACTGCCTTTTACTCTGCTGTACACTGAATGCAATTAGGAAGTCATGAGATATTTTTGGATTTGAAACATGGGTATTTTTGTAGGAAACCTGCTACTTGTTTTCATAAAATAAAGTGCTATTATGTACTAAAACCTTATATTGCCTCTTCGTGATACTTTTATCTTTATCCTCTAAAGGAAATAAAGTGATTTTTGAACCAGAAGTTGGCACCTATTTGCCACATTATGGACTTAGCACCAACATTTTAACAGCAAGAGAAAAAAACAATCAAATGTGGATGTATTGTTTCCTCAGTTTTAACAGCTATTTAATTTAGGTTGGAATGGGGCTTCCCTATAGACCCCCCAAATCACATCAAAGCACCTACTCTTTGGTTTGACTTATCCACATCTTGGGTTGTTCATATATTTTTTTCACCAAAAGATCAGTGTTAGAATGAAATACCTGAGAGGATCCACGTGGGCTCTCAAAAGCTGTGAGGCTAAGAATGCTCCTAAGTTTCCTGGGCCCTTTTGCCTCAGCCCTTCAGCACAACTCCTCTTCATGTTCATCCTCACTTTCTTCCTCTTCCTCTCCCTCCTCCTCCTCCTCCTCCTCAGTAGATGTGCTGCTCTCAGGCTCTTCTTCTTCCTCCCGAGCCAAGAGCTTTTTAAAAACCACAAACTCCTCAGCAGAGGAACAGGCTGTCTTGGCCAAAAACTCAGCCTCCGGAACTCTGAGAATGTCCTTGAGTAAAGGGTTTGCAATCTGCGTCTGCCCCTTCTTATCAGGTGTTTGGTACCGTCCCAGGCGCTCCAAGTATATGTGTCTCTGCTTGATCTTGGTTAATGAGTATTTTAAGAACTCAGTCCTTACTATGTCCACATGCTTAATTCCCATTCTAAAGTATGCATACTGGAAGACATAAATATGTTAACAAATTTCACACACAGAATCTGGAAACCCATCATCCCACAGTTCATAAGAACTTAAGCTGTCTGAAAGCATTCAACAAGAATTGCCTAATTAACCACAGAATATTCATTCTATGATACTAATATCTGTATGATAGCTGACAATTTCAAAGCATTTTCAAATTCACACTGAGAAAAATGCAGCAGACAACAAAAAAGGCAGGAGAGAAAAACTGTATTTTTCTTTAAGTAGAAAAAAAGAAAATTGGGTTGGGGATTTTGCTCAGTGGCGTAAGTGCTTGCCTGGCAAGCATGAGGTCATGAGTTCGATCCCCACTACCAAAAAAAAAGGAAAAAGGAAAACAGTATGGAAAAATTGGTGAAAATTTTCATAAAACATCCAGGAATCTGAGGTAAGTTTGTCTTAACTCTTACTAAAATATTAATACAGGCTGGGGACATAGTTCAGTGGCACAATCTGGCAAGTGTGAGGTCCTGAGTTCGATTCCTGGCACCAAAAAAAGTAATTAATACAAGTGTCATAATTTTCAAAATCAACATGCAAAACAGGTTTTAAGGACAAGAAAGCTTTACTATTTCAGAGTCACCATGTGGACTTTAGTAACAGGACTGGGCCATTCACTGTGATGGAAAAGTGCTGCAGAACAGTTTAATCTGGAGTGGATACGCAGAAAAAACCTGAGACACATTCTTTTTGGCAAGTGTGTAAAAATAGAAAAAAGACTTTCACGTCATCCACTCAGAGGCTGGCTATTTCTTCATTTTGTAGTGTTGGAGGTTGAACCCAAAGCCTTCACACTGAACTACACTCCCCAGCCCTTTTTAAATTTTCAGATAGGCTTCTGACATGTCACTAAGTTATGTCACTAAGGCTGGGTTTGAACGTGTGATGCCCCTGCCTCAGCTTCCCAGACTGCTGAAATTACAGTCTTGCACCACCACACCCAGTGAGGCTTTTTTTTTTTTTAAATCTAGAATTGACCTTGGTCCACTTGAGAAACCTGAAAACTTTCCTGTTCCTTGCCTAATCACTCTATCAGCCCCTCTCACCTGGAATTTGTATTCCAGTTCACTGGGATTCCCCTGAAGCACATTGGGGCATCTGTGCAGAATTTCAGTGACCTGCTGCATGGTGAAAAGGCACTTCTCCTTGAGGACCTGAATAACATCATCGATATCCCGCTGACGCATGGTGAAAATTTCAGGGCAGCTGTGGAGCACCCTCTTTAGTTTCCCTGCATGACATTAAGAACGGAAAAGCACATCATTCCAGAAACCCTGGGCTAGCTGTGCCTTCAAGGTGAAGCCAGCCATAAGAAATGAATGAAAAGTGCAGCCTTCAGACACTCCTTCCATCAGCATCACGGAAATGACTTTTCAGACTCACCAGCTCACCCTATATCCCTGCCTTTCTTTGCCATCTGAAGATGCCAACTTCTTTTTTGAGATAGAGTCTCGCTCTATAGTCCAGGCTGGCCTTGAACTCACAGCAATCTTCCTGTCTCAGTCTCCCAAATGCTGAGATTACAGGTGTGTGGCACCATGCCAACTTCAAATTCTAAGTTTTCTCATGTCATCACCTAGACAAGAATTTCCCAGACATTTACTGGAAAGGTTAAACATGGGACTAGCTTCCCCCAGGTAGAGCTGGCTTCCCTCAGTAATAACAAGCACTGAAGCACTCACAGCCAACGCCCTCAGGACCTGGAAGCCCAACTCAGAGCTAGGCATTCTAATGATAGGAATAACAGCATTGTGATGTGTAGCACAAATACCAACATAATAGTTGCCTGCAAAACCATGCACTTTACCCAAACCAAGACCCTGTGTAAATGCATTAAGACAGCTGGTGTGGACTAGAACAATCCCAGGCAAATTGGGGCACACAGTCTTCCTCTGGACAGGTGGGCAACATTTAGTATATAGAAATAAAAAAAAAAAAAAGAAAGAAATTTAAAATCACTTTTCTGAACTGTCAACATTTTCTTTTTCTTTCTTTCTTTTTTTTTTTTTTTTGGTACTAGGGATAAAACTCACAACCTTGTGCTTGCAAGGCAAGCACTTATGGTGTTGAGCTAAATCCAGGGCCCAAAATTTTCTTATTAAAATGTGTGAAAAATGAACTTCATAAATTAGGCTTTATCTTCATAAGCTGTCCTGAGTTCACTAGTTAATAACAGCACCTACCCTCTCACATTTAAGCTTTGGATTACATTTAAAGAGATCATAAATTTGTTAAGAGAAATACACAAAGTCACCTTATTATTTTCTAAAGGAAGCCTATAGAGACCCTAAGAAATTATGAACTCGGGGATTTAGCTCAGCAGCATAAGCACCTGCCTGGCAAGCGCAAGGTCATGAGTTCAATCCCCAGTACCTCAAAAAAAAAAAAAAAAAAAAAAAAGAAATTATGAACTCTAAACCTCTGCTGCCCCCTGCATCTTACCAGGAAATGTCAATAAAAGAAATTATAGTGGAACTCCTCTGGTCAAAGAGGGTAGAGGTCCTTGGCGGTCTTTATGGGTCCCATCCCCATTCTCCAGAAGATCCCTAAGGAAATCCAAGGAATTCCAAGGATCTCTGAGGTGTGTACACTATTGGGAAGGTGGGACAGCCACAGGGAGTCTACTCCACCAGCATCCCAGGAGCCTGATGGATCTCTCAGGTTCCACGATAAATCAAAGCACTTAGTTGGAATCTAAGTCTGTAAGGGATGGAGTCACAGGCTAAGACTGCACTGAGTGTATTTTCACATCAAAGGCTACACATCTGTGCATACTTGTGTCACCTCCCACAAGCAACACCACCCGGCTGGACAGACTGTGTGCCACCACTGTTCTAGAAGGTAGAGATCCTCAGTGAACACATCACTGAGAGCTGGTCCTGGCCCTTGAGTCTCTCTTTTAGGCCTAATCTTCCCAATACCTACTATAGTACCTTCTGTAGAGGCCACTCCTCCAGGCTTTGTCACAGATTCTCTTCTAGGACACTTCTCAGAAACCTGAGCTAACCCAGCCCACCTTAGGCTATTCTTTCCTCAACTCTGATTCCTCTCACATTACTTAAAATCTCCATCTCCTTGTACCTTCTCCAAGGCCAAGCTTTCTCAAGTAACTGGAACGCTTCTTTATTTGCCCTACAGGCATTTTCAGCAACTGGGGGCTTTTCTTCAAGGCCACATACACAGGCTCTGGATTCACACCCAGGAGTATAAACTCTGAAATGACGTCTAGCAACTGCTGAGGGCTGGCATGTGGCTGTATACTAAGCAGTTCATTAATGTGGGCATCGCTGAAACCCATGTGCAGGAGAGAACAGACCACCTTCTCTAGAGTCAGTGGCCCTCCATCCACAGAAAGTCTCTGCTTCTCAGGGAGGCAATGAACAAGATCCGCCCGGCACTTCAGTTCCTGCACATGCTTCTTGGAGCCAATCAAGGGTAACTCCTCAAGGCCCTCTCCATTGGAAGTTGTTGTTAGTTTACGGAACAAAGAAACAGCTGTCCTTTTCTGTTCTCCAAGGTGAGGCATCAACTTAGCCAAACAGACCCAGGTGAGGGGAATTTGGCGGTGCAAATTAAGAACCTATAAAAAACAGAACCAGGGGACCAAAGATTTAGCTCAGCAGCACAACACCTGCCTAGCAAGCACAAGATTGAATTCGATTCCAGGTTAAACCTCCCTCCCCGCAGTTCCACCCAGTATAATAAACACTAAAATTTTTGAGCCAGGGTATTTAGTACCTTGATTCCACACAAGTATAAGTTTTACAAACAATCGGAAAAGTCGCATCTCAATTTACAACTATGGCTGTGCTTGCCAGACAGGTAAGGAAATTTGTGTAAAGCAAATGGTAGCACAGGTGCAAACATGGGAGTCAGGCATGCATCATAGTGTTAGCTCTGTGGGGCCGACGAGGAGGAAAGGGCAGAATGCTGGTTTCACAAAGTCCAAAACAAAAGCCCCACACCCTCGGAGAAATTCAGGAGTTTATTGGAAATAATAATAATAATAATAATAATAAAAAGATTGAGCCAGGGATACAGCTCAGCAGCACAGCATCTCCCTGGCAAACACAAGGTCATGAGTTTGATTCCCGGTACCTCAAAAAACAAAAAACCACAAAACACAAGTTAAGAAAAAGCTTGTAGTGTCTATCAAGAGGGAATTCCAAACACAAGTCCAAACTCTGTCTCCTTGAGCCGAACTCAGGAAGATTGAGGGGGAAAAAAAGGAAAAGAAATTTTAAAAAAACTGTTATTTTACATTTCTAATAGTTCTCAAAGTCAGCTGTTAACTAGCATTCTGGGTAAGAGGCAGAGTCCCATTTTTCTATTTTTCTAAAGGTACTCTAACCTTCTCTCTCTCTGTGTCTCTCTCTCTTTAACATTTCTACTAAGCTTAGCTGCTTGAATCACATCTTTAAAAGGTGGGGATGTTTTCCTTTTATTGACTGTATCATTACGCCGCTCTACTTGCCCACTCATAATAACCAGACTACTACACTGTTTCAAGGCCATCTGATAATTCGTGCTACAAATTCTAAACCGCAGACGAATTTCCAGATTTAATCCCTAAATGCATTCCACAAGAACATCCTCCGATACCATGTCTGCCAGTCAGCCTGAACACGGACATCGCGCTGGTCCCCGGAGTTCAAGCCAGCAGGTAACAACAAGCACAAAACACTTGAGCTCTCAAACGCCTCTCGTCAGCCCCTAACCCTTCTCCGGCGTCAAGAGCGCCGCAACCGCCGGTGAGGCCCCAGCGCCCGCTCCTCTCTGGCCTCCCGGGTGGCCTGCGGGTCTCCCTACTGCTCTCTCTGCCGGGATCCCGAGCAGGGCGCCCCACGACCGGGCGGACGAGCGCCAACCTCCTGGGAAGCCGCCCCTGCCCCCTCCGCGACTCTAGACCGCGGCGACACCTTTACGTCTCAGCCTGCCAGCGGGCGACCAATAACAACCCGGCTCCCAGCTTGACTTTACCTGTCTGGCGAGCATAGCCATAGCGAAGAGTCGGCAATGGCGCCGGAAGTAGCGCTTCTTCCGAGCCCTCACTTCCGGCGCCCGGTCCGTCTGTCTTCCTCTCCAGCCCCGGCGCGGGGGCGAGGGTCCAGCGTTCCGGACACGCGTGCAGCTGCCCAGCCGCACTCGCGGGCGCCTAGGTTTCCGGTGGCTCGGTGGCTGCATCGCCTCTTTCCCGCCTCGTAGAACTTCCCCGGGAGCATGGAGGGGCGCTGCGGACCACCCTTAATTCCCTGAAGTTAGGGCTGCCCGCCGCCCGGCCGTTTCCTGGAGCGCCGCACTGAAAACACCGGAGCGCCCAGATCCCGTATAAAATCTGTGCCTGACTTAACATCCGGCCCCAACGCCAAGCGAAGCCCTAACCGTTTTTAAAAACGTGACCCAGCTCATAAATATGACAGAAACCAGGGCGCGTTCCTCTTTTTGGCCAGAGCCTGGTTTCCACTGAGAAGGAAACAGCGCTGCCTCAGCCTATTGTATTCAAACTTCTCGACCGGTCCCGCGCAGCTGCCAGTGGAGGAAGACTGCGAACATCGCGCCCTGAGACTCCCCAGAAGGGGATGCTTCGAAGTCCTCATCCATGTTTGGCAGGGCCCCGGGGGATGGGCACCATGCAGACTGAGGCTAGATTTCTCTCTTGCTTCGGGATGTAGGATCCACAAATGCAAAAATTAAAAAACCTGGTGCTTCTTACACTGGGCAAGATGAAACAATTTATGCAATTCGAGGCTGGGTAACTTTATTAACAAAGCTGCTTTTTTTTTTTTAACGGATTTTCCAATTTTTATAAAAAAAATTATTTGAAGAGGATAAAACCGAGGAAAATAAAACAGAATAAAATCAATCAAAATAAACCAGTTTAAGTGATACAGGACTTCAAAACCTTACGAAATTAACAACACTTGCCCTTCTGCCTTTTTTTTTTTTAAAGAAAATGAAACAAAAAATACATGGAGATAAAAAAGGGTAGAAATAATACAAAATTACAGAAAAACAAACAGTAAGAAATCGCTGGTTGATAAGTTACATATTGTCATCTTAGAAATAGCTGTTCAGGTTACAAAATTAAAGTATTTAGAATGACATTCAAAAAGTGACACTACAAACAGTTCTGCTCAATGATCAAACAAAAACCATATTAACAAAGCTGCTTTAATTTGGAAACTTTAATGAAATCAATTAATGAAATGGGTTATTTGGCTACCATAAAAACTATGTGTATACACAAAAACAATAAAATACTATTCCTTTCAGAGGCACACAAATCAGAAACCTTTTTATAGTATACTATAAAGTATATACTTTATAGTATATAAAGTAATTATATACTAGAATGCTTTTCAAGATCACAAAAAACATGAGTTCCAAGTCCATTTTATAAACTTCAAAAAAAAAAAAAAAAAAAAACATAGTACCACTGGCTTTTGCTCTAGCACCTTACCAAACTTGCACCTGAGTTTATACAAAGTGAATTGGACCAGTTCTTGACAATTTACTTTCTCCAAGTGGAAGGGTTTTCCAGAGTAAGTGGAGATGAGCTTCCAGAAGCCAGAGTTCAGCTGGCCAGTGGAGAGGGGTCCTCAGGACCCAAGCAGTGCTGGCTGCTGGGAGCCTCTTCAGGGGCAGGGTGTGCCTGGAACTCCGAGCCTGCTTCACTCAGGCTTCTGCTGCCTGTCCTGTGCTGCAGACTGGCAGTGGACAGTAGGCCACTCTCTGAAAGAGAAAAAAGACACTGTGTTGTGTGCAAACAAGAATCGGTGGAAGATTTCAGAAATCCCGCTGGCAACAGATCCTTTTAAGGAGTGCGGGGATTCTGAGCCCAGAACCAGTCAGCTGTCTGCCTGCTTTGTGCGGTGGTTCTGTCTTGAGCCAGAAGCTTTGTCTGAAAAGCTGCTCCCCACCACAAGCCTAGAAACAGCATGTGTGGCCGCACCCCACTGGCAGCTGCATTCCTCTGACTGTCCACCTCATGGCCTGCTGAGGCTTCCACAGGCCCTACCCTCCTTCCAAGCCTACAGCCACACTGAACCAGAGGCACCCACGGCCTCTGGCATAGAATCAAGCCCTGACTCTTGTGTCCAGGACAGCAGGAAGAAGCCTCACCCTGGAAGGTAGCCTGGCTTCCTGCCCATTCCAAGCAAAACCACACAGGAAGGGTGGGAGCGGAACCTCTCACCTGGCTTGCTGATCCTACACACCTCCTCCCAGGTATACTGAGCAAGGTTCACAGGCTGCGTCACCCATGGGTCTGTCACCAGCTTTTCCAAAGTGGTGCGCTGTCTGGGGTCAGGATGCAACAGCCCAGACAAGAGGCTCATGAGTTCTGGGAACATAAAGAATACAGATCAGAGGGCCTCACTGGGATCAAGGGCAGCAAGCCTCAGACCCACAAGGTCTCAGCTGCCCCACTCCTCAGAGCCTCTGACAGAGCAGGGGACAGCTACGAGTCCAGGCTCTGGAGCCTGGCCTGATAGTCCTCAGGGAAGGCCTTCAGATAGCCTGTCTCCTCTGAAACAAAAGCTTGGAGTTAGAAATCCATCATACTAAGTCCCAGATGGTCCAGAAGTCCTGAATACCCAGGGTGGGCATGGCAGCTGGGATGGGGAGCCACTGGCTAGGGTATCCCCAGATCAGCCTGTGGGAAGCCTGAGGACTGGAAGCCTTGGGTTTGGATTTGGGCCTCCAACAATGTGGGGTCAACCCAACCAGGGCTGCCTGAGCCTCCCTGTCCAGGGCCCCATCCTGCAAGTTGAGTGAGAAAACACATGCAATAGCCTCTTTGAGTGTTCTGCCACACGGCTGCAGTACCTCAGCAATCCAGAGCTTCAGCAAACATGTGTTTCCAGGCTGAGTCAGCCCCCAAGCATGTACACTGAAGCCCAGTATATCCCATCCGATATAACAGGATGGGAAGGAGGGTCACTGGGAGAGTTTTAGGACTAGGCGAGCTCCTGAGGGAAGCACCACAATGGGATTAACAACCTTAAAGGCTCCCTCTCTGTTCGCCATGTGAGGGCCTTCAAGCTGGCTCCCTGACCTTGGACTTCCAGCTCCTGGAACTATGAGAGTACATGTCTGTTGTCTCAAGCCCCTGCCTGTGGGTTCCATGGCAGCAGCCTGAGCTACAGACAGAGGCTTCCATCCTAAGCAAAGACTCCAAGGCACAGACTCTGCCTGAAAATGCTTGTTACCTCATGGCTCTCAAGGTGACTGTGATGGAACTACATGGTGTCAGATGGGAAGGGCCCAAGGCTCCTGCCAGCTCTGTGGGCTCCTCAGGCTTAGGAAGCCTTTCTGGCCATGGAGCCCACATAGGCCTCCCCACACGAATCCTCATTCAAGATATAAACCACTCCCAGACCCAAGGAGAGCTGAGTTTCCAGCTGTCACAGTATCCATGGAGGTGGGGGTGGAGTCACAGTGTGACTAACGTCCTAGGCTTCCACATGAGCTAACTATAAAGTCTATTGCTCATAAGAGGACCTGGAAGGCTCTAGGGATACCAATAAAAACTCAATCATCGAGATGTTTTAAAGTCACATTCAAATTTTTCTTATGTTCAGATCAAAGAATTAAGAAAAAGAAAAGTGAGTGAGGTCATTGGTATGGACAGAGAGGGAGGAGAGGGAGCTGAGAATGGTAGCGCCTGCCTATAATCCCAGCACTCAGGAGGGTAAGGCACGAGAATCACCATGTGTTCGAGGCCAGCCTGGGCTACACAGTGAGTTCAAGGCCAGCTTGGACTATATAGTGAAACCCTGTCTCAAAAACCAAAAAGACCAGTGCTCACCTTGGGACACCAGGTACGGGGGGTGGATGGTGGCTTCCATGGTCTCCTCCACCTCACAAAAGGGGTTCTCCTCGAAGATCAGCGTGTACAGTGTGACACCCAGGGACCACATCTCCAGCTCTGGTCCCCTGTAGCTGTCAGGAAAGGAAAGGACATCTCAGGACTCTTGACGCCCAGCACCATCTCACTCCAGCCCCACAATGTTGCTGAGCCTGCCCAGCCAGCCATGCACTTCCAATGGACTACAGATGTGAAGGTCCACTCAGGTCTTCCTGGGAACAGAGACCTCAGTGGCTCAGGAATCCTCATGATTTGGGAAAGCTCAGCTTCCCGCAGGAGATATAAAGACTGAGTAGGGACAGCAAATTGCTCAGCCACCCTGGGGTCTCAGGAGCCACAGGCAGCATCAGAACAAGGTGGTATGTCTGGAGCAGAAACTCGGCCAGTCAGAAGGCAGCACCAGGCAAGGGACAGGTAGGCTGGGGGTAACTACAGGAGGAGCAGGCCTGGGGAGAAGATGGGGCCATGGTGGTTACTTCCTGTCATTGTAACCTTCAGCCAAGCCCCAGCTCTCAGGTGGTATAACTCTCACCCATATCCAGCAGGATAGGGTGGTCTTCACTCTACAGGCTGTGTGGGGGAGCTATTGGACGGGGCCTGGACTCAGGCAACTCACCCAGGGCTGCCAGGGCTGTGGAGGAGGCAGAAACCAGGCAGCTAAACATGGAGAAGCAAACTGGGCAGGTGGGGGTAGGGAGGCCTGGGGGTGGGGGAGCACTGCAGGTTGCAGTTAGCACAGAGGGACCAGGAGGGCAAGAAACTGCGGGAGCTGGAGCCTGAAAGTAAGTCAGATGCCTGTCTTTGTGTTATTTCTGCTTTAGAGAGGAAGATTTCTAGGTGTTAAAGAGAAAGGTCCACTAGACCAAACGTGTTGGGAAACTCTTTCTATAATGGGTTAGATAATAAATGATTAGCCCTGCGGGTTGCATGGTCTATGCCACCTACTCAGCTCTGCCTCGGTGGCACAAAAGCAGCCTCTGACAGGAGGAAAGCAAAGAAACTGCCCAAGTTCCACTTCCGGAAACCACATTTCCCACAACAGCCGACAGGGGGCAGCAGCTCCAGCCTCCACCAACAGCCATGACAACAAAAGTGCGACCTGGACACACAAGGATCCGGGAGCCCTGGGAAGAGGGTGTTCTGCCCCACAGTGCAAAACAGGTAAGCTCCAAAGACGTCACACTCAGTGAAAGAAGCCACGCAAAAGACACCACCATGTGATTCCATTATATGAGGGCCCTGGAACTGTAAGATTCCCACAAACAGAATACAGAACAGAGCAAGGTGTGAAGCCATACGCCTCTAATTCCAGCATTCTGAGAGGCTGAGGCAGGAGGACTACCAATTTAAGCCCAGTTTAGGTAACTCACCAAGATTCTGTCTGAAAATAAAAACTAGAGGCAGCCATGCAGGTCACCAGGAGGTGAAACAAGAAGCCAATTCATCCTCCCCATGAGACAAGAACACCATGCCCCTGGCCCCTAAGCAACCGGCTGATTTGAAGGAACACAGGCTGAGTTATTAGCAAATGAGATACAAAAACAACTTAATGCTCGTATTGTTTGATTGACTTTGCAGGCCTAGAGTCAGTAGTCTGAGCATCTATTCAGAGGACAATATGTAATATAGCAACTATGGGGGATTTCTTTGTCTTGTCTTTGAAATCCAATATTGTTCCACTGTTTTGTTTTCTTCTTATTGTATTGTTTTATTCAATGTTCTGTTTTGCTTGGTTTTATTTTGTTCTGTTTTGATTTTGTTATGTCTGATGTTTAATATTACGGGCAGCAATTTTGAAGATAACAAGAGCATTATGGTAGCTAGTGTTAGTTTTCTATTATCCTGTCTTGAAATCCTGTATAACTTTTGCTGTTTTGTTTTGATTGGCTCTATTCTGTTTTATTTTGTTTGGTTTTTATTTCCTTTAAAATTAAAATTAAAAACTACAAAAAGTGTGGGAATTAGCCCAGTACAAAGCTCCTGAGTTCAATCCCCAGTAAGGAAGGAAAAACGGCAAAGAAAGCCCAGTAGTGTGGTGGTTAATGGGTGTGGAGGAGCTCAGTGTTTAAGGAGTATAGAGGCTCAGTCTGGGAAGATAGAGTTTTGTGCTGGATGGCAATGGCTGCACAACAAGTGAGTGTACTAGATGCTGTTGCACTGTCTGCTTCAGAAGTTTGAGTTGTTATGTTTGCTACCATAACAAAAGATAACATTAAGCAGCAGGCTAGATTTGGACTAGGGCCATAGTTTTTGACCTACCAATTTAGTGAGACCCTGTCTCAACTGAACAAAAATGGATTAGGGATGTAGCTCAGAAATAAGGTCCTAAGTTCAGCCCCTACTACCAAAAAAGGATGGAAGAATTGTTCCTAAGGATGAGATCTGAAACCAGAATCAGAACTCAGAAAGCCTTCTGCCAGCTGGGTGAAGTGGCATAGAACTGTAATCCCAGCTACTCCCAAGGCTGAGGCAAGTAGATCTCAATTTAAGAGCGCAACCTGAGCAACACAGTAAGATCCCTTCTCAGGAAAACAAAACAACAATAAAAGTTCCTGTAAGAAAGTGCCATGCCTGGTCAGATGGGGCTAGGACAGGGCTGGAGGAAGTGGGGGAACTCAAGGACAAGCCTCTGGCTTGGAGCTGAGAGCAAGGCTGCTGCCTGTATTGCTGGAGAAGGGACAGAAGCAGGGCAGGGAAGGCCTCAAGACAGGCTGGATAAGGAGGAGGCCACTGAGCAGCATTAAGCTGCTGGCAATTGGGCCCAGGCAGCAGGACTGGCCATGAAGCACTCGCCACGGGCCAGCAGCCAGTAGACACAGCTCCCCTCCAACACCAAGGACCACTGTAGTGGCCACTGTAGAACAGGGGAGTGCCGTCCACACTCACTGGGTACAAGGAGAACCATGCCAGAGCTGAAGAACCCTGAGGCCCACCTCACCCACACCCCAGTGTTTCTCCCTGTGGGGGCCCCAAGAGCATGGGGACTGGACCAGGAGGCGATTTACTGTGCAGCTGTTAACATCCAAGGTCACACAGAGGCTGAGAAGCCACGCACCACCTGCCAGGAAGTCTGCAGTGCACTGAGCACCAGGGTTTTGGGAACAAGCATTTCCTGGCTCCAAGATGAAGGACCCTCATTTGGCCCTGGTCACATCCCTACCATCCCAGTCACGCAGAGGTCTCTCATGAGAGCTGAGATCCGGCACAAGGACAGCAGTGGCTTCAAGCAGACCCTGTACACTCCTGTCATTACAACCAACAAATCAGTACTGGAAGTCTTTCTCTTACTGGAGAGCCCTCATCTTTGCCTTTTCCTAACTTTCGATTATGGCAAACTCCAAACATAAAAGTTGAGAGAAGCATAGGATGAATCCCAGTGTCTGCTGCCTGGCTTTCCATGACCAATCTTATTTGCCTGTTTCTCCACTTTTCTCCACAACATTACCCTTCTCACTCAACACCTTCACAAACTAAAGCCATCTCGCCTCAGAATCAAACCAGCAAGAGAAGTGAGCACACACAGCAATTATGTGATACATACGGATTCCCCATGAGAACTTCAGGGGCACAGTACTCGATTGTCCCACAGAACGTGTAAAACAATTTGCCCCTTTCCAAGTAAGCAGCTGAGCCGAAGTCGATCAGCTTGATAGTGAAGTCCTCAGCAATCACAATGTTCTCGTCCTTGATGTCCCGGTGAATGATGCCTTTTGAGCGCAGGTACCCCACTGCTGACAACAGCTGGAACCAGAGCCAGGGCAGGCTTTTCAAAGAGCAATTAAGTAAAACATGCATCTAAAATAAACAACATCCCTTCATCCTCCTCTAAAAAAGGGGGGGTTAACTTTTTGTCTATGCATGCCAACAGTACTGTCAAAACACTATCAACTCTTCTGTTTGGCCTGTTCTTCTGTTTGCTACTGTGTATTAAATTTTTTAATTAAAAAATAAAATACATAATGACAGAAAAAACAGACGTTTTCCAATGCATAAGTCTGGATGCTGGAGCTCTGATTTTGGACAGAAGATGGCCCCACAAGAATCTCAAGTGAAGAATGAGACAGGCCATAAAGCAGATGTAAAGAAACACAGTTAGTTCGGGCCTCTAGCAGGTGACTCCTGAGGTCACCATAGAGATTTTCTGCACTATAAAGTCTCAGACGAAACCTTCCACAAACTGAAGGAGGCAAATACATCTTCCAACACAGGAAGAGGGAGATAGGGGACATTCTTCTGGCATAACCACGAAGCCTGAAACTCATGAAGGAGGTGCCTAAGAAACTCATTATCAGAAATCCAGTAACTTCTGGAAGTTTATACCTTTGAGGGAACCTGTCACCAAGAATCAAGTCATTTACAAGAAACAACCAAAGGACAAAATAAAGCCCTTTTCTGGTAATTTTTCCTCCCTTGCCAGGGATCTGGGAGCAGTCTACAGTGAAACCACCCCTCTCCACATGACTCAAAGTGACAGCTATTATGCCTTCCCACCCTCCCTGTTCTAGGGTGCCTTTCTGCCCTCCTAATCACTCTCTTACTCCAATAAAGTATCAGTGGACAAAGATCAACACATAGTTAGACACAAAACAGATCAAGTCAATTACTGAGAAATGAGACCCCAGTCTCATCTTGCTGCTTAATTATGGCACTTACACTGTGCTGTATGCCTGTCTTAGGGGCACTCTCTGGTTTAACCCTAACCCTTATCATGTAATACAATAATGATCCAACTGCACAGATCAGAAGGTTGAGGACAGCACTGATTTCCCAAGGTCTCATAGATATGGAGACAAGAATTCATATCAAAATCACAGAGCTCACAGCTCTGCATTGGTTAATACTTGTAATGGATTCAGCCACTTCACTTATATAAATAAATCTTAATCACTAAAAACATTTCTTGCTCATTGCAGGATGGTATCTGGCTTCTGCTTCCCAACCTCACTTTCTCCACCTCAACCACAGAATTCTCTTCTCAAATTGTGTCTCACCTGTCAGATGCCAACGCTGAAGGCTAAATCCACTCACAGAGACCCAAGCCTGCACTGCTGATGCCTGCAGCCACAGGCTGAACACCCAAGGCCACATTTGACCTGCACACCAGCCCATCTCACCTGCCGGAAGATGTGGCTGGCCAGGGGCTCATCCAGGCTGGGGTGCTGGTCAATGAAAGCAAAGAGGTCCAGGCCGGAGCCATGCTTCTCCATCACCAGCTGGAAGAACCCTTGGTTTTCAAACACATCCACTACCTAGAAAAGACAATGCTGTGGGCAGCATAAGTGCCTGCCTGGCAAGCGCAAGGTTGTGAGTTCAATCCCTGGTTCCAAAAAAAAGAGAGAGAGAAAAAAAAGAACACCTTGTCCAGCTTGGCTGAAATATCTTCAGTCAGCAAATTATACAAATTTTACAGGGACAGAGTTGCATAGGAAACCACCACCTACCTTGATGATGTTGGGATGCTCCACGTGGGACAGAATTGCAATTTCTAAAGTGACTTTTCCAAGTTTGGTGTCCTCAATCCAACAATCCTCCAAAACTTTCTCCTTCTTAATAAACTTCACTACCACCTTCAAAGGAAAGAAGAGTAGGAGAACCAGTTCTGACATGACATCAGTCCCCCAAGTCATAGAATGCCAAGGCCACGCATCCCACAGTAAGTGCTGAGGCTCACTGGGGAGGAGGCCACACAGACACTCAACACACCCAGAAGGGCACCTGGCACCCAGCAAGCATGGGCCACACACAGTTATAAATACTACACACAGGCCATCCAGCGGCTGCGAAGGACATCTATGGTTAGTGTGCTGTTTTGTTTGTTCACTGGGAACTTTTTTCCAGTTGAGCAGAGATCTAAGTTCAGCTTTAAAAGTGAACTTGTGGTGCCCACAGGCATCACAGCAGGCCACGGGGGCAGCAGGAGAATGGTACACACCCTGCGCTCAGAGAGCAGGGATAGAAGAGACAGACAGAGCCTTGACATGGACCCTGCCAGGGCTCAAGTGTCTGTGGCAGCAAGGTCCAAATCTGAGATGTGACAAGATTGCTGCCTGTGGGTGTCAGTGGGTGTCCAGCCAGAAGTGCCCTCCTTGGAAACAGAAACTGCCCACATGCCAGGTTGAGACCTAAGTGCTCCCTTCCTAGTGACAATCTAGGATTCTGAGAGCCTGGAACTCAAAGTTGGGCCTCCTTCCGAGCCTTAGAGCACCTCCTTGTTCTGCTCCTTGTCCATGGCGATCCACACAAAGCCGAAGGCCCCGCTGCCGAGTGGACGCAGGGTGATATACTTGCGTGAGTACTCGCCCTCACAGGCCGCCAGTCCCTCTAGCTCCATAGGTGTGGGAGCCTCCTCAGCCCAGGGCTTGGTTCTGAGCACCTGTGAATAAGAAGGAAAGTCTGTGGTCACATGCAATGGAGGCCAGGGGGCATCATCACCCTGAACCCTGCAGGGCAGCACCCTCACCCACCCTGATTTCCTCTGGTGCCACAGGGAGTGCCCTGGGACATGTCCCAGGGTCTCACTATGCACACAGTGTTCATGCAGATTTAAAATCCTACATCTGCTTTATCCTCACACAGGACACTAGAAAGTGGCATAACAAAACCACAGACAGTGGGCTGGGGATTAGCTCAGTGGCGTAAGCACCTGTCTGGCAAGCATAAGGTCTTGAGTTCAATCCCTGGTACCAAAAAAACAAAAACAAAAACAAAAACCACAGACAGATCCTCCTCCCATTCTGGTAGACACCAATGCCAGCAGGAAAAGCTGGTGTACACAGCCTGAGCAACTTGATACCCACCTCCCCGAGACCACGTCCTGAGGGATCGGGCATGGAGTGGGTGGAGCTGGGCAGGCTGGCGAGCAGCAGGCGGGTCCTGGTGGCAGAGCTGCGGTGGCTATGCAGTAGATCCTTTACCAGCCAGCAGCAGAACAGGCTCACAGGGCCCTGGAGTTCCACCAGCTTCACCTCAAAGCATATGCCTGGGGATGAAAGGTGAGACAGCACCGTGCCAACCCTGACCCCACTGGGTGACAGTGTTGAATCCAAAGTCTGCCACTCAGAACAGCCTGAGGACCACCCAGCAGCCCAGGACAAGGGGAGAAAAGCCCTGAGCACATCAGGGAGACAATCACCAGAGCTTTGATGCAACCAGGAGTCAAGAGCCAAGGATGACTGCAGGAAGCTGCTGGCCACCCCAGCTGAGAAAAGCCAGGATGGAGCATCCCTCCTTCTTCAGGGGCAGGAACTGAGCAGAACCTGAACAGCTATGTACTGCAGTTCTGCACAGCCATACTGAAAACCCCCACCTCCCCACCCCTGCACCACTATGAGGTACTAGTTCTTCTGTGTATGTGTGTGTGCTCCTTCCTGGAGCTACCCTGGTATATGGGATCTGCTTTTTGGCAGAGGGTTCAGAGCTAATTTCATTTTTGTTTATGTTTTCTAATAGTTACACAAATAATATTACCTATGCAGGGTTTTTTTTTTTCGTCTTTTTCATTTTTATCAGTACCGGGGATCGAACTCACAACCGCCTGCTTGCAAGGCAGGTGCTTATGCCGCTGAGCTAAATCCCCAGCCTCGCAGGTTTTTTTTTAATTCAGGAAAAGAACTATAACATTCAACGATTCAAAATTAGTGATGTAAGAACGGCTGGCCAAAAAAAATATGGCCCTGTTAAGAAATGAGGAAAGCAAGACAAACCAAACCAACTTGGTCCTCCCGCCCTGTATAGAGTGAGGTTTTGGAGAGACCCAAGCAGCTTCACTCCCAAAGCATCTGATGAGCAAGGAACAACAATCCTGGCTTCTCAGTGTGACCTGGGAGACAGACCCAAGAGTCGTGCTGCCCAGCATTTCTGAGCCTGGCGAGGTCTCCCTGGCTGTCAAAAAGAGTGGTCTAGGAGGCAGAGACAACACATGATCCTTTAACAAAGCCATTCAGAGCTCCTGCAGACCCCAGGGCTAAGGCATCCCTGACCCTGCTGTGCTGGGCTCTTGGGGTCATATGCCCTCCCCCAGGGCCAGGGACATACTCAGCCACAAGCCATCTCGGTGGTAGCAGTACCCTGAGTAGGTGCCCTCCTGGATCTCCCGACACAGGCTGGCAGCCCCAGGTTTCACAGGAGTAGAGGTGACCCAGGCACTCAGCTTTGGGTCCTCTGCAGAGGCCCGTGCATCCTCCTGGCTGGCATCCATAGCAGGAAGTTCTGAGCTTTGTGAGTTACTCATTTTGTAACGTTCAGAGGCCAAGTCCATCACAGGCAGTTCTGTTGAATCATGTTCCAGGTTGCTCTCCTGGGACCCTTGGCCCTCCCCAAGATTGAAATAGGTGCCTGTCAGTAGTAACCGCTCTCGGTCACCAAAAGCACCTGGCCTCTGCTTGTGCAGTGTGTGCACATTGAAATCAGAGCTCACCGCCGAAGGAGAAGGTGAGCCCCCAGGTTCAGATGTGGTATAGGAACAATTGGAGGAAGTTCCATCGGTGTCGTCACTGAGAAGGAGCTCCCTAAGGTTCCAGGAGTAAGAGTTCATGGCAGCCTCCCGGGCTTCCACCAACTCCAGGGCATCAGGGAGGTCGGTGGCCAAGGCATAGCAGGCAGAGGAGCTGCCCAGGTGGCTGCCACAAAGGTCTCTTCCCTCCAGGCTGCTAGACAGGGAGGCAGTATAGGGATGGTGCTCTGTGGGAACAGACTCCAGGCGGGAGACACCCTCAAAGCTCAACCTGGACAGCTGCTCCTTAACCAAGCACACCTGCAGCTCTTCATGGCTGGCTCTCCTTCCTGGCCATGGCTCATCCAGGGTGGGTGTCCCAAAAGAGACACAGGCCACCCCTGAGTGGCCTGGCGGCCAGGGGAGCCACTCGCTCCTATAAGCGGGGCAGTAGGTCAGGAGGTCCCCTCCTGCTGGCTGCCCTGCAGCATGGGGCTCAGGCCTGCTGGCAGCTGTCAGTGCCCACTGAGCCTCCTGATGGAGGCTCCCCATTCCAACATTGCTGCACTTGTCCTCAGGTGGGACTGGAGGGTTGGGTTCTTCACAGGAAACAAATGGTTTTGTGTCCGCCGGTTCTGACCCGCTTTCTCCCAAAAGATCCTGTGGGGAGCTCTGTGCTACTACAGGCCCCACACTCCCCAAAGCAGTGTCCTGCTGGTCCCTGGGCAGTGTCCTCACACTGAGGGCTGGAGGGCTTCCGTCTTGGCTGTCCTGAGGGTCCTTGCGCAACAGCCATTCTTCGTGGGTAGGTGGGCTTTCCTCTGAGACATCCTGCTGGTTCTCAGATGGGGACTGTTTCTCATGGGCCAGCACATGCTCCTCTGGAGTACTCTGCTGGTTTGTAGGTAGTGATCGTTTGTCCTGGGCCAGTGGGTACCCGTCCAGGACACTATCCTCCCTGGGAACAGGGATTCAGATGACAGTGTCACTAGCGGCCACAGAAGAGCCAACAATAAAAACCGAATTGACTCCCCTCTAGAGACAAATACACACCCCATCACGCCACTAAGGTAAAAAGCAACAGACTAAATTTTATAGCCCAATTAAAAAACAAAACACCTCTCCAACATTTTCCATAAAATCCAAGCCACCTACTGGCTACACCTCCAAGTGCACCACCCAGCAGCCACCCTGGTCTGGAAAAGACCCGGCCCTGGGAATACACAGGATCTGGCACGAATGAGCCCTGGACGGCTCTCTCCCAACTCCTTCCTTGACTGCTAATGCACTCACAGCAAGGAGAGCTGGGGTGTGAGCTGCTATACTGTCCAAAGCACACCCCACAGGCAGACAAGAGCAAGTTGGGGAGTCAAGGTAAATAAAGGAAGCACTTGCCACAGACCAGAGCAACAGTGCCATCTAGGAGGGCCTGGTCCTTGGGAAGACCATCAGACGGGAGGCAAGTACGCAGACCCCAGCCTTGCCACAGGAAAAAAAGCCCCATGCGTCCATATATGCGTATGCATCACACATATACACATGCAATCGCACATCAAGATAGGTCTAGGAGGTGCTAATGGCACAGCTGTGCCCTCTGGAAAGTGTGGCTATGGAGCAGGAGGTCAAGAGAGGGTGAAGGGATTCTCATTTTATCACTGTTAAAGCAGAGTTGGGGTGCTTCAGAACTCTAAATGTGCTGAAAAACACATTTGTGTGTTTTAAAAGCAGTTTCTCAAATGAGCTGAAAATCACAACAATGTGAGTAAATCTCACAGCTGTAACAGAGAACAGAAGAGGCAGATAGAAGGGACAGCACACAGGAAACTTGCAGGCAGGACTGTGACTACAGCTCTGTGCCCAGGGGCCAGGGCCAGAGCATGAGGGAGCCTGTGGGGCTGGCACAGGAACACGTGCACAGTATGGACATGAAAACAGTGCTCTAAAAAGAAGAAAAAAGAAAAAAAAAGAAGAAGAAACCTAGAACGAAACACACCACAATAGTAGGCACAGCAGAACAAAAGAGTTTCTGATTCCCATTTTTTCCAAATCACCTTACTTAAGCATCTCATGCTCCTAACTAGGACACTGTACTTCACTTACAATGCAGAAAGAGAACAGCATGGAATGGTTCTCAAAATTCTAGACAGCCACTGCCAGTTCTCCGACATCTGCCTCAGCGTTGCTGCACTCAGTATCCCACTTCCTGGCCCACAAGCCACAACAGTGACATGGGCCCCCTTCACAGAGGCCATGAAGACCAAGCTGGAAACCCAGGGTCCTGTCCTTGAGAGTGGACACAGCAGTATCCAGGATATACCAGCTGCTACTGTCCTCACTAACCCAAGCTCAACGTGTCCTTCCCCACCAGTCATCGCCCCAACCTTCCGCACCACGACCACCCTCTCCCAAGACTCACCCTGGAGAGGACCCTGGGGAGCAGGTGGCTGGGAGCTGGCATCCAGTTTCTAGCTGCGTCTGCATCCCACCAGCAATTCCTTGGCTTCCCACTGGCTTCTGCATTATGTCTGGTGGCAGCACACAATGACCAGCAAGCACTGAATCAAACTTTGGATCTAACAGCAGTGCCAGAAAAGAGCATTTTACACTCACAGGCACTTGGGCCTAAAGGACCCTTCCTGGGGCCGGTGCTGAACCTCACTTCTATAGACACCTGCACTCCAGCATGCAGAACAGTATTTGGGAGAGCACATCCATGACACCACTCTTCACATTTGTTTTGTTTTGAAGTCTGGGTCTCACTATGCAGTCCAGGCTGGCCTCCAACTCACTTTGATCCTCCTGTCTCAGCCTCCTGAGTGCTAGGATTATAGGCATGCACTACCATGCCTAGCATCTGTTGCCTGTCTCCCTGTCTCAGTGCCTTTGCTTCCCTACCCCTAAGGACAGCAAGCACCTTGCCCCATGCCCCTGCTATGCCCCCTGGCTCCATAGGCCCCACCAAAACCACCTCCCATGGGCCAGGACTTGGGGGTGGAGCTTGACCCAGCATGACAGGCCCCCTCCAAGCACAGCTGGCAGCCCCCTCTCTCTGCACCCAGCAACAACAAGGTGGACCCTGTGGGGCTGCCAGGAGAAGAGATGCTGATTCTGTGGGGTCCCTCCTGGTCCCTCAGAACAGGAGGCTGGGCGCTCACACTGCTTCCACAAGCCACCTGCTCATGACTGTTCGTGGAATTGAGACCCAGGAAGCCTCATCCAAATGACTGACAGTGCTCAATCAGCACCATCAGAGATAAGCAACAAGATCAGCACCTATGCTGGGAATGTTCCATGTAGGAACAAATCTGTGCTCTATCAATTTAGTCTTATGCACCATAAAAGTATGTAAACCCCTTTCAAAATGACAGGACTGTCAGCTACTAGTGTCTCAAACATGGGCACAGCTGACACCCACTTTCTAGTCCCTTCCTCTGTGCTGATACTTCTGTAAGAATAGCCCTCCACTGCCATGGCCCCTGAGGAATATCAAGTCAGGTCAGCCACCTGTCCTGGGGCTCTGGGGCCTGCCCTCTGGTGTATCATAGAACTGGGACTGGGCATGCTGGGGAGCAGGAGGCTGCGTCTCACCCTGGGAGGTGTCCAAGGTCATCTCCCCATGTCCATTCTCACTGCTGAAGTCTAGACAGCTACTAGGATATTGTGAAGAGCTGTCATAGGTGATGTCCATGTAATGGTAGAAGCCAGGAATCAGGAAAGTAATTTTCTAGGAAGCAGAGTTGGGGTGCTTCAGAACTCTAAAGGAGTGCCCACTCCAACCCACAACTTGTCCACCTGGGGAAGGGTATGAGCTGTGCCAGCAACCTCCTGGCACTACACCCCTGAAGGTGTCAGGTTCCCCGTGACCAACCTGAAGCCCTGGGCCATTAGCCAGACCAGGAACCCTGGGAACAGGGCTCCTCACTGTCCCCTAGGAGACTAGGGATAGCCCAGGTGACTGCTGATATGAAGCCTAGGGAAATGACCTGGGTAGCTGTAGGCAGGGATCCCCCTCCCAACATGGGGCATGAGTGACACAGTCGTTAGGGACGGGGTCTGCAATGTCCACAGACTAGCTGCTAGGAGTGGACAGCGGGGTGGCAGCCACAAGCCCCACCTTGCCTAAGAGCTCGGTTTTTCCATAGCCGAACAACATCAGGGCAAAGTTGTGATTGATGCCGTAGATGGTGCCGTCAGGCAGAAGCGTGATGAGGCCGCTGATGGTGCAGAAAACCCACACGGATGCCCAGTAGCCCTGCTCGGGCACTGCCTCACCCTCCGCCGCCTCCCCATCCTGCTTGGGCTTCAGCTTCAGGCTCAGAGGGAAGGTGGTGCCATCTTTGGCTCTCCCAACAGACCTCTGAATCTTCAGATTCTGAAAGAGACCCCATACTTGTCACATGGACAGAACTGAGCTGTACCACCTTGGACTGCAGTTCTATCACCAGAGTCACAGACAGGGTCAGAGAGGACCCACGTGTAGGGGAATGAGGGAGGCTCTGGTCAGTTGCTACAGGCTCTGTGCCAAGCACAGAGCCTGCTGTGTGCTGGCCTCCAGGGGCTGTGTCTGTTACTCATCTATGCAGGGAGAGAGGTAGCATGCTGTGGGCCATCTTCAGTCACAAGGACGGTGGATCCCTGCCAGCTGGACAGCCCAAGTGGCAGCTGCCTCAGGACTAAGTAGAGGGTGCAGAATGCCAGCACTGGGGGCAGCAGCTGAGTTTCCCTGGAAAACATGACAATGGACCACAGGGGCTCAGTCTCAGGGGCTAAGTCTACAGGACCGTAGTCTGGTCACCCTGGAAGGACCACTCACTGTAGCAGGGCAGAATCAGTCTAGTCAGTGGTGTGATATCCTCCAGGTGTGGATGTGACATCAGTAAAGCCACAGCATTCAAGTCCCCTGCATGAAGGCCCACATTAGCTAAGAAAAGGGATATGGCCATGGGCCCCACCCCAGGCCTCTGCTCCATACCTGCTGTAGGACCCAGCCATGCTGCCTCTAAGGCTGTGGTGGCCCAGGGAGCCAGAAAGCACTGTGCTGGGTGTGCTTGTAAGGTACTCCAAGAGGAGGCTAGCATAGCTTAGCACCCTGAGGAGGGGACAGCCACAGCACAGGTGGCATATCCAGAACACCACAGGGGACAAAAGAACTGGTCATGTCCTGGAGATGGGATCTGTTCTCCCACCCTCGCCTCAGAACATTGGGAGCTGCCTTCACCTCAAGTGGAGCCATACGTAGGGAGCTAAGCAGGACCATGGACCTTGAGTAGAGGATCCCTCTCGGCTGTCCTGAGGGTCGAGTAACAGCCAGCCACCATCCCAGGGGTCCCAGCTTGGAGATGGGGCCTCTAGGGGACTTTACTGCAGCAGCATCATACAAGTAAACTCCCCCAATCTGCTCGTTTATCCATACACATCTATCCTACTGGTTCTGTCTGGGGAGGTCTAACCAACACCAGGGGAGACCCTGAATTAGCCAGCCCTCCCTGCTCCATTTGACAGAGGGGACAAGAGGAGTTGGCTGAAATCACCAGGCTCAAGCCTCCAGGTCAAGCCTCCAGGACAGTCTTGTGATCTGGTTATGGCGCAGGCAGCATGGGCTGTCATGGTCCTACCTCTGGGACAGGCTGGCCAGGAGAAGGGAGTCGCAGGGACGGGATCAGGTCTGTGATGTGCTGCCCAACCACATCCTCCCCAGACGAGAACCCATGAAGGTGAGCAAAGAGATCATCGCAGGATGTGATAGTTCCCTGGAGAAAAGGCCACACTGTAAGTGTTACAATAAAAGTGTCACACTCCTCAGTTCTGTTGCTAAATTTCAGTGTCTACAAGCTAAAAGCAAGGCCGTTTTCATGGCTTCCCAAATCAGAAGTGCAAGAGGCACACACACGTGCTCTGGAACAGTGTGGTCTCCCTCTTGTACTAGACGCGCAAACCGTTGGGCTTTGTCAAGGGCTGCTCAGATGCCCCGGCCACATCCAGGCTCTTCTGGACACCCAGATTATTCTGGATACAGCTGAGCACTATGTGCGATGCCTGCCACTGCTCTGAGGATTTCCCCTATATGATTTTAGCAAAATATAAAAACACCCTATGAGCAGTCAGATTTGGATTGCATTTTATAGATAAAGCAGCCGTGGCTTGAGTAATGAGCACACTTGGTTACTAAAGGACAGATGCCTGTGCTGCCTCCCCACAGGTGGGAGGCTGGGAGAGTGCTGGCTGAGGCACCAGTGCTGGGCTTCCTGGGGCTCCCCGAGGCAGAGCTGCATGCACCTGAGACTTGAACACATACATACTCACCTCACCCTGGAAGGCAACCCACGCAGAGATCCTCTCCACAGGCTCCAGGACCACCACACAGCACAGGCCGCGCTCCTGCCGCACCCTCTTCATCCACACAGAGACAGGAATCTTGTCCCCACTGCGGCTGACGATGTCCGCCTATGGACACAGGTGGCTGCTCCAGGTGTTGAGGACCCGTGTGCCCAATGCAGCCTGGTGACCCTCCCTGCAGCCGGCAGCCTCCCTTCAGACACTGCCCAAACATAAACTAAGCTTCTGATACCCAAGTTGCAGCCTCGGAGTGAATGCTTCATCAAGAGAGATGTTTTTCCAACCTCAGTGTGACAGTTCATTTTGGCTGTCACTTTGACTGGACTGAGATGCCCAAAAAGCTGGCAGGGCCCAGGTATGGGTGTCTGTGAGGGCATTTCCAGAGACACTCATCCTCCAGCAGTGGCCAGTGGTGGCATGGGGAAGCCCTGTCCTGCCTGGCCAGTGCCCTTTGTGGCAGAGGACCCGGGTGAGATGAAATACAGAAGGGAAGGGGGCTTACACGCACATATGGGGACTTTTCTTGAGCAGAGCCACTTTCTGCTGCAGCCATCACTACAGACATCACGCACTATACTCTGAGCACAGACTGGCACTAGCATGCATTTTGGGGCCCCTCAGCCTGCTGCCTGGGACTGAGGGTGCATTGCCAGGCCTCTTGCTCAAGGGCTTCCAGCTTCTTAGGCTCAGTAGCCACTGTTTCCCTCCTCCAGCTTGCAGATGACCTTTGTGGGACTATTTAGCTTCAGATTATATAAGCCAATGCAATATGCCATCTATTATAATTTCATATATATGTCATTGGTTCTATTCCTCAGGTGAGCCCTAGCCAACACACTGAGCTTTACAGCATGACAGAAGGGAAAGAAAGAAGTATCTGTTATTGTTAAACAGTTCAGAATCCAGGTTTAGCATTGTAGTTTCTTCTTCACAGTCATCACTCTTGGGCCAGTTACCTCCAGGTACAGCTGGCCCTGTCCAACTTCTTCCACCCTGAGGCTCAGGACTCACATCTAGTAACCAAGTGTGCTCATTACTCCGAGTCCACATCCAGGCTGGAGCCAGTGGCATAGGTGAGACAATCAACACTCTCCAGGGAAAGAGGCTGAGTCACTCCACCCATCCATCAAACAAATGGGATATTAGGAACTTTAGATGTTAGGAAGAGTAAGGGCAACACAATTATATGGCTTTTCTGGGAATCTGAGTGGTGCCTACAAATTTGCAAAACGGGGGCAAGCCTGGGTCCTCAAATGCAGCTCGGGGCTCTCCAGGGCACCTGCCCAGGTCAGTCCCACAGCAGTGTGCACCTGCTGTCACTGGCCTCCTCGAACCTCACAGAGGAAGCTGTAAAGCTTAGGTTGTTGGAGCCGCCACGCCTCAAACACAGTACAGCTCTGTGCAAAGCCTAGGAGGAGGAAGAGCCTCCTGCACCCTGTGCCACCTCAGCCATGGATCCTGGCCAGTGCCCTTCCATGCCTGCTCACCACTGTGCCGAACACCACTGCAGCGTGGCCATCAGCCTCCACATGCTCCTCACTGAGGGCTTCTGCCACCTCGGAGTCCGGCTGAACAAAGAACTGCACCAGCTTCTGGCCAATCAGGTCGTGGCTGCTGTACCCCAGGAGCCCACAGGCTTTGTCATTGGCCACCAGGATCTGAAAGAGCCCATAAGAGGAAGACACGGCATCACAGGAAGCTCCTCTAACTCTTGAAACAGCCAAGGAGGGCAGTCCAGGCCCCTCCCACCCGTGCCTCAAGCTCTCTGGCCAGAGTCCTAGGAAATGATGCATACACTGTACCTGGGTATCTTGACCTCACAGACACCAAACTTAGTCAGTGGTGAGTGCCCCTAGGAAGCCTTCCCAGCCATATGGGCATGTGACAATCAAGACTATGAGGGAACACAGGAGATCATGCTAAATTCCATTCCGGTCTGCTACTGTCAGCTATGTATCCATTAATGTGCATAAAGCAATTGCACCTAACAGAACTCTGAGCACCTCTCCCGACAGTTAGGCTGGTGACATCTCACACGTCACCCTCCCCTGCAGCCCCATCCCAGGAGTCAATTCGGTCTATTCAACTTATTCAGTTCTCTAAATTCTTATCCTTTTACTACTATGTAGGTAAAGCTAAATGTTCTTCTGATGCACTTATAAAACACACAAATTCCAGCCAGGCACAGTGATACATACCTGCAATCCCAGGTACACAGGAGGCTGAGGTAGGAAGACCAAACATTCAGAGCCAGCCTGGGAAACTTGAAAAGACCCTGACTCAATCCGAACAATAAAAAAGGCTGGACTGTAGCTCAGTGATAGAGCACTTGTGTAGCATGCATGAACTGCTAAGTTCAATCCCTACACCCAAACAAAACACACACACACACACACACACACACACACACACACACACACCTCTGTTTGAGGTTCTAGGTTTAAGGGACAAACCCCAAGTACACATCACAGCTGAGCCTCATGCCAAAGCCAATACCTCTGTGGTCTTGGCATCCACAGTGAAGATGGCCTTGTTGGGGTTGTACACAGGACCCGGAAGAAGAGGCATAGAGCATCCCGAAGACAAGCCACGCAGCAGGGAGCAGCAGGAGGCACTGCCCAGGGGTGCAGCTGGGTCCACATGCTCAGGCGCTGTGGGGCAGCGCACTCTGCCAGTGCAGATGTTCTGGGCAACCAGGGAAGAGAGGCAGTAGGAGCTCCATCTGTCTTCTGGGGAAGGAAGGACACAGCTGAGCCCTGGCACCACAGCCAGAAGTATGCTTCTGACAATGGGCGAGCTCACAGCCTGCGTGGTCATGGCTTTGGTTCATCTGCAGAGTGATTTGCATACCTAGACAGTGTCAGATACTTCCCAGCACTCCACATGAGGAGCTTCTGGCAGGCTCCCCTGAGATTAGATAGCATAAAAGAGACGAGATCCCGAGACTTCCCACAATGGTTCACTCTGTGTTTCCCAGGCATACTGTGTACTTTTATTTTTGCATTTATTTTTTTCTCTTGTTCTGCTCAAGTTTGCTCCACAGAACTGGTTTCTCCCGTACTCCTTCAACCAGTACTTTTCAAGTATACTTTTGGCACTGTTTTGGCTTGTCTCATCCAATTCTTTGTCCATGGTAAGAAAGACCTGGAATACTTTTGATTGGTGGGCCACTTCTAAAGAAAGCACTCAGTAACAAGCCCACTCCTATGGCACAGATCAGGAAACACTCTCGGAGCTTACAGGAAAACAGCCTGGCTCTAAACTGCACCTGGAGGTAACTTCCAACCTCAGCCAGAGGACACTGTGTGCCCAAGGTCTCAGTAGAAAGGAGAGGCAGCAGGAAAAGGTTGTTGTGTCCTTCCCAGCACAGCCAACCACCTCACAAAGCAATGATTCCTGCAAGAACTCAGAATTACTTAAGGGTGCTGGAGACAAAATAGTGACCCCACACGCTCGGCTTGCAAGGTGTCATACCTGAGAGTGCTATCCTGCTCTGGCAGAGCTTGGAGAGCCCATCCTTCCTGCTCAGGTGTCTTCGAGTCGAGAGCGGCTTGCTGGGCTCAGAAGCAGCCTGTGTGGATGGTCCCTCGGCAGGAGAAGGCACAGAGACACTGCCAGACTGGCACCTGCCATTCTCATTTACATCTGGGGGACTTGGGTCTTCCATGAGGAGCAGGTGGGCTGGATGGTGAGTCCTCACCTGGAAAAATAAGACCTGTAAATATCTGCAACACAAGAGCACAGGGCAGTTTAGCCAGCGAACTGAACACTGAGTTAAGCTCAGCTCTAAAAGACACCCACACCAACTTGACCAATGAGAGCTGCTCTAAAGAAACTCCTTCTGAGGAATACAGGGAGGTAAACTAAGTGAGAAGGAAAAAGAGGTCAAAACTAAATGAGGGTTGGGAGGAGCCCAGAAGGGAAAGCAGGTCCACAGGAATAGAAAGAACTCCAGGTCCACAGTGCTATATACAGCCTACAGGCGTCGCCACTCACTCTTCTCGGACCTACTGCAGCGGCGCACAGGTCGTGGGCTCTCTCCCCTCTTACTTTTTAATGCGATGACAATGAAGAGATCGACAACTACGCACAGTTAAATCTAGGAGAGAAGACTGAGCGCTGGGCAAATGGCAGGCAGCCTCCACTGAACCGCAGGCCACAACCTGGGGCCGGCAATGAGGTAGAGGGACCTCCTCGGGCCAGGAGGCTGGCTGCAGGACCCTCTGCCGGGTATGCAGGGTCGCCAGCCGTCCCTGGCTGCAGACCACAGCTACCGCTCTGGAGTGCCGGTGCCCAACCTGGATCTGTTGAGGGTCACAGTGCCAGGATCACTTCGCACGGTGGAGGGGACTCGCGCTTCTAGCCCATGGACCAATCACAGAGCAAGTCGTGACGATTGACAGGTAATGTGGACCAACCACGAGTGTCTATGGGTGGGACTCGGAGAGCCCAAACCCCGGAGCCCGCGCGAACGGTTACTAGGGACGCACTGGGCGCCCCCTACGGCGCCCCAGAAGAGTCAGAAAACATGGGCGTCTCCGCCCCCTTGCCCTGTGAGGGTTGTTTCCTCTTGCCAAGGGATAGACAGTGACAGGCGCTTAGCTCAACGGGCGAGAAGCAGTGCCCGTCGTGGCCTGAGAGCGACCAGCGAGCGCCCTGGAGCAAGCCTGCTCTGAAAGCCGCCCTTCTCACGGGTAAATCCGCGCGGGGGGGGGGGGGTGAACGCTCTGGCCGCCAGGCGGCCCATCGTGCACACACAGCAGCGAGATTTCCGAGGTCGGAGATGTGGGTACAACTGACTGTATCTGTAACGCGTGGAGAGATCGCCAGGCTGCAACCTCTCCACGACTCCGCGGCCAGGAAGGGACAGACGCGAACCCGCGAGCCCAGAGCTTCTCCCATACTGCCAGACGCTGCCAGTCCTTGAAACACCTGCGGGGGCGGGGCGGGGCGGGGCCAGGCGGGGCCGGGCCTCTTAGGGAACTACGACTTCCGTGAGGCGCTGCTTCTGCACAGGCGCGTCGGCCCCCTCTGAGCCGGGCTCCATTGGCTGACTGACTCAGAGCCGGGAGCTCCGATTGGCTAAGGGTCCTGAGGCGACAGATTCCGGAAAGGGAAAGAGCAGCCAATATGGCGGCGGAGCGCGGCGCGGGGCAGCAACAGTCGCAGGAGATGATGGAGGGTAAGCGGCCCCTGCGGGTGTCCAGAAACGGCGAATGGGGGAAGCGGGCGCGCACGGCCCTTTGCCCAGGAGGACCTCAGTGTCCTGCCTCCGATCACGGCGGCCCAGCCCTGACAGCTGCCCTCTGGGCTCGGCGGAGCGGGGGCGGTTCGGACCCGTGGACCTCGCCCAGTGGGCGGCAGCAACTAGGCGACTGGGGAGGGGAGGACGCTGCTGGAGCCAGCCGGGGGCGGGGGCCGACGGTCTCTTGGCGCTGCTGGAGCCTAGCCTAGAACGCCGGAGATTGACAGATAGGGAGCGGGCGACCTTGTGTCAACTCGCGGGGAAACTGAGGCTCCTGGCGCAGAGACCTGCAGAGTCTGCTGCTTATTCACGTGGCGGGGGCAGAGAAGGGTCCGCTGTGGAAAGCGAATGGGTTGTGGCGCAGGGATGACCAGGAGCTCTGGGGATCGAGTTATACAAGGCGGTGCCTGATTGCCAGGTTATAGTCCCAAAAAGACTCAGTTCAACTGGCTTACTCCTCTTCCACTTGATGGAATTACTGTATTATATACTTGTATGTGTGTTTACATATACATGTATGTGTATTTGCATGTGTTTATCTACATATATGCGTATTTATTGCATGCATGTAAAGACTTGTGTACACATGCCTGTCCCCAGTGGGAGTCTGTAGTGTCTTTTGAGTCTTAAATGTCTTTGGCTCCCGCGGTTAAGTGGTATAACCCTCCAGAATAGTAGTTACTGTCTCCTGTGAAAAATTCTGGGAAGAAGGATGTGGAGCTAGGAGAGAGGGTGCAGAAGCAGTGGTTGGGTGCCATGGGGGACTGCTGGTGGCTCTGTGCTGGACTTTAATGAATCACTAGCTGTCAACCCAGTTTGGGAAAGGTGGGGGCGTGGGAGAGTGTAATCAAATATCATTGCAGATAAAGGAAACCCAGTCACAAGCAAAGGGTTTAGTGGAGAGTTTTTGAAGAGTGACAATCATATGATGAGTGGCCAGTGAGGCTTGCCAGTGGCCAGGGAAGACCCAACAGGGGTCTTCACAGGGTCCTGAACTTTGATATCCTTGCATCTTTTAAAACAAGGAAATGCCTCTTCCTATCCCCTCTTCCTCCACTCCCCAGCAAATCCTTCAGCTGTTTCCATTTCTTGATAAAGGGCAAACACAAAGCAAGCTTTTTTTCTTCTACTCCTACACATGTCATTACCAGATCTGACACTTCTACTGTTTCAGTGGCTCCAGACCTTCAAAACCACCTCTGTTCCCACTGCCAATACCTTAACTCAGACGTTGCCTCTTCTGTGGTAACTTTATTTGCCTTCTTTGCCATCCCATTATATCCAGAGCTCTGCAGATACCCTCTTACATGCTGATCTGTTGTCATGTGGTCCAGACCCTGTGTGCCCACGGGACAGAAGTGCAGGTTGCACTCCAGCTGCCCATCCTCCCTCGCCTGTGGAGTGCTCAGGCCCAGGCTAGGAACATGTGCTCCCAGAACCTCCATGACAGAAACTTGTGCCTGGTGTAACTCATTTACCAAATTGTCCTGTGTGCCAGGCACATGCTGAGTGCCCCTGTGCCTTTTCTGACTTAATCCTAACAGTTGCTTTCTGAGGTATGGACACTAGTAGTGTCCTTCTATGGATGAGAAGACTGAGGCTTGGAAAAGAAAGTTACTCACTAGAGCTGCGTCTCTAAAGGCAAGATGCGAACTCAGGAGAGCCATTGGCATTTCAGAAATATTTTTGGAAACAATAAGATTTAGCTTTAGAATCAAATCAAATTCTCTGGTGCTGGGAGAATAAATTAAACTGAGCAAAAGAGGCCCAGTGAATAGGCAAAGGAAGAATGTGGACCTCAGGTAATAAGTAACCAAGCCAGGTCAGGAAAGAAGGAAAAGACTTGGAGATTTTGGAGATGGGTTTTAGAAGGATTTATTTTATCCAAAGCTCTTTCCTGGGTGTGTTTTGCTAAGCAGAACAAGACACACAAAGCCCTGTGGAACTTCTTCCTCTCAGGGCACACCTCCTTATAGCTAAGCCATAATCAGAAGAAAAACATTTCCATGGCAGTGGATAACTCCATGTAATATGTTAGTGTCTCTAGCCCTCCAGAGAGACTTCCAAAGATGTCACCAAAAATTATGAAACAGGATCATTATCTAACAAGTTTTGTTTTGTTTCGTTTTGTTTTTGGTGCTAAAGACTGAATCCAGGGCTTCCTGCTTGCTAGACAAGCGTTGTACTACTAAGCTAAATCCCCAGCCCCTACTTAACAGTTTGCTAAAGAATTTTTACCAGCCTCCCACACATAGTACTGCCTTATTCATTAACTCAAATATTTCTTTACCAGCCTTTGGAAAACTTTATAACACTGTGTCCAGTGACCTTTGACATCAGTAACCTTCTTGTGGGGCATTGGCACCTTCTTCTTTTTCATTAAGCTCCTTCCTGCCCACAGTCTGATTTGAGTTAGTCTTGATTTCTTTCAGAACATGGGCCTGTGAACTTGGCTGGTTTTCTTGGCCAAATGGATAGTGGAGCGTGGATGAAGGTATGTGGCGGGAAGATCACTTTGTCCCCTCTGAGGTAGATGCCAGGCCAGACTGGAGAGTGGCCCAGGAGGCCCCATACCACATGGTGCCCCCTGACACCTGTGGTCACAGACCATCCCAGAGCTTTCAGAATACCTGGCAGTTCTCCACCAGCCTGCTGAGGATGGGGACAGTGTGTCACCTAAATGTCCACGCAGCCTCTGTGCTCTACCCCCCAGTTATCCCTGCCACTCTGTGCTTCAGGTGGTGCTGGGACACAGGAGACTCAGATGTTCATGTACTGAATCTGACCACCATTTCTGAGCAAAGTCTTGCTGACTCACGGCTGTGCATAGTCTGTTGTGTGTTCCTCAGAGCATCACACAAAGGAGGCGGCCTTCTTACTGACATGTGTGGGTTCAGTTGACAGGCGGGTCGAGTCTGAAGAGTCAGGCGATGAGGAGGGGAAGAAGCATATTGGTGGCATCGTGGCAGATCTCAGCGAGCAGAGCCTGAAGGATGGAGTAGAGCAGGGTAAGGAGGACCCAGAAGGTTTCGGGTGTCAAGAACCTTCACCCTGCCCAGAGGGTAGTGTTCCAGGTGGGGGCGAGGATACTGTGTCAGTCCCAGAAAGGGCCACCTTGCTCCTCAGTGGCCCTTGGGGGGCTGAGCTGTGGTAGCACAGCCCCTCATCAGGACCTCCCCGAGGACATGCTCATGGCACTTTCTAGAGGAGTCCAGTTTTGCCCAATTCCACTGAAGGCAAGTAGCACTGCTGGTCACGTTGGCACAAGTGTGTCATCTGGGCTGGAACCAGAAAACAGGTCTTCAGCTTTGCACTCAGAAGGAAAGAGCTGAAATCAACAGGACATCTGGTGGTAGTGCCTCTTTGTGCTGCTGCAGGAGGGTAATCTTAGTGTCTTCCAGCAGTCATTGCTCATCCTGCTTTGCCATTCTGTGGCCTGTAGCTCAGCTTTCCAAGTGTGTCGTTTAAGACCTGTTTATGTAGAAATAGCCAAATAGCCCCTATGGTAGTGTTTCATCTTCTACATTGATGACCCACGGCTTTTTGTTTGTTTGCTTAGAGAATCAGTTTTCAAGCCAGATGGGTACCTGTAAGCCCAGCATTCTGAGGCTGAAACAGAAGAATTATAAGTTCATAACCAGCCTTGGGGGCAAAATGTACCTGAAAAAGAATGAGAGGAATCATAGGAACACAGAGATACCTGAGAAAGATGATTAGGGGATTTGTTTGTTTGTTTTTAAACAGCAAGTTTCTGGGCCAGGGACTTAATTCAGTGGCTTAAGTGCCTGCCTGGTAAGCAGAGTTCATGAGTTTGATCTCTGGTATCCAAAAAAAAAAAAAAAAAAAAACCACCAGGTAAGATGAAGAAAAGGAAGTTTCTAAGCAGTCATACATGTTAAAATCTTATTTTTAGTTAAAAAAAATATGAATATGTAGTTTTTAACCCACTAAAAGGAAAAAAGGAAAGTTAGGCACAATGATGTATACCTTAATTCCAGCTATTCAGGAGGCTGAGGCAGGAGAATCACAACCTGGGGCATTTAATGAGACCTGATCTCAAAATTGAAAAGGCCTAGGAACGCAGCTCAGTGGTAGCGTACTTGCTAGGCAGCATAGCATGCATGAGACCTGGGGCTCAGTCCTCATGAGCACATCAGAAAGAAGAAAGTCTACAGCTTGAGAGAGACCTCTGCCTTCTGCATTTTTCAGATTTGTACACAATGTATGAATTTTTCAGATACTTGGTTTTATGCATTACCCTTATAAAAATAAGTTCATTTTAAAAAGCTAACTTTAAAAATAGCACTGTGCTTCCTATGCCAGCAAGGATGATTGGTAACTATGGCAACCAAATTTTAAAGCAAAAGCTGCAGGGATGTACCCTTCACATTAACTTGAACTTTAGAGTTGGTGTTCTGGCAGTGCCGGGGGTGGGTAAAGGCCATGGGTGCTTTCATCTCTGCCGTCCTCACAGTCAGACTTGGATTTGTGCTGAGACCTCAGGCATCTGGGGTACATTGGGGACTTTTGGAGGGGCTGGTTCAGGGTTTCCTTCCCCGCCAGGGAGCAGTGCTCTGGAGCATTGCCACACTGTGGCTGGGACAAGAGTCTCCATGCTTTCCTGAGGGTGCTGGCTGCAGAGCAGCCACAGCCCTGCGTGCCTGAGTGGCTAGGCTTTGTTCTCTAGATGCCTCCTATTGGAGGTTCTCAGAGCACTTGCATTCCTGATGTATGAGAAACTGGACTGGCTCTTGCCTGTACTTACTTTATCTTTTTGTGGGGAGAGGGCATCTTTTTGAGACAGAGTGTTGCTGTACAGTTCAGGCTGGCCTTGAACTCACTTTTTATTTTTAGTCCAGGCTGGCCTCAAACACAGCCTCTCAGTGCTGGGATTATAGGCATGCACCACCATACCCGCCCCATTTTATCTTTAAACAAAACAAATTCAAACATATTTACTGTTACCCACTACTTATTTTCCCTAAGTTATTTTTAAAATGTGATCATGGTGCATTTGGAAGGGTATTCTGGGTCAGTAACTTTGCTCTGGGTTACGCTGGCATCTCAGGAAGGGGACGGGCCAGCCTTGCTGAGTGGACTGCAGCTAGCAGCTGTCTGTCTCCCTTCCTTCTGGTGAACTGGGCTCAGGTGAGATGAGAGGGAGGCTCTGCCAGTGGGTGCCACACTCAGCCCCTCCACCACTTGGAGGAAGCTGCTCTTGGTGGCGAGGCCACCCACTCGCAGGCTGAAACTAGTTCACCAGTCTTCCAGTTGCTTAAATGTGCTTAAATTATTCATCAAGGCTCTTTGATCTTATCTGTTGAGCTGTGCTTCATTTTATTTTGCTTTTGCAGAGAAAAACATTTGTAGATGCTGCACCTCTTTCCAAGCAGTGAGAGGCCCATCCTAGCACGTGTGCTATTCTATGCCTAGCACCATCTGCATGCCTTGGCCTGATTTATCACCTTGGACAAGGTGGGGAAGGATGAGGAGGGCAGGCAGCAGCCCCAAAGTGCCCTTTCCAGCAGGGACTGAGCTTACCATGTGGTGGCAGCCTCCTTGCTGCCAGCAGTGTCAAGCTGTACCTCCCTGTGCAGCTCAGAGGCATGGATGGATGTGTAGAAACCTTTGCCCATTACTGATTCAGGAAGCTCGGGGTGCTAAAAGCACCACCCTGGTCGAGTCATGCTGGGTGGGCGCTGTCAGCCAAACATCTCAAACCTGTGTCTGCTACCTTCTGCCAAGAGTTTGAATGAGCTTTCTTTTGCATCCTTTTTTCAGAGGAACATGAGCTGGCAGTGGACATGGAAACCATTTGCCTGGACCGGGATGCAGAGGTAATGTCACCTGCTTTGCCCAGCCTCAGGGTTCATCACCAGATTGTCTTTTATGAAGGTGACAGATTATTGAGTTCACTAGAGAGGTTGTCCAAGCGTCCTTTGGTTGGGTCTGCTTGCTCTTTTCAATCTCAGTGATTGAAATTCCATGGGGACTGGAAGGCAAGTGCAGTACGTTTGGCTCACAGATCACATGCATGGGTCCATATCATGGTGTGTGTCCTGGGCCCTCCCATTTCCAGCCCTAAAGAATTACATGTACGTAGCAAGTGGCTGGGGGCTGGACAGTGCCTTGCTGGGATCCTCTCCTGAGCCTACAGTGAGCACTGCTGGTCACAGAACAGTGCCTGTTGGTGGAGCTGGGTATACTTTTGTGCTCAGGGAGTGGAAGGCGAGGAGAAGCTGTTAAAACCATTTATACAAAAAGCCAAAGTGCTCCTGCCAGCTCTCTCTGCGACACTGGCACTTCTTAGTGTCAAGTGGCTTGGTTGAACCACGTGCCCTTTGCTTCTCCCACTCCACCGCTGTAGTCCTCTGTGACACTTGCTCCAGGGAAGGACCCTTAGCATTTGTCTCCTGTGGTTTTCAGGATGTGGATCTGAATCACTATCGCATTGGGAAAATCGAAGGCTTTGAGGTGCTGAAGAAAGTGAAGGTGAGAGGGCCTCTGTGCTTGCACACAAGGTAACTTAGGGACTGTGCACAGCCCTTGTCCTCGTCCTGTATGAGGCACTGGTCTGTGGAGACCCTGCTGTGCATCTCTGTCTGTCTGGGATGTGGTGGGAGCTCGGCAGCCTCAGGGCTGAGCACCAGGCTGGCGCTCAGCTGGATATGTAGTGCCGGCCTCTGCAGCTGGCTCTGCATGGAGTCCACAGCGGTTCTTGAGTTCTGCCAGGACATGGCACCCTCCAGCTCTGCCCAGCTGCTCCCCATCCTCGCAGGTCCTCCCTGAGGGCCTCTGCCTATCCTCGAGTGGGACAGGGCAACTCCAGCTGTGTGTGCCTTTGCCCCTGGCTGACTCTAAAAGGCTAGTGCATTCTAGGAAACTGGTTGAATGAAAACATCCTCCCTATGGGAAGACCAGCCCTATGCCGTCCGCAGTCCATGCCAACAATCTTTTTCCTGTCCCCAGACTCTCTGCCTCCGTCAGAACTTAATTAAGTGCATCGAGAACCTAGAGGAACTGCAAAGCCTCCGAGAGCTGGATCTCTACGATAACCAGATAAAAAAGATCGAGAACCTGGAGGCACTAACTGAGTTGGAGTGAGTGGGGAGACCAGAGCAGACAACTGGGTGGTGGGTGGCCAGACTCCCCGAAGCCCCCTCTTCTGGCTTGGGCCATCCTGAAGTCCACCCTGTTGCAGGATCTTGTGCCATGCCAGGTTCTCAGAGGTGGCATATTCATGGCAACTTCCTGCATGCCCTCTGGTTGCTGGACAGTCCATAAAGGCTGAAGCAGGGCTTCCAGCTAGGTTCTATCACCTTACAGCCCCACTTGTATATTTGCTAGGTGGTAGCAAAATCAGCAAGAAGCCAGATGTGGTGACAAACTCCTGTAATCCCAGCTACTTAGAAGGCTGAGGCAAAAACATTGCAAGTTCAGGTCATGAGCAGTTTAAGCAGCCCTTATTGTAAGACAAAATTTAAAAATTTCCTAGGTCTGAGAGCAGGTATGGTGGTGCATCCACATAATCTCTGCTCTGGAACACTGAGGCAGGAGAACCATAAATTCAAGTCTAGTGTGGACAGCTTACTGATTTAGTGAGAACCTGTCTCAAAATACAAAATAAGAAGAGCTGGGCATGTGGCTCAAAAAAAAAAAAAAAAAAACGCTGGGGATGTACGAGTGCTAGGATGCTTATCCAGTGTATGTGAGACCCTGTGTTTAATCCCCACACTACCAAAGAAGAATAGATAATTTGGATTAATGTTCCTCTTTTCTTGATTTTTTTTTCCCCCTTGGGCACTGTAGTGGGATGACCCCAAGGCCTTACACATGCTGGGCAAATGCTCCACACTGAGCAACAGCTTGAAGTTGCCCAGGGTGGCCTTGAATCTGCAGTAGCTGGATTCCAGACATGTGCTACCACGGTCAGCTGTTGTGTTGTTAATTCAGTATGTCTTGTGCCTCCTGTGCCCACTCGTGGTTCGAGGTCCTACCATAGACACAGGCATGAAAGAAACCTGGTTTCTGTCCCCAAATACAGTCCTAGGAGCCTGCAATCTACCCTGGGACTCTCCAGGTTCCCCACAGTGTCAGTTCGTCTGACAGCATGGGTGTGAGCCAGCAGGGTCAGGGAATGGTCAGATACCACACAGTGACCATGGCTACTAAGACGGGAGACTGCCTTTACAATTCATGTCCATTTTTTTTTTAAATGTTTTGCTTGTTCTAGGATTCTAGATATTTCTTTTAATCTGCTGAGAAACATTGAAGGGATTGACAAATTGACTCAGCTGAAAAAACTCTTCTTGGTCAACAATAAAATCAGTAAAATTGAGAACTTAAGTAACTTACATCAACTGCAGATGCTGGAGCTGGGATCCAACCGCATCCGGGTAGGTGTGATTGGCAGCCTTGTGCCTGGCTGGTTTGTCTTGTGATGCCGTGGTATTTTGGGAACAAGGAAATAATTTTTAAGAAAAAAATGTTACTCAGAAGTTAGTGTCAAGAATGTGTACCCTGTAGCAAAGTCTTCCCTGTGCACCATGCATAGATTTCTGTTGCTCCCCATCCAAGTCCTGCCTCAGCCTCCAGCTGTCCTTAGCTATTCTCTGCTGCGATGAGCCCACCAGCCCGGACCCTGCACCTCAAGCTTCCAGAGAAGTGAGATTGAGTCCATCGTGATTGACTCATGACCACTGCACAGTTGCTGGCATCTGCTGGAGAGGTCCCAGAAGGCCTGTCACTGGCTGGGCCTGCCAGACAAGATCTGAAGGAGGTCCTCCAGGGCAGCATGAGGGCTGTCAGCCAGAAGACCCTGTGCATCCACAGCTGACCTCTACAGTATGCTCACGCTGCTGCTGCTGCTGCTACACTCCTCAGCCTTGTTTAGCAGCTGGGGCAGGGATTTCTGAGCACATCACACCCTCCATTTGGGGTCAGGAAGCGTAGCACGCTGAGCCAACCTGCTGGGTCCTGCAGAGTCTCTGGAAGTTCACAGATGGAGGTCTCATTGACTAACAGTGAAGCAACACAGTCCCAGCTGGAGAGGGAGCCCAACGCCAGCCTCGCCAAGTTTCTCACTGCAGAACATCTCAGGAGGCTGTCACACCCAAGCACAGCTGTGGCTCTGAAGGGTGCCCTGTCCTGTCACCATGTATGGGATGGCTACACTCCCTTCACTGGCTGACCCACTGCTTGTGAGCATCCTGGTCAGTGGTTTTGTCTGTGAAGCATCAGCTTGCTCCAAGAGCAGGAGGGAAACTCGGGCAAGTCAACACACCGTGACTGACTGCCCTGGGGAAGGCACTGACAAGGCCATGTAGAGCCCCCACGATGGCCACGCAGAGAGGCCATAGGGCGAGGGCCCCGGCCCAGGGTCCTCCAGCTTCCAGGTCATACGGCCCTGACAGGGCTCCTAACGTCCCACTCTACAGAGGCCTCGGCCATGGGGAGTGCCCAGCTTTACATACTGTGCCTGGTGACGTGGACGGACATGCCACCTCAGTAAGGGATGTGGGAAACCTGCTAGTCTAGGGGTTTTTAAACAGGTTTCCTAGAACTCCAGAGCCTAGAAAACTAGAAGTCTGGGTAGCTGAGCTTTAGGCCCTCTACCCACTTCCTGTCTTCCATGCTGTACTTCCAGGTGGGAGGACAGTGCAAACGCCTGGAGCAGGTCACGAAGTTGCCTAGAATCCCAGAGGTCAAATGCAGACAGCTCCTGGTCCAGCATCCTCCCTATACCTGGCTCAGCCACTGACCACCATCCTGATGGCTCTTCCGTCCTTTTCACAGGCAATTGAAAATATCGACACTTTAACCAATCTTCAGAGTTTGTTTCTGGGGAAAAACAAAATTACTAAGCTTCAGAATTTGGATGCCCTCACCAACCTGACTGTTCTCAGTATGCAGGTATTGACCTCAGCCCCTGCCCCAAAGCCACCATGCCTAAGCACAGTCCCATCCTACACAGGGTCCCCGAGGCCCTGTTGTCCCACTGTCAGTGAGTGGTAGAAACATCAGCATCCACACATTATGCACAACCAGAATTCCATTCTTTTCTGTACAGTTGTTTATAACTCTGTCTTTTAAAATTTCACGTTTGGGGTCGTGTTTGTTCTCCCAGTAAGGTGAGTCGCCTGACCCCATCAGCCATGGTGCACAGGCACTGGCTGCTTGAGTTCAGTGTTCCCCTCTAATGTAGGACAGAGACCTCTGAGGGGACACGTGGCAGTGCCCTGGGGACAGCCTGGCGTGGCGAGTCCCGCAGCCACCCATAGGGCCGTGGACACAGGAAGTCCCTTTCACCCTCTGCGAATCTAGTATTTCACAGACTGATTTGAGAAAGAAGTTATTAAGGTCTAATTTAAGATGCAGTATATCCCACAGAAATGAAAATTTATTTCAAAATATTCAGTAATTTTGACATTTTAGAATTATTAAATTAAGCCAACCATGGTGTTACATGCCTGTTATCCCAGCCCTCAGGAGGCTGACCATGAGTTTAAGCCTAGGCCAGGCTGCATAGTTCAAGGCCAGCCTGAACTGCATAGCAGGACCCTGTCTTGTAGAAACAAAAGCAGTACATGGATGATTGTATTAAAGCAAACTTGGAAGTTCGATCCCCTTGTTTGCACATGCCCTGCTCTGGTAGATTCTAGACGAAAGCCCTGTTTTTGGGCTCCTTGGGGTAGTCAGAAGCCCCAACTCTCGAGTGCCATCTGTTCCTCCCTCTCTGTGGCCCTGACACATGGCTCCCCTCTTGCAGAGCAACCGGCTGACGAAGATCGAGGGTCTACAGAGCCTGGTGAACCTGCGGGAGCTCTACCTCAGCCACAATGGCATCGAGGTCATTGAGGGCCTGGAAAACAATGTAAGACTGCAGGGTGGTGAGGGTGCCAGAACTCCCCCGGCTGGCCGTAGGTGGACCCCTACGCGAGCAGTATCTCAGGGCAGTGTGGGGTGTGTGTAGGCACAAGCCATGCTGCATGGCTGCTCCCTGAGCAGGGTGCCCTGCTTACCCGTCATGTACTTTGGGCCTTCAAGAAGGTTTGGGAAACCCTGCCTATCCCACACGACAGTAGCTGGCCTTTCAGCCATCCCCAGCTTCTAGCCATGAACTTCCTACTCTGCCCCCTTTATTGGAGCTTGAGGCCTCATCTGCCTCATCACTCCCTGGCCTAGTGCTCCAGTGGGGTCCAGAGCTCCTTCCCCACTGCAGCCTCTACTTCGGCCTGCTCTTACTCAGTGTAGGGTTTAAGACAAATAAAGTACTTTTTCTCATTCGGTTTTACTGGGGGATTTTTGTTTTTGGTTTTGGTTTTTTGGTTTTTGTCTGTTTTGTTTGATTGCCAACAAAGGTAACCAGATGGGTCACTTTTTGTCACCATGGACAAAGCATTTCTATCTCGATTCAGGCTCCTTCACCCTTTATGCCTCAGCCCTGGGGCTGGGTTGCCATTAGTGATACCGCTCTGGAAGAGGAGCCATAATCTGAATTTCATTTTACCAACATCTATGGAAGACTGAGGAAGGTTAGATTTGCATGTGGGAAGTTTGGTCATTTTGTCCACCATATGGTGCGGCGTGGACTGCAACCCTGGCAGCTGTGGCTGGAGTAGGGTGCCGCATTGCAGCAATGGTGGGACTGGTGGGGGTGCACAGGCAGCTCCTCCCCAGGAGCTCAACACTCCTGAAGGCAGCACCCCCACAGTGGGGTTCAGCATGCAGAGAAGGCCCCCAGGCAAAAGAGAGAAACCTCAGGGCAGAGTCTGCTGGTTGCTGCTACACTACTATAGTGGGCACACACCAGGTCCTTCCTGGGCCTCTGAAACAAAACAGAAAACAAAGCATTGCATTAGATGTCATCGTAATACTCGAGTGTGACAGTGCTTCCTCTGGAGTTTCTCCTACCAGGAATCAAGTGTGTACTTCACTGTCTTCCAAGTGTCATTTCTTGACTGAAAACGTATTTTTGTGGTGAGAGGAAGAAGTGATATCCCCACATGGCAGGTGCACTCCCCCAGGTCCTGTGACATGTGACCCACATCCAACTATCTCTGCCCATGTCCCTTCCTGTGGGTGCAGAACACGAACTGGCCCAACTGTGTGCTGCTTGGTGGTATAGGATGCCACTCCTGCCCTGTTTCTTTTCATGTTTTTAAGTAGTTAACTGGTTTGCCTTTAGATGAGCTTTCATACAGGTCTAACTCCTAAAGACTGTAGAGGGAGTGTGAGCGCTAAACTTAGAGGTCAGGCTCCAGGCCTGATCGCCAGTGCTGCCCTCAGCACATGCCCACTGCTGTACCTTCGCCTTGCACCTCCCCAGTCTCAGATCTGCCTGTGTTCAGAGCACACCTGCCTTACCTACTTCCAGCCTGTATGGGGTGGGACAGGGGAACAATCATAGTCGGGCAGAGTGCTGCGAAGTAGTCTGTCCCAGCCCTGCTGTCACATGCTGTTTTTGGGCTCCCCATGGTCCCTGCTCTGCAGTTTTCAAGCTCTTTTGGCACTGAGGCCCTTCAACTGCTGGCACCTGGTAGCATTGCTCATGTGAGCTGAGGTGGCAGGCAGTGAGGGGGTGGCTTGAAGGACCTGGCTCAGCAGTGTGCCTGTGCCCAGCTCCACGGGACACATCATGGCGATCTAGCTTGCCCAGTCTGGCGGCCCTCACACTTGTAGCCATCTGTGTCCTAGTCAGTGCCCACAGCACCTGTGCCCTGTGCTGGGTACAGTGTGGGTGTGGAGGCTATTGCCATAGAGCGCTTGAATCTTGGAGCCATTGGCTGGGCATTGTGCATGTCTGTGGGTTTCATTTTTACTTCTCTGGGATTTTGTAAACTTCCCCTTAAAACTGGGGAAGACTTGAAATGGGAATGCCTGGAATGCAGGAGAAAATAGAAAACAGGGACCCTCAGAAGTGTAGAGTGCATTGGCTGGGGGATTCCTTTCGAGTTTATAAAACCTTGCTGATGATTAGTTACACAGGGCAAGCAATGGGAGCTTTGGCAGATGTAATTTCCTTGGCAGATGAAATTATCCGTGTTAAATCTCGAAACTGTAAACCTTGAAGCAACTCCCAGGCTTCCTGTCTGAAGTGTGTTGGAGGCATCTGACCTGTATCTTTGTAGGAAAAGATCATAAAGTTATATGTCCTGTTAGGCATGCACTGTCCCCACAGCAGGCACTCGACCTGCCCAGGACATGGCCTTCAGTGACCAGCCATTGTCCCTCATGCCCATCACTGTGGTCCCTGTGGAGCTCACTGTAGCCTTTCCCCAGCACCCTGTCCTCCTAGATTCACTCCTGTGGACTCAGCCCAGACTGAGGCCTCTGTCAGGGTGGCTCAGGACTAGGCACCACCTCTCTTCCCTCCTCTGCCTAAGCCCCGGGCTCCTCAGCCCAAATGAGGAGAGGAACCTCACCTAGATGGTGACACAGTGCCATCATGTATCTCCTTGTGGTAAGTACTTAGTGCAGTTCCCACACTTATAACACTGGGAACAGAGGCTGGCTTGTCCTGCAGCCCTGGGCTCAAGCACTTCATACTGCGTGGTAACGTGATCATGGGTAAACAGTGGTAATCCAGGAGAATTCTTATTTTCTTCTTCTAGAACAAACTCACGATGTTGGACATTGCATCAAATAGAATAAAAAAGATCGAAAATATCAGCCATCTAACAGAGCTGCAGGAGTTCTGGGTAAGTTCCATCCCTTGGAATCAGTGGTGCTTTAGCTAAAGGGGTCCTGTTGACACGAGGCCCCCAATCCTGTGAGCAATGGTGCAACAGGAGAAGCATATGAGGTTTGAGGTGTTTGGGGTACCTGTGTGTTCCTGTGCCCTTGCTCCTCTGTACAAGCCACACAGCAGGATCTGCAACCCTGGGTACTGGGTCAGGACTGCAGTCGGCACACCACAGCCCAGAACTGGGGTATGCACTGGGACAGATTCCACAGGAACATGGGGAATGCCCTGCACTGTCTCCTTAGACCTAGAAAGACTCTGGGTGCTTTCCGTAGGCACAGCTATCTGGGAACCTGCCTCATGCTCATCTCCAGGGTTGTAACATGGCTCTGAGCGTAGAACCACAGAGCCAGTGGAACGAGAGTCAGGGCCTGAGAAGAGGCCTTTGCAGTGGGGTGTAGCTCAGTGGTACACAGAAAGCCCACCCAAGGAGGGGAGGCCTTTGCAGCTGCTGCTAGGGGTGCAGAACAACTGCAGGCTCGAAGTCCTCAGTGCTCAGAATCTACTGAGAGTTCTCATTTCCCCCAGCACAGGTGCAGTGCGGGTTACGCACCTGGTGCCTAATGACATGCACACTGAACATTGTCCCCGGGCTCACGTGACTGATGTGAGAGTCATGCTAAGTCCATGCTCATCCCAGCTTCCCTGGAACATAGGCAGCCTGCTCTGCACTAGGCATACTGGTTAGAGGCTCCTGTCAGGGGTCTGAGTAGAACTGGAATAGGGACTGGTGGCAGAGGTGCACAGGTTGGGGGGACCAGCGCTGTGAGTCAGGAGGGAGGGGTGGCCGCCTGCCAGGAGTGACACTGAAGAGCCAGGCGCAGGCAAGGGGAGTGCACAGAGAGGGCAGAGGAAGAGTCGTGTGAATGCTCACGTAAAGCAGCCTGAGAACAAATTCAGCTCACTGTTAACAGTGTTACTCATTGGTTTTCATAGATACCATCCCACTTGGTATTTCCCTGCCACCTGAAGAATATTAATGGTTTTTGTTATGCAGTATACTGTAAACCAGTTCCTCAGCTCTGAGCTGCCTAAAAAAACATTTCCATTTCCCTTTATTTTTGAAGGATGCCATGATGGATATGCAATCCGGTGTGGGTAGCTGTTTAAAGCATTTTGGCAGTCTTTCTCCATTGTCCTCTGGTTTGCATGTTTGTTGAGAAGTCTGCAGTCATTCTTATATAACTCTGGCGGCTGGCCTTGAGCTCACTTTGTAACCCAGGCTGGTGTCAAACTCACACTGATCCTCCTGCCTCACCCTCCTGAGTGCTGGGGTTACAGGTGTGTGCCACCACACCCAGCTTTTTAATTTTATTTTTATAAAATAAAATACGGCTGCTTTTTAATTTTATTTTTATTTTATTTTATTTATTTATTTTTGGTACCAGGAATCTCTGCGACCTTGCACTTGCCAGGCAGGTGCTTGTGCCACTGAGCTATATTCCCAGCCTTTAAATATTCTTTTTAATAAACTTTGATTTGGTTTGGTTTTTGAAACTTGAATAGAATATGCCACAATGTGGTTTGTCTTCTTTCATGTCGAACGTTCACTGAGTTCTTTGGGTCTGTGCACTTACAGTTTTAAGCAGACACGGAAAACGTGTGGGAATTACTTCCCTGAACTTCTTCCTGCCCCTCCCACCCCAGCCTGTTCCCCTTCTCATTCCCCCAGTCCCTGTCTCAGTGGTCTCCTGCCTGGCACATTTGTGTCTGTCCCTTTCTTCCCCAGGAGGTCAGTACGAGCACTGCCCCATGCTACCCCATCCTTGTCCCTGTCCTCAGCTGTGATAGTGCCCTTCAATAAGTTGGGCTGGCTGTCCTCCCACCCATCTCGAGTCCTCCTGTCAGGTCCACCTGCTCAGCCACCAGGGGGCCTCCCTGCCATCTTCCAGGGCTGTGACTGTCACTTCACCAGTGGAGACATTCAGATCCAGGGTCCTGCTGTCTCTTTCTTACTCCCGCTTCTCAGCAGTCAGGTTTGATTGCTCTGTGCTTGAACTCCTGCCCTCACTTTGACTCAGGGAGACAGAGACAGAGCCTGGGTAGATCGATGGTATCCCTGAGTGATAGGTTGGCTGATTGATAGATGAGAGGCTGGTAATAGGTGATGGCCGTAGATGATAACAGATTGGTTGGTTGTTAGAGGATAGATGGATATTTGGATGAATCGATGGGTGGGAGATACGTGATGGATCAATGGGTGGGAGATATGTGATGGATGGATGGACAAATGGTAGACAAGTGATGGATGGTGGATAGATGTGGGTGCTGGCTGTAGCTAGGTGAGATTGGCTGATGATAGGCATGTGGCTAAGAGCTGAGTGGCTGCCACCCATGTGCCACAGTCCTCCCCAGCCCAGCAATCCTGTCACATTGGTGTCACCTGTGCTCTGGGCTGTTACTACAGTAGCTTATCCCAGCACAGGATCTGCATGTGCCGACTGGATAATGTGGCCCATGTCCTTCTGGGTTGCCTGGGCTGTGAGCCTGCCTCTCTAACCCTGCACCCCCTTGCTGGGAGGACAGACCTGTACAGGTGCCAAACACCTGTAATCCCTGCACCCTTCAAGGCTGAGGCAGTAGGATCACAGGTTCCAGCCTACGCTGGCCAAATTGATAAGACCCGTCTCAAAAATAGAAATGGGTTTGGGATGTAGCGGTGCAAAGGCCCTGGGTTCAGCCCCCAACACCATAAAAAACAAGATTCCACCCCTTCACAGTCCTGTGTCCCCACACTGGGTGTCACTGCATGAAGAAGACCCAGAAGTGGAGTGTCCCCAGGAACCACTGGGGCAGCTGTGACCTGTGTCAGTCAAGGCACAGTCCTGGCCTCACAGCAGCACTGAGCCGGTTTGGAGGAGGACATGGGTCCCTGTGCTTGGAGGGAGGCCTGGCCCGGCCCAGTATGACAGTTCTGTGCCCGCTGCCCCCACATTCACACTGCCAAGAAGCTGGGCATCCAGAACAGGAGACTCACAATGACCTGCACCTTGGGGTCAGGTCCCGGCAGAGCACACAGGGTCAAAGCCACCCTCTCACGGCTCCCTGTGTCCCCAGATGAACGACAACCTCCTGGAGAGCTGGAGCGACTTGGATGAGCTGAAGGGTGCCCGCAGCCTGGAGACCGTGTACCTGGAACACAACCCCCTGCAGCGGGACCCACAGTACCGGCGCAAGGTCATGCTGGCACTGCCATCCGTGCGGCAAATCGATGCCACCTTCGTCAGGTTCTGAGTCCCAAGAACTTCCTGGCCACCATTTTTTAATCTACCTGTTGCTCCTGACATCGTTACTCAGCAGTCACAGCTCCACGGCAATAAAAGGCACTGATGGTAGCTTGTGTGTGTGATGCCGTTGCAGCTTGCATGGGATCCCTGACAAGTGCCATGGGGGAACGTGCTTCCCCCACTGGCTGTCCCTGATCTAAGTGAAGTCATGGCCCCAACATTAGTATCACGGCATCCAGGTGTGCTTCAGGGGCTGTGTGGGGTGGGGGGTCCACAGGTCCTGGGGTGCAGGTGCGAGCGGCTCTTCAGCTGCTGATCATGCAAAAGTGATAAACACCAAAAAAAGTACAGGTAGGGGCTGGGATTTAGCTCAGCAGCAGCATAAGTGCCCGCTTGGCAAGTGTGAGGTTGTGAGTTTGATCCCTGGTAACAACAAACAAAAAAAAAGTGTAGGCATTAAAAACAGAAACCTGGGGTGAGGGTCAGTGGGGCTGCACAGCTCCCAGTCCAGTGTGGAGAATCCGCCCCACCCTGCCGCCCTGAGCATGAGCAGCAGAGGCCGCATACCAGGCCCTGCTGTGGCTCCAGCCTTCCTGGCTCCCCCGCAGCATGCGATAGGGCTGCAGCCAGTGCATGGCCTGTGCTCTGAAGAGAGCAAAGCTCAGGCTGGTGCCTACGAGATCCCGGGGGCTGCGTTCAGCACAGGAGCCATGGGCGTCTCCAGGGCCTTGAATCTTCCCAGGTTGCATGGCCACCAAAGTCTCATCTGCTTCCAGAAGTCCAGAGCTCCACCGACAGACACGGGGCCTTGGCAACTTCAGGTCAGACTTGAAGCTGTTAAAACCCAGCCAGTGTCAGCATCTTGTTTGCCCCCTGCATTGCAGGCATTTGAGGGGCTGCCTGTCTGTCACAAGAGGCGCCATGCACCACCAGGTGCCCACTGAGTCGCTGGGCAGATATATGGGGTTTGCACTGACTCTGAGGCCACTGTCACAGGCCAGAGATTAAACTTCCATGCCTGCTTCCAACGCTGTCCAAACAGACAGACCTGGAACGGCAGGGCAGGCTGCACCCAGCCCTGCCCACAGGCACATAGCTTGGTCTGGAGATGGAGGAAGAGGGTCCTTAACACATGGGACTGACCCAGGTGCCCTTGCAGAGGTCGGCGAGACAGTAGGGCACAGAGAATGGCCACAGGAGCACCACACAGCCCCTGGTGGTCAGAACAGTGGCAGCAGAGGAACTCTGGCCTATGAACAGGACAGGCCAAGTGGGAGGCTGGACAGGTGTGTCTGTGAGCCCCATCACCCTGCAGGCCAAGGCAAGAGCATCTCCTGAGCCCAGGAGTTCCTAGAAACTGGCTAGGGTGCAGCAGGGAAGAGAGCTCCACAGTCTCTGCCCTGGTGACCTCAGGTGCGTGGCAGGCCCAGCATGAACCATGGTTGCGCTCATGCCAAGTTAGAAGCCACTTGAGCTCTGGGACATGGGGCATTGGTCGGCACCAGGGCCAGTGAGGATGGCTGGCACAGCCCTGACGTGCCATCTCCTGAAGATCTGAGCAGGCGAAACTTGTGCTCTGACTCCACTTACATCATGCCGGCATTCTGACCAAAATAGAAAAAAATCTTTCAGTAATTTAGAATAAAGAAACACAGAGCAGATAATTAGAAGACACAAAACAGGTGTTAAATGAAAAGATACAGAAATCAGCAACAGTTTCTAACCAATGAAAATTCTTCCCGTAGTTCAAACTTAGTCTAGCAAGTTTGTCAGATGAAAGATAAATTTAAGAATGAGAAGAGAGATACAAATAACCATAGAAATAATTGAGCACTTTTTAAAAAAATACAGAAAAATCTAAAATTTAAATGGAATGGAAAGTTATTCTAAGAAAAATCTTTAGTTGCATTAAAATTCTGAAAAGACTACTCATTGAGGAAGAATTTAAAAAAGACATCAGAATGATTCCCTCAAAGAGGTCTGGATCCCAGAATCAGTTGATTTATACCACTTAAGAAATGGATGAAACTGTCCCTATTCATGTTACAAATTAGAGAAAAGCCCTTTTAAAAATCTTGACGAAAACAATAAAAAATAAAAATAAAGTAAAACATCTTTTAGGACTATAAATTCAAAAATCTTAAATGAAAGACTAAAGGTGACTGCTTCTTGACCAGGAAGCTTTTATCTCAGAAGTCCAAGGATGGCTTAAGAGGAAATGAGGTGAAGCTAGGTGTAGTACACTCCTGTAATCCCAGCACTTGGGAGGCTGAGGCAAGTGGATCACTGCAAGTTTGAGACCAGCCTGGGCTACAAAGTGAGCCCAAGGCCAGCCTGAACTGCATCTCAAAAAGACAAGGAGAGGAAGTAGTAGTAGTAGAAACAGTACTAGTAGTGAGGTGGACTGGGGATTTAGCTTAGTGGCATAATTACCTGCCTGGCAAGTGTGAGGTCGAGTTTGATCAATCCTTGATACCCAAAAAAAAGGAAATAAGGTAGGTTCATAATCATCATTTAATGAAGTAAAGTTTAAAACTCTGGGCTAAAATAAAAATGAAAAAAAATAAATTCTTAAATCCTTGGGCTGGCCAGGGATATAGCTCAGTGGCACAAGTGCCTGTCTGGCAAACACAAGGTCTTCAGTTTGATTCCCAGTACAAAAACAAAACAAAACCTTGAGCTAGCTTAACATAACCTTTAACAAGATACATATTCCTGTGGGCTGGGGATTTAGCTCAGCGGCATAAGCACCTACCTTGCAAGCAAGCGGTTGTGAGTTTGATCCCTGGTACCGATTAAAAAAAACAAAAAGTTAAAAAAAGAGATACATATTCCTGGCTTTTGTAAATTACTAATTTCTTCCTCAGTAAAATGTATGCCAACATCAGACTGTATGGCTTACCAGGAAGATTAAATACACAAGAGTAGCGATTTTTTTTTTTTTAATGTGGATTGGGACAGCAAGCCTGAAGGATCTGCCCAGCATGGCAAGGGACCTGAAGCCTGGGATGTTAAGATGTTTGAAGCCAACCTGGACCACATAGTGAGACCTTGTCTTGAAAACCGGGAGGGGAGTGTGCTCAGTGGGCTCGATCCCCAGTAGTGCCAAGAAAATATCCAGGCTCTGATGTATGGGACTTGCTACCTGAATGCAGCAGGCTTCCCGGCTGGGATGAGTGTAAAATGTGTCACCTGGTAGTCACGTGGGCAGAGAGAGGAAGGTGGGAAAATGGAGACCCTCCTCTCCTGGAAGCCAGCATGACCAGGGGCTGCACACTGGACAGGAAGCTCCAGAGCTTCACTGGGGGACCCAGTTCAGGTGGGACAGGCCGAGGCTGTGGTGGTTTCTCATGGTGTCAACAGGTAGTAACTTCATCTCCCCAGCAGGAGGCACCATAATCTGGCAGGACCCAGCCACATCCTTCCCAGCCTGGCTCCCAGGTGACCTCTAGGAGGATGAAGGCAGGGCTCGCCATGATTGACTTCCCCTCCACTTCCTAGCCAAATGGCAGAGGTCACGACCCACCCTGTGTCCCCTTCAAGGCCCTTACCTTTATCTTGTCCTCACAATCTTCCCCTTGGGAAGATAAAATCTTCTTGGTCAAGAAGCAGTCTTCAATTTATGTCTTTTGTTAAAGATCCTGTGCTTACATTCCTAAGGAACCTGCATGCTTCCATCCCATCCACTCCCATTCTTCCCATTCGGCTTGCCAGGGTCAATGTTTGTGTGGAACCCCAGGGAGCCTTTTGGAAGGATGTCTCAGGAAGGCCACAAGTGCAGCACTTGCACAGGGCCCTCCCTGCTGGCCAGGTGGTGACCACGGACAAGCTGATGGTGCCTGGCCTGTCAGCAGACCCCACAGGCATAAGGGGTACAGAGCAGCAGGGCGGGACTGCTCCTGCACTCATCACTCAGATCCTAGGTCAGGGCTTCCACAGGGGTCCCCAGAGCTCAGGCTCTGCCACCCATCCAAAGGCATCCATTTGGGAGCCCAACAGCAGTGCAGCCAGGACTTTCACAGCCTCCCACCTCGGGAGCTTGTCCGGTTCACGACCCCATGTCGGGCACTGTCATTGATGGCCTTACTTGGGCTCCTCTTCGAAGGCCTTGTTCCAAATAGGTCTGTGCCCAGCGCCTTCATGGAACAATCAGGGGCAACACAGCCCACCGCCACATACTCCCAGCTCCTGTCAGTGCTCTGCTCGGAAAACACACACCCAGCCATCGCAGAGCCTACCAAAGACTCTTGAGTCCCAAAACTCTCCTGCTGTCCTCAGCTCCAGGCCTCACCCTGTTGCCACTCAGGCCAGAGTGCCTGCAGGGCCCGCCTACTTTCTTCAGCTTTTTCAAGACCCCAACCCCTTGGGCATCCACACTGGCCTTCCCCTGGGGCTGCGCCTCCTGTGAGACAGTGCCAGGTCTCTCTATCAGGCTGCACCCTACTAAGCACAGCTCATTTCCAGAGCAGACCCTGCCTTGGCTTGCTGCCATGGCCCCTGTGACAGCCCTGAACCCATCTCTAGGGAGCAGGAGCCTGACTTCCTGGGGGCCTGCTGTATAATCCTATCCTGATGGTACTGGCCGCCCTCTCACCTTCCTGCCCTAGGTAGCCGGTGGCATGGGTGCCCACACAGCTCTAGAACAGCTTCACGCTGGTACGGCCTGGGGCTACCTGCCTGCTCCCAGGTACCACATCCCATTCCACTTCTGGTCACACTTTCTCTCTCCCATTTCAGGCCCAGGCTGTGGGCAGGAACCCCATCAGCCCTCACACCCCATCCACAGACAAGGGAGCCAGTTCACATGGGCCCAGCATAGGGCTTCTGGAGGCCTCAAGGGAGTGCTCCCTAGGCCAGGCCAGGTTTCACAGAGCTTACTGGCCCACTCGTGTCCATCACCCTGCACAGGCCATCATGGCCACCCACATGGCCAGCAACACCATGGTCACAGCCATCCTGGGATTCCTGTCCCCAACTCACCCCATCTGACCACCTGTCACTACTAGGCTCCCCAAGTGCCAGGCTCTCTGGTGAATCCTATCTCCATCCTCATCCTCTCCATCTTCATGGTGCTGGCTTGGATCCTGACAAGATGGGGTGAGTAGGTGCTTTCTTGTTCCCAGAGAAGGTGTGCAGGCCTCCACAGGGTCCCCTGACACAGTGAGGGCCCCAGCCATCGAGCCCGACTTCCCTTGCCCTCCGCAGAGAAGTCCTCACCCCAGGCCCTTTGAGACTGTGCAGGCCCCAGTGGGGCTCCCTTTGGGATGGCTTTAGCCTGCAAGGGGCTGTGTCAAGGAACTGGCAGCCTCAGGGAGCAAGTTCCTTTTCCTGCTGCTGTCTGCCTGCATCATTTCTGTCTTCACCTGTGTCCGATCTCTGGCTGCCCCACCTTTCTCTCTTGCTCCTTGAGGACAAATGCTGAGCACCTATCCATGCACCCCACAAACCTGCCACCAGCTGAGGTCCAGGAGAGGCACATGGCCGTGGACAGCCAGGTGGGCAGCCATACCTGGAAGGGGTGGCAGGTGGGAGCCATGGGCAGAGCCAGGGAAGCCACAGGAGGAGCTCCTGACCTAGGGGGCCTCACGCCCCTGCAAACCTTCCAGGCCCCTCATCGGCTGGGCACTTGCTTCCTGCACTGCAGCCCCCGGGAGACTCTGTCCCACCCTGACCCAACTCAGCTGCTCTCCTGTGCACTCCAATTTAATGATTGTGGTTCAGATGTGGTTTTACTGTTTCCCAGAGACCATTCTGAAGTTGGGAATGAAGGAACCCCACACTCTGGTCCTTCCTGTGATGTCTTCACCCACATGGGGCAGTGGGGACACCGGCAGGTCCCACCCAGGCTGAGAGGAGTCCTGAGCACAGCACGCACTGGATACAGGACAAGGCTGAGGATGCCTTCACACTAGTGGCATGTCTGCAGTTTGTCAGCTTCCACTCCTTGCCTGTCTATGCCGCTTTCTCCAGATGAGCAGTGCTCATGCTGGGACCAGTTCAGTCTCCTTCACCCTATTTGCCCAGCATGGATGCAGATGCTGTGTGCCTCCAAGCCAGGCTTCGCTTGGGCCCTGTGGGGGGCACCCCCTTGGGGTCACCTGAAGCCAGCAGTCAGGCCAGATTTGGGACAGGATCTCCACCTAGGCTTGGGGCAGGGAGGGAGGAAGGGAATCTGGGTGCTGGCATGTGGGCTCCCAAGTGTGTGGGACAACTGGACAACTCCCACACCTCATTTGGAGTCCACACCGAGGTGAGTGTACCCTGCAGGTGGAAGCTGTGACTCAGTGCCTGGATGGATGGTGGGCTTCACGAGGAGGGTCTGTGGCTAATGTAGGGGTTCTCTGAAGCACAGTGATAAGGGGGAAAGAATCTCGTCAGCTAGTAAGTGCTGTTTCTGAACCAAACATACAGCTCAGCTTCCTGGTGACCAAAGCTGAAAGGTTGATGGAATCGTTCCATGAAGCAGGAAGTCTGGGGGAGAGTGGTGTGGACAGTGCAACCTGAGGCTCTCACTAGTGGCCCCCTCAGATCACACGGCCCCCCATCTCATGGTGCTGTATGCAGTGGGCTGACCCCATTTTTCAGTGGACAGAAAGAATGAGGCAGGCCAGGGCCTTGGGCTCACAGCCACCAGGTCCTTAAGTCAAGACTCCGGGAGCAGTGGCCTCATGCTTCCTCTCTGGGGTCACAGCAAGTTTGCCGTGTCCACGAGAGCTGAGTTCCAGAGGGAGCAGGGAACAGTGGGAAGATAAAGAAAATAGATAGAGACAGAAAGCCAGGGTCGGGGAGCCCTCCTCCAGATGGGAGGAAGCCACCGCTCAACCAACACAATTTTAATACCACATTTCTAATACCACACCCCTTTGCTAAACCAGCTGGCTTCTTCAGCCTGCCCATGTTCTAAGGCTAGAACACCTGCTCCCCTCCAGCACCTCTGTCCTCAGGGCGTTTCTCAGGCACTCTGTGCCCTTGGGGTGCTCCCATTAAACACTAATAGGCTCACCCTGCACGTGCAACTGCTCCCTCTGCTGGCCACCTCACAGGGTCCACGAGGCCAGACATCTGGTGGCTGTGAGGGGCTGTTCCTGCTGCCCCCACTCATGCCCCATGAGCTAACATCATCTGCCTACCCCAAGGCATAAGAGCCTCATCTGAAATTCTGGGTTTAGTGGCCAGTTTGGGTTTGCTGGTCACTCTCATGAGCCTGTCCTCCCTGGGCCTCAGCCTCTGACTCGGAGTGCTAGCTAGGACCCCTTGGATCATGGGCCCCAAACCTAGTCCAGGAGGCCACACAGGCTCATGGACCCTCCATCTGGACGTGACTCTCCTTGGCCTTCTGTCCTGACCAGACTACACAGGTCCCCACCTGACTGGGCAGACCCTGTCCGTGTCCTTGCCAAGCCAGAGGCCTGCGTATCCATCCCACAACAGTACTCCCTGCCCTCTCGGTCTCTCCTCTTCTGACCTGTCTGTGCCCCTGTAATTTCCTCCTGAGCAATCAGACTGAAATCCACCCTCAGGGATGGGCTAAGGGGCAGGAGGCAGCAGGTGCCTAGTGGGACAGCTTTGGACCAGACACTCTGCCCATCCTCGATGGCCTGTCTCACTTTTCCATGATTATACATAACTGCTTTCCACTCTGGGGTAGCAGGGCCTCTCAGTTTCTTTAACATGGCCATCCCCTTGGGGGACAAGGGACTTCCTATTACTTTACGTCATGGACGATGCTCAGGACCAGAACTGCCACATCACCAGGGACAGGCACAGCTGTCTCAGGTGGGGACCAGGCCCCAGTGCCAGGGTCCCCCATACCACACAGGCACCAGCACGGGCTTTCCTGCAGAGCCTCTGTACCCTGCCCCCTGCTCCTCACAACCTAGGACTTGTGCTCGGCCTAGAAGCTGACAGAATCTCTAGCCAAAGAGGGTAACTTTTACAACAACTCTGCCACCTTCCAAGTCTGAGTGTCCATCCTGGATAGTGACAGCTGTGGGGCAGAGTGGGCTGCAGGGATAGGCAAGTGCCCTGGGCTTGTTCCCCACACCTAGATTTCCTCTAACTAGCTCTGGATGGAGCAGTGGCAGTGCTGAGAACCACTGGGAAAAATCACACTGGCCGTGCCTACCACAGGTACTCAAGGCTACAGGGAAAAAAATGCAAATATAGAAGTCCCAGCACATCGCATCAGGTTTCTGGTTTTATTCTCAATTTATAAAATTCCAGTGTCATCCATATTCGTGAGCCTTTACACATGTTTGCATAATAATCTCCAAATTCCAAAGTTAAGGCCAAGGGATGGATGTAGCTATGGAAACACAGAATATGGAAGACATTTAACAAGAAGGGACAGAGAAACACTCCTGAGTCCCTGCTCAGGGCCCTCGACAGCTGGGAGGCCACAGGCAGACACCTGGTAGTCATTTCATTGGATTTGACAACCACGGGAAGGAGCAAGGAGACCCTGAACAGCTCAAGGCAGGGCTTGAATCCACAGCACTTAGCAGTAGGTAGAGATGTGCAAATCCAGTTGTGTGAGAATTAAAATTGGCCTACAGGGGAGGGGAGGGACTGGAGGTTCAGGAAGACACTGCAGAAGAAAGACTCAGGAAGAGAGGAGGGAGGGAGGGGTGCCAGAGGAAGGTAGAAGGGCCAGGGTGGGGGTCAGGGGTACGGCAACAGTCTAACAGGAGTAAGTCCCCAGACTCCTGCAAGTGGAAGGAGTGCCAAGAGTTAAGAGACAGACCCGGGAAGGCCAGAAGCCCCTGGCTGTCTCTCCCCACCCATCAGCCCAGCTGACTTGGAGCCATGGCCCTTGGTGGGGAGGCAGGTGTTCACCTTTCCTGTAAGTAGGTGCCTGTGCGGACTCGAGGCCACAGGAACAGGGCCCACTCAAGAGCTCTGTAGTCTAAAGGGAGCCAAGGCTGTTAAGCTGTTAAGCCGAGAGACTCAGGGGAAAGTGTCCTAGTAGAAGTGAAGGTTCCCTCCACCCCACAAGGTGGCTATAAGATGGGTACTGTTTGGCCTTTTTAGGAACCAAAGTACCTGGGCTCAGACAACTTGAAATTAGGCCTGCTCAGTCCCCACATGTGACAGAGATGCCCCTGCTCAGGACCTTTCCTTGTGAGGATGACTAGGAGCCTGGCCGGCAGCCTAGCACTCTGTCGCCCACCATGCACTTGAAGAGGGGCAGATCCCTCGGCTGGTAGGGGTCAGAGGTGCTGGTCCTTTGTCCTTATCCTATTTCACTCCTCGGTCCAGGCTAAGCGAAAGCCTGATCCCCCACTGTGGAACCTGCCCTTCCAGGCTGCTGAGCACTGTGCTCTGGACCGAGGATGGCTGCCTTGAGCTCGGCAGCCCCTCAACCCTGTGGGCCCCAGCAAACAACCACAATGGGCGGCACAGGTTCCTGTGTGGCCATCACACCGGCTGAGGTAGAAAAAAGGCAATTGGACCAGAGGTGTCTGGGAAGGACAGGCATAGGGCCAAGGGTGGTCTGAAAAGAAAGTTGAGCTGTCCTCACTGGCCCTGCCCCCACATCCTATGAGTCTCAGGCCACACTAGGTCACGGTGACAGCCACAGGGGACCCAGGTAGCATGGCACAGGCAGCCTTGTCTAAGGCTCTGTGCACCAGGCCAAGGGGCTGAGGGCATGGCAGAAACTCCAAAGCAACAACAACTAGGGCTGTCTAAGGCTCCAGCTGCCCCAGATAGATCCCGCTTCCAAGCTGGCCCTAACCCACCTCCCCCCAGCACCGTGCAGACCTGGCAGCTGAAAGAGGTCTGGATTACAGGCAGGGGCAGGAGGGAGTGGGAAAGGAAGAGGGCAAACGTTTTGGCTTTTATAAAGTCAAGGAAATTTATTTCCTGAGGTCATGACACAGGAAGTCGACTCCTAGCCGCTGCTGCAGAGCTCTGATAATGGAGGTCAGAGTGCTGACCACATGCTGGGTGGACAGGAAGCTGGAGTCTGTGTGGTCATGAGGTGCTCAATTACCTTGGCTTAGTGTTTCAGACAGTGGCGCACCTGTCCTGGTGCAGTGTCGGAGGTGGATGCCGAGCTGCTGGGTGCCAACCAGGCCTGAAGGAGCGGCCATGGAAGGCCGGCCCACCAGGCATCATTGCAAGACCTCAGGGAGGGAAAGAGCGTCAACAATTCATGAGGGTCCAGCCGCTGGGTCAGGTGGAGACAAACCACTGTGTGGGTGGGTGCATGTCAGCAGGCTGGAAAGGCTTTTGTTTTTTGATCATTATCGTTTGGGACCCCAGGGAAGGGTCTTGGGAGCCACTTGCGCCCCAAAGCTGGGAAATTCCTCAGAGCTGCTCATGTCAGGAGCCTGTGGAAAGGGAGGACGGAACTTCAGTACGGGGTTACCCTGTGTACACTCAAGTAGCTTCTCAAGCTGCTGCTGCCCGCAGCACAAGGGCCCCATTGGCCCACTGTGGCTACAGGCAGAGGCAGTGGTTGCCCCTCTTCGGCAGGGCACTGACCTTCTCGCTGCTGCTGGCCCAGGGAGCGTCCCGTACCACAAAGCCCTTGGACGGGGCCTTGGCTTCCTCATGCGCCGGGGGCTTCATGTAGACCTGCAAAGCCTCAGTGTCCACCACGTCAGCCAGCTGTGGGTGAGGAAGCAGATCTGTCTATTGTCCACAGGGCCAGCCCATTCCCGAGAATGACAGAGGACAACCACTACCCATTCGCTCCTCCCACCTCCTGTCACTTCAGGCTTCTGTGTGACCTGGGGTCTAGGGTCCCAAGGCCCTACCCACTTGGGACTCACATATTCTTCCTCCAGGTTGAGGATGTGGTCAATGGCCTCCTCCACATTCTCTGGGAGCCCCGTCACAGTGACACAGTTGGGGTCTGGGGCTCCGCTCTGGGGGAAGCGAATGTCCACCTGGAAGGAGGACAGTGTCAGTGGGGGGCTGAGGAGGGTTGGAGTTCTCAGCCTTGCTAGCTTGTGGAGCTTACCTTGAACTCATCCATGATTTTGCGGATGGCTTTGCCACGGGCGCCAATAATTCGGGCATGGACACGGTGGTCCAGGGGAACATCCTCAGACACCATCTGCTCAAGCTCACCCACAATCTTCAGAATGGCATCCCGGGCAGCTTCTGTGTTCTTCTCATACCCAGTGATGGTGATTTGGTCCTGGGGCTAAAAGTGGAGAGGGCAATGAGATACATAACTTAGGTACTATGTGAGAAACTCAGAGTACAAACAGAGCAAAAAAAAAAAAAAAAAAAGAATCAACAGTAGGAAACAGTGCGATTGACCTTGTCAAAGGGAAAGGGGCGGGAGGATATAGCTCAGTGGCAGTGTCTACCTGGTATGCACAAGGTCGTGAGTTCAATTCCCATTACCCAAGGGGAAAAAGAAAAGGAAAGGTGACTAAGAAATGGAGGGGAGAGGAAGGGGAGTGAAAAAAGAATTGAGATGTGCTGTGTACCAAGATGCATGTAATCATGTACTGAGAACGTGTACTGATAAAACATAAACTCTTTACAAGACCAAATCAAGGTGATGAGTACAGCACACAGGCGGAGGGAACCCTGTGGGGATTCCTAGCTCTCAAGAGCTGCCCAGCAGGGCTGGTGCTGAACCAGGGTCTGGCTGTAGGCTTCGCCTGAGAGCACTCAACAGGAAGGCAGCACCTGTCCAACACTGTCTCTCCCAGCCCTGCCCACAAGACTGAGAAATACAGGACTACAAAGGACACTCCAAGACCACAGCAAGGGGACAGCAGGCAAAGCCCTCAGCCCTCAGCTTCCTACTCCTCTGCCCAACAGGAGGCTTCCCTGCTCTGTCACTGGAGAGGCTTGACCTAGTGTCGAGCAGATGGTCCATGCACACTACAGGCAACAAAAAAGCCGTGATCCTATAGTCCTCAGGTTGGATGGGGAAATGGTGTGTCCAGGTAAAAGAACAGAACACCCAGAGCAGAGCTGAACCACAGCAAAGGTGGTGGGGGTTTGAGAAGCTCCCACCCATAAAGGGCTAGGTCAGCAACACCACAGGCCAGAGCCACAAGGTTGGGAACTCATTGCAAAGGGGTGTACCTGAAGACCAGCTAAAATCGTCTCAGTGCAAAGGCAAAACAAAATGAGAGGAGGGAAAGGGAGGGCAGCGAGGGGAACAAGTTTAAGAGAACCAAATTTCCAAGACTGAGGTAAGCGAAGATTAGTTAGAAAACTACTGGTATAAACACAGCCACTAGAAATGCAGAGGTGAAGACCGGTGCAGGGGGAGGAGCCCTAGGAGCAGAAGCAGAGCCTGAGGGGACCCCAGCCTGCTGGTGTCCTGCAATGATGACGTATGCAACTGGCTGCAAAGGTGGAGGAAAGGTGGGTGTGGACCTGTAGAGACACTTCAGGAGTGGGAAGTGGGCCAGGTCCTGCTGGTCTCCCCTGAAAAATGAGGCAGAACTGGCCACATCCCAGGAGGGAAGAGGCCCCTGAAGTCAGGGCTGCCCCACAGACCCATGTGCATGAGAACAAGCCAGAGAGACAGACACAGGGCAGCAGGGACTTGCAAGGAACCAGACCCTCTGTCTCATGTCGTCTGCCTCCTGAAACTCCTTGGAGCCTGGTTGAGGGCTCCAACAGCTGGGGAATAGTTAGTCTGAACCTGCAAGCATGAAGGCTCAAGAACAACTCAGCCAGAAACCTGCCACCCACCACGGAGTGACCAAGTGGGCATCGAGGAAAGTGTCCCAAGCCACCAGAGGACACACAGTACCCCAGAACCCCCACCCAGCTGACAAGAGCAAAGACAGCCCAAACCTGAAGCCACACTCAGATCCAGAGACTGACCACTCACACTCAACTGGGCCTGCTTTCAGCTGGAACACAAGTATGCCAGTGACTTTGTGGAAGAGGCAATGTTCAGTGCCCATGTGCTCCCAAGGTGCTCAAGGCGCAGCACCTCAGGTGGGTGGGCCTCCTTACCTGGCTCCCATCATCCTTATCGGGAAACTGGATGTTCACATCATGTTCCAAGCGGATTTGGGTGATCACCGCCCCTTTCCTCCCAATGATCTTGGGATGGTACCTGGGGTCTACAGTGACATTCAGCTTGAAACTCCGTAGAGCCTACAAGTGAATAAGCAAGTATGAGGCCTGACCTGAGAGAGTACCTCATCTGCAGCAAGGTCAGGTGCCCAATGACCTTCGATCTCCCACTGAGTGTGGGAATGAGAGGTCTTGCCTGCTCCACACTGAGCACTTTCTTCAGCTAAGGACGCTTGGCCCACTGCTGCTCACTCAGGGAGGGGGCTCTGGACTCAAGGCTGGCAAGGATAGGTAGTGAGCTGCTCAAGTGCTTGGCCCCATTTCCCCACATGTGAGCTAGGGAACTGAGGAAATCTACTAGAGGACTAAATCTGGGTCTGCTGGGGCAGGGCACCGACAAGCCACACAGTACTAGAGGTATCTGAGGCCCCGAGGCCCACACAGGGCCTGTTCACACTGGGCAGCAGGGCTTGGAGGGTGAGCTGGCTGGAGATACAGAAAGCTCCTGTACTAGGAAGTGCCCAGGACTCCAGCACATCTGCATCTATCTCCTAGAGGGCTCTGCCAGGGTCAAGGTAAAGTCATTCTGCAGCCTGGTCCCCATCCCTACTTTGCTGCAGGGCCCAAACCACCAAGATGTTTCTGCTGACGTGGCTGAACTATAAACTACAACAATTTCCCAACTCTGTCTCTTACCTTAATGAGAAGAGTATCTGTGTCCTGAGTGCCTTTCCTTCCCCCAGCAAGTCCTTGGGCTCAAGTTGGCAGAGTGCCCAGGGTGCCCCCACACCTGCCCAGGTAGGCAGCACCATCCCCACTCACCCGGTCTTCCTGCTCAGCCTGCAGCTCCTTCACACGCTCTAGCAGCCCTGCCTTGGCCCTGTCCAGATTTGCAGCAAGTCCTGTGATGGCAATGACGTCAGACTGCAGCTCAGGAGCTGGGACGTGTATATTTACCTGCATAACAGAGAAAGCCAGGCCTGGTTTAGAGTCTACCACGACACTGAGTCTGTCTGGTTCTAGCCCACCCAGTAGGAGGCACAGCTCCCTTTGTAGGGAAGTCTCCAGGGAGAGGAGCTCACCTCAAACTCATCCATCATCTTTCGGATCCCACTTCCTTTTTGCCCAATGATGTAACGGTGAAGATCAAAGGGCACCTCCACTTCAATGGTGACTGGAACGAGTGCCTGAAGGGAAGATGAAGACAAAGTAACTCATGAAATGATGGGAAGAGCCCTGCTGGTACCACTGAACTTTCTGTAACCCCCATCAGTGTGCCTCATTGCCAGGCCCACTGACATATAACTCAAGAGGAAAAGCACAGGATCAGCAACCCACCCAGGGGAGTATGGGCATCTGCCCTCCTGCATGGCAGCAGGCTACAGTGCAGGGAGAGACCTGCCCCCACGGGGCCTCTAACTATACACCTAACCCTTGCCATCTGCTCCTCCATGCAAAGTGTGCCTCTCCAACTTCTCTCCGGCACTGCAGTGCTCATTGTAGTGCCGGGGGAGCACTTACAGGGTCCAGCACCCAGGCAGGTGGCGATGAACCTGCGGCGCTCATGCCAAGTTGCCCCATAGCTGAGTATCAGATAACAGTTTTTTTTCCTAAACTAAAACCTCAGTATTCAACTTTAATACAGTGTTGTCACTTTGCAATAAATAAGCAGGTTTGGGCACTCAGTCTCTGAAAGATTTCCCATCACTGACCTAGGTGATGCCCAGTAAATGCTTGCTGTACAAGTGGCTCACCATTACAACAACCCTAGACTGTTACCCCCAAACTCTGGAGAGGAAGAGGTCAGCTTTACCACATGTCCATGGGTCTCAGAGACTGGATCCCATATTGTTGTTGCCCGGGGAAAGGAAGAGCCCTCCCTGGACTCTATATACATCGAGGCAGTCAACACAGCTGGATGCTTGTACTTGAGGATGCAATGACAAGATCCACTGTGTGCCAGCACCCAGGTGACACTGGGATGTAGGGAGGACACAGGAAGGGCAGACATACCTCCAAAGCTTCCTTGGCAGCCTCACACTTCTCTTTCCGGCCGGAGATGGTGATGATGTCGCACCTCCTGGGTGAACCAGGGTCAGCCTCTCTGCCCTCACTAGCTTCGTCTCCATTCTCCTGGATGGCAGGTTCCATGCCATGAGCTAGGAGAGAGAGAGAGAGGGTACCTGACAGCAGCCCTCAAGGCCTGGCTCAGCAGCACCCATCAGTCTGCATCCAGAATGCCTTGTTAAGCACCTGCTACATACACTGGTGGGATGGAGGAGTGACTCATTTGTCCCCCAGGAGGTCAGGCTGGGTAGGGAAAGCAGAGAGCCCATGTGGGGTTCCCCAGCTTAGGGGACACAGTGTGTCCCGGAGAAGCCATGAGTTCTGCATCTCCCTCCTCACCCTCCTATGGTGTCCACAGCAAAAATCTCAGAGGTGAAAGGTGGCACATCCAAGCCACAGGAGCAGTGTGTAGTTTTACTGGGTGTGAAGACTAACTTCCAGGAAGGAGATTGACTTGGCCTTAGCCAGCTGAGCCAACAGGCAGTGAAGGGGACCATGAGTGAGGCTAGCACAAGCCCACAGCTCCCAGTGCCAGGGAGTAAGGAAAAGCTCCTGAGGGCAGTCAGGGATCCCATGGCCACTCTGGAGACCATGTGTGCACCAAACAGCATCTGTCCATGGACTAAGACACAATCTGGAGCCCACATGATAGAAGCACAAACGAGACTGAGAAAAGACAGAAGAAATGCTGCCTGGCAAAGCACCTACTACATACACTGGTGGGAAGGAGGAGTGCCTACTAGCTAGACAATAGGCCTCACTTTGATCAGTGTGCTGTGGTTGTGGAAGACAGTATTCTCGTTTTGTAGGAAATAAGGGTAAAGGTGTCTTAAATATTCCACTCAGACCAGGCTTGGTGGTGCATGCCTATAATCCTGGCACTTGGAAAGCTGACATAGGAGGACAGGTGAGAGTTCAAGGTCAGCCTGGGTTACACAGTGAGTTCATGACCAGTCTGAACTACAACAAACAAAAAAACCCAGATCCAAACATCACTGAGACTCAAATGATTCAGAATAAAAAGCAAGTATGTATGTAAAAGGGGAGGGTCTGAAACCAACCAATGACTAAAAGAGGAAACTAGGTCTATCTTCCACTATTCTGTGTAGTTTTTCTCCTAAGTGTGAATGAGTGTGAATGGGGCAACATGATTTAAATAGGTTCCTGCACAAAGCTCCTGTCTTTCCAGGAAGACGGAGGGAGTGCAACTGCCATGCCTGATGAGCCCTGTGGTTGTCAAACGAGCAGAGAGCAGAGGCAGCGGGGTCACAGGCCAGCAAAGTTGAGCCCAGGAGAAATGCACACCAATCAGAAGTGTACAGCTGGCAAGAGGCAGCTCACACAGACATCCTCCCGCCACACCTGCTCCCCTTGCATCTGCCTAGCCTGCCTGTCACTGAGCCCACAGCAAAAGCAAGCAACAAATGGGTCCCCTGGCACTAAAAGGCCTAGGAGAGCAGCTGCTCTCTCTTGTACCCTTGTGGGGACATGCCACCTGTATTCGCACATCCAAAGTCACATGACATCTGGAGCAGCATAGGGACTAAACAAAGGCTTCTGGCTTGTAGTCCCGGGAACCCTCCCATGGCTCATCATCAGAGACCACAGAAGGCCCCAAGTTCCTGGAACCCATGGTAATGTTTGTGTACCACTCCAGTGTCAGGCTGAGTGGGGCAGGAGGGACACAGGGATGTGGATGGCAGACTTGCTAGCAGGACTCACCAGGAGTCTCCTCTCTGTCCGGAAACTTGATCTGAACATTGTAATCCCGAGTGATCTGCTGGATTCTGGAACCTTTGGGGCCCATGACAGACCGATGGAACTTCTGAGGAATAGCACACTCCATTGTCACTTGAGCCTCCTGTGGACATGGAGAGAGGAGGAAGAAAAGTTAATTTCTCAGGTTTGCACAGCATTCTCCTTACCTCTCCTTGGTAGGTGTTCTAGATGGGCCCCACAGGCAAAAATGACCCATGACCAGCTGGGAGGGACGTGTGTGTGTGTGTGTGTGTGTGTGTGTGTGTGTGTGTGTGTTACTAGTATCAAGGAGGATGGAATCCAAGGAGTGTTTTACCACTGAGCTTACATCCCTAGTCCCTTCTGTTTGTTACTTTGAGGGAGGGTCTTGCTAAGTTGCCCAGCCTGGCCTTGAACTTGCAATTCTACTATCTCAGCTTCCAGAATAACTGGAATTTCAGGCCATTTGCCACTGCACCTAGAAAAAGGGACCTTCTGTTGTCAATCTGGGGTTTGATGAGAGTGCCCCCACACCACTATCAGGTCCTATAAGGGGGGTGAGGCAGGGAAGGAGCACCAGCCTGTGCTCTACACAGTGGTCACCAGCGATGAGGGCTGACCCTGCGCCCCCCAACTCACCAGGTCCTCAATGATCTCCTGGATGCGCTTCTTGGCTGCCTCCACACAGTCCTTAGCACCCTTGAGTGTGACCTTGTCACTCTGTGTGCCAGAGCGTGGGAAGCTGACCATTACCCCACCATACTCCTCAGCAATCTCCCGCAGCACCTGGCCTCTTCTGATGACAAAATGGCGATGGTGCTTGGGGTCCACCAGCATGTAGTCTTCAACCACATTATCCTGGGGCATTTGGAGAAGAATGGAGGGTAAGGTGCCATGCCAAGGGTGTCGAAGAAGCCCACAGCTGAGATCCTGTTCCCTACCAGATTCTGGATCAAGGCCTCCAACTCTCTCTGCGCCTCCCGAACAGCATCCTCTTTTCCTATGATGGTGATCAGGTCCTGGTCCTTGTCCTCTGCGGCGGGGAATATGATGCGGGCTCCGGTGCTGTCCCGCACCTTTCGGATTTTGCCACCCCCTTTGCCGATAAGGAATTTGTGGTACTCTGGCTTGGCTCGGATGTCCACAGTGAAACTCTTGGTTTGCTGTAGAAACAACCTTGTGTGTATCAGCCCTACCCCACCTGCCTGAACCACAATGCGGAGAATGAGCACACTAGACAATAGCAGTATGGGGCAGGCTCCCCACGGTCCCCAGAGGCTTGACACTACAACAATTCTAAGGCCCTCTTTGAATCAATGAATACCTAACAGGCTGTACATGCAGCCCTTCAGGGAACCCCAGTACTGTTGCTCAGCAGCAGCAACTGAGCCTCTCCTGACTGCCCCAATCTGGTGGGGTGCAGTCACACATGGTGTGAGGTGTGGGCAGAGCATACCCCAGGAGAAGCCATATCCCACAGTCAGTATGCTCCAGGCCAGCTTCCTCCCTCTCAGCATGACAAACTGCCCCACAGGAGACAGCAGCACAGATTGGACAGCCATAAGCCCAGGCCAGTGTGCATCGGGCTCTCAGGCTGTGGTGGCACAAGACCTATGTGTGACACCAAGGGGCCAGGCCCAGCAAGAGCCAGACTTTGTGAGTTTCTGACAGAAACCAATCCCTCTGGCAGACTCATCTGGGAAAATGGTGACTCGGACCACAGGGCCACCTCTTGCCTTCCTGAAGGCCTGACACTGGCTCACAGAATAAAGAGGAAGGATACAGAGAAAGACGTGATCAGCTAGAACGCATAATGTTAAATGACAGAGCTTTTTCTCTTTTTTCTATGGTACTGGGGATGGACTACAGAGCTCGGCCCTGAGCTACATCCACAACCCTTTTATTTTTTTGAGACTGGGTCTCTTTCTTTACATTGTCTTGCAGCAAGCTCCTCCTCTGCCTCCTGAGAGTGCTGGGATAGCAGGCGTGTACCATCATGCCCCACCCCCAGCCCTTTTTTATTTTTAGACATGGACTTAGTTGCTAAATGCCCAGATTGAGCTTGAACTTGCCATCCACCTGCTTCAAACTCCTAGAGGGCTGGGATTCTAGGCATACACAACCATGCCTGGGTAGTTTATTATCCTTTAAGTGCTGGGTTCACCAAACATCACGAGAATCTACTACAGTGATACCTTGGTTTTAGAGCTCAATTCTTAACACAGTTCTGGTCACAAACCAACTCAAATTCAATGTCTAAGTTAGGTTCGATGTTGAGCTTATGGGGAAATTAGATTTGGTTCTCATCCAATCTGGTTTGTGACCAGAATTGTGGAAAGAATTCTGAATTCTGGCAAGCTCTTGAACCAAGGTACCACTGTATTCTTTGAATGGTCATAAATAATATCATCTAAGGCAAAAATATCAGGCAAATTCAGCTCAGAAATATGCTAAGTAAAAGATAACACCAAAATCAAGATGATTTACCTCAGAAATGCATGCTCAGTTAACTACCCATCAAGAAGACATCAAAATGATGATGATGCCACAACTGTATGAGAAGATACCAAAAAATACCTGAGAAAATCCAATACCCACTCCCTGCAAAGCTCTGTCAAGCTTGGTACAGAAGGGAGTTTCTGGACAGACAGCAGGAAAGGCCAGCCCCAGACACACCATCTCCACATGCAGAAGGGGAATCTAGAGAGGTGTAAGGATGAACAACTTCTTTTTTTGTGTGTGTGTGTTTTTCATTTTTATCGGTACCAGGGATCGAACTGCAGGCGCTTATGCCACTGAGCCCCAGCCCCAAGGATAAACTTCTAAATGAAGTCTGTGTACAAATTCAGATGCATTTCCACAGGCTAACCTCTGAAATTAGGCAAAAAGCCCTATATACAGTATCATCAACAACAGGGATATAACTGGGCGTGGTTGTGCACGCTTATAATTCCAGCACTTGGGAAGCTGAAGCAGGAGTATCCTTGCAAGCTCGAGACCAACCTGGGCTACAAAGTGAGCTCAAGGCCAGCCTGAACTGCATAGTGAGACCCTGCCTCAAAAAGACAAAAACAAAAGAAAACAACAACAACAAAAAAACCCCAGAGATATAAACTGACTGCCCTATCTGTTACATCTATATGCTAAGAACCATGAAGCACAAGCAAAAGCTTAAAGGCCTGGAAAACTGCAGGGAAGTGGCCTGAAGACTGGAGACTGCCGAGCTATCTGCCTCCACCAGTCCCCTTTCAGATTTCACTCATCCCAACCAAGATCCAAGTGCCAGAGTTATCTAGAAACCTACAGGCTGATTCCTAAATGCACAAAGAAAGGGAAAGGACTGGGACAGCAATGGCAACTTTTTAAAAGGAACTGAGCCGGAGAACTTTACCATCTGACACACAGATGTCCCACAAGGCCAATTACCCCAAGCCCAGCATGCTGCCGAAGCAAAAAAAGTCCAAAGCCAGACCTACATGTGGTTTTGGATGAAGGACTAAAGGTGATGTACCAGAGGATCCTGGGGGTGATATCGCTGCATTTTGATGGTACTGGTAGTCACATGACTGTCAAAACTCAGAACTATAAAAAAAGAATCCTGAGCTTTATTATAAATCATACTTTAAAATAATCCTCCTTTAGGCAGCTGTGGTGGCACACACCTGTAACCCCAGCACTCAGGAGGCTGAGTCAGAGGGATAGTTGTGAATGAGACCAGCCAAGATTACAAAGTGAGCACAGGACAGCCTGAACTGCATTAAGAGACTATGTCTCAGACAAAAAAAAAAAAAAAAAAAAATCCTCCCCTCCAAAAATCCTTAAATATGCCAACAGGTACCTTTTCCATACTGTCTACATGGACACTTGGACTTAAAAAAGCTCCTTCAGAGCAGCAGTCCCAGAGGCATAACTGTACCTTACAGTTGCTCCTGGCCTTGATGGGAAGAAGGGCACTTAGGGTTTTCAATCACACCCAGAGGAACAGGGATTGAGGCTCACCTTCTCCTCAGCCAGGTGCAGGAGCTGCTTCTTGGCCTTCTCCACATCTGAGGAAGGGCCTCTGATAACAACAGTGTCACTTCCAGAGCCTTCTACAGGAAAGTGAATGTGGACTCCGCCACACTCTTCCATGATGGAGCGGATCAGACGGCCCTTTGTGCCAATGAGGGAGTTGTGTAGCTTGGCTGGGATCGAGACTTCCACCTCGGCTATGTTGGCCTGAAACCAAACACATAGCAGCAGGAGGTCACTGGGGTGCAGCAAGGGAAGGCTAGCATTAGGGTCAGCAGCAGGGGACACAGTGCATGAAGAAAGCTGTGACTTTGAACCCTCAGTAAGCAGCACAAGAGAGTCCAACATAGCTGCGGGGCAAAAAATCTGGTCATTGTTTCCAGTCAAGATGAAGTAGCACAGACTGAAGTCACCTCTTACTTGAATGGGTACCTTCCGAGACAGGTGACAAGCAGAGACAAGGGGAGCTGTGTGACTGTCCCAACTGCTACTGCAGCCAGGAGAGGAGGGGCACAGGCAAGAGCCCAGGACCCAAATGGGAGCAGCACAGAGAGGGAACCTGAGCTGAGGACAGCACTCCAAACCTGCCTCACAAGGCGGACTCCAACCCAGACACTCAACTTGTGGACCTGCAAGGCCTGGGGTGGTTCAGCCTTGGCAGGCAGCTGGGATGTCTGGCTCGCATTCCTGGCCAGTCTCACTCAACCTGGTACCCACTGCACCTAACAAATGTTTAAGTCCTAAAACTTGCACTACTCCAGTGCAATTAAGCTCATTTAAAAACACTTAGAGGAATTAAGAAGAAGCAACAGAAATAAAAAGTCTTACAAAGAAACAGGCAAAGGGCTAGGGATTTAGCTCAGTGGAATTAGCACTTGGCTGGCAAGCACAAGGTGGTAAATTTGATTCGCAGTACAAAAAAAAAAAAAAGAAAGAAAAAAAGAAACAGGCAAAAACAACCTGGAATACAGAAAAGCAAACAGAAACAATCCAGAAGTGACACAGGTACTAGGGTCAGCAGACCATAAGTAGAGGACAGGTATTTAATTATATGTGTATGTTCAAAAGCCAGAGAAGAGTCAGACAAAGTGGCTCACGTCTGTAATCCCACAACTCCAGAGGCTGGGCAGGAGGATTGTCACAAGTTTGACTCCAGCTTTGACAACACAGCAAGATCATGTCTCCAAAGAAAGAAACAAAGAAAGAAAATTAAAGACTGACCACATATGGCACAGGAATCATAGATGATACATTGTCTACAATGACCACATGTATGTCAGCCACTCAGACACTGCAGAGAATTAAGGGATCCATAGGGCAGGATGAGTAATATGCAGGTAATTCAGTCCCTGAATGAGGAGACCAAGCAGTTCACAAATCTGCAAACAATGACTGATCCAAACCTCAAATCTGATAAAAACTCTAAATTGACACATCCAAGTGACTACAAGAACATCAAGCACTCACAAAGAAAATGACAGGGATGTTACAACTGCCCAAAGCTGGAGATAAGACGTGGCATGTGCAAAAACCAGAGCTGTGGCAGCATCAAATTTCTCATGAAAATGAGGTCAGTGAGCAGAACCTGAATGGCATTCAGAGGGACAGGGCAGAAAGCCAGCCTAGAAACCCACACAGCAGAACACCTGTCAGAAACGAATGACAACCAAGGCAGGAGGATTGCTCTGAGTTTAAGGCCACCATAAATTGCATGGTGAAACTGTCTCAAAAAAAAAAGAAAGAAAAAACTGAGTACAGTAGCTATCACACCCTGAAAAACAAAGCATCTTCCATAGAAAAAGGCTGAAATACAGGCCAAAACAAGGTGTTAAGGTCTCCAGGGATGGTTACTACCAGGAAACATGTAAGATAGTTTGTTATTTCAATCTCTTCAAAGACTTGAACATTAAGCCAAAAGTAACAATGTTCCACAAAGACTGTAACACATGAGGAAGGCAACACCTGGAGTGCCAAGGTAGGTGCAGGGATGAAGCGGCATGTGCTATGTAGGACGGAGCTACATTTGATGCACAGGTGAAGGAGACACAGGTAAAAAAGATGCTTAATCCAGAGGTGACAATGGAAAACCAAGTATGAGAGCAAACTGACACTCACCTACACAAAATAGCCCCATCAAGGGACCAAGTGCTGGAATGGGGAGGAAGTGAGTGTCTGATGGGCTCAGAATTTCTGTTTAAGATGATGAAAAGTTCTGGAAATGGACAGAATGACAGCTGCATAAATGCAAATGGGTCAAATAGACAGAATGACAGCTGCATAACTGCAAATGGGTCTAATGCCACTAAATTATACTTAAAGATGCTTAAAATGGTAAATTCTATCGTATTTACAGTTCACCAAATTAAAAAAAAAAATACAATTTAACCAAATTTGTTAAATGTACTTAATAAGGGTAAATAAGTGTGATATATCAAATGCATAATCACAAATGTAAAGGGCATGTTTTAAAAATCAGAAATCAATTTAAATAAGCAAAATGCTAAGAAACGCACTTTAACGTCAGGAAGAGATTTCAAAGCAAAGAATATTCTGAGATACAAAGTTCCTTCACAGCGCGACACAGACCACATACCCCCTGAATGGAGGAAGGTGAAAGCAGCTGGATAGTGAGGGTCACATGGGAATACTATCAACTTAAAGCTCACCGACTTGTCCCATAGGATCAGAAGAAACCTCTTATAGACACCAAACCCAAGCAGAAGGGCAGATGATTACCCACAGGGAAATGCCATCCTACCACAAAGATTGCAAAGCACCACACATGCATACATCATGAGCAGAGCTCAGCCCATTCCACCAATGACAGCACAAAGCATCTAGGATCCACTCACGGAGTGCAGCCAACTTAACTTGTGTGCTGCACCCACACATACGGGGACTGTGGGCAGGGGAGGATAAGTGGCTGTGACACCAAAGGGTGAGGGTTTTCTTGGAGTGGTGGATATATTCACTGGGATGATTCCTCAGGGAGACACATCAGGATTAGCAAATGGCAAACTGTATACCTGTGTAGCTTATTTTAGGCTAATTTTTTAAAAACTGAAGAAAAAAAACAGTAAGCACTTTCAGACGTGATTTTCAAATATAAAAATGAACAAAAGAAAATATCTAACAGAACAAGTAACCTGGCCTGACACCATGGCTGTGGGATCAAGCATGGGACCTCTATGAGACAAATACCCAAGCGCTGCCAGCCAATCTGTTGGCGCTGTCTGTCTATTCAAGCCACAGTCTTTTCATGAGCCACTTGGGCCCTGGGGCCCTGCATGCTTGCCCTGTAGACTCTGCCAAGAGTATATCACACAAGAAGCAGGAAAGGGGCCTGGGGATTTAGCTCAGCGCCATAAGCACCTGCCTTGCAAGCAGGCAGTCGTGAGTTCAATCCCCGGTACCAATAAAAAGGAAAAACACACACACACACACAAAAAAAAAGAAGCAGGAAAGGCTATGTATGTCACAGAACAGCCTCATTACCAGGTCTTTCTGGATGGACAGAATCCGACTCCGTGCAGCCTCACAGTTGGCACGTTTGCCTGTGATGACGATGGTCTCTGAGTTGCTGTTCTCTGCTGGAAGGTCGATCTTGGTGTTGCTTTCTTCACGGATCTAGAAGAAGTGAATGAAACATGGGGAGCTGAACAGACTACTCCCAGAAGGGATGCCTCAAGCATGGGACTGGAAGGCCCAGTGCCTCTTTCCTGTGTACAATGGGGTGGTGCAGGGCTAAGGGAAGGGACATGAGGAGCCAAGGCCCAGGGGACAACCAGTCACCTTCTTAATGTTTGCACCTCCTTTTCCAATGATGTTCTTGTGAAATTGTTTGAAGATTGGAACAGAAATAGAGTAGCTGTTTTCCACCTTAAGAACAAAGAGGCAGCATAATGAAGTACCCATACCAGAGAGCAGGCCCTCCTCCTATACGAGAACTCCACGAAGTAAGTTATGTATGAACAGGGACCTGGAGCCTCCTCTCCTCCTCACAGGCAGACATCCGTCACGAGGACAGGTGAGACAAGCTGTTCAGCAACAAACCAACTTAGCTGTTACTGTCATATGCTCTAAAATCCCTCTTTCAGGAAAAGCAGTACACAGTAGAACCTGCATTGTGTTAGCTACATGCTCTCCAATCAGCAGCAATCTTATCTGCCAGGTACTGTCTCAGTGCCCTGGATGAGGAAGAGCTCAGAGCCCACATTAAGGCAGCACTTGGGAACGGTGATGGCTAATTGTGACTGTCAACCTGAGCCCCAAGCCGCCTAGGTCACTAGTAAAGCACACTGCTGGTGGCAGGGTGGCTCATGACTTTGGGCCTACATCTGGTCCCTGGCCCCTTCCTTTGTGCTAACTTTCACATGCCTCTACCATGTTCCTGTCTTAGACCCAGTCAACCATGGACTGAAGCTTCTGGGACTGTGAACCAAAATAAATCTTTTCTCCTCTAATTCTGATATCTGGTATTTTGGGAAGGCTGACCAATAGAGAAATCCAGTAGATGGCTGTGTACATACATAGTGCTAAAGGCCTACACTGTCACTTCTTTAGGGCAGGCCCTGACACACTGCAGCTCCTTCAAGTGAGCATGGATAATGGTGATCCATGACCTTTCCAGTAAGCCCTCTTTCACACTTTTTAAACCTTTTCCCACTTCAGATTTTGAGAAAAACAATAAATTAACAAATGACTACTCATTTCACTTGTGCAATCTCTCTCTCCTTACTGTACAGGACACTTCCTATATTTAGGAATATGAAGACCCTTCAAGGAAACAAGATAACAGGGTATGAGAAAATAGAAATCTCCCACCTGAATTGTGTAACACAAAAAGATTAGCAATTATGACCAGTCTGGGCATCCAAGTATCAAGAAAGAGGCCACTACCACGTTTCCATACCTGCGATAACAGATGATTCCCAATACATGGCTCCAAGAGGCAGAATCAGGAGTTCTAATGCGACCAAACCCCAGCCCTGTCATCCCCAGCACTGTTATACAACAAAGGGTACAGAAAGTCCCTTACCAGATCTGCCACCATCTTCTGCATGTACTTGGTGCATTTTTCCACTTCATTCTTGGGCCCTCTGAGTTGGACGATGTCACTTTTTTGCGCTGGGTCTGGAAAGTTGATGATAACCTACAACAAATCATTGGGAGACTGAGTTTGATGAGTTCCAAAATGCTGAATTCTCAAGTGCACATTACACAACTCTTAAAGAGTGATAATGTCTTTGAGGCTGGAGGTAGAGTTCATTGGTAGAATGTTTGCCTAGCACATCAGCCCTGAATTTGAGCCTACTGGGAAGTGTATAAGAAAATAAAAAGGAATGTCTTTGGACAACTATTACCTCTGGGAATTTATCACGAATTTCACGGATCCGTTCACCTTTCTGCCCAATGATTGTGCGATGAAATCTCTGCTCAATGATTAGATCCTTGGTACGTTCATTTTCCTAAAAATAGGAAGTAGAAATAGCATTTATCATAAGCAGGCACTGGAAGCCAGAGGACCACTACCACACAGCCTAGCCACGGACAGCAGTGGGTGAGGTAGTGCCCAGGTGGCTCCTTAACTCACCCCTGGGAGCCATAGGTCATCAGTGCCCATGATGGACACCTACTCCCTCCAACAGCAGTCACTGTCCGGTTATTCTGTGTGTTAGCCCCCTGAAGAAAGTACAGCGGAAGGACTGGCCACAGGACACTTCAGCCAGAGATGTTCCAAGGGCAGTGAGGACTGTGGAGTTAGCTCTTGTTTCTACAGAATTAGAGGTGAGCCCAGCTTTGCTACTTGGAGGCTCAGCACTCTGCAAAGCAGGGAGCACCCCCTCCTGAACCACTCTCCCTGAGTGGGTAATTAAAAAAGAATGGTTCGACATGCACTGAACCCACAGGGGTCTCAATTGGCCCCACAGCCCCTTAATATGTCAGGCAAACACAGAACAGGCACAGCTGGACTCCTGCAAAGGAAACACCAGCCTGATAAACATTTTGAAGAGCTCTGGTAGGAGAGACTAGAATCAGACGGTGGAATTCAGACCATGCAGACAGGAGACACTCTGGAACAAGGCACCCTGGCTCAGAGGGCTGGGTCAAAGTGAGCTGGGACCAGGGACTGAGCTCAGGGTGGCAGGAGGCTTGACTATACTCTGGATGCAGCTGGGTCCTGAGCACTGGGAAAAGGCAGTATCAGTGACTCCCTGGGGTAATCTGCTGTTGTCTACTGTGCCATATATTTGTTTTTTTTCTGGACCTTTAAAGGCACCCTGTGATTCTCACACATAGCCAAGCTGAGGATTACTGCTGTGTACATCTGACACATAGCAGTGAGAGTACTCATAGCATAAGGTAAGAAGGCAGGTGTCATGTGGCCCAGGGCAGGGCAGTACTTCTGTGGGTAGAAAGTGATCGCCCATGATCATCTTCAAATCTGGCCACACCTCAGAGTCACTTGGGATCCTTTCAAAGTCCAGGAACATTGTCACAATTGTGGGTTGGCAGCCAAGCATCTGAGATCCCTGGGAACCCTTGTGCTTCCCTGGCACAGCTCAGGGGCTGAGGGAGACAAGATGTGCCGGTGATGGGGGAGAATGGAAGATATATGGCCCTGAAAATCAACTCAGGGATTCTGTAGCTTCTGTTCTCCAGGACCACCCTCCAAACAATGCTGTTCTCAGGCATGATCTATAGACAGGTCTGTGCCTTGTTCCTTGTGGACTCACCATGCGAGAGGCAAGATCCAACAGTTCCCGCTTGGCCTGCTGCACGCCCTGCGGGTCCCCCTCAATGCGGATCAGGTTGCTCTTCTCACTGTCAGGAGGGATGCGCACGGACACCTTGTACTGGTCTTTGATTCTGTTTACTTGGGACACAAAAGGAAATACATCTTAAGACACAGAGGATATGATGGCTCATCAGAATAAGTGACAGCCAAAAGGGATGGGAGCAAGTCCCTAAAGTCCTAATTAGTTACTCCCACAAACCCAAAGCCACGACTAGTCTTCACTATTCTGCATAATGAGTTTCTGTTGTCTAAAATGAGAACTGGCCATACGTTCATCAGCCTACAAGGTTTCTGGAGCACCAGTTCTCATCTTCATCTGAAACCTGGCATGGCCACTGAACTTCAATTGAGTCTGAGGTGCAGCTGCTCGGTGGTGTGTGACTGGTCTTTAGAATATTTAAAACACTCCAATGTGCAAACAAGTTTGGAAACTATGATTCAAGTAAAACAGATTACACACATTTAGACAGCAGCACCCCAATGCCCATCTAAAAGCTTATGCGCACTATACTACTACTGTTCACAGAGTCCAGTGTCAATCTACATTCAAACTGAGCCCACTGCTGTCTTAGCTGCAAACACCCCTGCAGCCACCTTCCCTAGGCACAACCAGGAGCCTCTAAAGCTCTGGAGAAGCCTTATCACCAGGAACTGAGGCAGGCGTCTGGTCACTGTGTGCCTGCACGGAACTGTGCATGCAGGGGTGGTGATGAGGCAGGCAGTATGTGCCGGGGGCAGCTGTTCCAAGGGAACGAAACAGTACAGGAAGAGTAGCAGACAGCAAATGGCATCTGATTTCAGAATATGGGAGAAAATGCAGGTTAGGAACTTATCACAAGAAAACAGAACAGACACAAACTGTTGCCTATATTACACTTAAAGGCACTACAATTCTTAGGAAGCAGGAATCAGAAATTACTGATCTACTATATTTTCTCACACGGTTAGCCAAGATAAAAAGTAAAACCACTGAAGCAAGTTCAGTGTGTGCACACAGTTCAAGCCGCACCTGGGATTCCTGTCCATCATGAAAATGTTCCAGAGCACAAGACTGACAAGTGGCAGAGTATACTGTTCATTGACCACCATGAAGGAGACAGGCATTTATTTATTTACTTGCAACCAAAATAAATGACATGAGTATCAGTTGACAGGGCCCCAGAAAGGGTCCTCTGTTGATGCAATGATCGAGGAACAAGAAGGTGTCAGTCTCTCTGCCCCTACCTGAAGGTAAAACCCAGAGTGGGGAGTTATCTCCAGAACACGCAAGCACCGCTGATTTGTAGGCACAGTCATATGGTTAAAGCAGGTGAAGGAGAGGGATGCAGCCAAGTGCTTGCAGTATACCAGCCCATTCCCATAGTCAGCCTGGGTAAATCGAATCTTGAGGCTAGGCTGACACATGGCTGGTTGCACAACAGAATCCCTCCCCAGGTTGAGACTTAGGTACAAGTGCCAAAAACACTGGGGGATTCCAGAGAGGGCAGAGCAGGTTGATTTCTGAAAGTAACAATTTACTAATAGGCCAATCAACCCGAGAATGGTTGCAGCCTTTTCTTCCCTTACCAGAAAGGAAAGTAGCCCCTTCCAGCAAGTGAAGAAGGCTATACAACAGAAACTCCTATGATAGCAGTGCTGGCCTGTGCTGTCTAAACTGAGGTACACTTCTCACAATCAACAAAGCCACCTCAGGGTTTCAGGGTGCCCTGTGGAGGGCTGGAACATGCACTCCCACAGGTCACTCACTGTTGGCGCCACTCTTTCCAATGAGGTGTCTGTGGAACCTGTGGTCGATATTGATCTCCACGTAGTCCATCCGGTTAATCTGCAGGAGGAGCCCAAGGCAGGTCGACAAGAGAAAGAGGCTTCAGGCCCTGGGACATGCTGGGATTCTGATAAGGAGCCAGATATCCAACCCAGAAAATGCCAACTCTTGTCTTTTCTCTCAGATTGTCCTCGATACCCCTGGGAAGGTCCTGCCTTCAAAATAAGGTCTCCTCTCACCTAGAGCAAGTTTAAAAATTCTCTAGCCAGCTTCTGGTTGTTCCTGTATCTACCACCCAGCAGCTAGGATGCCCTTTGGTCTCTGTGCCCCATGCGAGGTCTAACATTCCCATTGGCCAGAGCCTCTTGCCCTAGCCATGTACAGACTGAAGGGGCACTCACCAGGTCTTTCACCATGCTTTCAATCTGTTCCTGAGCCACAGTTACATCCTCTGTGGGGCCTTCCAGGGTGATCTTGTCCTCACCTTCTGTGAACTCAATGTGAACCTGACAGGCACAAACAAGGAGAGGCATGGCTAAGGATAAGTGGTGTAGCAGCAACACCTTCTGCCTCTGCATGCAAAACTATTTGTCACTAGAGCTCAAGGGCACTCTTGAGGGCAGTGGACAGCCCCATACTGCTTCAAGTACATGGCAGGGGAGGAGGTCACAATCACCACCCCCATGAAAAGCTGAAAGTGAAGAGTGAGACAGATGGCAGGGATGATTTTAAAATAAGTACAGCTGCCTGGAAATAAGACTCATACAGGACTGGGGCCACTCTGCCAGGTATAAAGCCAGAAGCAAGTGAAATGACAGAAAGTAGACACTGATCTCAACACAAGAATGGGGGTCTCTGCCATGCCTGTCCTATTCAGGATGCCTGGGCACTGCTGTTTCCCCTTTGAAAAGCTTAAAGTCACAGTTAACACAGTTTGTGTAGAAGTTTTCCTCTTCTCATATGACAACGCCTAAGTGATGTATTTCTTGAAGCAGTGATTAATGCACAACACCTAAACACACTGCACTCTCCTGTAACCACCCATGGGAACAGGCTATATTTAATAGTACAAACAGCAACAGAAAAACAGTGCTGGGCAGCTCAACAGACTGAAAGTGTTTACTGACCTTTGGCATTTGCTGAGTGATTTTGGCCAGGTTCTGCCCTTTCTTACCAATGATGAAACGATGAAGCCAGGAAGGGGCAGAGACTGAGGAGACTGTAAAACTATTGGCCTAGGAAGTCAGAAAAATAGGTTCACAGGTTTGTAAGGTTCAAGATTATGTTGAAACAAAAGCAAGATAGCTCACCCCGCTTAGGCATACTTCACTGAGTCTAGGTCCCCAGGATATACCAGGCAAGAGCCCGTCTACCAAGGGCCCCCAGAAATTCACCAAAACCAAGTGTATTTCACGCCTGAGCTGGCTACCTTGGCATAGACTTCAGTCAACGCCTGCCCCAACTTCTCAGGCTCGCCTCGAAGGATCACTGTCTCTGAGGTGCTGTCTGAGGGCGGAATCTCAACAGAGACACCTGTCCTCTCGAGGATTTCCTGCAGTGAGTTGCCCTTCGGCCCAATGACATACTTGTGCTGGGATTTCTTCACCTCCACTGCGATGGTCGTGGTCTTCTTTTTCTAGTTAAGAGCACCGTAAGGGCAGTCAGCAGGGAAGGCGGAGGAGGCGGGCAGAGGGGACAGGACAACACTGCCGACAGAGTAGGAAGTGAGCCTAGAGATCTAGACCACACATGCCAGTCCCAAGTGGGGCTGTGATCAACACTGCCTAGAAACCCCACCTTTTAAAGGACTGGCCTTTTCCAAAGTCCAGTCACCCTGAACGATAATGTCAAGCTGGAAAACATGAAAATGCCAAGTCCTTTCCCCAACTTGAAGATTCAGTTTTAAAACTGAGAGTTGGCCATCTTGAGCTAACAGCCTTAACCAAAGACACAAACAATTCCATATTGTAGATGCTGCCCTGATACAGCCAGAGACTCGGGCAGGATGCACACACACACAGGACAGAAAGAACACCAGCCTTGAACCAGGTACACTCTGCACTAGGTTGTGTGTCTAACATAAGAGGACAAACAACAGTGCAGACCCTGAACCCATCCCATCCATTGCTATAACCTCTTCCCACCTATGGTGTCTACCTCCAGCAGTGCACACCTTTTCCTCATAAATTTTCTTGATTCGAGCCACAGCCTGAGCCAACTGCTCCTTCTCTCCAGTGAAGACAATCTCTGTCCGGCTGACGCTCGGTGGAGGGATGTTGATGCGTGTCCCTGTCTCCTGCATGATCTCACCCACAAGCCTGTTGTATGGCCCTGCGATGAAGGGGTGGAAGGCCTTCTCCACTTCTAGTCTCTCCACAGCACGCTTGTCCTGGAGAGGACAGGATGGGCTAGTAAGGACAGCTGAGGACAAACAGGGCTTTGTAGGCCTAGAGGCAAGGCGTGACAGGAAGGCCATAACCAGGCCATCAGAAATGAGGCTAGTGTTGTGCAGCTTGGGCACTCAGAAGCCTCACCTGCTCAGCAGAGATGAGAAGGACTTCATGGCGAGCTTTCTCGATGCCCTCTTTGGTGCCAGTGATCTTGATCTGATTGCTGGGGTCATCTGGGCGTGGGATCTGGATTTTGGTTGCAGTTTTTAGCTCTAAGTCTTGTAGTTTCTCTCCATTTTTGCCAATAACAAAACGATGGTGTTCTTTAGGAATGGGAACGGTTGCTGAGGCCTACAGCAGGAAGAGAATCAAACAAAAAACTTCTTTGCATGAAAAAGCATACTTCTCCACAATGTACTCTCTCACTGGAATGCCACCAAACCTACCCCATTTGCTGGAAGGGTGTGAGTGGAAATGGCATACCATCCTTGAATAGAACCTATCCTTGGAGGGAGGGGTGGAGCCAAGGGAGAGGCAAGTGACGGCACACACAGAAACCTGCAGAAACTACTGCTTTACCACCTTCATGGACTGATTTTTGCTTTTACTACTCTCCTTCCTTAAAACTTGAAGAAAATGGACTCTAGAAATCAACAGCCTTAACATAAACAATAGCTAGCTGGAAGGTATATTCCTCAACGGCACATACTTACACACACACCAGGCATGATTATAGTATACACTCTTGTGATGCTAGCTAGCACTCTGGGAGGCTGAAGCAAAAGCATTGAAATTTGGAGTCCAGTCTGGGTGATTTAGCAAAACTCTGTCTCAAAATGAGTTAATAAAAGATCTGGGACACAGCTCTCAATGTGAAGGTCTTGGGTTCAATCCCTAGTACCCTACACACATATGCATACACATAGAAGTATACTAGAAAAGATGGCAGAAAACATTTCTAGTAAGACAAAAAATAGTGAGACATCACACAATACAAAAGCACAACACAGCACAAAAAGAAATATACCTTAAAAGATACAAAAGAATGTTGAAATAAATCATAAAATGTCAATTCTTACAGATTAATTTTTAACAATCAGTTTTAAGCTCAAAGCTAATTGTAAAGCTTGCATGGTAAAACAAGAATAGAATAGACAAGAAAACTTAGAAAGTAGGTCCAAAGTGGAGGTGGTAAAAATTACCATTACCAAGTATTAAAACTTACAACCATTTCCAGTAAATGGGAAAACAGCACAAAGAAAGACAGACCAATGGGTTAGGGCTGGAAACCCTTGCAGATCTGGCTTACTGGGAACATTTAGGACACAATAAAATGCTTCTATCACTGGGGAAGACCACCTTCTGAAAATGATGCTGGCCTGGTAAGGCAACACACGCCTGTAATCCCAGCACTTTAGAGGCTGCAAAGCTGAGGCCAGCCTGAATTACATAGCTAGACCCTTGTCTCAAGAAAACTAAAGAATTTTAAAACAGTGGTGACATCTGTATGGAAAAAGGTAAAATTCTTATCCCCACTGCAACAAGCTATCCCTTTCCCCTTTTCAGGGCTATCATACCAGACTTGGATAAACTTTCTTATGATTTGGAACTGAAAGAAACTTTCCTTACAGTGGCTTGAAATCAAACAAATAATAAATGGGACTACACAAGAATAAAAGAGCAAAACACACCAACATCAAAAAATTAATGACAAGCAGGAAGTGGTGGTATAACCTATAATCTCAGCACTCAGGAGGCTGAGGCAGAAGGATTGCTGTGAGTTTGATGCCAATCTGTGCTACCTATTGAGTTCAAAACCAACCTGAAGTATAGACTGTCACAAAAACAAACAACCAAACAAACTCAAATGACAGATAAAAAATTTGTAATTTTTACTTACTTACGTCTGTTAGAAGCATTAATAGAGCTCCTGAAAACTAGCAGGATGCTTAACATGATAGAAAAATGTGGACTAGAACAGACATTTCACAGGAAAACATTGTGAATACAATAAAAGCATGTTCAGATATGTTTCAGACTGGTGAAAATTCAAGTATTAGGTGAGCTTCCTCTTGCTGCTGATTAGAGTGCAAGACATACCATACAACTTCTTTTCTTCCTTTTGTGGTACCGAGGATGGAACTCAAGGGCTCACTCACGCTAAGCAAGCATTCTACCATGGAGTCATATCCCTAGTCCGTTGTATTTTCTATTTTGAGAGAAAGTCTTTGTAAGTTGCCCAAGCTGGCCTTGAATATGTGATCCTTCTGCTCCAGCCTTTTGAGTAGCTTAGTTGTGATGTCACCATGCTTGTTATCATAGCATAAATCCTTCCCCAAGCCTCCTGAGTTCGTATGCGGGCTTTGGGGAGTGACTGGATCATGTGGACGAATCCACTGACCGTTCTCCGTGTGGATAATAGGAAGACTCACCTTAGATGTGGGTGGCACCAACCAACAGGCTTGTAGCCTGGATAGAATAAAAAGAGGAAGAGCTTCCAGCCTACCACATATGAACTGTTTCTCCTTGGCCAGGCCTCCTTGCCTTGGAACCAGCTGACTATGATCTGAAATATCTACAAACTATGAGCCAAAATAAACCTTTTGCTCTTTAACTTGTGGATATCAAGTGTTTTGCATCAGTAATGAGAAAAAAACTTAAGACACCTGGCAAGACGCACATCTTTTAAGAGCAGAACTCACCTATGGTAGTCAAATTGCATATGTGGTCACCCTCTAATTCACCCATAATCTATCCTACTTGGTGAAATGGCAACACCATATGCACATGCTTTTTATTGACATATCTGATGACAGCCAAAGTCTGGAAACTACCCAAATGCCTATCAAAAGGAGTACTTAAATAAATTACAGCATATCCACAAAGTATGGGTAATCACTGTTTATTGATAGAGAGCCTTCCAAATTATAGCCAGGAAAAGAACTCGGGTACAAAACAGTTCACAGAAAAAATGTTTTGCTTCTATTCTTTTTTCTTTTTTGGTACTGGAGACTGAATTCACAACCTTGCACTTGCTAGGCAGGCATTTATGCCACTGAGCTAAATCCCCAGTCCTTTGCTACTATTCTTAAACATAAACAATGAAGAATAAGCCAAGGATTCGGTAGGAATAGTCACACATAAAGAGGGTTAGGGACAGGATAAAGACCATGAGTCAGGAGGGAGGGTTCCTCAAATGTAACTTACCATACAGTCTTACCACTACGATCATGTAAACTTGAGACATAGCTTTTAAAAATTGAAATAAACCAATACAAATGAACCTAACTACATAATAGGACAGGAAAACTCCCCCCAAAAGGAGTAATTTCAATTTTAAATGCTGTCATTTTTTCATCTGAATTAGATACAGTTTGAATTCATGACTCCTTTATTCTCACAAACCTGAAGCAGTACCACTAGCAGAGATAGGGTAATCTCAGTACCCTCGATCACCACAAAAGATGGGAGAGCACTGAAGCAGAGAGCAGGGAGCAGAGGTGATGGAAAACTGGCAAGGAACTGTGTATGAGATGAATCAAGCTGAAGACATCCCAGTCCAAGGGTCAACTTGAGAATCAGTCCCTGTAGGACCAGCTACAACACCAAGCACACAGCATACCAACAAAGTTTCCTTGCCAAACAACTTCAATGTGGAAGAAACCAGGCCCCGGATCCAACACCAGTCTACAGGAAATCAGAGCGATAGCAGAACAGATCACCTTCCCCCAAAACCAAAGGCGTTAAAAAGGACGGGATGTGCTGTTCAGGAGCAAGAGATTGTTGACACTGCAACCAAAGGCAGCGGCTGGTTATCTGGTTGGTTATCTAGAAAAGGTTATATGGGTTAATAGGAAATCTAGTACAGACAGGGTCAAATACAAGTGTTTCTGCACTTCTATGTGAGAGAATGGCACAATGTTTATAAATGGGCCACATGCTAGGCACAGATGAAATAATGTACTGGGGATTTGCCTCAAAATAGTTGAGGGCTGGAAACAGCTCAGTATACAGTGCTTGCCTAGCAAACGCAGCCCCGAGTTTAACCTCCAGGGGGATACTGACAGGCAAGGGAGAAAAGTCTGGGGATGAGAGCATTCACATAACCTAATGATGTGTCCCTTCCTTCCAAAGTGTCCAATTACAAAATATGACACTCAGGCATCATTGATAAGTACACAACAGCGGAAATTTCAGAGCTTATAAGGTATCAACCACAATGCTTAACAATTACAGGCACTGGCTTTACCTTTATGACATTAAGGATTTAATTCAGTGGGGTGGGTTAGTATTTGCTACAGCCCTAGCATTCTGGGAAGCTAAAACAAGGAGACTCATAAGTATGAGCCCAGTCCGGACAACTGAAGCAACTTAGTGCTGCCCTGTCTCAAAGAAATACCCAGCACCACAAAAATGTAATTCCAGAGTGAGTTGGCCTTTAGGACTGTCCTGAGGCCTCATGTGGCTATCAGTGGCTGAGCAGAGTCAGATTCCCTCTTTAGCTACCCTGTTCTAGGGCCAGCACTCACTTGAGCTTGTGGAAGCTCAGTGGCAGGAAGAGGAACCTGCATTTCTGAATAAATCTGTTCACTACAATAGCTGTCCTATAACATTTCAAGATTTTCTACTCTTTTCTTGGCAGTCGGGAAAAACACTATCAAAGATTTACTTACCCCAATGGTTTCCGACTACATTGTAAGTACTGGCATCAGACCACCAAGGATAGAGAATGGTTAATAATCTGAATCTGTAATCTCCCAAGTAAGGGGCTTGGAAATGTGTATTAGTAACAGGTACACCACCTCATTCTCATTCAAGTCTTGGAAACTGCTCATCTACATACCACTGAATAAGCCCAGCATCTATTCAGTGTCTCACACTCTGGAATAAGCCTTTAACTGTCAGTGCCTGCTCCAATGGCTATAGTGGTGGGTGTCCAAGTTCTATCACCGACTTTGTGGGATTTCGTTAAAATGCCAGGGATTCCAAAGATGGCAGTTTTAACTCCAACTGACTGAACTACCCCACTGGTAGGAAAAATCCATGGAAGTTCTAGCCCACACATAGGAGAGGATAACAAATGGCACTACTACACAGCTGCTCAGAAGCACCAGGCCTGGGGATACTTACCTGAGTCTGCAATCTAGCAACGATGTCTTTCCGGGCTTTCATGACAGCATCCAGCTTCCCTGAGACCATGATGGAGAGGCCTTGGTCTTTGGCCAGAGAGAGTTCCAGGTGAGCACCGGTCCTCTGCATGATCTCAAGACAGATTTTTGCTTGTTCACCTTCTCCAAATTGGTTCATGTCCTTGTATTTTCTTTCTTCCAGGGGCACATGGAACACCTGCTCAGAAAAGGGCAAAAATGGAGAGCTTAAAGATGTCAACAAAGCAAAGAAGGACAGTCAATATAGAGTTTGGAATACAGCTTCATTTACTATCCCACACTCATAGGGGTCCTGAGATGGGGCAGTCAGAGGAACAGAAAAAATATGTAAGGGGCCTGGCATTTCGGTGCAGAGGAAAACTACACCCATAACACACATGTACATAAATAAAGCATGCCTACAGAGGAGGTAAGTAAGCATTTACATGGTGCTGAGCATTTACATGAAATGGGTAGAGACAGAGAAGATGGACAGACTTTCCCACACATCAAAGCAGCACTTACACTAGGAGCACAGAGAGGACTGCAGGCAGGGGCCCAAAGCCTGGTCAGATCCCAGAGAATGGTAAATGACTCTGCTAAATGAAGCAAGGCCTTAAGGGGGATAAGAGTGGAAGGAAGAGGAGTTGAGTAACCTGGTTAGGGATCTAAACTACTAAGGAGGGGTAACAGTGGAAGAAAGAGGAGTTGAGTAACCTGGTTAGGGATCTAAACTACCAAGCAGAACATTTAATAAGATTAGTAACAAGATAGCACCCAAATCACAACAGAAAGATGGGAGCACAGTTGATTACAAGTGTAAAGGGACAAGGATTTACCAACACAGGGGTGGTAATTATCCAAGATGAACAAACATGCATTCACATGGAAGATTTGATGCCCCCAAGATCAGAGATAGGCAGGCAGCACAGAGAAAGGCTAATGAAGTCACAGAAAATGGAGAAACCGGTTAACTGCTTCTAGAGAGACAAACTTGTTGATGTGGATTTTAAGAGACTGAACTGCAGTGAAGGGAAGTGCACACAGGACCCATGTAAGCACTACCTTCACCAAACTGTGGGCCAGCTCTGGAGGTGTGAGGGATGCCAATGAGCCGTGCTACCTGGGCATCCCTGGTGTGGGGTCTGACTTAGACTGAAGGTGCTCTCCCAAAGAACCCACCTCTTTGCACGTTCAAAACCCTTTACCAGACCCAATCACTTCCTACAAGAAAAGACAGGGTAATAAAGAATGGCATTTCTACCTGAGTGATGACAGAGGCCTTGATAGGCCGGATCTTGTTATTCCAGGCTCCAGCAGGTTCTTGGGCGCTTTCCAAGCAAGCTGATTTCTCAGGAAGTGGCGGGAAGGCATCCTTGTAAGTTGGAGGGTCACTCTCCTCTTCTGAATTTAAAGTGGCCACTGGTCCAGCCAACACAGTTTAATGGAAAGACACTAATTTCAGTATTATACCAAAGTCCATGTTAAGAATCCTCCCTGAAATGCCAATTGCTTGAGCGACACCTCTCCCAGATTCTCCCCATTCAGTCTTGGGAAAGAGCCCAGGGGTTCACCAGGCTCAGACCTGGTACTCTCCCAGTCTCTGACAGCTCAGTACTGTCCCTCCACATGGTCCCATCTGAACAGTCAGCACAGACACTGTGAGCCCCACTCCCCTTCTGGGGCAAGTGAGCCCCTCCGAGAGCAGGCCTTGTCACAGTACATATAAGCACTAAGCAGGCCTTTAAACTACAAATCAATGTAATGGGGTTGTCCAGCACTGCCCAGAGGAACTGCCTCAACGTATACACCAGCTGTACTTCCATGGTGACACACAATGCAGAAATAAACTTCACAGGGGAACCACTGTTTCCGCTGCTACCCATCGAAGAAAGACAAGAGCAGGATTTGGGGAAATCAGGGCCCTCGGCTATTTGTCACTTTCATCTTTCATAGTATCTGTTCATAGGTTTGTTCCATTAACCATACTCTCCAGGAAAGGAAGGCTATTCTGGATTACTATTCTGGATGACTCAAACACTCAAGGTTGCACAGTGTCCAGCAACGTCAAAGCCCAATAAAAATGCCATGCGCGCACACAGACAGAATCAGGGTGAGCTTTGGAACTGGGCCTATGCCTGAGTCCAGGTTCATACTTGCTAGCCCCAAGGCCATGCTGCCCAGGTCAGTGCTGACAAGACCATAAACTCTCTTAGTGTCACCTTCCCTCTACAGAACTCACAGGGAGGCTGGGATGAACAGGAAGATCCCAGGTCCCTAAGGTACTCAGAGCCAGTCCAGGGTGTCAATGTACAACACAGACCCTAGAAACGAGCAGTACAACGTGACTCACACTACTGATTAAGTGAACTTTATAAATCAATTCACTTTAAATTTAACAACTTATACTCAATTTACTTATTGGAAAACAACTTGGTGTAGAATGATATACTCTTTCCATGGAAAAATTTTAGAAAATTTAAGTACAGATTAAGGATTTTTAGAAAACAATTTAGCCTTCAAATAAAAATGCACTGTATTTATCAACATACAAGATTTTGAAGGGAAAGAAAAGGAATAAAAGGTTCTCTTTTAATATATCAAAAAGATGATGCAGGAATAGTTTTAGATATACTGGGTTAAATAAAATATATGAAAATCAACTTCATCTGTTCCTTTCTACTTAAGACAGGGACCAGAAATGTCCAAGGTACCTCTGTGTCTGGCACTGTGGTCCACTGAGTAGTGCTGCTTGTCATCATGGCCAGCTGTTACTTAACACTTGGGAGCCAGGCTCAGTCTTTACTTTGTGAGGCCCAGCAGTGTTCTGGGATGCACTGCAGCCCAGATCTGGTGCCCTACACCTGGGACAGCAACTCTTAAGATCCCTATTGATTGCAGCAGTCTAATTCACTGGATCTACATCTCATAACTCCCCAGGTAGGGATGCATCCCTTGTACATGGCCAGCTCTACCATTATAACTAGCGGTGGCAAAGGGCTCATGTATTAGCCAGGGGAGCTCTTCTATGTTGGGCACGGAATTTGACAACAGTTTAGAAGGAGCAGTGACTTAAGAGTTATTAAGAAGAGTATATGAAGAGGCTGTCACCTTTGATTTGTTGCGGAACCAGCCCACTTCGGTGTTCAGCAAAACTCTCTTGGGTCAAAACTGCAACAGAACTCATGGTTGATCTCACACCCACACGAAATCCGGGTAAGCCACTACAACAAAGAAGAAAGGAAAAGTCAAAATATAGCCAACTCTCGATTATCTGTGAGACTGTTAACCTAAGTTTTTTTAACCATACAAACTACATATTTTTATTTTCCTCACCATCTCTGATATAAGCTCACACCAAAACGCTCACCAACAGATAAATGCAAGTAAACGAGAGCCCTTAAAGGCTGTCACTGAGGAGACTGACCAAGACACTGGCGGTTAGCCTGTCAGGGCTGCCCAGAAAGGCATGCCTGTCCCAGGGGCTTCAAGAACAGTCTGTAGCACCCTACAGATCACATGATAATTGGTACAAAAAGCCAATGCAGAAGACAAAGAGCTCATCCGGGGCACAAACAGAAACACCTCAGGATGCCTGGCATGGCAGGAAGAAGCAGTCTCACAGAGCTTTAGCACAACATTAAAACAGGCCCACACATACACTCAGTGTCCCTGATGCCTGTAAACTGTTCATTTTCCTCCACTGACTTGCAGGGATGGGAGAACCTGGCCCAAGGCAGAGTTCCTCAGATCAGGACAGCCAAAGAGCTCAGTGGGATGTGAACTGAGGGCCACTGTTCCTTGTTTGGAAAATAGGGTGCAGGTCAGCAATCTGAGGTAGGAGTTTGGCTTACTGGCTCCCACAATTCCCACTGCCAGCACACAGAAGAGGCCCATTCTCTTCATTCAACCATGTTATCAAGTTGTCTTTTTTTACACCAACTTGGCAAAAGGTATAGCGGTGGCGAGTAACTGAATATAAAGTGAGTTTTTGCTTAATTTTTACAATATAACAATATGTGTCTGCAAGTTCAGAAAACTAAACTCTGCATTCCAAATTGTCAAGCAAGATTACAATGAGGATAATTTTGAACACAACTGACATCTAAGAAAAAAAAGACTAAAAAAAGAAGGTGGAAGACACAGCTGAGGGGTACAAGTCTGTACTGGAGCAAAGGTGGGGTCTTGGCAAGGTCTAAAGGTCCCAAGGATTCATCCTTGGGACTAAAGAAATCCATCCTTACCAGACTTACCAGCAAAATGGTCAGTAGCCAGAAAGTCCGTCCTGAGGCCGCCTCTATGTCAGCCTGCCAGCTTTTGCTAGTGGGACAAAGGAAGGGAGAGAAAGGGAAGAAGAAAATCGGAGAATAGTTATTTATTTTCTTGCTACCTAGATCCTTTTACCTCCCAACCAAAAAAGGTCAAAATCTTTACACCTGGGCTGCTACTACCAATACTTATGCAAATTTCTTGGAGAAAAAAATGAGAGCCCTGCTTTTAGGCCAGTGATTTAAAAAAAAAAAATTATAGTAATATCTGAAACATCTCTGACCCTCAGAGGACAACTCTTCCATGGACCCAAGGAAATAATCCGTAAATGCTAATGCTTTCAGATTTAAGCATCTGGAGCCAAATCCTCACAAAATTATCAGGCTGTCCTGTGGGCCCCCGACCCTCCTTTCCGGCTCCCTCATAGAATGTGGGCTACAGGCCTTCTGAGCTCTCAGAGTGGACTAGAGGACCTATCCTGTCACAGGAATTTTGGGTAACTCTGCAGTTCCTGTGGTTTTTTTTTTTTTTTTTTGCTGTTATCCTGCAAAAGTCCTTCAGTCCTTCCTAACCCACTGGGGACTTAGAAACCAGGTTATAATATGCTAAGATCAGAAGAAACCCTCAAAGTCTTTCTGGGAAAGACCAAAAACTTCTCAGTAAAGTGAGAGGGTTGGGAGGTCACTTTGCCTCTGAGGACCTTTTGGATGGTGAAATGCAGGTGGTCAACTGCATGCCACTGCATGCAGCCCAGAGTGCTTCTCATATTGGCAAAGGTGGGCTCTGTGTTGTATAATCAGACACAGAGAAACAAACAGCAGGAATAGCACTGTCCCTATGACCAAAGTAACCACAGACTCCCCACGGTGCAAACTTGAGTTAAGGTCCAACAGGAAACACAGACGAGTGTCATGACAGCCTGGCCACCTTGGCCTAGATTTTTCAAAACTTTAAAAGCAAAGCCTGAGTCACATGGGAAAACTACTACAAGCTCAGGGCTCCAGCTGAACTGTGGCCCCCTCCTGCCACCCAATGATGTACCCTGACTGAGGGGGAGAGGAACAAACTGATGGGGAGTGCTGCATAGCACTGCTAACCAACTAACCTGTATATTTTAAAGATTAAAGTAAAGAAGAAAAGCCTTATTAAACCACAGAGTCACAGTAGCACATTCACAACTGTGCCCATGCCAGGATTCAGAGTCTGGCCAGACTGCACAGAGCCAACCCAGGAACAAGGCAGGCTTCTCTGCACTTAAGGGACCCGCCAGACACTCTGTGGCACCATCTCCAAAATCGTGCTCACCTCTGACTCACAGTTCTCCTGTCAGGCCTCACAGTACTTGGCTGCCAACTGCCCGGCACAGTTTGGCCTCCCACTCGAGGTGGCCTCAGGTGTCAAAATCATTTCTTAAATCCAGCAGCCACTCCTTGCCAAGCCAGGTTCACCTGTGTGACCTCAACTATACCCACACTGCCACTCTGTGCTGCCACTCACAAGTCCCCATTCTTTCAGAACCACACAAGTTTTCAGTGCCCAGTTACAGCTACTGCAATGTTAACTGCAATATCCTATCAGCTGCATGGAGCCATGGAAGGCCCCTTCCTGTTCCGTACTGGTTATCGTTTATCGGTCTACTCTGAGAACAAATATCACTCTATAGCTAAGCCCACTGCCACTACCAAGGGAGAGCCTGGGGCAGTGGCTGCAGCACTGCTTTCCTATGCAAAGGCCTTTGTACTGCCAAGCATATAGTGGTCCTCCAAAGAACTCTAGGCTGGCTTGACGGCACACGCTGGGGCACTGGCCTTCAGATTTCAAAGGCGATCTGTGAGTGCTCAAGAGAATGGATCACAGATACACTTATTCTTAGAGTTCTGGTATCACCTAATGGGGCTTTATTATCTCAGATCCTGTTTGAAGAGAATCAGCCTTAAGCACATGTCTGAGGACTCATGTATAAATGCAGACCAGGATTCTGGAATAAAGGGCCAACTCAGTGGGGACCATCCCAGGTCCACCCCAACCTGCACCCACTGTATTAGCTTTGCCTCAACTGACAACTCCCACAGGCCCATCTGGCGGCACCTGGATGGGTCTTCAATGCCTCAAGCAGTAACCATAGCTGAACATGGCCTCCATCTTACTCTTCTACTTGCCAAGTTCCCATGAGACCCAAGGCAGGTCTGACCCATTCTCACTAAGCCAGTCACACCGCTACTTTAGGCAGGATGGAAAGGGACTCTGGATGTTCCTCTACCCAGTTTCAGACCCACCAGGGACAGGAAACTCAGGCATTCAGTGGGGGCCCCAAGTCTTCCTGTGCAGCTGTCAAGGTTCTGCCCAAAGATCAAAGATATATGAGAAAAGGACCAGGGATATAGCTCAGAAGCACAGTGCCTGCCTGACAAGTGTGAGGTCATGAGTTTGATCCTTAGTACCTACATACGTGTGTACACACACACACACACACACACACACGAAGATAAATGAAAAAATCTATGGCTTCTTTCTGTTTGGTCTAGAGAAAACTGATCTCTCCTTAGCCCTGCTTCCCCAGGCTGCTCATGACTACCTTCCCCACACGAAGCTGGGGTGAAACAGCACCAAAAGCCATGGGCCTCTCAAATTAGTCTCCACCTGGAGGTCAGGCTTGCTTTCCAGCATGTAAATGTCCACAGGGGACACAGTCATATCTTAATGCATAACTAAGCAGCCAACAGAACAAAAACTGAAGGAAGAAGGCAGAGTAAAAGTCAACAGTTTCCTCTTCTACTTCAAGAACTGGGGCCACCAGGAGAGTCCTGCAGTGGAGAAAACAGAGGTTGCGACAGCTGTGATAGTGCAGCCTTGGTGCTAAGAAGTGCACGTTGAAAGCACTGAAATGAAGAATTCAACTTTTCTACTTCTGCACAAAGTAGTACTTAATTTGATTCCCTTCTAAGCTTTGCCAACTATCTACACAAGTGCTACAGCATAGAGAGGATTTGCCTGTTCTGTTCCAGGAGCTCTGAGCCAGCCTGGTTTAACTCTCCAAGGCTCTGCACACCATGCCATACAGGCTGGGACCCAGGTGCCTCTTCTAAAGTTTAAACTGTTTTATTTTCGTATTCACAGAAATCCTGCAAAGAACTTTTTCCAAAGTACTCAACGCTAGGAACATCAGCATAAAACGTAATCCTGCTCAGAGGGCCAGTCAGGGTGTGAGGGTGCCCGACCCAGGGTGCACAGAGGCCCAGAGCTCTGGGAGGCAGACAGCCTGGCCTGCGGAGGAACTTTCGCAGATGCCACCTCAGCACGGCCCTCCCACAGGCCACGAGCGCCCGCGGGCGGGGACAGGCTTAAAGGAACAGCAGCCCACTCGGCCTCCTGCCCTTTCATCCAAATTCGGTATTTTTCCGTAATGTATTTTTCATCCGTGGACCCTGGGATGCGTCCAAGTTGCACTGGGCTGAAGAACCGGGGGCCACTAGCACCACCTAAGTTGGTGGCAGGTGGAGGTACGGCCGATCCGGCCCGGTTCAGATCCCGACCTGCCAGGGTGAGTGGTTCAGTTGTGGTGCTGGGACCCCAGCCCGCCAGTAACTTAGGGGAAGCAAGGGGTAAGGCGGTCTGCGCGGGGGAGGGGCGCTTAGGCGCCCACGTCACCAACCTGGCCAGGTCGCCGCCCCTCCCCCACAGCAGCCGCCCGAACGCGGAGCCCGGAGCCTGGAGTCCGGCTGGACTGGAGCAGCTATGCAACGGGACAGGCCTGAACGGCGATGAGACCAACAGGGGCGGACTTGGTAAAGTTTCTGCGCCCGCGCAGCGCGGCCATGCGCGGAGTGACACGTAGCGGCCCCCACCCGCCGAGTCCTGGAGGGGCCGGACCAGGCCGGCCAGAGCCGCGGCGAGCGCCGCCCCCACTCCCGTCCTTAGGCCCGAGTCCCCTACCCGCCCAGCGGAGCGCTCACTCGTGGGTGCCGCGTCCTGAGTCCGTCCGTGCGCGCCTCACCACGCCACGCCACGCCACGCAGCGTCGCACCGCACCGCACCGCACGGGAGAAGCTGGGCTCCGAGGCTCAGCGCCCGGGCCAGCGCGACTATATAGGGCGGCGGCTCCAATCCCGCCGAGACACGTCAGACCGGCCGCGCCCGCCCCGCCCGCCGGGGTCCCGGCCGGGCCTCCCACTCCTGGAGTCCGCGGCCTGGCGGTCAGAGTTGGAGCCAGAAAGTTGGCTCCCTTCACCGTACTGAGACAGCGCGGCAGGGGAGCCGCTCCCGACACTCGCGTCCCTGCAACCCTGTGCCCCAGGAGAAGAGGGATCTTGAAGGACATCATGCAAGAGCTGTGGGCCAGCCACTTGCTAGGCGCAGCAACTGGGTGAAGGGCGGCGCTAGCCCGAAGCCGCTCCCCGAGGAAGTGCGTTGGGTCCTGTTCCTCCCACCCACACTTTTGTGAAGATCCTGAGCTACCAACTTGATCCTAGCAAGAATGAAGCCTCGTTCTTCTCCAGTGTGCACTTAGGACTCCATCTCCACAGCAGGCAAAAAGCTGAGTGTGCACCGGGGTGGGCTGGGCACAGCCTGCCCTCGGGGGCTTGCTTCCCAGTGGGCAGCTACCTGAGGAATCATAGAAACGCGCTCAGGTAGAAGCCTCTGGGGAGATGCTCTGCTGAGACGCGCCAGACAAGCAGCACAGCTTGCAGCCTGAAAAGGAGCTGCTCCTCAGGGAGAAGTCAGTGGGGCTTTCCAGCTGCAGAAGGCAGGTCCAAGTGCATTTCCAGGGCAACACTTTGACCTTAGGTTGAGGAAACTAGGCCTTCTGTAAGCTGTCCAGTCTAAAGCTGACAAGGACTTGTCTGAGTTGACAGCAGCAGACAAACACATGCATACTTGATATACTTGTAAGGTAGCACAGAGAGGTCCCTTATTAACAGGTGTGAACCAATATGGTCAAGTGTGACTGAGAAGTGCTGGGGACATTAAAGAAGTGTCAAGTGGGGGACTGCAACAAAGAAAGTGGAAAGTCAGGTGCTCTGGGCAGGCAAAGAGGGTGCTGGGTAGGAAATAGTATGAGGCTGAGGTCAAGGTTCAGAGGCCCAGGTGCCAGAAGCCAGCAATACAGCTGACAAGAACACCACAGCACCTCCTGATATAACTCGGAGAGGGAAATCGCTGGAGATGAAGACACACACACTGCTTCAAGCAGAAGCGAGGACACTTCCCTGAGAGTAAAGCTTCCAGTTACCAGCATAACAACTGGGCAGGTGGAGAGCCCACTGGAGCCCAGGAAGGGTCGGTGCCCTCTCCTGTTATTACTGTGGTCTGCAAGAGATCCTTCCTTGGAAATTAACCAACCGGTTACTGGAACTGAGTTTTTGGTTGCCCTTTTGTTTTGAAGGCTCAGCACTGTGGAGAGGCAGTTGAGAAGGGATTAAAGTGCTTCCTATTCAGAATAGTCAACAGGTCCACCGTGGAGGGATTTCAGTGGAGCTAGAATCAACCCTGGTAGGAGCTGCCACATTGTCTCATACACAGAAGGCCTCAGAGTTGGTTTGAAAAACACAAAGTTAACAAAAGAGGTTTTACAATCAAGGGTTTAATCTGTGGTACAAAACATCACAGAAGGCTTCTGTGCTGATAACTACAAGCAGCTTTTCTCTCCAGCTTGCTTTTTATACACTGAGACGAACAGTTTGGAGAGGAAGACTTTAGGACTTCTGTCTAGTAATAGACCAGATAATGTATAAAGTCTCTGGCCACCTCAGAAGGTACACAGGTTTATCACCTTTGTGTTTTCATCTTTCAAAGTTTAGAAGCAGTTTTGGGACTCCTCAAGGTAAGATGCTGGGTCAGAGACAAACATCCATCCCCAAGAAGAAAGTAAGTCCCATCATTGTGGAAGGCAGTGAAAGCATCTCTGAAGAGCAAGGGTCCCTGGATTACAATTCAAATCCCTACCCTTCCTTTGGTCCAGGAACCTCTAGCCCAAACTGAGAAATGAACAAACAGAAAACAAGATCACTCAGTAATAAAGCTCATACCAGGCTGAAAAAGAATTACACTAACCTGCACTCTAGAAGCTAAAGGTCAAAGTTCAAAGCATAAAATGAAGGGCTAGAGGTGTGGCTCAGTGCTACTGCACTTGTCTAGCACACGCAAAGCCTGGGATCAATCCCCAGCAAAACACACACACACACACACACACACACACACACACGCTTCTAAAAAGACAAATGAAACAGGATTATTCTCTAAGAACTTTAAATGACAATTATGAGATGACTTTAAAAGCATAAAAACAAAAAACAAAGGTGGCATTTAAAAAATCAACATAGAACAAATGAACAAAGGCTAAGAACCATGGAACAGAGGATAAGCTTGTCTGACATATGTCTAACATGAATTTTTTTTTTTTTTTGTCTTTTTCCTTTTTATCGGTACCAGGGATTGAACTCACGACTGCCTGTTTGCAAGGCAGGTGCTTATGCCGCTAAGCTAAATCCTGAGCCCTCTATCTAACATGAATTCTAGAAGAAAAGATAAAAATGGCAAAGAAATACTGAAAAAAGTATACGAGAAATTCTAGGATTTAAAGATACAACATTTTCCTCTGCTCCATTCCTAAGACAGACAAAACAGCTGGATGTGGTGGCACAGGCCTACAATGCCAGCACTTGAGAGCTGAGGCAGGAAGATTCCCATGAGTTCAAGGCCAGCCTGGGCTCCTTAGTTCAAGGGCAGCCCACAACACTACATAGTGAGACCTTGTTTTAAAAAACAAAACCCCAGAAATAAAACAGGTGGTTACTAGGATATAAACTAATCCACATCAAAGCAGAGTTATTGCTAACAGATGGGATATCTGCCACAGTTCAATCTCATACTGACAGTGGTGGAGGCAAGAAAAAAATGTTTTCATATTGTCCCCCACCCCATCCCTTTGGTAGCACTGAGGGCTGAACCCAGGGCATCTGCACTGAGTTACACTGTTAGCCCCCTCCCCTATTTTTACATTGTTTTAGAGACAAGGTCTCACTAACTTTCTCAGTTGCCCAGGCTGGGCTTGAATTTGTGTTCCTTCTACCTCAGCTTCAGCCTCCCAGAGTATTGGGATAACAGATGTGTACTACCCTTTTCACTGTCTTCAGTGAAAAGAAAAATTTTCTTCAATGGCACTGACTCTGGCCTATATTTTAGGGGCCGCACTTCTAGGTAATGTGAAAATATATGACCTATGTTTTAGCTCAGTCATTGGGGACACCCCTAGACTGCACAAGGGGCATCCAGTCTGTCAGCAGACTGAGTTCAGCATCTTGCTCAGATATACTTTGGGTTACCCTCACCAGGTGCTGAAACTCTCCAAGTATATATCTCCCTTCTGCACACCTCGTTGGCTTTTCTCATGAGTCACAGCAACACCCGAAGGAATGCAACCTACAGTGGATAGTCTGTTGTTCAGGAATGCTAGCATTTAAGTCCACTAACTGAATTCAATGAATGCAGCACTCTACAACATTAATCCTATGAATAGTGAAATAACTAGCACCTATTTATGTAGCCAAATAAAGAATACACCATTCACATAAAGCCTATTCAAGAAGCTGTCAGATGAGTATATCTTTTTTGTTACTGTTTTCTTTTGAGACAGGATATTCCTATATAGTCCAGGTTGGCCTTAAACTTACAGAGATCCTCCTGCCTCACTCTCCTAATGCAAGTCCTGGAATTACAGACTTGCACCACAGTGCCCAGCAATTATTTTGTTTTTAAAAAAAGAGATGGGGTAACCAAAAAAAAAAAAAAAAAAGATTTCCATAGGAATGGAACATAGCATTTTTCAGTATGTGCGTGCCACATATGGTTACCAATCTTCAGAGGTGGCAAGTTTAAGCTGCTGTGCTGAAGTCTAAATACCTGTCAAGTTTAATGACCCAATACAAAAACTGCAACATAAGACATCTTAAGGATTTTTATGTTGATTAGAAATTGACATTTGGATACACTTTGTGAAACAAAATATATCAATAATGTAACTTGCTTCTTTTGATATTTTAAGGTAGATACTAAAATTCTAAATAATGTGGCTCATATTATATTTTTATCAAGCAGCAATGCTATAGATTACACTTTCAAACCAAGGCAGAAACACATCTGATGGGGATTCTCCCCCTTAATAGTAAGCTTTCTTCTGGTTTTTTTTTTTTTTTTGTCCTTTTCCTTTTTATCGGTACTGGGGATCGAACTCATGACTGCCTGCTTGCAAGGCAGGTGCTTATGCCGCTGACTAAATCCCCAGCCCTGCTTTCTTCTGTTTGTAACAAGTAGATTTCCGCTAGAGGAAGACTATAAAATGGTTTCTTTTTCACTTGTGGAAGTATCACCTCTTCCTCACACTTGGGGCACAAGATTCCTGGAGAAGAGATGAACAAGTTGAGCTTAGAGTGTTTCTTCCAAAGACTCTGAGAATCCATGAAAAAAATGAGCAGAAGATATAAATGGGCTTTCACAGAAATGCAGGAAACAACCTGTATATTAAAAAATGCAACCAGGCAGGCATGGTCGGTATTCCTGTAATCCCAGCACTCAGGAGGCTGAGGCAGGAGGATCCTTGAGAATGTGACATCAGCCTGGGTTACAAATGAGCTCAAGGTCAGCCTTAAATGCATAGCAAGATTATGTCTCAAAAAGATAAAACAGTAAATAAAAAATATGTCATAAATTATATGTCATCTTTCAGGCACAAATATACCTGCCACTTAAAGGGAACCAAGTAGCTCAGTAGTACAGTGCGTCTCCCCAGAAAAAGGTTCAACCCCAGCACCACACGCACACACACAAATACACAGTAAAACTACTGCCAACTAGTGGAACAGGAGTGAAACGTTTCTGAATATTGGAAACCTTCAGAAAGAATTTTAAATCTTATGTGACTTAGGAAGAAAAATTTTAAGATCTCAAAGAATTCTACATTCTAATTGTAAGTTTCTTCAGTTTTGTTTTGTGTGGAGGGGAGCAGAGACAGGGTCTTGCTGTGTGGTCTTAAACTCTCAGCTCTCTCTTGCATCAGTTTCCCGAGTGTTGGGATTAAAGGTACTGTACCATCCCACTTGGCTGTGTTTCTCAATTTTTGATCCACTTAAAGGAATACTGAAAACCCCAAGACATACTGTAAGTTTGTTTCATGTAAGAACAAACCCTGGCTGGGGTTACAGCTCAGTGGTAGAGTGCTTGCCTACTGTGCCAGAAAACCTGGGTTCAATCCTCAGCACTATGAAAAGAATTTTTTTTTTTCAAATAGGAATAAGCAGACCCTAACTTGCAAATCCATTTCAGGTGGGAGCCCTGAGGATTCAGCTTACCTATCAGATGCTAAGCAAGTGAGTAAATGTCGGTGTCATGGTTTATGTCTGTGGCCCCCAGGCCTCATGAGTTTGCATTGTGCATTTGTGATGGTTCATGGTCTAGTGCTTGGAGATGGTGTCAGTGCTCCACCCACATAGGGGTGGAGCCAGGATGTGATGTACTGGCAGGAAGAAGGTGTGTGTTGTTCTTTGCTGGTTTCTGCTTGCTGTTTGCAGCCGCCATGAACTGTGGCCCACGCATACCCGCCTGCCTTGAAGCCAACTGAGTGTGGACTGAAACCTCCAAAAACTGTAAGAAATAAACCTTTCTTTTCCCAACTTGGGCTTCAGGTATTTTGTCTCAGCAACGAGTAAAAAGTAACTAAGACAGTCAGCCTCCACTATAGATCAGGTAATAGAACATTCCTATACCAGTGCCATTCACCAAGAAAGAGGCAGCTCTGGGTTTGTGGACCCATCACCACCAGCTGTGTCAGAGACAGATGTGTGCTTGTAGATCTTGACATCTGGAAGCACACTGTAGTCATGAGGAATAGAGAGAAGAGTAAGGAGTACAGAGCCATGTTCTGAGCAACACCAAACCAGCAGCTTGTAAGGGTGGGGAGTGGGCCTCGGGCTTGAGAAGACAGCACACAGAAAATGTAATACTCACATGCTGCCCACTGAGAAAGTATTTGAATGGGCATAGAAATACAGCTGGTATACAGTTCACCGTTAGGAGAAGGGGTGCTTTGGTAGAATCAGTACTATATCAGGGAGAGGTGGTCTTTGCTTGTCTTTGCTCTGGTGCTCACCAGAGATGTGCTCAGCAAGAACTTAGTTTTGCCTTCAATTGTTGGTAAGAGACTGGAGACCACAGAAGGATGTGACTTGACTCTAACCCTTGAACCATGCATGGGCAGTGGGAGGGTGCCAGGCAGAGCTGTCACTGAGAAGCTGGAGAGCAGTGAGGGGCTTCTCTGTCCGGCTAAAATGCCATTCCCAGGAACAAGAGTGGCCTGCTGAGATATACTTCACCTTGGCACAGAGAAGCCCCCAGAGTGGACTGTTTTCCTGCACTCGTACCCCAGGAACCAGTGAGCAGAGCTGCTGCCCACCTGAGGGGGGCTGCACTGTGATCACCTCTGTCCAGGGTCTCTCCCTCATGTTATTTTTGCTCTGAAAGAAGCAGACTATGGACCAAACCCTCTAGAAATCATGAGCCAAAATAAACCTCTCCTCCTTTATGTTGTGGGTATGTGGTACCATGTCCCAGTGACAAGAAAGCGACAAAGGCACCTGCCTTACATGTCATCTCAGGGGCTCCTTCACCATGAAGTCCTCAGATTGATTTAAACTAACCACTGCTTCAGGGTGTGAAGCATCCAGGTCATTACAAGCTACGAATGTCATGGGAAACATCTTGAACTGTTCACCATGAACCTGGGGCTCAGAGAAGCCCTACCCCATCAACTATCATGGTGCATTAGTTTTCCCATTGATGGACACAGTACCCAACACCCAAAACTTAGAGAAGAGGTTTGCTTTGGCTCATGTTTTAAAGTGATTCACTCCATGGTCAGCTGACTCTAAGGCAGTAACATCATGGCGAAGAGCATGGTGGAGTGAAGCTGCTTACTTAGTTCATGATAACCAGAGCAGGGGAACAGTGCCACTGTGGGAAGTGCAAGATGCCAGACATAGACCCAAGCCGTGCCTTTATGACCCACCCAAACATCCCCAAAGGTGAGCTCTGCCAATCTTTTGGGAAATCTCAAGTCAGTCACACTGATACTCTACCCTAACTGCCACAAACGTAGTTTCTGGGTGAGGGATAGGGCAGGTTAGGGATGAAAGAGCTACAGGGAGAGCTTTCCCTCTGGTCTACAACCAAATAAGTACCTTTAATCTTCCTACTATAAGTCTCACTGAACTACCAGAAACAAAATAACATGAAGTTTGGCCAAGGGCAATAATGTATACTCAAAAGATTTTTTTTTGATTCTCAGAATTTACATTTTCTTCCTACAAGGTTCTATGAGCTAGATTTAGCTTAGCTCATGTTTATTAAAAAAAAAGATTTGTTATGGATACAAAGCTAGTTCAGGCCATGGGTTTATCTTGGGACTAGTCCCATCCAAATAGCTATGTAATGGTCTTCTAAAAAGGAGGACATAAATGCCACACAGCTGAGTGTCTGTGTTCTCTCCTCTCCAGGATATCACGCATACAGCACTGAGAGTGCCAGCTGGGCATCTCACCTACTTCCTCAGACTATTCCCTTGTAAATAAGGTGAGCTAAAGGAGCTGCCTCATCTCTTCTAGAACTGTCTTCCTGTGGGTCTACTTCATAGAGTGCAGTTCACTCTTACTACCTTGGAGTCCTTCTGGATTTAAGGACTTCCTGGAAACTCTTCATGTTACACTGTTTCCACAAAGCACTCATTCAACATTGAGCTGCACATATACATGCAATATCCAGACCAGAGCAGGGGCACTTGTCTCCATCCCAAATTAAGACAGTTGAAATATAGATTAGAACACCATGTAAAAGAAAAACTAATATACAACTGGGAAACAGAACTTGGAAGTTTCATCTGCCTAGTGAGAAAGATAGGTGAATCAAGAACACACTGCAACTCCTACTATGAGAAAAACCAGAACCACACAAAGAAGGTAAGATGCCTGTAGTCCCAGCACTTGAGACTGAGGCAGGAGGACTGCTGTGAGTTTGAGGCCATCCTGGGCTGCAAAACAAGTTCAGGCCAGCCTGAACTACACAGTGAGACCCTGTCTCAAAAAAAGAAAAATAAACAAACAACCCAAAGATGACACTGGCACTTCTAGGAGGCTCCAAAGGGAGCCAAGAAGGGAAGCATGACCTCAGCAGACGAAATCAGCATAATAGGAGGCAGGCATACCCTACAAAAAACCCTCAGGTGGACCCCAGGCACTAGGAAGGGTGAGAGTGCCAGAGATCATTTGATAAAGCTATCTAGCTCAAGGAGGGAGGAGGGTGAGAGCAGAGAATAATAGAACTAATAAGTCCAGAAGGAATAGCTAAATAAACCATGCTCCATAATAGGCGAACCAGGGAAGAATTCACACTACTGGGTGTGGTCTACATGGCAGTTCAGAGAAAAGCAGTGCAGATTATGTCACCCTCTATGAGAGTCAAAAATGCAAAGTGTTTATATTTTCAAAAAGGATCAATAGAAAGAAGGAAAAACAGGGAAGGTATGAGAAGGGAAGCCATGCTCATTCATACATGATTCATAGCTTTGCATGGAGAACCAAGTAAATTGGAGAAAAACAAACCCTAGAAATAAATACTGAAGATAAAATATGCCTGCTTCCTTATTTTGATGTTAAGTTATATAGGTAGGTTCAGGAGGTGAAAACTCATTGAATTCCACACACTAAACATCTGCATACTTTTCCTCATATTGTTTGTACTCTAAAATGACTTTATAATCAAGATTATATGATGAAAAACGAAGATTTTCAGTATGAGAAATATATCTACTGAAGTAAAATACCTGTAAATTATAATTCATTCTTTTTGTTGGTACAGGGGATCGAACTCACGATGTCACACTTGCCAGACAGGCGCTTATACCACTGAGCTAAATCCCTGGCTTGTAAATTATAATTCAAATAAAAATATATACATGATTATTATTGTTTTCCCTTAAAGGTGAGGGGTATCCTGAAAATTATCTTCATGGGAAGCAGCACAATGGTCCACGATACCCCTGAGCACAGACTGTGGTGGCCACTGCCACTCCCAGAGGTTCCTGGGGACATAGCCAGCTCCAGGCCTGAGATATGAACAGGACAGGTCTGCTGTGATGAAAAAAAGCAGTCCCAGATAAAGGAATAGGGAAGTCAACCTGGGAACATAAGCCCCCTAAAACAGATTCAATGGGTTGAAATACAATTATATACATACCAATATGCTTATTATAATTCTAGCATGCATGGGTAAGGGGAGAGAACTACAAAAACACATTTCACCTTTAAAATGTTGCTAGTCCCAATGTATTCTAAACATTGAGAAAGAAATCATTTTTTCTCCTTTCCCTCTAGTAGGAATCACATTCTACGAAAACCAAAATTAACAAGGGAAACCCTCTTTATATATGAACATCAACTAATAAATGTAGAAATAGAAGTAGAAAAAGCTGCACCCTGTAATTGCCAACTGTAAACTGAACAGTGGCTCCCAAAGTATTCAAATCCTAATTCCTACAACTTGCAAATGTTAGATGAATTAAAAATCTTGAGATGGGTAGATTATCTTGAACTTAATCAGGTGGGTCCTTAAAGGTAGTCACAAATGTCCTTTGTGTCCCTTAGCTCATGTGATTTAAAGATGGAAGTAGGAATAAAAAAAAAGATGGAAGTAGGGGCCATAAATGACATAATGGACTTCATTAATTATAAAGGGTGAGAACAAAGATATTCCTTAGAATATCTAGAAGCGACCAGTCCTGGTGACACTGTGACAGCAACACACCTGAATAGCTGCAATAGGAAACTTAATATACTGCTGACATGATACAAGCAAAATGACTGTCAGTAGGGCTGGGATGTAACATTAGCAGTTGGCCTTGCCTAGAACACGTGAATGCATGAGGCCACAAGTCTGATTCCCTACCCTGCAAAGCAAAGCAAAACAAAAAAACACTCAGATAATTGCTCAACATTAAACTCTATAAAGGATGGAATCAGATGTTGACACTGTACTCACTGACCCATTCTAACAGCAGGTATCATATCCTTGTGAATCACAGTGTGAGATACTCAGCCCCATCTGTCAAACACTCTGTGTGTGCTCTCTGCCTCTGAAATCAATAATGTCTAGATCTACCTGTTAATTCATAGGGAGTAAGACATTAGAGAGCCATGCCAAAGAGTACCACAACTCAACCAAATCCAGAATGTTTTCATAAATAAATGACACTAAAGACAAAACTTAAAAAGAAGGAGAAGATTTGTTAAAGATTTTCAAAGAAACTTGTAAGATTCAAACCAAATGCAATGTGGACACCTCCTTTGGATTTTCACACAAAGCAAATATAAAAATACATTTTGTAACATTTGGATAAAACCATACAGAATGAATATTAAAATGATAGTCAATTTTGTTATAAACAGTAACAGTATTGTAGTGGTAATTTTTGTTTTTTGATACCCGGGATTGAACTACCTTGCACTTGCCAGGCAGGCACTTATGCCACTGAGCTAAATCCCTGGTGGTGGTGATTTTTTCTAAAGCTTGTATCTATTGAGGATGCAAACTCTTTAGAGAAAACAAAACCTGAAATTTGTTTTAAAATACTTTAAAAAAAAATAAATTTGAGGACTGCGTAGGGATACATAAAACAAAACTGTAAAACATTAATAATTGTTAAAACCAGGTAACAAACATTTGAAATATTATTCTCTTCTGTTTTTGGTATGTTTCAAAATTTTCCTAACAAAAAGATTTTAGAAAAAAAAGGAGCAGAAAGCACTTTATCAACATCTACAGGACATTGCTCAAGCAGTAGTCTCAGGGGGAACCAAACTTGTAAGTTTTATTACAGGGAAGAATAAGGATAAATGAACTAAGCATTCAAGGTAAGAAAAACGAACACACGACAGGGCCGTAATTCTTATGTTTCACTGCCAAGTGCTTTGGACTACTGGTGGTGTATGCATGACTGTCCCATTAGGCAGCTTTTTATTAATTTTATTAGTAAAAGGACCAATAAAAGAGACTAGATCCATTTGCACCACCAATGAACTGGTGAAATACAGTTGACTTGGTCAATCAAAACCAAAATCAGTTTTCTCTGAAAAAAGCAATTAAAGCTTTAGTTTGACAAAGAATATACACAAACACAATGACACAGACTACTGTTTTCCTGGTCCTGAAACAAAGACAGTGTTACAAATGACAATAATTATATCTTCTGCTAGCTCCCAAGAAGTATGACTTTCTTTGTCCCACAGGGGCTCACAAATTATTTTTGTATCTCCCTAGCAGTAATTGGGTTCTGAGCTCATTAAGGGATCAACAACTGTAGTCAGGGGGCCAAGGGGAAACACTGCATCAAAGGCACAGCCAACTAGCACTCACCTGTTCAGCTAGATGAAGCAGCCTATCCACAACACAGGGACTGTACGTGGTAGAAAAGAGGGTTCCCCAGAGAAAAACAGTAGCACTCTTTTGTATCTCCAAAACAATGAATGGATGCTACAAAGATTACTGAGTACAAACTATTTTACCAAGATGTAGAATTTTATACAAAACACTAGCCCAATAAGTCACAAAACTTAGAAAATAAGACACCATATTCATAGGGTCTGTTCTAGGTACGCAGTAATTATTTCATACCGGGAAATGGAAACTTGCAGCTCAAGGAGGACAAATACACATACATGACTGAGAGATTGTCATTTTAAAATACTCAAAAGAATGATGAAACTTAGCCAATAGTCTTTTTTCCTATGCAGTTTAACATCAGGAAATGGCCATATAAACAAAGCAACATACTTAGTGAAAATCTGAAATTATATTAAAATGACAAAAGATGTTACTACCATCAAAGATTGTCAACTATGCAATCTAAGGAGACAATTAAGACAAATACCACCATTAAGCAAGAAGACCCCTCAACCTTAACAAAACCGTAGGAGCATGGAAAGGCAATTTCAGCATGTCAGCAAAACACAAGTTTTATACATACATGAGTGCATGTGCCTGCTTACAAGAATGCCTGTACAAACCATGCAGAGGATGCCAAGTTTCAGACCAGGAGATTTTATCTCCAAAGATGCTGGATCTCCATCAAGTTCATCTATATATTTAACGAAACCCCAAATAATACTGGTGCTGGGCTGCACAATGATACTCAGAGACCCCAGATTTAACTTTCTGAAACTTACAAATACCTTTGGAAAAAGAATCCTTTCAGATAATGATTAAGACAAATATCCTGAGATAAAGAGAATAGCATGTGTTATTCTGGTGGGTTCTAATGTTATCACATAAGTGATACCACAGAGAAGACGACAGAGTGAAGACTAGCATGGCACACAGGAGAAAGCTATGCAGAGGTAGGCTGGTGGGGGTGACAGACTAAGGAATGTGGGGCAGCTGGTAGAGGCAAAGAACAATTTTTCTCCCTGTTGTAGTCAGGGGTTGTACACAGAGAACAACTAGGATTAGGACATGGAGTTTATAATATTTTTATAATGGTCACCGGAAGTTAACACAGGAAAATGCAGGAAATCTATCTGCAACACCAAAGACATAGATTATTTAGTCAAGAGCCTAAACCCCACAGCAATGTTCCACATGAGTCCAGATAAAAACACAAAGCTCAAGACAATGCCTCCGAGTCCAACTGGAGTTCCAGAGCCCACAAGAAGGACTCACACCAGTCTCTTTTATGGATCCGTGCTGGGAGGGTCAGCGGTGGAAGCCAGAAAGTCTATGTCAGCAGGATGAAGGAGCTATGTTAGTGGGATGAGGGTTCTACGCTGGAGGCAAGAAGCCACACTCACAACAAAGACCAGGGCTATCCTGAAAGGCACCACAGCTGTCCTCAGCGACATGGAGGCCCCACGCTCCTCCGACGACAAGCACAGTCGGGTATGTGCCAGGAAGTAGCGTGACAAGTTCATCCTGGAGACCAAACAGCACGTCTTCCCCTCTGGAGCCAGGAAGCAATGCTCGATGTGAGGACCAAAGCTTCTCCAGGAGAACCAACAGCTCAGACAGCAACTTGTAGGAGAACCCACAATGCTTCCTTAACACCTCAACCCTCAACATCTCCCTTCTTCTCCACCTATTTATCCTGGCAACTTTCCTCAGGTGAAGCATCTTCACTCACTACCATGCTGATGTAATACAGCTGGCGTTAAATTGACCACCAGTTCTTAATCCATAACACTCGTTAAAGTGCCCAGAGGGAGCATGGCTTTGCCAGATTTCAGGTTTCTAGCCTGTAGAATTGTGAGAAAACACATTTCTATTGTTATAAGTTACCACAGTTTTGGTGATTTGTTATGGCAGCCATAGGAAATTAGCACCATATTATCCAGTAGTATTTTTGTGAACCATAAAAAGATCTGCAAAATTCAACTGAAAACAAAAGCAGCCTTAAAAAAAAAAAAAGGTTGAATTGACCCAAATGTAGCAGAAGTATACCACCTGGAGTTATTCGTTAAGGAAGAGGCAAAGCACTGAAACAGCCCTGCACCATATCTATGTGTTTATAAACTGATTCAAATGCTATTTTAAATCAGCAAGGAAGGATGTCAAAAAATTGGGGCAATCTGCTATCCACTTTGAAAAAAATATACAATAGTTTGGATTCTACCTTAAATCATACTCCAAAGTAACTCTGAGCTAGATTAGAGATCTGTGGGTGCACACAATCAAGCTTTCAAGACCTGGAAGATTAAGGAAAATCTGGGTATGATTTAGTGACACAAAAAGCTATGATGACATGGATTATAGAAACCATTAATGTTGACTCATTTGACCACATCAGAGCTTAAGAATTTTATATATGGTAGCTAATATGGAGGTTAAAATACAAGCAAAATTTTTTGCTCAATAGGCTAAGACACATGAACAATGAAGTAATAGAAAAGCCATCAAACTGCCTATGAACACACACTCTCTGGAGCAGTCCTTCCTCAGACAATGTCGATCAGCAAAGATGAGTAAAGTGATCGTGTTGTTTTTGCAATGGGAAGGGAAGAGACTACTACTGGTTAGGATGTATTAAAGTAGAAGGCAATTTAAAAACAGAGCAAGAGATAATCTAATTCAATACTTATACTGCCAAACCCCTCTCTAGAAGTACTTGCAGAAGTACAGGTCTAATAGGCACAAGGTGCTCACAGCAGTACTATTACAAACAAAAGCAAGGAAGAAGACAAGTATGCCTCATACATATATAGTAACTACTTGGTAGGACACTGGCAATAATGCTACCATTCCTCTTACAGCCTGGAAATGGTACAGTCTAGTGTACTGCAGGGGTTCCCATGAGGAACAGCAGCAGGATGCTTACATACAGGATGACTAATCAAGGAAGTAAACATATTAGAGATCCTGGGATCTAGGATTCTCACTGTTGGAAGAGGTGGTTCACCACACGACAAGGCGTGTGCACATGCACATGTGTCCACATAAACACAGCTCATTTTTTACATGTTGACTGATTGAGAAGTCTGATAACATTCCAGTAACCTACCTGGTACCCAGACCCTTCTGCTCAGAGTATCAAATGCCATGAAAAGGAAGCAGCCTCTTTAAAGAAAATGCAGATTCCAGGACTGGAGCAGGCAAACTACAAGGGCCCAGAACAGCTTAAAGTTCCACAAAGCAAGCAAGAGACTAAAGGGGACATTCAAAAGGACACAGGAGCTGGCTTGAGGGGCTTCCATGAGTCAAACCTGAGACAAAGAAAGTACCAAAATAAAATATCAATAAAAGATAACCTACTGAATGAAATGGAAACCATGCGCCGGTATTGATATAAGTAAATGAACTGAAATTTCGAGAAATGAAATAATTTAAAATTTGACTTAGTTTCAAAAGTACCCCCTCACACACACACATAATCTACTTAACAATTACTGTACAAAGACTTCACAGTGCAAAAGGCTGGAAGACCTCAACTTAATCAAGTAAATAAATGAACATGATTGGTAATGGGACAAATTCAAAGCTTGCCCCATGGAAAAGAATGCAGAGAACCCAGCATCCCTTCTGAGTATGTATGCCAAAGACACAAATCTTATATCTAATCAAAGGGAAACACCAGATAAACTTCACTGAGGGATGCTCTACAAAATACTGTCTCCTCAAGGTATCAATATTATATCAGAGAACTAGTACAGTTTGAAGAAGGCTGAAGAGACCTGAGAATGATGTGTTTGTGAATTCTGAATGGGTCCTTTTGGAAAGAAGTAGATGGGGCTGAGGTCAAGAGACAGCAATATATTTGTGGCTATCCTGTGGCTAAGGAGGAAAGCATCTTGGTGGTTCAGACACCTAAAATCCTCTGTAAGTTCCAAGATAATACCAAAAAGAATTAATGGAGAATGCATATTGCTTATAAACTAAATATCTTAATTTGGAAATAAACATCAGTATAGCAAAGGGGTGGCAAAACCCACATTCTGATTATAAATTCAATCATGGTTCAAGTGCTAAGATCACTGCACATTTCATCCAATTTTCATGTATACTGAAGTCTGTTATCCATTCATTTTGTCAGCGTTCAGGAAATCAGAGTTTTGGAACCACCAGAAAGTGCTGAGAAAGCTACCAAGACCTCAGCTAGACACATGCAGTAAGTGACACATATCGGGTAGCTTCAAAGTCCATACAGAGATACTATCTCAGGAACAGTCTGGAGTCAGTGCCCCCAAGAAACTTCTCAGACACTATACCACAAAGGCTCCACTGGCTTGCAACTAGCATTGTGGGCCCAGTCCCAAGCTATCCTAAAGGACAGTAAGACACTAGTCTTAGGGACACTCCCAGACAGAACAACTCAAGACATACACAAGGAACAGAGCCCAAGGGGCAGTAGAGAGTGTCAATCACCAATGTCAAGGGGAAATACAAATACATGCTGTTGTAGTCTGGGGTTGTACACAGAGAACAATTCAGATCAGGACATGGAGTTTATAATATTTTTATAATGGTCACCGGAAGTTAACACAGGAGAATGCAGGAAATCCATCCACAACACCAACAACATAGATTATTTAGTCAAGAGTCTAAACCCCATGGCAATGTCCCACATGAGTCCAGATAAAAACCCAGAGCTCAGAACAACACCTCCACGAGTCCAACTGGAAGTCCAGAGCCCACAAAAAGGACTCACGCCAGTCTCTTTTACGGATTCGTGCCGGGAAGACCCTAGGGTCAGCGGTGGAAGCCAGAAAGTCTATGCCAGCAGGATGAAGGAGCTGTGCTAGTGGGATGAGGGTTCTACACTGGAGCCGAGAAGTCACACTCACAACAAAGAGCGGGGCTGTCCTGAAAGGCATCACAGCTGTCCTCAGCGACACAGAGGCCCCGAGCTCCTCCGACAACAAGCACAGCCGGGTACGTGCCAGGAAGCAGCGTGACGAGTTCATCCTGGAGACCAGGCAGCACATGTCTTTCCCTCCGGAGCCAGGAAGCAATGCTCGATGTAAAGACCAAAGCTTCTCCAGGAGAACCAACAGCTCAAACAGCAACTTGTAGGAGAACTAACAATGCCTCCATAACGCCTCAAACCCTCTCCACACCTGTCTTCTTCTCCACCTATTTATCCTGGCAACCCTTCTCAGGTGAAGCATCTTCTCTCAATGCATGCTGATGTAATCCAGCTGGCGTTAAGTTGACCACTAGTTATCAAACCATAACACATGCACACACATGCAACCCTATTCCTTCAGAAACCAGGCAGACAATAAGGCAAGCAGAGGTATACACCAGAGTCAACAGTCCTGTAAGGCTCCTAATGCATGCCAAGTATTCAGTATGCCACAATGGTCAAATTGACAACAAAAGCTAAATACTCTAGGAACTAATGGATGAGATTTGACGGAGAAGAAAAGACCCTCCATTATCACTTCAGTCCTTTTGCACCATACTCTACATAAAGATCTGGTCTTAAAATCTTAATATGAGGCCTAGAAAGAAAACAAGGGTTGGAATCTGTTCATCATCCCCCTTCCCTCCACCCAGCAGCATCTTCAGCAGTTAGGCAGAACCTCGGCCCTAGCCATCCTTGGACCAGAAGCCGAGGTTGGCCATGATAGCATCCACACTTTGCATATACTACTGCAAAACCAAAAGCATCTTTCACAGGATCAAGGAATAATGAACTACGCCTCTAACTGTTGTCTCTCCCACGTAACACCATCTTTTTCTCCCTACACTTAACAGTCTCTCAAAGGGACATGATGATGACCATGTCCATCCCCTGCATAAACTGTGGATGATCCCTGTTATGCCCTGCTGAGTAACTGTGCAGGGCATAGAGACAACAGGGAACTTTCTCCTCTGTGGCTGGCAAGTCAGATCCCAACATGAACAAGTACGTCAAAATAGAAGTCTTGTTTCAAGAGGAAATCAAATATATATTCCTCAGATTGAACTTTCACACACACTAGACCACCTAATTTAAGAAACTAAAAAAATTTAACAGGCAAAAAGCAAATCAATTTGTAATTCATTTGAAACATTTACAAAATGAGCTAAATAAAAAAAAAAAAAAAAAAACTTTTTTTTGGTACTAGGGATTGAACTCACAACCTCATGCTTGCCAGGCAAGCACTTATGCCACTGAGCTATGTCCCCAGCCCTGAGATAATTATTAATACTGTTAGAAAACATATCCCATAAAAGTGAAATTAAGTGCAATATATATTGCTACAAAACAAAACTGACAAAGAGAGTGCTACATATTTGATTTTACTCTAGCCAGCAAAATCCTGGACAGGAAGGTACTGCAATGATTTGAAGAGATATGCTCAGAAGCCTGTGGCCATCTCTGAGAACATAAAGGAAAGGAAAAGTCAGTTTAAAAGTTCCGCTCATCCACCTTCATCAAGTAGGAGACACCACCAAGTAACACAGTTCCTAACAGGAGAACGGCAGGTAGTGCCATCTTTTCCTTTAAAAAAAAAAAAAAAAAGAAAGAAAAAAAGAAGAAGAAGTTTTTAAAGAGAAAGTTTAAGAGGACAAAAAACTTTCCATTCTGTATGACAAGGAGCCAGAAGCCACAATGACTCCTCTCCAGAAAGCAAGCTGAAAAAGCATTGGTGTAGCCAAGGCCGTTGTAAAGGAAGGCAGTATGTCCTGTAGAGGTTGTTAGAAAGGGAGCCCTTTCAGAAAGTCACTGGTGCCACCTCAATTTCAAAAGAAACCACCCTCTTTAAAGCACGATTGAGAGCCCCCTCATTTCTTTCTTTCTTTCCTTCTTTGAGAACTCCTCATTCTGTACCTGCACTGTCTCCCCCAACCCTGACCTGTACTTGTTCTGGGGTCAGAGGCTTTTCTCCAGTCCCCCAAGGCATGGCAACCTCTGTAGCAGTTTATCCCTCTGTGTCTGCTAAGCTCCCAGGCTGGGCCAGTCTGCAGGTGCTGCTAATAAGCCCAGAGGACAGCCTTCCCTCACCTAGGAATTCTGAAGGGGGAAGCTCAGCCATTCATACCTAGGTGCATGACCCTAGATAGGGTCTTTGCTCATAGCACCCTCTCAATCCCAACTAACCCAAACTGAGCTGCCAGGGCCAAGTGCTAAGCAGGATTGACACATGACATCTGCACAGCCAACAGTGTACCCAGAAGCACTAAGAACAGCTTCTGCACAGAGAGGCAACACACACAGACTGGCCTGGCTTTGGTGCCTTCTCTCCAGAAAGAAAACAGAAGTAGCATTAGTCCAGCCAGCCAAGGCTCAGTGAAGGAAGGCTACCTTCCCTGACTCAGAAAGCACTATGTCCTACAGGTGGTCAGGGGCTCCTCCTGTAGCCCAGCACTGCACAGCATCCTCTCACTTGGCAGAGCAGGGCCAAGCACCACTGCTCCCCAGCCTCACCCACAACCCAATGAGAGGAAGATGAGGGCCAGGATGTACACTAATGAAGAACACAGGAATTTATGCTAAGGAAGGTGGCCAGAACAGAAGATGAACAAGAGGGAAGAGGCAGCATTTAACTTGATCCAGAAAAATGCTTTTCACACCATCTATACCTAACTCACACACACACACACACACACACACACACACACCAAAGCAACCTGAACCGTGACGGTCTGTTAATCCAATCACATGCAAACCTCTAGAAAAAAGTTGGTCCCTGAAGCTACTCACTGATTGAGGCTGCTCATTCTCGGGTGGGCCAAAAACATAGGTAGAGCTATAAACACAAATGAGCAAGCCCAGGGACATAACTCAGCGGCACAAGCACCTGCCTGGCAAGTGTAAGGTTCTGAGATCTATCAAAACAAAACTAACAACAACAACAACAAATGAGCAAACTCAAAGACAGCTTTCTTATCTTCAAAGGAAGTAGTAAAAGTCTTATTGAACTCAAGGCTGGGTGCTTGTAATCCCAGTGCTCAGGAGGCTAAGGCAGAAGAGGATTGTGTTCACAGCCTGGGCAACGCAGAGTTCAAGGCTAGCTCAGATTACACAGTGAGATCCTTCTCAAAAAAATCAAAACAAAACAACACAGACTAAAACAGAGCCCTTTCAAACAGGCTGAAATCTGAGTGCACCTTTAGAGACCACCTTCCTCACCTGCATAAACACCTCAGGCCTTGGTTGTGTTGGAGAGCAAGAAGCGACACACCTGGCAGTATAAGTACAGTTTGCACTGTCCACCTCCAGGGACTTCTGAGAATACCAACACACAGGACAGAGTGTTTCCAGAAACATTTAATTGAAAACAATTCCTCCTGATTGCTCACAGCCACTTACTAACCTTAGGCTTCTGCATCTGTAACTTCCTACTTCTTGTCTGGATAAGGCTTGCTGCCACACAGCCCAGCCTCTTGAGAGCTCTCCTCATCACAAGGCCTGAGGCAGAACAAGAAGGGCCTACACTCACCCTGGTTTAATTAATACTGTACAAGTAATACACTGGTACTACACAGTGCTTGCTTAGTGGTGGTGAACATAAAAATATAAAACACAATCCAACAAAACAAGGTAAAAATTGGCCAACTCCTAGTATCCTTCCTGAAGTATCTCAAAAACTATCATCTAACATTGTCCAGCTACCCTTGGGCATCCATTAATACATAGCTTAAATAAAAATAGGACCTTGTTATATGTACTGTTCACTCACCTGCTCTACCTATTTCCATTTAAAAATAGGTTGTAGCAGTCTTTCCAAGTTTTACATGTATATGTACCTCATTTGTTAACCATATGTTGCTGAATTAAGTGAACATAACAAGAAATTTCCTATGGAGGGCCCTGGACTTTTTCTCTTTTTTGAATACAAAAAATGCTGAAAGAAAATTCTGTTTATTTGAGCCTGAACCTTTGTAGGATAAACTCCCAGAAATAGAATTACACGGCAATGCACTGATCCATACTGTGGAGTAAAACTGTCCTTTCAAAGAACTATCTATAGTCACTGTCTCTGATATATCTGTCACAATGACAACAATGAAGATGGTTGCTCTCTTTCCCCCCCAAGTCTGGGGAGAAATGATTTTAATGGAAATTGTTTGATCATTAGTGAAACTGAAATCTTAGTTAGCTTACTAAATGTCTGAATTTCTTGAAAGTGAACCCCCCTCCGTTTTTTTTAAATAGTATTGGGATTTGAACCCAGGGCTGTCATTCTGATCTAAACTTTTAGCCCTTCTTTTTTTTTTTTTATTGGAACCTGGGACTGAACTCATGACCTGGCGCCTGCCAGGCAGATGTTTGTGCCACTGAGTTATATTCCTAGGCCCTTTAGCCCTTTTTAATGTTATTATTAGAGAGGGTCTTGCTAAACTGCCCAGGCTGGGAACTTAAAATCCTACCTCAGCCTCCTAAAATGATGAAATTATAGCCATGTATCATCATCACTCAGGATCTCTACTACACACTTTTTATTTTTTTTTAACAGCAATAACAATAAAAACCCAATCAATTGCCAGGCATGGTAATGCATGCCTGTAATCTCAGCACTCAGGAGGCTAAAGCAGATGGATGGCTGCGAGTTTGAGGCCAGGCTGGGTTACAGAATAGTGAAATACTGTCTCAAAAAGACAAAAACAAAACAAAACAAAAAATCCAATCAGCCAACAGAGCAGTAGGAAAGTTTAGGAAACAAAACAAAACACTGCTGAAGGATATGGAGACAAAACTCATGAGAAAATAATACTGAAAAGGACAGTGGCTGAGGATGCAGCTCATTGGTAGTGCATTACACTCACTGCCTGGAGTGCAAAAGGGCCTGGGTTCAATCCCTAAAGCTAGGGGATGTGGTCATCTTTTTTCCTCACTACGCATACTATAGACAAAATTTAATGATCTGAGACCTACACCCCCAACCCTGTCAAAGTTCTGCTGCATTTGCAAACATTAATCCTGCTGTAGGACAGCAACTCTCCAATGAGGTAATGTTGGCTGCAGGAGTCACATAGCATGTATTGAGTTCTGGATATGGTGGTGCACAGTCCTCTATACGGATGGTGGACTGAAAGGATAAGGACAGGCAGTGAAGTGCTGGAAAGCTGAAGGTGAAAGCATAGTCTCTGCTCTGCATCTCACTGGAGCCTGTCTGTCTCAGGCTCTTCCCCAAATGGGTGGATCATCGTCCTGCTGCTCCCCTGGCTCTATTCTCCAGTTTTCCAATATCTGGGGGCCCACATTTCCCAACAGGTTGAATGCATTCCTACCCCACACTTGTACTTCCTCTCACTGCATTCAGAACAATCTCTCCAGGAAGCTGTCTGTGCCTGCACACTCACTTCAGGCTCCAAGGAGTGTCACTTCAATAGCAAGTCCTCCAAGAGAGTTCTTGTCCAGATACAACTGCCTCCTGCTGCTCTGAACTATTTTATTCTCTCCTCTTCATCAGCAACTGATATGCCACATATTTGCTGGCCTGTCTCCCCACACTAAAATGTGACCTCCACAAAAACCTCACAGAACACACCTGTTTTAGTTTGCATATTATCCACCCTCTACACCAGTATCAAAGTGTGGCAGTTGTCAAGTTGATACATTTACTTCACTGCCCTCAAAACACCACCAAAAGATTAAGGATTTTTGTGTGTGCATTAGAGACACAAAAAAACTGAAGGAGATAATAAGAACCTGAAAATACAAGAGGGCCATTAACAAGAAAGAGTTGAAAGGGTGGAATCCTACACCAGTCATGGGAAGGCCAAAACAACCTCACTGGAAGGAGGAAAATCTGGGTTGGGAACAAAAATAAGAACTTAAAAAGCAGCTAGGCATGTTGGTGAATGCCTGTAATCTCAACATTCAGGAGGATTGATGGGCGTTCAAGGCCAACCTGAGCTACATAACCAGGTTCAAAGCCACTGCACTACACAGTGAGACTGTCGCAAAAAAACAAAAACAAAACTTAAAAAGTGGGGCAGCATCAAAATTCATACCAAACTTTGCACAGCAGGATGGTGTCCCTCTCTGACCTGGCCAAAGGCTGTCACTGTTTTCTCAGGAAAGGGAAACACAATCTTTGAACTGGGGGCACCAGTCACAATGGTGGGTAGGAGTCCATTTTGAAAAGAGGCAGTAGGTTTTTCTCTGTTAGTGCTGAGATCCCAGGCCTGTCCCGCATGTGGCCACTGAGCAAGGCAGCCAGGCAAGGGGCTAGCAGACATTTCTCTGGGCATACACAGAGGAAGCAGAGGGCTTTAGTCTGGAGAAAAGTGAAAGCTGCAGTAGGCAGGGCATGATCACACATTCAGAGGTCCTGTGACACAGGAGCAGCCACAAAAATACAAATGGATAATCCAACAAAGGCTCTAAAATGAAAGCTAAAACCCTGTCTAACTTTTCTCTTGGCTGAGACAAACTACCTAACACTCAGAAGTTTATGGAAGAAAGGTTTATTTATCTCTCAGTTTGCAGAGGTTTCAGTCCATAATTGGCTGGCTCTAAGGTAGGGTGGCATGCCACAAGGGCAACTGTTCATGGTGGCAGAAGACAGCAAAAGCAAGAAGAGAAGGGACAGACAAGCCTCTTTTTTCCCTTTATATTGTATGCAGTCTACCGGGATCAGGACAGTGCCAAACCAGTCTGTGGACTGATCCAGCATTCACTCACCCTTAATCCTCACAATGTACCATGAATCAGTCACACCCTCTACCTTCAACCACCCTCAAAACAGTCCCATCTAAAAATGCATGAGGCTTTGGAGGGACATCTAGACACAAACCATTAACACTCTCCAACAGATGAAAAGCAGCCTGAAATAACAGTGACCCAAAGGGGGAAAAAATTACCAAAAAACTCAACATCGAGAGAGATAAAGAAGATACTGCATCCGTGAGTTACAAAATAATGGTAGAGAAAGGGGAAAGGGGTGGCAAGGAAGAATATATGTTAGGTACATGCTCCAACTCCCCACAATGAATGCAACTGCTATGTACTGTAAACATGTACTAATAAAAATTTTTAAAATGAGGTGCAAAGCCTCAATAGATAGGACTGTTTTTTAAGAGACATTGCAACATGATGAATATAGTACTCAATAATGACATACATTTCTAAATTGCTAAAAGTACATTTCAAATGCTTCACCAGAAAAAAAAAAACTGAGGTGATAAATATATTAACTTGGGGGCTGGGGGTTTAGCTCAGCGGCATAAGCGCCTGCCTTGAAAGCAGGCAGTCGTGAGTTCGATCCCCGGTACCGATAAAAAGGAAAAAGGCAAAGAAAAAAAAAAGATTCCTGTTGTCTTATGGGCTGGGGATTTAGCTCAGCGGCATAAGCGCCTGCCTTGCAAGCAGGCAGTCATGAGTTCGATCTGAGGTACGATAAAAAGGAAAAAGACAAAAAATATATTAACTTGATCTATTACACTGCATCATATTCATAAATCACAGTGCTTTGTAACTATGTAACTTGCCAATTTGTAATTTATAAAGACATATGAGGACTTTCAGCTTTTCAATTCAGCGGTCAATGCAGTAGATTTATAGATGGAAGGGAGATCAGCTTTTGGTTAGGAGGAAGGACATGTAAGATCTTCACTTCCGACTTCCAGGAGAACATGGTGGACAAATAACAGCAGCCACAGCAGCTCTCTGAGATTACCAGCTTAGAATCCAGGAGCAGTGCTGTGTGAGGAGTCCTAAGTGAGGGGAGATGTACCCTGCCGACCCAGGAACGAACTAAACTGAGAGAAACCAACTGTAAATGCAATCCTGATGCTATAACAGGAACAGATAAAATCTCAGCACAGAAGCTAGAGCCCCTGCCACTGGAAGCTGAGATTTGAATTTCCTGCTGCCACTGCTGCGTCCCAATCGGCCCGGCAGGGAGAGAGACGTGCGAAAGCTCTGAGAGTGGGAATCGGGGAACCAAACGGCGTTGAGAGCGGGACTGGCAGGGAACCCTGCATCAACCTGCGATGAGTGAGAAAAATGGGGACCCTTTCATAGACTAGGAGGCTCCAACAGAGGACATTCTGGGAACAGGCAGACTAGCCAGAACAGGGCCCTGCAGCGACTTTAGTCACATATTCCCCTCTCAAGCTGGATTGGTGGGGAGCGCTGGACCTGGTGACGGCGCGGACTAAGATCCAGTAGCCTAGCCCAAATCAGGTCCCTGTGCCTGGCGATGCACCCTAGCAGTGAAGCATTCACTAGGTTGATCTGGAGGGACGGGACCAGCAAAGGCTGCCCAGTTCTGTGTCTCCCTAGTACACTGCAGTGGGCAGGAACACCTAGCCAGCGGATTCAAACAAACTGTAACAGACAAAGAGAAAAAAAAAATCTGGGCCTCCTACATATGCGTGTATGGAAGGAACAAAAAGTATGGGGAAAGGGAGCAACAAGAAAGGGTCCTCAGTACCCAATCCTAAGAACACTGATCCAGGAAAGGTAAATGCAAAAGAGAATGAAGACAGAAAACATGCAATATTAGACACAGCACCAATAGTCATCAAGCAGTATCTCCAGAGCCCCATAGACGAGTTCAAAAATGAAGCATTTAATGAAATAAATCAAGAAATAAGTAGAATAGTTAGAGAAATGCTAAGCACCACCCAAGAAAAAACAGATGGTAGAATGGAAGAACAGAAAAAAAGGAGAATTGTTTGATGGAGAAAATAGAGAAAACATAGAATACGTGAAGCAGGTTCAAAGAGATTACCACGAAACTAAAAACTCTATCGAAAGCTGGCATAAGAGCTTGAAAGAAACTAAGGATAGATTATCAGAACTGGAGGACAGATTTGGAAGGTGGGAGCATGAAATGAAAAACTTCTTAAAAATAACAAGAAAACAAACAGCAATAATACAAAGGCTAGAAGATGATAAGAGGATCTACAACTTAAGAATTAAGAACATAAAAGAAGAAGTCGGGACACAAACAAATGAACTACAAAAGCTACTCACAGAAATAATCCAGGAGAATTTTCCTAATTTAGCAAAAGGTCAAGATACTCAGATGTATGAGGCATACAGGACCCCAGCCACCTACAACCCAAACAGAGCTACACCCAGGCATATAATAATCAAAATTCCAGAAATCCAATATAAGAACAGAATACTAAAAGCCGTCAGAGACAAGAAACAGATCACTTACAAGGGAACACCCATCAAAATTACAGCAGACTTCTCAGCACAAACCATCAAATCACGAAGAGCGTGGGGGGAAATAATTCAAGCTTTGAAAGATAATAATCTCCAGCCAAGATTGATATGTCCTGCACAACTGTCCCTAGAAATTGATGGAAAAACAAGGTACTTCCAGGATAAAGAGGAACGAGGGGAATTTGCAACCACCAATTCAACTCTACAGAGATTACTGCAGGATATTCTAAAAATGAAAAACACCAAGATTCCAGAAAAGTGGCAGAGAGGCCACAATGAATGGAGCAGAAAGCGAAATGAAGAAGACAAACTGACAACTAATGACAGAAAAAGAGCTCAACAGAAATGAGGCAGAGAAGGTTGGATGGTAGGAACAGCCATTTTGGAGAAAACAAGACATCATAATAGGTAGTGCTGATTTAATATCCTCTTGTTTTGAAGTCCCATCAAGCTTTTGTTCTTCTGTCTCCATCGGTTTTAACCTGTTGTATCTTATTGGATTTTATTATATGTGATAATATAAACAAAAACTTTTATAGACAAGGACATTATATAGAAACCATTGTTCATTTTCTGTTAGTTGATTCTAAATACCCTGTAATACTGTCATTCTCTTGAACGGTTTTACATTGTCTTGATATGTTTGATGCTACAGTATACGAAGTTACACCTAAAGATTTTAAGGGAAGAGACACTATGGTAACTACTTATATGTCGAGAGTATCTTGTGGTGAAACACTATTTTGCTTAAATGGCTATGTTTTGACCTGCGCTGTTTTGTTGTTATGCCCTCTTTTTTATCTCAATCTCCTTTTTATTATCTACTTTTTCATTTTTACCCTTTTAATTAAGGAAAAAATAAATTAAAAATAGCAGGATATATTATAGTAACCCACTTTGATTTCCTATTAAGTTGATTTGAAACCTTGTATTGCTCTCACCATCTTGTTTTGACTGATTTTCCTCTATTCTGTTATGCTTGATAGTACCGAGTTCGAAAGTTTGAAGACAATAAGATTCATTTTGATGCCCAATCTGGTTGACTATTATCGTCTTTTGAAGTCCTCTAATGTCTCCAATGTTTTGGTTTTATTGGTCTTATTCTTTACTGTTTTGTTCAATTTTATTATAACTGATGATATAGGCAACTCTTTTTAAGATAACAAGAGGCATTATGGTAACCATTGTTGATCATCTTGTATTTTGTTTTTATATTATGTATTATGTCCATCCTTCTGATTTGACTGACTCTGTCCTGTTATGTCACATTTAGTTTTACTTTCTTCAAAAAAAAAAGTAATAAGAACTGTGGGAGTAATAAAACCCAAAATGTATAATTGTCATTGTACAAAAGAAAGGAAAAGAAAGTGTTCTAAAAGATATAACTGCATATATATTTAAGTGTATAAGATAGATAACTATATTACTGAGTTTTATTGGATCATTGAACAAAACTGTTTCCAGTCTCACTGTTTGAAAGTCGCCTCTATATGCTTTAATTTTGTAACTTGAACAACTATTTCTAAGATGACAATATGTAATTAACTAGGGATTTCCTACTGTTTATTTTTTCTGAAATTCTGTATAACTTGTACTCTTTCTCTGTTTTTTTTCTTTCTTCTCCTTAAATTAAAAAAAAAAAAAAAAGACATGAGAACGAAGAAATAGAAAAAACAGCGATCTTAATTCCAAAAGTCCAACAGTATAAAAAAGTAAATGGGAAGAAATCTAACCAATAAATCAAGAAAAAGCCCAGGGTTGAAGAGCATGTATTTCCAAATGAAGAGACCAAGAGAACAGACAACGCAACAGCTGAGAACCAACTTCAAAGCAATCTTACCCTGCATGCTATGAATTTTCTGAAGACAGCAAAGTCGTCAAGCTTCACCAAGGAAGACTGTCACAGACAAAGGCTCACGATTCAGGACGGCTGAAGACTTCTTAAAACCCGAGAACCTGGGAGGAGCAAAATCAGGTCCAAATTCTTACTCAACTAACTACAAAGGGAGAAAACAAAGCACAAAGTATCTCAAAACCTCTTTCTCTGGAAACCATTTGAGGATGTGCTCCATCAAAATGGAAAAATAACCAAGACAGGAGGATATGAGTTCCAGAAAACCAAACTCCGTGAGAACATTGAAAAAAATTCCAGGTATAGTCAGGTTGCAAGAGATTGGAGACATTGAAAAAGACTAATTCAAAATGACAAGAGCAATACTGCACTTCATCATACAAAAGACCTTTCTTGAAAGGAGACTTTAAACAATTGACATAAACTCTGAGTCTCAATTTAATGATAAATACAAAGAAACCTAAGCAAACAAGATTTTATAATTCGGGGGAGACAGGCAGGAGGATCGCTGTGAGTTTCAGGCCATTCTGGGCTACATACGTTCAAAGCCACCCTGCACTACACAGCAAGATCCTGTCTCAAAACAAATAACAAAAAAAGAAAAAAACTCCAAGAAGATTTGTAATAACAAGAAGAAAAATATATCTGGTAAAGTAAAAATAATACTATTATGCATCTGGCCCAGCTGTGCAAGGCACTATGTACATAGCATGCTTATGTATAACAAGTTCTAAATATTAAACTAACCCAATTAAGGATCTATCTTAGCTACTTTATACAGCCATGAGTCTGTCAGTATAAAGAAAGCCAAGGAGTGAAAGAGAAAGCTAGAAACTTCACATCTGCTGTCATTGTCAAGCAAAGAAACAATCCCTGAAACAAGAGATACAAATAAGTCAAGCAAACATGTTTAGTATTGGAAGCCAAGAATGGAATTCGCTAAGAGGCAAAGGAGCATTCTCTGCAGAGAAAGAAATGTGACCGGTGGAAGGGCATTAGGACTTCTTCCTTAAAAGCCTTTCAAAGATTGATTGTGTAAATTATGAAGATATACTCTTGATTTGAAATGTTTTTAATTTTAAAATATATAAAGGTGCCATTAAATAGTAAAGAAGAGCACATATGGTCAGTGTACTATTACCAGATTAATAACAGCAAATGTCAAAGGGATGACTATATTCGATACGACTTTCAGATTTGTCTCAGAACAGAGGTCTAGCTCATCTTAAATGGTAGTTGAGAAACTGCAGAGAGCCTAGTAGAACAGTAGCCTACCAGGGATTTCATCTTTAAAATGTCTCTAATTCTAAAAATAAAACATTTTTAAATGTTATACATGTAAATAGTCCCTTTGGGTTATTTTTGTTTGTTTCCAAATGTTGTGCTTTTACAATTTAAGGGGAAATGGATTCTGATATCTTATAATGGTTGAGACTCTATGTGTCTGCTTTTTCTCTCAGTCAAAAATCTCCATATGCATCTTTTGACTTTGCATCACCATAACTCAGCAACTAAGAAATAGCCATGTGCTGTAAGTCTTTGAGACTTTCATGACTGAATAATAAAAAATGCAAGGGACTCCTACCACTGGTTGGCACAGAAGTATGCACACCCAAGAGGCCAAGGCAATATGTACTCCGAAGTATCTCTCTCTTGAAGCCCTTTCAGTAGATAACTTCCAGGTGGGAGGCCCTAGTGGAGATCCATGGGAGATCTTTAAGGACATCACACTACACTGATCTAAAATCCCACTCAAGTCAGAAGGTCTGAGGTGAAAGTCACTCAAGTTCATAAAGCCCTGATTCCATAGAATCAGTCAAGCCCTCTGCCCTCACAGCATCCACAGTCTACCAAATTCTTACCTTGCTGCCGTATGCACTACTGGGTCTAGACGGCCCCATCCTGCCAACTCCAGCTGGTAAAACTTATCTTTTAAGCTTAAAGACACATTCTTTAGGAAGACATTCCAAGTAACCACTGCCGCCTAACTCCACATCTGGTACGTATTTCCATAACTGCATCTGTGACCCTGGTTTTTCTTGAATGTGAATCTTCTAGATTACACCATCAACTTCATGAAGAAAAAAAATCTGTTATCTTCTTTTCCGTTGCATCCCAGACCCTAACAATGGCTGGTAATGGCAATTTCCAGCATATATTTTCTTTACATGTGTATATGTGGTAATGGTAATTGAACCTGGAGCTTTCACACTCAGTTACATACCCAGTCCTTTTAATTTTGACACGGAATCTCACTAAATTAACCAGGCTAAGCTCTGATGTGTGATCTTCCTGCTTCAGCCTCTTAAGAGTGCTGGGATTATAGGTGTGTACCACCACATCTCAAATAAGGTGGAAGTCAGAAAATCAAAACAAAGCCAAACAAACAAAATATTTAAATTCTCCAACCAGAAGAATGGGAGAAGTCAGCTGTCCAGAGGGCAGAGACATAGATCTGCCCTAGTGCTTCCTTACACTTGATGTACTTTCTCCCAGGTGATTTTAGTTTGATTCAACTGTACTTGCTGCACAGAACATAGTATCAAGAAAGCTTAATCCTCATTATGAATTAGTTACACGGTTTTCAAAAGCTCCCTCAGATTTTAGAGGTATGCTTCATTTTCTCCAAATCTAAAACTTTCAGTAGGTTCATTAATGGTTAATGATTCAGAGAAGTGAAAATTTCACACGCTGGCGGTTATTTTTAACCAAACAGCTTTTTGGCTACTTCAAAACACTGCTTTTAAAGAGTTTACATTAGCATTAAACCAGTCGAGTGTTCAACATGATCAAAATATAAAGCTAAGCACTAGATTATATTCCATGTTTCAGTACCAGGTTTATCTTCATAATGGGCTTACTATGGAGCGTGGCCACCAGCAACCTCAGACGAAATCCTATCCTGTGCCCTAACCTACCTGAAAGGGTTTTACTAAACCAGCTAAGAAAGCAGTTGACTTTCCTTAAACATCAAACAAAATGTGTGAAGTCATTCCCAGAAGGTTTGGGATAGCAAACCCAGATACAAAGAGCAAAACTCAAAGCTGAAGGGCAAGTAAGTCATCCTGTAAATGAGGATTACAACCTCCCCATGTTCCTCCAGGCATTTCATCTGACTGTCAGCATTTTTTTTTTTTTAAATAACACAGGTCGGTTGTTCCTCTGGTCTGCAGAGTATGCAACATCATGTCAAGTTTGACACTTTTCTCTGTCGGATGGGAGAGAACACAGGCAGAGACATATCAACACCTGGCCATTTCTCTAAGGGGCTACGCAAAATATACTCTCACAAGTCATGTGTCAGTACAGCTCAGGGACCCAACACCGTGTTTGTTACCCACTAGGGATGCAAGAAGTATTTCTTCTCGATCAGGACACGCTAGTGAGGCTTCCTGCGGAGGGGCCTTGGCGCCAGGCCCAGGCCAACATTTCTGAACGCCGCCCGGTATATTGGGGGGCCCCAGACGGAGGAAAGGACATCTGGCCTCGGCGCCGCGCCCGTCCCAGGGAGGCCGCAACCGGGTATGGAACCCTCCCGACCCCGAGACGGTCACTGAGAGCCGGCGCGTAGGCCACGCCGCAGGTCTCACCTCGCGCCCCAGACCAGGAGAAGCGAGGGGCCGCGCCGGCTCCGCCCTCCCCAGCGGGGAGAGGGCCCCGGCCTGCACAGGAAGGCTACGTCCCCGGGGACCTGTGCGACTCTGTGGTGTGCGTTTGGCGTGCTCCCACGTGACCCACATACAGCCAATCCCGGGGCGACAACGTACCATCGAGACGACCGCGGCAGGGGCTAGAGCAACCACGCCAGCCTCTACCCGGCCCAGCTCGGCGCTCGCAGTTCAGTGCTGCCGCCATCTTTCTGGAGGAAGGGGCCAGTCGAAAGCCTCTTCCCCGTCATTGCTTGGCACTCACAACGCTACTTGCCGGCCCCGGCCGCCTCTTATCCTCGTGGCCACCTGACCCATTCTAGAGAAGCACACTTCCCCCCACTGTAGTTGCCCATAAGGCGAAGATTCTCATTACCTGTTCCAATCTTATTAGCGTGAAGAAACCAGGCTCATAAGGTAGGAACTGTGGCGGAACGCGGACAAGGCGCCATCTTGGTAAAGGAGAAGAGGCTACGCTTGACCTCCTCCCCGCCCCCAGCCTCTGTATGGCCAACCGCCGTGGGAGGGGTTCGGCGCCTGCACCGACGCTGACAAGGGGGACGCGTCTGCGCCTGCTCTTTGGGAGCCGGCCGGAGTAGGGCGGAGACAGGCCGGGCAGCTCCGGCCAGGAAGGAGTTGGCAGGGGGAGGTGCGCCGTGATGACGCAATTTGCCTGCGTGCGGGGCGGGGCGGGTCCGTGGCGCGGTCGTGGGCTCTTCTTTCCGGCGGTCTAGCTGGTAAGTGTCTTTCAAGAGTCCTCGCTGTGGTGGGGGCTAGAACTGTATGCCTGCCCTGCCCTGGGAAGTGTGGATACGACCCTCTCGCCCTAGCCCTTAGGCAGCGTTCTGTGTCTCTGAGTTGTGGCTGGAGGGGCGGGGCAGGCGTGGGAGAGGAGCGGGCCCTCCACCACCCGAGCGGCCCGCGTCCCCAAGTGAATGCGGGGTGGACGCCCCACCCCAAGAGCTGCGTAGCCTGGGGCTGGGCTACAGGGCAGGCTCCTCTTACGCGGCGTCCGATCGTCCACCACCGGCGGGCGAGGGAGTTGGGGAGGGAAGCTGCAGATTCAGGCTGGCTGGGCCCTTGTGGTTTTGTGGCCATCTTGTCATTCTAACGGTGCCGTTTTGTTCCGGAGAGGAGGACGATGTGCCGGCCGCTCCGTGACGTTCACAGTGCTCGCCAGTCCCCTCCCCCACCACCAGGCAAAGCTCCTGAGCTAGGCGAAGGACCGTGTTCTGTCCGCGGTGGCTCTCGGCGGGCTGTGGTGACGTTAGACGGGTGGGGCTCAGTGCACGGGTAAGGGGACTCGGCAGAGGTGGTGGGGAACAGTGGAGTCTCACCTTTGACTCGGCCCATACCGGGACAATGCATAGATCTCTTTTATCTTTCTGGTCCCGTTTTCGTCAGTGCTACCCTACTTTTCCTGGACTGCGAACACAAACTCAGAGCCTAACCGCAATGAGCGGCCAGTTCAAACTGCTTCGACATCACTCGCCTCTGCCCACTCCCATTATTTTCTGTGGAACGCAGTTACGTTATCCAGTATTTCTTGAGTGGCCCCAGTCATTGTAATACTTAAATATTTAATATTTTAAAGCAGTATTGGTCATCGTAAGCAAAGCAATGGAGTAAGGATCATGAAAGCTGTTTCCTAGTGATTGTAATTTGAGGTTATTTTCAGTGATTAATTTTGGTAGTTCCCATTCAGGAATTAGTACCACTCAGCATACTGGCAATATATACTGTTATATCTACTTTTGACGTTGATTTTCTCTTTAGGTTATAAACGTTGTCCTTTATTTTTTCCACTTTTCACCCTGATCTCTAGTCGCTGTCAGAGTTGATCAAAAGCTTTTCTCTTGCTTTGTTGTTTGAAACAGGATCTTGCTGTGTAGTCTAGGCGGCCCTTGAACTTACTGTGTAGCCCAGGTTGGCCTCAAAGTTGGAGATTTCTTTCGCTTCTGTCTCCAGGTACTGGTTTTACAGAAGGCCATCATGCCCAGCTTTAAGCACAGAAGTTACTTAGATGAGATTCTCTTTCTTATTTAACAGGATGTCCTAAGGAAAAGAGGGGTTATCTCCTGCTCATCATTCATGAACGTGGTTCAAGCCCTTTTTCCCAATTCTAAGATACAGAATCTATAAAAAGGAAAATTTGTCACCATCCCTTTCAAGGTTAACCAAAACTCATTTGACCAAAGAATTAAGGCAAGGCTATTTATTTATCCTGTATTTATACTACTCGGTGTTAATGGTCACACATCACTACTGAAAATGTGTTTGATTGTGGGGTGCCCCAGGCCCAGTTGAGAGTGTCATGTTTTATACTCAAATCTGAAGAATCTGAATGCCAAACATCCCAAGTGTTTGGATAAAAGGTTCAGAACCTTAGAATCCTACATTGGAGGGTGGATTGTGGATTTGGTATATGAGAATAATGTATGTCAGTGAATGGTAGTTTCAATTTATGTGTGAGTATTTCATTATTATAAGTATCTCTAGCAACATAAGGTTAAAATGCCAAGGGTAGTTTTGTTTTTTGGATTTTTTTGATACCGGGGATGGAACTCACGATTTCATGCTTTTGTCAGGCAGGCGTTTATGCCGCTGAGCTAAATCTCTCGCGCACCAAGGATAGTTTTGTCCATCGTTTTTCATCTCATGTTTTGTGGAAATTTTGTTCTGATGTATGTGAATTGGAACAAGTGTTGTGTGAAAGAAGGAAGCTGTGGATCAAGAATAAAGAGCAACTTTTGACATTTAAAATGAGCACTATATAAAATAATAAAATTTTCTTTTGACCACATTTTTGAGATTCGGGAGATCCTAAATTGTTCAACACCAGAGACTTAAGTTAATTGTTGTCTTTGATAGTCTGTGTTGCTGGATCAAGAATTTCTTCCTGAAAACCAAGTGCTTCAGCATTTCAGCAATCTCTTTTCACCTTTAGTTTTATATTAGTTCAAAAATTGTTAGGAAATAATTTTAGATCACAACTGTATTTCAGGAAAGAAAAAAAAGAAAAAATAACCTCTATGCGGTTAGAGGGACTTGATAAAATTAAAGCAGAGTTGAATGTCTTCTGAGAATTCAAACTTCTCTGTTTTGCTATACTTGTGCCTCAGGTATAGCTCTTGAGAGGGAACCTGATGGGAATAAAGTCACCTTTTTCCCCTCCAGAAACGCACTTAGCCCTCAGAATGCTGAACAGAAAGGGACTGAAAGCAGTGTGAAGCGCAGTGTGCTGGGGTACTCACATGAGATTGCTCAGAGCCCGCACAATCCTCACGTTGCACGGTTCCAGGGTTCTGTGGAAGGCAGGAGAGGCACTCCAGGATACTGTGGTGTGGTACTGTGTTGGTTGTTGATTTGAAATCTGATACATGAATTATTGAGACAACTGGCCACCATTTTCTCATTTATCTTTCCTTGTAAATTTGAAGGATATTACCCAATCCTTAAGAAAAAGGCACATCATTAGAGATACCAGATAGAACTAGACCTACTAATACTAACTTGGAAAAAATAAGTTATGTGATTTGTGCAGACCTTAATTTCTTTACTGCTAGATTTGTTACGTTTAAAATTGCTTGCTCTGTTGTAAATGGCATTTTAGCCTCATTTTCATCTTATAATATTTATTGGTGTTATCAGAAACCCTTGGTGGAGGGCAGTATGAACCCAGTATTAAACCCAGGGCCTTCACACTGAGTTATTCCAAGCCTTATTTTGAGGCAGTCTCTCTAAGCCACTTAAGTTACCCAGGCTTGGCTCAAACTTGGAATTTTAGTGCTGTGATTGCATGTGTGCCACCACACCCACCAAAATGTTTTGACTTAATAATTTTGTATTTAGACCCATACTAGATTATCTTATTCTAAAATTGCCTTTTTTTCCTTTAAAGATAGTTACTATCTTTGCTCAGGCCCACTTCTTAATTCCTGGGCTCAGGTGGTCCTCATAGTCCTCCAAGTAGCTAGGTTTACAGACATGTGCTACCATGCCTGAATGAGAGTTATTTTATCTTATCTTTGGGGGAGGGGTCAGGGTCTCACTAAGTTGCCAGGCTGAACTCAAACTTGTGATCTTCCTGGATCTATGATTGTACCTTATGTTCTGCTTTGCTCTCTTTTCCTTAACTGGGCTTATGAGGAATTTATTTCAGAGAATCAGCTTTTGAATTTACTTACCCTTTTCATTTTTCTCATAGTTTCAGTTTTTCTCACTATTAATTTCATGTTTTCTTTTGACTTTATTTCTGGATATTATTTTACTGTGTCCCATAAATTTGACGTCTGAAGACAGCTTATAGTTTTGCTTTTGAGCCCTTCTTTACCTTTCCCTTCTGGGTTGTGGTTTAATATTTAAAAATTTAAAATTGATTATTTATTTTGTAGCATATGAGATTGAACTCAGGGCCTTACATGTGCTAGGCAAGTGCTTTTCTACTGATCTACATCATCACTACTTTGTAAATTTTTATTATAAAGTCCCATTAAATTGTCCAAGCTGGCCTAAAATGTGATCTTATTTCAGTAGCTAGCATTACAAATGTGTGCGACTGTGCCCAGCTAGACTTTATTTTTTAAAATGATAGATACATTATTGGATTTTTTTGTTTTAGTTAGACATGGTGGCACACACCTGTATTACCAGCTATATAGAAGGCTGAAGTAGTAGTAGGAGCTTTGAGCTGAGAAACATCAAACAAACAACAACAACAACAAAAAACCACACACAACCCAAACACAAATAAAACACTGTCCCACAGGGAGCCTCTGGGTTTAGTCCTCTGCACTGAAATAATTTTTTTTCAATTTTTCTTTATACTTTTGAGTCGTGATTCTCTTATATTGTTAGTATAATCAGTGTATTATATATAAAGTCAGATTTTTGGCTGTTCTGCTCAGTCCATCTTGTGCCTTTGCTCATATTGTGTTTACTGAGTCTGTAATTCTAGGAAAAGTGTAATTAAAATTTCCTCCCTTGCATTATGTTCATTAAGCTAGCCTTGTATTTTTCCTTGTCTTTGGTGCTTACATTTATCTGCAATCGTTATTTGAATATACATAGGATTATAAATGTCCTATCTTGTTTCAGAATTTTTCCTTCAGTACCACTTACTGTTGCTATTATTTTGTTTGGTTCTTTTTCCTTTAAATCCCATTTGACTGATACTAATAATGCTGCCTGTCTTTTCACTGATCTGGTTGGTATGTATCTCTTTTTTTTTGGTATGGGGGATGGAACTTGCGACCTTGCTCTTGCCAGTCAGGTGCTTATGCCAGTGAGCTAAATCCCCGGCCCTGGTTGATATATCTTAATCTGTCCCTGTATTTTCAGCCTTTGATACATTTTTTTTTAAGACTATTTCTTCCACATAGCATATGCTGGGGTGATATTTGTTTTAACTCCAGCCTTTTCCTCTCATTTTATTGCTAGAAATGGAACCAGGGCCTCATGTGTGCTAGGCAAGTATAGTACCATACCACTGAGTTACTGCGTGTCCTCTTTTAAGGAGTGAATTTATTTCTTTCGTTTATACTGATAACTGATACTTTTGAATTTCATCACTGAAGGTTTGGTTTAAGATTGCTGTTGATATTGTGTTTCCTCTTGTTGATTTTCCTAATATTTGCTGGTTTGATTAAGTTACTCTTGTTTCTCAATTTGGGTTAATTTGATTAAGTTGTTTTAAGTTTGGTTTAATTTGATTGCTCAGTTTAATTTGATTAAGTTGCTATTTTTCAGTTTCTCGAGTTGTTTCTCAATTTGGAGGTTTTGCTGTAATTTTTCTTTAATGCTTACCTTTCTTTTTCGTTCATAATCACACCATTATCTCTTCGTTTGAAGTCAAGATATTAACTCCTGCCAAAAGTACTCATATTCCATCTGCTCTCTTACTGCTTCCTTTAGAAAGTTTTATTTCTCTGCTGGCTGTGGTAACATATACCTTTAATCCAGGCTATTCAGGTGAATTGCAAGTTCAAAGCCAGCATGGACTATCTAGGGAAACTATCTCAAAATTTAAAAGTGTACTGAGAAGGTACCACAGGTGTGTAGCACTTGCCAAGCAGACATGAGGCCCTGAATTCAATCATCAGTACTAAAGGAAAAAAAAAGAAAAAGTTTTACTTCTCTCTGGCCCCCAGCTTTTAGGTTTTACTGAGATAATTTAATATTTTTAATTCAAGTCTATTAATAGAATTTTTCTGGAATGTCCTTTCTATTCAAGAGATCTTACAACACAGTCCCAGATAGTTCATTAATGTATGGACTGTAGTCTTTGTTCTTCTCAGGGAAGCTTTGTTACTTTTTTCTGTCTGTCCCTTTTATGCCTGTGGGACCTACTGATGTTAACAAAGTAGGTTTCCTGTATATTGCTTACAGTGGGCCACTAAAAGATGAATCAAAACTATAACCTAGGTCTTCTGTGAGATGTAATATTGTATGGTTAAAAGCTTATAAATCTTACTGTTGCTTTCTTTCTTTCTTTGGCTAGTAGATTGGGGTGTGATGACCTCGTTTATACTAAGATGCTTGGAAACATTTCCATTCCAAAGAGGATCAGGAGATATGTAATATTCAGGAATGGTAAAGTTTGGGAAAAAATGGAAAACAACAAAGTAAAAGAAGATTTCTGCTACGTTTCTTTCTTTTTTTTTTTTTTTTTTTTTTTTTTTTTTTTTTTTTTTTTTTTTTTTTTTTTGAGACAGGGTCTCACTATGAAGTTCAGGCTGGCCTTGAACTCACTATGGAGCTGAAGCTGGCCTTGAACTTGCAGTGATCCTGTTGCTTCAGTCTCCCAAGTGCTGGGCTTACAGATGTGTGTCATCTTGCCTGGCTTCCACTGTTTCTACTTTATAGAGAGAATCCAATTTGACTAGTCACAGCTCTTGATCTTGTCACTAAAAAAGTTAAACCAACAAACTTCACATTTCTCGAAGTTTTTTTTTTTTTTTTTTTTTTTTTTTTACTTTTCAAGTTATAACTGAAGGGTTTTTTATTCTTTGTATAAAAATTCCACATATCTCTAAAACTATTGTCACTCTTCTCAGACACTTAAGTCCCTAAGCTTGTAAATATAGTTTACATTTTGCCCTGTGTTCCCATGTAAGGTTTTAAGTTGGTCTGGAGACCTCCTGCAAATGGCAGCTGTGTCCAGGCATAGTGCTCTGCTAGGGGCATCCCTGCCTCCTTGAAAGATTTTGAAAAGTGGAGAAAAATGACTCACTTTCAAAGACTGAGACTTTGTCTTTTTCTCGTGTTGCATCCCTAGTGCTTAGCATACAATTAATACTGGGAAAAATGTAAAATATTATTGAAAATACACAATGTGTATTGGTGCACATATGTATACACAGTTGCTTTCATCAACTTCCAGTTTTTAACCCTGGTTTATCTGAATGATGAAAAGTATAAATGGTTATTTCATAATTTCTGGAGAGTTATACGAGATGCTAAACAACACAGATCACCAAATGCCATATGTGAGAGTCTTTGCAAGCTGTTCATGCTGTAAAATGTGCTTTGTGATGCTTACACAGACCTTTTTTTTTTTTTTTTAACAGATAGAGAAAACAACAAGAAAGATGTCTAAGGTAAGACCTTGGATCATCGTGTACCTATAATATAAAGAAAAACTGCTTTATGTTTCAGAATTTTTTTTTTTTTTTTGGCACTTGGGATCGAACTCATAACCTCATGCTTGCCAGGCAGGTGCTTATGGCACTGAGCTAAATTCCCAGCCTGTTTGTCTTTTGAGTCAGGGTCTCCCTATGTAGTTCAGACTGGCCTTGAGCTCACTATTAGCCCAGGCTAGCCTGGACCTTGGCAGCAATCCTCCTGGCTCTGCCTCCCACATGCTGGGATTACAGGCCTGTACCCCCATATCTGGCAAGTTTCCAGACTCTTAATAGGACTTATGCATTTGATTCACTCAGACAAAATTCTGATTTGTCATTCTAAAAGTTTTGAAAGCTTTTCAGGTTTCTTTTTTCTTTTATTCTAAATATGTCAGTAACAATTCAGTTAGCCTTCTTAGATCATTCCCAACAGACTAGATAATTTAAAATTCTAAGTTTATCATGGTAAAATGGATGGGATCTTTAAGCTTTACAAATTGGTTTAGTTTGCGCTTACAAATTGTCACAGAGCCCTGAAATAAATTGCTTCTGAAGCACATAACGCTGAAAGATGTGGAATTAGTGGTTAAAAATGGTAAATTTTTTCTTGTTGCTTTTATTTTTGAGCCTGTGGGAAAAATATCATTATACGAGATTTTACTTTTTTGAAAGTAACAAGTGTGGAACACAGATAAGCAAAATAGAAAATTAGCCTTTATTCCACCACCAAGAAACAAATAGTTATCATTTTATAAATATTCTTTTATTTATTTGTGACAAGGTCTTGCAAAATTGCCCAGGCAGGGCTTAAGTTTGGAACTCTCTTGCCTCAGGCATCTGTAGAGTTTTGGAATTACAGACGTGCACCAAGCCTGGCTCTCCTTTTGCCTTGTGTGGACATGTGCATTTGCAAAATGTAATCCTATTCAGGAGTGATGGTTCATGGATATAATCCCAGCACTAAAGAGGCTCAGTGAAGTAGAATTTTCGTGAGTTTGAAACCATACTGGGCCACATAGTTGCAGGCCAGCCTGCCTGCATATAGGACTCTATATCATAAAGAAAGCATAATCCTAAAAGAAATGTTTTATTTTGCCTTTTTCAATTAATTGATGCATTAAAACTTTTATTTTTTCTAGGTTTGTTTTTTTTTTTTAAGTATTGTTGCTTTATGATTTTATCAGACATATTTTTGTCAGAAAACAGTGATGTACCAGTGTGGTCAGCTGTGATCTTCTCAGTCTTTTCTTTCTTGGTCTTTGATATTAGATACTTAGCATGCACTCCTGTATCACTTGAGTTATTTTGTTGATACTCTGTCCCACAGAGGTAGAAGAGTAACAAGAGGAATACCTTTTCCTGGATACTTTTTATAAAGTTCGTAGCACCTGATACCTGGTTATAGACTGTTTTTTAGCCATGCTTGTTAAATAAAACCACTTATCATTTTGGTACAAACTGTAAGTTTGATTGATTTTTTTTTTTTTCCTATGACCGTATTTACCTCAAGTCAAAATTTGAAATTGTATTAAGATGAATTAAACTTGTATTTTGTATGTGTTACCAAATTACTAAGCAGAATATTAATTCATTAATATGAATTAATTTTGGATCAGTATATAGCTAAAGAATTATACTAGATTGATTTTACTTCTTTTAATGCTGTTAAGTGAACACTAGCCATGTTAATGTATGATTGCTTTCTAATTTGTAAGCTAATTACCTATGTTTGTCACAATTCTAATTGATTATATCTTGTAAACAACCAATAAGCCATTAATTACCTTTTTTAAAAATCTTCTTTTAGCAACAACCGGCTCAGTTTATAAATCCAGAAACTCCTGGTTATGTTGGATTTGCAAACCTTCCCAATCAAGTTCACCGAAAATCAGTGAAAAAAGGTTTTGAATTCACGCTGATGGTGGTTGGTAAGAAATTGATGTATGGCCTCTTTCCTTCTCATCTTGTTGAGTATAGTGGTGTGATCTATCTTGGTTTTTTTTTGTTTGTTTTGGGTTTTTTTTTTGTCTCTTTCTTTTTTATCGGTACCAGGGATCGAACTCACAACCACACACTTGCAAGGCAGGCGCTTATGCCGCTGAACTAAATCCCTAGCCCCTGTGATCTATCTTGTAATAGTAAAGATTTCTTTGTTGTCAAAACTGAGTAACTTGTGAATTTGAATATGTTATATGTGTGCATAAAAATTATATATATGTGTACATATTTGTTACAGGTATTCAAATAATATATGTTAGACATTTTTCTCAACAAGTAAGCTTATCTACCCTTTAACCTCCTTACTAGGCATTGAACTCAAGGCCTTTGCACTCAGCCTTATCCCTAGACCTTTTTATTTATTTATTATTTTTTTATTTTGAAGCTGGGCATACCTATGATGCATACTTGTAATCCCAGCACTCAGGAGGCTGAGGGAGGAGGATCCTTACAAGTTCAAGACCCACCTGGGCTACAAAGTGAATTCAAGGCTAGCCTGAACCATACAGTGAGACCCTGTCTCAAAAAAAAATAATAATTTATTTTGAGACAGGGCCTGTGTTACCCAGGTTGGCCTTGAACTTTTAACTCTCCTGCATTGCCTCACATCCCCTCCTCCCCATGCTGGGATTACAGATGTGCTGTTGTCGGTTTTTTTGTCATTTCCTTATTAATGTATGTTGTGTAAATTTCATGGAAAGAGACCGAAGAAACATCTCTATCCAAAATGAAGTGAAGTAGGCTAGGGATGTAACTTGGTGAATAACTGCTTGCCTAGCATGCGTAAAGTCCTAATATCCAACTCCCAATACCACAAAAAAGAAGGATATCAAGCAGTTCAACAAACAGCTTGGGCAATTCCAGCTAGGCAAATAGCTGACTTTATTGGGGTTTACTTGTAGAACAGTGGTCAGCTTGTGGGCTATAGCACCACTGGAGTCACTTGTTTTAGGGTGCTAGTGTCACTAATTAAAGCAGCGAAAGCGAAAAGGCTCCTCAGGAAGAGTGGTGTGAACTTTGTTTCTTTCCTCATTATGGGACTTTGTTGGTCTTAGCAAGCACTGTCTGGCCACAGTTTTGGATGACCTTCCTAAGTTGGAATCTGGCATGTAGCTTCAGCACCTGCCAGGGTGTAGGTAGGCTAGGACCGCTGAACAGCTAGATAGGGAAGGGTGCTACAAGATGGAGACCACTAGAGGGTCTCAGAACAATTTTTCACTGCTTTGGGTAATGAATGTTTGCACTTACTGTGACAGCTAGCATCCAAATTGGCCTTGGCTACTTCCCTCATGGTACTTACAGTGGTCTCCATGCTGAATAGAGTCTACTTGTGCAGTAGGACATTGCAGAGCAGACATATATTGCTTCCAAGAGTAGGTCCCAAATGGCATACTGTGTGACTCTTAAGTCACACACACTGAAAGAGGCCAATTATCCTGTGGAGAGGACTTTGTACAGCCTGAGGAAGAAATCCTCAAGGCAAGAGACAGAAGCTGAAAGATCCTTCAGCCCCAAGTGAGCTTTCTGAAGAGATCCCAAGCCAGAAACACTGCCTTAGCCACACTCAGATTTCACACCCCTAAAAATCTGTGAGTTATTGTTTGTGGTGGTTATAGCCTCTAACTTTTGCAGTAACTGTCAGATATTAGCAAATAACAACAAAACTCTTTGAAGTAGAATTATGGTTCTTATTTTAAAAATTAAAACTCTTAGATCTACAGTAATGGATGTGTATTAAATAAGTAATAGTCTTTACTGTACAATTTTGTTTAAAATTACTTCTTGAAGTCCCTTAGAGTTGAGCTATATTGTAGTGTGTGCTTCAGCATGTCCATAGAGCTTAATGATGAACTTTTTTAGCTCGTTCTTAGTAACTGCAAAATTCTCTGAAGTGGGTTAGCATTGGAAAAAGTTTATGATGTCCATTAATTGAGGGTAAGTGATTGCTTCTTATGGTTAATTGTTCACAGACCTAAAATGAAGGAAATTGTGAAATTCTTGGTACAGAAAGGTGAATGTCAAGATGTATTAGAAGCACAGTAAGAGGACAGTAGTAATAATGCATATTTAAGTTCTTGGTAGAAAAGAGAAATCCAGTGCAATTTATCATACAGTTATTTAGTTTTATAATACTCAAAAATAGGCAGTGACTTCTGTCTTTAAATCATGTTAGAATAAGACAAGAGTTTAGCTCTGTAATAGGTGATAGAGTAGATTTGTGAACCATACAATTTTGGGCTCCATTATTACTCTTACAGTGGGAAAGCAGTCATAGATAGCATGTACACAAACCCTGTTATAATAAAGCTTTATTTATAAGAACAAATAGCAAACTTCATTAGAACTCAAGTCCTTAATTGCTAACCCTGGAAATAACCTGACTGACCATCCTCTTGTGAATAAGTAGAAATCTGGACAAAATACACAAACCTGCTCTCTTAAGACATTAGATAATAGTTAACACAGGAATTCAATCCTTAAGAAGGGAGGTAAATGAAGTGGAGTGTCAAGTGACTGCAGTCTTCTGCTCATTACCTGTGTGTGTCACAGGCAAAGGTGAGGATAAATCAAGGACACAACAGTCTCATAGAGCCCAAGAGACAGATCACAATTCAGGGAACCAAGGTGACTGAAACCCAAAGTAGCAGGACAATACAAAAAAAAGGAAACTCTAAAAATATTCACTGGGGATTCCTTGGAAGTACGGGGTGAGCACTAATTTGCACACGAGCTGGGTAAGATTACTTGAACCCGGGTAAGAAACAGCTACCAGAAGACTGAGCTGACTTGGAAACTGGGCCAGGCTGGAAAACTCACATGAATTCAGGAAGGGGTGGATTCCAGCTAGATAAAGAGGAACAAACCCTGCTGAACATTCAGAGCACTCAGTGGAGACTGGACAGAGTTCTTATCTTGGCATGGGACCAAATTAGACATAAAAGCTGTTGTAATCTTTCCCTAACAAAACTTAGAAACAAGCCTTGGAAGGCATACACTATTTGCCAGACAAAAAATATCACTTAATGAAGACATCAGAATCCAGGCATTTGCAGGGCTCGGATGTGATTCAGTGATACAGCATTTGCTTGGCACATGTAAATGCCTTAGTTTATATCTCAAATGCATCCCCACCCAAAAAAAAAAAACAACTCCAGGCACTGCAGAACAGCATTCATATGCAGTACAAATTTGAGGCTATCAAAGGAGGAATATCATGTACTATACTATATAATTAGGACAAAAGTCAGGCAATAAAAATATCCATAGGTGACAAAGATTTGACAAAGAACTGTTTTGCATTGTTTTTTTTGTTTTTTTTTTTTTTTTAATTTTATTTAAGGAGAAAAGAAAAAAAAAAGCAGGGAAAGGGTACAAGTTATACAGATTTACAGAAAAAAAATGAACAGTAGGAAATCACTGGTTAATGGATTACATATTGTCATCTTAGAAATAATTGTTCAAGTCACAAAATTAAAGCTTGTAAAGTGGACATTCCATCAATGATACTGCAAACAGTTCTGTTCATTGATCCAATAAAACTCTGTGATATCATTTTCTATCTTATACACTTAAATATACATGCAGTTATATAGTTTAGAGTACTTTCTTTTCCTCTCTTTTGTACCATGACTATTACACATTTTGGGTTTCATTGCTCCCACGGTTCTTATTACTTTTTTGGAAGAGAGTAAAACCAAATGTGACATAACAGAACAGAATCGGTCCACTCAAAAGGGTGGACATAATAGATAATGTAAAAACATAATACAGGTGATCAACAATGGTTACCATAATGTCTCCCGCTATCTCTAATAGAATTGCCTATATCATTAGTTATAATACAATTGAACAAAACAGTAAAGAATAAAACCGACAAAACCAAAACATTGGAGACATTGTAGGTCTTCAAAAGTAGCTAAAAGTCAACAAGAATGGGCGTCATAATGAATCTCATTATCTTCACAGCTGATGCCTAAACTTTCGAACCTGATACTATCCAGCAAAACAGAATAGGGGAACATCAGTTAAAAACCAGATGGTGAGAGTAATACAGGGCTTTAAATCAAGGTAATGAAAAGTCAAAATGGGTTACTATAATATATCCTGCTATTTTTTTCCTTTAATTAAAAGGATAAAGATAAAAAAGTAAATAATGGAGTGGAGATTGAGATAAAAGAGGGCATAACAACGAAACAGCGCAGATCAAAACATAACCATTTAAGCAGAATAGTGTTTCACCACCAGATAATCCTAACCTAAAAGTAGTTACCATATTGTTTCTTTCTTTGAAATCCTTGAGTACAACTTCGTATACTGTAGCATTAAGTATATCAAAACAATGTAAAACCATTCAAGAGAATGACAGCATTACAGAGTATTTAGAATCGACTAACAGAAAATGAACAATGGTTTCTGTATAATCTCCTTGTCTTTAAAAGGTTTTTGCTTATACTATCGTACATAATAAAATCCAATAAGATAAAGCCTATTTAGACCATTGGAGACAGAAGGACAAAAGCTAGAGCATTGTTTTAGTATGGGTTCTTACTATGTTGCTTAGCCTGGCTTTAAACTCAAAATCCTCCTGCCTCAGCCTCCCTGTACCTGGGATTACAGACCTGTATTGCCATGGCCAGCTTTAAGAACTCTGTCTTAAATATGCTTATGTGTTTAAAGGAAAACACACGTATAATGAAAAAATGAAAGGCAGAAATAGAACTAGATGGAACTTCAAGAAGTTAAAATAGCAAAGTTTCAAGATAAGCTGGGCGTGGTGGTGCACACCTATAATTCCAGCACTAGGAAGGCTGAGGCAGGAGGATCACTGCAAGTTTGAGGCCAGCCTGGACTACAAAGTGAGTTCAAGGCCACCCTGAACTGTGTAGAGAAACCCTATCAAAAAGACAAAAAAAAAGGTAAGATAAATGTAACAGCAAAGTATATACTGTAGAGAAAAGAGTAATAGTAAACTAAAGCAGAGGAAAGAAAATGTTGAAAGAAATTTGAGCATACTCAGTAGCCTAAGATACACAAAATGCCATCTTAATTACAGATTTAGAGTCACAAAGAAGAAACGGTAGCAGAAAATGGTGGAAAATGTCTGAAATTTTTCCATATTTGAAGAAAATTATAAATGCACAGGTTTCCCCAGATCCAAGTGGCTAAACAAGCAACAGGTGAATAAAGGAAACTATACCAAGGCACATTATAGCATGTTGCAAAAAACTAGTGGTAAAACACTTAAGCAGAATAATGTAAACACACCAGGGTCCAGGTAGGTGGAAACCACAGATAAAGACTAAAATCTTAAAAGTGACCAGAAAAAAACAAAAGATTATATAGTAACAACCCAGGATGAGGACATAACTGGGCACAATGGTACATGCTTGTAAATCCCAGTACTCTGGGAAGCTGATGCAGAAGGATTATAAATTGGAACCCAGCCTGGGAAATTGAGGGATTCAAATGCTGTCTCAACATAAAAGGATTGGGGATTTAACTCAGTGGAAAGGGCCTGGGTTCAGTCCCCCAGGACCCCTCCATCCACATACAGAGTAGCCACTGGCTTACTGGGAGCAGTGCAGCACATGGGAGAATGACATTTTAAAGTACAGAAACAGGGCTAGCAGCCTAGAAATGTCTGTGTGTCACAGACATCCTTTAAAAATGAAACCAGCTGTGGTGTGGTATATGTCTGTAATCACTGCACTCAGGAGGCTGTGGCAGGAGGAGCTCAGGTTAAAGCCCAACCTGGGCAACTTAGTGAGACCCTCTCTCAAAATTAAAAAAAGGAGACTGGAAAGTATAACTCAGTGTGGAGGCCCTGAGTTCAGTCTACGGTACGGAGGGAAAAGATGCAATGACATTTTCAGACAAATAAGTTGAGATGGTTCATCACCATCAGTTTTGCATTAGAAGAGAGTTCAGATAAAGGTCTTATTTAGATGGAAATGACCTATATCAAGGGATGAAGAACACTAGAAAAATAGCACATATGCAAATAAATAGAAAAGCCTTCTTGTTTTTTACTCTCATACAAAGATAAAACTACTGTATATCATATAGAAATAAAACTGAAGCTAACACTATGGAAGCATGCTTTTTTGTAAGTGTTTGATGCCTTTTATGTGAAGTGATAAAATGTTGTTTGAAGACTGCTGTGTTACTGGTACCTGTCATATACACCAGAGCAACTCCCTGGGGAAACACAGATTTTACTAAAAGGTGAATAGCACTGATAAATTAGATTATTCAAAGTAATCTAGTAGAAAGCAGGGAAAGATTGGATGAGACAAGAACTGACACAACAGAATCAATAATTACATGTGAATTATTGTACAGTGGTACATTGATTCATGAACTTGATTCCTTCTTTGATTCTGGTTGCAAGTTCAGCTTTGCTGTACATAAAAAGTCCTACTAACAAACAGTTTTATAATCTGTAAAATCTGCTGAAAAGTCATTGTGATACTGGAAAATTATGTATTAAAAATCATTGGACTTTTGGAGAAAATAGGAGCATAGCACTCAGAACCTTCATCAGTGACATTGGAAAACAAGATATAAACATAGCAGAATATTTTTACATCTGCTAAGTGATGTCTTAGATGATTTCCTGGTGTCATGAAAATACCGCAGACTGGGCAATTTAACTACTTTTGTTTTCTTGAGACAAAGTCTTACTGCACAGTTCATTCTGCCCTTTTGGCTCACTTTTTTTGTGTGTGTGTATTCTGGTTACAAACCTTTGTCAGACAATAGTACCACAAGGACTTCTCATTTATAGTTAATTTTTTGCTTCCTGATTGGTGTCTGTTTAGTCAGCTTTTTTTGTTTTGTATTGTTTTGTTTTGTACCAGGGATCGAACTCATGACCTCATGCTTGCCATGCAGACTCAGTCAGCTTTTTGATGCTATGGCAAAATATCTGGCATAATGGAAGGAGAGAGATTTATTTGGCTCATGGTTTCAAAGGTTTTAGTCCATGATTAGCCAGTTCTGTTGGTTCCAGGCCTGTGGTGAGGCAGGAACATCATGGTTGGAAGGAAGGGTATGAGAGGAAAGCTGCTCTCATCTCATGGCAGACAGGAAGGAGGAGGGAAGAGAAAGCAAAAGCCAGGGACTACACGTGTCCTTCCAGGTTACACCTTTAGCAGCCTTTTTCTGCAAGTAGGCTCCATCTTCACAATAGCCCTTGTAGCTATGAAGGTATTGATGGATAAACCCATTGTAGATACTAGTACCCTCATGATCCAACCACTTTCGAAAAGCCCCACTGCCCCTGAGCCTTTTAGGGGACTTTTATTGTTGTTGTTACTGGGGAATTAAACCCAGGACCTTTGTAGGGAGCTGTATATCTCTGGCCCCTTTGTTTTGTTCTTCTCTCTTTTTTTTTTTAAACTTTGAAGTCAGGGTCCTGTGAAGTCTTTCTGTTACCTAGGTGAAGTTTGAATTTAGAATCCTGTCCTTGGCTTCCCACAGTGCTGGAATTACAGGAGTAGACCACTACACCCAGTGTAGAGGACATTTTTGCTCTAAATTATAAGTGCAACTTCAATTAAGAAAATTTTTAATAAAGCACAATTTATTTTTTTCTTTTACAATTACTGATATTCTTGTCCCATGAAATCTTGTTTGTCTGTTCTAGAAATTAAAGATTTATATTTAGGCTTATGATCCAATTCAAGTAAATTTTCAGATATGATATGTAGAAGGTAATATACCCTATATGTTCATCCAGCTAATATTTGTAGAAAGACTTAACCTTTCTATCACTAAATTACCTTATCATCTTTACCAAAAAACCAACTGACCATGTATATGTAGGTCTCCCTTTGGGTGGCTGTTCTATTCAGCTGATCTTTGTGTGTACCCTTAACATATTGCTTTAATTACTGTGCTCAGTCTTGATATCTGGCAATGTAAGTCTGCTAACTTTTTTCCCTCTGTGTGTCTCTTTTTTCTGTTTTTGGAGACAGAGTTTTACTGTGTAGTTCAGGCTGGTCTTGAATTATGTAGCCCAACCAGGCCTCAAACAGACACCAATCCTCTGATCTCAGCCTTCCTAGTGCTGGGAACAGGTGTGTACTACCATGCCTGGCAATTTTCTTATTTAACTATTTTGTCAATTTAGATTCAGCATGTTAGTTTCTATTTTTCATTAAGGAAAATACACAAATGGTCAAGAAATCCAAGTAAAAAGGTTCACATCTGGGAAATACATATGTAAATCAGAGTGAGACAGCATGACTTATCCACTGATGGGCTGTAGTTTTTAAAGGCCAGCAGTCCAGCTGTTGGCAAGGATATGGAACAACTGGAGCTCTCTTGATTGCCAGTGAGAAACTAAAGTGCTCTAATCACTTTGTTTTGTTTTGTGGGTTTTTATTTTATTTTATTGAGACAAGGTCTTGCTATGTGGTATAGACTGCACTTGAACTCACTTCTGTGGCCCAGGGTGGCCATGAACTCATGGCAGTCCTCCTACTTTGGCCTCCCAAGTGCACAGATTGCAGGAATGCCCCACCTTGCCCAGCCTCCACTTTGAAACTAGTTTGGTACTTTGGAAGTGGGAAGAGGGTGTTAGTGTTGCTGTGTAGCCCAGATTGGCCTCATGTTCACTGTGTAGCCTAAACTGGCCTTAAACTTGTAGTTCTCCTGTCTCAGCCTCCCCAAGTGTTAGGATTACAGACCTGTGCCACCATTCCTGTGCAGAACTTTATTAACTGTGGTGTCGTAGCAGTCCTATTGTGCTCACAAAGACTTGTATATGAACATTCACAACTTTTCTCAAAATAGGCCCAAACTGGAAGTGGAACAGATATCTCAGAAAAGACATAGAAAGAATGGATTAACACATTACTGTATGTTCATACATTGGACTGTTGCTCAGGAGTGCCAAGTAACAGGCTACTGATAGATGTAAGCACATGGATTAATCCCAGCCATGCTGAGCAAAAGCAGCTAGACACAAAAAGGCAATGCTGTATGATTCTCTATATGTGAAGTTCCAGAATAATCAAAGCCAACATGTAATTGACTTGATGTTTTCCTGCAGTGGGGGCTATAGATGATAGAGATGATAAAGTCATACCAAAGAACTCTTGAGCATTACAGAAATATTCCTGTGCTGAGTGGAGTTTGGTGACCCTAGTGGGTACTTTGTCAAAAATAATCCAACTATACAGTTTTTAAAATGGGTATATTTTGGTAGGTTTTGGTGGGATATCCTGTAATCCCTGCAGTCTGCTAAATTGAGGTAGGTAGATCACAAGTTTGAGCCTAACTTAGGCAATTTAGCAAAACCTTATCTTAAAATTAAAGGGCCGAGATATAGTTCATTATAAAAGTCTTGGGTTTACCAGTTCTCAGTACCACACACATGTAAATCATACCTCAATAAAGTTTGCTTAAAAGAATACAGATAGCTAGGGATTAAGGAAGAAGTGGGTAATAGAGAAGTGGAAAGCTAATCACAAGTACAATAAACTTTTAAATCATCATGTTAGAACAAGAAAAACATTACAGCAAAAGGCCCTGACATACCCTACTGAAAACAAGAGCCTGTGAAAAGGAATTTTTTGTTTTTTAAGTTATGGTAGACAGCAGTTTGCAAGAGGTTCTAAACTCGTGAGTAGCCAGTATAAAAACTTCAAGGAAGCAAGCTATGTGGGCAGAATGTCACAAGAGAACCTCACGATTATGTGGCTAAAGACTTGAGTCACATTGTGAAAATTGATTATAAAGTTATCCTGCCCACATTTATATGGGATGGTCACTTAATTTTTAAGAAAAGTAAGATTAAAAATTGAGAATTTGGGCCAGGGATTTAGCTCAGTGGTTCAAACGCTTGCTTGGTAAATGTGAGATTATGAGTTCAATTTCCAGCATTGCCCCACCCCCTCAAATTGAGAATTTAAGAGAAACTTACTGGACCAGGGATATAACAGCAGCAGAAGTGCCTGCCTGATAAGCAAAGTCTTGAGTTCGATTCCAGGTACCAAGAAAAGAACAAGAAAAAAGTTACTGCCAAACATTACCTGATAGCTGGCTTTTTAATGTGGTCTGTTTTTTTTCTTTCTTTCTCATTTTTATCAGTACCAGGGATCAAACTCACAACTGCCTGCTTGCAATTGTGGCAGGCGCTTATGCCACTGAGCTAAATCCTCAGCCCCTGTGGTCTGTTTCTTAAGAGGCTTTCAGGGGGAGCCCTTGAGAACTAAGTGGAGAGAATAAAAATGGGCTTTGAGTTGCAGGTTCCCTGTTGTGAGGATGCGAATGTTTGGTGCAACCTTCATGGTGCCGGAAGCCAGTGCAGGAGCTGCTGGCCTGGGTGGCTCCCCTTGGCTCCCTCTTCCATTTGCACTGAGCTTGCAGACAGGAGGGTGTGCATGGGCAGGAAAAGTGAGCAGTTAAAAAGGGCCTTGTTGCATGTTGTTTTAAAACAACAGTTAAATTTTACATTAGAAAAAGCCATGAACAAACTCTACTTCATTGTTGTGTTGGTGAAAAATTTAAAAATTAATGCAAAGAGAGGTCACTCAGATGTAAAAGCGTAGATTTTTGAAACTTTAAACCTTAGAGAAGGTGGGACTTCAGAACAGTATTGTATCGTAATACAAAGCTGAACTTTGCCTGTACTTCTAATTCCAGAAGACAAGAACTGTTTTGTGAATTCTGGATCCCTTCCATCCCAATCAGCCTCCCATCGCTTTTTTTTTTTTTGTACTAGGGATTAAACTCATGACAGCATGCTTGTAAGGAAGTACTTATGCTGCTGAGCTAAATCACTTGCCCCCTCCCATCACTTTCACAGGAAATTAATTCTAGTACTTTTTTTTTTTAATGTGTTACTTTTAGAGAAAAATGAGACAATTGACCTCATTGTGTTGGATGGTGATGATCGACACTAGCTCAAGTCCCTTGTGACTCTGATTTCCTCTGTTTGATGGCACCTGAGAAGCTTCCATTCAGGACAGAGATGCTGATGAGAGAGAAAGACATGTAACTTCCAAAATCAGTTCTGTGACAGTGTCATGTTCTGAGTTTGTAAGCAGATCACTTATTGATGTTACCTGAAAACTCTTCCACATTAAACAGCGTATATACCCTTAAAATCAAGGTTAATAGCCTAGAAGTAGTCCTGGGATGTTACAATTAGTGTTTAAAGATGCATTGCAAACTCTTGTGCTCAGGCATTTCCTGGGCCTGGTTGCTTTCCAGGTGAGTTGCCCACAGCTTCATTGCTCTGTAATCAGTGGTGATATTATTTAGTGTTCTTCCCCTGCTCATCCTGATCTTTTGTCATGTTCCTGTGCTGGACATGTGCCAAACACAGAAAAGAACTAGCAAACCAGCATGGTGGCTCACACCTATAATCCCAGTGCTTGGGAGGCTGAAGCAGGAGGATCATTGCAAGATCGAGACCAGCCTGGGCTCGAGAGTGAGCTCAAGACCAGTCTGAACTGCACAGAGAGACCCTGTCTCCAAAAAAAAAAAAAAAGAACTAGCATATACTGGTGAAAGATCTTTCACATCTCAGAAAGATATAAAGGATGCTGTCAAACAGCTTTATCAAAGGAAAGCTTAGTGGAATAACATTTAATTGATGCTTTTACATTCGACTTTGACCACATTCAACATACAATTCTACTTTTCTTCGTCTTTTTCATCCACAAAAATTGCAGTACTAATTTTGTATGTATATACACATTTCAGATTCACTTATTTCCTTGATTTGCCTAGAAATAATAATTTTTAAAATAGATGTGGTGGCCTCCTTTCTCATGCTATACAGGTCTTAGCTGAAAGTGGTTCAAACTGAAGTGCCTGGGGAAGGTCTAGCATCAAGTACAATATAGTATTGAAGTGGAGGAGCATCTCTGAAGCCATAGATGATAATCTACAAGGAGGAGTGGAGTTTGTTCATGTCTCCTAATATAAAATTTAATTGTTGACTTTTTCATCTTCTTAAAGGTAAATATCAAACATTAAAAATAACAGAATAAGCTGGGCATGGTGGTACTTGGCCTATATCCCAGCACTCTTAGAAGCTGAGGCATGAGGATTACGAGTGTGAGCACAGCCTGGATAGCTGAGAACCTGAACCAAATTCCTGTCTCAAAAGAAAACATAAGGACTGGGAATGTAGTTCAATACAGAGGCCTTGGTTTCAATCCATTGTGTTGTGGAAAAGGGAAAATAGAAGTGAAATTGTGTTTCTGTACAATGTACAAGTTCTGAAATCACATCTACCTGGATTGAAATCAGGGCCCTGCTCTGCATACCTCTGACCTCAGTAAGTTACTGTCTTTCTTTGAATCTATGTGAAACGGGAATAGTGGCATCTATATAAGCTACAGTGACTACGTCAGGCACACCAAATGATGTTCATGAGATGTTTAAACCCATGGACTAGAATAAACATAGCAGACTTAATAGTTGTTTGAAAGGTCATAACAAGATTTTTCATTTTCATTTCAAGGTGAGTCAGGCCTGGGAAAATCAACTCTGATAAACAGCCTGTTCCTGACTGATCTCTATCCAGAAAGAATCATACCTGGAGCTGCAGGTAACTATTGTGCATGTATAAGTTGCTAAACAGTGCATAAATAATATTTTTTGTCTTAACTAGTTAGTCTCTTCTGGATTTTCCTTGAACACAGGAAAATTTCACCAGGGGAAGTGTGTTACTCCTGAGGCCCTGGGGTCCTGGTTGTAGAATTTCATATATTTGCATGTATCCCTCTTTTCTATGCATTTATGGGTAGTTTCTACCTGTAGTTTACAGTAGATAGGAGGGTCTAGTGAGAGATTTATGTTATTAAAAATGATGTTTATTGCTGGGAAGCCAAAGCAGGAATGTTGAGAGTTTATGACCTGCCTGGGTACATAATGAGACCCTGTCTTCATAAAACAGCTGCATACATAGAAAATTACTCACATCTCGGAGGGTGGGTCAGCAGGAGGACAGTATGTGCTCCAAGCCTCCTCCAGTGCATCTATGAAGGCGAGGCCAGATCGTTAGAGCTCTATGCCTCCTCCATTACATCCTGAACTGTGGGGCTGGCTGGAAAAAAGTGAGTTCATGCTCTGTACTCCTCCATTATATCCCTCATGGTGGGGCCGACTGGAAGATTGTGAGTTTGTGCTCTGTGCCCCTCCCTACATCCTAGAGGTCAGGGCCAGATGGAAGACACTGAGTTCACAGTCCCAGCCTCCTCCATTCCCCACTCCCCTGGGACAGAAAGGATGGCTGGAAGACCAACAAAATCCAGGACAACAGCCCAGCACACAGATGCACACACTCCTTTGGAGGGTGAAGTAATCAGTAATGTGGAAACATCTGAAGTAGCAACAAGGAGACAGCAGTTAGACTTTGAAGAACTTGACTGACAGAAGACGAGTCCCAGCATTTACATCCAGAGGCCAAGATGGGCTCTATACCCAGCATATCTCTGGGATGTAACATGGACATTATCACGGAACTGTAAACACCAGAAGCAGCTTATTTTTAGGATAGCTATAAAGAACTAACTACTTCTGTAAGGCATCCCTGAACGGACATTTCCTTTCTTCCTTGAGAGAGGCCTCAATGCTGGTGGTACAGCTATATATCATAAGAGGTTGGTAGGCATCAACATAGAAGACAAAAGAAAAAAGAGAAAGTGGAGAATGGCAAGACACAGAGGCTAGATGCGGCTTCATACCCCTAGGCCACCCATGACAGACCTTAAACTCAATGAGATAGGTGATGCTGGAAGTCAAACACTGGAACTTTCTGAAATGATAACAACAGAAGTTAAAAAAACAAGTGGAAAAGGCCATATTGAAAATGATCTCTCTGGAACAAAACAAAATTATGCTTAAAATGAATGATTAGAGAAGACACATACACTCACAAAAAGAATACATGAGCTTAGAAAGCTTGGAAAAAATTACCCAACATAAGAGAAATGGAATTCATAAAACAGGTCCAAACAGAGATCCAGGAGATGAAAACCTTCATTGAAAGTATGCATAGATTGAATGAAGAAAAAGATAGAAATTTCAGATCTTCAAGACAAAATTGCAGCTAGTGATCATAAAAAGAAAGATATCTTAAAAATAGCAAGAGATCATGAGAAGATTACATCAACTACAAGACAAAACAAAAATAACACAAGATTGATTGGAGTCACTGAGAAAACAAGATGCACAAACGCCATAACAATCATAAATAAATAATACTCCTATTACGAGAGCACCCAGCTATTTAAGACAGTTATTGGTAGACATGGAAAACCAAATAAGCAATAATACAGTTGTCACAGGGAGACAGATCAACTAGACAAAAAATCAGTAAAGAAATACAGAGCTAAACCAAATCTGTAAACAAAGGGACTTAATAAATAGAAGCCATACCCTAAGGCTATATGCCAGTGGCCCAGAGAAACCAGTGAGCCTAGCACCAACCTGGAGAAGCCATGCCCTAAGGCCCCACTGCCGTCAGGGGAGCATCAGTGAACCACCGCTGCATGCCTCTCCACCAGTGCAGGAACGCTGGATGGGAGGAACCAGGTGCTTAGTCCAGTCCACTGCACCGAAGGACTGACAGGCAATGCAGGAAGCACCTGGGATGCAGCAGTGGGCTGATTTGGAGGAACACAGGAAAATGTCAAGATGAAGAAGCAATACATAATCTCAGACCTCCAGCCCACACAGAACAAGTTCAGTAGACACAGACATAGTAGAAATTAAAAGCCACACACTTGAAGTGTCTGAAAAGATAACAGCTGAAGTAAAGAATCAACTTAGTTCTTGTATTGCTTGGTTAATTTTACATACCTATGACTGATGATCTGGACAAGTATTTTGAAGATAACAGACATTATGGTAACCATTGTTAATTTCTTATTATCTTGTTTTGAAGTCCTATATTGTTTTCATTGTTTCATTGTGTTTGGTTTTATTCTGTTTTGAATTTATGTTTGATGATATGGGTAGCTGTTTTGAAGATAACAAGATATATTATGGTAGCCATTGTTGATTTTCTGTTACCTTGTTTTGAAGTCCTGTATTACTTTCATTGTGTTGTTTTGATTGGCTTTATTCTGTTTCTTTTGGTTTTATTCTCTTTAAAATAAAATTTAAGGAAGAAAAGAAAATTACTATGAAGATTGATGTTGTCTGAGGGTTCTGGTAAAGGACACACCATGAATATTTGATAATTGAGTGGATTAAACAGAGTTGGAGTCTGAGTCTTGGGCTGCCACAATAAGGCTAGACTTTTAAACTGTTCTCTTTATTCCTGAAATATTGTAATTTTTATTGACATATTTAACCTTCCCCAACAGTATGTTAATCTTAGCATTGAAATTTCCCTTGATGGCTCTGGAACCTTTTTACACAATCCTTGTGTTCTTCTGACACCCTTCCTACAAAGTGAGGTAGTGTTCTTCTAAATTGTTTGTTGTATATTAGTTACTTTTCTCATTGCTGAGACAAAATACCCCACACTAAAAAGACAGATTTTTTTAACTCATACTTGGTAGAGGTTTCAGTTCAGCTGGCTTGAAGTCAGGGTGACATGGCCTAAAGGTATCTTAGAGAAGAAACAGTTCATGGTGGTCAGAAGGCAGCAAAATAAGCAATGAGCTTCTTGTTATACCTTGTATCTTATCCAGGCTAGTCACTGTTACAGTGGGTAGCACTCACCCTTAATACTAGCATTGCACCCTTGATCTCATCATCACACACTCTAGATGCAATCACATCTGAAATCCCTACCTATGAATGCATTAGTCTTTGTGGGGATATCTGTATACAAGCCATAACATTTCTCACACAGCCTCATAAAGACCCATGGGCTTTATGCAAAAGCCATTTAGTCCATCTATAGGAATTTTCAAAGTTTGAAAGCTTGACTGAAAATTCTGAAATCTGTGAGATTTAAGGCAAATTCTTAACTGCAAACATTTGTACAAACAAAAAGAAAATTAAACACTTTCAAAATACAATGGCACATGGAAAGACATTTCCATTCCAAAAAGTACAAAGAGGATTCCATAAAGAGTGGGAATAAAGCAAATCCAAAATCCACCAGGGCAAATGTAAGTTCTGTGGTTGTATGTACAGAATCCAAGACAACCTTTGGCAAGATGTGAGCTCGAAAGGGCTTGGGTGCTCTTACAGTGACTTAATTTTAAGGAATAGTCTCTTATTAAATTTCTTTCTTTTCCAGAGAAAATTGAAAGAACTGTCCAAATTGAAGCTTCAACTGTGGAGATTGAAGAGCGTGGAGTTAAACTGCGCCTTACAGTAGTGGATACACCTGGCTATGGGGATGCTATCAATTGCAGGGATTGGTAAGCACCCCAAGAGGGCGCAGAGCCCCAGAGTACCAAGGACTGTGCATGTGTTTACTTGGATTTATTCTAATCTATTTAAGTTTATAATGTTAATTAGGGAGCCAGGGATATATAGCTCAGTGGCACAGTACCTGCTTGGCCAGTGCAGAGTCCTGAGTTTGATTCCCAGTACCTCCCCCACCAAAAAAGTTTATAATGTTGATGAGTAGTCATTAGACAGGGGGTATCTGTATCTTATAAAACAGTATGAAAATTAAAACATTAACTACATTTTTAATGAGAAATACTACAGACAATGAGTTTTTTCCTGAGAACACTATAGTGAGATCTAAGATGAAAAAGCAACTTTCACCATGCCTCCTTATGCACACCTGTAATCCTAGCACTTGGGAGGCTATAGCAGAACAATCACAAGTTTGAACCCTGCCTGAACAACTTAGTAAGACCTGGTCTCCAAAGAAAAACTTAAAAAGGGGTGGGACTGTAGCTCCCTGTGAAGGCCCTGTGCTCAATCCCCAAGATACACACACATAAAACACACACATATACCCCCCCACACACACACACAAAAGTCAAATGTCTGTAATCTGCCAGTATAAAGGAAACACCTTGATTTCAACTGTGGCTAGCAGATTAGTATCCTTTCCTGTGGGAGGTTGAAAATTACTTGAGTCAGGGTGCTTATTATGACTGTGCATTGTACTTATTTTTGAATATAAGGGAATGAAGAAATAAAAGAAGGTAGAGCAACCTATTTCCTGTGTCACATCAAGTGTCCCACTTCTGTTCCTCATTCTGAGCCCATCAGCATAAAGGATCTATTTAATAGCACTAGGCACAAAAAGGAAGGTGCTGCTTTTGCCTTTCCCATATAGCGTAATCTCCTTTCCTTTTTCACTGTCCCCTGAGCTGTACTGTTTGTCCTTTTTTGCATGTCACGTAATCCTGCCACGGACCAATAGTCTCCTGTACCTCTTGTTTTTTTGACATTTCATAACCTGTTCCACTCATATTGCTGACTCCCAGCACTTAAAGAAAGATACACTTGGCATACTTTCCAGAAACCTCCATTTTGAGTATATGTATTGGGTGAAAAGGGGCAAGAAAGATTGTTTTCTCAAGCTTGAGGACTGCCTGTCTTTGTATCCGGAATGACTATTGAGGTTTGTGTTTTAGTTTTAAGACCATCATCTCCTACATTGATGAGCAGTTTGAACGCTACCTGCATGATGAGAGTGGCTTAAACAGGCGCCACATCATTGACAACAGGGTACATTGCTGCTTCTACTTCATTTCACCTTTTGGACATGGGTAAGCAGTTGTTTACCCCTGAGACCTGATTTCCTGCATGAGTTTGCAAGTTTCCCCCTAAACTGCATATTGTAATACATGAATTGAGAAGACTTTTGAGAGAAAAAAAATTTTGTGTGATCTCCCCATTCTTTCCCTAAATACCTGTATGTTCTGCAATTAATTTTAGGCTGAAGCCTTTAGATGTTGCATTTATGAAAGCAATACACAACAAGGTAAATATTGTGCCAGTCATTGCGAAAGCTGACACTCTCACTCTGAAGGAGCGCGAGCGACTGAAGAAAAGAGTGAGTACGAGCAGTTGCTGGGTCCTCTACCAGGTGCCGCAGGCAAGCTGCCTGTGGGCAGTGGGAGAAGGGCATTGATCTGCAGATGGTGCGCTGCCCTGGTGTTTTTGTTATTGTTGTTGATTTTTACATTTTGTTGTGAAATTGAAAAAACCCTAAATTTTGTAGCTTTTGCTAGTTTTCTTTTAACAGTTTGCTTTCATGAAAGTAACAAATCTATTCTATAAATTCCCCATAGATTAAAAAAGAAAAAGTATGCTCTATTACTAGAAGGTGGCTAAGTGCAAGGAGGGCCCCCAAGTGTTGGGTAAATGAACTGAGTGTGGAAATACTTTCCCTTCATGAAGATCTAATGTTTTACCCAAATACCTAATGGCAAAGTGTCTGTTAAAAGATGTTTTAAGCCAGCCATGGTGGCACATGTTTATAATCCTAGCATGTGGAGAGGCTGAGACAGGAAGGGCCTTACCTGCACAACTCAATGACTCAGTGAGACTCAGGCTCAAAGTGAAAAAAAAAATGAAAACAGTTTGGATATACTGGTAGCTCAGTATGAAGGACCTGGATTCAATCCCCAGTACTACAAAACAACAGTAACACAGAAACATTGGTGTACCTGTGCAGATCAGTTCCTTGCATTTGGGTTGTAAATACATACCCCCAGCTATATGCCAGTTGATGTGTCTTACCTCTTGGCTGCTCTCAGGCTGCTTGTCTCTGGTGCCCCGAGTTAGTGCCCTCTCCAGTGTTACTATGTAAAGCCTCTCATTGACACTGCTAAATAGTTTTTTTTTAAGAGTTATTTATATTTTAAATTTATGCTCCTTAAGAAAGTCTAAGGAGTCTACACATGCTTACTTCTAAAATAAGAGTTATCCACAGAAACAACTGTTATTGTTAACAGTTAATTATCTATCCTTCTAGAACATAGCCTATATATATACACTTTTTTTCTTTTCTTTTCTTTTTTTTTTTTTTTTTTTTGAGTCAGGGTCTTGCTGTGTAGCTCAGGCTGATCTGGATCTTGCTTATGTAGCCCATTCTGCCCTTGAACTCATGACTATCTTTCTGCCACAGCCTCCCACATGCTGGTATTCCAAAAAATGAATATAACATTCTTCCTTCTTTAAACTCCTTTCAGTTTTTCAGTTTAAGATAGCATTAAGCCCCATTTCCACAGTATAATATACTATAATTTGATTTTTTATTTATTCATTGTTGACAGATACTTTTTTGTTTTGCTTTGGCCCCTGACCAAATTTCTGATCTTTGCCCTTTGCTGTTCCGGATACAATATGTTTCTACATTTGGGCAGTTTTTGTTAGTGATAGTTTTTGTCTAGAAAATTTTCCCCCCAGATACCTAACCTGACTGTGATTTTACCTCTTGCATACACCCCCTGCAGAATTTCAGCCTACAACATGAAGTACTTCTTCACAGTGTGTTCATGGCTTCTCACTGCTCACCTCTAGGTTCCTGATAGCAGGGATCTTTGCTTTATTTTCTTGTTCTCTAAAAATTGAGAATACTGCAGGCACAGAGCAAGAACTCAGTAATTTTTTTTAATCCATTTTATTTCAAGAAAAAAAAATTTAAAAAAAAACAAGATTTCAAAACACGTCAATTAGAGGCAACAATTGTACATACATTGTGTGCATTTTCGTCCCCAAATCATTCACCTAGAGCACAAGACATTTGTGTTCAGTTGTCCAAACAATACCAGCACAAATCTTTCTCTTCATTGAACTCAGAGAAATCAGTAGTATAACTATCTTAACTAGTTTTTAATATACATACATATACATGTTGTTTTATTCAGCTTCTCACACTAGTGAGATAGTACAATGTTTACACGTGTGTCTTATTTCACTTATGAGTATGGCCTCAAGTTGTGTCCATTTACCTATAAAAGTCTCCAGTTTTTCTTTATGATGAAGAGTACTCCATTGTTTAAAAATACCACATCTTTTTATCTGTTCCTCAGTTGACAGGTATTTAGGTTGTTTCCAAGATAATACATATTATAAATTGTGCTGCTATAAAACATGGGTGCTCATATATCACTGTGGTATGATGTTTTTAAATATTTTGGGAAGATACCCAGAAGGGGAATAGCTGGGTCGAATGGGACCTCTAGTCCTAGTTTTTTGAGGAATCTCTACTGATTTCCACAATTGTTGCACCGGTCTGCATTCCCACCAATCGTGGAAAAGGATTCCTTTTCCCCCAAAGCCCCTCCAGCATTTGTTACTGATTGATTTCTTGATAGCTGTTTTTTCTAGGGTGAGGTGGAATCTCGGTGTTGTTGTAATTTGCATCTCTCAAATGACCAGTGATGTTGAACATTTTTTATGTATTTGCTGAAACATGAAGCATGTCGCAGAGAAGCTGCTCAACTTATGGCAGCCAGGAGATGGAGACAGAGAGCACATGTGTGCTTGCGTGTGAGCGCACCCATGTGCATGTGCAAGAGACAAGGAGAATGGGAAGGGGATGGGAGAGAGAAAGAAGAATCAGAGCCATGGAAGGAGCCAGGGACCAGATCTAGTCCCCAGTGTCCACTTCCTTCAAGTATGCTGTACCTCTTTGTCTTAGTTACTTTTCTCTCTTGTTGCTGAGACAAAATACCTGACACCCAAAGTTAGGGAAGGGAAGATTTATTTCTTACAGGTTGGAGGTTTTAGTTCACACTCACTTGGGCTCCAGGGCAAAATGACATGGCTGAGTGGCAGTGGTTCATGGCTACCCCTGCAGCAAAGCACAAACTGAGCAAAAGAAAGACACACCTTCTTTCTGCTGTTACATTGTATGCTTCACCCCTGGGCAATTGTAACACTTATATCACCAATCGGAGCACTAGACAACAAACCAGTCACAAACATTAGATTTTTAATTGTGTCTATGATTTTAGATTTTTAATTGTGTCTATGATTGCGTGAGGCTTGGGAGGGGGGCCATCTGAACATGAACCATTACATTCCTGTTGCCATCACATCCCTGTAATGGTATCAAATTATGATAACATCAATGGATTGATCATTGATGAATTCAGGAGCTGTCATGATGTATCCCTTCCCCAAAGCCCGTTAGCACCAAACCCCTCAACACCAGGAGCCTTGTGGGGACATTCATAGGTATTTCTTGTGTCTCACCTCTACCTCACTGAGCCTTGTCTCTATGAGACCAGCGTAGATGTGGGATCAGTGGGGATAAATAGTAGACCAAGAACACCGTGAGATAAGGACAGAATGAGATTATGCTTATTGCTCATATCTCCCAAAGATAAAATATTTCCACCTATTCAGGAAGGATTTATAGAGTTTTTGGAATCCTGAGTTAGGAAAGACAGCTGTTTGGTCATGCAAGACCCAGCAGGACTTTTATCTTTGTGATCAAAGAGCCAGTACAGTGCAGAGTAGAGGCCAGGGTGATCCCTCATTCTTTGCCTCAGCCCTTCCTGGCATGGCACAGGTCCTAGAGAGAGCAGGCAGACCTACAGGCTTCAGTGGCTGCTGAAGCTGAGTTAAATCATTAGCTAATAAATAACTGCTTAGTGATGCTCCAGCCCAGTTTTTCCTCCTCTCTAGGCCTGGTTGATGGATTTGATTGACTCACTTCATTGCTGGTTGCTTGCTGCCTGTAAGTTAGGAGCCGTAGGTCCCTCACTTGGTGATCCAGAACTCCACTTGTTCTCATATTCAGCTAGATGTCTGAGAGTCCACCTTCTGGATTTCTTGTTCCCAAAATGCGTCTCTTCCCTCCAAGGTGTTCTTTGTAGTGGATTCTGCTGTTTGGGTTTTTTCTCTTTCCGTCAGTTCCCTAGGGATTTCTCCTGTGTCTTTTCTGGTCCTGCTTCATCTTGAGGCTGATTGTGGGATGCTTTTTAGTGAGGCTGTTGTGCTGAGACCATGAGCCATAGTTGCTTACTGCTTTGCATGTTGAAGGTGGTGATGTGTTACTGCTAATATTATGGACAGAAAAACTCAAAATTCAAGAATAAATACCTTTGTAGCAGTTATAAAGTCATTTGAAAGTAACTTGAATCAATTTGATTCTGTACTACCAATTGTACAATTTTGGTATTTCTAATGAGTTGGACTTGCCTAAAATAATATTCAGTTTACTAAAATTTGATCTTGGTTTTGTCATTTCTTTTAGATTCTGGATGAAATTGAAGAACATAACATCAAAATCTATCACTTACCTGATGCAGAATCAGATGAAGATGAAGACTTTAAAGAGCAGACTAGGCTTCTCAAGGTGATAACTGGCTATGGTGATATGAATACCTCCTTTTCACTGTTGACTGTGCATGCACTGTGGAGAAAAGATTTGGGAAAGAGCCAGCTTCTAGAGGCTTAACCTATGAGAGATTGTCTCGGTAGGGTCAGCCCATAGTAACTTTACTTCAAATATATTTAGACAGCTTTCACTGAAGGCCTGGAAAAGTTAGCCCAGGTGTAATTTGTTTCATGTTTCCATGTGGAAAGTATCTGATACTTGAATGTAAAGGATGTGTGCCCTTAGCTGTCAGCTAAAATTTATAATTGATAGCAGTGGCCCAAAACTGTGCTAGTCCTTGTATTTGTCATGAACATTGGAATTCCATGCATGGAGTACATCTGCCCTTGTGTCTCTTTCTAGGCCAGTATCCCATTCTCTGTGGTTGGATCCAACCAGTTGATTGAAGCCAAAGGCAAGAAGGTCAGAGGTCGCCTCTATCCATGGGGTGTTGTGGAGGTGGAGAACCCAGAACATAATGATTTTCTGAAGCTAAGAACGATGCTTATGTAAGACATTAGTGTTCTACCTATGGCCGAGCTGTGGGTGTACGTAGTTATCATGTTCAGGGCACATCTGTAACACCTTCATACTGCCGGTAGTGGCCAGTGCTGTGTGGCTAGCCTGGGATTCTGCTGAGCTAGCCTCTTCCTCCTGTGGCCTGTAGCTCAGCACATGTTCTTTTTGTTCCTTACTGTCTCAGATTTTATGCCAGAGGAAAACCAAACACCCTCCCCCAACCAAGGACCCTGAGATTTCTTTGCATTTTTAGCAACATTACAAGCTTGGCTACCAAAATAACCTTCCTTGTAAAATGAATTTCACATGTAACAACATACATGCATGGCTGTTACTTTCAAAGAAAGCCAGGGGTTAGTATGGGGTGGCTTCCTCTTACCCCTGTGCTGAAACATGGGATCTGTTGAAATAAAGCCTTACTCCAGTGGTTCTGTTGGAAAAAAAGAAGAGGCTAAAGGAAAGCATATTGCTTAATATACTTGGGTACACATTTGTGGGTGACAGTATGATACTTCAGCATGTGTCTCCTGCATGTACTGTTGAAATCAGGGTACTTCACATTTCCTTTTTTGTTGTTGTTCATGCTGCAGTGTTTTTATTTGTCTTTTTAAGAAAGGGTCTTGCTATGCAGTTCAGGTTGGCCTTAAGCTCACTTTGTAGCTCAGACTGGTCTTGAACTCGCAATGATCCTTCTGCTTCAGCCTCCCAAGTGCTGCCGTTACAGGTGTGTGCTGCCAGCTTATCACATCTGTGTTTTCTTACTACTTATTCTTGGAGCTTTCAATCTCCTGTCTTCTGGTTCTGCATAAAGTATACTTCCTCAATGAGAAAAGTCCCATAAGAGATTTACAATTTAAAGTAATATTTTAATTAGCTAAAAATTGCTATATATGCCACCAATAAGCAGTTCTTAGTGAATGGAAATAAGATATTCACATCCACACTGTCCCAAAAGAAACAGTCCACAGGAATGTGCCATAGTGTTTGCTCCTCTGAATAAGTTCTTGGAAATTCTGGACAAAACATCAGCCATAATTGTTTGGTAAGTTAAAGAGAAGCTTTAATTTAGCATTCCTGGGCTTCACCTCGTGGTCTTGTCCATAGCTTAAGCCAGTCAACTCTTTGTGATGTAAGATAAGTATGTAAATTACAAGCTTAAGTCATGAAGATTTGAACTGTATATTTCCCATAAGATCTTTGAGAAGTATGGTATAGTATAGACCTTGTTTACCTAACCGTCTGTTCACCCCTCTGTACAAATCTCCTCCCAGTGGCGGTGACCTCATGCAGGGACTGGCAGTGCTGTAGCAAAGGTCCAGTGAGGAGGATGCACCCCGACTTTTCATTTGGTGTGGTGACAAGGAAGATGTTCACCACTACCTCACACCAAGTGTTACCGTAGCCAGCCTCCTTTATCCTGATGTTCTAACAACGTTCTGGCAACTTCCATGTGCAGTTTCCTTAGTACTAGGGAAGGTTTAGTGTACTGCCATGTGTTCTGTATAATTGTGTTTTCCTGGGAAAATCCACAGGCATGCAGCCATTTCAGTGCTTTCCTTTTCTCTTTCAGTACCCACATGCAAGATCTACAGGAAGTGACTCAGGACCTTCACTATGAAAACTTCCGTTCTGAGAGGCTTAAGAGAGGTGGCAGGTTGTTACACTATCTCCACTCTTCAGTATTATATTACCTGAAACTTAAGTTCTCCCTTTCCTCTGCATGTCCGGCTCAACCTTTTTTATTATTATTATTATTATTACTATTTTTTACATTTTTTGTTGGTAGAAAAGGTGTCTGTGTAGCTTGTCGCCCTCATACCTGTCATTTTTCTGCCTTGACTTCTAGAGTGCTAGGATTACAGGCATATACTATTCTATCCAAGTTTTTGTTTGTATAGGTTTGATTTTTTCAGGCACTGCCTTGCTGTGTAGCTCGGGGGCCTTGAACTCACTGTGTAGCCTGGGGTGGCCTCGAACTCACAGTCTTGCTTCAGCCTTCCAGTGTACTGGAAGTCCAAGGATATACCACCACACTTTGGCTTCAGTTCAGCCTTCTTGGCCACCAAGTAGCTTCTTTTAAAATGGGCTTCCTAGCCAGTCACAGTGGGGCTCACCTGTATTCCCAGGACTTGGGAGGCTGAGGCCGAAAAATCACTTTGAGTTTGAGGCTAGCCTAAGACCTTGCTCAAGAAAACCCCAAAGGGGCAGCAATATAGCTCAGTGGCACAGTGTCGGTCAAGCTGTCCTTAGTTTGATTCCCAGTACCAAAAAAACTGAAACAAAAAAGCTATCTTCCTACTCAAATACTGATAGAAAGAAAGTTGCTAATTTTGAAATCTTATTTTTGTAGCCTTAAAACAATTGTTCCGCCAGGTGTGGTTGTGCATGCCTATAATCCCAGCGCAGACTGGGCTATAAAGTAAGCTCAACGCAGTCCTGAACAGTAGAGTGAGACCTTGTCTCAAAAAGCAAAAAAAAAAAAAAAAAAAAACAAATACAAAAAAACAGTTGTTCTATAATGTGCACAGGAAAAATAGCTTTATGAAGTACACATTTCTTGTGCACATTATGGAACAACTGTACTTATAAGAAGGCCAGAGGCTTGTATTGAAACATCTCCAAAAACTTCCCTCTGTCTAAGTGACAGACATGTTTGCCATTAAGAACCACAACTCCCTGGATAAGGGTGTGGGTATCATCAGAATAGCAGCTCTGCAAATTCATAACACCATCCTCTCCACCTTTTCTTATACATATAAAAAGAGGGAGACCATTATTCAACTAAGTAGTTCAGATTGGTGTTGAACTCATTATGTAGCCTACGTTGGCCTTGAATTTGTAGAAATCCTCCTGCCTCGGCCTCCTAAATATTGGCATTGTAGACATGTACCATTTTCATAATCTATTTTTTTTTTTTAATCAGTACCAGGGATCGAACTCATGACTGCCTGCTTGCAAGGCAGGTGTTTATGCCGCTGAGCTAAATCCCAGTCCATATTATATTTTTATATGAGATCTGTATTTTGTGACCCGGTCTATATCTGAAAAAATTCCATTTCTGAGTAGAAGTTAATGAACAAATAAGTGGCATATGTTCATTATACTATAGTAATTATTTAAAGTATCCAAGTTTTTAGTAATTTCAGTAGATCTGTGGATATGACTGAGGTACATATTAAAGTCTAATTTGCCAGGCACAGTGATACATGCTTTTAATCTCAGCTAAAGGAAGGAAGATTATAAATTTGAGTCTAGTTGGGCATCGTGGTATACACCCAGCACTCAGGAGGCAAAAGCAAAAGGATCACCACGAGTTTGAGTCCAAAAACAAAACCAGAGAACAGAAATTCAAGGCTTGCCTGAGTAACACAGTGAGATGCTATCTCAAAATAAATAAAAAGGAGCTGAGGGTGTAGCTCAGCTCAGTAGCAGAGGATCTAGGTTCAGTCTCTGTGTGCATTTACTGTGTTAACTTGAAAACTAGACATTAAGAACTACGCAAGTAAGCAAGGAGCAGTCTGCCTGGAATTGCCTGCTTTGCATCATGGTCTGGGGTGCATTGGGAGCCCTCTTTGTCTGCGGGACTGGGCTCCTCACTTGCCCAGGCCCACTGCTCCAGGGAACCATTTAGTGTGCAGTCCCAGAGGAAGTAACAAAAGAAGTACTGTCCTAGAGTCAGAATACAAGAAGTCTCCTGACTTTGCTATTGGTGGCATTTGTCCTTTTTCTTCATTCCGTTTCCTTCATTCCACTTTTTAAAAAAAAATTTACTTCATTTTATTTTTATCTGTCCTCTTGTCTTTAGTTGAAAAATAAAAATTGTAATTTAAAAAGATGCTTTTCAGAATTCTAAAATAAATATTTTCCTCTAGTTATCTATAATCAAAGCCCACAATATTTGTTGCAGTATTTTAATTATAGTTTCTTCCTACTCTTAGGAAAGTAGAAAATGAGGATATGAATAAAGATCAGATCCTGCTGGAAAAGGAAGCGGAGGTAAGTATCAAAGTACTATTCTTTTGACTAGAGCTGATTAACTTACATCCAAAAACAGTTTGTATGTAGCATGTGATTTTTTTTTCTTAATTTAATTCAGTAATTCCTTAAATTTCTTCCTTAACTCATTCTCACTATAGATAATCATATGCAATAATATACATGGTTTACATATATTACCTCATCATTTAACTTCCAGTGGCAATTTTGCTAAAAAAAACTTGGAAAGAGACTTTAGTAATGTTACTGATCGTTTGCCTCATACACAAATTAATAAGAGGTTGAAAAATTGAGTGAAACTGCCAGTTGCAGCCATTACCAAAAATCTGAGATGAAATATGTAGGGTTTATATGGGGATAGACATTAGAAAACTACTGAAACTATTTTTTTTTTAAAGATTATAGTAGTCCACAGTTGGTGGTACACAGTTGTAATGTACTCAGTAACTGAGGTAGATCATGAATCATAGGCCATCTGGGGCCATGTGAGTTCATGCTCTTTCCAGACTACATAGTGAAACTCTGTCTTAAAAAACAAACAAAAAATTACAGTAGACATATGACACTGTAGGTGCTACAACTTCAGTTAAGGCTCATACTCCTCTAAATTTCTAGATTTAGTACATTTATGACATTTCCAACAGAAATTGTGTGTGATTGCTGAAATTTTTTTTTTTCCTTTCACTAATTCTGTTTTAAGAAATAAGCATGGGAAACATAGGGACAAGGCTTGCTTTGCATGTTACAAAAACCCTCAAGAACATGGTCACACAGACAGCCATCTAGGAGACAAGCAGTGTGGATCAAGAGCACCCAGACCTGTCAAAGGACCTAGAAGTGCAGATCTTCCATTAGTGATGTGGCCTCAGGGATTAACTCGATTAACTCACTGTGTATCTAATATTTAAATGCTAAAACCATAGCCACATGATTAGTTGAAGAGGTCCGGGGATTTAGCTCAGTGGCACAAGTGCCTGCCTGGCAAGCATAAGGTCATGAGTTCAATCCCTGATACCAAAGGAAAAAGATTAGCTGAAGGCTTTTTTTGTTTATTTTTAAAGACAAGATCTCTCTGTGGTTCAGCGTGTGGCTTTGAACTCATGATGTAGCCTAGGCCACCTCAATCTCATCCTGCCTTAACCTCCTAAGGGCTAAGATTATAGGTGTGTATCACCATGCCCAGATACCTGCAAAAAATTTGGGTAAATATTTACTAATACTTTCCTAGTGGCCTCCTTGAACACACATAAGCCATGATGATAAAAGTTGGTAAGGATAAAGATGCATCAGCATTGACTATTTTCATAGTTACCTCATTGCCCTCCAGAAAAGCTGAATCATTCCCATTCGCTTCCTGTTACCCACTAGGTAAACTCAAGTGTCTTTCCCATCTTTTGGCTTTAAAAAATCTCATTTTCTCATTTTTCTTTATTACTTTTGGTTATTTAATAATTTGTGTCTTATTTGACTTACATATTTTTATCATGTACCTGGTTTTCTATTCAGTTGTTGATGTTTTTATTGATCTGTAAGAATTCCTTGTATCTTAACATGTCATGCATTAAAAAGCATAGAATCTAAAATTTAATGTTTCCAAGAACATCCTTAAATAATGTTCAGGGACAACAAACTAAATACCGGTAATGTGCCCAATGTGCACTGTATTTTCAGCTCCGCCGCATGCAAGAGATGATCGCAAGGATGCAGGCACAGATGCAGTTGCAGATGCAGGGTGGTGATGGTGACAGTGGAGCTCTTGGGCACCATGTGTGAGGTGTGTGCATTAACACGTAAGTCAGAGACAGTCATTGGGGCTCCAGGCATCATGTGGGAAGTGATGTGTGCAGACTAGCAAGTCTTTGAGATTGACCATGATGTCCACCAGCCTGGAAAATGAGCAGCTGTTACTCAGGGATCCCATTTTGGCTCCTCCTGAAGTCTTACCAGTCTTTGGTACTTGGAAACTCTATTGTTAACCACGTTACTATCATTAACTGAGAAAAGATTGCTCCTAAAAAACAGAAATCACTTCTCAACTGCCACTGTCTAGTAAAGACTTTCCATGTTTTCTAGAAAAAGCTTATAAATATGGACTTGTATAAGAAGAAACTACTTAGTGATAAAATTGGAAATTTGTTGCTCATGAAAATATCTCTTGATAGAAAATAAAAGATTAGAATTAGAACAACTTGTGCCCATCAAAAATGACACCATGGAGGTTAATGCCAGACAGGTGAGGGTCACGTTGGTGACCTCCAGTTCTCTGCTCCAATGAATGAGTCTCATAGATTGCTGACCTGTCAGAAACTGTAGACACCAGGGACTGTAGACTAGAAAGGCAAGTATGTGGAGCTGTCAAATGTGCTACTCCCATCACCTCCTAGAGGAAAGCAGTGAACAATGATGTGTGACTAAGGGGTCATGGTGGCCATGATCTGGGAGGAAGCAAGGAACTTAGGCAGACGGCCTCCATGCAGTTTTAAGAACCTTGTTCTGGAAGCACCAGAGGGATTGGGATAGTAGGGAAGTGACCTGAGCTTGAGTGGCACAGATGGCAGGGTGAGTGAGACAGAAAGCAAGGAGTCCATGAAAGATGGATAGGTGATTCAGGAAGGATCTGTAGATCCAGGGCATCTAGAGCATTGATCACCGACACAGAGCCTCTGCCCTTAGAAGCTTACTGGGGTCAGTGTAAGGGGCGGATCTGTTTAACCCCACCTGGTTCTCAAGTTGGTGCCTTTCCTTTATCACATGGGAATCTAAGAAAAGTCTGGAAGGGTGGGTGCTTAGTTCACACTGACCAATAAGGAAGTCAGTGCTGCTGCAGGAGTTTAAAATGCTTAGCCTGTAGTCATCCAGTGGGTGATGGAGACAGAGCCCTTGAATCAAGAAGTTGCTCTGCATCACCAAGTGTGGCTCCTGCCACTGGGTGGAGTGAAATGAGGACTGCTTAGTAGTGGTGGACTCATATGAGCAGTGCTCATATGATAAGTGCTTGCTCATTGTTTCTGATCTTACCATTATTTTATTTTATTACTCTTTTTTGGGGAGGGGTACCGGGGATCAAACTCATGACTATGTTCTTGCAAGGCAGGCACTTATGTATGCTCTAACTCCCCAGCCCACCATTTCTTTAAGGAATTACAAAGGTTTTACTTTAGATATGTAAAGTTAATATTTATTTCTGTATACTTTACAGTTTCATAGTGCTTCTAATTTCTAGCTACCTCATAAGTGACTTATGTCTTATTTTTCTAGGTAGCACTCCTGAATGAAAAGAACACATTCCAATTGAGTGTTAAGCTACAGATTTTCATGAGATTCTTGGAAGGAAGCCTGTTCACATATATAGTATCTGTGCCTAAGAATTCAATTTTTTAAATTTTTGATGTGTTTTCTTTTTTTGTATGAAGTTCTTTTAACATTTGCAGTTCATTGCTATGTTATACTTTATATTTCGTGAGATGAACTTATTTTTGTTTTCTGTTTTAACTAACCACTAATGCTAGAATTGATTTCTGAGAGTCAGTCAGCAATATAGTGAATATTAAATTTCTTTGATGTAGCTTCCTGATTTGTAACTAGACCATCCAGGTTTAACCACGTTGTTTCTGTGTGATGGACATGTACCTCTGACAGAAGACTGTGTAGACTTGGTCCCAGGCCATTTGATTACTAGGTTATACTATGTGGAATCTGTTACCTTTCTTGATTTTCTTTCTGTACAACACCTGAACCTTTCATTGCTGCAGTTCATTACCATGAATTCCTGTGCACATTTGTCTTTCATCAAATAGAACAGAGTAGAATTTCTAATAAGACATACTTATACATCAGTAACTTTTTAAACATGGTGTTCTAGGGATATATTCTGATGTTAAACCTTGAAGAAAACTCACCACAAGCACTTTTTATCATACTTTTCACGGTTACTGGTTATGTTGTGCTACAGAGAAAACCAAAGCAGCTGTGAGCTCCAGTTTCATGTTGCAATGATTTTTTACAGAATTGACTGTCAGTATATTATTTTCACACAACTAAGAAATAATTTTTAAAGAAACCAACCTTTTTATATTTTATGCTGCACTTTAATGTATTTTCTGTAACTGCAGGTGTGAAAGACCTTCTCAGAAGTGGTAATTGGAATACTTTTGACAAACCTGCACTCCCAGACTGCTTCCTGAGTGGTCCTGCCAGAATGCCTTAGCTCCCTGAAGCCCAGATACCTGACAGGTTTTCTGATTTGAATGTCCCCATATTCTTTTCTTATTTTTTTTTAATTTTCTATTGAAATGAAAAGAGCAGTGATCTTATTTTTTGTGTGTAGATTGTATAATTTTTTAGCCCCTGTCATTCCCTCATTTTGCATAAGAGAGATTTCTCCATGTATCATATATAGTGAAAGGCAATTCCGATCTGGGCCATAGGGTGGTAGCCAGATTCCCACAGTCAAAACTGCACCTGTTTGTCTTCTCTACACTGTGGCCTAGGCCCCACCTTTCCCTCTTTGTCTGCTGGTGGGATACCCTGAAGTCATCTGTTCGCCATTTCGCCTAACCTTTTGAAAATAGACCACCGAAAGGAATGGAAGAGTGAAGAATATACCAGTTGTCCTGGTTTGGCATTTTATTTTATTGCAACAGGAATTGTGCTGAAGAAGAGGGTTGATTTGTGTTGAGACACAGGAATTTGGGAGTTTCATTTCATTTCAACCAAAAATAGTGAGATGGTCAAAAAGGGCTTTGAGGGTTGTGAAGAGCCAAGTGCTGTATGGTTAAGCTCATTGTGTGAGGTTTCTACAGAGAAAAGTGTCCCTTGACTTTAGAGTAGTCCCATCTAAAGTCAGTTATTTGACAGGTATTAACTGCTTTAAAAAGCTGTAAAAACAACAACATCAACAAAAAAAACTCAAGGTATCATTTTAAGCCCAGTGTATGTCTATAGCATTGGGGGCTAGGAGAGATACCTGGTCACACTTCTAAATTCTCTTTGTTTTGCTATCCAAGCCTAAACGTACACTTTTGCTAACTGTTTTACTAAAAATCTCTATCCATAGAAATGTATTTTTAAAACACTCTACACAGCAATTTTGTATCCATTTAAACTAATCTTTTTACTCAATAAAGAACTATTGCTTAGATACTATTTTAGTAGTTTTGTTTTTTGTTTTACTTTTTGATTAGTATATGTTTGTGATACATAATGAATATTCACTATTGGGAATTGATACATGTTCATATAAAACCTTAATCCTTTTTACATCCCCTTCTCCCCTCCTCCTGATCTCCTCCTCTATCTCTAGATCCTCTTCCAATTTGCAGAAAGACTACCTCCCTATTTCCTATTAGGTTTTATTTTGCTCTTTACTTATACTTTGGGTTTCTCATATATAAAAGGAATCATCTGATATTTAACCTTTGTGTCTGATTTATTTTAGCAGTATAATCTCAAGCTACATCCATTTTCCTAGTAATATTCCATTGTGTATAAATACCACATTTTCTTTGTCTGTTCTTCTGTTTTTGGGTTTGTATGCCACTTCCAAGATTTAGCTATTCTGAGTTGTGCTGCCAAACATGGGTGTATATGTATCACTGTAATATGGTGTCCTTAAAAATTTTCAAAAACACTCCAGAAAAGGAATAGCTGGGCGGAATGGAATTTCTAGTTTTAGTGTTTTGAGGCATCTCCATACTGATTTCCATAGTGGTTGTACAAACATCTTCCTACCATCAATGAAATACTCCTTTTTCCCTCTGCAACATTGCCAGCATTTGTTGTTTGACTTTTTTTTTTTTTCCAAAGACAAGTTCTTCCTATGTAACTCAAATTGGCCTTGAACTCACTATGCAGCCCAAGTTGGCCTCTGATCCTCATGCCTCAACTTCCCAAGTGCCAGCATTATAGGTGTGCACCAGGCCTGACTTGAGTCTTGATGATAGAAAATCTTTCTGGAATAAGATGGAATCTTAATGGTGTTTTAATTTACATCCCTAATAGCCAGAGATCCTGAACAATTTTCCATTTACCTATTTGCCATTTTGTATTACTGTTTCTTTGAAAGAATGTGGTCTCTGGGAAACAAAAAGACCCAACAGAATCTGGGCATGAAATCAGAAAGAATGATTTGTATCAGTTATATCAGGCCTGCTTAACTCAGCCAAAAGAAAATTAAGACTGGAATTGTTTTTGGTGTTCCAACTTATGAGGAAGGTTCTGAGACCCACCTGGTAAAAATTAACACCAATGAGTTGAGTGATAAATGTTCACAGATTAGAAAGTGTAGCAACAATAAAATAATTGCAAATATAAATAAATGAGCAAATGGGCTGGGGACTTAGCAGCATAAGCACCTGCTTGGCAAGCGTGAGATCGTGAGTTCGATTCCCGGTACCAAAAAAAAAATTCTGATAACTGAATGAGTGTACTGTATCTAGTTATTTTCCATGTTTTTCAGGTGAGGTTGGAGAGCTTTACAGCTTTATCAAAGGAAACTTAAAACCTAGATGCTATCCTACTTTGGCTCCATGCCTGCATCCCAGGCCTCTGGCTATCTGCGCAGGACTGTACTGACCTCTACAGGCCTGGCAGAACTCCTGGCCTTCTAACTGTGGTCAGTGTTTCCTAGGCTCTGCACCCTGAGTAGTGCGGATTTGCCATTTAGTTCTATGTGGCCCTTATTCATGCTGTTCTGCTGGGCTCCTTCCCCCTCAAGGGTGCGCTCCGCAATGAATGTTATACCTACCACTACCTTGGCAGGGCAGCACCAGCACAGACCTTACAAGGCCCCTGCCCCTGGGCGAGTGTGGCACTCTAGGGTCTACCCTCTGCAGCGAGTACAGCCCACAGGCTCAAGCCATGGGATGGTTGTCGTCAAAGCTGGGGTTCTTATCAATGGATTAGTTAGAGGAAAAGCCTCTAGCGGTGGTAAACTGAAGACCTCTCCGCAGGGTTGAGCCTGGTCTCTGTGGGCATCCCCAAGTCCACCTCCACCGTGGATAAGGCGTCCTCCCGCCTTGTCGTGGTGGCAGATGGTTAGGCCTCCTCGCGAGGTCCAAGCATTGTAAGAGGAGTCTGCTTGAGGACATATGTAGGCAGCTACTGATTTAGCTCAACAGCCCTGTTGGGGCAGCGGTATTAGAGCCGGCTTGGTGGGCAGTAAACTCAAGGAAGAGGTCACTGTGCCACGGCGTCATAGGCGTCCAAGGCCCCAGATCTGGTCTCACGCTGCCTTTCTCAGTGGGGACACCGAGGCCGGATTGGGACCGTGGAGACTCCTTGGGTGCAGGGCGGCATCTCAGGCCTCGCAGCTCCGCATTGTCTTCGCTATAGCACTCTCTTGTGACCTTGCAATGGTTCCCGGTGCTGGTGGATCACGGTCTGGCTATACCCAGAAGGCAAGCGATGGGTGCGGGTTTTAGGCAGACCAGCTGTGAGGGCGTAGAGCCACTGGGTACTGAAGCGACTTCCCCTCGAGTCCAGGCCTTGCCCATCAGGCCCAGTACATGGGTAACCGAGCCTGGGCCCAAGGAAGTTCTCTGCCCATCTGGCAAAGTCCGCCAGGTGAGCGGAGGCCACGCCCAGCGAACGATCGCCTGTCCCACCAAGTCCACCAGGCGAGAGAGGCCCCGCCTAGTGAGCCTAGGCCCCGCCCAGGGAACAGTTTTCTTCCCACCCTGCTCAGTGGCTCGGAGAGTCGAAGTCCCGCCCGCCAAACCCAGTCACTGCACAGATTTGCCTTGACTTTGCCGTCGCCCTCCCTCCTTTCTCTTTGCCTCTGCTCACCAATCACAAGGGGAGGCCCCGCCCCAGTGCACCGCAGGCCAATCAACAGTGCGTCCGCGGCGGGGGCGGGGTCGCGTCGGGCGCGCGGCGCGGGGGTGGGAGGCCGGCGGGCAGTAGCGAGCGGGCGGCGGCGAGAGGTCGAGAGCGTTGTGCTGGCGGCGGCGCAGGCCCGACTGGCAGGGTAAGGTCACAGCGGGTGCGGGGCGCGCGGATGCGGACCGCAGGTCGTCCTGGGCGTCGCAGCGCGGGCGGGCAGCGGAGGTTGGGGTCGCGGGCCAGCGGAGAAAGGCCACGCCGGGGCCTGCGGCCTTCGCGAGGCGCACAGCTCCTCAGCGGTTTCGGCAGAAGGACGCCAGTCTGTGGGGAGTCAGCCGCGGAAGGCATGGATCCTTCAATTGCCCGCAAAGGGCGGTGCCCCGGGCGTCCCGCATGGACCCTGCCTTGCCCGCCGAGGGTGGGGCCCGGAGCGTCCCGCGGGGACGGTGCACTGGCCGCGGAGGGCGAGGCCCGAGGCGTCCCGCGTGGACAGCCAGCTAGCTGACCGCGGAAGCCCTGGAAGCCGGGCCAGGAGCCACAGGTGGAAGTCCGAAGGGCAAGTGTTAAGCCTCTCCTTGGCGTGCACGTCTCACATCTTTTCCTTTAGTTTTATCTTCGTGGTGGGAATCTAGTGGTAGCTGTTGATGTTTTTATTCCACTCAGGTCTAGAAATTGTTTCAGGCCAGTGGGAAACCTGCTGAGGGAAAACCATGAAAATTGGGGACCAAAACTTGGCCCAGTATATTACAAACCTGGATTATGAACATCGTTCCACTTACACAGGCGGCGGCAGCTTCTGATGTCCAGAAATGGCTATGAAGAATGAAATAATTTCAATACATAGGATTGAGAAGGAATGGAAAGAGTTAAATTCCAGGGCTAAATCTTCAAAAGAGGGTTTTCTCTAAATTTATTTTGTATCCATGAGGTTTTTTGGGGGGAGTGGACAACTGGAAATATTTGATAAGCAAGTTGTAGACAGCGTTATTGAGACGATGTGAAAGAAAGGGATCTTTGAAGTAAGACAGCATGGTGAAACTATACCTATGGGGCAAATACAGGTCGTGTGAGTTCCTGGACATCAAAAAAAAGTTTGTGTAGCACTTTATAATTCCTGTTAGTCGTTTCTAAAGTCTTCAAAGTAGATATGGCCTGGTTACCCAGAGCATTTTAAATTACAAGAAAAGAAGGCTCAGAGAAGTTGACTTGCTGGTTTAGGGTGACACTTTGGGGTATTTGCAAAGCTAGTTACAGCCTCTGCCTTGCCTCTGCCCTTGCTTCAGGCAGATGGTTATTATGCAGCTGCTGATGATGCACTGTTCTGAACTGCAGAACTGTCATTTGCCTGAAGAACAGCTGTCAGTCCTTAGTAGATTTCCATGTTCCTCTTATTAATTCCCTTTCCAAGAAAGAAGTTGGTATAAGGTATATTCTTTTATACCTGCATTTGGTTCCTTATCTACAAAATGAGCTTAACATTTACTTACCTCTTAGGGATATTATGACTACAAAAATCATTTTTTAAAAGCTTTTGGGGCTGGAGTGTTGTTCAGTGCTAGAACATTTGTCCTCACATGTGTGAGGCACTGGGTTTGATCTCTAGCCCTGGCTTGGGGGTGTTAAGATTCCCAGTAAGTTTCTAGTAAACAATAATGATTATTATTGACAAGTAGAATCATCTGAGCAGATTGTGGAACGCCATCCTAATTTACAAAAACAGTTGATTGAGGTAGAAAGAATACAAGTTTGAGGCTAGCCTGGGAATTTAGCAAGACTCTCTCCAAATTCAAAAAGTAAATAAATGGAAAGAGCTGAGGAGATATCTCAGTGCTCCATAGGTTCAGTCCTTTGTACTGCTTTAAAAAAATTGAAAAGGCTGTTGAAAGTGAATTAGGATGGGGCTGGGGATTTAGCTCAGCGGCATAAGTACCTGCCTTGCAAGCAGGCGGTGGTGAGTTCGATCCCCGGTACCAATAAAAATGAAAAAGACAAAAAAAAAAAAAAAGAAAGAAAGTGAATTAGGTAATAATTAAGCAGAGCTATCTGTTTGGAGGAAATGATGTGAGCTACACTGGCAAAGCAAAGACTAATGAATAGGTAATTCCTTGCAAGCCGTGAAATCCCCGGCTCCAAGGAATTGAGTTTCCTCCTTGCTTTGCAGACACACCTGCTTTAGTCACATCAACACATCATATGTATTCAGACAGTAACAGATTTCTTTTATTGCTGCTTATTCTTTCAGTTCTTTCATATTTTTCCATCACCCATTTTCTTGTTAGCTTGCCAGATTTCCCTTTTACTCAGTTACTGTGAACTTTGTTCACACAGTAGTATTAGATGTAGAGACGAGGATATATAGAGTCATTTCACTGTAGTACATTTGTCAGTGTTGGGATTTGGCCTTACCTTGGTAGTGGAAGTTGAAAAGTCGAGGATGCCACAGGATGTAGTATGATAAAAGTCCAGCATCTCATGGTTTTCTGGGGAATTCATGTTGGTGGTAACTTTGGTATAGTTTTTTTAAAGAGTAACTAACAGTGTGTGATAAAGATTCTGATTTTGGAATCTTGCTTTTGAAAACAATCTGAACTAAGATACCCATTCTGGTTTGACTATTGTCTTCTTTGGAAGTCCTGTAATGTTTACAATGCCTAAGTTTTATTGGTCTTGTTCTCTACTGTTTTGTCCAACTTTATAATATCTAATGAGATAGACAATTCTTTTTAAGGAAACAAGGGACAACGTTGATAACCATTGTTGATAAACTTGTACTCTGTTCTACACCATGTGCTATGTTTATCCTTGGTATTGACTGACAGCTTTGTTTTGCCATATTTGACTGTATTCTTCCCCCCCCCCCAAAAAAAGTAATAAGCACTAAGGAGTAATGAAATCTAAAGTGTGTGAATTTTGTTGTAAAAAAGAGAGGGAAAAAAAAAAAGAAAAAGAAAAAGAGCTCTAACGGATATAACAGCAAGTGTGTTTAGGGGTGTTAAATAGCTGACTGTATCAATGTTTTTGGATCATTGAACACAGCTGTTTGCAGTCTACCTGTTTGAATGTCCACCTTGTATTCTTTGATACTGTGATTTGAGGAACTATTTTCAAGATGATAATATGTAATATACTAACAGGTGATTTCTTACTGTTATGTGTTTTTTTGGTTGTTTGTTTTGTTTTTTTTGTTTTGTTTTGTTTTGTTTTGTAGTTCTGTATTACGTGTACCCTTACACCGCTTTGGTTTGTTTTGTGTTTTTCTCTTTTTCCTCTTAAATAAAAAAAAAAAAAAAAAAAAAGAAAACAATCTGAGAAGAAAACCATGTTATGTCCATAAGGTAAACATGCTTAGAGACTAGCTCACTCCTATTCTTCCCTCCAATTAAAATTTGAACCATTTTGATCCATGAATACATACTTTAAAATATGCCTTAAACTAAAAGATGTTGCGTTACACAGCAATTACGGTATTGTAAAAAATACGTATGTGAACAGGATCAAGAGGAAAGTTACAGTGATACAAGTGCATCTATGCTATATTAGATTATTGCCATTTTGAAACTCTTAAGCAGCCGGATATGCTCTGGGTGGCTGAGGTGGGAGGATCACAAGTTCAGACCCAGTCTAGGCTAGGCTATTTAAGCACCGAGACTGTCTCAAAGATAAAAAAAAATTAAAGAAGGGTTGGAGATGTAGCTCAGTGCAGTGGCCGTGGGTTCAGTCCCTAGTACAGAAGTAAATTCCAAAGTAGAATGGCACTATCATGCTGTGGGGTACAGTGGTGAACCTTGTTTCATCTCATCTCTTTGCTCCCCATCCCATCTCTTCCTGATTGTTTCCCAGAATGTTAGGTCATGTCACAGCCCACTTGCAAACCTGCTTTGATTTGGTTCCAGCCAGTGGCCTACTGAGGTCCTCACAGCCTAAACGCAGGCCTCCTCCCTTCAGCTGTCTTGGGACCCTGCCACACTCACCTTTTCCACTGTTGTGCCCGTTGGCCTACTGGTTTCCTGTATCCTTTAAGGCCCAGACCCACTCTTGTGCGTGAGAAGCTACTGCAGGACAGGCTAGCAATGACCCCTTCCTTTTCCTTTGTTCTATGACTGCAGTGGACAAATGGTGCTAGCTGCTTCCTCAGTCATCTCATTTTCTGGGTTAGCTTCTCTGTGTGCCCTGTGCATGCCATGTAATCAGGGTGGGGTTGAGGCCACCTGAAAGCTAAGTAAACTGCCAGTCTCTTTGGGCTTAAGTTCCTGATCTATAGGGTGGGCATGATGCCAACTGCACAAGGTATTGTGAGCAATAAATGAGAATGTATGTACTTGACCTGGGCCTCCTAACAGTGGTGGTCACGTGTATTAGAATGTTTTGGAGGGCTTGATTGCAGTCCTTTTGGTGAAGCCTCCTCTCTACCCTGTTACCTCCCAGGTTCCTTTGTTATCCTCACTTTATTTCCTCTAGGCAACTGACCATACTATTTAACATACTGTCCTCTTTGTCTTGACCCACCATACTAGGAGGAATTTTACCTTTTAGAAACTCCTGTGTTCCTAAGTGTTTAGACTTGTGCTCAAATGTTTGAATGCATTAATTATATTTTATGGGACCTAAAGCATATACTGTACAGTTTAGGCGTAAGGGAGACTCTATTTTTTGTTTGTTTGTTTATTTTTGTTTTTTTGGTACTGGGAATTGAACTCAGGGCTTTGTACTTGCCAGACAGGTACTGTGCTGCTGAGCTACATTCCTAGCTCTGGAACAGGGACTGTTTAAGGAAAAGAATACATAGCCGTATGTGGTGGTAATGGTGCTCAACTGTAGTCCTGCTTGCTTGGTAGGCTAAGCCCTGAGCCCACAAGTTTGAGTCCAGCCAACACCCTACCTCAAGGTAAACAAAAAAAAGAATACACAGATAAAAACTTAATTTACAAAGTAAGCATTTAAAAATAAGTACAAATGTGAAAAAATGACCAATAATGTAAATATAAGTTGAGAAAAATAATACATTAGTTACTTGACATACTTCTCTAATTAATTACCTGATATACTTAGCTGTGCATTTTCAGTCACCTTTTCATATGATAGTAATAGTAGAACTCATTGATTCTTCTGTCCTATTTGCTAAATTTTTATTATTGTGTGTAGGATGATTTCACATACAGACATACTTGCTGTTTCTAGTATTGCTCAGATTTGTTTCCTAGAAAAGCAGTTTTTTAAAAATTTTTAAGTTTGTTCTTTCAGGTTTTTTTTTTTATTATTATTAGTACCTGTTTGCAGGACATAGTGATTATATTCATTTTGAAGAATTGGTACATGTACATAACTCATTCTAATTTTTTCTACTATTTACCTCACTTCCCTCCCCATTCCCTCCACCTGTTTCCCTTTCCCCTTAGTTCTGATTAATTCGATTTTGCACATTCCAATTTTAGTATATGTGTGGCCAAAAGAGCACAATTCCATTCAGGAAAAAAGAAAACAATTTGAGACATATTTATAATTGTAGTGCAGCATGACTTTCTCCTGACAGGCAAGGACTTCTGTTTTGACTCCAGAGAGTTATGTAAACTGCCTGCGGTTTAACATATATGATGTAAATTTCTCAAACAAGTTATGGTTCCTTATATTTCAACCTTTTTTTCCATTGCCCGCGCTGTTCCCATGCCATATGGTCTCAACCCACTTGTGTTGCCTCAGGATCCTTGATCCTGTTCCTGTGTCACAATGCTCTGAGGTGATCCTGGATATGATAGTAGTATCCAAGGAGTCTCAGCAGGCAGAGATGGGTATAATCACTTAGTGTGTAAAGAAGCAACTGCAGAGAACATAAATATGCTTCTGCCACAGTGTCCCTTAACCAGATCCCCAAAATGCTGCCAGTCTACATGGCATACATGGGAGAGGGACAAAGGCAAAGCTGCACACAGTGGAAAGAGGCAGCAGTCCTAATTTATTACCTTTGGTAAATTTTACAGGAACAAATGATGATAGAGACACTTTGCTTAGGGCCTTTCTCGAAGATGGAAGGATTCTGTGTGAGAGAGACAGAAGCATGAACCACATTAGCTTTATATTTGAGCCATGTTGGTGGGTGCAGTTTTCTGGCTCTACACTTGACTACAGATCACCTAGGAAGGTGTGAAGCAAGGGCAAAAACTCTGCATCTTCTAGTAGCTGGTGGGCTTGGATTTAATAAAAGGAATATTTGGGAAGAAGCCCAATGTCAGAATATGAAATCAGTCCCAGGGAGTGTTGCATGTTTTAATCGAACCATTTTAGAAAGAATAAATACAACACTTGGAAGAGAGCAAGTAGTTTGCTTTCTCTGTAAGATGAGCAGTGGCATCACCTGGATAGCCGTACTCAGGACTTAAAGCCAGCAGTATTACAGGCAACTTTAGGAAACCTTCTGATTTGAAAAGTAACATACTCATCAACTGAAGGCAATTTGAAAAGTATAGAAAAATGGAAAGAAGTAAATAAAAACTAGACCTCTTTTTTCTCTTGGAGCTAATCAGCATGAACATGTTTTAAAATGCAAGAATGGAGAGCTTTGTCCAGGAGGTGGACAAAGTACACTCCCCACTGCACCTTTGCTGACCACCTGTAACTCCTGCACATGTGCAGAGAGTGGCTGTGGTGAATTCTGCCAAAGAAAGAGTAAGTCAGGGTAATAGTCCAGAGTGGGAAGCACCACTTTGCCAGCTGTTAGCTTTCTGTGTTTTCTCCAGCTTCCCTTGGTCCAGACTCAGGATGTACAAGCCTAGAAATGGACACCATGTATAAACCAGGAGAGCTTCAGGGAAGCCTTTTAGTTTGGACTTCAGTAAAGAGTGCAAGAAAGCTACTGTTTTTTCTCCTCTCCTCTCTACCTCCAGTGATTCCTATGGCAGTTACTGTTTTAAATCCTCTTCCCTCCAGTAGCTCCAGCCTAGGCAATATGCAGAGTATATGGCATAGCAGGGTAATTAAAACCCCAGGTTTTTGACTGGGGGACTGAAAAAGAAACCCTAGGACACTGGAAAGTATAGCAGGAAAGTTAAGAGCTAGGGGAGCTTGGATAAGTCCCTTAAAATTGTTGACAGATGTTGGGGCTCAGTACACTATGCTGTGCTTGTGCAGTTCTGACCTTGACCATCTTGTTAAAGACTGAGAACCTAGCTAAGGGTTAGATAGCCAGCTGCCCCTGGATAAGTGGGGCATATGCAAGGTTGTTTCTGAGGAATATTGTAAAGGTGACCATGACCACATCCTGCAGAAGGCTGATCAGGAGGGTGGCCTGACCAGGTCAGTGCCTGCTCAGCAAAAGTACCACCACAGGATTTAAACAAGACCCACACTGACCAACAGCACAATACCAGAAACAGGCTGAAGCTAGTGTGATAAAAGTTGGGTTGATCTGACAGAGACTGTGTTCAGTCAGAGTGTCCTCCGTGATATTTTCTCTAGTATCTATTCTGGGCTATGTTATGCTATATGACATTTACCACTTTGCAGATGTAACTCACCAGCTAACCTGAAATTGTGAGACTGGCCTGGATTATCCAGATGGGTTCATATAATTACCTGAGTCCCTTAAAAGGAAGAATCTGTCTACAGTTGGTAGCAGATGGGAATAAAAAAGGCACTGGAAACATGAGAAGCCTTCAAAGCGCTCCTCCTGTCTTGGAAGACAGACATAAGCCATGGAATACAGATGCCCTGGAGAAGCTGAGAGTGATCAACAGCTGACAGCCAATGAGTAGAAACCTCAGTCCTGTACCTAAAGAGCCCATGAGCCTGAAAGTGCCTGCTCTCGCAGAGTCCAGGAAAGACCTGAGAACAGCTGATGCCTTGACTTAAGACTAAGACTCTGACTAGAGAACCCTAGTGAACACACTGCACCCCAGCTTCTGACCTACCAAAAAGAGATGATAAAGGGCTATTATTTTGCTGAACATGGTGGTCCACACCTGTAGTCCTATCTAACTGGGAAGCTGAGGTGGGAGATGCACAAGTTTGAAGGCCAACTTGAGCTACATAGCAAGACCCTGTGTCAAAATACAGACAGATTGATCGGCATTCCCTGGTTTCAATATGTAGTACTAATGAGGGGAGATGGTTCAAGCTGTTTCTGGAATCTTAACTAAGGCTATAATGAAAAAATAAGACACCTTAAAGAACTATTATTAGAATATTTCAGCTATTTTTTAAACAAATGGAAACATAGATGGGTTTTGGCAAAAACGAGATACCAAGAATCAAGTGAGAATTTTAGTGGAAAATACAGTAACTGAAGTACAATAGAAGTGACAAAGGAATGACTCCATAATGAATGGGTATATGGTTTTTTAAATCAAAAGTTTGTTTTGTTTGAATTGAAGGATTTCCATTATAGATTGTTGAACTGGAGCCAAGATACAGCATACTAGTCTTGCCTCTCCATTAGATGGGTCTATGGCCTTCAGCAAGTGGGTTTGTTCTCAGTGCTGTGGTTTCCTATGGAAGATGTGGACTGGGCCAGCATTCACCAAGTAGGAGCCTCTCCCACTGTCAGCTGTGACCTAGCCAAAGGGTTCTTTTAGTTTCTGACCACATCAGGTTGTTGCTAGTTTTAACTTACAGAAAATTCCAAACATTCACAAAACTATAAGAATATATCAAAGCCCATGCATCCAGCTTTGATCAACTTATTGGCAGTCTTTTCCCCTGTACTCCCTCCACTCTTCCTCATGGGATTATTTTAAAGTAACTGCTAGGTATTCCCTTTCGTCCCATTTAACTACATTGGTGTGGATCTGTAAGGGATAGGGACTTATTCTTTGTTCATATCCCCATATTATCACTGAAACAGCTAAAAACATTAACAATGTCACCTAAATATATCACTGTTACCTATATCTATCATCAGTGTTCAGTAGTAATAATCAAATTTTACTCATTGGTCCATAAATACTTGATTTCAGGATTCAAATAAGGGCCACCTAATAATTGACAGATAATATCTCTTAACAGTTTGTATTCCTTCACCTGTCCCCCTCCCATTTATTGAAGAAATTGGTCATTTGTGTAAGAAATGTGCCACAGTTTGCATTTCGTGATAAAACTTTTATTCCTTAGGAGATACTTTACTGGCAATCTGTAGTGACATTATTGGGTGTTTTTCATTTTATTTGTGGTACTGGGTTGAATCTAGGAGCTTGTGCATGCTAGGCAAGCAGTCTCTGAGCCACATCGCACGCTTTTATTTCGAAACAGAGTCGAATTAAATTGATCATGCAGGCCTCAAAGCTGTGATCCTCCTTCCTCAGTCTCCCAAGTAGGAATTACAGTTGTGCACTACTGTACCAGGCAAGTTACTGGGTTTTAAAGCCACTTGTACATTTGCTGTTGTCTTAATACACAGAACCATATGTTTTATTTCCGATGGATTTTAGGACTTTTTAAATTTACTGGTTAACTTTGCTTTTTAAATATGTAAAAACATTTACAAAGTTCCCAATTCAAAACTGTTAACACATTCATGATGGCCATAATTCATATATTTTGTTACCAGCGTCTCTGAACTGCTGGTGGTTACATGCATGACTGCCTCATGAAGTGGCTTTGGACAGTCAGTCATGCATGTATCTCTGGTGGTTCAAGAGGTGGGAATGTGTTAAACGTGATGTTTTAGAATTCATTTCCCAATATTGTCTTCTCTACTCCTTTTCCTTCCTCCCCTATGGATAGTAACCACTTTCATTAGTTTGTGGTTTATCCTTCTAGTATTATTTTATGGCTACAAATACATATATTTACATTCCTCCTCTTCTGAGTTAACATGCGTCTTGAGTTAACATGTACCTGGTTTTGCACCTTCCTTTCTTCAGTTTCACAAAGTAGTGTGCAAAGATCTTATTGCTTCTTGGTAAAAATGTTGCCACTTGCGTGCAGTGTTGAGATTCAGCTATTTGTCTGGATTCATTTTACCTCTTAAAAATTTTTTTTAGGCCAGACATGGTTTTACACACCTCTGATCTTAGCACTGAAGAGATTGGGGCAGGAGAATTGCAAATTTGAGCCCAGCCTGAACTACATACTGAGATCCTGTCTCCAAAAATATGTATTTTTTTCAGTTTCTAGAATTTTGTTTTATAAACTCAGAGTGCTTGGTCTGAAGTGTACTGTAAGAGAAATAAACATCTATTTGATATTTGGGCAGTTTTTTAAAAAGCAAGTGAAAGTACAGTTACGTGCAAGAACTCCATGAAAGTATAGTCTGTACTATGGCATTGAATTTGTCTAGAAGCAGTCCTCCCTTTCAGTAGCTACAGTTTCATATTCTGAGGTAGTAGGACTGCAATAACTTAATTTTATAAGGTTTGATTTCTTTTTCTTTTTTTTTCTTCTGAGGCAGGGTTTTTGCTTTGTAATTTAGGCTGGGTTTGAACTCACTACCTAGCCTAGACTGGCCTCAAATTCTCAGCAATCCTGCCTCAGCCTCCGGAATGCTGGGATTACAGGCCTGCCCTATCATGCTGGTGTAATTTTTTACTACTAAATACTATAATTAGAGGAGAGAGTAGGTGTGGCGAGAGTTATGGGACAGTAACTATGACAATGAGGCTGACCACCAGCTGCTCTTTGGGGACCATATGCCTAAAAGTAGAGAACATTTATAGAGTCTGAAGATTATTAGAACAGATAGAGATCTGTTGGGATTCTTCATTTGTCTGTGTTTCTTAGCAGTATAGGGGCTTCTGTTGTGATAAGGTCAATATGCGCCTTATCTCCAAAAGATTTGTACATTTCAATCTACCCTATTCTTCTTTGAAATAGCTGTGCTACTACTTTATGTGCTTAAGCATTTTCTAGAGAATCGCTTTGGTAATATATATATATATATATACACACACACACACACACACATATATATATATATATATATATATATATATATAATTACTACAATATCTTGAGATAATGAGTTTCTTAAAAGAGCAAGTAAGGTGACCATATGTTTCATTGTTCAAAACAGTGCACCAAAGGGACGCTATTCCAGGACAACAGGGTGTATGTTGACAGTCACAGGCAAATGGAGACGTAAAATGTGTACCTGTATGGTTATCAGGTGCATTCACATGTTCTCACTACTCCCTCAGAAAAGAAACTGAACTAGACATATTCTGAATTCCAAACATGTACAATTGATAATTCTAAGGAGTAATTTCATACTGTTTTCATACAACTCATTTGGGTTGTCAGATAACATTGTGAGACTTGGCAATCCTGGAGCATTGGTTTCCAATATCCCCTACAGAGATACTAGAATCCGTGGCTGCTCAAGTTCTTTTTTATTTATTTATTGGTACCAGTGATTGAACTCATGACCTAGCATTTGCCAAACAGGCACTGACATGCTGAGCAAAATCCTAGCCCTCAAGTCTTTTTTATAAAGTGATGTTCATTTCATCAGCATGTATGAGTGGTGGTGACCTTTTAGACACAAGTGCCCAAATTGCAACCAAAACCCACTTACTTAATCACAAAGTGACGCTGCAGTTAAACCTGAGTACTGAGGTTTTAGTTTAGAAAAACATTGTGTATTAACATCTTTTTTCTTAAAAACAAATAACAAATGTCACATAGGTTTGCCACCCTGGCATAAATCATCCTACAAATTTTAATCATCCTTAGATTACTTGTGATACTTACTAAAATATAAGTGGTATATGACATAGAGGACCTTTCAATAGTATGTATAAAGTTTTTTTGTTAAATCTAAAAACTATTCTTTTAAAAATCTGATTTAAATAATACTATAATTTAGAATCAAGAACACATCACCTTCCAGTTTATTTTTATATTGAACTGCTTATAAAAGAATTCTGGATCTTTAGAGTTGAAAAGGATGTGATTATCGGACTCGTCCCCCTGCTGTTTTCCAGATGAAAAGCTGGGGCAAGAAGGTGGGGCATGACTGACTTTAACCAAGGGCAGAGTTGGAACTGGACCCCTGGGGCACTGACTCTGGGTTTCTGCACCTTAGGTGGCTGCTTCTGTCCTTATTTCCCACAAGTGCCTGTCTTTCCTAAACCGCTGTTTTGAAGTGTTGCTAAGCTGCTCTTCTAGCACCAGAAGCTCTTGGGTGATGATTTGAGACAGTGTTTCCCTGCACTGCCAGTGGTCAGCTTTCTGCAAGGAATGGTGCCAAATGTGGTTTCTGTGATGCACAGGCCACGTCAGCTTCTAGAGAGCAGTGCAGCCGTGTCCAAAGTGGAGGTATGTGTTCCTTGGAGGGGTGTGAATGGCCAGCTGTTTCTCATCAGTTCTTTGAGCCTGGCCTTGTAGTCTAAGACCTGACATTGTTTCCCAGCTTCCTCATGTTCATTAACTAACTTACCTGGTTTTTGTAAAAAACATCCAGCATGCTTAGAAAGAGAATAAAAGGATTCACTTACTGCTACACTGTAGTGAAGAGGAAATGCAGCTAGTGGAGCAAAAGAACGTTTGACTGCTAAGAACTGTGCAAGTTCACCCCTAACAGTCAGGGGATTTTAGGCGTGTTAGACAAGTTTAGTGAATGATAGGCATCATATTCTGCTTGCTTTGGTTAATCAGTGCATTTTCACTTTCTTATTGCTGGGACAAAATACCCAACACCCTTAATTTAAAGGAGAGAGTGCTAGGCATGTTGGCGCACACCTATAAACCCAGCGATCTTCTGAAACTGAGGCAGGAGGATTACTGCAAGTTGGAGGCCATTCTGACCACAAAATTAGTTTAAGGCCAGCCTGAATTGCATACTGTCAAAATGACAAAAGAAACAACAAAAACAACAACAACAACACACACACACACACACACACACAAACAAACACCAAAAAAAAAAAAAAAAAAGCGAGAAAGAGAGGCTTATTTTGGCTCATGGTTTTAGTCTTATTGTTGGCTGGCTCCAAGACAAAAACAGCTTGGTGGGCTGGCATGGTGAAAGAAAGCTGTTCACCATATGGTAGCCAGGAAGCAGAGGGAGAAGGGAGGAGCCAGGGACAAGAATACACGCTTCCAAGATTTAGCTATTATAAATTGTGCTGCTGTGGGCATGGGTATGCATCTGTCTCTGTGGTGTGATACTTACCATGATGGATGTGACCATTAAGGCAAATAGGTATTAATAAAAGAATGAAAACACCCTTCCTGGTTGTGCCTCCAGTTCTCCACCCCTTCCAATTAGGCCCCACCTCTGAACATGAGAATTTCAAGGAATATTTTAGATTTAAACCGTAACAGACAATACAGAGGTTTAGCTTTTGATTCTCCTAAAAGAGGTAAGATTTTTATTGCCAGCAGCAGTTTTACTCATCTTCCTTCACTCTGGACAGTTAGACTATGCTTTTGTCTAGAGAATCACAAGCTGATTTTCCAGCAAAAGAGTAAGAGTGTGTTTTTTAAAAAAAAAAAAAAAAAGTGTAAATGGCCAGATCTGGCCCCTGGGGCTGGTCTGTCATTTCAGACTTTGTGTTTATTTGTTAAGAGCAGTTTTGGGTTCACAGAAAAATTGCATTGAAAGTATAGATTTCTCATTCATCTTCTGTTCCTCACCACAGTAGATGTTTATTATGTTCCCAAAACCCTGCAGATTTAAGAACTGAAGTTTCCAACTTTAAAAAATAGCATGTCACAGAGTTATTGCTAAGTGAGACTATATCTATAGGAGCTAGATTTATAGTAGATAGCACTACTGTCTAGTACAGTCAGTAGTAGAAATTGTTTCTAGCCAGCTGGAAATATTTTTAGTATTGGGAGACTACAAAGAATTCCATTCACATGGGAAGAAGAGCCCCCGTGGTCCATGGTTCTGTACACTGCGTGTTCTCCTGTGGGTTCCAGGAGAGTGCTCTGGCAGGAGTGGAGACTGGGCAGGTATTGACAACCAGCTCCCAGACTGCCAGTGGCCTTGTGTGTTTCTGGTCTGTCTTGCATATTCTTGTCCCTTTAATATTACAAACACACAAAGCAAAGTTTCTTTACATTACATCTTAGTTTATGTAAAACAAATTCAGTGCACTTGCTTTTCCTTTTATTTTTTTTCTCCTTGTCAAAATTGGGCTGTAGCAAATGATGCTGAGTGAGCAACCTCCCATTTCTACAGCAAGTGCCCAGTTGTTTGGTGCTTCTGAAGTAGTTGATTACTTTGAGACCAAAGTTAATCCCCCGCCCACAATACTGAGAATGCTGTCAGTTTTCTGTTAAGTTCTTTTAAGGTTTCCTAAATTTAGTGATAAGCTTAGCTTTCTAGTCTTAAATCTTAATCATCTTAAACTTGCTTTTTTCTTTTAAAAAAACAGAAAAAAGGATAGAAATGATACAGAATTTCAAAAAACAAAGTTAACACTAGTTAATATATTGCATATTATCTTAGATGTAGTTCAGTTTACAAGATCTGGCACAAAAATGATCAAACAATGACAGCACAAACTGTTCTTTTTGATGAACTAACAGAGATTGGTAGTATAGTTATCTATCTTGCATACAACACATATATACATTTCCATCTCACTCCAAAAAGAATGGCAGCCATCAAGAAATCTACCAATAACAAATGTTGGCAGAGCTGTGAGGAAAAAGGAACACTTCTCCACTGGTGATAGGAGTGTAGACTGGAGCAACCACTGAAAATCAGTGGAGATTCCTCAGAAAACTAGGATTGGAGGTCACATTCAATCCTGCTATTGCCCTTCTGGATTTCCCAGAAAAATTGAAAATGTCATGCCACAGCAATATATGTGCTTCCATGTTTATAGCAGCACAATTTGTAATAGCTAAATCTTGGAACTTTTCTAGTAATAATTTCCTTCTGTTTTTACATTTTTATCACCCAGCCATATACCTTGAGGCACTATGATTAGCCTTGCCCATTTTTTAAAAAATTATCTGTTTAGACATCGATTTCTTGTAACAAGTAGAAGAGAAACATAAAGCTGTCTCTCTGTCTGAAAGTATTAAGTCATACACAGTGGCTCACACCAGTAGCTCAGCACTTGGGAGGCTGAGGCAGGAGATAACTTGAGCTTAAGAGTTGAAGACTACTACAGGTAGTTACATGGCAAGTCCCAAAATAAGTTACATATGTGTCAAAAATATAAATGAAAATTGCATAGCAAAGTACATAAGAGCTTTAAGTGTATTTTGACTTTATGTACATTTTCAAATTTCCAGCCTTACTTGACAGAAAGACTGGTTTTAATGACCAAAGTGATATCATATTCCTTGTCTTAGAAGAACCTAATAGTTCAGTATTTGGTAAATGTTGTGAAATGACCAAAAGCTTTAGATTGTTATTTGGTGAGTTTGTTTGTTTGTAGGTTATTTGCATTTCATCTGTTTTAACTTTGGAAATATCCTAAAAGTAGAAGTCTTCATTTATATTTCTTTTGCATTAACTATTCCATAAGTAAAAGTTTGTGAAATTAAAATAAAAAGGCTCCTGTTTATGGTTTCCAAAATGTGTATGCCTCCTGTTAATGTTAGTGATGTGTAAACTAACTTTATAAAGTGGCATTCTGCTGTGGTCAGTCTTTGCCCCTGTGTTGCGAGGTCTGTCGCCTGTCCCTGGTAGCTCAGAGGCAGCCATTTGAGCCTCATCATGTGGGGAAGGTTGCACTGGCTTGTGCAGAAGTCAGGGCAGGAGATACACTGGACAGAATGATGTACCACCTTGTCATTTTGCCTCTGTTGCTCAGTTTGCTTTCTCTAGGGATTTTAGCTTTCTGGCTTTCTACTTCCTTATTTAATAGCTGTATGTGGCTGAGCTCACCCAGATGGGTTGAACAGGGCGTCTTTGTGAAACTGCGTTGTAAGTATGCAATAAAAGTTCGCCATGTCAGAAATAGGCCCCCAGACTCTTAATTGTTGGTGCTGGAAAATATGCACTCAGATAACAAGCAAGAGGACTTGACAGGGCAGAACTTTACTTCTGCAGAAGGGTGCATGGAGCTGTGGGCGCTTGCAGAGCAAAGGAGGGTGGATTCTTTTATCCCTAATGCAGGAGAACTGATTTCTTCCTCAGTGACTGGGTGGAAGGTGCACAATCTGCCCCAGTTTGCTAACTCAGTGCAAGAGGAACCAAAAGGGTTTACTAAGGAGGAGGCTGCGAAACACAGGGGGGATGTAGAGAACATAAAGTCCTTGGCTCTTGATAAGCTATCTTTGGTTTATAGCTGTATTTCCATGGTTTGAACTGAACAGGCAACTTTGTGACCAGTGTGGTCAGGAGGGACCTCTCAAGGTGAGCAAGATCCCAAGATAGAGACAATCCTGCTTGATAGAAAAGACAGAGTTTACCGTTTTCCACAGTTGTAGTGAGTTATGAAGCTTCATATAAGCTACAGAAAAGTCCTTGATTTTGATTTATCTTGACATTAAAATATGTGTGAAAAAAAAATGAGAGGTCCTGGAGACCAGCAGGTACAAAGGGAACTGAGTGGGAATTTACTGAAATAATTCTTTTTCTTCAAGGCAGGAGATGAATGCAGTGTCCTGTGCATGCCAGGTTGGTCCTGTGCATGCCAGGCTCTACCACTGAGCCACATGCACAGCTTTTTTTGTTTTGAGACAATGTCTCACAAACTTTTCCAGGCTGATTTCCAAGTTATGATTTTTCAGCCTCAGCTTCCGGAACAGCTGGGATTACAGGTGTGTGCCACTGCACCTATATGTGTTACAACCCTGCATTATTTATTGATTATATATCTGGCATTTGTGTCCTCACTTCCACTATTTTTGACATATCCTTTGCTATACTATGTTTTACTGTTAACGTATTTTCCTTTAAATTGATTTTCAGACTTAATAACATATTTGAGAAGGAAAATTGAGCTGGGCATGGTGGTATGTATCTGTAAGCCTTGCGGTATGGGAGGCTGATGCAGGTTGAGCGTAAGTTCAAGGCCAGTCTGGGCAACTTAGCAAGATCTGGCTCAGAAGAAGGAAGAAGAAGCAGTGGGGAAGGCTGTAGCTTAGAACTCCTTGGGTTCAATCCCTGATACTGGCAGAAAAGGGAAAATTGTCATAAATAATAGATAACTATATTAATAAATACAATAAAGAACAAGCCACTTTTAGAAGAGTCTAACTGAGAGCCTGATACTTATTAAAACAATGAATAGCTTATAAATAGAGATCTTTCCTTTGGTGCAACAAGGATTAAAAAAGACACACCTTTCCCCGCCTTTTCATCCTTCAGTGTCATCTATTACTTGGGCCAGGGGTGAAGAGGTTACTGTGAGTTTGGGGTTGGGCAGGAACTGGAAGGGCACAGCCTGGGCCAAGCATTCCTGACCAAGTTTCTGTTATAAGGAAATATCCAAGGTGCCATACCTAAAATTACTGGCTAGCAATGGTACCCATCCAGGTCAATGAGGGGCAAATTAGAAAAACTAAGAAATACAAAGACAAACCAGACTGTCTCCATGTACCTTTCTTGGTATCTTCCCTACCCAAGTAGCTATCTCCTCCACACATGCAGCAGAGGTGAAACACGTATGTACAACTGCCTCAGACCAGGCCAGATACTGCCTGACACTTGCTGAGGCCGTGCCTCATGGTACTTGTCATTGTTGCTAGCAGTGATGCTGCCCAGAACATAGGACTGTTGGCACAGGGATGGGACAGTCCAGGGAGGATTGCATGAGGGCTGTCTCCTCCCTGCAAGCTGAATGTCGGTCACTTGCTCATTAACAAGGTCTTAGAAGGACTGAGGCATTAACATGGATGCTGGCCCAGAGCATCCAGGAAATGTTACTGGGGCTCCACAGTTCACCTGTGTTTGTGTAATCTTTTTAAACTCTTTATTTGGATGTAATTTAAGACTTACAGAAGTTGTAAAAATGATACAATGGGTCCTGTGTACCCTGTGATTTTTTTTATATTGTTTTAACATCTAAATAAGGTGGTAATTCTTTGATGTGTTTTTGTTTTATTTTAGGGTTTTCTTCGCTGTTAATCTGTGAAGAATGGGGGAGATAGAAGGAACATACAGGGTCCTGCAGACAGCAGGGACACGCTTGGGCGCCCAGACCCCCATAGGCGTGAGCACCCTTGAACCAGGGCAAATGCTGTCACCTAAAATGCAGGAGAAACACATGCATGTCAGAGTGAAGCTTCTGGACAATACAGTGGAAATATTTGACATTGAGGTAAGAAGCACAGCCTTTTTCTTCTAAATGTCAGATATAATATATAATTTGTCCAGTTGACCAAGAGCAGCTTTGATGAACACACAGTAAAATCCTGGATACAGTGAATCTGAGTTGTTCTTTTGATTTGTTAAAGCTGGTGTTCTTGCCAGGTTGCCAGCACACAGCTATAATCCTAACACTTTGGGAAGCTGAGGCAGAAAGATCATTGAGTTCAAGTCTAGACTGGAAACCTAGAAGTTTAGCAAGACTGTCTAAAAAGGTTTGGGGGTGTAACTTAATGAAAATTGCTTTAGTTCAATCACTAGAATGAGGTGGGGTATAAAATTCTGATGGGACTTGATCTTCCCAAGCATTTCTTTTGAGAGGCTGGCTAAGATAACTGCTGAAGGGTGCAGTACAGCCAGGTTGCTTTCACTAGAATCTTGCTTGACCACCTGATTTCTTGGCCACCTGGATTGGGGGGGGGGACATTGCTGGCCTCAGTGTGTCAGTGTCTTTGTCTGAAACATGGGTCCAGTCTGCCTTGTCAGGGTGACTGGTGTGACCTTGAGCACATACCGTGTAGAGAACCTGGTATACAGGAGGTGGTGTAGGTATGAGTGTGGAACTTATTTTGCCAGGGCAGCAATAAATATTCATTTTGAATAATTCCTAATAGTAGATCGTACTGGTAATGTTGACAAAAATGACTGAAATATAGTAAAAATATGTGTATATATGAATATATAACACTGCTTACTTTTGAGACTCATGATATATTAGAAAACTTTTGTCTGTTTTAATGGTTTTAGGACAGATAATCTTTTTTAAAATTACTAACTCAGTTTTTTTTTAAAAGAGTAAAACAACAGAACAAAGCAGATCAGAACAGAACAATATAAACAACACAAGAGTTCAAAACAAGACAACAGGAAATTAACAGTGGCAACCATAATGTCTCTTGTTTTCTTCAAAATAGTTGTCCATATCTTCTCACACAATAAATTCAAACAAAGCAATATAATATAAATCCAATCAAACGAAAGGATGAAAACATTATAAGCCTTCAGAAGCAGACAGTAAAAAATCAATAATAGTACCATAATGTCTCTTGTTCTCTTCAAAATAACTGTCCATACCCTTACATATATTGAAATCAAATAATAGAAAACAGACTAGAACTGATCAAAACAATGAATACAAGCATTATAGGACTTCAAAACAAGATGATTGGAAATCAGCAGTGGCTACCATAATGTCACATTTTCTTCAGACTAGCTATTCATATCACACATGATAAAATTGATTTTTATAAACTCCAGGAAAAATTCTAGGCATGTATAATCTTATACATGTATATCTATCCTTTCTGTATTAGAAGAAAAAAACGAAAAAAAAAAACAAGAAAAAACTAAAGAGACAAATAATAATAATAGAAAACCCAAACAATTAACAATGTAGGCTTTCAAAACAAGGTGGTAGACACATAACAAAGGTGATTATTTTGCATAGTTATCTTCAAAAGAGTTGCTCAGATTACCAGATATAGACATCCAAAGTTGATCTAATCCTATGAATATTACCTGTCTTGTTTCAAGAACTAACAGAGTTAGTAGTACAATCATCTTAGCTATCTTAAGTGTATATATACAAATTTGTATCTTTTTTTCTTTTCCCTTCCTTCTTTTCTCTTTTTCCCTGAGTTATTTTTCCCCTTTGTGTAGTTTCTTACCCTTTCATAATATTTATTGAAGATTTTGTATCTTATTTACTCTTTCAGTTTCTTACACCAAGGAGACAACACGGTATTTATACATGAGAGTTTGATTTATTTCATTTTTGAGTCTGGTCTCAAATCACAACCATGTATCTATAAAAGCCTCAATGTGGCCCTTCTTTATAGCTGAGTAGTACTCCATTGTATAAAAGTATCACATCTTTTTATCCATTCCTTGGGTTCATGGGCAGATTTGGCTATTACAAATTGTGCTGCTATAAACATGGGTGCATATATATCACTATAGTATGATGTTTTCAATACTTATGGTTATATGCCCAGAAGCGGGATAGATGGATCAAATCGGACCTCTAATCCCAGCTTTTTGAGTAACCTCCAGACTGATTTCCACAGTGATTGTACCAGTCTACACTTCCACCAACAGTGCAAAAGAGTTCAATTTTACCATAGCCTCTCCAGCATTTGTTATTGGTGGTTTTCTTGATCTTGGTCACTCTTTCTGAAATGAGATGAAATCTCAGTGTTGTTTTAATTTGCATTTCTCTAATGACCAATGATGCTGAATATTTTTTCATGTATTTATTTGTCATTTGTATTTCTTCAGCTGAGAAGTGTATATTCATCTCAGATACCCATTTTTGGATTGGGTCTTTGAGTTTCGGGGATCTGATTTTTTTATATCTTCTAGCAAGAAGTCTTTTGTGTGACAGACAGTTAACCAAGATTTTTTTTCCCCAATTCATGCATTTTCTTTTCACTCTTTCGGTGATTTTTTTTGTTTTGTTTTTGGTCTTTTTGAGACAGGGTCTCTCTCTGCAGTTCAGGCTCGCCTTGAGCTCACTTTGTAGTGTAGGCTGGTCTCACACTTGCAACAATCCTCCTTCCTTAGCCTCCCGAGTGCTGGGATTACAGGCATGAGCCACCACGCCCGGCTGGTGATTTCTTTTGACATGCAAAAACTTTTTAATAAAATAAGATCCCAGTTGCTAATTCTGGGAAGTATTTCCTGTACAGTTTGACTTTTGTTCATGAATTCTCTGCCTACCCCTATGTCTTCAAGATTTTTATCTACTTTGTTTTCCAGCAGATGTAGTGTTTGTTTTAATATTTAGTTCTTTTTTTTTAAATTTTATTTAAGGAGGAAAAAAAAGCAGAGAAAGGGTACAAGTTATACAGATTTACAGAAAAAAAAATAAACGGTAGGAAATCACTAGTTAATGGATTACATATTGTCATCTTAGAAATAATTGTTCAAGTCACAAAATTAAAGCTTGTAAAGTGGACATTCCAACAATGATACTGCAAACAGTTCTGTTCAATGATCCAATAAAACTCTGTGATATCATTTTCTATCTTATACACTTAAATATACATGCAGTTATATAGTTTAGAGCACTTTCTTTTCCTCTCTTTTGTACAATGACTATTACACATTTTGGGTTTCATTGCTCCCACGGTTCTTATTACTTTTTTGGAAGAGAGTAAAACCAAATGTGACATAACAGAACAGAATCGGTCCACTCAAAAGGGTGGACATAATAGATAATGTAAAAATATAATACAAGGTGATCAGCAATGGTTACCATAATGCCTCCCGCTATCTCTAAAAGAATTGCCTGTATCATTAGTTATAATAAAATTGAACAAAACAGTAAAGAACAAAACCGACAAAACCAAAACATTGGAGACATTGTAGGTCTTCAAAAGTAGATAAAAGTCAACGAGAATGGGCGTCATAATGAATCTCATTATCTTCACAGCTGATGCCTAAACTTTCGAACCTGATACTATCCAGCAAAACAGAATAGGGGAACATCAGTCAAAAACAAGATGGTGAGAGTAATACAGGGCTTTAAATCGGGTTAATGGAAAGTCAAAGTGGGTTACTATAATATATCCTGCTATTTTTATTTATTTTTCCCTTAATTAAAAGGATAAAAATAAAAAAGTAAATAATGGAGTGGAGATTGAGATAAAAGAGGGCATAACCGCAAAACAGCACAGATCAAAACATAACCATTTAAGCAGAATAGTGTTTCACCACCAGATAATCCTGACATAAAAGTAGTTACCATATTGTCTCTTTCCTTGAAATCCTTGAGTACAACTTCGTATACTGTAGCATTAAATATATCAAAACAATGTAAAACCATTTAAGAGAATGACAGCATTATAGAGTATTTAGAATCGACTAACAGAAAATGAACAATGGTTTCTGTATAATCTCCTTGTTTTTAAAAGGTTTTTGCTTATACTATCGTACATAATACAATCCAATAAGATACAACCTATTTAGACCAATGGAGACAGAAGAACAAAAGCTTGATGAGACTTCAAAACAAGATGATACTAAATCAGTATTACCAATTAAGATGTCATTTTCTCCAAAATAGCTGTTCCTATCATCCAATCTTCTCTGCCTCGTTTCTGTTGAGCTCTTTTTCTGTCATTAGCTGTCAGTTTGTCTTCTTCATTTTGTTCTCTGCTCCATTCATTGTGGCCTCCCCGCCACTATTTCTGGATTCTTTGTATTTTTCTTTTTTTTTAGAATATCCTGCAATACTCTCTGTAGAGTTGAATTGGTGGTTGCAAATTCCCCCAGTTCCTCTTTATCCTGGAAGCACCTTGTTTTTCCATCAATTTCCAGGGACAGTTGTGCAGGATATCTCAATCTTGGCTGGAGATTATTATCTTTCAAAGCTTGAATTATTTCCCCCCACGCTCTTTGTGATTTGATGGTTTGTGCCGAGAAGTCTGCTGTAATTCTGATGGGTGTTCCCTTGTAAGTGGTCTGTTTCTTGTCTCTTGACAGCTTTTAATATTCTGTTCTTGTATTGAATTTCTGGAATTTTTATTATTATATGCCTGGGTGTTGCTCTGTTTGGGTTGTAGGTAGCTGGGGTCCTGTATGCCTCATACATCTGAGTATCTTTACCTTTTGCTAAATTAGGAAAATTCTCCTGGATTATTTCTGTGAGTAGCTTTTGTAGTTCATTTGTTTGTGTCCCTCCTTCTTCTTTTATGTTCTTTTTTTTTTTTGTCTTTTTCCTTTTTATCGGGACCAGGGATCGAACTCACAACTGCCTGCTTGCAAGGCAGACGCTTATGCTGCTGAGCTAAATCCCCAGCCCTTCTTTTATGTTCTTAATCCTTAAGTTATGGATCCTCTTATCATCTTCTTGTCTTTGTATTATTGCTGTTTGTTTCTTTGTTATTTTTAAGAAGTTTTTCATTTCATTCTCCCGTATTACAAATCTGCCCTCCAGTTCAGATAGTCTGTCCTTAGTTTCTTTCAAGCTGTTATGCCAGTTTTCGATAGACTTCTTAGTTTCTTGGTAGTCCCTTTGAACCTGCTTCACGTATTGTAAGCTTTCTCTGTTTTCTCCATCAAACAATTCTCCCCTCTTTTTCTGTTCTTCCATTCCACCATCTGTTTTTTCTTGGGTGGTGCTTAGCATTTCTCTAACTATTCTGCATACTTCTAGCTTCAGGTCGTTGATAACTTCATTCCTGAACTGATCTATGAGACTCTCTATATGGCGCTTTATGTCTATTGGTGCAGTGTCCGCTATTACCTGTTTCTCAGAATTGGGGGCCGAGGAGCCTTTCTTGTTGCTGCCTCTTCCCATATTCTCTGTTCCTTATATATGCAAGCTTATATAAGAGGCCCAGCTTCTCTCCCTGTCAGCCACAGCCTGATCGAATTGCGCCGGTTAGGTGTTCCGCCCACCGCAGCACACCAGGAAATTCCAGACCAGGCAGCCTACGCGGGGCCTGCCCCTCCCGGCCACCGTCAGGCTCTGGGATCTGGGTCGGGCCCAGATCCAGCCCACTGGGTCTGCCAGCAGCGCCACGCAGGCCAGGCACTTCTCACCAATCCTGCCTGAGAGGGGGATATGTGGCTGAAGTCACCACCGCGCCCTGCTCCCGCAAGTTTGCCCAGTCCCAGAATGTCCTCCTCTGGAGTCAAACTGTGGTAGAGTGTCAGTTTCTCTCACTCACCTCACCACAAGTCAGTGCACTCCTCCCTGCCCGTCCTGTTTTCGACTCCGTTCGCAGATTCCTGTTCTCAGAGCCTCCGCGCGTCTCCCTCCTTGCCGAGCCGATGTAGAGGCAGTCCCCGCATGGCGGGAAACCCAAATCGCAGCTTCCAGTGGCGCGGGCTCCAGCCTCCACACTTTTCTGTTCCTGTTTTAGCACCAGGACTGCATTCCAAGTTGGTTTGTCTCAGCCCAGTTCGTTCCTGAGTCAGCAGAGCATATCTCCACCTGCTTATGCCTCCTTACTCCGCACCCTTCCTGACTTCTGAGCGGAGCCTTTCAGAGAGCCTCCATAGTAGCTGTTATGTGTCCGCCATGTTCTTCCGGAAGGATCTAATATTTAGTTCTTTGATCCATTTTGACTTTAGTTTAGGTCATGGTGAAAGGCATGGGTCTAGTTTTAGTTTTTGGCATATGGAGAGCAAATTTTTCCATCACCACTTATTAAAGAGACTTTCTTCATTGAACATGTTTGGCCCCTTGTTGAAGATAAGGTGACTGAGTGTATTTGTAGTTGTAGCTGTTATTGTATCTTCTAATCTATTCCATTAATCTTCGTCTGTTTTTATTCCAGTACCATGCTGATTTTATCATAGTAGCTTTGTAGTATAACTTCAGGTCAGCAATTGTGATGCATCCTGCCTTGCCTTTGTTGTCCAGAATTGCTTTTGCTATTCTAGGTCTTTTCTGGTTCCAAATGAATTTTAGGAATGAATTCGCTCGATCTGTGAGGTATGTTAATTGGTGGAATTCCATTAAATCTATATAACAATTTTTGGAGAATGGCCATTTTCACAATGTTTGTTTTTCATATCCATGACTAAAGAATGTCTTTCCATTTTCTGAAGTCCTTTTGGATTTCTTTTTTCAGACATTTTCACTGAATAGGTCTTTTACTTCCTTTGTTAGATTTATTCCTAAGTATTTCATTTTTTTGGATGCTGTTGTGAAAGGTCTGGTTTCTCTTACTTCTTTCTCAGTGAGTTTGTTTGTGTTCTAGAATGCTATTGATTTTTGAGTGTTGACTTTGTATCCAGCTACATTACTGAATTTGATTATTATATCTAGAAGTCTTTCAATAGAGTTTTGGGGGTCTTCTATATAGAGTGTCATGTCAACTTCAAATAATGATACTTTAACTTCTTCCTTTCCTTTCTTTATTCCTTTTATTTCTCTCTCATCTAATGTCTCTGGCTAATGTTTCCAGTACTGTATTGAACAGGAGTGGTGGTAATGAACAGTCTTGTCTTGTTCCTGCTTTTAAAGTGAAAGTTTTTGACCATTTCATATGGTGCTGGCTGTTGGTTTGTCATAGATGGCTTTTATCAGATTGAGGTAAAGACCGTCTATTCCAGTTTCTTTAGAGTTATTATCCTGAATGAGTGTTGGACTTTATCAAAAGCTTTTTCTGCATCTATTGAGATGATCATGTGATTCTTATCTTTGGCTCTATTGATATATGTTACAATTTCTTGATTTGCATATGGTGAATTCTTTTATTTAAAAGTAGTAAAACAGAACAATAAAATGAAGCAAAACGGTAATAGGACAGTAGGAAATCCACAATGGTTACTATATTACATATTGTTATTCTCTAAATAGACCACTGGCCCCAGGTTGATCAAATAAATAACATACATACCAGGTTGCCTCCCTACTGCTGCAGCCTATGTCATGTCCGGTTGCTCATAAGTGGGAGGTGGGGTAGGAAGTAGAGGCAGCTTCCTTGCTGTTTCTCCCCAGCCATTAGGGCCTCCACTGGCACACAGGGAGGCTGGAATGGCTTCCCTGCTGCTTCTCCCCAGCAGCTAGCAGGTGTTCTGCTGGTGCATGATGGGTGGAGGCCACCACTAATTCATTTTCATATCTAATGCATAAATCCATTCTCTAAGATTTGCATTTGGAGTAAAGAAACATCTTGAAAAGCTTCTCCTACTCTTAATGTCACAGAAATAAGAGAATGATCTTATAGTTTATGTCTAGATGTTCCCCCCCCCCATTATGTGCTCATAGGTGGGGTTCCTCAGAGGTTACTGGATCATGGGCTTGTGATACTAGATTATGGATGTGATAACTAGCAATCCACTGATTGGTTCAGCATAGCTCTATTCATAGATGTGGATAATGGAAAGACACTCTTTGAGTATAGATGGCACCAACCAATAGGCTTATAACCTGAATGGAATAAAAAGGAAGACTTGCTGCCTGCTGCTTGCCATGTCATGAACTGTTTCTCCTTCACCAGTCCTCTTTGCTCTGCTGCCCTGCCTTGGAACCAATTGGCTATGGACTGAAACCTCTGCAAACTGAGGCTAAAATAAACCTTTGCTCCTTTAATGTGTAGATGTCAGGTACTTTGGCCCAGCAGTGAGAAAGTAACCAAGACAGATCTTAACCTCCAGTGATAGGTTTACTTGTGCTTGGAGATTTTTGTTGAGGATTAAGATACTACACAGAAAATAAGAAAAGGCTTGAGCTGTGGACAGGCCTAGTGATGCCTTATTCCAGAATGTATTGGGGCAAGCAGGTGAGGTTCGATAGAAGTCTGAGGCTGTCATTCTGCTTGGAGCCTTGAACAAAATGGCCTTGTCCTTGAGTGTCACATGGCAGGTACAGTTATCTAGTGCTACAGTTCAGGAATTCTGGGGCACCACAGATGCTTTTCAGATCTTATCTGACGGGCAAATGAAATATTTCATCAAGGCAGTCACCCTGTTTTTGTGACTAGAGTATCTTAGAAAGTCAACTGAAAAGAAGACACATTTATTTTAGCTCACAGTTTTAGAAGTTCCAGTCTGTAGTTGGCAGAAACAGCATGGTGAAAGGGAATGGTGGAGGAAAACTGCTCCTTGTGTAGCAGCCAGGAAGCAGAGAAAAGTAGGAAGCAATTCAGAAAGAAAGGGAGGGAAGATACTCTTGAATATACTTTTTTTTAAGTTATGTCCCTAGTGATCTATTCCGCTGGTCAAACCGTACCTCCTAACAGGGCATTCATAGTTAGGAACTCTTCCATGGGTTACTCCACTGATGAGAGTAGCACCCTCAGCATCCAATTGCCTTCTAGAAACTCCACTCTGAACATAACTTGTTTTGAAGGACATGTTGATTGTTAATCCTAGCAGTAACCTTTGAGCCCAGGAGAGAGAGTATTGTTTGCTCCTCTGCCACATTTTGGATGGCTCTCCTGTATGAAACAGGTCAAAGATCTGGGAACTGAATTAGGTTCCCAGATCTTTTCCAATCAAATGTTTGGAAGAATTTCCATTATGCAGCCATCCTGTGGCAAATGAATTTGCCAGAGTCAAGACTCATAACAGGTTCAACACTTAAAAAAAAAAAGTGAAAGAAAAAAATTTACAGTGTTTAAGGTTAGTTTTTAGGTGTCAGCTTGTTTGTCCTGTTTAATGGTCTTTCTCAACTAAATCTAGGACCTAAAGGTCCTATAAAGCTCACATTTATTGTTGATCATAAGTAAGATAGAATTCTCTGTAATGTTGTAACCAAGCACTTAGAGTACATTATACCTAAGGAAATCAGCAATACCACTTTGTGAATGTTTCAAAATATGTGGAACTTGTTAGAGTTTCAATAAGTTGAAAATTGTTTTTGTTAATCAAATCTGTCATCTTTGGTATTTGATATATACCTAGCAAACTTACCCGAAATTGAAAAATTTCACTTGGAAAAAAATTATTATTATATATCCTGAATTGCCCAGAGTACTTTATATCTTTTTACCTTGTGTTACCCATTGATACATACCTTTCTTTTTTTCTTTGTCTTTTTGGATACAGAGAACAAAATATATTGGCCAAGCTTGACTTGAACTCATCATCCTCCCACCTCAAGCTGCTGAGAGCTGGGATTATAGGCAGACACCACTATATCTAGCTTGATGCGCACTTTTTAGGGGGAGTTAAAATACCATATATTTGAGTGGTACTGCAATTTGTGAACTTAATTCTTTCCACATTTCTGGTCATAGATCGAATTGGACAAGAACTATATCAGATTTCTCCATAAGATCAACATTGATCCTAACCACTGATTTTAATTTGGTTCTCACCCAGGTTGGGCTGTGACCAAATCATGGAAAGAATTAAGTTGTGAACCGAGCTACTATTATGTAAAGTAGTGGTATTGTGGTCCTGAGTACTATAGCCTCCCTGACTATATCAGTTAGTTTTGCTAATTAACAAACCACCCCAGAATTTAGTTGCTTAAATTGTTTACTATTCCCACATATTGTTCATTTGGAGTTCTTCTAGGCTGAACTATCTAGGAGGCACTAGGTAGTGAGGGATGGCCTTCCCCACTTACCTGGGGCTCGTACTGGAGACTCTGTGCAAACTCATCCTCCTGTGAACGAGCCATGGAAATGTTCTCAGGGCAGGAGTGGGAGGTGCAAGATGCCAAGGGATGAGATGCAGAGTCACCTTGATGCAGAGTGGCAAGAAATTGGTGGCTGTTTTTCACGGTCCACCTTAACATTTGCTAGCAGAGCAGGAATGCAGCCCCTAGAAGTAACACACCCTTGATCCTAGGATATGGCTCAGCCTCTGGCCTGTTGTGTGGGGCTTGCAGGGGTGGGCAGAACCTCTCTTCAATAACGTGAAACCCACCCCCCACCCCCGTTCTGGGAGGCATCTTGCTCCCCACTGTGTCCCAAGGATTACCAATCTCTGGATTGAGGCCCTCATCCCTGTGCCACCGTCACTGTCCACTTGTGTCAGTTATTCTTTCTCACGGCCTCTTTATGTTTAAATTGAAAGACAAGCTGTGGTCTGGTGGTTTAGGCGAGGACTAACGTGGCACTCTAGGGCAGTGGGTAGATAGACTATTGAGACCATGACTGGGTAGATCTGTCTCAGGCAAGAGCAGGTCTTAGCCTTGTTTTCCCTGTGGGGGATACATTGTGGGAGGGGAGGGCCCTGGCTTAGGCAATACATGTCAAATGAATGAAGTCAGAACTTAGATTTGGTTAACATACTTTCTTTGAGTTTCTCGTTTTTTCCTTCTATAGCAGAGTTGTCTAATCTGAGATTCAATTTTGTTTTGTTTTAAGGATTCTTGGTCTTATGCACCTGTCTTGTCTGTATACTTTTTTTCAGTTAAGTTTTTAAACAGTGGTGGTTTTCTAGGGAGATGAGTTAACATGATCCATGGAAAACTCTTATGTATAGATGACTGAAGCACTGGCACTGTGTGTGGCTGTGTAAATCTCTTGGTTGAACTGATAGCTTAAAAAGGCCACTGTAGCTTAGAGAAGAATCTGACATTCTGTTTTTGTCAAATCATCTTTTTTAGCTCTGAAAATACAGAGCTGCCCGAAACCCTGTGTCCTGGGCTTGTGTCTGTCCACATGAACTGGTGGTCACTGTCTTTTGTCTGTCTTCAGGCAATCCTGCTGTCCTCATTGTAGTTTCCTTCAGAAAGGTGAGCTTGGAAGTCCCAGTTTTATCTGTCTCCCAGAGGGAGCACTTGAAAAGATGTTTGCTGTCCAGGCTGACTGCTGCAAGAATGAGGAATGATTATAGAGCAAAAACTGCTGGCAAAGAAGTCAGTGGAGCCCAGTACAGGGCTGGGCTTTGTTCTGCTCTTTCTGAGCTAGACAAAACATTACTGTTTAATTTTTGTTCCCCCTCAATCAAAATGGCTTGAGCTAGAATCTAGGTTCATGCTTGCTTATTTGTGTGTGTACCAGGACTTGAATTTGGGACCTTGTGCTTGCTGGGGAGATGCGGTGCTACTGAGCTGTGTCCCTGGTCCTAGGTTCAGTCTTATATGGTCAGTATTTATTAGTGTTGGAGCATAAAGTGGTGCTGAAAAAATTTTTCACATTTTAAATATAATTTTTATTTTGAGACAGTCTTGCTTAGTTGCCCAGACTTAAACTTGCAGTCCTCCTGCCTCAGTCTTGCAGTGCAGGGGTAATAGGCGTGTACCACATACCCACTTTAGCTAAAAATTTCTGACAGCTTCATAGAGGGTATAATTCACATACCATACAGTTTACCCATTTAAAGTATGTAATTCAACACTACTTGGTATTCACAGAAATGGGCAACTATCACCAGTCAATTTTAGACAACGTTCATGTCTGCAGAAATAAACCTACGCCCTTCAGCAGTCAGCGCTCTAATTTTTCCCCCTTCCCCTTAGCATTAAATGAGCAGTAATCTACTTGCCATCTCCATAAATTCCTTGTTTTGGATATTCATACAAATGAGATCTTATGTTATATATCTTTTACAATTCAGTTCTTTTACTTGATATATTTTTAATGTTCATGTATGTTGTAGCATGAGTGGTTCAGTGCTTAGTTCTTTTTCATGGTGAGTAAGATTTCATTGTATGGATGCACATTTTGTTTATCTGTTCCGCAGATGATAACATCTGGATTGCTTCCAGCTTTGGGCTTTGTCAATAATGCTATCAACATTCACATAACAAGTTTTTGTGTGAATGTGTTTTTCATTTCTTCTGGGTATATACTCAAGAATGGAATTTTTAGACCATATGGTATTAACACAGAATCCAGACCCTTTTCCAAAGTAGTGGCACTGTTTTACATTCCACCAGCAGTGTTAGGAGGGTTTTGATTTGTCTGTATTCTTGCCAACATTCAACCATTTTCCAACATTTTCATTCCAGCTGTTCATCCTATAGGGTTTGAAGTGTGTCTCATTGTAGTTAAATGATATTTAAAGATTCATTTCAGTGGCTGAAGAAGGAAGGGTTTTGAGCCAATATATGAGAATTGTATCATTAAAAAGTTAATGGATCTTGAAAAAGTTATCTGGGGCTGGGAGTGTAGCTCAGTGGTAGGGCACTTGCCTAGCCTGCATGGGGTCCTGGGATCTACCCTCATCTTAAGGGAAAATGTTTCCTTGGCACTGTCTCCTGGAATGGGTTGTGAGTAGGTACTGAGCTGACCTTGTTACTGAGCTTGGTCACCATGGTGAGGAAGAGCATATGTGTAGCTCATGACTCTAAAGTTTGTGGAGGAAACACAGCTCGGTGTGTGCCCGCCCATAGGCAAAGGTCTACTTCAATCTTTTAGAAATATTTTGTTTTTATCTGTTTTTTTTTTTTTTCTTGGTACGAGGGATTGAACTCAGGACCTTGCACTTACTTGCTAGGCAGACACTTATGCCACTGAGCTAAATCTCTGGCCTAGAAACATTTTAAAGTTTGTAGAGTGTCATACAGATTTTTAAAAATCAAAGCTTGTCTTGATACTGCCCCCCTCACCAACAGTACTGGTAATGGAACCCAGGGAAGCTCTATCACTGAGCTATATCCCAGCCCATTTTATTTTTGAGACAGGGTCTTGCTGAGTTGCCTGTGCTGACCTGCAGCTTTCAGTCCTTCTGCTTTCCAGGTAGCTGGATTTACAGGTGTGTGCCACAGCACTCAGCTGACCCTGTATTTTTAAATCAATATTTATCTCACAACTATTAGCTATTAGAATTTATGATCACCCTCATCCATATAAATTATTTGATGAAAAATTTAAACTTCCCTAGGATTTTGTAAGATAATGAAATAAAATAAGGCCACGGATTTAGTTCAGCAGCACAAACACCTGCCTGGCAAGCACAAGATCATGAGTTCGAGCCCTTGTTCCAAAAAAAACCTCGCAACAAACAAAAAAGATAATGAAATAAGAGATGGTTTGTAGTTCTCATAGTGACCATAATTAGATTGAAACACATCTTTTTGTGTGAAAGGGCAGGTATTGTAGTGGAGCAGAAAAAGGGAGAGAAACTGTATATCAGTTTAAGGTAGAGCCCTGTGCATGGTTATAGGCTTCAATTATATCTTACTTTTAAATGACTTTTGACATTTATTGATGGATGTTTGGCTATCCAAAAGTCAGTCAGCAACTGAGTTGTTTTGTTTTGTTTTGGTAAAGTCTTGAATTGTTTTAGTTGATAATTCCAATCTCGGCTTTAGAGATTGACCAGTAAGTTCTTTTTTTAAATCAGCTGGAAGTGGTGTACCAGTTTACCTTGTCCCATGTGCTAAGCTGTAAAGTGGAAAGGCTTCCAGTCTAGCCATGTCAGGGGTGAAAGGTGTCCAGCTCTGTCACTAGTGCTGTGGAGGGAAAGGCCCTGGAGTCTTCTCAGGGCTCCAGAGGGCAGGCTGTCTAGGGCAGCTACACTTCCACTAGCTCGTAATTCGCCATTTTGAGAGTTAATGTGAGATGCAGCCTTTCTGCTATCTGAAAGTTGGTATTATGTCAAAAGTGGTGTTTAGTGATTAAAAGAGCAGTCTGAGGCAGGAATTATACTCGGTGTGGAGCACCAGCCTAGAATATATGGGGCTCTGCATCCAGATGCCTGTACTGCCAAAAAAAAAAGTCTAGGCTGTAGTTGGCATGTGAGACTTTGCCTGGGGGAGCAAGTGTTTTGTGCATTCATTAACATGTAGGGGTCAAGTTCTAATGCATGTGATGGTTTTCTTTATGATTTCCTTATACTCAGCTTTCCATTAGTACTCAGAATTTTTCAGATGAGTTTTCATTTTCTTTGAAGTATTGCAGAAGCCTTAGTTTAAATGTGTAACAATAGAACAAATTCTCAGTCATAAAGTTCCACACTAGAAAACTTTAACATGCAATTTCAGTAAAAACTTAATGTTTTTATTCTGGCCAGGAAGAAATAGTCAGAATTCCAGAAAGAATCATAACCAGATGTTTGTCATTGCTCCCACATGAATATCCTAAATATGGCAAATAAACTGCCTTAGAACTTATTTTGGCCTGACCTCAAAAGAAAAAGCTACTAATTCAGCATCTGAAACTTGAGGATAATATAGGTTTTATATGGAAAGCTCTTACGTGTTTCTAGGATACATAGTTATTATGTGACTCTGCCCTAGATTTTAAAACCTGTTGTTTTGTCGTGGAAAAATTATATGTATATATATTTTTTCCTTTTTTTTTTTTTTTTTTGCCCTAATGCCCAAGAATGTGGTAGGGCCACGCATGGCAGAAACGTGGACATTTTTATTCTTAGTTACATGGTTGTGGTGCTGGTGCTCTCGCATCTCTTCACTGTGTAAATTCGAGGGGTGAAACAGATGTGGTCAGGTATCCCACTTGGACCTGTGGCTAGGCATGGGACCTTAGTGGCTCCTATCTTTTCCCACGGGGCCTTCCCAGGGATCAGGGGTTGGTGGACTCATGATTCCACTGTGCAGGCTTCCTTTTAGCTGCTCTGCACACGCCTGCACGGACAGTGCTTTCCACATTGCTTGGCATGACCTGTGCTGACATGGGCAGCTGCAGCCTGTTCTGCTATTGGGGACCTGACCTAGATCCCTAATCTCCCAAACAAGTGTACAACGAAGACTTCATAAGTGAGATAAGTAGTATGATTGTATCTTTTTTTTTTTTTTTTTAAACCTGTACCAGGGATCGAACTCACAACCATGAGCTTGCAAGGCAGGCATTTATGCCACCGAGCTGAGCTAAATCCCCAGCCCAAGTAGTATGATTTTAGGGCTCCAGGAGGATCAAAACCCTCTACATAGTTTGGGGACTCTGGTGGCTAAGACAGGGAATGTCTCTGGGAAGCCTATATTTATCATCTTTTTCAAACAACACAGGAACTGAACAGACCTTGGGAGTGATTCAAGAATATTGCAAGTAACAAATTATGGTATCTTAAGAGATCTCCATGTTGCATTTCACTACACGGATGAAATGCCTACAGCTTCAGTTTTTATTGGGCTAATTGGAGTTGGAGCCAGGTGTCCTCAGCCGTTATCTTATATTACCCCGGCCATGCAGCAGCCCTGCACATGTGCTCAATTTCCAGGTTCAGTGGCTTCCAACATTCTGCCACTCCTGAATGCACTGGAACTTTTTCCTCTTTCTTTTGGTGAGCAATGAGGTTGTTGGCATGGTTCAGCTATGCCCAGCAGGACTGCCACAAACATACTCATGTGTTGTTGCGCACACATGTACATGCCAAGGTCATGGGCTGGGCTTACGTTTGGCCACTCTAGGGTGTTGGAGAGCACTCTGGAAATTGTACTGTCTCCTGTCCTTTGGGCCTCCACTGAGTGCCCCAGCCACCCCCCTCTTGCACAGGTCTCACCTGTGCATTCTGCTGTGTCCCTTTCCCTGCTTTCCTGAAGCCTTGCTCTTCTGCAGGCTTCTGCTGTCTGCAGCTGACCTCCTGTGGGGCCTGTAACTGAGCTGTTGCAAACCCACCCTTGTCACTGCCTCCACTGAGCTGTCCTCTAGTGCTGCTTCCCTCCAGTTCACCAGCCGTTGGTAGCCTTCCAGACCAAATGGCTGACCAGAGTGCCAGCAGACTTGTGCAGAGAGCTTCTCCAGGGCTTCTGGGCTCTGGAGAGAGTTGAGCAATCTTGGAACACACATCTTCCTCATCAGACTGGTCCAGCAGCCTGTCAGAGAGCAGCCACACCTTCTGTAAGCCCTTTCTTTCTAAGCCTCCTTGTTTTCCTCATTCATTCGTTTAAGGGACAAAACAGACAAAGTACCTGTATTCACACCTGGAAGGTACAATCCTTTACAGGTTCCATCGTAGTTTTTCAGCTTCTCTGTAACACTTCCAAATTATACTAGCCCCACATGTACTGCATTTTCAGTATTTTTTTAAAATTTTATTTAAGGAGAAAAAGAAACAAAAAAAAAAAAAAACAAGAAAAGGGTACAAGTTATACAGAATTTTTTAAAAAATAGGAAATCACTAGTTAATAGATTACATATTGTCATCTTAGAAATAGTTGTTCAAGTTACAAAATTAAAGCATATAAAGTGGACAAACAGTGAGACTGCAAACAGTTCTGTTCAGTGATCCAACAAAAACTCAGTAATACGGTTATCTATCTTATACGCTTAAATATACATGCAGTTATATCCTTTAGAGCACTTTCTTTTCCTCTCTTTTTTACAATGACAGTTACACATTTTGGGTTTTATTACTCCCACAGTTCTTACTACTTTTTTTGAAGAGAATAAAACCAAATGTGACAAAACAAAATGGAGTCAGTCAAAACAAAAGGATGGACATAGTGCATAATGTAAAAACAGAATACAAGGTGATCAACAATGGTTACCATAATGACTCTTGCTATCTTAAAAAGAATTGCCTATATCATCAGTTATAATAAAATTGAACAAAACAGTAAAGAATAAAACCAAAACATTGGAGACATTACAGGACTTCAAAAGAAGATAATAGTCAAACCAAAATGGGCATCATAGTGAATCTTATTGTCTTCACAGTTGTTGCCTATACTCTCAAACTTGGTACTATCAAGCAAAACAGAATAGAGTAAAATCAGTCAAAACAATATAGTAAGAGCAATACAGCGTTTCAAATCAAGTTAATAGGAAATCATAGTGGGTTACTATAATATATCCTGCTATTTTTTATTTTTCCCTTAATTAAAAAGATACAAATAAAAAAAATAATAAAAAAAGGAAAGGAGATTGAAATAAAAGAGGACATAACAACAAAGCAGCACAGGTCAGAACATAACCTTTAAGCAAAATAGTGTTTTACCACAAGATATCCTGACATAAAAGTAGTGACCGTAGTGTCTCTTTCCTTGAAGTCTTTTGAATATAACTTCATATACTGTAGCATCAAACATATCAAGTCAGTGTAAAACCATTCAAGAGAATGACAGTATTACAGGGTATTTAGAACCAATTAACAGAAAATGAACAATGGTTTCTGTATTATCTCCTGTCTGTCTATAAAAGTTTTTGTTTATATTATCACATATAATAAAATCCAATAAGATACAACATGTAAAGACTGAAGGAGACAGAAGAGCTTGATGGGACTTCAAAACAAGATGCTATTAAATCAGCACAAGCTATTATGATGTCTTATTTTCTCTAAAATAGCTGTTTATACCATCCAACCTTCTCTGCCTCATTTCTGTTGAGCTCTTTTTCTGTCATTAGTTGTCAGTTTGTCTTCTTCATTTTGCTTTCTGCTCCATTCATTGTGGCCTCTCTGCCACTGTTTCTGGAATCTTGGTATTTTTCTCTTTTAGAATGTCCTGCAGTATTCTCTATAGAGTTGAATTGGTCGTTGCAAATTCCCCTAGTTCCTGGAAGCACCTTGTTTCTCCATTAATTTCTAGGGACAGTTGTGCAAGATATATCAATCTTGGCTGGAGGTTATTGTCTTTCAAAGCTTGAATTATTTCGCCCATGCTCTTTGTGATTTGATGGTTTTTGCCAAGAAGTCTGCTGTAATTTTGATGGGTGTTCCCTTGTAAGAGATCTATTTCTTGTCTCTGACAACTTTTAATATTCTCTTATATTGGATTTCTGGAATTTTGATTATTATATGCCTGGGTATAGTTCTATTTGGGTTGTAGGTGGCTGGGATCCTGTATGCCTCATGGATCTGAGTATCTTTACCTTTTCCCATATTAGGGAAGTTCTCCTTGATTATTTCTGTGAATAGCCTTTGCAGTTCATTTGTTTGTATCCCTGCTTTTTCCTTTACATTCTTTTTTTTTTTTTTTTGTCTTTTGTCTTTTTCGTTTTTATCGGTACCAGGGATCGAACTCATGACTGCCTGCTTGCAAGGCAGGCGCTTATGCCACTGAGCTAAATCCCCAGCCCCTCTTCCTTTACATTCTTAATTCTTAAGTTATAGATCTTCTTATCATCTTCTAGCCTTTGTATTGTTACTACTTTCCTTGTTATTTTTAAGAAGTTTTTCCTTTCATGTTCCCACATTACAAATCTGTCCTCCAGTTCAGATAATCTATCCTTAGTTTCTTTCAAGCCGTTATACCAGCTTTCAATAGAGTTTTGCTGGTAATCTCTTTGAACCTGCTTCACGTATTCTATGTTTTCTCTATTTTCTCCATCAAACAATTCCCCCCCCCCTTTTTTTAACTTTATTTTATTTTATTTATTTATTTATTTTTTGTCTTTTTCCTTTTTATCAGTGCCGGGGATCGAACTCATGACTGCCTGCTTTCAAGGCAGGCGCTTATGCTGCTGAGCTAAATCCCCAACCCCAATTCTCCCCTTTTTTTCTATTCTTCCATTGCACCATCTGTTTTTTTCTTGGGAGGTGCTTAGCATTTCTTTAACTATTCTGCTTATATCTTGCTTTACTTTTGAATACTCACTTTTGAAATACTTCACTTTTGAACTCGTCTATGAGGTCCCAGAGATATCACTTTATGCCTATTGGTGCCGTGCCTGATATTGCATGTTTTCTGTCCCCATTCTCCTTTGCATTTACCTTTCCTGGATCAGTGTTCTCAGGATTGAGGACTGAGGACCCTTTCTTGTTGCTCCCTCTTCCCATATTTTTTGTTCCTTCCATACAAGCGTATATAGGAAGCCCAGTTTCTTTCTTTGTTGGTTACAGTTTGTTTGAATTGCACCAGCTAGGTGTTCCTGCCCACTGCAGTATACTAGGGAAACATAGACCTGGGCAGCCTAAGCTGGCCTACCCCTCCAGGTCAGTCAACCTGATGAAGCCTTTACTGCGTTAGAGTGCACTGCCAGGTGCAGGGACCTGGTTTGGGCTAGCCTACTCGGTCGTAGTCCATGGCATCACCCAGGTCAAGCACTCCCCACTAATCCCGCCTGAGAGGGGAGTATGTGACTGAAGTCACTGCAGCGTCCTGTTCTGGCTAGTTTGCCCAGTCTCAGAATGTCCTCTTGGAGCCTCCTAGTCTATGGAAGGGTCCCCATTCCTCTTACTCACCACAGGTCGATGCAGGGCTCCCCGCCAGCTCTGCTCTCAATTTGGTTTGCCGATTCCCACTCTCAGAGCTTTCGCGTCACTATCCCTGCTGTGCTGATTCAGATGTAGCAGTGGTGGCAGGAAATTCAAGCCAAGGTTTCCAGAGGCACAGGTTCCAGCTTCGGCACTGAGACTTTAGCTGTTCCAGTCGTAGTACTGGGATTGCATTTCCAGTTGGTTTCTCTCAGCTTAGTTCATTCCTGGGTCGACAGGGTATATCTCCCCCTGCTTAGGACTCCCCACACCACATCATTCCTGGACTCTAAGCTGGCTATCTCAGAGAGCCTCTGTAGCTGCTGTTATCTACCTACCATGTTTTCCTGGAAGTCTACATTTTCAATATTAAGAAGCCTAGTTTCATATTAATCATTACTTTTATGTATAGCAAATAGCTAAGACCCTCCAGAAAGCTAATAATGGATCTAAAGTTATCTCTGCTTTCAAAGACAGCACTCTGAGCCAGGCACAGTGATATTTGCCTATAACCTCAGCTGCTCAGGAAACTGAGGCAGAAGGATTTCAAATTGAAGGCCAACCAGGTCTACTTACTTAGACTCTGTCTCAAAATAAAGAAGGGCTAGAAAGTTACCTCAGTGCTCCATTAGTTCAATCCCAAGTACTTCAAAAGATTCTGCCTCTCTATTTCATAGAATGTTACTTGTACGTACGTGTATATCTTTATTTTTTTATTTTGTTTGTGGTGCTCGGGTTTGAATCCAGCCACAGTATACCAGTATGCTACAGTGAGTGGCGCTTGCAGTGCTGCGCCAGCCTCCTGGAGTACACTGACCATAGGAGATCCACCCAGGTCCATAGAGGCAGTCCAGGCTGTGTACCAGTTGCCATAGTGGGACATCCAGCCACACATCGCTCAAGGGCCTCACAGTTAATTGTTTGCAGGGGATATTTCTTTAATGCATTTCCCATTGTATAAGTTGCACACATACACTGTGGAAGAGTAGGAACTCTCCATGGCCCACCCACTGGGTGGCTGCTGGCACCTGCTGCTGTCCCAGGCTTCTGCTTCCTGCCAGCCTTTATGTCCTCATGGGCAGGGTTGAACCAGGCATGTTTGTGTAGACTTTTTTAAAACTTAGCATACTCGGGCCAGAGATTTAGCTCAGCAGTTCAAGCACCTGCTTGGTAAGCACAAGGTTGTGAGTTTGATTCCCCCCCCCCACCACCACCAAAAAAAAAAAAAAAAAAAAAAAAAAAAACTTAGCGTTCTAAATATTTTTCTAAGTGTTGCTCCTTAGAAAATTTTTAATGACTAATAGTGTTCTGTTTCCAGTTTCTGTGTAATCTTTTACACATTCTTAGTTATTTCCTGTTGTGACTTTTTTGGACCTGGAGGTTTGCATCAAAGGGAACATGTGGTCTTAAGGGCTTCCATACAGCAGTGCCCCAGACCCTAGGGGTGTGTGCAGGTGTACATTCTTCTCTTTTGTGAGCATTTCATTCATATATATATATATATATATAATCTGGTTCTGATTGCATGGGAATTTGGGGACTGTATTTAAATTTAAATTTGTATTTAAATTTAAAATTGGGAATGAAGAGTTGATAGAAAATATATCGTATTTGAACTAGAAGAAGAAAAGGAAGTAAGAGTCAGGGGATGTGGAGATACCACAAAAGCAACTACTACTATAGATGGCATGCTGAAAGTTGAATGTCCAAAATCAAGCATCAGGGTCAAACTGAGCTGTATCAGCCAGTGCTTTTTTGTTTTGTTTTGTTTTGTTTTGTGTTGTTTGTTTGGTTTGTTTTTGAGACAAGGTCTCTTCTATAATTCAGGCTGGCCTTGTACTCACTGTTTAACCTAGGCTGGGCTCGAACTCTAAGAGATCCTCTTATTTCAGCCTCCAGGGTACTGTGATTACAAGCATGTACTACCATACCCAGCCAGACAGTGTTTCTTGGTAGCCAGTGTTTGTTTGGTGCTGTGAAAGAAGACAGGTTGTACCCAAGTGGAGAGAAAGCCCTCGGCCTTCTGAGGTAGCAGGGACCGTAGACTTGTGTTGTATAGGAAAGTTCTGAGCTAATTGGAACAGCATTTGGAAGCATCCCTCAGTGGCCGCATCTGGCTTGAGTGGGGCATGGTGTCACATGGGTGACTGTTGGAGCTACCTAGGACATGATGAGAACAGAGTGGCTGTAGGGAGCTGGTGAGAATTAGTTGGAACCTATGGGGTTGTACAGACATTAGGCCTGATAAACCAGGCAGCCAAGAAATGCCAGTACTGAGCCCAAACACCGTTTCCTGTGAGAGGAGCCTGTGGGAAGAGCTGTTTGGTTTGGGTTGTTGGAGTTTTGAGAGGCTCCTTGGCCATCTTAAGTGTAGGGTTCTCAGCGTTGGGAGGGAAGCAGTGTGGCTCCTGCTGTGTCTTGGAAGAGCATTACTGTGCCCACTATTACTTTCTACTCAAGTAAAATGGCAACTGTCAGAAGGTTCCCCTGCTTGGACTTGGAGGCAGTGTCTTTAATCTGTCATCTGTCCTCAGCTCTCAGTTGCAGTGATCATGGGTTTTGTGTTCTGTTGGTTTGGTTTGGTTGATTGTTGGTTGGTTGGTTGGTTTCGCTTTGTTTTTTTGTTAAGAGCAAAAGATAATTATTGTAAGACAGAGAGGTCCGACGTGGGTTGCCAAAGACTGTCTTTTCTACAGACTTTTATAGAGTGAAACCACAAAGTAAGGCAGGCATAAGGTAGAGAAAACATGGGAACTCACAAGATGGTGGTGGGGTGGAACAAAACTATGGTCAACCACTAAGATTAGTTACTCAGGTAAAATTGATTAAATCAGGGACAAATAGGGAAACTAGTCACGAAGCAAGTGGGCATGCATACGGAGCAGTGACTCTTCCTGTAGGGGCTGGGATGCTGACTCCTGATTCCTCAGGGTGATAAAGACCTATTTAGAGTATCAAGATCTGATGCTTATCCTTAGGATAGTATCATCCTTAGGTTGGCTGGTTTTGAGACAGGGTCCTACTGTGTACAGGCTGGCCTCGAAGTCAGCAATCCTCCTGCATCAGCCTCCCAAGTGCTGGGATTACAGATGTGCACCACTATGCCTGGATTGAGTTATATTAATTGAAAATTATTTTAATAGAAAAAAATGACTTTTCGTCTGCTTTCAAATATCAACACATGCAAAAAGTATATGGAAATATTTTAGTAAAGACCAAACAAATCCAAATATATAATTATGAAGAAACTAAGGATGTACGTTTCATAATCAGGGACATTAGATTTTATTTTTAAAAAAGATACTTGAGAGTCACTTATAAACTTCTGATGGATTCTAACCTGAAGCCTTCCTGATTGTTAGCTCCAGGCAAGAGTTAAAACTGTGGATAAGAAGGGATATACTTCTGATGCTCCACTGTCAGAAGTAGGAGTGGGTTCTGCCTTGCCACTGTGGCAAGAGGGCTGAGACCAGAAGTCCAGAGCCATGCTCGTGGAGCACCGCCCAGTGCAGTGTTCTTTAAAGCCTTGAACAAGCTCTTTAAAACCAAACTAATTAAATGAGTGGTGCCCATCTCTATAGCTGCTTGTTTTCAACTTTAATAATGTTGACCTTACATCTTTTAAAAACATGTAAAATAACATATTTTAAGTATAATTATACATGCATATTATATTAAGAAATAGAGTTGTAATTATACCTGTCCTAGCATTGTATAAAATGGAACTTGTTAGCATATTAACGTACAGAATAAAAAAACACCTTAGGGTCTTCCTAGAGATTTTGCTAAGCGTACAAAACCTTCTTAACTAGAGAAAACAAATTTAGAGAACTGAGAGCATTAGAAGAGGGCATACTTGCTTTGTTGCTTTTTTATTTTTGGTTGTGTTTTCTTTTTCTTTGTGATACTAGAAATTAAACCTAGGGCCTTATGCATGGCAAACAAACACTCTATATCCTCAGTCTATTGCTGTTTGTTTGTTTTGTTATTGAACTCACAACCCTGGCGCTTAAGCTACTGAGCTAAATCCCCAGCCCCTGCAGTTTTAAATTATTCAAGTGAAATGGATTTATAAAATAGTGTTTTTGATGTATGTTTTATGTTTTCCACCCTAGAAAGTTTTTTAACATGTTTTTCCTAGTTAGAAAATTAATATATACTTAAAATAAAAAACTCAGTCCACTAGGTGAGTACACATGCCTCTAAACCCAGTGACTCAGGAGACTAAAGCAGCAAAATTGCAAGTTTGAGGCCAACCTGGGTAACTTAGTGGGACCCCTTTTCAAAAAAAAAGTTCTGAGGACATGGCTCAGGTTCAGTCCCTGAGGGGAAGAGCACTGACACCTACTCACAGCTTCTTGGACATTTGGTCTTGTCACCACTGTCCTTGCAGATGACCTGTGTCTTACTGTGTGCCCTCTTATGACACACAGCATTCAGAGCATGGCTTTGTCCATTAGCTACTTAACACAGAAAAATTAGCTTTCCATGTTCAATGTGCTCATGTCTGTTTCTCTTTTTGCCTCTTACAATTTTGTTTTATGAGCATGAACACTGTTAATGGGTCATAGATATTCATAAGTGTTAAATTTTGATGAGGATAGCACTGTTTGCTTCTTATGGAATGTCTTTTTTTTTTTTTCATGGCCATTTCATGCCTTTTTTACCTGAATTCAACTGTATATCTGTCAAATCCAGGTTACCTTGCTTTGTTTGCTTGCAGTATACCTGGCTTACCTGTGTCATTTATTTTCAAATATTCTGAAGCCTGTGTTGACTCCTATTACAACCTAATTACTACCACTGAGTATTTTTTTTGAATTTTTTAAAATTTTATTTTAAAGATAGTAAAATTCAACAAAACAAGACAGAACAAAGCCAATCAAGACGATACAGTGAAATTGGCACAGAACTCCAGAGCAGGATACCGGTATAACAATAATAGGTACCATAGTATATCTTATTATCTTCGCAGTAGTTGTCTATTCAATCAGGTGTAGCAAAATCAAATAAAAAACATAACACTATAAAACCAGTCAAAACAGAATATTAAATAGACCAAAGCAGTTAATCAGAACAAAACAAAGCAGTGAAAACAATATTGGCCTTCAAAGACAAGATAGAAGGAAATCCTCCATATTTACTATATTGCATACTGTCATCCTCCCAAGAGATGCTCAGACCTCTGGCCCCAGGTCAGCATAATCAACCCAACAACACAAACATTCAGTTGTTTTGGGTACCTTAGTTGCTGTCAACTCTGACTGACCTTGAAACCATCCAGTTGCTAAGGCTGAGGAGGATATGTGATTTTCAGCCCAGGGCACTGATAGGCTCACTAGAGACACTGACTTGTTCTCTCCCTGGTGAGCCCAGGAGTCACACTGCTTACCAAGAAGGATGGCTCGTTGCTTTCTGGGTTGGTCCCCCAAGTTCCAGTGTGGCTGATAGTTGGGAGATGCTGAATTGTTCTCTCCCTGGAGTGCCTACGGCTTGGGCCACTTACTAGGAACCATTGCTCATTGCTCTTTGGGTTGGTACCCCAAGTTCCAGCATGGCTGATTCTCGGGAGACACCCGTTTAACAGAGTATTTACCACATTCCAGGTACTGTTTTAAAGCACAGTGAATGTGTTATTTCATTCAGTCCTCATAACTGGAATTATTACTAGTTCTGCTTCATACTTGAAGAAACTGAGTTACAGAGAGCTTGTTGTAGTTACCCAGGAGCAAAGGTTCTAACTAGGGCAGTTAAGAAGAAAGTGAAAGGGGGCTGGGGATTTAGCTCAGCGGCATAAGCACCTGCTTTGCAAGCAGGCAGTCGTGAGTTCGATCCCCGGTTCCGATAAAAAGGAAAAAAAAAAAAAAAGACAAAAAAGAAAGTGAAAGAAGAGAGATATAACAGTATCCATATTTGAAAGGAAGAGATTCAGTATGATTTGCACCAAAACCCCAACTGACATTTTTGCAGAAATTGAGAAACTGATAGTAAATTTATGTGAAATGCAAGAGATAAAAAAAAAAAATGGTATTGTCTCCAGAAGATAGCTGAATGACTTACAGTTTGCTGTATCAAAACTTTGAGACATAGTAATTAAGGGAGTATGGTTTGACCATAAGGAGAATCATATAGTGGGCAAGGAAATGGAATTGAGCATCCACAAACAAATCCTTACACTTATGGCCAGTTGGGTCTCTTCAAAACAGTGTCAAGACAACTCATTGAGAAACTAATAGTCTCTAACAAAATGATATATACAAAGAGTGAAATTGTAACCCTCCACACCATCTGAAAAAATAACTCTAAATGTATCAATGGGGGCTGGGGATTTAGCTCAGCGGCATAAGCGCCTGCCTTACAAGCAGGCAGTCGTGAGTTCGATCCCCGGTACCGATAAAAATGAAAAAGCAAAAAAAAAAAAAAGTACCAATGACTTCATTGTCAGAGGTAAAACTATAAAACTCTTGGGAGAAAACCTACAAATAAATCTTGACAATCCTGAATTTGGTTAGATCATGATTTCTTAGATCTGATTCATAAATCACAAGAGACAAAAGAAAACTTAAGTTAGTCTTCATTAAAATAAGAAACAGCCTGGAATGTTGATGTAATTTCAGCTCCTCGAAACTGAAGTAGAAGGATCCCAAATTCAAGTCCAGCCAGGGCCATTTAACAGACTCTTTCTCAAAATAGAAAGGGATGGGAATATAGCTCAGTGGTAGAGTACTTACCTGGCGTGTGTGTGGCCCTGTGTTCAATCCCCAGTATCACAAGGGGAAAAGAAAATGCTGCTACTGATACTATGAAGAAAGTATAAATGAAGGACAATATTTTCCAATGAAACATCTGGTAAGTCTCACTTCTAGAATGTCTGTGTCTGCCTAAAATTCGTGTGTTCAAGCCTCCAGTGCTCCTTGGAAGTGGACCTTTGGGGAGAGAATTAAGTCATTAGGGTGGATCCATGGGTGCCTCCACATTGGTGGTGAGGTCCACCTCCAGCAGCACAGGGGCAGAGGTGGAGGAAGTACAATCACACAGCTCCAGTGGCATGAATGTCAAGTTGCTGGTAGCAGAGGAGGACAGGAATAGCCACTCTTACAGGAAGAGATAGGAGAGGGTGTGTGCTTCCTGTCTGTGCTTCTCTGTGTGCAGATGCAAGAAACCCAGAAAATGGCCCTTAGCACACTGCCTTTTTCCTACCACCTTGATCTCAGACTTCCAGGCTTTAGAGCTGTAAGAAGTAAATACTAGTTAACCCGTACTGACACAAGTCACATTACAACCAGTAATAAAAAGATGAGTAACCCAATTTAAAATTTTACCCAAGAATACACAGCTAAAACACAAGAAAGAGATGGATTACCACCGTCTTTCCTTCTCTTTCTAGAACTCTTCTATATAGCTTGTGTTCTGGTATTACAGAGGCAATTGCTGTTACTGTTAACTATCTTTTCATTTCATGGTGAAATTGCAGTCCTAGTTTTCGTCTCTTACAGGTACCATTTTTACGTGAAGTGTTTGGACATTTTTTTCCTTTTCTGTCTTCAATGTCATTTAATATTCAGTGTGTTTTGTTTTCAGTCAGGGCCTTACTATGAGGTTTAGGCTGGCCTTGAACTCACTATGTAGCCCAGGCTGGCCTCAAACTCACAGCATTCTTCCTGCCTTAACCTCTTTGAGTGCTGACATTACAGGTATCACCATCACATCTGGCTAAGAAGGTTCTTGAGGGAGCTGGTTATAAAGTGATTGAATGTTTAGTCTCAAGGCTGGTGTGTGGGTCTGTGTATGGCTTCTCCAACACAGATGGGGCCCACATTTGCATTGTTTCCTCCATCTCCTGCTGTCCTCATTTGGCAGCAAAGGTTTGGCTCAGCTGTACCCTTCACTCTGTGTGTGTGTGTGTGTGTGTGTGTGTGTGTGTGTGTGTGTGTGCGCATGCGCACGCATGCATGCTCGCATGCATGTGCTTCAGAGGCTCTGTTGGAGTTGCACTAAAGGCTGGCTTGCTCCCTTGTAGTGCCCACACCATGTTGCCATCTCTGCCTGCAGGCACTTCTGTCAATTTTATTGGAAATGGAACTTACATTTTTGTTTCTCATTCTCCTTTTTGATTGCAGCAAATGACTAAGGAGATGACACCTTAAACTACTTCAGAATTGGAACTGTCCAGCATTTCCTGGATTGTCATACATACCCACAGTGGCTTCTATAACCTCCTCTCCTGGACTTCCTCTTAGACATGTTTACAAGTTCTGAATTTGAATTTTCTTTTATCAGTACCACATGAAAAAATATACATCTGCTTGTTTTTGCACACCACTGCTTCAGTTCACATCTAGTCCAGCTGTTGTGGAGGTCTGATATCTAGTCATCTTTTTAATTTACTTTCTTTATCATTTGGTCATTTTAAGTTCTCTGTTTTGTTATGAATGTTTTGATCTCTTACATAGACCTTTCCCCCGCCCCCTTTGGTACTGGGAATCAAACACACAGCCTTGCTCACATAGACATTTTGAAGGGTCTGACTTTTCAAACTCTATTACTGGGTATGGCACACACTTGTAATTCCTAGCACTCAAGAGGCTGAGGCAGGAAGATCACTGTGAGTTCAAGGCCAGCCTCAGCTGCATAGTGAGTTCAAGACCAGCCCTGGACTGTATTGTGAGACTTTGTCTCAAAATAAATGTTTTTGTTTTTTTCTTCTTTGTTGTACATCTATTGTGCCATCCAGGTAAACGTCTGTGGCTCAGGATTCAGAAGTGACTGGTCATTCTTAGTTGTTTGTGTAGTTTTACACATGAAGTTCTAGGGTGGTCAGCGCCAGTCTTACTCTTTTTTAAAGCCTATCGTTTGACTTTCCCAGCAGGTCTTCCCTTCTGAGAATGCTGCCTGGCTGCTGGCCTTGGGAATGGGCAGTGTCTTCCTTGTTCTTGTAGGATGAGTGGGCAGGGCAGGCTGACAGACAGGTTTCCATTCTGTGTGAGTTCCCATGAGTACAAACGAATAAGAACAGGCAGCTTTTTTCTGACAAGGAAGAAAGGAGTGACCTAAGAGACCAACCACCTAAGGAGATTTTACTGCTGAGCTAAGCTGCTCTTCTGTTTTTCTCTTCCCCTGATGCTAAGTGAAAGACAAAGAATAGGAAGAGTCATGTGTTGATGCCTGGATCCTATGCAGATCAGCTCATAGAGGTTGATTCTCTGGTTGCTGGTATGTAACATACATGTATGTGTTAGAAAATGATTATAGTGAAGTGAGCCCTGGTCACTTTGGGACATAGCCTTTTTGTTGTGCCATCTCAGGAGACTTTCACAGCTCCTCTTGCTAATGGGAAAGTAGTTCACAGCCACCTTGTACTCAGTCTGTCCCTTCCATACTTCCTCTGCTTCCTTGGTTTCTGTAGTCTTAAGAACATAGAGTGCATGGGGACACACATGCAGAACTGTTTCCTAGAGGCAGAAGTAGCCATGTGAATTGCACGCCAGTCCTTACCATTCTCAATACAATCTGTAGAAGAGTTCAGTGGACAGTACTTAAGTAATGTGCACGAACTAAAATTTAACAGTGTTTCTCAGTGCAAGTGAGATGCCGATCAAAAATATTAGTGCCTGTGGTCAGGGATTTAGCATAATGGCATAAACACCTACCTGGCAAGTGCAGGATCGTGAGTTCGATCCCTGGTAACAAAAAAAAAAGAAAAAGAAAAACAAATAAATTGTTTAAAAAAAAAAATGATGCCTTTTCAGAGAATCTAGAATGAGAGCAGCTAGTTTCCTGTGAGCTCCCAAGATTGTTGTCATACATTATAATATTATAAAAGGCATGTGGGGTTTATCTAACTACTAAACAAGAATCATGTAATGAAGCTAAAAGTACAGATCTGACTCCTGAGGGAGCAGGCATCCTGACAGAGGGAGAAGTTATAAGTTAGCACATGAGCTATATAAATGGGCACATGAAGCAAACAAGCCAAAGGACAAAGTCAAGCTGTTTGCAGAAGAATTTTCCCACAGCACTAAGACAAAGGATAAAGAAGTGCTTTGTTAGCCAGGCTTTTATACCCATTTCCATCTAGACACAGTCTTTAATGGCACTTTTGTAGATGTAAATTTTCAACAATATGCTTTATGTCTACTCTTGGTGAAGAACTTTAATGCCATGACCAATTGCAAAAATGAAAACATTGAACTAGAAGCTTTTTAACCTATATTTTGTATGTTATTTCTTAGCGCTTTCTTCCCCAGCCCATGTCTGAAACAGTTCTGACCTGGGTGGTGGTGGCGGGCTTCCTTCCACTTGAGGGTCTGTTGATGACGCAGCTGGGATACATTGCCATTTTAGTTCAGGGAGTCTTGTTTCATTTGATCTTTTGCTAATTTGGGGACGTGTAATGGGTATTACAGGTCAACTATGGCTCAATTTCTGTGTTTTAGGAAGAGAATCTTATAGTATAGAAGATAGGGTAAAAATGACATGTGGCTGGTACAAGTGACACTGAGCCTAAAACTGATTGCAGTATTTAATGTGCTATAGTACAGGTCATGAAGGAGCTATAAAAATTAGTAGAGGCAAAATTGTGAAAAATTACTTTGACAAGTAGTGTTAAAAATACTGAGAAAAGCTGATATCTTTAAAATACCTTACAGAAAAGGTAGTGAATGTTTGTGCTTTATTCTTGTTTATTTAGCAGTGCTGGGTGTCAGACCCAGAATGCTCCATGTCCTAGGCAAGGGCTTTGCCTCTGAGCTACATCCCAGCCCCTATGTTACATACATATTGGCAGGAGAATTTAGGGGAGACCATTTCAAGGGATGCACAGATTATGGAACCACAGGGCTCTCTGTGCATCTTTAGTTTGTGCCCTGGAGGATGCTCCTCAGGGGGCCATGTGGGAGGGGCATGGACGCTCTTTACTTGAGGATGTTCTCTGTGATGCCCACACTGTTCTGTGTGTGTTAGTCGATAAGTGGTGGCTTTGAACCCTTGTGCCAGGCATGATGCCGAGCAGTTTCCTCCATTATTTCATTAAATTCTCATAAAGGCCTCACAATAAGAGTTGTATTTATTCTTCATGTGAAGAAAACAGGCTTGTACTACGTATCAGGTAGACACCAGGAGCCTAGCTCCAAAGCCCATGTCTTGTGCCCGTGTAATGAAACTTGTTCCTGCTCCTTTGGAGTAGGTGGTGACCACCTCAGGTTGGCCTGTTGCCCATGAAGTTTGGAAGTGCCCTGACTGGACAGCCAAAGGCTGAAGATATTTTCTGCCTTATATTTGGTCTCATTTTTTTAAAGATCAAACCTATCCTGGTTTGATGTCTAGATTCAGTCACTATCTTCCTGAACTTCCAGATATCCTTGAAAACCCAGGATAGGCCTGGAGCCTGTGGCCACCATGGCCCATAGCCCATGTGGAGCTCTCCATGTTTGCAACATCTCTCTGTGGTCTGTAGCATTCCTCATATGCCACCTGTTACTTCTAGTCATGATGATTCGCCCATCTTCAGAAATTTACATTTACTGCTGACATAGTGGTACTCACCTGTAATCCCACACTTGGGAGGCTGAGGCCAGAGGATTGCCATGAGTTTGATATCAGCCTGGTCTGCAAGGTGAGTTCAAGGTCATCTTGAACTACATAATGAGGCCCTGCCTCAGAACAAAACAGATTTGCATTGAATTCAGTGTTTAAAATCATAATAGAAGTGTGACTTCTATTTGTTCAGTGATTTGTTTCTTCACTAATACATATCTGAGTGTCTACTATGTGAAACAAAACTCTGTGAGTCTGGGAATCTCTTGATTGATTTTTTTTATCATTTGAGTTGAAATCTCAAGAATTATCTAGCATTGGCCAGGTGCAGTGGTAATAACCTGTAATCCCAGCACTTGAGTGTCTGAGGCAGGAAGATTGCTGGATGTTTTAGGTCAATCTAGACTACATAGTGAGACGCTATCTCAAAAAAGAAAAAAGAAAAAGAATTACTAAGCGTCATTCTCCAGAATTTATCCTGTTGAAACTGTCCACATGGGGCTAGGAATTTAGCTCAGCAGCACAGGCAAGCACAAGGTCCTGAGTTTGATTCCCAGTTCTAAAAAAAAAAAAAAAAAAAAACCTCTCTACATGTATAGTAACTTAAGTGTTGACAAAGTTCAGAATAGCTTCCTGCTCTCCTGAAATGTATGTCTTTAAAATTATCTCTTTTTTTATGTTCCACACTTTGAAATTAATTTCTTTAAAAACTAAACTGGATCAATGTGTATTTTGTTATACTGACCTTGGAAGTTTTGTTTCTGTAGAATGTAAACATTGTGTCTAGGCAATTCAGTTTGTACACAATGATCTATCCTAAGTGGTTGAAACTCCCTGGTGCAGGACAGCCCTGGCCATGTCTCTGCTGCTGTCTCTGTGTTCTCTTCTGGGTGACTATTTTGAAAGGGATCTCAGCAAACTGGACCATATGATCAGATGAGGATTTAGGAGGACAGAAGTTCGAGAGACATTTTGGCCCAAGGCTAAGAATTTCCAAGCAAAATTGTACAGCTGTGCAGTCAGCCACCTGCTAGAGTTGAAGTCTGTGTTAGAGTTTTCTGGTGCAATAGAGAAGCAAAAAGTACAAAACGAAAAGAACAGGCTTATTGAGGACATGGAAAGGAGCACAAACCCATAGCAGTTGGACTGTCTCCTTCGACTGGATACAGTGAGGCAGAGGGTTATATGACCTCTGATCAGTCGCATGTGGGTCAGACATTGATGATGTGTGAGGAACTGATTGGAATTTTCTTTGCATGCAAACAGGAAAGGGAGTTGCAATTAGGGCTGAAGAGGAAGGAGGAAGTAGTAAGCTTTCTGCATTGGCCTTCTGCCATGTTAGACCACTTTCATAATTGTATAGTAATTTATACTAGGGCAAGAACCTTTCTGACTGGACATATTAAACAGGGGTTAAGTTGACATTTTGGAGATTATTATTAAAGGTAAAGTAATAGTTTTCATGAACTCCAAAGATACTTGTCTCTTTTTATAAACATTTTTACATTTTGGGTTGGTGGGGGTGGCAGTACCAGGATTGAACCTGAGACATTCTCACTGAGCTACACATCCTCAGCCTCTTTTAATTTTTTACTTCAAGACAGAGTCTTGATAAGTCTCTCAGTTTCCCGTGTTGAGCTCAGACTTGCAATCCTCTTGCCTTACCCTCTCATAGTAAGGGGATTACAGACCTAAAGCCACTATGCCCAGTTTTATCAGTCTTTTGTCGTTGGTGATTTTGTGTGTGAGCTGGGACATGTGCTTTCCCTTCCGTCATCATTTGCAGATTCTCAGACACAACACTCTCTGTTCCTTAAAATGGAGCCCTGTTCCGTGTATCTTTCTTCATAGATTATTAATTCAGGACCAGTTTAGCAATAAAATAACTGTTCCAATTTCTGAATCATTCTTGTAAAGTCATAGGTTGCAAAAATAGATGAAGATACATTCTGCCACTTGAGACAGACCAGGAACTTAAAAAGGTGCTGCATTATGAAGCAAATAAAAACTGTTAGCACCATTATGCAAAGGTTGCAGCATTGATGACAGCCACAGTCACACTTTTTGAAACTCTTCCTTTGTGACATACTTAATCTAATTATTCTTTTCATTAATCTGTATATTTTCAGTTGCCATTAGAAGATTTGGTTCTTTCTTCAGGATTTTAGTATAAGTCTGCAAAAGCAACGCCAGTTAGAAGAAAGAATGCTGGTGGTACTGGGCTCACCAGTGGGACTTGTTCCCTTCCCCTTCCCAGGTCTTAATGTTGAAGAAACCACATAGTCACCAGTTTCCGATGCCATCATACAGTCCTTAAACGCTTCTGTAAGACAGTCTAAAGAATTTTGTAGGAGTAAAAAGAGCCTAAATTGTAATTGTTTAGAGAGGTTTTTGTGGGGGTTTTTGTCTTTATTTTTTCCATTCTTAGGTGACAGTTCTTCCAAGTACTTCACGAGGTAGCTATTTCCCAAGTTTGTCTGTGATAGAATAAATACTCAGGCCTTCAGAAGTATTTAAAAATTTGCCCAGAAAATTAGTCAAGCCTCTCAAATAAGTAATAATAACTAGGCAAAATACTCACCCAGTTGATAGTTAAAGGTATCATGTAGTCTTTTAAGTTTGCTACCAATTTGTGGTGTCTTTTACATTATCAAGTCATAAATTCCCACAGATCTCTTTTTAAGTTTTTTGTCTCCTTTCTACCCCCGCCCCACGTACTGGAGGGGCCTTTGCACTGAGCTACATCCCTAGCCCATTCATTCATTCATTCATTCATTCAGTTTATTTTATTTTGAGACAGATTGCACAAGCTGCAAGTCTTCCCATCTCAGTCTCCCAGAGGGCTGGGATTATAGGCATGTATGACTGTTCTCTTTAGTTCTGAGTTGAAGATTTGCAAGTGATAATCCCGGGTTGTATCCTCTTCATCAAAAAAGGCAAAGAGGCAATGCTGCAGTCTAGCCCAAGGGATAGTGTGGTGACTCCACTTAGCCAGCTGTCCAGACACAGTCAGTGAGCTCCCCTCCACAGTCTGTGCTTCTCACAACACTTCCTGTCCCCATGGACAGTAGCAGGTGACACTGGGTTGGGGAGAGTTTCTGTAGCTTCTGCACACACCACTGTTGGGATTTTCATTGGAACAGCACTAAATTGGCAGGTTTCCTAGGGAAAGATGGCATCTATGGAAGGGGTACCATGTTTACAGAATGGAAACTTTCTCAGCAGTATTTTATGATACTTAGTTTAGCAGTTTGTAGAAGTGGATTGTTTTATGTATTGATGTTGTATCCTGTGACCTTGCTAAACTTATACAAATGTTTTGTGTGTAGATTTTGTTTTCAACTACTAGAATTCTGTATTTTAAATCTGTTTAACTTTTTACTGTGAAGCAATTTCAGAAAGATGCAAAATAGTCAAAACCTTTTCCTAAACTGTTTAGTGGGTTGCCAGCCCTGTGGCCCTACACCCTCCTGTACTTTAGGTGTAATTCCTGCCAATTAGGAGGTCCTTCCTCAGGCTTTTACAGTATATTAATCTGAAATCATTCCTGTGGTCTAGTTCAGGCCCTGTGCCAGTCTCCTGGGCATCCCTGTAGCAGCCTTTATGATAGTCCGCAATACATCTCTTTCCTCTTCTGTGACTTGTAACCTTATGACCTTAACACTTTAGCAGACTGCTATGATTTGGAGTATCAATGTCTCCCAAAATATCCACATGTGTATTAAAGGTCTGATCCCCAGAGGGGCACTGTTGGAAAGTGGTGGGGCCTAACATAAAGTCCTAACATCATCGGGAGCGTGTCCTTGAAGCGGGTGTGGGACCTTGGACTCTTTCTCTTCAACTCCTTTTGCTTTCTGGTCATGAGGGGAGCAGATTGCTCTGTTCCATACTCTTGTCATAAATGTGCTGCCTTCCTAGGGGCCCAAACTCTGAGCCAAAGTAAACCTTTTTTCTTTTTAAGTGAGGTGTCTCATGTATATCGTCATAGTAACAGGACTACTAATATAAGCTGACTAATAACGGAAGCTGACTACTAATACAAAAGTCACAGAGTTATTTGTCAGGTGAGTCTCATTTTGACCCAATGTTTTCCACAGTGAGGGGCTTCTTTGAAGCCTGTTACACAACTCAGTACTCATCAGACTTTTAAGTTTATTCATTTGTATCAGTGTGGGCTCCTTAGTGGGTTTTCACCCATCCTGCCACTACTCACTGTGATAGTTGTGTGCACCAGGCTTGGCTTACCAGGGCTGCTCCTATCCTTGGACTTTTCCATCACACACTGAGGGTTTCCCTGCTTCTGGCGCATGACATTCTGAGCTACTCTTGGTCTTTCCCTGCCCCAAACTTGCACCAGACCTTTTTCCAAGAGTTCGAATGTACAGGCTGTGCTCCTTGTTTTTGGAGTCTTGGCATTCCCACGACGTTTCCTGGCCCTTCTTGTCAGACTGTCCTCCAAGAAGACTCCCTACCTCTGGCTGCTGCTCACTACTCCCACATCCCTCACCCTCTTGGTTTCCGTATCCTTTGTGTGACACTTGTATGTGCACAGATCCTTCCCACCATAATCAACCTTTATTTTTTAAAAATGTACAGGCTTTAAAAAGATTTAGTACATGTTCATGGCACAGATTTTGAATACACAGTTGCGGAGTTCTGTGGTCTAGAACCAGCCACTGTTTCCAGTTTACCGTGGTCTTTACACAGCCTGCACCTTTACGTGCACACACATATGCACCATATACAAGTGTATGCACATGCCCCCACCACAGGCACACATGTGTGCATGTACTCCCGCACATACTCACATGTACCTGCATGTCCACTGCTTCACATACCCCAGTGATTCACAAGCTCCTGTATGTGTATACACTCCCCCATGACATGCAGTGGTGTATGTGTTCTTCTGTACCTTACTTTATGTTCTTAATGGTATATTCTGGAGGTCTTTCCATTTTATATAGAAAGCAGGCTTGCTCTTGTTTTGTTTTTGCACTGGGAATCGAACTCAGGACCTCATGCTTGCCAGGCAGGTACTGTACTGCTGAGCTATATCTCCAGCTAGTTTTACTCTTTTTGGGTCTACCCAGAATCTTGTTGTTTACTTTTGTCAAAATTTATTGAAATCTGTACTGGTAGAATTAGAGTATGCTTTAACCATTTGCTATCAGAATCATTATTGTAGCAAACACTCTTTCCTATGCATGATTTTGCACCTTTGAAATACTTTATTTTTTAAAATGTTACTAGCACATGTCTGCTGTACATAATGATTACATTCATTGTGAAGAGTTGGTACAAGAATAGAACACATCTAACCTGTAAATACTTTCTTGGAGCAAAATTTTTAGAACAGTGGTGTCCACTTGTTGAGACAGTGGGTGGACATTTCAATTTTAGTGGGCCTGGCTTCCCAGAGCTTACAGTGTGCTCTGACCAGTCCCATTTGGACATGTCTGTTTCCCACACTCTACAGTGTGCTTGCAGACTGTTGAGTTTTGCCAGTCTGATTAAAAAAAAAAAAAAAAAAAAGATCTCAGTGTAATTTGGATTTGCATATCTCTAATTATCACTCATTATCAGTTCAGTAAACTTTTTATGTGTTGAGCATATTTTTGCCTATTTTTGTATACAGCCTATTCTTCATCTTTTGTTTCTTTGTTTCTTTCCTTTTGTTTACTGTCTATTGTGAAGAACAGAGATGAACAGGCAGGAGAAGAGACTGGGAAGGCCATAGAGCCCCCTGGCTGCTCCTGTGGGTTGGTCATGGTTGGGTTGCTGCCCAGGCTCATATTTATTCTGAAATTCTTTTCCTTGTGATTCTTACAGTCCACGACCTGTAAAGAAGTTAGCTCTTTGAGATACGAGCTATAAATGTTTTTCCTCTGTCTTTGAAGAAGTCTTCGACTTTACAGTGTTTCTGCACACATATTTTCATTTTGTTGTTTCAGACAGGGTCTCACTGTGTGGTGTGGCTGGATTTAAACTGATTACATTGCCCAGGCTACCTGAACCTCATGATTGTCTTGCCTCAGCCTGGGGTTACAGTGCAGGCAGCATCACACCCAGCTTCAAAGGTTTCTGTTTTTATTTTGTGTTGTCTAATCTCTCAAGCCTTCAATTTTTACTTCTGTCTTCTAGTGTATACTAAAAATGGTTCTCTTCCCCCTCTGGAGAATCCAACAAAATTAGCTCACTGCAGCAACTCCAATAGTTGTGCATTTTGTTGTTGTTGTTGTTTTTAAATTTTGAAACAAAGAAATGATACAGAATTTCAAAACAAAATAATACGAGATTAACAATGGTTAACATATTGTGTATTTTATCTTCAAAGTAGGTATACAAGATATAGGCATGAAAGTGATTAATCAAAGCACAAACTTATTTTTAAACAGATCAGGAATGTAGTTATGTAGCATGTATGTGTATATATGTATAATCCTTTCCCTTTTTTCTTTTCTTCTTTCCCCATTCCATTTCTTTCTTTTTGAGCAGTTTCTTTTCCTTTCATTCCAGTAGCTGTTTTTGTTTAACTGTTTTATTCACTTTGAATTTACTGTGCTTCAGGGCTGGGGATTTAGCTCAGCACCACAAGCACCTGCCTGATAAGCACAAGATCGCAAGTTCAATCCTCGGTACCAAAAAAAAAAAAACCGAGAAAAATTTACTGTGCTTTAAAGCATGAGCGAAGGGTACTACCTGTTTTTTTCTCCCAGACTTATAATAGTATTACTGAATTATCTTTGTTTCCCTTATTGATTATTTTGTTTTGTGTAGTTCAGCCTGGCCTGAAACTCAGGATGATCCTCCTGCCTCAGTCTCGTGAGTGCTGGGATTACAGGCATGTGCCACCACTTCTGGCATCCTCCAACTGATGTGAAACATCACTTTCATTAGACATTTCAGTATATTATATATTTTGAGTGTATTTTTTCACCTTCTATTTTGTTATATTGATTTGCCTGTGTAAACATTCACCACTACCACATTTCTTAATAACTGAGGTTTTTTTTCAATGATTATTAATTCTTGGTTGGGCATGGTAACACACATCTGTAATCCCAGCTCTTGGGAGGCCAAGGCAGGAGGATCACCATGGATTTCAAGCCAACCTGGATTACATAGTGAGTTCAAGGCCAGTCTGAACTATATAGTGAGACCCTGTCTCAAAAACAAAAAGTAGTAATAATTTTAATTCTTTCGTACACCTAGGCCTCTTTTTCTCAGAATTTTCTTGGCCATTCCCCCCTCCCCCCGGTGCTGAGAATCAAACCCAGAACTTGTGCATGTTATTATATAGCTTATAGCTTTCCATTTCTATGCTGCATCCCCAGCCCTCTACCCATTTTTTGATCCACTGATTTGGAAATTTTTTCCTATTAAGTTGTTGGAGTGTTATGTAGTTTGCATATCAACCCCTTATCAGGTATATGGTTTGCTACTATTTTCTCCTGACCCATAGGCTCCCTTTGCATCCTGTTTTATTTTCTGGGCAGAAGCTTTTCAATTTGATGTTGTCCTACTTGTCATCTGTCTTTGCTTTTGTTTCTGAGATTTTGTTATGGAATCCAAAAAGTTATTAGGAAGACCAATACTAGGGAGCTTTTCCTCAGTATTTGCTTTTCAGAGTTTTACTGTTTTAAGTCATATATTTAGGTCTGTGTTCCATGATTTCTTTGTGTGGTGTTTAGGTCAGTATACAGTTTCATTCTTTCATGTGTGGATGTCAGCTCTCCCAGTGTTATTTATTGAAGAGTACGTTCTTGACTTAAGATATCTCCTTTGTGAAAATCAACTGACTACTATGCTCCAGTTTATTTCTGGTCTCTGTATTCTATTCCATTGCTTCTATCTGGTTTTATGCCAGTACCATAATGTTTTGTTAAATGTAGCTTTAACATATAATTGGAGATCAGGCCTACTGATTCAGAAATTACAGAAATGAGGATATAGGAAATCCCTTTCCTCTCCCTGATCTCAGCTCAGTCCAGGATAGTGCTTTTACTTTAATAATTTGGTACACAGGTTTCAAAGGTATTATGTAAGTATGTGAAGTGCGGAAACAGAGACCTTTCCGCTTTCTTCTTACTGTCCTCTATGCTCTGAACTTCACTCTGAAGTAGAACAGAGAGATCTTTGTTTTTGTCAGGGGTGCATAATTTCCCTTTACAAGTGTCTGTAACTTATTTACCAGTCCTTCACTGAATTTCCCCTCTGTAATTAAGGAAAAGTTATAGAAGTGGACTTCCTGGGGAAAAGGAAATGAATACTTTACATTTTTAAAAGTACTTTCAGATTTTCCCCTAAGAGGTCACATTAACTTACACTGTCCCTATAACCATGAGGCAGTGGCTGTTTTCTCATCATTCTTCCAATCCTCAGTGACAGTTGGGCAATAAATTTCACCACTTTGATTGATCCTATTATTAGAGGGATTTATTCCTTTCTAATGCTTACTTGGCCATTTTTTATTTCTTCATTAAATTCAAAAGAACTAAAAAGTAAATTATATTTTTCAGTACAGTTCTAGAACGTGACTTTGTTAAATGTCTTTCGGTTTAGAACTTTTCCATTCCTGTGTAGCTAAATCTCTCAGTCTGCTTTTGCACTGTTTAGGAAGACTTCTTCCCAGGATTGTATTGTCTCCTCTTTATTCTGGTCCTTAATGCTTGGAATTTGTTTCTGTGGAAAGTACAAAGCAGACTCTGACTTCGTAATTCTTCTGGTTAGAGAGCTGCTTCCCCACTTAGTTGCTGACCTGTCCACGCTCTTCTTGCTGATATTAATGCTATCAATAATAAATCATTCACTGGGCTCACATGTAAATAGAGGCTGTGACTCAGCTTTTTCACAGCTTCAGAATTACTTGATAAGATGCTTACTGAAACTTAGGATGGTTCCTGTAGCCTAAAGCTATAAAGAAATACGCCTTAAAACACCAGAAGAAACCAGATGTGTGGCGCACATTGTAAGCCCAGAAAGGCTAAAGCAAGAGAATCGGGAGTTTGAGTCCAGCCTGAACAGCTTAGTGAAATCCTGTCTTAGAATAAAGAGAATTAGGAATGGAGCTCAGTGAAAGACCCTCGATTCAGTCCCCAGTAGCATAAAAACAAAGCAACAGCAACAGCCATAAAAGCACTAAGAATGTGAAATGGAAATTTTTTTAGCTTTGTGTTCCTAAGAACAAATGTCTGATACTCACATATTTGCATTGTGATAGTTGGTAAACCTTATTAGAAGGCAGAGCAGTGAAGCAATTAAATGAAGTTTTGGTGAGGGATGCAGTGCCACAACTGAATGTGGCTCCTGAGGTTCTTGGGGTTAAGGACCAAGAAAGGATAAGAAAAATAAAGAAGAAACAAAGCTGGGATCAGGTGGAGCCCTTAATCTCCTGATGCTTACTGCTCAACCACTGTAGCACCTTTATACTCTCCAAAGAAGAATGTCAGTTTTGCCTAGCAACTTGTTTGTCTGGCAGGCTGCTGGGACAACTTGTTTAGATAGCTTATTTTGGTCTCTCAGCTTTTTCTGGGCTGGCCTTGCTTTAGCCCCACACATGGTTCAATCTCTAGCTTCAACAGTTACCAACAGTGGAGCATATGCAGGTGCTCCCGCACCCTGGTGATTCTCCTCACGCTGCTTCTCCCCTTTTCCCCACAGCCCAAGTGTGATGGCCAGGTTCTGCTGGCGCAGGTGTGGAAGCATTTAAATCTGATGGAGTGTGACTACTTCGGGCTGGAGTTTCAAAACATCCAGTCCTACTGGGTATGTGCTTTTGATTTGTTTTTGGAAATGGGCTTTAGCTGTGTCATGGTGCATTTGTGATGAGCCTAGCACAAGCCTTTTGGGACCTACTGTAATGACATAAGCAAGGTATTTGGTAATTGACTTCATTCTTATCAAAACTGTGCTACTAAAATGTTTTCTTTTCAGCTATGGGGAATAATTATGTCTGCCTTGAATCTAGCCAGAAATCTGTGTCCTTACCTGCCCATTAGCAAGTGCCAGAGGAAGTCTTCCTCAGTCACCATGACAATTCTGCCCCACCCTACCCCATCATCCCACGAGCATTGTGAAAGTAGTCTTTTTTTCCCCCCCTGTACCGGGGATCAAAATCATGACCTTGTACTTGCCAGGCACCCCTTCATTGAGAAAGCCCTTTGCTGCTGTTGCATACCCATCCTCTGCTGCACAGCTGAGCCTACCTGAGTCTCTGCTCCATTGTCGTTTACAAATGCATTGTGTACCAAATCTGTGCTTGGTGGTAACACACATCCCCACATCGTTACAGGGATCTGCTCTGCATAGTGATACCTGAGTGTCCTTGACATGGGGCATCCAGGTCAACAGTCCCATGCTGCTGACTTTTCTGATCAAAAGTCAACTTGTATATGACAGAAGAAAGTCAAAATATTCTTGTCATACCTTCTGCCAAGAGTGTACACACACCTGTAATCTCAGCACTTGGGAGGCTGAGGCAGGAGGATCACTGCAAGTTCAACAGCCTGAACTACATAGCAAGACCCTATCTCAGAAAAAATATCATAAATGTTTCTTTTAATTATAAATATTTTTGTGTTTCAGACCGTATTTACTAAAGGGAAAAGTTACTTAATAGATTTTTTCTCTTCTGTTAAATCTTCTTTAGATTTGGCTTGAACCTATGAAATCCATCATTAGGCAAATACACAGTAAGTTCTATGTTTAACTCTTTAAAATTCCATTTATTTAAATTGTCTTCTTCTGGAATGTGCCAGCTCCAGGATGTCCATGCGTTTATCATTCCTCTCTTTGAGATGTTAGTAACCCGGCTGTTTAAACTACAGTAGATGGGTGAAAAGAGACATCAGCTCAACTCAGATGCTTTTGAGTGACTTGATTCAACTTTAGAAGTCACTGGGTCCACTGGGAATGTGATTCAGTGGTAGAAAACTTGCCTAGCACATGGGACATCCTGGGTTCAGTGCCTAGCACCACCAAAACTGAAGATAAAAAGTTGCAGGATACATTGTTTTATATTTTAGTTTTTTACTAATAAGCAAAAACTGCAGTTTCTAGGTTATGAAAAGACATCAAGATGCCTTTAAGTAGTATTTTAATAAAATAACTAATACTGGGTAATTATAAGCAGAATTGTGTGCATAATTACTTTTATTAGTTTTCTTATTAAACTTAAATTTAAGGCACACAGTAATATCATCTTGAAGTCTTAAGTATAGTTGTCTAAGCCGTATTTTTGAGAACTAAATTGATGAGAAAAGATTATGTAAAAGTAACTTTGGTGTTCACTGATAAGCTCAAACTGTTTCCTATTACATTTTAGAAAATAACACTTTCTGTTGAAAATGGTGTGGTCATCTTATTATTAAATTCCAGTAACATGAAGATACTTAGACCAGCTGTATCATGTCCCTTTTTTTTATGGCAATCAGATTGTTGTGGTTCATAATAGTAAGGGGTCATGACTTTTTCTTTCACTTATGTGTAGAAAAATGTCAAAGATAATGTTTTTTATTATACAGTGAATTGGTATAAATACCTTTGCTTTATCTTTTGACCCTAAAATAGGCATATATTTTGATTTTGTTTTTGTTTGTCCCAGTATTGGGGATTAGACTTAGGACCTCAAGCATACCAGGGAAGTAGTGTACCACTGAATTACATCCCCAGCCCTATATGTAACTTTTGGGGAGGGGGGTACCAGGGATCAAACTCAGGACTTTGCACTTGCCAGGCAGACATTTATATTGCTGAGCTAAATCCCCAGCTATTTAACAATTTTAGTACATAACTTTCTATTTATTTTTAAGGGTTGTGTGAATAATCTCTGCTTATAGTAAACGGTATGAAATTTTTCTTTGATATATATGGTTGGTACTTAGAACTCAAATTTATGCATAGGAAATTTTTTATCTTATTTGAAAAATATTGTTTTAACAGTCCATTTGAAAACACCAGCTCAGTTGTGTAATAATATATGGAGAGAATATAAATATATAAAGTGACTTGGTTTGTAAAATTTTAAATTTTTGTTTTTGTAGGGCCAAAAAATGCAATACTTCGGTTAGCTGTAAAATTCTTCCCACCTGATCCTGGCCAGTTGCAAGAAGAATACACCAGGTCAGTAGCTCATACTGAATTGGAGCTGCTGTTAGCTAGGACCTTGTACTCATTCATCTATCATGAACAATTACGAGCTAATGATGCTGTACGGTATTATAAAGCTGGTGTACACATAAACTAGTGTCAAGTAATTAAAACATGCGTTTTGGCAGTTGATGCCTGTTCAAATGTGCACCAGAATTTAGATAAAGGCTTATGGTATAGACTTAAGAAAAAGAAATGGAATGGTGTTTAGGGTGATAGTAAACAAATGAATTTTCACATAAGCTTGAATTTGTACATTGTATGAAATTCATAGGACCAGATATGGTAACACATGCCTGTAATCTCAGCATCCGGAGGCCAAGACAAGAGGATTGCAAATTTGAGCCCAGTCACAATTGAATGAAACCTTGTCTCAAAGCAAAAAAGGGACTAGAAATATAGTTTAGTGTGAATGAACACCCTAGATTTAATCCCTAGAACTAAAAAAAAGTTTATCTACCTACTTACCTATCAACATATTTTACATAGTGGAAGAAGTATGTTGTGTGAGAGTCCTTATGAATATATAGAATAAACTGTTTTGGGTAATTTATTTGTGCTACTCTTCAATTTGAGGTTGAGTTTGCAGAAATGACTAAAAGAAATGTTAAGAGTACTCATCTGAGTAGTAGGATTATGGAGATTCCTTTGTTATACTTCATATCATACATCTGTTAATTTTATACTGGAGAATAATATAACCTGGAAGCTTCAGGCCATAGGCAGGTGAAGAGAAGAGGACGGCACCCTAGAACAGCAGAGCAACTCAGCCCAAGGTCCCAGCTGAAACAGGCTGCTGAGCAGACCACCCCATCTTCTGCACTCCTTCCTGAGAGTTTCTGCAGATTATGGCAGCAGCGCAGAATCTCAGAGTCTCAGGTTCAAGGAACAGAGAGAGCCCATCAGTGCAGATTGTCACTGTGCAGTGAAGAAGCCTAAACTCCAGGACAATGGAAGTGCTCCACATGCTAATACAAAACTTACTTCGACAGTGCGTTACATGCATTGGGTACCTGACAGTCACCACAAGGTCACTAAACATATACTCCTGAATATGGGAAACAGAAAATGTCCTTAGATTTAGAATCCTGGATCTCAGTTTGAGGACTCAAACTAGAAGTTGGTTTTACAGTTACTTCTTTCTCCCTTGTTTTTATGCAGAAGGTTCTTCTTTGATTTTAAAAAGTACGTCTTTGTGCCCAGTGAAGTGGCATATACCTGTAATCCCAGCATTCAGAAGGCCTGTGAGGCTGGAGAATCCCTGCGAGTTGGAAATGAGTCAAGTACATAGCAAGGCCCTGTCTCAACCCCCGCACCCCCAAAAAGTACATGTGTGTGTCAAAAAATTTTTTTCAAATGAAGCAATGAAGGATACAAAGCAGACGTTCCCTGCCCAGACCTGTGGAAATTGCTTGCACTGTGGCAAGAACAATGAGTCTGGTCTTAGGGCAGGCCTACTGAGATTATCTACTACCCTGCCAAAAAGCAACTGCTAGCTTGCTGCGATAGATCAATATGATTTGGGATTCTGTTTCCATAGTTGTCTAGTAGTGAAAGCAGGGAGAATTTTGGAAATGGACTGTTTGGGGTGTCCGTCTCTGTCTGTCTCTCTCTCTTACTTCAGTCTTTTGCACCAGTTTCCCAGAGTTGGTGTGATCCCCCTTTATCTTCCAACCTCTTTTTCTTCTTCCATTTCTCTATTTTTTCCTTAATCCATTTTAAATTTTAACCCCATAGGGCAAAATGGACACATTACGGACTTATATTTGCATATAATTATCTGGTTTGTTTTACATTTTGTTATATAATCACAAATCTAGTTCACATGGTAAAAAGTTGCAAATTAAAGGTTAGCTCATTATGTCTAGGCTGTGTTTGATGCTATTGGTACCACTGTAACCAAAATTGACATTATTATTTTAAGCAGCTGTTGGTTCTGGTGTTCCACAACTGAGATAAACTAAGAGTCACAAAAAATATGATGGCATGATGCCAAGGAACCAGGGACTAGGCCAAATAAGCAATGTCTCATCTCCAACAAACTGAAGAGGAAAGCTCTTCCAACAGACTTAAAATGCAAAAACCAGGTACACCTGGAAGATACCTCAAAGATGTAATCATCACCTAAATACTACCAATAAAGCAACCCACATAGACAGCTTAAAAGCACCAGCCCAAGAATTAAACTAAAAAAATAGAGAGAAAATGAGAAGACACTTAAGCAAAATGCAACCCCAGACATCCAGTTCACCAAAGGAAATCCAGGGGGCAATGAGGCGGGATAATCCAAAAGCCCCCCACAAGGTCTCTCTGAAGTGGTAACAACAAAGCAATTAAATGAGGCTCTGGAAAAAAAGGAAATCAGAAATAATCTCTCAGGTAACTATACACCAGGCTTAGCGATGTTAGAGCAGACATAGACAAAAAGATAAACAAGTTTAAGCAGATTATAGAGGCTTAGCATAGGAAAGAAATGGAATCCATAAACCAAATTTAAGCAGATATCCAGGAGAATAAAAACTTCATTGAAAGTATTTGAAGCAGATTAGGCCAATGTGAGGACAGGAGCTCAGATATTGAAGATAGGCTTGTAGTTAGCAACTAGGAAAAGAAAGATTTCTCAAAAATAGCAAGGGACCAGGCTGGAGCTATAGCTCAATGGCACAGCACCTGCCTGGCAAGTGCAAGGTTCTGAGTTCAATTCCCAGTACAAAAAAAAAAAAAAAAAAAATAGCAAGGGATCATGAGAAATCAGTCCAGCAGCTGCTAGATGAGACAAAGAAGAGTACCTTAAGATTGATTGGAGTCAGTGAAAAAGCAGGAGATATCACAAATGACATTTTAAAAAAATGTTCACTGACATCATAAGAGAAAACTTTCCTGATAGAGAAGAAGAATTTGACTTACATATAAACAAGGCATATAGCACTCCACTAAATGGAGCAATATTAAAAAATCTACAGCGAGGCCTATCACAGTCAAGATTCCAGAAATTCAACGTAAGACTAGAATCCTAAAAGATGTTAGAGAAAAGAAACAAATCACCTATAAAAGAAAGCCATCAGAATCATAACCGACTCCTCAGCACAGTCTCAAGTCAAGGAGAGCTTGGAATGAAGTACTCCAAGTTCTTTTTTTTTTTTTTTGTCTTTTTCTTTTTATCGGTACCGGGGATCGAACCCATGATTACCTGCTTGCAAGGCAGGCGCTTAGGCCACTGAGCTAAATCCCCAGCCCCCACTACTCCAAGTTCTAAAGGAAAACAACTTTTAACCTGGATTGATACACAAAACTGTCTTTCAAAATTGATGGAGAAACAAGATACTTCTGTAACAAAAGACATCTACAAAAATTTACAATCCCCAAACCAACACTCCAAAATGTTCTGAAGGATATTCTAGAAAAAGATAATAAGGACTACAGCTCTATGAACCCTCACAGAAGGAATCCACCAGGAAAGGAAAACAATTACAGGGAGGGGGGGAAAGGTGGGGATCCAGCAACAGGAAAATTACATGACAAGGATAAGTCAATACATATCAGAATCATTAATGTTAATGATTTTAGTTCACCAATTGAAAAAAGACAAGCAGAATGGATCAAGAAGCAAGACCCAACAATATACTGCATACAAGAAACACATTTAATTCAAAAAGAAGTTCATAGACTGAAAATCAGAGGATGGAAGACAATACTCCTGTGACAGGAACCCAGAAAAAAAGGAGTAGCTGTTCTATTTTCAGACAAAGTGAATTTTAAGCCAAGACTGATTAAGAGGGCTAAAGAAGGTCACTACATCCTTGTAAAGGGAACAATTCAAGAAAATGAGGTAACAATCATAGATATATATTCACCAAATACTAGTGTACCCAACTATAGAAAACAATTACTAATGGATATGAAAAATCAAATAAGCTTAGTACCCCACTGTCACAGAAAGATGGATCACCTAGACAGGTTAGTAATGCCCCACTGTCACAAAAAGATGGATCACCTAGACAGGTAGTAATGAAATATTAGAACTAAATCAGACTTTTGAACAAATGGATTTAGTAAAAGTCTATAGTGTTCTATCCTACAACATCAGAATATGCATTCTTCTACGCTGCACATGGGACATTCTCCAAAACAGGTAATATATTGCTTTAGAACATGCTTTAGTAAATGCAAAGGAATTGAAATTATCCTGTGTATACTATCAGACCACAGTGCAATGAAATTGGAAATCCATACCCAAGGAAACCACTGAACTTCATTGACACATGGAAATTAACTTTGTACTGAACTACCAATGGGGCACAGATGAAATTAAAGAAGAAATTAGACAGTTTTTACAGTTGAATGATAACCCCACATACTAGAACTTGTGGGATGCAAGTTCTCATGCAAACATGAGAATTTATAGCAATAAGTATCCATATAAGGAAAACAGAGCAAACACATATAAACAACTTAATGTTGAACTGCAGTCTTCTAGAAAAAGAAGAGCAGGCTAAGTCAAATCTCATACAAGGGAAGAAATTATAAAGATTAGAACAGAAAACACACTGCAGGCTGAAAAAAATTGCAAAGAATCAATGAATTAAACAGTTCTTTGACAGTTGACAGATCCTTGGTCATCCTTATCTTAAGGAAAGAAAAGACTCACATCTACACAATTATGAATGCGAAAAGTAAAATCACAACATACCCTGCAGAAATCCAGAGGATCATCTATATCAACTTCGTATACTTTTTGTGGGGTTTTTTTTGGTACTAGGGTTCAGACTCATGACCTTGCATTTTCCAGGAGGCACTTGTGTTGCTGAGCTAACACAAGCTCCTACTTTGAAAACTTGTATTCTAATAAGATGGAAAATATAGAAGAAGTGAACAGATTCGTAGATACATATGAATTATCAAAACTGAATCAAGAAGATTTAAAGATCCTAAATAAACCAATATCAATAAATGAAGATGTAATTGAAAACCTATCAACAAAGGAAAGCCTAGGCCCTGATAGATTAACTGCTGAATTCCACAAGACATTTAGAAAAGACCTACCACCTCTCTCAAACTTTTTAATGAAATTGAAAGGGAAGCAGTATTTGCAAATTGATTTCTGGAAGCAAGCATTGTCCTGATACCAAAATGAGAGAAGGACCCAGCTAAGAGAATTATAGGCCATTTTCCGTAATGAACATAGATGCAAAAAATCCTCAGTTAGATGCTGGCAAACAGACTGCAGCAAATCGTCAAGATTCTACATGCTGATCAAGTGGGATTCATCCCAGGAATGCAGAGATGGCTCAACATATGCAAATCCATAAATCTGATATACCAGATTAACAGAGCCAAGGACAGAAATCATAAGGTCATCTTAATAGATGCAGAAAAAGCTTTTGACAAAGTCCAGCACCCACTCGTGATTTAAAAAAAAAAACATACAGAATATTGGAATAGTTAGCATTTATCTCAATCTGATAAATGTTATCTATGACAAGCCAACAACCACCATCATTACTAAATGGACAAAAATTGAAAGCTTTCTCTCTAAATCAAGATGTCCACTGTCTCCACTTTTATTCAACATAATCATGGAAACTTGAGCTGAAGCAATTAGACAACAGAAAGAAAAGGAGTAATTGTAAGAAAGGAAGATGTTAAACTGTCATTATTTGCAGATGACATGGTACTCTACTTAAAAGACCCCAAAAACTCTACCAAAAGATTACTAGATTTTTTTATTTAAGAGAAAAAAGACACAGAAAAGAAAAAAGCAAAAGAGATAACAAACCCAATATAATAACAATATAGTTTTACAAGACAAGATGGTAGGAACTTGACAATGGTTTAAGATTACTAGATTTGGGCTGGGGTTTTAGCTGAGCGGCATAAGCAAGCGCCTGCTTTGCAAGCATGCAGTCATGAGTTTGATCCTCAGTACCAAAAAAGGAAAAAAGTTACTAGGTTTAATAAGCAAATTTGGGGGCTGGGGATTTAGCTCAGCGGCATAAGCACCTGCCTTGAAAGCAGGCAGTCATGAGTTCGATCCCTGATACCGATAAAAACGAAAAAAAAAGCCAAAAAAAAAAAGCAAATTCAATAATATAGCTGGGTTACAAAGTCAGCATTCAGAAATCAATAGCCATCCTGTACACAAATAACAAACTCACTGATAGAGAAATCAGGGAAACAATACCTTTTATAATAGCATCCAAAAACATGAAATACCTGGAAATCAGTCTAACAAAGGATGTCACAGACCTCTACATTGAAAACTATAGTACTCTGAAAAAGGAGATCAAAGAAGATATTAGAAAATAGAGATATACCATGTTCTTGGGTAGAAAGAACTAATATAGTGAAAATAGCTACACTTCCAAAACTGTTATATAGATACATTGCAGTGCTAATCAAAATTCCAATAACATCTCACAGACAAAACAATCCTAAAATTCATCTGGAACCAGAAGAGACCTAGACGACCCTGGGCAACAAAGACAAGTCAGGGGCATCACAATCCCTTACTTGAAATTATACTACAAAGCTACTGTGACCAAAAAAAAACCCCCAGACCCAAAGATCAATGGAATAAATAAGATGCAGAAACAACTGCAGACACACTAAGCCACCTTATCTTTGATAGAGGTGCTAAACACATTCGCTTTCACTGAAAGAAAGTCTCTTTAATAAATAGTGCTGGAAATTGACTCTGCACATGCAAAGATTCAATCTGAACCTATATCTTTCATCATTGTACTAAGCTAAAATCACAGAATGGATCAAAGATCTTAATATCAAAATAAACATTAAATCTACTGGAAAATAGCATAGGTAAAACTCTTGAAGACATTGGTATAGGCAAAGACTATTAACAAAACTCAGTTTGCACAGAAACTATCACAAAGAATCAACAATTAGAATTTCACCCTATTATTGAAAAGCTTTTGCACAGCAAGAGAGACTACCAACAGTGTGAAGAAACAACCCACAATTTTGGAGAAAATGTTTGCCAATGGTTCCTCAGACAAAGGGTTACTATCAAGAACTTATAAAGAACTCAAAAAAATCAGTCCTCCCAGATTTAAAGACCCAATCCAATAATGGGCACCTGCGATGAATACACATTCTTAGATGAAATACAAATAAATATGCAAAAAAATGTTCAACGTCACCCATCTTTTGAGAGGTGCAAATGAAAACAACACTGAGATTCCACCTCACCCCAGAAAGAATGGCTAGTATCAAAAAAATCAAGCAATAACAAATGCTGGAGGGTCTGTGAGGAAAAAAGAACCCTTCGCCACTGTTAGTAGAAGTCATGCTGATGCAACCACCAGGGAAATCAGGGTGGAGATTCCTCAAGAAACTAAGACTAGAGGTCCCACTCGGCCCAGCTATTTCCCTTCAGGGTATCTTCCCAAAATCATTAAAAACATCATACCACAATGATATATGTGCACCTATGTTTCTAGCAGCACAATTTGAAATAGCCAGATCTTGGATACAACCTAAATATCCACTGATTGAGGGATGGATTTTTTAAAATGTGATATTTTTATGCAGTGGAGTACTACTCAACCATAAAGAAGAGACTGGAGACTTTTATAGGTAAATGGATGCAACTAGAGACCATACTCATTAGTGAAATAAATAAGACACGTGTAGACATTGTACTGTCTCATTAGTGTGAGAAGCTGAAAGAAATAACATATGTATGTATATGTATATAAAAATAGTTAAGGTAGTTATACTAATTTCTCTGAGTTCATTCGAGAAAGATTTGTGCTGGTATTGTTCAGACGATTATTTGGGGGGTGGATTTTAGTACTAGACATCAAACTTACATTGTTCAGACAGTAGTAAGCAAGTGTCTTCTGTTCTAAGTGCATGAGTTGGAAGTGACAGTGCACAATGTATGTATCATTGTTGTCCCCGATTGACGTGTTTTGAAATTTTGTTTTAGTAACTTACACTAAAGTATAAATTCCAGTGTGGGTAGGGAGTCTGTCTTATTCAACATTGTATTCTAACTCTAAGAACAGTGCCTGGAACATTAGATTATATGCTCAGCAAGTCCAGGACCTTCACAGTGAGCTACATCTCTATCTGATTTTGGTGGGATTTTGTTTTGTTTTGTTTTGTTTTGTTTTTTGTAAATTTTGGGGCAGGATCTCACCGAGTCCCTAAATTACCCAGGCTGGATTTGAGCTTATGATGCTCCTAATTTAACTTCTCAGAGTGCTGGAATTACAGGCATGTGCCAGCTCGCCCAGCTATATATTTTCAGGTTGCCTTCTCTAAGTGTATTTCCACCAATGGTATTTCAGGATGCCTATTTCTCAGATTCTAATCAAGACCAGATATTTAAGATTTCATAAGCATATTTCAAGCTATGTCTTAATTTTATATTTTCACTGTTTCATCCAGAATCATGAGTGCAGTTTTGTAATATGAATTTGTGAACTACTCATGTTGAAGGTGTTCCTCGGATAGTATATGGTGTGAATACTCACTTCTCTTTCTTCACTGTGTGTGTGTCAAAGCGCCTCTATGCTCAGCATCTTCTCTGTGCTCTGATGTATGTGACTCATCCTGCCTAATCAGTTAGTCATTTGTGCCTTGCTGGGTGCCCAGTCTCTGTGTGAAAAGCCCATTGTGCCTGTGTGTGTTGGGTGAGGCCCTGCGTCCTGCACATGGTTGGCTGCTGTTGTTTCCCAGGCTCTCAGGTTCTTTGGCTGCAAAGATGCTGCATCTGTTTGTGCGCAAAGGACACTGGGAGTTGATCTCTGTCTTGTTTTGGACTCCCTTCTAGGTACTTGTTTGCCTTGCAGCTCAAGAGAGACCTGTTGGAGGAGCGCTTGACCTGTGCCGTCACCACTGCAGCCCTGCTCACATCCCACCTGCTGCAGGGTTTGTATCTTGGCCAACAAATGATGTCTCCAGACTGCACCACAGAGGAGCCACACTTCGATGCCCATCCACACCAGAGTGTAGAGAGTGAATCTGATTAAAAATGGGGCATTTCAGTTTGCAGCTCACTCAGTGAGCGAACAGTTAACTGTAGCCTGGAGCTCCTTGCAGCAAGAAATCTCTATCCAGAGGCTAAAAGCCAAAATCATTCTCTCAGGTTGTCTCTCATCTGTGCCTTTGTGCATTTTAACAACAATATAAATCCCAGCGTGGTGGTGCACCCCTGTAATCCCAGCACTCAGGAGGATGAGGTAGGAGGATCGTCATGAGTTCAAGACCAGCCTGGGCTACATAGTTAGCTCTCAGCCAGCTTGAACTATGTAGTGAGACCCTGTCTCAAAACAAAACAAAGAAACTCAGCTGGGCTTGGTAGCACACACCTTTTATCCCAGTACTCAGGAGGCTGAGGCAGGCAAATCACCACAAGTGCCTCAGCTACATAGTTCAAAGTCAGCCTGAACTGCATAGTGAGACCCTTAGAATACATACATACATACATACATACATATGTATGTATGTACGTATGTACATTATCCTGAAAGAAAACACATTGTTTTGGTTGTCATAGCTGAGGGTGCACATTGGGCTCACTTTAAATGTAAAGTGTGGATAAAATAATGGCACTCAGGGAAACTGAGGCAGGAAGATTGCAAGTTCAAACTCAATCTGTGCAACTTAGCAAGATCCTGTCCTGAAAAATAAGATGGCTAGAGACATAGTTCAGTGTGAAGGCACTGGTTCAGTCCCCAGTACCATAGATTGATTGATTACACATGAAACTCACCTATCAGACCCAGAGTCCTTCTTTTCTGGAGTTAAGAATAATTCTTTCTATTTGCCCTCATTTTTGCCTTTGGAAGCATAAAACACTTGGGAAAAATCCATAACCTTGGGGTTTTAGCACTATATTACGTATTTTGTTGCAGACTTATGATACTTTTTTTTTTTTACTGTTAATGCATTTGCACATATGTGTGCTTATTGTTTGTTTCAAAATCTGAATGGTGGACTCTATCTCATCTCAGCGGAAATAGGAGATTATGATGAAACCCTGGACCGAGAGCACCTAAAAGCCACTGTGTACTTGCCCAGCCAGGAGCAGGTTCTTGAGAAGATCCTGGCCTTCCACCGGAGGCACATGTGAGTTGCTCAGGATGTTGCTGTGAACAATGCTTAACCAGGGGCTTCTGCAGGATTCAGCCTAAGCAGCACCCTTTGCACCCAGAGCCCACATGCAGCCATTCCTGAGGCCCTGCTGCTTTGGTAGGGGTGGCAAGGGCATCAGGACCCAGGGAGAAGGATACTGGTGAGCAAGGCACCCTGCCTGGGCAGCAGCAGCTTCTGGCATAAAGGAAGCAGGCGAGAATGGGCCTTGTCCACTGGTGCAGCAAGAGTTCTCCTCCACCAGGGAGTGGTCTGTGCTGTGGCGGAATGCAACACAACTGTCTACCTATCATGCTGGTAGCCACTATCTTTGATACACTTTGCTTTAACTTGACCCCGGTGCACTTGGGAGTGCTCAGACTGAAAGGCCTCCACCTGGACACTTGCCTTGCCATTGCAAGGGGCTGGTAAGATGCAAGTCTGCTTTGTGAGATAATGCCTGAGCCGTGCTGTGCTGGCCCCTCCCAGTGGACCTTCCATGCCCCAGCCATGTGTGGGTGTGCGCGCATACCTGTCACTGCTGCAAGTTGGTTCCTGTCACAGTACTGGCAGGGCAGTTTGAAGAGTGCAGACCAAGGCTGTTGCCTGTGTATCACCCCTATGAGATGGGCTTGATGCATGTCACCACTCACAGAACAGTACTGATGCTTCTTGTGTGCATTGACAAAGTACAGCTGCCAGCAGGGAACACAGTTCCTGCTCTGTAAGCTGGGGTCATGCTTGCTCATCAGCAAGGTGCAGGGAAGGTGGAAGAGTACTCAACAAAGCCCTTTGTGGGCCAGGCAGGTGGAGGGGCAAAAAGCACCCAGGTAAAGCTCCAGTGGTGGAGGGGAAGAGGATGACAGGACACTGACAGTTGCAGTTGAAGCACTGGTGTAAACAGAATGCCAGCTGATGCAGGCAGCTAGGTGGCAGTGTTCCTGCTCAGCTGGGCTGGGTGCCCACATACACCCAAGCAGCAGGAAGCTCAGCTCTTTCTCTGGATGCTCACTTTGTTTCCCTGGAGCATCAAAAACTATTGCACATCCTTTACTTCAGTAATTCTTTGTATAGGTTTTATTTTTGATATAGGATCTCACTGTGTAAAGCAAGCTGGCCTTGAACATACACTTATGTAGCTCAGGCTGGCCTCAGACTCACTGGGATCCTCCTGCTCCAGCTGCCTGAGTACTTAAATTACTGGCGTGTGCCACTACCCTTGCTGTGTAGGTTTTTAAAAAGACAATGATGTGCATCTATTTTAATCTAACAAAGTTGTTTACATTGTCTTAAGGAGTCTAGCAGTTCTTTAATGACCCAATGGAAACACCTTTACAGGCACTAGGTGGGATGTTCCCACGGTTGTTTTGTATTGCTTTTTTGTTTGTTTTTCTTTTTGTTGTTGTTGTTTTGTTTTGGTTTTTTTTTTTTTTTTTTTTTGGTGCTGAGAATTGAACTCAGAGCCTTTATCTTGCCAGGCAGGTACTGTGCTACTGAGCTGCAGCTCCAGCCCTAACATGTGCATTTTGAATCTTGCAAACTGCAGGAAATTTGAAGTTGACGTTCACACTTTGGGGGTACATAATGCTTACTGATTTTATTTTTTTATTTCTTTTTTAAACTGGGAATTGAACTTAGGCTCTCGTGCTTGCCAGGTAGGTGCCATGCTGCCAAGCTATATCCCCAACCCCTGATGTTTTGATTAGATGTACAAAGTTAATATAGAAATGAATAGCAGGCTGGGCATGGTGGCACATGCCTGCATACCAGTACCTGGGAAACTGAAGCAGGAGGATCTCTGCAAATTTGAGGCCAGCCTGGGCTACAAAATGGGTTCAAGGCCAGCCTGAACTGCACAGTGAAACCCTGTCCCAAAAAGACAAAAACAAACAAAAAGTGAATAGCAAAACCATTGGGCATAGTCACAGTTGCCTATAATCTCAGCTACGCAGGAGGCTAAGGCAGGAAGATCACAAGTTTAAGATCAGACTATGCAACTTGCAGGGAGGAGCAAAAGTCTGTATTTGTTAAAATGCATGTTTCCTTTGGACTCTAAACTCATGATTCCTCCATAAGTGTGTTTTGTTGCTTTTTGTGGTGCTTTTCATTTTTGTTTTATATGGTTCTGGGGATTGAACCTATGGTTCAGTTGAACATTCTAGGCAAATACTCTACCATGGAACTGTTGTAGCCCCAGCCCTTTTTATTTGTGATAGAGGATCTTGCTAAGTTGTCTAGGCTTTTCAAAAATTAACGTTAGATCCTCCTGCCTTAGCCTCTCAAGTAGTTTCATTAGTAGTTATTGATAGAATTAGTAGTTAAATGATAGAAATGCAAGTCTTAAAGATGTGCACTGGAAGCTTTACTAGTAACAGAACTGGGACTTCATCTTGGGTATTCCTTTTTGTCAGTGATGACTTATTAAACCATAAATCAGTATCCAAGCATCTGTATCCTGATCTCTGAATGGAAATCATGGACCAAAGAAATCCATGTAGTTGCATTATTTCTTGAAGATCCCAAAGTTCAGGCACTTGAAGAAAGTGAAGGAAAAGTATATTAGGAGAGAAACTCTTTATGTGAGGGTTCAGGCACTAAACAGGCAGCTAACAAGAGCACCTGCTCTCTGCCATAGCTGTGACCACTGAGAGTGTTGCTCCTGGCGGCTGATACCTCCCAAGACAGATTCACTTCCATTGCCCGGTGATGTGACCCCAGCCATGCACAGGAGCCGTGCATTGCGTGTTGGAAAAACCACCTGTTTCAGCAGTGGTTTTCATTCGACTTCATGGATTCATTCCAGTGTATTCTAATGGCTAGAGGTGTATGTTATGAAGCTACCTTGACCGGCGCAGCCCCCCAATGAGACAGGAGACGCTCTTGTGGGCGACAGTTAACTGTTGTTTTATTTACGCGGGCTCTGGTTTATATATTTGGCCATGACCAATCACAGGCTGTCACGAGGAAGCAGGGCGGGAATGGGACGCAGGCTCTGGCTCCTATATCCAGCTGTGGCCAATCAGGAGTTGCCACAGAGTACGGAGTGAGCACGAAGTGCGCACGGGTTGGCTAATTTAAAGAGGGACATAGCACATTGTGGAAGCTGGCGTGGTCCTTAGTCCCGGGTGGGGTATGGTATGTTGAGCGCCTGCGCCCAACATCTCCCCCTTTCTTTATAACTGACGCAGGGTCTCCAGAGGTCGGTGCCCCTCGTGAGGTGTCACGCTGCAGTCATGACAATGCCTCACTACTCGTTGGTGCTCTTTTGGAGGGGGCGGGAGTATTGTTTTATGAGCCCAACCCGCATGCTCACCGACATGGGGACTGGGGTGTCTCCTGGCCAAGGACGACACCCCCTGCGATGCTTTGCTCCACACCTGCTTCACAGCATGGCGAGCCATGCTGCCAGGCTTTGACCAGATTCCATGATCAGCAATGCTTGTTTGATACTTTGTCCCTATTCCTTTGTCTGCGAATCCGACAGAGCAGAAGTAGACTGCCGAATGCGGCAAATGTAGTCATGGTAGCCAGAGCCCCTATTTCTGCCCATTCCTTTATGAAAGCCAATTGGAGAGTTGGCCCGAGCTGGATCACAGGAAACTCGTCTGAGTCCGCCATAACTGGAACCGGTGTGAACTGGAGTACCTGCATAACGACAGCTGAAAGTGTACTGTTACCCCAACATTATAACATATAACAGGTTGCAGTAGAGCAATTTAGAAAAGTCATATTTGTGGTGTTTATGGTGGCCAGGGAGAATCCCCATAATATCTCCTGGGAGTATCTATCCAGGGGGTCACAAGCGGTAAACTGGATGACCCTTGCCCAGATAGGGGTGCAGAAAGATCCCCGGGGCCTCCGAGCTGGCGCGCCCTTAATCGCGGCGGGCTCGACTTGGGCCCCCTGCAAGATGCAGGTCGGGAGGTAGAGCCGTAGGTCTTATACGAGGCGGCCCTGGGATCCCGTACTCGCTTTCATTGACCCATTTACTCTGAGAAATCCTGCGTTGCAGCTCATTTATGGCCTCAGAGTAGGGCCCTCTCGACTGCGTGTGTGTGACTTCCCCTCTTTCGGTTATGTCTGCATCCGCCATTTTGTATACTTCTTCTTCCTCCCCCTCATTATCTGACGAGTCCTCTGTTTCTGGGTTGGGTGGGGTCGCCTCGCCTGCGGCACTAGACTCGTGAGATTGCTCGCGGGAGGATTCTGCCTGATGGTAATCAAGCGCCATGGCACCAGCCCTTATATGGTCACGACAAGAGGCGTCTGCGAGGCAGCTTCTCACTACTGCCCAAAGGGGTCTGACTCCTGGCTCCAGGAGGCCATTTTCTGCTGCAAAGTCAAGATCTCTCCCTAATTTATCCCAGCTGGGGATGGTAATGGACCCCGTGGGACCAAACCAAGGTGCTACCTTATCAACCTGATCGAGGAAGTTTTGAATTTGTTCTCATTTCATTTGTAATCCCTTTTCTCTCAGTAAGTTGCTTAAGGCGACTGACAGTGGCTGAGTAGCGGTGTTACCCATGTTAACCGGAATTTCAAGAGTTTCTTTTTATTTTTATTTATTTATTTATTTATTTTCCTTTTTCCTTTTTCCTTTTTTTTTTCTTTTTTTTTTTTTTGTAACAGGGACAGCTTAGTCCCCGTGCCCCTTTACGGCGCCCCCAAAACCTGCCTCTTTACGGCACCGGGAACTCTCTTTACGAGTTCCTCGACCCTTGCGACGCGTCCGCCCAAGGTTGCCCGATAGCCCCTGCCATCCGGCCCGGCAGCACTCACTGCCTGTTGCGTAGCACCCGCTACCAACGTTGAGCAGTTTAACCTGTCAGCCCCCGCCCGCCGAGTAGCCCCCGCTATCGGCGCTTGACGGTTTTACCTGTTGACGTCTCTGTTCCGTTGGATAGAGAGTCTCGTTCCCCGTACTGTCGGAGAGAGGGTCTCAGCGCTCCCCGTACGGGCCACCAGTTGACCGGCGCAGCCCCCCAATGAGACAGGAGACGCTCTTGTGGGCGACAGTTAACTGTTGTTTTATTTACGTGGGCTCTGGTTTATATATTTGGCCGTGACCAATCACAGGCTGTCACGAGGAAGCAGGGCGGGAATGGGACGCAGGCTCTGGCTACTATATCCAGTTGTGGCCAATCAGGAGTTGCCACAGAGTACGGAGTGAGCACGAAGTGCGCACAGGTTGGCTAATTTAAAGAGGGACATAGCACATTGCGGAAGCTGGCGTGGTCCTTAGTCCTGGGTGGGGTATGGTATGTTGAGCGCCTGCGCCCAACACTACCTTGTAGTGTTTCGGTGATAACAGTCCAGCTATCCTTCCTTACAGGGGCCAGACGCCTGCTGAATCAGATTTCCAGGTGCTGGAAATTGCCCGGAAGTTGGAAATGTACGGCATCAGGTTTCACACAGCCTCCGACAGAGAAGGGACCAAGATTAATCTTGCTGTTTCCCACATGGGTGTCCTTGTGTTCCAGGTAGGCAGGGAATAACAGGGTTATAGCAGGGTGATTAATACAGTGCAACTTGGTTAGGTTTCTGCTGTTTATTGGTAAATTTTTGTTCTAATGAATAAGATAGTATATTTAGAAGGTGAAATTTACATGTTCTCTAATGTAATCTCTTACCCAGTAAAGAAATTATTTTCTTGTTACTCTCGCTATCCAGGACCCCACGGACCCCCACTGCCCACTGATTTCCCCTGACCAGGGTGCCCATCTCTTCTCAGTGTTCATTCTGGTGTTGAGCCAAAGATCATTCCCACAGAATCTTAAATGGCAACTTTGGGCCTCTTCTCTTTTCTAGAGGACGAAACTCAGCTGGACTGTGAAAGCTTTGAGACAGGGACTCTAGGTACCTCTGGTGACTAGGATGCTGGAACTAGAAACCGAAAACTTGGTTTCATCTGTGTGAGAAGCTGTTGCAGCTCAGACAAGAGGTGGAGCAGCAGCTCCCTCTGGTGCAAGAGGCAAGGTTTCTTCTCTGGCATAAGTCCATGGTGGAGATGAGGCAGCTCCCTGAAAGTGCAGGCTCACGAAAGTCTGCAATCAGGGTTCCAGGCAAGCTCTCTATTTCTCAGCTGCTCTGCACAGTCTGCCAGCCAGAGGGGAACCTGCAGGTACCATCACCAGGCCCCTACCTTGGGAGTGCACTCCACAGACATACACATCATTGTTAAAGATCTCATTACAAATACTCCAAAACTTGCAGAAGTGCTGAGAGAATTCGGACAGCACAGACAGCCACAGACCTGTGGCTTGGCACAAACCTGTTTCTTATTAGCACTTAGTCCCTTTACTTTAGGACCTGTGCTTCCTCCTGCCTGAACACACACCCTACCCTCCTCATACATTGTGCTTTTTCAAGTGCTAGAAAATGAATGGTGTACGTCTTCACCCTAGTCCCTTCGCCTGTACTTCCAGGGAATAGGCCGTTCCCTTACACATCTATGATGTGATCCTCACTGAGACCACTGACATAGCTGTTTATCTACTGTTCCCAGGTTTGTTAACAGGCCCAGTAATGTCGTTTTACAGCTTTTGTTACCCAGGGCCAGCTCTAGTCTGGGGCTTTATGGGGGAATGTCTCTGGTGTCCTCAGTCCTGGAGCATTTCCGTGACCTTTCTCTTCAATGGCATTGACAGTATTGAAGAGCTGCCATTTGTTTATTTATGTATTTGTACTGGGAGTAAAACTCAGGATCTTGCACTTGCCAGGTAGATGCTGTGCTGCTGAGCTAAATCCCCAGCTGCCTTTTGAATTTTTAATTATGTATCTGTGGTGTGTTGGATGTTTCCCTGTGATTAGATTTGGCAGAATGGGCCAGCTGGACCCCCACAAAAAGCTGTGTCCTTCTGGCTGTCTCACCTGGAGGCACCAAAAGGCATATATCCCACTGGTGACATGGACCTTCACTCCTGAGTTTTCTGATACTTCTGCTATGCAGTTAGTTTGCCTCCTTGAACTGAAAAGCAGTCTAGGGAGAGACTCCTTCTGACCACAGACATCTGTCCGCCCTCTTCATGCTTCCTCCTGATTTCATGTCCACCAATGACTCTGGGTGAACTGTTCTTACCTGGGACCTCACTTTCTGCATGCAAAGATGACCAAGGAGTGGCCAGTGCCTGAGGAAAGTTTCTATTGTGAAAAACAAGTATCATATTTGTTCAGAAGAGACGGAACCATCCTAGGATGGAAGAGATGGAAAAACAGGATAACCTACCCTCTCCTCGTATCTTTACCTACTAGGTTGTGTCAAGACTGGAAATCTTCATTTTGTGTTATGCACATGAAAAAGAAGAATATTCCTTTATCAGAAGTATGAAAATTTTATTTTGTTCCAGCCTTGTTTGTAATAGTAAAGTATTAAGAACTAAACATTAAAAGCCCACTTAAGTAAGTGGCATATACCCATATAATGACATTTGGGCAGCTATACAAAAATGAGGAAGCTTTGTAGAGCCTGACACTTGAAACTTTCTTCCAGATACATCATTGTAGGCACTGAAGATCCCCAACTACCTGTTCTATTGGTTTTGAAGAAACCGCTTTACATACACTTTGTGTTCCCTATAGCATGAACTGGGGACATTAAAGGCCCTGGGAAAGGTTACTTCAGCTGGCAGCTTTGGGACAAGGAAGAGAGGAAAACGTCTCACTGCTTACACAGGTGTATTCCACTGCAGAAAACTCACAGAAATAAGACAAGACACTGATCTCTGAAATAAGAGCAGATTGCTGTGATAGGAGCACAAGAACAGAGAACTGCTTGCAGGATTGCAGACACAGCAGTGTTGGCACAAGAATGACTACAAGATAAAGTTGAGGAAATCACCACAAGGCAGGATAAAAGATGAAAGAAAGTAAAAAAAAAAAAATGAAAAGAGAACCCAAGAGGGCCAGCATCATTTGCTTCACTCTCCCAGCCTGCCCCCAACCACCACCGCCTTCCTACAGCCTTTCGCTTCAGGAGTGGACTTGCCCTTCAAGGGGGGAATGGTGGTTTTCTTGGTTTTGGTTTGGATCTTTGTTTTTTGTGGTCCTTGTGATTAAACTTGGGGCTTTTACACCGAGCTATAGCTCCAGTCCTTTTTAATTTTTATTTTAAGATAGACTCACTAAATTGTATAATCTCGGCTCAAATTTGGCTATCCAGCCTCCCAGAGTGGTAGGATTGCACATGTGTACTACCACACTCAGCTCAATATGTGTAATGTTAACATTGATTTTCAAATATGTGTAATAAATCCTGTTATGGTTGATACATTGTGTAAATGTGAGCAGTTTAGAAGTTTAATTGAGAGGCTAAGCAAGAAGCCAAGATCCTTACTTTATAAATATCCTCATCCTGTGGAAGAGGAGAGCACAGAGATTTTGTGAATGCTACACTCACCCGCAGGTGGGGTGTGCCTCTGTGCAGCATAAAGGCATGTTCTTCCAACCCTTTTGCTCTTGCTGCTGCCTTAAAGTGCAGCCCCAGTGCCATGCCGCTGATTATGGACTAAAACCTCCAAAAACTGTAAGCTGAATGAGTAAACCTTTCCTTCCTTAATTTTGGGTGTTGGGTATTTTGTCTCAGCAATGAGAGAAAAGTAAGACAAAGCCTTATTAAAGAAATTAAGTCATTTTCTAAAACAGATGAGTATGTTTGGTATTGTCTTTTGTTTGGTTTTTGTTTTTTTTTTCGGGGGAGGGGGGTGTTGATTTGGTTTCGGTTTTTTGTTGTTGTTGTTGTTTTTGTTTTTTGTACCGGAGATCAGACTCATGACGTTGCACTTGCCAGGCAAGTGCTTAAGCCACTGAGCTGAATTCCTGGGTTGACATTTTAATTGAGTCATTCTAAGTAAAATGTTAACATGTCAGGCAGGCTGCTGTGCCATTTGTCAAGGGTGTAGCTTGAGCTGTATCTAGTCCATGAGAAGAGAGTAAGCCTTCAGATTAGGAATGTGCCACCAATCTGTCTTTCATATTTCAGGGCACCACCAAAATCAACACCTTCAACTGGTCCAAAGTCCGTAAACTAAGCTTCAAGAGGAAAAGATTTCTTATCAAACTCCATCCCGAGGTCCATGTAAGTATCTAAACTGTAAGAGAATTCCTTTTGCCTAGAGTGTCGATGTTGAGAGGTTTTTGGTTTGGTTTGGTTTCGAGTTTTTTGTTGTGGTTTTGTTTTTTGAGAGGTTTTTAAATGCTACTTTGTAAATCATTTCAGCATCAGGCACACAAGAATTTGAGGACAAGATTTGGGCTTGGCATCTGGAAGGGCCAAAGGGTGATCTACCCAGCAGGTCTCCCCCTGACCCCCAGAGAAGTTTGTCATCCACACACCAAGCAGCTGCACCCCAGAGAAAGCAACAGACTCTCAGGGCCTCTGAGAACTGCTATTGTCATAACCACATTGCTCTCTGACAGACAACATTTAGAAGGACTGAGCCCTGTCTGGAGGACAGGGAGAATGTCCATCCAGCATTAAGGCTGCCCCAGTCTTAACATCCCCTTGGTTCAGAAATTGTCCTCAGGCTAGCTCTAACTGAAGCAGCCCTGATGATCAAGAAATAAATGCTCATGTTAGAGGTTGTCTGTCAGCAAAGTTATCATGTGTTAATTACTGAAATGATTAAAAGTGGGGGGAAAAAAAGAGGCAACCCGAGTCATTTGGGCCATGAGCCAGACCAGGTCCTGGGCTACAGGAGGCCGGGCCAGGCAGGAGGATTTGGTGGGCCATTAGAGAGCCACTGCAACTGGCTATTCCCTCCCTTGCCAGACTTGGTGGGCCCAGGAGCCTGAAGCATCTGGCGCTGTGCCCACCCTGTCCAGCTTGCATCTCCTGACTCCAGTTAGAGCAGCCCAATGGCTGAAGTGACAGTGGAATGCCTTCAGGAGTTCCCTGAACACCACAAAATGATCCTGGACCGATTGAGCAGCAAGAGCAGGACTGCTTTACTGGTATCACCCTGATTGTGGATGGGCACCATTTTAAGGCCCATAAGGCTGTTTTGGCTGCTTGTAGTAACTTCTTCTACAAATTCTTTCAAGAATTTACTCAGAAACCTTTGGTGGAAATAGAATGTGTTAGTAAAATGGCCTTACGTCATTTAATCGAGTTCACATATACAGCAAAATTAATGATACAAGGAGAGGAAGAAGCCAATGAAGTATGGAAAGCAGCAGAGTCTCTACAAATACTGGAAGCTATCAAAACCCTTGAAGTCAGAAACAAAACTCTGCTCCTTTACAGGAAAAAATGAGGCAAAAAAAGAGAAAGATTACAGAAACTTAAAATGTTATCACTGAATCATTGCCATCTGCAGCATCAGAACCTGTGGAAATTAAGGTGGAGATTGCTGAAGGTACAATTGAAGTGGAAGATGAAAAGCATTGAAATATTAGAGAAAGTGACATCTGCCATGCAGTCCATAAAGTACATTCAGAGCATAAGTTCCTCTGATGATTCTGCTCTGGCGCTGTTGGCAGATATTAACACCAAATATCGTCAAGGTTATAGAAAAGGGCTGATTAAAGATGAAGATGGCTGTGCATCTGACCCCATAAGCAAATAGTAACACATGAAATCACACTTCACTGAAGAGTTACAAATATGAGATGTGCCATAAAAGGTATCTTTGGGAGGGTGCATGGAAACAACACCTAAATTGTTACCATCTTGAAAGAGATGAGGTCAGTAAGAAGAAAAGAACTGGGGAAAAGATTCACATATGTCAGTATTGTGAGAAACAGTTTGATCACTTTGGACATTTTAAAGAGCATCTTTGAAAACATACAGGTGGACAACCTTTTGAATGTCCAAATTGTCATGAACAGTTTGCTAGAAATAATACTCTGAAATGTCACCTCATTGCATTCCAAACCAGAGTGGGAGCAAAAAAGGAAGAAAGAAGCTTTACAAATGTCAGGTCTGTAACAGTGTCTTCAGTAGTTGGGACCAATTCAGAGATCACTTGGTAATATACACTGGGAATAAACCCAACCATTGCACTCTGTGTGACTTGTGGTTTATGAAAGGAAATGAATTTAGGAAGCATCTAAATGAATCTCACAATATTTCAGAGCATCTGGTAACTAAAGAAGTCCTTTCAATAGGAACACAAGTGCAAACCGAACCCGTGACATCAGTGACTATTATAAAACAGGTTGGGAAAGTGCATATGTTACCACTGCTTCAGGTTCAAGTGGATTCAGCACAAATGACTATGGAACAAGTTCAATCAGATCTGCTCCAGGATGGCCAGGTACATGATTCACATATGAGTGAGCTTCCAGAGCAGGTCAAGTGAGCTATCTAGAAGTGAGCTGAATTCAGACTGAAGAAGGAACTGAAGTACATGATGAGTTGCATGTTGAATGGATAAATCAATGCCAGTGGAAGTACAAATTGAACTTTTGGGAGCAGACTTGGATCACGAGACCCCTGGAATCGTGAACCAAGAGGAGAGCGAGCCTAACCAAGCAGATGGTACTGAGCTTGCTGGGGAAGATCTCGGAGGTGCTAAGGATTTAAAGACCAAACCAACAGTGGATTCCCAAGCTGAAAAGACAGAGAATGAAGGCAGAATGAGGACAGAACAGCTGTGCCAGTTTTAGAATGAAATAAAAGATGAATATATTTTTAAATTTACATGTTGGGTTTTGAACTGAGTAGGGACAGTAGGTAACTATCCTTAAGCTAACAGACATGGACCAAAATCAAACTTACTTCCTGTTGAGCTGAACTATTTTCTGTGGAAACAAACTGATGACCCTCCCTCCAGGTAATACCACAGAGGAGGGATCTTCCTCATAAATGAAGTTTTGAGAAGTATATTTCTGGAAATTTAAATGGATTATGTACTTCTTACATTGTTGAACACAAATGTATCTATTTTCATTGTGGTTAGGATTCTCCCTTTTCTCTTCCCAGGTGATGTCCTTAAATTTTTTTCCATATTACAAAATCATTAGAATACAACCTTATGTATTCTAATGCATGAGAAAGTTGAAAATATGGAAAACACAGGCTGCATGAAGAAAAGTGCATTGTTACTTTGCAGTTAAATTTTGGCTCTGGCTTTCTTCAGCTTGAACAACATTCTTACTTACCCCAGCTAGCCACAGATGCCATCTCTACACAGAGATAGAGTGGTGGTGGCACAATGTCTAGAATGTTTTTGTAAAAATTCACACCCATGTGCCTTTTCAAAAGCAACTAAACTTAAAGCATCTCTGGTTCTTGCTAGGTTTGTGTTGGAAAGAACAATGTAAGGGATATTACAAGTACTTCATATTTTTGCTTATAATGATAACCGCCAGTTCTTTTCCATTTAAGTTAGGTTGAGAAATTTTATTTAACAGCAGCTGAAAGGCCATTTTCAATTGGGAAAAATTCATTTACATCTATGGTAAACTCTATTTTGAAAAAAGTTGCACTAATGTTTTACCACCAGATGAAAAAAAAGATGAATATCATTTAAAAATTAATGTATTTAAAATAAAGTACAGAAAAAGACATGTATATAATATATCAGGCTTGATTTTGAGTCTTTCCCTCGCCAACCAATAATGTAAAGGTCTTGTGCTATAACTTTTAAAGCTATACAAATAAAGAGTGCTAAACTGTGTATTTAAAAACAGAAGTGTGTAAATATTTTTGATCAGTATTACTTGGAAAATAAAACATAACCACATAAAACTTTTTAAAAAGTGGAAAAAAATAAATGTCTCCTAGTTGGGAAACTTCAATATTTAAAACTGTTTAAAGATATTCAGATTGTTTGCCCGGCATGGTGGCTCGCACCTGTAATCCCAGCACTCCGGAGGCTGAGGTGGGAGGATCGTTGCGACTTTGAGACCAGCCTGGGCTATACAGTGAGCTCAAGGCCAGCTTGAACTGCATAGCGAGACCCTGTCTCAAAATAAATAAATAAATAAATAAAAATAAAGATATTCAGATTGTTCCATTTCCTTTTATGCAAAGAAAAGTTAGGAAATAAAAAGGATTAGTTGAGCAGTGGTGGGACTAAAGCTTGAGGTGCTTGCCTGTAGTGGCTTAGATATATTCTGGGTCACAGATTCAGAGCTGATGGACCAATTAGAAGAAAGGCTCTCCTTAACCCCTGAGAGACCTAGCTAGTAGGGCGTTTGTCAGGTTCCAGCTCCATGTTGTTGTGTGTGGGTATGTGCGCTTTTGGTAGAGGCTCAGTGGGATGGCTTATTGTTTATTATTCAAGGAACTCATCTGTAGATGAAAGTGGGACTACCAAACACACATAAAAATGAAAATAGGGGGCTGAGGATTTAGCTCAGCGGCCTAAGCGCCTGCCTTGCAAGCGCATGGTCGTGAGTTCGATCACCGGTACTGTTTTTAAAAAAGGAAGAAAAGAAAAGGCTTTCCTGTGATTACAAAAGTATTTCTTGAAATTATTCTGAGAAAGAAGAAAATTACTACTCAGTTTACCAAAGCAACTGTCAGTGTATTAAAAGTTCAGGGCTATGTTTATATTTCCAGAGTTATACTTTACATCTCTTAAGTCCATAGATTTTTAAGACTAGAGAAGCCAAAGTATTACAGTCTTTATAGACAGTAATTTGGTAAAACATATCAGAAAAGTCAAAAATGTGCGTTGTCTTTGAGTTCAGAATTTCATTTCTAGGAATTTATCCTAAGGCAAGCAGAAGTCCCCAACCTTTTCGACCCCAGGGTCAAGGTTTCAGGGAAGACACTTTTCCTCTATGTTGTACACTTTATTCTTACTCTGTTGTAAAACATCATAAAATCATTACACAATTCACCATAGTGCAGAATCAGTGGGAATCCTGAGCTTGTTTCATCTGGGGGTGCCAGAGGACATCACCCAAAGTTTGTCCAGTCCACATGATCTCATTGCAGTTGCTGTCACTGCAGAAAGCCCTGATTCACAAAGATAGGGTGCTAGAAATAGGACCAGGTCTGTCAGTGCTTTATTTCACCTTGACTTTTAAATCCAGAATATGAGATTTGAAGTTATCTTGAACATACTTTTAAGTCTACTGTTATTTGTTGCTTAAGCTGTTGATTCTCTTCTGCCGCAAAGTAGATTCACCTAACTTATTTCCAGGTGGGTCACAAATACATTTCTTCCCAATTTGAGGGTCTTTTGTGATTGAGAAGTAATGCTTAAACTCTTGAAAGCTAGAACAAGCAGTTTGAAACATGTGAAAAATCCCCATGTTCACTTGTTAGCACCATAGTTCCAGTTTGGCTTTGAATACAGCCATTTTATCTGCCAACCTGAGCACAGTTGTTCTCCCCTGAGGTGACAGATTTAAGTTCATTGAGTAAGTTTTACCACACATTCTGTGTCACTTAAATGTACCATCAGTGGTGGCTGGTTTTTTTAAATGGCATCTCTGAAGCAGCTCTCAGAACTCAGAAACTCTGGTCAATGATCTACTTTGGAAAGTCACCTCACTTCACTATATAAGACAGGACATGTTGCTCTGCATCTATATCCTTACAGAGCTGCATGAACAGACATGAGTTTGTACTTTAATGTGATTGATAATTATTTTTTGTGGTTGATAATTTTAATAATATCCTGCAAAATGCTGTTAAGTCCAGGTGTCATATTTCAGCCAGCCAGCATTTCTCAATGGGTGACCCAGTAGTAGATTCACATTTAGAAATGACCAATTTGACTTGAGCAGTGAAACCAGAAAGTTATCCGGTCCTGGCAGCTATAACATGTGTGCATGTACTAACACAAAATGACCTGTTCAGTTTTCCTGATATGTAATTAGGGAAAAGACAAGTAGTTCTGCGACTGTGGTGTTGGTTGGCAAGAGGAATGTACATAGCATAACATGCATACCCTCCTGAAAGATATTTCACACAGAAACAACTGTTGTTACCTTATTGTCATCATCAGTAGATTGTCACTGGGATTGTGTGCCACAGTGATTCATTAATCCTGATCATTGTGCCTCAGTATTTCCTGCTACTTCATCAACTGTATTATGGTGCTAGCCAAAAGAGGAACACATGCCATCTTTTGAACTGCAGCCTCTCCTAAAAGCTCGTGACAGATGTCTCTAGCAGCAGGCAAGATCAACTCCTTAGAAATAGTAAAGGGCATTTGAACCACTAAGAATGATGCTCTCAGTGCAGATACATTTGACAAAGTGATGGCCTTCAATAACTATCTTCTCTTTGTGTTCATGGTTTTTGCTTTTGAAAAATTCTGAAGGTTTGGCTTTTAATGCATGGTCCTTGGATTTATGTGGTGAAGCAGTGTTGAAGGTTTTGTGACTTTGTTGGGTAGCTGTCACCACATAGTGTACAAAGTGGGCTTGAAGAACATGAATTACCCGTTGCAGTCCATTTAAGCAGGACTCAGTATTTTCTTTAAAAGCAGCTTTCTTCTGCTAGTATCTTAGAGTCTTCTGCTGTCTCCTCACTGGGTCTTTCCCGTTTCCCAAGAAGCTCTCCATTGAAGTGTGTTTTTGCTCACTTTGGCCAGGGTTAGTTGTGGGCTTGTGTAACCTATGACTGAGCTAAGTGCATGGTGAGAGAAGGAAGTGCAAGTGGAAGTGGTAAATGAAATAATGGACGAACCATCTGCAGACTAATATAAATGTGGCAGCCTCCACCAGATGCAGCTGTACAAGTAAATCACGGTGACTCACCACTACAAAGCCTATCACTCACTACAGGCAGCTCGCTTATCTTTTTCTACTCACTGATAGTTTTGATAGCATCTGTAAGCAGTGGATTCATTGTGGTCTTTGTGAAGGCAAACTCCTTTGCTCATATCAGTCTGTACTTAGAGCTGTGATGCCCCAGGGCATCACAGCTCCACCTCAGATCATTAAGCATGAGATTCTCATAAGGAGCATAGATTCCTCCCATGCACGGGTCCCAGTACGGTCCATGCTCCTGTGAGAGTTTGATGCCTACTGATCTGCAGGAGGCAGAGTTCAGGCTCCAAAGTGAGCCATAGGGAAAGCCAGAAATACAGAGGAAGCTACACTCACTCACCTCCTACAGTGTGCCTGTTCCTAACAGGGCTATGGACCAGGACTCTCACATGGCCAGGGGTTGGGGACTCCTGTCCTAAGGGATAACTATGAGAGAATTCAGTAGTTTCCTGATGGCTACATTTCTGAGCTGAAAAACTGCATCTCCTGGGTGTCGAAAACATTCTAGATTAAAAACTATGGTGCCGGGCTGGGGATTTAGCTCAGCGTCATAAGCGCCTGCCTTGCAAGTAGGCAGTCGTGAGCTTGATCCCTGGTACTGATAAAAACGAAAAAGACAAAAAAAAAAAAAAAAAAAAAAAAAAACTATGGTGTACCAGGTATGGTGGTACATGCCAGCAATCCCAGTTGGGGGACACCTTAGTAGGGGACAACTACCTTAAGAAGGATTGCTATGAGTTCGAGGCCAGCCTGGGCTACATAGTGAGTTAAAGATGAGCCTGAACTACGTAGCAAAGTCCTGTTTAAAAGAAAAAGAAAACCATGTTGCCAGGGATCTGAAAAAGTCCAGGGGAAGAGAGTGATGGCAAAGGCCACCTTGGGGAAAGGCTGGTTAGGTAAAGATGCTATTTCTACAACAAATCTGTATTATGTGCTCTTCTGCTTTACTCTAATAAGTAGAGCCGGCAGTCTTTTTATACAGTTTTTAGAAAGCGTCCTGATTGATTTTTAACTGTGGAACTACCTGTTGTATGATCTCCTAAATTTACTTGCTCTTGTTCAGTACTTTATTTATTGTGTGGGTTGCTACTTAAATCTTTGCATTTCATTCCTAGGGACCCTACCAGGACACACTAGAATTCTTGTTGGGTAGCAGAGATGAGTGTAAGAACTTCTGGAAGATTTGTGTGGAGTACCACACCTTTTTTAGGCTTCTTGACCAGCCTAAGCCAAAGGCAAAAGCCGTCTTCTTCAGCCGGGGCTCCTCCTTCAGATACAGGTAGGGCCTTGTGTCGCCTCCTTGGTCAAGAGAGGTGTATCCTAGGCTAGGCGAGAAGTACATTTGTGGGCGGTTCTTGTGAAGGACAATAGCTAGAGAAAGCACACCAAGTAAAATAGTAAAAAAATAGGCTTAACAGAAAGTTTGCCTAGAAAACTGTTTACACTTTAAAAACATTATAGAAAATAACTACGAAATCTGAGTGTGTGCATGAGAGAGGATGAGTTTTACTTTTCTTTTGTCCTTATGTCTGAAAACCTGCGGCTGTGAGTTACTGTTCTTTTTTAATCCTAAAAAGAACTAAATCTTTATTCACAGTGGAAGAACACAGAAGCAACTAGTAGATTACATCAGAGATGGTGGGATGAAAAGAATTCCATATGAAAGGTAAGTTCTGTGGTCTTAATGATATAAAGCATATGCTTTTAAGATTAATAATTTAATATCTTTAATCTTAAAACTCATTTCAAATAAGCATGTTTCTCAATGCTCAAATTGTTAGTTTTTTAAAAGATAGATTTTTTAAATATCTAAATAGATGTTCTATACATACATAGATGTTACTCCTTAGCTTCTAGTCAATATAACTTACCATATATAATAGTTTTACATTGTATGGTAACATTTCAGTGTGAAAATTCATGTAGAATTTTCAATTGTGTGGGTATATAATTTTGTCTCTTTTTGGACCCTTTCTTTATTTGGATTCTTATTTTCTGTTATATTCCCAATTTATAATTAGATGCCCCTATCTTTTTTTTTTTTTTTTTTTTTTTGAGACAGAGACTATGCAGTTCAGGCTGGTCTTGAACTCACTATGTAGTGTAGGCTGGCCTCAAATTTACAGTGGTCCCTCATGGTCCTTCCTGCCTCAGCTTCCTGAGTGCTGGGATTATAGGCGTGCACCACCATGCCCAGTTTAGTTGCCTCTGTCATTCCTCTGTGAGTTTTTCTTCATGGATATATCACATACTTGCTGTGCTAGAAACAGGCACAGAGTAAGGAAGGTTTGGCCACTCGTGGTTTGTTCTCCATTTTGCAGGTGTCACAACAGGATCCGGACATCAATACGTGCTCCAACTGCAGACCTGCCAAAGCAGGTCAGTCTCTTCTGGTGAAGCCGAATCACTGTTAATTATGTGTACTCCCCTGGAAAATCATCTGGCAGTGCAGTAACAGCATCAAAATCGGTCCTGCAGCAGCTCCTGCTCCAGGACTCATTTCTAGAAAGGGGCTCTAACTGAACCAATGGTACATCCATGGTATTACTTAGGACCCTCTCGGTCCTGAACAACCATCACCATGCCAGAGTGACTTCCTAGCTGCATGGCCCCTGTATCCATGTGGGGGTTCTTGTATCACTGTGGAGGCTGCTTAAAGCTCTTATTCAGTATAGTTCTTAAAAGTTTAGGTAGAATAGTTAGCCAAGATAAAAACTGAAAGGAATACAAATAGTAAAGGAAGAATTCAAATCTTTCTTGCTTGCAGATAATATAAGGCTATCATGGAAGATTCCAAAGCCTAACAAAAGGTTTTTAGAACTGATGCGTGAATTTAGCAAAGTAGTGGAATATAAAACAATATTAAGTCAGGCATGGTGGCACACACCTGTAATCCCAGGACTCAGGAGTTAGAGGCCAGCCTGGGCTACACAGTGAATTCAAGACGAACTGAACTACATAGCAAAACCCTGTCTCAAAATCAACATTAAAATTTAATAACTTTACTACTGCTGCAATAGTAGACCAAGAGGGCTGGGAATTTAGCTCAGTGGCATAAGCGCCTGCCTGGCAAGCTCAAGGTCATGAGTTTGATCCCCGGTACCAAAAACAAAAAAATTTAAATAGTGGACCAAGAAAGAAATCAGGAAACTAGTTTCATGCTGTAAGGGAATTCTAAAGAATTAGAAACACATGGTCTGAGTTGGCTTGCAGTACTGTCCACCTTTATAAATGTGTTCCGAAGGGGACAATCTGATTGGTTGTTCTTCCTAACAACGAAACAAACAATCACTGGCTCTGCAGTTTTTATTTTCTGTTGGTTGGTTGCAGTACTGGGGATTAAATCCAAGGCCTTGTACATGCAAAGAAAGTACTCTACTGCTGAAGTACTTTGCATACCTACTTGTAAATTTTATTTTGAAGCAGGCTGGCCTGAAAACTTGTAATTCTTGTGCCTCAGCCTTCTGAGTAGCTGGGATTACAGGCATGCAGCACTGCTATAAGCTCACTTTGCAACCTCTAATGTAATTTCTTACGTTTCTTTTTTTATTTTTAATCCTCAGAGCATCTCATTCACCGAGGGCTTGAGACCTTCTGCCTCTGTGTCTTCAGCAAATGCTTCCTTTTATCCCTCTCCTACATCCCCGCCCAGCCGGGCTGATTTCAAGGACAGCAGTGGTTCCCTGGCAGATCCCCAGGCTCCCTGCATCTCCAGTGCAGCTGTCAAGAATGAGGCCACAAGGAAGAGCAGTGGAGCAACCGAAGGCTCCAGCGCCCCGTCGGCCCAGCCACCCGGGTCCCCTGCAGTCCCATCTGGTCCAGGTGTCGGGTTTTGTCCTGTTGTAAGCAGCTGTGGTTCTGTCTGTCCCGTGGGATCGAGTCTTAGTGCCTTAGACCTAGATGTGGGGAGGGCAGGTGGGGTGCTCACAACTGCTGGTAGAAATGAAACTGGCGAGGACGACATCCCTCCAGGCTCATTCTTGTCCAGTGGGGAGTATCGCTGTGGCTGGCAGTGCCGTGGCGGCGGCCCTATTTTCACATTGACAAATGTACAACTGCAGGTGTCTGAAGAGTTCATAGATGATGACCCAGCAGACATCTCTTTCTTTGCTGGAGGCTCAGAAGCATTTTCCTTTCCATATAACCCTTCAGTCCCTCCAGAGCCCCAGACACTGACCCAGCCCACTGCATCCTCTCCCTTGCATGGCCCAGATGCTTTCAGGCACCCAGAGTCTGTCCAGTCCAGCCCAGACAGGTACTCCACAGAGGCAGTAGACATGAATGTAGAAGATGAGTTTGAATTTGGGGAAGGAAGTGACTTCAATGGCAATGCACACCCCTCTGACACCTCGGAGCTCTTTGAAGTAAAAGCTCAAGCTAGCCTGATGCAGAGCCTCTTGAGTCCTTCTGACACTAGTTCGCTCAGAAACAACCAGTCTGAGAACAGCTCCCTGCATAACATGCCTCTGCACAGCGGGCTGTCTCTGCACACTTCCAGCTCAGCCAATCAGTCTGAGGCCAGTTCCATGGTCAACTTCCCTGCCTACTCGGTCCGCTCCGAGTCCAGCTCCGCCTTCCAGTTCTCTGACATCATCGACCAGCTAGAGCAGCTCAGCTACCCACCCACCACAGCCGAAGACTCCAGCAGCACAGACTCGAGCTCCTGGGGCTCTGAGACTGAGGCCCCCCTGGACATGAGCCTTTTCTTCAGCAACCCTTTCACACAGTCAGGTGGGGAGAGAGTTCCTTTTGATTTTCAGAACAATTTAAAGAACTTGACTCCAGGAAATCAGAAAGGGAAGAATTCATCTTGACTACTCCAGACTGTTATAGACTTCCCTAATCTGTGTAGTAGAGTGAGAATCATTTGCTTTAGTGTAGAAAGTGATTTAGTTTATGCCAGAGAATCAGATTTTTTCCTAATTCCCATTTATTACAGTTTTTTGAATGTCAGTGAATTGTTTTACTTGCAGTGGGTTAAAAGCTGTGCATCCAATTTAAAATAGATAAGCATTTCCAGCTAGTCCTGGAAATTAATGAATAAGTCTATGTGGCTTTGGTTTTTTGGTACATATTTGATTCAAGTAAAAACTGGTGCTGTACGTTTTGAGTATTACACAGCTCTTGTTAAGGTTTGTTTTGTGGTGGTGGTGCTGGGGTTTGGACCCAAGGATTCATACATGCCAGGCACATGCTCTACCACTGAGCTATGTGCACACCCGGTTGTCATGTTCATCTAATAGACTCTCTGTTATGCTTGTTGATGCTGTTTTTGAGGTAAACCAAGGTGTCAATTAGGACAGAGGTTTTCTTTGATTTGTCTCACAAATGTACTGCACAAAATCTGTGTTGAATGCCTCTGTAGAATCCTAACCACAGAAAAGCAGGTAGACCCACAGTCTTCTGTGTGCCAAGGATGTTCTTTGGACTATCCCAGTGCCAAAGGCCTCCTCGTTTCTGACTTGAGACCCAGAGACAGTGCTGTGTTTGGATGGATGGCTTGTAATGGCATTGGTTTTAAAATGCACTAAGTAAATGTGTTTTCTTTGCTCATCTTCATTGAGAGTGTGCTAGATGATATGATTGCAGTATGCAAGCTGACAGGGCGATTTGTTGGTTAAAAATGATGAAAACACAAGGAATGTCCCAGAGTGTGTAATGGCTTGGACTCACTCTTTCTCTAAACATGGTGATTCCCTTACATCAAGTGCCTTGCAATACATGCCCCTAAGCATCTTCACTGTGTCATCCTTCCATCCTAAGGCAGTGGGAGGAGCCAGGGAGCAGTGTGCTGTGGTTGTCCTGCTGGGTACTGTGTGGAGGGCTTCCTGGCTTACATCACTGAAATTGGCTGATGCTTATGACACAGGCTGCAGGCACTGTCATTGAACATCAGGAGAAACCACTGCCATGTGACCCAGTGCCACACAGACTCCAGAATGAAGTTAGCCCTTGTCAGATGCTGTTGAATTTGTTCCAAGTCCACTTGATGGTGGTTGTCCTTTCTGATCTTATCTAGTAGTGTAATACCGTATTTTAAGTTTTATTTTCTTCCCAGAATGTCCTGCAGAAGTTAAACATTCATTTCCATTCATGTGTGAGACCTTTGCTCTTTGGATGAATAGATTTGCCATACATGCTGAGTCCTCCTGCTTGGAGTCTCTTGGAGCTCGGGCTGTCTACACATGTTGGTGTTTCTTTGCTCATTAATATTGGTTGTATACGAGGAAGGGGTTTGTGGCTAACTGTATTGTGCAGTATTCCATTTTTGTGGCCTCATTCAATGTAAACCACAGTCTCACCATTTTACCAGTCTATTTGGCCAGCGAGTACAATGTGTTCATTGTTCTTTCTATGCCCTCATTACTCAGACTACTCTTCTCAGTAGTGTAGAAGCAGGATGCAGCCTCCCCTGCTGACTAATTGCTGCTATGAACACTTGTGACCTGGATAGAAGGTCATGAGCTTGCGGTGGTTGGAAACACTGCTGAGAACAGGACTATGCAGTACAGCTTCTTTTCTTACAGTGTGTCATTCCAAAAATAAACATTGGATTTGTGTTAGGGAGAAGGATTAATGTTACATTGAAATGTGTTTCCTCAATCTTAGCATATGGTGACTGATGGCTGCCCTTACCTTTGTTAGTTGTTATCTAACAAATGTCCCCTTTGCTGCTGTGAAGTGACAAAAGTTGTCTTTTTTCCATGAAGGGAGCTCACTGTGCAGTCTGGGCAGCACCACTCTGCTGCCAGGCTGGAGTGCCTGCCCTGCTGAAGCCAGTGCTGGGGGAGGTATGGGGCCACCCCCACCAGATCTCATCAAGCCCTTTCTTGGAGAGTCAGAATAAATTCTGCCCCCACCATTGTTTTCTGGGCCTCCTATGAAATGGATATGTTGTTTTTGTTTTCTGGTAATAGAATCTCACTTTCTAGATATGATTGTTTCATGGTTAGTTCTGAAGTTTTCAAAATATACAAAGAAGGAAAGTGTAACAAGCCCCTGCCACCCCAGTTTAGCATTACTGATACTCAGCCACTCTAGCTCCAGCTCTTTCTCCCTCCAGAGTTTCATAAAGGGAATATTTTAAAGAAAATGATTAACTTTCCTCAGAATTCCTGCATAGATCTCTCAGACAGAAGGACACGCACTTTCTTCCGTAACCCTACGTGTACAGTATTTATACAGAACTAATAGTTCTTTGATTTACAATGCAGGTTAACATTTGAATGTTCACATAACTCTTTGACACTCTTTACTGCACCTCACTGTTAGGTTTTATTTACAAGAGTGAGCCCTACCCCCCCCCCCGCCCTTTCAGCCAGCCCTGCTGGGACCTAGACCTGGTGCAGCAGCCAACCAGGACAGAGCCCACCTGTCACTCATGATCATGGCGACTGGGTCATTGCTGGGATAGCAGTCCCTGACTCACCAGTTTGCACAGCCCTGTGTGACCATGGCTCCTTTTCCAGAGACAAAGTACATCCCAGGTACTTTGGACATCTCTGGTAGAAGAGTGACATGTAAGATCATGTTGAACTTTCTAGCACAATTTAGAGAAATTGGGACCAGCTTTACTTTCACAGTATCTTCACACTGTGTCACAGATTTTCCTTTATAGTGAAAAAATCAATTTGAAAAGTAGCCTTCTGAATTCCTGCTTATGAATGTGACAGTAGCCAGTCCCACATCCAGGTGGATCACAGTGCCCATTGCAAGGGAGTTGAGAAACAGGAAAGCAAGAATGCAGCATAGGCGTTGGAGCAAAAACTAGACCTGGATACAGCTCACATCCTCCTGCCATGGCGCTTGAGCCCTGCACTGTTTGTTCCTTCTGGATGAAAGACTGTGTGTAGTGCTTGAATTGCTGGGCATATAGTTTGGCCTGAAAGCAGCATGGGGCCCTCCCTATGTGTGCATGCCTGTGCTGGGCAGTGGCTTCAGCTTGGGAGCAGAGGCCAGTGCATCCTGACGCTGGACAGATGCTGGGGTGGAAGGAAGAGCACAGCCTGGAGCAGGGTCCTGCGCATATAGTTGAAAGTGTCCATGGTGTGGACTGTCCTTGCTCGGTTTACCAGCTTCAAAGTGGGACTGTGCTGAGGCCCAGGGACAAGGCATCTGGTAGGGATGTCATGGTCATAGCGTGTCTGTGCAGAGGTGACAGAGAACAGCAGCCAGTGTGTATATGCAAATGGAGACAAGACCCTGTAGCTCTTCCCATAGTGTAGGGCTATCAACAGGTAATGGCTGCTGTACACTGTATGTCCACCACTAACAACATTCTCTGCCTACAGTGGAATATTTATTAGTTATCAAGTGTATTTTTATATTTACATTTCCAAAATCCAAGTATTTTATATAAACAAGTATATGCACATTTTAACAGCAATGTAGTTACATGTTAATAAGACTGAAGTGCACCAGGAGATGGAATGGTGTGTACCATGTAGTGCTTAAATCACTAAATATTGATATGTGCCTTTCTTATGTTACACCAGAGTTGTTTACATGGCATCACAATATGATTCCCTGCTCCAATTAACAGCTGTGGTTTAACAAGTGCCGATGGCCAAGGGATGGGTGATAGCACACCAAAAAGTTTAATGTGAAAATCTGTTAAGCCTATTGGCAAAGCCATTCCTGTAATTGTCATTCTGCCAGTGATGGTCGGGTTCTTTTTAATTGCCTTGATGTATAGGTGTCCATGAGCACACAGTGACCTGCAGCACAGTGTCCTCAGCTGTTACATGTCTATGTACCATTGATGCTCACCCAGGGTATGTCTTCAAGGTACGCGCGACACCAAAGGAAACCTGTCCCTAGAACAGCTGTTTCATAGATGAAAATACCATGTCCTCTTGGGGACCTGGGTTGAAGTGCTGGCATTTGTTCTCAAGTCCATGGGGTCACCTCTGTGTGGTCTCACTTTGGCACTTGTCTCAGGCTGCCTGTATAGAAGACGCCGTCACGGCAGGTGGGTGGGCTGGCACTGTTAGCCGCCCCTGCACCAGGCCCTTTCTTTTGCATGAAAGCACTTGCATTCCCTAAGAAATGAAAGGAGCTGGAATTTCCTTATGCATTTGAACTTCGCTCTTTAAAGAGATCTCTGTTGTCTGGTTTATGGTACTTAAAAATTCGTTTTCTATTGAATTGCCATTTATAAATTTGCAGATGTGTACTAATTGAGAATTTTTTGTTTATTCAATAAAATAAGGAAATATTTACTATGAATTTTAAAATGGGCTTTTTAGCTTTTTTTCCCTTCTACTTAGGGTTTTTTTTTTTTTTTTAATGCGAGTCAGAGATGCTTTCATGTATTAAAGGAACCCTTGCAGCAGCTATGAATGGTCGCCACCATCTCACAGGCCTCTGCTTCACTGTGCTGGCTTCTGAATGCCAGACAGGTGCCCTGAGCTCAGGCACACTGCTCTTCCTCTGACCCAGCTCGGCAGCACTTTCTGCTCCAGCCTGTGGCAGAGAGTGCATAGGAAACCAAGTCTGTGCCTGGATGCAGGCCTCAGGGTAGCTCCTGCGGCAGTGGTGCATCTTCCCAGAGGCACTTCGTTTCCTTCTCTTAATGCCAGAGACAGTGTTGCCATCAGCCTGTGGTCACTGCTGCTGTCAGCCAGAACCACTCTGTGATGTCACAGGTGACAGGAACGGAGGCCTGCCCCAGGTTCAGAGTATGCTTCCGCTCCAGACCTGAACACCAATTTGGCCAGCACACGTTTTCTGTTGCCTCCGTGGAGCTGTCCACGCTTCCTGTCCCCACTCATACTTTGGGATGTGTGGGACTCTGTCCTCATTACCTGGGCGGCAGCAGTGAGGCTTTACCTTACTCTGTGTTATGCTTGGGGCACACAGCCATAGCTTCTTGTGGCAGACATCTCTAGGAAGGGGATTTGAGAGATCTGTAATCCAGCAGGCAGAGTGGCTTGTGAGCCACACGACCCTTCCTGTGAGCCCAGCCTCTGCTCTGTGGTACTTATTAAAGAATTCCCATTGGAACAAACTCAAGCACCTTCCAGAGCCCACAGGTGAACAGTTGCTTTCCATGAGGGAGGAGATGCGTCTCAGGAGCTTGGGTCCTGTCCTGTGGACCCACTTTTGCTGATACCTGTACTGCCCAGTGCCAGCTGTCAACTCCCTGGAGACACAGTAGAGAATGAAGTTAGTGATTCCCAGGAAGGCATCTCTGTGCTAATCTCAATTCAAGAAATTGCTCATAAGGCTTTTAGAATTAGCTCTGTAAATTGATGTAAATGGTAAAAACTATGAGGCCTGGGAGGTTTCCCAAGTACATCAATACTAGGTCCTCCCTAATAAACCCTGCAAAGTCTTAGTTTTCTAGAATCATCTGGAGCTGCAACCCCAAGTTTTAGTCCAAAAAATACATCTTTTGGAGTTGATTGGTTGTTTTTTGTGGTATTGGGAGTTGAACCAGGGTCTTGTGCATACTGGGCAGGTGCTCTTCCACTGAACCACAGCCCAGGCCCCAGGGATCCATTTTATTAGAACAAAAATGTCAACACGCTGAGCTTCCCCTAAGTACAGAAGGAGACCACATGCCTGCAGGTGGTAAGTCTGGACAAGGAAGGGACTCAAGGCAGTGCTCTGCCATGGGTTAGTATGCCTATTTTTCTTTTCTTTTTTACTTAAATGGTACAAATCAAAAGAACTTAAGGCATGCTCTGATACAGCCTTTGGTAAAAGGTAGCCTCAACACATATACACTGATTGGTGACCAGGACAGCACTTCTGGGCCCAAAGCTTAGCTTTCCCCATCACTGTCTCCTAGCACGTGCTTCTCAGAAACATATTGCCAATGTGGATTTGGGGCTCCCAGCTTGCTCAGGTTGGTCACCTGGCCGCCAATTCTGTGAGATGTTTTACCCTCTCGTGCAGGTAATGAGTCTCCATGATGCCATGCAAGTGGGATTGTCTTTGTTGGTCACCAGTCTATGCAGTTTCACTGTCCACGGTAACATATTCCATTGGCCACCAGCCTGCCCTTTGGCCACAACAGCTGGTTTCCAACATCCTGAAGGAAAATTTGGCCACTGTGCTGATCCTGCAGCTCCTTCAACTCCCAGTATGTTCCCTCTCATGAGATTGTTGGAGGGTGTATTTGGTGACATTCTGCAAAGCCACATCATTGTGACAAAGGGGTGAGACATGGCTAGATAGTCAAAAGTATGTGGAATTCCAGGTGAAGGCTACAGTCAACAGCGGCTGTGGCATCCTAGAGGGAGTTCTGGTGCTCCACGAAGTCATCTGGCCCGTTCTCTAAGGAGGCCTTGAGCAGCCCAAGACACCGGGAGGGGGCAGCGAAGGGCTGCTGGCGCTGAGCATCAGCCGAGGTGGAGGTCAAGCACCAGGCCCTTCCGGGCACTGTGGAAGCAGGAAGCAGAAAGCAACCACAAATGACTCTCAGCAAAGAATGTCTGTTTTTATTAATAAGGAAAAAGTCTTGTTTATTCAATACAAAACGAAAGGGAAAAATACCTACTGAGGGCTCTGTGCATGTGGGCTGAGCTCTGGACTACACAACAGCTGCACAAGCTCTGCTGAGCGACACTGGGCTTGGCCAGCTCAGAAGTTTGTGTGACCCCTGTCTGCCTGCGCCTACCCCTAGGAGGAGCCACCACTACCAGTCCTCACTGTAGGTAGGGGTGACACGGTGACTTGTAAGGAAGTGAAAACTGCACAAAAACCAAGCAAGGGGTGACTGACATTCAGACTCCTCAGGAGCCAATGTTCTACTTCCCACTTGATTTTTTATCCAGACCACATGTAAAGGTCACCCGTGACATCCCAGTCCAGTTGTGAAGCCGGAAATAATCTTTTGTTAACTCATGGGTCCACACTTACCTCAATCTTTTGTGCAGTTCCACTGTGCTGTTTTTTTCTGGGATGAGTGATCCATTATTTGATCCAAAGTTTGTGCTCCTTCTACTTCCTGTTCTCAAATTAACTCTCAACTTTACCTTTAATTTTGCCTGACAGGAGCTAATTCTTCATCCATTGTTAGGCTGGTATTTATATTTCGTTATAGTGTTTTAAAGAAGAAAATACAAAGTTATGAAAGGAAAGTGTTTGCCTTTACCTCTGCATGTGATAGGCCTGCATCTTTCACCACTATTTAAATGAATAAAGCAGTGTCTTAACAGCAGTGAAGGTAAAGCCGGGCATGGTAGCCCACGCCTGTAATCCCAGCACTCAAGAGGCTGAGGCAGGAAGATCACTGAGAGCTCAAGGCAGCCAGGGTTACATAGTGAGTTCAGGGCCAGCCTGAACTACACAGCAAGACCCTGTCTCAGAGAAAAAAAAAAGCACTTAAGTATAACTGCAGTTTCAGTGACATTTCAAGTTACCAAATAAACAATGAGAAAATTTTAGAAATAAAGAATTCCACAAAGAAAATTGCCTTCCAGAGATGATCATTGTTGACAATTTGAAATAAGAGTTTTAAATGTTAGTTATCCCCCAAGAACAACCGAACTTTGTATGTTACAGCCTCAAGATCAGCTCAGATGTTGTCCCCAAGTGTAGCCTGTGCAGTGAAGCCCCTCCATGCCCACCCACTGGACAGTTTGAGTCCCACCTCCAGCAGGATCAGCTCAACAAATTATAACTGCTCTTCATGCCTCTCAATTCCAAATATTTTAATTTTAGAAATTGAAGAATCCCTCACCTCGTGCTATGGCACACAGCTGTAATCCCAGCCACCCTGGAGGCTGAGGTATGCTGATCACCATCAAAATCAGCATTGATGTGCTTGCTTTGGCAGCACATGTACTAAAATTGGAGTGATACAGAGAAGATTGGCATGGTCCCTGTGCAAGGATGACACACAAGTTTGTGAATTGTTCCACATTTAAAAGAAAAGAATCAGCACAGGCAACTTAAAGAGATCCTGTCTCAAAGACAAAGGGGGGGTGGGCTGGAGAAAGAACTCAGTGATTCAGCACCTACCTGGCATGCACAAGGCCCGAATTCAGTACCCACAGCCTGTAAAAAAAAATTACATGTGTGTGTGAGAGAGAGAGTCATTCTTGATACTGTAGTGGATAGTCGAGCATTGTTTGTGTTTGTAGGTGTATCCTTAAAGAGGACATCTAAAAGAATTTTGTAATAGGGACTTCTGTAACTCAGAACAGAACCTCCTTGTGGCTGCTGGTACCATGGATGTAAGGGTTATTTTTACAAATTGTTAAGATTATCTCTTTACCATATTAGTTAAGGGTAAATATACTCTGTGGCTCCTTTTAACATTTAAACAAATTTAGAACAGCTCCCTCTTAGCCACACATTTGAATATCCATTATCAAAGAAAAGGATTCTCTGTAAGGGCAATGCTGAGCCAAATGCCTTTATCACAGGCCAGCATGCCGGCACATAGCTGTAATCCAGCACTCAGGAAGCTGAGACAGGAGGATCACCACAAGTTTGAGGCCAGCTGAGGCTACATAGTTCAAGATTACACTGAACTACATAGACCCTATCAAAAAAAATGCCCTTTGTATTATCACAGGGCCCAAAATGGCAGAGTCTGAATCACACTATGTTACCTGTCATCACTTCTGGAGAGCACCCTGCTAATCATGGTGCTTGTTTTCTTGCTGTGCCTTCAGTGGCTTCATCTGAAAGTGCTCCAGAGATAAGGTCACTGGAGCCAGAAGGTGCACAACACAGCCCCAGGTCTGGGGAAAGCACTTGTTCACTGCCCCTTGCTTGACAGACTATGTCAACACAGATTTCTGTTTTGTCATTCCCAGCTTCTCCCCGCAAATTGATTTTCTCATACAGGGTCTGTGTAACTTGAAGTAGTATGGTTTATAAGGTTTGCCGTAACTAACAGGTTTCATGGTACTTAAGATACAGTCACAGAATTTTGTATTGACAATTGTCGGCAAAATAGAAACTATTTACAATAGTAATACCAAACAGTGAGTTTTAACCTCCATCGAATCCAAAGTAGTTTATTCCAAATGAGCAGTCTGTTCCAAAGGGGGTCTCCTCTTTTGATCTGTTCTAGTAAAGGGCTGTTTGTTGAGAGAAGCAGCTCTGCTTTGATGACCCTGTTGGGCACATCAGCCACGGCCTGCTTGCTAACACCAGCAAAGTCCTGGAAGCATTGCCCTACCAGTTCTTCACATGTCACCTGCTGCTCTCTTAACTTGTCCAATCTGGTAGCAGTGTGTGTCCACCAGCCTGCCAGAGATGCATATCTTCAGGTGAGGCGCTGCATGGCACCCAGGAGACACCAGCCTAAAGTGGCAGTCTTTGGTTTTCATAAAGTTCAAAACATATTGCTGCTACATGCTGAGTGATATCATTAGGAGAACAGAGATTTTGGTAGCTATAAGACTCTTCTCCAAATTTTAATTGCATAAATGGGCCTCAGTGGGGCTGGGGATATAAGTCAGTGGCACAGCGCCTGCCTGGCAATCATGAGGTCCCTATTCAGTTCCTATTCAGTTCCTGATACACCAAAAAAGGGGGGGACTTATCAATCAATTCTGGCTTATTAAGGCCAAAGAGGATTTGGGAGCACAAATACTAAGCAGTGCATCTTTGGAAGCAACTCTTCTCAACACGGGAAGACCTTTACAGTGCAGGGACTAACACCAAGCAGTCAGAACTTTATGTCATATGAAGGTTATTTTGCATATGCTAACTAAATGTGTAATAAAGGCAAGTTCTGATCAGCTGGTTGCTAATAATTTCATATTGTAACATTGTCTAGGTTTTTTTTAATGTGAATGGATGTTTTCTCTTGTTTTACATGAACCTTATAGAAAATTCTAGAGGAGGGGCTGGGGATTTAGCTCAGCGGCATAAGCACCTGCCTTGCAAGCAGGTGGTCATGAGTTCGATCCCCAGTACCGGTAAAAAGAAAAAAGAAAAAAAAAGTGTTAAAAAAAAAAAGAAAATTCTAGAAGAAAGTTCTGCTCTTATAAATGTTGTCCATTCCTCTAAACATCCCAGATAAGTAGAATCCTAACAGCAGGCAAGGTCGTTGCCAATCTTTGAATTTGTCAGTGTGAAAACAAGAACTTCCTCCCTCTGCTCTGTTGCTTGGGAGGCTCACAAGGTCCGAGGCCACACCCCTCCAGGGACTGCATGGTACTGCCTCTTTCCCAAGAAGCTGCCGTGCACTAATCTGCCTGTACATTCTGGTGTTTTAGGGCAAACAAACCAAGTTTTGGCTCTATACACTTACCTCACTTAAGTGCCACAGTTCTTATCTGAGAGCCTTGCTCCTAAGCCCGCCATGGGTGGAGGAAGGGGACTCCGTGGTGTGTGTGCTTACAGCCAAACTCGGATCTGGTCACCTCTGTTCATCATTTTGTAAGCCAATTTAATAATCATGGTTAGAAACAACGGTTTTATTGGAAACATAAGGTACATTTCTGTCTTCAGCAGTTTTTAAATAGTATTTAAATTTTTTCTATAAAACCATCCTTTAAAGATATCATTAAAATTTAGACTTTAGTAATTACTAGTTTACCAAAGGAAAAAATCAGAAATAAACCTCTGAGAATTTTTTTTAAAAGGAAATTTCTTTATTATAAAAGGTTTGATTGGGCTGGGGATTTAGCTCAGCAGCATAAGCATCTGCTTGCCAAGCATGAGGTCATGAGTTTGATCCCTGTACCAAAAATTAAAAAAAAAAAATTAATTTTTAAAGGTGTGATAAAATAGGCTACATCTTTAGCCTTCTTAAAATTAGGCTGAAAATTAGACTTCTGTATTCAAAGCTAACCATTGTTTTAAGGAAAGAGGAAAAAAAGTAATACTGTGACATAATTCTAGAAACAAAAAAATTCATTGCTGAAAAACCCAAGAAAAAAAGGATTACGCAACAGTTCTACATGATGATTTTTCACCAAGTGCAGCAGTGTTAAAACAGCCGTGCCACCCAGGTCCGCAGGTGCCATGGTGGCAGCCAGGGTACAGGTCTTAGGCAGGCAAAAGCCCTGCACTGCACACAGAGCCTCCTCCCTAACACTGCCTTCCGCTTTGCAGTCTTGGTGCTTAGTGTTGGTGCTTGGTCGTGCTGCCCATGAGGTCTCCTTAGAGCAGAAAGAAATCCCTGGAGACACAAGGGAGTTTTGAGTACCCAACTGGGCCCTGAGGGTCTACACCACCTCTCTTGGACTCTGATACTGGGTAGATGAGCTGTCAGTCCATTTTCGTTTATGTCGTGGGCAGACCTACTTGCAGACTCCTTGTGCATCTCCCAGGGAAGTGCCTAGTGAGGAGTGACTGGGCAGGTCCATGCCAGAGAGACCCCTGTTCTCATCTCTGCTTCACCCTGCCCCATTCATTTCTAGGCCTTGCCATGGACAGTCCTCAGCCTTCTCCTTCCAGCCAGAAGAGCCCACTGAGTTTGAGCCCTCCATTTCAGGTGGCTCTGGGCCCTGCTGAGCGGGGCTCATCCCCCCTGCTAAGCCCTGTCCTTAGCGATGCTGGTGGAACCCGGGCAGAAGACCAGGATGAGCCAAGAAACAAGGTGGGCTGATGGAGGCCGGTATCTCACTGGGAGCCTGGGGCAGGGAATGGGCTGCTCACAACCTGTGAGCCTAAGGAACAGGAAATAGAGGCCCAGTGCCTTTGTGCTTACAGGTTTCTTCATTTAACAAGCAGTTTTGGCACCTGTTGGTTCCAAGTGTCTGGGGCCATGCCCCAGGGAAGCCTTCAGCCTCACCCCTCTGCCTCCTTTCAAGGCTCCTTCCTGCCTCCCTGCTACTGTTTTGCCCATTGTGTGGCAGGAGAAGATCTGGGTGCAGAGGAAAGGCTGACCAAGGGATTGGGCCATCTAATGAGTAGGGCCTATGCCAGAGGCTGGAGGCAGTGCAGGAGGCTGCTAAGGGGAGGGAGGTGCATGGCCCTGGATGTGACCTAGCAGTAAAGCTCGCCATGGAAGGCTGAGTTCATCAGGGCCTCCCCAGTCTTTAGTGATGGGCATATCAGAGTCTGTAGTGACCACTCAGAGAAGCCTGCATATCATGGATACACGGGCTGCCACAAGCCCAACACATCCTCCACTCCGTTGGCTCACCATGGTGGCATCATGATGGCCAGGCAGAGAGTCTGCCTGAGGTCTGGTTTTGCATGTGGGCACATAAGAAAGGTTTGGAGAGTGAGTAGGCTTAGAATAATAAGCTGCAAACTGCTGTCCCTGGAAGGCCAAGTGGGAAGAAGTGAGGGCCCTGAGCAGTAGTTGGAAGAGAGTATGCAGTGTCTGCTGGGGTCCTACACTGGCTCACCTCTTAAAGCTACTACCACCTCAGCAGTATCAAGCCAGAGACCAAGCCTTTAACGGTGGGCCTGTAAAAAGCATTCTGAACCAAGCCTTAGCAGTACCTTCATCTGAATTGACAAAAAAAAGCTTATCCTGATACCCCAGATGTCCAGTTGGGGGGCCCAGGAGACACCTGAGATTCTTTAGCAGGCAGCATAGAGGCCATCTCTACATGCAGTGAGGCCAGCTCCTCCTCCCCCATGCCCGCATCCCCCTGACTGGGGTGCAGCTGCTTGATGGCTGGTTCTACTCTCGCTGGAAATCACTGTCTCCCAACCTACAGAAATACTGCTGGTTAATTGGACAAGGCAGTTGTCTTGTTGGATAGCTTATTATTTATTTTAGGAACTTAATGAAAAATCTACTTATTTCACTGTTGCTTTGATTTTTTAAAAAATGAGAAAATCTGGAGTTTTTATTTTTTATTTTTGTTTTTGTTTTTGTTTCGGGGAGTTTTTTGGGTGTTTTGTTTTTTGGTTTTTTTTTTGGGGGGGGGTTGTCTTTTTCAGTTTTTATCAGTACCAGGGATCGAACTCACAACCGCCTGCTTCAAGTCAGGCGCTTATGCCGCTGAGCTAAATCCCCAGCTCGGGGAGTTTTTTTGTTTTGTTTTTATTTGGTCTTTTTGAGATAAGGTCTCGTTCTGCTAAAAGTTTAGGCTGTCTTTGAATTTACTTTGTGGCTCAGGCTTGTCTCAAAATTGCAGCAGTACTCCCATCTCAGCCTCCGAAGTGCTAGAATTACAGGCATGTGCCACCACACCAGCAACAGGAAATCTGTTTTTAAATCTAAGTTTTTCCTGTTGTTTTGTTTTGTTTTCTTGCAGTCTTGAGGATTGAACCCAGGCAGAACCTTACACCTGCTAGGCAAGCACTCTTACCACTAAGCCACATGCCCAGTCCTAAAGATAAATTTAATTTGCTGCTGAACATGTTATTTATTTATTTATTTATTTATTTTTATTGGTACTGGGACTGGAACTCACGACCTCTCACTTGCAAGGCAGGCGCTTATGCAGCTGAGCTAAATCCCCAGCCCTTGTTGCTGAACATGTTAACAAACAGTCGACTTTATAAGGTGCTCTGCAGGGTGACAGTGTCACACTGGGGGGGGTCTGGCACTGACAGGACCTGAGAACAGCAATGTATGTGCCCCGCTCCATTCCCCAGGGAGGACAAGTCTTCAGTGGCTGCCCTTGAGGCTCATGGCTCCGGCCTGCCATCTCCTCCCACTTCTCTCATCAGCCAGCTGCATGCAGTTGCCATGTCAGCATGTGCAGACAAGGCTGGTGCTGAGCACGGTGGGCTGGTGGAGTGGCAGGGGTAGCCATTCCTCATGCTAACCCCAGTCTGGTTCATCACCTCCATTTAGGGTCTCAAGCAGGGCTGAGCCAGCACTTGGGGTCAGGACTGAGACTGGGATGGGTTCCCATCCAGTCCCCCTGTATTAACCTTTTGAACCCATGTGCCCAGCAAAGCCAACCCAGGCTCCTGGGAGCTGTAGTCCTCTCCCTTCAGTGAGGAAGCTGTTTTGGAGCCCAATCTGGGTTTCAAGGAATTAGAGTGTATGTGCGTGCGTGTGTGTGTGTGTGCGTGTGTGTGTGTGTGTGTGTGTGTAACTGAATTCAGGCAGGTGTTATGCTGCCAAGCTATATCCCTGGCCCGTCTGATTTCTACAGAGCAACATTCTGATTTAGGACTTAGGAATTGGGCCCCATGTAGCGGTGACTGTGGACAGGAGGTGACCCCACCGTAAATCCCTCCCTGCTGAACCCAAGGCCAGCCACTCAGGTGAAGCAATGGAAACCCTGGTCCTCATTTGCAGGGAACTGATGCCTCCCTACCACAGACGTGGGCCTCTTAGGGCCAGTTCTAACAGCAGATGTTGCAGGGCTCTCAAGCCATTGCCACCACACTTGGACAAAATAGAAATGTGAAGGTTGGAAAGCAATTCAGCCGCTCTGTTGGGCAGGAGGCCTAATGCTTCAGGGGCATCCTCAATTACAGGAATTCCAAAGGAACACTGCAAGGACTAGAGCCATCACATGACTGCCAGTCATCTTGGAGCAGCTGAGGGAGAAGCTGCCACAGGATTCTGGGAGAGAGGACTTCAGGACCTGGTTCTGAAGGGCTTCAGTGGCCATAGGTTTCAGGGGTGGCTGGAGGACACCAGCCTGTGTTACTAGTGGGCTCCTGGGCAATGAGATGGATGCACTTGAACTGCCCTTTCAGCTACCAGGTGCTCTGCAGGGATCCACCTGTCCTGCACAAAAAGCCAGAGGCACAGGGATGGAGATGCATGCTCAGCAAGCAGTCTCAGGTGCTAGATGCTCCTCTCTGGCTTCTCGGGCCTTCCTCAGCTTCTCATGGTGCAGAGTTGGCTCCTGCTCTTCCTCCTCAAATGTTTCTAACCTTGGGTGATGGTGACTGATCCTTCCTTGGCTCCAGCCAAGACCTGCTGCTGCTACCTTGCTGGCTTCACCTCCCACCTACACAATGGCATCTTACGTGGTGGTGCAGACACCTTCTAAGGCCCCTCCCTGCCCCTCCTTGTCTGCTTGCATCTTAAAGAGTCCAAGCATACAAAAATGTTTTCACAGAGACCCCCAGGACCCCAGGGCACCCAGAGACAGATGGCCTGCCTTCCCCTCAAAGTTACCATTTCATCCCCTTCACCACCTGTACTACCCCCCTGCCTTGTTTACAGTTCCCCTGTCATTGCAAGTGAGGGTGCAGACCACCCTTCACCTTAGCCTCCAGCCCTACCCCACTCCACCTCGTATTCAGTGTGGCACCTTCTGCCACGATTTGTGACTCCCTCAACGCTGCTTTGCTTTCTGTGCCTCCTCTTGGCAGGCTGCCAGCTCGGGAACAGGGCCCTTTGCACAGGACATGTCCCTGGTGCCTGTTTGGAGCTGGCTTGTGCTGAACTTGTGTTTGCACAGTGAACACACAGACCAACTGCTCTAAAGCAGTCCACTGTCTGGGAGGGCTGAGGGGGGGCTATGCAGGAGTAGAGCAAGGCCATGCATTTCCAGCAGGTGCTAGAGGAGCAAGGGTTGGGGAGAGACCCCATAAGACCAGTGTGAGACACTTGCCTTCCCAGGACTGCTGAGCTGGCAAGCTGTGGAATGTGTCAGTCGCTGACTTGCTGGCCAGGCTGGGCACAGGCAATGGAGATTTAGGAGTTCCCTGGACAGGTCCAGCTTAGGACCACCCTGGGAGCAACAGGGAGCTGCCAAAAGCTAAGCCTGGGTTTTGGGGTCAGGTCTACCTCCACATTCAGAAAGTGCATCAGCCAGCCTAGTGCTAGGGATCTCTAGAACATACCCTGTCTGGTCATTTTAGTAACTTATTAATTAAATACAATTATTTATCACATCACACACTTGTAGAACACGCACACTAACTTCTCCTTGTTAACCAGCTATGCCACTTGCAGTGATAGATGACCAGTAATTTCATTGCAAAACCAATAATAAGCTCAGTCCTGTTTACATGTGTTAATGTTTGAGCCACAATTCTTTTCTCCAAACAATAACATAAAGAAAAAAAACTTGCAAAGGAGCTGCCTGGGATTAATTGTGACTGTATGTGGAAGTACAGTTCATCCTCTCAGGAATTACCACCAGAGATCCCTGCTGGTATTGACTGGAGCAGAAAGCAAGCATTAAAGACGAGACCTTCTCTGAGCCCAAAAGGGTAGCATGCTCATGGCCATCTCCCCTTCTTTCAGCGCATTCCAGAAGATGAGGCCTATTTCATAGCAAAGGAGATTCTTGCTACAGAACGAACATACCTGAAGGATTTAGAAGTTATTACTGTGGTATGAAGGCACAATCCTTGTATACTTTTATTTTCTTAGTATGTCTTAAATCTAAACATAGAGGTTCATTCTGAGAAATAGCTTCTGATAATCATTGCTACATGTGTAAATTTTGTTTAACTTTTGTTTCTGTGCAAACTATCTAAGGTCAGAATATTAGGTCCAAGTTTGGGGGAAGCTGGGAAGTTGGGGATATGTCCATTTAAAACTTCTGACTTACAATTGTTTTGCTATATTTGAAGATCAGGAGTCAGCCAAGAAATGGCTGGAGTGCTACCTTGAGCCTTTCTCACAGACAGTGTCTGGAGGGTCTTGGCTGGGTGTCCTGTGATCACAGACCCTCAGGGGCATGGTCTCTTGGTCCCCAGCAAAGGCCATGCCTCCCGTCATGCCAAACTCCTCCCACAGTGGTTCCGCAGTGCAGTGGTCAAGGAGGATGCCATGCCTGCAGCTCTGATGACCCTGCTTTTCTCCAATATTGATCCTGTCTACGAATTCCACAGAGGCTTCCTGCATGAGGTGGAGCACAGGCTGACACTTTGGTAAAAATGCTGTATGCTGGGTGCCCCCGATTTCCTGGATCCCATCTTCTGGATGCTCATGTGGGTGGCTCCTACTGCTGGGACTCCTGCACACACTGGTAGCTCCATTGCCCCCGTCCCAAAATGAGCAGTCCCTGAGTACTGCCCCCATGGGGAGGCCCCTGCACTCTTTACCATCACTGCTCTCAAGAATTTTCCAGCTTCAGAAACTAATTCAGAAGAACCATTATGTCATTGAAATATACTTTTAAATCTTGTGGAGAGACCTGCAAATTTAACAATAAGCTTTATTCATCCTTTTTCAGAAAAGAAAGTGAAAGAAGCAAGTTAAAATTGGGTGAACCCTTTTGTACCTGGTTATACACTTTTTTAGAGAATTGCCAAGACAGGTAGTAATTGTTTTGTCAAGTAAAGGGCCTTCCTCCTCAAAGTATCCCATCATTCATATCTGCCATCAGACCATGGTGTTTTCTGCCAGATTTCAAGGGGTTTGAACCTCTTGTTCTTCTGTGCTGCAGGGAAGGACTCTCTATTACGCATACGAAAGATGATTATCAACGAATTGGGGACATCCTACTCAGAAACATGCGTCAGTTAAAGGTATGTCAACCTTTTCTTGTGACTCCAGGCCTAGTCTGAATGCTGTGGGTGAAAACAGATCTGCTGTTCCCAGTATTGCCTTCAGAACAGCATTTCCCAGAATGGAAACTATCCCCAAAAACAAACCCCCGCCCCTTATAACAGTGTTCTCAACAAGATTCCCTTCAGAAGAGAATTCTCCTCAAAACACCATTTCCTTCAGAATAGTGTGCCCTTGAACAAGATTCCCCACAGAACAGTTCCCCTCAGAATGGCGTTCTCCTCAGAGCAGCCTTTCTCTCAAAGAAACATTCCCTCAGAATGGGGTTGCACTAATTGCAGCCTTCCTATAAGTACTCCCCTCAAAACATCACTCATTTCAGAAAAGGATTTCTTCCCCTCAGAACGTTAAGGGTTCCACTCAGAACAGTGTTCTTCAAAACAAAGTTCTACTCAAAACTTCCTTCATTTCAGAAAAGGATTCCCTAGGACAGGAACCCCTGTAGAACTGCATTCTCCTCAGAACAGGTTTCTCTCAGAATATTGTTCCCCTACAAATATGTTGCCTCAAAACAGGCTCTCCCTCAGAACAAGTTTCCCTTTGGTACAGTGTTTCTCGCAAAATAACATTCCTCTCAACCACCTTCCACAGAAGAGAGTTCCCCTAAGAATAGCTTTTTAGAACAAGCTTTCCTTTAGCAGTGCTCCTGCAGAGTTCCCCTCAGGACACCATACTTCAGACCATACTTCAGAAAGGCATTCCCTCAGAGTATCTTTCCCTATCACATTATTTCCACAGAACACATGCTTTTGTTTTTTAATCACATTATTCTCCTCACAACAGTGCTCCTCAAATAGGGTTCTCCTCAGAACAGATTTCTCCTCAAAATAGCTTTCCCAAGAAATAACAATGCTCCCTCAGGAACAGTTTAGGTAACCTTCAGAACAGAGTTGCTCCACTTCTGTAATCCTAGCACTAGGAGGTTGACAGAGGAGGACTGCTGGGAGTTCAAGGGCTGTCTGGGGTGCATAATGAGTTCAAAGTCAGTCTGAAATACACAGAAAGACCGTGTCTCAAACAAAGAAATAAAACAGAGTTATGCTTAGAGCAGCAATCTCCTCAGCACAGCCTCCATCTCAGAATGTAATTCCTAACAACAGTGTTGCCTTCAGAATAAGACAAGGTCCCATTAAGAAAGCACTGCTTCAAAAAAAAAGTATTGCTTCGAATAAGATCCTCCTAAGAAGAGTACTCCCTCAAAAGAGCACTCGCTTCAGAACCAGGGTTCTTTCAGAGCAGGCTTATGCTTAACAGCTTGTCCCAGAGAAGTGTTCTACTCAGAGCAAAGCTCACGGCAAAACAGGGTTTCCCTCAGAAGAGGATCCCTTCAGAAAAACATTCTACTCAAAACAGTGGCCATTTCAGAAAAGAGCTACTTAGTACAGCACTCCCCTTAGAACATTTTTTTTTCAGAGCACTGTTTCCCGCAGAACAGTCTTCCCCCCCATAGTACTTTTGTTACCAGTAGGGTTCTCTTCAGAACAGAGTTCTTCATAGTACTTCTCAAAACATGGTGCTTCTCAGAACAGCATTCCCCAGGACTAAAAGTTCCCTTCAGAAAATCTTTCCCATGACAGGCTTACTTGGGAACAGTTGTTTAGAAGAAATGTCCCTCCAGAGTACCATTCCCCTCAGAAGACAACCCTCTTCAGAACGGGTTCCCCTGAAAACAGGGTTCCTTTTTAAATAGGAGTCCTCTAGAGCAGCGTTCTCTTCAGAGGAGCACTCCCCAAAACAGCATTCCCCAAAATGTTTCCCTTCAGAAGTGAGTTTTTTTGTTGTTGTTGTTAAGTTTTTTCAGAACATCATTTCTCTCAGAACAAGGTTCCCTCAAAAAAATGTTTCTCAGAAAGGGGAAAGGGGAAAGGGGTCCCAATTAGAGTATCTTTCCCCAGAATATTGTTCTCCCAAGAGCAGCCTTCCCTGAGCATAAAATTCTCCTTAGAATAGCATTCCCTTCAATAGGATTCACTTCAGGACAGTATCTCCCAAAGCATGTGTAGCCTCAGAACATCATTCCCCAGAAAAGAGTTCTCTTAGTATAGCTTTTCTCTCAGAACAGCCCTGTTTCTCTCAGAACAGCTCTTCTCAAAGAAGACAAGTTTCCCTTCTGTCTTGATTACTTTTCTCTTGTTACTGAGACAAAATACCCAATGTCCAAAATTAAGGAAGGAGGGATTTATTTAGCTTATGGTTTGTTGGAGGTTTCAGTCCATAATCAAAGGCTCCAAGGCAGGGTGGCGTGGCAGAGGAGTAACCTTTCATGGCGACAGAAAACAGCAAAAGCAACAAGAGCAAGAAGGGAGGAGCACACAAAGACTCTTTCTGTCTCTTATAATGTATGTAGACTACCTGCCCCAGCATTGGACCATGAATCAAACCCAGACTCTAGAAGCTCACTTCCGAAAAACACCTCTATGACTGTATGAGGCTTTGAGGGGACATCCAGAAACAAACCACAACATCTTCCTCTGCCCCCACCAAAACTCATGCACATGTCTTTATGTAAAAAAGCATTTTAGTCCATTTCTAAGAGTTGCTAAAATCCTAATAGTTTCAGCATTGCTTGGCTAGGTTGTGGGGGTTTAGCTGAGCCGTGTAAGTGCCTGCTTGGCAAGCATGAGGTCGTGAGTTTGATCCCCGGTACAAAAAAATAAAGACAAAATCCTAAATCTCCTCCAAGATACAAGGCAAACTCTTAGCTGAAAGCCCCTGTACAAATGAAAAACTCACTTTCCAACATTCAGTGGCACAAGATAAACATTACCTTTCCAAAAGGTACAAATGGAAATACAAAGGAATGGAACCAAAGCAAATTCAAGATCCAGCAGGGCAAATATTAGGTCCTGTAGTTAAATGTGGAACATCAAAAAAATTTGTGGTAAATTGTGAGCTCAAAAAAACTTGCATAACTCCACCCCTATGACACTTCCAGTAGTTGTAGTTTCCAGGGCTTCTCTCTTAGGCCTGCTTTGCTCAATCCTCACAGCTTTCCTTAGATGATCTACATTGTTGGCTTTTCCAAACTTCTGGGTTCTCCACTGCACCGTTGGCTTTACTCTCACAGCTCCATACACTGCCCTTTTGAGCATACTATCTGAAATCAGGCTGGAAACCTTTTTAATCTCAGAACTCTTCCATTCTGTGTGCACCTAAACCCAAAACCATGAGGGTGATGCCAAGGTCTGTTGCCAGCCAGAGCACTAGCCAGGCTTTCTTGTCTCTTGACTGAGAATCAAGTGCCTGGATCACTGGGCACTCTGAACCTGATCCTGAGGAACAAATTCTCTATCCTGCCACCATTGTGGAACCTGGTGTGGCTGCTGCCATTTTGGAACCTGATGCAGTCACTGCTGCGATTCTGGAACATGGTGCTCTGTGGCTTTCTCCTCAAAGCAAAGCCTTTCACTTCTGCAGTTTCAAGGCTGCAAGGTTCAAGACTTGATGCCATTTTTCATCTCCTCTTCTTTTTCAGCAATTGAGATCTCTTCCTGAGTGCTAAGATTACAGGCACTCAGGAGCATGAGGCTTTAGGAGGATATCCAGACACAAACCATAACACTTTCAGAACAGGGATTTTTTCAGAAGAGCATTCCACAAAACATGTTTCCTGAGGGTCTATATCTCTCCACAGAAGTGTCCCTCAGAACGAGGATCCTGTTAGAATATCTCTTCAAACAAGGTTCCCCTCAAGTTACCCTCAGAACAGCATATCCCTTAGAGCTCCTCTCAGAGCACGTCTTCAGCACACTATCTCTCTCAAATCAGGATCCCCTTCAGAGAGAGTTCCATACAGTATAGAGTTCCCCTCAGAGCAGAATACTCCGTAACAGAGCTCCGCTCATGATAGCATTGCCATCACAATGATCCCTTCAGAACAGCGTCCTTCTCAGAATGGAGTTTCCCAAAACAGATGTTTCCAGAATAGACTTCCCCTCAGAACAAGGTTTTTTAGTATAAAATTACCCTGAAAAAAAGCTTTTCCTCTCACAGTGGGTTTTCTTTAGAACAAGCTTTCCTTTGGAACAGAGTTTCTGAAAAATATTCACCTCAGAAAATCATTCCCATCAGAATAGCATTCCCAGGATAATAACAATAATCAACACAGATCAGAGTTTCCCCTCAGAACTCAGTTCCCTTCAGAACTTAATTCTCTTGGTTATGCTCAGAATAGCAGTGTCCTCAGATCAGTGTTCTTCAGTATAGGATTGCCCTATGGTGATAGCCTCGAGAAACAGCCTCTCAAAAGAGTTACTCAGTACAGGGTTTTTTGGAGTTATCTTTAAGAGCAGCATTCCTTAAAACAGTATACTTCTGGGAACATGGTTCTCTTCAAGGTACAGTTCCCCTTAGAACAAGGTGCCCCTCAGAAGGTGCCCCAGACAAGATTCCCTCAGAGCAGGCTTCTCCTCAGAGGAGTGTTCTCAGAACTCCTGAGAACAGGGGGCTCTACAGAACTCAGTTACCTTAGATCCGGGTTTCTCCAAAAGCAGTATTTCTCAGAGCAGTGTTCTCCAGTACACCATCTTCCTCAGCAAAGTATTTCCCTGGTGATGGTTCTTTTTTATAGTGATGTTCTCCTTAGGACGGTGTCTACCAGAATACCACTCCCCTCAGGCCAGGGCTCCCTAGGTCATGATTCTATGGAACAGAGTCCCTGTTAACAGTGCTCTCAGAGCAGCGTTCCAGTATCTGGTGTAGTCCTGGGTGCTGGGCTCATAGTTCAGGCTTTTTCTTTGGCATGTTAGAGCTCCGTGAAGGCAGTGGACCAAGAAGCACAAAAATTTAGTGACTTCTGGATAGCCATAGCACCATGAGAGAAGCAAGCTATTCCTTCATTAGAACCACTAGATTCACAGCCATCTTGCAGGTGATGCAACCACTGTCCAGGGTCTCCCTCACTACACAGACCTGGAACTCATGTAATATAAGTTCACCCCATGGCAGCCTCAAGATGTGGAGCTCTGCTTGTATCACACTGCTTTCAGGCAGCTCCTCCATTCCCACCCTGTCCCTGTCTACACAACCCCTCATTTGTGGAATTCCCATGGTCATAGGCTCCCTTTGCTTTGTCTTCAGATAGCACCTGCCTGAAGAATTCCATCTTGCTCAGCCCCTCATGTCCTGACATTTTTATAGGTTTCTAAGCCAGTCGTCAACTAGAAAGTTCTGCTCACTCCAAAACTACTCACACTGATTTGAAAGTCAAATCTACACAAATGTGTTTTATGCAGTGTATCTCACCACAGAGATCATCTGTAGTGTTCCATTAAACACATCCATTTAACCTGCTCAGAGGCAGGGACTCTGGAACAACCAGAGTCCACGTGTGAGCGCTTCTGTACATGTTGCTAAGATGTTGAGCACTTCCATATGTGTCGCTAAGACATCGGGCCCAGTTGCTCCCCATCCCCAGTGACTGAGCAGTGTGACTGCTTTGCCCTAGTTGCAAGTAATGCTTGCGGAACCAGGGATGGACCTGGGCTGAGCATGTTTGCTATGTCCCGGTAGGTGCATGACAGCCCTCCTGCTCTCTATCCTTCATTTCCATGGTGGGAAGAAGGCCTGTCAGGGCAGGAGCAGTGGGTGTGGGAGTGTCCTGGCCCCCCAGGCTGGGATGAGGTGCGGGTCCAGGTGGAGTCCGAAATGGCAGACAAAACTGCAGGAGGCTGGGAAGCCTCTGGCAGCAGCATCTGTTCCCGTGCCGTCAGGACCCCAGCTGCATCTGCTGTGCACAGTGGTAATTCTGCCTCTCTACCACTTCTCTTCTAAATCTTTGTATCCCAACAGGAGTTTATCAGCTACTTCCAAAGACACGATGAGGTCCTGACAGAACTGGAAAAGGCCACCAAATGCTGTAAGAAGCTAGAAGCTGTGTACAAAGAATTCGAGCTCCAGAAAGTCTGCTACCTGCCACTCAACACCTTCCTGCTGAAGCCCATCCAGCGGCTGGTGCACTACCGCCTGCTGCTCGGCCGACTGTGCAGACACTATGCGCCTGGACACCGAGACTATGCGGACTGCTGCGGTGAGTGCAGACCTCAGGCCAGGGCTGGGAAGGGGGAGAATATGTGCTAGCCATTCTCTCCCGTGTTCTCTCCTCCCTCCACTACTGCAGTGGGGCAGACTTCAGGACAGCACTGCTCAGCATTCGAGGCAAGGCCTTGCTTTAGCCCCAGATCATAGCAGCGTCCTAAGCAGGCCCCAGGAAGCATGTGCCATGACCAGGGTGGTCCCCAGGCCACTCGACTGACCTGATTCCTGTGCATATGCCTGTTTTGGAAGCCTTGGCTCTAAAGCTTAGAGACATTTGGGCCAGGTAGCCTGTTAGAAGTTTCTGGCACAGACACACTTTGTCTTTGTCTTTGTCCTTTTTTTTTTTTTTTTGAGACAGCATCTCAACTATGCAGTCTAGGCTACTTTCTTTTTAGCCCAGGCTGCCCTTAAACTTGCAGTCTTTCTGCCTTAGCCTCCTGAGTGCTGAGATTACAAGCGTGCACCACCATGCGGGACAAGGAATAAAGTCTGAACTTTTTTAACCTACATCTAGGACTCCACTTATAGCGCAGATATAGTCCTGGAAATTATCCAAAAGTAAACTTACTGTTGCATTAAAAGTAGAAGGCATCTTCGCTTAGCCTTAATTCTGAGGGGGCCTCTCCAGAGCAGCAGCTGGCCCTGGCACTTAGCATCTTGAGGATGCCACCATCACACTGTGGCTTTGGTAGCACCACTGTCACTCTGAGGATCCATCAGACCTGAATCCTGTGCCCAGCTTGCTGCTGCATCCAGTACCCCATGTGGCAGTGCAAGGTCCTAGTGCTATGCCCTGAGACTCAGCCACTGAGCATGGTGGCACCAAGTGTGTCCAGGGCAAACTCCCGGGCTAGACAGCTGTGCAGGACTGAGTCTCTGCCCAACAGGGCATCAGGAGGAGTGCTTGTCCTTGAGCTGGTCTGAGGCGGCCAGGCCAGGAAGGCACTTGGGCATCACAGAGTATGGCAGCATCTCTGGAAGTCCTCCTGCATTCTCAGGGCTGTGCTTGAGTCTCTCGTGAAAGCAGGATTTTATCCACCTGAGTGCTTACCTCACACCTACTTTCTCCTCTGAAAGCTTCCTGGAGCCTAGCAACAGGGCAGGGCTGAGGGCACCTGGAGTTTTGGGAAGCAGTGGTGGTGAGCCCAGCAGGAAGTCGGTCTTGAAAACAAGGTGTGACCTAAGGAGTGGGTCCAACAAGGGAGGCGCATCTTTGTGCTCCAGCAATGGCAGAGGCAGGACTGAGCTGGCCAAGCAGCTGTTTCCAATATGGTCTGCTCACTCGTGGTGTTTGATTTTGTTTTGTGTTGGTGAGTTTTGCTTCCTAATTACAAACCTCTTAAGGTAAGCATCACTTGCAAGATGCAAAGCATTTATCCTTCAGAGGACAACAAACCATTTTCTACTGGGCCAGCATCAGTGGTCAGCAGGGTGGGGAGCGTGAGGTCGAGCTGGCCTGGTCTTGCTGGTGTGAGCTATGGCAAGGGCAGCTGTCCTGCAGAGTCCCAGCACAGAGTGCCTTGAATAAAGCCTGTCTTTAAAATGCCAGTTCCTGCATATGGTGGTAGGAGGGATCTTTGGGGCCTGGACTGAGGCACCTCTCAACACAGATGCCCTGAAGGCCATCACGGGGGTGACTGCCACTCTCCAGCACAGTCTCATCCGGCTAGAGAACCTGCAGAAGCTGACAGAGCTGCAGCGAGATTTGGTCGGTGTGGAGAACCTCATTGCTCCTGGCCGGGTGAGTGGCTGTGTTTTAGGAAAAAGCTTGAGCTGGTTACTTTTTTGTAAGGCTTGGTTTTGTTTTGTTGTGCTCTGTTTTGTTTTGTTTTGTGAGATTTTTATGCACCTATTATAAAATTTACTCATTTTTGGATATGCAGTTCAGTGGTCTTTAGTTATAGAACCATCATCAATTCAGAACATTTTCTTCCTGAGAAGTAGTCACTCTGTGTCCAGGAAAACCCACTGGTAAAGAGTCAATCACAGACCACCGTGAGATAGAGGCAGAAAGATCCAGAACCTCACAGAATGCAACTTAGACTCATGGGCTCCCAAGACCCATGGGCTCCCAAGGTTTGGGTCTGAGAGAAGGGCTTAAATGCCTGGGACAGAACTGACTGCAAGCCAGAACAACCCAATTTCTCTCAAACACTGGGTACCTCTGTGGTGCCAAGGTCTGTCTAAAAGCCCCAGGTCCCAGTCTGATGGTTTTGTTTATTGAAAGTGTGACGGGGAGCTACACAGGGAAAGAGAAAAGGCCACTTGGATGATCATGGTGGGGACAACTTCAGTGGCTCTGGTCAGCCCCAGCTACACCCCTACACTGCCTGGCCCCCTCCCAGCCCTGGAAGTAACAAACCCACTTTCTGTCCATAAGGAGTTGCTTCTTCTGGCTTCCACTCAGTATCATTTCCAAGGTTCACCTCTATTGTAGCCAGTATTTGTTTTTGGAGACGAGAGTCTTGCTGTGTATCCAGGATAGTCTTGAGCTCACAATCCTCCTGCCTCAGCTTCCCAAGTAGTAAGAGTATAGGCATGCACCACCATGCCCAGCCATGTGTAAGACACCTAGGAGTGACTTTGCCGAGCCTGCAGTAACTGTTTAACATTCCAAGGCACCCTCAGCCTGGTCTTCAAAGCAACTGCCTCTTGGGCGTTCCCATCAGCCACGCATGACGGTCCTGGTTTCTCCATAGCCTGTCTTTCTACTCCACTCTCTTAGGGATTGAAGTCCCACCTTACTGCCTGTGCCAAGCACGTCACATGATCACTGGCCACTTCATGACTTCTTTGGAAAAAGAGCCTTTCCACATCCTTTTCTTGCTTTTTATGTTATTCAGAATATGTAAAGAACTCTTTTGTTTTTTTTTTTTTTTTTTTTTTTTCGTTTTTATCGGTACCAGGGATCGAACTTACGACTGCCTGCTTGCGAGGCAGGCACTTATGCCACTGAGCTAAATCCCTAGCCCCACGTAAAGAACTCTTAAAACTTAACAATAAACGCAGGAACTGATTGGGTTTTAAGACTTCTTCAGATCCTAAAGACTAGATCCCTATCAGAATATAAATAGTAAATATCTTCTTTTTTTTTTCTTTTTTCCGGTACCGGGGATTGAACTCACGACCGCCTGCTTGCAAGGCAGGTGCTTATGCCACTGAGCTAAATCCCCAGCCCTTTTGTAAATATCTTCTATGCATTCAGTGTTTTCACTTTTTGAATGGTATCATTTATAATACAAAAGTCTTTAATTTTGATGTTGTTTTAAGTTATCTTTAGAGGCATGTATCTGAGGTCTTGTGTCTAAGAAACCATTGCCCAGTCCAAGGTTTAAAGTTTGAAACACCATACTTAGGAAACACCATTTGTTTTTCTTCTAATATTTCATTTTAGCTCTTTGATGGATTTTGAGTTAATCTTTCATATGGTTTGGTAGGATCCAAATTCATTCTTTTGCATACAGATATCCCAGCTTTCCTGTTCATTTGTCAAATTATGTTGTCACCATTATGAGAAACTCCATAGACCAGGCGTAGGGTTTTGGTTTTGGAGTCTCCCTTCTATTCCATGGGTCTGGGTGGCAGGTGACTGCCTATTTTGTCACCCAAAGCCTTTTTCACTGAACTCAGTACTGTCAACAGAAAATTACTTTTAAAATTACATGGTGATGTTTCCTTTTTAAACACAAATGTGTATTAGCATGACCTCAGCTGTATTTCTGTGTTAGCCTGGTTGAAAGTATTAATATAATTGTATGAATCACACTAGAATATGCAGGCAGGTTTCCTTACTTCTAGTTTTATTGTTGTTGTACTGGGGATTGAATCCACAGGTGCTCCACTGAGCTATATACCACTTCTTTTCTTTTCTTTTCTCTTTGCTTTTTTTCCCTGAGACAAGGTCTCACTAAATTGCCCAGGCTTGGCTTGAGGTTATAATCTCCTGCCTCAGCCCCCTGAGTAGCTAGGGTTACATTCATGCACCACTGCCCCAGCTGAGTTGTCTGGGCTTCAGTTGGGTCTCTGGTGATGAAGCTGGCTCTCTCAAGCTCTGTAAACAGAAGGATTTGCTGCTGCCAGTGACTTAGCAACTCCCATGGAAATGACAGCACTAGGTGTCCACCCCCTTCCTGGCCTTGAGGCCATTCACAAATGGCCAGGACCCCGACCACAGTAGGGCTACAGTGGGATGCAAGCCTCATAGCTCACCCAGCCCAGCCCCACGAAACACATGTGCATCCAGAGACAGCCTCCTCTCTGCACTGTCCTCCCATCTGATGCCATGACATAGTCTGTATCAAGTCTGCCCTCTTAGTCCTTGGGGCACTGAGGACAGTGGTGGTTGGCAGCCCCTTGCACATTCCCGGGCCCTCAAGCTTCCTTTCTGGCGTCTGAAAGGAGCCCCCTGGAACTACCCAAAGAGGGACTCTGGGACTCCCAGGACTGTCCCTTTTGCCCCCAACATAGGCAGGGAGGCAGCATGTGAGAGGCAGTGGTCCCCAGTGGGCAGGGAAGGAAGGGTTCTCCAGAGTCCTGGTGTTGGTCTGTCTCCACCAAGAATGCCCAGGACGCAGCGTGGGTGGCTCCTTCATCCCCTCTGGACAGCCTTGGTCTTTGGAGTTTTAACTGTGATGTTAATGTTCTTCTTTCGTATTTACTTCCCTGGGAATCGATAACCCAAACTGCCTGGTAATCTGTGGGGACAGACCCATTTTCCTTCCTGTCCAGCTTTTCCTGTAGCTGGGCTCTGATGGCCTTGTAACTGAAGCTTCTGATGGCCTATCAAGTGCTTACCCTTCACATGGTGTCTCTGGCCCAGGGACTGTTGGTCAGAACTAGACAGGCAGCAGGTGATCAGGGCACTGTCAGAGGGCGGAGGGCCCTGTCAGCAGCGTCTCCGTGAAGGGTCCTGGAGAATCTGCCTGTCCTTACTCTTGGCCACACCTTGTCTGTCTTCCAGGAGTTTATCCGAGAGGGCTGCCTCCACAAGCTCACCAAGAAGGGCCTGCAGCAGAGGATGTTCTTCCTGGTGGGTCCCCAGCATGAACCCCACATGCTGGGAGGAAGGGGCATGGCTCCTCCTCCCTGCCTCAGCTCCCAGCAGCTTCAGTCCAAGTGGGCGACCTCAGAGCCAGTCAGGGAAGTCCAGGATGAGGAAGCAAAAGCAGCTGCCCTTTTTGGTGCCTGACCAGTTGTAGACTCCAGGAAGCTGTCTGCAGGACCAGCAGGGGCCTACTGCAGTGACACCCAGGCAGCTGTGGCTGGGGAAGGCTTATAGCACCCAGCAGCAGGCAGGAAGGCTAGTGCTGGCCAAGACACACTGTGGCATTGAGGAGCTGCCAGTGTGCCTGTTCCTGCCAGGCTCCTTTGCTCGTACCCAAGTTTTGGGACCCAGCTTAAGAGTTTCAGCCTGAACTGTGTGGGTGAGGTCATGAGTCACACCAGCCAGCATTCACCCAGGCCAGCCACCAGGTCAGCTGGTGTGTGTGCTTACTATTTACCACTGGTCAAAAATTATCTTTTATTGCCAAAGGTCACAAGCAAGCTGCACAGATCTGATAACTGCTTAATGGCCATCTGAAATCAAGGGGAATTTAACCATGAGGATGTTGAAGTTTTGTCCCTTGCTTTCACAATTAACTTACTGAGGCTTCCATCTTCAGTTTTCTGATATGCTGCTGTATACAAGCAAGGGCATCATGGGGAGCAGCCACTTCCGGATCCGAGGCCTCCTGCCACTGCGCGGCATGCTGGTGAGTAGTACCGCTGTCTCCCGCCCATATGGTAGCAGTTTCATACCCAGCTGTGATGGCCACATTGCCTCAGAGGACCCTCTGGGCTTCTCTGTATTTCAGGTTGTTGTTTGGTTGATGTTTGGACTTCTCATCCTCGGCCAGCCTGTGGGCCTACCAGGATGGCCAGGCCCTTTGATGTAGGCCTGTGGTCTCTCAGCACCAGACAGGACAAACCTGGCCACCCCTAGCTCAAACAGAGCTTTAGTAGCCAGCTGTTTCCACAGGTCCCCTGTATTTGTCACCATCACCCACAGATGTAAGCAGCTTCTGCTCTTCTCCCTGGAATGGAATTCCACCCCTCAGTCACAAGCTGTGTGCCCTATCCCCTAGGCTGGAGCCTGTCAGCCACATCACACATGCGCCTATATCCCCTTGGGCCTGTGCAGTGCTGGGACAGCCATGGACCCCTGGCACTCTTGTGCTGCCTACTGAGGAACAGAAACCCCTCACTTTAATGCAGGCCACTGGAGTTCAGAGCTCATGGTTGGCGAAAACTCTGCTTGAGGTCCAGAAATGGGTAGATCTGGGGTCTGTATTGCTTCATGTGGCTCCCCGTAGGGAGCAATAGGACAGTCACGTTGGGCTTTGCAGTGGTCATCTCCCCACCACCGTCTCCACTGCCAGTACAGACAGCGGGCCTCCCTCCCTGTGCTCTCAGGGGCCAACTCTGCATGTGTCTCTGCTTCACTCCTGCAACAAGGTGTTGGCTCCATGCAGCTGTCTACAGTATCTGCCTGCTTAGCATGGTCGGTCTGAACAGCCTCCTCAGCCCTCACTGGCAGTTAGCCCTGTTATTTCACTCTACTTTCAAAACATACCAAAGAAAAAAATATGAAAACCTAAGATAGGGGGCTGGAGATTTAGCTCAGTGGCATAAGCGCCTGCCTTGCAAACAGGCAGTCGTGAGTTCGATCCCTGGTACCGATAAAAACGAAAAAGACAAAAAAAAAAATAAAATAAAATAAAGAAAACCTAAGATAAAGCCCTACATAGTTTGGCCTCCAGGGTCATGTCTCGTGACTCTGTTCACCACAGTACAGTCATTTTCTGTAACTCATTGCAAGTACCTTCTCACACTCTGCCTTCTGTGTAACAGAGGCAGGCAGGGACAGGGAGCCGGCACAGATGCTCCCGGTGACTCCAGGTGCTCCCAGAGTCACCTATCACAGGTCATGGGGCTGTGGCTGGTCTATCAAGATGGTGAACAGCACCTCCTCATTTGGTCCTCATCTGGTCCCAGGATGAAACCAAGTACACAGTGCATGGGCAAGGCTTGGTGGGCCCCACATCCTCTCGCTGCACCTAACTCCATGACCCACTAAATAGGCCACTCCCGCATCACCGCCTCAGCAGAACTAGCCTCCTTCACAAGAATCCCTAGCTCTGTGCTGCCTCATACCAGATTCTGGGCACATCTGGGGCCCAGGTCACCAATGTCTTGTGAGCACTTCCAACACATCTGGGAAATCTCCACATCCTAAACTGTGACTTGTAGCCAACACTGACAGGTCACACTTTGCTGCAACCCATGCAGCTCTTGATGTTCTTGGAATGAAGGTCCATGAGAGGATGAGAAAGAAGAGACAAAGCTGGGGTCAGGAGCCTTCTCTCCTGATGGGAGGAAAGGAACTGGGCCTTCACTGCACAGGCATTTATTTATACCTTTTAGCAACTTAATGTCCCATGACACCTCACTGTCCTAGTAACCCACTGTTTGGGGCTAGGTGTTCTCTGGGCCAACGCTGCATCTTCACATGGCTGCCCTGGGCACTCTTCGTTCTTGGGATGGCCATGCCCTAGCCCCTCACACGTGGTCAATTTCCAGCTTCAGTGACTCTCAACACTTCTTGCAGGCAGAAACTTTTCCACCCTGCAACTTAGCTCTCTGCTGCCACTGAAGGCATGGTGGTTGGCATCCTGGCTGTGCTGGGAGCACACTGTGGGCCTCACTCTTGACAACACCAAGCAGGACGTGGGTGCCAAGAAAACCGGCTATAATCACATGCAGGCAGGCTGAGCAGTGGCGTCAGGTCTCAGAGACACTGATGGCTTGGCCAAGGCAAGCCTTCCCTGCATTCCTCCAGTGCTGGACTTGGCTTAATCTGGAAATGCTTTGGAATAGTAGAATCACCCCTTAGTCCACCATGGCTTTTCTTTGCATTTCACATCAGTACGCTTTGGTGCCAGGTTCATAAATGAACTGTCCAAACACCTTTTTAAATGAAAATGCTCAAATGTTTCTCCTTTCCTTGATTTTCAGCTAATAGTGCTGGACCCTCCGGTAAGTACTTAGGTGTCCTCTTGCTCAGAGCTCACCCACGTGGCTACCAGCTGCCACAGCCTGGGGACACCAGTGTTCCTCCTTGGCCTTCCTTGTAGTTGCACAGACTTGGACAGCACAGGACTTCCAAGCTGGCTATACCTAGTGTTGCTGGCCATCACCTGTGACTTTTCTTGGGCTCGGGCTCAGCCAGTGCCTTCCTGGCCTGTAAAACACCTGTTCTTCTCACCATAGGTAGAAGAGAGTGAGAACGAGTGGTCCGTTCCCCACTGCTTCACCATTTACGCAGCTCATAAAACAATCGTGGTGGCAGCCAGGTAAGTGCTCTCCATGTCCCCCAGATAAGCAGGACCTCAGCACAATAGTGAGGGCTTCCCTGTGGCAACCAGATGCCTTGGAGCCTCTCAGGGTCTCAGTCTCGGCTCTGCGGTCCAGTCCCACAGCCAAAGGCACATCATCCTGTCTCACTGGCAGGCCACAAACCTTGGAGTTCACAGGGCCTGAGGGTCTCGCAGGTATTGAGGGTTTTTGGCCTAAAGCAAGAGGCAGGGTAGCTTCCCCTTCACAGGAAGCCAATCTAACCATGCATCCTGGCCAGCCTAAGAGGCCCTAAGAGCCTTGTCTCAGGAGCAGACCTGCCCCAGAGAGGCCAGCTCTCCTCCCTGCTATTCCACGGGTGGGCCAATGGAACAGGGACCCTGACCTGCTCTGAGGGCCAGGTGACAGGCTGTGCACTTCACTGAGCCTCATCCTTCTGCCTACAGCACTCGCTTGGAAAAAGAGAAGTGGATGCTGGACCTGAACACTGCAATCCAGGCAGCCAAGAGCAATGGAAGCGATGTGTCCCTGGAGGTGCTGTGCACACATACCCCCAGTAAGTCCTGGCCCAGACCCTCGGGAGACTCCACCTCCTCCAGCTTTTCCAGTCACACCTGGCCTTAAGCTGCTTCAACAGAACTGCCATGTGGCTCTACCAGCTGTTGCCCTGGATACCCAGGGCCACCTGGGGCAGCCCACATGAGTGTCCAGCATTGCCTCCTCCCCTCCAGGGTCCACAGGTGAAGTCATGCTGGAGCAGGAGCTGAAAGACACCACTCAGGGCCCTGGAGGCTCCCTGGAAGGACAGGGCCAGCATCGGGCAAACACCACGATGCATGTGTGTTGGTACAGAAACACAAGCGTATCCAGGGCAGACCACAGTGCTGCTGTTGAGGTATGGCTGTGCCGATCGCCAACACATCTGGAGGCCACCCACCCATGGGTGCCACTGCCTCCTACCTGCCATCCCCTTGATGTAAATCAGTTTGTAAAGTCCCTGTACTGGGAAGGGTATTTTAACCCCCAAACCTGCACATGTGTCCTGTAGAAAAAGAAGTCCAGCAGGGGCCACAGCTTACCTATAAAGCCTAGGCAGCTGTCTGGGAGTGTTGAGAAGCCCCAACTAGAGCATGGCCCTCACTAGCATGTCATATAGCACCCCTCCCACAACCCAAGGTGATCTGTTTGTCTTCCCCAGAAAAATGGCCCCAAGTCCTTCTCTGGGCCTGCTCTCTGGACCTGCCTACTCTCCAGAGCCAGGGCCAAGGGCTTCCCACTTAGTGACACCACTGTGGGTCAGAACCAGCAGGTCCCCGCTAGGCCATAGGCTATTGTCAGACTGGGCTCCAACTGGACTCCCTGCTATAGCTCTGCGGGCTAACACAGGCATGGAGCCATGTTGTGGGCAGGACAGGGAAGGGCCTGGCCACTCCACATGGGACCTGGAGTTAGAGACAGGCTAGGTAGGGCCTTCATGTGTAGCACACATGTGCCCACTTCTCCCTCACCTTGCTCTCAGGTAGGCCTGTCGGCTGTCAGGGTGGGGCCTTTCCTCAGTGTTCCACTCAGCATCTAGGGCTACACACTTGCTGTGAGCTTCCTGTCATGCGACATAACTGAGGACAGCAGTACAGGGACACCTGTGTGCAGTGCAGGCAGCAGGCAAAACCCAGGCGTCAGAGTCAGAAGCTGTGGTGGTCAGGAGATGGACCTGGCTATGCTAGCTCCTGTAGCATTGTGCTTTCTCTCGACAGAACCAGCTCTCAGGGTACCTGCTGAGAAAATTCAAGAACACCAATGGCTGGCAGAAACTCTGGGTGGTCTTTACCAACTTCTGTTTGTTCTTCTACAAGACTCACCAGGTACGTGCATTGCACTGTGGCCTAGCCCCTTGGCCCTTCTCACCTGTGCCTCAGCAATGGCTCTGGCCACCAACTACACACTGCTCACCCACCCTCCCAGTACCTTCTGGGAGGAAATCAGGGTCCTCTCATTTGGGTTCCTCCTGGGAGCCACTTTGTAGGCAGTGGTGGAGACAGGGTGATGGCCTTTCCCCCCATCCCTGTGCTGACTTGCAGGATGACCACCCCTTGGCCAGTCTCCCACTGCTGGGCTACAGTGTGAGCATCCCCAAGGAGGCAGATGGCATCCACAAGGACTACGTTTTCAAGCTCCAGTTCAAATCCCATGTCTACTTCTTCCGGGCAGAGAGCAAGTACACGTTTGAGAGGTGATTTTTATGGGGGTGCAGACTGGGTCTGGCTGACACCTCCTGCCCCACTCAGGCAGGTGGAGGCAAACTTCCTGGTCCTGGAAAGCAAGGGCTGAGCAATGCTTTGGGTCCCTCTTGGCCTGACAACCTGACCCTTCTGTAGGTGGATGGAGGTGATCGAGAGGGCCAGCAGCTCACGTGGCACCCCCAGCCCCACACAGGATGACCCACGGCCCTTCTCAGGGCTAGAGGAGACGCCCAAGGGGAAAGAGTGAAGCCCACCTTGCCTGAACTAGGACCTGCTCAGAGGACTACACAGCCCAGAGACGCCATCCCCATCCTCAGGCTGAGCTGAGGAGGCGGTGACACAGACAGCATGGTGGCCAGGTTTCCACTGACTCTGGGTACAGCACAGCCCATGGCTGGCCAGGACACTGTAAGGACATGGATGTCTCACTCTTGAGACCCGAGTGGGAGACCCTAACCAAGGACTGTACTCAGGTATGGGCAGCAAGCCACATGTTGCCCTGAGTGGGGCCAAGGACTACAGAACTTTAGATGGGACCACCCCGGGCCTACACTGCAGGTCACGGCAAGCCAAGAGTCTGGCAAAAGTTAGTCTGGTTCCCATACCCTCCACCTCTGGAGAAGACAAAAGTAAGTCTCTTGCAGCCCCAGGCAAGTGGCACTTCCACCTTCTTAGCTTCCCTGGGAACAGACTCTTCCTATGTACACATGACTGCAAATACATGGCATCCCCTCACCTGCCTATGTGCCCCCTGCCCTCTTGCTGTGCACTCTGGGGGAGCCTGCAGAACTCACGAGGACATGTGGAAGGCAGCCAGCAGCAGTCACTGTGTGCTGGGACACTTTAGCAGTGGGGAGCTGCCTTTGCAGGAATCCACCTGTCAGGCCCCACACAATCATGTCTCCTATCCAGGTCTTTATTACAAGTGTCAGGGCCCACAGTGCTCCAAGAAGTGAACACCTTACCCTCAGGACACCAAAGGAAACAGCTCAGTTTTCTTAAAAACACATTTGGGGTGCACAAGTACTTATGAGAAAACACAGTACCTGATCCGACACCACAAGGCAGATCTAGGACCATCTTGGACCACTGCAGACAGCATCAGGATGGGAGGGCGAGGAAGGCAGGCTGGGGTGCCCCCTGGGGCTGTTCTGCTTCCCTAACCCAATCTGAAGAAAACGGGCAGAGCTGCCCAACAGTCACTCCTCCGCTCCTTGGCCTGGCAGCCATGGGGTTGCTTCTGGGGAAAGCCAAGACAGCTCTGTGGCTGCCATCAGACACCTGTTCACGGGCCAGCTAGGGAGAGGGACACGGTACTGTGCTGAACTCTTGAGGCCTCGGGCTGACAAGTCCTCGAAGTTACAACATAGCACAGGGTGGGGACTTGCACATCATGGTCCTTTCCATGCTCAGCTCAGCAGCAGAGCACACTCCACCCTCTCCACGAAGGGCAGCACGCTCAGCGGCTGGATGTCAGATGGTTTCTGCTGTTCGAGAACCTGCAGGGGGAGAGGCCTGTGGCTGCACTGCGTATGTCCCAGCAGGCAGGCCCACAGCCACAGATGTGCTGTCTACAGGCATCCATGGTGTTGTGGGGCCCAGGCCACTGGATGGGTCTCCTGTCTCACAGGTATATAAACCAGGGCCCAGAGCCCGAGCCCATCACTGTCCCCTGGTCTCAGACCCTTCTGAGAAGTTCTCATGTAGGGAGGTCAGAAGTCATCTGTACACAACACCATGCATCTGGGCCAGGGCTCCCTGCAGATCCCATGGGACTGAAGCAGCCACTTGCCACTCACCTCTGCACACGCTCCACCAGGCGCACCATGAGCTGGTCCGAGATGCCAGGGCAGGACTCCTCAGCCAGGCTGAAGGCATTCTCCAGCTCCTCCAGTGCACCCACGCTACTGCCACTCTGCCTGTGCTTCTCCTTCAGCTGCAGAGAGCAGACCAGGAAGCTGGTGGGTGATGGTGCAGCCTAGGCAGCACATCCTACAGCAGTAATAAGGATTCCCCCAGGCTCTGGGTTCACCTCTCCCAGCCAGGGTTCCACTAGCTGCCACACAAATGCAACCTGATTTTGTTGTTTTTGGAACAGGATCTCCTTATGTTAGTTCAGGCTGGCCTTGAACACTCAGACAACTGCTGGGGTGACAGGGGTGCACTACCACGTGCACATCTGGGGATGGCTCTGACTCCCATCATCAGGTGACTGTCATGAGAGACCACAGGACTATGATAGAGTCACCTTCATGCTGCCCTGCCCTGGAACTGACCCCAGCACCAAGAATCAGCCTCCCTCTCTTGACTTGTCACAGAACCTTAGCTCTCTTTCAGAACCACCCAAGACTAGAGGATCTCTGCAGGGCTGGGAACACGAGGTCCTGCCTGAGTTGGACACTGGTGTGTGCCTGTGACCCCAACTACTCACAAGGCTGATGCAGCGTGGCAACTAGGGGGACCCAGACCACCTAGCGAGCCCATCTTGAAATCTAAAAGCAACGCTAGAGCAGAGGTAGGCTTCCCCTGGATTCCATCCTCAGTACCACTAACCAGAAAGAGTCCTGCAGGGCAGTATATTTGTCCCAGGGGTCTGTGATTGCTTCTGTCAGAAATCCCTGCTCATAAGCCCACCCACGATCAGCTGCCAAAGGCTAGGAAAGCACTGGCACTGCAGGAGCAGAGGGGCACAACCCCACCCTTACCTCTCCAAAGACCGGTCGGACTAGCGTGGACAGGCACTGGGACCGTGGCTGTCTCTTGATAGGGTCTGTCTGCTACAAGGCAGAAGCCAAGGCACAGGATGAGTGAGGGCAGCAGACTGGCTTCCTGCCCAGCCTGGGGAGCCCCCAAGAACCTAAGTCAGCTCTCAACAGGCCTCACACACCCCACATACGTGGCCCAAGCTTTAGTGTGACTCCAGCCAACTCAGTAACACTCCTGGCTCCAGATGCCCTCCTCATGAGAGCCCAGACCTCACCCCAGCTCAACCTGCAACCCACCCCAGAACATACCTTCTGCGAGCTATGCAGGGCCATCCCTTTGTGCAGCTTGTTGTGTGGGCTGGGCCGGATGGTTGGAGGGAATGTCCATACAGGGCCCTGTTCCCCTTCCTCGGCCTCACCGTCTCTGAAGGAAAGGCTGAGTCAGAAGAGACCTGGGCTGCAGCCCCAGCACCACAGAAAACCACAGATTATATTATGGGCAGCACCCTTTGGAAACAGCAAGACAGAATCACTATTTCCACCAGCACACATGCCCTCTGTACCTGGGGTAGATGGACCATGATCCACATGGGGAGAGGGGGCAGAAAAGGACTCAGCCCCTGGAATGGACACCCCACCCAGCCTGCACACCCAGCCATGGGGTGGGCATGCAGCAAAAGCCCCCACAGACAAGGCCCCTACATGTCTGAGTCCTCAGAGCTGGACTCCTCGCCATGGCCCTCCGACTTCCAGCGCTTGTAGCGGTCGATAAGCTCTGTGAGGAAGGAGGTCTTCTTGGTATAGCGCGTGATGAACTTGTGTTTCAGAAGCTCCTTGGCTGTAGGCCGCTGTGAGGGTGCACACCAATCACCAGGTGCCGGGCATAGCCAAGTACCAAGCACAATCAAGGTCCACCCTTGTGGGCCAGCACACACAAGGCAGGCTAGGTGGGCTTGGGGCCCAGGTGGGAGGCCCTCACTCTAATGGGTGAAAGGGGCTGGGAGCAACACCTGAGGGCCTGCCCCTAAAGTAGGGCTGCTGGCTGGCAGGCCAGTCAGCCGGCCGGCTGGCCTGCCTGCCTGCCTGCCTGCCAGCCAGGGGCCCAGCTTACGAATCGGGGGTCCTTGTTGAGGCAGGCCTCCACAAACTCCTTGAAGGGCCTGCTGTGGTGGCCCTCCAGCGTGGGTGGGCTATTCTTGGGAATCAGGAACAGGACACGCATGGGATGCAGGTCAGAGTTCGGCGGCTCCCCCTTGGCCAGTTCGATAGCCGTGATGCCCAGGGACCAAATGTCAGCCTAAAAATGGGGCAGCACAGAGGACAGCTGTGGCATCCAGCACCCCACCTGACCAACCAGAAACCCCCCCCCACCTCCCACAACCCACCTTGAAGTCATAGGCTGATTGCTTGATGACCTCTGGCGCCATCCAAAAGGGGGTGCCCACAAACGTGTTCCTCTTGATTTGTGTGTCGGTGAGCTGCCCTGCCACCCCAAAGTCTGCCAGCTTCACATCTCCCTGCTCTGAGAGCAGCACGTTGGCAGCTGCTCAACAAGGATGAGGCTGTCACCCTCGACTTCACATGTCTCAGGAAGCCCTGCTTGGGGGCATCCACCTGATCCCTGGGGACTCAGCAAGGCTATCCTAGGACCTGTACTTTCCTTGCCACTCCCAAATCAGGCAGTCCTGGGCCACAGGGCAGCAAGGTCCACACCCTGAGAGGCCCTCACCTGAGTTCAGGCCCTCCTATCTGACACATGCCAACCACAGGGCAGCTGCAGGAATCTTAGGAGTGACCCTAAACCAAGCCCACAGCCCACACGAACTAGTCATGAAGCCTCCGTCTCTACCAGCAGCATCACCAGTGCGTCAAAATAGCTCAAGGCTCTGGGCACAAGGGAGGGAGGGAGGGGACTGGCCCAGTCCTGTGCACTCAGCAGGGATCCTGGCCTAGGCTCAACCAGCCCCGATCACCCTAGGCAAAACTGGCTTCTCCTGAATATGGGGGAGACTGAGAAGGCTGTGACTGGGGACAGGCTCCATGGGACAACACTGACCCCAGACTCCACCCCCAGCACAAAAATTTTAAATAAGGTTGTATTAAGGGCAGCATCTTCTGAAAACAGCAAGCTGGAATCATAAATTTCAAGTGAGCACAGGGCTTCCGTTCCCCAGACCTCAGGCACATAGCCACTCGCCCCACCCTGGCCTCTCTAAGTCAGCAAGCCCAGCTGTGTCTACCCCGCAGGACCTTTGATGTCACGGTGGATCTTGCGCTCTGAATGCAGATAGTCCAGGCCCTTCAGGATCTCCCTCAGGATGGTGGCAATATAGGTCTCCTCCAGGGGGCCTGGTTTCAACTAGAGAGGAGTGTCAGGACAGAGCCTCAGCTCCCATCCCCACCCCACCCCACCCCTATCACCATCCCTGAGGCTGGGCCTGTGTTCCTTTAACAATTTCTGCATCAAAACTCTCAGAGACTGGGAGCAGGTCAGAGTCTACTTGTAAAGAGTATAGGCTATCCTCACCCTTTCTGTGAACTCAGAGGTGAGAGCAGGGCTTCACACACCCAGAGCATCTTTGCTCCCCTAGCCCATGTGCATGGGACACCATCTTTGTCATCTTTGTCATGGGTCAGCAGAGCCCCAGAATTCCTCTTACCACCAAGCACAGTAGGCTTACATCTGCTACTCTACGATGTGGAGGATGTAGCCTGAGGGTTTAGGACCCTGCACTACTTGCCCCACCACAAGCTTCCCACTGCTGCAGCCCATACCCACCAGGTCCAGTGCAGAGCCACCGCCTAGGTATTCCATAATAATCCACAGCTTGGTGCTCTGGAAATGAGAGAACCTGTTAGCTCAACAGAAGCATGGCAGACCTCACACACACTGGAGGCAGCCAGGGCTTGGGCGACACAGGGAGCCCTCCTAGCTACACAGCCCTCCTCACACACGTGGTAGACAGACTGAACATCCATTAAACCCAGGCCAGAGGTTCAGCCTGTGGGATCTTCAAAGACAGCACACTCGAGCGTCGCATTGGCAAGCTCAGACAGTGAGCATAGGCAACAGGGATGCCACATAGTTCAAGGCAGTGCCTGCAGGCAGGCAGCCCAGACATGACAGCTACTTCAGGGCAAGGGACCTTCAAGGTCCCCACTCACACCCTACCAGCTTCACAGATGCCTCTGTCCCCTTTGAGAACCCATGCTCAGCATTAGCACCCACCCAGTGCAGGACCTCAGATATATCACATAGTACCCATGGAGAGGAAGGAAAGGGCCCAGCACAGCCCCCAACCACCACCACCACCACTTCGGACACTGCATCCTGCAGGCACCTTCAGGTAGGAGCCAAAATAGCGGGTGATGTAGGGGCTGTCACACTGGCTGAGCACAGTAATCTCCTGCTGGATGTCCTCGATCTCATCCTCAGCCTCTTCCAGGTCGATGATCTTGATGGCCACCACCTCTTTGGTATGGTTGTCAATGCCCTTGTATACCTCCCCAAATGAGCCCTTGCCAATGCGGTCAAGCTTGGTGAAGAGCTCCTCAGGGTCCACTCGAGAGTGCTGTAGAGACAGGGAGGGGGGACAGAAGGTGGGCAGGGCCTGGTCAGAGAGTATGTCCCACAGGCTACCCTGCTGGGTGCGTGCAAGCCACAGACAAGGAACCCCAAGTTCAGCTCAATTCCTTCTGGCTTCTTTTTATGTCTTGTTCGGAAAACATTAACTCTCCACTTGTCAAGCTCCAGAGAGTGTCCCAAGTGTAACACAATAAATCCTGAAACAAACCAGGAACCTTAGGTAAAGACCTTGTCTCAAACGCCAGCGCCAGATATTAGCAACAAGTCAGCTACAAGCCTATAACTGCCATATATCCAAAACTTCTCTAAAAATAAACTCAAAGACAAAATCCAGCATGGATCAACTATATTCTCTACACAGCCACACTCCTGAAAAGGACTGTCTGTCCCCAACCCAGTGACCACACCTGTGCACCAGCACAGAACAGAAAGCAATGCTTTTTCATATACTCATTTCAGCTATTCAGACAACACACTGCCCAATCTGGTCCTCAGCATTTAAACCAATGAGGCCAGACAGTGGCTGAGCTCAGAGCAAAAGTGCCAGGCTATATGTCAGGATGAGGCCCATGAGATGTGTCCATGGCCCATGCCCTGCCCTAGATTTTCAGCCCAGGCTGAGCCAAGATGGCTCTGGAGCCTCTGTACAGACCACAACTGAAACCACAACACTTCTCCCACCACCAGGAGCCATCCATGAACACTCCTAGGCTCCTGAGAATCCTGTGTTCCCTTTGCCACCTACTGATGACACCTTCTCAGAAGCCCTAGGAAAGCCCCAGGCCGGGGGTGGGGGGGGAGGTTCAAGTCTTGTCCAGACTTGCAGATCCTACCTCCACTAGTCACCACCTCTTCCACACAGCGTCTCAGTGCCAGTTGAAAGTGACAGGTATAAAAAGACAGAAGCACACCTTGTTTCGTGACATAACACTGACCACTCTAATACCCGCCTCACACCATGCTAAGCACAAGGTCTGCCCTCTAAGAGCAAACACAGGTGCCCACCCCTAGGGACATCTCAGGCTCACTCCACCCCTGCACAGCAATTGACAAGTCTGGACCAGTCTGTTGTTGCTGACTAGCTGCCTATCCAGGGTTTGTAACTCAGGACAAGGAAGGAAGGGGATAGCACCTGGGCAACACACCACCAGCCATTCTATAACCCTTTTCTGAGCACCAGTCTTTAAGGTGACAGGAACTCTGCAGAGTGAGCACTGGCAGCAGTAGAGAAATGCCTGGGAAAGAGTCTTTGGACCAAAGGTGGCTTCTCAGCATAGAAGCCACTCAACCCAAAAGTCACAAATACTTTCCGGCCAGCTGGCTGGGTGAGATGTGTGCATGTGCAATGGCTTCTATGAGCAGTCAAGCAGGTCCCCTGAGCAGGCTGGCTTGCTACCCACATAAGCCCAACCTTAGCCCTGAAAAGAAGCAGCAGCTGGTCGAGCCCACAGTGCACATGAAGAGACATCGGGGATGCATAGAGTTGACTTGCTGCCACGAAGTCCCCAAAGCCAGGGGACTTCGCATCCACAGCCAGGACTGTGACATCTGACTGGACAGAAAAGGCCAGACCTGTTGGTATCACTGGGGCATCAGCATCCAGCCTCACATTCTGTCAATTTCACATGTCGGATTAATGGTCAACCTGGAACACCCTGATGAACTGAGTCAGCATGGTGCTGGGTATGGAAGGCCCACCTGAGGATTGTTTCCAACAATCACATGAAAGATAGGAGAACTAGAGGGGCAGATGGTGCTATTGATTCTCCTGGAGAAGCTTTTCATGATGGCTTTCCTGACATGAACTCAGCTGTTACCATCAGAGGAGCTTGGGACTCAAGGAGGATATTGCCATGGGCTCTAGATCTTCAGCTGGACTCGTGTAGGGCACTGCCATGGGGTCCAGACCCTCAACTGGATTTTTGGGTCTCTGTGAACAGATTTCCTGTATTCTTTTGCATTTGACTTTTTGAGTGAATATTATAAAATAACCCTATAAATTATGTGCCCTGTATCAAATTAAATCTATTCCCTTAAAAATCCTGACTGCAATATCTCATGTTCAAGAAAGGCCAGGAAAACTCAGTGCAGCTGCTGAGTCAGCTGGGTCTGCTATTTTCAGATTAGGGTGGGCAACACCATGGATCAGAGCCAGACCTCCTCCCACACAATAGCCCTCTAGGCCAGAAACTGCCACACCAATTCACCAGCCCCTAGCAGCAGAGGGGAAATCACAACTCTACTTGGTAGAGACCACCTATTCCATGCTCGGTCTCAACACCAGGTGGAGGACAAAGGCTGAAAAACAGCACTTTCTTTGCTGGCTTCTCCTTTATCAGGCCCAGTGGCCTTGCTCAAGTATCCTACCATCATGCTCACCATTCCTTCTTAGCAACTCTAAACAGTACCCAGCAAGTCGCTGGCCTTTGGGCCTGCCCAACCTCAGCCCCAGGGATTCCCTGAGGCTATGTCCTCCTGGAACTCTGAGGGCACAGTCCACTGCATTCTAAGGCAGCCTAAATACAGCTGGCAGGGGGCCAACGCATAGCCAAACTGCAGGGCATCACTATTCCACTCCTTGTCTCCTGCCCCACATCCTATAGCTCTGCTCCATCCTCTGCTGAGTACTCTACATTGCTCTTTATACAGACCAGGTTGGGTCTAGTCCACCACAGCGGTTGCAGGTCAGAGCACTGCCAACCAGGTATTAAAAGGTTCCACTGCCTCAGTGCAAAAAACAAAGCAGCAGACCCCAAAGCCAGAGTTCTGGGTTCAGCAGGGAAGGAGGCAGCCTTGAGCCCCAAATCCCACAGGTCTGGATACCACAAGTGTGGGTTAGTTAGCCTTGGCTAAAACAGTGTGACAGGAACCTCCTGGCTATGCTCCTGGCCTGGGTTACAAGAAAGAAAGAGCCCCTGTTTCCAGCTCCACTTGACAAAGGAAAGCTGGCTGGGTGTGGCAGCACACACCTGTAATCTCAGCACTCTTGGAGGCTGAGGCAGGATATTAAATTAGAGCTCAGTTTATGCAACTTATCTAGACCTTGTCTCAAAACAAAACAAAATTAAAAAGGACTGGAGATGTAGCTCAGCTCAAAGGCCCTGGATTGAATCCTCAATATGAAAAAAGAAAAAAAAAAAGCAAACCAAGTAGTTCCCCAGGCTGGGGGACCTCCCAATCCCCTTCTGAGTGATGCATGTCATGTTTGCAATCACTCAGTCATTCAGCTGGTGCCCGTCAGTTCTCCACCTCAGCCCCGAGGTTACTGGCTCTGGGGCCTCTGACTCTACCATCAAGTCTGCTTGCTGTTAGGCTCATTCCACTAAAGAAGGGGAGCAACCAACTACACAAAACCAGAGACATCTCCACCAGCTCCCAGAAAGTGGGCACAGTGCCTTCCAGGGCAGGCAGGAACTGGCAGGTGGAAGCCAGAGTCTGTCACGGAAGCACAAGCTGTGGGGGCGTGTACCCTACTATCTCACAAAGCGACAGGTCACAGGACACCATGGCGGCCATCGGTGAAGCCCCACCCGGATCCTGACCACTATTATAAATCAAGTCTCTGAAGAGACACACTTCTCCCCTTGAGGTCCAAGTGCAGCACACCTGTGCTCCCTCCCACAGGGCGCTTCGCAGCTCCCATTTGCTATCCTGTGGCTCCCGCAAACCAGCTACAGATTTTTCTCAGCACTTTAATCATGTAATTACTAGGCATAAAATGTCAAAAACCACTAGAAAATATGTCGGTCTCATTCAGCATCCCTCAGCAAGCCCAGGGACCCATCTGTCAGACACAGCAGGTCAAGGAGGATGCCCAAAACTGCACAGCGTCGCGCTCACCTGACTCCAGTTCCGGGCCGCGCGGGCGGACGCGTTTCCTGCCCCACGCCTGAACTCCGGGGACAGAGGGCAGGCGGAGGAGAAAGGGCAAGGGGACCCGCCGAGTAGGGGGCTCCCGGGACACAGAAGGGCGGCTCGGAAGACAGGCAGCACCGGAGGGTCCGGCCCAGGCTCGGGGATAGCCAAGCCTAGCGCCGAACGGAGGCACGCAGCAGCACAAGCGACTCGTCGTCCCGCCACCAGCTCGTCCCACAGATGTTTTGGAATAACCAGAAAACGTAGACTGCCGAGCCCGCCACGGCTGACACTCGGGGTCCTCACCGCAAGGCGACTTGACACAGTGCCCCGGGGCGCTGGGCACGCATGCGAGGCGGACGCCTCTGAGTAAATGAAGGACAGATCCCAACCCCGTCAGGCGCAGGGCCGGGTGCAGGCCCCTCGCCGTCCCCGCGTCTCACCTGCTGCGCGAAACCGCGGAGGTGAGCCATGTCCGCGGCCCGTGGCCGCGGCTCGGCCGGCCGTCCGTGCGCCCGCTCGCCTCAGGCCCCTGCGGGGGACGAAGGGCCGCGCAGTCAGAGGGGTCCCCACTAGAGTCCCGCCCGCCGCCGCCCAGGCCAGCTCCGCAGGGCCCCAGCCCAGAACTCCGCCCGGCCCGCCGCGGCGCGCCCACCTCCGGGCGGCTCCATCTCCGCCTTCCGGCTCGCTCGGCAGTGTCTGCAGTAGCCCACCAGCACTTGGATAGTCAGGAACGTCCAGGCCTCCCAACCCAAGAGGCAGCGTCGTGGCGGGCGCTTGGCTCTCTGGGACTCCGAGTCCACGGGTGACGGACTACAACTCCCGGCAGGCCCCGCGGCGGGGCGCAGGCGCCGGCGGTGTGGACGCCGAATTTCGGGCCGGATCTGGCCGCGAAGCGGGGCTGGCAGCGGGGCAGCGCAAGGTCTACGCGGGCTTTCTGGGACTTAAGTCGGCTTCGAAAGAGTGGGCGACTCCCTAGGTCAGACTCTTCATCTCCTCCGAGCCTATCTGCCTAGCTCGCTCTCCGTCTTCGGGCCGGTGCCCCTACTTTGGCCCCAGCGCGACTCCCAGCCTTCGCTGAGCTTCCAAGGCTCCAGAAAAGTCGCCCAGCACGGGCCCCTGCTCGGCGGAGTGCTTTGTCCCTCGCCTCTGTATCCCTGCCTGTAAAGGCATGGTAATGGGCCCAGGAGTGGGCCTGTCATTGAGACTCGGGGCGTAGCTCAAGTCGGCTCCCTATAGGAGAAAAGGCCAAGGGAGACACGAATGCAACCCTGCTCGGGAGGGTGAGCCCTACGCGAGGTCGCTATCCCCAGCGCAAACCAGGGCGGGATTAGGGGAGTCTGGCATCCAGGTGATGGCTGAATGCCCAGAGGTGATGCTCCAAGTAAACAAAGCTGGAGTTGGGGCTTGGCCACCTACTGTCTGACAGGAAATAAAGCCTAGAGACAGGTGAGGTCCACTAGCATGGCCTGGATCAGGATCCAGACTCCTTTGGGACCTCAGATAGTGGATTGGGCTCTTTTTGGAATTGTTCTGCAGAGTGAGGAGTGAGTCCCTAGGGGCGAGTGAGGGTCCACAGGGAAAGCTTGGTGACAGTGGAATAGGGGAAACAACCTCCAGATTCCTTGCTGAGTACAGAGCCCCAAAATAGGGCTGGTGGGGGTACAGTAGGCTTGAACAAGGGGAGTGGGCAGGCAACATTATCTCAGAAAAAGGCCAAGACCCCTCTCCTGTGGCTTTTTGCTGAGCACATGATAGGCTCTGTTCTTGGATATAAGTTCAATTTTTGCTAACAGCTAAGCATTACTGGGTGTTTGGGGAAGACTTCCAACGTAAGTGACCAACATAAATCAAAAAGATGACCTAAGCAAGGAATAACTTTGTGCACCTGTAGTCCCAGGTACTGGGAAGATGAGGCAGGATTGCTTGAGTACAGGTAGTTACGGGTCAGTGTGGACCACACAGCAAGACTCTGGCTCTTTAAAAAAAATAATAATAACCAAAGAAGAAACAGGAAAATACAAAAAAATGAATAGCATTCCAGAGCTGCCTTAGGACAGCAGAGGGGATTGAAAATATACCCTGTTCACAACACGGAAGAAAAGCTAGGAGATAAAATTATGATAGATTAAAATTGTAAAATAGCCGGGAGTGGTGGCACACATCTGTTGTCCCAGCACTGGAGATGCTGAGGCAGGAGGAGAAGTTGAGGCCAGCCTGGTCTACCTAGTGAGTTCAAGTCCAGCCTGAATAACATAGTGAGACCCTGTCTCATAAAACAGATTATTTTTGAGTGGGCACTGCTGGAAAAGTCACCCTGGGAAATCTACCCAGAGACCAGAACTCAGCAATCATTGCTGACCATGTGAGAATGTGTGAAAGGGAGTGCACCATACTTGGTGTTGTGCCAGTGCCCATGCCAGATGCCCGTGTGACAGCAGGAGGCCAGCCCAGCTGGGCTGTGGATGATACTGGCCCCAGCTAACACCTGACTGAAGCATATGAAGACCTCTTGGCTGGACTTAGCCATCCCCTGAGCTAGGAAAGATGTCAAGTACTTATTTGAAGGGAGAAAAAAAAAAAAAAAAAAACAGTGGAAAGATAAAGGTAAGAAACTCACTAGAAATCAAAGCAGCGGGAATTTCAGAGGGTAAGAAAGTTCCAAGAGTATTTTAGAAAGCTACTGAGTTGAAAGTTGTCACCTCAAGGTGCAAGGGGACACTGAGCACCCCATACCACAGATAAAAACTCACAGCAGGACACAACGCTGACATACCTGGAGTGGAGGGATCTGTGAGAGAGCCTGAAAGCATCCAAAGAGGAAAACAAAAATGTACCAAGGAACTGGGCGTGGTAGTGCATGCCTGTAATCCCAGCACTCAGAGGTTGAGGCAGGAGGATCACAAATTCCAGCCCAGCCTGAATAATTTGGCAGGACCTTATTTTAAAAAAATATAAAGGACTGAGGGAATAGCTCATTGTGAAGACCGTGGGCTCACTTCCCAGTACCTAAAGGAAGGGGTCCTCAAGGCTGGAGAGTGAGGGCATTGTTTCTCATGAGCAGCATTGGAGGACCAGACTGAAGACACATTCAGCACTGAGAGGTGATGTGACCATTAACCCTCTGGGAGCCCTTGAAGCTAGAAACTGATCTAGAGCATGACCCAGACGTGACACTACCAGAAAACAAAGAGTGCCAGGATCAGCCACCTGAAGAAGTTGCTACAGCCCAGAAAAACACCAAGCTCCTACACAATCAAAGCAATGGGTTGCTAGACAGAGGGGCTGAAATTGACATCATCTTTTCCAGTATATAAATAAACATGCTGCAGTGGTTGAGCAGCACCTTTCCTTCCATCAGGAGAGTAGGGCTCCACCTGACCCCAGCTTTGTCTTTTCTCTATCTTCCTTTCAATTGATGCCGAAAGAAGCCAGACATCTGAGGGAATACATGGAGGGCTTTCGTCCTATCTACCTGGTTATTAAAATTCAAATCCCCAGGGGCTGGGGATTTAGCTCAGCGGCATAAGCACCTGCCTTGCAAGCAGGCAGTCGTGAGTTCGATCCCCGGTACTAATAAAAAGGAAAAAGTAAAAAAAAATAAATAAATAAAATTCAAATCCCCAATAGTTGGAGACAAATTATAATCACTCAGGTCATCAGTTCAGAGCCTAAAGAAAAGAAAAAAACCAAGCTACTTGTTTTTGTTGTGGGGGAGGGAGCATTTTGCTAAAAGTTTTGTTGTTGCACCTGTGGGGGCAACATAGCTACTAACTGTCCCTTCAGCAAAACCTTTAGCTATCTGTCCAAAGTGTAGATGATAGTATCGTTGGGCCACTCAACGTAAATTGAAAACTGATGTGGAAGACCTTCCTGTTATAGGAAAAAAAAAAAAAAAAAAAAAAAAAAAAACACCTTCCAGCAGGGGCTGCGGCAGCCCTGCCAAAAAGTAAAGGGGTGTGACAGCTCAAATAGCTTTCCCAAGAGGGCCCTGCCCAGCTTGGCCCAAGGGATTCCTAATGGTTGGGGAGTAATATGGTCCTGATTTGTTGTTTACTGATTTCTGCTTACAAATGCTCTTACAAAAGACAATTTCAAATAACCAGTATGTCAACTAAACTTTAAAACTTCTAAAAATTCAACATTTGGCTTTTACTAGTGATAATAGGCTGACTCTAGCACATCACTGTCTCAATATAGCTTTGTAGTGAGTCTTGATACCTGGTTGTGTAAATTCTCGACTCTGTTGTCTTTCAAAATTGTTTACTTCAGGGGTACTTCCTTCAAATTCATGATTAACGTAATTCTACATCTTAGGTCTTTTGTGTTTGCAATGTTTGCCAAGCACAAGAATCCAGTGCAGAAACATTCAGACTTGTAGTACTCAGGAAAATAAGACATTTACAAGCAAATCTGTTCACATCCAAATTTCTACTGTTTACAATACCACCATATATTTTGCTTTCAAATCTGCAGCTGGACAGATGCTGATGAGGATGGCTCATTCCGGTCCCCAAGGCTGCACTCCAAGGTGACTCAGACTGTTGCCTCCAGTGCTGGCTAAACGCAGGCACGCAGCCAGGGCTGGAGACCATGGCCTGCAGGGCTGTCCTAGCTGCTACGCAACCTTGGTTGCAATAACAGTAGAGAAGGGGCAGGAAGGTCAGGCTTCTGTAACAATGCACCATGAACTATGTGGCTTTAACAAAAGCAACTTAATTACCATAATTTTGGAATTTGGAAAGTCAAAGTCAAGACCAGTGATGGTGAGACTTTTTGTGCTTTCAGTGATAACCTATAGCAGGAAAGCTATAGGTTCTCCACTAGTGTTGAAGACTGACCAGTTTAGCTTCTGGCAGGAGGGCTCTCCCATGCAGCTGGCTGCTTCCTACTGCAGAGAGGGTCTTTAGGGCTTCCACGTTTGAACTCAGGAGGAAAGGGCACAAGGCAGTCCAGAGCACAGGATTCCAAGGGCTTTGTCCTGATACAAAGGCACATGACCTATCCCTGTCATAACAGCCACTCTGCCATTGTCACAGGCTCACCCGGATGTAATGGGAAAGAGCACTACAATCACTTTATGAGAAGAATGCAAAGCAGGAGAGGTAATTTATGCATTTGTTTGTGAGCTGGGGGTTGAACCCAGGGCTCATGCATGTTAGGCAGGCACTTTAACACTGCACCACATCCCAGCCCAGAAGATTGTGGGGTTTATCTCCTTAGAAGAAGCCATTCCAGCAAGGAAATCACATGATGGGTTCCTAAGGCTTAAGAGTGAATCACATCTTCATCATAATCATGCAAACACATTGTGTTGACTTTCAACATTTAAAATTATTCTACAGTAGGCTATGAAATATTTACATGTTGTCCTAGAATAGAATGTAAAGATTTTCGTTCTTAATTTTTTTAAGTCACCCTTAAACTAAACAGTTTTCAAATAATACTGTTTTTTTTTTTTTTTACCATAGTGGAGATTAAACTCAGAAGTAAGTGCTGTACCTAAGCTATATTACCAGCCCTTTTAAATTTTTTCAAACTTTTATCAACACACATTCTCAGTACATAATGATCACATCCCTCAGCAGGAGTTGATACTTGTATGGAAGTCCCCCCCCCCCACTTTGACTTCTCCTGGTCACCTCTTGCCCCGTCTCTCCTCTATTGGTCCCCTTCCTTTTTGCAAAAATCTTTTTTCTGTCTCTCTCTCTCTTCTGTCTCTATTCTCTCTGTCTGTCTGTCTGTCACTCTTTCTCTTTTCTTTCTCTTTCTTTTTTTGAGACAGGTTTTCACTAGTAGTTCAGGCTGGGTTCAAACTCACAGCAATCCTCCTGCTTCAGCCTCCTGAATGCTAAGTTTACAGGTATGTACCACCAAGCCCAGCTTCTATGTTTAATTTTTGCTCCTTATGTATACTTTGGGTTTCTCATATAAGAAAAACCATGTGGTATTTAAACTTATGTATCTGATTTATTTGAATTAATATTATGATCTCAAGATGAATCCATTTTTCTACAAATGACTCAAGTATCCATCTGTATAGCACAGTAGTACTGCGTGGTATATAAATACCACATTTTCTTTATCCATTCATTTGCTGATGGAATGTAGACTGCTTCCAAGTTGTGCTGCTATAAACATAGGTATGCATCATCTATCACTGTAATATGATATCTTTAACTCAGGAAGATACCTAGAAGGCGGATAGCTGGGTCAAATGGAATTTCTATTTTTAGTTTTTTAAGGAATCTCTATACTGATTTCCATAGTGGTTGTACTAATTCACATTCCTATAAACAGTATATAAGGATTTCTTTTTTCCTGCAGCCTCACCACCCTTTGTTACTTGATGTCTTGGTAATATCCATTATTTCTAGAGATGGAATCTCAGTGTTGTTTCAATTTACATTTCTCAAATAGCCAGTAATATTTAGCATTTTTATGTATTTATTGGCCATTCACACTTCTGAGAAATGTCTATTCATTTTAGTTGATCATTTTTTAATTTGGTCATTTTTTTTTGTACCAGAAATTGAACTCAGGACCTCACACTTGCCAGACAAGACTGTGCCACTGAGTTATCTCCCCAGCCTTGCTTTGGTCTTTTACTTTGAAGCAGTCTAATATTTTGGATTTTTTATATATTCTAGATATTAGTCCTCTGCCCAAGGTGTAGCTGAAAAGATTTGTTTCATATTATGTAGGTTGTCTCTTCACTTTGATGTTTATTCTGTTGGCTATTCACTTAGACTGTTTTGTGCTGGTATAACAAAACACCTGACATGATACAATTTTTAAGGAAAAGAGATTTATGTCTCATAGATCTGAAGCATCGGAGATAAAATGTCAAGGTTCTAACAGTTGTTGAGGGCCTCCTTGCAGTATTGTCAAATGGAAGAAGGTATCACATGCAGGGAGAACATGCCAAATAGACCCCTTCCTATTCTGCCAGCACTAGTTCATTCACCAGGGCAGAGCATTCATGCCCAAAGAGCTCTCAAAGGTCTTACCCCTTAACATGGTTACTATGGAAATTAAACGTCATCATAAGTTTGGAGAGGATAAACATTCAAATCATAGTGACTATGTGTGAGTTTATTCCTGGGCTATCTTCTGTTTCATTGGCTCAATTTGGATAGAAATCACAGATTGGCAAAGTGCAGCTCTGTTAAAGGCTCTTGGCTTTGAGTGACAGCAGCTGTCAGTCCCTGGAGTTATAGTTCTGGCTCTGAGTGGCAGTGGTCTTGACACCTTCTGTTATAGCTCTTACTCAGCTCTTGTTGATCTAGCCTCCACCTCAGCTCTTCAGCAGCCAAGGCTCATAGCCTCTTTGGCAGCTGTCTGGAGCTCTTCCTGCGGCTTCCACTGCTTCTCTGGGGATCTCTGCAGGTCTCCATCCATTGCCACTGGTTGATGCTAGCCGCTGCTGCCAGTTGCTGCTGATCTCTTGAGCCACTTGTTGCTAGTCTCTACCACTAGTCTCTGCAACTCTTCCAGAATGGCAGCCCATAGTGTTAGCAGTTTTTATTAATGTGACCAGCACAATACACTGTGTCTGAGATAAAAATCACAAATTGGAAACAGGACCACTCAAGCAAGGCCTTTATTGGGCCTATGCTGTAGAACATGGGCTAATACGCATGAGGGAGTCCTATGCTAAGGAGTGTGAGGGCTCTCTACTTATATAGACCACCAGTGGACCCACATGTGAAGTTTTGCACATTTCTAGAACCTATTTAGGGACTTTAATAGCAAAGAAAAGTTACAGGAAAAAGTCATCAGAAGTAGCTAGAGGCAGTCATCAGGAATGGTTCATGTTCCAAGCCCACTGAACCACAAGGCAAGTAACTCCTGGAATAGCTGAAGGGCATCTAGGACAGTTGCAGTTGTCCTGACAGCTCAGCTCAACTAAAGAGATTTTGCAGGAACATCTAGATATAAAACCATAACATGAAGAAAAAAACACATAATGTACTTTCTAATTTGCAGACACCTCATCCCATGAAGTTGATGATCACCATGGTCACAATCTATAGCTTGTCAACTGGAGAGTTGTTTGGCCGAGATCTAGACTGTCCCTTAAAAGCTCATGTGCTTAGAGGTGGGGCTTTTGAAAGGTGATTGAATTTTTTTTGGTACTGGGAATCCTTGAAGTGATTAGATTATGGGGGTACATAGCTGACTTGCTACTAGTAGGTGGAGCCTGATTTGAGATGGGTCATTGGGGGTGTAAACTGGAAGGTATATCTTTCTCCCAGACTCCTCCCTTCTCTGTCTGGTTCCTGGCCACCATGATGTGAGTAGATTTTCATCTACTTTTTTTTTTTTTTTTTTTTTTGAGATAGGATCTCATAAAGCCCAGGCTGGCTTAAACCTACAGCTATCCTCCTGCCTCAGCCTCCCAAGTGCTGGGACTACAGGCATGGTCACTATGCCCAGCTTCACCTGACATGTTCTCCTGCCATGCCATTTCTGCCTTGAAGCCTGCCAACCATGGGCTGAGACCTCTAAAACTGTGACCCAAAATAAACCCCTCCCCCTGTTAAATTATGGGTTATGAATATTTTGCCTGAAAGACAAGAACATTTCCTTAAACCTTAGGTAATCTCATAATTCCACCTAACATGATATAACCATCTGGTGTACAAACCAAAAATGCAATTGTCCCTTCCCCAAAGACTCAACAATTACAGCATTGCTCAAAAGTCCAAATCAAAATCTCTCCTGAAACTAATGGCAAACTCTTACCTGTGAACCCCTATTAAATTAGAAAAGCAAGTTACTTATTCCCAATATATAATAGCATGGAGTAAACATTCTCATTCCAAAAGGAAGGACTAGGAAAATAGAAAAGAACAGAACAAAAATATGTGAAACCCAGTAGGACAAACACTAAACTCTGTAGCCCCATGTCCAGAATCCAGGCATGTGGTGGTGAGATGTGTGTTCTAGAGGGCTTGGAGAGTTTGCTGGTGGTAGCCCACATGACTGTTCTCTTAGGTGGCTGCACTTGGGGTCTGAGGCCTTCCTTGACAGACGTTCCACATTCCTGGTACCACCAAATTCTTGGGTGGTGCAACTTTGGCTTCATTCCCATAGCTTTATGCACTGCTCTCTCCTACTTGTCCTCTAATTTGTCCTTCCTTTGAAATCTAAATAAAAGCTGCTTTGGCCCCACAAATCTTGCATTCTGAAAAATCAGCATTACATGGATTATATTAAGGTTGGCCACCAGTTTGCTAGTAGCCAGAATTCCTTAGACTATGGAAGCAGTAGCATCTGAGTGCCTGGATGGCTGAGCATGAAGAAATGAAACCCAGGGAATGAATTCTCCAGATGTCTTCTCCAATAAGGAAACCACGAGTTCTCTTTTCAGATGAAAAGTTTATACTTTTGTACCATAGAGCCTGTGATAGCTGGGGACTTTCTGGTTCCTTAGGTCCCCTCAAAGTATGTTTCTTCTTGTGCCTGTTCAAAATACTTAATTTAGGGCTGGAGGTTTAGCTCAGCGGCATAAGCACTTGCCTTGCAAGCAGGCGGTCGTGAGTTCGATCCCCGGTACTGATAAAAATGAAAAAGACAAAAAAAAAAAAAACTTAATTTAGCTCAGCAGCATAAGCGCCTGCCTTGCAAGCACGCAGTTGTGAATTTGATCCCCGGTACAAAAAAACCACTTAATTTCTTTTTAATGGTACTAATCTCTTCAGCATCCACCCCTCCACAGGTCACAAATTTACACATGGTCCTTTTTGAGCCAAACTTCAAGTTTTTTAGGCAGTCTGTTCTGCTTTTTGTACCAAATTTTTTTTTTTTTTGCCAGCACTGGAAGATGAATCCTAGACCTTTTCACAGAGCTACATACCCAGATTTTTTTTCTTTTTCATTTTGAGATATAAATCTTGCTAAATTACCTAGCTACCTATACTGGGCTTGAATTTGTGAATCCTGCCTCAGCTTCAAAGTGCTAGGATTATAGGTACCACCACACCCATCCTATTTGTTCCTAATTGTTACTGTAAGTCTGGCTAAAAGAATCATGCCACAACCTGAGTGCTGGGGTGCCATGAAATATCCTCTGCCAAATCGATTAGTTCCCATCATTAAATTCATCCTCATGTAAAGTCTTAGGACATGGGCAAAATTCTGGGTTTTTTGCCAGAATGTAACATGCATGGTCCTTACTCAAAATCCAGTAGTGTTCTTGTACTTAACTGAAATCTCACAAGCCTGACCTTCGCTGTTCACATTCCTATCAGCTTTCTGGTCTGAGCGCCAACCAGACTAACCCATCAGCATCTGCTTATTGCATTCTAGATCTCTGCCTCCTCCTCTTCTTCCTCCTCCCCTCCCCGCCTTCTCCTCCATCTTCCCTCTTCTCTCCTCTTCTGTTTGTTTCTTTGATTGATTGATTGATTGATTGATTGATTGGCTTTTATTTGCTTGCTTGTTTTGGTTTTGGGGTTGTTTCTTTTTTTTTTCTTTTTTTGTACCAGGAATTAAACTCAGGACTTGCCAGGCTGTCACTTGTACCACTGAGCTACATCCCTGGCCCTATTTGTTTTTTGAGACAAGGACTCATTATGCGGTTCAGGCTGGCCACAAACTCACAGTGATTCTCCTGCCTCCTGAGTACTATGATTATAGGTGTGCACCATCATGGCCAGTGCTCACTCTAGTCTTCTTTAGCCTACCTCTCCAAACCTTTCCAAACTCATCCCACAAACCAGTTCCAAAGGTATCACAACCACATGGTCACTTATAATCACAGCAATAATTCTACTTCTGTAGTACCCATTTTTTATATTAGTCAGTTTTCTTGTTTAGACAAAATCTGTGACACATGCAATGTGAAATGGATGAGGTTTAATCTGGCTCATGGTTTAAGAGATTTCAGTCCATTATTGGCTGGTTCCAAGGCAAGAACATCATGGCATGAGAGCATGATAGAGGAAAGTTTGTCAGTATGTTTCTTTCTTCCTTTCTTTTTTAGGCTGGCCTTACACTTACTACATAGCTCAGGCTAGCCTCAAACTTGCAGTGATTAAACTACCTCAGCCACCCAAGTCCTGGGGTTATAGGCAGAGCAAAGTTCCTCAACCCCTGGCAGCCAGGAAGCAGAACAGGTTGATAAATGCACGGAAAGGAAAGGGATAGGAACCAGATATAGTCCCCATGGTAGCATGACGCAGACATGTGCCTTACTAATCTGCTAGGTGTCTCCTGAGCCAGTCAAGTCAATAACCATGACTAATGGTAACAAATGCCTTAGCTATTTAGGTTCTTTTTTGTTGTGATTCCTTATTAACTTTAGGATTTGTTTTCCATTCCTTGAAAAAAATAGTATTATAATTTTGATGAGTTGCAGTGCATCTATAGATCACTTGGGTGTATTAAATCCTTTAATAGAGAAAATAACCTATGAAGAGATTATAAAAGGAGGTAAGAAAAGATACTCCATTTTATTTTTATAGAAAGGATGGCCCTCTGGGCCTTCTTCTCTGCACCTAAACACATACAGATATCCCTACAATAGAAAGATTAAGGCCTGGGCTGGGGATTTAGCTCAGTGGCATAAGCGCCTGCCTTGTAAGCAGGCAGTCGTGAGTTATCCCTGGTACCGAAAAAGACCAAAAAAAAAAAAAAAAAAAAAAAGAAAGAAAGAAAGAAAGATTGAGGCCTGCCCATTCTTCTTCTTTTTTTTTTTTAATCAAGACCAGGGATCAAACTCACAACCCCACCTGCTTGCAAGGCAGGCGCTTATGCCACTGAGCTAAATCCCCAGCCCAGCCTGCCCATTCTTAACAGTAATATAGCTTCTATCCTGCACAAATTGGGCCTGTACCACTTGGATGGAACATGTTACATGAACATGAGCCTTCGTGCATGAATGCTTGGGGCATTTCCTAACCTTTGCTATACTATGAGCTCACCAGTGATTTCAGTACACAGAGACGACCACTTCCTAGAAGGGAATTGGTTGAATGAATACAAGGTTTTAAATGAAATGTGAGGTTATCCTCTGTAGAGCTCGCCCTCCTGATGGTAGCTGATGTGAGACCAGCTGTCTTCCCATCCCTGGGTAAGTCAAAAACAGCTTGCATCTATGGAGCATATTCTAAGTGCTTCCACACTGTGGCTCACTTAATCCTCCCCCACCTTGCAGGAGGGTTTATTATGATCCAAAGCAGCAACAGAGCCTGCCCAGTGTGTTCAAAGCCATGTCTGGCTAGGGTGAATCCAGGATTGGACCCTGGGAAGGTGGCTGCCGACTGTGTCCAAACTACTGTTTTAGACTGTCTTTCCATTTTCAAATTGTTTGTTCTTTATTAAATCTGCCATGTTTTTATACATTCTGTGATGATGGTTTAAAAAATTATTTAATCATACATAGTTTGTAAGTCTAAAACAAGGACTTTTGAAATATAACTGTGATACTATCATTATCACATTATTAAAAATTAACAAGCAGTTTCCAATTCCAGGAAACATGGGGTGGGCAAAGTCTGCCTTCCCACGGATTGCAGTCATAAAACCTGCGCAGAGGCCTGGCATAGACCTCGAGCACTTGGAGAAGGAAATGCAGCAGGTGGATGAGGAAAGCGTTGTGGGACCAGCTTGTGAGGTCACCAGTGTTCATTCTCTGGTATTTCCCAGTCTGGACAAGCTATAATAATGCAGACAAGCTGGTTCTAACATTTATTTTGGAAAAGTAAAGAAACTAGGACATCCTAAATGATTTGGAAAAAGTAAAATGAAGTTAGGAGAATCACATTCACCAATTTTAAGGCTTTTATACAAGGTGATATACACATCTAGGTCATTTGAACAGTAGAATCCAGAAATAGAACTACCACAAGATGGCTGGCTTTTGACAAAGGTGCAAAAACAAATCAATAGAGAAAGGGTATCTTTTCTACAAAGGACACTAAAATAATTGGATGTCAGTATACAAGAAGGGGAGCCAACTTGATCACATGCCTTTGCAAAAATTAATACAAAGTGCATCAACAGGTCTAAATGTAAAATATAACACTATAAAAATTGGGTGAAAACATCCTTGTGACGTGGGGAAAAAGAGCTTACCTATGCCAAAAGCATAAGCCATAGGAGAGAAGCAGGATTGGGCATGGTGATACACTGCTAGCACACCAGAGCCTAGCCAAAAGGATTGCTGTGAGTTTGAGGCCAACTTTGGATACATAGCAAGACCTCCTTTCAAACCATCCCACCTCACCTCCTACCCCTGCCACAAAAGTAACAGGGAAATCTATGTGACTTTGGATTTGGTGATGGTTGTTTAAACAGTATGGCAACAGAAACATAGGCAAAAAAAGAATACAGGTAAATTGGATTTTGTAAAAATAAAAAGGGGCTGGGGATTTAGCTCAGTGGCATAAGCACCTGCCTTGCAAGCAGGTGGTCGTGAGTTCGATCCCTGGTACCGATAAAAATGAAAAAAACCAAATAAATAAATAAATAAATAAATAAAAAAGAAAACCAACAGATTGGTAGAAAATATTTGAAAATTATATATTTGATAAGATTTTTAATATCTAGGATATATAAAGAACTCCTACAACTCATCAACAAGAAGATGAACAGTCTGAATTTAAAATGGGTCAAGGATTTGAGTGAACATTTCTCCAGAGAAGACAGGCAGTAGTCCACAGGTACATGGAAAGATACCATGTCATTCTCATTAAGTAAATATGAATCAAAGCCCTGCTGAGAGGCTGGAGGTCCAGATCAGCACAGTAATGCTTGACATGTGAGAGCCCTGGGTTCAACCCTCACACTGAAATCAAATAAAAAACAATGAGATCCCACCTCACATTCATTAGGATAGCTACCATCAAAGAAATGTAAAATAAAATGGAGAAGCATAGTGGCCCAGGATTGTAGTCCTAGCACTTAGGAGGCTGAAGCAGGAGGTTCACTGTGAGTTTGAGAACAGCCTGGGCTCCAAAGTGTGTTCAAGGCCAGTCTGAACTACATAGCAAGATCCTGTCTCAAAAAACTAACAAGAAGAAGAAGGAGGAGGAGGACGAGGAGGTGGAGGTGGAGGGGGAGGAGGAAAGAAAGAAAGAAAAGAAAAAAAGAAAGAAAGAAATAGAAACCTGGGGTCCTGTTTGGGTGGATGCAAAACAATGTGGCCACTACAGAAAAGTATGACACTCCTCAAGAAAAGTAAACACAGAATTATATGATCTAGCAACTCTACTTCTGGCCTTATCTCCCAAATAATGAGAACAGATGTGGTAGTATACACCTGTAATTCCAGTACTTGGGAAGTGGAAGCAGATGGATTCCTGCAAGTTTGAGGCCAATTTGGGTTACATTGTGAGTTCAAGGCCAGGCTGAACTACATAGCAAGACTCAAAAAAAAAAAAATGAAAACAGAAACTCAAAGAGATATTTGCCCATGGTTGGTATGGTATTATTCAGAGTAGCTAAGAGCTGGAAGTAATTTGAATGTCTGTGGAGAAAAAAATGTGCTGCCTATCCACTTAGGAGAGGGATAAACTTCTGCCTATGCTACATACCTTGCAACATGTTGTCATTGTTGTGTTTTATAATTAGTTACTGTTGTTAATCTCTTATTGTGCCTACTTTATAAATTATGCTTTTTCATAGATGTGTATGTATAAGAAAAACTATAGTCTACCTAATGTCAGTACTCTCTCAGGTCTTTGACACATCCCTGCAGATAAGAGGGAGCAACATATACTATCATGTGTCACATGGCAGGGGCCCATTCTGAGAAATGCATACTTAGTCAATTGTGTCATCGTGGGAATTTGGTAATTTAGACAAGCTAAGATGCTATGGTGTCACTAGAAGATATTGTATAAAGTATGGCTTATCACTGACCAAAACATCACTGTACAACACAGGACCCTGCAGAGAGAGGGAAAGAGAGAGAGAAGAGAGGAGAGAGCTTTATCATGGGAATTGGGTCGTGGGGTTGTGGAGGCTGGAAAGGCCCAGCATCATCTGCAAAGTGGAGAACCAGGGAAGCCAGAGATGTGATTCAGCACAAGTTCATGAGCACAGGCATTGGTGGGCGGATATCTGAGGGCAGATGACAGATGTCTCATCTCAGACACAAAATTCACACTTCCTCTGCTTTTTGTTCCACTCAGTCCCTCCCTGGATTGGGCCCCTCCTTATAGGTCAATCCACTGACCAAACATGCACATCTTCTGGAAATTCACACGTAGATGCTTCCTAACATTCCTGGCTCTTCAGGGACTCCTTAACCCAATCGAAATGACATGAAATCAGTCATCACAGTGAGGGAAAAGGCCAGCTGTCTGTGTCTGTCTAGGAATTCCCGGGTGCTGGCACCAAAAGTCCTGAGTCCCAGAAGAGCCTCTGGTCCTGGACTGAGTCCCAGGGCTGGTTGGTCAGGGCAAGGATGTGGGAATGCAGTGGGGCAGCCACTCCAGCACAGCTGTGCACTTTCTAAACAAGCCAACTTACACTCATTGTGTGACCAGGGTCCCCACCCCCTGGGTGTTGTTAATTCTTGAGAAATTAAAACTTTTCTTCACACAAAACCAGAACGTAGCCCTACAGAACGGACAGTTTGGTGCAGAAGAATCCTGCTTATCTATGAAATGCAGTTGACACATCAACTGGACTTATTTCCAGAATGCAGGATGATCCTTCTGTTATTTAAAGATGTAAAAAATGCTGGAGACTTGAGAAAAAAGGCCATGGAAGGCAACATTGGTGGTTCATGAATAAATCCTACAGTGATTGTTGACCCATTTTAGATACTTGTGGCAGACAATGAAGCAGTTCACCTCTGCACACTGGGACCAATGAAGACAGGAACTCTATCTACTGAAATTATTTTCAACTTGTCCCCAAATAACAACATTTCAGAAGTTTTGAAAAAATTTGGTGTCTCAACAAATGACACATCTAGCCAGGCGTGTTGGCTCACGCCTATAATCTCAGCATTCGGGAGGCTGAGGTGGGAGGATCATTGTGAGTTCAAGACCAGTCTGGGCTACAAAGTGAGCTCAAGGCCAGCCTGAGCTGCAAAGCAAGACCCCATCTCAAAAAAAGACCAAAAAAAAAATGACACATCAGTTCTAATTATCAAAGAGAGGAAAAAGCAAATAAATCAAGAGTACCTAATATCTCAAGTAGAAGGTCTTTAGGTTTCTCTGAAAAATCTTCCCAAAATAACAAATAGTTCAGAGGTCAAAAAGATATATAAACTGTCTTCACAAGAAGAAAGCGGTGGGATATTATTGGATGGCATCACTTGTAGAATGTCAACAAAAGATGTTTTGTGAAATATTAGAAACATTAACAAATTATCATCATTAAAGAAAGCACATTTTTAAAAAACTAGTACTTTTGTGTCTACAACCAGTCTACCATAACAGGAAGCACTGGAGGCCACCCAGAGGGTCTCTGCATTTGTCACAGTGACATGCAAAGTACAGTTTATCCACACACTGGGACACTGCTGCGGAGCAGGGAGGAACAGCCAGAGGCAATGACATGGGACCCTCAGAGGCATTCAGAAAAACAGTTCCCTAAGTTTACAGATGCGTGATCCTACCCTGAGACATGGACAAACAGCAACAAGAGTGACCTGTGGTGTGCAGAAGTTGGGGGCAGCCTGAGAGAACTTTCTGGGGTGATGGAACATCTCTATATCCTGATTATGGAGAGGGCTTTGTAAACCTATATAAAATTCATAGGAGTTAACACCAGAAAAATCAATTCTACCATATGTTAACTTAGAATAAAAATTTTAAACTAATAAAATTCCTAATATCACGTATGGTATTTTGTTATTATTTCTTTTTTTTTTTTTTTTTTTTTTTTGTCTTTTTCGTTTTTATCGGTACCAGGGATCGAACTCACGACTACCTGCTTGCAAGGCAGGCACTTATGCCGCTGAGCTAAATCCCCAGCCCTTTGTTATTATTTCTTGAGACGGGGTCTTGCTATGTAGTGCAAACTGGACTTGAACTCATTACATAGCCCAGCCTAGCCTTGAACTAGTGTGATCTTCTTGCCTCAGCCTCCTGAGTGCTGGAATTATAGGCATGCACCAATATACCTGGCTAATATCATCAAATATTAGATTAGAAAATTCAGATTTTCTGTCCAGATGCAGAATTCCTATGTAAGACTCGCAGTTCGTACAAACTGAGAGCCCAAGGAGCTCTGCCTGCTATGCTTGGCTTACTGTTTTCCTATTTTCCTTGTTAGTTAGCTGTGGACAACACTGGGTCCCATGCCCTTGGTGACCAAGAGACCCAACTGGGCTGGCTGCACCCTCCCAAGCTGTTCACTGTTCCTCAGTCTCCTTTCTTGGGATTGATGGTCAGCAACACTTGTGTGCCTCAGGCTCCTGCCTCCTACAGGTGGAGGTCACCTTTATCAGACTGCACATACGCTTCCTCCTGGAGAGTCCTATACCTGGGGTGGGGGCTAAAGATACCTCCTACCTTGCAGAAGCTGCACTGGGGCAGGACTTGGAACAATTGCAGCTTCCAGGGACCTCTTGGTCCACCTTGGCAACACCCCCCTAACAGGGGCCTGGGGAAACTGAAGGACAAGGGGTTTGGAGACACAGGGAGCAGGGTTCCCCGAAAGTCAGGGGCTGTGGGTTCTGGCCTCCATTTGTGGTCACACCCCAGTGACCTTGTCTGCTCAAGGATTACCCCTTCAACTCCAAAAAGCTGCAGGGAGGGGTCTAGCTCTGTCCCTGGGCTGTGGCCCACGAATTTGGTTGTATGCTAGATGGCCTCCTCCTGTCCCAGACCTCGGAGTATAACTACAGCTGGGGTGGTGTGATCAGCCTTGAATAGGTCACATCTCTGTTCCTTGCCCATATTTCTGGGAAGGCAAGTGCCCACGGGGCACTAGCCTAATGCCTCTTCCATCCCTGGAAGTAAGTTCTGGCCATGAGTGATCCTGTGATTATGATGGTGCTGAGGGCACAGCAACAGGACACAGGCCCTGTCTCAGCAAGGACTATTACTTTGTGGTGAAGGAAGGTCACCTGGAGGGCCACTTGGAGCTGCTGCCACATGCCTACCCCCTTGCTTGATCACCAAGGGGCTGGAAGGCCCTTGTTTCCCAGGCCAAGGCCTCCCCTCAGTGCTTTAGTGACCACTATTTAATCCAGGAATCCCTTGGTGGGCAGAGACCACCCCAGGCCACCTCCATGACTTGCTGCCTCTGCGATCCCTTGCTTATGACATTAGCCCTTTAAGAGCTGCTACTTGGGGGCTGGGGATTTAGCTCAGTGGCATAAGCGCCTGCCTCAAAAGCAGGCAGTCACGAGTTCAATCCTGGTACCGCTAAAAAACGAAAAAAGCCAAAAAAAAAAAGAAAAAGCTGCTACTAGCTGTGCTCCCTACAGGGTCTCGGTGTGGCTCCTTCCTCTGAGCTGGCCCAGGGCATTGCTAAACACCAGGGTTAGGGGGGGTGTCCTTTTGTCCCTCTTGGGGCCTGGACAGAGCATGGCATGGTACCATCTCTGGAATACCCGTCTGAGTCTGTGGCTTCTTGTCTACATCACACCCAGATATTTGGGGTGTTTGAGCTCATTTTCCCTGCGCTATCTTTGCCTCCTAGTTCAGTCAGCGGCTGTTATACCTGCCCCAGGTCCTAGCCAGGGACTCCCAGTGGACTGCCCCACCCATTGTCAATTTCTGTTTCCAACCCCAATTGGAAGGGCTGAATACTCCTGATATAACAACAAGAATTACATGGAAAGGGAAGAGATACATGTCGAGGCCACAAGAGCTAAGTTCCCAGGAAGAAGAACACCGAGAGGATTAGGAAAATAAAGATGGAGACAGAAAGCTGGGGTCAGCAGGAGCCCTCTTTGATGGGAGGAAGCAACTGCTCAACCACCGCAGTGCAGTCATTTATACACCTGTCACACCATGCCCCTATGCTGAACCAGCTCATTTCTTCATTTTTGTGTTCTGGGGCTGGAACACCTGCTCCCATCCAACACCTCTGCCCTCAGGGTGTTTCTCAGGTGCTCCTGTGTGGACACTTGTGCTTTCGGCCCCACACGTGTGAACTATCACTAGCTCAGTGGCTCCCAACAGATACACAGGACTCAAACTCAGATCAAAGTTCTGTGGTCCTGAAACAAATTGGGAATTCATAGTGGCAGCCTGGAAGAGGGTAAAACAGTGCCCCTCAGGGGGACAGGGACCCAGCCACCCCACCCAGACCAGACTGCAAAAAGAGATCGTAGAGGAGTGTGAGACAGCAGGGCTGCTGGCAGGAAACTGAGCTTGCAGGGCAGCTCGGTGTGTTTGTTCTGAATGGTGGGGTCTGTGGGCAGATGCAAGGGCAGGGCTGGGAAGACAGTGGGGGCCAAGGGAGCCCAGAAAAGGACTAAAGGAGCTGGTAGCTGGCAAAGCCAATTGCTCTCCACCACCCACACTGTGGCACCACACCATGTGACCTTGGTGCTGGGGACTGACTGCTGCTGCTAACCCCTGATGAGTGTGAGTCGCACAAACTTATCTTGGGAGGGTCACATGGCAAAGACACCAGTAGAAGATGAGAGGTACACACTCCATCCTCGGACTTCTTGTTCTGGGTCAGGCATCCTCCTTCTCCACGGCACAGCTCACCACAGAACCCAGGCCCTGTGGACCCTGAATGATGAAAGTGCGCATGTGTGTACAACACCCACCCCTGCACCCCGCCACCGCAGCTCCCAGTCAAACAGTGGGTGCCTGGTGACCTTGTCTTTGAGGTCCAGGGCACGAGAGGGGCTGCTGTAGGGTTCCCAGAGTCCCTGAAAGTCTACCTGTGGGCTCGTGGGGAGGACGCACATCAGGCCCAAACCCTGCGGGCTCCTGAGTCCTCCTACCAACCCACAATGCTTCAAAACCAATCCTCCAGGTCACTGCCCGCCACCAGCTCTGCCCCACTCCTCTCCTCCCCTGGGGCAGAGCCCACACTCCCCTCTCTAGCCTGGGCAGCTGTGCTGCAGGGAGCTGGAACCCTCTTCCTCCCAGCTGATGGGCCGGCATAGCAGCTTCCAGGGCTCCCAGAAGGCCTCACCTCTCCTGCCAACACAGGACAAGCGGGGCTGCTGGGGAGCAGAGCGTCAGGGAGCCCAGATATGGGTGAATGACCAGGCAGCCATGGGCACAGGAAGGCCACAGCACCACCTGGGACAAAACAGTAGATGAAAAGTCAGGCTTCAGACATGTGCTTGTTTTGTATAAATGTAAACACTCATTTTAACTGAAAATAGGCCATAATACTCTGCTCTTTATGCTCAACACAGTGATTATGGATTCTATTGTTATTATTACAATTATTATTTTACCACTTTTATTTTTGGGGCTGGGTTTATGTTGCCCACACTGGCCTAAATTTGCAGTTGTCCTGTCTCAGATTCCAGAGTGCTGGGATTACAGGTGTACAACACCACCTGGCTGCGGTGATATATTTTTAAATTGTCTTTGAAGCCTTTCTTATTCCCCAGGGTACTTTAGTACCCAGGTTTTACTGTTACATTGAGAAAACTATTGTATTTGGCCATCAGCAGTCATTTTAAAATCTCAGAAGAACGCTCAGTGTTTAAATCACCACATTTGTGCACAGAGTGGGCCAGACCCTTCGAGTGGGTGACCGGAGAAGCAGCAGGCTGCCCATGGAGCGACGGACACCTGTGCACCACTGTGGCTGAGTCTGGCCGCAGGAAGGGACCTTGGGCGCCGGCCCCAGGGCTCAGAGACTGGGCACCACCAAGTCCTTCCTCTGCCCTCTAGCAGGTCCACACCTGGGACAGTTTCATCCCAGAGTGAAGTTCAAAGGCGGAAAAGCGCAAAGGAGAACAGGAGCTGAGGACAAGGACGTGGGCAGAGACTGTGGGCCACACACAAGGGGTGGGACCTCAGAGGTGTGGTCACATTCAGGGGCGGGGCCACGGTCAAGGATCTGGTCCCAGTGGGCGGGTCAGCCTCCTAGTATGGGTGAGAAGTGTCAAGGCCATGCCCCTGCACCTGTGCACTTTGGTCATCCTGGTCCGAGGACCTCACCTGGGCCTTCAGCCTAATAGGCCGTGTTTCCTCCCCGCTTGAGCTCTTTGTTCCCTAGGCCCTGCCGTGCCCCACTTGTAGGGATCATGGATGGCCTTTCTCTGCACGGCTCAGACCAGACCCCAGCTGCTGGCACTCCAGCTGACCTGTGTCCCTCTGACTTGTTCTGACCTACCCCCCGTGCCCCTTGGAACCCCAGCCCTGGAGTGCCAAGGGATGCTGACCTGCTTGCGCCCATGACTCCAAGCCTCAGTTTCCAATTCTGAGTAGTGGCCTGTGCTAGGCATTGAAAGGCAATGGCTGGCAGCGGACCCTTCCCGGCTGCTCCCCACGGGAGCCTGCTCTCCCAGGGGATCTCACCCACCCAGAGACTCCTTGCAGCTTCTCCAGTGGGGGCACTGGGTTTGCCAGATGTTTTAGTTACTTTTTTTTCTTGTTGCTGAAACAAAATAGCTGACACACAAAGTTTAAGGGGGAAAGGTTTATTCAGCCCACATTTTATAGAGGTTTCAGTCCATAATCAGCAGGTTCCAAGGCAGGGTGGTGTGGCAGAGGGGCAACCATTGGTGTTCATAGTTTATGGCTGTGGAAGATCATAAAGCAACAAGAGCAAAAAGGGAAGTGCAAACTCTTTTCCTCCTTTATATTGTACACAGACTCCCTGCCCTAGAGTGGGTGTAGCACTCACACCCCAATCCCAGTATTAACAATGAACCAATCCCAAACTCTAGATTCAGCTGCCTCCAAAAAGCCCACCTCTCATGACCACACAAGGATTTGGGGGGATGTCCAGACACAAACCATAACACCAGAGTAGAGCTGATGGATCCCCTATGTGTACCTCACAAAACCCAGTAAACCCCTGATCCATGTCAACCTACCCTCCTTGGATTCTGGAGCCACACTCTCCAGACCCTCCTGTCCCTGGAATGGTCCCCACAAGCTACTCCAGAGGAGATGGTGCTGGGGCAGTGCCTTGGGGACTAGGTACCCCTGTCCTCACCAGCCCCAGTTCTGCAGCTTTGGGACTAAGCTCAAATATTGGGATCATTCAAAGCCTGATGACAGTCTCATCATCTTTTAATCATGCACTTGCCTGCCCGCCATGCCCCAAGGAACAAACCACAGGCTCTTTGGCTCTCTGTGGTTTGTGGATCCAGGAGAACAGGGTCCTCCATCAGATGTCCCAGGCCTGGGCTTAGACCTACCACCTCTGCTTCTGGCATCCCCAAAGGAAAGTAAGAGACACAATATCCTAGCTCAACAGTAAAAATGTGCAAATGGGTCAACACCTAACAATTTAAGTAACCAGCTAACACACTCATACCCAGGGATTATGGGACAGCTATCCAACTGTTGTTGCTGTAAAATAGTTGCCTGCAAACCAGATTATGAGCATTTTGTACAAATTCGTAATTGTTTTCTGTTTTCCAAATGTCCTAGAATGAACATATAGAGCTGTGGGGGAGCATTTGCCTAGCACCTTGAGGTTCTGGATTCCATTCCCAATATGAAAAAAACAAACAAAACAGAGGTATATTGTGTTCATGTATAGGTTATCTCCAAGGGGCCCAAAAGACAACTCCTATGGTACCTGGAGCATTTCTGTGCCCTCCAGCAGGCTGAATCATTGCCACAACAGCTGTAGGACACTGGTTCACACTGGAGTGACCACACATATCTATCACCAGCTCAAGTTGCAACAAATCACCACAAACTTAGTGACTTAAAACAAAACACCTGTATCATCTTGTGGTTCTGAAGGACAGAAGTTAAGGTGATGAGCAGTGGGCTCAGATCAAGCTGTTGGCAAAGATTTGTTTGGAGACTCCAGGGAGATGTTTCCTGGGTCCTCCCAGAATCTCAGACTCCCCACATTCCTGGTGCATGGCCCTTTCTCAGGCACAGAACCAGTGACATGCATAGCCTGACCTGTTTCCCTCTGGCAGCAACATTCAATGTCTAGCCCAGCTGTGACAAGAGCCCTGTGTGATTTTTTTTTTTTTTTTTTTTTTTTTTGTCTTTTTCCTTTTTCTCGGTACCGGGGATCAAACTTAGGACTGCCTGCTTGCAAGGCAGGCGCTTATGCCTGCTGAGCTAAATCCCCAGCCCCAAGCCCTGTGTAATCTTGAGGCCACCAAATAATCCAGGATAGTTCCTGCCTCAAGAATTCTGCCATAATCCTACCTACAGTGTCCCTTTTGCCATATAAGTTCTCTGGGATCCTGGACCAGGGCATCGTGGGGGGCTACTATTGTGCCTGCCAGACAAGCCTGGCGGGAAGCCAAGACAGACAGGAAAGAGCAGCTCCAGTGAAGAATGAAATCCCCCCACTCCTGCTCCTGGAAGAATGCCACAGAGAGCAACTGGACGGCCCCAGAACGTGTGAAAATGTCTGGGGGGAGCCCAGGAATGCTGTGCAGACGTGCAGGATGAGCATGGCTGCAAAGTGTGACTGGAAATAAAACAGTATGGTTAGTGGACTGAGAATCAAAGCAGCTGAAGGTAACAGGATGCATGAGATGAAGTCTGAATCCAACAAGAAATTTTTCCAAGCTGTGTTGCTGGTGCATGCCCATAACTCCAGTTACTCAGGAGGCTGAGGCAGGAAGATTGAAGGTTCAACCAATTTAGCATACTCAGATTCATAACAACAGATAACAAAGGGTAGGATGTAGCTCAATGTTCCCTAGGCTGAATCTCTAGTGCTGGGGGAGAGCAGCTTACAGGAAAAAAAATGTAAAGGAAAAGTTAAGAGATGTGGTGGAGAGACTCATGGATCTAATGCCCACCCACGAGGAGCTCAAGGAGGCCAGCAGAGAAGACAGAGTGGAGGAGACACAGCCTGTCACACACAGCCATGCAGACGCAGAGCTGGGGGAGGTGGGCACAGGATCTCCCAGAATTCAAGACCAGCCTTGAGTGACATAGTAAGTTCAAGGCCAGCCTGAACTACATAGTGAGACCCTCTCCCAAAAAGCACACACAAACAAACGAACCCAGACACACTCATCCAAATCCCAGGCACAGCACAGAAAATCCCAGACATGCACATAGGTATATAACTGCACACACAGAAGCAGACACAGACATACACAGAGGAAAATTTCTCCCAAGTTGAAGTGAACGTTTTCCAATTAGGAGGGAGAAACCAAATCTTGCCATCATACATTATAGATAGATTTTAGAGCTCTTGAGTATAAAGACAAACCCTAAAGACTGAGAGTGGTGTTATGGTTGAATCGCATGCCCCAGAAAGAAGTGTCTGGGACCTCATCCCAGCACCTGAGACCCTGCCCTTATTTGGAAGCAGCCTTTGTGGTGTGATCAAGCTGAGATGTGGTCACTCTGGGTTAGCTGGGTCCTCAGCCCAGGGACTAGTGTCCTTTTAAGGAGAGGGAGATTTGGACTCAAAGACAGAGGGAGGGTGCCATGTGATGAGAGGGGCAGAGAGCAGAGTGACACAGCTTCCACGCCAGGGACGCCCAGGCTCCTGGCAGGCTAAGACTGAGGACGGGCTGTGCTGTTCCTCCACCTTCCAGACAGCAGGGCCCTGCCTGGCCTCGGCTTCCAGCGCCTGCCATCCTCAATCCCAGGTCTGTGTGGTCCATTAGGAAATCAACCCAGGAGGGATTGCAGGGAGGGTATGGTAGGAGGGTTACATGGGAATGCGGGACAAAAGTCAGGTTGCTGTGTACCAGCAGCCATCAGGACTCTAAGGTGATAGGTTCAAATCTAGCCTGAGCCATGATCTGCTGAGCATAAGGGTGGAACCCGAGGCTTCCACAAGCCCAGAAGGGTCCAGGCCTTTGTTCTCACAAACCAGCTCTGAGAGCAATTGGACAGCACTGTCACACATACCCAAGAGAGATGGCATGCCAGGAGCAAGGAGGCAAAGAAGCCGGTGAAGCAAGTGTGGAGTCTATCCAGGGGCTGATGTAAAATACCAAGGACAGTAACAGCCACAATCCCAGTTAAAAGTAACTCCTTATCCTTCCTCAGTGATGGTGAGGGGAATCTTCAAAAGGGGGACCCCATAAAAATAAAGAAGACTGGGGGCCAACAAGCACGAGAGAGACTGACATGTTTTCTATGACCTTGAATTGAGGGGTGGGTGATGACAGCACTGGCTGGGCAGATATAGCAGTCAGCACAGCAGGCTGGCTGGATGACAAACATCCTCAACAAGGCTTCTTTCCAGCCTAGGCGCCATGCCCATCCTGGATCCTCTGCATCCTGCTCATGTGTTGCCCTGTTCCCATGTCATCCTCAGATCAGGTGAAGGAGCAGTGCTCTCCAGTGAGAGAAAGGAGATGACCCTGCACCCTGCTCACAAGTCATTAGCCCACTCCACTCATAGCAGGGTGGGCAAAATTCCACAGCCAGAGAGCACAAGAGTTCATGTGAGCAAGGAAGAAGGATGCTCAGTCTCAGTGGCAGCAAGGGCTGTGCAGGCTACAACTGTGATGAGGTGTGACCAAGTACTAAAGTGTTTACATTTTAAAAAAATTTTTTTACAGTAAATAACACATTGCCATTAATCCCCCTTGTTTTGAAGGCAATTATCCCATTGTCCTTACCACTTTCTGAAGCAGCTCTGGGGGCCCCTTTTATGAATCTTTAATTGCCCTGTCCTGGCTGCTTTGATGTCCTGAACTGATGCACAGCATTTCCCATCTTGACTTTGGGGAAGAGCCAGAAGTCGCATGGTGCCATTCCTGGTGCATAAGGTAGATGAGGACACAGCGTCAAATTTTTACCAGCCTCCTTTTCTGGATGGCATTTGGTAACAGCATTCACTGTATTTTTTTTTTTTATCACCCATCATTAATGACACTCATGTAAGAGGATTTCCACAGGTGCTGCAGAATGTGGCAAGAATGATGGGATGAGAGTTTTCAAATGAGGGAGGGGGATTTTGAGGGAAATTCATGCTAACATATCTTTTCCTGTAACAAATTTTCAATATTGAAGGCATCACCATATATTTTGATCATCCCTTGTATCCTTTCTGGCCTGTTGGATTCTAAATGTTTCCCAGCATGGAGAATTGGTGAGAGTGCTGCCCTGGGGTAGGTATTGGGTATGGTCCAGAGCATGAAGTGGACCAGTCCTGCACCCCAGGGAGCCCACTCCTCCAGACCCCGAGGAGACCAGGAAGGAGCTGGTGAAGCATGAGGGGGAAGCAAGTGTCTGAGTCTTCCTGAGCACAGGAAGTCACCAGCTCTGCTCCTCCAGAAGGTTTGGGGGCTCTTCCCAGGCACTCTGGAGTAAAAGGTGAACTAGGAGCTTGTGGGCTTCCAGGCCATACTGGGAAGGGAGCTGGGGAGGCTGAGGCAAAACCACCAGGACACAAAAGCAGCAGTCAGGGAAAACCTCCCAACAGACAGGATCTGGGGCAGCCGGGAAGCTCAGTCTAGCTCAGATGTCAGGCTCCTGCAGGTGGCTGCTGCCCATTCTCCCTCCCCAGTGTGCTCCGAACTCAACTGCTCCCGTGAGCTTATGTGTCCAGCTACATCATCCTGTCTAGACCATCCTGTGCTGCCCACACTAGTCAGTGCCCCTGCAAACACTAGCAGTGCAGCAGCCTGTAGGGCTGGCTCAGCAAGAAACCCACTCTGGAAGGCTGGGACAGACAGGGCACCAGAGCCCAGGCATTGTGCTCTGGAAGGGGCACTGCCCGGGTCAGAGCAGAGTCAGAGCTGTTCTCTGCAGCACATGTTCCCCACAAAGTCGGCACCTTCACACTGGCGCCCTGCTTGGCATGGTTGGTACATCATGATGAGCTCCTCTTCCTAGTCAGCTGGTAAGCTGTTGTTGCCTCGAGATGACATGCCCAACCTGAAACAGATGGGACTTTGGGTCATGTTTGGTATCAGTCAGCTTTACCCAGTGACCACAGCGTCCAGCCCAAAGCCTATCCAGCACAAAGCGCATGCCTCTCCACATCCTGGGCCTGCTGCCACTGTGGAGAAAGGAGTGGTGAAGGCCATTGGGAAGGCAGCAGCATGTAGTTCAGGGTTCTGCTGTCACCTGCTCCCTGCTGGTCCCCTATGCAGCAGCCCTGCAAGACTCCAGGGTGCAGTGCTGGCAAGGGGAATAGGTGGTATCCAAGGGTAGGGCTCAGCAGAGGAAGCCCTAGACATCGGGAAGCATCCCCCAAATGCAGCAGACCCACTGCCTATGCATGCAGGAGAGGCCTCAGACTCATTCCACACCCACAGAGCACAGGAAATGAGTGGCAGATCCTTTCGAACACTCTGGTACCAAGGCAGTGGCCACACATGGAAGCTATGGTTTGAGTGTCACTAATAGCCTCTGCTCCCATGTAGGCTGACAATTTAGCACCTTCCCCAACTCCAGCACTAGCAGGTCAGAGCTGGGGACATTATAGGAGCTGCCCCCAGGACAGCCCCCCAGAAGGCCTGGGAAGACTGGCTGTTTCCGTCAGAAAGAGTTTGTGAGCAGTAGACAGGGATCTGTGGATGTTGTCTTGCTATTATTCAGGACAGCCCACTGAAGCTGCCACTATTTGAGAAGGGCATGGATCTACTGGTGGAAAGACAGACTCTTGGATCCAGCCATATCTGAAACCAATAGACATGTCTCTGGACATTTTGGTCACAAAAATCATTACCTCACCTGCACCATTGACAGTCTGAGCTGGTGTCACACTCAGAAGCCTCTTTGCCAAGCAGAAACTGAGTTCTGGGTGACCATGGGGCAGAGGGGACAGAGGCAGGATGGAGTAGCTGTGGGATACAGCTCAGAAGCAGAATGCTTGGCTGCATGAGCCAGGCCTTGAATTAGAGTCCCAGAACCTACCATCAACAAGAACTGCAGAGCAAGTCTTCTGCAGAAGAGCAAATCCCAGCCCAGGGTAAGCGGAGGGATGAAGGCTCCAGAAATTCAAGGCAGTATTAGGGAAGTGGGGGTGGACGTGGGCAGGTCAGATCAGCCACCTAGAACCTCAAAGGGTGGGAAGACTCCTGTGTGACTGGCATTGAGACCCCAACACAGACAGAGGACCCAGAGATACCACAGGGACAGAGGACTCAAAGGACCCATAGGGACAGAAGACCCCAAAGACCCCCAAAGGGACAGAAGACTCTGGGAACCCTGATGGGGTGAGAGGACCCTAGAGAACCTCAGATAGCAGAAAACCCCAGAGATCCTCACAGGACAGAGCAGCCTGAAGACCCCACAGGACAGAGAACCCTGGAGACCCTCACAGGACAGAGGACCCCGGAGACTCCCATAGCTACAGGACAGAAGACCTCAGAAACCCCACAGGACAGAGCATCCCATAGGCCCACAGGAGAGAGAACCCTGGAGACTCTCTCAGGAGAGAGGACTCCAGAGACCCTCACAGGACAGAGACCATCACAGGACAGAGGATCCAGGGGCCCTCACCAGACAGAGGATCCTGGAGACCCTCATGGAGCAGAAGACCCCGGAGACCCTCACAGGAGAGAGGACCCTGAAGAACCCACAGGACAGAGGACTCCAGAAACTCTCACAAGACAGAGATCCTCAAGGACAGAAGACCACAGAGACTTTCACAAGACAGAGGACCTCAGAGGCCTCATAGGGACAAAGGCCCAAAATACTCCTGGAACCATAACCTCTTGGTTATTAAAAGCATATTTTGTACTTTCTTCTACGGGACTTAAAAGCATTTTTGCTAAAAACTAACTCTTCCTTGGGTCTACAGATGCCCAATGGGTGTCTAAAACCAGAACAAAGGCTGACCTTCATTTTATGAAATCCTGGGTCAAATCCTTCTGAGCCCTGCACAGGGGCATGTTAGTAATGTAGGGAAAGTGTCTAAAAGTTGCCATAACAAGGTTTATTAGCCCTAAATTTATGTCATCTATCTCATTCCCCTTCAAGACTGAGGACACAGGGATAAGAGGCTTACAGAGCCCCTCAGTGACACACATAGGACTCCCTTGCCCTGAGCCTAGGGTCACCTTGAATTCTAGCAGAGCCTACATGACTGAGGTTGTCCAGGCAGCAATAGATGACCTGTGGAAGCCAAACTGCCCATCAAGCCCTGAGGGCTCCCCTAGAGCTGGAAAAATCAGGGCTGTGGTCCTAATAGCTCTCACCAGCCCACCACAACACCCCATAAAACTGGTGCCTGCTGTTCTGTGAACCGGCTAGTCTGACCCTCAGGGAGCGTCCCTTCAGTAGTAAGATGGACCTTCCCCGTGTTCTGCTTTCCTTTGTGAGGAGGCTGGCTTGATCTCAGCTCTTTAGCTAAGTCCCTTGCCATTTTCTCTTACTTTCCAGTGAATGCTTTTGGCTGTAAATTCCACTGTTGCTTCACTTTTAATCTCCATCGGCATTAAAGCAAGGACTGATGCCGATAGGGCCCTGAAGGTCTGGATAAGGTTTTTTGGTCAGATTGGTTCCATTCTCACCTAAAGTTTAGGGTGTTTCTGGACCCTGCTTCTGTCAATATTCTGTATTGAACATACTACATCTCAGTTTCATCTCGGTTCCATAGCTCCTGATAGAAGGGGCTGTGTGTGTCACTCTGCCCACTAGTTCCCTCTTCCAGGGCATCCAGAAGACAGGAAGCAGAGAGAAAGGGAAGAAGAGGTGGAGAATGGGTGTCTTAGTCACTTTCTTGTCACTGAAACACAACATCCAACATGCACGACTTAAAGGAGAGGCTTATTTTTGGCTCATGGTTTCAGTCCATAGTCAGTGGCTCCAAGGCAGGCAGCACGGCAGAGGGGCCTGGCGGAGGGGAGCTGCTCACAGTGTGGCAAACCAAAAAGCAGAGATCAAAGTGAGGAGCCAGGGAAGGAGAGGAACCCTTCCCATGCCCCCAGGGACTCCTCACCAGGCCCCACCTCCTAACAGCACAAGGAGCCACAGCAGCCCACAATCCCATCACCTCTCCACCCTTCTGTAAGAATGTGAGGCTATGAACTGTTACAGCAAGGTGACAGTTGGGAAGAAGCGGGTGTGAGCATCCTGCCCCAGGTCTGCGGGTTTTGGCTTTGCCCCCAGTACAGACACATTAGAGGGAACTGAGAAAACTCCAAGCTCTCAGCTTGGCCGAGCCTGTCTTGTAGCCATTCTCTGGCTCCTCTGTTCCCCTCTCTGAGCCTCCTGTTCTTCTATTCATAAAGCAGAGTGAGGCCCAAGCCTAAGTGGTCTTCAGAAAGCCCAGCCTCTGTCTCAGTCTCAGCAATGTCAGAGAGCTGCAACATAACTCACATCTGCAGGATCATGGCTTCAGCAGGGGCAGCACTTACCAAGCACAGCAGTGAGGTGACTTCTGGCATGACTCACCCAACTCAATCCTCCCACAGCCTTAGGCATTGTTATTCTCTGTTCCGCCTGTGGGGAGCCACGGCCAAAAGATATCCCAGAGCCACCATCAGATTTGGCCATTGTTCTCCTACTGTTCTTAGAAAGTGATCTGAGAAGTCCTCATCTTCTGTTCTTTGTACAATTTTTTTTTTTTTTTATCGGTATCAGGGATCGAACTCACGACTGCCTGCTTGCAAGGCAGGCCCTTATGCTGCTGAGCTAAATCCCCAGCCCCAATATTACAATCATCACACTTTATTTTATTTTATTTTATTTTATTTTATTTTATTTTGTTTTTTGGTACCGCGGATTGAACTCACAACCTCACGCTTGCCAGGCAGGCGCTTAAGCCTTTGAGCTAAATCCCTAGCCCATACAACTTTCTATAAGACTGATGACAGTTCTTCAGCTATTGAGAAGACTTTCTCAATGAAACCACCTGCAACCATCTTCATTGTGGGATGATCTTACATTATGAGCTAAGTTTATTGAATTGGTACAGAACTATCCAGATCTTCTCTGTTTTCTAGTGTCAGTTTTGGTGAAGTGTTTTTCATCTAGTATTTAAAATAGACTGTCCTCACTGTTTGAAAGTCCCCTCTATATGCTTTAATTTTGTAACTTGAACAACTATTTCTAAGATGACAATATGTAATTAACTAGTGATTTTCTACTGTTTATTTTTTCTGAAATTCTGTATAACTTGTACCCTTTTTCTGTTTTTTTTTTCTCCTTAAATAAAATAAAAAAAAATAAGACTGTCATACAAAAGACTAATATCGGGGCTGGGGATTTATCTCAGTGGCATAAGCACCTGCCTTGCAAGCAGGCGGTTGTGAGTTTGATCCCTGGTACCGAGTAAAAAAAAAAAGACTAATATCTAGAATATACAAAGAACGCGAAAAAATCAGACCCTCCTTCCCAAATTTAAAGACTTGCTGGGGATTTAGCTCAGTGGCATAAGCACCTGCTTTGCAAGCAGGCCATCGTGAGTGCGATCCCCGGTACTGATTAAAAACAAAGAAAGAAGAAAGAAAGAGAGAGAGTGAGAGAGAGAAAGAGAGAAAGAGAGAAAGAAAGAAAGAAAGAAAGAAAGAGGACCCAAATTTAAAGACTCGGTCCACAGGCCTGAGGTTTATCTCAGTGGTGTAAGTACCTGCTTGGTAAAGACTCGATCCAAAAAAGGGCATCAAGCCAGGCATGACACTTGTAATTCTAGCACTCAGGGACCGAGGTAGGAGGATCACCATAAATTCAAGGCCAGCCTGGGCTACATAATCGAGTTCAAGGCCAGCCTGCAATACATAGTGACACCCTGTCTCAAAAACAAAAATGGGCATATGTCTTTTTTAGATAAAGACATAGAAGCAGAAAATAAATATACTAAAAAATGTTCACCATCATTTGTCGTTGAAGAGATGCAAATTAAAACAACACTGAGAGTCCATTTCACTCGAGAAAGGATATGATCAAGAAATCAACCAAGGGGGCTGGGGGTTTAGCTCAGCGGCATAAGCACCTGCCTTGCAAGCATGCGGTCGTGAGTTCGATCCCCGGTACTGATAAAAATGAAAAAGACAAAAAAAAAAAAAAAAAAGAAAAAGAAAAAGAAAAAAAGAAATCAACCAATAACAAATGCTAGGGGGCTGTGGGAAAATAAAGAACTCTTCTCCATGGTTGGTGGGAGTGTAGACTGGGGTAACCACTGTGGAAATCCATGTGGAGATTCTTCAAAAAACTAAAACCAGAGGTTCCATTTGACCAGGTATTCCCTTCCTTGGCATCTTCCTGAAAGTGAAAAGGATCATATTATAGTGACATATGCACACTCAAATTTATAGCAGCACAATTTGTATTAGCTAAATCTTGGAAAGAGCCCAAATGCCCATCAATCAATGAATGGATAAAGAAGATGTATTTTTTTTTAAAAACACAATAGAGTACTACACTGCCATAAAGAAGGATAAACTTGAGACATTTCTAGTTAAATGGATGCACCTTAAAACCACACAGTTAATGAGCCAGGGATTTAGCTCAGCAGTATAAGCGTCTGCCTGGCAAGTGTGAGGTCGTGAGTTTGATCCCCAGTAACAAAACAAAACATATAGTTAAGTAAAATAAATCAGACACACATGTTTGAATATTGTATTTTTCTCTGGTGTGAGAGTAAATAAGGACCAAAAATACAAACTAGATATTAGGAAATAGGGAAAAAATGTTCAAATGGGAAGGGGAATAAGGGAAAGGAGTAGGGAGAAAGGAAGGAATGGGAAAGAAAAACAATAGAAAGAAAAAAATGGAAACAGAACTTTTATAAATAAGGAGGGAAAGACAGGTCGAAGAAAAGAGAGGAAATTGGGGGGGAAAAAAGAACCAAGTAGGTACAGGTACAAATTCCCTATGGTGAATGTGATCATTATGAACATCTAACGTGTACCAATAAAATTAATTTAAAAAATAAAATGAACTGTAACAAACTTGTTCATGCTACTTTCTCATTATCCTTTTAACACTTGCAGTATTTCTAATGATTTTTCCTTTTTCATTCCTTAGAATGGAAATAGTATTTTCTCTTTTCTTATTTTTTCCAGGGGTTTAGTAATTCTATTAATCTCTTTTTTTTTAATTTTTTTTTTTTGTCTTTTTCAGTTTTTATCGGTACCAGGGATCGAACTCACGACCGCCTGCTTGCAAGGCAGGTGCTTATGCCGCTGAGCTAAATCCCCAGCCCCAATTCTATTAATCTCATAACGACTGTTGGCTATGTTGATTTTCTCTTGTATCTTATTTGTTTCATCAAATTATGCTCATCTTTGGGTTTATTCTTTTTCTAGTTTTTTTCTTTTTTGGTACCTGGGATCGAACTCATGACCTCGAGCTTGCCGGGCAGGCACTTAGGCCACTGAGCTAAATCCCCAGCTCTCTTTTTCAAGTTTTTTGAGGTAAAGCTTGGAATATTAATTTTTAACCTTCTAACACTATAAATTATCCTCTCCCTACTGCTTTAGCTGCATCCCACAGATTGTTTTTGTTTCGTTTTTGAGACAGAGTCTCACTATGTAGAGTTCAGATAGGTTACTAAGTAGGCCAGGTTGGCCTAGAATCTGAGCCGATCCAGTGTGATTGGACACTGGTTATTTGTAAGTATAGTTCTTTTCTAAGCAGTTAAGAGACTTTCAGTAGTTTTTACTGTAGTTGAGTTTTAACTTAATTTAGGGAAGACGCGTTGTATGATTTCAATCCTCTGAAATCTGCTGACAGTTGTCTAGAGCCCAGGCTGTGGCCTATTTTGATAAACACCCTATGTACATAGGAAGAGAATATGCATTCCACAGCTGCGGGCAAAGTGTTACATATGCGAATTAGGTCAAACTGGTTAATCCTGTTGCTCAAAATATGTGAGATTGGCTTCAACATAAAGAAATAGACCAGTGGATAAGAACAAAGTGCAAACAGACACTTCTGTAGAAAGTTTTTTAGTAAATAATGCTGGATTACTTGAAAACTCATAAAAAGAAAATAATCTGGGGCTGGGGATTTAGCTCAGCGGCATAAGCACCTGCCTTGCAAGCAGGCAATCGAGAGTTCGATCCCCGGTACTGATAAAAAGGAAAAAGACCAAAAAAAGAGAAAATAATCTGTACTGCACCATTCACAAAGGATTACTTAGTGATCCCTCATGTATTTAACTGGAAGCCCTAAAACAAGCTCCTAAGAGAACAGCCCAATGAAACCATTAGAGTACCCTGATGAAAAAAACCACTAATCATGAAAGAGAAGTTTGATAAATATGACTTCATCACTTTGGTTGGGTTCAGTGGCATCCCAGCCCTTAGGAGGCTGTGGTGGGGGAACCACTTGAGTTTGTAAGTTCACGACCAGCCTGCGCAACAGCGACCATGTACAAACAAACAAACAAACAAACCCTTCCCTCCCTCACAAAAAAACAACAGCAAAACCAAAAAAAAACCTCACTTGTTCCTTAAAAGCAAAAGCGAATCACGGCACGGGAGAAGTTATCTGCAAAATCTCCAGTACAAATACAAGTATCCATCTAGAACTCACACTCGTGCCAGACTAGAACGCTCTAATCCAGGAACTATGAACAATCTGTACAAATCTGTAAAAAAAAAAAAAAAAAGAGGCACGTAAGCAATGCAGCCGTAACAGGGAGCCAGCGCGAACCACGCGGCCGCGCTCAGGGCCGCCCCCTCCTCCCCGCGTCCAGGGAACTGGCTCAGGCCTCCTTAAGCCGAGGCGGGGCAGCTCCGGGCCGCTCCACGCTCCGCCCCGGGGTTGCCGTCTCCTTAGAAGGCGAAGCCCGGGCCTCGCCCCTGCCGGCGGGATCTTGCCGCGCCCCGCACACCCGTGGGACCACAGCCTGCGAGCGCGGGAAGCCGTGGACCCCGGCTAGACGTGGACTGGGCGCGTGGTGGGCAGCGCGGAGCCCACGCCGGACCGCGCGCCCCGGCCATGCGGCGGGAGAGGTGAGCGGGGCGCGGGGCGCGGGGCGCGGGGCGCGGGGCGGAAGGACCTGGGGTCCCCAGGCGGGTGACTTTCCCCGCGGCTCTCAAGCCCAGAACCTGAGAATGTGATCAGGGCTTAGAAGATGCCGGCCTGGCGTCGCGAGGTTCCCGTCCCGGCCGCGCCCAGCGGCTCTCAAGAGCGCACGCGACGGTGGGGTTGGGCTCAGGTCTCGGTACCTGTCCTGAGCCCGGTCCCCAGAGCGCTGTCCTCGCAGGTGTGACGCCCCCCGCCCGCGAGCTCGCCATGGAGGTCCTGCGCCGCTCCTCGGTCCTTGCTGCAGAGATCATGGACGCCTTTGACCGCTCGCCCACCGACAAGGAGCTGGTAGCCCAGGCCAAGGCGCTGGGCAGGGAGTTCGTGCACGCGCGGCTCCTGCGCGCCGGCCTGGCCTGGAGCGCGCCCGAGCGCGCCGCGGCGCCGGGGGGCCGCCTGGCGGAGGTGTGCGCAGTGCTGCTGCGCCTGGGTAAGTACCCTCACCAGCCTAGTCTACCCCGCGCGACCCCGCGTCTGCTTGCCGGCCCTGGTGCACTGGCCAGTACTAGGGGAAAGCTAAAGTTGGCAGGGTTTAAGTGGCTGAGTCTCAGAATGACCCTTGGACTCCACGAGGCACAGAGATCCTTGGTGGGACCACGTGTCCCGTGTTTGTTTTGGAAAATAGGACTTTTTAATTGCTGCCTGGCTGAAATCCCATGCTGCTCTTTCCCCCTGCATTTGGAGAGCTCCCCGCCTCTCTGCGGAGCAATGGGGCACTTGTCGCTACATCTCCCCCAAGATCTGAGTTCTCAGGAGAGGGACGACAGACCCTTAGCCACCCCTCAAGGCCATCTAGCCCTGTGTGTGCCTGGGAAAGGAGGAGCCCTGAGTGGTGGTGGGAACCAGAGCCCTTGTCCGAGTGGCCTCTTCTTGGGCTCAGCATTCTTCTGCGGACCCTGCATTTTTGTGCTGTGTTAGTTCCTGGAGCAGGACTGTGTAGATGCAGCTTGCCTGAGAGTGTGGTGGGGGCAGCACCCTGCAGAGGGGTGAGCCTGCTTGGAGGATTGGTTAGACCAGGGGTTGCCCAGTCTGTTGAGTATGACTCCGTGAGGCCACTGCCCACCATTTCTGTCCAGGCTACTTACTGTGTGACCAGGCTGGCTTGTGTCCCCTCTGTCCTGTCAACAAGCAGCACCTTAGGGTTTCCCCAGGTGAACACTTCCTGACAGCTGAGGGGGTTCCAGGAAAGGTGGTTTGGTTCCCTGCTCTGCAGCTGGCCTTAAAGAAGCCCTGTGTGTCCCTACAGCTACATCCTGGGGCAAGTCCTGGGAGGCCCCCAAGGTCTGGCTGGGGAAGCACCAGGCTAGTCCTGGGAATTTCCATGGCCCCCCACCCTCAGCTGGCCTTGGGTTCTGCTCCCATTCCAGACCATAATTACTTAGATGGAGCACAGCTGGCTCTTATCACTGGCACGGTCTAGTCGGCAGCATTTCCCTATTTGCTTTGGCTGGTGAAGTGGCTGGACTGGGGACGCCCAAGCCAGAGGCTGTATGGAATTCCCGGCACTGTCTCCCTAGTGCTTGTACCCTATGCCAAGGGTGCCCCAGCCCCCAGGCGACAGGCGTGGGAGTCACTTCCTACCCAGTGGGCCAGGCATGCATGTCTAGGAGCCCAGGCTAGAGAGTGTGCAGCGCTGCAGCCAATGCCGGGCTCTGCTCTGAGTCAGTTCACCCTAATTGAGGTGTTGAGGGGCCGCTCTGCCTACCTGTATTGGCTCTGATGCCTGCTCCTTTCCAGGTTGGGCCTTGGCTGCTTGCCTGTCCCTCTTGCCGCCTGCCCTAGCAGCTCAGCTGCCTACCCGTCTGCCCGCTGCCTGCTGTGAGTCACCAGCAGGCACAGCCCACGCTGATAGATTCTTGCCCCACCGGCCCAGCCAGCTCAGTCCTGGGGGCTGCTTGTCATAGCCCAGTACCTCCTGGGTCTCTTTGTCCCTAGGGCTTGAGGTTGGGGGTAGCAGGTAGGGTTAAGTGGAGTCAGAAAGTGGGGGTGAGAATCAGGTTGGTGGCAATGGGGTTAGGTGAAGTCAAGTGGAGATCAGCCTGGAGGTCATGGGGCCCCAGCCAGCCTGGCATGGGAGCTGTCTCTCACTCACATGTGTGTCCACCAGGGGACGAGCTGGAGCAGATTCGGCCCAGTGTGTACCGCAACGTGGCCCGCCAGCTGCACATCTCCCTGCAGTCAGAGCCTGTGGTGACTGATGCGTTTCTGGCTGTGGCAGGCCACATCTTCTCAGCAGGTAGGCCACAGGCACAGGTTCCCCAGGGAGTTCAGGGCAGGGCCCAGTGTGTGAGGACTAGGCAGTAGCTGAGGGTAGGGATGGCCCAGTCCACATCATACAAAGATGACCTCCAGGTGGCCTGGTGACCCTTGCCTCTCAAGGAGGAGTGTGGGGAGCAGCTGTGTCCTGCTCAGTGCTGGTCCCTGCCCCTATACTTGAGAGGTGACATGTGCTGACTCCAGTGTGTTAGGCGAGTCTCCTCTGACCCAAGGGGGCAGGGTGGGCTGGACTTGGTTGTGCTTTCCTACTTGGTGGCCGGTACACTGTTGGGTTACTGCCTTCCTGATGGACTCACTGTGGCTGGGGTGTCACGAGGGAGGCATTGGGGCCTGAGGAGTGGGCTTCCGAGGTCGGGTCCTAGAAGAGTTCAGTCCTGTGCCCTGTGTTCACCTGGTTTCTGTAGCACATGCTGGGCCCCTCCTGAGGAGCAGCAGGTGCCACAGGCTGTGGTATGGGCTGAGGGGTCTGGGCCAGTGGAGTGGCTGGACTCCTGGCCCAGTGCTCTTTAGGGTACTCAGAGCCTAGTGCCTTCATGATCTGAAGATCAACCTGTGACCTGCATGTTGGGCTCACTGTCTGTCTCTGGGTGCTTGGGTTGGTTTACAAGCCTTGGGCTAGATGTAAAAGGCAGCAGTGTTCATTCAGGATCTCAGCTCTGGGTGCAGGAGGGGGCAGAGCCCTGTGAGTTGGGTGTGTCAGCAGGGGACAGGGTCAGGTCAGGGCAGTGCCTTTGCCCATGGGGTTTAGGGGGTAGCAGGGGAGATCCAGAGGGTCCTTGGGGGAGGACAGAGGTGGTGGGAGGTGCTAAGGACCATGACAGGGAGGCACCTGCTTCCAGGGGGAGCTCAGCCAAAGCCTGTGGTGGTCAGCAGCTGCCCCCACCCCATCACAGTGTCCACCCCGAGCTGGCTTTGGCAGGCAGGGAACTCTTCTGGGCCAGGCCCGAGTCCGCGGCCTGCTCTCAAGTTATATGAGCTATGGTAGTTTTTTAACCCCTTGAAGCCTTAGCACCTCTGGAGTAGGGAGCAGAGCAGTGGGGCTGCCTCTCAGCAACATACAGATAAAAATCTGAAAACCATAAGTTGGTAAGCACCTGAAAGATGTTTGCTGTCACTGGTCATTAGGGAAGCACTAGTCCTAGTCCGGGCTGCTTCAGACATACGAGCCTGGTCAGCCCCAGGTTCCTCACATGGTGCGGCCACTTTGGGAACAAGTCTGGCAGTTCCTTGGATGGTTAAAGAGTCACCAGATCATCTGCCAGATCTACTCTTCAGCATATGCCCACGAGAAATAAAAACGTACGTCACACAGAAACTTGCACAGAAGTGTTCCTAGTGCATTACTCATCATAGCTAAAAAGTAGAAATGAGCCAGGCCTTGTGGTGCACGCCTACCATCCAACACTCTGGAAGTTCTGAGCAGGAGGCTGGCAGTTCAAGCCCAGATCGGACAACTTAGTGACTTAGACCCTGTTTTAAAAACAAACAAGTGGATGTAGCTCAGTTCAGAACCTTGAGTTCTATCCCATGTACCGCACACACACAGGAAAGAACCCACATATCCTCTAGTTGACCAGAGGATGTGGAATATTATTCAGCTGTGAAAAGGAATAAAGCATTGATGTGTGCTGCCTTGGAACCTCAATAGCAAGGTGCTGAGTGACATGTGCCCAACACAGAACACAGTAGATCTTGTGGCTCCACTCGTGGGAAGTGTCCAGAGTAGATCTGTAGAGATGAAAATAGGCCTGAAGTGACCACGGGTAAAGAGGATACAGGGAGTGACCGCTCATGGCTGTGGGGCTGCCACGGAGGTGGTAAAGATGACAAATGTAACGCCCCACTGTTTGTTTGTTTGTGACAGTCTTGCTTTGTAGTTAGGCTGGGCTTAAATCCTGAAGATAGCCTAGGCTGGCCTTGAACTCACAGTGATCCTCCTGCTTCATCCTGCAATATGCCACTTTTGAAAGATAAACTTTATGGTAATGAAATTATGTCTCAGTGACAAAGAAAATGCAAGAGCCAGGGGAAAAGCAGGAGCTCCTCAGAACCACCCCAGCACATGGCCCTGCTGGGCCTGCCTGAGGGCCATGGCCCTCTCACCAGACAAGTGAGCTCTACTGCCAGCTACACGATGGCAGATGCTCCAGCGCACATTCCTGGCATCATTGTCCCTGTACCACCCACCCAGTGCCCTGGGCATAGCAGGCGCAGAGCCACCTGGGTGTCCATGGGTCTGGTGACCTGGGGCAGGAGCACAGCAGGCAGAAGACCAGGGTGGCGCTTGAGCTCACCTGGACGGGGCCACTGCTGAGTGCGGCCAGGCCAATGCAGATGGGATCTCAGAATTGGATTTATTTGGAAAGAAATGGAACATAACGTCAACAGAATTCAGGCCCAGAATGACAGACTAATTTCAGGGTTCTCCCACTTAGGGAGGTGAAACTCATGTGTCATGTGAGAAGACCATTCTGAAGGGCACAGCTCGATGGCATTTGGTGCATTCTGCACATACATCCTCACCTGCCAGTTTCAGTCAATGTGGTTCCCACTTGGGGTCCTGACTCCTGGCCCTGTGCTGTCCTCCCCTCCCATCCTGTTATGTTCATCAAGTCAGCAGCTGTGGCCTCTACTTCCTATGTCTGACGTTCAGCATGTGGCAGGCATCAGACCCTTGCCCCCTTACGGCTGGGGGTGCCACTGGTGCCTCTGTCACTGTGGGTAGTGATGGTCATCCCATTGTGCTGCAGTGACACTGTCTGATTAGAGGAGGTCACTATGGCACAGGGGAGGTGGATCAAGGGTGCACAGTAGACTTTTCACAGACTTTATATACACCACTTCTACACAGACAGAGTTCTGTCCAGCAGGGGCACACACTGTGACTGCTGCCACCTCATCCTTACGTGGCTTTATGTAGCTTTAATGGGATTGGTCATGATCTATATCTCATTTTAATTTACCTTTCTTATTGGTGAGGTTAATTTTTTCATAAGTCTGATGTATTATTTGTACCTTCTTTTTGGGAGTAGCCTTTCTGCTCTGCTTATATTTGGATTATCAATGTGAGCACAAGGAAGCATCCCATCATGTGACCTGAGCATGTTTTTACCCCATCGTGTGTGTCTGTTCCTCCAGGGAGCCCTGTCCTGTCTCTGCCTCTCAGGAGGTCTGTAGTTGGGATCCAAGTCTTCTTGATCACATGTGGACATGGGTACTACCCTGCTGTCCAGCAGTGCTGCTCAGAGGATACTGCCAGGGTGCTGCTGTTCTGGAGCATCCATCTGCCTAAGGACCATCCTGATCCTGGGCAGAACAACCGTAAAGATGGTGGTCGGGCTCCCTTGGGGTCCACTGACCAGCACCATGTCAGTGTGGGGGCTTGGTGGGTATCTCCCCTGACCAGTAGACCTCTCTCTGCAGGCATCACATGGGGCAAGGTGGTGTCCCTCTACTCGGTGGCTGCGGGGCTGGCTGTGGACTGTGTGCGACAGGCCCAGCCTGCCATGGTTCATGCCCTGGTCGACTGCCTGGGGGAGTTTGTGCGAAAGACCCTGGCTACCTGGCTGCGGCGGCGTGGCGGATGGGTGAGCAATGCATTGTGTGGAGATGGGGTGGCAGGCCCAGGCCTTGGATCCAGGACAGCTTAGGACTTGTGGGTAGCCCTGGCTGGCTCTGCCTGCCTGGATCTGGCTCCTACCCCACCTTAAGGTCAAGACTGGTACCTGGCAGGAGTGGCCATGAGAGGTGGCTCAGGAGAGACAGTGCTCAGACCTGCAGGCTCTGTGGGGAGGAGGGAAGGCATAGTGGTGTCACAAATGGCCTTGGTGTCTCTTCCCACCCTGGGAAGCCTTCAGGCAAGACCCTGTTCCCAGCTGGCACTTGGCCTCACCTCAGGAGACCTCAGCTACCCCACAGGGATCTTTGTTCTGTCAGCTTGGCTTCTCCACACTGGGTCACATGGCCTGTGTATATGGAGCCCCCTCCATGCCCAGGCCCCTTGGTGGACACTGCCCCCGTCCTCTGAGCCTGGCAGGGATGGGGTGCTGTGTGTGATTTGGGTGGTACTGGGATCACTTCTTGGCAGGGTTACTGCCCTCCCAGGCGTCTGAAGCCAGAGTGTTCCTTTCCTGGCCCCGTGGGCTTAGAGGGCCTCAGCAGGGATGCTGGGCTCTCTGCACCCTGTGGAGCACCTGTTAAGAGGTAGCCCCAGCTGGGGGATACTCTCAGGGCCCTGGTCTTGTGCTGGGCTCCTTTCCTTTCCGGGGGGGCCTGCAGGTCACTGTGGTGCAGGATGCTGGGGCCTGGCCTTGCTGATTGTCCCCTCCTCCCTGCAGACCGATGTCCTGAAGTGTGTGGTCAGCACCGATCCCAGCCTCCACTCCCACTGGCTCGTGGCCGCGCTGTGCAACTTTGGGCGCTTCCTGAAGGCCGCCTTCTTTGTGCTCTTGCCAGAGAGATGAGTGCCTGCCTGGCACTCTGTGCCCAACCGGGGAGCCCTGCAGCACCTGGACAGCCCTGTCCCCTCCCAAGCCCCAAGCCCCAAGCTCCAGCCCTTCTCTCAAAGCCACTGCCCAAGTGCCAAGGGCAGCCCCAGGTTCTGCCCAGAAAAGGCCATAGCAGGATGCGAGCTGGCCTCGGTCCTCATGGGCAGCAGGCTCTGCACTTCCAGGCTGAGGACCTGTGTGCTGACTGCTGAGCCCATCCTAGAGACAGCATCTGCCATGAGAGGGTAGGGTTGTGGGTGGGCTCCAGATGTGGACAGGATGGTCTGTGGGAGCTGAGCCAGAGAGGCTTTGTCCTCTGCCGGGTAAGAATGACCCACTTGCCCCTTGTGCCACTTGCAGAACCCTGAAAACTCAGACATGGGAGGCTGGCCACCACCTTCTCCTTGATGCTGTTTCCCAGGCAGGGCACGTGTTAAGTCCCACAGCCCCTGCCAGTCCTGCCAACTCATGTGACATGGCACTAAGAGGAAGACATGTGGAAGAGCTGCTTCCTCCAGCTCCCTGTGCCCCATGCAGGCATCCCGCTCTGCTGCCAGGCTGTGTGCTGCAGGGGACTCATGCAGTCCTGGGTCAGTGGCAGTCAACACGTTGAAAGAATGCTGGGAATAAACTCCAGACTGCTGTTCTCACGTTAAGAGTCAATCTCCTATGCAAGAGTCTCCTCAGGTGCCACGAGAGGTGTGAGGAGCTACTAGAAAACTGTGCAGGGGGCTTCTAGGACTGCTGCTCTGTCTGGTGTCTAAAGGCACCAACACTTGTTCCCAACAGCAGGAAAGTATGGGTACTGAGGTGCAAGGGACAGTAGAGACATTAGGATGTCACAACCTGGAGCTCTCGCTCACTTCCTTCGTGGAGGCAGGTGACCTGGGTCAGACTAAGGAAGTTGTCAGATTGCTGTTGCCCCAAACTGCACTGGACAGAGTGGAAAAGCTCAGGAACTTCATTCCCATAAATAACTTGAAAGTTGTCTTCCCCCATTTCATTCAGGAGTGGGCTGAGATCCTGCACTTCAGACTCAGGACCCTGTCCTTCTGGTGACCTCGTGCACTTTGAGCTCAACCTCACTAGTGATCCAGCTGAAGGGAGGGTCCCGAGAGGGAAGACCTCAGGGTAGTATGGGACCTGTGCCCTGGGCAGCAGCAAACTCTCTCCCTGTCACCTAACTCTCCCAAACTCCCTGTTCCTGGGTGCAGGGTGCCCCATGAGGAAGGGCTTTGACTGCTGATCCTGGCCCACCGGGAGCTGCTGGAGAACCTCTTCTCTGGGCCTCATGCTGAGGGAGCCAGAAAGCAGGGTGGCTGGATGCTGGCATCTCTGTCCCCCAGGTGCCGCTCCTCTGAGGCCAGCACTCCACCCTCCCTTGCTCAGAGGCCTCGTCTGCAGCGCTTCAAGCTGCTGTCATCACTGGTATCCCAGCTTTGAAATCCCACTCTGGGTTCCCTGTACCCAACAGTGTCACTTAGGGCTCTGATGTTGGAGACTGAGTCCACCAGGATGAATGCATCTAGCACTGGGGAGCCTGCAATCCCTGCATTTTGGGAGGCTGAGGCAGGAAAATCTTGCATTTGAGGTCAGCTTGGGCAGTTTAACAAAACCCTGTCTCAAAGTTTTTGAAAGGACTGGATATGTAGCTTGAAGTCCTGGATTCAATCCCCTTGTACTGCAAAACGAAAAAACAAAAACAACTCCCCCTACTCCCACCAGGACGAGAAGCTCAAGTGTCTCAGAAACAGCAAGGTTAGACCACCTCCTCCCCTAGACCAGGCAGTCTTTTGCTCAAGCCCCTGGGCCACACACGTGCATGTGCACATTTGTTGCACAACTCACGCTGGTTGCTCAGATGTACCCTGCTCTGTGGCCCATCTACCTTGCTCTTTCTCATCTGTCACCCTGTGTTGTCTCTTCCAGGTGGCCTCCGCAGGTCCAATACCAGCCCAGGTGCCAGGAAGTAGATACACAGTCTCTTTCCTCAGTTTACTCTTCTGTTCAACAAAGGTTGAGCCACAGCCCTGGTCAGCCTCTTTGGAGGCAGTCCTGGAGGCGGTTTCTGTGTTCAAGGCCCAGGTTGCCCCTTTCCCCGCAGGCCTTGCTGTCTCTAGTTCCTCCCTACCCTGGAGCATTCCTTGTCTGCTCCTCCCGTGCCCAAGGAGGACCAAGGTGGACCAAGGTGGAGCGGGGGAGTGCTGTGGACCTTTCTGGGGGATACCAGCTGTTGGGGTCTCAGAGCCTCTTGCCCAGTAGGTGGCAGGTGGAGTTGGGGCAGTGGGAAGAACACTGATGTCCCCACATGATGCGCTGCTGCCACCCGCCCAGTTGACATTCTGTCTTCTGCCCTCCTGGTCTCCCAGGGCAGAGGCTTTGAGACATTTCTAGCACAAGAAAGCAGTGTTTAGGAAGAGAGAAGCCGGAGAACAGCAGGGTTTAAAGCAGCAGAGAGGCTGGTGGCTGGGCGTGCACACAAGTTAGAGGACACAATGGCAACAGCAGCAAGACAGAAGGAAAACCTAAAAATACCTTAAAGACACCAGAATAGATGGAAGAGATAAAAATTGTTAGCGGGTGGGGAAATGCTCATAAACAACCTTGTCACACAGTCATGAAGCTAATGTCATCCTTATAAAAGTACATTTCCCCCCAAATCTAAACAAGCTGATTATAAAGTTCATGGGAGAGAAGCAGAAGTAGCCAGGAAAACCCCAAAGCAAAGTGCTGGGGAGAGCACAGTCCTGCTGTCCCCACCGGACCTAGTGGCACCAAAGCACAGGAAGCCCCAGGCCCAGGGCCCCAAAATGGTGCCCACGCTGGGGTCACCTCACTGCCCCCCATCACGGCCCGGGAAGACTCCTTATAAATGCAAGGCAACCGCCAACCTCAGTGACTGACCAGGATGGGTCTGCACTGAGTCTCGCATGTCAGGACGATGCCACGCAAAGCAAGAGGGACTCAGCGAGCACCACAGCACTAGAAAAATGGAACTACCTGAGAGTTGGAGTGGGAGAAATTTTCCTACATGAGTTTGAATCCAGGAATGGTAAAAACCAAATACATTGTGGAAAAATGTAAATAGTAAACATTCTCAAAGCACTGGTCAGGAGACAAAGCAGAGCCAGGTTTCATGGGTAGGAGTTTCCTTTAGAGAGGAAAGCATGGACACAATCTGTTGCCAAACCACATGAAAGTGTGTACCCCAGACACTTGAAATGTGTTTTGAATTGGGTGTGATGGTGTAGCACTGTAATTCCAGCACTCAGGAGGCTGAGGCAGGAGGATCTGCTTAGGTTTGAAGCCAGTGGGGGGGCTGCATAGTGAGCTCAAGGCCAGACTGAATTACTGAGATCTTCTCAAAAAAAAAAAAAAAAAAAAAAGTTTTATGTTACTAGCATTTTGCCTTAATAAAGATTGCAATTTAAAATGAAAGATGTTAGGATTAATAGTCCTAATTCAAGAGTTTATAAGCTCTTGAAAAATCAAGAAAAAATGTGAGAAATGCCACCCAAAAGTACCTCAAGGGCCTGTTTCCCAGTTCAAATTTGATATTGTTCTGCTGTCTGTGGAGAAGACATGTCACCTGAGGCACAGGGGTGCAAAGCATGTCCCTACAGCCAGTAAGCTCTGGCTTGTGACTGGCAACCCCACCTTAATGGCCCCATCTCCCAGGTGCCCTGCAATGGGCCGAGCAGCCCCACCCTTGGGGATCTGCTGGAGGAGTTGGCGAGGACTCTTAACTGGCGCCCATGCTGCAGCCTGTGCCTTGTGCCTCTGGAACCGGTGTGCATACCACAGAAACATCAGAGCTGTTGCTGACCCACACCTATTCCTGCAGTTTGGGAGGCTGAGACAGGGGAATTGTAAGCTGGAGCCTATCTTGAGCAATTTAGCAACTTAGACCTTGTCTCAAAATAAGAATGAGAAGGGGGCTAGGAGCATGTAGCTCAGTTTAGAGCCTCTAGGTTCAATCCCTGGTACTGCCAAACAAAAACAAAACAACACAACAAAAAATCCCAAGTCAAATGATTTGCATGAATAAAATAGCTTAAGCAAGAGAACAATCAGTTTCTAGAAATTACACAGCTGAACTTGTATGCTACATTGGTGACATAACCTAGAGAGAATTTATTCCAGTTATATTTTAACTTGATAGCTTCACTGGGGAAAGTATAGGGAGAATAGCAAAAATACTGAAGCTTCAGTCAGCAGACTTCTTGTTAATAGCTATGGCTATTTTGAAGCAATGATACATATCCTGTAAAGCAAACAATTTGGTGGATCAGGATTTTCAGTTTAAAAGATAAAATCAAAGAATATAAATAAGAAACCCCTATAATTCTGGAGGTCAGACAGAAGCATTGGTCATGTGTGTAATGGAGCTGGGGAGGAGGCCAGAGCTCAGGGTAATCTACGTGGCTCAGGACTGGCAGGAAATGCTTGAGCTGTGTCCCTGGAAAGTCCTGGAGACCGAGTGCCCAGCAAGAAGCCCACATGCCCAGGCTGTGGCTCAACTACCTCCCCCCAGGGGAAAGGAGCAGCCCGAGACACAGTCTGCAAAAGAAACGGACAGCACTTGATGAAAATGACACTGAGGAGCGTCCTCATTCTGCATGTCACCTGAGGTGATCTGCCCATGTGCACTACTCTCTCAACTCAGAACCCACAAGAATCACACACATTAAATTTTGCATCTTCATTTTAAGAGCACCTGTGAAACTGCCTGGGCCATGTAGGTGTGTACATCCTGAAAGGCACCAAGTATCTAGAAGATGTCACTTTATTTTATTGATTTATTTCTGGTACCAGGAATCAAACTCATCACTGCATGCTTGCCAGACCAGCACTGTGCTGCTAAGCTATATCCTCAATTCCTAGAAGATGTCACTTTAAAGAAGTGATGTCGAGCAGGGTGTGTGTGGTAGCACACACCTGTCATCCTAGTAGACTGGGAGGCTGAGGCAAGAGGACCCCAAGTTTAAGCCAAGCCTGGGCAACTTAGTGGGACCCTGTCTCAAAATAAGAAAGAAAAAGGTGAAGGATGTAGCTCAGTGCAAAGGCTCTGGGTTCACTTAAAACAAAAACAAAAACAAGCAATATGTGCCATTTGGTGTTATTGGCTGATTGTTAGCCTAGGCCCAACTGTGGGCTTAGGACACAGGGTTGATGGCCCAAAAAAGGCTGAATTTTGCTGCACATGTTTAAAAATACAGGGTAGAGCTGAGCTTAAGGGTTTAGGTAGTTTTTCTGTCACCCAGCACAGCCAGGTGGACATACCATCCACACCAAGCTCTCATTGCCCAGGAAGGTACAAAGGATATGTGACCCTGACAAGAGAGGAGGGTATAGGAGGTGAAGTGTCCCAGAGGAAGCAGCAGAAACAAGCTGTAAATAAAACAGCTTCTGTTGAGAGCTGGGGGACACAGCATGGCAAGGTCCTAGGTTTTGTGGGGGTGGCTGCAAGGAGACCTCACTCTAAGCACCAACACCTGAGGGGAAGAAGCGCGGTGGCTCCCTGGTAATGTGGATGATGAAGGCAGTGTGTCCGAGGGTCCCACCACTGAATGCAAACGGGACAGAAGAAACAGAGGTCAGCTGGGCATGGCAGCACACCTGCCATCCCAGTGCTCAGGAGGCTGAGGCAGGAGGCTCATTTTGAGGTTGAGGTCACCCTGTCTCAAAAATGCAACAAATGAATAAGCAAAGGAATGAATGAAACAGAGAAGAGCCACACTGCGGCTGTCACAGGGCTAGGCTGGGCAACGGGGAAAGGCTAAGGAGAAAACAACACAGAGCTGGGCTGCCTGCCAGCCTGCCTTCTCGTGTGCCATGCTGGGAGGACCTGAGTACCCAGAGGTGCGTCTGCAGCCAGTACAAGGACTGACGACAGCAGCATGAACTGTATGGGAAGGATGCAAAAGACCCAGACAGGGCTGGGGACAAGTGGCTGATAAGCTAACAGCAAAAGGAGGGAAGTGGGGCTGTTCCAGATCTAAGCATCCTGACAGCTTTCATCTCACACCAGCAGCTGTGGCCTGGACAAGCCAGTGATCAGGGCAGAGGCAGGATGGGCTGGAATACTGTAGTTTGCACAAACTGGCACCATACCTGGACATAGTGGCATATGCCTGGAGGCTGAGGCAGGAGAATTTCATGTTCAAGCCCAGCCTAGGCAATCAGTAATTTAGCAAGACCCTGTCTCAAAATTAAAAAAGTGTCTCAGTGTGAAGGCCCTGAGTTCACTTACCACCATATCCAAACAAAAACAAAAAGCACGAAATGGCCTGGGACCGCACTGGCCATAGCACTTGTCTCTCACAAGAGCCCTTGCCTTGCTGTGTGGTGCAGGGGAAGTGGCAAGGCCTCTGGTCCAGCCCTCGAGTTCCCTCCACATTGCCCAGACACCTTGCACCCCACCCTGGTCCTGCCTGATGCGCCAGAGGCCTTGTGTGTGAAGCAGATTGAAGCCCACAGGTGTCAGGTGAGCTGAACAGTGGTGCATGGCCTGGGAGGCACCTAAAAAGCTTCATCATGCACAACACACCACTGTGAAGGCCATGTTGCGTTGCAGAGTACAAACAAAAACATGAAGGGTGGGCCTGTCCTCCAGGAGTGTCCTGACCACAGGAACAGGCCTTGGATTCTGTCTAAAATTGATGAGAAATAACAGCAACTCTTTTTGAGGGTTTTTGTTTTGTTTTGAGGCAGGGTCTTGCTATGTTGCCCAGGCTGGGGTTGAACTTAGGGGTTCAAGCAATCCTGCCTCAGTCTCCTGAGTGCTAGAACCTCCCAGTGCATGCTGCCACATCTAGTGTGGCAATCCTTTTGGTTCCACCTTCGTCTTCAACTTGTTGGCTACTCTCCTGAAGATTCGGATGTAGTTTAGATCTTGTTAAAACTGTAGGAGATGGGGAGCATTCCTTCTTAATTTCTTAGGGAAAGACCTTTGGAAAATAAGCCATCAGTAGCTGATAAAAAAAAAATGTACAATCTGCACAGGGATAATATCCAAAATCCTCAGCCATAAAAATAAAGGCCTTTTATTTGGTTTCTCTGTGCCATTACAGTGACCTCTGGACTCCATTGTCTGCAGTAGGACATCTGCTGCTGTGATGGCGCCAGGGCCCCCAGGCCAGCAGTCTGCTCCTAGTCAGGGGGTCACCTTCTTATAGGTGACTCGAAGATGCTGAGTCATTGGTTGTGTAGTGGTTGCCATGGAGACTGTCTGTTCAAGTTTGCCTTCAGAATTCAGCCGGAATTTTCGTGTGATCTGGGTGGAGAACAGAATGTTACACCTTAGTTTTCTCTCCAAAACATTCAACAAATGCTGGAGCATCCATCTGTCCCAGGACCTGTCCCAGGCTTGGGAACCTGCTAGGTTCCCACCAGCAGGTGACAGACACTGAGCAGGCACTGCCTGGGACAGGCAAGGATCAGGGTGGGAGACTCGTGGCCACTGTGGTAGACACAAGTTGGTCCATTGGGGATCTGGAGGCCTCTCTCCCAAATGCCCTATTGGTTTTCCTGCTGTGAGCACCTCACCCCAGCCTGGACTGAGCCACCCATTCCAGTGCCCTGGGGACACTGAGCTGTCAGAAAAAGGCCAGTGGTCTCTACTGCAAGATCCAAAAATAGGTGCCCGCTCCGTCGTCTGAAGCCAGCTAGTGCTATGGGCTGACAGCGTGAGAAACGGCAGGGCTTCTACGCTTCGAAAGGTGTGTGGGTTGGGTCTCTGTGGCCACCTCCTATCTCCCACAGCAGTCAGCTTCCTTTTCTGTAGTACTAGAGATAGAACTCAGGGCCTTGCATTGTACTACATCTCTGACTCCTTTTTATCTTTTGAGAGGACTTGCTAGTAGCACAGGCTGGCCTTGACCTTATGATCCTCCTGTCTCAGCCTCCTGACTGGCTGAGATTACAGATGCTTCAATGCACCTGGCCAAAAATACTTTTTAAAAATGTATTTAAAAGCACCAGCATAGGTGCTGGATGTGGTAGCACATCTTTGTAATTCTAGCACTTGGGAGGCTGAGGCAGGAAGATCACTAACAGTTTGGGGCTAGCCTAGATTACACAGTGAGACCCAATCTCAAAACCAAAAACAAACACAAACAAACAAACCAACAGAAAAGCATATGGGGGCCATCAAGGCCTCTAAGTAGACAGTGGAGGTGACACCAGCTGGGAACACTGCAGACCCTGAGGCTGTGCTGAGCAGGTGAGAGGAGATGGTTCACTTTGGGGAAGCTCTGGTCCCTACTCTGAGCTGCTTCTTGGCTCTGCAGGGAAAGATGGTGTGTTGTTCAATCTCCTGGAGAATCTTGTCATGCTGGTTTTCCTGATATGATATTCCTGTTCTCAACATCAGAGGAGCTCAGGTCCTTGCTGTCACTGAGGGTGACTGCAGTTCTCTTGTGGGGGTGGGGCTGTGGTCCTTATCTTGAGCATCACTTCCTAACTCCAGTGCAGATACCTCAGCCTGCTGGCACAGAACCGTCATCCCACTGATGCAGGCTTTCTAGTTCACCACTGACTTTTGGGCCTTCCCAGGGCAGATCCTTGACACAGACTTGCATGAGACCTTGTTGTGGGCTCTAGGCCTCCAGCTGGACTCGTGAAGGACACTGACATGGGATCCACGCCCTCAGATGGATTCTTTGGGTCTCTAGCCTGTGGATGGATTTCTCACACTCTTCTGCATTTGACTTTTTTTTTTTTTTTTTTTTTTTTTTTTTTGGTACCAGGGATTGAATTCATGACTTCACATTTGCCAGGTGGGCTCCATTCGATTTTTGGGGTGAATATTATAAAATAACCCTATAAATTATGTGTGTTATATTAAATCCTTTCCCTTGTATACCCTGATAATAACAGTGAGGGAAGCCTAAGGAAAGCCCAGGTGAGACTTGGGCCCTGTTATACCCACCAAGGTGACTGCAGACAGCAGCGGCAAGAGGGGTCTGGGCTGGGGTAGGGAGAAGGGAATAGGACAGGTCTAACGTCGAGGGGTGGGTGGCAGGAGGTCAGCCATCTGGAGCCTGGGGCTTCAGTATACACAGACATCCTAGGAGTGCTCTTCTGACCAGGCCACATCTGCCTGGCCCATGCACAAACCAGGAAGACAGAGGAGCCTCTCCAAGAGTCCCCACATTGTCTTGTGCTCCTGACTCTGCTCATGCTGACAAGTGTGGAAGAGCACCAGGCACATCGTGTCAGCCAGGTCACTCAGATGGGACCCCTGACACAGGGGCTTTTCCTTAGCACCACATCCAGAAAACCCTAAGCCAGTTCTCAAAAAATAAATGAGCAAAACCTAAATAAAACTGGCACAGAATAAATAAATGCTGCTAGTATAATTAAGAAAGAAAACACAGGGGGCTGGGGATTTAGCTCAGTGGCATAAGCGCCTGCCTTATAAGCAGGCAGTCATGAGTTCGATCCCCTGTACCGATAAAAAGCAAAAAGACAAAAAAACCAAACCAAAACAAAACAAAACAAAAAAACCACACATATACCAGAGCAGAAAAATGACAATGGTGGACTGGCAGGCAGACTGACAGGTGAGCAATGGCTACATGCTCAGTAACTTCCTGACAGGGCCAACACTCGGAGACAGGAAGAGAAAAAGCTGGTGTCAGGGCTGGACACCTCCAAGTCTGCCAGCAACAGTCCCCACAGAGTAGCCTTTGTTAAAATTATAGAAAAAGCAGGGGCCAGATGTAGTTCAGTGGCACAGCATCTGCATGGCAAGTATAAGGCCCTGAGTTGGATTCCTGGTACCAGGAAAAACAAAAAGCAGAAAATTTCCCAGGTCAGGCTACAAATAACATTGATACTAAAATGGATAATGATATATGAAAAAGTTATTTAATATACCATGATGAGTAGGAGTTATCCCTCTAAAGCAAATATGACTCAGTGTCTTGAAGATATTAGTATAATTTTCTGTATTGACAGCTTCAAGGGGGAAAATGCACAGAATCTTCCCCAAAGAGGCTGTATGTAGGGCCAGGGATTTAGCTCAGTGGCATAAGCGCCTGCATGGTAAGTGCAAGGTTGTGAGTTCGATCCCCGGTACAAAAAGGCTATATGTAAAAACATTTGATAAAATTCCATAGCCATGCACGGTGGTGCACATCAGTAATCTCAGCATCTAGAAGGCTGAGACAGGAAGATTGCAATGAGTCTGAGGCCACCCTGGGCTACATTTTTAAGTTCAAGGGCAACTTGAACTACAGAGTGAAATCCTACCTCAAAACCAAAACCCGGGACTGCAATATAGCTCAGTGGCACAGCACCTGTCTGGCAAGTGTGAGGTCATGAGTTCCATTCCCAGTACCAAAACAACAAAAATAAAAACACCCAAACCACCATGTATAGCTTATTTTAGTGCAGGGTTTTGAAAGGTCTTGACATGCTCTGCTCTACACACTGAGCTGTGCTCCCAGCCCCTAAAGCCCTGCACATGGTCCTCAATACACTGGAAACAGAATTGTCTAAACCTGACAAATGGGTCTTTTCTACCACAAGGTGACCTGCAGAAGCACCTCAATGAGCACTTCTGTTGCAGCAGGGTTGGCCACTTGCTCAGGGCCAGGAAGAGGTCCAGTCACCTGCCACAGAGGTGTCCCAGCACGGCAGGCACAACATGGGTCAGAAGCCTTGCGCAGCTGTCAGTGATCCACTATGGGACACAGATAAAAAGCCCTTCTTTGTATGTAGCAATTAACTACAGTTAGTTATTATTTTGTTATTTAAAAAACCCCATAAAATATTTAACATGAAATGTGCTAGATCTGTATGATTAAAATGATAAAGAAATACAGCTTGCAGGTTGGAGACAGGGTTCTGTGGTGAGCCCAGCATAGCAAGACCCTGGGTTCCAGCCCCAATATAAAAAATAAATAATAAATAAGCACAACAAAATGGAGTGTTCATCTGCGCTGCAAGGTGTCCAAGACTGGAAACCACTGCACTGTCCTGCCATGCTGTGGCCTCCTACTCCAGATGTAGATGTCACTTCTCACATTAACTTGTTTGGACAGCTCAGTCTGCTGCATCTTCAGGGACCTTGAGAGGCTCACTCGAACTCACACCATGGGCTGCAGCTCAACGGTGAGCACTGCACAGTGTGCGTGGGGCCCTGGGTTCCGTTTCTGCTCCCCAAAGTTTGTCTTGAAGAGGAAATGCTTATGAATAAGAAAAAAATGTGGAGAAAACAATACGGGGCTTTCCTTTATATACGGAAGTGGAATAGAAAGCTTTGTGAATTGAAGTAATGGCTTACTGGAGCAGAAGTAGATTGCACAGGAAGAGAAACTGAACCTGGTGCTTGCACAGGATGGTCGGGGCTTGAGTGAGCACTGCTGGTCAGAGTCTGGGGAAAGCTGGAGCCGGCTGCCACACCAGGCAAGAGAAAAGCAGAAAGAGATGAAAGCTCTAAATGCAGGAGGATAGCTGCAAGCACACAAGAGAGTGGCAGAATGGTTCGATCACCTTTGGAGTAGAAAACACCTTCCTGCAGTGTCTGGGTTCAGAGAGGCAGAGGGAACCTCCTGAGATGCACAGGAAAGCCCACACCCATGTACAGAGTCCACCATGGAAGAAACCACGCGGAGAGACACTGGGGAGACACACAGCAGGTGCAGACTGACAGCTAGGACAGTGAAAAGCTCCCAACAGCCAGGCTACCACTCGGTGCATCAAGCACACACAGCAAGGAGTGAGTGCTCAATCAGTTCGCAGAGTGAGCCCTCTCGTAAGTCAGGTTCAAAACAGAGATGAGCTGGTGTGGTGGCACACACCTGTAACTCCTGCTACTCCTGAGGCTGAGGCAGGAGGATCCTGAGTTTGAGGCCAGTCTGGGCAGCTCAGCAAGACCTCGTCTCAAAATAAAAAGGGCAGGGCATATAGCTCAGTGGTTGAGAGCTTACCTAGCATGTCCAGGGCACTGGGTTCCATGCCCAGTACAGAAAAAAGGGAAGCAATCAACACCATCTGTTATTTATCAAATTCAAAGGACCAAAGAGTATGAGGTGAAGGAGGGGCAGCTCCCTGCAGAGATGGTGGAGCTGTAACTGTTGAGAAGAACCATACAGAGTGTAAAATGCACTGGAGCTCTGACCCTGCAACTAAACTGGGGGAAATGTATCAACCCATGTGGTCAGATCTGTATTTGGTGTTACTTTTTTTTTTGGTACTGGGAATTGAACTCACGACCTCATGCTTGCCAGGGGTTTTGTATTTTGTCTCAGCAACAAGCAAAGTAACTAAGACACCCTGCTTTGGGGTATGGGCACAATGTGGGCAATTGTGTCACTGAGCTACATTCCTGGCCCCAGATCTGTATTTGGACAATCCAAATAGGAAGGGATATTTGTGATAAACCAATAACCCCAAAAACAACCTTCATGCCCACCTACCAGGGACCCAGGTAACTGAAGCTGGGGCAACGTGAGAAGTGAAAACGCAAGACATCTACTGAACAGGCCACAAGAGAGTGCAACAACCTGCTGACCACTGTGGATACCTGGACATGGCAGGAGGGTGTGGGGCTTACCTGCTCCACGTGGGGCTCCTTGGCGAAGGAGATCCTGGCGATGGAGTGGGATGCAATGCACAGCTCCTGCCCGTTCACCTCGCCTTCCTCCACCTCCACGATGCCTGTGGAGGGGATGGGAAGTTGCCCCTGTAGTGAAGTAGGCCTGGAAATGTGTTCAGCCCCACCTGGCCCACACAGGCCTCCAGAGGCAGGTGCTTCATGGCAGGTCAGCTGTGCAGGGCGTCCTGGTCCCCAGTCCCCCGACCTGTATCCCCTCGCACTCTAGGAAGAGGGATCAGGCTGGACATCTTCTGCTGTACCCTGCAGTGCCCTGGGCACTGTCCCTGTCTACTGGGCAGGTGGAAGGTCAAGGGCATCAAGGCTGACCTGAGTAGTTCCTGGATGATGATGAGGCTGAGAATGCCTTCAGATGGCCCTCTCTTCCCCACCCTGCCCCAGGCAGACAGGGAGGTGCAAGGCCCTGGGAAGACCACAGGTGCCGAACCCTGTGGCCTCAGGCAGGGCTGTCCCCAGAGATCCCAAGATGCACTGCCCAGCCCAAAGAGCACACCTGTGTTCTGTGCACTGACGAAGGCCACCTTGTTGGTATCTGGTTTGAGGCGGATAAAGCCGCATTCCCTGTGCAGAGGCTTGCGTGTGTCTGGGTGGAAGGAGTTGAACCTGTGCAGGAGGAGGAGGCGTGAGAAGCATGGTGGGTGTCAAGGACACAACAGTGGGGCTCCCTAACCTGGCAGGGGCTCCTTAGCTCCCCTTTGTGCCTCAGCCACTTCCTGGCCCATTTCACGGTTCAAATTCTTGGTGGACCTCTTGCGAGGCAAGTCTCGGGCACTGTGCTGCAGGCCCAGCCTCTCATTTATTCCTTTGAGATAGTCTTGCTATACTGCTCAGACTGGCCTCAACTCTGCAACCTTCCTGCCTCTGGAAGGAATACCTATTCCTATTTCAGGAATACCTCACTAAACCCTGCCAGGCACTTGCTTTTGCCGAATTTGTCATGCACCCTCTCCCCAACCTTGTCAGCTCTCATACCTCATATGAACACTGTGGGGCAGTTACAGTAAAATTTCATTCTAACAAACTGTTCTCTTTTCTAATATTTAATTTTATCTTATTTTTGTAGTATTAGGGATGGAATTTAGTACTCTTAAACAATGAGCTACATCTCCAGCCCCTTTCATTTTTTATTTTGAAACAAGTCTAAATTGGTCAGTGTAGACTTTAACTTTTGATTCTCCTGCCTCAGCCTCCCGAGTAGCTGGGATTACAGATATGGTGGCAGGTCTTTCCTCTTTAGGGTTATATTCTAGGATAAGGGCCCAATCAATTTGTTTGCACTCAGGAGGCTGAGGCAGGAGGATTGCCAAGATCCTGTCTCAAAAAACAAAAACAAAGATCAGATAAAGGGTTCCCAATCTTACCACAAAGTTGATTTATCAGCTTCTTTATTTTATATTCTTGGTTTCTGAGACAGGGTCTCGCTATGCACTTCAGACTGTCCTTGAACTTACTATGTAGCTTAGGCTGGTCTTGAACTTTTGGCAATTCTGCTTTAGGCTCCTGAATGCTGGAATTACAGGAGTACGCCACCACGCCCACTTTAGATTCCTCACATGTAATTGTGCAGTGGAGACTAGGAAGGGAGTTTTGCTTTTTGTACTTCTTTACTTTTTAAACTATAGTCTTCAATCTGTTGTGTGTCCTTTGCTGTGTAGGGACCACTGCAGGGCCTTGGAGGACCCTGTGTCATGGTGTGTGTCTAGGGTCCCCCAAAACCCCATGCAGCCCTAGGTGGAGCTTTTTCAGAGCTGGCTGGCTCTGGAGTGTATAACTCTGGGATTACTAAATCAGGCTACTGATTAGCTCTGGGTAGGATGAAGCATGCCCACCCTGGGTGTGAGATAAAATAAAGAGGGTTCCTGTGGTCACCTGCCCCTTGTTGCTGGCTTGCTGCTCACTGCCTTCTACCTGTTCTGCTTTGCCATAAACTGTTTTTGCCTTTGCAGTGCTAACTTGCCTTGGAGCCAGCTGACTATGCACTGAAACCTCTATAAACTGTGAGCTAACTAAACTACTTTACCTTTGGGAGTCAGGTATTTTGTCTCAGCAACAAGCAAAGTAACTAAGACACCCTGCTTTGGGATATGGGCAAAATGTGGGAATGACAGCACTCACTGCTTCCTTGAACCTCAGCCAGCTGGGCTGCATGTGAGAGACAGCCATGCCCTTCTACTTTCAGTAACACTGGGCGGTCAATTTCCATGCAGGGCACAGTACAGGGTTACCAATTTCATGAAACACAGTGCCTGTTCTTATGCACTGACTGATGAACCTGCGTTGTATTGATTCATCTAACATGTGCAAAACTGTCACACCCCAGGAATGTGCCATCTTTATCCACTGTGCAAGGAGACACGAACTGGTTCCCTTCCCCCACCCTACGACTGTGTCCAGCGCCAGTTCCCTCCAGGTGTGGTGTTCAGCATGCACTTACGAGAAGTTGAGCATGGGCTGGCCTACATGTGAGATGTGCACCTCCTCAAGGTACTGGAAGGGCTGCAGTGTTGGGAAACTGCCAGCCCCTGGCGGATCCGATAGCCAGGTGCCCAGCATCCAGGACAGTGGCTCCACCACGGGGTTCATCTTGGGAGGCTCTGAGGGCAGAAGACAGGGACAGTCAGTGCAAGGCTCTTGCCTTCAATCAGCAAATATGCTCCCTACCAGATCTTGGCAGTTCCTCAGAAAAACAACCAAGGCCCTGGGGGAAAGGGAAGTAGAGGCTCCATGTCCCTAGCCCAGGGTGAGAGTAGTGCCCAGCCAGGGCCTTCATATTGAAAGTATGGAAGTGACAGGAGAAGAAGAAAACAAGCAGCTTGGTGGCACGGAGCTGCCATCCCAGCACTTTGGGACTCAGGCAGGAGGACTACAAGTTTGAAAACATCTTGGGCAGTTAAGACACTTAGTGAGATCTTGCCTCAAAATGAAAATTAAGAAAAGGTGGTGGGAATGTAGCTCAGGTTGAGGCTCCTTCTTTCCAAGGGGTCCTTTCCCAGCTTTTGTGGAAGCCCACAGCAAGCCAGGGACACTGGAACTTGGATAGAACCTCCTGTGGACAATAGACGAGTGGCATGGTAAGGATACTAGCATCAGTCCTTGGTGGAGATCAGGAATAATAGACTCAGACTGCAAGGTGTCCAACACCTGCCAGGGGGGAAGAATACAACATGGGCAAGCAATTGCTGCCCACTACCCACACAGCAACCAAGCAGGGGATCAATGGGCCAAGGACAGAAGCAAAGACACAGCAGTCACACACAAGGGAGATGGAGCATCATAAAACAAACATGAAGGGATGAGGACAGTGACCTGGGGGAAGAGGGACCACTCCCAGCAGGACAGGGAGCATGTAGGTGGCTGGGGGGCCTAGATGCCCAATGGGGGCAGGCGGGAAAGCAGCAGACCCCTCTGTGCAGGGGATACTGTCAAGCCACAAAAATGCCACAGGCAGGTCATGCAGACACAGGATAGAGGGTTAGTGGACATATTAAATTAGATTCACTAGTTTCTTTTTTATCTTTTGAAGGTAGCTGGATGTGGTGGTGTGTGCCTGTAATTCAGCTATTTAGGAGGTTGAGGCAGAAGGGCTGAAGTTCAAGTCTGTCCTGGCCAAATTAAAAACTTAGACCCTGTTTTTAATTTTTAAGGTGAATGCATAGTTTTATTTTATTTTAAAGAAAAAAATGAGCCAAAACAAGATTTGTTACCAAATGTAAACCCTGTTTTTAAAAAATTAAAAAGAGGGCTGTCGATATAGTATAAAGGTCCTAGGTTCAATTCCATATGCTAAAAAAATGCCACTAGGAAACGTGAATTACATGAAGCCCAGTTTCTGGTCCTACGGGGCAGCACTGGATAGGGACTATCCACACTCAGCAAATGGCTACTTGGTCCTGCCACTCACTGAGGACAATACCAGAAGACAGGCTCCACCCAGAGCACAGGGCACTGTTGCTACTCTGGGATAAGACCCATTGCAGAGCGTCTGGCATTTCAAGAAAAAAAAAAAAGCCAGAAATATAAATTTTGGATTAAAATATTCCAATTTTGAAAATTTCCTCAAACAACATTGGTTTGGCCCAGGTGTGGTGGTGTATGCCTGTAAACTCAGCACTTGGGAGGCTGAGGCAGGAGTAGCCCCACATGTTCAAGGCCAGCCCAGGCTACATAGATGAGTTCAAGGCAGGGGCTCAAGAGGCAAACTACATAGTAAAACTGTCTAAAAAAACAATAGCAACAATGGATGTGGGATGTGCCACATATCCTTGACTCTGTCTTTCAGGTCATGAGCCATTATGGCTGGGGTCTTCACAGGTGGTGTGGCAGGATGACCCCTTCCAATCACCAGGGTCTGCACTGCTGCTCTGTCAAGGCACGTACTCTGGCCCCTTCTGCCAACTGCCTCCAGATCTTCTTCCTCATTATGTGTGTCAGTTTTAGGCCATCTGATCTCTCTCCCTCGATGGTAGGGATTTGATCACCAGCTTAACAAAGCAAGCACAAGACCAAACAGCAGAGTTTGCTGTAGGTATCTGGAGCACCCAGGAGTGGGCTGGGTTGGGAAGGAGGAGAGCAGTGAGTCCTGGGGCAGGCACAGGGCCTCTGCCAGCCTGGCCCACACATCTGTAGGTGGGCTTATCGAGGAGAAAGGAGTCACCCAGGGTGTCCTGTCACAGTCTTTCCTCTCTGAGCAAGCACTGCAGAGACAGAAATACAGCAGGAACTGGGGGTGGGGGACACTGTTATAGGATGGGGTTCATTGAGCATCTTCTATCTCAAAAAATGGCAGGTTGGGACATGATGACAGAGAATGGTGGCAAGGCCTAGAAGACGGCTGGCCAACAGTGAGTCTTTGGATGGAAGACAAGCCTTGCCCAGAAGCTCATAAGTCAGATGGCCCAGGACTGCAAACATGAATCACCTGACAGTTCCACCAGGGCCACTGGCACCCATGGGCCTGTGGCAGGATCCAGCTGTGCCAGCCACTCTGGCGTACAAACAAGTACAGGGTCACGGTCTGTCCCTGCCATGCCCCATGACATTGTATGGCCAGGTCTGAGTGAGGCCTTGTCCAGCAGGAGCTGTCTGGGGCACCAAAGCCAGAAGTGGGAAGTCTGACCAGCAAGACAGAACTGCCAGGAGCAGAACACAGGACGAGGCTCTGGATGCCATGTGGTCAGTGGGGTTGAGGTGTCCAGAGGAGGGCAGCTGCTGGTTTGGCACTCCTGGTAAGGGACAGGTGATGGTGCCTAGACCACAAGAGCCAAGAGTGGACAGTGGCCTTGGACCGCAAAGAATCACCATGGAGGCGCAACTTGGGCAGCAGAGCATCAACTGGAGGAGCAGGCAGGGAGGCAGCCAAGTGCTAGAACCGTCATACAAATGCTTGTCTGTGCCCCACGGCATGGTGACTGTCCTTAGGCTGAAGGTTCTTCAGGAGAAGAAATTGATTCAGACATGGCCTCTCCTGCATGCAGGGGACCACACCAGGCCAGAAAGTGAAAGGAGAAACAAAATTCAAAGACGCTGAAGAGCAACAGGTGCCTGGAGTGGAGGGAGACAGAGTACGGGTCCACCATGGTGTCCCTCCAACAGTGGCAATGAGGCACGTGCCTCGAAACTACTGGGCTGAGCAGCACTTATGCTCTGCAGTCCCCCAGCTCCCTGTTCCTAATGAGCCTCAATGTGCACCAGGACTGCAGGCCTGGTAGTAAACAATCACTGCTTCCTCCCCCCCCCCTCCTTCCAGGGCACCTTGCCAAGTGCCCAGCTGGCTCCCTGCCTGCTCCCACACCTCAAACTGCACCCCTGCTGGGACTGTGCCAGCACCTGGTCACACTCTTGCTACGATGTTTTCACTGAAGTGCAGGGCACGGGCCAGAACAATCAATAAGATCAGTCATTCTGGAATCTACACAACAGGTTACTGACAGGAGGTCAGATTTATATATCAAAAGTCGTTAGAACAGGACTGGGGATATAGTTCAGCGGCACAAGTGCCTGCCTGGCAAGCACAATGTCTTGAGTTTCTCAGTACCAAAAAAAAAAAAAAAGTTAGCAAAGTATATCCCCAGGACTTGTGTATTTTACACTATGTAGATCAGATTTCACTAGAAAAGAATGAAATGAATTAAAAATGAAACAAAATTATGAGAAAGCATCAAGCTAGTTTGTAACTTTCAATCACTTGAAATAAATCAGGTCAGTCTCTTCTAGGTATTTTTTCCTAATTTCATTTTTCTTTTATTAATATCTCAACCAAAATACAAAAATAAAAATTTAAATTTTTTGCAATAAATTTAAATTTTTATTTTTTGACTTGAGATACTGAAAGCAAGCTTACCCATCCCTAAGTTTTCTGAACTCCAACAGCTAGCCAGCAAGGTTCTTCAAGGTTGTTTTCTGCCAACTGACAGGAAATGTTTTTACCTGGCTGCCAGGCACCGGGGGAAGTGAATGCTGAATGCAGAGGGCATTCTGGGAAATGTAGTCTAGCTCTGGTGATCACAGTTTCAAGCTGGAAAGAGCCTTAGGACCCAGTTGGCTTCCAGAGGGACAGGGCAGGGAGACTGTAAGTTCCCTGCAGAGTAAGGAGGGACATTTCCTCCCTGCTACTTCCCTGACCCTAAGAGAGGAAACCAACTTGTTAAATAGAAAAACCACACTGAAACAGGCATAAACTGAAGTGGTTTCTTCTGGGACAGCTCCTGAAAGCTCTGCTGTGCTTTTTTGGCCTGTAGAGTGCTGGCCTCTGGCTCACCCCAGCTATAGATGTAGGGCTAGGAGCCCAATGACAGCACCAGTGTGCAAAGTTTGATGGGACCTGTGGATAGAGCCCTCCCAGTGTCCCAACTGGACAACACCCTATCCTGGTAATAGCGGTGTTTCCGGCGTGTCAGAGTGCAGTAGGCAGAAGAGAGCTACTTTTACCACAACAGCAAGGCCACCACTCATCAACCACGAAATGGAAAGGCGCAGACACAGAAAACCTAGAAATAAATAGTGGAAATTGAGAAAACATTCCTAAAATTTTTTAAAAAATCATGTGCATCTATCTAAATGATTATTTCGGTGGGATGTGGTGGTGCATGTCTATAATCCCAAGGCTGAGGCAGGAGGATCACTGCAAATTCAAGGCTGCCCTGGGCTACACAGTGAGTTCGAGGCCTGTCTGAAGTGCATAGGGAGACCCTGTCTTGAAAGAAAATGATTATCTACAGATGGTATGATGATTACCTACTTAATCCAAAAAAATTAAGAACAGTTAACAATCACTAAGACTTTGATACGATGACTAACAACCAAAGCTGGCTGGTTTCTCACTTACCAGCAACGACCACACTAAAAATAATGAGGGGACTGGGCAGCATGCGATAGAGCTCAGGATTCAGTCTTACTTAGATCAAGGAAAACATGGAGGGAAACAAAAGCCCACAGAGAAATGAGGGCACAGATGGCCTCCAACTCATCATCACAGTCAAGCTCACTGTCCAGGGCAGAAGCCATAGGGCCCAGAGCTGGCAGGAGATCCAAGGGCCTGGATGAGATGCAGGAGGCTGGGGCCTCACAAGAAGCTACCAGGTTTTCACCATGAAGTGCCAAGAAAACAATCTGTCTGTGGCAGGGGAGGGGAGGTGACCATTTTGAAATGATACAGGGCTTTCTCCACAGCAAAGGTTCTGTGCAGTCACAGCCACTGTGGGGAGTCATGTCATGCAGCAAAGGGCACATCTCCTTGGTGCCCCAGCATTCCTATCTCACCCAAGAAGGCAGAAGAGAGACAAGAGGCACTGGTGGCAGTCACAGCTTGGGGATCACTGGATCAAGGCTGGGTTCTCTTCTCCTGATCACACCAGGGCTCTACCTTGATCACTTAAGAGTTCCTGAGACGTTTCAAAGGACAAAGCGCTCTGAAGCCCCGCCACCCACAGCAGATACTCAACAGCCCAGCTGCTGGCCCAGTGAGGGGACACCTCTCATTAAAGGCAGCTCATCTCCCTTCCTATTACATCAACAAAAGTTATAGGTGTTCATCATCATTCCGGAGGTTCTCCTTCTGCACATCCCCAGCAGACCTTGCTGGCATCAAAACAGCCCCGCATGCTGTCAAACCTAAACTGACCTGCGATCAGACCTCAAGAAATCAGCAGACAGGTAACAGCCAAGTTTCCCAAACATAGCAGCTTCCATCGTTGTGATAATAAACTTTCTTCCTTTTTAATCCTCACCAAAAGAAGCAAAAACAGAAACAAAATGAACCAAACTCTAAAGTAACCTAATGTTAGCAGTCACTTTGCAGTTGTTCTGTCTTAGCCTTACAAGAAAAAAAAAACTCTGAAGTGAACAACTTGCTTTCTTTTCTTTGTCTCTTCTTTTTCAGCTCTTCTCTATCTAGAAAGCCAGTCTGTCAGCTCAGCACTCATTCTGTTTTATGAATGAAGTGCTGTCTGGTTCTACACTCACAAAACAGGCAGTTGAGGTCTACAAATTGCAGGACTCTTTCCTCAGACGCATGAGGAGGAGACAACAGGCACCAGAAGTAGACATGGGTTTGGAAGGGATGTTGAATTTATCATGCAGAATTTAAAATGATGACTAATGTGCTGAGGGCTCTGATTGAGAAAGGGGACAACAAGAACAGGAGAGGGACAAGAGCATCAAAAAGAAATGCCACAGATTGGAAACTCTGAATTTAAGAATCTCTGATATAGGGCAAAGAAGTAGAAAGGAAAAAAAAAAAAAAAAAAAAAAAAAAGAAGTAGAAAGGATTGAGGTGTGTTGTGTATGTGTACGAATTCCCCAAGTTGAATATCCTTCTGTAGTGCAAGCATACACTACTTTGATGGTTTGACAGTAGACTAGGCACCGAGGAAGCAGCAGAGAAACCCAGACTGAGATACAAGGGGTACAGAATGAAAAAACTCACAACAACAGAGCTGGCTGCAGTAGTGTATAACTGTAATCCCAGCTACTTGGGAGGCTGACACAGCCTTGGCAACTGAGACCCTGTCTCAAAATTAAAAAAGGGCTGGAGATAGAGCTCAGTGGTTAAGCTTTCCTGAGTTCCATCCTCGGTACCACAAGAGAAAGGAAAGAGAGAACCACATAAGATACTAACACTAGTTATATGAATGCCAGAACAGGAGACATCAGGACAAGAAAAATAACCGGGAACAGAGCACGGCACTGTGTAATAATGAAGGCACCAATGGTCCAAAAAGATCTTAGGGTGAATGTCTCTAATAGCAGAGCATAGAAATCTGTGAGGCAAAAATGACGGGACTTTGCAGAGAAGCCCATGAGCCCATGACTATAGCTAGCAGTGTCAGTACCCTCCACCAGAGATACACAGATCAGCCTGGCATGATGAGGAATGCCTGTAATCCCAGCACTCTGGGAGGCTGAGGCAGAAGGATCACAAATTCCAGTTCAGTTTGGATTACCTAGTGACTGAGCAAGACTCCATCTTAAAAATAAGAACATACAAAGAGCTGGGAATTCCCAGAACTGTAGGAAGGAATGAAAAAGGAGGGAGAGGGGGCTGGGGATTTAGCTCAGCGGCATAAGCGCCTGCCTTGCAAGCAGGCAGTCGTGAGTTCGATCCCTGGTACCAATAAAAATGAAAAAGACAAAAAAAAAAAAAAAAATTAGAAAAAAAAAAAGAAAAAGGAGGGAGAGAGGGAAGGAGAAAGGAAGGGAGGGAGAGAAACCCTGCTCATATAATGTCAGTTCTTAGCCCACAATGGGATGAAAGAAGTAATCAGTGCAGCCAGGACAAGGCACAGAGTGGGGTGGGGCTTCCTGCCTGCCCTGTGCTCCTTTCTTGATGTCTCCTGGTGCACGCAAGCCCAGGGCTCTCTGAACCTTTCACTGACTAACTGCTGTGGATTCAATCACCCAACATCTGTGAGTGGCTACTTCCACCCTTCCACCCATACCCTAGAGCAGAGGCTATGGGTGGGGTTCCTCTAGTGAGCAGTCCCCCTCCTCCATAATGACCCAAAGCATGAACTCTGGGTTACCCTATCACAGCATCACAGTGATCCATGATATAGAGGAATGTCCTGTTTAGATTTAGAACTCTGTGAGGAGACTGCCTCTTAACACGGCTTTCAACAACATTGTCCTGGAAGTCCCAGGCAATGTGACAGGAGAAAAGGAAGTAAATGACATATAGACAAGGAAGAAAAAAATACAATAGTCTTGCTTTTTTTCTTTCTCTTTTCTTGGGGGTTTGTGAGATAGGGGGTCTCACTACATGGTCCAAACTATAATCATCCTGCTTTGGACTTTTGAGTGCTGAAATTACAGGTTTATGCCACCAGGCCAGCAAAAACTGGCTTTATTCGTGGATGACAAGACTGCAAAAATTCTAGAGAATCCAGAAAAAACTAACAGGCAGTTAGTTACAGGAACACTGCAAGATACAAGGCCACATACAAAAGTTGTTTGATTCCTTATATACTAGCAATAAACAATTGGGTTTGAAATTAAAAATACAATAAATTTATATTTGCATCAAAAAAGAATATGTAACTATAAATCTAATGAAATATGTATAAATTTCAAGAATACAAAATTCTGATGAAAATGATAATACAAAATATAAATAAATGGAAAGGCAGTCCACGTTCATGAACTGGAAGACTGCATACTGTTGAGATGTCAGCTCTTTCCAACTTGACTGATGGATGCAACACAATCCCAAAGTCCCAACAAGCTAACTAAAGAATAATTCTAAAGGTTAGATGGAAAGGCAAAACCAAAGCAAATCAAACCCCAGAAAAGTCATCACCATGATGAACAAAGCTGGGAACAACCCATCCCAAGTCCTGCCCTAAGAGTTACAGTCATCAGGGCAGCATGGGGCTGAGGGGAGAATACACAGATTTACCAAACTGACCAGTGTGCAGAGTCCCACACAAATAAAGCAATTGATTTTTGACAAAGTAACACAGATAAGTTTTTCATAAGAAAGAATAATTATTGTTCAAGCGGTGATGGAACAACTAGAGAATCTTAAAAAAGAACAATCTAGTCACAAGCCTCTCATAAAACATTAATTCAACACTGACCACAGATCCAAATGTAAAACTGTAAAACTCCTAGGAAAAAACCGGCGAAAAATTAGGTAACTTTGGACTTGGCTATATATATTTTTTAGAAATAATAACCAAAGGGTGACCTATATAAGAAGAAATCAACATGCTGAACTTTAAAATTGGAAACTTTTGCTCTTCCAAACATTTGTTTCAACAGCACTTGGGAGGCTGAGGCAGAAGAATGCTGGGAGTTGGAGGCCAACCAGGCCTACAAAGTGAGCTCAAGGCCAGCCTGAACTGCATAGTGAGAGCTTGTCTAAAAAAGACAAAAACAAAAAACAAGGAAGAATAAGATTCTGTTTCAGACACCGCAGACTGGAAGAAAACACGGTGCAAAACATGTATCCGATAAAGCACTTGTATCTAAACTACACAAAGAACTCTTAAAACTTAACAATAACAAAATAATTAAAAACTGAGCCAAAAATCTGAACACATACCTTACCAAAGAAGACACAGAGATGGCAAATAAGCATGTAACAAGATGTTCCACAACTCAAGCCATTATTGAACTGTAAGGGAGGGAGAATAGTAACAAGATGTTTCTCCTCCATCACCAAGAGCAGTTGAAGCCCCAGGGCAGGAGGCTGTGAGCAATAGGGGCTACCAGGAATAGGAAAGGGAGTGGACTTGAGAGGACAGTGTATCAGTTTTTCACAAAGCTAAGCGTACTCTTTTACATGGTGTTCTCGCTTTTACTCCTACATCCATACTCAATGAATCTGAAAATTATATCATATAAAAACCAGTGTGTGACTCTACAGCAGCTTTATACATAATCACCAAAACTGGCGCCAACCAAGACCTCCTCCACTAGGTAAACAGATCTGCAAATGGTGGTATATTTATACAATAGAGTATTATCCAGTGATAAAAAGAAAGAGCTGGGCAAGTTTGTAATCCCAATGCTTGGGCAGCTGAGGCAGGAGGATCACTGCGAGTACAAGGCCAGCCTGGGTTATACAATGAGCTCAAGGTCAGCATGAACTACACAGCCAAATCCTGTCCCAAGGGGCTGGAGATATAGCTCAGCAGTATTAGCGCCTGTGTGGCAAGCTTGAGGTCACGAGTTAGATCCCTGGTACAAACAAATAAAACAAAAAACAACCTGTCTCAAAAAGGAAAAAAAAAATCTCCCCAAAATGCTCTAAAACAATCTACTCATTAGGGAAAACAACAGAAGCTGGGAAATGGTCACAGGAGGCTGGGGCCAGAAGATCCCAAGTTCAAGCCCACCTCAACTGAGTGATTTAGCAAGGGACTTTCAAGGGGATAAAGAGGGTTTTTCTGTCTGGATGACAATTGGGAAAATGTATGCATCTAACAAGGTCTTGAAACCTTAAGCAAAATAGAACAGACACAAAGGAAAAAATAGGCAGCTTCAGAATCACCTGACCCTACCTTTCTACAAGTCCATAGACAAACCATAAAAAAAAGAACAGATTCACTGACTCTAACAAAGTAGCAGGATCCCAGGCATCACAGGGCAGAAAACAATGTAACCAACTGGTGGAGAGGAAGCAACAGTCACAAAAGCAGACTGTGTATTAAAGCCACAAGAAAATCTCCAGAGTTCAAAAGCACCACCCATTAAGTATTAGTAAGTCTTTTCACTATTGGTAAATCTTTTTTTTATACTAATCTTTTTTTTTTTTTGGTTTTTTTCATTTTTATCGGTACCAGGGATCGAACTCACTCACGACTATCTAGAAATCAGTTTATAGTACTCAACAGTAAACAGTGAGGAGACAAACAAACATAGCTAATAAATATGTAAAAATACATTATACCCATTTATACAGGACAAGTACACTTATGTAAAAGAACTATAAATAGTCTGAAAAACTATATGCCAAATTTATAATACCAACAAAGGATAAAATTTGGAAGGTAGGTGAAAAATAGGTATTAATTTTATATGAGAATATATTCTACTTGAATTTTTTTGTGTGTGTTTTCTTGTCTTTTTGAGACAGAGTTTCACTACGCAGTTCAGGCTGGCCTTGAGCTCACTTTATAGCCTAGACTGGCCTCGAACTCACAGCAATCATCCTTGCTCAGCCCCCTGAGTGCTGGGATTACAGGCTTGAATACAAGTTTTATAAGCATTATTTTAAAAGAAATAACTACTGATGTCTAGAATGACCTCAAGGAAATTCATAAAACATGAATGGAAGGCACAACCCCAGAATTCTGAGTCCCCTATATTTTTCAGGAATTTACTTACTCTACCTTATTTTTGTGGTGATCATGTCTATGCTGTGCATCTGTGTAAGCAGGCAACAAAAAGCCCGCTGCCCAGGTCCAGGCTCCCCACTCCCCTCAAAGTGAAATGGCACAAGTGAGGACATCCACAATGACCCTATAAGCTTGGGCTCCCCATCCCATGGGGGTGGTGATGACCAACACACCCCCCGCCAAGAGTGCAGGGATCCTTGACCCAGGAAGCACTGGGGGACATGCTATATCACCCTGCAGGAAGACCTACCCCCCAGGGGTGTGTGGTACTGACCGCGGCTGGGGGGCAGCAGGCTGCTCAGGTAAGGGAAGCTTGCTCTCCGAAGCTGATCCAGCTTCTCTCGCAGCTTGCGCACCTGGCTGTCAGAGCGGCTGACACGCTGGCGCAGGCTCTTTAGTTCACCATTCTTCTTTTCTACCTGCTCTCGCAGGCAGCACACCTGGCTCTTGTTCTGCCGCGCTGAGAAGCAGTAGGAGTGTAGTGAGTCAATGAGCTTACAGGCCCCCGATGCTGACAGGATGACTTCATTGATGGACATGGGGCTGGCGTCACTGTGCTCACTCTGCACAGCTTCTGCAGCTGGCTTTGGGGTGACGTCAGTCGGAGGGGCCGAAGGACCCTGGGAAGGCTTCTGTGGCGTGGCTGTGAGTGAGGAGCTTGGGGGACTCTGGACTGAGCTCTTGTCAGGCCCAAGGGTGTTACCACTGCAGCTGGGCTCCACATCTCTCTTTAGCCTTTTTCGGTCAATGGGCTCGCGGGGGACAGATGGCCTCTCACGAGTGTGTTTGGAAGAGAAGCTGTAAGAATGGAGCGATCCAATAAACTTGCAAGCCCCAGACCCTGGGGGAGTAAAGTCATCCACAGAAATGCCACTTTTGTCTGCCCCTGGCCTGGGGCTGGAAGTAGCAGCATTCTGGTCATGGGAGTCTGAAGCAGGTGCCTCTGCCTCACCTTGGCCGCCTGGCGTTCTTTCTGGAGACCCCTGCACCTGTTCCCGACCCACAGTATCTGGGCCAGCCTGGGGCACTGCTTCCCCCTGCAGAGCAGCTCGCTTCAATCTGCGGGACTCAGGCTTGGCCATGGGGCTTCCACTCAAGGGTGACGAGGAACCCAGGGCTGCTTTCCCCACTGCTGTGCTTGACTGACCCTTCATAAGCCCTGAGGTCTTGCTGGCGTCCTTTCTCCTGGCACGGCCATGACCCCCAGCTGCTCTCTTCTTCTCAGTCAGGTGGAAGATGGAGGGCACAGCTGTGGGCTTAAGCAGGCGGTGCTGGTCCTCCAGTCTTTTGGAGAAGCTGTCTTTGGTAAAATGCTCACTACAGAGGAACGAATACTTAGTAGGGGTCCAGTTATCCCTCTGAACAGCTTTTAACCACTGAATCAGGCGTTTGGAGTCCTTTAGGGGAAACCTGCAGGATGAAAGACAAAGAACTGAGAAATAATTAACAGCCTTATCCTGAAATTATCTACTACAAAAGGTAACTTTTTGCAATCATTCAAACCTGTACTGATTTCATATGCTTAAACAGTTTATAGAAACATAAGGACCATCTATTTGCAAGGTGTCAGTTGAATAGAAGGCTGTATGGCCTACTCTTGACCCTTCAGGAGCCTGCAGGTTGTCAGACAGATAGGAATGCAGCCCTCACTCCTCCTGAGTTGTGGCAAATGCCCCATGGTATGCAGGATGCCCAGACCTGTGGGCCACAGGAAGCTGGGCACTGACTGGCTGTGCCTGGAAAGTAGGACTTTAGGCAGTAACAGCATGAGGATGGCTTATGCCTGTACTAAGAAACCATTCAGTATGGGCCACAAAGGCCAGGAGAACACCAGATGCCCAGCAGGATGCCTGCCTCAGTTGTGATGGAAGGAGCTGAGGAAGTGGGAACTGACTGCAGTTCTGTGCTCCTGCACACTCCATTACCAGGTGCCAAACTGCTCCCTCAGGAGTCAGGCAGCCCAAACTTTGAGAACACTGACGAGTTAAAATACACCAGTCACGAAAACACTTAAATGATTATACAAATACTACATATGCTTGTTAAGGTAACAAGAGTGGTCAAATTCATAGATTAAGTAGAAAGGCAGTTGCCAGAGAGTGAGAAGAGAAATGGAGGAGTAAGTTAAATTTGGACAATTTCAGCTCTACAAAATAAAAAGTTGTGGAGGTGGATGTTGCTGCACAGTAAGTGAATGTATTCAGTACCACTGGCTCACACACTTTAACAAGGTAACCAATCCCAGAACATGCAGAATAAGAGATACTTAAATCACTTCTTGTTGACTGTGACACTTAGCAATCACTTCTTAAGATCCATACTGTATTTAAGAAAACTCAGACCAAACTGTTACTTGTGCTCCCTTGAGGGCCTCCAGCCCACCTGAGACCACAAGTGTGTCAAGATGGATCAGGAGGGTCTAGGGCCCAGGACCACCCCTCCCTTCTTAATACACTGGGAGCCTCTAGGAGGCCCCCCAAGTTGGGCATCTTTACCCCACACAGCGTTGGAAATGATAAATGCAACCAGCTGCTTTCCTGACAATACGCTGTCTCCTTGTCAAGATCAGTAACACAACTTCTGGGACACGTGCTCTGAGGGAAACAGGACAGCAGCCGGCCTCCAGAAGTAATCAGTGTTACCAGCTCTTTAGATAGACTGTAGCAACTTCGGATTCAGGACAAATCACTGTAATGCTGTAAATAACACGTGTAGTTCCCATCAGCCACAGAAACAGCCGCATGTGCAGGGTGCCTTTTGGGGCACGGTCCCCTGATTTCATGTTCTGGTCTCTCCCCGGGAAATTGACCGAAAGACCCACGGAACCAGAGAGTCAGTCCCTGGTGTCTTCGGCCTCTACCGGGCGAGGAGTGCGCAAGCCAGGCCTCCGGGCTGTGAGCGGGCGCCGACCCGTGAGAACTGCTCTCGAGGTGCTCCGGGTCCGCATTCCCGAGCCGGAGAACCCGGTCACTAGAAGGCGGACACTCGGTGGTAGATACGCGTCTCCGGAACGCACTGCTGCCCCGGCTCGCGCTGCCGCCGCGGCTCGCGCTGCCACCCAGATCGATGGGCGCGGGGCGCGCGCCGCGCGGGCGGACCTGGTAGACCTGGCCCGGCGTGGCCGCGATGGCCCTAGGCGCGGGGCCCAGAGACGGCGGCCGGCCCAAGGTCACACAGCGCCAGCTCCCGCCGCCCAGCTCCCTTTGGCGCTCAGGTCGGGCAGGCCCCACGCCCCTGCCCCGGCCCGCTGCGCCGCCTCAGTTTCCCCGCCGGCTTGGCCAGAGCGGGGGCGTGGCGGCAGGCGGCGGGCCGCGTACCTGTGGAAGGAGACGGCTCGTTTCTCGCCCTTGCCCTGCCGGTTGGAGCAGTTCACGGCCGCACAGCAGATCACCATCGCGGGCCTCGGCGCAGCGCCCACCAGGCTCTGGCCTCACAGCCGGCCGCCCGCCGCCCGTCCCGCCCCGAGGGAGCACGGCGACACGGTCAAGACGTGGGCCGCGGCTGCGCCGTACGACAAGATGGCGGCTCACTGCCCTCCGTCCCTCTCCTCTCTTTGGGCTCCCCGAGCCGCGGCGGGGTCGCGTAGCGTCGCGGCACCGGCGGCAGCAGCAGTAAGCGGGCGCGGAAGCCACCTGGCCGGACGAGCACGTGCGGTGACATGCGCGCGTGTGGTGACATGGGCGCGTAAGGTAATCTGCGCCAAAGGCCATCCGTACGGCAAGATGGCCGCACAGGCGCGCGCTGGCTAGCCGCGCCCCCAGCGTCTAGGTGGTCTGAAGGACGGCACCGCGCTCGGTGGCTGGGTCCAGTCGGTGCGCAGCGAGCCGCAGCCCTGCTCCCCCTCGCTTCTGTGCTTGGCCCTTGCCGCCGCGCCGCCGTACGCTGAGATGGCGGCCCCCGCGCTTCCGCCGCACCCTGCTTGGCCCCCTTGGCTTCCCGTCGCCGCGTCGCGCTGCGCCCGTCGGAGCGACGCCGCGGCCAGTCGGCGGCCGGACGGGGAAGATGGACGCAGGTGAGGAGGGCAGGTGCCCGGCCTTTGTTGGTGGCGTTACCCTATCAGTACCCGGCTCGCTCGGGGTCCTCGGGACGGGACAGCGCGCATGGGTGCGCAGACGGGCGGACGACTGGACGGGTTGCCTCCGTTCCTCCCCACCTTGTGAGCTGCTGACAGTCACTGGGTCAGCCGGCGCTCCTCGGCCCATGGGCAGCGCCCAGGCTGAGGGCTGGCTGGAGGGCAGCGGGCGAGGGGGCTTGGACCGTTAGGGGCCGGCGGAGGGGGCCTGCTGTGCGAAGACTCAGAGCTCAACTTCCATGAAGTTAAGGCGGAGCTTAGGGATTCGCAACATGCGCATCTTTTATTTTTGACTTTAGTAGCCAGGAGGTGAGCCAAGCCTTTTCTGCGCCTGGAGAGGCCGTGAGTCTCTCTCACCTTGGCTTAACTTCCCGAGGGCTTAAAGCCGTGTGTTTGGTGGTGGTGGTGGGGGTTTGTGGTCGCAGTGTCGTTGCTCTTCCCTTTCCAATAAGGTATCCGCTTCTGGGGGGACAGGTTCTTTATTTCTGCTGGGGAGATACTTTATAGACTTAAGTCTGTGCCAAAAGCATCGTTTGCTTGTAGCCCTAAAATATTTGGGTTCTGTTGTTCATTCTTCAGCGGTTTTAGGTCATTTCTGATAGGCACTGCTTTCGCTTTCTTTAAGTGTCACCTTATCTGTAAAAAACGATTTTAGTCTGGCTTAATTCTACCTGTCATTCTGAGTGGCATTGCATTTGGTTTGTTTTTCTTCTACTGGCAGTTGAACGTTACAAAAATCTTTACAATATGAAGTTACTAAGATTTTGCTTAGGACTAGGTATAGTTAGCGTTTTAATGATTTGTGGATCTCATCATTTCCATGTGTCACATGGCTGGAAGAAGCAGGGACGCTGACTACCTTGGGGCATTGTATGTTTTGTGAAGTTGTTGAATGAGTATCAGACTCTGGCACTGTTTGCTGTGGGGGGGGGAGTGAGGAAGGAATAGAAGTATTTAACTACTTTCTTTTTAGATACTATTGTTGGATACCTAAAGCTATTCATATGATCAGATTACCTTAAACGTGAAAGTCATCATATTTAAGAATACAGTTGTATAGTCACACAATGACACAGTACACAGAATGCTGGTACTTGCAAAAATCAAAGTAGAAAAGTTGTTTGCTTTTGAAGGCCTCTGTTGATGCTGAAAAAAACATACATGATGTTTTTAGGGTGTGATGGGGGCAGTTTTCCTTCAACCATTCTATTGAATGAGCTTTTAGGGATGGTAAATCCTCTGCCCTCCGCTAATCCTTGGAGTCCTTGAAGATTCTGCCATTCTTTTTTTTTTTTTTTAAGGTCTTTCCTTTTTATCGGTACCAGGGATCGAAGTCACAACTGCCTGCTTGCAAGGCAGGCGCTTATGCCGCTGAGCTAAATCCCCAGCCCCGATTCTACTATTCTTAACCTTGTGTAATATAGTTCTTGGTTGTTATTATAGTTGTTCATTCCATAAATACATTTTTTATTGAGTGCCAGGTGTGTGTGTGGGGGGGTGTTGTTCTAAATTCTGAGTACAGCTAATGTTCTTGAGGGGAGAGCCTTGGGTGGAGAACCTTGGGGCATGCTGAAGGGAATTGGAATTATATTCAGGACACCGGGGAGAGATATCACTTTGAAGGTTACATTCTTACTGACACTGACAAGCATGGCAGGAGAAAGGATAAGTGGGCCATCTGGGAGCAGCAAGGAGGTCAGTCTGTCTAGGTGTAGGACAAGAGAAGCAGGAGCTGAGGGCAGAGAGGTGTCTTGGGCATGGTCCTGAGGCTTTGCTAGATGAAGACATTGGCATTTATTCTGAATAGGATGGTGACCCTTGGACGCGTTTTGAGAGCAATAACATGATACAGCTTACGTTAAACAGACTTGCTGTGGTTTTCTTTTGAGAACATACTGCAAGGGGACAAGAACAGAAGAAGCAAGGAGACAATTTCAGTAAACCTGGCAAAGGGATGCTGGAGACTTAGTTCAGGATGGGGAGAAGAGGTTGATTCTGATGTGTCAGGAAAGTCGAGACGTAGGATTTGTTTACAGATGGAAAGCTGGGAGGAAGTAGCAGAGCAGGAGGAGTGACTGGTACCAGGGTTTGTTGGTTGAGTTGGGACCAGCAGAGTGTTCATACACGGTGGATACACCTTTGAGGCCACAGGCTTGGAGCTAAGATAATAGTCCTGGCCAGAGATGTACAGGGAGCCACACTGGATGAGGTTCTTCCGGGTCTGAGTGTGGATAGATAAGAGGAGGCCAGGCAGGGAGCCCAGGCTGCTGGCATGAGGAGGTCCAGGAGGTGGGAGGCAGGGACAGTTTGGTTGTATTCTCCACTAGTACCCTAGCACTGTCTGTTAAAACATGCTTCTGGTTCAAAGCACTCTCAGGTACTGGTACCTAAATAGTCACCCTGTTCATTCATTGTCAGCACCAATGTTCTATGTACCTTGTGTCTGGCACATGGTTGGTAGTCAGTGGAGCATAACTTGAATTAATTTACACATTCTCTTGCTACAGGTTGAGCATCCCTAATGCAAAATCCAAAAACTTTTGAGTACCAGCATGATGCCACATTCCATACCTGACCTCACGAGACAGGTTGTGGTCAAAACACTTGTCTTTTTTACTAGTTTTATTATTTATACAAGTAGTTTTAGGCTGTGTGTCTGAGGTGCATGTGAAGTATAAATGAATTTCATGTTTTGATTTGGATCTCACAAGATATCTCATCATGTATATGTAAAATACTCTAAAATCTGAAAAACCCAGAATATGAAACACTTCTGGACCCTAGCATTTTAGATAAAAGGATACCCAGTTTGAGTAAGAATTTCAGTTTGTAGGATTGTACACAGTTGAAAGTCCAGTCTACTGGCATATATTATCAGTGACTGAGAAAGTCTGCTTGCTGCAGAGCAGGGGCTTTTAATGTAGACATTCCATCCAATTTGTTCACAATGGAACTGTTTTTTACTTTCTGACATAACTAAAGTGTTTACTTTCTGTTTTTTTCCTTCTGCACGTAAGCTGCTATCTTAAGCATAGTTTTCTCAAGGAATGGGAGAACCTTTCTGCTGAATTGATTTATCATGTGGAGAAACTTTCAAAATGAATGCTTCACAGTAAGAAGAACTCTATTGATTGGACATTTTTTGGTAGTTCTTCCTGCTTGAATAATAGTGTGGTTAGTACTGAGTGACTAGAAGTTAGTTAAATTCATTGAGGACAATTCTCTTTTTGTGCCAACCAGATTAATAATATTAAATCACATTGTTTTAAAAAATCACATTGCTAGGGGCTGGGGATTTAGTTCAGCGGCATAAGCACCTGCCTTGCAAATAGGCGGTTGTGAGTTCGATCCTTGGTACCGATAAAAATGAAAAAGACAAAAAAAAAATCACATTGCTGTTTTTTCTTAGAATTATCCATATTATTAGATACTTTCTGCTTCCTCTTCCAGTGGTGATGACAGAAGTTCCAAGAAGAGGGTGTAGAAGGTTAAGCCCCTTGGGTGCCGCTGACCACGTAGGGACTCCTTCTAAGGAGTGTCTGTCCTTCCTTTACTGGAGGTGCCTCCCCGAATGTCATGCTTCTCTTGCATGTCATATATTATCACACTATCATCCTTGTCTAGGAGTCAGGAGAGTGATGTTGTGTCTATCTCAGGAACCATGTGTACTGCTTCATAAGTGACTGGAGGTGGCGTGAAAAGATAATGAGGTTATGATGAGGCCTGTGAAATGAGACTGGGGAACCTCTGAAGAATTGCAGAGGCTGCTGACTGCAGCCTGATGGGACCTGAGAGAATGGTGTCCTCGTGCTGGTCAATCTCTGAGTCTCTGTAAACACCAGTGTCTGTGAGCTTTAGTTTTGTAGCTGGTCAAAACTGCTGGTATTGCCCCATTTCATGGGCAAGGAAAGTGTGGCTAGAGAAGTTGAGGCTAGCAAGTAGGCTATCTTCAGATACAAGCGTAATAGAAATTAGAAGTTGTGTTATTTTGAAAACCATCTCCTTCCTACTTTTAAAGCAAGACCCAGAATGTCAGGAAGCTCAGTGGCTTGGCCTCAGCCTGGGTTGTCTGGGTGATGCCTCATCCATGGCAGCTCACAGTGTATCCCTCTTCAGTGGGACCTGTGGGTATGCCCTGCAATGTGAGCCAGCCTGTGCATTGCCTCCTATCTTCCAGAACAGTTAGCATTCTTGTGGGCACAAAGCAGTGAGAAATCTTGTGTGTTTTTCCAGTTGGAATCACTGCAGGCCTCCAGGTCTTTGTTGCTCCCTGGGGAGTGAGCTCAAGGACATCAGAACCTACCTGAGCAGTGGCACGGCCAGCTTCTCTAAGTGCAGTCACACAGCTCAGAGGCCTTTAATTTTTCCTCCACAGGGTGTCTATGGAGCATGAGACTCCAGGCAGTTTCTCTGTGTCCTAGACTATGAATGGATGGGTACTGTTGCTTTGCTGCTGCAAGCTCTGGTGGCCTCTGGGTAGTATGGATCTATTGTGTTTCTTCATCCCCAAGCTGGCTTTTGGTTCAAGAGGCCTGTAATTTTCAAAATTAAAGTAAGAGATTTTGTGATGTGTTTGAGTTTAATGAGACACCTCTTATTACCTTCACTCTGAAGTTGGCTTCCTCGCCTATAAAGTTTGTTAATAAGCTGAAGAAATGTGCCTGCTCTGCATTGTGGTAAGGGTAAGGAGTCTCAACTTCAGAGGTACACAGAGACTCTGACCCTGCTTTCAGAATGAGCTATTCTCTTTCTTATCTATGTGTTGTCTTTTATTATTTATATATTTCATGTGGGAAGCTGAATATTATAGTTTGGTTCGTGATTCTGGTAACTTCTTTTCCTTGATGACAGATGCCACATCCTGTGTCATGGTCTCAGAAATGTCATCCAAAGCACTCCTGGCCGTCTAGTACTTAAGCAGATAAAGTGGCTTTATTTAAAGCTTTTAGCGTGGTAGGCACTCAGACACAAGGAGAATGTTCCAACAAGATTGGACTTGCTCTCTTACAGTGTTGTTGATTGGAATTTGACAGGATTTTTGCCTCCTTTTCCCATGAGAGTAACTTTCTGGGTTTAAGTCTACATATTAGATAAAGCCTAATTGAGTGTACCTAATGGAAAAGGAACAATAGTGATTTCTAAAGACTTGAGATAGTTTAAGAAAGTAGGAATGTCATGATGTGTTTCAGCTTCTTGAAAAGATAAGCATAAACTTTAATTCATTCCTACTTAGTTGTTTGTTTTGTTTTGTATTGTGTTGTCTTACAGTGACTAAGGATTGAGCCTATGGCTTTTGTGCTTGCTGGGCAAGCAAGGATTCTACTACTACACCAAACCCCTAATTCCCTCAATTTAACTTTGATAATCATATGCAAGGAACAGTCTTATCTAAAAAACAGGAGAAGTAAACTTGCACTTTATGATCTCCAAGTAGCCCAGATGACACTGTTTCTGAATGTAAGGGTGGAGCTCTTGAACAGAACCCTCTGACCTAGTCTCAGTGACCCTCAGGGCCTACTATGGAGCTTGGGAAGCCTTGGCAGTGCTTCAAGAGAGGCACAGGTGGGCCAGATGCCCCAGGAGTTGCTGGGGGACACTTTCCAGTATGTGATTGGAAACTACTTGTCACCAGGTAGGTCTGCTGGATGTAGTCCCTCATGGGTCTGCATCATGGATATAAATGACATCAGCTGACATTGGTGCCCCCTTCTGTCTGTAGCTGGGACCTCATGGAAGACTTTCTGGAAAGCTTCTCAGTCATGTGGTGAAGGTATCTTGTCATTATTCCATTTTATGGATGAGGGATCACCACACTTAGAAGTTAAATAAATGATTCAGGGACCTGTAGCCTGGATTTAAACTCTGGCCAGCAGTGACAATAGGTGGCAGCCTGCTGTCTGCCTTCCTTGGGATGCACACCTTGGATGCCATGCCTTGTAGTCCACAAGGGATACGTAATACCTAAGTTAGCCACAGTATCAACTTACTCAAAACCAGTAGAAATTGGGTGGAAAGCTGTGTTTTTGTGTAGAACAAGAGGAAGAATAGCTTGTTTTGTTTTCTTTTGTTTATTTGCAACAGGGTCTCACTGTGTAGCTCAGGCTATCCTTGAAGTCTGTGTAGCTCATGATGACCTCCAATTTACTATGATCCTTCTGAATCCTGGGATTATGGATATGAATCACCATGCCTAACCTATAGTAGTTTTTAAATTTTGAGACAGTATCTTGCTAAATTACCCAAACTGGAGCTCAGACTTGTGACCCTCCTGCCTCAGCCTCCCCAACAGCTGGGATTATGGACATGTGCCACCATGCCCAGCTTCCTGGGTTCTTTAGTTGAAACTAAATACGTACGGTGGCACTTAGTGCTCATTACAGTGGGTAGACATCGTAGCTCTGTGGCCAGCTCTCTTCTTACTATGGGACATTGTTTTGTGGGGGGTGGCAGTAATGATCCCTTTCAACAGTCATGACAAAGTGAAAACCTGGTCCAGGCTTTGTCGTTAAGGCTTTTGGCACCTGGCTCCATTGGGGACGTCACAGCAGGGTCTGTCCCTCAGTGTCCCACTGGAGTAGTGCTCTATCCCTCTATGGTTAATGGCTCCTAACCAAGAAAATAGAGTGGACTAGAATCCTTGTTTCCCAGGAGCTCAGTGGTTCTCACCTTTGTCATAGCACCCCTAAACATGCTGCCAGTGACAATTAGTAGACCATAAAGTGCCGTGTACATCTATGGTTCCCGGGTCTACAAAAACAACAGTGTGACCTCATTTTACTTTTGTCCCTTAACATTTAAACATTCTAGATCTAAAACACTTGAATTGATGAGTTAGGTGACCTCTTCCTTTTCCCCTCAGTAAGCAGCTGTCCTCTGACCATTCTAGGTGCTTACAGGGGCTTAATCACTATGGGAACATGCACCCTTCTTGGGAAAAGTCTATTCCTGCACTCTCCTGGACTACAAAAATGCAAAGGTTGAATGTTCTAATAGTGTTCTATGTAATTATAAAAATCGATAGATGTGTGTCTTTGATTTCCACAGCCACTCTTACCTATGACACGCTCCGGTTTGCTGAGTTTGAGGATTTTCCTGAGACCTCTGAGCCTGTTTGGATCCTGGGCAGAAAATACAGCATCTTTACAGGTATTGGCTGTGTTGGAGAGCTCTGTTTGCCTACTGTATGCTAAGTCCCCTGTGGTGTCTGGCTTATGAACTGAGGGCTTTGTGTGTCTTCCTCTTTTTAACAACCCTAGAGAAGGACGACATCTTGTCTGATGTGGCATCCAGACTGTGGTTTACATACAGGAGAAACTTCCCAGCCATTGGTGAGTACCCCATTGGATGGCAGGAAGGAGGGAGACTTCTGAGTGGCAGACCCCTCGTTCTAGTCACCTCATAAGTTGGCCCAGGTCTTGCTCCCAGAAAGCTCAGCTGGTGGACTCACACCCAGGCAGCTTATCCCAGCAGGAGAATGCATTTTCTCCTATAAGTCAATGTTCCATCAGAGGTCATGGCTGTATTTTATGGAGTTTGTGGTTTATCTTTGTTTGTCTGTTTATTACTGGTGCTGGAGGTAGAACCTCAGCCCCATGTATATTAGACAGATGCAGTAACCACTGTGCTACATCGTCAATCCCTGCAACAATTTTAAACATATACAAAAGAGTGAAGTATGAAACAACACAAGCAACCTACTCAGGAGACCTCAGGCAGTTTGTAAATTTGGATGTGTGACTGTACACTAGTCTTATATAGATTTGGAATATCAGAAGCCTTACTGTTCCTCTGTCTTTTCTAGCACGTGCACACTTGGCTGTGGGGAGCCAAGGACGAGGTGAATTGATGTTTTTCATGTAAGCTGATTCTTGCTGTGTGCCCTGAAGGTGGCAGAGGTTGGGGACCAGCTCTCAGCCTTGCCTTTGTACTCAGATCTTAGGGACCAAACTGACATTGTGCCACCCTGTGGCTTGGATAGCATGTCATCCTTTTCTCACAATGAGGTGGAAGTGAAGTAGACCCAGCAGCCTGGCATTCAAGGAAAGTAGGACCCACAGCTGTGTGTGATGATGTGATTTGTCAGTTGTGTTTCTACAGGTGCACAGCTCACCCTTCTCTGGGCCTCCTCTCTGTGTAGCCCTGGCTGAACCTCAGGCTTTGGGCAGGGAACCATTGTCTTAAGAGAAACCTCCACCATTTGGCCCACTGTGGAGAAGAGACTGAGGATGAGCCACTGTGGGTAGAGCTGCTTTCACAGGCCTGCAGCTGAACATGGTCTGACCTATAGGGTGTTTGTGCCTGAGGAAAGGTGTGGGGAAGGTAGGCTTCTGCCTGGCCTTGGATGTACGCAGCTCCCCTGGGTTAGAGGGCAGGGCTCCAGGTCCTGCCATGTGCAGAAGGGGCTGAGGTCCCCCTGTTCTGACTGTTGCCTCTGCCACTGCCTCAGGTCTTCCTCCTGGTTATGGCAACACCATGCTGTTATTCCACTGGCCTCTCTTCATTATGATAGGTTGTTCCCCAGAGGTCCATAGTGCTTGTGTTCTTGTTTCTCTGGGCCTAGTAATAGGCATGAAATGGCAGGGCCTGGGCAGGAGTAGTTCTTGACCACTGTTGCGCAGCCACCGCCTATCCTCAGGGATACTAATGTCCTTTGAATCTTAACCCATCTTACGGCTGGGAAATAGTTCTCCTTGTTGAATGTGGTGGTTCTAGATTGGCCGTTGGGTACTGCCTGTTGTTGTGTTTTCAGACATTGCTGTTGCCCTATGGGTGACTTGTCCCCATACTCTTGCCCATCTTATCAATCTGAATCTTCAAGTATGTGAATCTTGAGACCGAATGACATATGAGGGGCTGGTGCCCCTCGTGTGGAACACCTGTGGGCTTCTAATGCTGACTGCCCCTTTCTCTGTCTGCCTTGACAGGGGGAACTGGCCCCACCTCTGACACAGGCTGGGGCTGCATGCTGCGATGTGGACAGATGATCTTTGCACAGGCCCTGGTGTGCCGGCACTTAGGCCGAGGTGAGTCACTGCATGTGAGTATAGTAAAGGATACTGGGGGTGAAGGGCTGTGGGTTAAGGGATGTTTAAAGTACATCACAGGTAGCACCATACCTTTTCATTGATTGGAAAGACTGACTTTAAAGAATGATGATGTTTTTTTCCTTAGAAATTGTTGTTAAGCCACTGAAAGTATTATCTGCTGTCAGTTTTTTTGATGACTTGATATACATGTACTTGAAATCCTAGAGCATTTGGCTTTTAACTTTAGAAAGTTGAGGAGGGATTTGAGGCCTGTCTGACTCTTGAGCCTGTATAAAGCCAGACTCATTTCTCTGGCTTATGGCTGGACTAATCCCCTGTGTTTATTCTCAATAGATTGGAGGTGGGCACAACGGAAGAGGCAGCCTGACAGCTACTTCAGTGTCCTCAATGCTTTCCTTGACAGGAAGGACAGCTATTATTCCATCCACCAGATAGGTGGGCTGGCTCCATGTAGAAGCAGTGTCCGGTCTGTCCAGGGGCTGCTGTGGTCTGGGTGGGTGAAGCTGAGTGACCCAAGCAGATGCAGAGTGGGCAGTTTTGAGCAATGTTCCCCTCCTAGAAGGACCAAGTGTACAGCTGAGTGACTGGAACCTCCAGACATTCCCTTTCTCATAGCTCCTTTCTAAGTCTCTCTCAAGCATCCCTCTGGAGGGTGGGTGTCCTATCTGTGACCTTCCTGTTAAGTGTTTGCTGTTGCCACATCGCATGGAAAAGTGGGTGGGAAGAGGCCTTAGAGGCCTAGGAGGGTGCATGTTGCTAATCTGGATCTGCTTCCTGCAGCGCAAATGGGAGTTGGTGAAGGAAAGTCCATCGGCCAGTGGTATGGCCCAAACACCGTCGCCCAGGTCCTCAAGTACGTGCTGAGTTGTGCCCTGCCCACTCCTCTGGGTAGCCCGTTCCCCTTGGTGTTTACACTCTTGAGCCCTCATTGACAAGGAAGACAAGGGGCTCTAGGAGGGTCCTCAGAGGTGACCAGGCCAGTGGTTATGGGATTTATGTTTTCTTTGAAATGAATGTCTTACCTGGTTTGTGTTCATGGGATTAGGCCCTTGGGTCTATCTGTAATGGTGATTTCTGGTGGTCTGGACATGGGTGCTGATCTGGAACCACGGCAGTTCTATTGGCTGTCTGGGAGGGTGCTGTGGCCTTCCTCTCTGAGCCTGTTAGAGGCTCCTACCCTCCCTCGTGCCTCCAGTCAGGCCCCATGATGCCCACTTTTGCTGTTTGTGAAGTAGCCTCTTGTCTCACCCTAGTCTGCTGTCCTGGAAGGTCCCTGTCTGCATCCAGCTCCTTTTACTGGCTTCCTTCTCTCCTATATCTGACTTCCTGCTATCTCACTATCTCTTTGGCCTGGCATATGTGTACCCTTTATTGTCCTTGCTCAAGCTAGGCCTGCCCCAGCTGTCACGTGTGGTCCACTCCCAGCTTCCTTCATGTGCTTCCTATGCACATTCGGGTTGCCATGTTTTTGGTGTGTCCAGAGCCACATGTCATCCTGTTAGCCAGCTGTAGTCATTGGCGTGGGTTCTTGGACCATTTCTCAGCCATGCCAAACTTGTTGGCCCCGTTGTCCCTCCTGCCCTCTGGCCTCCTGTGCCTCTTGCTTGTTTTCCTTCCTGACCTGTGGGGTTACAGGGACAGCTCCCAAGTTACACCCTGAACAACAGCTCTCTGTGTGTGCAGCCTCTTCTTAGGGTCCTCAGGACATGTAGCCCTCCATGGCTGCTGCTTTTGCATGGGACCACATGCAGACCAGAATCCAGGCTCATCTGCACCTCTTTCTCATACCACCAGAGCTGTGTCCCATTGCTGACCAGTCCCTCATGCCTTATCTCTCCTGCCTTGGTCTACATTCTGGCCCTACCTCCTCTTCAGTCTCTTCTCTCTTTGAAGTAGTAGCCAGTTTTTTTTGTAAGCTTCAGCAGTCTTCCACAGTTTTCATCAGTCATCTTTCTGGTGCTGAGCTGTCTCTGGTTCCTGGCCACCTGTGCTGTGCCTGCACACTCATTCCCTCCTGAGGTACATGCACATTTGCTCCCTGCAGGCTCCTGCCTCAGGTTCTTGCATGTTGTGACTTCTAAAGCTCTTCCTCTGGTGCTCTCGCCCTTTTTCAAGGTTCCTCCACAGCTCTTACCACATGCCCTGTGGTCTGCTTCTGCAGGTGCCAGCCCTGGCAGGTCCTGCTTTGTCCCTTGTCTCTTGGGATGCCTTTACCCCTACAGCTGGCTGAGGGCAGAGGAAACAGCTGGGCAGGCTCTGTTCTGTGTACCTCCAGACTTTTCAGGCACTGGCCTTTCTTTCTGTCCCCAGACATAGCAGGTATTTGCAGCTTAGGGCTTGAGTATTGTCTCTGTGCCTGGAATAGTTTCTTTCTTTCTTTCTTTTCTTTTTTTTGTCTTTTTGAGACAGGGTCTTGCTATGCAGTTCAGGCTGGTCTTAGGCTCACTTTGTAGCCCAGGCTAGTCTTGAATTTGCCACAGTCTGCCTACCTGAGCCTTCCAAGAGCTGGGATAACAGGAGTGTGCCACCACGCCTGGCTGGAATGGTTTCTTGTTTTCTGATCTTGCTGGGTCATAGCCCTCTGTATGCCGCATGCCCAGAAGTGGCTCAGGTTGCTATGCATGTGCTGCAGGAACTGTGACCCTGCAGCCCCTGTTCCTCTGCAGAGCCCTTCCTGGGTGTTTCTGAAAGGATTCCACTCCGGCTGCCCTCATAGAGTGCTTGGTAGGGTGCTGCACCTCCCTCCTCACTGTGCCACAGGACCCACGTGTATGTATGTATGTGTGTGTGTGTATGCGTGCGTGTATGCATGCGCTGCTCGTGAAGGGCAACTAGGGCACTGGTGGGGAGGAGCAGGGTCCCTTTAAGTGTTCCTGTCTGAGCCTCACTCTTTTCCCTGGGAGGGCACTCTACTGAGACCCGCTGTGGCAGGCATGAGGGACAGCACCTTGGTTTGGGACATTCAGGGTGTGCTCTCTTGCCTTCCTTCTGCAGGAAGCTTGCTGTGTTTGACACGTGGAGCTCCTTGGCTGTTCACATAGCGATGGACAATACCGTGGTGATGGAGGAGATCAGTAAGTGCCCAACTTTCTGTTCATGAGGAAGAGGACTTGTGGGGACATGAATTTCCCTGCTGGGTCGCAGGACAAACACCACCTGCAGAGTTGTGAGTCAGAGCAGAGTAGGGCACAGGATTTGTCTAGAAACCAGTTGAAAGGAGGAACCCAGGTCCTCTTGAGTAGCCAGTTACTTATTATTGTCAGTTTTTTTGTTTCTCTCTTACAAATATGTTAGAGTTTGAAGCAGTGGTGCACACCTATAATCCCAGCCCTCTGGAGGCTGAGGCCAGATGATCACTGGAGTGTGGGAGTTTGAGGCTAGCACATGATCCTGTCTTGAAAAAACAATAAATAATATGAGCTTGGTGATGCATACCTATAATCTGAGCAGTCTGGGAGGTTGAGGCAGGAGGATTGCAAGTTCAAGCCGAGCCCAGGCAATATAGCAGTTTAGACCTGTGTGGAAGTAAAAAACAAAAAAAGTTCTGGGAGTATAACTCAGTGTAACAGTCTGGGATTAATCCCCAGTGATTAAAATAAAGCCAAACAAGCATGTTAAGGTACGCTGTGCTTTGCCAACTTTCCCAGATGCAGGGTCATGTCCACCCTACACACACACTGTGAGCTGCAGACCTGCAGAAAGATGTCTGGGGAGGTCTGGCTCAGAAGGCGAACTCTGAGTGCTTGTTCTGTCCCACAGTGCCTGCTTTATGCTGTGTGCAGCAGAGCCTTCCCCAAGGAGCTCTCAGAACCTAGCTCTGCTTCAAACCTAGTTTTTTTGGAATCTTGCTATCGCTTCAAGCCAAGTTCTGCTTAAAATGCAGTTTACTGGGTGGAATGGCACACTCCTGCAATCCCAGCACTCTGGGAGGCTGAGGCAGGAGGATTGCAAGTTCGAACCTAGCCTAGGCAGGAAAATGAGACCATGTGTCAAAAAATCAGAAAGGTCTAAGTTCAATTCCTACTGCAAAAAAAAAAAAAAAAAAAAAAAAAAAAAAAAAAAAAAAAAAAGAAAAAGAAAAAGAAAAAGAAAAAAAGAAAAAAGAAAAGGAAAGAAATATGAAAGACTCACACAGAGCCATGGCCCTAGCAGTGCCCAGATGGGCAATGGAAATGGGTCTGGCCTGCATGACTGCAGTGTGTACCACCTGTGTACCCATCAGGCCACAGGAAACTGTGTCATTTCCCTGCCTGAGTGATGGAGCCACTCTGTCTCATTTTTTTTTTTTTTTTTCTTTTTTCAAAATGAGAGGTTGACCTTGGGCTTTTACATGGGGCTACATCCCCAGCCCTTTTTATGCTTACTTTGAGACAGGTCTCACTAAGTTTTCCAGGCTGGGCTCTAGCATATGACTCAGCTCTCAGAGCAAGGATTATATCCATGCCTGGCCTCAGTTTCATTTAACCTGACACAGTCAGTGTCAGAGGCTCCCCTTTTACAGTTGATAAACTCACAACAAGTGTTTCTTTCTTCTCCCTTTTAACTTACTCTAGTTCATAAAACTTCTGAAAAATTAAGAAAAATACAAAGAACGTCACCGATTTTACCATTTAGATATCCCACATTACTTTGTTGTTGTTAGTGGTGGTGCTTGGTCACTCTACCACTGAACTACATCCCTAGCATATTGTTGTTAGAATTTTTGAGACAACTTTGGTAAATTTCTGAGACTAGTCTTAAACTTGGAACCTTCTACCTCAGTCTTCCAAGTAGCAGGGGTAACAGGAGTGCACCACCACGGCTGGCCCCATATTTGCTTTGTGCATACTTTTTTCCCGTTATTTTTTGATGCTTTTCAAAAAAACATAATATCTAGCATGCCGGAGGCTAAGTCAGGAGGACTTTGAGTTCAAGGCCAGCATCAGCCTGGTAGGGAGACTGTTTCCAAAAAAAAACAAAAACAAAAAAACACAGATACTTATAACCATCTCATTAACTGGCTATACAGTGTGCTGTTGTACCTTGATCTCTTTTTTCCCCAGCTTCTGGGAAAATTGCTCATCCTGCTCGCATCTATCCAGTCACTCAGTTGGCCTCTGCCTTCAGAAAGGGTGGGAAGGGTGAGGGACAGGCTCCTCCCAGAGCCTCTGTCTAGCTGGGTGTGGGTGGCTTCAGCATCTGGGCCATCTTGAGTCTGGTGCAGCCCAAAGGTGAGCAGCAGAGTCAGGGAAGCGCCCTGTATCTGGGTTCCCAGAAATTCTTGGGGCCATGCAAGATCACCTGTCAGGGACTGCCTGACAGGTATGACAGTTCATCACAGGGACATGGGCACCCCCACATATGGGAAGAATGACATCAGATCAGACCCCGATGCTAAGGCTGGTAGACAAGGGTGGTATGGTATGGTATGGTAAAGGAACATGGATTCATGCTTAGTAACCTTGCCAGTTGCTTCAGGTTTGGAAAGGCACAGAGGACTCCAGGATAAACAGAAAGGAAGTTGCCTTGCTGTCCTACTGTCAGTGTCGACCCAGGCTGTGTACAGCTGTAGACAAAACTTGGATAAGCAGTGCCTTGGCCATTCAAGGGTATTTTTGTCCTAATCTCCTTGCAGAACTGCTTATGGGAAAGCTGGTAATGGGTGTGTACACCTATCATCCCAGCTACTTTGGAGGCTAAGGTAGGAGGGTTGCAAGTTCAGGGCCAGCCTGGGCAACTTAACAAAGCAGTGTCTCAGAGTTTTAAAATCTAAATGAAAAGGGCTGGAGATTTAACTCAGTGATATAGTGAGTAAGGACCTAGATTCAGTCCTCAGCATTGCAATAATAGCATATGGAAGATTTCGGGAAAAGCTGATGACTCTCAGAGATTACACAAGAGCCCTTTGCTTCAGTGAGAGAGTAGCTGGCAATTGGCCCTGCTTGGATTTTGTGTGGAGTGTGCTGGGCAGGAGGGACATCAGCATTACCTTCCCCTCTGTCTCTGCCCACCCACCCTTTGGGGGCCAGCGAGGACATCCATAGTGGCTTCTGGCCTCACCCCATAGAGGTAAACCTGCATCCTGCATTTTCTGAGCAGTGTGCCTCAGCTCATGTGGAGGTCATGGTGAAGCTCTGTGCTTGGAATAAAGATCTTGTCCGCCAGAGGGCACTGTCACCTTGGAGCTTTGCCACCAAAACAGGAATCAAAAAGGTGAGGTATATAATTTCTGTTAGTTAAAAAAAAAAAAAAAAAAACCACAGAGGACCAGAACAGCACTGTCAGAGCTTAGTAGATACACATCCAGCCCTGGGCGCTGACGGCAGAATATACTTTCTTTCAGGAAGAAGAAAGAGTAGAACACATTCTAGAACTGACTTTTGGAAAGAACAATGTATATTTAGACATTAGAAAGTTAACCAACAGAACTAAAAAGAAAGTTAAGACAACTTCATTCCCTAAGTCCTTTTTTCCTGGCTGTTTGAGAAATTTTGGTCCTAAAAAAAATTCAGTGACTCACAACCCACTTTTATTCTCCATTAGTTAAGAAAATTATTTCTTTCTCTTATTTATTTTTTTGATCTTTCATAGCATTGACAGTTTTGAGGAATCCAGGTCAAGTAGTCCTGAGTGCTGGTGTTTCTCCAAGGTCAGACCCAAGTAGATATTTTGACCAAAAACACCACCACTGGGTGGCCCCACTTCTCATAACTCTGCCCAGTTTATGGGGTGACAGTATGCCCAGATAAGAGGAGGAAGAAGGATGCGGAGAAGGAGAGGAAGAGGAGGAGGAGAAAATGAAGGAGAAAGTTTATTCTTACTGCTCTCTCACCATGAAGGAGTCAGGGTCTGCTGGCTACCTTCCTATTTTTCTTTTTTTTACTGAAGTATGAATTTTTCTTGCACTATTTTATGGGTGTGTTTTATTTCACAGTTTTTCTTAAAGGAGGAGAGGTTTAATTTGCCTCATAGCACAAAGTTTAAATTGAGAGCATAGAAAATAGGCTTATTTGCACTTGCCTTTTTACTGCCTTTTCTACTATAAAATGGTGACTCACTTGCATATTGGAGGGAAGCCTTTTCTGCTAAGCCCTGAATCTCTCATTTCCCCTTCAGGGAGGTTGTGCAGGACTGGCCTTCCATGTGCTGGGGCTGCGGCACTCCCCACTGATGCTGACCGGCACTGTAATGGGTTCCCCACTCAAACTGAGGTCACCAACAGGCAGTCACCTTCGCTATGGCGACCCCTGGTGCTTCTGATCCCCCTACGCCTGGGGCTTACGGACATCAACGAGGCCTATGTAGAAACGCTGAAGGTGGGTGACAGTAGCTTTTTGCCCTCCGTGTCCTTGGCCACTCTCAGCATGGTCAGGCAGCTCTGGGGGACGGTGAACAATTGGCTCACGATGAGGCTGGGCGTGACATGTGGAGTGTTCTCAGTTGAGGTAGGCAGGAAGGGCGTTGACCTGGCCTCAGGTGTGGAGAACTCAGACTTCAGCCACTTTGTAAAGAGACCTTCTGGGTCTCAGCTTGCTCCTGGTATCTGTCTTCTGCTCCCCTCAGGCCTCAGTGTCCATTTGGAGAGTGGGCAGGGTTTGAAGTGACAGATGCCCTTATAGTCCCTGGATATCTGACCACCAGCTCCTCTGACGTCCTGCATGACTATCTGCCTACCCTACCCTCTGCCCAGGACAAAAGTGAAACTGCCTCCTTCAGTGGAGACTTGGTCTAAGGCATGAGTTACACAGGCTCCTCACGGTGTGGAAAGAAATGCTTGTCTTGGTCTTTGTCCTCTCCCTCAGCCTTCTGGTTTCCTTCTGGAGTCCAGATTACCCACCGCCCATCCTTGTTCTTTGTTACTGCTACTTCTCCTTGCCTGTCTCAGTGCATCTGACTTGCCTCATGTCTCTGCGCCTTCTTCCCATCATGTAATGCTACTCTTGGCAGTCTGATGAACATTCCTTATGTGTCTACTCCCACATCCTTCCCCTATTCCTACCCCTACCCGCAAGCTTTGCTGAACAGAATCCTGGGTGTAGTGTTCCCTCATCCACTAGAAGCTCTTTGGGTTGTCTTTTCATTCTCTTGGCTCACTGAGCCTGGGGCCTGCTTGTGGCTGTGAGCAGGGCCTTTGTGCTGTGCCTTCGTACGGGCTCTCCAGGAGCATGGTGTGGTTATCAGCCTATCATTCTCTCTCTGCAGCACTGTTTCATGATGCCCCAATCCCTGGGTGTCATCGGAGGGAAGCCCAACAGTGCCCATTACTTCATTGGTTATGTCGGTGAGTCCTATACACCTCTCTGGGTTGCACCAGTGCTCTCCGGTCAATGGGCCTGTTTCCTTTAGTAGCAGTGCCCCCTCTCCTGGACCATCTTGCCCACCATGGTGTCTGTGGACACAGGGCTACCAGTGGACCAGCAGCATGTTCCCACAGTGCCTCTGCCTGGTGCTACATGTTGGCTGGCCATGTGGTCTTCCTGTCCCCTTTCAATGATGGTCCAATCCCACCCCACCTCATGTCTCCTATACTTTGCAGTGGGGCTGTCTGCTTGGGCTGGCTTGGAATGGTGGGTCTAAATATGGCCCTCATCCACTCCATAGCTGACCTCCATCATTTTGCCCCAGGTGAGGAGCTCATCTACCTGGACCCTCATACTACACAGCCAGCAGTGGAGTTGACAGATGGCTGCTTCATCCCAGATGAGACCTTCCACTGCCAGCACCCACCTTGCAGGATGGGCATCGGGGAGCTGGACCCATCCATCGCTGTGGTATGTCCCAGCCATGTACCCCATGCTAAACCTGTTTTAGGCTTAAGAGGGAAACTTGGAGATTCTGTAGTTTTCCCAGCATTTGGAGTGTTGTTTTCTTACGATTTTGATCAGAAGGGTGTTGTTTAATTTCCATTTGTTTATGGAGATTTTTGGTTTCTTTTGCCATTTCCAGTTCATTGCACTATGGTCTGATAATATGCATGAGATAATTTCAGTTCCTTTGCATTTAGTTAAGTATATTCTTTTAGCTAGTATGTGACCTATTTTGGAGACCATCCCATGTGCAGCTGAGAAGAATGTGTATTCTGATGTTGAAGAGTGGAACACTGTAGATATCTATTAAGTCCATTTTTTTGAAAGTTTGGTTCAGTTTTAATATTTCATTGTTGATTTCTGTTTTGTTCTAGTTGATCTATTTGTGACAGTGGGGTATTGAGATCTCTCAATATAATTGTATTAGTGCTAATTTGATGTTTCATGCCCATTAATACTTGTTTTATACGGTTAGGTACACTGGTGTTTGTCACATACATATTTATGATTATTATCTCTTCCTCTTGGGTTGTTCCCTTTAAGGATATTGTAACCTTCTTTGTCTCTCTTAATCAGTCTGGACTTGAAATTCACTTTGTCTGTAAATAGAATAGCTACTCCTGCTTTTTTCTGGGTTCCTATCACATGAAGTATTGTCTTCCATTTGACTTTCAGACTGTGAATTTCTTTTTGAATTACATGTTTTTCTTGTATACAGCATATTGTTGGATCCTGCTTCTTGATCCATTGTGCCAGTCTATTTCTTTTGATTGGTGAACTGAGGCCATTAACATTGATGATTAAAACTGATATGTATTGACTTATCTTTTTTCCCCAAATGTTTGCTTGCCTGGTGGATTCTTTTGTTCGTGTTAAATGGAATTGTAGTCCTTTTTATATCTTTCTAGAATGTCCTTCAGAATATTTTGGAGTGCTGGTTTGGTGTCCATGAATTTCCTCAGGTGTTCTTTATCATGGAAGTATCTTATTTCTGCATCAGTTTTTTTTTTTTTTTTTTTTTTAAGTCTTTTTGAGATGGTCTTACTATGCAGTTCAGGCTTACTGTGAGCTTACTTTGTAGTCCAGGCTGGTCCCAAACTTGCTGGTCCTCTTCCTCAGCCTCTCAAGTGTTGGGATTACAGGAGTGTACCACCACACCTGATTTTCTGTATCAACTTTGAAAGATACTTTTGTGATGGGGTACATCATTGTGGCTTGAAGGTTGTTTTCCTTTAGGAAAATACTTCACTCTATGCTGTCCTTCACTTGAAAGTCTGTGCTGAGAAGTCAGCTATGATTCTGATGGGCTTTCCTTTATAAATGACTTGTTTCTTCTCCTTAACAGCTTTTAATATTCTATTTTTGTGTTGAATTTTTGAAATCTTGACTATCATATGTCTGACTATAGATTTTTTTAAAATCATGGTTAATTGGAGTTCTGTATGCCTCACTTACCTACATGTCAAATTTTTTTTTGACATGGGAAATTTTTTGCCATGTGATCTGTGAACAGTTTTTATTACTTCTTTTAATGGTACTGGGAATCAAACTCATGATACTGTGCTTGCCAGGCAGGTGCTGTGCTGCTGAGCTATAGTCCTGGCCTCTGTGAACAGCTTTTTTTTTAAATTATCATTTGTGCTATCTCCTGCTTTTTCATTGACTCCTGTGTTATTCTTTGCATCATTCTAACAGCTGTTGGATTGACTTCTTGCTATTTTTATGAAATCTTTCTTTTCAGGATTCCTCACTATAAGCCTGTCTCCTTTATCTGAGATTTTTGTCTTCACATTAGCTCATTCTGCCGCAGATACTTTTAATGGAATTTTTATTCTCCTCCTGGGTATCTGCTTGAATCTGTTTTATGGATTTCATTTCTTTCCTGTCTTGGGCACTCTTGGCTTCCATCATTTTCTTAAACTGATTGTTTTTTAATATGCATCACTAAGCATGGTTTTCATTGTGGACACCATCTCTATAGTTATCTGAGAAATTATTTCTGATTTGTTTTTTTCCAGAGTCTCATTCATTTGTATTGTATTGTTATCACTTCAGAGGCCAGGTGGGTGACTTTCAGATTGTCCCACTTTATTGCCCTCTGGGTTTGCCATTGGTGAACTGGATGTCTGGGGTTGCATCTTGTTTAAGTGTCTTTTCTTTTTCTTTTTTTTTTTTTAGTTTAATTCTTGGATTAATGCTTTTAAATTGCCTATGGTGAGTGGCTTTCTTGTTAGTATCTAGAACTCTGAGGAAATGATTAGTTCTGAGAGGTGTCTTCCAGGTGTATTTGGTTTTTGGGTTTTGAGTCTGTGGCAAAATCCTGCCTCTTCAGTTTTTTGAGGATGAGAAGTTACTGCCTCTGCACCTGAGTCCCTGGTGCTTTGGGACTGGCCCACAGTATTTGCTATGACCCTTGGGTAGTCTCATTCTTGAAATACCAGGAAAAAACAGCTGGTTAGAACAGTTACGTTACTTTGACTAAAGTGGTACAGTCAGCAATAACAATAGTATCAAATAGCCTAGAAAATGACACTGAAGTAACCATTAATTTGTGACCTTTAACTATATAAACTAGATTTGTGGTTATATAACAAAATCTAAAACAAACCAGAAAATTACATGGTAAGTAAGTTTTTAATATGTCAGTTTTACTCTCAGGAGAGAAAATTTGAAAGTGGTTAGGCAAAAATTAGTAGAAGAGCAAGAAATTAGAAGCAAGGCTGGAGGACAAAGTGGGAGCATGCAAACGTTTGGAAACTGGGGCAGAAGACAGGACGGAAAGAGGGAGAGAAGCAATGAAAGGAAGAACAGAGCAGCAGCCACACAGAGAAGTTAGAAACCACATTTACACTCATACAAACACAAGATCAAACAATGAAGGAGAAAAAAAAAGCCAACAAGAAATCAAGAAGAAAAAGAAAAAGTCCACTTCCAGATTCATCTCTACTGACACTAGTAAACAGTATGTGCAGACAGAATCCAGATCTGTGTTGATTTATTTCAGCAAGCCAGCAGTAGCTTTGTGGTAGGGTAGTGGATAATCTCAGCAAGCCTGCACCTTTATGTTCCCTGAAATTCACGTTGGATTCTGGCCATGAGACCGAAACCAGATGCATTCAGCTTACATCAGTTAGCATACATTCTGTGGGCTTGCACGCAGCTGGGTGCTGCTAAATGGATCCAACAGTTGTTCTGAGTTCCGAGTTAGTTGGTCCCTCTCCAGGATGGTTCCTGGCCAGTCACTCTCTCCCAAGGGATGACTGAGCCCTCCGTACTCACCCCCAGCTAGTGTAGTGCTTTGTGTCCACTGTTTCCTCCCACTACTGTGTCTTTCTGTGGAGGCCTCTGGTGCTGTCAGCAGTCACCAAGTGTCCACAGGTTTGAACTGCTCCTTTCATGCAGTGAGTCTTGATTTGGGAAGAGGGCTCCCCTGGCTACCTCCTTATTCATTGAAGTTTCTCTTTTTGCTCTCCTAGTGGGCTTCATTCTTGCTTCAGATCCTTGCTGGGTCCAGGGGACCCAATTGTCTCATCATCTTCCCCTTGTTACTATATTCTAGTCATTCTCATAGTTTTGAATTTCAAGACCATGGCATGAACTATGTTGGGCCTGAAGATCCTTCCCAGGGACTGCCACTTCCTGAGCAAGCAGAGTGCATGGGTGTGCACATCTCAAGTGTGAGTGTGCATGTAGACCAAGTGCGCATGTAATGAGTGCATGTGCCAGCATCACTTTTTATCATTTTCTGTTCCTTTTACTTAGTGCATCTGAGAGAGGCTTCGCTAAGAACAAGCTTCTCCTATGCCTTGGTTTATGTAGTTGAAATTCTTGATACGTAGTTCATGCAAACCTGCTAGTTCTCAAACTTTGATGGGGGAAGAGACAAAAAAGAAAACTCACAGGATATGGTGACACACATCTATAATTTCAGCCACTTGGGAGACTAAGGCAGGAAATTGCAACTCTGAGGCCAGCCTAGGTAAGACCTTGTCTCAAAATAAAAATGGCTGGGGCAGTAGCTCAGTGTTAGAACACACTAGGTTCCATCCCAGTATCAAAAAGAAAAAAATAAAAATAAAAAGACAAGTCTATAGGCCATGCCTGGTGGTGCACACCTGTAATTTCAGCACTCAGAAAGCTTGAGGCAGGAGGATTGCTATGGGTTCAAGGCCAGCCTGAATTGCAGTGAGATCATGTCTAAAAAAAAAAAAAAAAAAAAAAAAAAAAAAAAAAAAAAAAATTCAAAAAATAAAGTAAAAGGAAAACCTAGAAGCAAAGCCAAGGCTCAGGAGGTCATCACTTGTATGGGGGCTCCACATCCTGGACACTGGTGACAGAATTTTGAGGCCTGACTGGCGTGGCAGTCTGGTATTCCACCCTGGGACATGCACACTGGTTCCAGGATGTCTGGGGAGGTGCATGGGGATGGCAGCTGGAGCTGCTCTCAAGTTGCCCAGCTCTCTGTGGCTTTCAGTTATTCATAACTGTGCACTCAGGTCAAATAAGAAATCCAGCTTGTAGTCTATGTAGGAGGCTGAGGCAGGAGGATTGAGAGTTGGAGGCCAGCCTCTGCAACTTGGTGAAGCCCTCTCTAGCTGAGTCTATAAAATTGGTGATTAGTGATGTTGCTTGGTAGTGCAGCACCCCTGGGTTCAACTGCAAATAAAAGAAACTGAAGCTGAGTACCACAGTAGGAGGGCAGGTAGGCAGGCCGGTGCCGAGTGCAGGGGCTGCACAAGGATGGAGGCAGTGTGCTGGCCCCACCACCCTCACTGCTGTGGAGAAGCCAGTTTACAGGGTTTCACTCAGACACAGTTCATTACCAGGTGTGGTTTCTGTGTCTGCCTAATGATGACAGCAGTGGGGAGTACTTGCACTCCCTGGCGCCATCCTTTGCCTGCCAGTGCCTCTGATCTTGTGGCTCTAGCAGTGCTCAGGGTCCTCGAGACTGTTGCTGCAGAGTAATTAGACTTCATAGATGGTCCCCATGCAGAGAGGTTCTTGCACTCACCAGTGCTGCTGCCCACAGGACTCTCCTCACTCCCAGGCCTGATTTCTCAGTGTGTGGCTGCCATCACTTCAGAACAGTGTTGGTTACCTCTACTGCTCCATCCTGGGCTGAGGCCAAATTGATGCCAGGTCTCAGCTGCAGGGGGAAACGGCTCTCTGTGCTTCGCCCTCGCATAATCATAGTTATGCCTTCCTCCCAGGAGGCTTGTTGAAGTGAACACCTTTTGGGGAAGGTAAACCCCGGGCTGAGAGAAAGGGGTGTATTTTGCTGCAGGCCTGAGTTGGGGAACCAGATCACTAAAGGTGGTGGGGCTGTGCTGCATCTTGACATGCAGCTCATGCAACATTGGGTCATGCTGTCTCTGTCACTTCATTTTAGGGTTTTTTCTGTAAGACTGAGGACGACTTTAATGACTGGTGCCAGCAAGTCAAAAAGGTCTGTAGCTACTGCCCTCCCCTCCCGTCTGGGGACAAGGAGTGGGGTGGGGGAAAGGCCCATCCTGGTGCCCTGCACAGTTGTGCTGACTAAACACACAGGGTGTTCTGGGCTTCCTCCCCAGCACAGTTGCCTACTGTGTGGCTGGCGCCATGTGGATCCTTCAGGGTGGGATCCTCTGTGGGTGCCTATTGCCCTCCTCCCTTCCTGGCATATGGTGCTGTCACAGCCTTCTTGGTGTGGAGCTCTCGGGCTTGTTCCTGTGATGGAGAAGGAGTCTAACCCATTCCCCGTACCCCAGCCTTGATTCATGGGGTGAGGCTGGCCAGCTGTTCACACCTGTCTCCTGACAGCTGTCCCTGCTTGGGGGCGCCCTGCCCATGTTCGAGCTTGTGGAGCAACAGCCTTCCCACCTGGCCTGTCCTGATGTCCTGAACCTGTCCCTTGGTGAGTCCTGAGCCTGGGTGGCCCCATGTGCACGCTGGTCATATAGACCGGGCCCCTCACTGCCCTGGCTGGTTCACTGGCTTTTAAGCAGTAAAATCTGCATGAATTTGGGTGTGACCCACGGGGGTAATTTGGGTCTGACAGCACTGCAGTTCAGTGAGCCCCCTCCTCTCACCCTGAACTCAGAGTAGCAGAACCTATGTCTTGTCTTTTGTCTGCCCTGGGACATCTGCCTGGTACTATGGGAGCTGGGTGCCTCATTGGTCCTTGGCTCTCTGATGGCCCATCCAGCCCAGGAGCCAAGGGGGCACAGGGAACAGCTCCATAGGCCCTGGCTTGAGGACAGGGCACTGACCCTGTAGAACACTGGCCAGAGCCCCATCAAGCCTACCCAACCCACAGTTCTCTGGCCTGTGGTTGGCAGGAGAGTTGCTGTTCTGTGTCCCCAGCTACCTGATGCCTTGGGGCTAAACTTTGGACCCCCAGAACTGGCTTCTAGCACTTCCTCAGCCCACATTGCAGAGCACCCTTGAGAGGGGTCTGATGAGGCTTTGTTTTTTCTAGATTCTTCTGACGTGGAGCGATTGGAAAGATTCTTTGACTCAGAAGATGAAGACTTTGAAATCTTGTCCCTCTGAGGGTCCTGGGGTTGAAGGGCGGCTTCCATGGCCCTCACTGAGAACCTAGCCACGCCTCAGGCACTTGGTGCCAGCGTACTGCATTCCATCTACCCAGCCTGCCCCTACTGAGCGCCACGCCCATGCTGCCTCTGATTGGAGGCCTGTGCTGCCCAGGGGATGAGGCCTGCACTGCCCTGGACGCCTTATGCTTGGAGCCAGCCCACCGTGCCCAGGGTGTGCCTCCAGTTACCCGCAGAAAAGAGGTGTTTGGCAGGAAGCTGAGTGTGGCAGGCCTGGAGCTTGCAGAGTTCTCTGCTGCGTCTCCACACTGGCTTCAGCCCTGCTCTCCCAGGTGCCAGGTCTGGTTGGTTTGGAATTAAAGCCCTGTTTGGAGTTGTTCAACACAGACATGAGTTTCTGGGCTGCTTCCCAGGTTAGTCTCCGAAGACCTGCAGATTGGCAGTGTGGAGCAAGGGTTACATCTTGGCTTTGTGCTAGGCACCTGCTCTGTCCAGCGCAGTTACTAAGGGCTACTCTCTGGAGAGCAGGTGGAGAGTACTCAAGAGTGGGCATGTGGGAAACCAGGGGCTTTGTGTGCCTGGGCCCAGGTGCAGGTCCTCAAGCCAGCCCTGAGCATTCCCCACAGGTGCAGCTTCCATTCTGAGCCGCAGCATTTGGAGACCCACTGCCTGCTGCTGCTCGCTGTTACACCAGCTCCCCTGAGCGCCTCTCTGCCTGGACACTAATCGGATGGAGTGCCCTGATGCCCACGTTTCCTTTCTCAGAATTGCTGGGCAGGTTGGGCAGCTGAGTGCCCAGCACTCATAGTGAAGTATCCAGACCCTGTCATTTCAGCAGACACCACCTTCACACCCTAGTTTCCAGGCCCTCAGACCTTGTTCTTCTGGCCTGTGGTCTGTTTAGAACTGGAGCCCCACTCCTGCTAGCAGGCGTAGCAGCGGGTGGGGAACCTAGGGTGGCTACACAGGTGCCCTTATGCAGCCAGGCAGGACTGGAGGAGCCTGAGGTGGGTGTCTCAGCTATGGCCACTCACAGCCAGCCCACCGGAGGGTACACCCCAGGCCCCAGGTGTTGAAGATATAAGTTATTTCGTCCCTTTTCTCCTCCCTCCCACCCTCTGTCCTTACCATGGCTGTGGGAGGAATGGGCAGCAGGGAGGGCTGGGACCATTTCTGTTTCTTTGGGTTCTGCTTCCTTCCCTGCCGCTGGTTCTTGAGGAGGGGACAAGTGTTGGAGGAGCTACCCTCTCCGTCTGGAGAAAGCTTCCTAAAAGGAGGTGGTCCATTCTTAGTATAGTTCGCAGTTCTTAATGGCAAATAACAAGTTTCCATAGAAAACAAAGTATGTGTGTGTGTGTCTGCTGATTTCCCTTAAGTTACAGCTGACTGTGATCATCAGTCTTTTTGTTTTTATAGCATGACAGGTAAAACTCTCAGAGCTGGGCAAGTGTAGTCTCCCTGCTCCTGCCTAGGCCATCTGAGGAGCTAGACATGGAGCCTGTCTCCACTCCAGTGCTGGGTAAACATGATACTAAATCTATAAAGAAATACATAGAGATTTAGTTTTAGGATGATGACCTAGTATTTCTTCTGCCCATGTGTGAGCTGGGCCTGTAAGTAGCCTCACCTGGGGCCAGTACACAGCATGGAGGAAGTCAGGACTCACTGGTTAGCACCTTATGCTATACCAGCAGGACAACCCTGCATCATCCCAACTGGTCCACCCTTCTGGGTAGGTGCCAAAGGCCCAAAGAGAGGAAAAGGTTTTACTCACTACCTGGCTGAGGGGACCCAAGGGTGAGTCAACCCTCTCAAGTACCCATCAGTTCCTAGAATACTTTTGACTTATTGAGGCAAGGTTTCATTATGCCACCCAGGCAGGTTTAAACTTGTGATCTTTCTGCCTCAGCCTCCTAAATGCCAGGGTTACAGGCATGCACCACTGGCTTACAAAACAGATTTTTCCATATGGTCCTGGAAGATGGAAGTTAATACTGTGATAGGGATGGCCCCTTGCAGACTCCAGGGAGAAAATAGGTCCCTCCTCATCCTCACAGCCTGCAAACACTGTACCTTCCAATCCTTGTAGGGACACTGGGGACATAAAGCCTCCCTGGAGGATCCTGGACAGTACCATCTGCAGATCTTGGGCATTTACCCAGCATCACTCTCACTGTACATGGCACTGCCTTCCATCCCAGCCCTCTACCCAGAGGCTGCAAGGTAGGGTAGGTGCCCCTAGAATTGCTATTAAGCTCTAAGGTATATTATAAAAACAGAGCAAGATTAACATCAATGCTCAGAACACAGGACATCGCATTACTGCAGTTTAGTCTGGCATATCCAGCGAGGTCTACCCTGTGGTGAGACCACAGACCTGGAGAAGCCTAGGGCAGGCAGGGTCTTTTCCAAGCAGGCTCTGGTTCCTGCTCGAGGCTGTCAGCCCGTATCTAGCATCTGAAGACAGAAAATTGCATGAACATGTTTTATAGGTAAGTTTTTATTGGAGCTTGTAAGAGATGCCTGTAGCTTCAGCTACTCAGGAGGCCGAGGCAAAAAGACTGAAAGTTCAGGGCCAGCCTGGCAACTCAGTGAGACCCTGTCTCAAGGTAAAGTTAAGCAAAGGGCTGGGGTGGTCGATCAGTGGCTTCCCTAAGCAAGTGCAAGGCCCTGGATTCACGCCAGAGAACTTAAAAAAAAGTAAAGTAACTGATATTTCTGACAAACTGCTCAGTTCTCTTTTTTAACCACTAAAGTTAAATAAGAAAACAGTATATAAAACATCTCTAAGACAGGAAGACAAGTCCACTACTGGGAGCCCACAGCCAGGACTTCATGAGGCATGTCTGGGTACAGGCCTGCCTCAAGTCACAAAGGGGCCCTATGGGTCTTGGGCACCAGAATTGTTCTGGAAATCACAACCTGAAATGCCATCGGATGTCTGAAGGGCCTGGTGTAGGTGTCTTGGCCAGGTTCACTGCCACAGCTTCCCTAGGGGCTTCTGTGCCGCACTGAGGATGGCAGCCTTGGAGAGTGTGCAGATCTCCTCATGGACCTCCTCAATTCTTCTGGAAGCATCCACCACCTGCTCCCACAGAGGACACAGGAGAGGGTCATTACCATTTTTTGTTCTAGTGTTTGTGGCTCTTTTGAGGGTACTAGGGCATGGTGCAAGGCCTCTGAAACTCTGCCTATGGTGTGCTAGGTGCAGAGCTGCCCACACTGCTGCCACCTCTGAGATTCAGGAGAAATCCCCTATGTTAAGGGCTGCCCTCACTCCCGCAGCCCACCATGCTAACCAAGGTGTGTTGTTGATGTGGAGCCTGAAAAAGACCACATTACCAAATACCTGGGGGCTCAAGAGGCTGTGTTCCTGGTCTACAGGATGCCTCCGCAAAGGCAGCCCCCAGCAACATGAGGGCCCAGCAAGCCTAGGTCTCCTCCCTGCCCTCCACCTGTGCATTGTACTGCACAGCAGTGCTGGGAGAGAAAGTCCTCCCAGAAGGCAGGCAGTGGGGAGAAAAGCCCAAAGGGTGCCAGGATTTCCAAGGCTTCTGTTTTGTTTTTGGTACTCAGGGCTTCTGCACTGAGCTACATCTCCAGCCTTTGGTTATTTTGAGATGGTCTTGCTATATAGCTAAGCTGCACAGATAGGGGTCAAACTTGGACTCCTGTCTCAGCCTCTCAGAGTGCTAACATACAAATGTGTGCCACCATGACTTGTTAGAAGTCATTTCTGCTATAGGGCTGGGGGGCACCAACAGCTCTGTAAGCATGGCCATGGCCCTCAGCAACAGACTATAAAAGCTCCTTGGGTTGCAGAGGTCTCTGCTTCACAATACATGGCTGCAGCAAGAGCAACCCTCCTCCACGCTATCAGCTAGACATCACCTGTTTGGCACAGCTCTCACCAGCCCTGAAGGTGACCCTCACATCTGGCTCACTGTCCACAAAGATGGCAACGAAACACTAATACAAAACTTAGAATTTTAAGATAAATTTCAAAATGATGGGGAAGTATAACAGGTGCAAAGGTGAGACCCAGCAAGGCAGACTATGCTATCTGCAGGCAGAACCAAGCTGTGGACATTTGACACCAGCTCTGGTGCTGGCTGAACCCCAGCTCCCACTCTAGCAGAAGCCCAATTAAGCCTCACAGGCTGGGTCATAATATGGATGTGTGGTGCCACCAAACCCACCAGAACCTGCTGCTGTGCAAGTTGTGTCCAGGACAGAGCAGAGGCCAGTAACCTGGAGAGGAAGGGTTAAAGTCGACTCTTGCGACAGCGCCGTGAGGAAGCAGGACCAAAGGGACACCTGGTACAGCTGGTATCCTGGACACAGGGAGGGGACCCAAAAAGGAGAGAAGGAGGACCCAGGTTGTACCTGTGTGTGGGGAGCCAGCAACACGACAAGAGGTTGGTACACATGACACGGGATAGGAAGTGGTTATGGCGAGGGCTGAGGACTAACACCACAACTGGCTCCTCTGGATAGCACAATCCAGAGACAAGGACTTCTGGCTACTCCAGGATCAGGAAACTGCAAGGTGAAGTATAGAGCAGCTCCTGGGACTCAGGTTCTCAACCATGTGGGTGGCTAAGGTCTTTCAGGGGACAAGATGCAAAGGGGATGGGGCTCAGGTCTGAAAGGGGCCCATAGCTACATACGGTCTCGTGGATGAGGTGCCAAGGCTTCATATTTTGGAGAATCTACCTGGAGGCCTGCAACTTGTTACACAGGTGGGTTGGGGGCAGAGTCCAGTGGAAGACACTTGCCTGTAATTTTAAGGGCCTGGGTTCCACTCCCAGCACCCTCAAAAAGAAGGGATGTAGTGACTTGCTGACATCTGGACAGCTGCCTGAGATCCCATGGAGGACAAACTAGAGACTGCAGCAGCTGTGCTGCTGTGACCTCAAGGCAGAGTGGATCCCTGCCCCTGAGCAGTCTGAGCTCATCCTACTTTCAGGGCCCTCACCTTCCAGTTCAAAGTTGAGTCCCTCATGAGCTGCTGGAAGCCACACAGTGCACGTTCCTGGAAGGTTTTCTCTTCGTACCGCTCATGGCCAAACTCCCCCCGTGTGGCAGCATCTGTCAGTTGTAACTGAAGGAACAGGATGAGATCAGGCTTGGGCAGGCCCACATCCGGCTGCTTGCACCAATCTAGGGAAAAATTCTGCCAACAAAGAATAGAACGGGGAAAAAGTAAGCAGTGTCTAATTTTGTCCAAATCATAAAAAAGGGAGAAAAGGAGATGATGTTTGGTGCTGTACCAAGAGTACACAGCAATGGCTTTTATGGTGGTAAAACCTCACATTTTGCATTCTCCCATGTCATCTCTGATTTTTCTCTTTGAATGCACTGAGAGGATACAATGGCTCCTGTCCTGGTATGCATACTCCTACAGTGGCCCTGTGACAGGTAGCTCTAGGTAGCTCCTTCTGTCGAAGAAGAAAGCACAATCTAGGCACATAGATCCTTGAGGCCCACTGGGCCCAGGAAACACAGGTGGAAGGGACAGAGTCTGCTCAGGCACAGGGCTGTTGGCCATGACTGGCCTTTCACTGACCCCACTAAGAAGACGAGGACTAGACTTTGCTGGACTATGCTAGAGCTTGTGGGTAGGGTCCTTCTTACACATCCTGCCACCCTGCAAAGATGGTGTCTCTCTTCCTGGAGGGAGGACAGGGCCAAGAACTCCCAGCCCATGCCATCCTGCCCTGAGTTCACAGGCCCAAGGGGCCTGCAGAACCAGTTCTCAGCAGTGCTCAGCATGTCAGGACAGGAGTCCCACTGCATCTTGGCTACCTCTTATCCTCCTCATGCAAACCGACTACTTTACAAGGGAAGGACTCTGCCTAACATATGAAGAAAGATAAAATTCAAATGCTACCACTTTGCCATTAATTATCACCAAGGGCTGTTTCTACACAAAAGATAAGCAGGGAGCTGGAGTGTGGCTTCATGGTATGACAATTGCTTAGCATGCATGGGCCTCTGATCTCCAGTACTACCCAAAAAGAAAACATACAAGCATGTATCATCTGTCTCATAAGAGCAGAGCCCAGCACTCCTTAAAGTGCCCTTATAAAAATAAATTTTTTGGTGCTAGGGACTGGATCCAGTATCCCTTGCATGCTAGACACACGCTCTACCACAGAGCTACACTCCCATAGCCTGCAAAATAAAATTTTGAAAAACTTAGCTGAGCAGGGTGGTAATTGCCTTTAGTTCTAGCTACCTAGGAGGCTACTAGGGAGAGGAATGAAGGAGGGAAAGAAGGAAAGGATATGTTTTGAACATGTTAATGCAGCTGGGCGTGGTGGCTCATGCCTGTAATCCCAGCACTCGGGAGGCTGAGGCAAGAGTATCGTTGAGACCAGCCTGGGCTACAATGTGAGCTCAAGGCCAGCCTGAACTGCATAGTGAGACCCTGTCTCAAAAAGACAAGAAGAAAAAAAAAGGTTAATGCAAAGAAGGAATGCAGAAACAAATACTTCAAGAGATTTAAGAAGTATTTCAATATGTGAACCTTAATTGGATTTGAGTTCATTGTGACTCAAAATACAAATAAGACAATGAAGCTGGTACAACAGCCTATTCCTATAATCCTAGCATTGTAGGAGGCTGAGGACAGTCACTGGGCAATTTAATGAGACCTGGTCTCAAAATACCAAGTAAAAAGGTGCAACTCAGTGGGAAGACTCTATGTTCAATTCCCAGTACTGCCCAAATAAGAAAAAAAAAAAAAAAAAAAAAAAAAAAAAATCAAAATAATCAGTTGTTGAGAAAGCGCTCTGGGAAATCTGAACAATGGTAAAATGACTAATTTTTTATAGGTAAAACTATTTTAGCGGTGTAGCAGCATACATCTACAATCCCAGTGTTCAAGTGGCCAAGGCAAGAGGATCACTGCTTGAGGACAGCTGGGCTACCTAGTGATTTTAAGGCATTATGAGACTCTGGCTCAGAAGACAGAAGTTATTTTATGGATGGCATTGAGACATTTATGAAGGAATTGATGAGGCTGTCTAGTGTGAGATGGAGGAGACCAGAGGGACACCAGGACTTGTGATGGCGCTAGGTGGTTTATCATTTTCTCTGCTGGTTTATGTTTTAAATTTTCAAAATAAGCAGAAAAAGAAGCAGTATGGTCAGAACCATTATACATGTGAAGGCCCAGCTCTGTAGAGCAGGTAAGGAGGTCAGGAAAGGAGAAAGACACCATCCCAGTTCTCCCTGACACATGGCTGGAAAGCAAGACACTGGATCAAGTATATGCCAATTTATGACTTTCAAAAACTCTGGGAAAGCAGTCTCCCAAGTAAAACACAGTTATGTCTGTGAAAACACTGTATCCCATGATGAATGCAACCAATATATATACCTAAAAACTAAATTGTACCAATAAACTTACTTAAAAAAGAATTTTAAAAAACATGTCTTTTAAAATTTAAAAAATACATGTTTGCTCTTAGTAAGAGCCAAATTAACCCAGAGGTAACAGGTACACAAGAATCATAAAATCCCAAAGAGTAACTTTAATGTGTGCTGCTCATAACTACCACAGGTGCCAGACAGCCTAGCAGTACTCACCTCCTTGGCACTTGTGAAGGCAACACCAGAAAACGCGTATCTATCTACAACAAGGGTCACACCCTGGTACAACTTCTCCTTAATTAATGGTCTGAAAAACAGAAGAACGACAACTCAGAGATCCTGCACAGTGAGCATGGTGGCACGTATTTGCAATTCCAGCACTCAGTAGGCTGAGGCAGGATTGCTGCAAGTTCAAGGCTAGCCTCGGCTACAAAATGAGCTCAAGGGCAGCTGGAACTATATAGTGAGACTTCTGTCTCAAAAAAAAAAAGAAAAATCCCTCATAATAATCATTCTTGCATTCAAAGCTTACAGCATTCAAAGCTCTGGATCATCTCCTTAGAAAATGCCATGTGGACTCTACCAGCAAAGCCCTGTGTGTAACAGATAACCCTCTAGACAGTAATCACCTACATTCCTTAAGCCCAAGACAGGAACAAGTCCCCAGGTGTCAGAGCGCCAGCACTGGCCCACTAGGGAAAAGGAGAACCCCAGAAAGAAAGAACAAAGAAAGGCAGAAGGGTGGACCAGGCTGGCAGCTAACACATCAATGACTGTCCCCTCAAGCCCTAAAGCCTAAACTGCTAGGACAAGGATGGATAGGATATAAGGACTTTTACAACCAACTGCAGGCCCACCTTCATCCCCAAGGTGCCAAAATCTTAGATATGCATAGTTGAGGGGCATGAATTAGCAAAGCCAGAAAAAACAATCTGCTCTGTCTGTCTCACTGGGGACCCTCAAATGGTAGGGTCACTCATACAACAGATAATCTTTGACAAAGGAATAGACACTATGATGGGGCAAATATAGTCTGCAACAAATGTGGCTAGGACAACCAGATGCTCACATGTATAAGAATGAATCCAGACCCTGATCTTTCACACCACAAAATTAGCTCAAAATGGACCACAGACCCAAAAGCAAGAGGTCCCCAGCAAGCACACACATAAAAAAATAGCCACAGAGACTACTATAAACTCTGGCAAGTGTGAGATCATGGGTGCAATTCCCAGCACTAAAGAAGGAGAAGGAAGAAGAAGGAGAAGGAAGAAGAAGGAGAAGGAAGAAGAAGGAGAAGAAGAAGAAGAAGAAGAAGAAGAAGAAGAAGAAGAAGAAGAAGAAGAGGAAGAGGAGGAAGAGGAGGAAGAGGAAGAAGAAGAGGAAGAGGAAGAGGAAGAAGAGGAAGAAGAAGAGGAAGAAGAAGAAGGAAGAAGGAGAAGGAAGAAGGAGAAGAAGGAGAAGAAGAAGGAGAAGGAAGAAGAAGGAGAAGAGGAAGAGGAAGAGGAAGAAGAGGAAGAAGAGGAAGAGGAAGAAGAGGAAGAGGAAGAAGAGGAAGAGGAAGAGGAAGAAGAGGAAGAGGAAGAAGAAGAGGAAAAGAAGGAGAAGGAAGAAGAAGGAAGAAGAAGAAGAAGGAGAAGGAAGAAGAAGAAGAGGAAGAGGAAGAGGAAGAAGAGGAAGAGGAAGAGGAAGAGGAAGAGGAAGAAGAGGAAGAGGAAGAGGAGGAAGAGGAAGAAGAAGAAGAAGGAGAAGGAGAAGAAGAGGAAGAAGAAGGAAGAAGGAGGAAGAAGAAGAAGAAGAAGAGGAGAAACTATAAACTTGGGTTAATAATGTACTGCGAGTGGCTATCAATTGTAACAAATTAACATTAATATCACATACAAGTATCAAGAAAGGCTAGTCAAATCTGTAACCCCAGCATGGTGGATAGATGATTGCTGTGGGTTCCAGCCCAGCTTCGGTTGCATAGTGAGTTCAAGGCCAGCCTGGACCCTAGAAAAGAGAGGAAAACAGGAGGAAGGGGAAAAAGAGACAGGAGAGAAAAGAAAAGGATAGGTGCAGGAACTCTTTTTGATCAGTATAACTTAAAACTATCTGGTTGTCTGGGCAAGGACTCATGAGCCTCATATTACAAGTGGAGGAGGAGATGAGCAGGAAGGAAAAGCAGTAAGTAATCAGGGCTCCCTAGGAACCGTGTCACTCCTGCTGTTGGGACAGCTATAGGCTGAGCAGCCTCTAGGACATTCAGGTCCTGGCCCACATGAGGTCAGTGTCATTCAGAATCCAGAGCCCATGCTCGAAAGATCCCTGCGATGGAGGCAGAAAGGGTTTGGGCTTTTACACTTGTTCCCAGCGGTTGGCAGAAAAAAGTAGGTGCACTGAGTGATCCTCAAGTTCACTTTTCTTTTCCAAGTAAGAACTAAGAAGTTTGCCAATTTCCGTTGATCGATCTAAAAAAAAAAAAAAAAAAAAAAAAAAAAAGTTAGGTTTTTCAAAGTAGAATACATACTATAATCCAGCTTTCAGGAGGCTAAGCAAGAGGATCATCTCAAGTTCAAGGCTAGCCTAGGATACATGAGTTTTAAGGCTAGGCTGAACAATTACAGTGAGACTGTCTCAAAATAAGAGAAAAGTAGAATATAAAAAAAAGGATGGGGACGGGTTGTACCGCATTAGCAAGAGACAAAATATACGTTGCACAGAATTTGGCCCCCAAATCCATGCTTGTGGAACTTTCGGTCTTACTGAATCTGGGCAAGTTTGGACGTCATCCAGAGGCTAAAGGGGTTTCCCTGAGAAAAGGTACAATGCGTAGATATGTTGCTGAAAAGTGCCTTAGGGTAAGAGTCAGAAAGCCTTTAGTTCAGACGAATTACTAGTAAATTTGTGGACGTGTTGGCAAGAAAGCTTTTTTCCCCCCTCACTGCTCTCTTGTACCTCTTGTCTATAAAATTTCTTGATGGTGGTGCTGGAATAAACGCTGGTCCTTCGCAGAGCTACATCCCTCGCTCTTAAAAGAAAAAATATTTTTTGGAAAAGATCTTCCAAATTCACTAAAGTGTCTAGGCTGGGCCTGAAATTGCACCGCCCAATGCAGGGATCCTAGGTATGCACCACCACGCGTGGATTCACTGTTTCGACGCTACGTTCATCAGCATTTTTCGGAGCTGATGCTTTATTTGAAGGCTAAACACACCACTGAGCACGCAGGTCCGTTCCCCAGCACCCCGAACCCGAGCCCGGCCCGCGCCCGCCGCCGCTCAACCCCGCGTCTCCCGCGCACCAGGAAAGCGCAGAAGTTCGGCGCGGTGGCCGGCGGCGCACAGAGCAGACACCAACTTGCGACTCTGCGTACTCTTGCCCGCGCGGTCCACACCCTCCAGCACGATGAGAGCCCCCCGCCTGCCCGCCATCACGCCAGCAACGCGCGCGCACCGACGTTTACCGACAGCCCCCGCGCCGGCGTCTGCAGCGCGCAGCATGATTGGCTGGGCCTGGGCGGGGCCAGTTCCTGCGGCTCCGCTCCGGATGCACCTAGTCTTCCCGCGTAGGTGGCTTGCAGGATGGAATTCTCCTTGGAGGCTTGGCTGCGACGAGACGATTCAGGAAGACGGGACGGCGCTGAGTCACTAGGCACTAGGCCAGCGGTAATGAAAGAGCCACGTCCCCATCCTTTTATGTTTATTCTTTACATTTTGAAACAGATTGCCAGATTGCCCTGGTCGGCCTGGAAATTATCCTCCTGTCTTAGTCGTCCGAACCGGTGACGCTACAGGGATGCACCACCACGCATGGCTTTATGGGAGTTTTATGTCTCGCGGCGAGAGGAGCCCTTGGAATTGAACCCAGGACCTTTGCACTGAGCTTCAGCCTTATCCTGTTTTTGTTGTTTTGAGACAGAGTCTGGCAAAGTCACTAGATTGTCCAAATTGGGCTCAAATCTGTGATCCTCCTGCCTCACCTCCTGGAGTGTTAGGACTACAGGTGTGTGCCAACACATCTCACCTTTTCTTTCTCGCTTCCCTCCCTTTCATCTTTCCTTCTGAGGACTCATGCGGCATAGCAGCGTAGCTCGAAGTTCTAGGGAGAAATTAGGGAGAGAGGATGGGAAAATAAAAGAGAAAAGCTGAGATCAGGAAGAGCTGTCTCTCCTGATAGGAGAAAAGGAACTGCTTGTTTATTTATGCACTCAAGAGGATGATGTCAATTTCATCCCCTCTGCCTAGCAACATTTTTTCTGCTGGCCTGGGCACCTTGCCTTTTCCAAGCTGGAGAAGCTTGATTAATGTGGCTTGCTTTGGGCTTTAGTGTTCTCTGGACTGGCCTTGCTTTAGCCCCACATGAGTGACTGATTTCCAGCTTCAACCGATCCCTACAAACTGAACCCACAGTCTACTAAACTACACTCTTTACCCTTCAAGTTTTTCAATATTTTTCATTTTTGAGATCAGTGTTCTACCATGTTTCCCAGCCTGGACTCAAATACAAGATTCTCCTAGCTCAGCTTCCCGAGTAACTGGGGTAACAGAGTGCATTCCTGTACCCATCTTCAGGCTGTTTACCAAGCTTTATTTTTCCCCACTTTGGGGACTGGGGATCAAACCTAGACCCAGAGCTTGGTGGGCCTGCAGCCCCACCCACCTGTACGCCTGATCCGATCTGCACTGATAGTGTTTAAGGAGTTCTTCTACTTCACTGCCAGAGGAGAGGGGGCAGTGTCTGGAGGTGGAATTGGCAGCTTTCTGTCCAACGCACACACCAGCTCATGGGCAGCAGCATCCTGACCTTTCCAGACAGCCAAAGCAGCGTTATCCTTTCCTGACTGAATGATGCCTGTGTGATTAGGGTTCGGGAATTGGGAGGGGGTGTCATTCCCAATTACAGTATTTGCTTCCTTCCTGGAGCTCAACCTTGTGCCTCCCAAGGTCAGTGTACTCTGCTCAAGCAGAAGCTTCAGAAGTCACTCTGTGGTTTCCTATCTCCTGCCTTGCAGGGTGCAGTTAGGCCTGGCTTTTCACCCTGGGTTCTAGAATGGAGGCACAGTAAGCATGGTGGCATCTAGGGCAGTGCCAGCCAAGTGAGCTCTCAAGTGTGGAGCCCAAGACTGGGGATCTGGTACCATGGCATACCCTGGGGAATACTCAAGCTTACTTCTGTCTAGGCAACAAATAGCAAGAATATTCCTTTTTCTGCTTAGTGGCTTTTGTTCTAAAATACCAATATCACTGCTAAGAACCTTTATATCACTGCCATTGTTAACTCCCTCCAAATTCCCCACCACACTGTCACTTCCTGTGTTTCACAGGAGAGAGTTGGATACCTGAGTGTTTCATGCAGCCCCTACTGACTGCTGGCTCAGTTTCCGAGGGCCTCAGACTTGGTACACCATGATTCTTAGGACACTGCCTCTTGTCTACAGCTCAGTCAAGGTTTCCTGGGTTGTGAATGCAACCAGGGGACCAGTGAGCAGCAGCAAGGAGGACCCAGCATGCCACCCCAGTGACTCTTGGGTGATTAAAAAAGGAATAGTAATCACTGGGTGTGATGGTGCATGTTTGTGATCTCAGCACTTGAGGCTGAGGTCAGCCTAGGTACACAGTGAGACACTGTCTCAAGAAAAAAATATCAGGTGGGGAGTGGGGTTTAGCTCCGCAGCACAGTGTCTGCTCGGCAAGTGTGAGGTCATGAGTTCAATTCCCGGTACAGAACACCAACAACAAAAATCCAAAAAGTAAAAATAAATAAGAAAGAAACAGTGTAACATCCGTCTTATTACCTATAGGAGGATGAGGGGTTATGGCAAAGGAACAACTGCCTGGGTGCCACATAAGTTCCCACAATGGCCTTGCACCAAGAGGACTTGCTAGACATGGAGAATCAGCTTGGATGCAGAGCCTTCTGATCACAACAGGAGTCAGGAACCTGGCCGTTTGGTGGGGTGGCGGGGTCCAGCTGAGGTGGCAGAGGTGGTGGTGGTGGGGTCCTCTGATGCAGGTGTTTCTTTCCTCCAGCACCAAAGCCCTCTCACCCAGATGCCATCTCAGCTGTAGCTTCATCCACCCCCCAGAGACAGGGTCCCAAAGTTTACGCCATGGGAATGGCTGCTTCTCAGGTTGTGTCCTGTCCTTATCTTGTTCTGGCTGTTCCTTCGTGGACAAAGGACACTGTAGACCCAGACCTGATCTACGGAGGAGAAGGCTTTTGGGGATGAGCACTGTTTCCAGTGTACGTCTGCCTCATGGACAGGAGCCTCGGATCTGGTGTCCACTGCATCAGTGGGAGTCAGGCTCTTCTTACAGCCATGCAATCCTGGTCAGTGAGACAAAAACCAGCCTTGGTTAATAGCTGCCAAAGCTGTCAGTGGACAGGAACATGGGCTCATCAGATTCTCTTCACTCCCATGGGTTTAAAAGTTTCCATTTAAAAAAAAAAAAAAAAGCAAAGCAACAAGCCACATGTGGTGGCACACGCCTGTAAACTCAGTACTTGGGAGGCTGAGGAAGGAGGACTGCCATGAGTTTGAAGTCCGCCTGAACTACATGGTGAAACACTTGTCTCAAAAAAAAAAAAATAAAATAAAAATAAAAATAAAGGACAGTAAAACCTTGTTTTAATGTCTCAGTGCCCTGTGGCTTCCAGCCCATAGCAGTTATGCCATGTTACAAGAATCTGTTGGTCCCTCATCCTGTTTGTCTGCCTTGGCTGCCATAACAAAGTCCTAGAGACAGGCAGCTGAAACAGCAGAAGCACATCTTTCTGGGGCTGTGGAGGCCAGAATTCCAAGGTCAGGTGAGGTTGCCTGTTGCCTGCGAGGGGTCCTGTTCAGTTGCCCAGGCTACCTGCTGGCTGAGGCCTTGCTTGAAGCTCTGGCTCCACAGGATTATGCCTTCATATACCTTGTTAATTGACCTTAACTACAGCCACAAAGACGGTCTCCAAACAGTAACAAGGAGGCTTGGGCCTGCCACATGAATTCTGGAGACAGAATTTCTACTTTTAGAATAGTGGTGAACTCGTGGTGTAGTAGGTTGTTTGTGTCTTTGAAAGCTCTAAAAAGTTCATCATGACTGTTCTAGAAGAACCAGGATCGCACTGGCCCACGTCTGCCCAGCTGGACTCCCATCCCCAGTCTCCCTTGAAGCTGGAGGGGGCCAGGCCACTAAGTTACCAGTGCCACATGGGGAGCACCTCAAACCACGGGCTGTTTTCTCCACCCTCTCCAACATGCCCTTGTCCTGCAGAAGCAGGAAGGCCCTAGGAAGCAAACACTGTTGGAAGGAATTGGGGTTCCCAAATCAAGCCTCCCAATCTAGAGAATGACTGCTCCCCTTCACTGTTCCCACACAGAGATGCAATCTGTCTTTTCTAAGCCTGGGTTTTAGAGTAGACTAGGCTTCCTGTAAAACACAGATTATTGGGCCCAGGATTCAGCTCAGCGGCGCAACCCCTGCCTGGCAAGTGTGAGGGCCTGAGTTTCATTCACTGTGTCGAAAAATAAATAAATACATATGGGTTGTCCCATGTGGGTGATGTCTGGGGACATTCCCATTGCCAGGTTTGCAAGGGGACTGCTAGCCCTCACATACCAAACGCTGCTGGACTGCCACATCTTACAAAGCACAAGATGACGGCCTCCTGGCAAAGAGTCACTGGTCTTTGGAGCAGCAGGAAGAGGCAGGGAATCCTCCCTCTGGCTGTCTCTAAAGTAATCCTCCCAGGAGATATGGTCAGTTGTCTAGTATGAATGACAAGGACAAACATGTCTGGGGGCAGTTATTTTCAATATACATCATCATAAAGGACCAATATGTTTTTCTTTTGATACTGGTAACTCAGGGCTTTGTGCATGCTAAGCAGGTGCTGTATCACTGAGCTCATCTCAGGCCTCAACATCTTTAATAATAATCTCGTTCTGTGACAGGGTCTCGCTATGCAGTTCAGGCTGGCCTTGAACTCACTATGTAGCCTAGTCTGGCCTCAAACTCACAACCATCTTCCTGCCTCAGCCTCTGGAGTGCTAGGTTACAAGTGTGTACCCCTATGTTTTGCTAACAATATTTTTTTTTAAGATGACAGACATAATAACTTCCCGAGGAAGAAGAGGGAAAGGACACACAGAAAAAAGTGATAGAAAAACTATGACTGACCAAGAAATATAAAAAAATAAGTGTCTAGCTCCTTAAAATTTGAAGAAATACACCTGGCATGGTGATGAAGAAGCACTCTGGAGACTGAGACAGGAGGATTGCTGTAAGTTTGAGGGCAGCCTGGCTACATAGTTCAAGGTCAGCCTGAAGTGCATGGAGAGACCATGTCTCAAAGAAAAAAGAAAAGACATCAAACAGATAAAATACAATGAAAACAGAGGTTGGCTTTTATTGTTATTTCTTCCAAATTAAATGCTTTTAATTTTTTTTTGTTGTTGTTGTCTTTTTGAGACAGGGCCTCTCTATACAGTTCAGGCAGGCCTTGAGCTCACTTTGTAGCGCAGGCTGGTCTGGAATTCACAAGGATCCTCCTGCCTCAGCCTCCTGAGTGCTGGGATTACAGGCAGGCATGAGCCACCACACCTGGGTAGTTTTTTTTTTTTTTTTTTTTTTTTTTTTTTTATAGAAACCTGATGAAATTTAAGGGCTGGTTCATTCATGGGAGTGTCAGTAAGTATAATCTTTCCCCTGAATATTTGAAAGAGTCAGCACTTAAAATCTGCTATGTGGCCTGTGATGTAGCTCTGTAGATTACATGCTTAGCATAGTCCAGACCCTGGGTTTGATTCCCAGCATCACCAAAAAACAAATGGAAATGAATAAATTATTTTGTGGTGGCACATGCCTGTAATCCCCGCACTCGGAAGATCACGAGCTGCATGTGGTGCTCTAGTCTCCTTTGCAATCCCACAGGACTGAAGAACCACACACTGGAGCCCTGCCTCAGGAAACTACGCACAGAAAATGGTTTCTTTAAACCTTGAAGTTTCCAGGTGGTCTGTTTCACAGCAATAGTTAACTGGAGTGGGTAGACCCAGCTAGCTATGTACAAACAGCTTGTGCAAGCTGCATTATTTATGTGAATGAAAAATTGGAGGGGCTGGGGGTATAGTTCAGTGGTAGAGCACTTGCTTAGCAGACAAGAAGCCCTCTGTTCAATGCCTGGAACCTCAAAACATAGAGCAATACTCTTTGGACTGAAAATTCCTGAGAAAACAGTTCCACACTAACCACTTCTGAAGGTCATGGTAGTGAATGACTGTCATCAATATTCATGAAGGTGAAGCAGGTGCATCACAAGTTTGAGGTGAGCCTGGGCAACTTAGGGAGACTGTGTTTCAAAGCAAAAAATTAAAAAGAGATAAGGACGCAGCTCAGTGGTACAGTGCCCTTGGGTTTAGCCCTCATTATAGAACAAAGAAAAATAATGTAAGGAGTAGAAAAATGGGTGACTGAACTCAACAATCAGAAAATGAATAACCCAATTAAAAAATGGACAGAAATCTGAAATGACAGACACTTCATTAAAGAAGATATTCAGATGCTAAATAAACATACGAAAAGGTGCCCCCGGTCAATGTTATTAGAAATTGCAAATTAGGACCAGGTATTTGGCTCAGCAGCACATACACCTGCCTGGCAGGTGTGAGGTCATAAGTTCAATTCCCGTACCAAAAAAAAAAAAAAAAAATTGCAAATTAAAAGAGCAATGAGACCCTGTGTATTTAAATGGCCCAAACCCAGAGCTGACAACAGCAGATGCTGGCAAGTATATGGAGCAACTCTTCTTCCCTGCTGATGGGAACACACAGGTTCTTCATGTCCTAAACAAAAAATGGAGCAGGATACGCAAAGTAGTAGCAAGAACAAAGCTTTATTTGAAAGATAAAAGAAAAGATGCTCCATGGGGTGGAAGCTGGCCAGCAAAAAGAGCCAAGTAGCCTGGTTGCAGTTTTTTGTTGTGTTTAGTTGCCCTGACCTGGCTAGTCAAACTCAGAAGGTGGATTGTTTGCCAGCCCTTTCCTTAGTTGCTGCCTGCTAAGTATGATCACTTTAGGAGATAGATTGGCAGTGCTTTACAAAACTGCAGGCACTTAACCATATGGCCAGTGTTTACCCAGATGAGTTGAAAACCACATCCATAGGAAAACCTGCTCACAAATGATGGTAACAGCTCTATTCACAGTTGTCAAAAGTTGGAAGTAATCAACATATTGCTCACTAGGTGAATGGGTAAACAAGTGTATCATACACTGTGGAGTAAATTTCAGATTTAAAAGAAATGAGATACTAAATCACAAAAAGAAACTCAAAATGCACAATGGTAAGTAAAAGTAGCTAATCTGAAAAGGGTACATATACTATGACTCCAGCAACATGACATTCCAGGAAAAAAAGCAAAACTATAGAGACTATAAAGTAAAATAGCATTTTTTGGGGAGATAAAAATATCATTATGTAGTTCACGCTATTGTTAAACTCTGTGTATTCCAGGTAGACCTTGAATTTGTGATAATCCTCCTGCCTCAGCCTCCAGAGTGCTGGGATTACAGGATTGAGCACCTGGCATCATAGATTTTTAGGGAGGTGAAATCATTCTGTAAAATGCTGTAATGATCCAGGTGTAGTGGTGCATGCCTGTAATCCTAGCACTCAGGAAGCTGAAGCAGGAGGATTGCTCTGAGTTCAAAGGCAGCCTAAACTACAGAGGGAGACGCCTATGAAAAGGAAACAAAACCAAACCAAGCCAATCCATAAAGATGCTATAATGGGGAACACTTGACATGCACTGTCAAGGAGTAACACACCACAATGTACCAGTATTGTTTCATCAATTGTGATGTTACAGAAAGGGAAAAACTATACAGAAATTGTGCTTTTTGAAACTGCCTAGCTCTGTAACTATGTTGTGGCTCTGTAATTACTTTCTTGACCCCTTAACCATGACAGGGTAACAAACATGCAGGATGTCTGATTGTAACTGATGATCATTAGTCTAGCCTCCAGTTGATCTCACCCTGCTAGCTAATCAGAAATTCCAGACTGTCTGTCTTGCCTTTGTGCTTCCTGCTATGCATCAGATAAAAGCCCTAGACCACCAGAAATGAGGCCTGATATTTGGGAATGATCCCAAAATCAATGCCCATTGATGTCAAATAAATCTGCCTTCAAATCCTGGGTGTTGTTTCGGTGTTTTTGTTTGCTGTCACACTACCACTAGAAGGTAAGTTATTTTTATTTTTAAAAATTCTTTTGCAGCACTGGGGTCAAACTCAAGCGCTGCTGTATGCTAGACAAGAGCTCTACCACTAAGTTACATCTGCAGCTTTCCTAATACAGGATCTCACTAAATTGCTCAGGCTGGCCTTAGACACATGAACTCTAGTTTCTCTTCAGATTTTCAGAAAACCCCTACTGCTTGAAAAAAGTTTATTAATAATAACATGTAGCTACTTAAGCAAAAAGCAGACAGTGTGAAGTTCTGTGTTTGCTTTTTCATTGGGAATAAGGTGGGTCCAGGAATACCTACCCAAGCTGCTAACATCTAGACATAAAGCTGAACATGACCAAGGACCATGTTTGTTTCTTTTTGTTTTGAGACAGAGTCTCACTATATGGTTCAGGCTTATCTTGAACTCACTAAGTAACCCAGACTGACTTCCAGCTCATGGTGATCCCCCTGCCTCAGCTTCCTGAGTGCTGGGATTATGTGGTTTTAAGTTTCTATAGTTTTTTTTTTTTTTTTTTGTCTTTTTCCTTTTTATCGGTACCGGGGATCAAACTCACAACTGCCTGCTTGCAAGGCAGGCGCTTATGCCGCTGAGCTAAACCTCCAGCCCCTATAGTTTGAATTTTTATAATGAGCACAGAATCATCAAGAACAATAAAATCAGGCATGGTGGTACACACCTGCAATTCCATCACTCTGGGTGGCTGAGGCAGAAGGGTCTCAAGTTACATTTCAGCTTGCATAACTTAGTAGTTTGCAGTAGTAGTAGTTTGGCTCCACCAAAAAAAAAAAAAAAAAAAAAGGAGAAGGAGGAGAAGAAGGAAAGAAAAAAAGGAAGAAGAGAGGAGGAAGAAAAAGACGAAGACGAAGAAGAAGAAAAGGGCTAGGGAAGTAACAGTGCAAAGGCTCTGAGTTCCATTCCTAGTACTGCAACAAACAAATGAAAAAGTTTTTGTAGTTTTCAGTATTTGAGATTTAGGGGGAGGGTCAACGCTAGGTAAGATAAAATGCATTTTATTTTCGATTGGGGATCAAATGCAGGGCCTCACTGTACCACTGAACCACAATCCCAACCCCATTAAAAATGCACTTTTTTTCCTTGCGATGGTGGGGATTTTAAACAACACATTTTAAATAATGCAACTCCTGCTTCTGGGGGGTTATGCTAACTTGTACAACCACACCCCTGCACCGCGGAGGGAAAGAATGTAGGTGGCATGTAGGGCTGTGGTGTCCTGGATCCATTCAGGGGCAGCAGTCCCTCGAAGGGGATCCTATACCCTGGCGCACACGCGATAACTATAAGGAGAGGCAGGGTTGGAAGCTGGCAAATGGCCACCTTCCCAAGACGTGCGACACCACGCCTCGGTTCCAGTACGGGTCTGGGGGCGAAACGACGGAGCAATGAGCACTGGCCGGCGATGACTGCGCAGAGGCTCTAGGTAGAAGGAGCGCTCTCACCCCCCAACATGGGCTTGGAGGCGTTTTAGCGTGCACTTATACGCAGTCGCGACACTGAACTGCTGAGGCACCTGCAGAGTGCGAGGCGCGGGGGCCCCCTCGCGGACAGACTGAGGCAAACTGGGGTTCGGCAGCGCACAGGCGCCGGCAGGGGCCTTGCGAGGTCTGGGAATGAACCTGCGGCGCGTCCTGGCCTAAGACCTACTGGGCTCGCGCCGGGAAGCGGGCGTTGGGCTATGCTCTGGGACCAGAGCGACTGCCGGGACAGGAACTGTTGCCTGAACCCGAGCACGCTTCAGGTCGCGGTGCTTTACTCCCCGCGCGCGCCGGAAGTGGGGGGGCGGACCCACCTCGCCCCGCCCCCATCACGAGCCAATGGGCAAACGCGGCTCATGAATAGTGAGCACCGCTCCGCCCCGCCCTCCGCGACACCGCCCGCGCGCAGACCCCGAGCGCGGCCGGCGAAGATGGCGACCGCCATGTACTTGGAGCACTACCTGGACAGTAAGCGCCGCACTGTGCCGCTGCCCGCGCCCGCCCGCGCCGCCTCCGCCGTCCCCCGCACGCCGCAGCCCGCGTGTGGGCCTCGGGGACCGGCGACCGGGAGGCGGGGGCGGCAGGGCGCAGGCCCGGGCGGTCGGTCGGCCACAGGGAGGGGCGGTCGCGGGGGGCGCGGCGCGGGGTCCCGCCGCCTCGGTCGCGCCAATTCCAGGTGCGTCACGGAGGGGCGGGGCTTGAGATCGCTCCGCCCCCATCTGGTCCCGCCTCTGCGCCGCAGGCTGGGCGTACCCCTGTGCCTTGGGCTGCTCACAGCTTGCTGCTTCGGCCCGGGTGTCTTCCCGCTGCCTGGGTGCTGTTGCTGCGTGTTTGTATAGGGACGTCCAGTGAGGCGGGCTGACCCCTCACTGTATCTGCGAGAGCCGGACTGGGCCCCCAGAGATCTGAGTGATTGTTTTCTGCTCTCTGCAGAGAGGAAATGAGGTCCGGGGGGAACATGAGGGTCCCCCAAGGGATATCCAGCTCTGTCATACGCGTTGCAGTCTTGGCTAGGTCAGAGGAGTGGGCGCCCCAGGGTGGGAGATGCCAAGAGAGCCCGTTTCTTGTCCCAGTGCCCACTCGACGGACCTCCTAGCAGGTTCAAAGTGAGCTCACTACTCCCTATGTGAAGGTGTTCTGGTGGCTCTCAAGCGCCAAGCACCTGCTGCGTGCATTGTTGGGCTAGAGCCTGCAGCTAGTGTTACCGCAGCTCACTGTAAGGTGGTGCACGGGTTTTGAAAAGTTTACAAAAGAGTAAGGGCTGAGAATGAGCGCATAGTTAAATCTCCAGCGATGCAGGGTGAATGAAGTCCAGCGGTGGGCAGAGGTTCCACTGGCCAGGGCTGGCGAGCTAAGGCTGGACAGGAGTATGCAGGACTTCTAGGACAGCTGGGAAAACCATGGTGCTTGAAGCAAAAGATTTGTAAGATCAGATCTGGGTTGTGGAGAGCAAATGATGGCAGGATGGGATCAGGGAGCCTGTTGTCCATATGCCAGATAGAGGGGTGCAGTGCTGTCAGGCAGCAGCATGGGCATCACTCCCTTCCTTGAAAGGTCACCACTAACCATAGGGTATATTTAGCTACTGTAAAGTTAAAAATTGAGTTTCACAAGGTGTGGTGGTGCATGCCTGCCATCTCAGCACTCTGGGAGGCTGAGGCAGGAGGCTACCAAGTCTGATCCCAGCCTGGGCAACTTGGTGACTTAGCAAGAACCTGTCTTAATAAAAATTAAAAAGGGTTGTAGCTCACTGTAAAGGTCTGGGGTTAAGTCCCCCAGAACTTTAACAAAAGAAGAAGAAGAGGGAGAGGAGGGAGAGGAATTGAGCTCTTCAGTTGTACAGTTACATCTGCATGGCAGCTCCTGTGTGTCTAAAGTAGTCCAGAGCATACACCCATACTTGCACCAGGTACTCTAGGATAGCATCAACCTCAGGGCAAAGTAGGGCGGATCAGGGAGAGCCTTGTGCCTCACAGAAGATAGTTCTCCTTTTTTAGGGTGACCTATAGAAGTGGAGACCTAGGCCAGGAGTCACGGCTGTCTCCCCCTCTATTAACAAACTGGATATGTGCCACCTCAACTCCTGTAGCTTCTGGCCACACCTGAAGTATGATTGTTGGCTGTTGGCACTGGTCATACCAGGCCCTGAAAAGAAGCCTTAATTCATACTGTTCCCTTGCACAGAAATAGAAGAGAGTGGTCCAGTACCATAGACTCTAGACATGAGGCCTTGGGGGAAGATTTTTTCCTGCTTCAGGGAGAAATAGGAATTCCATGTCTGTTTCAGGCATCGAAAACCTTCCCTGTGAACTTCAGAGGAACTTCCAGCTGATGCGGGAGCTGGATCAGAGGACAGAAGGTAGGTTCAGCCAGACCAGCAGTTCCCAAGGTCAGGGAGGCTGCAGGGGACATGCACTTGGCAGAGGTTCTGGAGGGGACTTGGTGTAGTACTGTCACCCACATGACCTCATGTCCTATAGAGTCAGGTATGGTTTCTTGGATTCTTGAATGTCACATCACTGACATCATAGCTTCTTAGCTGTTGTCTTTTCAGCCTGTTGTCTTTCTTTTTCTGTTGAAAAATTTGTGATCCCAGCTACTCAGGAGGCTGAAGCAGAAGTACAAGCAGATGAGCTTTTGTCAGTGTGGACAGCATCATTGGGCTCACTTCCAGCTTCCATACTGCTTTTGGGAAGTCTGACACCTCTTGAATTCTCGATCCTTTGAATAAGGGGATCTTTACTGTTCAGAAGCGTTTGGAATCTCTTTTCCCTGATGTTGTGAGTTCACGATAGTGTGATTCCCTGTGGGACTTTTCTTGTATGTTGTGCTGGATCTGTGTTTGCCAGTGAGGTGCTGTGGCTTCATGTAGGTGCAGCATCCTGGGACTTGAGCTGCCTGTTGTGAAATGGGGTATTTATGAATGAAGAGCTGTGAAGGCTTACAGATGGGCTAGTAGATGCCTCTAGTCAGACCTCTGTCAGACCTGCTTCCTAGGTAGAGAGAGGGTGCCTGGCACCTGAAGGCTGTGTGCCTTCCATGTCATGTCACTGAATTGAGGTCCTGATGATCTTTCCTACCTGTGACTGAGATGCTCACTCTCAGCAGGAGCTTAGGGCTGTGTCTTGTGGTGCTATGGATCAAACCCAGGGCTGCTCGTGCCCTGAGCTACACCCTCAGCTGTTATTATTATTTTGCGACACAGTCTTCCTGAGTTTCCTGATAGGTTTTGAACTCCCATTCTTTTGCTTCTGCCTCCCTCCTTGCTGGAATCACAGGAGTGTGCCACTTTACGTGGATCTGGCATGGGTATTAGTGGAAAGGGTATAGCAGGATTCCCTGATTTGTGCTTTCGTGGGACTGACCCACAGAGCTATGTGTGGCTATGCTGTGGACTGCTGGTGGCACTCTGTGTGTGAGGTATATAGTTTGCTTTCTGGTCTTATTGAGCATTGAACAGAGAGTGGCCCACTGTGTTTTGTGATCATGAGTGTTTTTCCATGTGTCTTCTGGTTCCCAAGTGCACAGCTGTCTTTGGGGTATGAATGTGAGAGCAGTACTACCAGTGCGACCACATGATTTAGTGTCTAGATGATGCTGGATAGTCATAGAGGGTACTGTGATCACTTGGCAGACAATGCCTAACTGGGCCTGTTCCAGGCCAGTGCCTCTGCTGATAGCAGCAGCCTGGCTTGTGCTTGTCCACCTCTTGCAGAGTCGGCTGTTACCCCGGTGACATGTGGTGTGTCCTGGGTGGGGGCCAGCTTCTTACCTGTGTCTCTGCCAGATAAGAAAGCGGAGATTGACATGCTGGCAGCAGAGTACATTTCTACTGTGAAGACTCTGTCCCCGGACCAGCGTGTGGAGCACCTGCAGAAGATCCAGAGTGCCTACAGCAAGTGCAAGGAATACAGCGATGACAAGGTGCAGCTGGCCATGCAGACCTATGAGATGGTGAGGTGCTGGCTGGGGCTGAGGTGCAGGGATGGTGGGAGTGGCTCCTGGTGATGCTTCCAGCAGAGTCCATGTTAGGAACCCTTTACTTGGGACCAGGCCTGTGATTTGGCTTTCTGGGCTCCTTTTGTTTGTTTGTTTGTTGAGTCATTGTGTTTTTGCTTTCTGTTCTGTTGTGCTGGGAACCTACAATAGGCAAGCATTCTGCCTATACCCCATCTCTGAGCCCTTGGCTTTGTGGTGTTATGCAACATTTTGTTTTTGTCAGCTATAGATAAAATTGTAGAATTGATCACTTAGACTCACCCAGTGGCATCAGGCTATTGTTTTACAGTACCCCTGAGTGGCATCTGAGAAGGAAAAATACCCCATCTCTGAGCCCTTGGCTTTGTGGTGTTATGCGACATTTTGTTTTTGTCAGCTATAGATAAAATTGTAGAATTGATCACTTAGACTCACCCAGTGGCATCAGGCTATTGTTTTACAGTACCCCTGAGTGGCATCTGAGAAGGAAAAGTTATTGCCCCTGTGCTTTTGATGTCCTACTCTGGTGGCCCTTCTGATGGAGTAGTCTGCTTTGTTCCTGGGCTATCCCCAGGCCCTGTGAAGTTTGGGTTTAGAGATTACTTCTAGACCCAAACAGGCAGTGGCTCTCCCACTGTGGACTGCTTTTTCTGTTTAGTTAGCTGTGAGGGCCCTGATGACAGCCAGGACTGTGTGCTCAGAGGTCCATGTGGCTGCTTGGTAGGGTGTTCATCTTGTTGCTTGACTGTGCTGTGTTGTTTTTTTTTTTTCCTTCCAGAGGCCCATGGAGGGATTTCTTGTGGTTTTTTTTTTGTTTGTTTGTTTATTTTTTGAGACTGTGTGTTCTTCAGATTTTAGGTTGAGGCCTAGGATTAAATGTTTCTACCCCTTATTCAGATGTATTTCTCAAGATATTGCAACTTTCTTTCTTGTCATTTCATGCATTCTTGGTTTTTCCTTGTTTTTGCTCACTGTGTTGTGCTGGAGGTGGGCTGGGGAGGTCACAGTGAGAGGGCAGCAGGTACCTTCTGGGGTTCCTCAGTGTGGTGCAGGTTCCCAGGTGGCTTCGCGATTCTTGGGAAGTCACCTGCGAGTGTCCCTCCGCAGGTGGATAAGCACATCCGGAGGCTCGATGCAGACCTGGCTCGCTTTGAGGCAGACCTGAAGGACAAGATGGACGGCAGTGACTTTGAAAGCTCTGGAGGCCGGGGGTTGAAAAGCAAGTCTGCTGATGTTTCCTTTGTTTTACTGTTACTAACTATGGGGTTTTGAGGAGTTTTGTCTAATAAATGTATCAAGGACTTGGAGGTGAATACCATGTTTGAGTGACTTGTCCTGCTTCAATGAGTTTTGTGGAAATAATGTGGGTTGTTACTGTTTCTTAGAAGGTCGGAGTCAGAAAGAGAAAAGAGGCTCCCGTGGCCGAGGCCGGAGGACATCAGAAGAAGACACCCCAAAGAAGAAGAAGCATAAAGGAGGGTGAGGCACTTACCGGCTCCTGGAAATGTGCTGGTGCGCGCGTGGGGCTATGAGTTCAAGGGGTGCTTGTTAGCTACTGCAGCTCTGCCTGGCACTTCGTATGTACAGCCTGTCTGTCCTTAGGATGACTGGCGGCTGCCAGTGTCCCCAAGAGTGGTCTGATGCTGCAAGTTTTGTTCTTGGTCTTGTGTGATAGGAGGGTGCATTAGTGTTGCTGGCCACATACAAGTGCTGAGTTTGTGTTCATCTATTGGGATTATGTTTGTTGTTTTGGTTTTTTGAGACAGGGTCTTGGTATGTTGTTCACACTGGTCTTGAGCACACTGTGGAGCCCATGCTTGAACTCACAGTGATCTTCCTGCCTCAGCCTCCTGAATGCTGGGATTACAGGTGTGCACCACCATGCTTGGCTGAAGCAGCATTTAGACTAAAAAAAATGTGGTGCCTGCCAGTAGGCTGTGGTAGGTGCCTGACAGTTAGGGAGAGGTCTTCAGGCTTCTTTTTCTTGACAGAAATGTGGAAAAGAGGGGAGAGTCCTAATCATTAAACTCGGCATTTACTTTTTCTGCATTTTGGTGCAGTATGGAACCCAGGCCTTTGCCATGGTCATGTGGGGTCCCCAGCCAAAATACTTATCTTAAAAAAGAACCCCAACATCCTTATATTTCCAAGTAGTGTGTGGATGTGAGAGCCTCACAACAGTCCCTAGGGCAGTGAGTTACTCTGTGACTGTCACCTGCTCTGTGACCAGCAGTCCCCCCCCCCCCCCCCGCCACTAACTTTCTCCCTGTATCCCGGATCAACACAGTCTACACTCCTAGAGCAGGTTTCTTGTTGTTCCTTTAGTGTCCTGTTTCTCAGGTGTGTATTCCCACATAGTACTCTTACTGGTTTTATCTAACATACACTTACTTTATTTTTTTGAAGTAAAGTCTTATTGTATTCCTCAGGGTAACACTGAACTTTAGGTCTCAAACCATCTTCCTGCCTCAGCCTCTTGAGTAGCTTGGGCCACAGGTTTGTGTCACCATGCCAGGCTTTTTTATTTAACCTTTTATTTTATTACTATTTTTTGTGTGTATGGTGCTAGGGATCAAACCCAAGGCCTTGCACATGGCAGTAATACTCCACTACTGAGCTACATCTCCAGTCCCCATTGAACCATTTAAGTGGATGATATTAAGAGGAATTAAATTCCAGTGAAATATTCCAAGTTTCATGTGTAGTTCCATGTTGCATCCAATCAGTTCTAGAAGTTTTCAGGTCCTCTCTCCTTCCCTGCTTCCCTCCTGTCCTCCCTTTCCTTTTTTGTTTCTTTCTTTGTGATACTGGGGATTAAACCCAGGGCTTTGTGCATGCTGGGTAGGTATTCTCAGATACATCCCTGGGCCTTATTTATTTTATTTTATTTTATTATTATTATTGTCTTTTTGAGACAGCATCTCACTATGCAGTTTAGGTTGGCCTTGCATTCACTTTGTAGCCTAGGCTGACCTCAAACTTTCAGTGATCCTCCTGGTTCAGCCTCTTTAGTGCTGGGATAACAGGTGTGCACCATCATGCTTAGCCCTTATTTCATTGTTTATTTTGAGACAGGACCTAAGTGTATTACCTGTGCTGGCTCTGAACTAGCAGTCCTCCTACCTCACCCTTCTCAGTAGCTGGGATTGTAGGCATGCACCACCACAATTTACCTGGATTTTAATTTTATTTTATTTAAAATACTTAAAAATTTTCATTCTGACTTTCCTTTATATAAAGTTTATGTGTAAGTATGTGTTTTGATTTCCAAATAATTGTGGGATTTTCTAGATAACTTTGTTTTCTTAGTCCTGGGGACTGAACCCAGGGAGCTCTAAGCTACATTCTCAAATAAAATTTATAAATTTTATTTGAGACAGGGTCTCACTAAACTGCCCATGATAGGTTCAAACTTGTAACCCTCCTGCCTCAGCCTTCCAAACACTGGGATTATGAGTGTCTTCTGGGGTGCAGGTGGCACTGGCCCATGGTGTGATGTATAGGTGCATTGTGGTGGCCACACGTTTGGAACATGGCCTGTGGTGGAGTTCCAGACAGGGTGTGACTCGATATTCAGATGTCTACTGGGGCTGGAGAAACAAGGACAGCGTGTGTTAGAAGTCACCTCTGCCAGCAGGAGGCCCACTGGAGGGATGACAAATTCCTGAGACTTAAGGAGCTGTTGAGATCTGTGATTTTGGGGTACAAGTGCCTATGGAGGTTCATGGTAGCCTGGGCACAGGAGAACCCAGCTTTCTCAGAGAAGAGAGGTTTTGGGTCAGGTTGGCAAGGTGAGGGAGGGGAGTAGGCAGGTTGCCCAGGGTCAGCTGGCAACGGGAAGAGTGCTTTGCCCCACATGGAGGCTGAGGTGAGCCAGCTCTTAGCAACAACGCCCCTTGTCCAGCGCACCCTATTGTTGGAGGGCCTGGGACTGGAGGGTCTTGTGGCTCAAGCAGGATTAGCTGTGCCATGTGAGTCTGTACCCACAACAGCTGTGCTACATCCCCGCTATCCTTGTCAAATGACATCTCTTCAGCTGATGGTTCACATGGCCCTGTGGCTGTCAGGGTTTGGTCTCAGGTATGAGGTTCTGGTTGGAAATGCACCATGGTAACAGACCCCCGGTAGCACTTTCCATGGTGAGGTGGCTGGAATGAGCTTAAGAACGGCGACTCACTGCAAACCCATGTGTGTGTTGTCCCCGGATGCTTCCTTATATTTGCAGTCAGTGTATGGGAATGAAGACAGTGATGCTCCCACCATGTGTGACATCTTTGCTACCTCTGCAGATCTGAGTTCACTGATACCATCCTGTCTGTGCACCCCTCTGATGTGCTTGACATGCCTGTGGACCCCAATGAGCCTACGTACTGCTTGTGCCACCAGGTGTCCTATGGGGAGATGATTGGCTGTGACAATCCAGATGTGAGTCTGGGTCCTGTGGGCCATGGTGTGGCTGGTGTGGGCAGAGGTGAGGGTATGTGTGTACCACTCTTCCCATGTCTGGTGTGTAGTATTCTTGGTGTGACTGCACTGTCCTTTGCTTTGCAGTGTCCAATCGAATGGTTTCACTTTGCCTGTGTGGACCTCACCACGAAACCCAAAGGAAAGTGGTCAGTATGGGGGTGCTGTGGGGCGCCCAGTGCCTGCTTCCATGGAGGAGGCTCTTGATGGCTGGGTGGGGGGCTGGACCACAGGGCCATGGGCAGCTTGTCCAGCACTCTGGGTGTGGCTGGGTGCACAATGTCACTGGAGCACTGGTCCTGGCTCCTGGCAGGTTGAGCTTATCTGGATTTGTGCCTGTCAGCCCTGAAGAACAACCGTCTTGCCCCTGCAGTGAGGTAAAGGTCAGTTTAAATGAGGTTGAAGAATGCAAGTTCTTGTCCCAGGGAAGGTCAGGGAGCAGGTGGAGAGTACCAGTTGGCCTGTGGTTCTCTGCCAGGGCCACTACCTGAGAAGTGGTGTGAGGACTTGCACACGCCAACCCAGCCTTGCCTTCAGCAGGCAGTGCCTGGTGAAGGTGTTCCTGAGACTTCATGATTTGGGTGACCTGGAAATGGGTGCATGTTCTTGAAAGGCAGCCATCTGAATATTTCCCTCCTACTTATGGCCAGAACCTCTTGAAGACCCACATGCGGTCAGTGCAAGTGAGTTATCCTCTGGTGTTTGGTACAAGGACTGTAGAGGGAAAGTGGGGGTGGATGACATATTGTGCCAGGCTCCTGCCCTGTTACGGTGGTACGAGCCCTCTTGTGGGGGCACAGGTGACTGTGGTACCTAATCCCATGTGTGTGGTGCTGCTGGAGTCTCCAAGAGAAGTAGTTCAGCCTCCTCCATGCTGGAAACTGTAGGACAGCATGTGCCATGTGCAGCCAGTAGAGAACACAGCAGTTTGTTTGTGGCTTTTCTCTCTTTTTTTTTTCCCCTTTGTGGTGCTGAGAATGGAATCTAGAACTGCGTGCTAGGAAGGCTCTACCCTGAGCTGTACCCCAGTCCTCTGACCTGTTATAGATCATGCGAGTGGGCATCTCCCTGGCAGTGAGACAGCTCCTTGCTAACACAGCCGCCCACAGGCCTGCACCTCCTTCTCCCTGCACTGGAAGCCTTGCCTACAGGGGTCTCTCGAAGTGATGTTAGTGAGCATCCCCTGCACAGGGAATGCAACAGTTCTTGTAATGTCCCTGTGTGTCATGAGCAGCTCCAGAGCTTATTCAACCTAGAGCACTAGCAGCCTTTGTGAGTTGTGCAGGTTGCAGGGCCCAGCCCAGCTGAGCCAGGGGCCTGGGATTGAGGTTCTTGGCATGTCCAGCTCGACTGGGTGCATCTCCACAGTGGCATAGTAACCCAGTGCCCAGCTAGCCAGGGAGGACCAACTAATCCCCTTGATCACAAGTAAGGTAGTCGTGCCTACTGTTTTGACATCTGTCCTCCAGCCCTGTCTCTCCAGTCCACCTGTTTTGGACCTAGTGGCGGAGTCTGGTGGCCGTATTAGCAGGGGGGTTGCAGAGGCCAACCCTTGTGTTTTTTCCCCAGGTTCTGTCCACGGTGTGTTCAGGAAAAGAGGAAGAAGAAGTAAGGAAGACTGCCCGTGTGCCCAGGTCGAAGAGCAAGTTAATATATTCCTTCATTCATGTTGCAATATTTTCTTTCATTTTTAAAACTACCTTGTTTTGACTGATATTTAAGAACTGAGTGGCCAGTCGTAATTCTGGATATTTCCTAAAACAAGAAACTACCGCCCTGTGGGCACTTGTGAACTTGGGCAGCCAGGCGTCATGCATATTGTAACCTGGTACACTGCCACCACTCTGCCTCTCCACTGGAGTGGCCTCTGTGGTTCTCTGGGACCATGCACAGATCTCTGAGAGCACACCTATCATCCCTGAGCCGACCTGACCATTAGACTAGGCCCTTGCCAAGGCCACTGCTGCCGTCCTGGCCGGGCTGCCTCTCCTGGGAGGAGGTAGCCTTGCCCCACCACGCACTGCCTCTTTAGCGTGGACTCTGGCTGCCATGCTTTGCCAGAGTAAGCGCTCCTGTTAGCCCAGGCTGTTGTTTACTGTGACCAGCACCACCACATGGTGTCCTGGCAGCCAGCTGACGTTCCTTCCGTTTTTCTGGGAATCCCTAATGTTTTTACTGTGAAGATGAAATTAGTGTAACTGCATGAAAATTGTGGGTCTATGTGTCTGTGATGTGAGTCTGTCTCCTGGGGGCTGACTTTGGAACTTGTGCTGCCCACTGCCAGGCCTGCGGCTTTCCCCAAGAGGATGACAGTTCTGCAGCCTGGTGGGTGGCTGCTGTGTTTGGAAATGGTTCTGGGCTGAAGTGAGGAATCCAGAGTATACTATTTAGTGACTGTTTGCCAAACTAGTGTTGGGGTAGCTTTGGTGAAGTTGGGGAACATACACACATTTGATCTGATGAAGTGTGTTGCAATAGTCCTTCCAGTGTGGCCTCTGAGACACCCGTAGTCTGAGATTCACTTGTATACTCACCATCCACGGTGCCAGAGAACCATGGAAAAGTGTTTCTGTCCTCAGTGGGGGTATGCACTAGTTTCTTGGATAGCCACCTGGGTAATGTCTCGCCCTCATTCTGGTGTTCCACTGAGGACAGGAGATGGCAGGAAGGTATTGTGCAGGGTCCCCTCATGGTGCTGTACTGTGTTTGGCCCATGCTCACAGATGAGGATAGGCCCTCAGAAGACCTGTGGCTGGGGAGTCCAGGCTTGTGTTCTCAGCACAGAGACCTTGCACACAGTCTCCAGAGTAACCCTGGGCTGGGCTCACCCTGCTTTGGGGCAGTGGGTTGCGGGTGATGACCTTGCCCAGGTGTGTGTGCTGGACAGGTAGGTGGGCAGTGGATGGTTGATGGTGGTCCCAGCTCATCCCTGTGGGATCCACCGAACAGAAGTAGCTTCCTAAATACCCCAGCTAACCTCGGAGGAAGAGGACTGCTTAGTCTTAGCCAGAGCGCTGAAATGAGAGATGCATTTTATTTTGTAACTTAGTTTGTATGTTTTGTTTATATGCTTTGTTTGCAGTACTGGGGATTGAACCCAAAGAGTGCTGAGCTATGTCCCCAGCTGTCTTTCAAATTTTTAATTTTGGGACAGGGTTTCTCACTTAAGTTGCTCAGGCTGGGCTCTTGCCTCAGCCTCCCAGAATGCTGAGATTATAGCCATGTACCACCATGCCTGGCTATAATTCTATAATTTAATGTTCTTTCCTTTCCCTTCCTTTCCTTTCCTTTCCCTTTTCCTTTCCTTTCCTTTCCTTTCCTTTCCTTTCCTTTCCTTTCCTTTCCTTTCCCTTCCTTTCCTTTCCCTTTCCTTTCCTTTCCTTTCTTTTCCTTTCCTTTCCTTTTTTTTGGGACACAAGGGTTTAAATATTGTGGAGAAAGAATTTTTTTCTTCTTTGTTACTTTTTAGTGCCGAGGGGTGCTAGGGAATCCACTGAAGATTTTTTTGTGTTTCTGTTTACTGTTGTGTGAGGCAGCTTGTGAGGCAGATCAGATACTGCCAGATAGTTGCCCCAGCTGGCTTAGCACCTGCATGTCCTTCTACAATGCACCACTCACAATCAGTGGGTGAACAGCACTTCTGTTGAAGTCCTTGGAGACAGGTGGCACTCTGCCCCGGAGAGAGGGCTTCTGTGTTGCCTATGTGTGGCACAGCCTGCTTGCCACTGTGCATGGTCTGTGTTGACTTGGCCTTTCAGAAGTTTCTGTGCTTAGTTTTATTATTTATTTTTGCCAGTTATATCATTAAAACAACATGCGTCTACCTTTGGAAAGGACATAGAAAATACGAACAGAACAGGAACACTCCCTGGAATGTTGTTTGACCACACCTATCTTGTTGTTGCTGTTCTGAGCATGGGACAGACCCTGGAATGGGCCTGGCTCAGCTGGGGCTGGTGCTGTATGAGTGCTGCTCCACAGGACTGGTGGCCCCATCCTTGGGTCCTAGCCTTGGACCCCAGACCTGCCAGATGGGTCTTTCCTCTTAGATGGCGATGGAGCTTATTCTGGTTCTTCGACTAAAAGACCCTGCATGCCACTCTGGTATGGGATCCCCCTCTGAGGAATGCTTTGCTCCAAAGAAGATGGATCACTCTGTCTGTAGTTTGAGGAATTCCTCATTTTCTTGGAAAAACGAAGCTGCATTGAAGAAAAGGTTCAACTGATCCCTCAGATCTGTAATTGCCAGAACAGTATCAGCTGGGCTGATGCGTGGCAGGGAAGTGCCACTTGCTCCTCACCTGTCCCTTGGAGCCCTTCAGGATCCATCTTGGTCTTGAGCAGTGATGCTGTCCAGAAAGCAGCTTCGCCTTGGATCCTGTTGTCAGGTATCTGCCTTGTCCTGGGTGTGACCGTGAGGGAGCAATTGATGTAAGACATTCTTGGGTGTTTAGTGACAAGATTGCCTGTGCTGAGAGGAAGTCTAAGCAGATGCTCCCTAGCAACCCGTGAAGTTCTTGGTGTGTACTTTGTGGTGTCCTCTACCATATTTCATCCAAAAATATGATGCAGCTTTAACATGAATGTCATGTTTTATTTTCAAGAAATTGTTATCTATGACCCCTTTGTAAAAAAAAAGATACTATTGTAAATCTTTTTATTAAATAATGTAAAGATGTATATCTGTATTTTTGGATCATGTTATAGATTATGGATATATTGTTTAATAAATAAAGTATTTTTTGGATCAAACATTTGAAGAGTGTCATGGTGGGAAGCTGGTGTGGCCTTCCTGGGTTTGGTAGAAGTGGCATGTGTGCCTTGTGTCAGCTTTGGAGGCTCAGGTGCTGACCAGAGGACAGTTGTTTGGGGACTTTGTGGGCACTGGGGCTCACTGGGCCCAAGCCTTTCCTTGGTTGGATGTTCAAGAAGGTCGGGCAGCACTGAGCTACGCTGCAGGACATGTTAGAAGTGGCCCCCAGGTTCCTGGAGAAGGGCTGTGCATACGGGAATGCTGGGGATACATGGTTGCTCTGAAGGAGCTCTGGGCCTTCCCCCAAACAGGATATAACAGCTTCTTTTTCACAGTTCTAGAGCTTGGAAGCCCCAGTTTGGTGCCTGCTGGGCTCTTCTTTGACTTATGTTTAGTTCCCTTCTCATGGTTTGTTTGCATGGCAAATGGATCACTGTGCCTCAGTTGTAGGACCATACTTTATTTCTTCCATGTAAGCTCTGTCCCCAGATACAGTCACTTGGGGTTCAGGCTTCCCTAAAGAACTTGTTGGAGGTGGGAAGTGGGGCAGTAGCTTAGTGGCACTTGTTTATTGTACAAGTCCCTGGGTTCAAGCTCCAGTACCATAAAAAAAAAAAAAAAAAAACAGGGAGGACACAAACCTAGCAAGTTGAGTGGGACTTGGGACATTTCCCCTTGAGCAGTGTTGATACCACAAACAACTTGGTTGTGAAGAGAGTTGCACTGTCTTTACACCACCAGCCAGGTGAGACCTGGGGTCGTCCCTGGAAGAGGAGGGTTTGGTGAGATGGGGCTGCTACACTACTGCATGTATTTTGCATGCATACCCCGGGATACCTGTAGCCAGTTGTCAGGTGAGTGCCCTGGGAAGGGATGGCCAGTTCTCTTCTGGGGGATGGGTAGGTAGTACTGGCTCTGAAGTGTTTTCATCAGATGTCAGAACAGGGGTTGTGATCAGGTGGCAAACAGCCTTTGTGACGCCCACACTCCTTTGTGATCTCTTGCCTGGGTGTAACTCAAAGACATTTCTCTCTCTCTTGCTCGCTTTTATTTCTTAGGACATATTCCAGACTGGCCTGAAACTTGAAATTCTCCTACTGTGGCTCCCAAGTGCTGAGATGATAGGCCTGTGCCACCACACCAGCTAGACCTTGATAGCCATAAACTTCCCGTGTGGGCATGTGGGAGAGGACTATGGACATCTCTGAAATGTCCTGACCAGGCTAACAATCCTCAGAGGTCCTTGACCTGGAAGATACCAGGGTGATACATACTTGACACACCTGCCTGACCTACTTGTGCAGGAGGTGGGCAGACCCTAGGGGTGCAGTCTATTAAAGGTAGGGGTAGAGCCTCCACTTGCAACTGTGGCTCTAGACAGGGCAGTGCTGTCTTGGCACATGGATGTGGCTGCCAAGCTGTCATGCTGTTTTCTCTATGCCAGTTTGCAGGGACATCAGGACCTGCTGGTTTCCTTGGCAAAGGACTGCATTTCCACAGTCTCCCCCAGGCTGCAGTAACTCTCTCCTGCTGCTCTCTGCCCCAATCTGGTTCAGAGATCCAAACTGTGTGTCTTATGCTGAGGATCAAACCAGGACCTCCTCCATGCTAAGCAAGTGCTCCCCCTAAGCCATCTGCCAATCACAGAATGGCCTGGTAAATTTCCCTGATGACAGTAGAATAGGGTAAGGCAGGAGGAACAGGGACTGATGATGGGAGTCAGTGTGGAGATATGCCCTGCTCTGGACACCTGGTACTGTCACCCAGGATGGTAGGAGTCATCATATTCTAAGGATTAAGTTGTGAAGGCTAAAAGCAAAAGGGAAAGCAGGGGCCCTCGAATAATTGGCCAGGCCTGAGAGGGGCGGCACTTCCCAGGGAGTCTCAGCCAGTCTGGTGTCTCTGAGCTGCTTCAGTGGGGTGGTGCCTGTGAAGCTGGGGTGCAGCTGCTGAAGAATGAGTATGTGGCTGGCCTCAAGGCCTTGCGAGGAGCCCTTGGTGGAACTGGCCTGGCCAGGGGAGGGTGGGGCCATAGGGGGCGGGGCCTGCATGGTATCAGGTGGGGCGGGAAGGCGTCAGTGCGCAGGCGCCACTCTGCCCTGCCTCTTGCGTCTCTGGGAACTTGGGGTCCTGAGTCACGCTGATTGGAACAGGAAAATAGAAAGGTGGTCCGGTTGGTCCGTGTGCTCGCTTGGGTAACTGTGGTTCCTGACAACCGCGTCGCCTGAGTTTCTGACCTTGAGCGCTGATCGCACGCTGCACAGGTTCGTTACACAGAGACTGAGTGTGCTGCGCATGCTCGGCTAGCAGGACCGCTCGCCCGGAATGAGGCGCAGGCGCTCTGAGTCCTACAGAGGCGCAGGGACTTGAGTTGAGAGACACCGCGCCTCGCGCTTGTTTCCCTAAGGGTGACCTGACCACGCTGGAGCGACAGTAACGCCCACTTGCCTTACGTGTGAGACAGGGTTTCGCTCGTTCACTTGCTCAGTTTCCCAGGTTAGACAAGAATGTGTTAACCTCCTGTCCAGGCCTCCCAAAGTGTTGGGATTACAGGCGTGCACCATTTTACTTGGTTGAGAAAATTTTTTTGATTATGTGACATTCTTTATACTTGTGGCATAATTACGTAGAACATGAAATTCGCCTTTCTGGCCCTCATGGTACCTAGTTGAGTGGTACCTTTGCTTTCCTTTTAACGTCTTAAAAGAGGTTATTTGTAAATGCTGTAAAGCACACTGCTAAGAGAAGACGCTCGGCCACTGCTTGCACCCAGTCCATGAACACCACACCTCTGCCTGGCTCTTGCCCAGCGTGGCTGTGTTCCTGGGCTGTGAGGGGCTCGCTGGGCTACGCTGTGTTCACTAGCCGCAGGTTCACTCTTCCTTTGCAGGGCAGGAGCAATGGTGCTCCATCAGATGCTGAGATGGTCTGTTTGGATCTTCCGGGCCTCTCCAGGGTGGTGGAGGACAACTTACACCTTTGGGGCCTCGGTGGGACAGCAGAGGTGGCCGAGTTTTGCCTGGGTAATGTCCAGCCCTCTGGCCTTCAGAAGCAGCTACTCCACGGTCCCCCACATCCCCAGCGTGATGCTTACCTCCGAACGATACTCTGTGCAACGACTGCCCTTCTCCATGGTATCTGAGGAGGACCTGGCGTCCTTTGAATGCATCATTCCCGGTAGGGTCATCACAGACCCGGAGGAGCTGGAGGTGGCCAACGTGGACTGGCTGAGGAGTGTCCGGGGTGAGTCAAGACTCGGGAGTGGGTGAGTGAAGTGAGGAGCGTGGGGCCAGGAAATGGCTTCACCATCCCTGTGCCCTTTCATGCCTTTGGGGACAAACTTTGTGAGGATAGGCCTGAAGTTAGAATAAAATGTGGCTAAGTTTACAGGTGGTGTGTGACATCTGCAAATGAAAAGGTGATTCGGTCCTCTGGCTGCCTGCAGGATGTGAACTACTCCATGCTCTTCCCAGCTCCTGTCTTGGTGTCTGGGTTGCTGTCACCCAAGATCACAAACCAGGGGACTTAGAAAAGGTGAAGCTTCCTCTCGGATTCTGGAGGCAGATGTCTGCGTGGCTGTGCCCTCCAGGTCTCTGGCGTGGGGCCTTTCTGCCAGTCCAGCTCCTGGGGCCAAGATATGCCAGACTCTTGGTGGCACTACTCCAGCCTTTGCCTACTTTCTATCCACCTTTACTCTTCCTGTGTCTTGTGGAGACCTTGGCATTGGGCTTAGAGTCCACCTAACCCAGAATGAGCTCATCTCAAGATTTTTTTTCTCCTTGAAGATTTAACCTAGGGCTTTTATACTGAGCTGTATCCATCTCCACCCCTTTTATTTTTTATTGCGAGACAGTGCGACTGGACAAGGTCCAAAGGGGGATGTCAAAGAGGAGATAGGAAAGGTAAACCTTTTGTACCTGCAGAATAAGTGTGCAGGCTCACTGATTATTGTGGAGAAAGAATTTTCAGGATTGGTTAGTAAGAGACATGAAAGATTTATTAAGCAGAATTTTAGACACACTAGAGTAGGGTGTGGGAATTCAGAGAAATGGGAAGCTTTTGGAACTGGAAACATTTATGCTTCTTTTGGGAGGAGGGGTGGAAACCTGTGAAAAGATGGCCCATCTTGCAGAAGGATAATGGCCTGCTGTAGAAGTGAAATATGCCCTCATAGTTTTTTTTTTTAATTGGCTGAATAATTTAAGCATTCTTTAAATTTTCTCTACCTGTTTCTTTGTGTTAAGACCAGCTTTCTGCTCTTTGCTTTTAAATTAATCCAGTTATGGATTTCTGAATTTGGCATATGATAGGTCCCGAAGGAAAAAAGCTAAGTTAACCTATAGAACTCTGATATAGATAATCTTTTTTTTTTTATCTACTACCAGGAATCCAACTCATGACCACGCGCTTGCAAGGCAGGCGCTTATGCCGCTGAGCTAAATCCCCAGCTTGTGATATGGATAATCTTGTGTAACTTTGTGTCCCGGAAGTTGCAGTCTTCTTAAAAGTAAAACTTTTAAAAATACGGTTTTCCATGTCTCCTTTTTACTCATCTTTATTTATTTATTTATTTATTTTTGAACCCTGCTTCGTCAAAGTGTCACCAAGTTGCTAAATTGCTGAAGCTGGGCTCAAACTTGGGATCCTCCTACCTCAGCCTCCCAGAGTGCTGGAGTTAGAGGGGTACACCATCATGTGTGGCTTCAAGTTCATAATTATTCTGTCACTAGAATAATTCTGTCTAAGGTGCTACCCCCAAAGAGGAGGTAGGGACCTCAGCCACCTCTACCCACAAAATAGGTTCTTGGTTTCTCATGGAAAAGAAATGGCAGACTTGAGAAACAGCTGCCAGATTTGTCATGAGAGACATATATAGATTTAGTAGGTAGAAAGAAGTACACAAAAGTATTACCAGGAAGCTGGGTCCTAATGCTACAGGGACTAGTGATGTTGCTCTTGGGATTTTTGTGTGTTTGACAAAATGCTTCTAGTCCTAGTGGGGTGGACAGCTGTCTAGAGTATAGGTAAAGTTTACTGGAAAGTGATGGATTTTCAGAGTGATGCAGAGAGCACATATACCTTCATGTGTGAAGATGAGCAAGCACTGAGACGACAGTTACATTGAGTTAGGGCTCAGGGTACATTTATAGGATTAAATGGGGTGTCAAGGAATAGCCTTTTTTTCCTCCATGGTGACTGTTCTTTTACAAGGAAAATGAGCTGTTAGACTAACTTTAGAGAGGAAAAGAGGAAAAGTTTCCTGTGTATTCCCTACGTGAAAAGTTTCATTTAGTTTGTTTGAGGGCTTAAGGATTTTTTTTTTTTTTTGTACCAGGGATCAAATTCAAGGCAGGTGCTTATGCTACTGAGCTAAATCCCTGGCCTGAGGCCTTGAGATTTTTCTAACCCTTTACCCATGTTGGATTTCATATGGGCTCTGGACCTTAATCACCGTGCTCAAAGGAGCTGACATTCTTTTGGGCCAAAGTTTTAAACCATAAACTTATTTGGATTCTATCTGTGCTAACAGAAAAAAGAAAACATCATTAGTTTTTGGCTTTTCAGGTAACCCCCAGCAGACTGTCTCCTAACTTTCTAACAGAAGAGTGTGTGGCTACTCTAGGGTGAGAGGCATTATGGTCTGTAGGTGGCAGAGGTTATATGTTTGTTGGGGTGGGAATCTGTGTAATTTATTAATCTATAGAAAGGAGGGCTTAATTTATTAGTGAAAGGCAGTAGTCCTATTTATAGGTGAAAAACTAAGAAAGGGCACATTTTATAGCCTTGTTATGCCTTTAAGATGCTTAGTTTTGTTGTTGTTGTTGTTTATTTTTTGTGAGTTTTCTAGAAGGATAAATAGGGCATTATAACTTTAGGTTACTTTGATTGTGTCCTTAAGCTGCACTACATTAGTCATGTTCCTTGTCATTAAAACATAGTACCTGACACTCATGTCTTAAAGAAAGAGAAGTTTATTTTGGCTCACAGTTTGTAGAAGTTTTAGTCCATAGTTGACTGGCTCCAAGGCAGGGTGGCACAGTAGAGGAGAGCGACTCACATCATCATGTCCAGGAAACAGAGAGCCAGAGAGCAGCAAGGGAAGAGCTAAGGAGGGAAATAAATCCTTCCAAGGCCACACCTGTCTCCCAATCAGGCCTCATTTCCTAACAGCAAGTTAGCTATAACCACCCGTAACCCATTCACCTCCCAAAGGCCCCACCTATGAGACCATGAGGCTCTTGGGAGACATCTAGGTATATAAACCATATCATTCTACTCTTGGCTTCCAAAACATCTCTTTAGACAAAATGTATTTGGTCCATCTCTGGAGTTTCCAGAGTTCTAACATTGCTGAGAAGTCTAAGTCCAAAGTTTTCTCTGAGACTCAAGGCAAACTCTTAGCTGTGAGCCCTTGTAAAAATCAAAAAGAAAATTAAACACTGCTGACCTACAACAGCCCAGGATAACCATTCCCATCCCACAAGGAGGGATAGGGGATAGAAAGGAATGGGACTAAAGCAAGACTGAAATCCAGCAGAGCAAACATTGAATCCCATAGTTCTATGTCCAGTATCTGGCGAAAAGCTGTGGTAAGACGTGAACTCTAAATGGTTTGGGTGGCCCTGTGGCATTGCTGGTTCTTGTGGAACTCAATGACTCTTCTTATTTTTTTGTCTTTCTCATTTTTATCGGTACCGGGGATCGAACTCACGACCACCTGCTTGCAAGGCAGGTGCTTATGCCGCTGAGCTAAACCCCCAGCCCCAATGACTCTTCTTCTTGAGTGACTTTGCTCACTCTTTGTAGTTTTCCTCAGACATTTCAACTTCCTGTGGTCTCTACTGCACTTTCGCTTCACTCACAGTTTTATGAATGGTCTCTCAAAGGCACACTGCCTGGCCCCCCAGGCTTTCCTCTGAAATCTGGGTGGAAGCCCCACTGACTTCACAACTCTTGCATTCTGCATGCCCATAAAACCAGCATCATGTGCTTTGGTGGTGGAGAAGCCTGTTGGATACCCCTCAGCATGGCCCTGGCTATCTTCACCCCAGTGGAAGTGGAGGATAGCAGGATCCACAGTACTACTACGTGCTGACTCCCCACAATCAGACCAGCTCCCTGCCCAGCATGTCACGGGGTCCCATCTTTCTCTTTCTATCTTATCTTTGAGCATGTGGGGCCTGAAAGCTATAGTTTGTGGGTCATCCCTTGGGAAGGGCAGGTGCTTGGAGAGAGTATCCTTTTCCATGAGCTTAGACAGGCATGTCTGGGTCTCTCTCCTGGTACCAGTTGATATGCTGTTCTGTGTTCCAGGATGTAGCAAGGTACTGCTGAAGCCCCGGACCACGGAGGAGGTGTCCTGCATCCTCAGGTAACACTGAATGTGGCGTGCCAAGTAGAGATTCTTGGCATGGTCATAGAGTCACACTTGGAGCACTGTCTCTAGCATGCTACCTCCTGGGGTCTGTTTTGTGCACCCCTTTCCCAAAGCCCCTCCCTGTTGGAGTCCTTGCTTTAGATCTTTGCAGAGTGGTCCTTGATGGAGAGGAGATGCTCTTGCTAACCACAAGACATGGTTGGGGGCTGTGGGTCAGGGATGTGGGGACACAGCAACAGCAGAAGGACTGATAAGAGTAAGAGCAGTAGGATGTGGGCACTGTGGGAACTTGCTGCATTCTTAGGATTCCCTCTTCTTAGAGGTGAGGCCCCCTGAGGATGAGTCAGGTCACACTCACTGCTTTACTGTGATGGGAGAAAGCATCAAGCACAGGGCCTATGCAGTTTCATGGGAAATGCTACCTTCCGTGAGTGTGGTGGGAGGAGCTTTGGAGGCTGAGGGCAGGGACCAGGTTTGTTGGGGCAGTGTTAGTCCTGTGACATGGCCTTTGGGAACAGTGGCCTGGGAGTGGAGACACTGGCCTGATACCTGTCCTGTGCTCATCTCAGGCACTGTCACCAGCGGAACCTGGCTGTGAACCCACAGGGAGGGAACACAGGCCTGGTGGGGGGCAGTGTCCCTGTGTTTGATGAGATCATCCTGTCCACTGCTCTCATGAATCAGGTCATCAGCTTCCATGATGTGTCCGGTAAGCCTGTGCTGCTCGTCTGTGTCCCTCTCTGTGCTGGTCAGGGTTGTCCTTACTTGTCAGCCACCTAGACTGTGGTCAGGTGAGCAAGCATCCATGTCCCAGGCTAGCAAGCAATGGAAGCTGGAGTCAGTTGCTTGTCACTCTGGTCCTCTTAGACTCTTGACATGTTGTGGCCACAGCAATCTTTTCCAGGGTGTGGTAACACAGTAGCACCGTCTCTGTCCCTGGGGCATTTGGCCCAGATCTTTCTTTGTGGTTGGGTGCTGTGACTATTAGGGTGCTGAGCAGCAGCCCCAGACTCATCCCACTAGATGCCAATAGTGTGCACACCAGTAAGTACCTTAAGAGATCATCGGGCTGCAGAGCAAGTCCCAGTGGAGGACACTGCTTTTTTTTTTTTATCGGTACCGGGGATCGAACTCACAACTGCTTGCTTGCAGGTGCTTATGCTGCTGAGATAAATCCCCAGCCCCTGAGGACAATGTTTTGTAAGTGATCTTCTCACTCCATCAGTGTGAATGCATGTGTACATATGTGAGTGCATATGTGTTTTTTTCGACTTTTGCCTTTCCAATTTTTTTCTTAAAGGTGACTTAGAGGCTGGACAGGATGGACTGGGAGGCCTCTTCCTTGACCCTGCCCTGTGCTAGACATTCTTTCAGGATGGTTCACATCTGCAAGGTGGCAGGGCTGGACTCCTAGCCATGACAGTTCTTATGTGCCCCAGGAGCTATGGACAGTGGCAGCACTTTTGTCTTCCATAGGAATCCTAGTCTGCCAGGCAGGCTGTGTACTGGAGGAGCTGAACCACTACGTGCAGGATCGGGGCTTCATCATGCCACTGGACTTGGGAGCCAAGGGCAGCTGCCACATCGGGGGCAACGTGGCGACCAATGCAGGTGGTGTGCGGTTCCTGCGCTATGGCTCGCTGCGTGGGACTGTCCTGGGCCTGGAAGTGGTGAGTTGGTGTCAGCTTGGGCAGAGCTGTGGAAGTCTTGCTGTTAGTTTGATTTTCCAGACCCCAGGCAAGAGGCCACCTGGGGGGATCAGAGCCACAACCCAGATCAGAAGTGCCATTGTGCCAGCTCCTGCATCCTACATATCACTCGGAGGCTTGCTCTGTTCCTCATGCCACACATGGCACATGCACATGAGGAGCCACCAGGGGACACAGCACAGCAGTGTTGTACCTGAGCTGGGCCCTCCAGAGTCATGATCAGAGCTGGATAGCTAGGGCCACCAGCACCAGCTTTTCCCCAGAATCTACTCAGTCCCGAGTATCACGTTACAGTTTCTTCCTTTCTTTTTTTACAGTTTCTGAAGGGCAGAGCTTTTGTCCTATTTATCCTTACATCCCAGTAGCTTTGCTTTCAGATGGCTGCAGTTTATTTTGATGGTGCATCATCTTCTCTTGTTCCCAAGCTGTCAGTGAGGCTCACACTCAAAAAACCAGCCAATAAACTTGAGGCTCACAGTCCAGGGACCATAGTGCTTCTAGGGGAAAAGGGACTGAGTGTAAGGGGAACCCCACTGCAGTACTCCTTCAAGTGTGTTCCCCAGGTGTGCTCTCTGGCTGTGCTCCCCAGTTGTACTCCTCCAGGTGTGCTTCCCCAAGTGTGTTCTCAGATGTATTTCCTAGATGTGCTCCCCAGTGTGCTCCTCTGAGTATGATCCCTGAGTGTGCTTTCCCTGGCATGCTCATCCCAGGTATGTTCCTCATGTGTGCTCCCTCAGGTGTGCTTCCGCAGGTATGTTTATCCCAGGTGTGTTCCCCAGGTGTTATCCCCTCTTCAGGCAAGCCTCCCTCCAACAGCTGCACAGTGACCTTCTAGGGTGTGTGGTGATGGTAAGGTTGGGGGAATCTTGCTCCAACCAGGAAGAGAAATCCTCCCTTTATCTAGCCAGGCAACTCTTGGGTCACTTTCCTTCTGGGCTGTGTGGGGGCTCTGGCTATGGGTGGGGTGGGAGAATGCTGTGGATTGAGATGCCGCCCTCAGTGTGGAGACTGGAGAAATGCAAAGGTAGATGTTGGAACTGGCCAGCATGAAGTTCGGTGTATCCTTCCTGCCAGGTCCTGGCTGACGGCACTGTCTTGGACTGCCTGACTTCCCTGAGGAAGGACAACACAGGCTACGACCTGAAGCAGCTGTTCATCGGTTCAGAAGGCACCCTGGGGGTTATCACGGCTGTGTCCATCTTGTGCCCTCCCAGGCCCAAGGCTGTGAATGTGGCCTTCCTTGGTAGGTGTCCTTGGCCCAACTGGCCTGGGTGGTGGGAAGCAGCCCTGGGCTACCCAGGGCTGGCAGGGTGGTGGTGGCAGAGGCCTGTTTGTCCTGGCTTCTGTGATCCCTGAGGGGTCAGAGTCTAGGACCTAGCATCTCAGGAACTCACAGAGTGTAGCCTCCAGTCATAAGCCTTTCCTTGTCCTGGGTTGAACATACTTTGTCTATAATCAAACTGAGGTTCTCTTGTGCTCTTTTGCCCCATTGTGCTTGGGTTTAAATAGTATACAGTGAGGTTCAAGGGAAATGATGTCATCTCTTGTAGATTTTAGGGCACTGATTTTTTTTTTCCTTTTTTTAGTACTAGGATTGTACCTGGGCCTTCACAAGGTCCCACTCTTTAAGCAAGTTATAGATTCTGAAACAGGGTCTTTTTTTTTTTTCTTGTATTTTTTGAGACAGAGTCTTGTTATGCAGTTTAGGCTGACCTTAAACTCACTTTGTAGTCCAGGTTGGACTCAAACTTGCAATGATCCTCCTGCCTCAGCCTCCAGAGTGCTGGAATTATAGGCATATGCTTGGCTTGAAACAAGGTCTTTCTAAGTCATTAAGTTGTCCAGGTTGGGCTCAAACTTGTAATCCTCTTGCTTCAGTCTCCCAGAGTGCTGGGTTACGCTGTGTCCCCCAGCATCTGGCTAAAACACATTTTTTTTTCTTGGCAAGGCTTTTTACTTTTGCAGAAGGGCACTAGCACACCTCAGCAGTGAGGTAACAGGTGCACAGGACAAAGTGCAGGTGACGCAGCTGACCTTTGTCCCCACTGGTTGGGTTGAAGGTTTATAATGTATCCTGAGTAGCTAATATGAGGGATTGATGAGCAGGGTTTTTAGGGAGAGGAAGGTGAGGTATGGGGCACTGAAAGTCCTTGGGTGTTGGTAAGTTATCTTCAGCTGTTAGCTGTGTTCCTGGAGTCTAAATTGAGCAGGCATTTTTAAGTGTTCTTTTTTTTTTGGTACTAGGAATCGAACTCATGACCTGGCACTTGCCAGGCAGGTACTATGCCACTAGGCTACCTCCCAGGCCCTGAGCAGGCATTTCTAATAGCTTGGTGTTTTCAGTGTTTTTTGGAGGGGTTCCAAGGGTGTACTAGAGTTCAAAATAGAGGCACGCTTTGTTTGATAGAAAAGACAGAGCTATTGTTTCTCACAATTCCCTTCCCTTCAAATATCTTCACTCTTTTCTTCAAATTCTATGAACAGTTTATTCTTTCTGTTCTGTTTCTTTACCCAGGACTATGTTAGCTGGATAAGGTGGATTCATCATTTCCACTGGTGTGGATGAACCAGGAAGTCAAATGGTGGGGTTTGAGATAGAAGTCACTTTCATCTGAGATAATTAAGGGTGGAAGATAAGCCAAGTAAAAGTACATCATCTCTTTACTAGGCAAGAATAAATAAACTTTAGCGCATGTCTGACCCAAACATGAACACTAGAATGGAAAACCAATTGGGAGAGAAGTCATGTCTAGGTATTGTTTTTATTTATTTTTTTGATGCTGGGGATCAAACTCATGCAAGGCAGGCACTTACGCTGCTGAGCTAAATCCCCAGCCCTAGGTACCATTTTTAAGAAACTGGAAGAGCAGTTGTAACCAGTAATTATAACCAGTTGGCTCTTAGACTTGTTTACCAGTGTGACCCCTGTTAACAAGGATCAGTGACTGGGGCCCCTTTTATTGTTTTGTCTATATTATTATTACTTTAATGTGTCTTTGATATTTTTTGCTGACTACCCAAGACCAAGTTAAAGTGAGATCGGTATTAATCAAAATTAATTCCTCTGCCCCCAATATCAAGATCTGTTAAGGCTCTTTGCTTTTGGAACCATGTATAGAGCCTCTTAGCTCCTTTGTTAGTGTCAGCCACCAGGATGGATCATGGTCTTGCTTAACCATGTAGCTTCCTGCAGAAGCAGAAGACAAGTTTTTCTTTGGTGACTCTCCTTTTTAGCACACAGTTTAGTGGTTGATTTTGTCCTCTGGGGCCCAACAATCTCCTTGCTCAGGAGGTTGTGAGACTTACCAAAGTTGTAGGATCTTGTGAGATAAAGCCCCTCTTGTAGGATGCAGTGTCAGTCACCATAGGTAGTGAGTGCTGTGCCTGAGGAGAGGCCCCTGGCCCAGAACATGCCTGTTACAGTGTTTCCACACTCATGGCCCACGCTGTCAGATCAACTGCCTTTTGGGAGGAAATTGGCATGAACTTCTATCCCCTTCCTGCTTTCCCCCAGCCACTTACCTTCTTTCCTGCCTTCATTCAAATGGGGTAATTATCTGTCATTTCCTCTGGCCTCTTCTAAGGGACAGAAGGTGTTCTGAGCATCCCAGGTCAGTTCAATTCATGCCCTGTCCTGCATGGAGGCTTAGAAGTGTGGATTCTTGGATTCCACCTCTCTCTGACAAGCTCTGTTTGTCATGGGTCTTACTTCTGTCTTGTCTTTTCAGCCCATGTCATCCTAATTATTGTGACTTCGTGGGCTGCTTCCTCTGCTCTCCATCCTTCTTTTTTTTTTTTTTTTTTTTTGTCTTTTTCATTTTTATCGGTACCAGGGATCGAACTCATGACCGCCTGCTTGCAAGGCAGGTGCTTATGCCGCTGAGCTAAATCCCCAGCCCCTCCATCCTTCTTATGTCCAGTGTGCCATTAAGATTGATCCTCGTAATTCAGGACTAGGTGACAAGTGCCCTCAAGGCTCACGCCCTAGCAATCCCATCTGTGTCACTCCCTTCACTCTTGCTGTCTTGAGGCTGCCCCTGCTCTCTTCTGCCCGTGCTGGTCACATCAGAGGCTCTGGGTTCATTGTTGCTGGAAGTTTTTGGATCCTTGCTGCTGCCCCCATCCTGGGGCATCTTAAAAATTTTTCTTTTTCTTTTAAGTATAAGTAGTTTCATTAAGTAGTATAGTTTTTATTTTGTTCTTATATCGGCCAACTGTTTAAAAAAATGGGAACTGAAGAAGTGAGAATCTTGCAGAATCAAAACAAGGTACAAACACTCTTAGAAGGTATATAGGATTCACATACTTGTCAGTAATAAAAAGGCATACCTCAACTGACCTAGGAATTTCACTCAAGGAAATTATCCTACAGATATACTCTACCTGCAAGAAGCATTCCACTGATGCTTCTTGCAGACAGACAAAACTTAATCTAACTGCCCATCACTGAGGTTGTAATGTACAGTAGAAGCTTGTGTTGTCATTAGAAAAGGATGTAGTAGCCTATAATCCCAGCACTTGGGAGGCTGAGGCCGAAGGGCCACTGTAAGTTTGAGTTTGAGGTTAGGTTGGGCAATATAGCGAGATCCTATCTTTAAAATATTGGAAATATCTCCAAGACTTAAATTATTAGCTTTTTTTTGGTATTGGGAATTGAACTCATAACCTTGCGCCTGCCAGGCAGTTGCTGTGCCGCTGAGTTATAGCACCAGCCCACATTGTTAGCTTTTTATAAGTACAGAACAGAATTGCTATGTGTTCCCATTTGTGACAAGGAGATGTGTCTACATACCCACCAATATAGACATACAAATGCAAACATATAACACAAGAATATAAATACACATAGAAGTTTTCTGAAAGAATATGCAAGAAACTGTTGAGAACTGTTCCATTTAGCAAAGTTATTTCTTTTTCATTTTTGCACACCTTGAATATCTCACTGTGAATCTGTGCTTTCTTTGTAGAATAACCAGTCCTTTAAAGAATGAGCTACTAGCAGCTGAGTTTCTAAATTCCAGTCATAAGAGGACATAGATGCAAGTCCATTAGAATGTCTTTGTCTTCTAAGAACCTTTACAAAATTGATTTCAAACAGGTTTTCCGCTCTAGATCTCATTTCTGAGGCATAGAGCAGTTCACTGTGGAGCTGGTAGGAGGCTGTGTTTAATCTTTCTCAGACACTGGGTTAACTGCTGGTGTTTTCAGTGTGCATTTCCTCAAGGCACTGATTTTCAAACACCAAGCAGATCCCACAATGATCAGAGTAATCACAAAAGGGAAAATGATGTGTTGAATTACAATTTTTCTGATTCAGACCCATGTATGAACACCTGATGCCAATCAAATGAAGAACAAGCAGATCACTTGGATACATTGCTGTCTGCATAGCTGTATTTATCCCCAATGTCAGTGTCATTGCTGTCCTTCCTCAAGGACACAGTCCCCCTTGAAAGTCCAGAAGATCTGAGTAGCTGGCTTGCCTGCAACTGCCTGGCACACTACAGTTTTATTCTTGTTTGGGAAAATGATTGCTTTCAGGGGCACTGACTCTTGGCATTGATATCTAGTTTGGAGAGCCCCATCGTAGGCTTCCATTTCACAGCTGTTTCCCCCATGGGTGACTACACTGCATGAATCTGGAGGGGAGGGCCCAGGTCAGATCCGGAGCTCTGGTTGTCCTCTGTCAGCATAGCTGGCGTGGGTGGTCCCCTTTTGTGTAGGAAGGCAGTCTCTGGAGTTGTTTCCATGTTTCTATACTGCTCTTGTCAGTGGGAGAGGGAGAGGAAGCAACAGAGTGCAGCTTTTGTACTTGTCTGTACACATAGCGAGGTGTAAACTTCTGTAATAGGGGATGGGCTCTTCTTTGTCTTCTGCTTTCATCCATGCATAAACTATTGCACTGTCATTCTGGACACAAACGCTGACTTGTACTTCAGGATTTTCAATCCAAACCTGAGAGACATCACAAGGTCAGAGAGCTTCTCTGCTGTTATCACTGAGAACCCACTCATACCTCAACCCTGTGACTCATCCCCATTGTGTCTCAGACCTCTCTCTTTTAGTCTTCTGAAGTTTTCATTTTCATCTTTCTCTGAAATTGTTGAACTCCTTAAACTGTGGCTCAGTAGCTTGTACAGTTTGGGAAATTCCTGTTACTGCTTCAGATTGCACCTGTTTCTTCTACTTTGGACAGTGGCTGTATACCAGGTGGACTCACAGCTGTCTATGTAGCTCCTGAGCTCCTTCTGACCTCCCTTATGTGGCCCTGGTGCCATGTGCTCAGTTCTCCTAGCCATCTTCTTGTCCATAACCACTGTGCTTTGTAGTTCATAAACCCAAGCCTTTTTCTTTTTTTGGTACCGGGAATCAAACTCACGATCTTGCACTTGCCGGACAGGCGCTTACACTGCTGAGCTATATCCCCGGCCATCCACTGTGCTTTGTGGTACTGCCTTTGTGGCCTAGCATATCCTGGAGGACATCTCCCTGTCCACTGGGTTTAAAATTTGGTGGTTATAGTTTTTGTTTCTAGAAGTTTTATTCATTTTTTTCAAGTGTGTACTATCACTTTTTGTAGTTGTCTGTACATGCCAGATTTTTTTTTTTTTTTTGTCTTTTTGAGACAGGGTCTTGCTGTGCAGTTTAGGCTGGCCTTGAGCTCACTTTGTAGCCTAGGCTGGTCTCAAACTCGCAATGATCCTCCTGCCTCAGCCTCCTAAGTGCTGGGATTACAGGCGTGAGCCACCACGCCTGGCTTTATGCCAGATGTTTTAAATCTCTGCTTGTTTTCATGTACAGCCAGTGTGATTTTCCATGGTGTATGGTAGGCGGCTTAGTATTTAGGGTCTGTGGTCTGTGGCTCCACTTTGGAAAGTGGCCACCCAGGCTTCCTTTAGTATAACTGACACCTGGTCTCATCTGCTCTTATAAGTTTCTGGACACCCCAAGGTCCCTGCAGTGCTCCAGGCTAAGTGCTACCAGCACAGCCCCACCCAGGGAGCTGACTGACCACTTCCCAGCTGTCTTGAGGCTCTGCTTGAGCTACCCTGTGTCCTGTGTGTGAGGCAGTGCTGGCTCATTGCCATGAAGAGCTCCGTAGAACCCACGGAGGCCGAGGTGTAGGTGCCCTTTTTGGGGCTGCCTTTCTTTTGCTGGCTGTCACTGGTTGCTCTAAAGCCTGGGTATGTGTAGCTCTCCCATTGCGGGGTTTCTGGGGCTAACTATCGGGCCCTGACCTAGATCCCTGATTTCCCAAACAAGTATATAGTGGAAATTTAAATAAAATGAGACAAGTTATATGATTTTAGGGTTCCAGGAGAGTCAAAAGCTGAGCGTGAGACTCTGAAGGTTAAGACAAAGACCTCTCTGGATCAGCCTACTTTTATTAGGACAAAGGACAAAAGATGGGGAAACTGAGGAAAGTGCGGGAAATGAGCAGGACCTTGGGAATCATTTCAAAGACTTTTCCCAGTAGTAAATTATGCCAATTTAGGAGAACTGTTCTATCTCTATTTATGGTAGGAGTGCAACTGCAGGAGTGAAATTCCTTCAGCTGCAGTCTCTATTTACTTAATAAGTGTTGGAGCCAAGGTGTCTTCAGCTGTGGCCTTGTCTTGCGCTTTGAGGTATCTCTGGCCTCACAGGCCACTACAGGCCTCAGCCAGGACCAGTGATTCATAGAGATTCCCTTACTATGAATCAGCTCCCATCGCCAGGCAAGGGGCTGAGGCCTAGGATAGACTCACAGATAAACAGAAAGCCAATTAGTTAATTTTAAATCCTGCTCAGAGCCACTGGGTCATGGTCTTCAACAGCTAACATGTTGTTTTTGTCTAGCACATCTGCTTTTGTCACTCATTCAGTCTGCTCCCTGGTGGTACTATGCTGGTGGCCCTTAGCTTGGAGCACTGTGGGAACCTTGGGGTATCCAGAAACTTATAAGAGCAGTTGAGATCAGGTGTCAGTTATATTAAGGGAAACCCAGGCAGCCACTTTCCAAAGGCTCCCTCTTGCTGGTTTGCATGTGCAGACTCTAGGTGTGTCCCCTCTACATCTCCCTGCTAGCCAAGTGCTGTGTGGCAGTTCTGAGGCACATTTCCTGTCCTGAACTATACTTTGGAGGTAACCTTAAAGCAGACTTGTTGGTCAGCATGCAGGTATCCCCTGTAACCCGGGCCTCTTTTCTATTCCTGGCCTTGCAAGTTGCGTGGATGTTGCTGCTGCAATAGGGACTTAGCACTTGGGCACAGTTCTGAGTCCCACTGTCCTTGTGTTGTCTGACTATGATGCCCTGTGACCTGTTGCAGGTTGCCCGGGCTTTGCTGAGGTCTTACAGGTCTTCAGCACCTGCAAAGGGATGCTAGGTGAGATCCTGTCTGCATTTGAATTCATGGATGCCGAGTGCATGCAGCTGGTCGGACAGCATCTCCACCTGACCAGGCCAGTGCGAGGTACAACCACTTCTCCGGTGGTCAACATGGTCCCCAGGTTGGAGAAGGGCCCCCAGCACTAGCAGTGCTACTGAGGCAGTGGGAAAGGGCTCTCTCAGGGTCACCCTGCGGCTGACCATTTCCAGGGGTGCCTTGCCTCTTCCAGGAAACTTGGGCTTGGCACAAGCCTGCTGCTCACAGGCCATCTTTCCCCCAACTCTGTGACCCAGAGCCTGGCTCACTGTGCATCTCTGCCTCTTCCAGAGAGTCCATTCTACGTCCTGGTTGAAACTTCAGGCTCCAGTGCAGACCACGACATGGAAAAGCTGGATGGCTTCCTGGAACAGGCACTGGGCTCTGGCTTGGTGACCGATGGCACCGTGGGCACTGACCAGAGCAAAGTACAGGTGCTCATGTGTGACCTTGTGGGTCCTTCCCTCCCCAATGCAGCCAGGTGTCTGGACAGCATAGTTTGTCCTACGTGGTTGAGACATGACCAGAAATGTGTGGAGGGTGAAGGTGTATCCATAGGGACCGGATAATTTTCCTCAGTAAACAGTATTCCTCTCCTCCTCCCAAGCTGCAGGGTGAACAGAACTGTGCACCTGCTGGGGAGCTGTGAGTCAGTGTCACTGGACCCTGGCTGGTGGGGAGCTGTGGGGTCACGGAGGCACTTGGGAGTTTGGAGCCATTGTCACCTTGTCCTTGTCTGCAATGTGACGAGTCGCCAGCAGGGGGCAGGGTGGCTATGCATGTGGTCTCTGGGAGGGTCTGGATATCTGGCATGAAGCTGCATCAGCCTTGGGCTTTTGACTTCTCAGGTACAGGACTCCCTGTATTCTAGCCTCTGAGGCACCCAGTTCTGAGGACGCATCCTTGCCCTGCTGTGTGATCCTGGGACTGGAGATTGGTGATAGGATAGGAGCTCGCTTTGGCCAGCCCCATGCCTTTGTCTCCTCTCATCCTGATATGGTGGTGTTACATTTGTCTGCCAGTGAGAGCAGGAATGTGGATCGCTCATGGCTGTGTCCTGGGCATCTCCTGCAAAGCCTACGGGGGAAATGAATCTAAGTGGTGGATACTGGTCTGCTGTGTGCTGGCCCAGTATGTGTCCAGCTGAGGGCACAGAGCAGTTCTTTTCTCTCAGGGGTCCCTGATTCTCTGACCACATCGTCCTTAGCCCTGGCAGACTGTCTGTGGTAACAGATACACTCTAGCTTAGCAGCCACAGGCACAGATACCCCTTGCCCACTGCCTTATGTAAGTCTCTTCACCTATGGGGACCGTGTATAGTGGCTGTCTGACCAGGCCAGAGCTACCTGAAAGGCACTTGTGATCCTGCACTGCCCACTGTCTCCCTGGGTGCCTGTCTGTAGCCCCTCTATGTTCTGCACTCAGGGTTCCACAGTTGGCACAGAGCCAGCAGGTGTGGGCATGGTGGCAGTGTGGTCCCCTTTGTTCCTGCCTACTGAGCTTGCAGGCTTCTCAGGAAGACCCTTGAAAGGTCCACCCCCATTCCTGCGCCCCCTTTTGCTGGTGTTGAGTCTGCGGTACTGTGTGTTGGCTGTGTGTATGTGCATGGTACAGACTGTGGAGGCCTCTCACAGCCTCTCTGCGAGCCTCACGTGGGACAGGCTCTGGAGAAGTGCTGCTTACGTTTGGGTTCTCCTGGGATTTTTTTCTCTGGAAGCTCTGGGTTTGTGATCTGTCTTGCAGATGGGTCCCATGTGGGTCTAACAAGAGCCAGTGTTGTATGATTAGGAGCAGCCTTTGGGCACCCTACCTGACCACCTGCCCACACCAGCTGGTTGGAAGTATGCTCTGTGCCAGGGCTGTGGAGCTATAGCCAGCAGGTGTGGTCTGCACACCTGTGCTTCTTCCACACATTCATTCATCAGCCATCACTGTCTGGATATGCCAAGTTCCTTCCTGGCTGGGCTATGACAGTGGCCTGAAGAGCAAGGGCTGTGTCCATGTGGCCTATAGTCAGCACCTCCTCTCTCACCAGCCTCAGGGTAGTGAGGCCTGGAGGCTTCTGAAGGGCATTTGAGCCAAGTCGGGTGGCACTAGGGCAGAGCACACATATTCTAGAAAGTTCCCAGGGTGGAGGGACTGGAGCAGAGTCAGGTGGTCAGGGAGAGCTTGGGTGGCAGCATTTGTCATGATCCCTGAGATCTTCAAGGCAGGAATGATGGGGTCTCTGTAGGGCTGGTGCCCTACCAGATCCAGGTGGGTCAGTACCTGGTGGGGTACAGGGCCCCACACCTGGGAGATGCAGCTCTGTCCTCCCGTGAATGCCCAAAACCAAACGGAAACTGCAGAGACATTTACTTGGACAAGCTGCCTCTCCTGACCCAGTCCTTGTCCTAGAACCTCTCCTTGGGCCCCACTCTGCCTCAGTTTCCGTGCTCCAGTCACTAGTCTGTCCCTTCCTTGCCCACAGATTTCCCCAGGGCCCTGGGTGCCAGGCCTTTCTCCACCAGCAGTTCCTGCCTCTGCTTAGCTGTCCCAGGGCCCCTCACCTTGCAGTAGATGGATTCCAGGCTGGCCTTGTGCTCTATCCCTCCTTACTTAGCCCTGTTCTGGGAGGGATGTGCTGCTGCCTGGCTTCTTCCAGGAGGACCCCAAAGTCTCAGTGTTGTCCTGGAGTGAGCTTGTGGGTGGCCTGGGTCATGGCCCAAGACCCACATGCTGTGGACAGAATGTGCTATTATGCTTGACCAGAGCCTGGCTGCCTAACTGTGGTGCAGGTGCAGTCATGGTGATGTGTGACATCTCTCCCCCGCTAGGCACTGTGGGCTCTGAGGGAGAGGATCACAGAGGCACTGAGCCACGACGGCTACGTGTTCAAGTACGATGTTTCTATCCCTGTGGAACGGTTCTACGACCTTGTTACTGACCTGCGCACCCGCCTTGGCCCACGAGTGAAGCATGTGGTGGGCTATGGCCACCTGGGTGAGCTGTGTGGGTCTTCAGTGTTGACTTTGGCAGTGCTGGGGACCTGGAGGCTGAGGAAGCACTGCCTGCCTTGTGTCTCTTGGCTGTTGTGGAAAAGACCATGCCATACACTTTCAGTGGCTATACTTGGCCACTGGGGCTTGGGGCTCTCAGCATGCTTGCGCATGGCAGAAGAAATGGCCCTCAGCTGGGAGCCTAGAGCAGTATTTGCTTCACAGATCTCACCTTATACATGGGTGTCAAAGCCCGTGTCAGATGACAGGGTGTTGTAGGTCACACATGGTAGGGAGGAAGTGGTACTGGCCTCTCTCCAGTCCCAGCAGCCTTTTCTGCAGGGCATCCATAGCCCGTTTTCAGGGTGGCATGGGAGTAGGTGCGGTTGAAGCTGTGAGGTAATCTGGGGTCACATTTCTTTAGAGACTGTGTCAGCTCAGGTTATTTCTCCTTTGAAGGGTGGGTGAACAGAACTTGACAGTGAGGATGTTTGGGCCTAGCATTTTTGTGTTTTGTTTTTCTTTGAGGGGGCCCATGTTTTTGATTGCAGATCGGTTTTTTAATAGTTCTAAGAAGGCCAAGGATTTAGTTCAGTGGCATAGCACTTGCCTGACAAGCACCAGGTCCTGAATTCAATTCTTGGAACAACAAGAACAAAAGTCGCTCTTGGACTGTTCAGGTTTTCCTTTTTTTCTGAATTAGTTTGGGGAAATTTTTCTCCAGGAATTTGTTCATTTCTTCTAAAATTTCAAATATACTGGCATAAAAATGCTGGAAACAGTGACACACCTGTAGTCCTAGCACTCTGGGAGACTGAGACAGGAGGATCTTCAGTTTGAGCACAAAACAGGCTGTGTAGGGGCCATGAGGCTTGCAACTTGGCAAAACCGGTTCAAAGAAAAGTGGGGAGGGGGGGGGAAGGGCCTTGCAGCTCAGAGGGAGGCCCTGGCCCAGCCTCCTCCCTGCTGTTGCTGTCCCTAGCGCCTGTGGGTGGATCTCTTTCCACTTGCTCAGGGTGTTGGGGTGTTTCTCAGCTTCAGTCTCCTGGAGAACCGGCTTCACACTGTTAGTTAGTCCTTTCCGTTGTTTACTTGTTTTCTCTCTCATTATTTTGTGTCTTTATTGCTTTCTCTCCTTTCTCATTTTTATTTACTTTAAAATTTTTATTTTCTCAATCAGATTTTATTGTTACATTTAGATATACATAGTGATCACACTCATCATAGAGAATTGGTGCCTGTGTATGATATAACTTGTTTTTTTCCCACATCTCCCTACTCTTCCTTCAAGCTCTCTCTCCTCCCTATTTACAGAATCTTTGTTACCATATTTCCCTTCTTTCTCTCTTTCTCTCTCTTTTTAACTTTTCCCTTCTTTCCTTCCTGCTGCCTTCTCTTTTGTTCCCCTCCCCATTTTAACATTTTCTTCCTATGTCACAATACCTATTTTACATTTTGGTCCTTGTTTACACTTTCAGTTTCTCACACCAGAGAAACTGCATTGTTTCCACATGTGTGTCTGATTTATTTCACTTAAGAGTGTGGTCTCGGGGCTGGGGTTTAGCTCAGCGGCGTAAGCACCTGCCTTGCAAGCAGGCGGTCATGAGTTCAATCCCCGGTACCGATAAAAATGAAAAGGACAACAACAACAACAAAAAAAAGAGTGTGATCTCAAGGTGTATCCATTTTCCTGGAATGTTTTGAGTGTATCCTTTATGTCAGAGTAGTGCTCCATTGTATAAAAAAACCACATATTCTTTATATATTCACCAGTTGATGGGCACTTGGGTTGTTTCGAAGATTTGGCTATTACAAACTGTCGCTATAAAACATAGGTGTGCATATATTGCTGTGGTGTGATGCTTTTAATTCTTTTGGGAAGATACCCAGGAGGGGAATGACTGGATCAAGTTTTCTGTGGAATTTCCACACTGACTTCCACAGTGGTTGTACCTGTCTACACTCCCCCTAACCAGGGAGAAGAGTTCCTTCTTCCCCTCTGCATTTGTTATTGGTTGATTTCTTGATCCTGGCTGTTCTTTCGGAAGTGAGATGGAATCTCAGTGTTGTTTTAATTTGCATCTCTCAAATGACCAATGGTGTTGAACATTTTTCATGTATTTATTTGCTGTTTGTACTTCATCTGAGAAGTGTGTATTCATCTTAGATGCCCATTTTTGGACTGGGTCTTTAAATTTGGAGGGGGTCTGATTTTTTTGAGTTCTTTATATATTTTCAATAGTAGTCCTTTGTCTAAGGAACAACTGGAAAACATTTTTTTCCTATGGGTTGTCTCTTCACTTTGTGGTTTCTCTTGCTGTGCAAAAGCTTTTAAGAAAATGAGATCCTAATTGTTGATTTTTTTGTGATATTTCCTGTGTGAATTGGGGTTTTATTCATAAAGTTTTTGCCTATACCAATGTCTTAAGACATAGGTATTGTCTTTAAGAGTGTCTGTGTTCCAGCAGATTTAATGTTTCTGTTTTAATTCTTAGATCTTTGATCCATTTTGAGTTTAGTTTAATGCACAGTGAAAGATATGGGTCCAATTTTAATCTTCAGCATGTGCAAAGCCTGTTTTTCCTGCACCATTTATTAAAGAGGCTGCCTTTCTTCCGGTGATACATTTGGCACCTTTGTTAAAGATAAGTACACTAAGTGTGTCTAGAGTTGTTTTAGCATCTTCTAATGTGTTCTGTTGATCCTCAGGTCTGCTTTTTGCCAGTGTATGCTGGTTTTGTGTGTGTGTGTGTGTGTGTGTGTGTGTGTGTGTGTGTGTTTAAATCACAGTAGCTTATTTGATTTTTTATTTTGTTACTATTTTTTGTCTTTTTGAGACAGGGTCTCACTATGCAGTTCAAGCTGGCATTGAACTCACTTTGTAACCCAGACTGATCTCGAATTTGCAACAATCCTCCTGCCTCAGTCTCCTGAGTGCTGGGATTATAGGCGTGCACCACCATGCCTGGCAAAGAATTTTTAATTTGGATATCTGAGTCTGTTTCATGGATTCTACTTCTTTCCTATGTTACTCATTCAAGGTTTTCTTAAACTCCTCTTCTTTTTTTTTAAAATGTATTTCTGTCACTAAGTATAGTTTTCATTGTGGTCACCATTTCTGTGGTTATCTGAGAAATTATTTCTGATTTGGTTTTTTGTAGAGCCTCATTCATTTATTTTGGTGTCACCACTTCAGAGAGGCCGGGCAGTGGCTGTTGGGTTGTCCCACTTCTTTGCCCCCTGGGTTGCCTTTGAACTGGATGTTTAGGGTTGCGTCTTGCTTAAGTTGACTTCTCATTTTGTTTTCTTCTTTCTTTTTTTGTTTTTTCTTTCAAGTTTAATTCTTGGGTTGAAGCTTGTAAATTGCCTGTGGTGAGTGGCTTTATAGCTAGTATTCAAAATTCTTAGGAAATGACTTCTTCTCAAAGGTGTCTTCCAGGAATAGCTGGTTTTTGGATTTTGAGTCTGTGGCATGATTCTGCCTCTTCAGTTTGTTGGGGAGGAAACATTGCAGCCTGCTCAGCCTAGGCCCTGGTTCGTTGGCACTGGCCCACAGTATTTTCTGTGACAGTCAGGCGATCTCAGTCTTGGAATACCAGGAAGAACAGCCCTGACTAGCGCAGTTCTTCATGTTCACTGTTCCCTTCCCCTGCTGCCGCTGTGGAGGGCTCTGGAGTTGCCAGCAGTCACCGTGTGTCCTCAGGTTTGCCTGCTCCTCCCACGCAGTGAGTGCCTACTCAGGAAGAAGGCTCTGCTACCTACCTCCTGGTTCTTCCTTGAAGTTGCTTTCTTATTCTCCTCATGGACTTTAGGCTCTTCCTGAGTCCAGGGGATCCAGTCCCTGCTTTTTTTCTTCTTTCAGTGGCTATATTCCAGGGTCTGGATGGCAACTCTGTCTTACAGAGGCTGTTTCTCTGCTACCTACTAGTCCACTGTCTTCCCGGAAGTCCTCCTCTTTCCAGGCCTGTGAGAGACTGGGTTCAGTCCCCAGGTGTGGTTTTGGATATGTTAGGAAACAATTGGGCTCCATTCCTGTTAGGTTCAATCATCTCCCTTCTGTTCTGAGCTCAGAAAGGTTACATCGCTGGCCTTAATGTGCTGGCCAGCTGTGCAGGGGATGGGATGATTCCTGGTTCTTAGCAGGGGCCATACCCACTCCCAAGGTTGCTCCTTTGTGCAGATTTCAGGCACAAAACACTGGCTTTTCCCACTCCGCCTGTCCTTGCCCACACCCCACTGTACCCTGTAGAAGGTCTGAGGTGCCCAGATTCTCTAGTGTAGAGGGTGCCCAGATGCCCTAGCAGAGGGGTGCAGAGCCTATTTATTTTTGAAAATGTGGTTACTTTTCTTTCTTTCTCTCCCTCTCTTTCTTTCTCTCCCTCTCTCTCTCTTTCTTTCTCTCCTTCCTTCCTTTTCTCTTTCTTTTTTTTTTTTTTGTCTTTTTCTTTTTTATCAGTACCGGGGATTGAACTCCCGACCACACACTTGCAAGGCAGGCGCTTATGCTGCTGAGCTAAATCACCAGCCCCCTCTTTTTTTCTTTTTGAGACAGGGTCTTACTATGTAGTCTGGCCTGACCTTAAATGCACTGTCTAGCCCAGGTTCTCTTCAGTCTTGTAGTGATTCTCCTTACCTCGGCCTCCCAAGAGCTGGGATTATAGGCATGTGCCTGGCTCCATTCCCATTTTTTACATTTATTTTCTTCTTTTTGTGTCTTTAACAGTTAAGTACTCAGCTTGCTGAGCTAGGCCCTGTGTCTTTATCTCAGTTTTCCCTAAACGCCAGTCCTGCAAGTGGTTGGTGCTACCTTTAAGTCTTCTGTCAGCTGCGTCAGGATGATGGCAGGTGCCACCTAAGCACGCAGGCAGCTGACCTAGGTCCCAGTGTTGTCACACACAGGTCTGTGCCTCTCTGAGCTTTGGCAGCACTTGTGTGTGTTCCTTTCTGTTCCTTTCTGTTCAGCCTTGACCCAGCCTGTGGCCTGGCTGTGGCCACGCTCCCAGGGTAGCAGTGGCAGATATGAGGAGGCGAGTGGGAATCCCATATGTTTGGAGAGTGCTTTCATTGTCTTCAGTTTTAAGTCTCTCCCCTTTCCTTTATTGTATCTCCTTTGACTCATGGGTTATAGAAAAGTGTTTCTTCATTCTAAACATGGCAGGGGTTAGGGGTGTCTTGCTGTGTTAAGGATTCTGTATTTGCCACTCATTGCCCCTTGGTTACCTGGCCTGGTCAGTGTCAGCAGAGGCCCTGTGCTGGTCTGTGGTGCATGTAGCCGTCTTGTCTGGCCGAGCAGGCCATGTGCCTGCAGTTGCAGCTTGGGTCACAGATGGGGCAAGCATCACACCTGCTTCCCATTGCTGTGGCTGCCTCTGTATGACTATCCTATTTCTCCTGTGCTGTCCCCACTTGACAGCTGTTCTGAGGGCTCTATCTGATTTGCCCCAGCCTCGGATGTTGCTCTCAGGGATTCCAATTGGTGATGGAAACGGTTCAGCTGACAGCTCTGAAGCACTCTGTTCCCTCTCCTGGGGACCTCCATCCAGGTCCCCAGGCCTCTTAGCCCCGCTGTCCTGTTGCCCCAGTCTCTGCCTCTCTGTGTTTCATTTGGGTGATTTCGTTTGATTTGTCCTCCAGTTTGTGGATTTCTTTGCTGTGTATAATGCAAACAGTTAAACCTGTGCACTGAGTGTCACTGTCTCTGAATTTAGTTTTCATTTCCAGAAGGTTGGTTGAGACCATTTAGAAAATGTTGGTGACCAGCCTTGGTGATGCTGCTCTCCCTTCTGTGATTTGACATGTAAATTCTGTGTCTAAAATCAAAGCATCTGATGTCTTGGTGGATCTTACTGTTTTCTTATCTATGTGATTTGTGACATAAACTCATATTTATTTGTTTTTTTTATCTTCAGGAATGATTTAAGGTCAGGTGGGAGGGGTGGGGACCAGAGGCCTGGCGAGGGCCTCTTTAGTCTTTCTCTGCTCAACTCAAGGTCTTAGGAATGCTGTGGTCTCGTGCATTTGGCTGCAAGCCTGTTTGGCTGCTTAGTGGCCCTCAGTGTGCAGCTGTAGTGAGGGGCTCTTCTGCTCATACCAGCTGTCCCAGCCACGCCTTGGTGGGTGTGGTTGAGTAGCTGTTAACATTGTATTGCCTGCACTGGTGCAACCCTCATTTTTCTCCTCTGGGGCAGTGAGGCCATTCTGTCCTTGACCTGGTACCTGATTGGAACCTCATAGAGACATGGGAGCAGGAGTAGTCTTGAATGACTCAGTGTCTCTCATGGCTCTGATTCCAGGTAACAGGACAGAGGCCAGCTGTGTCTCAAGGAGGATGGGGGCACACATCCACCAAGACAGCTTAACATGTGTCCTGTGTGCCATGGGTTGTCCTCAGGGACCCACTGTGGTCCTTCCTGTGCTCTCCAGAGTGGATGGGCAGGTGGGGTTCTGAACCTGGCTGTGTGGGGGCTGTGGGACGCTGGGCCACCACTTAGTGTCTGTGTCACTCATGGCTCCTCCTGGCTCCTTGTCTGTGCCACATCACTGCCTATGTCTGTTCTCCTGCTGTGACTGCAGTCCCAGGGTCTCAGTGCTGGGACCTGGACTGGAGGGCAGTGGGAATGAGTGGACAAGTGGGGAATGGGGTGAGGGGGCAGGCTGGGCTCTGTGATATAGGCTGTCACAGGCAGGGCGAGGCTCCAGCGGCCTCCAGGGTGGCCACTTGAGTAGTTTCCAGGGTTAGGGAAGCAGTCCAGGGCTGTGAGGGAAGGGGATGGGAACAGCTACAGAAAATAGGGGTGCACCAGCCTGGGAGGGGGTCCTGGTGGCTGCTTTATCACTGCAAATAGAAGTGGGGCAGCGCAGGCACCTGTTCCTGTATATGGGGCTGAATGAGACTTCTGGAGATCCCTGGCGGGGTATTGCCCTGCCCAGCCTGACCACTTGCTCTTGCTCCCAGGGGATGGCAACCTGCATCTGAATGTGACAGCAGAGGCCTTTAGTGCATCGCTTCTGGCCGCCCTGGAGCCCTACGTGTACACCTGGACAGCCGCACAGCAGGGCAGTGTGAGTGCTGAGCATGGCCTGGGCTTCAAGAAGAAGGATGTCTTGGGCTACAGCAAGACACCTGCCGCTGTGCAGCTCATGTGGCAGCTCAAGGCCCTGCTGGATCCCCGGGGCCTCCTGAACCCCTACAAAACACTGCCTGCCCATTTGTGACTGGGCTCTGCCAGCTCTGCGGGGCAAGGACGTGGCTCCTGGGAGGACCTGCGGGTGGCTCTGCTGATAGAGATGAACCCAGTACCTCCCGCTGGCTTGTCCTTGGCACTCAAGAGGGTGGCCACTGGCCACTTGATGTGATGGGTGCCAAAGGCTGTGAGAAGAGCTGAGGTGCCCCAGAGGCCCTGAACTAGTGACCACAATGACCTGGAGTGCTGGGATGGGGCTCCCCAGGTGGGTGGGTGACCATGGTCACGGCTTCACCCTAGTGACAGGTGTGCACATCTCCTCTTACTAGGGTGAGAAGCCATGCCTAGTGTGATGGCCATATCTGGTGGCCTGGTGTCATTGCCACGGGTTCTTTTATGAGGGCATAGACAACCCACCCCTCTTCAGCCATGGCTTGGAGCCTCATTGAGGTTCCCAGTTGCCCTGTGGTCCTGCCATCAGGGAGGTGGCACATACTCTTACCATGAATTTGCAGTAAAGGTGACTCAGGCACAGCTCTCTCCACATTCCTGTCACTGGATACTCATCTAAGGGGAGCTGTGAGGCACCTGCTATCATGTCCCCAGTACCCCAGTGTTAGAGATCAGTGGTGCTCTCAGGACTGGCTATCCTCATCCCTATCACCTCTCCTTGGAGTTAAGTTCTGGTGGCTGGATTGCAGAGACCAGCCAGCAGAGTGGCTTGTGTGTCCCTCATGGTGGCCTGCAGGGGACCTGAGGCCTTTCTTGCTACTTTGTGAGGCCACCTGCTGCCAGGGTCTTGATGGAGGTGAGTGTTGTCCTGGGAGCTCTCCTCCTTAGCAGTGTCAGGACACAGGTCATTGTCAGGGGTCAGTGTCAAGCCCCTGTGTTGGCCCAGGTGTGGCTGCTACTAGAACTTAGGGTCCTTTTGCCCTGCCTGCCTGGAGCTGACTCAGTCCTCTGTGGGCACAGCTTCTGTCCCCTGTCCCTGATCAGGTTCCTGCCAAAGCCCTGTGGCTTGTGTGCACAGGACGGGTCCTGACGTGAAGCTTGGCTGCATGCGTGTACTTCCATGGTCATCTGTGTCTCAGTGCTGTCACCCTCTGTGGGAGATGGCTCCTTCCCCTCTTCTTTGATGGCTGTACCCTGGCCATACAATCTAGTGCTATCTGTCTACACAGCTCCTTGCCCAGCCAACCCTGGGTGAGGCCCTTGACTCTCCAATTTGTCCCCAGCCATGGTCTCCAAGCTATTGTGGTCTGTTACTATGACAGTGGGATGAGGCCTGCGGCCTTGGGAGGATGCTGATGCCTGATGTAGGTGCCCATTGAAGGCAGAGGATGAGTCCTATCTTAGTATGCTGGGCCCTGGGGAGCAGGATCTCCCCAGAGTCTGGTGTGTGTCTTCTGTGTGGACTGGGAAACACCTTAGCCTTGCCCTGCTAACCACGGTACAGATCCCCAAAGCTCACAGGTCTGAGGAGTTGCCCCCACCGTTGCTGGCTAACGTCTGTCATCCATGGCTGGGGAGGGGCAGCTTCAGGACCCCTTCCACTTCTTTTTTGTGCTGAAGTTACATCCTGAAGTCAGTGATGTCCAAAAAAGGACATACAGTGAAATACAGCCTAGTAAGCATGGCAGAGCGGGGCAGAACTTGGAGCTCACCACCATCCTGATACTTAACTGAGGCTCACGCATGACAGGGAGGATCCAGAAACGCCTATTAGATGCAGTGGGAAAATGACAAAACCATATTTTAGGTGAAGGGCTTGTCTCTTTGGACCTCCTGGTGATGCAGGCCAAAGGACAGAGACCACCTGGAAAACATTGGGAGTCCCTGCCTAACCTCACACACACCCCCAGGTGCTGTGGGACAGTGTCTGGACTTTGCTGTGATGTAAGGTGGGATCCCCACCATCAGGTGCTGGCAAGACCTCAGTCCCGGTTAGCAGGAAGGAGTAGGCTGTGTTCAAGGTGAGTCTTATGAACGGTGTGGGTGGCTGGAGCTGCCTTTGTATGTGGATTATGATTTCCCCTCTAGACTAAGCCCTGCAATGTAAGACCTCACATTGCATAATCCAATGGAGTTGGTGGTTCCAGGTGAGCAGGTAGTGGCCAGACCACACCAGCCAAGAGGGGAGAAAGGGTATAAGCATGGTCTCAGCCCTGGGTGTGGGAGTGATCAGAAGCCTCCATCCCTGTGGCCTTCAGCAATGGGGGAACACAAGGAGTACAGTGTCCTCCAGGAAAGCTCATGTCCTATAGAGGACAGATGCCACCACTGAGGTTGGGACCCAGGATGTTGTCATCAGTAAGAGCCCCTGTGCTGGGCTCCCAGAGTCATGCCTTGCTGTCTCTGGCTGTGTGACCCCAGGTATCCTTGCCCTTGGCCTAGATCCCTCTCATTACTGCCCACCTGGGCCCCTGAGGCCATGTGGCTGTGTATGCTACAGGGCCCCTGCCCTTGAGGTATGGCGTTGGATCAGGGTTGAGGCCATCTTGCAGGGGTCCTCCTATGCTGAGTGCCCCATCTACCACTCTTCCCTGGGACTACAGCCTGAGCAGCATGAAGGTAGCCGTAGCATCTTCCCAGGTGAGGCCCCAAACAGGTGACTATGTTGGAGCCAGGGTCTGTGTGTCAGATGTCTGCTATCACCTCTGCCCATTCCTGCTCCACTCAACGTAGGCCCCTGGTATGTAGGGGTCCCACAAAGGCTCAAGGGTCACAGCCCTGCTGTCTTACTCATGGAGACCCTACCATGTACCACCCCTCAGTTCCACTTGCCCTGCACAAGAATGAGAAGTTTCTAGACTGGCACTTGGTGAGGCACAGGGAAGATGGAGCCTCCAGATGTGGCTGAGCTGTGGCTGGACTGCTTGGTGCCTGTAAGCACATATACACTCAACCTCATGCTCCTGACCTGCCTGTCTACTGGGCTGTAGCCACTCATCCCCACCAACCCAACTTACACTGGGTGCCCCGACTCTACTAGTCTCATCCACCCTGGATATCCCTGTCTACTCTGTGTCCCTGATGCTGCCAACTGTGTCTACCCTTGGTGGCCCTCTACTCACTGGCCCTGTCCAGCAGGTGTGCAGATGGGTGGGGTGGGATAGCCACCTAGGAGTCAAGTGGTGCCTCTCTACTTGTGGGCAGGGTATCGATACCCAGAGCCACTGTCCAGGTTCAGTACAGTGTCCTCCAGGAGAGCTCATGTCCTGTAGAGGACAGAGGGCCGCTGGAGATGGTGGCGTGATGGGATGTAGGACTGCAAGAGTTGGTGATTGGTGGTAGGTGAAGCATTTTCAGCCTGAATGGGACTATCTGCCCTCAGAGGAAATAGAAAGCAGAGACCTGGTATGGGTGACATGTGGATGCTGGGGTCTTAGTGAGGTGGAAGGGGAGTGGCATGGGATCCTACTCTGACTGTGTCTGGCACGAGTGCACTGGCCACAGGTGCCTCTGCTGTAGGTCCTGCAAGTCTGGCCAGTGCCCAGTCTGCTCCTATTTGATGCGGGGAGGCATTGGACTTAAGGTGTCACACCTCCTACCCAGAAACCAAGAACTGGCTTCTATTGTGCTGTGGTCTCCTCCAGGATGATGCTGGTTTGCCACTGCCCAGCTTGGCAGTGCCAGCTGAGGGTGGACACTCCTTGGGCTCTGCAACCTTCTGTGGCACTCTCCTTTCTACCCTATCTCTGGTCTAGTTTTGATGTACCCCTCTCCAGTTAGCAGATGTGTGCCCAGCACCTGGGATTGGCTGGCTCAAGAAGAACAGAGGTCTACATATGGGGCTGTCCTTCGTTCCAAACACCTGGGGGTTTCAGGTCTGGCTGGAAGTCCTGTGTCCTTAATAGGCAGAGACACATGCACCTGTCTTCACAAACTGCATATTTTGGTGTCTGAGTTGCTTTCTCCCTGGCTGCTACCTCCTTGAATGGGGCTGGGGCTCAGAGATCCTCTGAAGCCTGTTCCAGGTCACAGCACTGCCCTCCTGTAGCCAGCAAGACACCTATCCTGAGTGTCACTGTCTCTGGGCTGTCAGATGCTGGGCTACCACTCCATACCACAAGGTGCCCTCATCTGCCCTCAGAGCACAGAGCACTGGCCCATTCCTGGTGTGCAGGTCCCACACGTTGCTGACAGTCTAGGAACAGAGACCTCAACTTGGGAAGCAGACACTGGTTTCTGGCCTCATAGGCACACCCCTCTGGACCATACACTGGCTGAGGTGTTGCAGTTGCTTGGTGACACCAATTGTGTTTCTGGCTGAGCCTGTGCACTGGGCAGGAGGAGCAGGGAGGTACCCTCAAGGGGGAGCATATCCCATGGCTCTCCTCCCTGCATAGTGGGATGAGCAGCTGGCTGAGCCATTACTACCCTACCTTCACCACCACCAGGGCTGCTCCATGCTCAAAGACTGGCTCTGGGGCTCGGAGGGTGAAGCTGGCAGCATCACTGGGGAGTATAGGTAAGGGAGGCAGAGTGGTTCCATCTTCCTGGCAGTCCAATGGATGTGGGAGAGGAGCAGTTGTTTGAGGCCTGGGCCCTAAGCTGGGGAGTGGTTGTGGGGCTCTCTGCTGCTCTGCTGGGAGGATACAGGCAGGAAGAAGCCTCATGAGTCCAGGGAGCTGGGAATGGTGTCTGACCTTGGTTGTCTGGAGATCGTGTTGGGTGGGGAGCCCTCTTCCTTTGTCATCCACAAGGAGGACCTGAGGCCCCTGCCTAGCAGGATGAGGTCCTTGGCTGCCTGGGGTCCAGTGGGTAGAGTGGGGTCCCACATGTTACCACATATCCTGCGAAGAGTGGGGCACCTAGGGAGCCGAGGAGATGCTGGCACTCACACACAGAGCCCAGAGGCCCAGTCAGAGCTTGCTTGCCGGGGAAGGGTTCATTCTATGTCATTCAGAGCCTCGACCCTCAGGATCACACATCTCCCATGCGCCCACTGTGGGTGGGCCATGTGCAGGTGTTCCCCATTTTTCTGGGGAGTCAGCCCAAGCAGTCAGAGCAGGGAGCTCTCCGGGACAGTGTAAGGACATTTTTCCAGTAGGATTAGAGGTGCTACAGTGAACTTGGGAATAACAGAATATATGGAAATTGAGTCAGTGACTTCCAAAGAAAGGCGAATAGAGACAGTGAGGAAGATGGGCACTTGCTGAGAGCCAGGGCCCTGAAACTGTGGGTAGGGTCACCTGGCTCAGCCCACAGGAAGGTGTGTGAGACTCCCTGGGGAAAGTGGTGTGGGATTCACATCCAAGATGATCCCATGCACAGGTACAGGAGTCCTTGCAAAGGGAAAAGGTGCAAGAGGAATTTCGGTCAAGCCAAGAATGGGAAAAATTGCCACATGTTGAGGAAGATGAGCTTTTCAGCGTGAGTTCCTGCTCAAGCACCAGGCGAAGTTTGCAGCTTTCAGAGAAGGTGGGTGTGATGGGAATCCAGAGCAGGGAAGGACAACCTGTCCCAGAGACAGCAGGGAACTGTAAGGAGGGCCTGTGCAGGCAGGCAGCCATGGCCCAAAGCCACAATGTGTGACACTGCTCTCACCTGCACAGCAACTGTGGAATTGAAGTAACAATAACAATTTTTTTTTTCACTGTGAAAATAAGTATGGATTCAATAACAATGTCACGCTGTTTTTGCCTTCAGGTTGGTGGGATTTAAACTGTTACCATCAGTTTGGAAGGAAATTTGGGCTGTTTCCTACAAAGTAAAAAGCCTGTGGTTTGTGATAGAAAGTTCTGGAAACTATCTGTTCAAATTAGCCATTAAGTAGAAGTGTTTAAAATGCTGCTGTAGAGATGATATCCCAAATAAGGACCATGCTTACTGACACTAGAACAGATATAGACCAAATATAAAGGAGCTTAAGGAAATTATGGAAGCTCAGCACATGAAAGAAATGGAGTCCATAAAGCAGATTGAAGCAGATATCCAGCATGTTAAAAATTTCATTGAAAGTTTTGGATGTAGATGAGGCCAATGTGAGGATAAGATCTTAGATACTGATAGCCTTGCAATTAGTGACCAGGAAAAGAAAGCTTTCTCAAAAATAGCAAAGGACCATGAGAAATCAATCCAGCAGCTACTAAATGAGATAAAGAAGAATAATACTGATTGTAGTCAATGAAAAGGCAGGAGATAATCACAAATGACATCAAGAAAATGGTCACAGACATGACAGAAAACTTCCCTGGCAGAGAAACAATCTATAGCCATTCATATCACAGTCCAAATTCCAAAGACTCAACACAAGAATAGAATCTTAAAAGCTGTTGGGGAAAAAGAATAAGTCACCTATAAAGAAAAGCCCATCAGAATCACAGCTTACTCCTCAGTGCAAAGTCTCAAGTCAAGGAAAGCTTGGAGTGAATTATTCTGAGCTCTAAAGGAAAACAACTTTCAACCCAGATTGATGTGCCTTACAAAAGTATCTTTCAAAACTGGTGGAGAAATAACAGCTGAGGAAATTTATAACCACCAAACAAGTTCCCAAAATATTCTGAAGGACATTCTAGAAAGAAATAGTAAGAGCTACAGCTCCATAAACCCCAGTAGAAGGAATCGACCAGACAAGGCAAACAATTAGATGGAAGGGGAAAAAAGGGGGGCTGGGTAGAGCCAGCAACAGGAAAAGTTATGACAAAAATATCAGTATGTATCCATTACAGTCATCAATGTTAATGGTTCTAATTCAGCAATCAAAAGACAGACTAGGAGAAGGGATCAAGGAGCAAAATTCAATATATTGTATACAGGAAACATTTAATTCAAAAATTCATGAACTGAAAGGATAGAAAAGAATACTCTGTGGTAGGAATCCATGAAAAAACAGGGGTAGCTATTCTACTTGCAGACAAAGGGAATTTCAAGTCAAGACTAAGCAAGATAAAGAAGTTCACTATATACACAAAGGGAACAATCCAAGAGGAAGAGATAACAACTATATATGCAACAAATACTAGTGCACCAACTATATAAAACTACTAACAGACATGAAAAATCAAGCCCTAATGCAATTGCATTGGGAGAGCTCCACAGCCACTGTCACAGAAAGATCAACTAGAAAAAAATATTAGAACTGAACCAAACTTTTTTTTATCGGTACCGGGTATCGAACTCTCAACCGTGTGCTTGCAAAGCAGGCACTTATGCCACTGAGCTAAATCCCCAGCCCTGAACCAAAGTTTTGAACAAATTTATTTAGTAGATGTCTACAGAGTGTTATATCCCACAACATAAGAATACACACTGTTCTCAGCTGCACTTGGTATGTTCTCCAAAATAAACCACATATTGGCTCATCGGATATGCTTAAGTAAATGCAAAGGGAATAACATTATTCTATACATACTTTCAGCCCACAATGCGTTGAAACTGGAAATCCATGGCAAAAGAAACCACAAGTTTCATAAACATGGAAATTAAATAGCACCATGCTAAACAGCCAATGGGTCACAGATGGAATTAAGAAATTAGTTTTTACAGATAAATGATAAGGACAGTACAATTGACTATAGGACACAGTGAAAGCAGTCCTAAGAGGGAAATTTTATCATAGTAAATGCCCATATAAGAAAAACAGGAAATGGATAGAAACAACTTAATGGTGAGGAATCTAGAACTTCTGGAAAGAGAACAGCAGGCTAAGGCAAAAGCTTGTATGAGGGAGGAAATTATCAAGTTAGAGCAGAAATTTATGCATTGGAGACTAAAAACCAATTGAAGAGTTAATTCTTTGAAGGATTAAATAAAATCAGTAACTCCTTAGTCAATCTTACCAAAAAAAAAGAAAGAAAAGAATCAAATCCACAAAATTAGAAATGAAAAGGGTGAAGTACAGCAGATCCTTCAGAAATCCAGAAAATCATCTATACCTACTTTGAAAAACTGTATTCTAGTAAGATGGAAAATACAGAAGAAACGGACAACTTTCTAGATACATATGAGTTACCAAAGCTGAATCAAGAAGATATAAACTTTCTAAATAAACCAATATCAATCAATGAAATTGAAGATGTAATTGAAAGTCTGTCAATAAAGAAAAGCCCAGGCCCTGACAGATTCACTGCTGAATTCTACAAGAAATTTAGAGATGACCTAACACTACTACTACTTAAACTCTACAATGCAATTGAATGGGAAGCAATACTCCCATATTCATTACTGGAAGCAAGCATTACCCTGATACCAAAACCAGACAAGGACACAACTAAGTAAGAATGACAGGTGAACCTCCATAATGAATATAGATGCAAAAATCAATAAGATACTGGCAAACAATACAGCAAATTGTGAAGAAGATTATACACCATGATCAAGTGGGATTCATCCCAGGGATGCAGGGATGATTCAACATATGTAAATCCATAAATTTAATACACATATTAATAGAGCCAATGATAAAAACCATATAATCATCTTTAAGTACAGAAAAATCTTTGACAAAGTCCAGCATCCATTCATGATTACAACCCTATGAAAATTTGAATAGTCCATCCCAATCTGATAAAATTTCTCTATGACAGGTCAACAGCCACCTTTATACTAAATGGACAAAGACTAAAAGGTTTCATTCTAAAGTCAAGACGGGGATATCCACTGTCTCCACTTGTATTCAACATAGTCCTGGAAACTCTAGCCAGAGCAACTAGACAAGAGAAAGAAATAAAATGAATAAAAATAGGAAAGGAGGAAGTTAAACTATCATTATTTGCAGATGACATGATACTCAGACCCCAAAGACTCCACTAAACAACTGGTATATTCAATAAACAAATTCAATAGTATAGCTAGATAAAAAGTCAATACTCAAAAACCAATAGCCTTCCTGAACACGAATAACAAACACACTGAGAGCAAAATCAGAGAAACAACACCTTTTACAATTGCACCCTCCAAAAATGAAATACCTAATAGTCAATTTAATGAAGGATGAAAAAGACCTCTACATCGAAAACTACAGTATTCTGAAAAAGGAGATCAAAGAAGATATTAGAAAATGGAGAGCTATTTCCTGCTCTTGGTAGGAAGACCCAATATCATGAAAATAGCCATACTTCCAAAACTCTTATACAGAGTCAGTGCAATCCCAATAAAAATTCCAATAACCTATCTTACAGGGTTGGAGAACACAATCCTAAAATTCATCTGGAATTGGAAGAGACCCAGACTAGCAAAGGCAATCCTTGGTAACAAAGGCAGGACAGGGAGTGTCACAATCCCTGAGTTGATATGTAAGGTTGCAGTGATAAAAACAGCATGGTACCGGAAAAAACAAAACAGTAACAACAAAAACATGCCTGAACACCAGTGAAACAGATTAGAAGATGCAAAAACAACTACAGACACACTAAGCCACCTTATGTTTGAGAGGTGCTAATCACATTCACTGGAAGAAAGGCTCTTTAAAACCCTCTTTTCCCGGTGCTGTAAAAATTGGCTCTGCACATGCTGACAAATAAAGTTGAACTCTTATCTTTCATCATGCACTAAACTAAATTCAGAATGGATCAAAGATCTAAATATGATAATCAAAGCAATCTACTGGAATATAGAAAAGATAAAACTCTTGAAAGTATTGGTGTAAGCCAAGACTTTATGAACAAAATCCTGATTGCACAAGAATTCTCATAAAGAACCAACAACTGAGATCTCATCTTGTTAAAAAGCTTTTGTACAGCAACAAAAATCTCTAACAGAACAAAGAGACAACCCACAACATGAGAGAAAATGTTTTCAGGTGTTCCTCAGACAAAGAGTTACTATCAAAAACTTATAAAAAAAAAACTCCTAAATTTAAAGACCCCATCCAAAAATTGGCATCTGAGATGAATACACACATCTCAAATGAAGAAATACAAACAGCAAATAAATATATGAAAAAATGTTCAAAATCACTTGTCATTTGAGAGATGCAAATGAAAACAATACTTAGATTCCACCTCACCCCAGAATAAATGGCTATTATAAAAAATCAACCAATAACAAATGCTGAGTATCTGTGGGGAAAAAGGAACCCTTCTCCACTGTCACTGGAGTTAGACTGGTACAACCACTGTGGAAATCAGTGTGGAGATTCTTAGAAACTCTAGAATGGGAGGTCCAATTTGACCCAGCTATTCTCATAGGCATCTTCCCAGAATACCACAGCAATAAAAGTGCACCCACGTTTATAGCAGTACAATTTGTAATAGCCAAATCTTGGAAACACTGTAAATGCCCATCAACTGAGGAATGAATGAAAACAATGTGATCTTGGTATTGAGAATCAAACTCACAACCTAGCACTTGGCAGGCAGGTGTTCATGTCCCTGAGCTGAACCCCTGGCCCTACAATGTGTTATTTTTATACAATGAAATACTACTTAACCATAAAGAAGGATAATCTTGGGACTTTTATAGGCAACTGGATGCAAGTTGAGACCATACTCATTAGTGAAATAAATCACACACACATGATTTATCTCACTAGTGTGACAAGTTGAAAGAAATTATATACATAAAAGATAGTTAAGAAAGTTGTACTAATTTCTCTGAGTCACTGAAGAGAAATGTTGGTGCTAGTATTATGTGGATGATTAAATGCAGTTGTCCTCTGAGTAAGTGATTTGAAAATAACAATATGCAATGTATACACCATTGTTAACCTCAATTGTGTTTTGGAATTTTGTTTTATTTTTTCTCTTATAACACGAAATGTTGCTGTAAGGCTGGGAATATGCTTCCACGGCACAGCACCTGTTTGGCAAGTGCAAGGTCCTGAGTTTGATTCACAGTACCTAAATAAAAGATAAAACACCACTGTACTGTGGCATCAATAAAAGCTTGTGACATAGCATGTGGCTCAAACTCCCTTTTATTTGGGAGGGGACATTGCAATTCTCTTTTCTGATGGTGGCAAGATCAGTGCCAGCCCAAGGACCAGTGCTCTGAGAGTTTCATTGGACTCGGGACTAGATCTAGCCCACTAGGGAAGGACTAGCAAAGGAGAGCATCCCTGTGAAACATTTACACCAACAGGGTGAATCCTCAAGTGAGTCCAGGACTCTGACCCGGCCATGGCTGGGGGGCGACAGGCAGAGGTGGGTGGAGGCTGAGGCAGGACAGTGAGGCACAATGGCCGGGTGACGAATGCTGGGCAGCTGTGCAGGGCACAGTGCCCAGTGGAAGTGGAGGCAGCCTGCGAGACAGGTCTCCTGACTTTTCAAGGAGAAGCTGGAAATATCGATCCGTACGTGAAATCTCCCAGTCAAAAAAAGCTAACAATGAGCAGACATTTCCCATGGTGGAGTTGAAGAAGAGGTTGATGGTCATGGCCAGGCAATCACAAGGCAATCAGGATTGCATCAGCACCATCCTTCCTTGAGAACCTCCCTACTTTATTTCTGTCAGGGCTGGTAAGGGTGACTCCCTCTTGATACTGACAGCTTTCCTATTTGCCCTTTGCATCAAGATCATTTCTCTGAGAACTTTGCTGATAAGCAACCTTGTAGTTGGGTTTTATTGTCACTTATTGCTGGGATGGACTTGTGCCTGTTGTTGGCTTCTTTTGGTCTCACTTTGTCGCAAACTAGTGGCCACTAGGAGTTGGCGTCAAAACCCTTTTAGCCACATTTGAGCAACAAGGCTGTTGGGAAAGGGTGATTCTGGACTGTTCGTGGAGTCCTTTGTTAAACCCACTGTTCATTCTGTGTGTTCTATAGGTGACAGTATCATCTCAAAGTACTGAGCCAGCATTCCTTCATTAAGAGTTGCACCTCTGTGGGGCATGGTGGCACACACTTGTAATCCTAGCATGTGAGAGGCTGAGGCAGGAGGATCATGGTGAGTTCAAGGCCAGCCTCAACTACATAGTGAGTTCAAGGCCAGTCTGAACTATACAATGAGACCCTGTCTCAAAAACAAATAAAAAGCAAATTGTACTTCTGTGTAAATCTGATTGCACGTGGTATGGAATGTATTGTGCCCGTGTTCAGGCAGAGAGCAAGTAAGACCTTTGCCCCAACCAGTAAGAATTGTGTCCCTTTTACAGGGATGGAGAGAATCCAGGGAATTTTAGGTGAGAAGATTCCAGCGAAGATCTGTGCTTCAAGTTTTCTGCTAGTCTTGCACCTCAGTGGTTCTTTGAAGTATCCATGGATGTCTCCAGATGTTTCTTGGACCTGCAAACTTCCTTGTTGCTTGGAGGACATTTTAAGCTAGTGGGCCCACAAAGCGCTTCTTCTCCTTCTCCTTCTTCTTTTTCCTCCTCCTCCTCCTCTTCTTCTCCTTCCCCTTCTCCTCCTGCTTCTAATTCTCCTTGTTCTTCTTTTTGTACTCCCAGTCTAATCAGGACTTTGTGCTTTCTTGGCAGTCAGCTCCACTACTGAGCTATATTCCTGGCTGTTGGAGGATATTTTAGATCCAAACCTTAACAACTTTTCTTTAAAAACTTATTCTTGCTATTGTAGAAATGTTTATCAGAGGCAACTAAAGAAAATCTGATTGACCCTATATAGTAATCACTCAGTTCATAAATGCTTCTGTGTGAGAACACTTTAGTTCCCAAAAAGAAGCTTTTGAAAAATTTAACTTCCTTTCTTGAACTCACATCAGGTGATGAACATGACCAACGCCATCTTCCCCAGAATTATAGCATGAATTAGGTTCTTGAACCGAAGCTCCACTCCAGTTACCTCAGATTTAGAAGCCTCTTACAGGTAGCAAGGCACATCCAGGCTGACCTTAGAGCTCACCTGTGGTCTTGTGAGCTCTGGGGCCTGCCTGTGAGGCAGGAGGCTAGGGCTTGGCTAAGACTAGAAAGTAGTTATACAAAATCCCAGGCCAGGTATGCAGAACACTTCCCAAAGCTCTGCATATGTACTTCTCCCAAGAGCCTGAGCAGATATCCAGTGGGATGCCAGCCTCAGGAGTGGGAGATGCAAAGAGGACAGTTGCTCCTGAGCACTTGCTACTGTGTTTCTTCACCGAGCTCCACCCTCATGCTGGAGGGGGTACTTCTTTTCCTACTTTTAGTCAGTCAGATTCACCAGGACCAGAAAAACAAACTGACTTGGAATGATTAAAATGTCAACGGGAGCTCAGCAATTAACAAGGAAATTCGGTTATTTGTATTGCATCCTGCGTCTGAGGGTAACAATGATGACTTGTGCCTAAAGGACAAGCCCACACCAGGCCATCAGAGGCTTGTGTCTATGTAAATATAACTTACAGATTTTGCATTAATTTATGATTTGATGTTTCCTGAAGAATCCAGTTTACCAAATACATCTAATTAGTTTATCATCTCTGCCAAGTCAACCTAGGTCCGGGTCCACCAAATCACAAATTCAAAAAAGACTTATCTAAAACTCTGATCCCAAGGAAGTCTGCCAAAGATGTTGAAAGGTTAAAACATTGATCCAAATTATGGCCACGTCATTATGGAATAAAATAGTCAATCATTTAAGCAGAGATAAAAATTATTACTTTATAGGTATATAAAGAGATAAAAGATTTAAAGCAAATGGCTTTTTAAAAAAAAACCCAGACTCAAATATGTAACTCTTTTAAGACTCAATGTTCCTAAGTATCCAAAAACCTTGTAAAAATGATAGACAATACCAGAAATTGCCTTCACAAAGTCTGAAGTTTCTAAGCTCAGGGCAGCAGCCACAGGGCACCTTGTGTGTGACAGTGAGTGCCTGGGAGGCCTGGTTAGACTCCTGCATGTCACCTGAGGGAAGGAGCTTGGATGTCACAGATGTTGGATTGGGCATTGTCACCTCACCTGTGAGTGTCAACAGGAGGGCCTGTGGAAGTGTCTGGTTTCACAGCGTGATTCCAAAACACCAAGAAAATACAAAGAACTGCATTCTCCAGGCCTTCAGACCGACATGTTAGCTTTAGGCACAGTGGCAAAGTCGGAATCAGGAGGAAGCCCAGGAGCTGGCTGGGGCCAGGCACAGTCACCAACTCTGGGGACACTGGAGAGCTGGATGCACTGTGTGGGAGGCAGCCAAAGAGTTACAGGGACTGTACATTAAAATCAAAACCTCTTGGGTTTTTCTTAAGCACAGTTAAATGTTCAAGAAAAACTTGTTGCTTTAAACATAGATTTTATATCAGTGTGTTAAGGCTCCTTTTTAAATAACCCTATAAACAATTTTCTTTTAAATAGTCAGCTGGAGACAGGGATTTAGCTCAGTGGTTCAAGTGCTTCCCTGGTAAGCGTGAGTTTGCGAGTTTGATTCCGAATCAAAAAATAAAATAAAATAAAATAAAATAAAATAAAATAAAATAAAATAAATTAAAAGTCAGTTGGCTTACACCCTATTTTGTTTCCTAAGATTTTTCCTTCACCCATTTCTGGAACTTGCTTAGACCCTGTGTGACCTGCTTAAACTTGCAGTTTTGGCCTGCATTTGTTTCTTGCTTTCCCAGAGCGTCCAGTTGCTACTTCTCACTATGTAGGCTAGTCTGGCCTTGAACTCATCAGGTAGCCCATGTGGCCCTCGAACACATGGTGATCCTCCTCCCTCAACCTCCCAAGTGCTAGGAATGCCTCAGGCAGTATACCCGAGGACAAATTTGTTTTTTCTAGGACTTCTTCAAAATTCTTTCTTACACAGAAAATTTTCCATTTCTGGGGACTGGAGATTTAGCTCAGCAGCATAAGTGCCTGCCTTGCAAGCAGGCAGTTGTGAGTTTGATCCCTGGTACCGATAAAAAGGAAAAAGACCAAAAAAAAAAAAAAAAAAAAAGAAAAAAAGAAAAATAATTTCCATTTCTAAGGTTTCTCACAGAAACAAGTCATGCTTATTACTTCCTTTACATACCTTTTTAATTTCTGCTTTCTTTCTGCATTTGTGTTCCCTTCCTTAAATTTGCATTTCAATACCGTCTGTAAAAATTTTTCAGATTTAGGCCAAATGACCTTTTCCTCTGTAAAAGAAACTATGCAAAGCTTTCTTCTAGTTTTTCTCATAAAACACATTTTGTTTCCTTGTATTCTATACATAGAGGTTTACACATAGTAGTTAGAAATTGTAACTCTCAGGAGCCTTAATCTCTGGTGAAGATCCAAGAAGAATAAATTCCCTGACAGAAGTCACCTACAAAAGCACGTTTTGTAATTTATAGAAACATTCTTTCTCATGGAACATGTTTCTCAAAGTGGAATAGGATCTTGTGGTTAGGGCAGAGGGTCACCTTGACTGGCCTTAGAGTCTGCTGGGGGGATGGGTGGAGGACAGGTGTGGGCTTGGCATCCATGTCTGGTCCCAGGTCCCTTCCTCTCTGGTGCTGGTGGCCTGCCCTGCCTCCTGGTTGCCAGGGCTGAGCCGATTTGCTCCACCACACTTTGTGGCCTGGTGTTTCTGCCTTTGAACCAGCTGACATGGACCAAATCCCCTTAAAATGTGAGCTAAATTACATTTCTCCTTCTATTTAAGATCTTACATTTCTCCTTCTAGTGACACAAAAACTAATACAGATATACTTATTAATAGATCTGCATATGTTATTTGTATAGAATTCTTTTCTATAGAATTTAAGAAGCTAACAGCCTTCAAATTATAATTAGTGATAGGTGTCTCAGTATTTTAACTTACTTAGAAATGACTTGGACAGTTTATGAGTACCAGTGATAGCAAATACAACTTTAAAATTTCATATTACATGAAAACTGATTTTTATTGAATACTTTTTATTCATATAATTAATTTGCATTTAATAATTATACCCAGATTACTTACGAAAACTGACCTACTAGGCCAACACAATCTTAATTTCAAGTTTTTTTCCTGTTAAGGAAAAGCCCAAGAAGTTCAGTTTGTGAGATTGACATATAGGACACCATTGTGTCTCATCTACACAGTTATTATTAAGTTAAACTCGTACTTTTATGGTCTTAAATATCTAAAGAGGTAAATATAACCCTACCTGGCCAGCAATCCCAGGCAAAACTATGCTAACAGTTCTGAAGGCATCTTCATTGTAATTTTACTAATGAAGGTAAAATCAGCTTGTTTATCAGAGATTCACTGAAGTTAAATGAACTAAAAAATCAGGTGGGTTAATTACTGTGTTAGTAGCTTTTTCACCACTGGAGCACAATACCTGATACCTGGAATTCAGAGGAGGAGAGATTTATTTTGGCTCATTTTCTGAGGTTTCAGTCCAAGTTCAGCAGGTTTAAACAGAAAAGCACCATAGGAGAAAGGGCTTGGGTAGAGGAGAGGGGCTGACATCATGGCGGCCAGGAAGCAGAGAGAAGAGATGAGCCAGAGAGGGAGGTTCACCCTTCTAGACCCTCCACCTCCTGGGAGCAGACCCTGCCTCTCAACAGCAAGTGGGCTTTATCACCTGTATGATTTAATGGCTTTCCAAAAGCCCCACCTCTCAGTGCATGAAATATTGTAGAATATTCTCCATCTAAACAAAACGTTCCTTCCCTACCTCTGACTCCACCTGGCATGGATGTACTATGAGATCCCTGGCCAGAGGTGCCTCTGCTGCGGATCATGCCAGTCCAGCCCATCCTCACTCTGCTCCTGCTTAAAGATTAGAGGCTCCTCTGTACCATAGGCCTCATACCTGACATCCACAAACCAAGAACTGGCCTCTATTGTGCTGTGGTCCCCTTCTCCAGGATGATGCTGTTTTGCCTCTTTCCAGTTTGGCAGTGACAGCTGGAGGGTGCACACTCCTGGGCCCTGCCCCTCTTTCTGGCACTCTCCTTTCTCCCCTGTCTCTGGTCTAGCTTTGATGCACTCCTCTCCACAACGACCAGGTGTATGCCCAGCACCTGGGATTGGTTGGATCACGAAGAACAGTGTTCTACATATGGGACCGTCCTTTGTTCCAAGCACCTGGGGGCTTCAGGCCTGGCTGGAAGTCCCTGTGTCCTTAATAGGTGGAGACACATGCACCTGTCTTCACAAACTGCATATTTTGGTGCCTGAATTGCTTTCTCCCTGGCTGCTACCTCCTTGAGAGGGGTTGGGGCTCAGAGATCCTCTGAAGCCTGTTCCAGGTCACAGCACTGCCTTCCTGTAGCCAGCAAGACACCTATCCTGAGAATCTCTGTCTCTGGGCTGTCGGATGCTGGGCCACCACTCCATATCACAAGGTGCCCTCATCTGCTCTCAGAGCACAGAGCACTGGCCCATTCCTGGTATGCAGTTTCCACACGTTTCTGACATTCCAGGAACAGAGACCTCAACTTGGGAAGCAGACACTGGTTTCTGGCCCTCATAGGCACACCCCTCTGGACCATACACTGGCTGAGGTGTTGCAGTTGCTTGGTGACACCGATTATGTTTCTGGCTGAGCCTGTGCACTGGGCAGGAGGAGCAGGGAGGTGCCCTCAAGGGGGAGCATGTCGAATGTCTCTTCTCCCTGCATAGTGGGATGAGCACCTGGCTGAGCCATTACTACCCTACCATCACCACCACCAGGGCTGCTCCATGCTCAAAGACTGGCTCTGGGGCTCAGAGGCTGAAGCTGGCAGCATCACTGGGGAGTATGGGTAAGGGAGGCAGAGTGGTTCCATCTCCCTGGCAGCTAGATGGATGAGGGAGAGGAGCAGTTGTTTGAGGCCTGGGCCCTAAGCTGGAATGGTTGTGGGGCTCCCTGATAACCAGTCTAGGGTACCTGCTGGCAGTGGCATTGGGTGGCCTCCTGGTGTTCTCTTCTAGCCCACCTGTGCGTGTCATAGTGTTCCTGTCGGGCTTGGATTGCAACAGAATGGATACTGAACAGTGTGGACTGACAGAATGTCTGCAGGAGGTCACCCTGGTGGCCATTCAGGCCTGGATGGGCAGAGAACAGCACTGTCTCGGCTCTGTGGGGCAAGGTCTTCAGATGTTCAAACCTGGGCTGGCCAGAGAAGGCCGGGTGCGCCTGTGGTTCTATTGGGTATTGGTATTTTCTTACTAATTTGTAAGAAACTCATCCCTGTGAACACAACTCCTGTAGTCAGCCTTGGCAACGATTTCTGTGTGGGCTTGTTTGTTTCAAAATTCTATTATTTCCTAAGGAAAGAAATGAACTTTTATGTGATTAAAATCTGCTAATAAATGTTTGTTAATATTTATATTTATAAATAAATATTTATTTCTTACTTCAATGTCCTTTCCTTCCTCAGAAGTCTTTTGCTGCCAATACTTAAGACAGATTTTCTCCTGGTATAAGGCAGACTTTTAAAGAAGAAAAAACTTCTAGATTTGACCCTGTTTCTTCCTCATTTGTCCAGGAACTGTCAGGTCTGCAGCTGAACCCTGGAGGGGAGGAAGACCCTGCATTTCTCCTTGCTGCGGTAAACAGTACACAGATCTGGAGGCAGATTTATTTTACATTGATGGGCCTGAGAGGGATTCAATCAATCAACAAAGTATCAGGTCCTGATCTTTGGTACTCTAAGGCTTATACTTGCAAGCAAGAAGTACAGAAGCAGAGTATTTGGTGGTTATTGATTGGTTATATCTTAGCTCATTATTACTGATTGGTCTAAAAGAAAACGACATTATATATGTTGTAAGTACACAAATTCAAACTCCAGCCAAGGAGTTATGGGAAATAAGTGCTTGAGATGATGTATGAGTTTAGGGTATGACTGGATAAAGATAATATGTAGCTGGCATTAATAGAAGACAGGAAGACAAATCTGCTTAGGAAGTAGCTAGTTTCAGGAATTTTAACTCTGAAAAGTGAACTCTTTTCACCCTCAGCAGTGGGAGGGGAGCCCTTGCTGGTCCTTCTATGCCTACCAGGCTATGTCCAGGGGCTCTGAGGGTAGGTGGGTGAGATGGGACTGGTCCTTTTGGATACCCAGTTGGGCTGCCAGGGTCTGCCTGGGGATGGAGATGAAGAGGCCCAGAGAGGAGCTCAGCTTCCCACTCTAGCCCAGGAGGTGACCCAGCTCTTTCTGAGAATGGAACAATTAAATCCTTTGACTGAGGTGAGGGGCAAGGGTGTGGCCCACACTGGGAGCCAGCAGGTGAGATTCTTGAGAATTAAGATGGCACTTGGCCACAGTGGCCACACCCCACATGGTGCCTCCGCCCCATCCCAGGCAGCTGACAGCTGGGGGAGCCTGGCGGGCGGGACCTGAGGCCACTCAGACCTCACCTGCTGGTGCCATTGCTGGAGTCCTAAGGCAGCATGGTGTCTCTGCTGGGTGGCTTTCAGAGGTGAGACATGGGTGCAGGGTGGCACAGTGGATCAAGGTGCTTTGCTCCCTGGGTGTCTTGAGAAGCCTGGAGAGAAGAGTTTGTCTTAGAATTCTGCTTGGATTTGGGAATTTTACCTCTAAGGTTTCTCTAAGTTTGGCCTCTTTTTGTTTCATTTTAGATGGCAGAGAAACCCCTCCCTGTCCTACTCAGAGTTGGGTGATTGTGGGTACCTGGGGCCTGGGGACCCATGGGATTTTGTGGCCTGGGGTCTGGGTGAAGTCTCTGTCCCAAGGCTAGGTTTGTACTTAGAGGACAGTCTTTGGCTGGAGTCCCTCACACTTCTGTGCATTTTAGGATGCTCAAAAGCAGGGAGTGGGCCCTTGGAGAGGGTAGGGTCCCTGTCTTCACCTCTGTGCGGGGGACTGAGGATGTAAACCTCCCCAGGGGATAGGGAGAGTTAGGTTTTCCTTCTGTCTAGGCGGGACAGAGGCAGGGGTGCTTTAGATACCTTGCAGTCTACTCCCGTGGCTTCTCTGGTGTTTTGGGGGTTCCTGGAGGGTGGAGCCTCCACCACTTCCCATATCCTGACTCTAGCCAATTTTGCATACGTGACTTGTGAGGATACTTGTGATGGTGTCCCCAGGTTCCCTCCAGCTCAGAGCCTCTGATCCCTGCCCCCCATAACCAGGAGTTGCCACCATATCTTATTTTAAACTGTGTACAGTTAATGGTAGTGGACAGCTGGTCTTCCTGAAGCTAGCTGTGATCAGTCCTGAGAAAGGCCCAAGCTCCCATGCAGCCTGAAAGGGCTGTTGCCTGGGGAGCTGGGGACTTCTGGACACTGATCTGGGATCTTGTCTTTGCTGCTGCAGAATGGGTTTCCTCAGTGAGTGCTAGGGTTTACATCCTGCAAGTCCTTGGCCTTGGGGGCTCTGGGTGCTCTTGACTCCTGGAGCTCATGGGGCTCACGCACTTCCCCAGTTATGTTGAGTCATTTCCTGGCCCTGCACAACACCACCCAATGAGCTCCTGTCCACTGTCCTAGGACTGTACATGCAGGAGGTTTGGCTCCAGGCCCAGGGCATTTGGTTAGCAAAGCAAGGAGTGATAGATGTGGGGACTCAGGGATGGGGTGGGCACCACAACCAGTCAGGGGCATCTGTAGCTGTGGCCAGTTGTAGGAGCCACATGCAGCAGAGATGAAAGACCACTGGCCTGCATGGGTCCCAGTCCTGTCCACTGATTGTGGTAAATCCAGTCTGCTAGTAAAGATAGCAGGGACACAGAGTCTATGCCCGGAATCCCCTAGGCTGAAAGTTGCCCGTCAGGGCCCTACCTGCTAGGACTCCTGGCTGTGATGCCTCAGGCACAAAGTCTCAGCCACTACGAGGTTCATGGTGACCCTAACTTGGAGGCATCCCCAGTAGGTTCCATTGCTGTCAGGGACTCTGGTCTGTGGCTGTGGGCCATGCTGAAACATGCCTTCCAGGAGTCTCACCAACGGACAGGATTCTGTGGCCCTGTGACGAGCTGTAGCCTTGGGGCTTTGTGGCTCTACTCCTGGGGTTGGTAGAGTGTGGAAGCTTGGCCAGCTTGCCAATGTCCATACTGGTGGTCATGTCTGGGTGGGATAGGGATCTAGAAGAACCTCCTGAGAGGGCAGAGGCTAACTCCCTGTCTGGGAAGCCCCAGACCCAGCCCCTCACTGAGAAGTCAATGTCTTCCAGACTGGTTGGGTCCCCACCTGAGGTTGAGTCTAGGAGAGGAGTAGCTCTGGCCATAGAAGTCACCATGAAAAAGCCTGGCTTGTGTCTGAATTAGGTATAGAGCCTGATGACCTGTCTCATACCCCAACCAAGTGGGTGATGTGCTGGTAGGTGCTGGGATGTCACCCCAACCTGTCAGTGGCCCATGTTCAGATCTGGGTGACCCCTGACCTGGGATGCAGACAGGTCCTCATGGGTAAGGTATGTGGTGCAGACCTCATGGCAGGGGAAGGCTGCTCAGGTGGTGCCTGGGGATAGAAAGCCTCAGTTTCCCCATCCATTAGTGGCTAAGCCCCTGCTGAAAGAAACATCCAGAAAGATGTACTTGGATAAAACATTCCAGCTGTCCCTGGGTCCACCAGTTCCCTCTCCCCTTGAAGATATGGTTATGACTCACACAGTCTCTGAGATAGGACCATCCACCTCTCCTTGGTTACTGGCCTGTGGTGCAGGCTCTGGGTCCTGGGTGGCCCTAGGGGTGGCCCTGGGTAGGTCCTCTGGGCACCTGTGTGTGGAGGCTTGAGCTGCCTGCTGCTGTGCTGTAGTGACAACATGTCTGGGGATGCAAAGGTTTGGGGCTCCTGCCAGGCAGGTCTGGAGACAGTGTGAACAATCTGGCATAGGGCCTTCTTTCCTGTGAACAGCAGGGTTCCTACCCCTACTGTGCCTCTCAGCCTGGAAGGCTATGAGAAGCTCCAGGGTGGGTAGGGTTGTCAGTCCTGGGCAAGCCTTTGTCCCTTCGTTGCCTCTCCCTGGGAGGAAGGGCCTGTAGGGTAAAAGTGGTCATGGCAGCTGCCCCTCAGCACCCACAGGCAGACGGAACTAGCTGTTCCTGAAAATCATTATGGACAAATTACAGGCCCTGGAGCGAAGCCCCAGGCCACAGTGAGCTGAGGGCTTCAGTGGGTGCCAGGTCCCCTGCTGCTGACTGGCTAGATTGCCTTTTCTGATGGAGGCAACACAAATTTAAAATTTAAAAGTAAATACTAATTCCTTCTCAGGATGAAGATAGATGAGGGCATGGGGTTGTTTGGGTTGATATCATGGTCATACCAAGAGGATGCGTGGTGGGTGCATCCATGGCACCCAGGCTCTCAAGAAGGGCGGCCACACAGCCCAGGCAGGAGACTGAGCAGCACCACTTCCTTGAGTCCATCCTGGGGCCTCCTGGAGTCTCGGAGCCCTGTGCACAAGCTTGCTGGTCTTACCACAGAGAAGAAATGTCTGTGACCTTTAATGCAGGGAGCCGCTTGTATTGACAGCCAGTCAGGTATCAGTTGGCCACCTTCCTGGTTAGCATTCAGTTGGGATGGTGGCAGCAAGCTTGTTAAACTTTTAAGAGGTTCATCTCTGTCTCAAGGGTAGATTCACAGCCAAGAGATGCTTAAGTCCATGTCCTAAGGGGAGAATTAGTTTTCCTTTTTGTACCTGGGAAATGCTATTTACTTTTTAACTTTGTTTTTGTCCTTCCACAAATGAGAGAGGTTAGGCTCGCCGGGGTAGTGTGCAGGTCTCTGGGCTGTGGCTCTTGTGTCCCCTCCTCAGGCAAGTAGTGGGTTTGCAGGGTGGTGTGTGTAGCTAGAGTAGGGTCAGGTGACCAGCTGGGCACATCCTCAATCTCTGCCCCAATGCCGGGTCTCAGGACTGCTCCTGCCTTGGCAGTCTCTTGGTGGACCATCAGATGGCCAGTGTGTGCTGGGCGGCAATGTGTTCATGTTTGAGGAAGGGCTTTATCTGGAACAAATAAATGGAGGGCCAAGTAAGTGACAGATAAGTCCCACAGGGCTCTTATCAGGTGGGTTAAATCCTAACTATATGGGGCTGTAAAACATCCCGTCCCTCAGGCACAGGCTTCACAGCCACCTTCCCAGGAGCTACTGTCTAAAAGCCATGGCTCCTTGGTGACTTAGGACCTGACTCAGGGTAGTCCTGTAGGGATGGAGAGCAGTCATCCCCTTTCACTCAGAGGTGGCACCCCCAACAGGGATGCTGACCATCATTGTTGGCCACTCACTTTTCTCCATCTGTCCTTTCCTGCCCTGGGCCTGAGCACCCACAAAGTTTCTGTACACCGCAAATGTGAAGCCCACAAAGGCCCCTTGGTCCACTGTGGCCCAGGGAGATGTTCCAGGCTGCTCTGAGCTGTGGCCAGAGGTCTTTGGGGGAAAGTGTGGAGGTAAGAGTATTAGGCCTGTAGGATGAAAGTGTGGCTAGAGGGGAGCCTTGCAGGGCTGGATGGGGGTACTGCCCTGGGGCTCGGAACTGTCATGTATGCACTTAAGGAACTTCTCATCCTCCCATCTGCATTTCTGAGACCCATACTTTTGGAATGGAAAACAGGAGAGCACATGGAACAGGAGGTGACTTGTAAAGCTGTGGCTACCACCTGGACACATGGGTGTGGTCTTGGTGGTGATTCTCTTGCATGTCCAGCCCAACTCTGGCCAGTGAGAAGGCCCAGGAGCACCCCAGTACTCAGACTAGGAATCTTCTGTAGGGCCTTTGCCCAAACGTGAGCCTCTTGCATCAGAAATGTGAGGGCCTTGTTCTGGTCAGCAAGGTAGGGAACCCTGTCTCACTGCTTGCAGTTCCTGCTCTCCCATCCTGAGTAGATGCATGTGCCCCACCATGCCAGATACCTGCCTTAGTCCATTGTCAGCCAGTCAGTTGCTAGCAGGATTAGGGTTAGGGTTAGGGTTAGACTACCACATATGTCCTTCCAGGAAAGGGGCGGAGTATAAGACATGAACTGTGTGTCCTTTAGCAGGGTGCCAACCCATCACTGGGTTCAATATCATGACTTCCTCCAGCTCTTGTCACCCTTACATACTGGCACAAGTTGGTGCCCTATGATGGGTTTAGGTGTGCAGTACAGTCATGGGGTCTTGGAGCTTGACAATGGCCTGTGTCTCTCTCCCTGTCCACCTGGCCCTTGTACCCTGTTCTCCTGGTCCTGGATAGAGTGGGCTGAGCTGGGTGTGTTGGTGTGACACGGTTAGGACCAGGATGAGGAAGGGTTGTGTGGGCCTTTGTGACACTGAGGTTCACCCACAGGTCACTCTGGACCATCCTCCTCCTTGTGGTGTTGGCTGTGCTCCTGCTGGTTGGCGTCCTACATACTCATGTCAAGCTGTTACTGCCGTAAGTCAAGTGTGGGGTCCCTGTGCCCTAGGAGAAGTCCCTACCTCTGCAATCCTAAGGGCTGGGCTAGGACCTCATCCTGTCCACTATGGCGCATCAGCACCTCCTGGCAGCCTGTGGTGGGTCACATGTCCCCATTGAGCTTCTATCTCCCATACTGGAGAGGCCAACGGGCCTTCCTGGGAGATGTTAGTGTCCCGGGCCCCCTGAAGAGGTAACCTGGCCCTCAGTGTGAGGTCAGGGAGGGTGAAGGTCAAACCTGTGTTTTCTTACTGCCAGAATCCCACAAGTAATCTTCCCAGCTGATGGCACTTCTGGCAAGAAGCCCCAACTCTGCATGTGCTCCTGCCCATCCCTTGGTTCCCAGGCCAGTGCAGGGCTCTGGACCTTGCCCTCTGGCATTGGGGTAGGGAGGACCCAGCACCTGTCCACTGTGGCCCCATGTTGGGCTGGCTTCAATTCAGGGCCCTTCTGTCCCAGGATGAAGGCTTGGGGTCAGCTTGGGAATAATGGATGTGTGGTTGAGGTCAGTGGGCCAGTGCTATGTGGGTACCTTGATACCAGGTAGCAGGTTGTAAGTCTGAGAGGTGTTTGAGCTGGCGCATAGCCTGTAGCCTGGGAAATCATCTGTCCCAGTGGGCCTCCTGGGCTGCAGGGTGAGGGGGGCTGTAGACAAGGGCCACAATGATGGGGCTGGGGTTGGGGATTCAGGTTGGGGGTGTGGAGAGAAGGGCTGTCTGGGCATGGTTCTGCAAATGGCACATTGCCAGGGTTGAGCCTTCCTGGGCCCTCCGTCCAGCCAGCTCAGGGCTGAGGTGGAGAGGCCACCTGTTACCAACATCATGTTCCTCAAGACACACAAGACAGCTAGCAGCACAGTGCTCAACATCCTCTACCGCTATGCTGAGATGCACAACCTGTCTGTGGCGCTGCCTGTGGGCCGAAGTTTCCACCTGGGCTTCCCCTGGCTCTTTGTGACGCGTTACGTGGAGGGTGCTCTGCAGGCTGGGCCTCACCCTGGGCCTCCTCGACAATTCAACATCATGTGCAACCACCTGCGGTTCAACCTGCCCGAGGTAGGGTCCTAAGGCTGGGCAAAGTGGGGACTACAGGTTCAGGGTGGCAGAAGCCAGGAAGTGGAGCAGAATTCTTACTCCAGGCTGCCAGGGGCCTGCAGTTGCTCTTGGAATGAGATCCAGCAACCTGCAGTCCTCTGCCTGGCACCGGTAGTTCTGTCTGGTTCCTATGCCTGCAACTCTTTCTGCTCTGGACCTCGGTACCAATACTCTGGTGAGGATGTGCCTCACAGAAATCCCTCCTGGTCATCTGGGTCTCTGCTGAGGGATCAGCTCTTCCGAGGCTCCACTGATTTTCCTTCCAAACAGAATTGTGTGTGTGATATGACTTGGCACAGGTGCAGCCCAGAACACAGTCTTTCTGGGTGGTGGGCTGCACGGAGGCCTGGACTGGCAGGGCGGGGCTGGGCGGGGAGAGGCGACGCGGGAGGAGAGTAGCACGTGGCTGTGCTGGTGGAGACAGGCAGCCCAAGGGTGTCCTGGACTGTCACCCCAGTGAGTAACATGGGGATCCCTATGGGAAACAGGAGTGAGGAGGAACTCAGATGCCAGAGATCCGCGGGCTGTGCCCGGCCTCCCTGCAGCAGCATGGCTGGCTAGCTGGTTGCCCTGAAGCACGAGGGCATCAGGAGGGCGCTCTCTGTGTACCTGGGCCCCGGCATCTCCGCAAGCCTGCAGCACCTCCCGCTCTGTCTCCACAGGTGCAGAAGATCATGCCCAACGACACCTTCTACTTCTCCATCCTTCGGCACCCGGTCACCCAGCTCGAGTCCTCCTTTATCTACTATAAGAACTATGCACCTGCTTTCCGCGCTGCTAGCAGCCTGGAAGCCTTCCTGAAGGCGCCGCACCGCTTTTACAACAGCAGTGCCGGGCTGAGGAACGCGTACGCGCGCAACAGCATGTGGTTTGACCTGGGCTTCAACAACGATGCTGCTGCTGATGACGCATACGTGCGTGCTCGCCTGGTGGAGGTGGAGCAGCGCTTCCAGTTGGTGCTAATCGCCGAGTACTTTGACGAGTCCATGGTACTGCTGCGGCGCTTACTGCACTGGCAAATGGACGACGTGGTAGCCTTTCGGCTAAACGCGCGCAGCCCGCACAGCGTGGTGCGCCTGTCTCCCCAGGGCCGGGAGCGCGCGCTGAGCTGGAGCGCCCTGGACTGGCGCTTGTACCTGCACTTCAACCACACTTTCTGGACGCGCGTGCGCGCTGAGCTGGGCCCGCGTCGCCTGCGCGCAGAGGTGGAGCAGCTGCGTGCTCGCCGCCTGGAGCTCCAGACTCTATGTTTGGAGGACACAGCGCCTCGCAGCGGGGCGAGCATCGCAGACCCGCGGCTGCGCCCCTACCAGTCTGGTGATGCAGACATCCTGGGATATGTCCTGCGGCCGGGGCTGGACAACGCCACGCTACATCTGTGCCAAAGGATGGTGATGCCTGAGCTACAGTATGTGGCCCGATTGTACACGCTGCAGTTCCCCCAGAAACCCCGTAAAAGAATACCCTTCCTGGAGCACTAGGGACCTTGGGGCCTGCCCCTCTCCAGCCTTCCTTGGACATCCAGGCCACAGACCCTCAGGCTGACCCACCAGGGGCACAGTCCACCTGTCCCTGAGGTGAGAGGGCTTCCAGGGGACATGCTTGACAGGCAGACTGGGCTGTGGTCCCAAAGGACCTCAGAGCATTTTCCAGAACTTCCTTGACCCAATGTGGCACTGATTCTCAGGGAAGAACCCAGGACCACTCTCAGAGCTGGACCTGCAAATGGCAGCGTGGTGAGCAGTTTATTTCCGACTGAGAACGGTTTGGTTTAGATTTAGAGACCATACCAAACTGCTCATTCAGCTGAGCCCATGGTAGGAGCTCCACATTCCCCTCCAGCACTAGCCAGAGGAATGCTGAAGGAGTAAGACTCATGAACTCAGGGAGCTGGGAATGGTGTTTGATCTTGGTTGTCTGGAGATCGTGTTGGGTGGGGGGCCGTCTTCCTCTGTCATCCACAAGGAGGACCTGAGGCCTCTGGCTAGCAGGACGAGCTCCCTGCATGCCTGGGGCCCAGTGGGTACAGTGGAGTCACACACCTGTCACCAAAAATCTGGGAGAGTGGGGCACCTGGGGAGCCCAGAAGATGTTGGCACTCACATGCAGAGCCCAGATGCCCAGTCAGGGCTTGCTTGCGAGGTAGGGGTTCCTTCTGTGTCATTCAGGGCCTCTACCCTCAGGATCCCACGTCTGCAATTCTCCCACTGTGGGTGGGCTATGTGCAGGTGTTCCCCATTTTTCTGGGGAGTCAGCCCAGAGCAGGCAGCTCCCGGGGACAGTGTAAGGACATTTCGAGTAGGATTAGAGGTGCTACAGTGAACTTGAGAATAATAGAGAGAATATATGGAAATTGAGTCAGTGACTTCCAAAGAAAGGTGAATAGAGACAGTGAGGAAGGTGGGCACTTGCTGAGAGCCAGGGCCCTGAAACTGTGGGTAGGGTCACCTGGCTCAGCCCACAGGAAGGTGTGTGAGACTCCCTGGGGAAAGTGGTGTGGGATTCACATCTAAGATGAGCCTATGTACAGGTAACAGGAGTCCTTGCAAAGGGAAAAGGTGCAAGAGGAATTTCGGTCAAGCCAAGAATGGGAAAAATTGCCACATGTTGAGGAAGATGAGCTTTTCAGCGTGAGTTCCTGCTCAAGCACCAGGCGAAGTTTGCAGCTTTCAGAGAAGGTGGATGTGATAGGAATCCAGAGCAGGGAAGGACAACCTGTCCCAGAGACAGCAGGGAACTGTAAGGAGGGCCTGTGTAGGCAGGCAGCCATGGCCCACAACCACAATGTGTGACACTGCTCTCACCTGCACAGCAACTGTGGAATTGAAGTAACAATAACAATTTTTTTCACTGTGAAAATCAGTATGGATTCAGTAACAATTTAATGTCACTCTGTTTTTGCCTTCAGGTTGGTGGGATTTAAACTGTTACCATCAGTTTGGAGGGAAATTTGGGCTGTTTCCTAAAAGTAAAAAGCCTTTGGTTTGTGATAGATAATTCTGGAAACTCTCTGTTCAAATTAGCCATTAAGTAGAAGTGTTTAAAATGCTGCTGTAGAGATGATATCCAAAATAAGGGCCATGCTTACTGACGCTAGAGCAGATATAGACCAAATATAAAGGAGCTTAAGGAAATTATGGAAGCTCAGCACATGAAAGAAATGGAATCCATAAAGCAGATTGAAGCAGATATCCAGCATGTTAAAAATTTCATTGAAAGTTTTGGATGTAGATGAGGCCAATGTGAGGATAAGATCTTAGATACTGATAGCCTTGCAATTAGTGACCAGGAAAAGAAAGCTTTCTCAAAAATAGCAAAGGACCATGAGAAATCAATCCAGCAGCTACTAAATGAGATAAAGAAGAATAATTTAAGATTGATTGTAGTCAATGAAAAGGCAGGAGATAATCACAAATGACATCAAGAAAATGGTCACAGACATGACAGAAAACTTCCCTGGCAGAGAAACAGAATCTTATAGCCATTCATATCACAGTCCAAATTCCAAAGACTCAACACAAGAATAGAATCTTAAAAGCTGTTGGGGAAAAAGAATAAGTCACCTATAAAGAAAAGCCCATCAGAATCACAGCTTACTCCTCAGTGCAAAGTCTCAAGTCAAGGAAAGCTTAGAGTGAATTATTCTGAGCTCTAAAGGAAAACAACTTTCAACCCAGATTGATGTGCCTTACAAAAGTATCTTTCAAAACTGGTGGAGAAATAACAGCTGAGGAAATTTATAACCACCAAACAAGTTCCCAAAATATTCTGAAGGACATTCTAGAAAGAAATAGTAAGAGCTACAGCTCCATAAACCCCAGTAGAAGGAATCGACCAGACAAGGCAAACAATTAGATGGAAGGGAAAAAAAGCGGGGCTGGGTAGAGCCAGCAACAGGAAAAGTCATGACAAAAATATCAGTATGTATCCATTACAGCCATCAATGTTAATGGTTCTAATTCAGCTATCAAAAGACAGACTGGGAGAAGGGATCAAGGAGCAAAATTCAATATATTGCATACAGGAAACATTTAATTCAAAAAGAAATTCATGGACTGAAAGGATAGAAAAGAATACTCTGTGACAGGAATCCAGGAAAAAACAGGGGTAGCTATTCTACTTGCAGACAAAGTGAATTTCAAGTCAGACTAAGCAAGATAAAGAAGTTCACTATATACAGGTAAAGGGAACAATCCAAGAGGAAAAGATAACAATCAAATATATGTGCAACAAATACTAGTGCACCAACTATATAAAACTACTAACAGACATGAAAAATCAAGCCCTAATGCAATTGCATTGGGAGAGCTCCACAGCCACTGTCACAGAAAGATCAACTAGAAAAAAATATTAGAACTGAACCAAACTTTTTTTTATCGGTACCGGGTATCGAACTCTCAACCGTGTGCTTGCAAAGCAGGCACTTATGCCACTGAGCTAAATCCCCAGCCCTGAACCAAAGTTTTGAACAAATTTATTCAGTAGATGTCTACAGAGTGTTATATCCCACAACATAAGAATACACACTGTTCTCAGCTGCACTTGGTATGTTCTCCAAAATAAACCACATATTGGCTCATCGGATATGCTTAAGTAAATGCACAGGGAATATCATTATTCTATACATACTTTCAGCCCACAATGCGTTGAAACTGGAAATCCATGGCAAAAGAAACCACAAGTTTCATAAACATGGAAATTAAATAGCACCATGCTAAACAGCCAATGGGTCACAGATGGAATTAAGAAATTAGTTTTTACAGATAAATGATAAGGACAGTACAATTGACTATAGGACACAGTGAAAGCAGTCCTAAGAGGGAAATTTTATCATAGTAAATGCCCATATAAGAAAAACAGGAAATGGATAGAAACAACTTCATGGTGAGGAATCTAGAACTTCTGGAAAGAGAAAAGCGGGCTAAGGCAAAAGCTTGTATGAGGGAGGAAATTATCAAGTTAGAGCAGAAATTTATGCATTGGAGACTAAAAACCAATTGAAGAGTTAATTCTTTGAAGGATTAAATAAAATCAGTAACTCCTTAGTCAATCTTACCAAAAAAAAGAAAGAAAAGAATCAAATCCACAAAATTAGAAATGATAAGGGTGAAGTACAGCAGACCCTTCAGAAATCCAGAAAATCATCTATACCTACTTTGAAAAACTGTATTCTAGTAAGATGGAAAATACAGAAGAAACGGACAACTTTCTAGATACATATGAGTTACCAAAGCTGAATCAAGAAGATATAAACTTTCTAAACAAACCAATATCAATCAATGAAATTGAAGATGTAATTGAAAGTCTGTCAATAAAGAAAAGCCCAGGCCCTGACAGATTAACTGCTGAATTCTACAAGAAATTTAGAGAAGACCTAACACTACTACTACTTAAACTCTACAATGCAATTGAATGGGAAGCAATACTCCCATATTCATTACTGGAAGCAAGCATTACCCTGATACCAAAACCAGACAAGGACACAACTAAGTAAGAATGACAGGTGAACCTCCATAATGAATATAGATGCAAAAATCAATAAGATACTGGCAAACAATACAGCAAATTGTGAAGAAGATTATACACCATGATCAAGTGGGATTCATCCCAGGGATGCAGGGATGATTCAACATATGTAAATCCATAAATTTAATACACATATTAATAGAGCCAATGATAAAAACCATATAATCATCTTTAAGTACAGAAAAATCTTTGACAAAGTCCAGCGTCCATTCATGATAAAAACCCTACGAAAATTTGAATAGTCTATCCCAATCTGATAAAATTTCTCTACGACAGGTCAACAGCCACCTTTATACTAAATGGACAAAGACTAAAAGGTTTCATTCTAAAATCAAGACGGGGATATCCACTGTCTCCACTTGTATTCAACATAGTCCTGGAAACTCTAGCCAGAGCAACTAGACAGGAGAGAGAAATAAAAGGAATAAAAATAGGAAAGGAGGAAGTTAAACTATCATTATTTGCAGATGACATGATACTCAGACCCCAAAGACTCCACTAAACAACTGGTATATTCAATAAACAAATTCAATAGTATAGCTAGATAAAAAGTCAATACACAAAAACCAATAGCCTTCCTGAACACGAATAACAAACACACTGAGAGCAAAATCAGAGAAACAACACCTTTTACAATTGCACCCTCCAAAAATGAAATACCTAATAATCAATTTAATGAAGGATGAAAAAGACCTCTACATCGAAAACTACAGTATTCTGAAAAAGGAGATCAAAGAAGATATTAGAAAATGGAGAGCTATTTCCTGCTCTTTGTAGGAAGACCCAATATCATGAAAATAGCCATACTTCCAAAACTCTTATACAGAGTCAGTGCAATCCCAATAAAAATTCCAATAACTTATCTCGCAGAGTTAGAGAACACAATCCTAAAATTCATCTGGAATTGGAAGAGACCCAGACTAGCAAAGGCAACCCTTGGTAACAAAGGCAGGACAGGGAGTGTCACAATCCCTGAGTTGATATGTAAGGGTGCAGTGATAAAAACAGCATGGTACCGGCTAAAACAAAACGGTAACAACAAAAACATGCCTGAACACCAGTGAAACAGATTAGAAGATGCAGAAACAACTACAGACACACTAAGCCACCTTATGTTTGAGAGGTGCTAATCACATTCACTGGAAGAAAGGCTCTTTAAAACCCTCTTTTCCCGGTGCTGTAAAAATTGGCTCTGCACATGCTGACAAATAAAGTTGAACTCTTATCTTTCATCATGCACTAAACTAAATTCAGAATGGATGAAAGATCTAAATATTAAAATTGAAGCAATCTACTGGAATATAGAGTAGGTAAAACTCTTGAAGATATTGGTGTAAGCCAAGACTTTATGAACAAAACCCTGATTGCACAAGAATTGTCATAAAGAACCAACAACTGAGATCTCATCTTGTTAAAAAGCATTTGGACAGCAAGAAAAATCACTAACAGAACAAAGAGACAATGTACAGCATGGGAGAAAGTGTTTTCTGGTGTTCCTCAGACAAAGAGTTACTATCAAAAACTTACAAAAAAAACTCCTAAATTTAAAGACCCCATCCAAAAATTGGCATCTGAGATGAATACACACATCTCAAATGAAGAAACACAAACATCAAATAAATACATGAAAAAATGTTCAAAATCACTTGTCATTTGAGAGATGCAAATGAAAACAATACTTAGATTCCACCTCACCCCAGAATAAATGGCTATTATAAAAAATCAACCAATAACAAATGCTGAGTATCTGTGGGGAAAAAGGAACCCTTCTCCACTGTCACTGGAGTTAGACTGGTACAACCACTGTGGAAATCAGTGTGGAGATTCTTAGAAACTCTAGAATGGGAGGTCCAATTTGACCCAGCTATTCTCATAGGCATCTTCCCAGAATACCACAGCAATAAAAGTGCACCCACGTTTATAGCAGTACAATTTGTAATAGCCAAATCTTGGAAACACTGTAAATGCCCATCAACTGAGCAATGAATGAAAACAATGTGGTCTTGGTATCAAGAATCAAACTTACAACGTAGCATTTGGAGGCAGGTGCTCATGTCCCTGAGCTGAACCCCTGGCCCTACAATGTGTTATTTTTATACAACGAAATACTACTTAACCATAAAGAAGGATAATCTTGGGACTTTTATAGGCAACTGGATGCAAGTTGAGACCATACTCATTAGTGAAATAAATCACACATGCATGTGTAAATGTATTGTCTCACTAGTGTGACAAGTTGAAAGAAATTATATACATAAAAGATAGTTAAGAAAGTTATACTAATTTCTCTGAGTCACTGAAGAGAAATGTTGGTGCTAGTATTATGTGGATGATTAAATGCAGTTGTCCTCTGAGTAAGTGATTTGAAAATAACAATATGCAATGTATACACCATTGTTAACCTCAATTGTGTTTTGGAATTTTGTTTTATTTTTTCTCTTTAAAATAACACGAATTGTTGTTGTAAGGCTGGGAATATGCTTCCACGGCACAGCACCTGTTTGGCAAGTGTAAGGTCCTTAGTTTGATTCACTGTACCTAAATAAAAGATAAAACACCACTGTACTGTGGAATCAATAAAAGCTTGTGACATAGCATGTGGCTCAAACTCCCTTTTATTTGGGAGGGGACATTTCAATTCTCTTTTCCGATGGTAGCAAGATCAGTGCCAGCCCAAGGACTAGTGCTCTGAGAGTTTCATTGGACTCAGGACTAGATCTAGCCTACTAGGGAAGGACCAGCAAAGGAGAGCGTCCCTGTGAAACATTAACACCAGCAGGGTGAATCCTCAAGTGAGTCCAGGACCCTGACACGGGCATGGCTGGGGGCGACAGGCAGAGGTGGGTGGAGGCTGAGGCAGGACAGTGAGGCACAATGGCCGGGTGGTGAATGCTGGGCAGCTGTGCAGGGCACAGTGCCCAGTGGAAGTGGAGGCAGCCTGAGAGACAGGTCTCCTGACTTTTCAAGGAGAAGCTGGAAATATCGATCCGTACATGAAATCTCCCAGTCAAAAAAAGCTAACAATGAGCAGACATTTCCCATGGTGGAGTTGAAGAGGAGGTTGATGGTCATGGCCAGGCAATCACAAGGCAATCACGATTGCATGAGAACCACCCTTCCTTGAGAACCTCCCTACTTTATTTATTTCTGTCAAGGCTGGTGAGGGTGACTCCCTCTTGATACTGACAGCTTTCCTATTTGCCCTTTGCATCAAGATCATTTCTCTGAGAACATTGCTGATAAGCAACCTTGTAGTTGGGTTTTATTGTCCCTTATTGCTGGGATGGACTTGTGCCTGTTGTTGGCTTCTTTTGGTCTCACTTTGGCGCAAACTAGTGGCCACTAGGAGTTGGCGTCAAAACCCTTTTAGCCACATTTGAGCAACAAGGCTGTTGGGAAAGGGTGATTCTGGACTGTTTGTGGAGTGCTTTGTTAAACCCACTGTTCATTCTGTGTGTTCTATAGGTGACAGTATCATCTCAAAGTACTGAGCCAGCATTCCTTCATTAAGAGTTGCACCTCTGTGGGGCATGGTGGCACACACTTGTAATCCTAGCATGTGAGAGGCTGAGGCAGGAGGATCATGGTGAGTTCAAGGCCAGCCTCAACTACATAGTGAGTTCAAGGCCAGTCTGAACTATACAACGAGACCCTGTCTCAAAAACAAATAAAAAGCAAATTGTACTTCTGTGTAAATCTGATTGCACGTGGTATGGAATGTATTGTGCCCGTGTTCAGGCAGAGAGCAAGTAATACCTTTGCCCCAACCAGTAAGAATTGTGTTCCTTTTTCTGGGATGGAGAGAAGCCAGGGAATTTTAGGTGAGAAGATTCCAGCGAAGATCTGCGTTTCAAGTTTTCTGCTAGTCTTGCACCTTAGTGGTTCTTTCAAGTGTCCATGGGTGTCTCCACGTGTTTCTTGGAACTGCAAATTTCCTTGCCCTAGCTTATCTCTTTTCTGTGTTTGCCCAATGCTAAGCTGAATTCCCTGTAGTGCTTCTCCTGGAAGGCATGCTGGGCGAGGTAGAGTTAGGTCAGGTTGGAGACTCACAGATTTATAAGGGAAACAAAGGCAACCAGAGCAAAACCAAGTCAAATTTGCAAACAGTTGTGAACCAAGAAACTAGCATTAAAGTGACTGCATATATCAAGTGAACATGGGGATGTAGATGACAACTACTGTTGTCATTGGGCTTGTCCTTTAGACAACTGGGTCTCAGTATCCTCAGGGGTATTTATTCAGGTGTACAATGTATCCTAGCAACTGCAGATATATTTTCTTTAATAAATAATCCAAAGAGTGACTTTGTGTCTATCTCTGTGTGTGTATGGTGCTCAGGATGGAACCAAGGGCCTTGCACCAGCTAAGCAAGTACCTTACCACTGAGGTACAAACTTGCCCTTTTGGATTTATTGTTTTATTTTAAAACATAGTCTTGTTAGGTTGCATAGGCTAGCCACGAATTTGTAATCCTCCTGCCTCAGCCTCTTGAGTAGCTTGGATTACAGATATGCACCAGCATGCCCAGTTATGAAATATTGAGCAGTGTTATAACTTGGGCCCCGGTATAAAATCCAAGGAGGCAAGATTCCAAAAATTTAGGTGGCAAACGCTTTGTTTCCAGGCCTGGTGACCAGTCTCCGGGAGCCAATTTGGAGACTGTGTTCCAGAGACTGACAGGAGGACTTTTAAAAGAGGCTGGAGGAAAAGGGTGGGGGGAGAAACAAAGAAACCTGCAGAGCCATCAAACTTGTTGACTCGAGTCTGGAAACTGTATTGCTGTCCACTTAGCTCTGACAATCTCGGGAGTTCCTGGTGTTTCTCAAATTACTCCCATCCTACAGACTGACATTATCTCGGAGTGGCACATCTGCAGCAATATTTGGAGAAGAAAGCAGACAGTTAATTATCCCAGGACAGCTCGTTTTCACTAGGGGGTGCGAAGGGGTCAAGGGTTACAAGAAGCTGAAACTTAAGTTTTACAAAGATCTGATATCTAACTCATTTGATGCATACAGAACAAAGGGAAAGCACCGATTGGGGTTTGGGCCATAGTGTTTCCCGGTAATTTCTTTGAAGCTAAATAGTTCTTAAAATTTGGGGCAGGCTCATTTTATGACAGATCATCACTGGGTCGGGAAGAGGTCACCAGAAACCCAAATTCTTTATGGCCTAGATATATAGGTGAGGGGAGAGGGAGGCAATAATGTGCCATAAGAACAGAAAATGGCAGTGATGCGTCAAGGTCAGGCAAAGGGTTAAACTCATATGCAAATCTCTCTGCACACAAGCAGGTTACTTTAAACAAGTGTAAATTAATGGGCCATTCTAGTTTTCTTTAGCTCTTTAGCAGAGAATAGAGGCACCTAACAGTGATTAACAACCCTTGTTAGCTTGTTTTAGCACAACTTCTGTAGTTTGTAGAGGGCAACAATGGTTAACATATCAATTAGGTGAGATTCTTGCAATTCTTTATAGAGGAGAGTATTGCTCAACATATCAATTAGGTCACTTAACATGTCAGTTAGGGAAAAAGGATAAAACAAAAACACATTTAGTAAACCACCTTGCAGGTTTGCTATATAATACACATATAAGGAAGCTATTTTCTTAGAGTACAACATTCCCCACTGATTTTAGTCAGTGAGTCAGATCATTGACTCATTGGCATCTTTTATAACCTTGCATGTGTCTTTAAAATCATAAGCTTTTAAGAACTTTGACATAGTTTATCAACTTGTTTACAACACAAGGCCCAGTAGGATGATTAGCAAAGGTCTTGCAGCTGTCATTAAAGCTGTTAACCAAAAGGAGAAAGAAAACCAACATTTAAATTTACTCTGTTTTATCATACAAGTAACAATTTTTAAGTCAGACAGAGGCCTCCTTGGGGTCTCTACAATGGAGGAGAACACAAAATTATCAGTTATATTAGACAATCTTAAGCTTTAAAGTGTCCTTGGAAGAAATGCAGTTCACTTATCCACAGGCTGATTGTCTTTTGGAGCTGGGACCTGAATCCAGGCAGGCTTTCAGCTATTTTGAAAGTCCATTGCGGCTCAAGAGATTCACGGTGAGGTCACTTGTCCAGGTGCCTAGGCTCTTTAGCTCACAGTGGGCAGCAGCGAAATAACCAGTAGATGGAAGTCAAAGCTGGCTGAAAAGTCTGGGGGAGACTTAATAAGATCTTGATTTGTTAAATCAGCTAATTTCTAGAAACCTTTAAGGATAAGAGGAAGATCTCTCACATAAAACCTCAAAAGAGGAAATATCTGCAACATAGGGGGTGCATCATGAACTCAAAATTGGCAAAAGGAAAAGAGACTCACCCAGTTTTCACCAGTTTTTAAGGCAATTAGTAATTATGCTCTTTAAAATCTGACTTATCTTTTTACCTCTCCTGAACTCTGAGGCTGGTAAGCCCCATCGAGTTTTCTAATTGATCTGCAAAGCTTAGGTTAATTTGAGTTACTAGGCTATAAAAGCCAGGCCATTGTCAGACCCCACGGATAAAAGGGGAGACCAAATCAGGGAAACTGCTATCAGAGCTGACTCAGACTAAGTAGAAAAACACTTATATCCTTGATGTTCAGGCCTTTTATTTTTGTAAAATCTATTTTCTAGTGCTTTTAGGCATAGTTCCACGATAACCAGTGGTTTTTATTTGTTGCAGTACTTTTGGACTTACCAATTGGCACTGAGGGCATCTGAAGCTCACAGACTGGGCTAGCTTGATATTAGCCCACCCCGGGATCTCTGGGACGTTGAGCTACCAGATGCTGGTCTTTTTAAGTGCAAATGGGCTCTGACAAAGAAAGTAGGTGGATCAGCAGTAATGTCAAGCTTATCTCAATCCCCACTGATTTTGGGGCTTTCTGGCTGACTTTTTGAAGGTGGTATTTGCCAAATTATTTTCCCATATAACAAATCATCTTCTGCCCAATGGCTTATACAGCAGATAGTAGCCACTCTCCTTGGCATCTAGATGGCAGCCAACAAGTCCAAATTTGGGGAGCATTTTAATCTTTTGACCGCAGAAGACAATAAACATCATTTTTGATAAAGACAACTTGAGGCCTCAGTGTGGGCAATGAGTTTAGCCCACTATGCTGATGTCTCTGGCTCTAAGATTTGTTCCCATAGAATCTAAGATTTTGTGTAACGGCAGCTCCCATGACCCGCTTACCTTGATAGACATAACTGCTTCCATCAGAGAAGTAGGATGGAACTCTAGATAGTAGCTTATCCACTAGATAAGGTTGAAGTCCAGTGAGGTGCTCAATGACCTCAGTACAATTGTGGTGAGGCCATGAGGGGTCGTCCTCAGGCAGCAAAGTAGCCGAGTTTGAAGCTGCTATTTCCAGATATAGTGCCTGATAATGTATGGCTCGGGAATTAGACATCTATCGGTCTGATGGGGCCTTGATGAGAGTCTCCAACGAATAGGAGGAAAAAATTAAGAGTTTGTGTCCAAAAGTCAATTTTTAAGCCTTCTATATGAGGGGGCCACTGAAGAAATCACTGCAGACAGGGTGGCCATCTGGCTGCCACAGAATCAAGTCTCTTGGAAAGATAGGCAACAGGCCTCTGCCAGGGTCCCAAACTCTGGATCAGTCCTGTGGCTCCTAGAAATTTTGCACTTGTCTTTTAGTCACAGGGGCTGGAATCTGTTAGATGGCTCACAACAACCAGTGCAGTCTTTCTCTGTGTAGACTGGTTCTGACAAGGTCAGGGGGGGACTCCCATCAGAGCAGTTACTTTCGTGGCTGGCCCCTCTGATGTGATTGCTACTCTTTGAGTGGCCTGATCTGCCAAATTGTTTCCTCAGGTGAATAGCAGCAGTCTGCTGACAGCCAGACTGCTGACAGCAAATCTAGGATCTGTGGAGTCCCCCCCCCCTTTTTTAAATCTTAGCTCTGGCTGAGGTTAAGAGACCTCGCTCTTAATAGATGGCTCCATGTATATGTATAGTAGCAAAAGCATATCTACTATCAGTATAGATGTTTACCCTCTTTCCCATGGCTAGTTTTAGTACCTCAGTCAAAGCAATGAGCTCTGCCTTTTGGGCAGAGATGCCAGGCTCTAACTGCTTAACCCAGAGTACCTCCTTTCGGTGGTCACTGCTGCCCCGGCCACTCATCTGCCGCTAACATTCTGGATGAAGCTACTTCCTTCTGTGAAATTTCTCAGGTCATTGTCAGGCATAAGGGTGGCTGGGTTTAAAGCTGAAGAAGTCTTGAAAACTACCAATTCTGGGTCTAGGAGCAGGCCCTAATAGTGTGAGATTCTAGCACTCACATTTTCGGGAGGGTTTTGATAAGAGTCTCTAAACTGTGGGAGGTCACTACAGAAATCATCTGTCCAAAAGTGAGTTTCTTGCCTCTTTTAAGTAGCATTGCCACAGCGGCCAGACTTTTTAGGCAAGGAGGCCACCTCTTGTTAATGGATCGAGCCTTTTGGAAAGATAGGCTACAGGCCTCTTCCAAGGGCCAATGTCCTGGGTTAGGACTCCTTTGGCAATGCCCCTGAGTTTATCTATGAACAAGGTGAATGGCTTGGTAACATCAGGGAGTCCCAGGGCTGGGGCCTCTGTCAAGGCCCGCTTGAGCTGCTGCAAGGTCCATTCACATTTATCAGTCGAGTTTAGTGAGTTTTTCCCTTAAGGGAGCCATATAGGGGGTGAGCTGTTTCAGTAAAATTTAGAATCCACAGCCTGGAATATCTGCCAGCTCCCAGAAATTCGCGCACCTGTTTCTTAGTTTCTGGGAATGGGATCTGCAATATAGCCTGGACTCTTTCTTTAGACAAAATCCCCTTTTTTTCACAATTTGTAGCCCAGATGAGTCACAGCCTGATGGCACAATTGGGCCCTTTTAGCCAAAACTTTATAGCCTAATTGCCCCAAAGTCCTTAACAGTTACTTAGTTGTCTCTCGACAAGCTTACAAGCTTCTGTGGGGTCGAGGCTATTAACAAGTCATCCATGAACTGGAGGAGCACTATCTCAGGGTGTTTTTCCCTAAATTCTAAAAGATCTCTTGCTAATGCCTCATCAAAAAGAGTGGGAGAGTTCTTGTAACCCTGAGGTAAACATGTCCAGGTCAGCTGTTCTTTTACCCCTGTATCTGGGTCAGTCCATTCAAAGGCAAAAAGGGGTTGACTCACCAGAGTAAGAGGCAAAGTGAAGAAAGCATCTTTCAAGTCCAGAACAGAGTACCAGGTGTTCTCAGGATTTGGCACTGTTTGGTATAGACTCAGAACTCGTCTATTAACCTCTCTGAGATCCTGTACAGGGTGATAATTATTTGTCCCTCCTGGACTGGAAGCAAGGGCATGTTCCAGGGAGAGGCCCAAGGAATGAGAATATCATTGTCTCTTAGCCTCTGTATGTGGACTTTAATCCCTTTCTGGGCCTGCAGGCTTATCAGGCATTGCCACAAGCAGAAGGGGCATGCCTGAGGCAAGAGCTCCATCACAAGGGGGACTTGGTTGACTGCTAGCCCTGGAGGATTGTCTTCTGCCCAGACTTCTGGAATCTCCTGATTCCATTTGCTCAACAGTTTTAACTCTAAGTCAGTTGTGATGACTCAGGTACGCTGGACAAATTTCCCAGTAGATGGTAATTTTTCCTGTTTTAAAAGACCTTTGTGCTATCTCTATCAACTGGCTGAGGGGCATTTTCTCAAAACTCTCAAACCTTTGTAATCTTTTTTCTAACATGTGGGGCCAACTGAGTTGCAAAGAGAACAACTGGCGATACTGGGGAAACCTCCTTACCTCTGGATTTCCAATCCGGGTGGGACAAAGGGAAAACATGGTTTTGGCATTCCAGATCAGAGAGCAGGCTTTTTCTGGATGGCACACCACCTTTTGTCCCAGGGTGCCACGTGGCAGGCCATCATTTTATTAAAATTACATACTTAACAGAAATAAGCTTTTTCTTTTTAGGTAACAAAATTGTGCCATATAATCTCCCAGATGTCCACAGCACATGCAAGAACTTATATCTTATCTCTATTATCATCTATAATCTCATATTAATGGAAACACTTTGCAGCAAAGGTTTAGAATCTTATAAATAAATCTACCAAAACTGATCTAATACTGTCAAATTTTGAACACATTTACTTCTTGTCAAACCTGTTGTTTTCAGTACTATAAACCAAGACAAATAAAATTTACATCATCTCGAGCTTTCTATAACTTACAATATACCTCCAAGTTTTATCTTCTTTCACATTCTGGCACAGCCAGACAATTTTACTTGAAGGCAAACCACTTTCTTTGTCCCTCATTTTTACTATTACCAGTCAATTACCTTTTCTCTCACTTCTCAGACAGCATTAAAACTCTCAACAAAACCCTTGAAGTCACCTTCTAGTAGTCTAAAACATATTTAATTATTTTATGTCTTTTTACCACATTAAAATGCTGTTTTTTTAAAAAAAAAACTATAAATTTTAACTGGCTCAATTACAGTATGACCTGGTTTTCACTTGGTAAAGTTGATATGATTCTTAAAAACCATAAATATACACATATATGTGCACATATGTTTACTTTTTAACCAGAAAGAAAAATACTCCTTTTAAAAAGCATGCCAAGGTTGCAAGCAATCAATTGAAGACTTACATATTAAACAAGGTGCCACAACATTAAAGACACAAACAAAGGGTGCTTCTTGCACAGTTTGGTGAGCTAAAGGAAATAATTTTTCTTATTATGAACCTTGAATCTAATAAGCCATATGGATCCTGCAACAGAAATGGGCAACAGGCCCCTAAGTTAGTAAAAAATCCAAACAGGCAAACAATTTTAAAGAATAAAAACACTGCACATCAATATCTAAATCCTTTTGTCCATTTTGGGCTCGTAGAAGGGGTTCCTAGGAGAGAATGTTCTGTTAGATTTGGGGTAACCAAAAGGAGAACAATTAGAACAAATGGACACACAAACAGACACACAAGACAAGCTGCAGCCAAAATAGCCTTTGCTCAAAAATTAGTCAAATTTTGGGATCTGGAGGAATTAACAAATTTAACTAAGGGAGCGCTTCCCCACCCGGGGCAGAGTCACAAATGGCAAAAACCAATTGACTCTGTCCTCGGGAGGTTTCACTCCCCAAATTAAGGGCGTCCCCTTCCAAACGGAGCGATTCCCCACCCGGGACAGAGTCACAAATGGACAGAATTTGTCTGACAAACCAACTGACTCTGTCCTCGGGTGGTTCCCGCTCCCAAATTGAGGGTCTCCCCTCAAAACTACAAATTGACCGTGGCCCAAACAAATCCTCCAGAGCACTTACTTTCAAATGTTCAGAAATGAATCTGGGGTCTTGCTTCCATCCAGGGCAAGCCCCCAAATGTTATAACTTGGGCCCTGGTATAAAATCCAAGGAGGCAAGAGACCAAAAATTTAGGTGGCAAAGGCTTTATTTCCAGGCCTCGCGACCAGTCTCCAGGAGCCAATTTGGAAACTGTGTCCCAGAGACTGAAGGGAGGACTTTAAAAAGAGGCTGGAGGAAAAGGGTGGGGGGAGAAACAAAGAAACCTGCAGAGCCATCAAACTTGTTGACTCGAGTCTGGAAACTGTATTGCTGTCCACTTAGCTCTGACAATCTCGGGAGTTCCTGGTGTTTCTCAAATTACTCCCATCCTACAGACTGACATTATCTCGGAGTGGCACATCTGCAGCAGTATTTGGAGAAGAAAGCGGACAGTTAATTATCCCAGGACAGCTCGTTTACGCTAGTGGGTGCGAAGGGGTCAAAAGTTACAAGAAGCTGAAACTTAAGTTTTACAAAGATCTGATATCTAACTCATTTGATGCATTCAGAACAAAGGGAAAGCACCGATTGGGGTTTGGGCCATAGTATTTCCCAGTAACTTCTTTGAAGCTAAACAGTTCTTAAAATTTGGGGCAGGCTCATTTTATGACAGATCATCACTGGGTCGGGAAGAGGTCACCAGAAACCCAAATTCTTTATGGCCTAGATAGATAGGTGAGGGGAGAGGGAGGCAATAATGTGCCATAAGAACAGAAAATGGCAGTGATGCGTCAAGGTCAGGCAAAGGGTTAAACTCATATGCAAATCTCTCTGCACACAAGCAGGTTACTTTAAACAAGTGTAAATTAATTGGCCATTCTAGTTTTCTTTTGCTCTTTAGCGGAGAATAGAGGCGCCTAACAGTGATTAACAACCTTTGTTAGCTTGTTTTAGCACAACTTCTGTAGTTTGTAGAGGGCAACAATGGTTAACATATCAATTAGGTGAGATTCTTGCAATTCTTTACAGAGGAGATTATTGCTCAACATATCAATTAGGTCACTTAACATATCAGTTAGGGAAAAAGGATTAAAAAAAACACATTTAGTAAGCCACGTTGCAGGTTTGCTATAATACACATATAACGAAGCTATTTTCTTAGAGTACAACAAGCAGGTATGAAGTACTTAGTTCCTTTTTTATCATTATGGGCATTGAACACAGCACCTCATAGATGCTAGTACTGTGTTACTGAACTATGTCCTTGGGCCAATCCAGAGTATTTTTATCATTTGGGAGCTCAAGAGCGGATTGAAGTAACAGAGTGGTATAAAAAGGGCCCATGGTTATGCTTTAGACAAAAGCTTGCATTAGAGGTGCTGCTGGTCACCCGGTAGGCAGAGTAAAGGATCCCATAGGGCAGAGCCTGCCTTGTTGCCTGTAGTTTCTGTTGACTGTAAGGCTTTAACTACAGCATTGTCCTGCAGGTGGGCATCAGCAAGAAGAACATTAAGATAGTAAGAATCTCATCATGATCCAGACTCCCATTCTGACATCAGTGTCTTATCTGGATTTGCAGTTTGAACATCTCCAGCCAGGGCCCTGGGAAATAGGGTGAACTTTTGGTGCAGCAGAAGGCTTGTTCCCTGAAATGTATGTCAGATTGTGAAGCTTCTGTTTATGGGCTTTAGGAAGGAAAGTCCCTGCTCTTAAGAATTCCATGGACTGGGAGATCCTGGGAGCCTTTAGGAGCCAGCTGAGTCTACCAGTAGACAATGAAAACCTTGAAAACAACGTACAGAGTCACGATCAAGTGACAGGTGTATCTTATTTGTATCAGTTAAGCTACTGGGCCCAAACACTTGGAGCCTGCAACTGAAAGAAGTGCTTAATCTGGTACCTGGTTTCAGAGGGTTCAGTTCACGGTTGGTGGTTCCAAGGCAGAAATATCATGGCTAGATTGCCTGGCAAAAGATGGCTGCTCACCCCATGCTGCTAAGAAGCAGAGAGAGAGGGAGGTGGAGCCAGGACCAGAACAGCCTCCCAGGTCACTCCCATGACACTCTAAGCAGGTCCCATCTCCTCAAAGCACATTCAGCTGTGAACTCATCCTCGGCTGTGCCCACTGATGAGCACAGAGTCTTGTGATCCAATCTCCCTTTGAAAGCCGTATCTCTGAACATGTGAGGCTTGGAGGACATTTTAAGCTGCTGGGCCCACAAAGCCCTTCCCCTTCTCCTCCTCCTCCTACTTCTTCCTCCTCCTCTTGTTCTCTTCTTCCTTCCTCCTTCCTCTTTCCTCATTTCTTCCTTTTTTGTATGTACTAGAAATCAAAGTCAGGATCTTGTGCTTGCACTTATGCTACTGAACTCTATTCCTGGCTGTTGGAGGAAATTTTAAATCTAAATGATAACAACTTTTCTTTAGAAACTTATTCCTTTTGCTGTAGCTATTCTTTTTTTGGTACAGAACTTCAAAGCAGGTTATCAGGAGAACAGTAATAGCCACCATACTATATCTTATCTTCACAATAGTTGTTCATTCCGTCAGTTATAGCAAAATCAAACCAAAAACGAAACGCTATAAAACCAATCAAAACAGAATATTGAATAAAGCAAAAGAATTAGAACAAAGCAAAACAGTGAAAACAATATTGGACTTGAAAGACAAGATAGAAGGAAATCCCCCATATTTGCTATATTACATCCTGTCATCCTCTCAAGACAGCCCACTGGCCCTGGGGTGGGGGGATATGGGTGGTGTTTGTTTCTCAGCCCACACATTGGTATGCTCATGGGAGGTGCTGACTTTTCTCTCCCTGGAGTGCACACATCTTGTTTCCACTTTTTCCTTCCCAAGTTATTTTCCAGTATATGGATTCCAAGTCTCAGAGACACTAAATTATTGTCACTAACCAATCCACCATTTTTACTTGATTCTCTCTTAATGCTTAATCAGGAAAACCAATTTGATTAATCAACACAAAGAGCCATCTGATATCTCAATGTCATCAAATTTATATCTTTTCTTGAAAACATGGCTTGACATCCAGCTATTGTTTGGGGAACTTTTACCAGAATTTTGTTTTTGGTTACTTAATTTTCATATGAAACAATTCTCCCTTTCCTTTGAACAAAGCCTTTACTGAAGTGTAATTGGCGTGGACTGAAATACAGGATGGATTTTCTCAGTCCTGAGTGTGGCAGAACAATTCATCATTAAGGACACAGAGGGGTCAAGGGAAACCACTCAAGATTAGCCCAAAGGGGTATTTCTTGATTGTTCTGTGTTGCTTTTTTTTCATTCTAGTGGAAGTATATACACTTTGAGAGGGAAGTACACTACTTCCTACATGGACACATGAGGCACTAATAGCCAAATTCAGTGAAGCAAGTAGAAAGATATAAAGCCTCCAGTAGGAGAAAGGTATAACCAAGAACATTCCATTTATTCAACTTAACCTTAATGCTCATTATTATTAGCCCTAAATAATGATAAACCTGTTGGTGTACATCTATCTGTGTACAATTCAGTGACACTGAGTTGGCAAGCTGGTTAAATGAAGCATGAACACACAGGCACCCATTTGATCTTCTGTTGGCTTTCGGTCTATGGAGACTAAGGAGGAGGTGTCTGGAAGAATTCCTATTCTGGAAAAATATGTCTAATTTGGTTTCTATTGTGCTTCAGTAGGTTTATTTCTTTTTTCTTTTTATTTTTTTATTTTAAAGAGATTAAGACAAAAGTGGATATAACAAAGGAGATACAAACAGAAAAATATAAGCAATACAATGTTTCACCACAAGATAACCCATAATTAACAGTTATAACCATAATGTCTCTTTCTTTGAAATAGATGAGCAGAAGTTCATACACAATAGTATCAAACATAACAAAATAGTATAAAACCATTTAAGAGAGTGAAACCATTACGGGGCATTCAGAACTAAATAACAGAGAATGAACAATGGCTACTATATTATCTCATTTTCAAAAATTTGTTTATACTATCACACATAATAAAATCCAATAAGATACAATATGATAGAACCAATGGAAGGAGAAGAAGTAAAGCATGGTAGCATTCAGAGTAATATGGTATTAAATCAGCACTGGCTATTGTCTTCTTTTCTTCAAAATAGCTGTTCATATTATCACAGGTAATAAAATCAAACTAACTAGGATAAAACCATTCCAACTAATGAATGCAAACGTTATAAGGCTTCAAAGAAATATAATGGGGAATCATGATTACCATGAACTCTTATGTACTCTTACCATTTCTTACGCTAGGGAAACTATATGGTATTCATACATGTGAGTTTGATTTATTTCGCTTATGAGTATGGTTTCAAGTTGTGTCCATTTATTTATAAATATCTCAATGTGATCATTCTTTATAGCTGAGTAGTACTCCATTGTATAAAAATACCACAACTTTTTTTATCCATTCCTCAGTTGATGGACACTTAGGTTGTTTCCAAGATCTGGCTCTTACAAATTGTGCTGCTAAAAACATGGGTGCACATACATCACTGTGGTATGATGCTTTCAGTTCTTCTGGGAATATGCCTAGAAGTAGGTGTCAAATGGGACTTCCAATTCCAGCTTTTTGAGGAATCTGCAGTCTGATCTCCACCATGGTTGCATCAGTCTACACTCCCACCAACAGTGCAGGAGAGTTTCTTTTTCCCCACAGCCTCTCCAGCATTTATTGTTGGTAGTTGTCTTGATCCTGGCCATTCTTTCTGGAGTGAGATGGAATCTCAGTGTTGTTTTCATTTGCATTTCTCTAATGATCAATTATGATGAATATTTTTTCATGTATTTATTTGGCATTTGTATTTCTTCATCTGAGAACTGTGTATTCACCTCAGATGCCCATTTTTGCATTGGGTCTTTGAATTTCGGGGGTTTGATTTTTAAAAATTTTTTATATATTTTAGACAGAAGTCCTTTGCTGAGGGACAGTTCACTAAATTTTTTCCCAGTTTGTGGGTTTTCTTTTCACTATGCTGGAGATTTCTTTTGACATGCAGAAACTTTTTAATAAGACATGATCCCAGTTATTGATTCTGGGAAGTATTTCCCATGTGGTTTGTTTTGTGTTCAACAATTCTTTACCTACACCTATGTCTTCAAGATTTTTACCTCATTTGTCTTCCAACAGATTTGGTGTTTCTGTTTTAATGTTCATGTCTTTGATCCATTTAGATTTTAGTTTTAGTACATGGTGATAGGCATAGGTCTAGTTTTAGTTTTCGGCATATGGTGAGCCAGTTTTTCCAATACCATTTATTAAAGAGACTGTTGTTCTTCCAGTGAACATGTTTGGCCTCTTTATCAAAGATAAGGTGTTTGAGTGTGTTGGAAGTTGTGGTTGTCTCTTCTAATCTATTCCATTGATCTTCAGCTCTGTTTTTAGTCCAGTACCATGTTGATTTTATTACAGTAGCTTTGTAGTGTAACTTCGAGGGACTGTGATGCCTCCTGCCTTGCCTTTGATGCTTGGACCTTATCAAAAGCTTTTTCTACATCTATAGAAATGATCATGTGATTCTTACTTTTGGCTTTATTGATATGGTGGATTACATTGATTGATTTATGTATGTTGAACCATCCCTGCAATCCTGGGATGAAACCCACTTGGTTGTGGTGTATAATCTTGATGATTTGCTGCATCCTATTTGCCAGTATTTTATTGAGGATTTTTCCCTCTGTGTTCATTATGAGATTGGCCTGTAGTTCTCTTTTTTTAGTTGGGTTTTTCTCAGGTTTTGGTACTAGAGTAATATTTGCTTCCAGGAATGACTTAGGAAGGATTGTTCGTCTTTCAATTTCATGGAATAGTTTGAGGAGTGTTGGCATTAGGTCTTCTTTGTATTTCTTGTAGAATTCTGCAGTGAATCCATCCGGGCCTGGGCTCTTCTTTGTAGGTAAGGACTTAATTACATCTTCATTTTCATTAATAGAAACTGGGTTATTCAACAGTTTTATATCTTCTTGACCAGCTTTGGTACTTCATTTATTTCTAGGAATCTGTCCATTTCTTCTGTGTTATCGAACCTATGAGAGTAGAGGTGTTTGAAATAGGTGTTGATGATCTTCTGTATTTCCACTGAGTCTGTAGTGATTTCGCCTTTTTCATCCCTTATTGCACGAATTTGAGTTTTTTCTTTCCTTTTTAAAATAACATTGGCTAGTGGCTTATCAATTTTATTTATTCTTTCAAAGAACCAACTCTGATTCATTGATTCTTTGGATTGTTTTCTCAGTCTCTATTGCATCAATTTCTGCTCTGATTTTTATAATTTCCTCTCTTCTTTTGGCATTGGGCTTGCCTTGTTCTTCTTTTTCTAGATGTTTGAGGTGTAGCATCAGGTTGTTTATTTGTATTCGTTCTGTTTTCCTGATGTGGGAACTCAGTGCAATAAATTTTCCTCTGAGGACAGCTTTCACTGCATCCCACAGATTCTGTTAAGTTGTATTTGTATTTTCATTTGCCGTAAGTATTGTTTAATTTCTTCTTTAATTTCCCCTGTGACCCAGAGTGTATTATTCAATTTACATGTGTTCTGGTTTTTTTTTTTTGGCAGTTTCTTTTATCATTAATTTCTAGTTTCATGGTGCTATGATCTGATAACATGCATAGGATAATTTCAGTTCTTTTGCACTTATTTAAATATGTTCTGTGGGCTAGTGTTAGTCTATTTTAGAGAGTGTCCCATGTATTGCTGAGAAGAATGTATATTATGATATTATAATTTAGAACAACTCTGTATATGTCTATCAAGTCCATTTGTTCACAGGTGTGATTCAGTTCTATTGTTTCTTTGCTGATTTTCTGTCTGATTTGGTTGATCTGTCCCTTGGTGCCAATGGTGTGTTAAGGTCTCCTGTTATAATTGTGTTATTGCTAATTTGATTTTTCATTTCTATCAATACTTGCTTTGTAAAGCTGGTTGCTCTGTAATTTGGTGCATATATATTTATGTTTGTTATCTCTTCCTCTTGAAGTTTTCCCCTAACCAGTATGTTGTGATCTTCCTTATCTCTCAGGATCATTCTTGGTTTGAAGTTAACATTGTCTGCAAGCAGAATAGCTAACCCTGCTTTTTTTTTTTGGGTTCCTGTTGTATGAAGTATTGTTTTCCATCTTTTGACTTTCAGTCTGTGAGTTTTCTTTTGGATTTGATGGGTTTCTTGCAGACAGCGTATGTTTGGATGTTGTTTGTTGATCCATTCTGTCAGTCTGTTTCTTTTACTTGGTGAATTGATACCATTTACATTAATGGTTATAAGTATTATATATTGGTTTATTGTTGACATGTTATCTTTCTGCTGTTGCATCTTTATCTTTACATTCTGTTTAATTGTTTGCCTTACTTAGTGGTTTTTTCCTGTGTGTAATTTCCTGCTAGTATTCTTTGCAGGGTTGGCTTGGTGATAACGAAGTTCTTTTTTTTAAAATTTTATTTAAAAGGAAAAAGAGAAAAAACAAAACAAAACAAAGCAGTGTAAGGGTACAATTAATACAGAACTACAAAAAAAAAACAGTAAGAAATCACCAGTTAATAGATTAGAATTATCATCCTAGAGACAGTTGCTCAAGTCACAGTATCAAAGCAATACAAAGTAGACATTCAAACAGTGAGACTGCAAACAGTTGTGTTCAATGATCCAACCAAAAACATTAATATAGGCATCCATTTAACACCCCTAAACACACTTGCAGTTGTATACTTTAGAGCACTTTTTTTCCTCTCTTTTTTACAACAAAATTTACACATTTTGGGTTTTATTACTCCTTAGTTCTTTTTTTTTTTTTTGGAAGAGACTAAAGTCAAATATGGCAAAATAAAGCTGTCAGTCAAAACCAAGGATACACATAGCACATGATATAAAAACAGAATACAAGGTTTTTGACAATGGTTACCACAATGCCTGTTGCTTCCTTAAAAAGAATTGTGTATCTCATTAGATATTATAAAGTTGAACAAAACAGTAGAGAACAAGACCAATAAAACCTAAACCTTGTAAACACTACAGAACTTCCAAAGAACGTAACAGTCAAACCAGAACGGGCATCATAGTGAATCTTATTACCTTCAAAGTAGTTGCCTATACCTTCAAAATTGATACTATCATACAGAATGGAACAGAGTCTAATCAGTCAAAACAGGTTTGTGGGAGTATTACAGGACTTAAAATCAAGTTAATAGGAAATCAAATATGTTACTATAATATATCCTGTTAATTTTTTTGATTTTTCCCCTTAATTAAAAAATCATAAAAAATAACTAATTTTTTTAATGAATAAGGAAGAGATTGAGATAAAAGAGGACATAACATCATAACAATACAGGTCAAAGCATGACAGTTTCAGCAACCTAGTGCTTCACCACCAAATAACCCGGTTTAATAGTAGTTACCATAGTGTCTTTTTCCTTGAAATATTTGAATATAACTTCATATACTATAGCTTCAAACATATCAAGTCAGTGTAAAACCATTCAAGTGGGTGAGAGCATTGTAGGGTTTTTAGAATCAACAGAAAATAAACAATGGTTTCTATATTATCTCTTTGCCTATAACAATTTTTGTTTATACTATCACATATAATAAAATCCAGCAAGACACATCATGATAAAACCAATGGAGTCAGAAGAGCCATAGTTTGTTGGGGCTTCAAAACAAGATGATAGTAAATCAACACTAGCTATTATGATGACTTATTTTCTTCAAAATAGCTGTTCATTTCATCACAGGCAATAATATCAAGCAGCCCAGAATAAAGCCTTTCGAATTAATACGTGAAAATTTTATAAGGCTTCAAGGCCACATAATGGGTAATCATGATTACCACCTACTTTTATATATTTGAATCATTACTTACCTTAGGGAAACTATTTGGTATTCACACATACAAGATAGATTTATTTCACTTATGAGTATGGTCTCAAGCTGTGCCCATTTATTGATAAATATCTGAATGTGATCCTTCTTTATAGCTGAGTAATACTCCATTGTATAAAAATACCACAACTTTTTAATCCATTCCTCAGTTGATGGACACCTGGGTTGTTTCCAAGACCTGGTGATTGAAAATTGTGCTGCTATAAACACGGGTGCACATATATCACTGTGGTATGATGCTTTCAGTTCTTCTGGGAATATGCCTAGAAGTGGAATAGCTCGAACAAATGGGACTTCCAATTCCAGCTTTTTGAGAAATCTCCAGACTGACCTCTACAAAGGCTGTACCAGGCTACACTCCCACCAACAGATGTAGGAGAGTTCCTTTTTCCCCATAGCCTCTCCAGCATTTGTTGTTGTTGGTTTTCTTGATCCTGGCCATTCTTTCAGGAGTGAGATGGAATCTCAGTGTGGTTTTAATTTGCATTTCTCTAATGACCAATGATGATGAACATTTTTTCATGTATTTATTTTCCATTTGTATTTCTTCATCTGAGAATTGCGGATTCATCTCAGATGCCCATTTTTGGATTGGATCTTTGAATTTTGGGGGTCTGAGTTTTTTAATTCTTTATATGTTTTAGACAAAATTCTTTGTCTGAGGGGGAGTTCACTAAGATTCTTTTCCCAGTTTGTGGGTTTTCTTTTCACTATGCTGGAGATTTCTTTTGACAGCCAGAAACTTTTTAATAAGAGGTGGTCCCAGTTATTGGTTCTGGGAAGTATTTCCCGTGCGGTTTGAGTCCTGTTCATGAATTTTCTACCTACCCCTATGTCTTCAAGGTTTCTACCCAATTTGTCTTCCAATAGATTTAGTGTTTCTGTTTTAATATTCAGATCTTTGATCCATTTAGATTTTAATTTAGTACATGGTGATAGGCATGGGTCTAGCTTTAGTTTTCGGCAAATGGAGAACCAGTTTTTCCAACATCATTTATTAAAGAGACTATGGTTCTTCCAGTGAACCTGCTTGGCTCCTTTATCAAAGATAAAGTGGTTGAGTGTGTTTGTAGTTGTGGTTGTATCTTCTAATCTATTCCATTGATCTTTGGCTCTGTTTTGATTCCAGTACCATGTTGATTTTACTACTGTTGATTTGTAGTATAACTTCAAGTCAGGGATTGTGATGCCTCCTGCCTTGTCTTTGCTGCTTAGAATTGCCTTTGCTATTCTAGGTTTCTTCTGGTTCCAGATGAATTTTAGGAGTGATTTCTCTAGATTTATAAGGTATGTTGATGGTATTTTTATTGGGATTGCATTGAATCTGTATAACAGCTTTGGGAGAATGGCCATTTTCACAATGTTTGTTCTTCCTATCCATGAGCAAGGGGTGTTTTTCCATTTTCTGAGATCATCTTCAATTTCTTTTTTCAGTATATTATAATTTTCCCTGTATAGGTCTTTCACTTCTTTCGTAAGAGTAATTCCTAAATATTTAATTTTTTTGCTTACTAGTGTGAAGAGTGTGGTATCTCGTATTTCCCTCTCTGTGATTTTGCTGTTAGTGTATAGGAATGCTGTTGATTTCTGAGTATTGATTTTGTATCCAGCTACATTACTGAATTTATTTATTATATCTAAGAGTCTTTCAATAGAGTTTAGGGGGTCTTCTATGTAGAGTATCATGTCATCTGCAAACAATGATAATTTAACTTCTTCTTTTCCTATCTTTACCCCTTTTATTTCTCTCTCTTGTCTAATTGCTCTGGCTAGTACTTCTAGTACTATATTAAATAGGAGTGGTGATAAAGGACATCCTTGTCTTGTGCCTGATTTTAATGTAAAGGCTTTCAATTTTTGGCCATTTAGTATTATGCTGGCTGTTGGTTTGTCATAAATGGCCTTTATTATATTGAGACAAAGACCATCTATTCCAATTTTCTGTAAAGTTCTTATCATGAATGAATGTTGGACCTTATCAAAAGCTTTTTCTGCATCTATAGAAATGATCATGTGATTCTTACTTTTGGCTTTATTGATATGGTGGATTGCATTTATTGATTTACGTATGTTGAACCATCCCTGCATTTCTGGGATGAATCCCACTTGGTCATGGTGTATAATCTTCTTTTTTTTTTTTTTTAATTTTATTTAAGGAGAAAAGAAAAAAAAGCAGAGAAAGGGTACAAGTTACACAGATTTGCAGAAAAAAAATGAACAGTAGGAAATCACTAGTAAATGGATTACATATTGTCATCTTAGAAATAATTGTTTAAGTCACAAAATTAAAGCTTGTAAAGTGAACATTCCATCAATGATACTGCAAACAGTTCTGTTCAATGATCCAATAAGACTCGGTGATATCATTTTCTATCTTATACACTTAAATATACATGCAGTTATATAGTATAGAGCACTTTCTTTTCCTCTCTTTTGTACAATGACTATTACACATTTTGGGTTTCATTGCTCCCATGGTTCTTATTACTTTTTTGGAAGAGAGTAAAACCAAATGTGATATAACAGAACAGAATCGGTCAAGTCAAAAGGGTGGACATAATAGATAATGTGAAAACATAATACAAGGTGATCAACAATGGTTACCATAATGCCTCCCGCTATCTCTAATAGAATTGCCTATATCATTAGTTACAATACAATTGAACAAAACAGTAAAGAATAAAACCGACAAAACCAAAAGATTGGAGACATTGTAGGTCTTCAAAAATAGATAAAAGTCAACGAGAATGGGCGTTATAATGAATCTCATTATCTTCACAGCTGATGCCTAAATTTTCGAACCTGATACTATCCAGCAAAACAGAATAGGGGAACATCAGTTAAAAACCAGATGGTGAGAGTAATACAGGGCTTTAAACTGAGATAATAGAAAGTCAAAGTGGGTTACTATAATATATCCTGCTATTTTTTTCCTTTAATTAAAAGGATAAAAATAAAAAAGTAAATAATGGAGTGGAGATTGAGATAAAAGAGGGCATAACAACGAAACAGCGCAGATCAAAACATAACCATTTAAGCAGAATAGTGTTTCACCACCAGATAATACTGACCTAAAAGTAGTTACCATATTGTCTCTTTCCTTGAAATCCTTGAGTACAACTTCATACTGTAGCATTAAGTATATCAAAACAATGTAAAACCATTTAAGAGAATGACAGCATTACAGAGTATTTAGAATCGACTAACAGAAAATGAACAATGATTTCTGTATAATCTCCTTGTCTTTAAAAGGTTTTTGCTTATACTATCATACATAAGAAAATCCAGTAAGATACAACCTATTTGGACCATTGGAGACAGAAGGACAAAAGCTAGATGAGACTTCAAAACAAGATGATATTAAATCAGTATTACCTATTAAGATGTCATTTTCTCCAAAATAGCTGTTCCTATCATCCAATCTTCTCTGCCTCATTTCTGTTGAGCTCTTATTCTGTCAGTAGCTGTCAGTTTGTCTTCTTCACATTGTTCTCTGCTCCATTCGTTGTAGCCTCCATTATTTCTGGATTCTTTGTATTTTTCTTTTTTTAGAATATCCTGCAATACTCTCTGTAGAGTTGAATTGGTGGTTGCAAATTCCCCCAGTTCCTCTTTATCCTGGAAGCACCTTGTTTTTCCATCAATTTCCAGGGACAGTTGTGCAGGATATCTCAATCTTGGCTGGAGATTATTATCTTTCAAAGCTTGAATTATTTCCCCCCACGCTCTTCGTGATTTGATGGTTTGTGCAGAGAAATCTGCTGTAATTCTGATGGGGGCTCCCTTGTAAGTGGTCTGTTTCTTGTCTCTGACAGCTTTTAATATTCTGTTCTTGTATTGAATTTCTGGAATTTTTATTATTATATGCCTGGGTGTTGCTCTGTTTGGGTTGTAGGTAGCTGGGGTCCTGTATGCCTCATACATCTGAGTATCTTTACCTTTTGCTAAATTAGGAAAATTCTCCTGGATTATTTCTGTGAGTAGCTTTTGTAGTTCATTTGTTTGTGTCCCTACTTCTTCTTTTATGTTCTTAATCCTTAAGTTATGGATCCTCTTATCATCTTCTTGTCTTTGTATTATTGCTGTTTGTTTCTTTGTTATTTTTAAGAAGTTTTTCATTTCATGCTCCCATATTACAATTCTGCCCTCCAGTTCAGATAGTCTGTCCTTAGTTTCTTTCAAGCTGTTATGCCAGTCTTTGATAGACTTCTTAGTTTCTTGGTAGTCCCTTTGAACCTGCTTCACGTATTCTATGCTTTCCCTGTTTTCTCCATCAAACAATTCTCCCCTTTTTTTCTGTTCTTCCATTCCACCATCTGTTTTTTCTTGGGTGGTGCTTAGCATTTCTCTAACTATTTTGCATACTTCTAGCTTCAGGTCGTTGATAATTTCATTCCTGAATTGGTCTATGAGGCTCTCTATATGGCGCCTTATGTGTAATGGTGCGGTGTCTGCTATTGCCTGTTTCTCAGAATTGGGGGCCGAGGAGCCTTTCTTGTTGCTGCCTCTTCCCATATTCTCTGTTCCTTATATATGCAAGCTTATATGAGAGGCCCAGCTTCTCTCCCTGTCAGCCACAGCCTGATCGAATTGCGCCGGTTAGGTGTTCCCAATCACCGCTGCACACCAGGCAGCCTACGTGGGGCCCGCCCCTCCCGGCCTCCTGGCCTCCGTCAGGCTCTGGGATCTGGGTTGGGCCAGCCTACGGGGTCCGCCGGCAGCGTCACGCAGGCCAGGCACTTTTCACCAATCCCGCCCGAGAGGGGAATGTGTGGCTGGAGTCGCCACCGGGCCCTGCTCCCGCAGGACTGCCCGGGCCCAGAAAGTCCTCTGCTGGAGTCAAACTGTGGTGGAGTGTCAGTTTCTCTCACTCACCTCGCCACAAGTCAGAACATGCCTCCCTGCCCGTCCTGTTTTCGACTCCGTTCGCAGACTCCCGTTCTCAGAGTTTCCGTGCGTATCTCTCCTTGCTGAGCCGATGTAGAGGCAGCCAGCCACTGCGCGGCGGGAAACCCAAATCGCGGCTTCCAATGGCGTGGGGTCCAGCCTCAGCAGCGAGGCTTTTCTGTTCCTGTTTTAGCACCAGGACTGCATTCCAAGTTAGTTTCTCTCAGCCGAGTTCATTCCTGAGTCAGCAGAGCATAACTCCACCTGCTTATGTCTCTTTAGTCCGCACCATTCCTGGCTTCTGAGCCTAGTTTTCAGAGAGCCTCCGGTAGTTGCTGTTATCTGTCCGCCATGTTCTCCCGGAAGTTCGGTGTATAATCTTCTTGATGATTTGCTGCATCCTGTTTGCCAATATTTTATTGAGGATTTTTGCGTCTGTGTTCATTAGGGAGATTGGTCTATGGTTCTCTTTTTTAGTTGGGTCTTTCTCAGGTTTTGGTACTAGAGTAATATTTGCTTCCAGGAATGACTTAGGAAGTATTGTTTCCCTTTCAATTTCATGGAAGAGTTAGAGGAGTGTCGGCATTAGGTCTTCTTTGTATTTCTTGTAGAATTCTGCAGTGAATCCATTTGGGCCTGGGCTCTTCTTTGTAGGTAAGGACTTAATTACATTCTCAATTTCGGTACTGGGGATTTAGCTCAGCGGCATAAGTGCCTGCCTTGCAAGCAGGAAGTCCTGAGTTTGATCCCCGGTACCGATAAAAAGCAAAAAGACAAAAAAAAAATGTACATTCTCAATTTCATTAATAGAGATTGGGTTATTCAGCAGTTTTACATCCTCTTGATCTAGCTTTGGTACTTCGTATGTTTCCAGGAATCTGTCTATTTCTTCTGTGTTATCAAACCTTTGAGAGTAGAGGTTTTTGAAATGGGTATTGATAATCTTCTGTATTTCTTTAGAGTCTGTAGTGATTTCACCTTTTTCATTTCTTATTGCATGAATTTGAGCTTTTTCTTCCCTTTTTAAAATAAGGTTGGCTAGGGGCTTATCGATTTTATTTATTCTTTCAAAGAACCAACTCTTTGATTCGTTGATTCTTTGGATTGTTTTCTTAGTCTCTATTGCATTGATTTCTGCTCTAATTTTTATAATTTCCTCTGTTCTTTTGGCTTTGTGCTTGACTTGCTCTTCTTTTTCTAGCTGTTTGAGGTATAGCATCAGGTTATTTATTTGTATTCGTTCTGTTTTCCTGATGTGGGAACTCAGTGCAATAAATTTTCCTCTGAGGACGGCTTTCATTGCATCCCAGAGATTCCGGTAAGTTGTGTCTGTATTTTCATTTTCTTTTAGGTATTGTTTAATTTCTTCTTTAATTTCCTCTGTGACCCACTGATTACTCAATAGTGTGTTATTCAGTTTCCATGTGTTTGTGGGATTTGATAATGAAGTTCTTCTGCTGTTCTTTGTCATGGAAGTATGTTATTTCTCCATTTTGAAGGACAGTTTTGCAGGGTACATCAGTCTAGGTTGGAAATCATTTTCCTTTAGGATCTGAAACACTTCACTTCATGCTCTTCTTGAGTTCATTGTTTGTGTTGAGAAGTCTGCTATGATTCTGATAGGTTTTCCTTTATAGGTAGTCTGTCTTTCTCTCTAACAGAATTTAAGATTCTGTTCTTATGTTGGATTTCTGGGATGGTGATTATTATATGTCTGGGTGTAGTTTTATTTGGTAGTTTTATTTTGGTTATGGCCATTAGGGGTTCTATATGCTTTACTAATCCATATGTCAGTTTCCATTGTCATGTTTGGGAAATTTTCAGCTATTACTTCTGTAAATAGCCTCTTGATATTATTTGTGTTATCTTCTTGTTTTTCATTTATCCTGATCAATCATGTTGTTTTCTTTGCATCGTCTTGCAGCTGTTGTATTGTTGCTTCCTGATTCCTTGTTTTTTTTAAAAGATCTTTCCCTTCCTGTTCACTAATGGCAGTGTTGTCTTCAAGGTCTGAAATTTTCATCTTCACTTTCGTTGAGATGGTTTTCACAGCTTTCAATGGAATTTTTGATTTCCTGTACATCTCTTTGAATCTGCTTCATGTATTCTGTTTGTTTCTTATATTGATCATCCAGGGAATCTATCTTTTTGTTTTGCTCCTCTATTTTTTAAATTGTGTCTTCTTTAGATGTGTTGAGCATCTGTTTCATTAGTTTTATCATTTCTTCTTTTACCTGGGAGATTATTTGTAGTTTGAATTCCTTTAAAGCTTCCCGGAATTGCTTCTTTATTGCAGTTGCTATTATATCAGGTATTTCAGGTGTATGGCATATATTTTCTTCTATGTACATGGCTCCTAGGCTTTCCTGGCATGGGCTGGAGTTTTGAGGTTGCATTTAGTCTTTCATTTTGTCATTTTCCTATATCTGTGTGTTTCAAGTGTTGTTCCTGGGCTTGTTGGAAATCATCTCCTATGCCCTTGGCTTCTGGGGCTGAGTGGAGTTTGGCGAGCATGGTCCAGTCAGGCCCTCAGGACCTCCGGTGCCACCTCCAGTGTTCCAGGAAGCTGGGCTGGCACCTAACCACTATGGATGATGGTCCAAAATGCTCACCTGCAGTAGCAATTTTTATCAGAGGTAACTAAAGAAAAACAGATTTACCCTCTACAGTAGTACCTCAGTTCATGAATGGTTTTGTTTGGAAACAATTAAATTTTCAAATGCTAGTTGGTTGATAGAGATAAATGGATATTCAACTGGTTGTACATCAATTCTTTTAAGGATGTATAAATTTGCCACTAAGACTCAGAAGACATTGACTAAGTGAGTGAAATGATGTACTTCCTTGTTTTGATAGATGTAAAATTGGAAATAGGGCTAAGAATAAAATTGAAAGTAGCAGGACTAAGATCCCCCTGAGGTTACTGAAGATTGAGTGGAGGATGGCACATGCAAATAAGAAATTCCATTCTGGTTTTATATGTGTGGATATCTTTAGTAAGTTAGCTGATATGTAGTTCTCTGGGTCTCCTAGAAGGCAAGGTGAGAATAGAACTAAAATTAGTAGAGTTGTACAAATGGGTGAAATGGGATTTTATCTTCCCATTTGATATCATTATTTGATATCATTTCATGGAGGAATAGGAGATGAACTATGGCTAAGCCTGTAATAATGAATGAAAAAATAAAATGAAAAGCAAAACTCATGTTAGGGTTGCTTTATCAATGAGAATCCACCTCAGACTTATTCAGCTAAAATTGAGACAATGTAGGGATTGCAGATAGAAGGTTTGTGATTATTGTTGCATCTCAGAATGGTATTTGTTCTCAAGGTAAAAGATATCCTATGAAAGCTGTGGCTATGACTGCAAATCAGAGTAAAATACCAATATTCTGGGCTTCAATAAATGTGTATGATTCATAATAAGTGCCTCTCCTACATGAAAATATAATATGTCAATGAAAATATAATATGTCAAAATATAGATGTTCCATTGGCATGAAGATGTTGAATTGATCAGCCATAAGTTTACATCTTGGCAGACATGGGTACCTGATGAAAATTCTGTAGTTGTGTCAATGTATTGTTATAAATAATTCTGTAATAATTTGTAATCCAAGGCAGATGCCTCGTAATGACCCAACATTCCTTCATGTTCAGATATTGGATGGAGTTGGGAGATCAATGAATTAGTGATTAATAATATTGATGAGTGGGTGTGATTTTCCAATATTGGTCATTAATTTTGTACTTATAGTTGAATTACAAAAAAGGTTTTTCATATTATTGGTTATGGTTAAATTCCATGTGAGAATTATGTTTCTAAATATTATATTTATTCTTAGTATTTTATTTGTGAGTTTTGTGAGTTTATCTGTGAAACTTTATCCTTTTTATGGTGGGTTAACATTAGTTATTAGTAGTGAAATTGGGTGTTTAATTTTTTTAAGTCAGGGAGGTCATTTTTAGGGTTAATTTTGTTTTGTGTTTTTGGTTTATTTAGGAGTAATAATAGTGATATTTGGTTATACAACTGCTTTAGCTACAGAGCAGTATCCTGAGACATGAGAATCTAGTGTAGTTATCTGAAGCTCCTTATTTTTAGGGTTGATTATAGAGTTTTTATTATTATACTGGTGAGTGAAGTATGATCGAGTTGAAATTCCAATTGGTTACCACAGTATGGGAGAGTGGTTTATTTATGATGATGAAGGTAGAGTTGGTTTTCTTAGTGAAGATCTTGCTAGTGTAGCTGTTATTTATAGTTATAATTGCTGGATTATAGTTGTGGCTGGTTGATCATTGTAGGTATTGTTATTGCTATTGAAATTACTCATGGAAATTAATTATTGTAACTGCTAGTGTTATGGAGATGAGAAAAGAGAAAATAGAATTTGATTAATCCTATTTAATTTTGATGTAATGGTGGATGCCATTAACTGTGAACTAGAAATGCTTCTGGGGGCCGATTTTTTGTTTTCTGCTTTTTGTCTTGGGGACTGTATTTACAATCTCATGCTTACCAGCCAAATGCTTGAGCTGCTGAGCTAAGTCTCAGGCCCTTGGGGCTGGTTTTTTGAGTCAAATTAAATCAGCTACTAAGGATGATAAATTCTGACAGTAGATTTTTGTGTGGCAGTATTTGTTGGGTGAATGTGGAATATATTATGGTTAATATATATTAACCATATATTTAATATATTTGAGAAACCATATATATAATATATATTTAATATAGTTGAGAAATTAAATGATTTAGTTGAATAGTTAATTTTTAAGTTGTAAGTGATTGAGTTTATTTCTATTGTGATTATGAAACTTCTAATTGTTATTACAAGGGCTGAAAATTTTAGGTAGGAAGTTATTTGGTAGACATCTATAGGAGGAATATTATTTGAGATAAAGAATCCCGCAAAAATACTGCCAATTGCTAGGCATTTAACAGAATTAATTAATGAAGGGTTATTTTCATTTATGGTTGATGAGACTGTAAATCAAGGACTATTTAGTAAAATGAACATAATGTGTGCACTATAAATAGCTGTTAAGGATGTGGCAATAAGAGAGGAGTAGGGCTCAGGTCTCAATATACGACTTAGTTGCAGCTTCAATAAAAAGTATTTAGAGTAGAATCCTGTAGGGAAAGGTATGCCTGTGAAAGCTAAACTTCCGGGACTTCCGGGAGAACATGGCGGACAGATAGCAGCAGCTATGGAGGCTCTCTGAAAGAACCAGCTTGGAATTCAGGAATGGTGTGGAGTAAGGAGTCGTGAGCAGGTGGAGATATGCCCTGCTGACCCAAGAACGAACTGGGCTGAGAGAAACCAACTTGGAGTGCAATCCTGGTGCTATAACAGGAACAGAAAAGCCTTAGTGTGGAGGCTGGAGCCCGAGCATTGGAAGCCGCAATTTGGGTTTCCCGCTGCGCGGTGGCTGCGTCTACATTGGCGCGGCAGGGAGAGAGATGCGCGGAAGCTCTGAGAATGGGAATCGGTGAACGGAGTTGAAAACAGGACGGGCGGGGAGCTGTGCATTGACTTGCAGTGAGGTGAGTGAGAGAAACTGACACTCTTCCCACAGTTTGGGAGACTCCAACAGAGGACATTCTGGGACTGGGCAGACTTGCGGGAGCAGGGCGATGCGGCGACTTCAGCCACGTATCCTCCTCTCAAGCGGGATTGGTGAGAAGTGCCTAGCCTACGTGACGCTGCTGGCTGAGACCCCGTGGGCTAGCACAACCCAGATCCCAGAGCCTGAGGGTGACCTAGAGTGGCGGGCCCAGCATAGGCTGCCTGATCTGCAACTTCTTGGTGTGCTGTGGTGGGCAGGAATACCTAGCCGGCGCAATTCAATCAGACTGTGGCTGACAGGAAAGGAAGCTGGGCCTCCTATATATGCTTGCATATATAAGGAACAAAGAATATGGGAAGAGGGAGCAACAAGAAAGGCCCTTCGGCCCCAATCCTGAGAAACAGGCAATAGTGGTCACCGCACCAATAGACATAAAGCGCCATCTAGAGGACCTCATAGATCAGTTCAGGAATGAAGTTATTAATGACCTGAAGCTAGAAATAAGCAGAATAGTTAGAGAAATGCTAAGCACCACCCAAGAAAAAACAGATGGTGGAATGGAAGAACAGAAAAAGAGGGGAGAATTGTTTGATGGAGAAAATAGAGAAAGCATAGAATAGGTAAAGCAGTTCAAAGAGACTACCACGAAACTAAAAACTCTATCGAAAGCTGGCATAACAGCTTGAAAGAAACTAAGGACAGACTATCTGAACTGGAGGGCAGATTTGTAATATGGGAGAATGAAATGAAAAACTTCTTAAAAGTAACAAAGAAACAAACAGCAATAATACAAAGACTAGAAGATGATAAGAGGATCCATAATGTAAGAATTAAGAATATAAAAGAAGAAGTAGGGACACAAACAAGTGAACTACAAAAGCTACTCACAGAAATAATCCAGGAGAATTTTCCTAATTTAGCAAAAGGTAAAGATACTCAGTTGTATGAAGCATAGAGGACCCCAGCCACCTACAACCCAAACAGAGCAACACCCAGGCATATAGTCCTAACAATAGTAACAAATAATAATTAAAATTCCAGAAATTCAATACAAGAACAGAATATTAAAGGCTGTCAGAGACAAGAAACAGACCACTTACAAGTGAACACCCATCAGAATTACAGCAGATTTCTCTGCACAAACCATCAAATCACGAAGAACGTGAGGGGAAATAATTCAAGCTTTGAAAGATAATAATCTCCAGTCAAGATTGATATATCCTGCACAACTATCCCTGGAAATTGATGGAAAAACAAGGTACTTCCAGGATAAAGAGGAACTAGGGGAATATGCAACCACCAATTCAACTCTACAGAGAATACTACAGGATATTCTAAAAAAGAAAAATACGAAGAATCCAGAAATAGTGGCAGAGAGGCCACAATGAATGGAGCAGAAAACAAAATGAAGAAGACAAACTGACAACTAATGACAGAAAAAGAGCTCAACAGAAATGAGCCAGAGAAGACTGGATGATAGGAACAGCTGTTTTGGAGAAAATGACGTCTTAATAGGTAATACTGATTTAGTATCCTCTTGTTTTGAAGTCTCATCAAGCTTTTGTTCTTCTGTCTCCATTGGTCTAAATAGGTTGTATCTTATTGGATTTTATTATGTACGATAGTATAAGCAAAAACTTTTAAAGACAAGGAGATTATACAGAAACCATTGTTCATTTTCTGTTGGTTGATGCTAAATACCCTGTAATGCTGTCATTCTCTTAAATGGTTTCACATTGTTTTGATATATTTGATGCTACAGTATACGAAGTTATACTCAAAGATTTCAAGGAAAGAGACAATATGGTAACTACTTTTATGTCAGGATTATCTTGTGGTGAAACACTATTTTGCTTAAATGGTTATGTTTTGATCTGCGCTGTTTTGCTGTTATGCCCTCTTTTATCTCAATCTCCACTTCATTATTTACTTTTTTATTTTTATCCTTTTAATTAAGGGAAAAATAAATAAAAAATAGCAGGATATATTATAGTAACCCACTTTGACTTTCCATTATCTTGATTTAAAGCCCTGTATTACTCTCACCATCTTGTTTTTGACTGATGTCCCCCTATTCTGTTTTGCTTGATAGTACCAGGTTTCAAAGTTTAAGCAACAGCTGTGAAGATAGTGAGATTCATTATAACGCCCATTCTGGTTGACTATTATCTACTTTTGAAGACCTATAATGTCTCCAATGTTTTGGTTTTGTCGGTTTTGTTCTTTACTGTTTTGTTCAATTTTATTATAACTGATGATATGGGCAATTCTATTAGAGATAGCGGGAGGCATTATGTTAACCATTGTTGATCACCTTGTACTATGCTTTTACATTATTTATTATGTCCACCCTTTTGATTTGATTGACTCTGTTCTGTTATGTCACATTTGGTTCTACTCCCTTCCAAAAAAGTAATAAGAACTGTGGGAACAACAAAACACAAAATGGGTAATTGTCACTGTACAAAAGAGAGGAAAAGAAAGTGCTCTAAATGATATAACTGCATGTATATATAAGTGTATAAGATAGATAATGATATCACTGAGTTTTGTTGGACCATTGAACAGAACTGTTTGCAGTCTCACTGTTGGAATGTCCACTTTACAAGCTTTAATTTTGTGACTTGAACAATTATTTCTAAGATGACAATATGTAATCCATTAACTAGTGATTTCCTACTGTTTATTTTTTTCTGTAAATCTGTATAGCTTATACCCTTTCTCTGCTTTGTTTTCTCCTTAAATAAAATTAAAAAAAAAAAGAAAGCTAAACTTCCGATAATTAAGGAGGAAGAGGTGATAGGTAACATTTTATATAGTCCTGTTATTTTTTTAATATCTTGTTCATCACTTAGCTTGTGAATAATTGAACTAGAACATTTACAAAGTATGGCTTTGAAAAAAGTGTGGGTACAAATATGGAAAGATGCTAGGTATGGTTGTTTAATACCAATTGTTACTATTGTTAGGCCTAATTGACTTGAGGAGGAAAATGCTATGATTTTAAATATCATCTTGTGTGAGGGCACAGAAAGCCATAAATAGTATGGTAGCAGCTCCTAAATATAGGGAACTTGTTTAGATAAGTTGATTTTTTGTATTAGTGGGAAGACACAGATAAGAGAGAAAATTCCTGCAACTATTATTGTACTAGAGTGAAGTAGTGCTGATACTGGGGCAGGACTTTCTATTCCTGATAACCATCATGAGTGAAGTCCAACTTGGGCTGTGTTTCCAGTTGCTGCTAATAATAAACCTGTAAGTGGAAGGAAATTAGATTTCTCTTGTAACAGATCAATTTGCTTCAATTCTCATGAATTGAAATGTAGAAGAAATCATAATATAGTAAATATAGTAATATAGTAAATCCAGTATCTCCAATTTGGTTATATAAAATTGCTTGAATGCTGTGGTATTAGGGTCTGCTCAGCTAAATCATCATCTGATTAATAAAAAAGATATAATTCCTAGTATTTCTCAGCCAATAAAAAGTTGAAACAGACTGTTTACTTTAACTAGAATTATCATAGTAATAAGAATAATAATAAATATTTTAAAAAATTATGTAAGGATCTGTGTATATATCATGAGGAAAATTCTATAATTGATCATGTAACAAATAAGGCTACAGATATGAATAGAATGGAAAAGTAGTCTAGTTTAATATTTATATTTAAGTGTAGGGTTTTAATTGTTAGTTTCAGTTAGATAACATGGCCTCATAATTTGAATTTAGAAACACAGAAGTTGGAATTAAACTAAATAAGAATGAGATAAGTGCTTTGACATATATAGCATATGATAATTTTCTATGAAAAAATTGGGAATACAAGAATAATTAATGTTAAAATAAAAACTGGTGCAACTCCATATTACATTTATTTGGAGTTGCACCAATTTTTTGCCTCCGAAGGCCAATGGAATACTTGTATCCTATGAAAGTTAGGAAGATCATAGTTGTTATGTACAGTATATGGAATTAGCAGTTCCAACTTTTTTCCTTTGGGTAAATAAGATTTTATCTTCTAATATTATATTCACAATCTAATGTTTTAATAATTCCAGTATAAGTTTTCTAGGATGCTTTTAAGGTTTAGGCTGAGAAGAAGTAAAGGTATAATGTGAAATGTTATTAAAGAATTTTCTTGAGTAAATTATGGAATAATATTAGAAATATGATGTGACAGTTTTCCTCACTGTGTTGAAATTAATATAAAAAGTGAGTAAAGGGCTATAATTAACATTTAATCTAGTAAGAATCTAGTAAGATTGTGAAGATACATAAAAAGGTTGATATAATGGTAAGTAACTCTCTGATTAAGTTAATTGTCAGAGGGATTGCAAGGTTAGTTAGATTTGACAGGACTTACCATACTATTATTAGGGGAAGAATATTTTGTACTCCCTGAGCTAGTAGTATGGTTTAACTGTGAATGCGTTCATAATTAAAGTTTGCAAGGCAGCACAGTAAGGAAGATGTAAGACCATGAGCAGTTAAAAGAGCAGTTGCTCCTGTAAAGTCTCGTGGTATTTGAATTAGAATAGCCACAATAACTAGTGGTATGTGACTAACAGAAGAATAAGCAATGAGGGATTTTAGGTTTGTTTGACAAAGACAGATTGAGCAAGTTATAATTATGCCTCACAGTGATAGAAGAATGAAGGGATATGCTATGAAATTTCTTAGGGGGCCTAGTATTTGTGAAATTCATGTTATTGCATAACCCCCTAATTTCAATAAAATGGCTGCTACAACTGTTGTACCTGTATTTGGGGCTTCTACTTGTGCTTTAGGGAGTCGTAAGTGAAAGCCACATAATTTAACTATGAAAGCTATAATGCATGCTAGTCATATTAAATTACTTGATCAAGCTAAAGGTGATTTTTATTTTATAATTTTAAGATGAGTTGTTTGAGGGTTGGGAAAATAAAAGTATTTTATTTTAATTGGAAAATTTTAAATAATGAAATAACTGTTGACAAAATGATACTAAATCATGTAAGTATGTCTAGTTGTGGCATTTCATTATGGAGAAAAATACTTCTCGAATCTTTAATTCAAAAGGTTAACACTGGCATGACTTCATAATGGCCTACAATATTGAAGATCAGTTTTCAAATGTTTTTAGTGGCTCTATATCAAGAACAATAGGGGCTGAGTTGAAGCTTAGTGATGGAGTTCTTGCCTTGCATGCACAGGGCCCTGAGTTTAATCCTCAGTGCCCACCCCCCAAAAAAAGAAAGGAAGAAAGAAAGAACAATAGGTATAAAATTGGTTTGAACTGCCACTTTGAACATTGGCCGAAGTACAGTCTTGGGTGTGATGATGTAAGAGTTGCTTGTTTAAGACAGCTTGGAATAGCATCTGTTTTTTTTTTTTTTTTTTTTTTAAATTTTATTTAAGAGGAAAAGGAGAAAAACACAAAACAAAACAAAGCGGTGTAAGGGTACACGTAATACAGAACTACAAAACAAAACAAAACAAAACAAAACAAAAATAACAGTAAGAAATCACCTGTTAGTAGATTACATATTATCATCTTGAAAATAGTTGCTCAAATCACAGTATCAAAGAATACAAGGTGGACATTCAAACAGGGAGACTGCAAACAGCTGTGTTCAATGATCCAAAAACATTGATATAGTCAGCTATTTAACACCCCTAAACACACTTGCTGTTATATCCGTTAGAGCTCTTTTTCTTTTTTTTTTTCCCTCTCTTTTTTACAACAAAATTTACACATTTTGGATTTTATTACTCCTTAGTGCTTATTACTTTTTTGGGGGGGGGGGAGAGAATACAGTCAAATATGGCAAAACAAAGCTGTCAGTCAATACCAAGGATAGACATAGCACATGGTGTAGAACAGAGTACAAGGTTATCAACAATGGTTATCAACGTTGTCCCTTGTTTCCTTAAAAAGAATTGTCTATCTCATTGGATATTATAAAGTTGGACAAAACAGTAGAGAACAAGGCCAATAAAACTTAGGCATTGTAAACATTACAGGACTTCCAAAGAAGACAATAGTCAAACCAGAATGGGTATCTTAGTGAATCTTATTGCCTTCAAAGTAGTTGCCTATGTCTTCAAACTTGATACTATCATATAGAATGGAACAGAGTCTAATCAGTCAAAACAAGATCGTGGGAGTACTACAGGGATTCAAAACAAGTTAATAGCAAATCATAAAGAGTTACTATTTATATATCCTAATTTTTTAAATTTTTTTAATTAAGACAAACATAAGAAATGACTAAATAATTTTTTTTTAAAACAATAAGGGGGAGATTGAGATAAAACAGGACATAACAATATAACAATAGAGGTCAAAGCATGACTGTTTCAGCAACCTAGTACTTCACCACCATATAACCCGACTTAATAGTAGTTACCATAGTGTCTGTCTTTTTCCTTGAAATATTTGGATAAAACTTCATATACTCTAGCTTCAAGTATATCTGTTTTAAGGCCTAGTGATGGAAATGCTCTTGAGTGGAGAACATCTTTAGAAGAGATTAGTATATTGATGTTTGTATTGAAAGAATAGAGAGACAGCCAGTTGCTACATAGTAGAAAAGTTCAGATGGTCCTAATTTCCTGAGCATCTATAGTACTTGTATAAGTAAATTTTGTAGTAAGTATAAGAGAAATAAGATATAATAGTTAAATACTAATCAAAATATGATTATTAAAATGAAAACAGAACAGAATAAAACCAATCAAAACAATGACAGTGATACAGAACTTCAAAACAAGATAATAGGAAATCAACAATGGCTACCATAATATATCTTGTTCTATTCAAAATAGCTACCCATACCATCAGACATAAGAGAGTCTAACAAAACAAAACAGAATAAAACCAAAACAAACAAAACAATGAAAATGACACAGGACTTCAAAACAACAATGGTTACCACAGTGTATCTTGTTATCTTCAAAATAGCTGCCCATAACTTTCTATTACCTTGTTTTGAAGTCCGATATTGCTGTCGTTGTTCTGTTTTGTTTTATTTGGCTTTATTCTGTTTTGTTTTGTTTGGATTATTGTTTCACTTTGTTTGGTTTTATTCTCTTTAAAATTAAAATAAAAAAATATGATTATTAGTGTGTGATCATGAAAATATAGGAGTTCTATAGTAGGTGAAGCAGCATCTTGAAAAACTAGGGTAAGCCATAAAGATATAGGGGTTTAACCAATATTTAACTTTGAAAAAGTTATGCAATATTTTTACTAGTATCTTTGCTGTTAAGTCATAAAGGTTATGGGACTGGCTCGAAACTGGTTTTAGGGGGTTTGATTCCTTTTTTTCTTGTCATTAGGCTTTGATGAATGTGGGTTCTTCAAACATATGGAATGCTAGAGGGCAGCCACAAAGTCTTCCTTGGTTAATTGAAGTTAATTCAATAGTTGCAACTTCTCATATTGAAGCAAGCACTTTCCAAATTATGAAGATTATGGCTATTATAGCCATATTAAAGAGTGTCGATGTCCGCTCCCGGTCGGCAGGAAGGACACACGACAAAGTCTGGTAGTGGACAACCTTTTCTTTTTATTTTCCTTCTCTGTACAGCCTGCCCTGGGTTCTCCCAGCTGAAGCCTCCTCTGGTCCGCTCCCCGCGGCTCCTTTTGTGCTTCAGTCTGCCCTAAAGCCTCTACCGGTCCGCTCTCCGCGGCTCCTTTTGGGCTTTTACTTCTGGGCTTCTACCTGGCTTCTTCTTCCGCCCAGGGGTGGCACCGGTATATATACGGGTACAGTGTCCAATCATGTTAAAGTAAGCAAGGCAAGCTGATTGGCTAACATCATCAGTTGCCAGGCAGACTATATTGTTGAGCGGGTTGTTTACGCGGTAAGCAGGAAACTAACATATTCGATGGGAGGGGTAATCTACCTCAGGCTTTGCTCTTTACCACAGGCCGCACGTCCGCCGCGCAAGGCGAGCTATCACAGACGCGGCTCCCAACAAAAGAGCCTATTGATGATATGCTATTTCATAGGATGTATGCACCTGGATAATAAGAACATAGATGTGGTATTTCAAAGAGACCTAGGAAATGTTGAGGAAAAAGGTTAAATTAACCCTTACAAATATTATGAAAAAGTGAATTTTTTGATCATGTAGAACTTAAAGTATAACGTGAGAAAAGTGGGAATCAGTGGGCAAAGCCTCCTAAAATGGCAAATATAGCTCCTAAGGATAAATATAATGAAAATGTGCAATGACATAATGTGTGCCATGTAAAACAATATGTAATGAAGAATTAGCTAGAGCAATACCTGTTAATACACCTACAGTGAAAAGGAAAATGAATCCTAGCGCTCATGGTATTGCTGGAGGCCATTTGGTATTTCTTCCATGTAATGTTGCTAATTGGCTAAATACTTTTACCCCAGTTGAAACTGTAGTAATTACTGTGGCTGGTAAAATGTGCTTGTGTGGCAGTGTCCCTACCTACTGTAAATATATGATGAGCTATACAATAAATCCTAAGAAACCAATTGTTATTATGAGTCACACTATTCTTATATAATTAAAAGATTCTTTTTTTTAAAAATCAGAATAGTAGGTAACAATATGTGAAATTATACCAAATCCTGGTAGAATGAGAATGTAGATTTCTGGGTGACCAAAAAATCAGAGTAATTGTTGGTACAGGATAGGATCCCCTTTTCCAGCAGGATCAAAAAAGCTTGTATTTAAATTTTGGTCTTTTAATAGCATTGTAACTCCAGCAGCTAGGACAGGTAATGATAGAGGGAGAACAGATGTAATTAGTACAGATCATACAGATAATGGTGTTTGGTATTGTGTCATTGCAGGAGGTTTTATGTTAAAGATTGTTGTAATGAAATTAATAGCCCCTAGAATTGATGATACTTCTACTAGATGTAGTGAAAAAATTGTTAAATCAAAAGAAGCACTCACATGTGTAGGTTTGTGGCTAAAGGGGGATAGACTGTTCATTCAGTTTCTGCTCCAGCTTCTAACATTGATGATGAGAGCAAAAGAAATGATGGGGGAAGGAGTCAGAAACTTGCATTATTTATTTGAGGAAAAGCACCAGTCATTAAAGGGACTAGTCAGTTTTCAAAGCCATCAGCTATGGTAGATATAACCATAAAAGAGACTATGCAAATACATGACTAGTCATGATTATGTTGTAAATTTGATTTTCACCCAGTAATGCATCATCTAGTAGTTCCGCTCGAATTGGTAAACTAAGTGCAGTTCCTACTATCCCAGCTCATGCACTGAATAAAAGTTATAACGTGCCTTTTATAAAAGGTATGTCTTTGTGATTGTAGGAAAAAGTCAGTGATTAATTAACATAAATATGTAAAATGGCTGAGTAAGCATTAGATGGTAAATCTAAAAACAAAGGTTAATGTCCTCTTTTTACCATAGCCTTGAGGTAATAACTCATACTGAGTTGCAAATTCAAAGGTGTACCTTCAATCCTGCTGGGGCTCTTCCCGCCTATTCTTTTTTTTAAGGGCAGAAGAAGTAAATTGAAGCCAGTTGATTAGGGTATTTAGCTGTGAACTAAAATATCATGGAGTTACGGCCCACCTGATTTGCATTCAGTTGTTGTAAGATTGTAGACTTGCAGTGCTTATTCAGGAAATAAATGTTATTTAATATTTGCTTAGAACTTCGAAGAGTCTTGGTCCAATTAACCTAATTTCCTAGTTTAGGGTTGCTATTAATGATGAAAGAGGAATTAGAAAAACTGATAAGGTAATTATAGGAGACAAAGTAGAGGTTTTTTTTTAATACTTTGAAGTTGTCATTTAGTTTTTATATATTTTTGGATGAAAATAGAGTTAAGGATGTCAAGTAAATTAATTGTATATAAAAATATAGGTTAATTGGGGCTGGGGATTTAGCTCAGCGGCATAAGCGCCTGCCTTGCAAGCAGGTAGTCGTGAGTTCGATCCCTGGTACAGAAAAAAAGACAAAAAAAAAAAAAATAGGTTAAGTAAAGCTATAATAGTTATTAGTGTAGGTATAATGATGTTATTATTTTTTACTATTTCTTTTTTTTTTTTTTTTTTTTGTCTTTTTCCTTTTTATCGGTACCAGAGATCGAACTCACGACTGCCTGCTTGCAAGGCAGGAGCTAATGTCGCTGAGCTAAATCCCCAGCCCCTACTATTTCTTGAATAATAACTCATTTAGGGGTAAATCTGGTTAGGGGAGGAAGGCCTAAGGATAAAAGAGTAATATTAATAATGATGATGATAAGTGGTAAAAAGTTTCAGGTGTGGGTTAATGATAGTATAGTTGTATTGTTATTAATAACTAATTTTTTTTGTACTGGGGATCAAACTCACAACCACACACTTGTAAGGCAGGTGCTTATGCCACTGAGCTCAATCCCTATAAATATATTCAACTCTTTTTTGGCGGGGGGCACTGGGGAGCAAACTCACGACCTTGCGCTTGCCAGGCAGGTGCTTACACCACTGAGCTAAATCCCCAGCTCCTATTAATAAAAATATAATAAACATAGAGCTAGGATGATTTAAATAGAAGGTTTAATAATACAATTGGAGAATTAAAACTTAGCACTCCTATTATTAATCCTATGTGAACAATTGATTAATATGCTAGTTATGTTTGATTTAACCCTCCTTATCCTCCTAGAAGAATGGATAAAATAGCTATAAAATAGAGATAAAAATAAGATAAAATAGAGATAAAAATAAGAGTTGATAAATGATAGGGAAACTTGGAAAAAAAGATAAATAGGGGAGCAATTTTTGTCATGTCAGTAGAATTATTCCTGATAGTAAAGTGATTCCTTGTGTTACTTCTGGAATTCAGAAGTGGAAGGGGGCTGGGCCTAATTTTATTATTAAAGATAAGGTTAAAATAAAAGAAACTGTTTGATTCTGAGAGTAAGAAAGTGTTCATTGACCTGAATGTATTTTCATTAAAATAGGAGTTAGTAGTAAAATTATTGTTGTGGTTGCTTGATTTAAAAAATATTTGGCTGCAGTTAAAGTGGATTGGGAGTTTGTTTTGTTCATTAAAATTGTAATTATGGCTAATATATTCATTTCTAGTCCAATTCATATAAATAATCAATGAGAGCTTACTAAGATTAGTGTACCTAGAATTAAAGTTATATAAATTACTCTGGCTATAATAAAGTTCATTAGTATGGGAAGGGTATAAACCAACATTTTAGGGGATGGGCCTGAAAGCTTATTTAGCTGACCTTACTAGTAGAATGTATATAGGTAGCACAAAGAATTTTGAGGTCTTTAGGGTGGGTTCAAATCCTATAATTCTAGAAATAAGAGGATTTAAACCTCTATTATTTACACTATCAAAGTAACTTTTGTTAGACATGTTTCTAAATTTTTGGGAAGGGATGCTGGATATTAGAATGGGTAAGAAAATATGTCATATGTGTAGAATTACAGCAAGAGGGCAAAAGTAAGTTGATCATATTGGAAACATGGTATGAGACTCAAATTCATAAAAATAAAGTTGTTAAAATGAGTGTTTTTAATATAAAATTTATTGTGAAAGTTTTAGGTAACATAATGGTTGGATGGTATTAAAAAATGGTTGTGAGGGCATTTATTAAATAATATTTGTGTATTCAGCTGTAAAAAATAAGGCAAAAAGGCCTGAAGCATATTCAGTATTAAAGCCTGATTCTAATTCTGATTCACCTTCGGTTAAGTTGAATGGAGCTCGATTAGTCTCTGCTAAAATTGAGATAAATCTTATTATAGCTAGAGGTCAGGTGGGCAGAAATAATTGTAAGTTTTTTTGAGTCACTATTAGGGTTATTAGTGTAAATGATCCATTTAGAAGAAGAATTGAGAGAAGAATGATGGCTAAAGTAACTACTATGATGGCTAAAGTGACTACTTCATATGAAGTAGTCTGGGATACTGCTTGTAATGCCCCAATTAATGCATATTTGGAGCTGGATGCTCATCCTGATAATAAAATAGCATGCACGGCAAAGGCATGGGGTTGCTACAATAAATAATAGTCCTAGATTTATGTTAACTAGTGGGTAGGGTATTAGGAGAGAGATTCATATGGAAAGGGCAAGTGTCAGGGCTATTGATGGAGCCATAAGGAAGAGGAAAACTGATGGCGTTGATGGGTGAAGTGGTTCCTTGAGAAATAATTTTAGCGCATCTGCAACTGGTTGAGGAACTCCATAAGGGCCAACATATTTGGTCTTTTATGTGGTTGAATCTAACCAAGAAATTTTTGTTCTGTTAAAGTAGGAAATGGTATAGCTAGAAGAATGGGGGGTAATTAAAAGGAGAAAGTTGATTGTAAACATGAATGTTAAGGAGAGGAATTGAACCTCTTGGAGACAAAGTTTTAAGCTTTATGCAATTTACCAGGCTCTGTCACCTTTGTAAACCCTTGGCTTGGGTATTAAAATAAATAACTGTAAGATCAATATAATATCATCTTTTAGTTATTAAGGCATAAGTAGTTAATTGGCCTTATTTCTCTTGTTCTTTCACAGTGGGAGAAATCTTAAATAGATAGAAACTGACCTGAATTACTCTGGTCTGAACTCAGATCACGCAGGACTTTAATCATTGAACAAATGAACTTTTAATGGCAGCTGCACCATTAGGATGTCCTGATCCAACATCAGGGTTTTAAACCCTGTTGTTGATATGAACTCTAACATAGGACTGTGCTGTTATCTTTAGGTTAACTTGGGCGGGATTTGTGTTCGTTGAGTTCTTTTTGCTTGTTTTGGTTTTTCCTTCTAGCACTCCTGTGTTGGGTTAACAATATTTATAATATGATAGTCAATAAAATGTTTTGTTTTATTAAATTGTTAAAAATAAAATGTAAATTTGACACAAGCTTGTGCAAGGAGAACTAGTTCTGGTTACTGATATTATTTCTTCCATATTTATACAGATTAATCCAATTGATAGAGTTTATTCTAGGTCTATTGAAATTAGGTAGTAAGTTTTTGTTGAGCTTGAATGCTTTCTTGATGGCTGCTTTTAGGCCAACTGTGGTGATTTTGTCTACTTCCCTACTGTTTAGGTTGTTTCTTTTTGGAGCTGTCCCTCTTTAAATTAGCATATAAGTTTTCAATTAAATTGGAATTTTTTCAGGAAAGCTTAAAAGCGAACCAAGATTCTTATTTAGATAACCAGGTATCTCCAATAATTTTTAAAATAAATATTTTATTTGATAAATTAAAGATAGTGTTGTTTAATTACTTTTGGGCTATCAGAGGTTCAAAGTGGTCAGTGGTGCTGGTCAAGAGATGCATATTGAAAACAACACTGCGAGTTCACCTCACCCAAGAAAGAATGGCTACTATCAAGAAATCAAGCAATAACAAATGCTGGAAGGGCTGTGGGGGAAAAGGAACCCTTCTACACTGTTGGTGTGAATACAGACTGGTATAACCACTGTGGAAATCAGTGTGGACATTTCTCAGAAATCTAGGATTCCTATTCGATCCAGCTCTTCCCCTTTTGAGTATCTTCCCAAAAGAATTAAAAACATACCACAATGGTACATATGCACCCATGTTCATAGCAGCACAGTTGATAATAGCCAGATCTTGGAAACAACCTAAATGCTCATTGACTGAGGAATGGATAAAAAAGATGTGGTATTTTATACAATGTATAAAAATTTTTATACTACTCAGCCATAAAGAATGATAGATAAACTGAACACTTACAGGTAAATGGATGCACCTTGAGAACATACTCATTATTGAAATAAATAAGACACATGTATAAACATCATATTGTTTCATTAGTGTGACATGCTGAAAGAAAAAATATGTATATGCATATGTATATAAAATAGCTAAGATAGTTATACTATCGATTTCTCTGAGTTGACTGAAGAGAAAGATTTGTGCTAGTATCATTTGGACAATTGAAGGCAGATGTCTTGTGCTCTGGGTGAATGATTTAGGGATGACAATGCACAGTGTATGTACCATTGTTGCCCCCGATTGACATAGTTTGAAATTTTGTTGTAGTTTGTCTCCTCCTCCTCCTCCTTTTCCTCCTCCTACTTCTTTCTTTTTATCCTTGAATAAAATGGATTTGAAAGAAAAACAGTGGTCAATAATGGATGAAATCTTCTGGGTGTGAGATGGATGCTATGCTTTGTTTTTCCAAGCACACTTTCCAGTGTGCTTACCTTGTTATGACTTATCTCCTCTCATATTAATTTTTTGAAATTAAAAGGTCAGGTGAATATTTGAGGAGCGTACTGGGCAGTGTTTATGTGTTTCATGGCCTTTTTGAATTAAGCTTTCTATTCTTAATTTACTACTAACTCCTCCTTAGATCTTTAATTTTCATAAAGATTTACATGTGTTTTCTTTAAATAAGAAAATGTAGGCCATTTCTTTCCACTTCATGGGCGACACCTTGACCTAACATTCTTATGTATGTTTATCAGCATACTTTTATTCCAGATTGTGGTTTGCTGAAGACTAGCAAAAGGTGGTGAGGTGGACTGGGTTTATGGATTATAGAAAGGCTTCTCTGGGTGGATGTAAAGCACTGCCAAGTCCTTTTTGTTTTAAACTATTGCTAGTAGGTAAAAGCTTTCGTTATGAAATTTTTATGTTTATAGCTAAGCATTGTGGGGTATCTAATCCCAGGTTGAATCCTAGCTTTTGTGTATTGAGATATATTAAGATTACTTTCCTTTTTGGTTTATATTTTATCTAAAGTTTTCTACAACCTAGATAAATTTAGTCTTATTATATTTAGTGTTCTAAATCACTGTTTACACTGGAATTTGTTAATTTGGGTTAATCCCATGATTACGGTGGCTGGCATGAAATTTACCAACCCTAGTATTTGTTGCATAACTTAGTCAAACTTTCGTTTATTGCTTAACTTTTATTACTGCTGTTTCCCGTGAGGGTATGGTAAAGCAAGTGTTGTGAGCTACTATAAAGTGCGCTTGATACCTACTCCTCTTAATCTTATTGATGTAGAGGGCATTCTTACTGGCGAGGTGATTCTTGCATGTATAATTTTACTAACAATAAAATACTAGGATCTCCGTAACTATTTGTTTACAGAGTTAAGAAACTAATCTAGGCATTTTCAATGCTTTGCTTTACAAATAAGCTATATTAACTAAAATCTGTGAAATATTCATAGAATGGGAGGGAAATAGTACTGAAAAAAATGAGGGAAGTTTAAATTACATGATAAGTAGGGAAAAAAAATTAGTACTGATATAAGGGTAAAGAGTGTTTATACCCTACTATGATATGGAGAGTTTTCTGAGAAAAATTATGTTATTATTTTGAGTTTATAATTCTTGTTTTGGGGGTTTGGAAAGATCAAAACATACATTACATGGGTGTTTTTGGCTTATGTAATAAAATTAACAATTTTAAGGTGGTAAGGGGTTTGTTAAGAGATAAATTGTTAGAAATGACACATGTACGCATGTGTACACACGTTTAACTTTTGTCCTTCAAGCATTAAAAGAATTCGCTGGAAATTATATAATGCAAGTCAAGAACATTCATTTTAAGTCCAGCTACAATTAAACTGACAGACACAATGCCTTCATGGCGATGATGAGTCACAGCATCTCCCAAAATAAAAAGATGCCAAATGGATGAAAGCACAGTTTTATTGGTCATTGGTTGATTAGACATTTAGTCCATTGAGACATCTTATTTAAGAGGAATGAGTGGGCAAGTAGAGTTCTTAGCCTTTAGGTAAGAACCAGATGTCTTTTAAATTCAGTGATAGAAACTCCTGCATGTTATGGACCTGGGGTGAGAGAAGGCATTCCTGTCTAGCAAGTTGATGGTTTCAGGAACGTTGATTATTGGATGATAATAGACATATTGATAAGGACTAAATTGATTTTATGTACTATTGTTTAATGTTGGAATGAAAGAGTAGGATCACTTTGTTAGGAAAACAATGTATTCTTTAGGATTTAAGTTGGGATAAAGGGTACAATGGTTTATGTATGTGGTAGATTATTGTACTCACTTGAAATCATGGTGTAATGAATTTAATGTTGATTAAACATATAATGGTTTATGTACTATTATAAATGTGAATAGTTAAAACATTCAGGAAACCCCTCTTGCCTTGTCACACGGTCAGAACAACCAGATGTTCTGGCCTGATAGGGAAGTTGTGATCCAACGTCCCCAAAAATAAGAGCACTGTGAACTATCAACCCTGCCAGACAGGATATGAGTTTTCAAAACACCAATGCCATCTGCTTCTGTAACCAGTGCTTGCTTTGTGGTTTTCGGCTTTATATACTCTACACTGCCTTACCCGGGCACTCTCTCCTCTCCCCACCTGAGTGCGGTTGGAGAGTCCCTTGCATGCGCGGACAATAAAATCCCTTGATTTTTCATGAGAGCTGGTTCCTTGGGGTCTTCTTCGCGATGGTGATCTTACAAATGTATGTTCTTGTGCATTTTAAATGTGGAAGTACATGAATGTATGAAGTACATAAATGGAAAAAAATAACATTATATAAAAAGATATTTGTTATTTTTCAGGCAATAGTTTAATAAGAATTTCAGTTTTGGGTGCTAAAGGTGTAGCTATTACCTGTTCCTTGAGTTGTTATTTTGTCCTAGAGAAAAATGAGTTTTCTAATTCTTGTATATAAAACCAAAGTAATAATTAATAGGGGCTCTTCATTTGAGGAACAAACAGTTCAATTCCCAAACAGAAGCTTTTGAAAAATTTAATTTCCATTCTTGAACTCACATCAGGTGGTGAACATGACCAACGCCATCTTCCCTGGAATTGTAGAATGAATTAGGTTCATGAACCTAGGCTCCACTCTAGTTACCTCAGATTTAGAAGCCTCTTACAGGTAGCAAGGCACATCTAGGCTGACCTTAGAGCTCACCTGTGGTCTTGTGAGCTCTGGGACCTGCCTGTGAGGCAGGAGGCTAGGGCTTGGCTAAGACTAGCTGGGAAAGTAGATCTAACCTGTTAACTACAAAATCCCAGGCCAGGTATACAGAACGCTTCCCAAAGCTCTGCATATGGACTTCTCCCAAGAGCCTGAGCAGATATCCAGTGGGATGCCAGCCTCAGGAGTGGGAGATGCAAAGAGGACAGTGGCTCCTGAGCTCTAGTTACTGTGTTCCTTCAGGGAACTCCACCCTCATGCTGGAGGGGGTACTTCTTTTCCTACTTTTAGTCATTCAGATTCACCAGGACCTGGAAGGAACTGACTTGGAATGATGAAAATGTCAATGGGAGCTCAGCAATTGACAAGGAAATTCGGTTATTTGCATTGCATCCTGCATTTGAGGTTAACAATGGTGACTGATAGTACCACACCAGGCCATCAGACGCTTGTGTCCATGTAAATATAGCTTACAGATTTTGCATTAATTTATGATTTGATGTTTCCTGAAGAATCCAGCATACCAAATACATCTAATCAGTTTATCATCTCTGCCAAGTCGACCTGGGTCCAGGGCCCACCAGATCTCAAAGTCAAGAAAGACTTAAGCTAAAACTCTGATCTCAAGGAAGTCTGCCAAAGATGTTGAAAAGTTAAAACATTTGATCCAAATTATGGCCACGTCATGGTGGAATAAAGTAGTCATCATTTAAGCAGAGATAAAAGTTATTACTTTATAGGTATATAAAGAGATAAAAGATTTAAAGCAAATGGCTGTTTAAAAAACAAACCGAGACTCAAATACGTAACTCTTTTAAGACTCAATGTTCCTAAGTATCCAAAAACCTTGTAAAAATGATAGACAATACCAGAAATTGTCTTTACAAAGTCTGAAGTTTCTAAGTCCAGGGCAGCAGCCACAGGGCACCTTGCGTGTGACAGTGAGTGCCTGGGAGGCCTGGTTAGACTCCTGCATGTCACCTGAGGGAAGGAGCTTGGATGTCACAGATGTTGGATTGGGCATTGTCACCTCACCTGTGAGTGTCAACAGGAGGGCCTGTGGAAGTGTTTGTTTACACAGCGTGATTCCAAAGCACCAAGAGAATACAAAGAACTGCATTCTCCAGGCCTTCAGACCGACACGTTAGCATTAGGCACAGTGGCAAAGTCGGAATCAGGAGGAAGCCCAGGAGCTGGCTGGGGCCAGGCACAGTCACCAACTCTGAGGACACTGGAGAGCTGGATGCGCTCGGCAGCTAAAGAGTTACAGGGACTGTACATTAAAATCAAAACCTCTTGGGTTTTTCTTAATCACAGTTAAATGTTCAAGAAAAACTTGTTGCTTTAAACATAGGTTTTATGTCAGTGTGTTAAGGCTCCTTTTAAAATAAACCTTATAATCAATTTTCTTTTAAATAGTCAGTTGAGGACAGGGATTTAGCTCAGTGGTTCAAGTGCTTCCCTGGTAAGCGTGAATTTGTGAGTTTGATTCCTGGTACAATAAATAAGTAAATAAATAAAATAAAGTCAGTGGGCTTGCACACAATTATGTTTCCTAAGATTTTTCCTTCACTCATACTTGGTCAGACCCTGCGTGACCTGCTTAAACTTGCATTTTTGACCTGCATTTCTTTCTTGCTTTCCCAGAGCGTCCAGTTGCTCTGTCTCACTATGTTAGGCTTGAACTCATCAGGTAGCCCACGTGGCCCTCAAACACATGGTGATCCTCCTCCCTCAGCCTCCCAAGTGCTAGGAATGCCTCGGTCAGTATACCTGAGGACAAATTCGGTTTTTCTATGGCTTCTTCAAAATTCTTTCTTGCACAGAAAAATTTCCATTTCTAAGATTTCTCACAGAAACGAGTCATGTTTATTACTTCCTTTATATACCTTTCTAATTTCTGCTTTCTTTCTGCATTTGTGTTCCCTTTCTTAAATTTGGATTTCAAAACAATCTGTAAAAATTTTTCAGATTTAGGCCAAATGATCTTTTCCTCAGTAAAAGAAGCTATGCATGGCTTTCTTCTAGTTTTTCTCGTAAAACACATTTTGTATCCTTGTATTCTTTACATAGAGGTTTACACATAGTAGTTAGAAATTGTAACTCTCAGGAGCCTTAATCTCTGGTGAAGATCCAAGAGGAATGAATTCCATGCTATACAGAAGTCACCTACAAAAGCATGTTTTGTAATTTATAGAAACATTCTTTCTCATGGAGCATGTTTCTCAATGTGGAATAGGATCTTGTGGTTAGGGCAGAGGGTCACCAGGACTGGCCTTAGAGTCTGCTGGGGGGATGGGTGGAGGACAGGCGTGGCCTCGGCGTCCATGTCTGGTCCCAGGTTCCTTCCTCTCTGGTGCTGGTGGCCTGCCCTGCCTCCTGGTTGCCAGGGCTGAGCTGATTTGCTCCACTACATTTTGTGACCCTGGTGTTTCTGCCTTTGAACCAGCTGACATGGACCAAATCCCCTTAAAATGTGAGCTAAATTAAATTTCTCCTTCGAGCGACACAAAAAGTGACTACCACAGATATACTTATTAATAGATCCACATATGTTATTTGTATAGAATTCTTTTCTATAGAATTTAAGAAGTTAACAGCCTTCAAATTACAGTTAGTGATAGGTGTTTCAGTATTTTAACTTACTTAGAAATGGCTTGGACAGTTTATGAATACCAGTGATAGCAAATACAACTTTAAAATTTCATATTACATGAAAACTGATTTATATTAAATACTTTTTTATTCACATAATTAATTTGCATTTAATAATTATACCCGGATTACTTATGAAAACTGAACTACTAGGCCAACACAACCTTAATTTCAAGTTTTTTTCCTGTTAAGGAAAAGCCCAAGAAGTTGAGTTTGTGTGTCTGACATAAAGGACACCATCGTATCTCATCTACACAGTTATTATTAAGTTAAACTCGTACTTTTATGGTCTTAAATACCTAAGAGGTAAATATAACCCTACGTGGCCAGCAATCCCAGGCAAAACTATGCTAAGTTTTGAAGGCATCTTCATTGTAGCTTTACTAATGAAGGTAAAATCAGCTTGTTTATCAAGATTCACTGAAGTTAAATGAACTAAAAAATCAGGTGGGTTAATTACTGTGTTAGTAGCTTTCTCAACACTGGGGCACAATACCTGATACCTGGAATTCAGAGGAGGAGAGATTTATTTTGGCTCATGTTTCTGAGGTTTCAGTCCAAGTTCAGCAGGTTTAAACAGAAAAGCACCATAGGAGAAAGGGCTTGGGTGGAGGAGAGGGGCTGACATCATGGCGGCCAGGAAGCAGAGAGAAGAGATGAGCCAGAGAGGGAGGTTCACCCTTCTAGACCACAGCCCCCGGGACCCACCTCCTGGGAACAGACCCTGCCTCTCAACAGCAAGTGGGCTTTATCACCTCTATGATTCAATGGCTTTCCAAAAGCCCCACCTCTCAGTGCATGAAATATTGTAGAATATTCTCCATCTAAACAAAACGTTCCTTCCCTACCTCTGACTCCACCTGGCATGGATGCACTATGAGATCCCTGGCCAGAGGTGCCTCTGCTGCAGATCATGCCAGTCCAGCCCCTCCCCACTCTGCTCCTGCTTAAAGATTAGAGGCTCCTCTGTACCATAGGCCTCATACCTGACATCCACAAACCAAGAACTGGCCTCTATTGTGCTGTGGTCCCCTTCTCCAGGATGATGCTTTGTTACCTTTTCCCAGTTTGGCAGTGACAGCTGAGGGTGGACACTCCTGGGCCCTGCTGCTCTCTCTGGCACTCTCCTTTCTTGCCTGTCTCTGGTCTAGCTTTGATGTACCCCTCTCCACAAGGACCAGGTGCATGCCCAGGACCTGGGATTGGCTGGCCCACAAAGAACAGTGTTCTACATATGGGACCGTCCTTTGTTCCAAGCACCTGGGGGCTTCAGGCCTGGCTGGAAGTCCCTGTGTCCTTAATAGGTGGAGACACATGCACCTGTCTTCACAAACTGCATATTTTGGTGCCTGAATTGCTTTCTCCCTGGCTGCTACCTCCTTGAGTGGGGCTGGGGCTCAGAGATCCTCTGAAGCCTGTTCCAGGTCACAGCACTGATTTCCTGTAGCCAGCAAGACACGTATCCTGAGAATCACTGTCTCTGGGCTGTCTGATGCTGGGCCACCACTCCATATCACAAGGTGCCCTCATCTGCCCTCAGAGCACAGAGCACTGGCCCATTCCTTGTGTGCAGGTCCCACACGTTGCTGACAGTCCAGGAACAGAGACCTCAACTTGGGAAGCAGACACTGGTTTCTGGCCCTCATAGGCACATTCCTCTGGACCATAGGCTGGCTAAGGTGTTGCAGTTGCTTGGTGACACCGATTATGTTTCTGGCTGAGCTTGTGCACGGGGCAGGAGGAGCAGGGAGGTGCCCTCAAGGGGGAGCATGTCGAATGTCTCTTCTTCCTGCATAGTGGGATGAGCACCTGGCTGAGCCATTACTACCCTACCATCACCACCACCAGGGCTGCTCCATGCTCAAAGACTGGCTCTGCGGCTCAGAGGGTGAAGCTGGCAGCATCACTGGGGAGTATGGGTAAGGGAGGCAGAGTGGTTCCATCTCCCTGGCAGCTAGATGAATGAGGGAGAGGAGCAGTTGTTTGAGGCCTGGGCCCTAAGCTGGAATGGTTGTGGGGCTCCCTGATAACCAGTCTAGGGTACCTGCTGGCAGTGGCATTGGGTGGCCACCTGGTGTTCTCTTCTAGCCCACCTGTGTGTGTTATAGGGTTCATGTTGGGCTTGGATTGCAACAGAATGGATACTGAACAGTGTGGACTGACAGAATGTCTGCAGGAGGTCACCCTGGTGGCCATTCAGGCCTGGATGGGCAGAGAACAGCACTGTCACGGCTCTGTGGGTTAAGGTCTTCAGATGTTCAAACCTGGGCTGGCCAGAGAAGGCCGGGTGCGCCTGTGGTTCTATTGGGTATTGGTCTTTTCTTACTAATTTGTAAGAAACTCATCCCTGTGAACACAACTCCTGTAGTCAGCCTTGGCAACGATTTCTGTGTGGGTTGTTTTTTTCAAAATTCTATTATTTCCTAAGGAAAGAAATGAACTTTTATGTGATTAAAATCTGCTAATAAATGTTTGTAAATATTTATATTTATAAATAAATATTTATTTCTTACCACAATGTCCTTTCCTTCCTCAGAAGTCTTTTTGCTGCCAATACTTAAGACAGATTTTCTCCTGGTATAAGGCAGACTTTTAAAGAAGAAAAAACTTCTAGATTTGACCCTGTTTCTTCCTCATTTGTCCAGGAACTGTCAGGTCTGCAGCTGAATCCTGGAGGGGAGGAAGACCCTGCATCTCTCCTTGCTGCAGTAAACAGTACACAGGTCTGGAGGCAGATTTATTTTACATTGATGGGCCTGAGAGGGATTCAGTCAGTCAGCAAAGTATTAGGTCCTGATCTTTGGTGCTTTTATTTTTTTAAATTGTAATTAAGGAGAAAAAGAAAAAAAAAGCAGAAAAAGGGTACAAGTTATACAGAATTTCAGAAAAAAAATAAACATTAGCAAATCACTAGTTAATGGATTACGTATTTTCATCTTAGAAATATTTGTTCAAGTTACAAAATTAAAGCTTATATAGTGGACATTCAAACAGTGAGACCAAACAGTTCTGTTCAATGATCCAACACAACTCAGTAATATCATTGTCTTATCTTATACACTTAAATATACATGCAGTTATATCATTTAGAGCACTTTCTTTTCCTCTCTTTTGTACAATGACTATTACACATTTTGGGTTTTATTGCTCCCACAGTTCTTATTACTTTTTTTGGAAGAGAGTAAAACCAAATGTTACATAACAGAACAGAGTCAGTCAAACCAAAAGGGTGGACATAATAGATAATGTAAAAACATAATACAAGGTGATCAACAATAGTTACCATAATGCCTCCTGCTATCTCTAATAGAATTGCCTATATCATCAGTTATAATAAAATTGAACAAAACAGCAAAGAACGAAACCAAGAAAACCAAAACATTGTAGACATTACAGGTCTTCAGAAGTAGATAATAGTCAACCAGAATGGGTGTCATAATGAATCCCACTATCTTCACAGCTGTTGCCTATACTTTTGAACCTGGTACTATCAAGCAAAACAGAATAGAGGAACATCAGTCAAAACAAGATGGTGAGAGCAATACAGGGCTTCAAATCAAGTTAATAGTAAATCAAAGTGGGTTACTATAATATATCCTGCTATTTATTTATTTTTCCCTTAATTAAAAGGATAAAAATAAAAAAGGAAATAATAAAATGGAGATTGAGATGAAAGAGGGCATAATAACAAAACAGCACAGAAAAAAACATAACCATTTAAGTGAAATAGTGTTTTACCACAAGATAATCCTGACATAAAAGTAGTTACCATATTGTCTCTTTCCTTGAAATCTTTGAGTATAACTTCTTACACTGTAGCATCAAATATATCAAAACAATGTAAACCATTCAAGAGAATGACAGTATTACAGGGTATTTAGAATCAACTAACAGAAAATGAACAATGGTTTCTGTATACTCTCCTTGTCTATAAAAGTTTTTGTTTATACTATCACATATAATAAAATCCAATAAGATACCACATGCTAAGACCAATGGAGACAAAAGAGCAAAAGCTTGATGAGACTTCAAAACAAGATGATACTAAATCAGCATTACCTATTATGACGTCATTTTCTCCAAAATAGCTGTTCCTATCATCCAGTCTTCTCTGCCTCATTTCTGTTGAGCTCTTTTTCTGTCATTAGTTTTCAGTTTGTCTTTTTCATTTTGTTTTCTGCTCCATTTATTGTGGCCTCTCTGCCACTATTTCTGGATTCTTTGTATTTTTCTCTTTTAGAATATCCTGCAGTATTCTCTGTAGAGTTGAATTGGTGGTTGCATATTCCCCTAGTTCCTCTTTATCCTGGAAGCACCTTGTTTTTCCATCGATTTCCAGGTATAGTTGTGCCGGATATAGCAATCTTGGCTGGATATTATTATCTTTCAAAGCTTGAATTATTTCCCCCCATGCTCTTTGTGATTTGATGGTTTGTGCCGAGAAGTCTGCTGTAATTCTGATGGGTGTTCCCTTGTAAGTGGTCTGTTTCTTTTCTCTGACGGCTTTTAATATTCTGTTCTTATATTGGATTTCTGGCACTTTGATTATTATATGTCTGGGTGTAGCTCTGTTTGGGTTGTAGGTGCCTGGGGTCCTGAATGCTTCATACATCTGAGTATCTTTACCTTTTGCTAAATTAGGAAAATTCTCCTGGATTATTTCTGCGAGTAGCTTTTGTAGTTCATTTGTTTGTGTCCCGACTTCTTCTTTTATGTTCTTAATTCTTAAGTTATAGATCCTCTTATCATCTTCTAGTCTTTGTATTATTGCTGTTTGTTGCTTTGTTATTTTTAAGATGTTTTTCATTTCATTCTCCCATATTACAAATCTGGCCTCCAGTTCAGATAATTTGTCCTTAGTTTCTTTCAAGCTGTTATGCCAGTTTTTGATAGAGTTTTTAGTTTCCTGGTAATCTCTTTGAACCTGCTTCACATATTCTATACTTTCTCTATTTTCTCCATCAAACAATTCTCCCCTCTTTTTCTGTTCTTCCATTGCACCATCTGTTTTTTCTTGGGTGGTGCTTAGCATTTCTCTAACTATTCTGCTTATTTCTAGCTTCAGGTCATTAATAACTTCATTCCTGAACTCATCTATGAGGCTCTGGAGATAGCGCTTTATGTCTATTGGTGCCGTGTCTGCTATTGCCTGTTTCTCAGGATTGCGGGCCGAGGGGTCTTTCTTGTTGCTCCCTCTTCCCATATTCTTTGTTCCTTATATATGCAGGTGTATATAGGAGGCCCATCTTCCTTCCCTGTTGGCCACAGTCTGATTGAATTGTGCTGGCTAGGTGTTCCCACCCACCACAGTGCACCGGGGAGTTAGGGACCAGGCAGCCTATGCGGGGCCCACCCCTCCAGGTCACCTTCAGGTGCTGGGACCTGGACTGTGCTAGCCTACTGGGTCTTAGCCAGCAGCGTCACATAGGCTAGGCACTGCTCACCAGTCCCGCTTGAGAGGGGGATATATGGCTGTAGTCACTACAGCGCCCTGTTCCGGCAAATCTGCCTGGTCACAGAATGTCCTCTGTTGGAGCCTCCTAGATTGTGGAAGAGTCCCAGTTTCTCTCACTCACCGCAGGTCGATGCTCGGCTCCCCGCCTGTCCTGCTCTCAACTCCGTTCACCGATTCCCGTTCTCAGAGCTTTCGCGTATCTGTCTCCCTGCCAAGCCGATTCAGACGCAGCTGTGGCGGCAGGAAACCCAAATTGTGGTTTCCAATGGCACGGGCTCCAGCTTCCATGCTGAGGCTTTATCTGTTCCTGTTATAGCACCAGGATTGCATTCCCAGTTGGTATCTCTCAGCCCAGTTTGTTCTTGGGTCAGCAGGGTGTATCTCCTCTCTTGCTTAGGATTCCTCACTCCGCACCATTCCGGGATTCTAAGGTGGGTCTTTCAGAGAGCCTCTGTAGTTGCTGCTATCTGTCCACCATGTTCTCCCCGAAGTCTGATCTTTGGTACTCTAAGGCTTATACCTGCAAGCAAGAAGTACAGAAGCAGAGTATTTGGTGGTTATTGATTGGTTATATCTTAGCTCATTATTACTGATTGGCCTAAAAGAAAACGACATTATATATGTTGTAAGTACACAAATTCAAACTCCAGCCAAGGAGTTATGGGAAATAAGTGCTTGAGATGATGTATGAGTTTAGGGTATGACTGGATAAAGATAATATGTAGCTGGTATTAATAGAAGACAGGAAGACAAATCTGCTTAGGGAGTATAGCTAGTTTCAGGAATTTTAACTCTGAAAAGTGAATTCTTTTCACCCTCAGCAGTGGGAGGGGAGCCCTTGCTGGTCCTTGTATGCTTACCAGGCTATGTCCAGGGGCTTTGAGGGTGGGTGAGTGAGATGGGACTGGTCCTTTTGCATACCCAGTTGGGCTGCCAGGGTCTGCCTGGGGATGGAGGAGGAGAGGCCCAGAGAGGAGCTCAGCTTCCCACACTCTAGCCCAGGAGGTGACCCAGCTGTTCCTGAGAATGGAACAATTAAATCCTTTGACTGAGGTGAGGGGCAAGGGTGTGGCCCACACTGGGAGCCAGCAGGTGAGATTCTTGAGACTTAAGATGGCACTTGGCCACAGTGGCCACACCCCACATGGTGCCTCCGCCCCATCCCAGGCAGCTGACAGCTGGGGGAGCCTGGCGGGCGGGACCTGAGGCCACTCAGACCTCACCTGCTGGTGCCATTGCTGGAGTCCTAAGGCAGCATGGTGTCTCTGCTGGGTGGCTTTCAGAGGTGAGACATGGGTGCAGGGTGGCACAGTGGATCAAGGTGCTTTGCTCCCTGGGTGTCTTGAGAAGCCTGGAGAGAAGAGTTTGTCTTAAAATTCTGCTTGGATTTGGGAATTTTACCTCTAAGGTTTCTCTAAGTTTGGCCTCTTTTTGTTTCATTTTAGATGGCAGAGAAACCCCTCCCTGTCCTACTCAGAGTTGGGTGGTTGTGGGTACCTGGGGCCTGGGGACCCATGAGGTTGGGGTGGCCTGGGGTCTGGGTGATGTCTCTGTCCCAAGACTAGGTTTGTACTTAGAGAACAGTCTTTGGCCGGAGTCCCTCACATCTGTGCATTTCAGGATGCTCAAAAGCAGGGAGTGGGGCCTTGGAGAGGGTAGGGTCCCTGTCTTCACCTCTGTGCGGGGGACTGATGATGTACACCTCCCCAGGGGATAGGGAGAGTTAGGTTTTCCTTCTGTCTAGGCGGGACAGAGGCAGGGGTGCTTTAGATACCTTGCAGTCTACTCCCGTGGCTTCTCTGGTGTTTTGGGGGTTCCTGGAGGGTGGAGCCTCCACCACTTCCCATATCCTGACTCTAGCCAATTTTGCATACGTGACTTGTGAGGACACTTGTGATGGTGTCCCCAGGTTCCCTCCAGCTCAGAGCCTCTGATCCCTGCCCCCCATAACCAGGAGTTGCCACCATATCTTATTTTAAACTCTGTACAGGTAATGGTAGTGGACAGCTGGTCTTCCTGAAGCTAGCTGTGATCAGTCCTGAGAAAGGGCCAAGCTCCCATGCAGCCTGAAAGGGCTGTTGCCTGGGGAGCTGGGGACATCTGGACACTGATCTGGGATCTTGTCTTTGCTGCTGCAGAATGGGTTTCCTGCAGTGCGTGCTAGGGTTTACATCCTTCAAGTCCTTGGCCTTGGGGGCTCTGGGTGCTCTTGACTCCTGGAGCTCATGGGTCCTAGTTATGTTGAGTCATTTCCTGGCCCTGCACAGCACCACCCAATGAGCTCCTGTCCACTGTCCTAGGACTGTACATGCAGGAGGTTTGGCTCCAGGCCCAGGGCATTTGGTTAGCAAAGCAAGGAGTGATAGATGTGGGGACCCAGGGATGGGGTGGGCACCACAACCAGGCAGGGGCATCTGTAGCTGTGGCCAGTTGGAGGAGCCACATGCAGCAGAGATGAAAGACCACTGGCCTGCATGGGTCCCAGTCCTGTCCACTGATTGTGGTAAATCCAGTTTGCTAGTAAAGATAGCAGAGACACAGAGTCTATGCCTGGAATCCCCTAGGCTGAAAGTTGCCCATCAGGGCCCTACCTGCCAGCACTCCTGGCGATGATGCCTCAGGCACAAAGTCTCACTACTAGGTTCATGGTGACCCCAACTTGGAGGCATCCTCAGTAGGCTCCATTGCTGTCAGGGACTCTGGTCTGTGGCTGTGGGCCATGCTGAAATATGCCTTCCAGGAGTCTCACCAACGGACAGGACTCTGTGGCCCTGTGACGGGCTGTAGCCTTGAGGCTGTGTGGCTCTACTCCTGGGGTTGGTAGAGTGTGGAAGCTTGGCCAGCTTGCCAGTGTCGATACTGGTGGTCATGTCTGGGTGGGATAGGGAACTAGAAGAACCTCTTGAGAAGGCAGAGGCTAACTCCCTGTCTGGGAAGCCCCAGCCTGAGCTCCTCACTGAGAAGTCAATGTCTTCCAGATTGGTTGGGTCCCCACCTGAGGTTGAGTCTAGGAGAGGAGTAGCTCTGGCCATAGGAGTCACCATGAAAAAGCCTGGCTTGTGTCTGAATTAGGTATAGAGCCTGATGACCTGTCTCATACCCCAGCCAAGTGGGTGATGTGCTGGTAGGTGCTGGGATGTCACCCCAACCTGTCAGTGGCCCATGTTCAGATCTGGGTGACCCCTGACCTGGGATGCAGACAGGTCCTCATGGGGAATGTATGTGGTGCAGACCCCATGGTAGGGGAAGGCTGCTCAGGTGGTGCCTGGGGATAGAAAGCCTCAGTTTCCCCATTCATTAGTGGCTAAGCCCTTGCTGAAATAAACATCCAGAAAGGTGTAGTTGGATAAAACATTCCAGGTGGCCCTGGGCCCACCAGTTCCCTCTCCCTTTGAAGGTATGGTTATGACTCACACAGTCTCTGATATAGGACCATCCACCTCTCCTTGGTTACTGGCCAGTGGTGCAGGCTCTGGGTCCTGTGTGGCCTTGGGTGGGTCCTCTGGGCACCTGTGTGTGGAGGCTTAAACTGCCTGCTGCTGTGTTGTAGTGACAACATGTCTGGGGATGCAAAGGTTTGGGGCTCCTGCCAGGCAGGTCTGGAGACAGTGTGAACAATCTGGCATAGGGCCTTCTTTCCCGTGAGCAGCAGGGTTCCTACCCCTACTGTGCCTCTCAGCCTGGAAGGCTATGAGAAGCTCCAGGGTGGGTAGGGTTGTCAGTCCTGGGCAAGCCTTTGTCCCTTCATTGCCTCTCCCTGGGAGGAAGGGACTGTAGGGTGAAAGTGGTCATGGCAGCTGCCCCTCAGCACCCACAGGCAGACAGAACTAGCTGTTCCTGAAAATCATTATGGACAAATTACAGGCCCTGGAGCGAAGCCCCAGGCCACAGTGAGCTGAGGGCTTCAGTGGGTGTCAGGTCCCCTGCTGCTGGCTGGCTAGATTGCCTTTTCTGATGGAGGCAACACAAATTTAAAATTTAAAAGTAAATAGTAATTCCTTCTCAGGATGAAGATAGATGAGGGCATGGGGTTGTTTGGGTTGATATCATGGTCATACCAAGAGGATGTGTGGTGGGTGCATCCATGGCACCCAGGCTCTCAAGAAGGGCGGCCACACAGCCCAGGCAGGAGACTGAGCAGCACCACTTCCTTGAGTCCATCCTGGGGCCTCCTGGAGTCTGGGAGCCCCGTGCACAAGCTTGCTGGCCTTACCACAGAGAAGAAATGTCTGTGGCCTTTAATGCAGGGAGCCGCCCGCATTGACAGCCAGTCAGGTATCAGTTGGCCACCTTCCTGGTTAGCATTCAGTTGGGATGGTGGCAGCAAGCTTGTTAAACTTTTAAGAGGTTCATCTCTGTCTCAAGGGTAGATTCACAGCCAAGAGATGCTTAAGTCTATGTCCTAAGGGGAGAATTAGTTTTCCTTTTTGTACCTGGGAAATGCTATTTACTTTTTAACTTTGTTTTTGTCCTTCCACAGATGAGAGAGGTTAGACTCGCTGGGGTGGTGTGCAGGTCTCTGGGCTGTGGCTCTTGTGTCCCCTCCTCAGGCAGGTAGTGGGTTTGCAGGGTGGTGTGTGTAGCTAGAGTAGGGTCAGGTGACCAGCTGGGCACATCCTCAATCTCTGCCCCAATGCCGGGTCTCAGGACTGCTCCTGCCTGGGCAGTCTTTTGGTGGACCATCAGATGGCCAGTGTGTGCTGGGCGGCAACTTGTTCATGTTTGAGGAAGGGCTTTATCTGGAACAAATAAATGTAGGGCCAAGTAAGTGACAGGTAAGTCCCCGCAGGGCTCTTATCAGATGGGTTAAATCCTAACTATATGGGGCTGTAAAACCTTCCGTCCCTCAGGCACAGGCTTCACAGCCACCTTCCCAGGAGCTACTGTCTAAGCTACTGTGTATGGCTCCTTGGTGACTTAGGACCTGACTCAGGGTAGTCCTGTAGGGATGGAGAGCAGTCATCCCCTTTCACTCAGAGGTGGCACCCCCAACAGGGATGCTGACCATCATTGTTGGCCACTCACTTTTCTCCATCTGTCCTTTCCTGCCCTGGGCCTGAGCACCCACAAAGTTTCTGTACACCGCAAATGTGAAGCCCACAAAGGCCCCTTGGTCCACTGTGGCCCAGGGAGATGTTCCAGGCTGCTCTGAGCTGTGGCCAGAGGTCTTTGGGGGAAAGTGTGGAGGTAAGGGTATTAGGCCTGCAGGATGAAAGTGTGGCTAGAGGGGAGCCTTGCAGGGCTGGATGGGGGTACTGCCCTGGGGCTCGGAACTGTCATGTATGCACTTAAGGAACTTCTCATCCTCCCATCTGCATTTCTGAGACCCATACTTTTGGAATGGAAAACAGGAGAGCACATGGAACAGGAGGTGACTTGTAAAGCTGTGGCTACCACCTGGACACATGGGTGTGGCCTTGGTGGTGATTCTCTTGCATGTCCAGCCCAACTCTGGCCAGTGAGAAGGCCCAGGAGCACCCAGTACTCAGACTAGGAATCTTCTGTAGGGCCTTTGCCCAAACGTGAGCCTCTTGCATCAGAAATGTGAGGGCCTTGTTCTGGTCAGCAAGGTAGGGAACCCTATCTCACTGCTTGCTGCTCCTGCTCTCCCATCCTGAGTAGATGCATGTGCCCCACCATGCCAGATACCTGCCTTAGTCCATTGTCAGCCAGTCAGTTGCTAGCAGGATTAGGGTTAGGGTTAGGGTTAGACTACCACCTATGTCCTTCCAGGAAAGGGGCGGAGTATAAGACATGAACTGTGTGTCCTTTAGCAGGGTGCCAACCCATCACTGGGTTCAATATCATGACTTCCTCCAGCTCTTGTCACCCTTACATACTGGCACCAGTTGGTGCTCTATGATGGGTTTAGGTGTGCAGTACAGTCATGGGGTCTTGGAGCTTGACACTGGCCTGTGTCTCTCTCCCTGTCCACCTGGCCCTTGTACCCTGTTCTCCTGGTCCTGGATAGAGTGGGCTGAGCTGGGTGTGGTGGTGTGACAGGGTCAGGACCAGGATGAGGGAGGGTTGTGTGGGCCTTTGTGACACTGAGGTTCACGCACAGGTCGCTCTGGACCATCCTCCTCCTTGTGGTGTTGGCTGTGCTCCTGCTGGTTGGCCTCCTACATACTCATGTCAAGCTGTTACTGCCGTAAGTCCAGTGTGGGGTCCCTGTACCCTAGGAGAAGTCCCTACCTCTGCAATCCTAAGGGCTGGGCTAGGACTTCATGCTGTCCACTATGGGGCATCAGCACCTGCTGGCAGCCTGGGGCAGGTCATATGTCCCCACTGAGCTTCTATTTCCCATACTGGAAAGGCCAACGGGCCTTCCTGGGAGATGTTAGTGTCCCGGGCCCCCTGAAGAGGTAGCCTGGCCCTCAGTGTGAGGTCAGGGAGGGTGAAGGTCAAACCTGTGTTTTCTTACTGCCAGAATCCCACAAGTAATCTTCCCAGCTGATGGCACTTCTGGCAAGAAGCCCCAACTCTGCACGTGCTCCTGCCCATCCCTTGGTTCCCAGGCCAGTGCAGGGCTCTGGACCTTGCCCTCTGGCATTGGGGTAGGGAGGACCCAGCACCTGTCCACTTTGGCCCCATGTTGGGCTGGCTTCAATTCACGGCCCTTCTGTCCCAGGATGAAGGCTTGGGGTCAGCTTGGGAATAATGGATGTGTGGCTGAGGTCAGTGGGCCAGTGCTATGTGGGTACCTTGATACCAAGGAGCAGGTTGTAAGTCTGAGAGGTGTTTGAGCTGGCGCTGAGCCTGCAGGCTGGGAAATCATCTGTCCCAGTGGGCCTCCTGGGCTGCAGGGTGAGGGGGGCTGTAGACAAGGGCCACAATGATGGGGCTGGGATTGGGGATTCAGGTCGGGGGTGTGGAGAGAAGGGCTGTCAGGGCATGGTTCTGCAAATGGCACATTGCCAAGGTTGAGCCTTCCTGCGCCCTCCGTCCAGCCAGCTCAGGGCTGAGGTGGAGAGGCCACCTGTTACCAACATCATGTTCCTCAAGACACACAAGACAGCTAGCAGCACAGTGCTCAACATCCTCTACCGCTATGCTGAGACGCACAACCTGTCTGTGGCGCTGCCTGAGGGCCGCAGTTTCCACCTGGGCTTCCCCTGGCTCTTCGTGGCACGTTACGTGGAGGGTGCTCTGCAGGCTGGGCCTCACCCTGGGCCTCCTCGACAATTCAACATCATGTGCAACCACCTGCGGTTCAACCTGCCAGAGGTAGGGTCCTAAGGCTGGGCAAAGTGGGGACTACAGGTTCAGGGTGGCAGAAGCCAGGAAGTGGAGCAGAGTTCTTACTCCAGGCTGCCAGGGGCCTGCAGTTGCTCTTGGAATGAGATCCAGCAACCTGCAGTCCTCTGCCTGGCACCGGTAGTTCTGTCTGGTTCCTATGCCTGCAGCTCTTTCTGCTCTGGACCTTGGTACCAATACTCTGGTGAGGATGTGCCTCACAGAAATCCCTCCTGGTCATCTGGGTCTCTGCTGAGGGATCAGCTCTTCCGAGGCTCCACTGATTTTCCTTCCAAACAGAATTGTGTGTGTGGTATGACTTGGCACAGGTGCAGCCCAGAACACAGGCTTTCTGGGTGGTGGGCTGCACGGAGGCCTGGACTGGCAGGGCGGGGCTGGGCGGGGAGAGGTGATGCGGGAGGAGAGTAGCACGTGGCTGTGCTGGTGGAGACAGGCAGCCCAGGGGTGTCCTGGACTGTCACCCCAGTGAGTAACATGGGAATCCCTATGGGAAACAGGAGTGAGGAGGAACTCAGATGCCAGAGATTCGCAGGCTGTGCCCGGCCTCCCTGCAGCAGCATGGCTGTCTAGCTGATTGCCCTGAGGCATGAGGGCATCAGGAGGGCGCTTTCTGTGTACCTGGGCCCCGTCATCTCCGCAAGCCTGTAGCACTTCCCGCTGTGTCTCCACAGGTGCAGAAGATCATGCCCAAGGACACCTTCTACTTCTCCATCCTTCGGCACCCGGTCACCCAGCTCGAGTCCTCCTTTATCTACTATAAGAACTATGCACCTGCTTTCCGCGCTGCTAGCAGCCTGGAAGCCTTCCTGAAGGCGCCGCACCGCTTTTACAACAGCAGTGCCGGGCTGGAGAACGTGTATGCGCGCAATAGCATGTGGTTTGACCTGGGCTTCAACAGCGATGCTGCTGCTGATGACGCATACGTGCGTGCTCGCCTGGTGGAGGTGGAGCAGCGCTTCCAGTTGGTGCTAATCGCCGAGTACTTTGACGAGTCCATGGTACTGCTGCGGCGCTTACTGCACTGGCAGCTGGATGATGTGGTAGCCTTTCGGCTAAACGCGCGCAGCCCGCACAGCGTGGTGAGCCTGTCTCCCCAGGGCCGGGAGCGCGCGCTGAGCTGGAGCGCCCTGGACTGGCGCTTGTACATGCACTTCAACCGCACTTTCTGGACGCGCGTGCGCGCTGAGCTGGGCCCGCGCCGCCTGCGCGCAGAGGTGGAGCAGCTGCGTGCTCGCCGCCTGGAGCTCCAGACTCTATGTTTGGAGGAAACAGCGCCTCGCAGCGGGGCGAGCATTGCAGACCCGCGGCTGCGCCCCTACCAGTCTGGTGATGCAGACATCCTGGGATATGTCCTGCGGCCGGGGCTGGACAACGCCACGCTACATCTGTGCCAAAGGATGGTGATGCCTGAGCTACAGTACATGGCCCGACTGTACACGCTGCAGTTCCCCCAGAAACCCCGTAAAAGCATACCCTTCCTGGAGAACTAGGGACCTTGGGGCCTGCCCCTTTCCAGCCTTCCTTGGACATCCAGGCCGCAGACCCTCAGGCTGACCCACCAGGGGCACAGTCCACCTGTCCCTGCGGTGAGAGGGCTTCCAGGGGATATGCTTGACAGGCAGACTGGGCTGTGGTCCCAAAGGACCTCAGAGCGTTTCCCAGAACTTCCTTGACCCAATGTGGCACTGATTCTCAGGGAAGAACCCAGGACCACTCTCAGAGCTGGACCTGCAAACGGCAGCGTGGTGAGCAGTTTATTTCTGACTGAAAACGGTTTAGTTTAGATTTAGAGACCATACCAATGTTATACTAAGATGTTAAAGATTAAAATAATTGATTAAAAGATAACAAGAATAGTTACTTAAAAAGATAGTTATTAGTAATATTGTCATTCAGTACTGAGCTCATTACCCTAGTCACCAAGCACCAACCACATAGTTATAAATTAACTGACCGCGTCGGTTTGCTGTTCTGTAATGCGTCATCCCCTCCACCTTAGTGACCTGTGTGCTATGTCAACTTTTGTTCCCCTTGTAAGAGACAAATGATGCTGTGTTAACCATTCTTCCCTTCAGGAGAGACAAATGTTCCTGGAATTGGCGGACCAAGGGCTATGAATTGGCTAACCACCCACTGTGAAATGCCTCTTACCTCAAGCAAAGGGGAACAAAGGCCCACCTTATTTCTGTTTCCCATCACTATGTACTTAATGATCAATGAGCTAATCATAAATGGACTATAAAAATCAGTCAAAACTCTAACTCAGTTGCACAGCTTTGCAAATTCCATCTGCACTGTGTCACTGGGCCAGCTAAAATAAAAGCGCTTCTTTTGAAAAAGAGGTCTTGCACCGTTTGTCATCTTGGGGTCTTGCCCTGTTTTTCATCATGGGGCCCTGTTTTTTGAGTAGAGTACAACATTTGCGGCCTCGTCCGGGATTACATGGGGACCCCTCCCCACATTTTTTCACCGATTGATTGGCTTGAAACATCTGTAAGTATTTGGATCTTTTGTTCTTTGTAATTTGAGTGCGCACCTTTGAAGTTGTAGAGGAGCTGGCTGGTTCCTTTTGCACCGGAGCGGGACGCCCTCCGGGACAGGGCTTCTAGCCCATTTGTGATTTGGGATTTTTTATCGATTTGGTTTTGTGCTTGGTATGTTTTTACGGTGGAGCCATTTGTTCATTTCAATCTGTTACCTCAATACTAGCATTTAGATTTCTTTTTTCTCTGAAACTACTGTTGCAGGTTCCATGCGGCTTATTGGACTTAAGGGTCATAATAAAAATTTATTTCCCTTTAGGTCGCTGAACCATGGACAAAAAATCCTTTGTTTGTGTCTTTAATGTTGGTCTTGTCTTTTGTGGCACCTTGTTTAATGTTTTAATCCTCAACTGATTATGTACAACCTTGGCATGCCTTTAAAAGTATTTTATACATATATACATGTATATTTACACACACACACACACACACACACACACACACACATATATATATATATATATATATATATGTTTATGGTTTTTATGATCATACTGGCTTTACCAAATAAAGCCAGGTCATACTGTTATTGAGCCAGTTTAAAAAGTTACAGTGTTTAAAGTATAACTTTTAAAGGTGGTAAAAAGACATAAAATGATTTAATATATTTTAGATTACTAAGAAAGTCACTTAAAGGATTTTGTTAAAAATTTTAATGTTGTCTAAAAAGCTAAAAAAAGGTAATTGACTGGTAATAAACAGAAACAGAAAAACAGAAAAACAAATGTGTTCAGAATTTGATAGTATTGGATCAGTAAACCTTTACTGCAAAATGTTTCCATTAAAAGGAGATTATATTCTAAAAAGGGGAGGACAAACTGGAGCCCTTTGTCATCCTAAGTTTATATAATGATAAAAAGTCAGTGTTGACCATATATAAAATATATTTGCCTATGAAAATAAAAATTAAAAGGACTGTAATTCTCAGTCCCATCCAGACTAGAAGCCATCAGTGTTCAGAATTGCTGGACTCCTCTTCCTCACCCCCCTTTTACTAAGGACCCTCGGGGCCTCATTTCTCTTTTGAAATTTGTCTTCTCCATTCATCACCCCACTTGGGATGACTGCCAGCAGATTTTGCAGGTTTTGTTTACAGTAAAAGAGAAAAAAAAAACCATTCATGTTTTGGGATAAAAAACAAGTGTACATTCCAAATAGTTGTGTTTTCCCTTTGTCCCGCCCTGATCGGATAACCAGAGGTAAAAAGGCTCTCCTTCAGTATCGCCAGTTGTTCTCAAAAGCCTTTAAGGGCTGCCAGAAAACCCACCAATTTGTCCAAGGTAGCAGAGGTGAGACAATTGGATGATAAGTCTCCCTCAGGGTTTCTGGAGAGATTGCTAGAGGCCTATTACATTTGTACACCTGTAGATCTGGTAGCACCTAAAAAGACAAGGGCGTTAATAATACCTTTGTATCTGTTGGCACCTGATATTAAGTGAAAGTTGCAAAGACTTGAGAGATTTAAAAAAATGCCTCTAAGTTAGTTATTAGAGTTTGCTTAAAACTGACTCTTTCCTCCCAGCTGATGCAAGCCATTGAACAGATTCCAGTTCCTGTGACTAAAAAGCAAGTATAAAAATTTCTAGGAACCATAGGATATTGCCTGCCTTAGATTACAGACTCATGAGACCAGGCTTTTCAGCAATTAAAATCAGCCTTAACAAAAGCTCCAGTTCTGGCTCTGTCAAAGTTGCAAAAACCTCTTTCCCTCTATGTTGATAAAAAACAAGGGATAACAAAAGGAGTACTGACCCAGAGTTTAGGACCATGGCAAAGGCCTATTGCCTATATTTCCAAGAAACTTGATAATGTGGCAGCCCAATGGCTGCTTTGCCTGAAGATGATTGCCTCAGTGGCCCTCCTGGTAAAAATGGCCCAAAAGGTGACATTTGGACAAAAACTTTTAATTATCTCCTCTCATTCACTGGAGATTCTCATCAAAGCTTCACTGGATGGATGGCTGCCTTCAGGCATTACTTCTGGATCTGACTACCATCAGTTTCAAGGGGACAGTGTCTTTAAACCCAGATACTCAGCTGCCTGATGATGACCTCTCCTTGCCCTTCTGATCATTTCATGGGGCTTCGACCAGACTTGACAGATGAACCACTCTCCGGAGTTCCATCATATTTCTCTGATGGAAGCAGTCACATCTATCAAGGTAAGCAGATCATGGGAGCCGCTGTTACAGACTCTCAGATTCTATGGGAACAAACCTTGGAGCCAAAAACATCAGCCCAATGGGCTGAACTCATTGCCCTCACTGAGGCCCTCAAGTTGTCAGACTGATAGCAGATATGCATTTGCTACTAGCCATGTTCATGGGGCCATTTATCAGGAATGAGTTTCATTGACTTAAGGTGGCCAAAAGATAAAAATAAATTTTGGATTTGTTAGCTGCCATTTGGATGCCAAGAAATATGGCTATTAAATAATCTAACAGACACAGCTACCCAAAGAGCAGCCACAAAATCAGTGGGGATTGAGACAATCCCAGCATTGCTACTGATTCCACCCACTCTGTCAAAGCCCTTTTGCACTCAAAAAGACTTATATTTGGCAGCTCAACTCCAAACAAAGTCTGATATCCCTGGGGGCTGGTACCAACTGCCTGATAATTGAGTCCTCCTCCTCGAGGCCTTAAGATAAAAACTCATCCAACAAGCTCATTAGTCCACTCACATGGGAGGATCAAAACTCGCTGCTCTTTTTGAGATCATTTCTTTTTTTTTTTTTTTTTTTTTTTTTTTTTTTTTTTATTTAAGAGGAAAAAGAGAAAAACACAAAACAAGACAAAGCAGTGTAAGGTTACACATAATACAGAACTACAAAAAAAAAAATAAACATAATAGTAAGAAATCACCTGTTAATAGATTACATAATATCATCTTGGAAATAGTTGCTCAAATCACAGTATCAAAGAATACAAAGTAGACATTCAAACGGAGAGACTGCAAACAGCTGTGTTCAATGATCCAAAAACATTAATATAGTCAGCTATTTAACATCCCTAAACACACTTGTTGTTATATCCGTTAGAGCTCTTTTTTTTTTTCCCTCCCTCTCCTTTTTACAACAAAACTTACACATTTTGGATTTTATTACTCCTCAGTTCTCATTACTCTCTTGGGGGGGAGATAATAAAGTCAAATATGGCAAACAACCCAAGTGTCCATCAACTGAGGAATGGATAAAAAAGTTGTGGTATTTCTATACAATGGAGTATTATTCAGCTATAAAGAAGGATTGCATTGAGATCATTTCTTTATCCCTCAGTTATCGAAGCTTACTCATTCTGTGAGCCTTAGAGGCCGTCAATGCCAGTTGCTAATCCCTAAGCAACCACAACAAATGGAAACCACTTGGTATCATGGGACTATGCCTAAAAAACATTGAAAAATAGAGTTCACAAAAATAAAGAAGCCTGGACCTTAAGGAAATGAGTACTGGTAGATAGCTTTTCCTGCTAAGTCTTGAGTCAGCCCTGATAACAGTTTCCCCAATTTGGCCTTCCTTTATCCATGGGGTCTGTCAATGTCCCGGCTTTTATAGCCCAGATAACTCAAAAACTAACCCAAGCCTTGCAGATTGATTAAAAACTCCATTGTGCTTACCAGCCTTAAAGTTCAGGACAAGTAAAAGGATAAACCAGACTTTAAAAATGATAATAACTAAGATGGCATTAAAAACTGGTGAGAACTGGGTGAGTCTCCTTCCTTTTGCCCTCTTGCATGCACAATGTACCCCCTATGTTACAGTTGTTTCCCCTTTAAAGTTCTATGTGGGAGACCTCCTCCTCTTATTCCTAAGATTTCTGAAAAAAAAAATTAGCTGATCTGGCTAATCAAGATCTTGTTAAGTTCCTGCAGGCCCTTCATCTAGCTCTGACTTCCATCTGCCAGTTATTCCGAGAACAACAACCTCTGCCTACAGTCCATCCTGAGGATAAACGTCCTGCAGTAAAACCTAGGACACTACTCATCAAGAGACATCACCGTGAGTCTCTCAAACCATGGTAAAAAAACCCTTACACCATGGTCCTCAACACTCTGACTGCTGTCAAAGTCACGAAAAAGCCTGCCTTGATTCATCATTGCCACTTCAAGCCAGTTCTGGCCTCTGACAGTGATCAACCTACAGATAAGTGGACTGTTGTTCCCTCCAAGGATTCTTTAAAGCTTAAGATTGCCAAATGTATCTGATAATCTTGTTCTTAAGTGTTATTCCTTATGGAGACCCCAAGGAGATACCTTGTAACCCACTGTTTAAAACTTAAAATTACTGACTATTTTACTGTTAAATTATTGGTAGCCAATGCTACTTTCTATGAGATAATTAAGATAGATTTATGTTCCCTATTAGATAACATCCCAGCAAAAATTAGACAAAAAAATGTTGTTGGGTTTGCATGTCATGCTGCCTGATTGGTTGCTAATGGAGACTTACAGGGACGTATGTATTAAAAAAAAAAAATTACAGTCCACTGGCTGGTATCTTTGTCCCCAAAAGCAACAGCCAGCCTCTGATCATAGATATTCACAGTCCATAGAGACAAAATATTTTTGTAGACATTGGGGTTGTAAATTTGTATCTCCTTGACAAAAAAATAAAGGGGGTCGTTACCTTTTTCCTCACTCTAGAGACCCAATCTTCTGTTCTCCTCCACTAGATTTCCTGCTCCTGAGACCTTTTTGCCCTTTGCGATTTCTGTGACATCTCTAGCCCCTTCTTGCCTCTGGACATTGCTTATGACAAATCAACTTTTAAATTCCTGTATAGATGACACCTTTTGTTGGTGGGATGCTAAGCCCCTGCTCACACTAGACAATGTACAGGGTGCTCCAGAAACCTGTGTTTACTCTGCCTCCTACTCCTTACACACTTCCCCTTATGCTACACTCTGTAATCCTACCTCTTCAGCTTTGATTTATACTTTTTCCTATCCTACTAATCAACACCTTGTTGCTCCCAATGGAGCCTGGTTTGCCTGTACTTCTAATATAACTCCTTGTTCCATACATCACCTGTTCACCCAGTGTCCTGAGCTTTACATATTAGTCCATATCTTTCCCCAAGTGTATTGGTACTCTAGAGATCATGGTAAGAGTCACTTGTTCCCTAGCTTTGACTTAAAGAGTCCAGTATAACAAGGTCAATAGGTTTAAGAGTGTCCAGTCTAATAGTCAAAAGACCAAAATTATAGACACTTATATGCACTCATTGACCAAGATTTCACAGCCCTTGGTGACTCTGTCTCCAAATCAGATGATACTTTAAGTTCACTGACTGAGATGGTTTTACAAACTGGCGGGGTCTAGATCTCCTGTTCCTAAAGGAAAGAGGCCTTTTTCTGACATTAGAAAAAAATTGTTGTTTGTATGCCAATCATTCTGGGGTTATCAGACAAAGTATGGCCAGCCTTAAAAGGCAGCTACAGGCAAAAACAAGCTAAAGGCAAAAACAAGCCAGACAAGCTAAACAAAACTGGTTTGAGCAATGGATTTCTCTATCTCCCTGGTTGACAACATTAATCATAGCAGCCTCCAGACCTCTGTTATTCTCACTTACTTGTTTAGCAATTGGACCTTGCATTATAAACAGATTAGTAAATTATGTCAAAGACCAGGTTCAAACAATAAAACTCATGGTTTTAAGGACACAAGTTTATGAACAAATACCACTGCTTATAAATTCCATGAGCCAATGATTTGGTTCACTGACAAAAATCAGTGGGGAATGCTATACTAAGATGCTAAAAATTAAAATAATTGATTAAAAGATAATTAACAAAAATAGTTACTTAAAAAGATAGTTATTAGTAGTATTGTCATTCTGTACTGAGCTCATTACCCTAGTCACCAAGCACCAACCACATAGTTATAAATTAACTGACCGCGTCGTTCTGCTGTTCTATAAAGCAGCATCCCCCCCACCTTAGTGACCTGTGTGCTATGTCAACTTTTGTTCCCCTTGTAAGAGACAAATGATGCTGTATCAACCATTGTTCCCTTCACGAGAGACAAATGTTCCTGGAATTGGCAGACCAAGGGCTATGAATTGGCTAACCACCCACTGTGAAATGCCTCCTACCTCAAGCAAAGGGGAACAAAGGCCCACCTTATTTCTGTTTCCCATCACTATGTACTTAATGATCAATGAGCTAATCATAAATGGACTATAAAAATCAGTCAAAACTCTAACTCAGTTGCACAGCTTTGCAAATTCCATCTGCACTGTGTCACTGGGCCAGCTAAAATAAAAGCGCTTCTTTTGAAAAAGACGTCTTGCCCGGTTTTTCATCATGGGGCCCTGTTTTTTGAGCAGAATACAACACCAAACTGCTCACTCAGCTGAGCCCATCGTAGCAGATCCACATTCCCCTCCAGCACTAGCCAGAGGCCTGCTGAAGGAGGAAGTCTCATGAACTCAGGGAGCTGGGAATGCTGTCTGACCTTGGTTTTCTGGAGATCGTGTTGGGTGGGGAGCCCTCTTCCTCTGTCATCCATAAGGAGGATCAGAGGCCTCTGGCTAGCAGGATGAGCTCCCTGCCTGCCTGGGGCCCAGTGGGTACAGTGGGGTCACACACCTGTCACCACAAAACTGGGAGAGTAGGGCACCTGGGGAGCCAAGAAGATGCTGGCGCTCACATGCAGAGCCCAGATGACCAGTCAGGGCTTGCTTGCAAGGGAGGGGTTCCTTCTGTGTCATTCAGGGCCTACACCCTCAGGATCCCACATCTCCCATGCTCCCACTGTGGGTGGGCCATGTGCAGGTGTTCCCCATTTTTCTGGGGAGTCAACCCAAGCAGTCGGAGCAGGGAGCTCCTGGGGACAGTGTAAGGACATATCCAGTAGGATTAGAGGTGCTACAGTGAACTTGAGAATAATAGAGAGAATATATGGAAACTGAGTCAGTGACTTCCAAAGAAAGCTGAATAGAGATAGTGAGGAAGATGGGCACTTACTGAGAGCCAGGGCCCTGAAACTGTGGGTAGGGTCACCTGGCTCAGCCCACAGGAAGGTGTGTGAGACTCCCTGGGGAAAGTGGTGTGGGATTCACATCCAAGATGAGCCCATGCACAGGTACAGGAGTCCTTGCAAAGGGAAAAGGTGCAAGAGGGGTTTCGGTCAAGCCAAGAATGGGAAAAATTGCCACATATTGAGGAAGATGAGCTTTTCAGCGTGAGTTCCTGCTCAAGCACCAGGCGAAGTTTGCAGCTTTCAGAGAAGGTGGATCGGATGGGAATCCAGAGCAGGGAAGAACAATCTGTCCCAGAGAAGGCAGGGGACTGTAAGGAGGGCCTGAGCAGGCAGGCAGCCATGGCCCACAGCCACATGTGTGACACTGCTCTCACCTGGACAGCAACTGTGGAATTGAAATAACAATAACAATTTAATGTCACTCTGTTTTTGCCTTCAGGTTGGTGGGATTTAAACTGTTACCATCAGTTTGGAGGGAAATTTGGGCTGTTTCCTACAAAGTAAAAAGCCTGTGGTTTGTGATAGATAATTCTGGAAACTATCTGTTCAAATTAGCCATTAAGTAGAAGGGTTTAAAATGCTGCTGTAGAGATGATATCCCAAATAAGGACCATGCTTACTGACGCTAGAACAGATATAGACCAAATATAAAGGAGCTTAAGAAAATTATGGAAGCTCAGCACATGAAAGAAATGGAATCCATAAAGCAGATTGAAGCAGATATCCAGCATGTTAAAAATTTCATTGATAGTTTTGGATGTAGATGAGGCCAATGTGATGATAAGATCTCAGATACTGATAGCCTTGCAATTAGTGACCAGGAAAAGAAAGCTTTCTCAAAAATAGCAAAGGACCATGAGAAATCAATCCAGCAGCTATTATGAAATAAAGAAGAATAATTTAAGATTGATTGGAGTCAATGAAAAAGCAGGAGATAATCACAAATGAATCAAGAAAATATTCACAGACATGACAGAAAACTTCCCTGGCAGAGAAACAGAATCTATAGCCATTCATATCACAGTCCAAATTCCAAAGACTCAACACAAGAATAGAATCTTAAAAGTTGTTGGGGAAAAAGAATAAGTCACCTATAAAGAAAAGCCCATCAGAATCACAGCTTACTCCTCAGTGCAAAGTCTCAAGTCAAGGAAAGCTTGGAGTGAATTATTCTGAGCTCTAAAGGAAAACAACTTTCAACCCAGATTGATGTGCCTTACAAAAGTATCTTTCAAAACTGGTGGAGAAATAACAGCTGAGGAAATTTATAACCACCAAACCAGTTCCCAAAACATTCTGAAGGACATTCTAGAAAGAAATAGTAAGAGCTACAGCTCCATAAACCCCAGTAGAAGGAATCGACCAGGCAAGGCAAACAATTAGATGGAAGGGAAAAAAGGGGGGGCTGGGGAGAGCCAGCAACAGGAAAAGTCATGACAAAAATATCAGTATGTATCAATTACAGCCATCAATGTTAATGGTTCTAATTCAGCAATCAAAAGACAGACTGGGAGAAGGGATCAAGGAGCAAAATCCAATATATTGCATACAGGAAACATTTAATTCAAAAAGAAATTCATGGACTGAAAGGATAGAAAAGAATACTCTGTGATAGGAATCCAGGAAAAAACAGGGGTAGCTATTCTACTTGCAGACAAAGGGAATTTCAAGTCAAGACTAAGCAAGATAAAGAAGTTCACTATATACACATAAAGGGAACAATCCAAGAGAAAGAGATAACAATCAACTATATATGCAACAAATCCTAGTGCACCAACTATATAAAAATACTAACAGACATGAAAAATCAAGCCCTAATGCAATTGCATTGGGAGGGCTCCACAGCCACTGTCACAAAAAGATCAACTAGAAAAAAATATTAGAACTGAACCAAACTTTTTTTTTATTGGTACCGGGGATCGAACTCTTGACCATGTGCTTGCAAAGCAGGCACTTATGCCACTGAGCTAAATCCCCAGCCCTGAACCAAAGTTTTGAACAAATTTATTCAGTAGATGTCTACAGAGTGTTATATCCCACAACATAAGAATACACACTGTTCTTACCGGCACATGGTAAGTTCTCCAAAATAAACCATATATTGGCTCATCGAACATGCTTAAGTAAATGCAAAGGGAATAACATTATTCTATACATACTTTCAGCCCACAATGCATTGAAACTGGAAATCCATGGCAAAAGAAACCACAAGTTTCATAAACATGGAAATTAAATAGCAGCATGCTAAACAGCCAATGGGTCACAGATGAAATTCAGAAATTAGTTTTTACAGATAAATGATAAGGACAGTACAATTGAATACAACCTGTAGGACACAGTGAAAGCAGTCCTAAGAGGGAAATTTTATCACAGCAAATGCTCATATAAGAAAAACAGGAAATGGATAGAAACAACTTCATGGTGATGAACCTAGAACTTCTGGAAAGAGAAAAGCAGGCTAAGGCAAAAGCTTGTATGAGGGAGGAAATTATCAAGTTACAGCAGAAATTAATGCATTGGAGACTAAAAATACAATTGAAGAGTTAGTTCTTTGAAAGATTAAATAAAATCAGTAACTCCTTAGTCAATCTTACCAAAAAAAAGAAAGAAAAGAATCAAATCCACAAAATTAGAAATGAAAAGGGTGAAGTACAGCAGATCCTGCAGAAATCCAGAAAATCATCTATACCTACTTTGAAAAGCTGTATTCTAGTAAGATGGGAAATGCAGAAGAAACGGACAACTTTCTAGATACATATGAGTTACCAAAGCTGAATCAAGAAGATATAAACTTTATAAACAAACCAATATCAATCAATGAAATTGAAGATGTAATTGAAAGTCTGTCAATAAAGAAAAGCCCAGGCCCTGACAGATTAACTGCTGAATTCTACAAGAAATTTAGAGAAGACCTAACACTACTACTACTTAAACTCTACAATGAAATTGAATGGGAAGCAATACTCCCATATTCATTACTGGAAGCAAGCATTACCCTGATACCAAAACCATACAAGGACACAACTAAGTAAGAATGACAGGTGAACCTCCATAATGAATATAGATGCAAAAATCAATAAGATACTGGCAAACAATACAGTAAATCGTGAAGAACATTATACACCATGATCAAGTGGGATTCATCCCAGGGATGCAAGGATGACTCAACATATGTAAATCCATAAATTTAATACACATATTAATAGAGCCAATGATAAAAACCATATAATCATCTCTAAGTACAGAAAAAGCTTTGACAAAGTCCAGCATCCATTCATGATAAAAACCCTATGAAAATTTGAATAGTCTATCGCAATCTGATAAAATTTCTCTATGACAGGTCAACAGCCACCTTTATACTAAATGGACAAAGACTAAAAGGTTTCATTCTAAAATCAAGACGGGGATATCCACTGTCTCCACTTGTATGCAACATAGTCCTGGAAACTCTAGCCAGAGCAACTAGACAAGAGAGAGAAATAAAAGGAATAAAAATAGGAAAGGAGGAAGTTAAACTATCATTATTTGCAGATGACATGATACTCAGACCCCAAAGACTCCACTAAACAACTGGTATATTTAATAAGCAAATTCAATAGTATAGCTAGATAAAAAGTCAATACACAAAAACCAATAGCCTTCCTGAACACGAATAACAAACACACTGAGAGCAAAATCAGAGAAACAACACATTTTACAATTGTACCCTCCAAAAATGAAATACCTAATAATCAATTTAATGAAGGATGAAAAAGACCTCTACATCGCAAACTACAGTATTCTGAAAAAGGAGATCAAAGAAGATATTAGAAAATGGAGAGCTATTTCCTGGTAGGAATACCCAATATCATGAAAATAGCCATACTTCCAAAACTCTTATACAGAGTCAGTGCAATTGCAATAAAAATTACAATAACTTATCTCACAGAGTTGGAGAACACAATCCTAAAATTCATCTGGAATTGGAAGAGACCCAGACTAGCAAAGGCAATCCTTTGTAACAAAGGCAGGACAGGGAGTGTCACAATCCCTGAGTTGATATGCAAGGCTGCAGTGATAAAAACAGCATGGTACCGGCTAAAACAAAACGATTACAACAAAAACATGCCTGAACACCAGTGAAACAGATTAGAAGATGCAGAAACAACTACAGACACACTAAACCACCTTATGTTTGAGAGGTGCTAATCACATTCACTGGAAGAAAGGCTCTTTAAAACCCTCTTTTCCAGGTGCTGTAAAAATTGGCTCTGCACATGCTGACAATTAAAGTTGAACTCTTATCTTTCATCATGCACTAAACTAAATTCAGAATGGATGAAAGATCTAAATATTAAAATTGAAGCAATCTACTGGAATATAGAGTATATAAAACTCTTGAAGATATTGGTGTAAGCCAAGACTTTATGAACAAAACCCTGATTGCACAAGAATTGTCATAAAGAACCAACAACTGAGATCTCATCTTGTTAAAAAGCGTTTGTACAGCAACAAAAATCTCTAACAGAACAAAGAGACAACCCACAGCATGGGAGAAAATGTTTTCAGGTGTTCCTCAGACAAAGAGTTACTATCAAAAACTTATAAAAAAACTCCTAAATTTAAAGACCCCATCCAAAAATTGGCATCTGAGATGAATACACACATCTCAAATGAAGAAATACAAACAGCAAATAAATATATGAAAAAATGTTCAAAATCACTTGTCATTTGAGAGATGCAAATGAAAACAATACTTAGATTCCACCTCATCCCAGAATAAATGGCTATTACAAAAAATCAACCAATAACAAATGCTGAGGATCTGTGGGGAAAAAGGAAGTATCTCCAATATCCCTGGAGTTAGACTGGTACACCCACTGAGGAAATCAGTGTGGAGATTCTTAGAAACTCTAGAATGGGAGGTCCAATTTGACACAGCTATTCTCCTGGGCATCTTCCCAGAATACCACAGCAATAAAAGTGCACCCATGTTTATAGCAGTACAATTTGTAATAGCCAAATCTTGGAAACACTGTAAATGCCCATCAACTGAGGAATGAATGAAAACAATGTGGTCTTGGTATCAAGAATCAAACTCACAACGTAGCATTTGCCAGGTAGGCGCTCGTGTCCCTGAGGTGAACCTCTGGCCCTACAATGTGTTATTTTTATACAATGAAATACTACTTAACCGTAAAGAAGGATAAGCTTGAGACTTTTATAGGTAACTGGATGCAAGTTGAGACCATACTCATTAGTGAAATAAATCACACATGCATGTGTAAATGTATTGTCTCACTAGTGTGACAAGTTGAAAGAAATTATATACATAAAAGATAGTTAAGGAAGTTATAGTAATTTCTCTGAGTCACTGAAGAGAAATGTTGGTGCTAGTATTATGTGAATGATTAAATGCAATTGTCCTCTGAGTAAGTGATTTGAAAATAACAATATGCAATGTATACACCATTGTTAACCTCAATTGTGTTTTGGAATTTTGTTTTATTTTTTCTCTTTAAAATAACACGAATTGTTGCTGTAAGGCTGGGAATATGCTTCCACGGCACAGCACCTGTTTGGCAAGTGTAAGGTCCTTAGTTTGATTCACTGTACCTAAATAAAAGATAAAACACCACTGTACTGTGGAATCAATAAAAGCTTGTGACATAGCATGTGGCTCAAACTCCCTTTTATTTGGGAGGGGACATTTCAATTCTCTTTTCCGATGGTAGCAAGATCAGTGCCAGCCCAAGGACTAGTGCTCTGAGAGGTTCATTGGACTCGGGACTAGATCTAGCCCACTAGGGAAGGACCAGCAAAGGAGAGCGTCCCTGTGAAACATTAACACCAGCAGGGTGAATCCTCAAGTGAGTCCAGGACCCTGACACGGCCATGGCTGGGGGCGACAGGCAGAGGTGGGTGGAGGCTGGTGCAGGACAGTGCGGCACAATGGCCGGGTGGTGAATGCTGGGCAGCTGTGCAGGGCACAGTGCCCAGTGGAAGTGGAGGCAGCCTGCGAGACAGGTCTCCTGACTTTTCAAGGAGAAGCTGGAAATATCAATCCGTACGTGAAATCTCCCAGTCAAAAAAAGCTAACAATGAGCAGACATTTCCCATGGTGGAGTTGAAGAGAGGTTGATGGTCATGGCCAGGCAATCACAAGGCAATCATGATTGCATGAGCACCACCCTTCCTTAAGAACCTCTCTACTTTATTTATTTCTGTCAGGGCTGGTGAGGGTGACTCCCTCTTGATACTGACAGCTTTCCTATTTGCTCTTTGCATCAAGATCATTTCTCTGAGAACATTGCTGATAAGGAACCTTGTAGTTTGGTTTTATTGTCACTTATTGCTGGGATAGACTTGTGCCTGTTGTTGGCTTCTTTTGGTCTCACTTTGGCGCAAACTAGTGGCCACTAGGAGTTGGCGTCAAAACCCTTTTAGCCACATTTGAGCAACTAGGCTGTTGGGAAAGGGTGATTCTGGACTGTTCGTGGAGTCCTTTGTTAAACCCACTGTTCATTCTGTGTGTTCTATAGGTGACAGTATCATCTCAAAGTACTGAGCCAGCATTCCTTCATTAAGAGTTGCACCTCTGTGGGGCATGGTGGCACACACCTGTAATCCTAGCATGTGAGAGGCTGAGGCAGGAGGATCATGGTGAGTTCAAGGCCAGCTTCAACTACATAGTGAGTTCAAGGCCAGTCTGAACTATACAACGAGACCCTGTCTCAAAAAACAAATAAAAAGCAAATTGTACTTCTGTGTAAATCTGATTGCACGTGGTATGGAATGTATTGTGCCCGTGTTCAGGCAGAGAGCAAGTAATACCTTTTGCCCCAACCAGTAAGAATTGTGTTCCTTTTTCTGGGATGGAGAGAAGCCAGGGAATTTTAGGTGAGAAGATTCCAGCGAAGATCTGCGTTTCAAGTTTTCTGCTAGTCTTGCACCTTAGTGGTTCTTTCAAGTGTCCATGGGTGTCTCCACGTGTTTCTTGGAACTGCAAATTTCCTTGCCCTAGCTTATCTCTTTTCTGTGTTTGCCCAATGCTAAGCTGAATTCCCTGTAGTGCTTCTCCTGGAAGGCATGCTGGGTGAGGTAGAGTTAGGTCAGGTTGGAGACTCACAGATTTATAAGGGAAACAAAGGCAACCAGAGCAAAACCAAATCAAATTTGCAAACAGTTGTGAACCAAGAAACTAGCATTAAAGTGACTGCATATATCAAGTGAACATGGGGATGTAGATGGCAACTACTGTTGTCATTGGGCTTGTCCTTTAGACAACTGGGTCTCAGTATCCTCAGGGGTATTTATTCAGGTGTAAATGTATCCTAGCAACTGCAGATATATTTTCTTTAATAAATAATTCAAAGAGTGTCTTTGTGTCTATCTCTGTGTGTGTATGGTGCTCAGGATGGAACCAAGGGCCTTGCACCAGCTAAGCAAGTACCTTACCACTGAGGTACAAACTTGCCCTTTTGGATTTATTGTTTTATTTTAAAACAAAGTCTTGTTAGGTTGCATAGGCTAGCCACGAATTTGTAATCCTCCTGCCTCAGCCTCTTGAGTAGCTTGGATTACAGACATGCACCAGCATGCCCAGTTATGAAATATTGAGCAGTGTTACAACTTGGGCCCCGGTATAAAATCCAAGGAGGCAAGAGACCGAAAATTTAGGTGGCAAACGCTTTATTTCCAGTCCTGGCGACCAGTCTCCAGGAGCCAATTTGGAGACTGTGTTCCAGAGACTGAAGGGAGGATTTTAAAAAGAGGCTGGAGGAAAAGGGTGGGGGGAGAAACAAAGAAACCTGCAGAGCCATCAAACTTGTTGACTCGAGTCTGGAAACTGTATTGCTGTCCACTTAGCTCTGACAATCTCGGGAGTTCCTGGTGTTTCTCAAATTACTCCCATCCTACAGACTGACATTATCTCGGAGTGGCACATCTGCAGCAATATTTGGAGAAGAAAGCAGACAGTTAATTATCCCAGGACAGCTCGTTTTCACTAGTGGGTGCGAAGGGGTCAAGAGTTACAAGAAGCTGAAACTTAAGTTTTACAAAGATCTGATATCTAACTCATTTGATGCATACAGAACAAAGGGAAAGCACCGATTGGGGTTTGGGCCATAGTATTTCCCGGTAATTTCTTTGAAGCTAAACAGTTCTTAAAATTTGGGGCAGGCTCATTTTACGACAGATCATCACCGGGTCGGGAAGAGGTCACCAGAAACCCAAATTCTTTATGGCCTAGATAGATAGGTGAGGGGAGAGGGAGGCAATAAGGCGCCATACAGAACAGAAAACGGCGGTTATGTGTCAAGGTCAGGGTAAAGGGTTAAACTCATATGCAAATCTCTCTGCACACAAGCCAGTTACTTTAAACAAGTGTAAATTAGTGGGCCATTCTAGTTTTCTTTAGCTCTTTAGCAGAGAATAGAGGCACCTAACAGTGATTAACAACCCTTGTTAGCTTGTTTTAGCACAACTTCTGTAGTTTGTAGAGGGCAACAATGGTTAACATATCAATTAGGTGAGATTCTTGCAATTCTTTACAGAGGAGAGTATTGCTGAACATATCAATTAGGTCACTTAACATGTCAGTTAGGGAAAAAGGATAAAAAAAAAAACACATTTAGTAAGCCACCTTGCAGGTTTGCTATAATACACATATAAGGAAGCTATTTTCTTAGAGTACAACATTCCCCACTGATTTTAGTCAGTGAGTCAGATCATTGACTCATTGGCATCTTTTATAACCTTGCATGTGTCTTTAAAATCATAAGCTTTTAAGAACTTTGACATAGTTTATCAACTTGTTTACAACACAAGGCCCAGTAGGAGGATTAGGAAAGGTCTTGCAGCTGTCATTAAAGCTGTTAACCAAAAGGAGAAAGAAAACCAACATTTAAATTTACTCTGTTTTATCATACAAGTAACAATTTTTAAGTCAGACAGAGGCCTCCTTGGGGTCTCTTCAAAGGAGGAGAACACAAAATTATCAGTTATATTAGACAATATTAAGCTTTAAAGTGTCCTTGGAAGAAATGCAGTTCACTTATCCGCAGGCTGATTGTCTTTTGGAGCTGGGACCTGAATCCAGGCAGCCTTTCAGCTATTTTGAAAGTCCATTGCGGCTCAAGAGATTCATGGTGAGGTCACTTGTCCAGGTGCCTAGGCTCTTTAGCTCGCAGTGGGCAGCAGCGAAATAACCAGTAGATGGAAGTCAGAGCTAGCTGAAAAGTCTGGGGGAGACTTAATAAGATCTTGATTCGTTAAATCAGCTAATTTCTAGAAACCTTTAAGGATAAGAGGAAGATCTCTCACATAAAACCTCACAAGAGGAAATATTTGCAACATAGGGGGTGCATCATGCACTCAAAAGTGGCAAAAGGAAAAGAGACTCACCCAGTTTTCGCCAGTTTTTAAGGCAATAAGTAATTATGCTCTTTAAAATCTGACTTATCTTTTTACCTCTCCTGAACTCTGAGGCTGGTAAGCCCCATCGAGTTTTCTAATTGATCTGCAAAGCTTAGGTTAATTTGAGTTACTAGGCTATAAAAGCCAGGCCATTGTCAGACCCCACGGATAAAAGGCGAGACCAAATCAGGGAAACTGCTATCAGAGCTGACTCAGACTATGTAGAAAAACACTTATATCCTTGATGTGCAGGCCTTTTATTTTTGTAAAATCTATTTTCCAGTGCTTTTAGGCATAGTTCCACGATAACCAGTGGTTTTTATTTGTTGCAGTACTTTTGGACTTACCAGTTGGCACTGAGGGCATCTGAAGCTCACAGACTGGGCTAGCTTGATATTAGCCCCCAGGGATCTCTGGGAAGTTGAGCTACCAGATGCTGGTCTTTTAAAGTGCAAATGGGTTCTGACAAAGAAAGTAGGTGGGATCAGCAGTAATGTCAAGCTTATCTTGAGAGAATCGACTCCCCGTTTGTAATGTAACCCCCCCCTCCCCCCCCGAGCTATAGAACAGAGCTGTAAGAAATGTTTCACTCCCTAATTCCTCCTTGAGATATCAGAGCAGGACAGGAAGGAATGCATCTGCTAGTCATTAACCACAAGATGTTCTGTCCTCTGTAAAGGTAAAGATAAGTAAAGGAATGTGCTGTTCAAACGAGACCGAGTTGTACCTGGCACTCTGAGATCAGACCAGGACCCTCAGTCTCCATGGTTACTCAGCCCCAGACCCCTCGAATCAGCATCTGCCAAGTCCTGCGCCGTTCAAAATTAACCAATGCGATCTGCTTTTGTAAACCTGCTTGCTTCCCGCTTGTGCCCTTAAAAACCCTGCACAAATTCCCCTCGGGCCCTCCGCACTCGTTTGCCTGGAGGACCCCATGCGCATGGAAATAAACTTTTTTTTTTCCTCACCAAGAGTTGAGTCCTTGGGGTCTCTTTCCCTGCGGCGTCAGCCCTAACATCTTGGAGGCCCTAGCGAGATAGCACGTCTCATGGGAGGTGACCTCAACGGCTCTGCGATGGGTGAGTACGACCGGTCGCTTCTTATTTTTACTCTGAGGATCAATCTACCGGTATTTCACGCCCCGAGCCAAATGGCTCCGATCTAGGGGCAATTTTTGTTACCTGTTTTTGTTATCTGTTCTCTGTTCTCTGGTGACCGGGGGACGCCCCACATGGTTTTCCGTGACTCACTGTCTGCGATAGGATTTTCCTATCGGTTTGGGGAATTTCATTCCCAATCTGTGGTCCATCTGGGCCAATCTGGGGCCCAATCTGTGGTCCGTCTGGGCCAATCTGGGGAATTTCATTCCCAATCTGTGGTCCGTCCGGGCCAATCTGGAGGCACCCCCTAAGGTGACTCGTTTGGTGTGAAACTAATGCGTAAGAGTGAGGTGGCTGGCCTGTTTGTCCTGTGTGTTGTGACTGTTGTGATCGGTTATTTGTTGTGTTGCGCGTACGCTAACCACTCTTTGTCTTCAGAACATCATGGGCCAGACGACATCATCCCCATTGTCCCTCAGCCTCGACCATTGGTTGGAGGTTCGAGAGAGGGCTCACAATCTCTCCTTACAGGTTAAAAAAGTAAATGGCAGACTTTCTGCTCATCTGAGTGGCCCACATTCTCCGTGGGTTGGCCACCGGAGGGGGCTTTCCACCTTCCCCTCATCTTAGCAGTTAAGAACATCATCTTCCGCCCCGGACGAGAGGGCCAGCCCGATCGGGTTGCCTACATCTTGGTATGGCAGGACCTCAGGAAAGAGCCCCCACCGTGGGTAAAACCCTTCCTTCCTCCGCCCTCTCCTTGATTGCCTGTTTAAACTTGTTACTAACTTAGGGGCTTGTTGCCCATTTCTGTTGTAGGATCCATATGGCTTATTAGATTAAAGGTTCATGATAAGAAAAATTATTTCCTTTAGCTGACCAAACTGTGCAAGAAGCTCCCTTTGTTTGTGTCTTTAATGTTGTGGCGCCTTGTTTAATATGTAAGACTTCAATTGATTGCTTGCAACCTCGGCATGCCTTTTAAAAGGAGTATTTTTTTTTTCTCTCTGGTAAAAATATAAACATGTGCATATATATATATATATATATATATATATATATATATATCTATGGTTGTTAAGAGTCATGTCAACTTTGCCAAGTAAAAACCAGGCGGTACTATATTTGAGCCAGTTAAAAGGTTACAGTTTTGTTTTTAAAATACAGCATTTTTATGTGGTAAAAAGACATAAAATAAGTATGTTTTGGACTACTAAAAGGTGACTTCAAGGGTTTTGTTGAGAGTTTTGATGTTGTCTGAGAAGTGAGAGAAAAGGTAATTGACTGGTAATAGTAAAAAGAGGGACAAAGAGAGTGGTCTTCAAGTAAAGGTGTCTGGCTATGCCAGAATGTAAAAAAAGATTAAAGCTTAGTTTGAGAGGTATTATTGTAAGTTGTAGAAGGCTCAAGAGGATGTGAATTTTATTTGTCTTGGTTTATAGTACTACAAATAACAGGTTTGACAAGAAGTAAATGTGTTCAGAATTTGACAGTATTAGATCAGTTTTGGTAAAAGTATACATAAGATTGTACTTTGCTGCAAAATGTTTCCATTAAAATAAGATTATAGGTGATACTAGAAATAAAATACAAGTTCTTACATGTACTGTAAACATCTGGGAGATTATACAGCACAATTTTGTTACCTGTGAAAAAGCCCTTTTTGTTAAAAATATAATTTTAGTAAAATGATGGCCTGTCACGTGACACCCTTGGACAAGAAGCAGTGTGCCATCCAGATGAAGCCGGCTCTCTGATCCAGAATGCCAAAACCATGTTCTCCTTTTGTGCCACCCTGACTGGACATCCAGAGGTAAGGAGGTTTCCCAATATCGCCAGTTGTACTCTTTGTAACTCAGTCGGCCCCACATGTTAGACAAAAATTACAAAGGTTTGAGAGGTTTAAGAAAATGCCCCTCAGGCAGTTAATAGAGATAGCACAAAAAGGTCTTTGAGAACTAAAAAATTTACAAAAAGATAGCCAAGGTGTTAAAATTGCTCTATGAGAAAAAACTTTTAAAAAACAGATGAGACTTTCTGGGGGCAATTGGATACTGTAGGCTAAATTTTACTGAAAAGCTTGCCTCTATATGACTCCCATAAGGGAGAAACTCAAAATTCGCTGAACTGTACTGATGAATGTAAACAGGCCTTCCAGCAGCTCAAGCGGGCCTTGACAGAGGCCCCAGCCCTGGGACTCCCTGACGTTACCAAGCCTTTCATCTTGTTCATAGATAAACTCAGGGACATTGCCAAAAGAGTCCTAACTCAGGACATTGGCCCTTGAAAGAGGCCTACCTCTCCAAAAGACTTGATTCAGTAACAGGAGTATGGCCCCCCTGCCTAAGAATACTAGCTACTGTGACAATGCTACTTAAGGAGACAAAGAAACTTGCTTTGGGCAAGTGATTTCTGTGGTAACCTCTCACAGTTTAGAGACTCTTATCAAAACCCCTCCTAAAAAAGGCTCTCAAATGCCAGAATTCTACTGTCAAGCCCTGCTTCTAGACCCAGAGTCAATGATATTCAAGACTTCTTCAGCTTTAAACCCAGCCACCCTTATGCCTGATGATGATCCGGAGGAACAAAGGACACCGCTCTCCATGAGTGTGCTGACATCCTCGAACTGCAGCAGAACCTACAGGCTGATCTTACTGACCAGCTTTTGGGAAATGCCGACAACTGTTCGATGGAAGCAACTTCATCCAAAACGACAAACGAGTGGCCGGGGCAGCAGTGACCACCAAAAAGGAGGTACTCTGGGTTAAGCGGGTAGAGCCTGGCACTTCTGCCCAAAAGGCGGAGCTTGTTGCTTTGACTGAGAGGCTAAAACTAGCCACGGAAAAGAGGGTAAACTTTTTTTTACTGAAGATATCCCTTTGCTACTGTACATATACGTGGAAGCCATCTAAAAATGCTCCACAGATTCTAGATTTGCTGGCAGCTGTCTGGCTGCCTCAATGGGTTGCTATTCCTTACAAGGCTCACCCAACCGAAGATAAAAAATGGCAACCACATCAGAGGGGTCAACCAAGAAAGTAACTGCTCTGATACTAGTCCTCTGACCTTGTCAGAACCAGTCTACACAAAGAAAGACCTACAGTTGGCATCTCAACTTGGAGTAAAGTCTCCCACCCCAAGGGGCTAATACCAGTTACCAGATATACAAGTACGGTTACTGGAGACACTAGGGCAGGAGCTATTATACCGGGCTCGCCAGACTACTCGTTTAGAAAAAAAAAAAAACTAAATTTGTGGATTTGTCCAGAACTCAGTATTTTATTCCAAAACTCTGCAAACTGACCACCTCTTCGAGCTCTAGATGCCCACAGTGCTTGTTAGTCAACTCAGCCAAGAGCTCTGCGCTGGAGACCACCCGACATCAAGAAATTGTTCCAGGAGAACATTAAAAAAAAGACTTCATGGACATGGTAAAACTTAATTTACAGGGACACCGCTATCTCTTGGTATTAATAAACAGTTTTACTGGCTGGGTAGAGGCTTTCCCTACTAAGTCTGAGTTAGCCTTAGTGGTAATTAAAAGGCTATTGCATGAGATCATACCTTGATTTGGCCTCCCACTATCAATGGGGTCCGATAATGGCCTGGCTTTCATAGCCCGAGTCACCCAAAAGTTAGCCCAGGCATTAAGAATTAATTAAAACTCCACTGTGCCTATCAGCCACAAAGCTCAGGGCAAATAGAACATATAAACCAAAGTCTCAAGGACATTTTAGCTAAGCTGTTTTCAAAAACTGGCGATAATTGGATGAGCCTTCTTCCCTTTGCACTGTTAAGAGCTAGATATACCCCATATGTTTCCAAAATTTCCCCCTTTAAAGCCATGTTTGGGAGGCCCCCGCCATTGGTTCCAAGATTGTCAGAAGATAAATTAGCTAAAATTACTAATCAAGATCTTAAGTCCCTACAGACACTCCAACCTGTGTTGGCCTGGATCCACCAGCTGTTTAGACAAAAACACTTGGACCTGCCTTCAGAGACCAAGGCCTCAAGGACTCCAGTCTTGGTTCGATGTCACCACCGTGACTCCCTTGAATCCTGCTGAGAAGGACCTTTCACCGTGGTGCTCAGTACCCTCACTGCCATCAAGGTAGCAGGAAAAACTGCGCGGATTCACTACACTCATGTAAAGCCACTGGAAACAGCAGACAACGAGGGACATACTCAGTGGACTACACAACAGACTGGTAACCCTTAAAGTTAAAAATTGACTAAAGCATAGTTAGATTATGCTGGTCATGAACTGTTTTAGCTTGCTTGTTTTGATTTTAATAACATTGATGCCGACCTTACACGGCGGCTTTGGTCCCCCTGTAAGCAAAAAAAACCAATTGTTAAAGATCTTTGTATGAGAGCCCCCTTCAAGTGAAGCCAAAGTGTTCTCTTTCCGGGAATCAATTCTGCCCTATATCCTCACTTTATTGGGACCCCTGGCTGGATTCATTATAGTCATGGCTATAGCCCCTTGCCTCATTAACCGAGTAACCCGGTTTGTGAGGGCCCAGATTTCTCAAGTAAAAGTTATGGTGCTACGTCAACAATATGATCCCTTACCCATACAGGACCTTTCAGATTAAAAGTCATCCACAAGAAAAAGGGGGGAATGAGAGAATCGACTCCCCGTTTGTAATGTAACCCCCCCGAGCTATAGAACAGAGCTGTAAGAAATGTTTCACTCCCTAATTCCTCCTTGAGATATCGGAGCAGGACAGGAAGGAATGCATCTGCTAGTCATTAACCACAAGATGTTCTGTCCTCTGTAAAGGTAAAGATAAGTAAAGGAATGTGCTGTTCAAATGAGACCGAGTTGTACCTGGCACTCTGAGATCAGACCAGGACCCTCAGTCTCCATGGTTACTCAGCCCCAGACCCCTCGAATCAGCATCTGCCAAGTCCTGCGCCGTTCAAAATTAACCAATGCGATATGCTTTTGTAAACCTGCTTGCTTCCCGCTTGTGCCCTTAAAAACCCTGCACAAATTCCCCTCGGGGCCCTCCGCACTCGTTTGCCTGGAGGACCCCATGCGCATGGAAATAAACTTTTTTTTTTCCTCACCAAGAGTTGAGTCCTTGGGGTCTCTTTCCCTGCGGCGTCAGCCCTAACAATCTCAATCCCCACTGATTTTGGGGCTTTCTGGCTGACTTTTGGAAGGTGGTATTTGCCAAATTATTTTCCCATATAACAAATCATCTTCTGCCCAATGGCTTATACAGCAGATAGTAGCCACTCTCCTTGGCATCTAGATGGCAGCCAACAAGTCCAAATTTGGGGAGCATTTTAATCTTTTGACCGCAGAAGACAAGAAACATCATTTTTGATAAAGACAACTTGAGGCCTCAGTGTGGGCAATGAGTTTAGCCCCCTATGCTGGTGTCTCTGGCTCTAAGATTTGTTCCCATAGAATCTAAGATTTTGTGTAACAGCAGCTCCCATGACCCGCTTACCTTGATAGACGTAACTGCTTCCATCAGAGAAGTAGGATGGAACTCTAGATAGTAGCTTATCCACTAGATAAGTTTGAAGTCCCGTGAGGTGATCAATGACCTCAGTACAATTGTGGTGAGTCCACGAGGGGTCATCCTCAGGCAGCAAAGTAGCCGAGTTTGAAGCTGCTATTTCCAGATATAGTGCCTGATAATGTATGGCTCGGGAATTAGACATCTATCGGTCTGATGGGGCCTTGATGAGAGTCTCCAGTGAATAGGAGGAAACAATTAAGAGTTTGTGTCCAAAAGTCAATTTTTAAGCCTTCTTTATGAGGGGGCCACTGAGGAAATCACCGCAGACAGGGTGGCCATCTGGCTGCCACAGAATCAAGTCTCTTGGAAAGATAGGCAACAGGCCTCTGCCAGGGTCCCAAACTCTGGATCAGTCCTGTGGCTCCTAGAAATTTTGCACTTGTCTTTTAGTCACAGGGGCTGGAATCTGTTAGATGGCTCACAACAACCAGTGCAATCTTTCTTTGTGTAGACTGGTTCTGACAAGGTCAGGGGGGGACTCCCATCAGAGCAGTTACTTTCGCAGTTGGCCCCTCTGATGTGATTGCTACTCTTTGAGTGGCCTGATCTGCCATATTGTTTCCTCAGGTGAATAGCAGCAGTCTGCTGACAGCCAGACTGCTGCCAGCAAATCTAGGATCTGTGGAGTCCCCCCCCCCTTTTTTAATCTTAGCTCTGGTGGAGGTTAAGAGACCTCGCTCTTAATAGATGGCTCCATGTATATGTATAGTAGCAAAAGCATATCTACTATCAGTATAGATGTTTACCCTCTTTCCCATGGCTAGTTTTAGTACCTCAGTCAAAGCAATGAGCTCTGCCTTTTGGGCAGAGATGCCAGGCTCTAACTGCTTAACCCAGAGTACCTCCTTTTGGTGGTCACTGCTGCCCCAGCCACTCATCTGCCTCTGACATTCTGGATGAAGCTACTTCCATCTGTGAAATTTCTCAGGTCATTGTCAGGCATAAGGGTGGCTGTGTTTAAAGCTGAAGAAGTCTTGAAAACTACCAATTCTGGGTCTAGGAGCAGGCCCTAATAGTGTGAGATTCTAGCACTCACATTTTCGGGAGGGTTTTGATAAGAGTCTCTAAACTGTGGGAGGTCACTACAGAAATCTTCTGTCCAAAAGTGAGTTTCTTGCCTCTTTTAAGTAGCATTGCCACAGCGGCCAGACTTTTTAGGCAAGGAGGCCACCTCTTGTTAATGGATCGAGCCTTTTGGAAAGATAGGCTACAGGCCTCTTCCAAGGGCCAATGTCCTGGGTTAGGACTCCTTTGGCAATGCCCCTGAGTTTATCTATGAACAAGGTGAATGGCTTGATAACATCAGGGAGTCCCAGGGCTGGGGCCTCTGTCAAGGCCCACTTGAGGTGCTGCAAGGTCCGTTCACATTTATCAGTCGAGTTTAGTGAGTTTTTCCCTTAAGGGAGCCATATAGGGGGTGAGCTGTTTCAGTAAAATTTAGAATCCACAGCCTGGAATATCCGACAGCTCCCAGAAATTCACGCACCTGTTTCTTAGTTTCTGGGAATGGGATCTGCAATATAGCCTGGACTCTTTCTTTAGACAAAATCCCCTTTTTTTCGCAATTTGTAGCCCAGATGAGTCACAGCCTGATGGCACAATTGGGCCCTTTTAGCCGAAACTTTATAGCCTAATTGCCCCAAAGTCCTTAACAATTCCTCAGTTGTCTCTCGACAAGCTTACAAGCTTCTGTGGGGGTCAAGGCTATTAACAAGTCATCCATGAACTGGAGGAGCACTATCTCAGGGTGTTTTTCCCTAAATTCTAAAAGATCTCTTGCTAATGCCTCATCAAAAAGAGTGGGAGAGTTCTTGTAACCCTGAGGTAAACATGTCCGGGTCAGCTGTTCTTTTACCCCTGTATCTGGGTCAGTCCATTCAAAGGCAAAAAGGGGTTGACTCACCAGAGTAAGAGGCAAAGTGAAGAAAGCATCTTTCAAGTCCAGAACAGAGTACCAGGTGTTCTCAGGATTTGGCACTGTTTGATATAGACTCAGAACTCGTCTATTAACCTCTCTGAGATCCTGTACAGGGTGATAGTTATTTGTCCCTTCTGGACTGGAAGCAAGGGCATGTTCCAGGGAGAGGCACAAGGAATGAGAATATCATTGTCTCTTAGCCTCTGTATGTGGACTTTAATCCCTTTCCGGGCCTGCAGGCTTATCGGGCATTGCCACAAGCGGAAGGGGCATGCCTGAGGCAAGAGCTTCATCACAAGGGGGACTTGGTTGACTGCTAGCCCTGGAGGATTGTCTTCTGCCCAGACTTCTGGAATCTCCTGATTCCATTTGCTCAACAGTTTTAACTCTAAGTCAGTTATGACGACTCAGGTACGCTGGACAAATTTCCCAGTAGACGGTAATTTTTCCTGTTTTAAAAGACCTTTGTGCTATCTCTATCAACTGGCTGAGGGGCATTTTCTCAAAACTCTCAAACCTTTGTAATCTTTTTTCTAACATGTGGGGCCGACTCAGTTGCAAAGAGAACAACTGCGATACTGGGGAAATCTCCTTACCTCTGGATTTCCAATCCGGGTGGGACAAAGGGAAAACATGGTTTTGGCATTCCAGATCAGAGAGCAGGCTTTTTCTGGATGGCACACCACCTTTTGTCCCAGGGTGCCATGTGGCAGGCCATCATTTTATTAAAATTACATACTTAACAAAAAGAAGCTTTTTCATAGGTAACAAAATTGTGCCATATAATCTCCCAGATGTCCACAGCACATGCAAGAAATTATATCTTATCTCTATTATCATCTATAATCTCATATTAATGGAAACACTTTGCAGCAAAGGTTTAGAATCTTATAAATTAATCTACCAAAACTGATCTAATACTGTCAAATTTTGAACACATTTACTTCTTGTCAAACCTGTTGTTTTCAGTACTATAAACCAAGACAAATAAAATTTACATCATCTCGAGCTTTCTATAACTTACAATATACCTCCAAGTTTTATCTTCTTTCACATTCTGGCACAGCCAGACAATTTTACTTGAAGACAAACCACTTCCTTTGTCCCTCCTTTTTACTATTATCAGTCAATTACCTTTTCTCTCGCTTCTCAGACAGCATTAAAACTCTCAACAAAACCCTTGAAGTCACCTTCTAGTAGTCTAAAACATATTTAATTATTTTATGTCTTTTTACCACATTAAAATGCTGTTTTTTAAAAAAAACTATAACCTTTTAACTGGCTCAATTACAGTATGACCTGGTTTTCACTTGGTAAAGTTGATATGATTCTTAAAAACCATAAATATACACATATATGTGCACATATGTTTACTTTTTAACCAGAAAGAAAAATACTCCTTTTAAAAGGCATGCCAAGGTTGCAAGTAATCAATTGAAGACTTACATATTAAACAAGGTGCCACAACATTAAAGACACAAACAAAGGGTGCTTCTTGCACAGTTTGGTGAGCTAAAGGAAATAATTTTTCTTATTATGAACCTTGAATCTAATAACCCATATGGATCCTACAACAGAAATGGGCAACAAGCCCCTAAGTTAGTAATAAATCCAAACAGGCAAACAATTTTAAAGAATAAAAACACTGCACATCAATATCTAAATCCCTTTGTCCATTTTGGGCTTGTAGAAGGGGTTCCTAGGAGAGAATGTTCTGTTAGATTTGGGGTAACCAAAAGGAGAACAATTAGAACAAATGGACACACAAACAGACACACAAGACAAGCTGCAGCAAAAATAGCCTTTGCTCAAAAATTAGTCAAATTTTGGGATCTGGAGGAATTAACAAATTTAACTAAGGGAGCGCTTCCCCACCCGGGGCAGAGTCACAAATGGCAAAAACCAATTGACTCTGTCCTCGGGAGGTTTCACTCCCCAAATTAAGGGCGTCCCCTTCCAAACGGAGCGATTCCCCACCCGGGGCAGAGTCACAAATGGACAGAATTTGTCTGACAAACCAACTGACTCTGTCCTCGGGTGGTTCCCACTCCCAAATTGAGGGTGTCCCCTCAAAACTACAAATTGACCGTGGCCCAAACAAATCCTCCAGAGCACTTACTTTCAAATGTTCAGAAATGAATCTGGGGTCTTGCTTCCATCCAGGGCGAGCCCCCAAATGTTATAACTTGGGCCCCAGTATAAAATCCAAGGAGGCAAGAGACTGAAAATTTAAGTGGCAAACGCTTTATTTCCAGGCCTGGAGACCAGTCTCCAGGAGCCAATTTGGAGACTGTGTCCCAGAGACTGAAGGGAGGACTTTAAAAAGAGGCTGGAGGAAAAGGATGGGGGGAGAAACAAAGAAACCTGCAGAGCCATCAAACTTGTTGACTCAAGTCTGGAAACTATTGCTGTCCACTTAGCTCTGACAATCTCGGGAGTTCCTGGTGTTTCTCAAATTACTCCCATCCTACAGACTGACATTATCTCAGAGCGGCACATCTGCAGCAATATTTGGAGAAGAAAGCGGACAGTTAATTATCCCAGGACAGCTCGTTTACGCTAGTGGGTGCGAAGGGGTCAAAAGTTACAAGAAGCTGAAACTTAAGTTTTACAAAGATCTGATATCTAACTCATTTGATGCATTCAGAACAAAGGGAAAGCACCGATTGGGGTTTGGGCCATAGTATTTCCCGGTAACTTCTTTGAAGCTAAACAGTTCTTAAAATTTGGGGCAGGCTCATTTTATGACAGATCATCACTGGGTCGGGAAGAGGTCACCAGAAACCCAAAATCTTTATGGCCTAGATAGATAGGTGAGGGGAGAGGGAGGCAATAAGGCGCCATACAGAACAGAAAATGGTGGTTATGTGTCAAGGTCAGGCAAAGGGTTAAACTCATATGCAAATCTCTCTGCACACAAGCAGGTTACTTTAAACAAGTGTAAACTAATGGGCCATTCTAGTTTTCTTTAGCTCTTTAGCGGAGAATAGAGGCACCTAACAGTGATTAACAACCCTTGTTAGCTTTTTTTAGCACAACTTCTGTAGTTTGTAGAGGGCAACAATGGTTAACATATCAATTAGGTGAGATTCTTGCAATTCTTTACAGAGGAGAGTATTGCTCAACATATCAATTAGGTCACTTAACATGTCAGTTAGGGAAAAAGGATAAAAAAAACCCACATTTAGTAAGCTACCTTGCAGGTTTGCTATAATACACATATAAGGAAGCTATTTTCTTAGAGTACAACAAGCAGCTATGAACTACTTAGTTCTTTTTTTGTGATTATGGGCATTGAACGCAGGACCTCATAGATGCTAGTACTGTGTTACTGAACTATGTCCTTGGGCCAATCCAGAGTATTTTTATCATTTGGGAGCTCAAGAGCGGGTTGAAGTAACAGAGTGGTATAAAAAGGGCCCATGGTTATGCTTTAGACAAAAGCTTGCATTAGAGGTGCTGCTGGTCACCCGGTAGGCAGAGTAAAGGGTCCCATAGGGCAGAGCCTGCTTTGTTGCCTGTAGTTTCTGTTGACTGTAAGGTTTTAACTACAGCATTGTCCTGCAGGTGGGCATCAGCAAGAAGAACATTAAGATAGTAAGAATCTCATCATGATCCAGACTCCCATTCTGACATCAGTGTCTTATCTGGATTTGCAGTTTGAACATCTCCAGCCAGGGCCCTGGGAAATAGGGTGAACTTTTGGTGCAGCAGAAGGCTTGTTCCCTGAAATGTATGTCAGGTTTTGAAGCTTCTGTTTATGGGCTTTAGGAAGGAAAGTCCCTGCTCTTAAGAATTCCATGGACTGGGAGATCCTGGGAGCCTTTAGGAGCCAGCTGAGTCTACCAGTAGACAATGAAAACCTTGAAAACAACGTACAGAGTCACGATCAAGTGACAGGTGTATCTTATTTGTATCAGTTAAGCTACTGGGCCCAAACACTTGGAGCCTGCAACTGAAAGAAGTGCTTAATCTGGTACCTGGTTTCAGAGGGTTCAGTTCACGGTTGGTGGTTCCAAGGCAGAAATATCATGGCTAGATTGCCTGGCAAAAGATGGCTGCTCACCCCATGCTGCTAAGAAGCAGAGAGAGAGGGAGGAGGAGCCAGGACCAGAACAGCCTCCCAGGTCACTCCCATGACACTCTAAGCAGGTCCCATCTCCTCAAAGCACATTCAGCTGTGAACTCATCCTCCGCTGTGCCCACTGATGAGCACAGAGTCTTGTGATCCAATCTCCCTTTGAAAGCCGTATCTCTGAACATGTGAGGCTTGGAGGACATTTTAAGCTGCTGGGCCCACAAAGCCCTTCCCCTTCTCCTCCTCCTCCTACTTCCTCCTCCTCTTCTTGTTCTCTTCTTCCTTCCTCCTTCCTCTTTCCTAATTTCTTCCTTTTTTGTATGTACTAGAAATCAAAGTCAGGATCTTGTGCTTGCACTTATGCTACTGAACTCTATTCCTGGCTGTTGGAGGAAATTTTAAATCTAAATGATAACAACTTTTCTTTAGAAACTTATTCCTTTTGCTGTAGCTATTCTTTTTTTGGTACAGAACTTCAAAGCAGGTTATCAGGAGAACAGTAATAGCCACCATACTATATCTTATCTTCACAATAGTTGTTCATTCCGTCAGTTATAGCAAAATCAAACCAAAAATGAAATGCTATAAAACCAATCAAAACAGAATATTGAATAAAGCAAAAGAATTAGAACAAAGCAAAACAGTGAAAACAATATTGGACTTGAAAGATAAGATAGAAGGAAATCCCCCATATTTGCTATATTACATCCTGTCATCCTCTCAAGACAGCCCACTGGCCCTGGGGTGGGGGGATATGTGTGGTGTTTGTTTCTCAGCCCACACATTGGTATGCTCATGGGAGGTGCTGACTTTTCTCTCCCTGGAGTGCACACATCTTGTTTCCACTTTTTCCTTCCCAAGTTATTTTCCGGTATATGGATTCCAAGTCTCAGAGACACTAAATTATTGTCACTAACCAATCCACCATTTTTACTTGATTCTCTCTTAATGCTTAATCAGGAAAACCAATTTGATTAATCAACACAAAGAGCCATCTGATATCTCAATGTCATCAAATTTATATCTTTTCTTGAAAACATGGCTTGACATCCAGCTATTGTTTGGGGAACTTTTACCAGAATTTTGTTTTTGGTTACTTAATTTTCATATGAAACAATTCTCCCTTCCCTTTGAACAAAGCCTTTACTGAAGTGTAATTGGCGTGGACTGAAATACAGGATGGATTTTCTCAGTCCTGAGTGTGGCAGAACAATTCATCATTAAGGACACAGAGGGGTCAAGGGAAACCACTCAAGATTAGCCCAAAGGGGTATTTCTTGATTGTTCTGTGTTGCTTTTTTTTCATTCTAGTGGAAGTATATACACTTTGAGAGGGAAGTACACTACTTCCTACATGGACACATGAGGCACTAATAGCCAAATTCAGTGAAGCAAGTAGAAAGATATAAAGCCTCCAGTAGGAGAAAGGTATAACCAAGAACATTCCATTTATTCAACTTAACCTTAACGCTCATTATTATTAGCCCTAAATAATGATAAACCTGTTGGTGTACATCTATCTGTGTACAATTCAGTGACACTGAGTTGGCAAGCTGGTTAAATGAAGCATGAACACACAGGCACCCATTTGATCTTCTGTTGGCTTTCGGTCTATGGAGACTAAGGAGGAGGTGTCTGGAAGAATTCCTATTCTGGAAAAATATGTCTAATTTGGTTTCTATTGTGCTTCAGTAGGTTTATTTCTTTTTTCTTTTTATTTTTTTATTTTAAAGAGATTAAGACAAAAGAGGATATAACAAAGGAGATACAAACAGAAAAATATAAGCAATACAATGTTTCACCACAAGATAACCCATAATTAACAGTTATAACCATAATGTCTCTTTCTTTGAAATAGATGAGCAGAAGTTCATACACAATAGTATCAAACATAACAAAATAGTATAAAACCATTTAAGAGAGTGAAACCATTACGGGGCATTCAGAACTAAATAACAGAGAATGAACAATGGCTACTATATTATCTCATTTTCAAAAATTTGTTTATACTATCACACATAATAAAATCCAATAAGATACAATATGATAGAACCAATGGAAGGAGAAGAAGTAAAGCATGGTAGCATTCAGAGTAATATGGTATTAAATCAGCACTGGCTATTGTCTTCTTTTCTTCAAAATAGCTGTTCATATTATCACAGGTAATAAAATCAAACTAACTAGGATAAAACCATTCCAACTAATGAATGCAAACGTTATAAGGCTTCAAAGAAATATAATGGGGAATCATGATTACCATGAACTCTTATGTACTCTTACCATTTCTTACGCTAGGGAAACTATATGGTATTCATACATGTGAGTTTGATTTATTTCGCTTATGAGTATGGTTTCAAGTTGTGTCCATTTATTTATAAATATCTCAATGTGATCATTCTTTATAGCTGAGTAGTACTCCATTGTATAAAAATACCACAACTTTTTTTATCCATTCCTCAGTTGATGGACACTTAGGTTGTTTCCAAGATCTGGCTCTTACAAATTGTGCTGCTAAAAACATGGGTGCACATACATCACTGTGGTATGATGCTTTCAGTTCTTCTGGGAATATGCCTAGAAGTAGGTGTCAAATGGGACTTCCAATTCCAGCTTTTTGAGGAATCTGCAGTCTGATCTCCACCATGGTTGCATCAGTCTACACTCCCACCAACAGTGCAGGAGAGTTTCTTTTTCCCCACAGCCTCTCCAGCATTTATTGTTGGTAGTTGTCTTGATCCTGGCCATTCTTTCTGGAGTGAGATGGAATCTCAGTGTTGTTTTCATTTGCATTTCTCTAATGATCAATTATGATGAATATTTTTTCATGTATTTATTTGGCATTTGTATTTCTTCATCTGAGAACTGTGTATTCACCTCAGATGCCCATTTTTGCATTGGGTCTTTGAATTTCGGGGGTTTGATTTTTAAAAATTTTTTATATATTTTAGACAGAAGTCCTTTGCTGAGGGACAGTTCACTAAATTTTTTCCCAGTTTGTGGGTTTTCTTTTCACTATGCTGGAGATTTCTTTTGACATGCAGAAACTTTTTAATAAGACATGATCCCAGTTATTGATTCTGGGAAGTATTTCCCATGTGGTTTGTTTTGTGTTCAACAATTCTTTACCTACACCTATGTCTTCAAGATTTTTACCTCATTTGTCTTCCAACAGATTTGGTGTTTCTGTTTTAATGTTCATGTCTTTGATCCATTTAGATTTTAGTTTTAGTACATGGTGATAGGCATAGGTCTAGTTTTAGTTTTCGGCATATGGTGAGCCAGTTTTTCCAATACCATTTATTAAAGAGACTGTTGTTCTTCCAGTGAACATGTTTGGCCCCTTTATCAAAGATAAGGTGTTTGAGTGTGTTGGAAGTTGTGGTTGTCTCTTCTAATCTATTCCATTGATCTTCAGCTCTGTTTTTAGTCCAGTACCATGTTGATTTTATTACAGTAGCTTTGTAGTGTAACTTCGAGGGACTGTGATGCCTCCTGCCTTGCCTTTGATGCTTGGACCTTATCAAAAGCTTTTTCTACATCTATAGAAATGATCATGTGATTCTTACTTTTGGCTTTATTGATATGGTGGATTACATTGATTGATTTATGTATGTTGAACCATCCCTGCAATCCTGGGATGAAACCCACTTGGTTGTGGTGTATAATCTTGATGATTTGCTGCATCCTATTTGCCAGTATTTTATTGAGGATTTTTCCCTCTGTGTTCATTATGAGATTGGCCTGTAGTTCTCTTTTTTTAGTTGGGTTTTTCTCAGGTTTTGGTACTAGAGTAATATTTGCTTCCAGGAATGACTTAGGAAGGATTGTTCGTCTTTCAATTTCATGGAATAGTTTGAGGAGTGTTGGCATTAGGTCTTCTTTGTATTTCTTGTAGAATTCTGCAGTGAATCCATCCGGGCCTGGGCTCTTCTTTGTAGGTAAGGACTTAATTACATCTTCATTTTCATTAATAGAAACTGGGTTATTCAACAGTTTTATATCTTCTTGACCAGCTTTGGTACTTCATTTATTTCTAGGAATCTGTCCATTTCTTCTGTGTTATCGAACCTATGAGAGTAGAGGTGTTTGAAATAGGTGTTGATGATCTTCTGTATTTCCACTGAGTCTGTAGTGATTTCGCCTTTTTCATCCCTTATTGCACGAATTTGAGTTTTTTCTTTCCTTTTTAAAATAACATTGGCTAGTGGCTTATCAATTTTATTTATTCTTTCAAAGAACCAACTCTGATTCATTGATTCTTTGGATTGTTTTCTCAGTCTCTATTGCATCAATTTCTGCTCTGATTTTTATAATTTCCTCTCTTCTTTTGGCATTGGGCTTGCCTTGTTCTTCTTTTTCTAGATGTTTGAGGTGTAGCATCAGGTTGTTTATTTGTATTCGTTCTGTTTTCCTGATGTGGGAACTCAGTGCAATAAATTTTCCTCTGAGGACAGCTTTCACTGCATCCCACAGATTCTGTTAAGTTGTATTTGTATTTTCATTTGCCGTAAGTATTGTTTAATTTCTTCTTTAATTTCCCCTGTGACCCAGAGTGTATTATTCAATTTACATGTGTTCTGGTTTTTTTTTTTTGGCAGTTTCTTTTATCATTAATTTCTAGTTTCATGGTGCTATGATCTGATAACATGCATAGGATAATTTCAGTTCTTTTGCACTTATTTAAATATGTTCTGTGGGCTAGTGTTAGTCTATTTTAGAGAGTGTCCCATGTATTGCTGAGAAGAATGTATATTATGATATTATAATTTAGAACAACTCTGTATATGTCTATCAAGTCCATTTGTTCACAGGTGTGATTCAGTTCTATTGTTTCTTTGCTGATTTTCTGTCTGATTTGGTTGATCTGTCCCTTGGTGCCAATGGTGTGTTAAGGTCTCCTGTTATAATTGTGTTATTGCTAATTTGATTTTTCATTTCTATCAATACTTGCTTTGTAAAGCTGGTTGCTCTGTAATTTGGTGCATATATATTTATGTTTGTTATCTCTTCCTCTTGAAGTTTTCCCCTAACCAGTATGTTGTGATCTTCCTTATCTCTCAGGATCATTCTTGGTTTGAAGTTAACATTGTCTGCAAGCAGAATAGCTAACCCTGCTTTTTTTTTTTGGGTTCCTGTTGTATGAAGTATTGTTTTCCATCTTTTGACTTTCAGTCTGTGAGTTTTCTTTTGGATTTGATGGGTTTCTTGCAGACAGCGTATGTTTGGATGTTGTTTGTTGATCCATTCTGTCAGTCTGTTTCTTTTACTTGGTGAATTGATACCATTTACATTAATGGTTATAAGTATTATATATTGGTTTATTGTTGACATGTTATCTTTCTGCTGTTGCATCTTTATCTTTACATTCTGTTTAATTGTTTGCCTTACTTAGTGGTTTTTTCCTGTGTGTAATTTCCTGCTAGTATTCTTTGCAGGGTTGGCTTGGTGATAACGAAGTTCTTTTTTTTAAAATTTTATTTAAAAGGAAAAAGAGAAAAAACAAAACAAAACAAAGCAGTGTAAGGGTACAATTAATACAGAACTACAAAAAAAAAACAGTAAGAAATCACCAGTTAATAGATTAGAATTATCATCCTAGAGACAGTTGCTCAAGTCACAGTATCAAAGCAATACAAAGTAGACATTCAAACAGTGAGACTGCAAACAGTTGTGTTCAATGATCCAACCAAAAACATTAATATAGGCATCCATTTAACACCCCTAAACACACTTGCAGTTGTATACTTTAGAGCACTTTTTTTCCTCTCTTTTTTACAACAAAATTTACACATTTTGGGTTTTATTACTCCTTAGTTCTTTTTTTTTTTTTGGAAGAGACTAAAGTCAAATATGGCAAAATAAAGCTGTCAGTCAAAACCAAGGATACACATAGCACATGATATAAAAACAGAATACAAGGTTTTTGACAATGGTTACCACAATGCCTGTTGCTTCCTTAAAAAGAATTGTGTATCTCATTAGATATTATAAAGTTGAACAAAACAGTAGAGAACAAGACCAATAAAACCTAAACCTTGTAAACACTACAGAACTTCCAAAGAACGTAACAGTCAAACCAGAACGGGCATCATAGTGAATCTTATTACCTTCAAAGTAGTTGCCTATACCTTCAAAATTGATACTATCATACAGAATGGAACAGAGTCTAATCAGTCAAAACAGGTTTGTGGGAGTATTACAGGACTTAAAATCAAGTTAATAGGAAATCAAATATGTTACTATAATATATCCTGTTAATTTTTTTGATTTTTCCCCTTAATTAAAAAATCATAAAAAATAACTAATTTTTTTAATGAATAAGGAAGAGATTGAGATAAAAGAGGACATAACATCATAACAATACAGGTCAAAGCATGACAGTTTCAGCAACCTAGTGCTTCACCACCAAATAACCCGGTTTAATAGTAGTTACCATAGTGTCTTTTTCCTTGAAATATTTGAATATAACTTCATATACTATAGCTTCAAACATATCAAGTCAGTGTAAAACCATTCAAGTGGGTGAGAGCATTGTAGGGTTTTTAGAATCAACAGAAAATAAACAATGGTTTCTATATTATCTCTTTGCCTATAACAATTTTTGTTTATACTATCACATATAATAAAATCCAGCAAGACACATCATGATAAAACCAATGGAGTCAGAAGAGCCATAGTTTGTTGGGGCTTCAAAACAAGATGATAGTAAATCAACACTAGCTATTATGATGACTTATTTTCTTCAAAATAGCTGTTCATTTCATCACAGGCAATAATATCAAGCAGCCCAGAATAAAGCCTTTCGAATTAATACGTGAAAATTTTATAAGGCTTCAAGGCCACATAATGGGTAATCATGATTACCACCTACTTTTATATATTTGAATCATTACTTACCTTAGGGAAACTATTTGGTATTCACACATACAAGATAGATTTATTTCACTTATGAGTATGGTCTCAAGCTGTGCCCATTTATTGATAAATATCTGAATGTGATCCTTCTTTATAGCTGAGTAATACTCCATTGTATAAAAATACCACAACTTTTTAATCCATTCCTCAGTTGATGGACACCTGGGTTGTTTCCAAGATCTGGTGATTGAAAATTGTGCTGCTATAAACACGGGTGCACATATATCACTGTGGTATGATGCTTTCAGTTCTTCTGGGAATATGCCTAGAAGTGGAATAGCTCGAACAAATGGGACTTCCAATTCCAGCTTTTTGAGAAATCTCCAGACTGACCTCTACAAAGGCTGTACCAGGCTACACTCCCACCAACAGATGTAGGAGAGTTCCTTTTTCCCCATAGCCTCTCCAGCATTTGTTGTTGTTGGTTTTCTTGATCCTGGCCATTCTTTCAGGAGTGAGATGGAATCTCAGTGTGGTTTTAATTTGCATTTCTCTAATGACCAATGATGATGAACATTTTTTCATGTATTTATTTGCCATTTGCATTTCTTCATCTGAGAAGGGCGTATTCATCTCAGATGCCCATTTTTGGATTGGATCTTTGAATTTTGGGGGTCTGAGTTTTTTTTAATTCTTTATATGTTTTAGACAAGAGTTCCTTGTCTGAGAAAGAGTTCACTAAAATCTTTTCCCATTTTGTGGGTTTTCTTTTTACCATGCTGGAGATTTGTTTTGACATGCAGAAACTTTTTAATAAGAGGTGGTCCCAGTTATTGGTTCTGGGAAGTATTTCCCGTGTGGTTTGAGTCCTGTTCATAAATTTTCTACCTACCCCTATGTCTTCAAGGTTTCTACCCAATTTGTCTTCCAATAGATTTAGTGTTTCTGTTTTAATATTCAGATCTTTGATCCATTTAGATTTTAATTTAGTACATAGTGATAGGCATGGGTCTAGCTTTAGTTTTCAGCAAATGGAGAGCCAGTTTTTCCAACATCATTTATTAAAGAGACTATGGTTCTTCCAGTGAACCTGCTTGGCTCCTTTATGAAAGATAAGGTGGTTGAGTGCGTTTGTAGTTGTGGTTGTATCTTCTAATCTATTCCATTGATCTTTGGCTCTGTTTTGATTCCAGTACCATGTTGATTTTACTACTGTTGCTTTGTAGTATAACTTCAAGTCAGGGATTGTGATGCCTCCTGCCTTGCCTTTGCTGCTTAGAATTGCCTTTGCTATTCTAGGTTTCTTCTGGGTCCAGATGAATTTTAGGAGTGATTTCTCTAGATTGATAAGGTATGTTGATGGTATTTTTATTGGGATTGCATTGAATCTGTATAACAGCTTTGGGAGAATGGCCATTTTCACAGTGTTTGTTCTTCCTATCCATGAGCAAGGGATGTTTTTCCATTTTCTGAGATCATCTTCAATTTCTTTTTTCAGTGTATTATAATTTTCCCTGTATAGGTCTTTCACTTCTTTTGTAAGAGTAATTCCTAAATATTTAATTTTTTTGCTTACTAGTGTGAAGAGTGTGGTATCTCTTATTTCCCTCTCTGTGATTTTGCTGTTAATGTATAGGAATGCTATTGATTTCTGAGTATTGATTTTGTATCCAACTACATTACTGAATTTATTTATTATATCTAAGAGTCTTTCAATAGAGTTTAGGGGGTCTTCTATGTAGAGTATCATGTCATCTGCAAACAATGATAATTTAACTTCTTCTTTTCCTATCTTCACCCCTTTTATTTCTCTCTCTTGTCTAATTGCTCTGGCTAGTACTTCTAGTACTATATTAAATAGGAGTGGTGATAAAGGACATCCTTGTCTTGTGCCTGATTTTAAAGTAAAGGCTTTCAATTTTTGGCCATTTGGTATTATGCTGGCTGTTGGTTTGTCATAAATGGCCTTTATTATATTGAGGTAAAGACCTTCTATTCCAATTTTCTGTAAAGTTCTTATCATGAATGAATGTTGGACCTTATCAAAAGCTTTTTCTGCATCTATAGAAATTATCATGTGATTCTCATTTTTGGCTTTATTGATATGGTGGATTACATTTATTGATTTGTGTATGTTGAACCATCCCTGCATTTCTGGGATGAATCCCACTTGGTCATGGTGTATAATCTTCTTGATGATTTGCTGCATCCTGTTTGCCAATATGTTATTGAGGATTTTTGTGTCTGTGTTCATTAGGGAGATTGGTCTATGGTTCTCTTTTTTAGTTGGGTCTTTCTCAGGTTTTGGTACTAGAGTAATATTTGCTTCCAGGAATGACTTAGGAAGGATTGCTTCCCTTTCAATTTCATTGAATAGTTTGAGGAGTGTCGGCATTAGGTCTTCTTTGTATTTCTTGTAGAATTCTGCACTGAATCCATCTGGGCCTGGGCTCTTCTTTGTAGGTAAGGACTTAATTACATTCTCAATTTCATTAATAGAGATTGGGTTATTCAGCAGTTTTACATCCTCTTGATCTAGCTTTGGTACTTCGTATGTTTCCAGGAATCTGTCTATTTCTTCTGTGTTATCAAACCTTTGAGAGTAGAGGTTTTTGAAATAGGTGTTGATGATCTTCTGTATTTCTGTAGAGTCTGTAGTGATTTCACCTTTTTCATTTCTTATTGCATGAATTTGAGCTTTTTCTTCCCTTTTTAAAATAAGGTTGGCTAGGGGCTTATCGATTTTATTTATTCTTTCAAAGAACCAACTCTTTGATTCGTTGATTCTTTGGATTGTTTTCTTAGTGTCTATTGCATTGATTTCTGCTCTAATTTTTATAATTTCCTCTGTTCTTTTGGCTTTGGGCTTGACTTGCTCTTCTTTTTCTAGCTGTTTGAGGTATAGCATCAGGTTTTTTATTTGTATTCGTTCTGTTTTCCTGATGTGGAAACTCAGTGCAATAAATTTTCCTCTGAGGACGGCTTTCATTGCATCCCAGAGATTCTGGTAAGTTGTGTCTGTATTTTCATTTTCTTTTAGGTATTGTTTAATTTCTTCTTTAATTTCCTCTGTGACCCACTGATTACTCAATAGTGTGTTATTCAGTTTCCATGTGTTTGTGGAATTTGATAATGAAGTTCTTCTGCTGTTCTTTGTCATGGAAGTATGTTATTTCTCCATCCATTTTGAAGGACAGTTTTGCAGGGTACATCAGTCTAGTTTGGAAATCATTTTCCTTTAGGATCTGAAATACTTCACTTCATGCTCTTCTTGAGTTCATTGTTTGTGTTGAGAAGTCTGCTATGATTCTGATAGGTTTTCCTTTATAGGTAGTCTGTCTTTCTCTCTAACAGAATTTAAGATTCTATTCTTATGTTGGATTTCTGGGATGGTGATTATTATATGTCTGGGTGTAATTTTATTTGGTAGTTTTATTTTGGTTATGGCTATTAGGGGTTCTATATGCTTTACTAATCCATATGTCAGTTTCCATTGTCATGTTTGGTATATTTCCAGCTATTACTTCTGTAAATAGCCTCTTGATATTATTTGTGTTATCTTCTTCTTTTCATTTATCCTGATCAATCATGTTGGTTTTTTTTGCATCATCTTGCAGCTGTTGTATTGTTGCTTACTGATTCCTTGTTATTTTTAAAAGATCTTTCCCTTCCTGTTCACTAACTGCAGTGTTGTCTTCAAGGTCTGAAATTCTTATCTTCACTTTCGTTGAGATGGTTTTCACAGCTTTCAATGGAATTTTTGATTTCCTGTACATCTCTTTGAATCTGCTTCATGTATTCTGTTTGTTTCTTATATTGATCATCCAGGGAATCTATCTTTTTGTTTTGCTCCTCTATTTTTTAAATTGTGTCTTCTTTAGGTGTGTTGAGCATCTGTTTCATTAGTTTTATCATTTCTTCTTTTACCTGGGAGATTATTTGTAGTTTGAATTCCTTTAAAGCTTCCTGGAATTGCTTCTTTATTGCAGTTGCTATTATATCAGGCATTTCAGGTGTATGGCATATATTTTCTTCTATGTACATGGCTCCTAGGCTTTCCTGGCATGGGCTGGAGTTTTGAGGTTGCATTTAGTCTTTCATTTTGTCATTTTCCTATATCTGTGTGTTTCAAGTGTTGTTCCTGGGCTTGTTGGAAATCATCTCCTATGCCCTTGGCTTCTGGGGCTGAATGGAGTTTGGCGAGCATGGTCCAGTCAGGCCCTCAGGACCTCCGGTGCCACCTCCAGTGTTCCAGGAAGCTGGGCTGGCACCTAACCACTATGGATGATGGTCCAAAATGCTCACCTGCAGTAGCAATTTTTATCAGAGGTAACTAAAGAAAAACAGATTTACCCTCTACAGTAGTACCTCAGTTCATGAATGGTTTTGTTTGGAAACAATTAAATTTTCAAATGCTAGTTGGTTGATAGAGATAAATGGATATTCAACTGGTTGTACATCAATTCTTTTAAGGATGTATAAATTTGCCACTAAGACTCAGAAGACATTGACTAAGTGAGTGAAATGATGTACTGCCTTGTTTTGATAGATGTAAAATTGGGAATAGGGCTAAGAATAAAATTGAAAGTAGTAGGACTAAGATCCCCCTGAGGTTACTGAAGATTGAGTGGAGGATGGCACATGCAAATAAGAAATGCCATTCTGGTTTTATATGTGTGGATATCTTTAGTAAGTTAGCTGATATGTAGTTCTCTGGGTCTCCTAGAATGCAAGGTGAGAATAGAACTAAAATTAGTAGAGTTGTACAAATGGGTGAAATGGGATTTTATCTTCCCATTTGATATCATTATTTGATATCATTATTTGATATCATTATTTGATATTCATGGAGGAATAGGAGATGAACTATGGCTAAGCCTGTAATAATGAATGAAAAAATAAAATGAAAAGCAAAACTCATGTTAGGGTTGCTTTATCAATGAGAATCCACCTCAGACTTATTCAGCTAAAATTGAGACAATGTAGGGATTGCAGATAGAAGGTTTGTGATTATTGTTGCATCTCATAATGGTATTTGTTCTCAAGGTAAAAGATATCTTATGAAAGCTGTGGCTATGACTGCAAATCAGAGTAAAATACCAATATTCTGGGCTTCAATAAATGTGTATGATTCATAATAAGTGCCTCTCCTACATGAAAATATAATATGTCAATGAAAATATAATATGTCAAAATATAGATGTTCCATTGGCATGAAGATGTTGAATTGATCAGCCATAGTTTACATCTTGGCAGATATGAGTACCTGATGAAAATTCTGTAGTTGTGTCAATGTATTGTTAGAAATAATCCTGTAATAATTTGTAATCCAAGGCAGATGCCTAGTAATGACCCAACATTCCTTCATGTTCAGATATTGGATGGAGTTGGGAGATCAATGAATTAGTGATTAATAATATTGATGAGTGGGTGTGATTTTCCAATATTGGTCATTAATTTTGTTCTTATAGTTGAATTACAAAAAAGGTTTTTCATATTATTGGTTATGGTTAAATTCCATGTGAGAATTATGTTTCTAAATATTATATTTATTCTTAGTATTTTATTTGTGAGTTTTGTGAGTTTATCTGTGAAACTTTATCCTTTTTATGGTGGGTTAACTTTAGTTATTAGTAGTGAAATTGGGTGTTTAATTTTTTTAAGTCAGGGAGGTCATTTTTAGGGTTAATTTTGTTTTGTGTTTTTGGTTTATTTAGGAGTAATAATAGTGATATTTGGTTATACAACTGCTTTAGCTACAGAGCAGTATCCTGAGACATGAGAATCTAGTATAGTTATCTGAAGCTCCTTATTTTTAGGGTTGATTATAGAGTTTTTATTATTATACTGGTGAGTGAAGTATGATCGAGTTGAAATTCCAGTTGGTTACCACAGTATGGGAGAGTGGTTTACTTATGATGATGAAGGTAGAGATGGTTTTCTTAGTGAAGATCTTGCTAGTGTAGCTGTTATTTATAGTTATAATTGCTGGATTATAGTTGTGGCTGGTTGATCATTGTAGGTATTGTTATTGCTATTGAAATTACTCATGGAAATTAAATAATTATTGTAACTGCTAGTGTTATGGAGATGAGAAAAGAGAAAATAGAATTTGATTAATCCTATTTAATTTGATGTAATGGTGGATGCCATTAACTGTGAACTAGAAATGCTTTGGGGGCTGATTTTTTGTTTTGTTTTTTGTTTTCTGCTTTTTGTCTTGGGGACTGTATTTACAATCTCATGCTTATGAGCCAAGTGCTTGAGCTGCTGAGCTAAGTCTCAGGCCCTTGGGGCTAGTTTTTTGAGTCAAATTAAATCACCTACTGAGGATGATAAATTCTGACTTAATAGATTTTTGTGTGGCAGTATTTGGTGGATGAATGTGGAATATATTATGGTTTATATATATTAACCATATATTTAATATATTTGAGAAACCATATATATAATATATATTTAATATATTTGAGAAATTAAATTGTTTAGTTGAATAGTTAATTTTTAAGTTGTAAGTGATTGAGTTTATTTCTATTGTGATTATGAAACCTATAATTGTTATTACAAGGGCTGAAAATTTTAGGTAGGAAGTTATTTGGTAGACATCTATAGGAGGAATATTATTTGAGATAAAGAATCCCGCAAAAATACTGCCAATTGCTAGGCATTTAACAGAATTAATTAATGAAGGGTTATTTTCATTTATGGTTGATGAGACTGTAAATCAAGGACTATTTAGTAAAATGAACATAATGTGTGCGCTATAAATAGCTGTTAAGGATGTGGCAATAAGAGAGGAGTAGGGCTCAGGTCTCAATATACGACTTAGTTGCAGCTTCAATAAAAAGTATTTAGAGTAGAATCCTGTAGGGAAAGGTATACTTGTGAAAGCTAAACTTCCAGGACTTCCGGGAGAACATGGCGGACAGATAGCAGCAGCTATGGAGGCTCTCTGAAAGAACCAGGTTGGAATTCAGGAATGGTGTGGAGTAAGGAGTCGTGAGCAGGTGGAGATATGCCCTGCTGACCCAAGAATGAACTGGACTGAGAGAAACCAACTTGGAGTGCAATCCTGGTGCTATAACAGGAACAGAAAAGCCTTAGTGTGGAGGCTGGAGCCCGCAGCATTAGAAGCCGCGATTTGGGTTTCCCGCTGCGCGGTGGCTGCGTCTACATCGGCGCAGCCGGGAGAGAGATGCGCGGAAGCTCTGAGAATGGGAATCGGTGAACGGAGTTGAAAACAGGACAGGCGGGGAGCTGTGCATTGACTTGCAGTGAGGTGAGTGAGAGAAACTGATACTCTTCCCACAGTTTGGGAGACTCCAACAGAGGACATTCTGGGACTGGGCAGACTTGCGGGAGCAGGGCACTGCGGCGACTTCAGCCACGTATCCCCCTCTCAAGTGGGATTGGTGAGAAGTGCTTAGCCTATGTGACGCTGCTGGCTGAGACCCAGTGGGCTAGCACAACCCAGATCCCAGAGCCTGAGGGTGACCTAGAGTGGCGGGCCCAGCATAGGCTGCCTGATCTGCAACTTCTTGGTGTGCTGTGGTGGGCAGGAATACCTAGCCGGCGCAATTCAATCAGACTGTGGCTGACAGGAAAGGAAGCTGGGCCTCCTATATATGCTTGCATATATAAGGAACAAAGAATATGGGAAGAGGGAGCAACAAGAAAGGCCCTTCGGCCCCAATCCTGAGAAACAGGCAATAGTGGTCACCGCACCAATAGACATAAAGCGCCATCTAGAGGGCCTCATAGATCAGTTCAGGAATGAAGTTATTAATGACCTGAAGCTAGAAATAAGCAGAATAGTTAGAGAAATGCTAAGCACCACCCAAGAAAAAACAGATGGTGGAATGGAAGAACAGAAAAAGAGGGGAGAATTGTTTGATGGAGAAAATAGAGAAAGCATAGAATAGGTAAAGCAGTTCAAAGAGACTACCACGAAACTAAAAACTCTATCGAAAGCTGGCATAAGAGCTTGAAAGAAACTAAGGACAGACTATCTGAACTGGAGGGCAGATTTGTAATATGGGAGAATGAAATGAAAAACTTCTTAAAAGTAACAAAGAAACAAACAGCAATAATACAAAGACTAGAAGATGATAAGAGGATCCATAATGTAAGAATTAAGAATATAAAAGAAGAAGTAGGGACACAAACAAGTGAACTACAAAAGCTACTCACAGAAATAATCCAGGAGAATTTTCCTAATTTAGCAAAAGGTAAAGATACTCAGTTGTATGAAGCATAGAGGACCCCAGCCACCTACAACCCAAACAGAGCAACACCCAGGCATATAGTCCTAACAATAGTAACAAATAATAATTAAAATTCCAGAAATTCAATACAAGAACAGAATATTAAAGGCTGTCAGAGACAAGAAACAGACCACTTACAAGTGAACACCCATCAGAATTACAGCAGATTTCTCTGCACAAACCATCAAATCACGAAGAACGTGAGGGGAAATAATTCAAGCTTTGAAAGATAATAATCTCCAGTCAAGATTGATATATCCTGCACAACTATCCCTGGAAATTGATGGAAAAACAAGGTACTTCCAGGATAAAGAGGAACTAGGGGAATATGCAACCACCAATTCAACTCTACAGAGAATACTACAGGATATTCTAAAAAAGAAAAATACGAAGAATCCAGAAATAGTGGCAGAGAGGCCACAATGAATGGAGCAGAAAACAAAATGAAGAAGACAAACTGACAACTAATGACAGAAAAAGAGCTCAACAGAAATGAGCCAGAGAAGACTGGATGATAGGAACAGCTGTTTTGAAGAAAATGACGTCTTAATAGGTAATACTGATTTAGTATCATCTTGTTTTGAAGTCTCATCAAGCTTTTGTTCTTCTGTCTCCATTGGTCTAAACAGGTTGTATCTTATTGGATTTTATTATGTATGATAGTATAAGCAAAAACTTTTAAAGACAAGGAGATTATACAGAAACCATTGTTCATTTTCTGTTGGTTGATGCTAAATACCCTGTAATGCTGTCATTCTCTTAAATGGTTTCACATTGTTTTGATATATTTGATGCTACAGTATATGAAGTTATACTCAAAGATTTCAAGGAAAGAGACAATATGGTAACTACTTTTATGTCAGGATTATCTTGTGGTGAAACACTATTTTGCTTAAATGGTTATGTTTTGATCTGCGCTGTTTTGCTGTTACGCCCTCTTTTATCTCAATCTCCACTTCATTATTTACTTTTTTATTTTTATCCTTTTAATTAAGGGAAAAATAAATAAAAAATAGCAGGATATATTATAGTAACCCACTTTGACTTTCCATTATCTTGATTTAAAGCCCTATATTACTCTCACCATCTTGTTTTTGACTGATGTCCCCCTATTCTGTTTTGCTTGATAGTACCAGGTTCGAAAGTTTAAGCAACAGCTGTGAAGATAGTGAGCTTCATTAAAACACCCATTCTCATTGACTATTATCTACTTTTGAAGACCTATAATGTCTCCAATGTTTTGGTTTTGTCGGTTTTGTTCTTTACTGTTTTGTTCAATTTTATTATAACTGATGATATAGGCAATTCTATTAGAGATAGCGGGAGGCATTATGGTAACCATTGTTGATCACCTTGTACTATGCTTTTACATTATCTATTATGTCCACCCTTTTGATTTGATTGACTCTGTTCTGTTATGTCACATTTGGTTCTACTCCCTTCCAAAAAAGTAATAAGAACTGTGGGAGCAACAAAACCCAAAATGGGTAATTGTCACTGTACAAAAGAGAGGAAAAGAAAGTGCTCTAAATGATATAACTGCATGAATATATATAAGTGTATAAGATAGATAATGAGTTTTGTTGGACCATTGAACAGAACTGTTTGCAGTCTCACTGTTGGAATGTCCACTTTACAAGCTTTAATTTTGTTACTTGAACAATTATTTCTAAGATGACAATATGTAATCCATTAACTAGTGATTTCCTACTGTTCATTTTTTTCTGTAAATCTGTATAACTTATACCCTTTCTCTGCTTTGTTTTCTCCTTAAATAAAATGAAAAAAAAAAAGAAAGCTAAACTTCCGATAATTAAGGAGGAAGAGGTGATAGGTAACATTTTATATAGTCCTATTATTTTTTTAATATCTTGTTCATCACTTAGCTTGTGAATAATTGAACTAGAACATTTAAAAAGTATGGCTTTGAAAAAAGTGTGGGTACAAATATGGAAAGATGCTAGGTAGGGTTGTTTAATACCAATTGTTACTATTGTTAGGCCTAATTGACTTGAGGAGGAAAATGCGATGATTTTAAATATCATCTTGTGTGAGGGCACAGAAAGCCATAAATAGTATGGTAGCAGCTCCTAAATATAGGGAACTTGTTTGGATTAGTTGATTTTTTGTATTAGTGGGAAGACACGGATAAGAGAGAAAATTCCTGCAACTATTATTGTACTAGAGTGAAGTAGTGCTGATACTGGGGCAGGACTTTCTGTTCCTGATAACCATCATGAGTGAAGTCCAACTTGGGCTGTGTTTCCAGTTGCTGCTAATAATAAACCTGTAAGTGGAAGGAAATTAGATTCCTCTTGTAACAGAACAATTTGCTTCAATTCTCATGAATTGAAATGTAGAAGAAATCATAATATAGTAAATATAGTAATATAGTAAATTACTATATAGTAATATAGTAGTATACTACTATATAGTAATATACTACTATATAGTAATATAGTAAATATAGTAAATCCAATATCTCCAATTTGGTTATATAAAATTGCTTGTAATGCTGTGGTATTAGGGTCGGCTCAGCTAAATCATCATCTGATTAATAAAAAAGATATAATTCCTAGTATTTCTCAGCCGATAAAAAGTTGAAAGAGGTTGTTTACTTTAACTAGAATTATCATAGTAATAAGAATAATAATAAATATTTTAAAAAATTAAAAAATTATATAAGGATCTGTGTATATATCATGAGGAAAATTCTATAATTGATCATGTAACAAATAAGGCTACAGATATGAATAGAATGGAAAAGTAGTCTAGTTTAATATTTATATTTAAGTGTAGGGTTTTAATTGTTAGTTTCAGTTAGATAACATGGCCTCATAATTTGAATTTAGAAACACAGAAGTTGTAATTAAACTAAATAAGAATGAGATAAGTGCTTTGACATATATAGCATATGATAATTTTCTATGAAAAAATTGGGAATACAAGAATAATTAATGTTAAAATAAAAATTGGTGCAATTCCATATTACATTTATTTGGAGTTGCACCAATTTTTTGGCTCCGAAGGCCAATGGAATACTTGTATCCTATGAAAGTTAGCAAGATCATAGTTGTTATGTACAGTATATGGAATTAGCAGTTCCAACTTTTTTCCTTTGGGTAAATAAGATTTTATCTTCTAATATTATATTCACAATCTAATGTTTTAATAATTCCAGTATAAGTTTCCTAGGATGCTTTTAAGGTTTAGGCTGAGAAGAAGTAAAGGTATAATGTGAAATGTTATTAAAGAATTTTCTTGAGTAAATTATGGAATAATATTAGAAATATGATGTGACAGTTTTCCTCATTGTGTTGAAATTAATATAAAAAGTGAGTAAAGGGCTATAATTAACATATTTAATCTAGTAAGATTGTGAAGATACATAAAAAGGTTGATATAATGATAAGTAACTCTCTGATTAAGTTAATTGTCAGAGGGACTGCAACATTAGTTAGATTTGACAGGACTTACTATACTATTATTAGGGGAAGAATATTTTGTACTCCCTGAGCTAGTAGTATGGTTTAACTGTGAACGTGTTCATAATTAAAGTTTGCAAGGCAGCATAGTAAGGAAGATGTAAGACCATGAGCAGTTAAAAGAGCAGTTGCTCCTGTAAAGTCTCGTGGTATTTGAATTAGAATAGCCACAATAACTAGTGGTATGTGACTAACAGAAGAATAAGCAATGAGGGATTTTAGGTCTGTTTGACAAAGACAGACTGAGCAAGTTATAATTATGCCTCATAGTGATAGAAGAATGAAGGGATATGCTATGAAATTTGTTAGGGGGCCTAGTATTTGTGAAATTCATGTTATTGCATAACCCCCTAATTTCAATAAAATGGCTGCTACAACTGTTGTACCTGTATTTGGGGCTTCTACTTGTGCTTTAGGGAGTCGTAGGTGAAAGCCACATAATTTAACTATGAAAGCTATAATGCATGCTAGTCATATTAAATTACTCAATCAAGCTAAAGGTGATTTTTATTTTATAATTTTAAGATGAGTTGTTTGAGGGTTGGGAAAATAAAAGTATTTTATTTTAATTGGAAAAGTTTAAATAATGAAATAACTGTTGACAAAATGATACTAAATCATGTGAGTGTGTCTAGTTGTGGCATTTCATTATGGAGAAAAATACTTCTCGAATCTTTAATTCAAAAGGTTAACACTGGCATGACTTCATAATGGCCTACAATATTGAAGATCAGTTTTCAAATGTTTTTAGTGGCTCTATATCAAGAACAATAGGGGCTGAGTTGAAGCTTAGTGATGGAGTGCTTGCCTTGCATGCACAGGGCCCTGAGTTCAATCCTCAGTGCCCACCCCCCAAAAAAAGAAAGGAAGAAAGAAAGAACAATAGGTATAAAATTGGTTTGAACTGCCACTTTGAACATTGGCTGAAGTACAGTCTTGGGTGTGATGATGTAAGAGTTGCTTGTTTAAGACAGCTTGGAATAGCATCTGTTTTAAGGCCTAGTGATGGAAATGCTCTTGAGTGGAGAACATCTTTAGAAGAGATTAGTATATTGATGTTTGTATTGAAAGAATAGAGAGACAGCCAGTTGCTACATGGTAGAAAAGTTCAGATGGTCCTAATTTCCTGAACATCTATAGTACTTGTATAAGTAAATTTTGTAGTAAGTATAAGAGAAATAAGATATAATACTTAAATACTAATCAAAATATGATTATTAAAATGAAAACAGAACAGAATAAAACCAATCAAAACAATGACAGTGATACAGAACTTCAAAACAAGATAATAGGAAATCAACAATGGCTACCATAATATATCTTGTTCTATTCAAAATAGCTACCCATACCATCAGACATAAGAGAGTCTAACAAAACAAAAAAGAATAAAACCAAAACAAACAAAACAATGAAAATGATACAGGGCTTCAAAACAACAATGGTTACCACAATGTATCTTGTTATCTTCAAAATAGCTGCCCATAACTTTTTATTACCTTGTTTTAAGTCCGATATTGCTGTTGTTGTTCTGTTTTGTTTTATTTGGCTTTATTCTGTTTTGTTTTGTTTGGATTATTGTTTCACTTTGTTTGGTTTTATTCTCTTTAAAATTAAAATAAAAAATATGATTATTCGTGTGTGATCATGAAAATATAGGAGTTCTTCTATAGTAGGTGAAGCAGCATCTTGAAAAACTAGGGTAAGCCATAAAGATATAGGGGTTTAACCAATATTTAACTTTGAAAAAGTTATGCAGTATTTTTACTAGTATCTTTGTTGTTAAGTCATAAAGGTTATGGGACTGGCTTGAAACTGGTTTTAGGGGGTTTGATTCCTTTTTTTCTTGTCATTAGGCTTTGAGGAATGTGGGTTCTTCAAACATATGTAATGCTAGAGGGCAGCCACAAAGTCTTCCTTGGTTAATTGAAGTTAATTCAATAGTTGCAACTTCTCATATTGAAGCAAGCACTTTCCAAATTATGAAGATTATGGCTATTATAGCCATATTAAAGAGCCTATTGATGATATGCTATTTCATAGGATGTATGCACTTGGATAATAAGAACATAGATGTGGTATTCCAAAGAGACCTAGGAAATGTTGAGGAAAAAGGTTAAATTAACCCCTACAAATATTATGAAAAAGTGAATTTTTTGCTCATGTAGAATTTAAAGTATAACATGAGAAAAGTGGGAATTAGTGGGCAAAGCCTCCTAAAATGGCAAATATAGCTCCTAAGGATAAGATATAATGAAAATGTGCAATGACATAATGTGTGCCATGTAAAACAATATCTAATGAAGAATTAGCTAGAGCAATACCTGTTAATACACCCACAGTGAAAAGGAAAATGAATCCTAGTGCTCATGGTATTGCTGGAGGCCATTTGGTATTTCTTCCATGTAATGTTGCTAATTGGCTAAATACTTTTACCCCAGTTGCAACTGTAGTAATTACTGTGACTGGTAAAATGTGCTTGTGTGGCAGTGTTCCTCCCTACTATAAATATGTGGTGAGCTATACAATAAATCCTAAGAAACCAATTGTTATTATGGCTCACACGATTCTTATATAATTAAAAGGTTCTTTTTTTAAAATCAGAATAGTAGGTAACAATATGTGAAATTATACCAAATCCTGGTAGAATGAGAATGTAGATTTGTGGGTGACCAAAAAAATCAGAATAATTGTTGGTACAGGATAGGATCCCCTTTTCCAGCAGGATCAAAAAAGCTTGTATTTAAATTTTGGTCTGTTAATAGCATTGTAACTCCAGCAGCTAGGACAGGTAATGATAGAGGGAGAACAGATGTAATTAGTACAGATCATACAGATAATGGTGTTTGGTATTGTGTCATTGCAGGAGGTTTTATGTTAAAGATTGTTGTAATGAAATTAATAGCCCCTAGAATTGATGATACTCCTACTAGATGTAGTGAAAAAATTGTTAAATCAAAAGAAGCACTCACATGTGTAGGTTTCTGGCTAAAGGGGGATAGACTGTTCATTCAGTTTCTGCTCCAGCTTCTAAAACTGATGATGAGAGCAAAAGAAATGATGGGGGAAGGAGTTAGAAACTTGCATTATTTATTTGAGGAAAAGCACCAGTCATTAAAGGGACTAGTCAGTTTTCAAAGCCATCAGCTATGGTAGATATAACCATAAAAGAGACTATGACAAATACATGACTAGTCATGATTATGTTGTAAATTTGATTTTCACCCAGTAATGCATCACCTAGTAGTTCCGCTCGAATTGGTAAACTAAGTGCAGTTCCTTCTATTCCAGTTCAGGCACTGAATAAAAGTTATAACGTGCCTTTTATAAAAGGTGTGTCTTTGTGATTGTAGGAAAAAGTCAGTGATTAATTAACATATATATTAATTTACATATATAAATATGTAAAATGGCTGAGTAAGCATTAGATGGTAAGTCTAAAAACAAAGGTTAATGTCTTCTTTTTACCATAGCCTTGAGGTAATAACTCATACTGAGTTGCAAATTCAAAGGTGTACCTTCAATCCTGCTGGGGCTCTTCCCGCCTATTCTTTTTTTTAAGGGCAGAAGAAGTAAATTGAAGCCAGTTGATTAGGGTATTTAGCTGTGAACTAAAATATCATGGAGTTAGGGTCCACCTGATTTGCATTCAGTTGTTGTAAGATTGTAGACTTGCAATGCTTATTCGGGAAATAAATGTTATTTAATATTTGCTTAGAACTTCGAAGAGTCTTGGTCCAATCAACCTAATTTCCTAGTTTAGGGTTGCTATTAATGATGAAAGAGGAATTAGAAAAACTGATAAGGTAATTATAGGAGACAAAGTAGAGGTTTTTTTTTTAATACTTTGAAGTTGTCATTTAGTTTTTATATATTTTTGGATGAAAATAGAGTTAAGGATGTGAAGTAAACTAATTGTATATAAAAATATAGGTTAATTGGGGCTGGGGATTTAGCTCAGCGGCATAAGCGCCTGCCTTGCAAGCAGGTAGTCGTGAGTTTGATCCCTGGTACCGAAAAAAAGACAAAAAAAAAAATATATATATAGGTTAAGTAAAGCTATAATAGTTATTAGTGTAGGTATAATGATGTTATTATTTTTTACTATTTCTTGAATAATAACTCATTTAGGGGTAAATCTGGTTAGGGGAGGAAGGCCTAAGGATAAAAGAGTAATATTAATAATGATGATGATAAGTGGTAAAAAGTTTCAGGTGTGGGTTAATGATAGTATAGTTGTATTGTTATTAATAACTAATTTTTTTTTGTACTGGGGATCAAACTCACAACCACACACTTGTAAGGCAGGTGCTTATGCCACTGAGCTCAATCCCTATAAATATATTCAACTCTTTTTTGGCGGGGGGCACTGGGGAGCAAACTCACGACCTTGCGCTTGCCAGGCAGGTGCTTACACCACTGAGCTAAATCCCCAGCTCCTATTAATAAAAATATAATAAACATAGACCTAGGATGATTTAAATAGAAGGTTTAATAATACAATTGGAGAATTAAAACTTAGCACTCCTATTTTAATCCTATGTGAGCAATTGATTAATATGCTGCTTATGTTTGATTTAACCCTCTTTATCCTCCTAGAATTGATACAATAGCTATAAAATAGAGATAAAAATAAGATAAAATAGAGATAAAAATAAGAGTTGATAAATGATAGGGAAACTTGGAAAAAGATAAATAGGGGAGCAATTTTTGTCATGTCAGTAGAATTATTCCTGATAGTAAAGTGATTCCTTGTGTTACTTCTGGAATTCAGAAGTGGAAGGGGGCTGGGCCTAATTTTATTATTAAGGATAAGGTTAAAATAAAAGAAACTGTTTGATTCTGAGAGTAAGAAAGTGTTCATTGACCTGAATGTATTTTCATTAAAGTAGGAGTTAGTAGTAAAATTATTGATGTGGTTGCTTGAGTTAAAAAATATTTGGCTGCAGTTAAAGTGGATCGGGAGTTTGTTTTGTTCATTAAAATTGTAATTATGGCTAATATATTCATTTCTAGTCCAATTCATATAAATAATCAATGAGAGCTTACTAAGAAGATTAGTGTACCTAGAATTAAAGTTATATAAATTACTCTGGCTATAATAAAGTTCATTAGTATGGGAAGGGTATAAACCAACATTTTAGGGGTATGGGCCTGAAAGCTTATTTAGCTGACCTTACTAGTAGAATGTATATAGGTAGCACAAAGAATTTTGAGGTCTTTAGGGTGGGTTTAAATCCTATAATTCTAGAAATAAGAGGATTTAAACCTCTATTATTTACACTATCAAAGTAACTTTTGTTAGACATGTTTCTAAATTTTTGGGAAGGGATGCTGGATATTAGAATGGGTAAGAAAATATGTCATATGCGTAGAATTACAGCAAGAGGGCAAAAATAAGTTGATCATATTGGAATCATGGTATGAGACTCGAATTCATAAAAATAAAGTTGTTAAAATGAGTGCTTTTAATATAAAATTTATTGTGAAAGTTTTAGGTAACATAATGGTTGGATGGTATTAAAAAATGGTTGTGAGGGCATTTATTAAATAATATTTGTGTATTCAGTTGTAAAAAATAAGGCAAAAAGGCCTGAAGCATATTCAGTATTAAAGCCTGATTCTAATTCTGATTCACCTTCGGTTAAGTTGAATGGAGCTCGATTAGTCTCTGCTAAAATTGAGATAAATCTTATTATAGCTAGAGGTCAGGTGGGCAGAAATAATCGAAAGTTTTTTGAATCACTATTAGGGTTATTAGTGTAAATGATCCATTTAGAAGAAGAACTGAGAGAAGAATGATGGCTAAAGTAACTTCATATGAAGTAGTCTGGGATACTGCTTGTAATGCCCCAATTAATGCATATTTGGAGCTGGATGTTCATCCTGATAATAAAATAGCATGCATGGCAAAGGCATGGGGTTGCTAAAATAAATAATATTCCTAGATTTATGTTAAGTAGTGGGTAGGGTATTAGGAGAGAGATTCATATGGAAAGGGCAAGTGTCAGGGCTATTGATGGAGCCATAAGGAAGAGGAAAACTGATGGCGTTGATGGGTGAAGTGGTTCCTTGAGAAATAATTTTAGCGCATCTGCAACTGGTTGAGGAATTCCATAAGGGCCAACATATTTGGTCTTTTATGTGGTTGAATCTAACCAAGAAATTTTTGTTCTGTTAAAGTAGGAAATGGTATAGCTAGAAGACTGGGGGTAATTAAAAAGAGAAAGTTGATTGTAAACATGAATGTTAAGGAGAGGAATTGAACTTTATTTTGGAGATAAAGTTTTTTTTTTCTCTCTTTTTTTTATTTAAGAGGAAAAAGAGAAAAACACAAAACAAAACAAAGCGGTGTAAGGATACACGTAACACAGAACTACTCCATCAAAAAAAAACATAACAGTAAGAAATCACCTGTTAATAGATTCCATATTATCATCTTGAAAATAGTTGCTCAAATCACAGTATCAAAGAATACAAGGTGGACATTCAAACAGGGAGACTGCAAACAGCTGTGTTCAGTGATCCAAAAACATTGATAAAGTCAGCTATTTAACACCCCTAAACACACTTGCTGTTATATCTGTTAGAGCTCTTTTTTTTCCCCTCTCTTTTTTACAACAAAATTTACACATTTTGGATTTTATTACTCCTTAGTTCTTATTACTTTTTTGGGGGGGAGAGAATACAGTCAAATATGGCATAACAAAGCTGTCAGTCAAAACCAAGGATAGACATAGCACATGGTGTAGAACAGAGTACAAGGTTATCAACAATGGTTATCAACGTTGTCTCTTGTTTCCTTAAAAAGGATTGTCTATCTCATTAGATATTATAAAGTTGGACAAAACAGTAGAGAACAAGACCAATAAAACTTAGGCATTGTAAACATTACAGGACTTCCAAAGAAGACAATAGTCAAACCAGAATGGGCATCTTAGTGAATCTTATTGCCTTCAAAGTAGTTGCCTATACCCTCAAACTTGATACTATCATACAGAATGGAACAGAGTCTAATCAGTCAAAACAAGATAGTGGGAGTATTACAGGACTTCAAAACAAGTTAATAGGAAATCAAAAAGAGTTACTATTATATATCCTAATTTTAAAAAATTTTTCCCTTAATTAAGACAAACATAAGAAATAACTAAATAATTTTTTTAAAGAATAAGGGGGAGATTGAGATAAAACAGGACATAACAATATAACAATAGAGGTCAAAGCATGACTGTTTCAGCAACCTAGTATTTCACCACCATATAACCTGACTTAATAGTAGTTACCATAGTGTCTGTCTTTTTCCTTGAAATATTTGGATAAAACTTCATATACTCTAGCTTCAAATATTTCCATATCAAGAAGCCCAGAATAAAGCCTTTCTAATTAATGGGTGAAAACTTTATAAGGCTTCAAGGCCACATAATGGGGAATCATGATTACCACATATTTTTATATATTTGAATCATTACTTACATTAGGGAAACTATTCGGTATTCACACATGCGAGATTGATTTATTTTACTTATGAGTATGGTCTCAAGCTGCACCCATTTATTGATAAATATCTCAATGTGATCCTTCTTTATAGCTGAATAATACTCCATTGTAGAAATACCACAACTTTTTTATCCATTGCTCAGTTGATGGACACCTGGGTTGTTTCCAATATCTGGCGCTTACAAATTGTGCTGCTATAAACATAGGTGCACATATATCACTGTGGTATGATGCTTTCAGTTCTTCTGGGAATATGCCTAGAAGTGGAATAGCTGGAATAAATGGGATTTCCAGTCCCAACTTTTTGAGAAATCTCCAGACAGATCTCCACAAAGGCTGTACCAGTCTACACTCCCACCAACAGTGCAGGAGAGTTCCTTTTCCCCCACAGCCTCTCCAGCATTTGTTGTTGGTTTTCTTGATCCTGGCCATTCTTTCAGGAGTGAGATGGTATCTCAGTGTGGTTTTAATTTGCATTTCTCTAATGACCAATGATGATGAGCATTTTTTCATGTATTTATTTGCCATTTGCATTTCTTCATCTGAGAATTGCGTATTCATCTCAGATGCCCATTTTTGGATTGAACTTTGAATTTTGGAGGTCTGAGTTTGTTTTAATTCTTTGTATGTTTTAGACAAGAGTCCCTTGTCTGAGAGAGAGTTCACTAAAATCTTTTCCCAGTTTGTGGGTTTTCTTTTCACTATGCTGGAGATTTCTTTTGACATGCAGAAACTTTTTAATAAGAAGTGGTCCCAGTTATTGATTCTGGGAAGTATTTCCTGTGTGGTTTGAGTCCTGTTCATGAATTCTTTACCTACTCCTATGTCTCCAAGGTTTCTACCCAATTTGTCTTCCAATAGATTTAGTGTTTCTGTTTTAATATTCAGATCTTTGACCCATTTAGATTTTAATTTAGTACATGGTGATAGACATGGGTCTAGCTTTAGTTTTTGGCAAATGGAGAGCCAGTTTTTCCAGCACCATTTATTAAAGAGACTGTCGTTCTTCCAGTGAACCTGCTTGGCTCCTTTATCAAAGATAAGGTGGTTGAGTGCGTTTGCAGTTGTGGTTGTATCTTCTAATCTATTCCATTGATCTTCGGTTCTGTTTTGATTCCAATACCATGTTGATTTTACTACTGTTGCTTTGTAGTATAACTTCAAGTCAGGGATTGTGATGCCTCCTGCTTTGTCTTTGCTGCTTAGAATTGCCTTTGCAATTCTAGGTCTCTTCTGGTTCCAGATGAAATTTAGGAGTGATTTCTCTAGATCTATAAGGAATGTTGATGGTATTTCTATTGGGTTTGCATTGAATCTGTATAACAGTTTTGGGAGAATGGCCATTTTCACAATGTTTGTTCTTCCTATCCATGAGCAAGGGATGTCTTTCCATTTTCTGAGATCATCTTCAATTTCCTTTTTCAGTGTATTATAATTTTCACTGTATAAGTCTTTCACTTCTTTTGTAAGAGTAATTCCTAAATATTTCATTTTTTTGCTTGCTAATGTGAATAGTCCAGTTTCTCTTATTTCCCTCTCTGTGATTTTGTTGTTCGTGTATAGGAATGCTATTGATTTCTGAGTATTGATTTTGTATCCAGCCACATTACTGAATTTATTTATTGTATCTAAGAGTCTTTCAATGGAGTTTAGGGGATCTTCTATGTAGAGTATCATGTCATCTGCAAACAATGATAATTTAACTTCTTCTTTTCCTATCTTTACCCCTTTTATTTCTCTTTCTTGCCTAATTGCTCTGGCTAGTACTTCCAGTACTATATTAAATAGGAGTGGTGATAAAGGACATCCTTGTCTTGTGCCCGATTTTAAAGTAAAGGCTTTCAATTTTTGGCCATTTAGTATGATGCTGGCTGTTGGTTTGTCATAAATGGCCTTTATTATATTGAGGTAAAGACCATTTATTCCAATTTTCTGTAAAGTTCTTATCATGAATAAGTGTTGGACCTTATCAAAGGCTTTCTCTGCATCTATAGAAATGATCATGTGATTCTTATTTTTGGCTTTATTGATATGGTGGATTACATTTATTGATTTGTGTATGTTGAACCATCCTTGCATTCCTGGGATGAATCCCACTTGGTCATGGTGTATAATCTTCTTGATGATTTGCTGGATCCTATTTGCCAATATTTTATTGAGGATTTTTGCATCTGTGTTCATTAGGGAGATTGGTCTATAGTTCTCTTTTTTAGTTGGGTCTTTCTCAGGTTTTGGTACTAGAGTAATATTTGCTTCCAGGAATGACTTAGGAAGGATTGCTTCCCTTTCAATTTCATGGAAGAGTTAGAGGAGTGTCGGCATTAGGTCTTCTTTGTATTTCTTGTAGAATTCTGCAGTGAATCCATCTAGGCCTGGGCTCTTCTTGGTGGGTAAGGACTTAATTACATTTTCAATTTCATTAGCAGAGATTGGGTTATTCAACAGTTTTACATCCTCTTGATCTAGCTTTGGTACTTCATATGCTTCTAAGAATCTGTCTATTTCTTCTGTGTTATCAAACCTTTGAGAGTAGAGGTTTTCGAAATAGGTGTTGATGATCTTCTGTGTTTCTATTGGGTCTGTAGTGATTTCTCCTTTTTCATTTCTTATTGCATGAATTTGAGCTTTTTCTTCCCTTTTTTAAATAAGGTTTGCTAGGGGCTTATCGATTTTATTTATTCTTTCAAAGAACCAACTCTTTGATTCGTTGATTCTTTGGATTGTTTTCTTAGTCTCTATTGCATTGATTTCTGCTCTGATTTTTATAATTTCCTCTCTTCTTTTGGCTTTGAGCTTGACTTGCTCTTTTTTTTCTAGCTGTTTGAGGTGTAGCATCAAGTTATTTATTTGTATTCGTTCTGTTTTCCTGATGTGGGAACTCAGTGCAATAAATTTTCCTCTCAGGACGGCTTTCATTGCATCCCAGAGATTCCGGTAAGTTGTATCTGCATTTTCATTTTCTTTTAGGTATTGTTTAATTTCTTCTTTAATTTCTTCTGTGACCCACTGATTACTCAAGAGTGTGTTATTCAGTTTCCATGTGTTTGAGGGATTTTTGCAGTATCTTTGATCATTAATTTCTAATTTCAGAGTGCTATGATCCGATAACGTGCAAGGGATGATTTCAACTCTTTTGCATTTGCTTAAATATGTTCTGTGAGCTAATATATGGTGTATTTTAGAAAATGATCCATGTATTGCTGAGAAGAATGTGTATTCTGATGTTGTTGGGTGGAACATTTTGTATATGTCTATCAAACCCATTTGTTCACAGGTGTGATTCAGTTCTGTTATTTCTTTGCTCATTTTCTGTCTGGTTGATCTGTCCCTTGGTGTCAATGGCGTATTAAGGTCTCTTGTTACAATTGTGTTACTGATAATTTGAGTTTTCATTTCTGTTAGTAATTGTTCTATATAACTGGGTGCTCTGGAGTTTGGTGTGTATATATTTAAGATAGTTATCTCTTCCTCTTGGAGTTTTCCCCTTACGAGTATGTAGTGACCTTCTTTGTCCTTTATGGTCATTGTTGGTTTAAAGTTCACGTTGTCTGCAAACAGAATGGCTACTCCTGCCTTTTTTTGGATTCCTGCTGCATGAAGAATTGTTTTCCATCCTTTGACTTTCAGTCTGTGAGTATCCTTCTGGGTTAGATGGGTTTCCTGTAAACAGCATATGTTTGGATTTTGTTTCTTGATCCATTCTGCTAGTCTGTTTCTTTTGATTGGTACATTGAGACCATTTACATTAATGGTTATTACTGTTAAATGCTGGTTAATTGTAGGAATGTTATCTCTCTGCTATTGCATCTTTATCTTTCTGTTCTGTTTAATTATTTGCTTTGCTTAGTGGTTTTTTCCTTTGTGTATCTAAACTGTCTTTCAATATTTTTTGCAGGGTCGGTTTGGTGTTCATGAAGTTCTTCAGCTGTTCTTTGTCATGGAAGTATCATATTTCACCATCTATTTTGAATGATAGTTTTTCAGGATATATCAGTCTAGGTTGGAAATCATTTTGCTTTAGGATCTGGAATACTTCACTCCATGGTCTTCTTGACTTTATCGTTTGTGCTGAGAAGCCTGCTGTGATTCTGATAGGTTTTCCTTTATAAGTGATCTGTCTTTTCTCTCTGACAGCTTTTAATAATCTATTCTTGTGTTGGATTTCTGGGATGGTGATTATTATGTGTTTGGGTGTAGTTTTATTTTGGTTATGACTATTTGGAGTTCTATATGCTTCACTGATCCTGATGTCAGTTTCTGATCTCATGCTTGGGAAATTTTCAGCTATTACTTCTCTAAATATCCTCCTGACATCCTTTATGTTGTCTCCCTCTCTTCCATTAATCCCTATCATTCTTATGTTATTCTTCTTTGCATCGTCTTGCAGTTGTTGAATTGTTGTTTCCTGATTCCTTGTTATTTTCAAAAGATCTTTCCTTTCCTGTTCACTAGCTGCAATCCTGTCTTCAAGGTCTGAAATTCTATCTTCACTTTCATTAAGGCGGTTTTTACAACTTTCAGTGGAGTTTTTTATTTCCTGTATATCTCTGTGCATCTGCATTATGTATTCTGTTTGTTTCTTATATTGCTCGTCTAGGGATTCTATCTTTTTGTTTAGTTCCTCCAATTTTTTATCTGTGTTTTCTTTAGATATATTTAGAATCTCTTTCATTTCTTTTATCATTTCTTCTTTTATCTGGGAGATTATTTCGAGTTTGAATTTCTTTAAAGCTTCCTGGAGTTGCTTGTCAATTTCAGTAGCTATTGTGTCCGATATATGGGGTGGATGGGATATATTTTCTTCTATATACATTGTTCCTAGGGTTTCTTGAGATGGGCTGGAGGTTTTGAGGTTGTAATTTGGTTTTTCGTTTTGTCATTTTCCTATATTTCTGTGTTTCAAGTGTTATTTGAAAGCTTCCTCAGGATCTGTTGAAAATCCCCTTCTATGTTTGCAGCTACTGAGACTCTGGCACCACACTACCCCAAGCCATTGGGCCTGCAGAACCAGTGGCCCTCCTCTGCCTGCTCAGAACTCTGCAGTTCCAGACAAGCTGGACCTCAGGGACACTGTGCGCCCACCTGCCCCTTGGAAGCTCCACAGTTCTTCAATCGCAGCCGGGTTAGGGTACTCACCACAGGCTGCGGTGTCTCAGGAACCTGTGAGCCCTCCCTGCTTGCAGAGATATCCACAGTCCTCCAGACACACGGAGAGGCCGATGCAGGCACCCCAGATCCGCCCAGCTCCTCCTCTGTACACTGATGGCTATGCGTGGCCACAAAACAGGCTGGGCTCGGCTGATAGTGTGGGCCTGCCCACACGTCAGGAGCTCAGCAGTTCTCCAAGTGCAACTGGGATGGGGAGGCTGATGTAGAAGCCTCAAACCCACCTCTCTCCTTCACTGCACCTGGAAGCCTGGGGGGACTCCAACAGTCTGGGCAGAGATATCCACAGTCCTCCAGACACACAGAGAGGCCGATGAAGGCACCCCAGATCTGCCCAGCTCCTCCTCTGCACATGGATGGCCAGGCGTGGCAGCAAAACAGGCTGGGCTCAGCTGATAGTGTGGGCCCGCCCACCCATCGGGAGCTCAGCAGTTCTCCAAGTGCGACCGGGATGGAGAGGCTGATGTAGAAGCCTCAAACCCACCTCTCCCCTTCACTGCACCTGGAAGCCTGGGAGGACTCCAACAGTCTGGGCGGAGATATCCACAGTCCTCCAGACACACAGAGAGGCCGATGAGGGCACCCCAGATCTGCCCAGCTCCTCCTCTGCCTTGGAGATAAAGTTTTAAGCTTTATGCAATTTACCAGGCTCTGTCACCTTTGTAAACCCTTGGCTTTGGTATTAAAATAAATAACTGTAAGATCAATATAATATCATCTTTTAGTTATTAAGGCATAAGTAGTTAATTGGCCTTATTTCTCTTGTTCTTTCACAGTGGGAGAAATCTTTAATAGATAGAAACTGACCTGAATTACTCTGGTCTGAACTCAGATCACGCAGGACTTTAATCATTGAACAAATGAACTTTTAATGGCAGCTGCACTATTAGGATGTCCTGATCCAACATCAGAGTTTTAAACCCTGTTGTTGATATGAACTCTAACATAGGATTGTGCTGTTATCTTTAGGTTAACTTGGGCAGGATTTGTGTTTGCTGAGTTCTTTTTGCTTGTTTTGGTTTTTCCTTCTAGCACTCCTGTGTTGGGTTAACAATATAATATGATGGTTAATAAAATGTTTTGTTTTATTAAATTGTTAAAAATAAAATGTAAATTTGATACAAGCTTGTGCAAGGAGAACTAGTTCTGGTTACTGATATTATTTCTTCCATATTTATACAGATTAATCCAATTGATAGAGTTTATTCTAGGTCTATTGAAATTAGGTAGTAAGTTTTTGTTGAGCTTGAATGCTTTCTTGATGGCTGCTTTTAGGCCAACTGTGGTGATTTTGTCTACTTCCCTACTGTTTAGGTTGTTTCTTTTTGGAGCTGTCCCTCTTTAAATTAGCATATAAGTTTTCAATTAAATTGGAATTTTTTCAGGAAAGCTTAAAAGCGAACCAAGATTCTTATTTAGATAACCAGCTATCTCCAATAATTTTTAAAATAAATATTTTATTTGATAAATTAAAGATAGTGTTGTTTAATTACTTTTGGGCTATCAGAGGTTCAAAGTGGTCAGTGGTGCTGGTCAAGAGATGCAAATTGAAAACAACACTGCGAGTTCACCTCACCCAAGAAAGAATGGCTATCATCAAGAAATCAAGCAAATGCTGGAAGGGCTGTGGGGGAAAAGGAACCCTTCTACACTGTTGGTGTGAATACAGACTGGTATAACCACTGTGGAAATCAGTGTGGACATTCCTCAGAAATCTAGGATTCCCATTCGATCCAGCTCTTCCCCTTTTGAGTATCTTCCCAAAAGAATTAAAAACATACCACAATGGTACATATGCACCCATGTTTATAGCAGCACAGTTGATAATAGCCAAATCTTGGAAACAACCTAAATGCCCATTGACTGAGGAATGGATAAAAAAGATGTGGTATTTTATACAATGTATAAAATTTTTTATACTACTCAGCCATAAAGAATGATAGATAAACTGAACAATTACAGGTAAATGGATGCACCTTGAGAACATACTCATTATTGAAATAAGACACATGTATAAACATCATATTGTTTCATTAGTGTGACATGCTGAAAGAAAAAATATGTATATGCGTATGTATATAAAATAGTTAAGATAGTTATACTATCGATTTCTCTGAGTTGACTGAAGAGAAAGATTTGTGCTAGTATCATTTGGACAATTGAAGGCAGATGTCTTGTGCTCTGGGTGAATGATTTAGGGATGACAATGCACAGTGTATGTACCATTGTTGCCCCCTGATTGACATAGTTTGAAATTTTGTTGTAGTTTGTCTCCTCCTCCTCCTCCTTTTCCTCCTCCTACATCTTTCTTTTTATCCTTGAATAAAATGGATTTGAAAGAAAAACAGTGGTCAATAATGGATGAAATCTTCCGGGTGTGAGCTGGATGCTATGCTTTGTTTTTCCAAGCACACTTTCCAGTGTGCTTACCTTGTTATGACTTATCTCCTCTCATATTAATTTTTTGAAATTAAAAGGTCAGGTGAATATTTGAGGAGTGTACTGGGCAGTGTGTATGTGTTTCATGGCCTTTTTGAATTAAGCTTTCTATTCTTAATTTACTACTAACTCCTCCTTAGATCTTTAATTTTCATAAAGATTTATGTGTGTTTTCTTTAAATAAGAAAATGTAGGCCATTTCTTTCCACTTCATGGGCGACACCTTGACCTAACATTCTTATGTATGTTTATCAGCATCCTTTTATTCCAGATTGTGGTTTGCTGAAGACTAGCAAGAGGTGGTGAGGTGAACTGGGTTTATGGATTATAGAAAGGCTTCTCTGGGTGGATGTAAAGCACTGCCAAGTCCTTTGAGTTTTAAACTATTGCTAGTTCTCCTGAGGTAAAAGCTTTCGTTATGAAATTTTTATGTTTATAGCTAAGCATTGTGGGGTATCTAATCCCAGGTTGAATCCTAGCTTCTGTGTATTGAGATATATTAAGATTACTTTCCTTTTTGGTTTATATTTTATCTAAAGTTTTCTACAACCTAGATAAATTTAGTCTTATTATATTTAGTGTTCTAAATCACTGTTTACACTGGAATTTGTTAATTTGGGTTAATCCCATGATTACGGTGGCTGGCATGAAATTTACCAACCCTAGTATTTGTTGCATAACTTAGTCAAACTTTCGTTTATTGCTTAACTTTTATTACTGCTGTTTCCCGTGAGGGTGTGGTAAAGCAAGTGTTGTGAGCTACTATAAAGTGCGCTTGATACCTGCTCCTCTTAATCTTATTGATGTAGAGGGCATTCTTACTGGCGGGGTGATTCTTGCATGTATAATTTTACTAACAATAAAATACTAGGATCTCCGTAACTATTTGTTTACGGAGTTAAGAGACTAATCTAGGCATTTTCAATGCTTTGCTTTACAAATAAGCTATATTAACTAAAATCTGTGAAATATTCATAGAATGGGAGGGAAATAGTACTGAAAAAAATGAGGGAAGTTTAAATTACATGATAAGTAGGAAAAAAAAGATTAGTACTGATATAAGGGTAAAAAGTGTTTATACCCTACTATGATATGGAGAGTTTTCTGAGAAAAATTATGTTATTATTTTGAGTTTATAATTCTTGTTTTGGGGGTTTGGAAAGATCAAAACATACATTACATGGGTGTTTTTGGCTTATGTAATAAAATTAACAATTTTAAGGTGGTAAGGGGTTTGTTAAGAGATAAATTGTTAGAAATGACACATGTACGCATGTGTACACACGTTTAACTTTTGTCCTTCAAGCATTAAAAGAATTCGCTGGAAATTATATAATGCAAGTCAAGAACATTCATTTTAAGTCCAGCTACAATTAAACTGACAGACACAATGCCTTCATGGCAATGATGAGTCACAGCATCTCCCAAAATAAAAAGATACCAAATGGATGAAAGCACAGTTTTATTGGTCATTGGTTGATTAGACATTTAGTCCATTGAGACATCTTATTTAAGAGGAATGAGTGGGCAAGTAGAGTTCTTAGCCTTTAGGTAAGAACCAGATGTCTTTTAAATTCAGTGATAGAAACTCCTGCATGTTATGGACCTGGGGTGAGAGAAGGCATTCCTGTCTAGCAAGTTGATGGTTTCAGGAACGTTGATTATTGGATGATAATAGACATATTGATAAGGACTAAATTGATTTTATGTACTATTGTTTAATGTTGGAATGAAAGAGTAGGATCACTTTGTTAGGAAAACAATGTTTGTATTCTTTAGGATTTAAGTTGGGATAAAGGGTACAATGGTTTATGTACGTGGTGGATTATTGTACTCACTTGAAATCATGGTGTAATGAATTTAATGTTGATTAAACATATAATGGTTTATGTACTATTATAAATGCGAATAGTTAAAACATTCAGGAAACCCCTCTTGCCTTGTCACACGGTCAGAACAACCAGATGTTCTGGCCTCATAGGGAAGTTGTGATCCAACGTCCCCAAAAATAAGAGCACTGTGAACTATCAACCCTGCCAGACAGGATATGAGTTTTCAAAACACCAATGCCATCTGCTTCTGTAACCAGTGCTTGCTTTGTGGTTTTCGGCTTTATATACTCTACACTCCCTTACCCGGGCACTCTCCCCTCTCCCCACCTGAGTGCGGTTGGAGAGTCCCTTGCATGCGCGGACAATAAAACCCCTTGAATTTTCATGAGAGCTGGTTCCTTGGGGTCTTCCTCTGACGGTGATCTTACAAATGTATGTTCTTGTGCATTTTAAATGTGGAAGTACATGAATGTATGAAGTACATAAATGGAAAAAAATAATATTATATAAAAAGATATTTGTTATTTTTTCAGGCAATAGTTTAATAAGAATTTCAGTTTTGGGTGCTAAAGGTGTAGCTATTGCCTGTTCCTTGAGTTGTTATTTTGTCCTAGGGAAAAATGAGTTTTCTAATTCTTGTATATAAAACCAAAGTAATAATTAATAGGGGCTCTTCATTTGAGTAACAAACAGTTCAATTCCCAAACAGAAGCTTTTGAAAAATTTAATTTCCATTCTTGAACTCACATCAGGTGATGAACATGACCAACGCCATCTTCCGTGGAATTGTAGAATGAATTAGGCTCGTGAACCGAGGCTCCACTCCAGTTACCTCAGATTTAGAAGCCTCTTACAGGTAGCAAGGCACATCTAGGCTGACCTTAGAGCTCACCTGTGGTCTTGTGAGTTCTGGGGCCTGCCTGTGAGGCAGGAGGCTAGGGCTTGGCTAAGACTAGCTGGGAAAGTAGATCTAACCTGTTAACTACAAAATCCCAGGCCAGGTATGCAGAACACTTCCCAAAGCTCTGCATATGGACTTCTCCCAAGAGCCTGAGCAGATATCCAGTGGGATGCCAGCCTCAGGAGTGGGAGATGCAAAGAGGACAGTGGCTCCTGAGCACTAGTTACTGTGTTCCTGTAGGGAGCTCCCCCCTCATGCTGGAGGGGGTACTTCTTTTCCTACTTTTAGTCATTCAGATTCACCAGGACCTGGAAGAAACTGACTTGGAATGATGAAAATGTCAATGGGAGCTCAGCAATTGACAAGGAAATTCGGTCATTTGCATTGCATCCAGCATCTGAGAATAACAATGGTGACTGATGGTACCACACCAGGCCATCAGACCCTTGTGTCCATGTAAATATAACTTACAGATTTTGCATTAATTTATGATTTGATGTTTCCTGAAGAATCCAGCATACCAAATACATCTAATTAGTTTATCATCTCTGCCAAGTCGACCTGGGTCCAGGTCCACCAGATCTCAAAGTCAAGAAAGACTTAAGCTAAAACTCTGATCTCAAGGAAGTCTGCCAAAGATGTTGAAAAGTTAAAACATTTGATCCAAATTATGGCCACGTCATGGTGGAATACAGTAGTCATCATTTAAGCAGAGATAAAAGTTATTACTTTATAGGTATATAAAGAGATAAAAGATTTAAAGCAAATGGCTGTTTAAAAAACAAACCCAGACTCAAATACGTAACTCTTTTAAGACTCAATGTTCCTAAGTATCCGAAAACCTTGTAAAAATGATAGACAATACCAGAAATTGTCTTTACAAAGTCTGAAGTTTCTAAGCCCAGGGCAGCAGCCACAGGGCACCTTGCGTGTGACAGTGAGTGCCTGGGAGGCCTGGTTAGACTCCTGCATGTCACCTGAGGGAAGGAGCTTGGATGTCACAGATGTTGGATTGGGCATTGTCACCTCACCTGTGAGTGTCAACAGGAGGGCCTGTGGAAGTGTCTGTTTTCACAGCGTGATTCCAAAGCACCAAGAAAATACAAAGAACTGCATTCTCCAGGGCCTTCAGACATGTTAGCATTAGGCACAATGGCAAAGTCGGAATCAGGAGGAAGCCCAGGAGCTGGCTGGGGCCAGGCACAGTCACCAACTCTGAGGACACTGGAGAGCTGGATGGGCTGTGTGGAAGGGAGCTAAAGAGTTACAGGGACTGTACATTAAAATCAAAACCTCTTGGGTTTTTCTTAATCACAGTTAAATGTTCAAGAAAAACTTGTTGCTTTAAACATAGATTTTATGTCTGTGTGTTAAGGCTCCTTTTAAAATAAACCTTATAATCAATTTTCTTTTAAATAGTCAGTTGGGGACAGGGATTTAGCTCAGTGGTTCAAGTGCTTCCCTGGTAAGCGTGAATTTGCGAGTTTGATTCCTGGTACAATAAATAAATAAATAAATAAATAAATAAATAAAATAAAATCAGTGGGCTTGCACACAATTATGTTTCCTAAGATTTTTCCTTCACTCATACTTGGTCAGACCCTGCGTGACCTGCTTAAACTTGCATTTTTGACCTGCATTTCTTTCTTGCTTTCCCAGAGGGTCCAGTTGCTCTGTCTCACTATGTTAGGCTAGTGTGGCCTTGAACTCATCAGGTAGCCCACGTGGCCCTCAAACACATGGTGATCCTCCTCCCTCAGCCTCCCAAGTGCTAGGAATGCCTCGGTCAGTATACCTGAGGACAAATTCGGTTTTTCTATGGCTTCTTCAAAATTCTTTCTTGCACAGAAAAATTTCCATTTCTAAGATTTCTCACAGAAACGAGTCATGCTTATTACTTCCTTTATATACCTTTCTAATTTCTGCTTTCTTTCTGCATTTGTGTTCCCTTTCTTAAATTTGGATTTCAAAACAATCTGTAAAAATTTTTCAGATTTAGGCCAAATGATCTTTTCCTCAGTAAAAGAAGCTATGCATGGCTTTCTTCTAGTTTTTATCATAAAACACATTTTGTATCCTTGTATTCTTTACATAGAGGTTTACACATAGTAGTTAGAAATTGTAACTCTCAGGAGCCTTAATCTCTGGTGAAGATGCAAGAGGAATGAATTCCCTGCTATACAGAAGTCACCTACAAAAGCATGTTTTGTAATTTATAGAAACATTCTTTCTCATGGAGCATGTTTCTCAATGTGGAATAGGATCTTGTGGTTAGGGCAGAGGGTCACCAGGACTGGCCTTAGAGTCTGCTGGGGGGGTGGGTGGAGGGCAGGCGTGGCCTCGGTGTCCATGTCTGGTCCCAGGTTCCTTCCTCTCTGGTGCTGGTGGCCTGCCCTGCCTCCTGGTTGCCAGGGCTGAGCCGATTTGCTCCACTACAGTTTGTGACCCTGGTGTTTCTGCCTTTGAACCAGCTGACATGGACCAAATCCCCTTAAAATGTGAGCTAAATTAAATTTCTCCTTCTAGTGACACAAAAACTGACTAACATAGATATACTTATTAATAGATCCACATATGTTATTTGTATAGAATTCTTTTCTATAGAATTTAAGAAGCTAACAGCCTTCAAATTACAGTTAGTGATAGGTGTTTCAGTATTTTAACTTACTTAGAAATGACTTGGACAGTTTATGAGTACCAGTGATAGCAAATACAACTTTAAAATTTCATATTACGTGAAAACTGATTTATATTAAATACTTTTTTATTCACATAATTAATTTGCATTTAATAATTATACCCGGATTACTTATGAAAACTGAACTACTAGGCCAACACAACCTTAATTTCAAGTTTTTTTCCTGTTAAGGAAAAGCCCAAGAAGTTGAGTTTGTGTGTCTGACATACAGGACACCATCGTGTCTCATCTACACAGTTATTATTAAGTTAAACTCGTACTTTTATGGTCTTAAATATCTAAGAGGTAAATATAACCCTACCTGGCCAGCAATCCCAGGCAAAACTATGCTAAGTTTTGAAGGCATCTTCATTGTAGTTTTACTAATGAAGGTAAAATCAGCTTGTTTATCAGAGATTCACTGAAGTTAAATGAACTAAAAAATCAGGTGGGTTAATTACTGTGTTAGTAGCTTTCTCAAAACTGGTGCACAATACCTGATACCTGGAATTCAGAGGAGGAGAGATTTATTTTGGCTCATGTTTCTGAGGTTTCAGTCCAAGTTCAGCAGGTTTAAACAGAAAAGCACCATAGGAGAAAGGGCTTGGGTGGAGGAGAACGGCTGACATCATGGCGGCCAGGAAGCAGAGAGAAGGGATGAGCCAGAGAGGGAGGTTCACCCTTCTAGACCACAGCCCCCGGGACCCACCTCCTGGAAGCAGACCCTGCCTCTCAACAGCAAGTGGGCTTTATCACCTGTATGATTCAATGGCTTTCCAAAAGCCCCACCTCTCAGTGCATGAAATATTGTAGAATATTTTCCATCTAAACAAAATGTTCCTTCCCTACCTCTGACTCCACCTGGCATGGATGCACTATGAGATCCCTGGCCAGAGGTGCCTCTGCTGCAGATCATGCCAGTCCAGCCCCTCCCTACTCTGCTCCTGCTTAAAGATTAGAGGCTCCTCTGTACCATAGGCCTCATACCTGACATCCAGAAACCAAGAACTGGCCTCTATTGTGCTGTGGTCCCTTTCTCCAGGATGATGCTGTTTTGCCTCTTCCCAGTTTGGCAGTGACAGCTGAGGGTGGACACTCCTGGGCCCTGCTGCTCTCTCTGGCACTCTCCTTTCTTCCCTGTTTCTGGTCTAGCTTTGATGCACCCCTCTCCACAAGGACCAGGTGTATGCCCAGGACCTGGGACTGGCTGGCCCACAAAGAACAGTGTTCTACATATGGGACCGTCCTTTGTTCCAAGCACCTGGGGGCTTCAGGCCTGGCTGGAAGTCCCTGTGTCCTTAATAGGTGGAGACACATGCCCCTGTCTTCACAAACTGCATATTTTGGTGTCTGAATTGCTTTCTCCCTGGCTGCTACCTCCTTGAGTGGGGCTGGGGCTCAGAGATCCTCTGAAGCCTGTTGCAGGTCACAGCACTGCCTTCCTGTAGCCAGCAAGACACCTATCCTGAGAATCTCTGTCTCTGGGCTGTCTGATGCTGGGCCACCACTCCATATCACAAGGTGCCCTCATCTGCCCTCAGAGCACAGAGCACTGGCCCATTCCTGGTATGCAGGTCCCACACGTTGCTGACAGTCCAGGAACAGAGACCTCAACTTGGGAAGCAGACACTGGTTTCTGGCCCTCATAGGCACACTCCTCTGGACCATAGGCTGGCTAAGGTGTTGCAGTTGCTTGGTGACACCGATTATGTTTCTGGCTGAGCTTGTGCACTGGGCAGGAGGAGCAGGGAGGTGCCCTCAAGGGGGAGCATGTCGAATGTCTCTTCTCCCTGCATAGTGGGATGAGCACCTGGCTGAGCCATTACTACCCTACCATCACCACCACCAGGGCTGCTCCATGCTCAAAGACTGGCTCTGGGGCTCAGAGGTTGAAGCTGGCAGCATCACTGGGGAGTATGGGTAAGGGAGGCAGAGTGGTTCCATCTCCCTGGCAGCTAGATGGATGAGGGAGAGGAGCAGTTGTTTGAGGCCTGGGCCCTAAGCTGGAATGGTTGTGGGGCTCCCTGATAACCAGTCTAGGGTACCTGCTGGCAGTAGCATTGGGTGGCCACCTGGTGTTCTCTTCTAGCCCACCTGTGTGTGTTATAGGGTTCATGTTGGGCTTGGATTGCAACAGAATAGATACTGAACAGTGTGGACTGACAGGAATGTCTGCAGGAGGTCACCCTGGTGGCCATTCAGGCCTGGATGGGCAGAGAACAGCACTGTCTCGGCTCTGTGGGGCAAGGTCTTCAGATGTTCAAATCTGGGCTGGCCAGAGAAGGCCGGGAGCCCCTGTGGTTCTATTGGGTATTGGTCTTTTCTTACTAATTTGTAAGAAACTCATCCCTGTGAACACAACTCCTGTAGTCAGCCTTGGCAACGATTTCTGTGTGGGCTTGTTTGTTTCAAAATTCTATTATTTCCTAAGGAAAGAAATGAACATTTATGTGATTAAAATCTGCTAATAAATGTTTGTAAATATTTATATTTATAAATAAATATTTATTTCTTACTACAACGTCCTTTCCTTCCTCAGAAGTCTTTTTGCTGCCAATACTTAAGACAGATTTTCTCCTGGTATAAGGCAGACTTTTAAAGAAGAAAAAACTTCTAGATTTGACCCTGTTTCTTCCTCATTTGTCCAGGAACTGTCAGGTCTGCAGCTGAACCCTGGAGGGGAGTCAGACCCTGCATCTCTCCTTGCTGCGGTAAACAGTACACAGATCTGGAGGCAGATTTATTTTACACTGATGGGCCTGAGAGGGATTCAGTCAATCAGCAAAGTATTAGGTCCTGATCTTTGGTACTTTTTAAAAAAAATTTTATTTAAGGAGAAAAAGAAAAAAAAGCAGAAAAAGGGTACAAGTTATACAGAATTTCAGAAAAAAAAATAAACATTAGCAAATCACTAGTTAATGGATTACATATTGTCATCTTAGAAATATTTGTGCAAGTTACAAAATTAAAGCTTATATAGTGGACATTCAAACAATGAGACCAAACAGTTCTGTTCAATAATCCAACACAACTGAGCAATATAATTGTCTATCTTATACACTTAAATATACATGCAGTTATATCATTTAGAGCACTTTCTTTTCCTCTCTTTTGTATGATGACTATTACACATTTTGGGTTTTATTGCTCCCACAGTTCTTATTACTTTTTTTGGAAGAGAGTAAAACCAAATGTTACATAACAGAACAGAGTCGGTCAAATCAAAAGGGTGGACATAATAGATAATGTAAAAACATAGTACAAGGTGATCAACAATGGTTACCATAATGCCTCTTGCTATCTCTAATAGAATTGCCTATATCATCAGTTATAATAAAATTGAACAAAACAGTAAAGAACGAAACCAACAAAACCAAAACATTGGAGACATTACAGGTCTTCAAAAGTAGATAATAGTCAACGAGAATGGGTGTCATAATGAATCCCACTATCTTCACAGCTGTTGCCTATACTTTTAAACCTGGTACTATCAAGCAAAACAGAATAGAGGAACATCAGTCAAAACAAGATGGTGAGAGCTATACAGGGCTTCAAATCAAGTTAATAGTAAATAGAAGTGGGTTACTATAATATATCCTGCTATTTATTTATTTTTACCTTAATTAAAAGGATAAAAATAAAAAAGTAAATAATAAAATGGAGATTGAGATGAAAGAGGGCATAATAACAAAACAGCACCGAAAAAAACATAACCATTTAAGTGAAATAGTGTTTTACCACAAGATAATCCCGCCATAAAAGTAGTTACCATATTGTCTCTTTCCTTGAAATCTTTGAGTATAACTTCGTACACTGTAGCATCAAATATATCAAAACAATGTAAACCATTCAAGAGAATGACAGTATTACAGGGTATTTAGAATCAACTAACAGAAAATGAACAATGGTTTCTGTATAGTCTCCTTGTCTATAAAAGTTTTTGTTTATACTATCACATATAATAAAATCCAATAAGATACAACATGCTGAGACCAATGGAGACAAAAGAGCAAATGCTTGATGAGACTTCAAAACAAGATGATACTAAATCAGCATTACCTACTATGACGTCATTTTCTCCAAAATAGCTGTTCCTATCATCCAGTCTTCTCTGGCTCATTTCTCTTGAACTCTTTTTCTGTCATTAGTTGCCAGTTTGTTTTCTTCATTTTGTTTTCTGCTCCATTCATTGTGGCCTCTCTGCCACTATTTCTGGATTCTTTGTATTTTTCTCTTTTAGAATATCCTGCAGTATTCTCTGTAGAGTTGAATTGGTGGTTGCATATTCCCCTAGTTCCTCTTTATCCTGGAAGCACCTTGTTTTTCCATCGATTTCCAGGTATAGTTGTGCCGGATATATCAATCTTGGCTGGAGATTATTATCTTTCAAAGCTTGAATTATTTCCCCCCACGCTCTTTGTGATTTGATGATTTGTGCCAAGAAGTCTGCTGTAATTCTGAAGGGTGTTCCCTTGTAAGTGATCTGTTTCTTGTCTCTGACGGCTTTTAATATTCTGTTCTTATATTGGATTTCTGGCACTTTGATTATTATATGTCTGGGTGTAGCTCTGTTTGGGTTGCAGGTGCCTGGGGTCCTGAATGCTTCATACATCTGAGTATCTTTACCTTTTGCTAAATTAGGAAAATTCTCCTGGATTATTTCTGCGAGTAGCTTTTATAGTTCATTTGTTTGTGTCCTGACTTCTTCTTTTATGTTCTTAATTCTTAAGTTATAGATCCTCTTATCATCTTCTAGTCTTTGTATTATTGCTGTTTGTTGCTTTGTTATTTTTAAGACGTTTATCATTTCATGCTCCCATATTACAAATCTGGCCTCCAGTTCAGATAATCTGTCCTTAGTTTCTTTCAAGCTGTTATGCCAGTTTTTGATAGAGTTTTTAGTTTCCTGGTAATCTCTTTGAACCTGTTTCACATATTCTATACTTTCTCTATTTTCTCCATCAAACAATTCTCCCCTCTTTTTCTGTTCTTCCATTTCACCATCTGTTTTTTCTTGGGTGGTGCTTAGCATTTCTCTAACTATTCTGCTTATTTCTAGCTTCAGGTCATTAATAACTTCATTCCTGAACTCATCTATGAGGCTCTGGAGATAGCGGTTTATGTCTATTGGTGCCATGTCTGCTATTGCCTGTTTCTCAGGATTGGGGGCCGAGGGGTCTTTCTTGTTGCTCCCTCTTCCCATATTCTTTGTTCCTTATATATGCAGGTGTATATAGGAGGCCCAGCTTCTTTCCCTGTTGGCCACAGTCTGATTGAATTGTGCTGGGTAGGTGTTCCCACCCACCGCAGTGCACCAGGGAGTTAAGGACCAGGCAGCCTATGCGGGGCCCGCCCCTCCAGGTCACCTTCAGGTGCTGGGACCTGGACCGTGCTAGCCTACTAGGTCTTAGCCATCAGCGTCATGTAGGCTAGTCACTGCTCACCAGTTCCGCTTGAGAGGGGGATATGTGGCTGTAGTCACTACAGCGCCCTGTTCCGGCAAATCTGCCTGGTCCCAGAATGTCCTCTGTTGGAGCCTCCTAGATCGTGGAAGAGTCCCAGTTTCTCTCACTCACCGCAGGTCGATTCTCGGCTCCCCCCGCCTGTCCTGCTCTCAACTCCGTTCACCCATTCCCGTTCTCAGAACTTTCACGCGTCTGTCTCCCTGCCTAGCCAATTCAGACGCAGCCGTGGGGGCAGGAAACCCAAATCGTGGTTTCCAATGGCACGGGCTTCAGCTTCTTATCTGTTCCTGTTATAGCACCAGGATTGCATTCCCAGTTGGTATCTCTCAGCCCAATTCGTTCTTGGGTCAGCAGGGTATATCTCCTCTCTTGCTTAGGATTCCTCACTCTGCACCATTCCTGGATTCTAAGTTGGGTCTTTCAGAGAGCCTCCCTAGTTGCTGCTATCTGTCCGCCATGTTCTCCCCAAAGTCTGATCTTTGGTACTCTAAGGCTTATACTTGCAAGCAAGAAGTACAGAAGCAGAGTATTGAGTGGTTATTGATTGGTTATATCTTAGCTCATTATTACTGATTGGCCTAAAAGAAAATGACATTATATATGTTGTAAGTACACAAATTCAAACTCCAGCCAAGGAGTTATGGGAAATAAGTGCTTGAGATGATGTATGAGTTCAGGGTATGACTGGATAAAGATAATATGTAGCTGGCATTAATAGAAGACAGGAAGACAAATCTGCTTAGGGAGTATAGCTAGTTTCAGGAATTTTAACTCTGAAAAGTGAACTCTTTTCACCCTCAGCAGTGGGAGGGGAGCCCTTGCTGGTCCTTCTATGCTTACCAGGCTATGTCCAGAGGTATTGAGGGTGGGTGGGTTTGATGGGACTGGTCGTTTTGGATACCCAGTTGGGCTGCCAGGGTCTGCCTGGGGATGGAGGAGGAGAGGCCCAGAGAGGAGCTCAGCTTCCCACTCTAGCCCAGGAGGTGAGCCAGCCCTTCCTGCGTATGGAACAATTAAATCCTTTGACTGAGGTGAGGGGCAAGTGTGTGGCCCACACTGGGAGCCAGCAGGTGAGATTCTTGAGACTTAAGATGGCACTTGGCCACAGTGGCCACACCCCACATGGTGCCTCCACCCCATCCCAGGCAGCTGACAGCTGGGGGAGCCTGGCCGGAGGGACCTGAGGCCACTCAGACCTCACCTGCTGGTGCCATTGCTGGAGTCCTAAGGCAGCATGGTGTTTCTGCTGGGCGGCTTTCAGAGGTGAGGCATGGGTGCAGGGTGGCACAGTGGATCAAGGTGCTTTGCTCCCTGGGTGTCTTGAGAAGCCTGGAGAGAAGAGTTTGTCTTAGAATTCTGCTTGGATTTGGGAATTTTAACTCTAAGGTTTCTCTAAGTTTGGCCACTTTTTGTTGCATTTTAGATGGCAAACCCCTCCCTGTCCTACTCAGAGTTGGGTGGTTGTGGGTACCTGGGGCCTGGGGACCCATGAGGTTGGGGTGGCCTGGGTTCTGGGTGAGGTCTCTGGCCCAAGGCTAGGTTTGTACTTAGAGGACAGTCTTTGGCCGGAGTCCCTCAAACTTCTGTGCATTTTAGGATGCTCAAAAGCAGGGAGTGGGGCCTTGGAGAGGGTAGGGTCCCTGTCTTCACTTCTGTGCGGGGGACTGAGGATGTAAACCTCCCCAGGGGATAGGGAGAGTTAGGTTTTCCTTCTGTCTAGGCGGGACAGAGGCAGGGGTGCTTTAGATACCTTGCAGTCTACTCCCGTGGCTTCTCTGGTGTTTTGGGGGTTCCTGGAGGGTGGAGCCTCCACCACTTCCCATATCCTGACTCTAGCCAATTTTGCAGACGTGACTTGTGAGGATACTTGTGATGGTGTCCCCAGGTTCCCTCCAGCTCAGAGACTCTGATCCCTGCCCCCCATAACCAGGAGTTGCCACCATATCTTATTTTAAACTCTGTACAGGTAATGGTAGTGGACAGCTGGTCATCCTGAAGCTAGCTGTGATCAGTCCTGAGAAGGGGCCAAGCTCCCATGCAGCCTGAAAGGGCTGTTGCCTGGGGAGCTGGGGACTTCTGGACACTGATCTGGGATCTTGTCTTTGCTGCTGCAGAATGGGTTTCCTGCAGTGAGTGCTAGGGTTTACATCCTGCAAGTCCTTGGCCTTGGGGGCTCTGGGTGCTCTTGACTCCTGGAGCTCGTGGGGCTCACGCACTTCCCCAGTGATGTTGAGTGATTTCCTGGCCCTGCACAGCACCACCCAATGAGCTCCTGTCCACTGTCCTAGGACTGTACATGCAGGAGGTTTGGCTCCAGGCCCAGGGCATTTGGTTAGTAAAGCAGGGAGTGATAGATGTGGGGACCCAGGGATGGGGTGGGCACCACAGCCAGGCAGGGGCATCTGTAGCTGTCGCCAGTTGGAGGAGCCACATGCAGCAGAGATGAAGGACCACTGGCCTGTGTTTCCCAGTCCTGTCCACTGATTGTGGTAAATCCAGTCTGCTAGTAAAGATAGCAGGGACACAGAGTCTATGCCCGGAATCCCCTAGGCTGAAAGTTGCCCATCAGGGCCCTACCTGCCAGGACTCCTGCCTGTGATGCCTCAGGCACAAAGTCTCAGCCACTACTAGGTTCATGGTGACCCCAACTTGGAGGCATCCTCAGTAGGCTCTATTGCTGTCAGGGACTCTGGTCTGTGGCTGTGGGCCATGCTGAAACATGCCTTCCAGGAGTCTCACCAACGGACAGGACTCTGTGGCCCTGTGACGGGCTGTAGCCTTGAGGCTGTGTGGCTCTACTCCTGGGGTTGGTAGAGTGTGGAAGCTTGGCCAGCTTGCCAGTGTCCATACTGGTGGTCATGTCTGGGTGGGATAGGGATCTAGAAGAACCTCCTGAGAGGGCAGAGGCTAACTCCCTGTTTGGGAAGCCCCAGACCGAGCTCCTCACTGAGAAGACAATGTCTTCCAGACTGGTTGGGTCCCCACCTGAGGTTGAGTCTAGGAGAGGAGTAGCTCTGGCCATAGGAGTCACCATGAAAAAGCCTGGCTTGTGTCTGAAATAGGTATAGAGCCTGATGACCTGTCTCATACCCCAACCAAGTGGGTGTTGTGCTGGTATACCCGTGCTGGGATGTCACCCCAACCTGTCAGTGGCCCATGTTCAGATCTGGGTGACCCCTGACCTGGGATGCAGACAGGTCCTCATGGGGAATGTATGTGGTGCAGACCCCATGGTAGGGGAAGGCTGCTCAGGTGGTGCCTGGGGATAGAAAGCCTCAGTTTCCCCATTCATTAGTGGCTAAGCCCCTGCTGAAATAAACATCCAGAAAGGTGTAGTTGGATAAAACATTCCAGCTGTCCCTGGGCTCACCAGTTCCCTCTCCCCTTGAAGATATGGTTATGACTCACACAGTCTCTGAGTTAGGACCATCCACTTCTCCTTGGTTACTGGCCAGTGGTGCAGGCTCTGTGTCCTGGGTGGCCCTAGGGGTGGCCCTGGGTGGGTCCTCTGGGCACGTGTGTGTGGAGGCTTAAACTGCCTGCTGCTGTGTTGTAGTGACAACATGTCTGGGGATGCAAAGGTTCGGGGCACCTGCCAGGCAGGTCTGGAGACAGTGTGAACAATCTGGCATAGGGCCTTCTTTCCCGTGAGCAGCAGGGTTCCTACCCCTACTGTGCCTCTCAGCCTGGAAGGCTATGAGAAGCTCCAGGGTGGGTAGGGTTGTCAGTGCTGGGCAAGCCTTTGTCCCTTCATTGCCTCTCCCTGGGAGGAAAGGGCTGTAGGGTGAAAGTGGTCATGGCAGCTGTCCCTCAGCACCCACAGGCAGACGGAAATAGTTGTTCCTGAAAATCATTATGGACAAATTACAGGCCCTGGAGCGAAGCCCCAGGCCACAGTGGGCTGAGGGCTTCAGTGGGTGTCAGGTTCCCTGCTGCTGGCTGGCTAGATTGCCTTTCCTGATGGAGGCAACACAAATTTAAAATTTAAAAGTAAATAGTAATTTCTTCTCAGGATGAAGATAGATGAGGGCATGGGGTTGTTTGGGTTGATATCATGGTCATACCAAGAGGATGCGTGGTGGGTGCATCCATGGCACCCAGGCTCTCAAGAAGGGCGGCCACACAGCCCAGGCAGGAGACTGAGCAGCACCACTTCCTTGAGTTCATCCTGGGGCCTCCTGGAGGCTGGGAGCCCCGTCCACAAGCTTGCTGGCCTTACCACAGAGAAGAAATGTCTGTGACCTTTAATGCAGGGAGCCGCTTGCATTGACAGCCAGTCAGGTATCAGTTGGCCACCTTCCTGGTTAGCGTTCAGTTGGGATGGTGGCAGCAAGCTTGTTAAACTTTTAAGAGGTTCATCTCTGTCTCAAGGGTAGATTCACAGCCAAGAGATGCTTAAGTCTATGTCCTAAGGGGAGAATTAGTTTTCCTTTTTGTACCTGGGAAATGCTATTTACTTTTTAACTTTGTTTTTGTCCTTCCACAGATGAGAGAGGTTAGGCTCGCTGGGGTGGTGTGCAGGTCTCTGGGCTGTGGCTCTTGTGTCCCCTCCTCAGGCAGGTAGTGGGTTTGCAGGGTGGTGTGTGTAGCTAGAGTAGGGTCAGGTGACCAGCTGGGCACATCCTCAATCTCTGCCCCAATGCCGGGTCTCAGGACTGCTCCTGCCTGGGCAGTCTTTTGGTGGACCATTAGATGGCCAGTGTGCTGGGCGGCAATGTGTTCGTTTTTGAGGAAGGGCTTTATCTGGAACAAATAAATGTAGGGCCAAGTAAGTGACAGGTAAGTCCCGCAGGGCTCTTATCAGATGGGTTAAATCCTAACTATATGGGGCTGTAAAACCTTCCGTCCCTCAGGCACAGGCTTCACAGCCACCTTCCCAGGAGCTACTGTCTAAGCTACTGTGTATGGCTCCTTGGTGACTTAGGACCTGACTCAGGGTAGTCCTGTAGGGATGGAGAGCAGTCATCCCCTTTCACTCAGAGGTGGCACCCCCAACAGGGATGCTGACCATCATTGTTGGCCATTCACTTTTCTCCATCTGTCCTTTCCTGCCCTGGGCCTGAGCACCCACAAAGTTTCTGTACACCGCAAATGTGAAGCCCACAAAGGCCCCTTGGACCACTGTGGCCCAGGGAGCTGTTCCAGGCTGCTCTAGCTGTGCCCAGAGGTCTTTGGGGGAAAGTGAGGAGGTAAGGGTGTTAGGCCTGCAGGATGAAAGTGTGGCTAGAGGGGAGCCTTGCAGGGCTGGATGGGGGTACTGCCCTGGGGCTCAGAACTGTCATGTATGCACTTATGGAACTTCTCATCCTACCATCTGCATTTCTGAGACCCATACTTTTGGAATGGAAAACAGGAGAGCACATGGAACAGGAGGTGACTTGTAAAGCTGTGGCTACCACCTAGACACATGGGTATGGCCTTGGTGGTGATTGTTTTGCATGTCCAGCCCAACTCTGGTCAGTGAGAAGGCCCAGGAGCACCCCAGTACTCAAACTAGGAATCTTCTCTGGGGCCTGTTATAACGTGGGCCCCGGTATAAAGTCCAAGGAAACAAGAGTCCAAAACTTAAGTAGCAAAGGCTTTATTGAGCCAGTCATGGCGGCACAGTCTCTCCTGGATCGACCCAAAGACTGTGCGCCCAAGACTGGGGAAAGGGGTTTTTAAAAGTAAGGGAAAGTGGGGGGAAACCTGTAAGGCTATTAAACCTGTTGACCTGCATCTGGAAACTGTATTGCTGTCCACTTAGCTCTGACAGTCTCGGGAGTTCCTGGTGTTGCTCAAATTACTCCCATCCTGCAGACTGACGTTATCTCAGAGTGTCACGTCTGCAGCAATATTTGGAGAAGAAAGTGGAGAGTTAATTATCCCAGGACAGCTTGTCTTCGCTAGTGAGTGCGAAGGGGTCACGAGTTATGAGATGCTGGAACTTAAGTTTTACAAAGATCTGATATCTAACCCATTTGATACATACAGAACACAAGGAAAGCACCGATCGGGGTTTGGGCCATAGTATTACCTGGTAATTTCTCTTAAGCTAAGCAGTTCTTAAAATTGGGGCCGGCTCATTTTATGACAGATCATCACCAGGTCGTGGAGAGGTCACCAGAAACCCAAATTCTTTATGGCCCAGATAGCTGGGTGGGGGGAGGCAATAAGGCGAGCTACAGAACAGGAAAACGGCGAGTATCTATCTTGTGGGAAAAGTAACTAAGGTTAGGTAAAAAGGTTAAACTCATAGGCAAATCTCCTTGCATATAAACAAGTTACTTCAAACAATGTGTAAATCAGTGGGCCTTCTAGTCTTCTTTAGTTCATTAGCGAAGAATAGAGGCGCCTAACCATGATTAACAACCCTTGTTAGCTTGTTTTAGCACCACTCTTCTTGTTTGTAGAGGGCCGCTCTGGTTAACATCTCAATTAAGTGAAATTCTTGCAATTCTTTACAGGGGAGAGTATTGCTCAACATATCAATTGGGTCACTTAACATATCAGTTAGGGAAAAAAAAACATTTAGTAAGCCACCGTACAGGTTTGCTATAATACACAAAATGATGAAGCTACTTTCTTAGAGTACAACAGGGCCTTTGCCCAAACGTGAGCCTCTTGCATCAGAAATGTGAGGGCCTTGTTCTGGTCAGCAAAGTAGGGAACCCTATCTCACTGCTTGCTGCTCCTGCTCTCCCAACCTGAGTAGATGCATGTGCCCCACCATGCCAGATACCTGCCTTAGTCCATTGTCAGCCAGTCAGTTGCTAGCAGGATTAGGGTTAGGGTTAGGGTTAGACTACCACCTATGTCCTTCCAGGAAAGGGGCGGAGTAGAAGACATGAACTGTGTGTCCTTTAGCAGGGTGCCAACCCATCACTGGGTTCAATATCATGACTTCCTCCAGCTCTTGTCACCCTTACATACTGGCACAAGTTGGTGCCCTATGATGGGTTTAGGTGTGCAGTACAGTCATGGGGTCTTGGAGCTTGACACTGGCCTGTGTCTCTCTCCCTGTCCACCTGGCCCTTGTACCCTGTGCTCCTGGTCCTGGATAGAGTGGACTGAGCTGGGTGTGGTGGTGTGACAGGGTCAGGACCAGGATGAGGGAGGGTTGTGTGGGCCTTTGTGACACTGAGGTTCACCCACAGGTCGCTCTGGACCATCCTCCTCCTTGTGGTGTTGGCTGTGCTCCTGCTGGTTGGCCTCCTACATACTCATGTCAAGCTGTTACTGCCGTAAGTCCAGTGTGGGGTCCCTGTGCCCTAGGAGAAGTCCCTACCTCTGCAATCCTAAGGGCTGGGCTAGGACTTCATGCTGTCCACTATGGGGCATCAGCACCTGCTGGCAGCCTGTGGCAGGTCACATGTCCCCATTGAGCGTCTATCTCCCATACTGGAGAGGCCAACGGGCCTTCCTGGGAGATGTTAGTGTCCCGGGCCCCCTGAAGAGGTAGCCTGGCCCTCAGTGTGAGGTCAGGGAGGGTGAAGGTCAAACCTGTGCTTTCTTACTGCCAGAATCCCACAAGTAATCTTCCCAGCTGATGGCACTTCTGGCAAGAAGCCCCAACTCTGCATGTGCTCCTGCCCATCCCTTGGTTCCCAGGCCAGTGCAGGGCTCTGGACCTTGCCCTCTGGCATTGGGGTAGGGAGGACCCAGCACCTGTCCACTGTGGCCCCATGTTGGGCTGGCTTCAATTCAGGGCCCTTCTGTCCCAGGATGAAGGCTTGGGGTCAGCTTGGGAATAATGGATGTGTGGTTGAGGTCAGTGGGCCAGTGCTATGTGGGTACCTTGATACCAGGTAGCAGGTTGTAAGTCTGAGAGGTGTTTGAGCTGGCGCATAGCCTGTAGCCTGGGAAATCATCTGTCCCAGTGGGCCTCCTGGGCTGCAGGGTGAGGGGGGCTGTAGACAAGGGCCACAATGATGGGGCTGGGGTTGGGGATTCAGGTTGGGGGTGTGGAGAGAAGGGCTGTCTGGGCATGGTTCTGCAAATGGCACATTGCCAGGGTTGAGCCTTCCTGGGCCCTCCGTCCAGCCAGCTCAGGGCTGAGGTGGAGAGGCCACCTGTTACCAACATCATGTTCCTCAAGACACACAAGACAGCTAGCAGCACAGTGCTCAACATCCTCTACCGCTATGCTGAGATGCACAACCTGTCTGTGGCGCTGCCTGTGGGCCGAAGTTTCCACCTGGGCTTCCCCTGGCTCTTTGTGGCGCATTACGTGGAGGGTGCTCTGCAGGCTGGGCCTCACCCTGGGCCTCCTCGACAATTCAACATCATGTGCAACCACCTGCGGTTCAACCTGCCAGAGGTAGGGTCCTAAGGCTGGGCAAAGTGGGGACTACAGGTTCAGGGTGGCAGAAGCCAGGAAGTAGAGCAGAGTTCTTACTCCAGGCTGCCAGGGGCCTGCATTTGCTCTTGGAATGAGATCCAGCAACCTGCAGTCCTCTGCCTGGCACCGGTAGTTCTGTCTGGTTCCTATGCCTGCAACTCTTTCTGCTCTGGACCTTGGTACCAATACTCTGGTGAGGATGTGCCTCACAGAAATCCCTCCTGGTCATCTGGGTCTCTGCTGAGGGATCAGCTCCTCTGAGGCTCCACTGATTTTCCTTCCAAACAGAATTGTGTGTGTGGTATGACTTGGCACAGGTGCAGCCCAGAACACAGGCTTTCTGGGTGGTGGGCTGCACGGAGGCCTGGACTGGCAGGGCGGGGCTGGGCGGGGAGAGGTGATGCGGGAGGAGAGTAGCACGTGGCTGTGCTGGTGGAGACAGGCAGCCCAGGGGTGTCCTGGACTGTCACCCCAGTGAGTAACATGGGGATCCCTATGGGAAACAGGAGTGAGGAGGAATTCAGATGCCAGAGATCCGCGGGTTGTGCCCGGCCTCCCTGCAGCAGCATGGCTGGCTAGCTGGTTGCCCTGAGGCACGAGGGCATTAGGAGGCTGCTCTCTGTGTACCTGGGCCCCGTCATCTCCGCAAGCCTGTAGCACTTCCCGCTGTGTCTCCACAGGTGCAGAAGATCATGCCCAACGACACCTTCTACTTCTCCATCCTTCGGCACCCGGTCACCCAGCTCGAGTCCTCCTTTATCTACTATAAGAACTGTGCACCTGCTTTCCGCGCTGCTAGCAGCCTGGAAGCCTTCCTGAAGGCGCCGCACCGCTTTTACAACAGCAGTGATGGGCTGGGGAATGTGCATGCGCGCAACAGCATGTGGTTTGACCTGGGCTTCAACAACGATGCTGCTGCTGATGACGCATACGTGCGTGCTCGCCTGGTGGAGGTGGAGCAGCGCTTCCAGTTGGTGCTAATCGCCGAGTACTTTGACGAGTCCATGGTACTGCTGCGGCGCTTACTGCACTGGCAACTGGACGATGTGGTAGCCTTTCGGCTAAACGCGCTCAGCCCGCACAGCGTGGTGCGCCTGTCTCCCCAGGGCCGGGAGCGCGCGCTGAGCTGGAGCGCCCTGGACTGGCGCTTGTACCTGCACTTCAACCGCACTTTCTGGACGCGCGTGCGCGCTGAGCTGGGCCCGCGCCGCCTGCGCGCAGAGGTGGAGCAGCTGCGTGCTCGCCGCCTGGAGCTCCAGACTCTATGTTTGGAGGAAACAGCGCCTCGCAGCGGGGCGAGCATCGCAGACCCGCGGCTGCGCCCCTACAAGCCCGGTGATGCAGACATCCTGGGATATGTCCTGCGGCCGGGGCTGGACAACGCCACGCTACATCTGTGCCAAAGGATGGTGATGCCTGAGCTACAGTACATGGCCCGACTGTACACGCTGCAGTTCCCCCAGAAACCCCGTAAAAGCATACCCTTCCTGGAGAACTAGGGACCTTGGGGCCTGCCCCTTTCCAGCCTTCCTTGGACATCCAGGCCGCAGACCCTCAGACTGACCCACCAGGGGCACAGTCCACCTGTCCCTGAGGTGAGAGGGCTTCCAGGGGATATGCTTGACAGGCAGACTGGGCTGTGGTCCCAAAGGACCTCAGAGCGTTTCCCAGAACTTCCTTGACCCAATGTGGCACTGATTCTCAGGGAAGAACCCAGGACCACTCTCAGAGCTGGACCTGCAAATGGCAGCGTGGTGAGCATTTTATTTCCGAATGCAAACGGTTTAGTTTAGATTTAGAGACCATACCAATGTTATACTAAGATGTTAAAAATTAAAATAATTGATTAAAAGATAGCAAAAATAGTTACTTAAAAAGATAGTTATTAGTAATATTGTCATTCAGTACTGAGCTCATTACCCTAGTCACCAAGCACCAACCACATAGTTATAAATTAACTTACCGCGTAGGTTTGCTGTTCTGTAATGTGTCACCCCCCCCCACATTAGTGACCTGTGTGCTATGTCAACTTTTGTTCCCCTTGTAAGAGACAAATGATGCTGTGTCAACCATTGTTCCCTTCATGAGAGACAAATGTTCCTGGAATTGGCCAACCAAGGGCTATGAATTGGCTAACCACCCACTGTGAAATGCCTCTTATCTCAAGCAAAGGGGAACAAAGGCCCACCTTATTTCTTTTTCCCATCACTATGTACTTAATGATCAATGAGCTAACCATAAATGGACTATAAAAATCAGTCAAAACTAACTCAGTTGCACAGCTTTGCAAATTCCATCTGCACTGTGTCGCTGGGCCAGCTAAAAAGCGCTTCTTTTGAAAAAGACATCTTGCACCATTTGTCATCTTGGGGTCTTGCCCTGTTTTTCATCATGGGGCCCTGTTTTTTGAGTAGAGTACAACATTTGGGGCCTTATCCAGGATTACATGGGGACCCCTCCCCAGATTTTTTTCACTGATTGATTGGCTTGAAACATCTGTAAGTATTTGGATCTTTTGTTCTTTGTAATTTGAGTGCTCACTTTTGAAGTTTCAGAGGAGCTTGGCTGGCTCCTTCTGCACCGGAGCGGGACGCCCTCTGGGACAGGGCTTCTAGCCCAATTGTGATTTGGGATTTTTTATCCATTTGATTTTGTGCTTGGTATGTTTTTACGGTGGAGCCATTTGTTCATTTGAATCTGTTACCTCAATACTAACATTTAGATTTCTTTTTTCTCTGAAACTACTGTTGCAGGTTCCATGCGGCTTATTGGACTTAAGGGTCATAATAAAAATTTATTTCCCTTTAGGTCACTGAACCATGGACAAAAAATCCTTTGTTTGTGTCTTTAATGTTGGTCTTGTCTTTTGTGGCACCTTGTTTAATGTTTTAGTCCTCATCTGATTATGTACAACCTTGGCATGCCTTTAATAGTATTTTTCTGGATAAAATGTAAATATATAACAATACATATATATATATATATATATACACATATATATATATATATATATATATATATATATATATGTTTATGGTTTTTAAAATCATATTGGCTTTACCAAATAAAGCCAGGTCATACTGTTATTGAGCCAGTTTAAAAAGTTACAGTTTTTAAAGTATAACTTTTAAAGGTGGTAAAAAGACATAAAATGATTTAATATATTTTAGACTACCAAGAAAGTCACTTGAAGGATTTTGTTAAAAATTTTAATGTTCTCTAAAAAGCTAAAAAAGGGTAATTGACTGGTAATAAACAGAAACAGAAAAACAGATAAACAAATGTGTTCAGAATTTGACAGCCTTGGATCAGGAAACCTTTACTGCAAAATGTTTCCATTAAAATGAGATTATATTCTAAAAAGGTGAGGACAAACTGGAGCCCTTTGTCATCCTAAGTTTATATAATGATAAAAAGTCAGTGTTGACCATATATAAAATATATTTGCCTATGAAAATAAAAATTAAAAGGACTGTAATTCTCAGTCCCATCCAGACTAGAAGCCATCAGTGTTCAGAATTGCTGGACTCCTCTTCCTCACCCCCCTTTTTCTAAGGACCCTCGGGGCCTCATTTCTCTTTTGAAATTTGTCTTCTCCATTCATCACCCCACTTGGGATGACTGCCAGCAGATTTTGCAGGTTTTGTTTACAGTAAAAGAGAAAAAAAACCATTCATGTTTTGGGATAAAAAACAAGTGTACATTCCAAATAGTTGTGTTTTCCCTTTGTCCCACCCTGATCGGACAACCAGAGGTAAAAAGGCTCTCCTTCAGTATCGCCAGTTGTTCTCAAAAGCCTTTAAGGGCTGCCAGAAAACCCACCAATTTGTCCAAGGTAGCAGAGGTGAGACAATTGGATGATAAGTCTCCCTCAGGGTTTCTGGAGAGATTGCTAGAGGCCTATTACATTTGTACACCTTTAGATCTGGTAGCACCTAAAAAGACAAGGGCATTAATAATACCTTTGTATCTGTTGGCACCTGATATTAAGCGAAAGTTGCAAAGACTTGAGAGATTTAAAAAAATGCCCCTCAGTTAGTTATTAGAGTTTGCTTAAAACTGACTCTTTCCTCCCAGCTGATATAAGCCATTCAACAGATTCCAGTTCCTGTGACTAAAAAGCAAGTATAAAAATTTCTAGGAACCATAGGATATTGCCTGCCTTAGATTACAGACTCATGAGACCAGGCTTTTCAGCAATTAAAATCAGCCTTAACAAAAGCTCCAGTTCTGGCTCTGTCAAAGTTGCAAAAACCTCTTTCTCTCTATGTTGATAAAAAACAAGGGATAACAAAAGGAGTACTGACCCAGAGTTTAGGACCATGGCAAAGGCCTATTGCCTATCTTTCCAAGAAACTTGATAATGTGGCAGCCCAATGGCTGCTTTGCCTGAAGATGATTGCCTCAGTGGCCCTCCTGGTAAAAATGGCCCAAAAGGTGACATTTGGACAAAAACTTTTAATTATCTCCTCTCATTCACTGGAGATTCTCATCAAAGCTTCACTGGATGGATGGCTGCCTTCAGGCATTACTTCTGGATCTGACTACCATCAGTTTCAAGGGGACAGTGTCTTTAAACCCAGATACTCAGCTGCCTGATGATGACCTCTCCTTGCCCCTCTGATCATTTCATGGGGCTTCGACCAGACTTGACAGATGAACCACTCTCCGGAGTTCCATCATATTTCTCTGATGGAAGCAGTCACATCTATCAAGGTAAGCAGATCATGGGAGCCGCTGTTACAGACTCTCAGATTCTATGGGAACAAACCTTGGAGCCAAAAACATCAGCGCAATGGGCTGAATTCATTGCCCTCACTGAGGCCCTCAAGTTGTCAGACTGATAGCAGATATGCATTTGCTACTAGCCATGTTCATAGGGCCATTTATCAGGAATGAGTTTCCTTGACTTAAGGTGGCCAAAAGATAAAAATAAATTTTGGATTTGTTAGCTGCCATTTGGATGCCAAGAAATATGGCTATTAAATAATCTAACAGACACAGCTACCCAAAGAGCAGCCACAAAATCAGTGGGGATTGAGACAATCCCAGCATTGCTACTGATTCCACCCACTCTGTCAAAGCCCTTTTGCACTCAAAAAGACTTACATTTGGCAGCTCAACTCCAAACAAAGTCTGATATCCCTGGGGGCTGGTACCAACTGCCTGATAATTGAGTCCTCCTCCTCGAGGCCTTAAGATAAAAACTCATCCAACAAGCTCATTAGTCCACTCACATGGGAGGATCAAAACTCACTGCTCTTTTTGAGATCATTTCTTTATCCCTCAGTTATTGAAGCTTACTCAGTCTGTGAGCCTTAGAGGCCCTCAGTGCCAGTTGGTAAACCCTAAGCAACCACAACAAATGGAAACCACTTGGTATCGTGGGACTATGCCTAAAAAACATTGAAAAATAGAGTTCACAAAAATAAAAAAGCCTGGACCTTAAGGAAATGAGTACTGGTAGATAGCTTTTCCAACTAAGTCTTGAGTCAGCCCTGATAACAGTTTCCCCAATTTGGCCTTCCTTTATCCATGGGGTCTGACAATGGCCCAGCTTTTATAGCCCAGATAACTCAAAAACTAACCCAAGCCTTGCAGATTGATTAAAAACTCCATTGTGCTTACTGGCCTTAAAGTTCAGAACAAGTAAAAAGGATAAACCAGACTTTAAAAATGATAATAACTAAGATGGCATTGAAAACTGGTGAGAACTGGGTGAGTCTCCTTCCTTTTGCCCTCTTGCATGCACAACGTACCCCCTATGTTACAGTTGTTTCCCCTTTAAAGTTCTATGTGGGAGACCTCCTCCTCTTATTCCTAAGATTTCTGAAAAAAAAAATTAGCTGATCTGGCGAATCAAGATCTTGTTAAGTTCCTGCAGGCCCTTCATCTAGCTCTGCCTTCCATCCGCCAGTTATTCCGAGAACAACAACCTCTGCCTACAGTCCATCCTGAGGATAAACGTCCTGCAGTAAAACCTAGGACACTACTCATCAAGAGACATCACCATGAGTCTCTCAAACCATGGTAAAAAAACCCTTACACCATGGTCCTCAACACTCTGACTGCTGTCAAAGTCACGAAAAAGCCTGCCTTGATTCATCATTGCCACTTCAAGCCAGTTCTGGCCTCTGACAGTGATCAACCTACAGATAAGTGGACTGTTGTTCCCTCCAAGGATTCTTTAAAGCTTAAGATTGCCAAATGTATCTGATAATCTTGTTCTTAAGTGTTATTCCTTATGGAGACCCCAAGGAGATACCTTGTAACCCACTGTTTAAAACTTAAAATTACTGACTGTTTTACTGTTAAATTATTGGTAGCCAATGCTACTTTCTATGAGATAATTAAGATAGATTTATGTTCCCTATTAGATAACATCCCAGCAAAAATTAGACAAAAAAATGTTGTTGGGTTTGCATGTCATGCTGCCTGATTGGTTGCTAATGGAGACTTACAGGGACGTATGTATTAAAAAAAAATTACAGTCCACTGGCTGGTATCTTTGTCCCCAAAAGAAACAGCCAGCCTCTGATCATAGATATTCACAGTCCATAGAGACGAAATATTTTTGTAGACATTGGGGTTGTAAATTTATATCTCCTTGACAAAAAAATAAAGGAGGTCGTTACCTTTTTCCTCACTCTAGAGACCCAATCTTCTGTTCTCCTCCATTAGACTTCCTGCTCCTGAGACCTTTTTGCCCTTTGCGATTTCTGGGACATCTCTAGCCCCTTCTTGCCTCTGGACATTGCTTATGACAAATCAACTTTTAAATTCCTGTATAGATGACACCTTTTGTTGGTGGGATGCTAAGCCCCTGCTCACACTAGACAATGTACAGGGTGCTCCAGAAACCTGTGTTTACTCTGCCTCCTACTCCTTACACACTTCCCCTTATGCTACACTCTGTAATCCTACCTCTTCAGCTTTGATTTATACTTTTTCCTATCCTACTAATCAACACTTTGTTGCTCCCAATGGAGCCTGGTTTGCCTGTACTTCTAATATAACTCCTTGTTCCATACATCACCTGTTCACCCAGTGCCCTGAGCTTTACATATTAGTCCATATCTTTCCCCAAGTGTATTGGTACTCTAGAGATAATGGTAAGAGTCACTTGTTCCCTAGCTTTGACTTAAAGAGTCCAGTATAACAAGGTCAATAGGTTTAAGAGTGTCCAGCCTAATAGTCAAAAGACCAAAATTATAGACACTTATATGCACTCATTGACCAAGATTTCACAGCCCTTGGTGACTCTGTCTCCAAATCAGATGATACTTTAAGTTCACTGACTGAGATGGTTTTACAAAATCGGCGGGGTCTAGATCTCCTGTTCCTAAAGGAAAGAGGCCTTTTTCTGACATTAGAAAAAAATTGTTGTTTGTATGCCAATCATTCTGGGGTTATCAGACAAAGTATGGCCAGCCTTAAAAGGCAGCTACAGGCAAAAACAAGGTAAAGGCAAAAACAAGCCAGACAAGCTAAACAAAACTGGTTTGAGCAATGGATTTCTCTATCTCCCTGGTTGACAACATTAATCATAGCAGCCTCCAGACCTCTGTTATTCTCACTTACTTGTTTAACAATTGGACCTTGCATTATAAACAGATTAGTAAATTATGTCAAAGACCAGGTTCAAACAATAAAACTCATGGTTTTAAGGACACAAGTTTATGAACAAATACCACTGCTTATAAATTCCATGAGCCAATGATTTGGTTCACTGACAAAAATCAGTGGGGAATGCTATACTAAGATGCTAAAAATTAAAATAATTGATTAAAAGATAATTAACAAAAATAGTTACTTAAAAAGATAGTTATTAGTAGTATTGTCATTCTGTACTGAGCTCATTACCCTAGTCACCAAGCACCAACCACATAGTTATAAATTAACGGACCGCGTCGTTCTGCTGTTCTGTAAAGCAGCATCCCCCCCACCTCAGTGACCTGTGTGCTATGTCAACTTTTGTTCCCCTTGTAAGAGACAAATGATGCTGTATCAACCATTGTTCCCTTCACGAGAGACAAATGTTCCTGGAATTGGCAGACCAAGGGCTATGAATTGGCTAACCACCCACTGTGAAATGCCTTCTACCTCAAGCAAAGGGGAACAAAGGCCCACCTTATTTCTGTTTCCCATCACTATGTACTTAATGATCAATGAGCTAATCATAAATGGACTATAAAAATCAGTCAAAACTCTCAGTTGCACAGCTTTGCAAATTCCATCTGCACTGTGTCGCTGGGCCAGCTAAAATAAAAGCGCTTCTTTTGAAAAAGATGTCTTGCCCGGTTTTTCATCATGGGGCCCTGTTTTTTGAGTAGAATACAACACCAAACTGCTCACTCAGCTGAGCCCATCGTAGGAGCTCCACATTCCCCTCCAGCACTAGCCAGAGGCCTGCTGAAGGAGGAAGTCTCATGAACTCAGGGAGCTGGGAATGCTGTCTGACCTTGGTTTACTGGAGATCGTGTTGGGTGGGGAGCCCTCTTCCTCTGTCATCCATATGGAGGACCTGAGGCCTCTGGCTAGCAGGATGAACTCCCTGCCTGCCTGGGGCCCAGTGGGTACAGTGGGGTCACACACCTGTCACCACAAAACTGGGAGAGTAGGGCACCTGGGGAGCCAAGAAGATGCTGGGGCTCACATGCAGAGCCCAGATGACCAGTCAGGGCTTGCTTGCAAGGGAGGGGTTCCTTCTGTGTCATTCAGGGCCTATACCCTCAGGATCCCACATCTCCCATGCTCCCACTGTGGGTGGGCCATGTGCAGGTGTTCCCCAATTTTCTGGGGAGTCAACCCAAGCAGTCGGAGCAGGGAGCTCCTGGGGACAGTGTAAGGACATATCCAGTAGGATTAGAGGTGCTACAGTGAACTTGAGAATAATAGAGAGAATATATGGAAATTGAGTCAGTGACTTCCAAAGAAAGCTGAATAGAGACAGTGAGGAAGATGGGCACTTGCTGAGAGCCAGGGCCCTGAAACTGTGGGTAGGGTCACCTGGCTCAGCCCACAGGAAGGTGTGTGAGACTCCCTGGGGAAAGTGGTGTGGGATTCACATCCAAGATGAGCCCATGCACAGGTAACAGGAGTCCTTGCAAAGGGAAAAGGTGCAAGAGGAATTTCGGTCAAGCCAAGAATGGGAAAAATTGCCACATATTGAGGAAGATGAGCTTTTCAGCGTGAGTTCCTGCTCAAGCACCAGGCGAAGTTTGCAGCTTTCAGAGAAGGTGGGTGGGATGGGAATCCAGAGCAGGGAAGAACAATCTGTCCCAGAGAAGGCAGGGGACTGTAAGGAGGGCCTGTGCAGGCAGGCAGCCATGGCCCACAGCCACATGTGTGACACTGCTCTCACCTGGACAGCAACTGTGGAATTGAAATAACAATAACAATTTAATGTCACTCTGTTTTTGCCTTCAGGTTGGTGGGATTTAAACTGTTACCATCAGTTTGGAGGGAAATTTGGGCTGTTTCCTACAAAGTAAAAAGCCTGTGGTTTGTGATAGATAATTCTGGAAACTATCTGTTCAAATTAGCCATTAAGTAGAAGTGTTTAAAATGCTGCTGTAGAGATGATATCCAAAATAAGGACCATGCTTCCTGACACTAGAACAGATATAGACCAAATATAAAGGAGCTTAAGGAAATTATGGAAGCTCAGCACATGAAAGAAATGGAATCCATAAAGCAGATTGAAGTGGATATTCAGCATGTTAAAAATTTCATTGAAAGTTTTGGATGTAGATGAGGCCAATGTGAGGATAAGATCTCAGATACTGATAGCCTTGCAATTAGTGACCAGGAAAAGAAAGATTTCTCAAAAATAGCAAAGGACCATGAGAAATCAATCCAGCAGCTACTAAATGAGGTAAAGAAGAATAATTTAAGATTGATTGGAGTCAATGAAAAAGCAGGAGATAATCACAAATGACATCAAGAAAATGGTCACAGACATGACAGAAAACTTCCCTGGCAGAGAAACAGAATCTATAGCCATTCATATCACAGTTCACATTCCAAAGATTCAACACAAGAATAGAATCTTAAAAGCTATTGGGGAAAAAGAATATGTCACGTTTAAAGAAAAGCCCATCAGAATCACAGCTTACTCCTCAGTGCAAAGTCTCAAGTCAAGGAAAGCTTGGAGTGAATTACTCTGAGCTCTAAAGGAAAACAAGTTTCAACCCAGATTGATGTGCCTTACAAAAGTATCTTTCAAAACTGGTGGAGAAATAACAGCTGAGGAAATTTATAACCACCAAACCAGTTCCCGAAATATTCTGTAGGACATTCTAGAAAGAAATAGTAAGAGCTACAGCTCCATAAACCCCAGTAGAAGGAATCGACCAGGCAAGGCAAACAATTAGATGGAAGGGAAAAAAAGGGGGGCTGGGTAGAGCCAGCAACAGGAAAAGTCATGACAAAAATATCAGTATGTATCAATTACAGCCATCAATGTTAATGGTTCTAATTCAGCAATCAAAAGACAGACTGGGAGAAGGGATCAAGGAGCAAAATCCAATATATTGCATACAGGAAACATTTAATTCAAAAAGAAATTCATGGACTGAAAGGATAGAAAAGAATACTCTGTGATAGGAATCCAGGAAAAAACAGGGGTAGCTATTCTACTTGCAGACAAAGGGAATTTCAAGTCAAGACTAAGCAAGATAAAGAAGTTCACTATATACACATAAAGGGAACAATCCAAGAGGAAGAGATAACAATCAACTATATATGCAACAAATACTAGTGCACCAACTATATAAAAATACTAACAGACATGAAAAATCAAGCCCTAATGCAATTGCATTGGGAGGGCTCCACAGCCACTGTCACAAAAAGATCAACTAGAAAAAAAAATTAGAACTGAACCAAACTTTTTTTTTTTTATCGGTACCGGGGATCGAACTCTCGACCATATGCTTGCAAAGCAGGTACTTATGCCGTTGAGCTAAATCCCCAGCCCTGAACCAAAGTTTTGAACAAATTTATTCAGTAGATGTCTACAGAGTGTTATATCCCACAACATAAGAATACACACTGTTCTCAGCTGCACATGGTACGTTCTCCAAAATAAACCACGTATTGGCTCATCGAACATGCTTAAGTAAATGCAAAGGGAATAACATTATTCTATACATACTTTCAGCCCACAATGCGTTGAAATTGGAAATCCATGGCAAAAGAAACCACAAGTTTCATAAACATGGAAATTAAATAGCACCATGCTAAACAGCCAATGGGTCACAGATGAAATTCAGAAATTAGTTTTTACAGATAAATGATAAGGACAGTACAATTGACTATAACCTGTAGGACACAGTGAAAGCAGTCCTAAGAGGGAAATTTTATCCCAGTTAATGCTCATATAAGAAAAACAGGAAATGGATAGAAACAACTTAATGGTGATGAATCTAGAACTTCTGGAAAGAGAAAAGCGGGCTAAGGCAAAAGCTTGTATGAGGGAGGAAATTATCAAGTTAGAGCAGAAATTAATGCATTGGAGACTAAAAAAAAAACAATTGAAGAGTTAGTTCTTTGAAAGATTAAATAAAATCAATAACTTCTTAGTCAATCTTACCAAAAAAAGAAAGAAAATAATCAAATCCACACAACTAGAAATGAAAAGGGTGAAGTACAGCAGACCCTTCTGAAATCCAGAAAATCATCTATACCTACTTTGAAAAACTGTATTCTAGTAAGATGGAAAATACAGAAGAAACGGTCAACTTTCTAGATACATATGAGTTACCAAAGCTGAATCAAGAAGATATAAACTTTTTAAATAAACCAATATCAATCAATGAAATTGAAGATGTAATTGCCATCTGTCAATATAGAACAGCCCAGGCCCTGACAGATTCACCACTGAATTCTACAAGAAATTTAGAGAAGACCTAACAGTACCACTTTTAAAATCTACAATGAAATTGAATGGGACTCAATACTCCCATATTCATTACTGAAGCAAGCATTACCCTGATACCAAAACCAGAAAAGGACACAACTAGTAAGAATGACAGGTGAACCTCCATAATGAATATAGATGCAAAAATCAATATGATACTGGCAAACAATACAGCAAATCTTGAAGAAGAGTATAAAACAGGATCAAGTGGGATTCATCCCAGGGATGCCGGGGTGATTCAACAAATGTAAATCCATAAATTTATTACACATATTAACAGAGCTAAGGATAAAAGCCATATAATCATCTCTAAGTACAGAAAAAGCTTTGATAAAGTCCAGCATCCATTCATGATAAAAACCCTATGAAAATTTGGATATTCTATCTCAATCTGATAAAAGTTCTCTATGACAGGTCAACAGCCACCTTTATAGTAAATGGACAAAGACTAAAAGATTTCATTCTAAAATCAAGATGGGGATGTCCACTGTCTCCACTTGTATTCAACATAGTGCTGGAAACTCTAGCCAGAGCAACTAGACAAGAGAAAGAAATAAAAGGAATAAAAATAGGAAAGGAGGAAGTTAAACTATCATTATTTGCAGATGACATGATACTCAGACCTCAAAGACTCCACTAAACAACTGGTATATTTAATAAGCAAATTCAATAGTATAGCTAGATAAAAAGTCAATACTCAAAAACCAATAGCCTTCCTGAACACGAATAACAAACACACTGAGAGCAAAATCAGAGAAACAACACCTTTTACAATTGCACCCTCCAAAAATGAAATACCTAGGAATCAATTTAATGAAGGATGAGAAAGACCCCTACATCGAAAACTACAGTATTCTGAAAAAGGAGATCAAAGAAGATATTAGATAATGGAGAGCTATTTCCTGCTCTTGGTAGGAAGACCCAATATCATGAAAATAGCCATACTTCCAAAACTGTTATACAGAGTCAGTGCAATCCAAATAAAATTTCCAATAACTTATCTCACAGAGTTGGAGAACACAATCCTAAAATTCATCTGGAATTGGATGAGACCCAGACTAGCAAAGGCAACCCTTGGTAACAAAGCAGGACAGGGAGTGTCACAATGCCTGAGTTGAAATTGTACTGTAAAGCTGCAGTGATAAAAACAGCATGGTAATGGCAAAAACAAAACAGTGACAACAACAAGCCTGAATACCAGTGAAACAGATTAGAAGATGCAGAAACAGCTACAGACACACTAAGCCACCTTATGTTTGAGAGGTGCTAATCATATTCACTGGAAGAAAGCCTCTTTAATAAATAATGCTGGAAATATTGGCTCTGCTCATGCTGACAATTAAAGTTGAACTCTTATCTTTCATCATGCACTAAACTAAATTCAGAATGGATCAAAGATGTAAATATTAAAATTGAAGCAATCTACTGGAATATAGAGTAAGTAAAACTCTTGAAGATATTGGTGTAAGCCAAGACTTTATGAACAAAACCCTGATTGCACAAGAATTGTCATAAAGATCCAACAACTGAGATCTTATCTTGTTAAAAAGCATTTGGACAGCAAGAAAAATCACTAACAGAACAAAGAGACAATGTACAGCATGGGAGAAAATGTTTTCTGGTGTTCCTCAGACAAAGAGTTACTATCAAACACTTATAAAAAAAACTCCTAAATTTAGAGACCCCATCCAAAAATTAGCATCTGAGATGAATACACACATCTCAAATGAAGAAATACAAACAGCAAATAAATACATGAAAAAATGTTCAAAATCACTTGTCATTTGAGAGATGCAAATGAAAACAATACTTAGATTCCACCTCACCCCAGAATAAATGGCTATTATAAAAAATCAACCAATAACAAATGCTGAGGATCTGTGGGGAAAAATGAACCCTTCTGCACTGTCCCTGGAGTTAGACTGGTACACCCACTGAGGAAATCAGTGTGGAGATTCTTAGAAACTCTAGAATGGGAGGTCCAATTTGACACAGCTATTCTCGTAGGCATCTTCCCAGAATAGCACAGCAATAAAAGTGCACCCATGTTTATGGCAGTACAATTTGTAATAGCCAAATCTTGGAAACACTGTAAATGCCCATCAACTGAGGAATGAATGAAAACAATGTGGTCTTGGTATCGAGAATCAAACTCACAACCTAGCACTTGCCAGGCAGGTGCTCATGTCCCTGAGCTGAACCCTTGGCCCTACAATGTGTTATTTTTATACAATGAAATACTACTTAACCATAAAGAAGGATAAGCTTGAGACTTTTATAGTTAACTGGATGCAAGTTGAGACCATACTCATTAGTGAAATAAATCACACATGCATGTGTAAATGTATTGTCTCACTAGTGTGACAAGTTGAAAGAAATTATATACATAAAAGATAGTTAAGGAAGTTATAGTAATTTCTCTGAGTCACTGAAGAGAAATGTTGATGCTAGTAATATGTGGATGATTAAATGCAGTTTTCCTCTGAGTAAGTGATTTGAAAATAACAATATGCAATGTATACACCATTGTTAACCTCAATTGTGTTTTGGAATTTTGTTTTATTTTTTTCTCTTTAAAATAGCAAGAAATATTGCTGTAAGGCTGGGAATATGCTTCCACGGCACAGCACCTGTTTGGCAAGTGCAAGGTCCTGAGTTTGATTCACAGTACCTGAATAAAAGATAAAACACCACTGTACTGTGGAATCAATAAAAGCTTGTGACATGGCATGTGGCTCAAACTCCCTTTTATTTGGGAGGGGACATTTCAATTCTCTTTTCCAATGGTGGCAGGGTCAGTGCCAGCCCAAGGACCAGTGCTCTGAGAGGTTCATTGGACTCGGGACTAGATCTAGCCCACTAGGGAAGGACCAGCAAAGGAGAGCATCCCTCTGAGGCATTTACACCAACAGGGTGAATCCTCAAGTGAGTCCAGGACCCTGACACGGCCATGGCTGGGGGGCGACAGGCAGAGGTGGGTGGAGGCTGAGGCAGGACAGTGAGGCACAATGGCCGGGTGGTGAATGCTGGGCAGCTGTGCAGGGCACAATGCCCAGTGGAAGTGGAGGCAGCCTGAGAGACAGGTCTCCTGACTTTTCAAGGAGAAGCTGGAAATATCGATCCGTATGTGAAATCTCCCAGTCAAAAAAAGCTAACAATGAGCAGACATTTCCCGTGGTGGAGTTGAAGAAGGGGTTGATGGTCATGGCCAGGCAATCACAAGGCAATCACAATTGCATGAGAACCACCCTTCCTTGAGAATCTCTCTACTTTATTTATTTCTGTCAGGGCTGGTGAGGGTGACTCCGTCTTGATACCGACAGCTTTCCTATTTGCCCTATGCATCTGTTGGGCGCAGGCGCTCAACATACCATACCCCACCCGGGACTAAGGACCATGCCAGCTTCCGCAATGTGCTACGTCCCTCTCCAAATTAGCCACCCCGTGCTCACTTTGCATTTGCCCCGTGCTGACTCTGTGGCAACCCCTGATTGACCACAGCTGGGTATATTAGCCAGAGCCCGAGTCCCGTTCTGGCCCTGCCTCCTCGTGGCAGCCCTCGTGGCAGCCTGATTGGCCACATTCAGATATATAAGCCAGAACCCGCAACAATAAAGCAGCAGTTACCTGTTACCCACAAGAGCGTCCTCTGTCTCATTGGGGGGCTGCGCCGGTCAACTGGTGGCCTGTACAGGGAACGAGACCCTCTCTCCGATGGAACAGAGATGTTAACAGGTAAAACCATCAAGCGCCGATAGCGGGGGCTATGCGGCGGGCGGGAGCTGACAGGTTAAACTGCTCAATGTTGGTAGTGGGGGCTACGCAACAGGCAGTGGGTGCTGCCGGGCCGGATAACGGGGGTTATCGGGCAACCTTGGGTGGACGCGTCGCAAGGATCGAGGAGCTCGTAAAGAGAGTTCCGGGTGCTGTAAAAAGGCAGGTTCAGGAACTCGTAAAGAGAGTTCCGGGGGCCGTAAAGAGGCCTGTTTTGGGGGCGCCGTAAAGGGGCACGGGGATTAAGTTGTTCCTGAAAGAACAAAAAAAAAAAAAAAAAAAAAAGAAAGAAAGAAAAAAAAAGAAAAGGAAAAAAAAAGAGAAACAAAAAGAAACTCTTGACATGGGTAACACTGCTACTCAGCCGCTGTTAATTGCTTTAAGCGACTTACTGAGAGAAAAGGGACTGAAAATAAAACGAAAGCAAGCTATAAATGATTTACAACGTGAGAATTTATACCCTATGTTCTTCAACTCCCAGTTACATTGTGGGGGAGAGAAGTGCTCACTGCCCTAGACTTGACCTTGTGCCATGAATATTCTCACACAGCCAGGAAAATTCTTAACAGAATTGAAGATCATTATAGAGGTCTTTAAGCAATACCCACAACCCTTTAACCTACTCTCAGACTCACATTGTGTTGTCAATACCCTGCAGGTGTTAGAGATCTCGGGCCCTATCAGGGAATCCACGAGCCCCATAAGTAAGGGCTGGAGCTGGTATAACTGGAAGCTCACTAATCAGGCCGGAGCAGCAGGAGATATATCAGCCCTTTTCAATTAGGCCAGACTACAGAGACAGCCATGCCGCTCATTAAGCAGCTCACAGCTGCTCTGGGTCAGCACCAGGTGTAGTTGGTTAACTTACTTGAGAGCCATAAAGGCTCAGATACAGATAATGGGCCCAGTGCAATGGGGCCTGCCATTGTTGACGGCCCTACCACGGGACTGGCCTATTATTGTGATTGGCAACCTGTTATGTGTCACAATGTTGGAATAACAGTACACTTTCAGCTGTCGTTATGCAGGTACCTTAGTTCATACCGATTCCAGTTATGGCGGACCCAGATGAGTTTCCTGTGATCCAGCTCGTGCGCAATACTTTGCAATTGGATCCATAAAATTTTCTCTTTCACAAAGGAATGGGCAGGAATAGGGGCTCTGGCTACCATGACTACATTTGCCGCATTCAGCAGTCTACTTCTGCTCTGTCGGATTTACAGACAAAGGAATAGGGACAAAGTAATTATCAAACAAGCATTGCTGGCCGTAGAATCTGGTCAAAGCCCGGCAGCATGGCTCGCCATGCTGTGACGCAGGTGTGGAGCAAAGCATCGCAGGGGGCGCTGTCCTTGGCCAGGAGGCCATGTCGGCGAGCATGCGGGTTGGGCTCATAAAACAGATTTCCCGCCCCCTCCAAAAGAGCACCAATGGGTAGTGAGGTACCGTCATGACTGCGCAGCATGACGCCTCACGAGGGGCGCCGACCTCTGGCGATCCTGCGTCAGTTATAAAGAAAGGGGGAGATGTTGGGCGCAGGCGCTCAACATACCATACCCCACCCGGGACTAAGGACCACGCCAGCTTCCGCAATGCACTACATCCCTCTCCAAATTAGCCACCCCGTGCTCACTTCGTATTCGCCCCATGCTGACTCTGTGGCAACCCCTGATTGACCACAGCTGGGTATATTAGCCAGAGCCCACGTCCCATTCCGGCCCTGCCTCCTCGTGGCAGCCTGATTGGCCACAGTCAGATATATAAGCCAGAACCTGCAACAATAAAGTGGCAGTTACCTGTTACCCACAAGAGCGTCCTCTGTCTCATTGGGGGGCTGTGCCGGTCATGCATCAATATCATTTCTCTGAGAACATTGCTGATAAGCAACCTTGTAGTTGGGTTTTATTGTCCCTTATTGCTAGGATGGACTTGTGCCTGTTGTTGGCTTCTTTTGGTTTCACTTTCGTGCAAATTAGTGCCCACTAGGAGTTGGCGTCAAAACCCTTTTAGCCACATTTGAGCAACAAAGCTGTTGGGAAAGGGTGATTCTGGACTGTTTGTGGAGTCCTTTGTTAAACCCACTGTTCATTCTGTGTGTTCTATAGGTGACAGTATCATCTCAAAGTACTGAGCCAGCATTGCTTCATTAAAAGTTGCACCTCTGTGGGGCATGGTGGCACACACTTGTAATCCTAGCATGTGAGAGGCTGAGGCAGGAGGATCATGGTGAGTTCAAGGCCAGCCTCAACTACATAGTGAGTTCAAGGCCAGTCTGAACTATACAATGAGACCCTGTCTCTGTTGTACTCTAAGAAAATAGCTTCATTATATGTGTATTATAGCAAACCTGCAACGTGGCTTACTAAATGTGTTTTTTTTTTCCTTTTTCCCTAACTGATATGTTAAGTGACCTAATTGATATGTTGAGCAATACTCTCCTCTGTAAAGAAATTGCAAGAATCTCACTTAATTGATATGTTAACCATTGTTGCCCTCTACAAACTACAGAAGTTGTGCTAAAACAAGCTAGCAAGGGTTATTAATCACTGTTAGGCACCTCTATTCTCTGCTAAAGAGCTAAAGAAAACTAGGATCACCCACTAATTTACACTTGTTGGAAGTAACTTGCTTGTGTGCAGAGAGATTTGCATATGAGTTTAACCCTTTGCCTAACCATGACACATAACCGCCGTTTTCTGTTCTGTATGGCGCCTTATTGCCTCCCTCTCCCCTCACCTATCTATCTAGGCCATAAAGAAATTGGGTTTCTGGTGACCTCTTCCCAACCCGGTGATGATCTGTCATAAAATGAGCCTGCCCCAATTTTAAGAACTGTTTAGCTTCAAAGAAATTACCGGGAAATACTTTGTTCCAAACCCCAATTGGTGCTTTCCTTTTGTTCTGTATGCATCAAATGAGTTAGATATCAGATGTTTGTAAAACTTAAGTTTCAGCTTCTTGTAACTCTTGACCCCTTCGCACCCACTAGCGAAAACGAGCTGTCCTGGGATAATTAACTCTCCACTTCCTTCTCCAAATATTGCTGCAGATGTGCCACTCTGAGATAATGTCAGTCTGTAGGATGGGAGTAATTTGAGAAACACCAGGAACTCCAAGATTGTCAGAGCTAAGCAGACAGCAGTACAGTTTCCAGACTCGGGTCAACAAGTTTGATGGCTCTGCAGGTTTCTTTGTTTCTCCCCACACCCTTTTCCTCCAGCCTCTTTTTAAAGTCCTCCCTTCAGTCTCTGGGACACAGTCTCCAAATTGGCTCCTGGAGACTCGTCGCCAGGTTGGAAATAAAGCCTTCGCTACCTAAATTTTCGCTCTCATGCTTCCTTGGATTTTATACTGGGGCCCGAGTTATAACAGTCTCAAAAACAAATAAAAAGCAAATTGTACATCTGTGTAAATCTGATGGCACATGGTATGGAATGTATTGTGCCTGTGTTCAGGCAGAGAGCAAATAAGACCTTCTGCCCCAACCAGTAAGAACTGTGTCCCTTTTACAGGGATGGAGAGAATCCAGGGAATTTTAGGAAAGAATATTCCAGTGAAGATCTGCATTTCAATTTTTCTGCTAGTCTCGCATCTCAGTGGTTCTTTGAAGTGTCTATGGGTGTCTCCAGGTGTCTCTTGGACCTGCAAACTTCCTTGTTGTGTGGAGGACATTTTAAGCTGGTGGGCCCACAAAGCGCTTCTTCTCCTTCTTTTTCCTCCTCCTCCTCTTCCTCCTCTTCTTCTCCTTCCCCTTCTCCTCCTCCTTCTCCTTCTCCTTGTTACTCTTTTTGTACTCCCAGTCCAACTCAGGACTTTGTGCTTGCCTGGCAGTCACCTCTGCTACTGAGCTATATTCCTGGCTGTTGCAGGATATTTTAGATCCAAACCTTAACAACTTTTCTTTAAAAACTTATTCTTGGGGGCTGGGGATTTAGCTCAGCGGCATAAGTGCCTGCGTTGCAAGCAGGCAGTCATGAGTTCAATCCCTGGTACCAATAAAAACGAAAAAAAAACTATAAAAACTTATTCTTGCTATTGTAGAAATGTTTATCAGAGGCAACTAAAAATATCTGATTGACCGTATATAGTAATCACTCAGTTCATAAGTGCTTCTGTGTGAGTACACTTTAGTTCCCAAAAAGAAGCTTTTGAAAAATTTAACTTCCTTTCTTGAATTCACATCAGGTGATGAACATGACCAACGCCATCTTCCCTGGAATTATAGCATGAATTAGGCTCGTGAACCGAGGCTCCACTCCAGTTACCTCAGATTTAGAAGCCTCTTACAGATACCAAGGCATATCCAGTGGTCTTGTGAGCTCTGGGACCTGCCTGTGAGGCAGGAGGCTAGGGCTTGGCTAAGACTAGCTGGGAAAGTAGATCTAACCTGTTAAATACAAAATCCCAGGCCAGGTATGCAGAACGCTTCCCAAAGCTCTGCACGTGGACTTCTCCCAAGAGCCTGAGCAGATTTCCAGTGGCATGGCCGAGGCCCTATGCCAGCCTCAGGAGCGGGAGATGCAAAGAGGACAGTGGCTCCTGAGCAGGAGTTACTGTGTTCCTGTAGGGAACTCCACCCTCATGCTGGAGGGGGTACTTCTTTTCCTACTTTTAGTCATTCAGATTCACCAGGACCTGGAAGAAACTGACTTGGAATGATGAAAATGTCAATGGGAGTCAGCAATTGACAAGGAAATTTGGTTATTTGCATTGCATCCTGCATCTGAGGGTTACAATGGTGACTGATAGTACCACACCAGGCCATCAGACACTTGTGTCCATGTAAATATAACTTACATATTTTGCATTAATTTATGATTTGATGTTTCCTGAAGAATCCAGCATACCAAATACATCTAATTAGTTTATCATCTCTGCCAAGTCGAACTGGGTCCAGGTCCACCAGATCTCAAAGTCAAGAAAGACTTAAGCTAAAACTCTGATCTCAAGGAAGTCTGCCAAAGATGTTGAAAAGTTAAAACATTTGATCCAAATTATGGCCACGTCATGGTGGAATACAGTAGTCATCATTTAAGCAGAGATAAAAGTTATTACTTTATAAGTATATAAAGAGATAAAAGATTTAAAGCAAATGGCTGTTTAAAAAACAAACCCAGACTCAAATACGTAACTCTTTTAAGACTCAATGTTCCTAAGTATCCAAAAACCTTGTAATAATGCTAGACAATACCAGAAATTGTCTTTACAAAGTCTGAAGTTTCTAAGTCCAGGGCAGCAGCCACAGGGCACCTTGCGTATGACAGTGAGTGCCTGGGAGGCCTGGTTAGACTCCTGCATGTCACCTGAGGGAAGGAGCTTGGATGTCACAGATGTTGGATTGGGCATTGTCACCTCACCTGTGAGTGTCAACAGGAGGGCCTGTGGAAGTGTCTGTTTTCACAGCGTGATTCCAAAGCACCAAGAAAATACAAAGAACTGCATTCTCCAGGCCTTCAGACATGTTAGCATTAGGCACAGTGGCAAAGTCGGAATCAGGAGGAAGCCCAGGAGCTGGCTGGGGCCAGGCATAGGCACCAACTCTGGGGACACTGGAGAGCTGGATGGGCTGTGTGGAAGGGAGCTAAAGAGTTACAGGGACTGTACATTAAAATCAAAACCTCTTGGGTTTTTCTTAAGCACAGTTAAATGTTCAAGAAAAACTTGTTGCTTTAAACATAGATTTTATGTCAGTGTGTTAAGGCTCCTTTTAAAATAAACCTTATAATCAATTTTCTTTTAAATAGTCAGTTGGGGACATGGATTTAGCTCAGTGGTTCAAGTGCTTCCCTGGTAAGTGTGAATTTGCGAGTTTGATTCCTGGTACAATAAATAAATAAATAAATAAATAAATAAATAAATAAAATAAAATCAGTGGGCTTGCACACAATTATGTTTCCTAAGATTTTTCCTTCACTCATACTTGGTTAGACCCTGCGTGACCTGCTTAAACTTGCATTTTTGACCTGCATTTCTTTCTTGCTTTCCCAGAGTGTCCAGTTGCTCTGTCTCACTATGTTAGGCTAGTGTGGCCTTGAACTCATCACGTAACCCACATGGCCCTCCAACACATGGTGATCCTCCTCCCTCAGCCTCCCAAGTGCTAGGAATGCCTCGGTCAGTATACTGGAGGACAAATTTGGTTTGTCTATGGTTTCTTCAAAATTCTTTCTTACACAGAAAAATTTCCATTTCTAAGGTTTCTCACAGAAACGAGTCATGCTTATTACTTCCTTTATATACTTTTCTAATTTCTGCTTTCTTTCTGCATTTGTGTTCCCTTTCTTAAATTTGGATTTCAAAACAATCTGTAAAAATTTTTCAGATTTAGGCCAAATGATCTTTTCCTCAGTAAAGAAGCTATGCATGGCTTTCTTCTAGTTTTTATCATAAAACACATTTTGTTTCCTTGTATTCTTTACATAGAGGTTTACACATAGTAGTTAGAAATTGTAACTCTCAGGAGCCTTAATCTCTGGTGAAGATGCAAGAGGAATGAATTCCCTGCTATACAGAAGTCACCTACAAAAGCATGTTTTGTAATTTATAGAAACATTCTTTCTCATGGAGCATGTTTCTCAATGTGGAATAGGATCTTGTGGTTAGGGCAGAGGGTCACCAGGACTGGCCTTAGAGTCTGCTGAGGGGATGGGTGGAGGACAGGCGTGGCCTCGGCGTCCATGTCTGGTCCCAGGTTCCTTCCTCTCTGGTGCTGGTGGCCTGCCCTGCCTCCTGGCTGCCAGGGTTGAGCCGATTTGCTCCACCACACTTTGTGGCCCTGGTGTTTCTGCCTTTGAACTAGCTGACATGGACCAAATCGCCTTAAAATGTGAGCTAAATTAAATTTCTCCTTCTAGCGACACAAAAAGTGACTACCACATATATACTTATTAATAGATCTGCATATGTTATTTGTATAGAATTCTTTTCTATAGAATTTAAGAAGCTAACAGCCTTCAAATTACAGTTAGTGATAGGTGTCTCAGTATTTTAACTTACTTAGAAATGACCTGGACAGTTTATGAGTACCAGTGATAACAAATACAACTTTAAAATTTCATATTACATGAAAACTGATTTATATTAAATACTTTTTTTATTCACATAATTTGAAGTTAATAAAGGTACCCAGATTACTTAGAAAACTGACCTCTAGGCAAACACAACCTTAATTTCAAGTGTTTTTCCTGTTAAGGAAAAGCCCTAGAAGTTGAGTTTTTATGCCTGACATACAGGATACCATCATGTGTCATCTACACAGTTGTTATTACGGTAAACTCGTACTTCTATGGTTTTAAATATCTAAGAGATAAATATAACCCTACCTGGCCAGCAATCTCTGGCAAAACTATGCTAACAGTTCTGAAGGCATCTTCATTGTAATTTTACTAATGAAGGTAAAATCAGTTTATTTATCAGAGATTCACTGAAGTCAAATGAACTAAAAAATCAGGTGGGTTAATTACTGTGTTAGTAGCTTTCTCACCACTGGAGTACAATACTTGATACCTGGAATTCAGAGGAGGAGAGATTTATTTTGGCTCATGTTTCTGAGGTTTCAGTCCAAGTTCAGCAGGTTTAAACAGAAAAGAACCACAGGGGAAAGGGCCTGGGTAGAGGAGAGCAGCTGACATCATGGCAGCCAGAAAGCAGAGAGAAGGGATGAGCCAGAGAGGGAGGTTCACCCTTCTAGACTACAGCCCCCCCCCCGACCCATCACCTGGGAGCAGACCCTGCCTCCCAACAGCAAGTGGGCTTTATCACTTCTATGCTTCAATGGCTTTCCAAAAGCCCCACATCTCAGTGCATGAGACTTTATGGAACAGTCTTTCCTTGGATTGAACTGTCAACCTTACATTTGCCAGGCAGGTGCCTGTACTCCTAAGCTAAATGCCTGGTCTTTGTGTTATATTCTTGATCTAAACAAAACATTCTGTTCCTGAACCCATAGGCTCATGCTTATGTCATTCAGCAAAACACATTCAGTTCATGTCCAAGAGTTGCAAAAGTCCTAACAGTTCCACGATTCCTGAAATGTCCAAGTTCAAAGTTTCCCTGGAGACTCAAGGCAAACTCTTAGCTGTGAACCCCTGTAAAAATAATCAAGAAAGTTAAATATTTTTGAATGGGTTGTAAATAGTCTCATTTCAAAAGGGAGAAATTACTAGGTAAAAAAATGTCAGTCTACAACCAGACTAAAACCCTGCAAAGCAAATATTACATTTTGTTGTTCCATGTCCAGACCCTCAGGCAAATTGTGGGAAGATAGGAACCCTGAAGATGAAAGACTTTGCTTTGAGGACACCCTCCCACCTCCAGCATACTGCTAGAGAAAGGCTGCCTAGAAAATTGTTTCTCTGGGATTCAGTTCACAGCATTCAGCCATCTAGGCACTTAGATAATTCAAGGTGATCTGGCTACTGTTCTAGCTGATGGCAGACCTTCGGATTATTCACATAATGCTGGTTTTACAGGTACACAGTATGCAAGAGTTGCAATCAGGGACACTTCCGCCCAGATTTCAGAAGGGTTAGTCCAAGCAGTGTGTCCCTGAGAGTGCAGCGTGTCAAGCTGTGCATAAAGCTGAGAGTACAGTGGAGACCACAGGAAGTTGTAGAAGCCGGGACCATGGAAAGCATACTGAAAAAAGCCGCAGGCAACGAGCACATCCATCCCAAGAGAGAAGTCACAACAGAGACTGGCAATGCCTTTTGACAAAGTGTTGAGGTCATAGGTCAAACAATTAAACTCCAGGGTTTTCATTTGCCCTGATAGCAGGTAATCTTAAGAAGGCTGTGGACCAGATTTTTGGGTAAAGCAGTTCCCATAGCAGCTTTGTTTTAAAGAAAACCTCTTTTACCCTTTCCCCTCATTTTTAAAATCTCAGACCAGGAAGCACTTGCCAGATGTTTGTGCTTTAGCCAGGACCTACTGACATAACAACTGTCTAACCAATTCTGAGTTTAACAACACAATTATCTTTTTTTTGGTCTGCTGATATGGTTTGTTTGACTAATCAACATAGGCAAAATATGTTAGAAATGGCTTTTAAAAAATTATTTGCTGTTTTTCATTTTTGTTTTTCTGATCCATGTGACACACAAAGCAATTTTTGTGCTGGACAGAGATCTTTTCTACTGCTCTGTGCTTAGGGTTTTGACTTAGACATGACAGTGTTTGAAAAAGGCAAAGCTGTTTTATTAGACTGGGTCACTGTTCTCCAAGAAAACTGGACTTCTGTTCCCAAAAGAGCTATCCTGTGTCTACATTGCCAAGTCATTAATTTAAAATTGTTTTCTTTTCCTTATCTTGGCTGAAATGTCATGGAGAGACTTTTACCAGGCTTTGCTCTATTTTGATTTCATCTTTAATCATAATATAAGGAAAAAGTCAACAGACCCAAAATAGGCAAGAAAACAATAATACAACAACACAGTTAAAGAACCTGCAATCTATATGTGTTAACCATGGGTTGCAGTTTAAGAAACATCCTTTCTCACTGATTTAAAATTAAACACCAAAAACTGTGTATGAGGAAGAAACACTACATAGACTGCTGGGGTTCTACGATGCTCTTAGTGGGATGCCTTAGAATTCTGGGATCCCACTTTGCTGTTGATCCATCTCCCAAGATTAGAATTTTAAGGATTTGGGCAAAATATTTTGCTTTGATCAATGTCTAGCCCAGAGTTTTATTTGTTTTAGTTGACAGATGTCCTTTTCCCATTTGGTGTCACCTATGACTGGGTTTCCTAGCTGCACCAAAGTTATCTTGTGGTGATCTTGTCTGCCTGTCATCAGGAGATCTTCACAAACAGAGATGAGAAGTGCTCGTGCCTGTAGCTTTTCACTGACCATCTTGTGGTTATTTCCTTCTTAATAATTGTCTGGAGTGGTTGTTTTCACTCCTAGAAGATTTTCAGAAACATATAGAGAGGATAAAAGTTAAAGAGCCAAATCATTCATAGCTGGGTTTTTTGTTTCTAAGCTGAGGGTGGTGTACATGTCTTGTTATATTGCCCACACTGTACTCCAACTTGTGGACTCAAGTGATCCTCCTGCCTCAGCCTGCCAAGTAACTGGGACTCTAGGTATGGCCACTATGTTTGGTTCAGTAATCAAATCACTTATGATCCATGGCAAAATAAACCAAAATAAAGTACTGCCGCGAATTTACATGAGGCATGCCTATCAAACAAAATATTAAGGTAGGTATCCAGAACCACAAGAGAATTTTGGAGAAGGCCCTCAAGGTCCTTGCAGAATAGGACTTCTGTAGAAATCTGGGTGCTTCCGTGTCCTCATACCAGAAGGTACTCGGCTTCATTGTCTAAGGAGTACATAGGTATTTATTTAAGAAGGCCACATACAAATCAGACTCCAGCATGAGCATGGAGCCCCTGCCAAAGAGAGGGCATTAGACTTGACAGAAGATGCCATGGCAGGAAGGCCTAAATGGGTGTGAATCAGTCTCATTTCCCAGAGCCCCTTGCTGCAGTCCCACATCTCAGAAGTGGTGGCAACTCCACATTAGGGGACCTAGGCTGCCCAAGAGTGCCCCACAGACACAGGAGGGTGGGACTGGCAGGAACCCTTGGAGGCAGCTGGTACCAGGTAGGGGTCACCCTGCAGCCTGAGAGGCTCAGGAAGTTGGGGTTGGCATGGGTCCCTGAGACCTTTGAGGCTAAGGAATGTGATGCGGAGTTGCAACCTGTGGGGTCTGCCTATGACACTGAAGAACAGAGACACTGGGACTGTGTTGTGCCTAGTACCCTTGTGCATATGGGGGTGATGACTCCAGGTACCCTTGGTGCTTCACAGCGTGGCTGTGGTTGGCAGGTCCCTCCCTTGTCCTGAACCTGGCAGAGTAAGCTTTGTTCCCTGGGCCACACGCTACCCTCTGTATGCTGTGTTTTCTTGCACTCCGGGCCTGGCTCTGGGCTTCCACACAGTGGGCCCTGGGGCAGGGCAACTGCCCATTCAGGTCCACAGTGGCAGGAGGCTCCCATTCCTGCTCAGCCTTGTATGTCCCTGAGGTTGCTTCTGTGCCTGGGGGTGATGGTTGAGCCCACTCTTGCATCCTTACAGAGCACCCTCCAAGGTGAAAGGCTGGCATGGGCCCTAAGAAGCCTTCGGCCGAGATCCCACATGGTACTCCCATGGGAGATTTTCCAGCCCATGTGGTGAGTGACACTAAGTTCTGGGGCAAATGAGATGGTGAATGCAGGTGCACATGGTGGGGCCCAACGCTGGGGACTGTCCCCTTGTATGACTTTATGTAACTGGCAGTGCAGTATAACCTCTGTGAGGGGAAGGGCTGCAGTTCTGCTCTCTCCTTGGCCAGTATCCAGGACACTAGAGGTGTAGCCTGGAGATAGATCCCCAAGGACCCCTGCTGAGGTCAAGCAGAGGCCCCTCTGCTTCATGATCACGCCCTGTAGTGAGCCAATGGGGTCAAAGACATGCAGGCCCGAAGGCTGCAAGGTCCCTGGGCTGGATCAGAGATGACCCTTACTACTGAGAACCAACTTGATGCAATACAAGCAGGCAATAACTAATATTAATAAGTTGGCACAAAAATAAATGGAAAGTTTGTCCTAGGCCTACTCAGCTTGTGGTGAGGCCCCTGGCTAGCTTAGGGAAAAATTAATTTTTAACCCAATGGCCAAGGCTAAGGCAAGAAACAGCTTGGGAAGTTCTGGCACCTCAAAGAAAAACCATATGGCAGCTGAGGACTTTCACTCATGCAAATTCTGTCTAGCTCAGTAATCCAGTTAGCAGACAATCAGGTTACTAGTTAACCATGATCTGTTCCTGTGTGATTTCCCAAAATTGTTCCCCAATTGTTCAACCTAGCAGTTCACCTGCACTGCTTCCTGTAGCCCACCAGCACATTCCCATCAAGCTGTACATCTAACAAAGGCCAAGGACACCATGTCTTGTGGTCTTAGCCCGATGTTGACACTGTCCTGGTACTTTGTCCTTTGTAAGTAAAATATATGTCTCATCTGTTTTATTCTATCATTGTACTTTTAAGCTGGAAATTGGTGGTCCTGGGCCTAGACCTTGATACCTTACCATGTCCTGGGGCCCACATGCCAGAGAAACAGGTTGTCCAGGAGACCCCATGTCCTTTGGGCCTTAGTTTCCCCTCTGTGACTCAGAGTGCCAAGGAGAGGGGTGGCACTAGTTTGTACTGCGGCACAGCTGTTCTGGACAAGCCAAAGCCTTGCAGTGGACCAACTAACTGCACAGCAAAGTTGGCTTTGGGAGCTGCTCCTCCAAAACTGCTGCACATCCCCCAGAACCTTGAGGCTCTGGGGACACTGAAGGTCAACCTGGGTAAGGATGCCTCTCAGATGTGGCAGCTTTGTCCCTCTGCAGGCCTCAGTTTCCTGTGTACAACAAGAGTGACCACTTGTCCTGGAGCATCATCTCTCTTGCTCCATTCCCAGGCTGGGGGCCCTTGGCACCTGCTTCTGCAGGCTGTGCACGTGCCAGCCTCCCCCACCTCCCACAGTCCCTGACTTTGGGGGGCAGGCCAGCTGCAGAGAGATGTCTCCTTGTGCTATTCTGCCTGGGAACACATGCAGCCTGCACCTGCTCCTGCTTGAGCACAATTGCCCTTTGAGGAGACAGGAAGTACCCTAGAAGTAGACTTGGTGGTAGGGTCGACAGAGGCCAGTGTGCTGCCTGGGCAGACGTGGCAGAGGCAGAGGACCTGGGTTGGGGTTGGAGGTGGTTGGCACAGTCCTCAGCATCCTCAAGGCCAGTTCCTGTTTACGTGAGTGTGCACCCCCGACTCACCTCCATCCTGGGACCCCTGTGAGGGTCACAGTTCTCATGCATGCTGTGGTGTCTAGTTAGTGACCTCTGGGTGGGTGGGTGGTCCGTGGCTGGGTATGATGGCTGAGGGTTGATAGCTGTGTTCTGCACAAAGGGAACCCCTTCCCTGCCCAGAGCACAGGACCTCCCCATTTCCTTGCACTACACCTATTTCCCCACTGTCTGACTGGCCTCAGTATAGGGGAAAGTCCCCTGGCAGGTCCAACCTGTGACTGATGCAGGGGCTTACTGGGGAAGGAGTGAGCTCAGACTCGAGCTGCTCCTGGGAGGCCGAAATACTCCTGGCTTGCTTCCTTTGAAGGTTTTTGGATGCTCCTCAGGTCAGGGCCCTACTGATGGGGATGTGTCTGGAGAGAGCTGTCCTAGCAGGGTGCCTGTCATAGGGAGCCTGTCCCCTGCAAGATTCGTCCTGTGGGTGAGGGGGCAGTGACCCGCAAAGGTTTAGTAACTGGGAGTTCCTCACCCAGAAAAGTTGCCCACTAGTCCACCCTTTTGCTCTCCGCAGCCTCATCCTCTCCAGACAGAGAGGGGTCCCCTCCCTGTCTTGCTGCCCTCTGCTGGTGTCAAGAGCTCACTGGCCTATTGGGATCCTCTTGCAGCCCTGTATCCTGTGCTGTCCTGGCTCTCAGGCTCATGAGGTAGCCATTGGGGAGAGGTGGCTGGTCTCCTGTGGCTGAGGATGAGTTAAGGGGTCTCTGCTGCGAACCCTCTGTGTTTCTGTGTGTGGTGTGTATATGTGGTGGCCCAGGGTGGGACTGAGCGTGGGAGTGGCCTGAACTGCCGTGACCCCTGCCCGTACAGCATGGGCGCCTCCAGCGCACCTGCGAGGACCGTGCTGTTCCGGCGTGAGCGGACTGGCCTGACCTACCGCGTGCCGGCGCTGCTGCCCGTACCGCCTGGGCCCACGCTGCTGGCCTTCGCGGAGCAGCGGCGCAGCCCTGACGACGCCCACGCGCACCGCCTGGTGCTGCGGCGCGGAGCAGTGGCCGCAGGCGCGGTGCAGGTGAATGGGGGCAGGGCGCTGAAGCCGGGGTGCAGGCGAGTGGGGCGGGGCGGGGGCGGGGGCGGCGGGAAAGGGGAGGGCCAGCCCCTGGGTGCCCACGGCAGCCTCTCTCCTCTCCCGCAGTGGGGCGCCCTCCGTGTGCTGGCGACGGCCGCTCTGGAGGAGCACCGTTCCATGAACCCCTGCCCAGTGCTCGACGCGGGCTCGGGGACGGTCTTCCTCTTCTTCATCGCTGTGCTAGGCGAGACGCCGGAGGCCGTGCAGATCGCCACCGGCAGGAACGCGGCTCGCCTCTGCTGCGTGACTAGCCGCGACGCGGGCCTCACCTGGGAAGGCACTCGGGACCTCACGGAGGAGACAGTGGGCACCCTCATTCATGGTAGGCGGCCAGGGCGGGGGTTGCCGAAGAACCTGGTATAAGCTTGTGGCTTGGGTTGCAGAGTAGGCGGGGCCGGGACCGAGGCAGCGTGAAGGCTGTATATCGGGCTGGATTGAGGGACGTGGACTGGTCCTGGACCGTGCAGGATGTGTGTGTGGCGGGACGGGGCGGGGCCAGAGGAGGTGCGGGGTAGACGGGGGAGGGGGGTGCGGTGGTGGGGTGGGGGGCATTGAGGAGGGGTCATAGGCGGGGAGAGGCGGGGCCAGGAGTGAGTACCCCAAACCTAACGGCCTTTCCATTTCCTTTACCACTTCCTTTTCCCTCTTCCGTTTCCTCACCTGGCCTGAAGGGGCCCAGCCCAGAGTCTTGGGGCCTGAGCTTTTCCCCACCTGTGTTGCCCCCTCCTTAGTCCAGGAGCTGACTGCCCATGACTGTCCACAGCTGCTCTGACTCTTGCTTGTGGGCTTTGGCTATCCAGCCCCAGACATGGGCACCACACCATGGTGTATATGGACACAGGCAGGATGCAGGGCTGACCCAGATACTTGTGGTGAGGTTTTCATGCATAACTGCTCTCCCCAGACACCACTTGTGATCACTCATTTGATTTGGGGTGGCCAAATGCTGTAGGGCCTGGCCTAGGCTCAGGCTGAGGGCTTGGTGCTGTGTGCTTGCCTAGCACATTCAAGGCCCTGATTTCCATTCCCTGCACCAATCACACCCAGGCATATTCATACCTGGCCACGTGGGCTCCATCACCTCTGTGGACAGTCCCACAAGGCTTGTCCAGCCTCAAAGACTCAGGTCACGCAGGGAGTCCAAGCCTGTGGCACTGGCTAGACTCCCTGTCCCTCACTCTAGTGTGGGTTCCAGCAGCCTCTCACTGTATGCCTCCTCTCTGCAGACTGGGCCACTTTCGCTGTGGGCCCAGGCCATGGGGTCCAGCTGCACTCAGGTCGCCTGCTGGTGCCTGCCTACACTTACCGCGTGGACCGCCGGGAGTGCTTTGGCAAGGTCTGCTGGACTAGTCCCCATTCCTTCACCATCTACAGTGATGACCAGGGCCGCACCTGGCACTGTGGGGGCCTGGTGCCTAACTTGCGCTCAGGCGAGTGCCAGCTGGCTGCAGTGGATGGGGGCTTCCTCTACTGCAATGCCCGAAGTCCTCTAGGCAGCCGTGTGCAGGCACTCAGCCCTGATGAGGGTACCTCCTTCTTGCCTGCGGAGCTTGTGCCTACCCTGTCGGAGACTGCCCGGGGCTGCCAGGGCAGCATCATAGGCTTCCCAGCCCCAGTCCCCAGCAGGGAAGAGGGCCCAAACCCTCCCTACCTCTGTCCTGGAGTCCAGGAGTCCCTCAGTGGGCCCTTCTGCCACCTACAGCACTGGAGGGATAGCCAGGAGCAGCCTGGCCCAGAGCCTGGGCTTGGTGGAGATGAGGGAACTTATGCCCCACTGCTCTCCTTGCCCTCCATGGCCTCACTGCAGAAGTCCACGTGGCTTCTGTATTCGCACCCAGCAGGGCACAGAGCGCGAATCCGCATGGGCATCTACTTGAGCCGGTCTCCCCTAGACCCCCAGAGCTGGACTGAGCCCTGGGTGATCTATGAAGGCCCCAGTGGGTACTCAGACCTGGCGACCCTTGGGTCTGTGCCTGGCCCAACCCTAGCCTTTGCCTGTCTATTTGAGAGTGGGTCCAGGGTCTCCTATGAAGATATTTCCTTCTGCATGTTCTCCCTGGGAGAGGTCCTGGAGAATGTGTCAGGGGACCCTGAGTTGCTCCATCACAGGAGCAAGCCTTGGAAGCACTGCCGGCCCTCCTGATGGGCCCAGCTGCAGGCACCCAAAGACAGAGAGATTCAATAGATGGAGGTGATGACTACAAGACCACATGACCCCAGATGGAAAGAGACCTGCATCAGCTTTTCCATAGGTTGCAGAGATAATCTTGGTGGGCACCTGCTGCTCTAAGAGTCTCAGGACCATCATGCTCCAGGATGGGTAGCTCCTTGGAAGGGGAAGGTTTGGACCTTGTGGGAGGTGCTGGCCAAGTGACCACCACAATTTGGGGGGCGGGGGCAGTGGGGCCCCATGAGCACAGGGTACTGCTCCATTGTATTCAGCTGGTTTTCTCTTAACATTTGATCTCTGGCTACTTTCTGGCATATGAATGACAAATAAAGGAATCGTGCCTGTATGTGAGTGAACGTTTCTTTCCCCATCAAAACCCAGGGAAGGTCCAGTGCTCCAGTGTGCTTATCTGACTCCTATCCCAACCTCTTTGCCCTAAACTGTGCTCCCCTCCATGCTTGGTGCAGATGGCAGAGGTGAGAATAGAAGGAGAGGACATCCAGCCTCCTCTGTTGGCTGCCTTGTTGGTACCAGCCCTGTCCACTGGGATTGGCTAATGGGCAGTCTACGTTAGCTTTTCAACTTCCACCTGAAGGAGCCAGTGGGGTCCAGCATCTTGAAAGGGAAGTGCTGGGTGGGTCTGGTCTGCAGCTGCAGCTCCTCAGTGCCTGTGGCTGCCTGGAACCTCAGCCAAACAAACCACAGGGAAAGAACACCTACCTGAGCTCCCCTAATAAAGCTATGAAATCCAAGGCCAGGGCAAAGCCCAGAATGGGTCACAGTGATAGATGGTGCAGGAGGGCAACTCCTGTGGAGAGCAGACTTCCAGCAGGAGTAATGGGGAGGGAGGACAGCAAAAAGGAATCTTCAAAGGTACTGGGGGAAAAACACCATGCCCAAAAACGTCCTTCGAGATCAAGGCAAAATGATGGTATTTTTACGCACACAAGAGAGCCTGGGACATAAGCACCTGCCTGACAGGCTCAAGGTCATGAGTTCGAGCCCTGTAACAAAAGAGACAGAGAGAGAGAGAGAGAGAGAGAGAGAGAGAGAGAGAGAGAGAGAGAGAGAGACAGAGACAGAGACAGAGACAGAGACGGAGAGATTCAGCCTGGCTTTGTCACAAGCAGTTTGATTAGGGGAGTGTGAAAGATACATGGTTATGACAGTCATGCTTTTGGGTCTCACTGCACAGTAACAAAAAAGAGCACCAGGTAGAGTGAAAGAACTGGAACCAAAATGCTCTGAGATCCTAGTACTGTCCAAGAAAAGGTTAAAAAAGGCAGTTTATGTCACCAAAGAAGGGACATGTGAAGTACTCTCCAGGACTAGTGCTGAGGGACGGAAGACTGTGTGACCCTACATTGCAGAGGGGATGTGTGGGAGAAGGCACAACTCAAAATAGGCAGGGAATGTGGGAAATATGCATCGAATGGGAAGGCAAAAACAGCAAATATTGAGGCAGCTAAAGCAGCCAAAACATATTGGAATTGCACTAAACGTAAATGGACTCATATTCCAGTAAAAAGGCAAAAATGGGTATGCTGGGAAACGCCAAAATACAAAAGTCCATCCCAAACACAACTATACTGCATGACAGCAGATGGGCATACAGAAAGCTGGAGGAAAGGGTGGCAGACAATGCCAGCAGCCAAAGAGTAGTTCAGATGGACAGGAGTTAGATTCACAGACAGCCATAGCAACCTAAAATCACACGGAGCTAACACTGCTGAGATCATGTGGAGCTAATACTGTGCTTAAGAGTGTAGAGCAAAAGTACTTACTGGGTGTGTTAGTTACTTTTCTTGTTGCTGAAACAAAATACCCAGTACCCACAGTTAAGGGAGGAAAGGTTTATTTGGCTCAGTTTGTAGAGATTTCAACTCATAGTTGGCTGGCTCCTAGGCAGAGTGGCACAGTAGGTAAGTATTGCAAAGGAGAAACAGTTCATGGTGGGCAGAAGGTAGCCAAGCAAGCAAGGGATGGCCACAGCTCTTTCTAAGCCTTATATTATGTCCAGGCTACTTAGGGTGGATGGTACTCATACCCCTAATCCTAGTGCCCTTGGTCCTAGCATTACATCTGGAACCAGCTTCACACACTCTGAAAAAGCCCCACCTATGACCACGAGAGGCTTTGGAGGGGACATCTAGACAGTCATGACATGGGAGAAATAGGCAGATTCTCACTTGTTGTGGAAACTTTATAACTCAGGTCTCTCTGTAATTGACAGAGGAAGCAGACAAGAAAATCAGTTAAGAGAGAAGATTCTGCCGGCCTGGGGACAGCAAGCTCACTGATGTAGCTCGGTAGAATTCTGCACCAAGCTGTTGCTGTCTCAACACCTTTTTTATTCAGGGAAGTATGAGCACTGACACTGTGTGAGGCCACACTGCCAAGTCTCTGCAAGTTTCAGAGGACTCAGAATTACAGTGAAACTGACTAGAAATAAAAATAAGGTGAAAGATAATTGAGTATGTTCATGTGTTTAGAAATACAGTTCTAAATAACTTGTTCTTGAAAAGAAGAATTAGTGGAAATCAGAAAATATTTTGAGGCTAATTATGCATATGTTGCACAAAAATTGAGAAGGAAACCAAAGGCAGGCTTAGAGGGAAATATACAGTCTTAAAATGTGTATGTTAGAAAAAAAGAGAGACTGATAATCATTAATTTCAAGAAATAAGAAAGAAGCTGGGGGTTTAGCTCAGCAGCATAAGCGCCTGCCTGGCAAGTGAGAGGTGGTGAGTTTGATCCTCAGTAACATAAATAAGTAAATAAATCATCTGTTAAAAAAAAAGAAATAAGAGAGACAGAAAGTTAAATCCAAAGAAAATAGAAGAAAGGGAATAATGAAGATTGTAACAAAATAGTGACACTGAAAATGTCATACAGGAAATAAAGCCCAAAGTTGTTTTTTTTTTAAAAAGACTAATAAAACTGATAAGCATTTGATGAGGCTTTTCATGAAAATTCACACATACACACACACATCCTGGGCCAAGCAGGGTGTGGCAGTGCATGTCTGTAATCCTAGCATTCTGAGAGGCCCAGGCAGGAGGACTGCAAATTTGAGCCAGCCTGGGCAACTCAGTGATTCAGCGAGACTCTGTTTCAAAACAACAACAACAACAACAACAACAACAACGAAAAAGACAGGAGTGTAGCTCAGTGTGAAGGCCCTGGGCTCCATCCCCAGTACCAAAAAACAAAACAAAACAAACAAACAAATCCCCCAAAAAACCCAGTATCAGAAATGAGAAGGTGTGTACTGAAGATCAGGCAGATAGTCAAAGATTTCAAAAAGTCATCAAGAGTAACCTTATATTAATAGACTTGAGAATTTAGATAAAATGGACAATTCTTAGAAAATGTGACATCAAAACTGATGCAATATGAAATGGAGAAACTAAAAATCTTAAGGAAATTGAACCCATATTTTAAAATGTGACTATACCAGGTCTAGATGGCTTTCCCAGTGAACCCTGGCCAACACTGTGGGACAAAATTCCATATCCCGAGTCTTGAGGACAGCATCAGACCTCTGCCCTGTCCAGGTTCCCAGGTGCCACAACACCGCCCTTCCTGTGCCTTGGGGACATGCATGTCTTTCCCACGAGAGAGCTGGAGCTGTTAGGTATGCGGGTGGGGGGAAGTGCCTGGTCTCTGGAAGAAAGATTGATGAGAAAAGTTGATATTGTTCTTCAACAAAACAAAAAGACACGCCACAGACTGAGAGAAAATCTTTGGAAAATCTGTCTTTGATCAAGGACTAGTATCCAAAATACCTAAACAACTAAACAAAGCAAAGCAAAGCAGAGCAGAAAAAAACCAAAACTCAACAATGAGAAGACAAGCAATTGATTAAGAAATGGACATAAGCTCCAAACAGACACTTCATCAGTGGAGATGCACAGATGGTCAGCATGAGCAGGGGCATCATGGATTGTCAGGGAAAGAGACATCGGAACAGAAAGAACAGCCAGAGGCAGAGCCTGGACCACACCAGGTGCTAGGGCTCTGAGGGTTGGGGTGCAGAGAGGTGCCTTGGTGGACAATGGTGGCTTCTTAGAAACTAAACTCACTTTGACCATAAAAGTTGGAAGTTGTGTTCCTCAGATTTATCTAAAAGTTCAGAAACTTAAAACCATGTGAGAGCCCACACATGGTGTTCATAGTGACTTTATTCATAACTGATAACATGCAGAAGCAACCAAGTTGTCCATTAAAAGCTGTGTATAAACTGTGCTACATCCAGAAAGTGGAATATTATACAACCTTAAAAGAAAGGGACTTTCAAGCCATGAAAAGACAGGAAAGAAATTTAATTGCCTATTACTAAGTGAAAGAAGCCATCTGAAACGTGAAATTCCAACTGTGTGACATTCTGGGAAAGCTAAGAGTCAAGGCTCAGGGGAGGGAAAGGTGAGAGTAAGCAGGATTGTGAAGCTGTTCTGTGCTGGATGGTGAAGTCTTTGTCATCCCAGGTCTTTCACGACTGACAGCCAATGCCCTGTGATAGAGCCAGGTGCTGCCCCTGCATGTCTGAGGCAGGGAGGATGTCTGTTGTCCTTCAGCAAATCCAAAACCATTTCTAAAACAATAAAGTGTTAATTGAAACAACTAACAATAAAGTGCTAGTTGAAAGAAAGTGCATCTATGAGAGCTCTATAAGAAAAGAGAAAGTGAATGACAATATTTACATGATCTTGAGGCCATCTTCATGGCTATGGACTGGTGACATGTGACCAGCCTGGGGGCCTGGGTTGAGGTCACCTTGCCCTGTATCAAACTGCCTCTGAAGTTCCAACTGTCCCTGAACTCTTGTGTGGTCCTCCAGCATCCCTGCTATGGCTTGGAGATGAATGAGGAAGTCAGCAGACTGAAGTGGGTGGCCCCACAGTGAGGGGTCCATCAGGTCCACTCACTGATGGTCACATGTCTACATCCAGTACAGTGGGCAGCCTTAGGGGACCTGCCTGGCCCAGAACCTGACTCTTCATCTTATAAAACTGAAACTCTTTTCCTGGTAAATATGAATGTTATGGTTGGTGTCTAGATGTCCCCCAAAAGCCTCATTCACTTTTGGATGGGGCTTTTTTGGAGATAGCTGAATCTAGAGTTTGTGATTGATTTGTAGTGTAATGGTGGGATTAAGGCTGTTGGGATTAAGGGTGAGTGCCTGTTAGAGCAGTTAGATTTAGCAGCTGGATTGGCACCACCCTAATCCCAGCAGTCTAGAATAAGATAAAAGAGGGGAAAGAGGCTTGTTTCCCCCTTTTTGCTCTCATTGCTTTTGTTGTCTTCCACTGCCAGGCTATCCTGCCTGGGAGCCAGCCATTTATGGACTAAAAGGTTTAAAAACTGTGAGCTAAATAAACCTTTCCTCTCTTCATTTTGCATGTTGGGTATTTTGTCTCAGCAATGAGAAAAGTAACTAAGATAATGAATGCCCCATCACCCTCTCCTGCTTCAGGCACCCACCATTACGCTCCTGTCTGTGATTTTGACTACAGTGCTTTGTGGATCTTGTATGAGTGAATTGCAGTGTTGTTTTATGACTGGCATAGGCTACTAAGCACACCATCCTCAGAGGTCATCTCTCCTGTAGCAGGAGCCAGGATTCCCTCCCTTTTTTGGGCTGACCAGCATTGCTTTGGTCATGTGGGTGGACTTGCTGACAGACTCTGGGGCTGTTGTGAGTAGAGTTATGAACACAGGAGCACACCTTCATTCTTGCCCATGGTAGAATAATATTCCATGCACATGATAGTCTATTTTTAGTTTTAAATTGAGATAAAAACAAAGAATCAGAAGCAATCGTAGACTGTGTGACCACGTGGTGGGTGGGGCGGTGTCACACATGTGCACTCTACCCTCGGGCCAGCTTTCCAGAGGGTTCCCACTGGTGAGTGGGGCTGTTGGGCTGGGTCAGAGGATACAGCGAAAGGTCAGACCACCTGTGAGGGAAACTGGAGTGGGCCAGCCATGGGGTGTGCACCATCGCCCCCTGGAGGACACTCTGCATCTCTGCAGAAACTCGAGAGCTTCCTGGGGCCAGGGGCAGAGACCACCCTGGGACCCTGGTGTGGGGCTGCTGCTCTGCAGGAGACTTGATCACCCTCAGCCCCACAGGGCAGAGATCTGGTCACGCCCGGGTCCACCGCAGCCTTAGCCGCAGTCCGTGTTGGAGCGCAGAGCCCAGGGCGTGCGGGAGCAGCGTGGGAAGGTGTGGGAGCAGGTCCTTGCCGGGGCAGTGACACAGGCGCCCAGGCGCCCAGAGTGAGGGGACGGAAAAAATGAGTGCGAGGCGGTGGCTGCTTTACGGGAAGGCGGATGCAAAGTGCTGACTGGCCTGCGCCACTTTCTCGGTTCTTATCTGAGCCGCTGCCACCAGCTAGTGTCCTGGGCCAGGAGCACCACCAACCGAGCGCTGGTGGCGGGTGGCTCTGCGACCACTTCCTCTCCCCGCCTTGCTTTTTCTGTTGAGTATCGATTTGAACTCAGGTTCTTTTAAATACAAAGTGTATTAAGCAATTAGGGTTTTTCTTTTTTGTGGTTCTGGGGATTGAACCCAGTGCTTTCTCGCTGAACCATATCTCCAACTTTTTTTTTTTTTTTTTTTTTTTTTTTACTACATACTGAGACAAATCACTCAGTTGCCCAGCTCAGATTTTCCACCCCGTGCCCCATGTAAGGCTTCCAGAATGCTGGGATTCTAACTACCAACCACCATGCCAGCCCCACAATTTTGGCTTTTTTGACTCTCAATTTCCTTGTCTTTTCGACATGACCCAAATTGTGTCCCTGTTTGGGAGATGCTGAGCTGCCACTGCCACAATATCTGGCTCCCCCTAAACCCAGTCCAGAGCAGCCCCCTTCCACTGTCAGGTCAGGTGCTCTGCACTGCAGGGTCCCCTGCTGATGGGGACTTGTGCCACCTGTGTATGGGAATCCAGCTCTGGGTGACTCTGCCCTGGCAAGCCCAGTGCAATGAGTCCCTGTGTGCACTCCACAGTGCTGACAGTGATGCCAGGGGTGTGTTTCCATGGAGACTGATGGAACCAGAAGCAAGTGCTTTGCTCCCCAGCTTGGCCCTGCCTGTTCCCGACAGCTTTGGCAACAGTTCTTGTCCCTTCCAGACTTATGTCAGTCTGCCAGAAGCAGTTTTTATATGTATTGTTTCTTATCTTTACAGCTAAATTATATAAACAGCTAAATTATACAGAAACTTACAGGTAATAAGAGGGAAACCAGGACTCGGTGGAGTAGGTACAGAAGACAAGACGTATCAAATTGTGGCTGGCAACAAATAGGAAAAAGCTAGTCCTGCAAGCCTCCCTAGAAATAGACAGTAGCTTGAGCTCATACTATAAGCAGCACCACCTGGTCCAAGCAGCTCACACAAGGCGTCAGGTGCATAGATGGGTGACCACAACACCCTGCACAATAGTCCCACCCTTTTCTTTCTACATTTGAAGTTATAGACAAACTGAAGTTAGTGATGTGCACCATATACCCTGCCATGTGCTTCACTTCCCTATTGAATCAATATTAGCTAAGCCGCTATTATGGTTACCCTTATAGGTTGATTATAGTTTAATTCATAGTTACATAAATTGTGATTTTGTGTGTAAATTACCCCTAGACAAACCCTAGTGGCAACCCACTTTCAGGACCTCTCCTATCAGGAGCTTTCTTTTTTTTTTTTTTTTTGTCTTTTTGCTTTTTATCGGTACCGGGGATCGAACTCACGACTGCCTGCTTGCAAGGCAGGCGCTTATGCCGGTGAGCTAAACCCCCAGCCCCAGGAGCTTTCTTAATAAACTTTCCCTATTCTTAGTTTCTTTTGTCCTCATACCCATTTTTCAGCTATCCAGACACAAACTTGGCACATTTAACATTCAAGAGGTTGGGAGTCATTTCATTTCCCTGTGACATTAAGAGTAAAATCGAATGTCTTTCCATTGCTTAGAGATATCCATGCACACTTGTATGCACACAGATATACATGCAGCATGTGTGCACACAGATATGTATATAATATACATGTACATATATATATGCAGATGTGTGTGGCACACACTATGTGTATATACACAAGCACGTGTGGGACCTGTGAGCAAACACATAGGTATGTATGCAACATTGTGCATACACAAGGTATGTGTGCAATACCTGCACACATGTACACAGGTACACACATGGATATATATGTGTACAGATTTGTGGACTGTGCACATATATTTTGGTGAACTATTGGATACTTCTGCTCACTTTTCTGCTATACTTTGAATCTGGTCCAGATTTTTAGATCTTTATATAATTTGTATTTAGATCTTTGTGTGATAGTACAAATATTTCCCTTCAGTTTGCTAATGATTTTTTTTCCATACTGAAGTTTTTGTTTTTCTATTTGTGTGGTTGAATGCATCATCTTATCCATCATCCCTTGGTGGAGGTTTTGGTAGACAACTTGTGGGCTAAAAAGGAATGCATCTGCACTTCCTTTGCCCCTGTGTGCACTGTCCTGCTGTGTTTGGGAGGATGCAAGTGTGCTACACATAGTTAGACCTCACTGAGTCCCTCCCCAAGTGGCTGTCTTGGTCCCAGCACCCTTATGAGGGCATCTGCCCTCCAATGAGATCATGCGTGTGGCTTCTCTGTCTCCAGTGCTGATTCCTCAGAATCTCCTGGTCCCACAATGGTTCTCCTTTCACTTTCTTCTCATGTTTCTTGGTTATAAATGTTATAGAGGTGTTACAGTTCCAAGCTAGGCTTGGTGGTGCATGCCTTTAATTCCAGCACCCTGGCAGGCTGAGGCTAGAGGATCACAGGTTAGAGCCCAGTCCGGGTAACTTAATGAGATCTTGTCTTGAAATAATAAAGCAGAAGACAAGCTCTATGAAGACCCTGGATTCAATCCCCAGTACTGTACGGCAAGCAAACAAAAAATAAACTAAGTTATAGTTCCAGAAATGTGTTTATTGGGATGATGTTAAATTTATGGTGTGAGCAGGAAGAAATGTCTTCAACATGGAGACATTTGTGTGAGTCCCTTCTGTTTTGTGGGTCAGTCATGTCTGTTGTCTGGTGTCTCTCCAGCAGTCTTGTACATTTCTACAACTGTCTATCTCACCCAGGGCTGCTGAGGTGAGATATCCTGACAGCCAAGGGTAGTCTTTGTTTTCAGACCCTGGTTCCTATTTGCTGGTCTACCAGGTTCTTGGTCCTGGACTTCTGTATAGATTTCTGGAGTCTTCCTCTTAAGCCCATACCATCTGAGGCTGAAGATGGGTGCCCACAGGACCTTGATTTCCTTGTCTGTCCCAGATGTGCTGATCCCACTTTACTCAGAGGAGCTCAGAGTGGGCAGCTGTAGTGGGGGGTGTCTGCCTGACACCATTGTGGGCAGCCAAGACCCTGGTGAGGTGGTGGGCTTGGAGCTTGAGTGCCCACCTTGGGGAGCATAGGCTGCAGCCCCTCACCACTGCCTGGTGTAGCCTACACTCCCTGCAGCAATGGCCCACACCAGTACACCCTGGCCACAGGACTCCAAGGTGGGTGCGTGGCATGGCCTAAGCAGGTAGGATATAGGCAAACGGCTTGGGGACACTCAGGGCACCCATGTGGATGCCCATGTTGGCTGAGGATGCCTGGGCTTGTGGGAGGTGATTGAATTATGGGGTTCTTAGCTAACTTGCCATTAGCTAACTTCTCAGCAGCTTTTTTCTGCCAGGCTCTTCCCCTGTACCTTCCTGACCTGAGGCCAGTGGACCATGGGCTCAAACCTCTAGAAAACCTGAACTAAACTAAGCCTCCTCTCATTTAAGTTGTAAGTATTGAGTATTTTGTCCCAGCTATGAGGAAAGTGATTAAAACAGGCTACCTACCCAAGCAGAGGCTTCCCACATCTGAGGCAGAGATGGGATCATGGAGGTGACACCTACCTAAGGCCACCACCCACTCCTCCCTGAGCCTGCAGGCACAGGACAGGACTCCGAAAGCTTTCATCATTATTTAATTATAACTCCACAGAACCAAATGAAAAGGACCCCTGGCCCCCTTGGGCAACTTTGTGTACCCTGGGTGGGAGCCTGTCCAGGCCTCTTTAACTAACACTGAATGAGGATGGTGCCCGCACTGTCCTAGCCCTGCCTGGAACCCTCCCCTTTCCATGGCTGCGTGGGGCGCTGTCTTGTGCCCTGGCCTGGGTAGGCAGGGCTGGGCTGAGATGTGTCCTTGGAAGCAAGTGGGTTGGAGGCTGGCTGTTCCCCACATGCCTTGGTTTCCCTTTGTAGAGAGGCCTGAAGAGCTTCCCAGGCAGGTGTGAGGGCCAAAGTGACTCCTGTGGATGGATGAGGGTGCTAGTGCCACTTCTTGTTCACTGCAGCCTTCTTTGGTGAAAACTTTTCCAGGACTGGATGAGTGTGAAGATCCCTGGGTCTGACCCATGAGACCTTGCCCCAGCAAGGTCACCTTGTGGGCACTCCCTGGCATTGCGCTCAACTTATGCTGGGAATTCCTTGCTATGAGCAGTGCCCAGATAGTCTCCATCCAGGGTCCCTGGAGCTCACAGGAATAGTGCCCAAGCCCTTGGTCGTGCATAACTGTGGCACTCAGGCGCATGGGCCCAGCAGCTCTGTTCCAAACAGGCTGGCACCACGGTTGTGCCCACCCTCCACACCAGGGAGAGGGATGTGGCTGCCCCAGTTGGTGATGAGCATTGGGAGATGTGTCCTGCGTGGGGCTGGCACAGGCTGTCATGGCCAAGCTTTGCCATGGCAATGCTGTCTTGGCCCAGCATCCTACATGCCCTACTCTTAACCACCCTTCACTGGGCTCTCTATAGAGGACCTGCAGGATGGGGAGGTCTGAGAAAGCCAGTCAGAGAGGCCAGGAGCAGTGTCCATCCTGCTGCCTTGGAGGCCGGAGACACTGAGGGTCATTGGCTGAGCCCCTGCGGCCTGGAGACAAGGTACCTAGCCCTTCGGGGAAGACAATGGTGGCGTACTCTGTGTGCACAGAGGAGGCAGGGGGCTCTGGGGTCTTTTCTCGCCCTTGGAAGTCCAGTACCCCATAGTCCATGGTGAAGATGGGCACTGCTGAAGGGTCTTCCTTCTTTAGGGAGAGAGAAGGGGTGTCAGTGCAGAGTCCCACAAATGGCCAGACGCCACAGCCCCAATACCCTGTCCCTTTTCTAAGAGCAGCTACAGCCAAGGTACTGAGCCCTGGGGCCTGATGGCTGTGCCCACCATTCCCCATCTCTGTGTGACTGCAGACACAGTCCCTCATCTCTGGCTCAGTTTCCCTCTCTAAACTGTCCTACAGTTTTGCAGATTCAGGATTCTGACATATTTTCCAATTCCCTCCTGCCCGGTATAGGACAAACAACCTCATGGTCCTCAGGGTACAGTAGGAGGGAGGCAACCAAGACCCTGATCTAGGGCCCTGGGAAGGGCTGAGTGGGAGGTGAAAATCTGAGTGTGTTGTATGTGCCCCTTGGTAGAGGCCAGACTCACCAGGGGCTGCTCCTTGCTCCCAGCTCCTTCGGCCTCTGCAGAGAAGCACAGTTGGAATCAAGTGGCTGATGCCAGTTCTCCTCCCAGGAACAGGGTCTTAGCCAAGGTCCCATCTGGGTAGGGCCAGCATCAGTAGGGCCTGAGTTCTCAGGTCTGGAGGGAGTGGGTCTTGGGGAGGAATGCCATGTTTTCCCTCAGATCACAAGCCTCCAAGTGCAGTGGGAGCCTCAGTTGGACAAAGATCAGCACACCTATGCCTGCTGCAGGGCCACAATCCCTGTGCCCACATGATACCTGGCAATATGTGTATGTGTAGAGGCGTGCTGATGTAGCCCCTCACGAGGGACAGGACATTTGTGTGTGTGAGTGTGTGTGTGTGTGCAGCATTATGGTGATGCAGCACCTCATGGTGGTCAGCTACATGGCTTTGAAGGAGAAAACATTGGGCACTGGACAGGAATCAGAGGTCATCAAGGGTATGGACAAGTATGAGGTCTGGAGGAAGTAGCACATCTGTAACAAACTTACCTGGAACAGTCTTGGAGAACACAGCAGCAAGGACCCAGGCTAGCAGCAGCAGCACCGGGATGGCCACTAGGACACTTACGACCCCAACAACCAGGCCTTGAAGTTGGCCCGCCGGCCTGGGTGAGGGACTGGGGTGCACTGTCGGGGGCTCCAGGACTCTCTCTGGGGACCCCAAAGACAAGAGTCAGGGACTGTGATGAGATACTCTGCAGCGTGTCCCCACACTCTGCAGGGGCACCCACCTTTCCTCTCGAAGGAGTGAAGGCTGACCCTGTTGAGCCTGTAGTGACTGACACCTTGGCCTGGCCTACAGTTTGCAAGAGGGCCAGGCACAGCATTCACAGACTTGCCCATGCTGTCCTCTCCTGTGGGCCCTGCCCGCCCTCCATCAGCTAGCTGGGGGGTTCTCAGGTGAGAAGCCCTGCCCTACCTGTCACCGTGAGCTCTGCCCGGCAGCTCTCCCTGATCTCTGCCTTGGGCAGCAGCGAGATGGCCCCACACAGGTAGACACCGCTGTCATTTCTCTGCACAGAGAGGACACTCATCTGGAAGCTTCGCCCGTCGGGCAGCGGGGCCACCTGGAAGCGTGGATCCAAGCTGCTGTCCCTAGGGAAGGCAGCCAGCTTGTCGGTCTGGTTGCTGGGGCTCAGCCGGTACCAATTCAGCACAAAGTGCTCTGATGAGTTGGAAAAACTGCAGGTGAAGGTAGCATTGGCACCCTCGGGCACTGAGAGCTGCGCTGGGGAAAAGGAGGGACTGCAGGACCTGTCGGGGGGCTCTGAGAAAGGGGGGGGAGGAGAGAGAGAGAGAGAGAAGAGAGAGAGAGAGAGAAACGAGGATGAGGATGAGGGCAGCCAGGCAGGCCCTGCATTTCTCCTCTGTACCTCACCTCATGGCAGGGCCTTTCTTTGACTCTGTCTAGAGTTCCAGTTCTGACCCTGGGTCAGTGTTGTTCTGAGGACCTCACCTGCCTTCCCTGTTGACCTCAGATTGCTGTTCCCAGGCAGACTAGGCCAGCCCCCATAGACTCTTGGGTGGTCTTCATGTGAGCTTCCCTGCCCTTGTGGGGGAATGATCACCACAAAGTAGGCTGGGCAGGTGGAGGCAGTGGGGGTCTCAACATGAATGGGGAGACCCATATGGCAGTGTGGTCCTGGAGGGTAGTATAGGTCCCCAGGGCCACAAAGAGTAGGTCCTGGCCCTACTCTGCAGTGTAGGGTTAAGGTTAGGGTTAGGGACAGCTTGAGGACTGGCCTCGTAGTGGGGAATGGATGTTTGAGACCAATGCTCCTGTTCAGGAAGGAAGTGGCTATTTGGAAGAATCTGTCCATGGCAGGTGAGGGATCCCAAGTGGCAGCTGGGCTACAGAAGAGATGCCACACTCACCCAGCTCAGTCTCCCTCCTTCCTGCCATCTGCCTGTGATGCACAGACAGGAATGGGTTGCCATGCAGGGCTGTGCCCTCTATCAAGTCACTCATACTTTGAGGGTAACACAGATCCCACAGGCTATAACAGATGTTTCCTCTGCCTGTGACTCTCCCACCACACACAGCTAGCAGGTCATGCCATACCGTCAAACATGTTTCATTGGGAATTTCCCTTGACGTTGCCAGCAGGTATCTTCTTCCCATAGTAATTCAAGAAATATGGAAGTTAAATTAAAACCTCTGATAACCCACTAGAGTGATGCGTTCCTGCAAACCCAGCTACTCATGAGGCTGAGATAGGAGGATCACAAGGTCAGGGCCAGTTGTAGAGTGCTTGCCTAGCATGTTCAAGGCCTCAGTTCCACTCCTAGAAGGACATGAAGAAACTGAGTCTGGCCAGTTGTGATGGCACAACATGCCTGTAATCCCAGCACTTGGGAGGCTCAGTGGGAGGATTGCCCAGAGTTCTAGTCTATCTGGGCTACATAGTGAGTTCAAGGCCACACTACATTACAAAGACCCTATCTCAAAAAAAAAGTGGGGACCAAGTTAGGGAGAGGCCAGCATGGTGAGGGCTGGGGCCTCTGGGACACAAGGATGACTGGATGGATGGATGTCACCTGTTTGGATCCTTATAGTGGTTGCTGCCACCTACCCCATGCCCTGCAAGGACCAGAAGGAACATGGGCTCCATGCTGAGTTCTCAGGCCAGGCTGGTGGCCCAGGGATAGAAGGATGAGGGGAATGGACAGAGGCATCCCTTCTTCTCATGGAGGATAGCTAACAGGGGCTCAGAAGCCAGGGATCCTAAACTGGTGCCCCACCGTACCAAGAACCCACCATGGACTCTCAGAGCCATTCCTGGCTCCCTTGAAATCTGTAATCTGGGCTGCACCAGATTCCATGCCTCTGGATCTATTCTGGGGCTGTCTTGGCTCTGGGCCTGACACAACCTCACTCCATTCCCTGGCAAAGGCCCCTTGAAGGCTGAACCAGGGTGGTAACATCTGTGGTCTCCTCCACTGTGGCCAGAAATCCACGGTCCCTTCCCAAACTGACCCCCAGTCTGGATGCACCACTCTGACCTCCAAGTCCACTGCCAGGCCTGGGCCTCACTATCAGAGCCTTCAAACAGATCCCCACATTCTCAACACCAGATGACTGGATAGGCTGGGTGAGAAGCCTACCTCAGGGAGTCCAAGAGCAGGGCCTCCTTCCCTCTTCCACAGGCCCTGCTTTCCGGGTGGGCTCTGGTGCCTGTTCAGCTCTCTTGGCCCTGGGCTGGTCTTCATCTATGTTCCCATGGCTCTGGCCTTGCCTCCCAAGCCTGAATAGTCACAGTTTGGTGGCCTCGGCTGCTCCTGGGATTTCCATTGCCCTCCTATGGGGGACCCTCTCCTGTGAGTCTTGGCCCAGTCCAAGCCTTCCCATTCATTTTTCTGTTTGGATCACTCTGTTCTTCACCAGTGGGCCTTGAACCAGGACCCTGGTATCAGGGACCTCTTGGGGACCTCTCAGGATTGGTATCTAGATGTCCCCTTGCCCCCTGCTTGCTGGCTGAGGGTGGGGTTAGAATGCCATACCCCCTCACCTGTACCAAGACTCTTACCCAGAAAACCTAGCATAGGGATGCTGAGGAGACAATGGCCTCTTGTTGACTCCAGCCTGTCTAGTCCCAGTACATCTTGCCTGGAGCTCCCACTGAGGGCCAGGCTACGGTTTACTGTTTTTCCAGAGTTCAGCGCTGGGCCCTTAACTGCCAAAGTCATGAGCTAATAGTGTCTGGAAGTGGGCTCTTCCTTGGACTCCTGGCTTCTAGAATTCGAGTGGAACATTTTGTTCTTTGTATAGACCTGTTGTGTTCAGTTACAGCAACAGAAACAGACATAGACAGCTGGCTCCTCCAGGAAGCCTCCTGGCTTCTCAGCAGGTCAGAAGTGGCTGTTGCTTGTTCCTGGGGAAAGTGAAGTCTGGGGTGTTTCCATACTATTCCTGGGAGCCATGCAGGGGACTGACATGGTATCTCAGACCAAGGAAGGAGAAAGCTCAGAAGCTTTCTTCTGAGAAAGCTCAGGGGACTGACATGGTATCTCAGACCAAGGAAGGAGAAAGCTCAGAAGCTTTCTTCTGAGAAAGCTCAGGGGACTGACATGGTATCTCAGACCAAGGAAGGAGAAAGCTCAGAAGTGATATCACAGACGGCATGTTTCACAATGGCTACCCACAACTTATATCAGCAGGACCATCTGGAGGTACTAAAAGCATGGCCAAGTGGACTCTTGGGGCTTCTGATGACCCAAAAGCTCTCTTGTGCATTATCCTGTCCCCAGAGGAGCAGCCCAGCAGGGCAAACCAACTCAAGAGATGCTCCTGCTGTGTGGAGCCCCAAGGAACTTTATAGCTCTGGCTGGGAAAGCAGTGGGCTGCAGTGTCTGCAGCCAGCACACAAGGGGTCAAACATCACAGTCCTGTGCGCCGCAGTGGGTGGGATTGTGCCCCAAACTGGTGTGTTCAGGAAGACGCTCAGGATCGTTCAGGAGGATGGAATTGTTCAGGAGGATGGAATTGTTCAGGAGGATGTCACACTGGAATAGGGTGGGCACCGATGTGTGCATGGCTATACAAATACATGGATGAGGGCAGAGCTCAGAGGGACACTGCTGGTGTACTCCACGGACACCTTGACTTCAGTCCTTCAGCCTGAGAACCCTAAGGCACAGCCTTCCTGGCTTTGTCACAGTGGCTGCTAATTCGAGGCCCAGATTCTGCAGTGTAATGCTGGAGGCCCAAAGCTACCCAGGGCAGTTTTCTTTCGGACAGGTCCAGGTTTCACTTCCTCCCATTCCAAGATGGGAGCATCTCATGAAACAGTACAATACACTTGTAAGCGAGGGATGCCCACAGGAAATACCAAGATAAATACACTAAGCAGATTCAGAAGAAAGATTGCAGGGATGAGAGATTCCTGCAGCCAGAGTAGTGAGCTGGGGACATGATGAGGAGGTATTACTTTGCCACCACCATGTGAATCCCACCCACACAGTTGGAGCCAGGGTAGCCCAGATCGATGCCTTCTGGATCTCACCTCTAACAAGGCCCCCCTTGGGCCCTGGGACTACCGTCTCCAGTTTGTGTCCACCATGGGGTCATGGAAATGACCCAGGTTTTCCTCAGAGTGCCAGCGTTGGGGGGACAAGAAGTTCCCGAGGAGAAGGCACAATGGTCATATGGGGCATGAAAGGGCTGAGTCAGAGTAGCCAGTAGCAGTGAGGGATGGGACCTTGGGATGTGAAGATGGATGGGTAGGTGACACCCGGTCTATGTCCTTGCAGTAGCTGCCACCCCATACACACCCTGCCAGGCCTAGAGAGAAACCAGGCCCCCAGCTGAGTTGCCATGCCAGGCAAGTGGCCCAGGGCAGAGGGATGAGGAGTACAAACAGGGTGGGTCCTTTCTCCTTCAGGAGGATGGTTTTACAAAAGGCGCAGACGCCAGGGCTCCTGAACTGAGACCTTGCTGTCCTCAGAGACTGCTTTGGACACCCAGAAATGTGCCTGGTCTCCTTCCAGTTCATACTCGGAACCACTCTTATCATGGTCACCAGCAGCTACCAGCCCTGCCAAGGGGCTGCCTCTATCCCAGGAAAATAGTGCAGACGGAGATGTCCAGGCCCCAGGACATTAAGCCAGGGTTGTGGTCTCACAGACGGCTGATAACCCCATCTTGCTTGGCATCCAAGACTAGCTGAGGGGAGCTGGGGTCCTGCTTGCCTGACAGTAAGGAGGGGCCCTGTCAGAGTCCAGAAAAGGCATCTGGATGCCAAGCCACATAAGACAGTCTAGGAGGACTGGGAACTGCTCCTCGCCAACAGGGATGAGGGCCCTGATTTGCCCCAGCCTGCCCCACGCCGCGCGCCCACCTACCTAGGAGCCATCCCAGCCTCCAGCCCAGCTGCAGGACTGCCCATGCGAGCGGCCAGGGCACCTGAGAGATCCGCATGCCCAAGCGCCAACCCGTACCTCTTGTCAACGGCTGTAACCTCCTTGGCTCAGGCAGCGGAAAGGAAACTGTCCCAAGTCATGCTGGAGGGAGGAGACCTGCCCTGGGCCCCCGCCCCCTCTTCCTCCACCTCCACAGGGGTGGGGCGAGCTACTGGCAGGAGGGGGAAGGAGAGAACTGGGGGAGGGGAAAATAGGGAGGGGTGGAGGAGTGCGAGAGAAAGGACCGGGGAAGGAGGGAGACAGCGACAGGAGGGGAGACAGAGATGGAGTGGGGGAGGAGAGAAATGGGGACAGCTGTCTGCCCCACACAGGGTCTTTCTGACTCTGACCCTTGCTGGGGCAGTTTTTGTGCATTTCCTTGCCTGTGGCTTCCTCCTGTCCCCCTCCCCCCCAGACAATCTCTCTGTCCCCCTACTCCTTGATTCCTGCCTGGGCTTTTGGACCTTCCTTCCCCCAGTTTGGCCTTGTCCTGCAGAGTAGAGACCCTTCTCCTTAAGGTTGTGGTCCTGGGACACTGCCCACCTTTGGGTTCCCTCCATGGTTCCGGTCCATACTGAGATCCCTGGCCAACTGCATCCCTTTGTTTTCAAGGGCCTCAGCCTCCAGATGGGGCACTTCCTGCGGGCTGCAGGCCCAACCCCTTGAGGCCCCAGCCATCCTTTGTGAGGTGGGCTTGTCATTTCACTGCATCCTGCTTGAAGGCATCATCACAGAGTGGAAAGGAGAAGGAATGAAACTGCTGATATTAGCAATGAGTCTGAAATAAGAAATAACCCGCAGTTTGGAAAGCTTCTGCCCACTGCACCCTAGAGGGAGGTACTAGACAGCTCAGGTGCAGACAGACTGAGTGAGTGTGGCACTGATAGCAGCAGTTGTGGAAAAACGGTGTCAGAGGTGACAGCAGTGTACTGTGCTGTGAATGAACTGAATGAGGCTACTCTGGGCCTCGAACTTGGGGAACATGGGTCTTTGGGACATCAGGAACCTGAGCTCTCCACAAGTTGTCAGTGGCAAGGGCCTAGGTGGATTCTGGTCAGGATCCCTTTTACCCAGCCCCAGATCATGATGTAACCTTCCTCCAAGACAGGGCAGGACACTGGGAAGGGTGGGGCTGGCTGAGCTTTCCACCCTCTCCAGGCCCTCTTCCTAAGGGACCTTGTCCCTTCTGTACTGAGTATGGGGTGGCCAGATGGCACCCTTGCTGGAAGGGGGCCCAGGATAACAGGCAGCTCCCTGAGTATGTCACCCTTTTAGCTGATACCTTGCACATGTGCCATCCACAAGGGACATCTCTGCCTGACTCATGGACTCTGCAGAACTATAGGCAGCACTATTATCAGGGTACGATTCTGTCCCATGGTGTCCCTTGTGTCCGTGGGGAGATGCCCTAGAGTGAAGAGGGACATGGGAGCCAGGCTCACTATATAGACTCAAGCACCACAGTGAGACCCTGTGAACACACTGTGAAATGAAACCTGGGATTTGCACCCAGACACATAGGGACATCACAGTGGTTTTCTTCACGATCCCCAGGAACTGACAATGGCCAGATGTGCTAAGGCAGGGCAGGGGTGACTAAGTAAACCTACATTGCTCACACCATGGACTGCAGTGAGACCAGGGAGCTGAGACCACAGCTGGAGGACCCCCTTGGGGATATGTGTGCTAAGGCCAGGTAGGAATTCACATGTGGCCTCAGCAGGTGTTCTGGGAGGTTCTAAAAGCATCCCTCCTTTGGGGCAGTGAAGAGGCTGAGGCCCTGGCTGGACCCCATCTGGGAGCTTCCTGTGCCCCAGTAGAAGTCTCCCGCGGGGCCTCTGACCTCCAGTTTCCAAGGCGTCAGCCTGAAGATTAGAAACCATGAGCTACTGCAGGTAGAAAGTGGAAAATAGGGGACAGGGGATCCCCGGTACTCTGGAGGCAGCAGGAAGTTTCCATCCCCGGGGACAGGGACAGGATGGGGAAGTGCAGGAAACGGGGCTACTCTGAAACTGCCTCTGTGTAGTGCTATGTGGGTGGCAGCAGCGCCCCAATCTGCGCCGTGGGCCCAGTGAGTCCCATCCAGGCGTGGCCGCCCACAGGACGCCCAGGCCCGGCAGGAGATGCAGCCTGATTCACAGCTGCCTTGAGGTTGGAACAGGAAATGGTTAATAGTGTTTGCAAATAAAAACTTTCTGTTCATATGTCTGAAACATTTCCCAGAAGTTAGAGAAAGAGCAGCTAATACCTCTGCCAATTTAGGAACTGAATTTGAAAAAGCTGAATGGGGTGTTCCCACATTTTGCCATACAGAGGAAAGTCCTAGAGAGGAGGTAGGACAAGTGATTCCTACCTGCCTTTCTGCTGCTGACTTCTTAAAGTATGCTTAGTAGTTCAAGTGTGCACTTAAGTTTCAATTTTCAAACGTGTTTGCTTGTGGGTACTTGCGTACGTATATGTGTGTATGTGTGTACATGTGTGTGCAGATGAGTATGCTACGTCCTGTATGCAGGTGAGTGTATTGTGTGCAGATATGTGAGGACTCTGGCCTCTGGGGTAGCGATTGTGCTTTCTGGACAGCAGTGTCCTTAGGAGAAGAGTGGGGGCTGGGCCTTGTCTCCCTGGGGTCCCTGGCCCTGCAGGCCCTGGGCCGGGTCATATATGGGCTAGGTGGTAGCTGAGCAGTATTTGCTGAGTCTTTGGGAATGAGAGGTATGTTCAGTGCTTCCCACAAAGACAGTTCTTCCTGCCCCTCCCTTCCCCTTTCTGCGTCTGCTCTTTTGTCTTGTCTTTCTTGGTCTCTGTCTTTCTGTCTCTCACTCTCTCCGACACACACAGTGGAAGCAAAGTCATAGGTCATCTGACCATCCTTGTTCTGGGGTTCCACCTGGGCTTCAGCCTAGCCTTCCTCTGGTATGTCAGTATGCACACGTGTGAGTGACAAGACATGGTCTCTACTACTCTGCTGGTCTCCTTGTGAGAGCCTCCTGTGGGCTCCCTGTGGCAAGGACTCTGCTCTTGGCTGGATTGACACTGTGCTGGCCGCTAGCCAAGGGCCACAGTGACACAGTGCAGGGAGGTGCCTATGTCCTGCCAGCCTCTGACTTCCCCACTGTCTCTTCTAGGAGTCGCTCACTCCACACTGAGACCCAGGGCCCACAGTGTCAGGGTCCCTGAGTCCTCTCCTCAGGCATGACAGGGACCTGCAAGGAGGCTTGAAGCACAGACCACAGAGGATACTGGACTGTATCTGTGGCTGGTCACTATGCTGGCTGTCATGGAAGTGGCCTCTGTCAGGCCTGTCTGTGGATTAATGTCCTGGTGGGTATGTGGCCACTGCTTCTTCAATGCTATTCTGGGAGTCTGGAGAAATCTGGGATACACTGTTTCCTACACTTTTTAAGGGCTGGCATTGGGGTCCTTAAGGCTGCTCTGGGTAGTGACCAGTCCCATCTCTGAGGCTTTTCCTAGCACTGGGCCTGACTGGGTCTTGGGAATGATGGAGCCTGCAGAGCAACAGAGACTCTGGGCTGGTGGGTGATGGCTGGGGAGAGGAGCAGGCAGCAGCTGTTTGCTTGGACCCTGCATGGCTATGACCAAGTCCTCCAGGAACCCCACATGATGACCTGAATCAATCAACTAACTCCATATCTAGGTTTTCACTTGAATTGCTGCAAGCCAAGCAAGGTGATGATCAGAACCTCAGAGAACAGTGCTTTCAGGGAACATGACAGCTGGCACATTCTCCCTTGAGCTGGAAATTCGGAGATAGGTGACTCAAGAGAAGTGTGGTGATGCCAATTGTCATCAGGACCCATGTTTCTGGTGCTGTGTTCCCTCAGGACTTGGCTTCTGGTCTCAAGGATACTCATGGCTGTTAGAGGACTGACCACTGTCTCTCCCCTGATGCACAAAGGAAAGCAAAAGTCGAATGAACAATAGGGCTGCTCAGCTGTTTGATCCCACACTAAGAAACTTTTCCTGGGGAACATCTCAGAGGTTTTCCTCTCTGGATTGTTGCCACACTTAACTGAAGGGGAGGATGATGTTTCTTGTTTTAAAGGGAGCTGAAAAGAGGTTTCAGGGTGAAAAATGTAGCAACAAAAACTCCTTGGACTAAATTAACTGCAGACTGGACAAAGAGGAAGAGGGAACTGGTGAACCAATTCATGTGGGGTAGTCACTTCATGAGAGGTGACTATTAGGAGAGTGGCTAAGAGGAGGCAATTGGAGGGCAGGTAGGGGTCCTGTGTATGATCTGGGGCCAGAGGGAGGTGGATAGGATCTGCCCCAGCCTTGGGAAGTATAGATAGCTTTAGGGACATCTGCATGATGGCAGTGTCAGAGCCAGAGAAACAGATGGTATGACCTGCGGATGGGATAGGATCAGAGTGAGAGGAGGAAGGATCTGTAGGGAGGCAGTTGGGTAGGTGAGGGGCAGGCATCCTGGGCTCAGCCAGGGGCAGGGCAATAAGCATTGGTGACCTGGCCTGGGCTGGAGCAGAGCTGTCTCCTACCCAGGAGTGGCAGGAGTGGCCCTTGATGTTTGGCAGTTTACATGGGAGGTTAGGACGGACAAGCCGGATGCACTGGACGGACATGGGAGTGCACTGGACAAGCAGGATGCCTCATACAGCTACTGCTTCCCTCAGGGGCCATGGATGTTGTATGGGGTCATGCTGCCCAGAGTCTCCTAGGAGCCTACTGAGTCACATGGGGGATCTGTACTTTTAGCCACCTCCAAGGGCTAGAAATATGTCTTTGTTGGATGTGGCCTTGCTGGCTGCCTGGCAGCTGTCTGCATGAACTTCTTGCCCATGGGTATTGGAAACAAAAGAGGTTCAGTACTTCCATGATCCTGAGCCAACATCTCATGGCCTTGGTCACCCTGGATCCCATCTGCAGCCATAGATGGATTGATGCTGAGCAGCACTGAGTACCTCATCTTCAGTGCCTCCTGAGCCAGGGCCCTGACTGTGCCTGCAGCGCCCTGGGGACTCTGACAGAGGAGGTGCCATGCTCTGTGTCCTCTCCCAAGGATGCCTTCTTCTGTACAGGCTGCCCAGGCCACTCTACTCTGTTGTACCTGCCAACCCAGCTGTCCCACTCTGCCCAATGGCAGCCTGCTCTGTCTTGTGTCCTGACAAACTACTGCTATACACAGGGTGTGGGTGAATCTCGTTGAGAACCTGGAAGGTCAGGCGGAATCAGGAACATGCACAAAACACGTAATGTGAAGGTCTGACATCCCATCATTAGAACACACAAAGGTAGCAGCCCAAACTGCAATGCCTAGGGCTCCACTCAGGTGGTGCGACCACCACAAGGGAAACAGGTGGCCAGGCAGCACTAGTCTGGGGTCTTGGAGCCTGGGGTGGGAAGACCCTGCTCCACAGTGCTCAGGATAAAGGCAGGAAGAGCAAAACACCAGACTCTTAGAGGGTACATGAGGGCACTGCTTGTGATGCGTACAATGTAAAGCTGGCTTTGGGACAAGATTTTTGTGCCAGGCAGTGTGTGAAAGGCCATGGGGCAGGTGGTAAAGGAATTCGCCAGGCATAGAATGAATGCCTAAGGAAGTTTATCAAAATACATGCTCTGAGAAATGGCCAGGGTTCAGGAGGGGGAACTACATGAAGGAATCTGAAGGCAAACTTTTCCATGGCTGCAGACCTATGCCAGGGCTATGAGCTTTGTGGCATTCAGCAAGATCAGATGAGAGATTATTTCTGGCATGGGGTTGATAGTCCTGTGACCTAATGGGTATGGGGCAAACAGTCTTTGTGACAAGACCATTCTTCAGCCACTGGATGTCCCCAAATTGTTGAGGCCTGATTTGCAGAGTGAAGGATTTTGGTCTTGCTTTTCCACAGGTGTGTCTTTGTGACCTCCCACAACATATTGAGTGGGAGTGAACATATTTGCAGGAAACATATTGAGTGAGTGAACATATTTGCAGGAAAGACGCATAGACTGGCACACACATGCCAGTGTGCCCACTGCGTCATACTGGTTGATGAACTCTGGGTGGTGGGATCCTGGGTGATTTTGTCATACAGTGATTTTCCTTTCTGCTTCCTGTTTCTGAGACAAACCCGGTTGCCACGGAGATCATGCTGTTGTCAAGGCAGCTGATTGGCTGACACTTGGATGCAGGATGCTTCCTTGGGTCTGAGCGGGTCAGCCTGCATTGCGCAGCCCAGCGGCAGCATGGACGGGACTGGGGCGAATGTGTGGGCGGACACCTTTGCCCAACTCATGGCTGAGAGAAAGCCCCAGGATTTCTGGGCTCTGCTTCCCCAGGACAGTCTGGTCACTGGGCACGTAGACCACAGTTGTCTCCAGTACTGGCTGAAGGGGCTTTCGAGGTGAGGCGAGGGCTGGGGGCCCTGGGAGTGGGACAGGGTTGGGGGTGTCTCCCACCAACCCTAGCTGGGTCTGGTCCATGAGAGGGTAGGTGTCACTGGGATCAGAATCAGGGCTTCTTCCTGGCCTGGTTTCATCCTCAACAGGTGGGTGGGGCTGAGAGCTCACTGTCCCTTCTGGGAAATGGAGGTGGGTGATATGGAGTCTGTTGTGCTCATTCTGGCTCCGCTGGCCAATGTTGCCTCAGATGTGCAGGGCTTATGTTCCCACAGCATTGCTATGGCATCTCATGGAGAGGTGGGAACTGGGTAGTGCTTGGCCTGAGGAATTGGGGAGCCATCCCTAGTCTGGCTTGGGTGCAGTGGGGGCTGCAGGGGTCATTCCTGGCACAATGACAGGCACTATCAGCAAAACAGGGACATGGCTTGTGCCATCGGCTTCTCCACCCTGCATGTCATCCTTGGCTCTGTTGGCACCCTCCCCTTAGGCTACTGGCCAGGTGTCACTCAGTGGGTCCCTGGGCCCTTTTTTCCCTTTTGACATGGATGCCATAGTTCCTCAGCATTTGAATCCCTGGGGCAGGAGCATGCTGGGTCCCAGCTGTTTCAGTTCTAGAGCAGTGATGCTTCTCTCTGTGAGGCATCACTACCTCAGAGCCCAGGTGCAGAGCTGCCCTAGAACAGTGGGGTGGGGCCCACACAACCTGCCAAGGATGGGTTTGGGGGTGGGAAATGGTCCCTGCTCCCCAGGCCTGAGGATTAGACTTAAGGGAGTCAGAAGCTCTGCTCCTCAGGAAGGAGCTATGTCCACATGGATGGAGGGCAATCCTAACACCCCAAGGCCCCTACAAGGACAGGCTTCCAGGAGGCCACAACTGTGCAGCTGTGCAGCAGGGAGCCACAAGTTCTGGGGAAAGAGTTCCCTGCATGGCCAGGGACTGTTCAGGGCCACCCTCAGTGCATCCAGCTCAACCCTTCCCAGGGTCCTGAGCGTGATTTCTCTTGCTCAAGGGGACAGTTGTCTTGCTCCCATCAACTGGCAAACACCATCGTGCTCATTTGTGGGTCTATGCGAGGCTGAACCTACCCAGGGCTCCTCAAAATTTCCTATACTCTGAATGCAGGTGCCCTTGATTCAGTTTTCCTCAGCTGATGAGTAGAAAATAGAGTTGCTCCTTCTTTTGGGATAGGGACCTGTCAGGGTTCATCCTCCCAAAGCCCTGCCTGCTGAGTCATGGCATAGGCCTTGCTCTCCTGTCCTGCCCTGTCCACCCACAGTGGGCTACATCTGACAACTGCTAACCCCAAGCCATAAGCAGCAGAGGTACCTTGCAGATGTCAGTGGGCAGATCCCACACCAGCGATGGAAAACATTTGTATTCAGTCCCTCAGACCATGGGACTGCAGGCAAATGGATGCAGATAGCAGGCAAAGGCCCCAGGGGTCCGGAGCTTGTGAGCTTGCATATGGTGGGAGGAGGTGCAGGCCCATCCCAGCCCTCCCTGCTGGTTGGTGGATGAAGTTTGAGATTTGCATGGGGGACGTGGGACCTACCAGAGCCCTAGAGGTCCAGTGTGGGCCTCTTCACAGCTCAGTGTACCTTCCCTTCCACTCACCTGTCCCATCTCCCCACAGGCTCCAGTGCAACCGCTGTCCCTGGACCTGGGGCTCTGCCCATGTACGCATTCTCTTCCGCCTGTGGTGGGACAGGGATCATCGCCGGGGGCATGTGAGGATGCGCCTGTGGGGCCCGCAGTGCAGGCTGTGCCCACCGGACGCCCCTGGGGAATGCCAGGTGAGCCCTTCCCACATCCGGCCTCTCCTCCGAGAGCTGGTCCTGCACATCCTGCGGACCTGCTATGGAGACAGCCCAGGCCAGGGCTCCAAGAGCCGTGCTGGGGATGGCTGCGAGGCCTGTGAGCTGGGCATCTGCTTCCTCCAGAAGGAGCCTGAGCCCACCAGGGGGCCCTTGACCAAGAGCATGAAAGCTTTGCAAGGTAGAGGCTCTGGGCAGGGCAGTGGGGCCACTGCAGCTGGCCAGAGCCAGCTACTCCATCCTGGAAGTGGCCCCCTGGCCAAAAATGCCAGAGACCCCAAACCAGTCCCCATTCTGGTGATTGACTTCATGGAGGAGCCTTTCTCTGAGGACAGCGACTTCTTTGACGAGGGTGACCCCATGGTCACCATTCCCTTCTCCCTCCTGGACACCGCGGATGGCCATGGTCTTGAGCTCGGGGACGTCATTGGCCAGGGATCCATCTGTCTAGCAGGAAGCTCCAGGGCTGTGCCCGAGGGCCTGTGCATCCCAGTGCACTTCAGAGCTCCCATCTTCCCTCTCCCGGGGAGCATCCTGGAGACCTTTGAGCTCCCAGGCTTCCTCTTTGGGAGCCAGGGCTCCCTACCCAGCCCCGTTGGCATTGCTAGGGGCCAGGGCCCCATCTCCTTCAGCGCTGGCTGCCTGGCTCCTGGGAATGCCTTTCCCTCTGTGTCCTATGTCATTGGCCTCCTGCCCAACGGGGTGGGTTCCATCACTCTCCCTTTGTCTCTAACCAGCATCTTCAGGGGCCAGTACAGCCTCACCCATGTAACTGAGGGCAGGGAGAAGGGAAATAGTGCCCAGAGCTGCACCACTGATGGTCACAGTTCCCCTCTGGAAACACACTCAGAGAACCGTGCTGCCAGTAAGGGCAGCCCTGTCACCTTCCCCTTCACCTTTACTGACAACGCCCCAGGCAATGACTCTCTTAGTGACACTGCCAGAGGGAGAGAGAAGGGAACCAGTGCAGAGGGCCCAGTGTCCGGTGTCATCAGTCAGGGCTCCATCACCATCCCACCCTCAGTCCTCAGGAGAGTGGGGAGCATGGGCCTTAGCGACCCCCAGCGCCATGGCTTCATTACCTTCCACCACTACAAGAGGAGATGGCTGAGGTCTGGGTCCAGCATGTCCATCATGGAGGAAGGTGCTGGCCCCCGCAGGGCTCGTCGCAGGCCCCGCTCTGAGCGGCGCCAGGATTTCTGGCTCTGGGTGTCTGTGACTATCTGTGCCTTGTGGCTGCTCTGTATGTTTAAGCTGAACCTTGCTGGCCTGTAGAAGCTTGACACTCCCTGTGGCCGCCCTTGGCCCCTTCTCCCAGGGAAAATGTTCCTACTCCCAGCCGGAAACTGGTGCCTGCTTCTTGGACCTATGTCCCTAGTCCATTTCTTGATATGAGTGCTGGTTTTGTGGATGTCCACTGTGAGTATCCTGTGAACTGTAAACCTGTGTTAAGCTCAATAAAACAAAACCAAGCCCAGTGGATGGGACCAACTGTGCCTTTCACTCAGGAGAGGTCAGCATTCTTTCTGGCTTCCTGCCCACTCCAGAAAAGATCCCTCTTAGAAAAGATTATACTTCCTGTGTGACCTGCATCCCATCCAGACTGTGGGGGGAGCCTTGCAAGTGCAGGGGCACCCTGTGCATCCATCTAGCACTCAGCCAGGAGACTGAGAGACTCCAGTTTCCATAACAAGGTGCAGGGTACGTGCGGCTCCCAGCCATGGCTGTGTCTAGTGACTCTGTCCTCCCTCTTCTGGAAGGGTGGGGATTGTCTGGAGACCCCAACCCTGGGACAAGGGTGACTTTTGAAACTGAAGAGGTTTTAGAAGGAGAAAGTTGAGCCTGAGACCTGTGTCAGGAGCCCAGTGGTTTCCTTTTGACTTGGATTTCATGGTGTATTTGGGAGCCCTGGGAGGTGGCCTCAGCTTTCAAGATGACCCACTGGAACCTTGAAACACCTGAGCCTGGAAGGTATGGGCCCTGTCACATTGTGGCAAGAGAAGGATGAGCAGCCAGAGGGACAGTCACCACACGCTGGAATACATCTGGGGGACCCCTGATGTACCCCAGGATCCCTGTCTGCAAGGGGTACTTGGACCTGCCAGCCTGAGATGCATTGTCCTAACCACCAGGCACTGGGGTATAGGTGACCTAACACAGTACCCAGCCCCATCTCCTCCTCCTTTACCAACCAGGCCCTCACCCTATAATGTGCCCATTGTCCCTTCCCCTAAGCCTTGGGAGACAGGGGACCTGCCCAAGGTCACTCGAGCTCCCCTCCAGTCTCCTGCACAGCCCGAGCATTTCCTGTAGGAAGTCCACTGCCCCAGTTGGCCGTGGAGTTTAGCTGGAGACTCTGACCCAAGCCTGGGGCTTCTGTGGACCTGGGCTGATGCACTGAGTATTTTTCCATTGCCCTCAAGAGCAAGCTCGGGGAGGGCTGGGATCCTCACCCCGTGACTCCTTATTGCGGGATGTGGGGCTCCTCTGGAGCCACACCCCATCAGGTTGCCTCATCCTTGGGCCTCTGCCTCTCACCTTGGTGCCTTGGCTTCTCCCCCAGTTTCTCCTCCCCTGGAGCTCCTTAGCAACCTGCACCCCAGCTCCTCATCTCCCCAGCAACCTCTCCACCTCTTGCCAGCAATACCCTGAGACCCTCCCTTGTCCTGAAACCCCTCCCCGACCTCTCCCACCCCCAGCCTGCTGTCTTGAGGGCCCCAGGCTCTGCACCAGCCCGGCCCACCGCCTGTCCTTTGGCGCCCCCGCATGGCCGAAGTCGGGACGCCCTTTTGCTCTGCTCAGGCTGTTAATCTGGACGCTGCCACCCGCTTAGCATCACCAGCATCGATTTTCATTGTTAGCTTCCATTCATTAACAGTCATACCGATTAACTCTCACTAGCTGAAGCAAGATCGAACGCAGCCTGTGGCTTTATGGCACGTCAGCTGTTTTCAGCTCTGTGCCCTCCCTGGTCCTTATGGGGACTTGTGGTACAGACACAGACCCTGGTCCTTCCTACACTGACTAATGAGGATCCCGTGAGCATCATGACGCGCGTTTTGGCTGGGCAGAAGTGTTACAGGGCAGCTCCCGTGGCAGGCAGAAACTGGGATGGGACCCCGGGTTTTGGTTCTATGGAGAAAGAGGGGAGGACAAGATGGCACAGGCTGTCTGACCCAACTGGGACCCCTGCAACACTGTCACCCTACACCATCCAGGCCCCCATACCTTGGACTACACCCTCTAAAGGCAGCCTCTGCAGGAAGGCCCTGTGGACATGCCTTACGGCCTCCATGCCTGAGCATGGTGGAGCCAAATCTGAGCAGGTGTTAGCAGTTTGCTCAGGAGGTGAGGGCTGGCATGTCTCTGTGGGTACAGGTGTGCGCGCTTCCTCCATCTCAACAACTCAGGGACTCTCAGCAATCTGCTGCAGGGCTGTGATAGTGAAAAACCCCCAGAGCCCAACAGGAAAATGGCTGTGAGTTTAAATGTGGAGTTGCTGTGAACTGTGGCACATGTAGCATCTGCCACAGAGGTGCAAATGGGGGCATCCCCACTTCATGCCACCAAATGACTGCTGACAACGATCTACTGGGGAGAGGAGGGCAGACACTTCAGGGCTGAGTTGTCTTTGCTCAGCAGTCCTTTAAGTGTCCTGGAGCTGTGCTCTGCTATCTCAGGCAATAGCTGTGTGGTTTTCAAGGCTGAGGCCCCATAGGTAACCCAGCCCATATATTCAGCATGTGATCCCACAAATGAGGCGCCAGTGATCTGCAAGTGGAAGCTTGTTGGGCTCATGTCCTGAAATGCAGCAGGCTGCCAGGATCACTGGTTCTGGAGAGACCCAACAGCAAAGCCTTCACAGTGCTACCCTACAGAGCACCTCCTTCCAAGATCACCTCCCATCCTGACCTCAGGTCACCTGCCCCCCACTGTCTTGGAAGCATGCCCTGCTGTCCACATCATGCTTGTGATTTTGTCTTGATGCCTGGGAGCCCATGCTGCTGGACCTTCCTATGCATGCAGTTCTTGTGACCACCTGAGAACATGAAGTTGGAGGGAGAGCAAGGACCAGTAGCAAGGGGAATATAAGGGGCAAGAAATGAGAAAACAGACAGCACAAATGACTGTGTCAAACATCAGGAAACCAATAGATAAAGGTCATCCTGTCCCCCAGTGCCCCAGGGTGTGCAAAACAATAAGCACGTGACCAGACCTTGCTCAAACCTCATTTGTGTTGTGGTTTTGACTCCCCTCCTCCATGGGTTTTGATCACATGTCACTTTCTCTGAGAACCTGATATTGTCACAATTCCTCTTCCAGACTGGTGGGCCAAGTTAGGAACTCTACTGGGCTATGACTTCTCCTGTCCATCTGCAGTCAAAGATTCTCCCAGAACCAGAGAATGTTAGCAACCCAGTGATTCCCCTGTCTACTGTGAAGTCTTTACTTTTAGCAAATCTAACCCCTGCTACTCTTCCTGAATACCCTGCTCAGTTCTTGGTTCATGACACCAAGAACCTGGAAACCATCTCCCTAAGACCTCTCCCCCCATCCTACCACAAATGGGGCTTTGATTGGATAGCAATTGACCTGAAATTTTCTGAGCAAGGAAGGCTGAGCTCTGCTCTGTGGTCTCATCCAGGAGGGTGTCTTGTGTCTGCAGAGGACAGAGCCCTAGAAACCAGAACCCAGAGTCTTCACTAGTATTCATTCTTCAGTTTTGGATTGATGGAGTCGGAGGAAGCTCAAGCTCCAGTTTTTCATTCTTCCTCCTCATTATGCTTCATGCCTGACTGGGAATGGGTGTAGAGTTCTCTCCCCCAGGCCTGCTGCAGCTCATCCTTCGAAGAGGAGAAAGGGTTGGGGAGAGAGTGCAGGGGACCCAGTGAACTCCTACTGGACATGACCCAGGTCTCATTCTTCAGATGGAAAAAGTAAATAGGGCTCAGTTTGTAAAAAAAAAAAAAAGAAAACCAACACCCCCCCCCCCACAAAAACAACAACAGCAGCAACACAACAATGATGATGATGACAAAGTTGCATTGTACTTGTGCTGAAGAAGGGCATGGGTACTGATTAGGAGAGAGTAATTCAAAGCTTAGCTTCACACACAGGGCTACTGCAGAGAGTTGTGACAGATTGGATTTGTTTTCACCCACAAGAGTGACAGCTTTTATTTATGACTTGTCTGAAATTTGTTTCTGGCTCTATTGGCCCTGTATTGTGAGCTGTGCCATGTGGGTGACAGATGGGTTTCCCTAAGTGTGAACACCAAGGCAGAAACATTTTTCAGCACATGACCCACCATAGCACATTCTTGGGTCCCCACAACCTTTGGGGCTGGCTCCCACCTTGAAGACTGCCTGTTGGACACAGGGCAGACGTGAGCCCACAGCAATCTTCCCTCACACTCTAGTGTCTGTCTCTCAACAGAAGCTTGGTCACGTTTCCCCTGTTCATGGCTTACTGTCCACCCGTGACCACATTGGGTAGAGAAATGAAGCAAACCCTCAGCCTCAGCTTGGCAACTGTCTTTGCTCTTGCTCAGTGATGCAATCTGTGGACACTTGGCTCCATTCTCTCCTCAGACCTAGCAGATCCTGCCATGTGGCAGCTGGCCTTTAAGGCTGATGCCTTTCTATTCTGATCCTGGATCTGAGGAGAGCCAGGCCAGGTCTGAGAGTGGCCCAGTCACTTCCACCGTGGCCAACTTTGTGGCTTGTTCCTTGCCACAGATGCTTGGTTGAGCCCAAGAGAAGAGGGGATGTGGATGTGGAACTCAGGACCAAGGGGGGGGGGGAAGGAAATGGCTGCAGAGGCTGCCTGTCCCTCTCTGTCTGTCACTTGCTTCATACACATGTGCTCATACAACTTCAGTTTGTCTTGCGTGTCCCCATGAACCCACCCTGTCTTGCTACATATTTTCTCTTTGGAGCACGTGCTGGAGAAAAACCAGAGTTTTGGCTCTCTCTTCCTTTCTCTGGTTCCTAATTTTTGAAGTGGAAAGTAACACACACTAGTATTTGTTTTCATGGCTGCCAAAACAAAGCACCACGAAGCAGGTGGCTGGAAACCAGAGGTCTTTATTCTGTCACAGTTCTGCCAGATATCTGCAAGCTAGTTCCTTCTGGGCTCGATGAGGGACAGTTTGTCCAGGCCTCTCTCTGTTTCTGGTGGCTGGCAGACATGTCATTCTGATCCTTCTCATGTCTGCCTCCTTTCCATGTCCTTCCTCCATCTTTTCTTTTTTTTGTATAGTGACATGTCATTAGATTTTGGGTCCACGCAGAGACATGGTCACATTCACAGGGTTTAGGTGGACATGACGTACTTTGGGGGCCACCGTCAAGTCCCTGAATGCAACAGTTAAATCATCAGATCTCACAGGTGTTTACAGGGAACCCTTGAGGGCTCAGAGGAAGGGCTCAGAGCCTGGGGTGTGCCTGCCCTGTGCCTTAAAGCCAGGCCTTGCATATCAGTGCCTGTCCTTCGCCTTGTGGAGCAGCTGCGCCCCCTGCTGGTGCAGTGCATGTGCTGTTGGCACGTGCGCCTGCTGCTTTGAACTGGGACTCTTCATGCAGGTCAGTAGCTGCCTGGGGCAGATGCAGTGTGGCGCATACCGCCTCTCTTCTCTTGCTGTCATCAAGCTCCTCACCACTGATGCTTTCTGATAGTACTTCAAATAGAATTGTTATTGTTTTCAACCATTTACAGAAACATAGACATAGAATTGAAGTTTCCATCATGACCACATATCCTGCTACCTTTGCTAGATTCCTTAACTGTTTTCAGTAGTTTGCTTTGAAAATTACTGAAGATTGATGCTGCCAGAGGAGGGAACTGGGCTGCTGGCGGGGGTGAGTTCCTGCTCACCATCCCGAGCCCGGGGAGAGTTTAAGATCATCGCTCCCAGTGGTCCAGGATGCGCCCTGCTTCCAGCCACACTAGATTGGGCACTGCAGATTTCAGGAGTGCCTAGGCCACTCCCAGTGACCTTCTTTCAATCTGGGGAACTGGGCTGCCGGAGGAGAGAACTGTGATGCTGGAGGAGGTGAGATCCTGTACACCATCTTGAGTGCCGGGAGAGTTTAAGATCATTGCTTCCAGTGGTCAAGGACCCGACCAGCTTCCAGCCACACGAGACTAGGCTTGGGAGGTATTGTGTCTCGACTAGATTACACCCAGCAACTTTATTCAATCAGGAGGGTTGAGAGCATGTGAAGTGAGTTCCAGCCCATTGGTCCTTGGCCAAGGTAGAGCTTTGGACCATCATCCACAGTGGTTAGGTGCCCACCCAGCTTCCTGGAGCACTGGAGGTGGCATAGGAGGTCCTGTGGGCCTGACTGGACCATGCTCAGCAACAGTACCAGGAGCTGAGGGCATAGGGAATGATTTCCAACATGCCCAGGGGAGGCCTTGAAACAACACTTGAAACATGGAAATATAGGAAAATGACAAAATGAAAGACCAAAATGCAATCTCAAACCTCCAGCCCATCCCAAGAAAGCACAGAAGCCATGTACATAGAAAAAAATAAATGCCGTACACCTGAAATACCTGAAATAAAGAAGCAACTCTGGGAAGCTTTAAAGAAATTCAAACTAGAAATAATCTCCCAGGTAAAGAAGAAATGATAAAACTAATGAAAGAGATGCTGAACACATCTAAAGAAGACACAGTTAAAAAATTAGAGGAACAAAACAAAAAGATAGAATTCCTGAATGAACAATATAAGAAACACATGAAGAATACATGAAGCAGATTCAAAGAGATATACAGGAAATCAAATATTCCATTGAAAGTTGTGAAAACCACCTCAACAAAAGTGAAGACAGAATTTTAGACCTCGAATACAAGACTGCAGCTAGTGAACAGGAAAGGAAAGATCTTTTAAAAATAACAAGGAGTGAGGAAATAACAATTCAACAGCTGCAAGATGATGCAAAGAAAAATAATATAAGATTGATAGGGATAAATGAAAAAGAAGGGGATAACACAAATGATATCAAGAGGCTATTTACAGAAATAATAGCTGAAAATTTCACAAACATGACAATGGAACCTGACATACAGATTAGTGAAGCATATACAACCCCAAATAGCCATAACCAAAGTAAAACTAATCCAGACATATAATAATCAGTATCCCAGAAATCCAGTGTAAGAGCAGAATATTAAAAGTCATTAGAGAGAAAAGACAGATGACCTATAAAGGAAAACCTATCAGAATTATAGCAGACTTCTTAACACAAACAATGAAGTCAAGAAGAGCATGGAGTGAAGTATTTCAGATCCTAAAGGAAAATGATTTCCAACTTAGACTGATGTACCCTGAAAAACTGTCCTTCAAAATGGGTGGAGAAATAAAATACTTCCATGACAAAGAACAGCTGAATGATCACCAAGCCAACCCTGCAAAGAATACTGGCAGTTTAGATAACAACAAGCAAGGCAGACAATTAAACAGAATACAAAGATAAAGATGCAACATCAGAAAGATAACAGGTCAACAATAAACCAATATATAATAGTTATAACCATTAATGTAAGTGATCTCAGTTCACCAATTAAAAGAAACCGACTGGCAGAATGGATCAAGAAACCATATCCAACCATATGCAGTCTACAAGAAACCCATCTAAACCAAAAGGAAACTCACAGACTGAAAGTCAAAGGATGGAAAATAATACTTCATGCAACAGGAACCTAAAAAAAAAAAAAGCAGGGATAGCTATTCTGTTTGCAGACAATGTGAACTTCAAACCAAGAATGATCAGAAGAGACAAAGAAGGTCACTACATACTGGTTACGGGAAAACTTCAAGAGGAAGACATGACAACCTTAAATATATATGCACCAAATTCCAGAGCACCCAGTTATACAAGGCAAGTATTAATAGAAATGAAAAATCAAATTAGCAATAACGGAATTACAACAGGAGACCTTAACACACTATTGACACCAAGGGACAGATGAACCAGACAGAAAATCAGCAAAGAAACAACAGAACTGAATCACATCTGTGAACAAATGGCTTTGACAGACATGTACAAAGTATTCTATCCAATAACATCAGAGTATACATTCTTCTCAGCAGTATATGGACCATATACTAGCCCACAGAACATATTTAAATAAAAACAAAAGAATTGAAATTATCCCATGCATGTTATCAGATCATAGCACCATGAAACTAGAAATTAATGATAAAAGAAACTTCAAAAACCCCAGAAACACATGGAAATGGAATAATTCACTCTTGAGCAATCAGTGGGTCACAGGGGAAATTAAAGAAAAATTAAAAAATACCTACAAGCAAATGAAAAAACAAATACAACTTACCAGAATCTGTGGGATGATATAAAAGCAGTCCTCAGAGGAAAATTGATTGCACTGATTTGCCATATCAGGAAAACAGATTGAATACAAATAAACAATCTGATACTACACCTCAAACATCTAGAAAAAGAAGAGCAAGTCAAGCCCAATGCCAAAAGAAGGGAGGAAATTATAAAAATCAGAGCAGAAATTAATGCAATAGAGACTCAGAAAACTATCCAAAAATCAATGAATCAAAGAGTTGGTTCTTTGAAAGAATAAATAATTTTGCAAACATCAAGCCAACCTTATTTTAAAAAGGAAGGAAAAAACTCAAACTCATGCAATAAGGAATGAAAAGGGTGAAATCACTATAGACTCTGTGGAAATACAGATCACCAATGCCTATTTCAAAAACCTCTACTCTCATAGATTCAATAATGCAAAAGAAATGGATAGATTCCTAGAAACATATAAAGTACCAAATCTGGGTCAAGAAGATGTAAAACTGCCGAATAACCCAACTTCTATTAATGAAATTGAAAATGTGATTAAGTCCTTACCTAAAAAGAAGAGTCTGGCCCAGATAGATTCACTGTGAAATCTACTAAGAAATACAAAGAAAACTTAATGCCGACACTCCTCAAACTCTTCAATGAAATCGAAAGGGAAGCAATTCTTCCTAAGTCATTCCTGGAAGCAAATATTACTCTAGTACCAAAACCTGAGAAAGACCCAACTGAAAAAGAGAACTACAGGCTAATATCCCTAATGAAAACAGATGCAAAAATCCTCAATAAAATATTGGCAAACAGGATGCAGCAAATCATCAAGAAGATTACATACCACGACTAAGTGGGATTCATCCTAGGCATGCAGGGATGGTTCAACATATGTAAATCAATAAATGTAATCCATCACATCAATAGAGCCAAAAGTAAGAATCACATGATAATTTCTATAGATGCAGAAAAAGCTTTTGATAAGGTCCAACACTCATTCATGATAAGAACCTTGCAGAGAATTGGAATAGATGGTCTTTACCTCAATATGATAAAGGTCATCTATGATAAACTAACAGCCAGCATCATATTAAGTGGCCAAAACCTGAAAGCCTTTACCTTAAAATCAGGCACAAGACAAGGATGTCCCTTATCACTGCACCTATTCAACATAGTACAGGAAATACTAGCCGGAGCAATTAGACAAGAGAGAGAAATGTAAGGAGTAAAGATAGAAAAAGAGGAAGTAAAATCATCATTATTTGCAGGTGACATGATACTCTACATAGAAGACCCCCAAAGCTCCATTGAAAGACTCCTAGATATAATAAATAAATTCAGCAATGTAGCTGGATACAAAATCAATACTCAAAAATGAATAGCATTTTTACACACTAACAACAAAAGCACTGAGAGAAATAAGAGAAGCCACATCCTGCACACTTGCATCAAAAAAAAATGAAATACTTAGGAATTAATCTCACAAAAGAAGTTGAAGATCTATACGGGGAAAATTATAATACCCTGAAAAAGAAATCAAAGGGAGCTCAGAAAATGGCAAGACATCCCTTGTTCATGGATAGGAAGAATAAAAATTGTGAAAATGGCCATTCTCCCTAAACTGTTATACAGATTCAATGCAATCCCAATAAAAATACCATCAACATATCTAATAGATCTAGAGAAATCACTCCTAAAATTCATGTGGAACCAGAAGATACCTACAATAGCAAAGGCAATTAATTCTAAGCAGCAAAGGCAAGGCAGGAGGCATCACAGTCCCTGGCTTGAAGTTATACTACAAAGCCATTGTAATAGAATCAACATGGTACTGGAATAAAAAGAGATCTGAAAATCAATGGAACAGATTAGAAGATACAACCACAGCTACCAACACACTCAACCACCTTATCTTTGATAAAGGGGCCAAACATGTTCACTGGAAGAACGACAGTCTCTTTAGTAAACGGTGCTGGAAAAACTGGCTCTCCATATGCCAAAAACTAAAACTAGACCCATCTCTATCACCATGTACTAAACTAAAATCTAAATGGATCCAGATCTGAATATTAAAACAGAAATACTAAATCTGTTGGAAGACAAATTAGGCAAAAATCTTGAAGACATAGGGGTAGGTAAAGAATTCATGAACAGGAACCAAACCACATGGGAAATACTTCCCAGAATCAATAACTGGGATCACATCTTATTAAAACGTTTCTGCATGTTAAAATAAATCTCCAGCATAGTGAAAAGAAAACCCACAAACTGGGAAAAAAATCTTAGTGAACCATATCCCTCAGCAAAGGACTTGTGTCTAAAACATAAAGAATTGATAAAATCAGATCCCCAAAATTCAAAGACCCAATCCAAAAATGGGCATCTGAACTGAACACACGGTTCTCAGATGAAGAAATACAAATGGAAAATAAACACATGAAAAAATATTCATCATCATTGGTCATTAGAGAAATGCAAATTAAAACAATACTGAGATGCCATCCAGAAAGAATGGCCAGGATCAAGAAAACTACCAACAACAAATGCTGGAGAGGCTGTGGGGAAAAAGGAACTCTCCTGCACTGTTGGTGGGAGTGTAGACTGGTGCAACCATGGTTGAGATCAGTCTGCAGATTCCTCAAAAAGCTGGGATTGGAAGTCCCATTTGACCCAGCTATTCAACTTCTAGGCATATTTCCCGAAGAACTGAAAACATCATACCACTGTGATATATGTGCACCCATGTTTATAGCAGCACAATTTGTAAGAGCCAGATCTTGTAAACAGCCTAAGTGTCCATCAACTGAGGAATGGATAAAAAAGTTGTGGTATTTTTATACAATGGAGTACTACTCAGCTATAAAGAATGATCACATTGAGATATTTATAAATGGACGCAACTCGAGACCATACTCATAAGCAAAATAAATCAAACTCACATGTATAAGACTATATAGTCTCCCTAGGTAAGAAATGGTAAGAGTACATCAGAGTTTACGGTAATCATGATTCCCCATTACATTGCTTTGAAGCCTTATAACATTTGCATTCATTAGTTGGAATGGTTTTATCCTGGTTTGTTTGATTTTATTGCCTGTGATAGTATGAACAGCTATTTCAAAGAAAACAAGACATCATAATAGTCAGTGCTACTTAATATCATCTTACTCTGAAGTCCTACCATGCTTTTGTTCTTCTGTTTCCATTGGTTCTATCATATTGTATCTTATTGGATTTTATTATGTGTGATAGTGTAAACAAATTTTCTATGGAAAATGAGATAATATAGTAGCCATTGTTTGTTCTCTGTTATTTGGTTCTGAATGCCCTGTAATACTTTCATTCTCTTGAATGGTTTTATACTGTTTTGTTATGTTTGATACTATTGTATATGAAGTTGTGCTTAACTGTTTCTAAGAGAGAGACATTATGGTAGTTACTCTTAATATGGGCTGTCTTATGGTGAAGTACTATGTTGCTTACATTGTTTTGTTCTGATCGGCTTTGTTATGTCCTCTTTTGCCTTAATCTCTTTAAAATAAAAAAGAAAATTACTGAAGATTGTTAAGTACACAAACACTTTGCAAATAATGGCTCTTTCTCTTTCTCTTTCTTGCTGTGGGTTTTATGTGTTGATTTTCTTTTCCTGCCCCACCACATCAGCTATGCACTGAAGTCCTCATTTGTGCCCAGATTTTGGCATCCCAGGAGATTGGCAACTGAACTAAGGTTTGCCATGAAGCAGGATGTTGACTGCTGGTTTTTGGCAGATGTCCTTAACTGGGTGACAGAAGCTCTTTTTAAAAAATTTTTATTTAAGGAGAAAAAGAAAAAAAAAGCAGAGAAAGGGTACAAGTTATACAGATTTACAGAAAAAAATAAACAGTAGGAAATCACTAGTTAATGGATTACATTTTGTCATCTTAGAAATAATTGTTCAAGTACAAAATTAAAGCTTATAAAGTGGACATTCCAACAGAGACTGCAAACAGTTCTGTTCAATGATCCAACAAAACTCAGTAATATCATTATCTATCTTATACACTTAAATATACATGCAGTTATATCATTTAGAGCACTTTCTTTTCCTCTCTTTTGTACAATGACGATTACACATTTTGAATTTTGTTGCTCCCACAGTTCTTATTACTTCTTTGGAAGAGAGTAGAACCAAATGTGACATAACAGAACAGTCAGTCAAATCAAAAGGGTGGACGTAATAGATAATGTAAAAGCATAATACTAGGTGATCAACAATGGTTACCATAATGCCTCCCGCTATCTCTAATAGAATTGTCTATATCATTAGTTATAATAAAATTGAACAAAACAGTAAAGAACAAAACCAACAAAACCAAAACATTGGAGACATTATAGGTCTTCAAAAGTAGATAATAGTCAACCAGAATGGGCATCATAATGAATCCCACTATCTTCACAGCTGTTGCCTAAACTTTCAAACCTGGTACTATCAAGCAAAACAGAATAGAGGAACGTCAGTCAGAAACAAGATGGTGAGAGCAATACAGGGCTTTAAATCAAGATAATGGAAAGTCAAAGTGGGTTACTATAATATATCTTGCTATTTTAAAATTTATTTTTACCTTAATTAAAAGGATAAAAAAGTAAATAATAAAATGGAGATTGAGATAAAAGAGGGCATAACAGCAAATCAGCGCAGATCAAAACATAACCATTTAAGCAAAATAGTGTTTCACCACAAGATTATCCTGACATAAAAGTAGTTACCATATTGTCTCTTTCTTTGAAATCTTTGAGTATAACTTCGCATACTGTAGCATCAAATATATCAAAACAATGTAAAACCATTTAAGAGAATGACAGTATTACAGGGTATTTAAATCAACTAACAGAAAATGAACAATGGTTTCTGTATAATCTCTTTGTCTATAAAAGGTTTTGCTTATACTATCATATATAATAAAATCCAATAAGATACCACCTGTTTAGACCAATGGAGACAGAAGAACAAAAGCTTGATGAGACTTCAAAAGTGACAGAAGCTCTTGATCTTTCTGGTTCACTAACAGCTTTATCATTAAGTGTCCACTGAACTTTTCCAACAACTGCCTTATGGATTTATCCCTTTCTTCTGCTAGTGGAGATGTATGTTTCCTCCGGAGAAAGGTTTTTACGTGCATGTACAGTTTCTTTAATAGGCACAAGATGAAGGACATGTAGGTTCAGTGTTCTGTATTGGCAATCAGGATCTCATCAGGACCTGAACTCACAAGAGAAGTTGTAAGTTGCTGGTATGGATGGCTCAGCAAGTGCAGGGATCTTACAGCATTTGTTGCACCAGAAAGAAAAGAGCATTTGAGGATCAATGAGGACTCAGTGTGAAAAGGACACCATCAATCACTTCTATGACACTTGGAGCATCTGGAAGACCCTCAGGTGTTGATGTACATGTAATCTATGTGTCTACACATCTATGGCATGCAAGAGAGAAGGCTGTGGAGCTAAGCTCAACTGTTATGTGATCTCTTTGCGTATCAGTGGTAAAAAGGGAGAAACAAAGCTGTGTCCTGACTTTTTTTTGCAGATAGACAATGTCAGCATAATTAAACAGCATGAGGAAAGACTCACTGCAGAAAGGCATGTAGGCCAATCAGTACAGCAGAGTGACAGGCTACCAGTTACCCTTCCAGCTTGATTGAAAGGACCAAGATGGCCACTGCTGGGTCTGGACTCTTGGTTGGTACTAAAGGGAGAGGAGGATGCAAAGTCTGTGAGGGCAGATGTAGATCTCAGCCTCCTACAAGGCTGCCCATGCTGGTGTGACCTTGAATGACTTCCTTGCCTAGGACCCAGCCTAGCTGGAAAGGTCACCCAAGATATCACGGATGAAGGGAGGTAGCTCCAAAGGAGAGAACCTGTGGACCAGGGAGGCTAGAAACAGACAACCAGTGTCCCCCACAAGCCACAGCCACTGTGAATCTGGTGACTTCATCAGATTGGAAGTGTGGCATGACTGGGAAAACTTGCTGTTTGAGGGATTTTTGGACAGCAAGAAAATATGAACAACAGACTAGATTTTTGCTATGTTAAGGGCTCATTGAAACTTCTATTGAGGCTGATAAACCTATGTTGGCTGCACAAGGCAATATTCTTATGTTTAAAGGAAGAGTGCTGAACAGCAACAAAGCCACGCATGGTGGATGAGTACCATCTGCATGTGCAGCCTTCCTCCCGGACTGCTGCTGTGGCCTCTGTGGGGGCATGAGTATCCCACCCAGGCCTGGGTGCCTCAGCGATGAGGTCTGAGTGCCCTGAAAGGGTCTGACCTGCTGTCCTCCCAACACCCAAGAAGCTTAAACCACAGCTCTGAGCAGGAGACCTGGTCTGATCCAGCCATGCTGTCTCTGCATTTTCCCTGGTGAATGTCCATGTTCCCAGCAGAGCGCTGAACTTTTGGATGCTTCGGTGGTTTCCTCCTAGGGCTGGGGCTGCCCTGAGCCCCAGACATGTCTGGATAGGGGATGCAATGCCCTCTTTTTTTTCTCATAGCTGCGGGGTGGTGTCTGGAGAGCCCCAGAGAACAGGGATGTGACCCTGCTCACCCTGTGCAGTTGCTTGCAGCTTCTCTCCAGAGCTAAGTATATCTCAGCCATGAGAGATGAGCAGTGTGTGATTTCAAGGTGATATTAAACGACAACTGTTTTGAATTTGGCAAAAATTTAATGAGTATTATGGAAGCTCTTGAAAAGATTTAGTGGAACGAACAGATGTTAGACTGGCATCTAATTACATATGGTTAGTGATGTTTGTTTTAGAGGGGATAGATTATAGAGAAGCCAGATGTTAAAGCTGTGTCTAGATGTCCCCCCAAACCTCATGCAGTCATAGGTGGGGCTTTTTCAGTGGTGGCAGGATCTAGTGTGTGTGATGTTGGAATTGACTCGTAGTAGAATGCTAAGCTCAAGGGCACTAGGATTAAGGTATGAGTGCTGCCCATTTTAAGTAGCCTGGAAAAGATATAAGGCTTTGTGATAATACCCTTGGTTGCTTTGCTACCTTTTGCCTGACACAAACTGACTCTCCTCTGTAATGCCATTCTGCCTTGGAGCCAGCAGATTATGGAATGAAACCTCTACAAACCATGAGCTAAATAAACCTCCTCTCCATTAACGTTGAATATCTGACATTTTGTCTCAATAATGAGAAAAGTAACTAAGGGGCCAGAGAAGTGTACCTGACTATGTGGTTTAGGAGCCCTTGGAATTGGCTTATGAGAAAGGGAAGGGTTAGGAAAAGTTCAGAAATGCCAGGTGAAAAAGTACAGCTGGAACACCTTAGCTTGTACTTGTTGGGAGATTCTGGTCAGAGCTCAAAAGACCAAAAGGATGATAGAAATCCTGCTAGTAAAAGTCAGGCTTGAGAGGTTTCTGCTGGGAAGGACTGCATTGGCTATTAGACTACAGACAATGTGTGTTATGGCTTGGTAGAAAGTTTATCTGCATTATGCCTGTGGCCAGATACTTTGCCTGACAGTGAGATTAAAGATGGTAGACTAATTAATCTGGGAAAAGAAATTTCAAGGCAATATAACATTGAGGTGGTAGCATGGCTACTGTTGGAGTTTTTAGCTAGATTTATGTTAGAATCAAGCCAAAGAACCAAGCAGAATGATTTAAAAACAGTTTGAATTTGTCCAGTAAGGAAGCTCCAGTAAAAATATAGACTGCAAAGATAGAGCAGAGGACATCCTGATTTTGAGAACGAATGCAAGAAAAGAAAAGAAAGAAAAGATGGCCTGAGGGCATCACAAGAAGTAGCAGGATTCCACTTTTTGCAGCCTCAAAATTGCAAGAGTGAAAGACTGTTGTAAGACAAGATCCCCAGAATACCATGTTCCACAATTGGAAAGTTGTTCTTGGGGATTTGGTTCATAGGTGTTCAAACCCAATAGCCAACAGAGAAGGAAGTCTGGCTATTGTTCCACAGACCTTAGTATATCATCTATGTGGTGCTGGTTTTAGGTGTATGCAGAATGCAAGAGTTGTGGGGTCAGAAAGACTTCTATTCAGAATTCAAAAGAAGGCCTGAGAGGCCAGGTATGTGCCCCTAAGAGGGCAGTGTGTAAAGCTGTGTGTGAAGTAATTTAACGACAACCTAGCAAACTATATAATAATTCTCTGTATTGTACTTTAAATTTCAGCAGAGAAATATGTTTAGGTATTTTTTTTTATTTTTTAAAATGAATTTTATTGGCACATTTTAGATATACATAATGATCACAGTTATCATAGGGAATTTGTACTTGTACATGATATATCTTTTTTTTAAAATTTTATTTAAGGAGAAAAAAAAGCAGAGAAAGGGTACAAGTTATACAGATGTACAGAAAAAAATAAACAGTAGGAAATCACTAGTTAATGGATTACATATTGTCATCTTAGAAATAATTGTTCAAGTCACAAAATTAAAGCTTGTAAAGTGGACATTCCAACAATGATACTGCAAACAGTTCTGTTCAGTGATCCAATAAAACTCAGTTATATCATTTTCTATCTTATACACTTAAATATACATGCAGTTATATCATTTAGAGCACTTTCTTTTCCTCTCTTTTGTACAATGACTATTACACATTTTGGGTTTTATTGCTCCCACGGTTCTTATTACTTTTTTGGAAGAGAGTAAAACCAAATGTGACATAACGGAACAGAGTCGGTCAAATCAAAAGGGTGGACATAATAGATAATGTAAAAACATAATACAAGGTTATCAACAATGGTTACCATAATGCCTCCCACTATTTCTAATAGAATTGCCTAGATCATCAGTTATAATAAAATTGAACAAAACAGTAAAGAACAAAACCGACAAAACCAAAACATTGGAGACATTGTAGGTCTTCAAAAGTAGATAAAAGTCATCGAGAATGGGTGTCATAATGAATCTCACTATCTTCACAGCTGTTGCCTAAACTTTCGAACCTGGTACTATCCAGCCAAACAGAATAGGGGGACATCAGTCAAAAACAAGACGGTGAGAGTAATATAGGGCTTCAAATCAAGATAATGGAAAGTCAAAGTGTGTTACTATAATATATCCTGCTATTTTTATTTATTTTCCCTTAATTAAAAGGATAAAAATAAAAAAGTAAATAATGGAGTGGAGATTGAGATAAAAGAGGGCATAACAGCAAAACATAACCATTTAAGCAGAATAGTGTTTCACCACAAGATAATCCTGACATAAAAGTAGTTACCATATTGTCTCTTTCCCTGAAATCCTTGAGTACAACTTCGTATACTGTAGCATCAAAACAATGTAAAACCATTTAAGAGAATGACAGCATTACAGAGTATTTAGAATCGACTAACAGAAAATGAACAATGGTTTCTGTATAATCTCCTTGTCTTTAAAAGTTTTTGCTTATACTATCATACATAATAAAATCCAATAAGATACAATCTGTTTAGACCAATGGAGACAGAAGAACAAAAGCTTGATGAGACTTCAAAACAAGATGTTACTAAATCAGTATTCCCTATTAAGATGTCATTTTCTCCAAAATAGCTGTTCCTATCATCCAATCTTCTCTGCCTCATTTCTGTTGAGCTCTTTTTCTGTCATTAGCTGTCAGTTTGTCTTCTTCATTTTGTTCTCTGCTCCATTCGTTGTGGCCTCCCCACCACTATTTCTGGATTCTTTGTAGTTTTCTTTTTTTAGAATATCCTGCAATACTCTCTGTAGAGTTGAATTGGTGGTTGAAAATTCCCCCAGTTCCTCTTTATCCTGGAAGCACCTTGTTTTTCCATCAATTTCCAGGGACGGTTGTGCAGGATATCTCAATCTTGGCTGGAGATTATTATCTTTCAAAGCTTGAATTATTTCCCCCCATGCTCTTCGTGATTTGATGGTTTGTGCAGAGAAATCTGCTGTAATTCTGATGGGTGTTCCCTTGCAAGTGGTCTGTTTCTTGTCTCTGACAGCTTTTAATATTCTGTTCTTGTATTGAATTTCTGGAATTTTTATTATTATATGCCTGGGTGTTGCTCTGTTTGGGTTGTAGGTGGCTGGGGTCCTGTATGCCTCATACATCTGAGTATCTTTACCTTTTGCTAAATTAGGAAAATTCTCCTGGATTATTTCTGCGAGTAGCTTTTGTAGTTCATTTGTTTGTGTCCCTACTTCTTCTTTTATGTTCTTAATTCTTAAGTTATGGATCCTCTTATCATCTTCTTGTCTTTGTATTATTTGTTTGTTTCTTTGTTATTTTTAAGAAGTTTTTCATTTCATTCTCCCATATTACAAATCTGCCCTCCAGTTCAGATAGTCTGTCCTTAGTTTCTTTCAAGCTGTTATGCCAGTTTTCGATAGACTTTTTAGTTTCCTGGTAGTCCCTTTGAACCTGCTTCATGTATTGTAAGCTTTCTCTGTTTTCTCCATCAAACAATTCTCCCCTCTTTTTCTGTTCTTCCATTCCACCATCTGTTTTTTCTTGGGTGGTGCTTAGCATTTCTCTAACTATTTTGCTTACTTCTAGCTTCAGGTCATTGATAACTTCATTCCTGAACTAATCTATGAGGCTCTCTAGATGGTGCTTTATGTCTATTGGTGCGGTGTCTGCTATTACCTGTTTCTCAGGATTGGGGGCCGAGGAGTCTTTCTTGTTGCTGCCTCTTCCCATATTCTTTGTTCCTTATATATGTAAGCTTATATAGGCGGCCCAGCTTCCCTTCCTGTCAGCCACAGCCTGATCGAATTGTGCCGGTTAGGTGTTCCCGCCCACCGCAGCACACCAGGAAGTTCCAGACCAGGCAGCCTATGCGGGGCCCGCCCCTCCAGGCCACCCTCAGGCTCTGGGATCTGGGTTGGGCTAGCCTACTGGGTCCGCCAGCAGCGTCACGTAGGCTAGGCACTTCTCACCAATCCCGCCTGAGAGGGGGATACGTGGCTGAAGTTGCCGCAGCGCCCTGCTCCCGCAAGTCTGCCCAGTCCCAGAATGTCGTCCGCTGGAGTCAAACTGTGGTAGAGTGTCAGTTTCTCTCACTCACCTTACCACAAGTCAGTGCACGCCTCCCTGCCCGTCCTGTTTTCGACTCTGTTCCCAGATTCCCGTTCTCAGAGCTTTTGTGCGTCTCTCTCCCTGCCGAACAGATGTAGACGCAGCTGCCGCGTGGCGGGGAACACAAATCATGGCTTCCAATGGCGCGGGCTCCAGCCTCCACACTGAGGCTTTTCTATTCCTGTTCTAGCACCAGGACTGCATTCCAAGTTGGTTTCTCTCAGCCCAGTTCGTTCTTGGGTCAGCAGAGCATATCTCCACTGGCTTATGTCTCCTTACTCCGCACCATTCCTGACTTCTGAGCCGAGTCTTTCAGAGAGCCTCCGTAGCTGCTGTTATCTGTCCGCCATGTTCTCCCGGAAGTGATGTTTAGGTATTGTTATGGTTTATACATTGTGTTAACTTGAGAAGTCTAGAAACTTAACTAAGTGACTCAGCAGCTCTACATCCTGGGGTTCAGAGGACAAGCCATTACTGTTCTAGGATATTGTTCATTGTATCAATTTGAGAAGATCAGAAGTTTGACTAGGTGATTCAGCAGGGGGCCAGGGTCCCTAGTTTGTAACATCCTCAATCTGTGCAAGAGGAGGGCATGCAGATGGTGTGAGTGCTACACCCACTTGAGGGGAGCAGCCTGCATACAATAAAAGGCAAATGAGGAGCCTGCATATAGTAAAAGGCATTTTTCAGAGGAACTCTGGTCTTTGAGTTCAACTTGGACATTGTTTCCTGGCTTCTGGCACAGACCATTGGGCTCTGTCTTGGACCTTTCAGATTTTGTTGTAGACTCTTCAGCTTTCTGTCATAATTCTTCAGTGTTCTGTTGCAGACCCATCGGCCTCCTGATACGGACTTGCATGGGACACTGCAGTGGGCTCCAGACCTTGGGCTGGACTCTTCAGTCTCCAGCATGCAGACACCCTCTACCTTATCTGATTTTGTGGCTGACCATTGTAAACCAGTCTTGCAATTTCTTATACATTTGTATCTTGTGCTATATCTGTTTCTCCAGTAAACTCTGACTGATACAGGTATATTTTCAGGTAAAAACCTAGGAAGAGATAGAGATACCATCATTATTGCACTCAAGGTTTTGTTTCTCAGCAAATATTCTTTCCATGATTTTTGTACATCCCTCATATATTTGCATCAAAGACTGAAAATATAAAAATTATAACTTGAATACACTGGACATTCTATGTTCTAAATATAAAGAAATGAAAAAAAGTCAACTTTTACAATACTAGTGCTGGTGTTTTTGCTAGAAAATAAGATGGGAAACATGTATTAGGGCTTCGATTTTTAAGATGAAACTAAGGACCATAAAGAAAAGGAAACTTTATCAGGTAAATTACAGAAGGTTTGGATATATTATATATTTTCTCTATGGAGAGTAAACCTATTACTTAGTGAGGTCATCATATATTCTTTCTGGTTCTATGTGCAACTCCCACTCAACCTTGTTTGAACAGCTGCTTATGTGCCAATGTTTATAATGAAGGCACTGCAAACTGCTCTGTCTTCAAGTTGAGCATCGTTATTCTATATAAATTAGAGTTATTGTACATAATTTTTGCAGTAGTTAGAAGTCTGATTGCATGTAATACATTAAATGGGCTCCAGACATGTGAATCTAGGATGAGAGATCTTTTACTTTGGGGCATGGGTGTTTTCAAGAATATGCTTAATGCCTTTGGAGGATTTCATACTGCCTTTTAAATAGCCTACTGTTCTGCTATCGTATACCTTGATTAGTGCAAAGTGTAGCTTTGTATGCTGTAGAATTCTTCCCAGGATAGAAAGGCACTATGTTCAATCTGTTGTGAGAGTTTCCCAACAGTCAAGTGACAATTAAGCAAATTCACTATGATTTCTTTATTGAAATACTAAAGGAAATATGGATGCTTCAAAATAATTTTGTTATTTTTGGATCACTGTGACAACACAAATAACACATTACTTAACGGGCTAAAGATTTCATAATTTTAGATGTTTCGGTCCATGGTCAGCTGGTCTCACTGGCCTTGGGAGTGTGAGAAAGGCACATTATTGTAAAAAGGCAGGGTAGAAAAGAACAGCACTTCTCATGGCAGCCAGGAAGAGGAAATAAAGGGAAAAAACCATGTAGAGGCTGGTGTCAGATGTACTCCAAAAGGTAACTGCTTCAAGAGCTACTGGTTTGTGCTATGTTCCACCTCCTGTTCTTATCACAAAAGAATAATGCCATCAAAATATGACCTCATGGATATATTAATCACTGATGAAGTTAGCATCTTCAAGACCCAGTTACTTCCTGAAGGTCCATCTGTTGGCAAACAAATCCTTGGCACATGAATTGTGGGAACATTTAAATAAAAACCGTGGAGTCACTTATTCACAAAGAGCAGCCTCTATGTTCACTAATAGATGAGTGTATAAAGAAAATGTGATAACTGTTCAGTCATAAAGAAGGATAAATTTGAGTCATTTGTGGGAAAACTGATGAACCTTATGACTAGTGAAATAAATCATACACACATGCATAAACACTGCACCTCTTTTTTACAATGAGAAATGCAAAGTAAAAATAATTTAAAGAACAAGAGTTAAGATAGACAATACAAAATATATAGAGATTCTCTTTAAATGGAAGGGGAACTAGAGTTGGAGGTAGGGGAGAGGAAAGGTGGGTCACGGGCCATTGAAAAGAATTAAGATATGTTGCATATGTGTACCAATTTTCACAATGAGTGTAATCATTATTTACAGTTAATACGTACATAACTTTAAACAACACAAATGTAACAAACATCAAAAAACACAGCTAATTTTCGTGCCCTATGTTATAAAGTGGCAACTATGGACAAGAAAAATTTTTACATTTTTCAAAAAATGTAAAAAGAGCTCAAAAGTTTTCAACATTTTTATCATAGTAATGGCAAATGTTTGAGTATATAAAAATGGTAACTATCATTACTTGATTATTATACATATTATACATGTATCAAATTGTCTTACTGTGCCACATAATCACAAATAGTATGGGTCAAGTAAAACTGAAATTTAAAAGAACTCAAAATGAAAAAAACAAAACAAAGCAAAGAAACCCCAAAACTACTTCTTGTGTGTGGAATTAGTCATCCTTAAAGAGAAATGCAAAATCTTAGAATATATATATATATATATCAGTCAGTGCTCATTAGCGAAACAGATTTATTATAATATATGATTTACAAGTAGGCTTACAATGGCCATGTATGTGCTGCAGAGCCAAAGGAGCCAGTCAAAAGTCAAAGGCCTGGAGCTCAGTGTAGAATCCTGTGTAAGTTCGAATCAGGAAGCCAAAAGATCTGTGCTACAAGACTGAGGAGTCTGGGCTGGGAGCCAGAAGTAGACATCTGTGACAAGGGCAAAAACTGGTGCTTCTCCAAAGAAACAGAAGCAATTTTTCCTTCTTCTTTTCCTTTTTATTCCATTCAGGCCACAAGCCTATTTCTTGGTGCCACTCAGTAAATTCATTCAGTCACACCCAGAGCTATGCTGAGCTTTTCATTTGGGCATTTCTTATGCAAGTTGACAAAATGGTTTGTTATTACAATATTCAAGTTAAGGAAGTGTATGGTTCTTAGTTCTAAGCATTTATCAGTAGCTAGGAGATCAGTAAATTTAACATAAACAAAAGTTTGACTGTGATAAATGAGAGGAAAAGTTCAGAACAGAAATGAAAGATTTTAAACTAATTTAAAGTTTATTTTATTAAAATAAATAAGTAAAATTGAAGTTCTTCTGTAAGAATTTACCCTATAGAAAGCAAAAATTACAAAAAAAACCAAACCAAACCAAACCAACCAACCAAACTAAAAAACAAAAAGGAAAGAAAAGAAAAAGAAAAGAAAAGAAAAGAAAAGAAAAGAAAAGAAAAGAAAAGAAAAGAAAAGAAAGACCATCCTAAAATGAGGGTCATCTATAGAGGGCTACACAAGTTTTTTTGATTTCATGAAAATATAAGTAAGTTTATGCTAACATTTTTGAAAAACTAGGAAAAATTTACAAAACTGTCTCATGAAAATACGAAATACCTTAATAGTCAGGTATCTGTTATATAAACAATATTTATAGCATAAAATCCCCATAGATTTTTACCAGAACCAATACCTCCACTGAGAAAAAATAATGTTAATCCTGACAGGTTTTTCCTCACGTAGGAGCTTCCTTTGGTGTTCAACAGCGCCCCTTTGTGTTAGTTTTGCAAACCTGCAAACCAAACCTCCCGCTCTTCGCGCATGTGCGGAGGTTCTTCCTATGGGCCCCCTTTAGCTCTGCCTCTGCTAAGTTTCAGTAAAAAGGCCATGTGTGATTATACCTGAAGGCTGCCCTTGTCTCCTCAGCAACCCTCAGGTTCCCTCAATATAGGCCTGTTTACCTTCCTCCTGCTTCCTCCTGTCTGGCTTTCCTCTTTCACACTGTGAAAAAATCCAAACATACTAATACTGAGCATCTAAAGCAAATATCAAATTTGAGTTCACAATATTGATAGCAAGTATAAATTAATAGTGTCTAGTATCATATATGCTATATCTTAGGGCCTGCTAAATGTAATAGTTTAATAAAAAGAGAAAATTGTGTGAAATATTTAAAAGAAAAAAATAAAACTACATATATTCAATTTTTATTTGCTGAGTAGAAAATTAAGGTAAATTAACTCCAGTAGTGGATGAATATGAAGTTAAAGATTTATAAATTATTTCCACATATCAGTCATGAGACTTTCAAAAATAATGTTATGACATTTATAGCAATTTTAGGTATTAAATGAATAAACAAATGATACGAGTTTTTAAAAAATTTTATTTAAGGAGAAAAAGAAAAAAAACAGAAAAAGGGTACAAGTTATACAGAATTTCAAAAAAAAAATAAACAGTAGGAAATCACTAGTTAATAGGTTACATATTGTCATCTTAGAAATAGTTGTTCAAGTTACAAAATTAAAGCATATAAAGTGAACATTCAAACAGTGAGACTGCAAACAGTTGTGTTCAATGATCCAACAAAAACTCAGTAATATGGTTATCTAACTTATACACTTAAATATACATGCAGTTATATCCTTTAGAGCACTTTCTTTTCCTCTCTTTTTTACAATGACAATTACACATTTTGGGTTTTATTATTACAATAGTTCTTATTACTTTTTTTGAAGAGAATAAAACCAAATGTGACATAACAAAACAGAGTCAGTCAAATCAAAAGGATGGACATAATACATAATGTAAAAATAATTCAAGGTGATCAACAATGGTTACCATAATGCCTCTTGCTATCTTTAAAGAATTGCCTGTTGTCATCAGTCATAATAAAATTGAACAAAATGGTAAAGAACAAAACCAATAAAACCAAAACATTGGAGACATTACAGGACTTCAAAAGAAGATAATAGTCAAACCAGAATGGGCATCATAGTGAATCTTATTGTCTTCACAGTTGTTGCCTATACTCTCAAACTTGGTACTATCAAGCAAAACAGAATAGAGTAAAATCAGTCAAAACAAGATGGTGAGAGCAATATACGGTTTCAAATCAAGTTAATAGGAAATCAAAGTGGGTTACTATAATATATCCTGCTATTTTAAATTTATTTTTTCCCTTAATTAAAAGATAAAAATAGAAAAATAATAAAAAAGGAGATTGAGATAAAAGAGGACATAACAACCAAACAGCACAGGTCAAAACATAACCATTTAAGCAAAATAGTGTTTCACCATAAGATATCCTGATATAAAAGTAGTTACCATAGTGTCTCTTTCCTTGAAATCTTTGAGTATAACTTCATATACTGTAGCATCAAACATATCAAGACAATGTAAAACCATTCAAGAGAATGACAGTATTACAGGGTATTTAGAACCAACTAACAGAAAATGAACAATAGTTTCTGTATTATTTCCTTGTCTATAAAAGTTTTTGTTTATATTATCACATATAATAAAATCCAGTAAGATACAACATGTTAAGACTGATGGAGACAGAAGAGCAAAAGCTTGATGGGACTTCAAAATAAGATGATATTAAATCAGCACTAGCTATTATGATGTCTTGCTTTCTCCAAAATAGCTGTTCATACCATCCAAGCTTCTCTGCCTCATATCTGTTGAGCTCTTTTTCCATCATTAGTTGTCAATTTTTTTTCTTCATTTCGCTTTCTGCTCCATTCATTGTGGTGTGTCTGCCACTGTTTCTGGAATCTTGGTATTTTTCTCTTTTAGAATGTCCTGCAGTATTCTCTGTAGAGTTGAATTGGTGGTTGCAAATTCCCCTAGGTTTTCTTTATTCTGGAAGCACCTTGTTTCCCCATTAAATTTCTAGGGACAGTTGTGCAGGATATATCAATCTTTGCTGGAGGTTATTGTCTTTTAAAGCTTGAATTATTTCACCCCATGCTCTTCATGATTTGATGGTTTGTGCTGAGAAGTCTGCTGTAATTCTGATGGATGTTCCCTTGTAAGTGATCTGTTTCTTGTCTCTGATAGCTTTTAATATTCTGTTCTTATATTGGATTTCTGAAATTTTGATTATTATATGCCTGAATGTAGTTCTGTTTGGGTTGTAGGTGACTGGAGTCCTGTATGCCTCATACATCTGAGTATCTTTACCTTTTCCCATATTAGGGAAGTTCTCCTTGATTATTTCTGTGAATAGCCTTTGCAGTTCATTTGTTTGTATCCCTGCTTCTTCCTTTACATTCTTAATTTTTAAGTTATAGGTCCTCTTATCATCTTCTAGCCTTTGTATTGTTACTGCTTGTTTCCTTGTTATTTTTAAGAAGTTTTTCCTTTCATGCTCCCACATTACAAATCTGTCCTCCAGTTCAGATAATCTATCCTTAGTTTCTTTCAAGCTGTTATACCAACTTTCAATAGAGTTTTTAGTTTCCTGGTAATCTCTTTGAACTTGCTTCATGTATTCTACGTTTTCTCTATTTTCTCCATCAAACAATTCTTCCTTTTTTTTCTGTTCTTCCATTCCACCACCTGTTTTTTCTTGGGAGGTGCTTAGCATTTCTTTAACTAGTCTACTTATATCTTGCTTTACTTTTGAATACTCACTTTTGAAATACTTCACTTTTGAACTCATCTATGAGGTCTCAGAGATATCACTTTGTGTCTATTGGTGCCGTGCCTGATATTGCATGTTTTCTGTCCTCATTCTACTTTGCATTTACTTTTCTTGGATCAGTGTTCTCAGGATTGGGGACCAAGGACCCTTTCTTCTTGCTCCCTCTTCCCATACTTTTTGTTCCTTCCATATAACCATATATAGAAGGCTCAGTTTCTTTCTTTGTTGGTTACAGTTTGTTTGAATTGGGTTGGCTAGGTGTTCCTACCCACTGCAGTGTACTATGGGGACACAGACCTGGGCAACCTATGCTGGGTCCGCCCCTCCATGTCAGTCAACCTGCTGAAGGCTTCACTGCCATTAGGGTGCACTGCCAGCCGCGGGGACCTGGTTTGGGCTAGCCTACTGGGTCTTAGTCTATGGCATCACCCAGGTCAAGCGCTCCCCACCAATCCCACTTGAGAGGGGACTATGTGACTGAAGTTACAGCAGCGTCCTGTTCCGGCTAGTCTGCCTGGTTCCACAATGTCCTCTGTTGGAGCCTCCTAGTCTATGCAAGGGTCCCCATTCCTCCCACTCACCACAGGTCAATGCAGAGCTCCTCGCCAGCTCTGCTCTCAATTTGGTTTGCCAATTTCCACTCTCAGAACTTTCACATCTCTAACCCTGCTGTGCTGAATCAAATGCAACAGTGGTGGCAGGAAATTCAAGCTGCGGTTTCCAGAGGTGCAGGTTCCAGCTTCAGCACTGAGACTTTAGCTGTTCCAGTTGTAGCACCAGGATTGCATTTCCAGTTGGTTTCTCTCAGCTTAGTTTGTTCCTGGGTCAGCAGGGTATATCTCCCCTGCTTAGGACTCCCCACGCTGCACCATTCCTGGAATCTCAGCTGGCTATCTCAGAGAGCCTCTGTAGCTGCTGTTATCTATCTGCCATGTTCTCCTGGACGTCCCCTCACTCAATGATACAAGTTTTTAAATACGTCTGCCCAAATATGTTTAGAACAACTTTTAGAAAAATAAAAGATGAGTGAAATAACTGGAGAGGCAAAACTTGTCCATCAGTGAAAAGATGGAATACTAGAAAGATGTCAGTTTTCTCAAAATTGATCTACTGTAATCAATATTCTAAAATGATCTTTGGGAGCAAATTTCAATTTATTTTGGGGTTTGTAGATGTATAGTACCTGATATCTAGTATTTTGATCATTTCTGTTTCTATGGAATTTGCAAATTATCTTGTCCATTGTAGTGTCTCAATAAGTGTTTTCTCTTTGAAGGACATTTCTTGTGTAGCTGCTTAAAGACATATAATTTGATGAAGCAGGTAGGTGCTTTTTGTTTCTCTCAAGTTCACTTATTGATATTTAACGTGCTCTTTGGGAGTTCTTGCATTATCTTAGACAAAAGCTTAAGGGAGTCTGTTAGCCTCTCCTGTAATGAGAAGGCATAAGAAGAAGACATTATTCATGCAGAGCTGGCCCACACAAGACACTAGACTGCAACATTGATCCTGGGTATATTGGCAGCTAGAATACAGGCAGTAAATGTATGTGTTATAAATTACCCGATCTTACGTATTATATTAGGACAGTCAAAAATAACTATGACTATAGGCCTACTGGGTTGATTGTAAGAAAAAGAAAAAGTTTTTGAGAATGCAGAATGCTGAAGCTCTGGCCATGCTCGGCAGATCAGGCCTTTGGACACAAGCACAGGTGCATCCGCACCCTGAGAAGGAGACGTGGCCACACTTACACAAAGGAAAGACACTGATACCACAGAACCCTGACAGCCAGGAAACTACTGGAGCCCCGCCACCTGGCCCTGAGTGCAGCCTGTTGAGCCACCTTCTCACATCCTGGACCAGGTGGAGCAGGATGGGCGGCAGAAGGGAGACAGGTTGCGTGTGACAGATTCCATCAGCCCCTGGGGTCACCTGTGTCCTCTGTGGTAGCCAGCCTGGGCTGAAAATATTATAAGACTTCAAAGCAATGTAATGGGGAATCATGATTACCATAAACTCTTATGTACTCTTGCCATTTCTTACACTAGGGAGACTATACAGTATATATATGTGTGTGTTTGATTTATTTTGCTTATGCATATGGTTTCAAGTTGCATCCATTTATTTATAAGTATATCAATGTAATCATTCTTTATAGCTGAGTAGTACTCCATTGTATAAAAATACCACAACTTTTTTTTATCCATTCCTCAGTTGATGGACACTTACGCTGTTTACAAGATTTGGCTCTTACAAATTGTGCTGCTATAAACATGGATGCACATATATCACTGTGGTATGATACTTTCATTTCTTCTGGGGATATGCCCAGAAGTGGAATAGCTGGGTTAAATGGGACTTCCAATCCCAGCTTTTTGAGGAATCTCCTGACTGACCTCCGCCATGGTTGCATCAGTCTACACTCCCACCAACAGTGCAGGAGAGTTCCTTTTTCCCCACAGCCTCTCCAGCATTTGTTGTTGGTAGTTTTCTTGATCCTGGCCATTCTTTCTGGAGTGAGATGGCATCTCACTATTGTTTTAATTTGCATTTCTCTAATGACCAATGATGATGAACATTTTTTCATGTATTTATTTGCCATTTGTATTTCTTCATCTGAGAACTGTGCATTCATTTCAGATGCCCATTTTTGGATTCAGTCTTTGAATTTCAAGGGTCTGATTTTTAAAAAATTCTTTATATGTGTATTCATCTCAGATACCCATTTTTGGATTCAGTCTTTGAATTTCAAGGGTCTGATTTTTAAAAAATTCTTTATATGTTGCAGACAGAAGTCCTTTGTCTGAGGGACAGTTCAATAAGATTTTTTCTCCATTTGTGGGTTTTCTTTTCACTGTGCTGGTGATTTCTTTTGATGTGCAGAAGCTTTTTAATAAGAGGCAGTCCCAGTTATTGATTCTGGGAAGTATTTCCCGCACGGTTTGATTCCTGTTCATGAATTTGCTACCTACCCCTATGTCTTCAAGATTTTTACCTAATTTGTCTTCCAACAGATTTAATGTGTCTGTTTTAATATTCATATCTTTGATCCATTTAGATTTTATTTTAGTACATGGTGATAGGCATGGGTCTAGTTTTAGTTTTTGGCATATAGACAGCCAGTTTTTCCAGCACCATTTATTAAAGAGACTGATGTTCTCCCAGTGAACATGTTTGGCCCCTTTATCAAAGATAAGGTGGTTTAGTGTGCTGATAGTTCTGGTAGTATCTTCTAATCTATTCCATTGATCTTCAGATCTGTTTTTTTCCATTACCATGCTGATTTTTATTACAGTAGCTTTGTAGTATAACTTCAAGTCAGGGATTGTGATGCCTCTTGCCTTTCCTTTGCTACTTAGAATTGCCTTTGCTATTCTAGGTATCTTCTGGTTCCAGATGAATTTTAGGAGTGATTTCTCTAGATCTATCAGGTATGTTGGTGGTATTTTCATTGGGATTGCATTGAATCTGTATAACAGTTTTGGGAGAATGGCCATTTTCATAATATTTATTCTTCCTATCCATGAACAAGGGATGTCTTTCCATTTTCTGAGCTCCTCTTTGATTTCTTTTTTCAGAGTATTATAATTTTCCCTGTAGAGATCTTTGACTTCTTTTATGAGATTAATTCCTAATTATTTCATTTTTTGGATGCTAATGTGAAGGGTATGGCTTCTCTTGTTTCTCTCTCAGTGCTTTTGTTGTTAGTGTATAAAATGCTATTGATTTTTGAGTATTGATTTTGTACCCAACTATATTGCTGAATTTTTTTATTATATCTAGGAGTCTTTCAATGGAGTTTTGGGGGTCTTCTATGTAGAGTATCATGTCTTCTGGAAATAATGATAATTTAAGTTCCTCTTTTCCTATCTTTACTCCTCATATTTCTCTCTCTTGTCTAATTGCTCTGGCTAGCATTTCCAGTACTATGTTGAATAGGAGCAGTGATAAGGGATATTCTTGTCTTGTGCCTGATTTTAAGGTAAAGGCCTTCAGTTTTTGGCCATTTAATATGATGCTGGCTGTTAGTTTATCATAGATGGCCTTTATCATATTGAGGTAAAGACCATCTATTCCAATTTTCTGTAATGTTCCTCTCATGAATGAGTGTTGAACCTTATCAAAAGCTTTTTATGCATCTATAGAAATGATCATGTGATTCTTACTTTTGGCTTTATTGATATCATGGATTACATTTATTGATTTATGTATGCTCAACCATCCCTGCATTCCTGGGATGAATCCCACTTGGTCATGGTGTATAACCTTCTTGACGATTTGCTGCATCCTGTTTGCCAATATTTTATTGAGAATTTTTGCCTCTGTGTTCATTACGGAGATTGACCTATAGTTCTGTTTTTTAGTTGGGTCTTTCTCATGTTTTGATACTAAAGGTATATTTCTTTCCAAGAATGACTTAGGAAGGATTGCTTCCTTTTTGATTTCACTGAAGGGTTTAAGAGGTGTCAGCATTAAGTCTTCTTTGTATTTCTTGTACAATTCCGCAGTGAATCTGTCTGGGCCAAGGCTCTTCTTTGAAGGTAAGGACTTAGTTACATTTTCAATTTCATTAATAGAAACTGGCTTATTCAGCAGCTCTACACCTTCTTGACCAGCTTTGGTACTTCATATGCTTCTAGGAATCTGTCCATTTCTTCTGCATTATTGAATCTATGAGAGTAGAGGCTTTTGAAAAAAGGTGTTGATGATCTTCTGTATTTCCACCAAGTTTGTAGTGATTTTGCCTTTTTCATTCCTTTTTGCATGAATTTGAACTTTTTCTTTCCTTTTTAAAAATAAGGTTGGCTAGGGGATTATCAATTTTATTTATTCTTTCAAAGAACCAACTCTTTGATTCACTGATTCATTAGATTGTTTTCTTAGTCTCTATTGCATTAATTTCTTCTCTAATTTTTTAATTTCCTCCCTTCTTTTGGCTTTGAACTTGATCTACTCTTCCTTTTCTAGATGTTTGAGGTGTAGCATCAGGTTTTTTTTTTCACGCTGTTTTCCTGATGTGGGAACTCAGTGCAATCAATTTTCTTCTGAGGACTGCTTTCATTGCATCCCACAGATTCCAGTAAGTTGTATTTGCATTTTCATTTGCTAGTAGGTATTGTTTAATTTCTTCTTTAATTTCCCATGGCCCACTGGTTGCTCAAGAGTGTATTATTCAATTTCCATGTGTTTGTGTTGTTTTGCAGTTTCTTTCATCATTAATTTCTAGTTTCATGGCACTATGATCTGACAGCATGCATGGGATAATTTCAGTTCTTTGAATTTATTTAAATATGTTCTGTGGGCTAGTCTATTATCCATTTTAGAGAATGTCCCATGTACTGCTGAGAAAAATGTATATTCTTATGTTGTTGGTTGGAACACTCTGTATATGTCTATCCAGTCCATTTGTTCACAGGTGTGATTCAGTTCTGTTATTTCTTTGCTGATTTTCTGTCTGGTTCATCTGTCCCTTGGTGTCAATAGTGTATTAAGGTCTCCTGTTATAATTCTGTTATTGCTAATTTGATTTTTCATATTTATTAATACTTGCTTGATATAATGGGGTGCTATCAAATTTCGTGCACATATATTTAAGACTGTTATCTCTTCCTCTTGAAGTTTTCCTCTAACCAGTATGTATACCTTCTTTATCTCTTCTGATCATTCTTGGTTTGAAGTTCACATTAATTGCAAATAGAATAGCTATCCCCACTTTTTTTTTTCAGTTCCTAATGCATAAAATATTGTTTTCCATCCTTTGACTTTCAGTCTGTGAGTTTCCTTTTCGGTTAGATGGGTTTCTTGCAGAGAGCATATGGTTGAATGTTGTTTCTTGATCCATTCTGCCAGTCTGTTTCTTGTAATTGGTGAATTGGGACCATTTACATTAATGGTTATAGCTGTTATATCTTGGTTTATTCTTGATATGTTATCTTTCTGCTGTTGCACCTTTATCTTTGTATTCTGTTTAATTGTCTGCCTTGCTTAGTGGTTTTTTCCTATGTGTCCTTAAACTGCCTTTCAGTATTTTCTGCAGGGTTGGCTTGGTGATCATGAAGTTCTTCAGCTGTTCTTTGTCATGCAAATATGTTACTTCTCCATCCATTTTGAAGGACAGTTTTTCAGGGTACATCAGTCTAGGTTGGAAATCATTTTCCTTTAGGATCTGAAATAGTTCACTCCATGCTCTTCTTGACTTCATTGTTTGTGTTGAGAAGTCTGCTATGATTCTGATAGGCTTTCCTTTATAGGTAACCTGTCTTTTCTCTCTAATTACTTTTAATATTCTGTTCTTATCTTGCATTTCTGGGATGGTGATTATTATATGTCTGGGTTTAGTTTTATTTTGATTATGGCTATTTGGGGTTCTGTATGATTCATTAATCCATATGTCAGTTTCCACTGTTATGCTTGGGAAATTTTCAGCTATTACTTCTGTAAATAGCCCCTTGATATCATTTGTGTTGTTCCTTCTTTTTCATTTATCCTTATCAATCTTCTGTTGTTTTTCTTTGCATTATCTTGCAGCTGTTAAATTTTTATTCCCCAATTCCTTGTTATTTTTAAAAGATCTTTCCTTTCCTAGCTGCAGTCTTGTCTTTGATGTTTGAAATTCTATCTTGACTTGTGTTGAGGCAGTTTTGACAACTTTCAATGGAATTTTTGATTTCATGTATATCTCTTTGAATCTGCTTCATGTATTGTGTTTGTTTCTTACATTTTTCATCCAGGGATTCTATCTTTTCTTTTGTTCCTCTCATTTTTAAAATGAGTCTTCTTTAGATGTGATCAGCATCTCTTTAATTACTTTTATCATTTCTTCTTTTATGTAGGAGATTGTTTCTAGTTTGAATTCCTTTAAAGCTTCCTGGAATTGCTTCTTTATTTTAGTTGCTATTATTTCTGCTATTTCAGGTGTATGGCACATATTTTCTTTTATGTACATTGCTCCCATGCTTTCTTGGGATTGGTTGGTGTTTTGAGATTGTATTTTGGCCTTTCATTTTGTCCTATATTTTCCTATATTTCCATGTTTCAAGTGTTGTTCCAAGGGTTTCTCTGGGTGTGTTGGGAATTGTCTACTATACTCTCAGCTCCTGAGACTGAGTGGAGGTTGCTGAGCATGGTCTAGTCAGGCCTACAGGACATCTCGTACCACCTCCAGTATTCCAGGAAGCTGGGTGGGCACCTAACCACTGTGGATGATGGTCCAAAGCTCTCCCTGGGCAAGGACCAATTGGAACACACTTCATGTTCTCTCAACTCTCCTGATTGAAGAAGGTTGCTTGGTGTAATCTAGTCAGCCTCAAAACCTCCCAAGCCTAGTCTAGTGTGGCTGGAAGCTGGGCAGGTCCTTGACCTCTGGGAGCGATGATCTTCAACTCTCCTGGGGCTTGGAATGGTGTGCAGGAACTCATCCCCACTGCCGACACAGTTCCCTGGATTGAAAGAAGTTCACTGGGCATGGCCCAGGGAGGCTTGAAGCCTACAGTGCCCAGCCAAGTGTGGCTGAAATCTGAGTGCATCCTTGACCAGTGGGAGCGATGATCTTTAGCTCTGTGTTTCTACTGTATAAGAGAAATCTGCAAGGACAAAGGATGTGAAATATAAACACTTGCTAAAACTCAGCATAAATTGTGGACAAAGGACAGTAATAGTCCAACAATGAAAATGTCTGTTTGGGTTACCATTACTGCAAAGAAATACATTACAGAGTCTCAGATTATCTTGGAGTCACAAATAAGAAAATAAAGACAGTCAGCATGGTGTCAACTTAAATAACTAAGGCAGAAGCCAGCTAAGTTCTCTAGAGGAAAAGAGTAAACAAATCCTTATTGTTCACTTCAAATTAAAATAACATAGCTTTAACACTGGTACAAGACATTAAAATTTGAAATGAAATTATTTTTGTATTTATAAAGTGAAATAAATTTGGAACTGTATAGTTCTGTATCTCTTGTTTTCCTAAGAGTTTTGACTTCAGCATATCCTTCATTTTTCTCCCAACCATGTTTGCTTTTTCCAAATCCTTCCTCTTTTGAAGTTGTGAAATTGATTAGAGTTTTGATGTTACTGACTGTAGAATTTTGATAGGGCATAAGCTTCAGTGAATTCATTACCAGCCTGTGGTTTACCATATTCATTCCACTGGTGTGACAGTTTTCTGCTTGTCCCAGACCATCATTTAGTATTATTCTTTCTTCTCACTGATATTTATACTTCAGGTGAATATCATTTCTATAATATAAAACATTTAATGAGTGTTAATATGGGATTCTTTTAGTCCTAGATATATGGAAAGTTTCACAAAATCCCCCGTTATCTGCTTTACCATTCTTCATAATTTAGTTTGTAATGGAAACAATTTCCTGCATGCATGCAGAAATTAGTAAGGGACTCTTAGAATCTAACTTATGTTATTTCTTTTAGGTATAAACTTAGGTATAAACTCTAGCACCAGCTCTTTAAAAGATAAAACTTCCTGAATGTACATCTTTAATTAGAATACTGTCTTAAGCCCAATAATGTCACAAACATCTGTAATTCCAGCTCTCAGCAGCCTTAGACAGGATGACTGCTGGACATTTGAGGCCAGCCTGGGATACATAGTGAATGCAAGGTCAGCATGAATTACAAAGTGAGGTCCTGTGTCAAAAAAAAAAGTCTTAACTCTGTCTTCTGGATATGAATATATCACAAACTTTATGTCTAAAATATGTGCTGCATTTAGCAATTGTAGAAGCTAAGAATTTGAGATAGCATCTCCTCTCTAGTTTATGAGTAGAAGTCATGTCAATAAGTCTTCATATTATACAAAGAGAAAATCCTGTTCTCTTATAAAGATGCTAATCTCATTTACAAGAAATCCATTCTCATAACGTCTAATACTACTTTTCAAAAATCAGGCTCCACGGGCTGGGGATTTAGCTCAGCGGCATAAGCGCCTGCCTTGCAAGAAGGCAGTCGTGAGTTTGATCCCCGGTACCAATAAAAATGAAAAAGACCAAAAAAAAAAAAAATCAGGCTCCAAAAAAATCAATCTCCTAATGCCATCATATTCAGGTTTAGGATTTCAGCATATTAGTTTAAAAGGATGGACACAGGCATTCAGTTCATAAAATCTATGGTATGGGATTGGAATTTAATCATGGATTGTGTTATTTTCCTAACAAGCTCTATACTTTTTATATAAACTTATGCCCAACATCTATCAGAATCTGTCTTTTCTCTTGTTGCTGAGACAGAATATCTGATGCCCAAAATTAGGGAAGGAAAGGCTTATTTATCTTACAGTTTTTTGAGGTCTCAGTCCATACTCAGCTGGCTTCAAGGCAGGGTGGTGTGGCTGAGGGGCAGCTGTTGATGGTGGCTACAAACAGCAAGAGTGAACAGGGCAAAAGAGATAGAAAACACGACTTCTTCCTTCCCTTATATTGTATGCTGGCTGCACCACTAATCCTGGTGCTACACAATGAACCAATCACAAACCTTAGATTCAGCCACCTCCATGACTGCATGAGGCTTTGTGGGAGCACCTAGACACAAACCATAACAATATGCAAAACAATTAGTATTCATAACACTGGGCATGGATTATAAAGATAGATGGTATCATTATTACCATCATGATCAAGATCATCACTTGTATTGCTTAGGGATCAAATGCAGCTCCTTACACATTCTTTGGCAAGGATTCTATACTACTGAGTTACCTGCCCAGCCCTCATTATTGTTATTATCACATTTAAAAACATTTTTAGAGAGACACAAAGATAGTGGCTTGATAGGTAGCTGTGTGGAGAGCCTCTCTGGAAAAAACAGCTCAGACACTGAAATTTGATAACATGGAGAGGGCCGGACGAGGGGAGAGGGATTTTTACAACCCAGGAGGAAACTGAAGGAAAAAGAAAAATAGGAAGAGGAAGGAATAATGTGGGTGGAGGGCAGGAGCCAGATGCGCTCACTGGGATCTGTCCTGAGCTGTGCTGGGTGTGCTGTGGAGTCGCACGATCAAGGTTGCGCCAAAGCCATGGCCACCGATAACGGGAGTTGGTGAGTCCTGGGCCCTTGACGGGAGGACATGGCACAGTGTAGAGTGGAGCCAAGGTGGAGAGCTGCATTAATTCTCGGTGAGTGCTGGAAATTCAGTCCTATGGTGGGTGTGGCCAGTTGGAAGACATATTGGAGTTGGGCAGAATAGGCCTGAGACTGGTACTGCGGTGGCATGAGTCAGCCACCCCTGGCCCAAAGTGGATTGGTGGGACTTGCTTGGGCTGTCACATGCCTAGTTGGGACCCAATAACCAGGGATGAAGGTGTCCCAACCCTGTGAAGTCCGCCACAGCACAGCCTGAGTTGCTGAAGGCACTTGCTGGTTGACTGGCTCAGAGGAGACCAACAAGCCCATAGTCCCTGCTTGCACCTCAGATAACAGCAAAGTGGAGAGAGCAGCAAGCCCACAGCCAGCATGCTTCAGAAAAACCATAAGTAATACAAAGAGGGCCTGAGACCTCCACCACACACCTGTCTGAAAGAAACCAGAAACATGACAAGAGAAAAAAATAAGAAAAGACCTCCAGCCACTGACCTTTGGAAAATAAGCCCAGGAGAGATAAGAAGAGAGCCAGGACACAATCATGCAATATTGGCCACAACATCAGCAGACATAAAGAAATACTTTTGTGACCTCATAGATGAACTTAAAACTGAAATTCTAATCCCAGTGAGGCAAGATATAAAAAAATTAATTAAAAAAATGCTAAGCCCCTCTCAAGAAGACACAGATGGAATAATAGAGGAACCCAGAAAAAGCAGAGAAACCTTTAGTGAAGAATATAAACAAAATCTAGAATACATGAAACAGATCTAAAGAGATTACCAGGAAATTAAAAACTCTATTGAAAGCTGGCAAGATGCCTTGACAGAAACTAAAGTTAGCCTTTCAAAACTTGAAGATAGATTTGCAATGTGTGACTGTGAAAGAAAAGACCTCTTAAAAATAACAAGGAAGCAGGAAGTAACAATTCAAAGACAATAAGAAGATCTATAATTTAAGAATAAAGAACATCAGCAAAGAAGCAGGAGTAACCACAAATGAATTACACAGGCTATTCACAGAAATAATTAAGGAAAACTTCCCAAGCATAGGAAAAAGAAATGATATCCAGATAAATGAGGCATACAGAACTCCAACCAACTACAACCAAAGCAGATCTACATCCAGACATAAAATAATCAAGATCCCAGAAATCCACCACAAGAACAGAATATTAAAAGCAGTCAGAGAAAAGAAGCAGATCACCTATAAAGGAAAATTCATCAAAATAATGACTGACTTCTTAACACAAACTATCAAATCAAGAGGAGCCTGGGCTATTCTGGTTTGACTATTATCACCTTTTGAAGTCCTGTAATGTCTCCAGTGTTTAGGTTTTATTGGTTTTGTTCTGTACTGTTTTGTTCAATTTTATTATACCTGATGATATAGGCAATTCTTTTTAAGGTAGCAAGAGGCATTATGGCAATCATTGTTACCTTGTATTCACATCATGTATTATGTCCATCCTTTGTTTTGACTGAATCTGCTTTGTTTTGTCACATTTGGTTTTATTCTCTTCCAAAAAAGTAATAAAAACTGTAGGAGTAATAAAATCCAAATTGTGTAATTGTTATTGTAAAAAAGAGAGGAAAAGAAGGTGCTCTAAAGGATACAACTGCAAGTGTGTTTAGGTGTGTAAGATAGATGACCATATTACTAAGTTTTTGTTGGATCATTGAACACAACTGTTTGCAGTCTCACTGTTTGAATGTCCACTTTATATGCTTTAATTTTGTAACTTGAACAACTATTTCTAAGATGACAATATGTAATCTATTAACTAGTGATTTCTTACTGTTTATTTTTTGAAATTCTGTATTACTTGTACCCTTTTACTTTTTTTTCTTTAAATAAAAATTAAAAAAAAGAGCCTGGGCTAATGTAATTCAAGCCCTGAAAGAAAATAGCCTCCAACCCATATTGATGTACCCCGAAAAATTCTCTCTCAAAATTAATGGAGAAACAAGATATTTCCAAGACAAGGAGAAACTGTGGGAGTTCATGGTCACCAATCCAACCCTACAAAAATACTGAAGGACATTCTAGAAAGAGAGATAAAAAAAATCAGGATTCCGGCAACAGTGGCAGAGAGGCCTCAATGAATGGGGCAGACAGTGGAATGAAGGAGAAAAGTGGACAAATAATAGCAGAAAAATAGAATAGCAGAGATGAGGCAGAGAAAGTGGGCTATAATCCCTAGATAGCCTTGATATAATCTCTAGATAGCCTTGATACACTAACAAAAAGAAACACAGGCAGAGTAGATTAGGAGGCAGGATCCATCAGGATGCTCTGAATAGGAAATATACTCTGCCTGAAAGAGGGTTAATAAACTGAAAGTCAAAGATGAGAAAATGATGCTCTCTGTGACACAGAACCAGAGAGAAATAGGGACATCTCCTCCAGCAGGTGCAGATTGGTTGGAAAGTCATGACACTTTTGTGCAGTGGAGAACTACTCAGCTAGAAGGAAGGAAAACCTTATAGCTTTAGCTAGTACAGGAATACAGCTCAAGATCAAGCCCAGGGGTAAAAAGGTTTAGCATCACTCAGATAGATAAGGGGTTATCCCTCTAATCTAAAAGCTAAAGGAACTAGAGGGACCCAAAATATACAATGCACCCTGAGAAAGGGAAAGATGAGGAATTGCCTAAAAAAGGAAGGCAGAGGACTTTTTTTTGGTCTTTTTCCTTTTTATCAGTACCAGGGATTGAACTATGACTGCCTGCTTGCAAGGCAGGCGCTTATGCCGCTGAGCTAAATCCCCAGCCCCAACAGAGGACATTTTTAATAGTGTATCTGGATTTAAAAGCCACATTAGTCTTATTGCTCTGTTTAGTTTGATTTTATTTTGTTCCAGTCTGTCTACTCATACTAGATTTGAGGGCACAGATAGCTCTCCCAAAAAATAAGCAGGCTATATTATGGTAACTATCCTTAATTTCCTATTGATTTAAACTGAAGCCCTGTATTACTTACATTGTCTTACTATGACTGATCTTATTTGAAGCTGGTTTGTTAGGACGCTGTTTTGCCTTGACTGATTTTATTTACATTTGGTATGCTTGATAGTATCGAGTCTAAGAGTAGAGGCAACTACTCTGAAGATGACAAGATGTAATAAGATACTGTTTTGGCTTGATTATTAACTGCTTTTGAAGTCCTACAATGTCTCCAATGCTGTGTTTTTATTAAAATTGCTATGTAATGCTATGCCTAATTATATTATGCCTGATGATATGGACAATTCTATTGAAAACAGCAAGAGAAAGCATAGTAACTACTGTAGATCACCTAATATTGTGGTTTTATATGTCTTTTTCATTTCATGTTTTTCTAGGAATTTGTTTTGTTGTCTTGTTTTGATCTATTTTTCCCTGTAATACAGAAAGGATAGATATACATGTAGACATTCACACATGGGGAGAACTTCTAAACAGTTTACGGGAACAGATTATATAATGCACGATGTAATGAACAGCTACTCTGAAGAAGAAGAGACACTAAGATACCCAGTGCTAATTCTGTAGCAGTATGATATAAAATCTAGCAATACTATTATTCACTGTTCAGAGTGATATCAGCCTAGTCTCTTATGTTTAATTTCAGCATACGTAAAGATATGGACAGCTACTTCAAAGAGAATGAGAGACATTATGGCAGTCATTGTTGATTTCCCAATGTCAAGTCTTGAAGACCTAAAAAGCCTTCATCATTCTATTATGATTAGATTAGTTCTATAATGTTCATTATGTATTCAACACGTGTGAAGATGGGGACAACTATTTGAAAGAAAACTAGAGATAATATGATAGACAGTGAAGATCTCCAGTGGACTTGCTTTGAAATCCATGTTTCTTAAAATTGTTTCCTTATGACCTGTTTTGTTTCATTTTGTTATGTTTAATCTTATCCTCTTTAAAATAAAAAAATGCTTCAAAAAATAAAAAACACTTTTAGAAGAGATTTTTGTGGTTATAAAATTTCTTTTAAAAACAAAATGATTCCAGAAGATACATATCTTTGAAATGGTCTAATAAATTTTGAAATTAAGAGATCATTATCAACTTGGTAACTGCAAAGAATAAAGATAAATATGTTGAGTTAGTATGGTATAAATATTTGAAATAAGCTGGATATCTCAGGAACACCACATACTCAGCTGTGTGGGAGAAATGAAGACTAAATGAAAACATAGTAGTTCTTTAACAGTTTCTCAGGAAGGATGGAAACATCTTTAGCTAACTCACTGTGCCTTGGGTAGTTTAGCAACCACTAATGTAATAAGGAGTTGAAGAAATGGATATTTTATTGGTGTTAAGTATACTATCTAGTTTTACATATTGCATATAAATGTGATTATGGACAATTGTTGATGACTGTCTTCCATTACAGGTTATTTAATACTAGGAATTATTTTGGTCTCAGTATGTTATTTATCTTTTTTTTTTTTGGTATGGGGATTGAACTCAGGACATTTTTCCTGCCATGCCGGTGCTTGTGCAGTTGAGCTAAAACCCCAGCCCCTGTTCTTTATCTTTTTTGAAAAATTTTAGTTCAAATTATAGGAAATGATAGTATGTCCTATATATCCATCATTCAAAGTGAACAAATATTAATAAATTTACTTTTTTTGAAAAAAGAAACCATTGATATTTCCTTGTTTACCATTCTAATCTCATTCTCTTGCCTTCCTTCTAGGAATAAAATATCATTATAAATTTAGTTTGTGTATACATTCTATCCATATTTTGATTCTGCTTATATCTACACTCTTAGGAATGTGTGGTCTTATTGCATTTCAATGGTTTCACTCCATTTTTCTTTGCTTTGCTTAGTGGTGTAAACTTTTTTCTAGTTTCAGTGGAAAAAAGAAGATAATCTATAGCAAAAACTTCAGAAGGCAGAAGATTTAGAATGTACTGAGAAAAAAAGCAGTAGGCAGTTTCACTTTCTGTTATACTTTCAAAATGCTTTGTTAAATGATTTTAAGTATAAATTATTTCAACTTACATTTACAATTTTGGTTTATTTCATTAAGTTTAGGTCTGTAATTTTTGATACAGGAAAATATGATGTAATTAGTCCCAGTTTTATAAAATCACAAGATGCATATCTTCATTCTATTTTGTTGCACTTTCAGAGATTGAATTGTGGGGAAAATTGGGAAGGGAAAAAGAATTCTCTGATTTGACATCATGAATTTGGTAAACCAGGGGAAGTGTATCAGGGTACCTTGATGTGATTTATCTGCTTTCTCTCCCAGCACAGGGGATTTAGAATAGTTTGTCTGTGATGTACTTCACTTCAAAGCCCAGAAGTTGCCCTTATTCCCTGCAGTTCTACAAGATCATTCCAAATAAGCACTGTGCTGAGGCATTTGGATTCTTTTCTTGAAGATAAGCAGGGAAGTAAACATGAACTTTAAACACAGCTCTACAATGGTGATCCAAGGCTCTTGATCCTCATTCCATTTCCATCTCTGCCCTTTCTTTGAAATTATTAAAAAATATAAGTTATCTCATCTTAGACATTTTAGTTCTGAAACCTCCCTCACTCTTTACTTCTTTGTAAATTGTAGGTGTCCCTAACATTTGCTCTCACGACTTGGCTCTTCTGGCACTGTGTAGCCAATTATCTACCAGTTTAGATAATTATTCACAGTTTGGGTGATTTTTGCATCATGACTCTTAGGTCAATGTTAACCAAGTTGTATATTATTTCTCTAGTCCTATGTAATATACTGCTGCTAAAAAATACATTTTAACACTAGTAACTGTGGGAGAATATAAGCTAAAGTAATGGCTTTCTTGATAACTTTCCACAATTAAATTTGAAGTAGTTTTCTATAGAATGTTGCTATACAATACATAGACATATAATGCGAACTACATATATAATTTTAAAATTTCTTAGTTTTTTTTTTTTAGCACTGGAGCTCAAACCCAGAGCCTCATGCATGCTAGGTAGGTATTCCATCAATGAGTTACCATGTCAGCCCCTAGTTTATAACTTTCTGTTAGCCACATTTAAAATATAAAAAGGTACAAGTTAATATGATCTTAATGTATTTTATTAAACTGGATTTATCTAAAATATTGTCTTAGTGCATAATCAATATGAAGCATTGATGAGATATACGGCATATATCTTTTAATACTGTGTCTTGGGGCTGGGGATTTAGCTCAGGGGCATAAGCGCTTGCCTTGCAAGCAGGCGGTCGTGAGTTCGATCCCTGGTACCGATAAAAAGGAAAAAGACAAAAAAAAATAATGTGTTTTTCCAAACTGATGAATATTTTTCATTTACAGTGCATCTTGATTTGGACTAACCACATTTCTAGTGCCTACTGGAGCCATAAGGGGCTCCTGGCTACTATTGTTGAACAGCACAAATATATAATAGAGTTAAAATAGAGCTAATTGCACATCATTTTTATTGTTTTGTTGTTGTTGTTTTGTCTTTAAAATAAAAACGATAAAAATTACCTTGCAGTATCTGTAGGTATTTGGTAGCGAGAGTCATTTATTATAAGGTAATGGCTTTGAAACTGAAAATCTTCAAAGAATGACTGACCAGAGAAGGGTTAATTTCTATACTGTGTAAAACCTACTGTCTATTTTGGTCATATGTCATATTTTGGAAGTCCCAACATGCAGAAGAATATATAATTTAAAATGATAAATTCCTCCTCCTATAAATATATGTAGGTCTGCCTGCTTGCCTTCTTTCACACAGATAGAATCATGCTATACATGCTGTCCCATAACTTGCTTTTATTTGTAGTTAGGGTTAGGGTTAGGGTTAGTGGCCTGTCCATCTTTCCTCCTATTCACTGCTTCCTGATGCTGCCCACAGTATGGGATGTGGGTAATCCGTAGGGATCGACATAATCCAGTGTTGACAGCATAGGAAGGAAGAAAGAACACTGAAATGTAAGTAGTTAGATGGAGGTTCTTTCTACTCTGATCCTGTGGTAATTTATCCTGTAATAAAATGGTTTCCATTATATCATGAGATCATTTAAGATTGCATTAGAGAAATTTCATTGTAAATACTTAGCATGTTTTTCTGAAAACTACTTTTTAACTGATTCTAGTTAAGGCAGGATGAACAGAATTAAGAAGGAAAAGAAAGATATTAAAAATGACTTTGAAAGTCCAGCTAGCTCTTTGATATTTTCTCACAAAGTGATTTTCATTAGAGCTGTTTGTTCTCTGTCATAGTCATGTGTATATCTGATAGGGTTAGGAAGGTGGGGAGAAAATTAAATTTCTTTCATGAAATTAATATCCTTTTTGGTCTGAAACAAGATTAAGGGGAGAATGTGAAGGCTTTGGATCCCTGTAGAAATTATGGAGTTGTGCTGAGGCTGTTAGTAATGTTCACGGAATCAGAGTGAAAAGTAATGTATGATGTGAAAAATGACGGTCCTCTGCACTGTGTCTCTGCAGTTCTGGATCCTGGGGACACTACCAGTCAAGCTCTATTACATACCAAAGGAACAGGCCTGGTACATAGAACAGGGCCTGGCATATTTTAGGTACTCAATAAATAAACGCTGAATCAGGTTGTTGAACTTCCCCAGTTGCTTAACTAAACATATTGTGAGGCCTAACTGGTATGCCAGAATGCTGACCTTATAAGCCATTGTTAAAATGGTAGGAAGCAGGGAGGCCTTAGTTTCTTCAGGAAAAAAACACAGCAACAAACCAAACAGTGCTTCGTGAAGAAAGTCAAGTGGAAACCACCTCGCATGAAGCCAAGTTGGAAACTATTGCTTTCTTTCCTTTATGAGGTGGCATGGGAATGTTAACATACAAAGTAAACTTGATTGCTAATTCTGGCCAAGGTGGAGAGATGATTCTTAGTTTTTGAGGAGTTATGAAATATACTCACATAAGCCATTGTTTTATTTATAGGCACAGAATATTTTGTAGGTTGAGTATCCTTTATTTTAAATGGTACCTAAACTTGGTACCTAAAATCTTTCAGATTATGAAGGTTTACAGATTTTGGAGCATTTGCACAAACTCACAGTGCAGTGTGATTGTTATAACATGGTAACAACCACATCTTGATATCATTCAAAATAGTACGTGCTTGACTTCTTTCAGTGCTGCAAGTGATTATGTAATGTATCACTGAAAAATGTTAAGGATGCTCAAACTGAGTTAGTTAAAATGCAAAGCAGGCACTAACAAGAAGTTTAGTCAACCTCCAAATGCAAAATACCTGCATCCTCTATGTTACACAATGCAGTATTCTCTTTATCTGAGGTTTTGCTTTCTGCAGTTTCAGGATCATGGTCTGAAAATATTAAATAGAAAATAACAGAAATAAATAATTCATAAACTGCATGCCCTCCTAAGTAATGTGAGAAACTCGCCTGGTGTCCTGCCTGGGACAAAAATTATCCTTATCAACTTTATCTATAAGTAACTTATATCCTGCATCTACTTAGCACAGATCAACTGCTATTATAGTGCTTGTATGTAGAGTTTTGTTTTCTCAAAGTGATGTTTTGGGCTTATACTGAGGGGCTTGGACTACATCCCTGTAGAAATTGTAATGTATCCCTACAACAGTGTTTTTCCACACCTATGACTAGAGCTGATGACATATATGGGAACTCTAAATTCTTGCTTCCTTTGTTTTATAATGGTTGTTTTTACACTGAATTTCTGTAGCTTAGGAATAATCTACTGAATATGTTCAGAATAATAAAGTCATGTCTCCATATTTTTGTAAGAAGAATGATACATACCACGTTGAGCTACAAGAAATTAAGCATCTGATGCAAAGAAAGAGCAGTAAGATGGTTAATCACATACTGGACTGTTACTGTGAAGGTTGTTTCCAGCATGCTCTGTAGTTCTGCTAAGTTTTTGAGACAGTCCTGCTCACATGTCCTTCTGGAAACCAGTGGCTTAAAATCTTTTGGATCACTGGCCCACTTTAATGGCAGATTTTTTGCACTCATTATTTAGATATAAACTATTTTCCTTCCATCAAAGACAGTCTGGTGATAGGTTTGTTGTCTTGTTATTTTGACAGAATCTAAAGAAAAGAGGAGGGTCAGGGATAAAGCTTTGTGGCACAAGTACCTGCCTGGCAAGTGCAAAGTCCTGAGTTCAATTACCTGTACAAAAACAAAATTAGACAAAATATGTCACATCTATGAAGAGTGGGACACAAACTTAATTGAAAAACAAGTCTTCATAGTGTTAGACAGGCTTGATGAGAAAGTCATAAGTGAAACCTATTCTGCAATGTTGCATAATTCCTTTTGGAAGACCTAAGAATTCTCATATGTTGAGAAAGGCTTATTTATGACCACTATGGGCAGCAGCACAGTAGATGCAGAATCCTCAGCCAACAGAACTGTTTTCCCACTGCTGGAATAAAAAACTTTTGACTTTTCCACTCCATAAACATAACCCACTGTAATTGTGCAAAACAGGATCAAGGCTAAAAAAAGGTATTCCAGGGTTTGCTAAAATAATCTTTATATTTCATATTAGAAATCATCATGTTGTGAAAAGTTCCCAGGACTAAATTCTCATGTCATATAAGTTGCAGGAAATTTTTATTTCAGTAAGCTCCTGGAAGAGGATATAAAATTGTTGTTTCCTATTGACACTGTACAAATTACAGCGCTGGCCCTGAATCAAGACTGGCAGCTTCCTGACGCTGCTGTGTTAAAGCAGGAGCCTAAAGAGATGTCTTTCTATGGTCTGTTGGCCATTTCAGAACTTGGGCAGAAATGGTCAATTCATTAGAAAGAAACATTAGAAAACAAACACACCCCCCTCCCTGCCATGAGTGGCAATGAGCGTGGCAGGCTGCAGAAGCCCAGGACAGGAGCCTCTGGCTTTACTGGGACCTGCCCCGTAATGGGACCTGGAGCACCAGGAAACCAAGCTACCTCTCCCCTACCGCCTGTTTTGTTCTGTTGAACTTCGATATACATGAAAGAATGAACAGCTATTTTGAAGAGAATGAGAGACTCTACGACATCCATTAGTGACTTCCCTATTGTCTGGTTTTGAAGACCTAAATCACCTTCCATTCTGTTCACATCAGTTTTACACAGTTGTTTTGTATGAATTCTTTTTTTTTTTTTTTTGTCTTTTTCGTTTTTTTTTTTTTTATTGGTACCAGGGATGGAACTCATGACTGCCTGCTTTGCAAGGCAGGAGCTTATGCCGCTGAGCTAAATCCCCAGCCCCTGTATGAATTCTTTGTATGTGAAGACATGGACAACTATTTGGAAGAAAACAAGAGACAATATGATAGTGAAGATCTCAGGTCGTCTAGCTTTGAAATTTATATTTCTTACATTGCTTTCTTATGTCCTATTCTGTTCTGTTTTGTTGTTTAATTTTACCCCCTTTAAAATAAAAATTAAAAAAACAAAAACAAAAAACCCTAAAGTATTACAGTGGTTCAAACAAGATTTAAGAGCAAGACAGACTTCTTCAGAGGTTATCATTTAAGACTTACAGTTTGTGAAATGTCAGGTATATACTGAACTCCTTGGAGATTCAGCTTTCTTAGGTATAAAATAGGAATAGTAATAGTTATAACCTTCTAGTTCTATGATTGATGAATAAAAGTATAACATGGGTACATCTATGAGAACTGAACAAGTTCTAACCATTATCATAGTCCTTTTATTGCTTATTCATTCTTACTTTTTTTGTATAGATTACTGACAAGTTAAAAAACTCACTTTGAGGCTGGAAATTTAGCTCAGCGGCACAAAATCTAGCCTGGCAAATGGGAGGTCATGAGTTTGAACCCTGGTTCAAAAAGAAAGAAAGAAAGAAAGAAAGAAACTCACTTTGTTGCCTTCTAACCTGCCTTCCTGTTAGAAGCAATTGGTAAAGAGAGAAAGCTACTACCACCTCACCTGGATTAAAAACAAACCCTTCTTCCCAAGTCCTTACCTATCATGCAATAGCCAGAGTTAACATTTTCTCACTTGGAGGGAAAAAGAGACTGTAATGAACTGAGGATGAAGGGAGCAAAAATTTCTCACAAGACTCTGATACCTTCATCCTAGCCTTCGGTCTAAAATAGATACCATGCTAGTGATTCTGTATGGACCAAGGTGAATCGATTTACTTAAGCATGTAACTACTGCTATCGGGATAAATGAGGACACGAAGGTCCCAAGTCCATTGGCACAGGCAGGTCCTCAAGCGGGTCACTGTCATCCTCATCAGCCCTGAGGATTTTGAAATTTGCATGGGGTGACTATAAAATAAGTGTTTTCTTTTTACAGGTGCCCCATAGAAATTTTTTCTTATTTTACAAAACCTTGACACTGCTTTGTCATGACTGAAATTTCTGGGCTGATTGAATAAAAGTAAATAACAAACAAACAAACAAACAAGCAAAAAGAGCCACTGGAAGAATCTTCTTATTAATAATCCATGAAATGTGACATGTAAGCAGTTTCTATTGCTTACATGTAATTTAATTACAAAATGTTGAACAATATGTTTACTTGTCCATACAGATGTGCCTTCAAAGGAAAGAATTGCTTATTAATAGTATGTTTGGTGATCAACTGGTTTTTATTCCCTCATGTATGATGTGATTCTAGTGACACATAACACTAAATTCATTGTGGGCTCCAGGTTCACTCCCAGTGCTCATTGCTCCCCCTGCTAACCGCGAGGAGGAGAGGGCATTCTGCAGTAGGCGAAAGATAAAAGAGCATATGACAGTATTAGGGTACTATGACTGGTAAGGATAGAGTTTAGTGTATGTGGAAAAGAAATTACACATGGGCCTACCTTTGCCATTTGGGGAACTGCGCTCCGTCTTCTGGATGCTGCTCTTCTCTTCATTGTTCCCTCTTCCAAGTCTTCCCCGGGATGGTGAGCCTTCTGCAGAGCGCCAATAGAGGGATCCAAAGCACTGGTCTCCATATGAAGAATTTAGGCCCATTCGGTGAGTTTGCGCAACAGGCTGCAAATTCTGTGGTTTTAGGCTCGCTAGGCTTCTTCACACACTTTTCTCCAAGTGTACTTCAGAGTCAACAGTGTACTACCTTTGTGAATTTTAAATTGTTTACTGATGATAAAAAATTACATGTATAATTTTGTACCCTGAGATTTCTTTGCATTTAAACTTACTATTCTGTTTTACCTGCTTGCTATCTGACAATCTAATCCATTTTTATTTGCTGTTAGGTTTTGCATGCATAAGCTTCAGCTTGTTTTCTCTCATTTCCTTATTGAGAGGAAGTCATTTCATATTTGTGTTTTTTAATTCTTTGAAGATTCTATTTTTTATTAGTATGTCTTTGACATATACAGTGACCATAGTCATCATGGAGAATATGTATGCACATGTTATATTTTAATTCTTTGTTTCCCATTCCCCTCTCCTCTCTATTTATAAAAACTCCATTTCCATTTTTTCCTTCACTTATCTTTTTTTTAAAAAAAATTCCTTTCCCTTTCTTCCCTTGGCCTTCCCACTTCCTTTGTTTCTTTTCCTATCAGAAAAAGTTCTTCTTTCTTCTCACTACTGATCCTTCATTTTGTTCCTTATTTGCACTTGGTGTTTCTCAAATGAGAAAAACAATGCAATATTTAAACTTGTGTGATTTATTTTATTTAAAATGATGGTCTTGAGATGCATCCAGTCACCTTAAAATGTGTCAAGCTTATTCTTTTTATGGTTGAGTAATATTCCATTGTCTAAAAATACCACAATTTTTTATCCATTCATCTGTTGATGGGCATCTGGGCTATCTCTAAGATTCAGCTATTATAAAATTATACTGATATAAGAAGACACTCATGGTCCTAGGTTTTTTTTTTTTTGGTTGGTAGATTCTTTATTACTATGTTAGTTTCACTGCTTGTTATTGGTTTGTTTAGCATATTTGTGTCTTATAGGGTTAGTTTTTGTAATTTTTATGATGCTAAGATTCTGTCCATTTCTTCAAAATTTGCCAGTTTGTTGGAGTACAATTTTTCAAAGTGGTTACCATCTTCTGTATTTCAACAAAGTCTGTTATGATTTTATTTTTTCATTTCTAATTGCATTTATGTGACTTGTTTTCTGATATCTGGATAAGGGCTATTTTGTTATACAAAGAACACTATCAGATTTTTGAACTGGAGAAAGGGGCATCTCATGAATCATCTTTGTAATGAACATATCACAGTGGCTTGGATTATGCTTCTGAGGGACAAAAATCGACCCCAAGAAGTGGCATCTATCAGGAGGATGGGCAAAGGCTATGGAACAAGGTGGAGGCTGCTATTTCACTCAGCTTTTAGATCTGAAAACTGGAAGCCTCAGGAAGTAAAACAAATATATTCTCCCCCTGCTTTCAAAGAGGCAAAATAGTCAACAGCAAATGGCAAAAATAAATTTCAAGCACATTCTGTGTGATGCCATCATGGTTAATAGAACCAGAGACACACAGCATGTTGGTCTATCTATCCATAGTTCTCTGATGCATTATTCATCATGATTATCTAACAGAAAAGAAATTAAAAAAACATTGACCCTGAGGAAAGTACTGTATCAGGACCTGTAGACCCCAAGATGTTTTTTTCTTGTATGAAGGGAAGATGACACCAATCACCATATCTCCATCCTTGTATACATTGTCATTTATTCTCAAAAAACATCTGGGAGTGGTAACAATACACAAAGAGAGGGGAAGCCTCAGAATCAAGAAGATAAAATGCAGAGTGAAATTTTCAGAATTATCTGTAAATCTGTAACACTGAGTAGAAGTGGAAACCTGTATCAACCAGTATGTACAGTGGCATATGTGGGTTCACTATGATGTGTGTTTAGTGTTATGTGGTAAGGAGAGAACTCCATGTCCCCAGATCCTTTCACCCCAGCCTGTCTGAAGGAATCAAGAACTTTTTTTATCCTTCAACCCTGAATTTGAGATCCTGTATTCAGGAGCCTACCACAAGTTGAAAAATATGTTTCAGGATCATATTCCTCTTCCTCAGGTGCTATGATTTTATTGAGTTCCACTGATGGCAAAGCCCGGAGACAACCTTATCTTGGGGAATTGTAATATTCTGTCAATAAGCCATTTTCACAAATATCAATTGAAATGACGTAAACTGGTTGCATCAGAGAATGCAAAATGTGATGTGGGATGAAAATTTCAGAAAGGCCTCATGCCACGTGGGGCTCATCCAGAAATGTCAGGCCTTATGTTTGTATGCCTAAGACAACAGATAACACCGAGTGCCTCGGCTCTTGCAAAACATTCCCTGTGTTGTCCCTTCATGTCCACATACAGGTTACGTGAGTAGAATCAATCTCTGAGACGTGCATGTGTTCTCCTTTCTCTGGAGATATATTAGTCATGATGAACCTGCATCAACATAATTCCTATAATTGCAGAAACTAAGTTGAATATGTATTTTAACATTTGATCTTATTCCCTGTTCTTCAGTTTTCATGAATCAACATATTTTAATAGTATATTTTTATAGTTCTTAAATATAGGTTCTCTGCATTATTTATGCTTATGTTAGAGCAGGACGACACAAAGCAGCCCTACGTTTTATATACAAACTCTGCTTATTTTCATAATAAGTAATGGCTTCTTTCTGACAAATTCTAGCATTTGTATGCTAATGAGAGTGTATACATGAGTCTGGGGTGAAGAGACTTAGTACATTGATATAGAACTATATGGAATATCATTCGAATTGGAGTGAAATAATTTATTCCTAGAAGTTTTAGGTCTTAGAAACCAAAATGAGATAGTGAAATCTTGGGTGTATATGTTTAGGTTTCTGTGGAGGAATATATACATACACAATATACTTATTTACTATATATGTGTATTATATATACTTATTTATGTACATGATTTAATACATAGCTTACAGAACCAGATTAGATGTACAATAGCCTTTTGGGCATTGGTTAGACAGAAGATGCAGTAGATGCTCAGACCAAAAAGCTGAAAGCTACAAAAAAAAAAAAAAAAAAAAGATCACTAGAACTGTACCATCTCGAGAACAGAGGTCTTTAACTCCTTTAAGAGTCACTGATATGAATGTGTATCAAATTGAGAAACCTAGAGACTGATGTCCACAGGTGATAGCAGTAAAAATGCACCCCTTCAGCAAAACAGAGCTATTAAAATGCATTCATACTTAGTTCTATCATTTTTTTTCTAGGATACAAGGCTGTTAGATGGTGCCATTCATAGTGACACATCACCATTAGTGATCACTTTGGTTAATAATGAGGTTCGCTACGTTTTAAAAGCTACATTTAACATTCACATGATAATCAATTCTGAGTTCAAGTGGCAGGCACGGTGCTGCTAGATGGAAGAAATGACCTTGGGAGAAGATAGAAACTCTCCACTCAAGACATTTCTGTCCTTATCTTTATAATTACCTTTCACATATGAGCTTTGAGTTTGATTTGTTTGAGTTTGAGATTCAGCATCAAGTTGTTTATTTAAGCTCATTCTGTTTTCTTGATGTGAGAACTTATTGATATAAATTTCCCTCATATGACTACTTTCTTTGCATCCTGTAAGTTCTGGTATGCTGGATTGACATTTTCATTTAATTGTAAATACTGTGTAATTTCTTCTTTAATTTCCTCTGTGACCCATTGGTTGTGCAGGATGGTGTTTAATTTCCAGTGTTTATGTAGTTTTTGTGGTTTCTTTTGCTATTGACTTTCAATTTCGTTTCACTATGGTCATATCCATGGGATAATTTCAATTTCTACATCCTTCACAATAGCATAAAAAATGAAATACTTAGGAGTCGGTTTAACAAAGGAAGTAAAAGATCTGTATCCTAAAAATTATAGTACTCTGAAAAAGGACATCAAAGAGGATATAAGAAAATTGAAAGATATCCCTTGCTCATGATAGGAAAAATCAACATAGTAAAAAATGGCCATGTTCTTAATATTGTTACACAGATTTAATGTAATCCCAACCAGAATACTGTTAGCATGACTCACAGAACTAGAGAAAACATTCCTAAAATTCATTTGCAATCTGAAGAGACTTAGAATAGCAAAAACTATTCTCAGCAACAAAGGCAAGGCTGAGGGCACTACAATTCCTGACTTGATATTATAGTACAAAGTTACTGTGATTAAAAACAACATGGTATTGGCAGAAAGCAGACCTGAGGGTTAATGAAACAGATTAAAAATACAGAAAAACTCCAAATTCACTCATCCATCTTATCTCTGACAAAAGGAACCAAATATGTCCCCTGGAAGAAAGATAGTCTCTTTAATAAATGGTGCTGGAGGGGCTGGGGATTTAGCTCAGCGGCATAAGCGCCTGTCTTGCAAGCAGGTGGTCGTGAGTTCAATCTATACTTGCTTGAAAAATGTAAAATGTTTTAAGTGTGTCTGAGAAGGAATCTTCTTTCCCACAGCCATAAAGCTAGAATTGCCAAATACCAAACACAAGCCCACATCATGTGATTCACTGAATTTTAGCACACGTTTAACTCTCAGTCTTATCTGAGGTTATCTGCAGTGAAAGGGCAGGTATTGATAGGGAAAAAGTGGGATCCTGCAAACTAAAGGGAGACAGTTAGGTGGTGAAGATGGGGACAATGAGCTCCTACATTCTGGTAAGTTTATTTTGCTAGGGTAAGAGATTTTCCTACCCCCAGTAGCAGTAGTGTCATTTACTCCCCTTGTGGTGTTGACCTCTGTACTTCTGTCTGAGGAACAGAATCCTGCTTTGCCTAAGGAAGCAACAGTGAACTTCCTTGCTGCAGTTACCAAGACAGACAATTCCAGCGCTTCTTAGGGCCTACCTCACAACCCACTATTGCATCTAAGTCTATAATCAAGCTCAAATTTCAGCAGACTCTTAAAAGTGAGGTACACAGTGAGACCCATAAGAAGGTAAGTTGCACTCTGAGATAGCTTAAGGTTTTTAATTCTTGCAAGTAGAGGGCCAGAGAACAGTTCTGGGAATGTATTTTAAGGGTGTGGGATAATAATCGGAGGACATAAATGTAGATCATAAATGAACTTGTTGATTCAGCTGCGATTCTGGTTTTAATGTCACAGGACCTTGCACTTGCCGGGCAGGCACCATGCCACTGATCTATAACCCCAGACCTGTGCTCACATCTTTGAAGAGCTCTGTCATTTCTCTTCTGTGTTTGCCAGACTTTAGTGTGAGGATCACAGTTACTCATTGGCGAAACTTAAATGCAAGGGGTATAATTGGATCCTGAATACCAGGGGCCAAGTGACAATGCTCAACCACCACCAAAAGAAAGGTGTGCTGCTGGATATGGTGGCAAATTTTCTTTGAGTAATTCTGACTTTTTCATAATGTTATTTAACATGTAATGTAGAATCACTAATATTTAACTAGTGATACTAAGCCCATGAATGCTATTTACATAGTTTAGGAATACAAAAGATGAAAACAAAGATATCTACTTAACATATATGTACATATACACTCAGAAAACATCTCATCAGGTCTTAGTTCTTTACCTAGTGGAGTGATCCATAGATAGCTTTAATACTCAAGGTCTGGGCACATTCTCATATTGCCTGGGTTGGGTTGCTGTAGGGTCACATTCACCTTAATAATAGAATGTAGTGATAGTAGAAGATGCCCTAGGGAATATTCTACACTTGAAACATTCTTCCTTATCTATACTGTGGATTATTAGTCCAATTTACTCAGATTACTCAAAGAAAATTTTGGCTCCTATTCTGGGGAAACAGTTATTGTGTGTCCAGTTCTGAGAAGGACAGTTTTATCATTTTATTATTTTAGGTGAAATTATGAACTTGATATTGTCTTTATTTGGAAATTAAGTATGATTTAAGGAAATTAAGTATGATTTAAGTATGATATAAGGAAATTAAGTATGATTTTATGTCTGGTTGTGATGTTGACAATGGATAGACTGTGACTGTTAATCTGATATGTAAACATGATTGGATTAAGAAATATCTAGCAGACCATTAAAACACACTTCTGAATATGCCTGTGGGATATGCCCAGATATGATTAGCACGTAGTCCAATCAGCTGAGTGGGGCGGGGAAGATCCACCCTGTTTGCATGAAGTCCAATGAGCTTGTAGCCCAGATAGGATAAACAGGGAAGAAACAGATCTGTTAACAGTGTTTGGAAACTCCAGTTTCTTTAACCGCTCAGCATAGACGCATACCAGTGGCTCTCCAGGGTGCTTCCAGTCTTGAGATCTGATAGTGAGTGCTTCCTTGATTCTTCTTATTCTGCAGCTTCCAGCTTCTTTAGCTGAGTGGCTACTGAATCTTTTCCAGCACACAGATGGCCATTGTAGACCGTCTTTTCCTCTGATCCTGTAAGCTTACCTAATATACCTCCTTGCATAATTATACTTTTATTCTATTCATTATGATCCTCTAGAGGACCTTAACAAACACAGTAATAACAATATTGCATCACCCACGGAAACATTTTATTTTTAAAAGAATCTGACTATATTGACTTTCAGATGCAAAGCATGAAAAGATTAATATGACTGTGTTTATTTATACTTTTGGTCACAGATACATTTTTCGTATCTTTTTTGAAAGCTCAAATTCTGTTTTATTAGAATCAGGAAGAGCCAATGTTCTGTTATTTCCCTTGCCTGAAAAATTTTCCTCATTACCTTGAAACTTTCTTTCCCTCTATCACTCAAAAGATGATCATTATGAATAATGAATTAATTCTTACTATATATTCATTTTTTTCTTCCATATCAACACCAAATGATAATGGGCTTTTCTAACCAATTATCACTGTAGGTATTTCCTAGATATGAAAGTGTATAAACACTAATAAGATATGTCATATTTAATGAATAAATAAGAAAAGGTAAATGTTTATGTCATAGCAAAGAAATTTTAGACAAATTCTAATAGCAAAATGTATTGGAGGGTGCAGGGTATGTAAGGTTGAATTAGAGGTAGCATTTCCTCTGAAGAACTTTCTCAATTTTCCAATATAGATTCTTTCAATGCATGAAAAAATTAGTAGGGAAGTAGGGCAGTAATAGTACTGTTTCAGCACAGGTATGACCTTATGAACTATTACAATATCAAAGTTTTTCTTAGCACAAAGCCGTACAGATTTGCACCTTATCTCCTAAAGACCTGTAGAGAAATGAAGGTAAAGTTTCAAGTATACTACTTCTATAGCCTTATAGTTTTCCACACTTTCATCATTTCTCTCACTTTCTTTTAAACTAATTAATCCAAATTCACGTCTGGCCAGTATGTCTTTCTACATGTGAAGTAAAATACCATTTGATGTTTGAAACTATGGGGGTAATCTCAGTTACATAAATAGACCACTGGGAGAAGAGAATGCCTGATTAAATATATTCGTAAAAATATCAAAGGTTCATAAATCCAACCGCTGAACTGGAACGTGGGATGGGCAGCATTTTTCTGGTGAAGTGTGATCACACCATGGATGGCAAGAGGAAAGGTATGTGTAAAAACTCAGCAATTTATTGATTCTGTCAACACTCATGTGGGGATTAATGTGAAGTTTAGATTAATAAAAGGTCTCTCAGGTTCAAAAGTTTAGAAGAACTATTTAATTTTTTCTCTTCAAAGCAATTGAACAGGAAATCATAGAATGGTTTATTTGTATACAAGTGAGGCAGTTCTTCCTTTACCTGGACAGCTGGCAATGGCTGGAGATCTTTTGTATTGTTTTAATCAAAATGCAGTGTCTAGTGGATAGTGGACAGGGTACTGCACTATCAAGCACTGTCCAATACACAAGAAATATCTCAACATGAGAAATTATCCAGTACAAAAAGCTTGCAACGCCGAGATTGAGAAACTTTGGACTAGATGAATACCGCAAGAGTCAATGGGTCCAATTTATCAAAACGCCAAAAGGCAGCAACTAACACTCTCTGCTCCTCTGGTCTTATTGTAGATTGGCCAACTTAAATCATTGTCATGAATCTTTCAATTCTTCAGTCACAATGCAGACAATGATGGTAATGTGTGTTGTGTCCTGCTTTGTCAGTTTGTTTCAAAACAAATTTATGTTTTAAAAGGAAAAACAAGTTATTCACTTTATGTTTTAGGGGGCATATGCAATAAAAATAGATTAATAACAAACACAATTTTTTAATAAAAAAGGTAAAAAGTTTATCTATGTATCTCAGACTGTGAAAATCTTTGATGATAAATGTACAAATATTGTGGTTAGAGTGAAAGGACATCTAACTGGTTATGAATATTCTAGAGCTGCTATCTCGATTTCTCTATCTGTAAAGCAAATTTCATTTGCACATGCATACAGTATTGCCATGCGGATACCTTGCATTACTATCATATACTTAAAGCAAATTTTTGGACTCCTTATATTTTGGGGAAAGTAAATGTAATATGAATCATCTCACTCTGTTTTAATTTTGCAACTAAAACATCATCTAGTCACAGTCTATATTTAAAATTTCTAAGTATGTTTAGTCATTTTAAATATTTGTGTAGGTTTTATTCATGTATAAATCTATAATATTTCCCTAGAGATTTTCAATTGCATTTATCAAAGGTTTTGTGGAACTAGTCTTTTCATTGTCACATTTTTATTTTAGATCTTTCTCTGGAGTAATGGCATTGAAGTTAAAAAGTGATTTTAATTTCGTAGCAATATGTCATTTCTTTCTTTTTATGAGTGTAAATTATTGGTAGGCTAGAGGTCTGTATCTTTCCATCTACTGAAGTACCAAATTAATGAAAATCACCTCTGATTACTGTCAAAGATTTTTAAAGAGGGAGTGTTTATAGAACAGGAAAAGTGGATAATTTCCGAAGGTCCTCTACAATGGAAGACAAAATGTTGACCATTACAAGTAATGGTCACCATGAATATAGCTCAACCTGCCTGGCAAGTGCAAGGTCCTGAGTGTGATTTCTGGTACAAAAATCACAAGTAAGGGTAATAGCCTCTACAAATGCCATGCTGCATGACAGCTGAGGTGGTCCCTGCTGTGCAGGTGCAGACAGAGAATCCACAAGTGTGTGCACTGTGACACACCTGTGGGAAGTGCAAAGGGAAAGTGCAAAGATCATAGCACCAATGTTCTGCTTTTTCCACTTGTTGATAATAGGACTTGAGAAAAAACACATAATCCCTCTAAGCATTGTGTTCCTTCAGTATAATTTGATGATAATGAAGGCCCAGCTGATCTTCCAGGGTTACTGCAAACCTTAAGTTTAGAAAAAATCTAAGGTTTTGGCAAGGTATGAAGGTATCAGCAAATAATCAGTAAATGCATGAAATTATTATGGTTAGTTAACATATCCAGGCCAGAGCATTATTTTATGATAGGATTATCTTTATACTTAGTATTAGCAACTAAGTAGTCATATATTCATTCTTATCAAGCATGAAGATAAAACAAACAGATAAACTGTGGTCTTTTGGTCATATTAGTGTCTAAAATGCACATGTTGGAGACCTAGTGGAAAAAAAAAGCTGCAAACTCCTGGAAATCTGGAGTGCTTAAACCCTGCAGAAATCCCCAAGACATTAAATTATTTTAAGAGGATGATTTAATTTAAACACCCAGATCAAAATTAACTTCAGCTCCAAATGTTTGCAAAATACAGTAGCACTTCTGGGAGTAACATTGAGTCTTCTTTCCTCCCCCACCAGCTATTACAGCCCCAAGACGTGCAGAGGAGGGCAATTTGGAAAGACAAGAGATTTTTTGGCAGGGCTGCTTTTGATAACTTCAGATGAGTAGATTATCTGAGAGTGGCTCATGTTTTTGTTTAAACAGCATCCCTCCTCCTGATACTGCTCATGTCAAGCCTATTCCTGGGCAAGAGTATGGCCCTCAAGGTCATCTGCGGAGATACAGCAGGTTGTTTTCTGCCCCTTCCTTACCTTTTTGATCGAGCAGCCCTCATGTCTGGTCACATCCATTTCCTCTCTTCAGAGCTGTTCAAGGAATTTGTAAGTACTCACTTTTTTCTGAGCCTTCATACCCACACTGGGATACCCTACAATTTAAACATGAAGACCTCAACAAACACATTTCAAATAACATATCTGTCCTGGTTACTTTTCTCTCGTTGCTAGGATGAAATGCCTGACACACAAAATTATGGAAGAAAAGGTTTACTTAGCTCACAGTTTATGAAGGTTTCAGTTCCATACTCAGCTGGCTCCAAAGCAGGGTGGCATGACCCAGGGCAACGCTCCAAGATGGCAGGAGGCAGAAAAAACAGCAAAAAGCAAAAAGTGAAGCAGGAGCAAAAATCAGTGAGGACCTCTTCTCCTCCCTTACATTATAAGCAGGGTACCACCACTCCCTCGGGGGGATGTGGCACTCACACATTCTCTGTGCCCTCCTCTTGCACTGCTTTAGCCACTTAATCAAACTTCTAAACTCCTTAAGTTGACACAATGTATCAACCATTACAGTATCCTAAAGGGTTAAAGAAGGTATCAGCAAATAATAAGTAGAGCAAAGAAAAAGGGGAAATTTCATAAAACCTCAAATTGCTGAAGAATACAATATTTACTTATCTTTATTTTTTATTAGTACATGTTTGCTATGCATAATGATCATATTCATCATGGGGAACTTATATCTGTACACAATATATCTCAATTCACTTTTTTTCTCATTCCCCTACCCTCCTTTCAATCCTTCTTCTCCTCCTCACTACAAAACTATATCCACTTTTTCCTTTCTTTATTGCTTTTTGAAATCCATTTTCCCTTACTTCCTTTTCTCCTTGCCCTCCCTTGTTCCCCTTCCCATTTTTTTCTTGGATTTTTGAGACAGGGTCTCACTATGCAGTTCAGGCTGGCCTTGAGCTCATTTGTAGTCCAGGCTGATTTTGAATTTGCCACAATCCTCCTGCCTGAGCCTCTGGAGTGCTGGGATTACAGCCTTGCACCACCATGCCCGGCTTTCCTTTCCCATTTGAATAAATTCTTCCCACTTCCCAATATCTACCCTCTGTTTAATAATGCAATGACTTTTTAAAAAAAGTTTCCTTTTATTCACTTATTTTTAAAAATTTAAACATCTAACATAAATCACTTTTAGATGAGACTGAACAGGAATATCCAACTTTTTGTTTTAGTCTGCAGGACAAACACATTCTTCACTGAGCAAGCTGCAGAGTTACAAAAAATGAGAACAGCACTGCAGTGGATTGGGGTGGGCTGCGTAGAATTAAACTAAAGCGAATTCATGGCAAAGGGAAAAGCAAAAATGGGTTTTTCAGAAATCCTAAAATGCTAGGAGTAATTTTTCTAAGATAGTCAGTGTATGTATTTGTAATTAAAACAGAAAGGATAGTTTAGAAGTGGAAACAGGTTCTCTCTCTTCCCAAGAAAAGCACTTTGAATATTGTTTGTTTTCTCTTCTAGTTTGGTGAAAAAGTAGACAATAGATTAGGGCTCAGTACAGCAAAAGGCTTCTATAGAGAATGTAGTCCAGTGTTTTTTAAAATATAAATATATAAATTTCTTTTTACCATGATTTTTATTACTCATTTTCAACTGGTTGTCTTTTATCTTTCAAATCTCCTTGGTAATGCATTTAAATTTAGTCTAGTTCTTTTTGTTTCGAGTTAATTTCAATCCATTTCTTAGTATTTGCTACATTGTTTTGCCCTGTTTTTATGACTTATTACATGATGAGGCAAATTTTTAAATTTATTTTTAATTTTTATTTTTTTTAGTACTGGGGATCGAACTCACAACTTCTCGCTTGCCAGGCAGGCATTTATGCCACTGAGCTAAATCCCTGGTGCAAATTTTATATTTTGAAATTATGATGAACTTGGCAAAACACAGATGTGTAGATTGAGATAATTGAAATCAAGGTTATAATTTGTAGTGCCTATTTAAGGAGAGAATATAAGTTTGGATCCATAGGAAACAAGGTATGAAATAGGTAAAAAATAAATAAATATGCATCTTGGCATTTTGTACAAATACTAGAGAGGATAATACTTAATACTCTCACAGTTTTGCAGTTTTTCTGTTTTTAGTATGTGTTCCAAATAGTAACTCTTTCTTTCTTTTTTCTTTTTTGTCTTTGAGACAGGGTCTCGCTATTCAGTTCAGGCCAGCCTTGAGCTCACTTTGTAGTCTAGGCTGGTCTTGAACTCTCAACGATCCTCCTGCCTCAGCCAAATAGTAACTCTTAAGAAGTGTGAGAGGACAAGAGCATAGCAAAGAAAGGAAGATGTTAGTAGGTCAAAAAATAATGATATTATAGAGCTCATGAAAAAAAAGAACAGATAAAGGGATACTTAATTCTTTACTGTCAATCTTTACATTGCTCTCATTAAAAATTACACATCTATCAAATGTATTAATATTTTAATAGTAGATTCAAGTTTTCAATTTCCCATCACTAACTAAAGTTTCTTTATGGTTTCCAGGGTATGAAGTATCCACAGAACTCAAAGTCCTTTTACATGCAATGTCACACATTTTCCATTGCCAGTCCAACTGTCAAGACAGAGGCCCTGAAGCTCTCTGTGAGTCCCTAGCCCAGCTCCATCAGAACAATGGAGGCAGAATCCTGTCTCTGTCACACTGCAGGCTCTAAAGGCTCTGCAACTGATGGCAAAAGTGGTCACTGATGCAGAGAAAAATGGAGTAAGAGTAAGCACCAAAGAAAATGAATTATGTAGTTATAATTTTATGTAACTATGTAAAATATATCCATGCAGATGATATTTTAACCTAATGCCTTATACCTAGAATCTTATATATTATGCCATAAGGAAGTTAGAAATGAATTGGATATTTGTGTATACATGCAAGAGATGCAGATGCAGTTTCATTTATTATAAGTTACAAGTGACACTTGCTTTGGCGGTCTTTTACATTACTGAGTCCTACCTGAAAACCTGCGGCTTCTCTTTAAGACTTTCAAGACTCTCCTTCTGTTTCTACTTCTCCTTCTCTGATACCTACTTCTTCACTCTTCACTTATTGTCTTGCCTTCTCCTAACCCTTAACTAAAATTCATCCCATTATGCATGCCTTATAAAGTATTATATCATGTTTCTTACATGAAACTATGCCCTCTGTTCTGATGGTAACAAAATTTGTTTATTCAGACCTAATAATTGATCCAAACTGCTACTGTTTTTACTGTTACATGCTTTCTTTTCTGATTCCCAGCTATAAACACATTCTTAACATGATTTTAAATATAATTTTGGAGGGAAAACAAAATTTAATATTATCGATTAGAACTTTCATTAGAAAAAGTACAAATTTCAATAAGTTTGTGTATTTTGTGTAATGTAACAAAGCATAAACAAATGACTTAAATTTTATATTTCTTATAGTTCCACCATCTAGAGAAATTTTCACATATATGAAAGAATAACAAAAATGTCTTAATTCAGATTCTCTTTGCAAAAGTTATATGAAATGAATCTGCTGGTATGTCACTTATTTTAATGTGATTTCTCCAACCTGGCTGCTTAGTATAAGGAATTTATCAACTTGTTGATCCACTTGCTGCACTCCTGGAATGAACCCCTGAAACAACTCATCAAAGAAGCACATCGCCTGGCAAAAGCTCCTCAATCCATCGTAACAAAAGTGGAAAATATTAGGAGAAGAACCCTCCAACTTTTAGAAGGCCTGAAGATCATAGGCAGTCAGGTGGGCAACTTCTCAATGCTTCCTATTTATTCCTCTGTATCAGGAAATGTTTTTCAATTCCCCATTTTGCAAGAAGATCATTTAGGCTATGTGTTCTACCTTCTAGGCTGCTATGAAAGCAGAAGACCAAGCAATCCATAGTGTAGATGCTAATGTCAATGAAGCTTAGGATTCAACTGTGCTGGCAGGTGATGCCTTCCTCGTACTTTCCATAAAGCTATCAAGGACTTGTCCATTCATGACATGGGAAGTTAAACATTTTTCAGAAAAGACAAATCATGGAGTAGCATCTGTAAGGGAAAAGTTCACTTCAAAGTATCTTGAGACACCCATACGGGAATTTCAGTCATATTATTTCTCTTTTATCCTTACACCAGAAAATTAGAGTGGGAAGGAAAAAAAGAGAAAATTCAAAATGAAACTGAATGATTCCCTACTGAATCCCTACCCAGAAGTCCACAGCCCCACTGTTGTTCCACCAGCAGCAGATTTTAGAGTAGCACAGAAGAAGAGTTATATCTTTTCTGAACTATTTTTTATTTTATGATTTATTTAAAAAGTCCTAAATTTTGTTTAGTGCTCCTAAGTGAAAACTCATATAATTGCATTTAATTTCCCCAAATAAATTGCCATACACAGATTAAATTAGTGTTTTCAATATGTATATCTGTTCAGATAGGACAATTTTAACCATAGTGAGATAATAGCTGAGCAGGTTTTTGAATTTCTTAGAAATAATTTAACCATCTGAGGAAAAAATATATTAATATAGAAGTAGAGAAGCAAATATATATTACTCTTTTTGTGACTTAAGTATATGTTATCATGTCATGTTTGCCATTTTCAAGGAAGAAGACTATTTTCTTCTTTCTTTCTTTCCTTCTTCCTTCCTTCCTTTCTCCTTTCTTTCTTTCTTTCTTTCTTTCTTTCTTTCTTTCTTTCTTTCTTTCTTTTTTGTGTGTGCATACTGGGGACTGAACTCAGGACCTCGCGCTTGCCAAGCAGGTGTTTATGTCACTGAGCTAAATCCTGGCAAAAAGACTATTTTGAACACAAAGAACTTATTCAACCAGAAATACAGGAAATAGATTGTCATTTTCAAATTATTTTCTTCATTACGGTGAGTCAACAACATGAGTTCACTAATTTGCTTTATAGTACCTCATTTTCTGTCATTTTTCCCATCACTCATTCATTTATTATGTTTGTATCATGCCACCTTTCATATCATGGTACACACACCTCACATTTCAATAGGGAACCCTGATTTTAAAAGTTTTTTATTCTGCAGCAAAAAATTCAGCAGATGAGAGTCTACACTTATCCCAGATTTGCGCTTCTTAAACTCAGCTGACATCTATAATGGTTCCATGATGGCTGCTGGGTCTTTGAGATCTCTGGGGTTCCCTGACTTGCAGCAGCTGACAGAGGGCACATACAGTCACACCCCAACCTTACCAAAAGGCCCTTACCACAGAGGGTTGCTGTCAACACCCTCCTTCTTGCAGGTGAGTTTCCTAGAAACTCCTCCCACAGGGAACTCAAAACAAAGCAGCTGCTCCTCTAGGAAAACTCGAAACTCGAAATTTTCCTTGGATGAAACAAGAGACTCATAATCCCTTTGGCCACACTTATTAAGTCCTGTCTTGACTCCGTTTCTTAAAACATGAAGTGTCATCCTTATATCTTAATGTTTTGGGGTATGGGTACAATATGGAGAACAGATTCAATTCAAAGCAACAAAAAAGATGAACAGTGATCTATTGGGAGAGCTAAAATACCAAGAACACACAAAGGAGAAGTTTCAGGCAATACATAAATGCATTTAATGAGAGAGAGAGGAAGCTGACCATTGTCCTTTGGGTAAATCTGTATCTATATTCCAGTAGTCATCTTTTGGTTCTCCACCTGCCTACTCAGCAACATACTTCACCTGTGGGTCTTGCTTTTCTATCTCTTCCCAACTCTTAGTTCAATGGTTAAAAAAAACAAAGACAGATAAACAAATACTAATAATATGAATAATAGGTGGCTATCTTTTTGATGCCTAGGTTAATCTTGAAATCACAAACAACAGGAAACACGCTGTTTGGTCAGGACTTCCATTCCTGAGATCATCTGATGAAAAACTTCGGCAGACTGCTTTTCATAACCTGGTGTACTGCCTGCTCAAAGATGCACATAGGATTCACACTTACCTCAATGTCATGAAGTGTCGAATCACATCTGGTGACCACTGCTAAGACCATAACCATTCTGTCTGTTTCTGAGATTATTTTTAATGATCCATTCCTTGGAAATTTTCTTTTAGTTTTACAGCTTTTTGTTGCATGCTTGGATGTCAGGGTGCTTTTTTTTCTCTTTTGGCATTTTAGCTCTAAGCCTTTCTATGCAAGGTAGCCTCTTCTTAAAAAATAAAAACTGACTCCTTAGAATTGTTAAAATATTAAAAATCAACTTGACAAAATTTCTTTTCTTCATTTAATAGAAAACTGAAAGGAAACGTATTACCTATCAAAATGTGTCATGAGAGAAATTAGCCTTGAAAATAAGACAATTAATTTATTTTAGAATCCCAGTGAATTAATGTTGGGAAGATTATGAGAATGAAAGATTGCTATTAATCATTCTGTCTTGCGCCAAAGAATGAACTTTTAGAACTCTTAATGAAAGTCAGCTATGCTCTATGAGCTTTCACAATACCTTGATAGACAATACAAGTTCTGTTGTACCACGACCCAGTGTGGCTCCTGAGGTTCTTGGGGTTAAGGATCAGTGAGAGGATGAGAAAAATAAAGAAAAGACAAAGCTGGGGTCAGGTGGAGCCCTTATCTTCCTGATGGGAGGAAAGGAATTGCTCAATCAATGCAGCATGTTTATTTATATCCTCCAAAGAAGAATGTCCATTTCAACCCCACTGCCTAGCCTCACAGGCCTGGACCCCTTGTCTTCTTGGTGCTGGAACAACTTGTTTACATAGCTTGTTTTGGTCTCTCTGTTTTTTTCTGAGCTGGCCTTGCTTTAGCCCCACACATGTGGTTAATCTCCAGCATCTGTGGCTCCCAACATATCCCTCTTTGTTTTGTTGTTGCCCAGGATGGGTGACCAATTGAAGCTGGAGGAGCTGTGCTGGAGAGTTCTGTATATCCTTTTATTTTAAGTGGAGTCCAAAGATTTTAAGTCCCTGCATTCTGCAGTTGAAACCCTGTTCAGTCCATTAATCTGTGACAGTAGTCAGCTATCAGTGCAGCTGTCAATTGTCAAAAAGTATTAGTATCATGCCATGAGTTTTTTTTGGTACTGGGGATTGAACTCACAACCTTGCACCTAACAGGCAGGTGCTTATACCACTGAGCCAAATTGCCAGCCTTGAGTTTATTTTATAGTGTATTACTTTAGCATTGTTTTACATCCCTCTAGTAGTTATACATTTTCTGCAGGATATTCAAGACCAAATTAAGGTGAGACCTGCTTTAAATACAATCAATTTTTGTTATCTATCAAGGTCAGTTAACTCTCCTCAGGAATACCTTGGAGCCAACTATAGAACCTCCTAGTTCTTCTGTCAGGGTCTACCATTCAGATGAGTCACACCATTGCTTGATCAACTTGCTTTCTGTGAAAGCCTGGGAGATTTTTGCTCCTGGTGACTCTCCTTAGGCACCACAAACTGATAATCACTTTCCTCAGTGGCCTCAGTCTTCTTGATCAGAAGACCAGGACTCACTGAGTATAGGATGACACAGCAGAGGTTCTTTTATGTCCTGGGTCCTCATGGGCCTTGGAGGGCTAGGGCCAAAATATTGGCTATCCTCTTATCCCACCTATCTAATTATTGGTCTTTATACCTCAGCTGTTGAATATCCAGAAGAAAAGATTAATAACAGTGCAATGTAGTTAGAGGCATTATTGTCTTATCTAAATTCAGACATCTTACAACATAAAATAGAACCATTATTTTTCAACAACCATGGCTATTTTAACATTTGAATACCTATAGGATGTTAACAAACAGTTACATATTTTACACAGAAAATTAGAAATCAAACCTTATACAATACTGTAGCATAAAACCCATGATGACATTTTGTAACACACTTGAATTTTCATTTTGACATAAAATTCCACCCTTTTGGTTCATCATCCCTATCTAATACATAAAAGATTTTACCTAAGTTGTTGACATTTAGTGGAATGTAGATTTCATAAGCATTTGTTGGAGGCAAAGGTTTGAATCTGATCCAAAATTTTGTCACCATAATAATCCCTGTTTTACATTTTCAAAGACCTGTACATCTGAAAGCATGAATATATAAATACACCATGAGGTTAACAACAATCATTTGTCAACAATATGAAAACCTTTGTATGGTCATTTTAAAAATAAAAAACCTTTTGTATTATTTCTTTTAATGATGACCAATGAGAACATATTACAATAATATTTATGTAATTTTAGTTGGTGATGTTTCCCATAAGGCTGTGGAGATCACTGAGGCCTCCAATCAATGAACAAGAGCTGGTAAAATATTACCAGGTGGCCACTTTCTTATTCATCAACTGAAGTCCTGTCAAACAATCCCAACCCCAAGGGATTTTTCTTTAATCATTTTTATAATAATTTCTTCTTAAGAAAACTCCAATCCTAACATTTAACATATTATTTTTGAACAAAGAGAGACTCTGAAATTGTGATAAACAACAAAGTACATTACATTTTACACAACTGACTTTAGCATCATTTTGACTAACTGGGAACCAGGTGGAAGCATGTTTTGTAATTTTATAACTCAAATAAACCTTGATTAAATGATCTATAAATGTAAAAGAAAAAAGAAAAAGGAAAATTGCCGAGCTCAAAATAAAAAGAACAGCTGTTCACAAATGGACAAATGGACAAACATGGATAGACAATCTGTACAGATTCAAACAGATGTAGAAACAAACACAGGGCTGTCAGTGTCCACAAGGACTCTCCAAGTTCCTGGGGGCTATTCATGCCCCTTTGCTGAACTAGTTCACTTCTTACACCCCATGTCCTTGGGACTGAAACACCTGTCTCTTCCAGCACCCCATCCATACCTTAGGGTTTTAGGGTTATGGTTATGGTTTTAGGGTTCAGGGTCAAGTTTCAGGGCTCCAAGTGAGGGTCAGGGGGGCTGAGACGATGGATGGGTTGAGGACCATGCTCTGAGTGGGGACTGGTCAGGCCAGGAGGGCCTCAGGGAGGGAGGGAACCAGGCCTAGGGCCTCGGGTCACTGGCCTCCCACACCTCACCTTACTTCACCTCAGTTCTGAGGTCATGGGTGAGCGGGAGACTCCTTCCTTTCATCTCCCCTCTCTTTCACCCAATGGGACCAGGCCCTCTGCAGCTTTGCCCTTCCCTTGGCTCCCACCTCCACTGCTGTAGCTCAGCCTCACCAGTGCCATCTCTCATGAGCCCTGTACTGAACAAACCACTGTCCTATATCTGGACACCATCCCGGGAGGAGGGAAAAATGGAAAATCACGCAGGGTCTGAGTGAGTGAGTCCTGTGAGAAAAGCAATATGAGCTGGATGATCCGGCATACCTCCCAATAGAAAAATCATTGCACATCCTCCCTCCACTCAACCAAAGAAGCAGAGGGAGATGGCTTGGTGTCTGTCTGTCTTTTGATCCAAAGTCAATGCCAGATCCTAACTAAATCTCATTTCCAATGGGATGTCTTCGTGTTGTGTGGTTCTCTCTGATTAGAAGCTGTGTGACTTTGCTGTTCGGGGACACTCTTTCACTCATTCACTCAGCCAGACTCTGAAACGCATCTGTCTGTCTGTCTGTCTTAGCTCAGCATCACCAATGGATGCTATGTCAAGAGAGCCCCGCCTGTATGTAACTAGTGTCCGACCCATATTTGACTTGAAAGAGCAGAAAACTATGCAGGGAAGGGCCCCCCTGCCATGAGAAAAGCAGAAAGAGCAGTAACCGCCCCCCCATGGGACAAAAAAGCCACCCACTTACTCACTTGACCAAAGAAGTGGGACACCAATGAGTGTGTCTGTCTGCTGACCAAAAAGCAATGTCAAATTCTAGCTAGTCACATCGTTCCTGACAGGATGTCTGTCTGTATGTTTTTGGCAGTTCTATGTTACAAAGCTTTGTGAAACATTGAAAATCACTCAGGGAGAGAGGGACTGAGTTCCCATGATCCTCACCATCACCCTCACAACACACACACACGTGCCGGTTCCCCACCCTCACCCTAAAAACACACACATGCCCTGTTTCCCAACCTTACCCTAAACACACACACACACACACACACACACACACACACACACACACACACATGCCCTGTTCCTCAGTCTCACCCAAAACACACACACATGCCTTATTCCCCAACATCACCCTAAAAACACATACACATATGCCCTGTTCCTCACCCTAACAAACACATGCCACCCCAAAAATCAAGGCAAGATTCTCTGTCAATCTTTCCTGATGAGATGCCTGTCTGGCTTTTGTTTTTTGGTAGTTCTGCATTCAAAAGCTTTGTGAAACATGGAAGATCTCTCAAGAAGGGAGGGTCTAAGTCCCATGAGAAAAAAAGAATGAGCCGTACCCACAGGAGAGAAAAGTCAATCCACTTGCTCCCCAAGGAAGTGGGAGACGTATAGGTGGGTGTCTGTCTGTCTCCCGAACCAAGAATCTGTGTCAGACTCTAGCTAAAACTTTCTCAGCAGGACATTTTTCCAGTTTGTGTTTCACTGTCTGTTCAAAATCTTTGTGATTTTTTCTTTTCCTGGTTTGGGGCTGGCCACTCTCTGAGACTTTGAAACGAGAGATCCATGCAAGTCGTGGTTGCCCAGTTCAGCTCAACTCAGCTCAGCTCAGCTCAGCTCACTGGACTGTGTGTGAATGCATCCATCTGGCTCCTTGGATTCCTCTGCCTGTCATTCATGATCCCACTTCAGTCCTGCTTGCCTTTTCTCTCTCTCCCTTCCTCCCCCTTTCCCTCTCCCTCTCCCTCTACCTCTCTCTCTCTCTCTTTCTGCTTTCCTTGGCCATTTTGCCTATTTTTGGTTATTCTCTGCTTTTGTTTCCAGTGCCCCTTGCCTCTTTTCGCTCTCTCCACTTTTTGTCTGACCCTAACAACACACACACACACACACACACACACACACACACACACACACACACCCCAGTCTTCACTGTAACCCCAACAACACACACACAGGCTGTGGTGGACAGGCCACTTTGCTCTTGAGCAAACTGGGTAGCAGTGGCTAGATCCAGGTCAACCCAGGCTGAGTTCTGGACTCCTGGTGTGGATGTGCAGTGTGAGCTCCTCTATACACTGCAGAATGATTTAATGCTCTGGGAAGCCATCTGCTTCTTCTGATGTTCACACAGCCATGAGGGAGCCCACCCAGTTCATTTGGAGGATGAGGCCTGACCCGCTGGGGACCTGCCCCATGGCCCACTTTCCCCTCTGGCTAGCTAGGCTAGGCAGATCTCATGGGCACAATGGGCTTGAATGAAGATGAGAAGCTCAGTCACCAGCTATGCTGGGATCTGTCGGGGTAGGGTGAGTGGACTGTGGAAGTGAGGCAAGGTGCTCTGACATTGGCTTTTCTGGAAACAGGCATCATCCTAGGGTTGCCTGTGGCCTTGCATTTGAGCCCAGTGTTTGTTCCCTGTTTCTATTTTCAGGCATAAGAGGCTGGAGCTAGCTGCCCAGAATGCCATCTACCCCAAGGATAACCACATTTCCTCCTGTGCCCATGACTTGTGATGCTGTAAGCAACAACAAGTGCCATTAGATGCTAACCACTACCCTGCAAACAGGAGCCTTGAGTTCCTGGCAGCCCTGGCCTGATACCCTCTGCTGTACAGTATAGCACAGCCCTCCTTCCACTGCAGAGGCCACCTTCCCTAGCTGTTGTCCTGCCCCTGGGAGTTGGCAGGCAGAGAGGGGCTCCTTGAGGTTGTCAGAGCATCTGGATCCTGGCAGTGCCTCTGGGGATGTGTTTGCCCCCCTTAGCCACTATGGGGTACTGTTTTGTCCAGGCAGAAGAGTGGCAGGTCAGGAAGCCTATGGCATGGCTATGAGGGCTCTCTCTGTCTTGTAGATGATCATGTGGCATGGCAGTCAGTTGATGTGGACCATGAGCATCTGTTGGCTCAGATTGAGGAGTGTATCCTTTGTGTAGGACTTCCTGTGTGGGGCCGAGGCTTCAGTTGGTGTCTGGGGGCCACGAGGTTCGGTTCCCTCTGGTGGCTGCTAGACATCAGTACCCTCAGTGGTACCAGCACCCTCGGGTGCACATGTGTGTGTGAGAAGGGGATGTCTTGCTCCAGCGGGGCCCTACTCTCTGAATGGGCTTAGGATTAGGGTTAGGGTTAGGGTTTTAAGGTTCAGAGTCATTTTTCAGGGCTCCGATCTAGGTGGGCTGAGATGATGTAAGGGCCAAAAGCCATGATTCAAGTAGGGCCAGGTGGGTGTTTGTGTCTGCCGACCAAAAAGCAATGGCAGATTGTAGCTAGCTACATCATTCCTGATGGCATGTCTGTCTGTCTGTGTGTTTTTGGCAGTTCTGTGTTACAAAGCTTTGTGAAACACTGAAAATCACTCAGGGAGAGAGGATCTGAGTTCTCATGATCCTCAACATAGCCCTAACAACACACACACATGCCCTGTTCCCCACCCTCACCCTAAAAACACACATGTCCCATTCCCCAGCCTCACCCTAAAAATACACACAAGCCCTGTTCCCCACCTTTACCCTAAAACACACACACCTTCCCCATTCCCTAACCTCAACCTAAAAGCACACACCTGCCCCATTCCCCAATCTCACCCTAAAAGCACACACCTGACCCATTCTTCAATTTCACCAAAACACACACACACATGCCCTGTTTCCAAACTTCACTCTAAAAACACATACATGTCCTGTTCCCCAACCTCACCCTAAAACACACACAATGCTCTGTTTTCCAACCTCACCCTAAAAACACACACATGCCCTGGTCCCCAAACTCACACTAAAATACACATACATGCCCTGTTCTCAACCTCACCCTAACACATGCATGTGCCTCTTTCCCCAACCTCACCCTGAAAACACACACATGCCCTGTTCCCAACCTGAAACATAGACTAGCTTCATTTTAAAGTAAGAAAGCAACCAATAATTAATTTACTAAATGTGGAAAACAAAAATTCAGACATTTTATTCATTTAAAACTTTGAACAATTCGTGAATATACTTTGCCATTGTTGTTTTGTTTTGTGTTTGTGTGTAATCAAGCCCTACATCATTATTATATATATTTCACAAAAATAATTAAACTTGCAAATAATGAAAATTTTGCACAACAGAATCTCAAATACAACGGGAATATATGTCAGACCTTGAGGACTTTACAGTTGCCCATGTACTAAATGGGCATTGCTGAGATATTCATCCCTCTCCTGGAAAAGATGGGTAAGTTTCAAGCATACTTTTAGTGTTCTGTATTTTGGGTTTTATTTTGTTTTTGTTTTTTTGAGACAGAATCTTGCCATGTAGTTCAGGTTGGCCTTGAGATCATGTTGCTGAAGCTGGGCTAAAACTTGCAACCATCTGCTTGCCTCATCCTCCTGAGTGCTGGGATTATGGGTGTGTGCCACCATGCCCAAGTAGCATAATTTTAATACTCTTCAAATATACATTGTACAAATTAGCAACAAAGCTATAAATGTAACACATGAAAACCTTTATCAGAAAATCCCCAACCCCTGTGCAATGGAGAAGGCCCTTTTGGCCACCAGGGAAAATCAGCAAGGAAGCAGTGTAGCTCCCATCCTCCGTGCACTGGCAAATGTGTGACCAGCTGCCTGAGAAGCAGCTTGGAAACAGTGTAACTCCCAAACCCATGTGCCTGTAGAGGCCTAACTGCTTGCCTGGGAGAAGCAGTAAGGAAGCTATGTTGCCTCCCTGTATGCCTGCAGAGGCCTTACTGGCTGGGGAAAAGAGGCAAGGAAGGAGAGCTGCCTCCCTGTGTGTTGGTGGAGGCCTGGTCAGCTGGGGAGAAGTAGCACCTAGAAAGATGCTCAACAGTACTAACCATTCCAAAATGAAATGATATTATTACATTCTAATTAAGATGGCTAAAATTTAAAAATATCTTCAGCACCAACTTCTGACAATGAGGGAGAGAACCTGAAAACATCATTTTTATTAGCTGAGAAACAAAAGAGAACCCTCTGAAACCAGTTTGGCCATTTCCTATTACCATATATATTCTTAACATAAAACTCAGATATTCTATTCCTAGATGTTTATTCATGAAATGAAAATGTAAAACTAAATGAAAACATATCCACTCATACACATTCTCTATTATCATATTAGAGCAGTTTCACTCATAATTTGAAATATCTGGAAAGAATCTCTAATTGGAAAAGGGTTTAACAATGTTAAATGAATTATGTTAGGTCCGCAAATGAATGCTCTGCTGATATATAGGGGAATACTCAAAGAGCTCATACACATGATAGGAAGGAATCCTGTTTCAGAGGATTTCTTAAAGCAATATGGGTAAAGGCAAAATTAGGACACAAATATATCAGGGATTTTCAGGAGCTAATGGAAAAAGACAAGTTGACTACAAAAGTATAAGAAAGCATTGTAGGGTAATAAGCACTGAATATATCGACTGTGATAGGTCCACTACAGTGGGTACCTGGTAAAACCCATGGCAGTCCCAACTTGGCTTCTTATGATTTCCCAAACAAAACATCTAACAGCAAAAAGAACTTCAATCTGGTTTCGTCTTTGACTGAATCCCATTTTTAAAAGAAAACTGTTCACCAAAGATCTCTGTAGCTACACATAATGTCATCTTATATTCAACAACTCTAAACTAAAAAAAGACATATATTTTGACCATAGGAATAGAAGTATTTTAAAGCAAAGCTCATAATCCAACTAGTAAATCTGTATATTGGTCAAATAATGAGCATCACAACTTCAAAACTTCTCTTTTAGTTGCAGAAATTATCTGAGCATGACATGTTTCTTTCTCATGAGTATAGGGCACAGAAAATTTCATAAGATTATTTTTCTCTCTGAAAAAATATAATCACTGTGCTGAAATCCTAGTTTAACTTAGGCTGAGTTAAACTTATAAAGCAAGTTATAAGATATGATGTTCTTGGTTTCCTTTACTTCTAAGAGAACAGAAACTGATATTTTGGCCACATCTTCCACAAACTCTTTATTACATTTCTTACAACATAAAAGACAATTAATTCTCCTTCTTTAATAGTTTTATATAAATAAAGAGACGCATCCTTAAAGAATCCAGTGAGGTGAGAATGTCATACTTAGGATTTACTGCATGTTTCTTACACTAGAGTTAATAACAGTTTCAGCATGAAGATATTCACCCCATAGGTAATTTTTGACACCAAAATTTTTCCATACTTTTCATCTCTGAGTTTTTCAAAGTATATATTAAAGGATTCAGTATAGGGATAATAACTGTATACAATACAGTCATTAATTTATCAACAGGAAAGTTGGAAAGAGGACTAACATACACAAAAATATAGGGGACAAAAAGAGCACAACTACAGTGATGTGAGAGCTGCAGGTAGAAATAGCTTTTTTCCTCCCTTTTTGACTGTAAGTTTTAAGAGAGTTTAGGATGAAGCCATAGGAGATGAGCAGGAGGATAAAGACCGACAAGCAAATAGCTCCACCATTAGCGACCACTGTGAGGCCAAATAAAATCGGTGCCATTGCATGCAAGCAATGGGTATATGTCACAGATGAAATGGGTCCGCAGATGATACTGGCTCCACAGAAAGGGAAACTAGACACAAAGACAAGTCGAACCACAGAGTACCCAAAACTTTTAGCCCATGCCACAACCAGCAGGAGGATGCAAACCCAGTGATTCATGATGATCAAATAGTGCAGAGGCTTACAGAGACACATTGTGGTCAAGGACCATCACCACCAGTAGGAAGACCTCAACACCATAAAATAGTTGTCCTGTAAAGATCTGACCATACAGCTGGGAAAGAGATATTTCTGTCACTAAGCATGTCTATAAGCTACTTTGGTGAGAAGACAGTGGAATAAACAGCATCTATGAGTGACAGATAGGCAAGGAAAAAGTATATTGGGGAGCCCAAAGGGGGGCTGGTGATGACAGTGACCATGACGCACACATTGTCCACCACTGTTACAGTGTAGATGAATAAAAACATAACAATAATGCCCTTTGTACATTGAGATTCTGTGTGAGGCCCAGGAGGACGAACTCTGTGACACTGTTGCTATATACCATTCTAGAAGTCTTGTTCAACAGAAGAGCAATGAGGAAAGTAGGAATTGACAGAAAATCATGAAGAGGACAATGATCCAGTCTATTACAGAACATATTTCTGTTGCCATATCTGCCACATCAGTGAACACACAGTAAACACTTAGCAAGCCGTTGTTGAAATTCTCTTCCAAATAGCCCAATATCCCTGATCATTGTAATTCTCCCTAGATGATTTTGTTGGGGCTATAAATTAGAGGTTCTTTTTCAGTGGGTATCTGTAGAGAAGAAAGATGAAGCCATTCTAGTCACTCACAGACTTCACAGTTTCTTTCAAATATGTAACTTCATGACACAGAAATCAGAAAGAATAAATAGGAGAGAGGCATTTGCTTTGGAGAAATCTGTTCTCCAATAATGGAAATGAACACTAAGTACAGTAACTAACATAGATACAGTCTTTCAAACTGATGGCATTTGTAGGAACAATGTCAGCACAATCTGTGCACCTAAAGTGACATCTGTCTGTGAAAGTTCAGGTCATATCATGAAAGTGCAGTATGAGGCCTTGATCATGCAAATCTAAAAGAACTTTGAGTCTTCGTAATCTCTCATTCAGTACTATAAGGTTGAATATTGACTTATGAAAAAATGTTAAATCATTCCGCACACTAATCCTTGTAGAAAAAATTTGTATGAATCTGATTATCAGATTTTTCGTAAGCTCTGATTATTTCCATTTTATTCTTGTATGTACCAAATTCCTGATATGTTTATAAACACTAACCTTCTTTCAATAATTTTTATCATTAAACAAAATTGGTCCTTTAATGAATTACTATCTACTGCATTAGGACATCACTACATAGACTACAGAAACAGTCTCCTGAAGGGATAAGTTCATACTCAGTGTGAAACAGCTTAGATATGACTCATTCTTTTAAAAAGAAATCAGAAATATTGAAAAAAACAAAGGGATTGAACTACACAATCTCAGAACCTGTCCAGAGAAACTGCCACAACATAATATAGCCCTGACATTTTTAAATCTGGTGATACTTTGTTCTTTTTACATATTTATATGATCAAGTAAAGTTTTCAATTTGATCACTGGATCCTGAAAAATGCTATCCAATGGTAAATTAGATTACAACTACAGTGACTAAGTAATGACTCCAGAGTTCCATTTATTGCCAACGTAGACAGCATCCAACACATCTTCGGAGCTCCAGCATAGAAGTCAGGAATGATGTGTACACTGGAGATGCAGAGCCTGTGCTGCAATCCCAGGTTAATTCCTTTCTATCTACTTGACCTTCAGCAAGTTAATAAATATCCTTGTGTTTCCATTTCATCAATTTTAGCATGGGATATTCAGAGTGTCTACTGGAGTTACTATTATATGTGCAGTTTCTAGACTACTTGAGGCACTAGGTAAAATGTTAAATAGCGGATACGTAGTTTATTACTTCCAAATGGTTCACTGTGAGCATTGTATAAGAATAGAGCGCCAGAATCTTTCAATTTCATAAGAATTATTGACATAGACTAGGATATGAGGAATAGAGTAGGTATAAATCATGAATCCTATAAGGGAGACTAAAGTGAAATGGTATTTCTTAGGAATTGCTTATTTTATTACATATAAGTACCAGTAATATTTATCTATGAGCAAATATATTTCCAGTAAGAGAAAACAGGAGCACTCTGCACACATAGATGTGACAGTAGAAGAAGACATGCAGAGTCTGAGCTATCACTGAGGCCACCAGCACTGGCCCTTCTGAGAGTCTCATTCTCAATATTGTGCATCCCACTCTAGAAATTTATCTTTGTTGAAGCTTTATAGAGAAAATCTCACATCTGTTGAAAAATGTAAGGACTCAAAGAAGTCCATGTCCACTTTTCTTTTTCACAACACTTTCTGTAGCATGTCATTATTTTTATTACCAATTCTAAATTTCACTGAGACAAATCTTCAGCTGATCAGAATAACTGTTTACATAACAGAGAAAAATAGAACAGTGAACCTCCACTGCATGCCATGGAGTATCAAACATTTGATACCACCAAATAGACAAATAATATGAATATGCTGTAACATAAAGCATGAAATTTTTCAAAACACACACATTTAAGAACATTTTAAAAAAACACTAGAATTTGAAATGTACTCTATCTTGTACTGTACAATAGTAAGAGATGATAGGTGAGACACTTCCTTGATCACAGATTTCTCTCAAGATATGCACTAGCATGCTTGCTAGAATGATACTGAGATTAATGTATGGAAGTTGACCTCAAATTTACACAATAAAGTAAATAGTGCACTGTTTTAATACTCATTATGTTATGAAATTTTAATACTTCTAATTGAAATATATCAAAATAATTATATGTCTATGTTAACTTATCATAAAAATATATTTCATAAAGTAGATTAATATATTCAATATGCTATGCATATAAAATACTTTACTCATGTGGCAAAATGGAAAATAAACACCTATCAGGATCCAACACTAAATATATATATATATATATATATATATATATATATGCTACATATTGTATATGTTCTGATTAATTGCTATATTTTGGCAACTTAATTTTCCTAGTTCATTTCCCTCTTCTGCCAATTTTAATACATTAGCTGAATTTCACTCTGTCCCAGGCATAATTCACTATTTTCTTTTGTCTTTTTTAAAATAAACTTTCATCTTGGATCTTCTTTATGGTCTTGAAAACCAGTGTTTCTATTATTGAGGGTGAATGCAAGTACCTCAGGTGCCTGTGTGTCTTCACAAAACATGTGATAATTTATAGCTGACTTTCGGGTCCAGAAATAGTTTTCAGAAAACATACTTTGACAACAGACTTCTCAACATTTCACTCAGAAGTGTAAATAAGCCAAGCTAACACCCAAAATATAAAGACAGCTAAGATAATAATTATATGTGTGATAGAAACAGTGTTGAACGTTTTTACCTTAGTGGAAAAGCATTTTCATAGAAAAATAGTGATGGTATATTTGCACAATTGTGTAAAAATTTACCTGGTAAGTGGAAACTTTCTTGGTCAAATTTAATATATGATGGCACAAATAAACAAAAATTTTTTCTATGATTTTTCTCTCTTTTCCATTGATCATGGTGAAGTAATCACTAAAAGATTATGCTTTCAGGATTTTCAAAAACACTACTCTGACTGACAAACCGTGCACTTAGTGAGCAAATGCTCATGTTTACTTTCTTTAAAAAGTGAATAATAAATTTTCTTACAAGTAAAAGCAGAACTCCTGTCTCTCAGCTACTCATGATACATATTTAAGGCCTCTTCTTTCTTAATTAAAAATATATGCCTATCCTTCCAAGTTTATTGCAGGAAATAGAGACTTTCACCAACTTCCAGGTCCACATAAAAGCTAAAGATGTATCACAATTTGGACTGAATTTGAGCTGTTAAAACCTCTAGGGTCATTCTAACAGGAATGTAATTTTTCCATTCACATGTGCAGATACACTTAATAGATTTCTTGTATCATGATTATTTTTGACAAAATAATTCATTAGAATATTTGGAATAAATTCAAGTGAATTAATCTCTCTGAAGCAGGTTTCTTCCCATGAGCAATACCTGGAGGAAAAGCACTTGAGTTCCCAAGAAAGAGGAGCTGACTCCTAAATGATATGAAAATACATCACGAAAAATTAAACATTTCAATGTGCAATGTTCAGTGAGGTAGGAGTTGGAAAATTATGAAATATTAAATAAGCTAATTCATATTTAATCTAGTCCGAAAGAGGAGGCAGTCCAGCTTCCCTCACCAACCACACACTAGCAAAGATGATCTCCCTCTGGCTGTTTGAGGGTCTCTACCAAAGGAATAAGGTAGGAGAAGGAGTTTGCAAGTGGAAACTTTATTGGAGCTGTTCTATTTCTTAAAAAGATAGATAACTATAGTTGTGAACTTCTATTTGAAGTGGAGCCATTTGATCAAGGCCTTAGTTTTTGTCTGATGGGCCATAATGGCCTTTCTTCTATAATTGAATTCTTTAATTCAATTTCATATTAATTCCATAACTGCTGCTAAAGAATGAAAGTTTAAAAAATGAAGAGAATAGTTTTCTAAGGTTACTTCCTTAATTTGGTCTGCCATTGGCTCCACTGAGCTTCTGTCGTCCTGTTTAATTACGTATTGAATCTTGTGCCCCCAAATCCTAAGATATAGAGTAACAAACACTCCTGGCTGAACCTGAGAAAGATCTGTACCATTTGATGGACTCCAATAGTCTGGAATATTTTGAGCCATGAAATAAGTTTAGTAAACCCATCAAACTCATATGCAATGTATTACTCCTAAAAGAAAATACTTGTCTATTAATTGTGCTTCTCATTTGTATAAGTAGAAAATACATAAATATATTTTTAATTGGAAAGAACCACTAAAGAAGATCAAGTTTCTGTTACTTAAATTATTATTCATTAACGGAGATTTTATATACGCTAAAGTACCCTCCGTATCTCTTGCAGAAGAAAATACTTTGGAAAAATTAAATGACACAGATGTTGGCAGAAAATTTATATATGCTTCATAGTTAAGAGTGCCTTTGTCAGTGACCTACAGGATAAAGAACTCATGATAGAAACCATCTCTTTAATTATTTGCTCCTTCAGATAGCAATTGTGGGACCCTTGCATGCAAGGCCTCTATGACGCAGAGGATTCAGTGTATAACTAAATGTATTCAAACAAGATCAGTAAAGGTGAAGCAACACAAAGATAAGGGAGCAAGAGGGAGTTTCTGTTTTGGAAAATAACTTTCATATAGAATCAGTTATTCTATCAATATTGGATTGAAGTTAATGGACTGAATTCATAGATGTGAGGTCATTATGGTTTCATCTGACACAGACTCAGACTTGGAACAAAAGCTTCCACTCCAACTAACAATACAGAATAACTGATGATCTAACGTAGTTCTTTTTTTTTTTTTTTTTGATACTGGAGATTGAACTCATGACCACACACTTACAAGCCAGGCACTTATGCCACTGAGCTAAACCCTTAGCCCTCTAATCTAATTCTTGCAGGAGTCAGGTCAACTACAGCACATTTCCCAGGCACAGCTCCCTGCTCCTAGCCTCAGGCTCCTGGAGCAGACATCTCTCAATGTTACAGTAAGGCAGTCATTAGCCAGGGTGTGGTTGGGTGAGAAACTGAAACTGGCTTTTACTGAATGCTGGTTAAATTTTCTTATCTGACCTAAGTATTTCATGGTGTGCAACTCATAGCTTATAAACCATTACATTGAACACGTTCTTTTCACATTAGAGGTTTTTCATATTACTTGGCAGTCAACTACTGTTTCCTGGCAAAACCCAAGTCTTAATCATCTAGGGATTGTCATGGGAAGAAACCTGTTCAGGGGAGATTATTTCACTTAAATCTCTTCCAAATATTCAAATCATCGAATCTACTGAAGTTGTGGTGATACAAACTTCATAGTCTGTATCTGCACATATCAGTGGAGGAATTACTTTCCTGCTAGAATGAGCCAAGTGATTGCTGAAAACTGAGATTCTGCCTAAGCTTGTGTATATGTTCAGCGGGCATCTAATTCTCAAAGTGTGCTTTCTTGTTATATTATCTTCACTCACAGAAATTCTTGTAAGTACCCAATTTCCGGGGATGAGGTTGTGCAGATCCAGAAGCAATATTTTTAATTCCTAAAGATAAGATCTCTAGAAAACATCATTTGGATGGCTACAAGATGGAAGAGAGCTGCTTCTATTTGTGAGAAACATCTATCACCAGCATTTCCAAGATACTAAATTGCAGCTTTTGCTTTGTTAGGGACATTCTTTATTTGCAAAGTACAACAGAATTATGTTAAGAGGTTAAAATAAAGTTTTTTTTTGATTGTTGTCAATACCTGAGTAAAAAGAGAAAATTTCACTAAACAGATTTCTGTGTTGTTATATTGTTGTTTATTTGTGCCTCCAAATATTGAATTTTAATGAACTACCTTATCCTAATTTGGTCAATTTTTTATGTAGTTGCACAGTGTTAGAACTTTTATGAAGATTTGTTTGAGCAGATGAGAATATTCAATAACATTTGTACAACACTCATTACATTAACATGAATACTTTTACACCTCTAAAAGGCTGAGATTGCAGGAAACCACTTGCTATAGCCACTTGTTACCATTTCTGAATCCCCTGGTTGGTCAAACACTACCATATGTTCTATGAGGACACACAGGCATATGAGGTATCTGTAGTAAACGTCCAAAAAGCAACATGGATTTTCTGGACTAAGGACAAGACCAAAATTTGAGTTCACGAAATAACAGAGAAAATAAGCTTATTCACTATTTTAGAGAAATATTCTGATATCAAGAAATCCAACCCAAGTCTTCAGGGTCTTATATTCTCATAGGAAGTATCTGATTTGGAAAATTAAGGTTTTAAAGCATAGGAAAATATTCAAAATATGCAAAGTATTTTTGCTTTTAATATGAAAGCCTGGTAGGTGTTTATCTTCTAGTTTTGCCAAATAACAAGTTGAATATGTCACAAAACTTGTATGTACAAAACAATAAATGTATTATGTTAGCTTATTGAACATTTTCCAGAAGTTAACACAGAGCATGATTATTTCTATATCTATTTGAATTAGAAAATTTGAACGTGTATATCATACCAGAAGTATGAATAATGTAAATGCATGAATGCATATTTTGTGCTGCAAGTTTGAGAAGGGCTTCTGCTTGTAGTCTAACAGTATCCCAGTGGACAGGATTATAAATGCACACAGAGAAACTACAGAAGTACCATGTCTATGTGACTTAAATATATAAAACTATGTATTATCTTTTAGATCATCCACTCTTAAAAATTGTATTAATATTTTTCTAGAAAGTGTGAGCTTAATGATTTAAATTGAGAGCATTGCCATAGTGTCTTTCATAGTATTACATATTTCATAAGTTAAGCTCTGTGACATACAGTGTGGTTTAAGTACTCTATTTTACTGTATCATGCAAATAATGAAGCTGCCAAATAGATATGATCTTGTTAAATCTAACATTGATAATTAATAGTGTAAAATCACTAAACATTGCAGGAAGTAAGATGAAAAATGAGAACTAGATATTGATAATCTTATTCCCATGTATTCTTCAAGAGGTGTGTTTTTTTGTCTGCAGCTCCAACATCTATAAATCTTCTAAATCAGACTGGAAGAGAACTCTAATGTGGGCACATTGAAGTTTCCCCACACATGGTTTCTAAAGACAGTTGAGACTTTTAGCATCTTCCAGCCCAATTGAATCCATTTTAAAATAACATTTTTCAAAGAAATAAATACTAAATACACGAATGACTGTGATGTGTTTATTATTTTCTTGCTTTCTTCTAGTCAAAATTCATTTATTCACAGGTAATTGTTGCTGGAAATTATACACAGTGAAATAGATATTTCCAAAGACATTGATTTTATTCCTTAAAGCATGTATGTGTTATAGGTTTATTTTATTCCTTAAGTCACAGAATAGGTCAATAACACTGTTAACAGAGATCAGAGATCACTTTTTTTGTCCAATGCTCACAGAAAGGCATCGAGTATCAATAATAGCTATCATTTATTATGATTTTAGTTGTCTCATATATATATATATGAAGGGAGAAAACAGAGAGAAGCAGTCACAGAGAGAGACAAAGAGTGAGAACACAGATGCAAAGAGAGAGAGAAAGAGAGAGAGAGTTTTTTGAGCACCAGGTAACAAAGGTCCTTTGAGTCTCACAATGACAATACATTCAGTTTTAAAACAATCACAGCCCTCTATAATGAGCAGCTTTTATCTAAGTCTCCTTTTTCTTAATCAGTGGATTCTGTAAATAAGTTTTTCATTTCCTCTTAGAATTCTGAATATCTTTCTCAGTAATGCATGTTCCTACACTGGGTTTCTTTGTGGCTTATGAATACAAGACACAGTGATGCCCCAGCCATTCTTATTTTTGCCCTCTCCTCGGATCTCTTTTCTCTTCAACAGTTTCCTACCTACATTTTTAACATTTTTTGTTAATTCATATATTTTATCACATTCATTATAGGAAACTTACAGCTTACATAATACGTTAATTCCTTTTTTTCCCATTCCCCTTCTTCCCTTCAACCCTTCTTCCCCCACTACACAAATATTTGTTTCAATTTTATCCTTTTTTCTCATTTCCTTTTCTTTTCCCTTGCTCCTTCAACAGTCCCACCCATTTCCCTTTCCTTTAGAACAATGCCTTCCTTTTTCACTATATCTGCTATACATTCTAGTCCTTTTTTACACTTTCAGCTTATCACATCAGAGAGACAAAGTGTTATTTACAAATGTATGTGTGATATATCTCATATAAGAGTATGGTCTCAAGACACATTCATTTACCTAGAAATGGATCAATTTTATCCTTCTTTGTGGCTGAATCATACTCTACTATAAAAAATGTATCTTCTTGTATCCATTAACCAATCGATGGGCATTTGGGTTGTTTCCAGACTTAGCTATTAGAAACTATGATGCTATAAACATGAGTGTGCATGATTCACCATGGGATGATACTTTTATACCTTACAGGGAGATACCAAGAAGAGGAATAGCTGGGTCAAATGGGACTTCTAGTTTTAGTGCTTTGCAGAATTTTTACACTGGCTTATGCAATGGTAGCAACATACCACACTTCCACTAAGAGTGGAAAAATATTCCTTTTTCCCACCACCAATCCCACATTTCTTTCCTTTTTTTTTTATCGGTACCAGGGGTCGAACTCACAACTGTCTGCTTGTAAGGCAAGTGCTTATGCTGCCGAGCTAAATCTCCAGCCCCAATCCCACATTTCTTATTAGTTCTTGATAGTATCCATTTTATGTAGGGAGTGGCTCAGAATGGCTGCTGCCGCCCTGCCCCTCCCACCTGAGAGCATTTTATGTGTGTCAGCCTACATTTCCCATGATCCTCCCCTTGCCTACAGTGTGCATGACGTGAGCAACTTCCCGCTTCAGCTTACATCTCCCATAATCCTCTCCTGCTTACGTCATATATCCAGATGTGATGATGACCTATCAGATAACAGTCCATGTCCTCTTCCTGCCCCCTTGGCCCGCCTCCACCCTATATAAGTTGTAGCCATTTTAAGAATAAACAAGACTTGAATGGAATCCTGCCTTGTCTCTGTCTCTCTTTTCTCTTGCCCAGCCCTCCATCTCTGTCCCCTCTCCAGGTGAGGCCCACAGACCGATCTGCGGGATGGATCAATTTTATCTTAAGATGGAATCTTAGCATTGTTCTTTCATTTTTCAAATGATCAGTGATATTGAATACTTTTATTTTTTCCCTCTCCTTGGATCTCTTTTCTCTTTATGCAATGCTACCATTGCATAAATCAGTGTAGAAATTTTGCAAAACACTAAGATTAGAAGTCCCATTTGACCCAGCTATTCCTCTTCTAGGTATCTCCTTGTAAGGGGTAAAAGTATCATCCCATCTGCTTGTACTTCTTCATCTGAAAATTGTGCATTTATCTCAGATATCCATTGTTCTACTGGGTTTTTAAATTTGTGAGGTCTCATTTTGGTGATTCTTCATATGTTCTATATATTAATCTTTTGTCTGAGAAACAACTTACTAACATTATTTCCCCTACTCTGTGGATTGTCTTTTCACTCTGTTGGTGATTAATTTTGCCAGGAAAAGAATATTAGTAATATGATATTCCAAGGCTCTTTGTTCCAAGATTGATTCTTTGCAGTGTTTTCTTTACAATCAGGGTTTTATGCATGAGGTCTTTGCCTACATCTTTATCTTCAAGAGTTCTACCTATTGTCTCATTCAGCACAGTTAGCATCTGTATTTTAACACTGAGGTCTGTGATCCGTTTGATTTTAGTTTAGTGCATCATGAGAGACATGGCTCTAACTTTAGTCTTCTGCTTGTGGAAAGTAAGATTTTCATGGCAAAACTTATTAAAGAGGCAATTTTCATTACAATGAACATGTTTGGCCCCTTTGTCAAGTATAGGGTGACTGAGTGTGTTTGAAGTTGCTTCTGCATCTTCTAATCTGACCCACTGATCCAGAAGCCTGGTTTTTTTGGGGGGGAGGGGCAAGTACCATGCTGTTTTCAGCATGGTAGTTTTGTAGTGCAACTTCAAGTCAGAAACTGTTATGTCTCCTCCCCTTTATTGTCCAGAAATTCCTGTGCTATTTGAGGACTTTTCTATATTCAAATAAGTTTTAGAAATGTTTTCTCTAGTTCTAGTTATGGTATTTAGTGGAGACTGCATTAAATATGCATAAGGATTCAGGGAGTGTGTCCATTTTTATTGTGTTGGTTCTCGCTATCCAACATCAAGGGATATCTTTCCATTTTCTGATAACTCTTTCAATCTCTTTTAAGAGTACTACAGTTTTCAATGTAGAGATCTTTTACTTTCTGTGCCAAATTATTTAATAAGTACTTATTTTTTGGTGCTATTACGAAAGGCATTGTTTTTCTAATTTCTCACTGAGGTTGTTATGTATTGTACAAATGAAAATTCAACTACTTCCTTTCACATCATTATTTATTTTATTTCTGTCACTTGTCTAATTACTCTGGCTGTTTGCAGACTTAAGTTAAATAGAAGTGATGATATTCAACATCCTTGTCTTGGTCTTGATTTTAAAGTGAAAGTTTTTGGCTTTTGACCATTTTGGGATTTGCTGAATGCTTTTTCTGTGTCTATTAAGAAATTATGTGATTTTTTTTTTTTTGGGCTCTCTTCAAATACATTTGCAAATGTTCAACCATCATCCCTGCATTCCTTGGGTGAATCCCACTTGGTCATGATACACAATCTTCTTGATGATTTCCTACATTCTCTTTTCCAGTATCTTACTGAGGATTTTTTTCCATTCACATTCATTAGGGATACTGGTCTTTGATTTTTCTATTTTTTTGTTTGTCATTTTTTGGGGAAAGTCCTTCTCTGGTTTTGGTGACAAGGAAAGTACTTAGGAGTGACTTTGGGAATATTGCTTCCTTTTTAACTTCATCAAGGAGTTCGATGAAGAATGCCAATAGATAGTCTCTATTTTTTAAAAAAATTCAGCAGCATTGAAGTCCTATCATACTTTGGTTCTTTTGTTGGTTCTATCATGTAGTATCTTATTTGATTTTATCATGTGTGGTAGTAAAAACAAATTTTTTTGTGGACAATGAGATAATATAGTAATCATTGTTCATTGTTCTGTTATTTGCTTCTGAATGCCCTGTAATACTTTCATTTTCTTTAATGGTTTTATACTATTTTGTTATATTTGATACTATTGTGTATGAAGGTATGCTCAACTACTTCAAGGGAAGAGACATGGCAGCTACTGTTATATTGGGTTTTCTTGTGGCGAAATACTGTGTTGCTTAAATTTTTCTGTTCTGATCTGCTTTATTATGTCTTCTTTTATCTTAATATTTTTAAAATAAAAAAACAAAAAAAAATTCAGCAGTGAATCCATCAGTACCATGGTTTTTCTTTGAAAATAAATGTCTGATTACATTTTCCATTTCACTCACTAATATTGCTTTATTTAGAATTTCTTTTCTTTTTTTTTTATTTAAAGAAAAGGAAACGAAAAAAAAATACATGGAGATTAAAGAAAAAAAGGGTAGAAAAATAATACTAAATTACAGACAAACAAAAGGTAAGAAATTGCCAGTTGATAAGTTACAAATTGTCTTCTTCGAAATGGCTGTTTAGGTTATAGAATTAAAGTATTTAAAATGACATTCAAAAAAGTGACCCTACAAACCATTCTGCTCTATGGCCGAACAAAAGCTCCGTAATATGATTATCAGTCCCACCTATTTGTTTTACATCTCTAAGAGGATAAGGTTAATCATATCAAAACAGAACAGAACATTTAAAAAAAAATAAAAAACAATTTAAAGAAACACAGATTTCAAAGCAAGTCCACCGGAGATCTACCTTATCCAACTGTCTCTAGCCTCTTACAAATAGTTGTCCCTAACTTCACCCACTTTCTATACTTATTGCATATTATAGAACTAATCAAATCATTACAGGATGATGGAGTCTCTTTAGGTCCTCAAGTTCCAAATTAGGGAAGACATTTCCAACTACCATCGCATCTCTCATTCTCTTTGAGATAGCCGTCCCCATCTCTGCATATGCTGAAGTTGAGCTGAAGAAACCAGTCCATTTTAATCAGCAAGCAATAGGTTGCTAGAATTTATATTATAATGCTACAAAATAAGCCTCGGGTTTTTCAGGTCTCTTCCTCAGAGTATTTGTTCCTATCCTCTCTGTATTATAGGGAAAACCAAGTCATAACAAGACAGCGAAACAATTTCCTAGATAAACATGCAATGGATAAGACTTACAAAACTATAATATAAATGATCTTCCATAGCTACTATGTTTTCTCTTGTTATTTTCAATAGATTTGTCGACAACACTGGCTTATTATAGTTAAATATACTATCACCTATTTTTATAAAAACTTATCTTTGACTGCATTGTAGTATTTGAGAGCTGTTACTGATTCATACCAGTATGGATATCCTTTACATCCTGTCATGCTCAGAGTAGTTTCCTCTACTTTTAGGGTTGATTCTAACACGCATACGGATTTCAAATAGGATCAGTCAAGGCCAACCAATAGTCTTATGATTCAGATACAATTAAGATCAGTCATAGTAAGACAATGTAAGTAATACAGGATTTCAGCTTAAGTCAATAGGAAAGTAAGGATGGTTACCATGGTATAACCTGTTATTTTTGGTTCTAGAGGTCTGTGTCCTCAAATCTGATATGAGTGGACAGACCAGAACAAATTTAATTCAATCTAAATATGGCACTAGGACTACTGTGTCTTTTAAATCGTTATACACCATTAGCAATGACCTCTGCTTTTTTTTTTTTAAATATAGTTTCAGAGCTGTCTCTACCAAAGACTAGCTTACCGTCTCTGCCTCATGTCTGCTACTCCACTTTTCTGCTATAATTTGTCCACCTTATTCCCTCATTCCATGGTCTGCCCCGTACACTGAGGCCTCTCTGCCACTGTAGCTGTAATCCTGATATCTCTTCCTCTCTTTCTCTGTAATGTCCTTCAGCGCTCTCTGTAGGGTTGGATTGGTGGCCACGAACTCCCACAGTTCCTCCTTGTCTTGAAAGTATCTTATTTCTTCATTAATTTTTAGAGAGAGTTTTGATGGATATATGAACTTAGGTTGCATGTTTTTTTCCTTCAGGACTTGGAATATTTCTCCCCACTCCCTTCTTGACTTAAGAGTTTGTGTTGATAAGTCTGCCGTTATTTTGATAGATTTCCCGTTATAGGTAACCTGCATCTTTTCTCTGCCTGCTTTTAGTATTCTGTTTTTTTGGTGGATTTCTGGGATCTCGATTATTATATGCCTAGGCGTAGATCTGTTTTGGTTGTAGGTAGCTGGCGTTCTGTATGCTTCTTTTATCTGGATATCATTTCTTTTTGCTATACATGGGAAATTTTGCTTTAATATCTCTGTGAATATTTTTTGTATTTCATTTTTGGATGTTCCTGCTTCCTCACTCACATTCTTTATTCTTAGGTTATGCATCTTTTTATCATCTTCCAGTTTTAGAATTGCTTCTTTCTGGTTCCTTGTTATTTTTAAGAGGCTTTTTCTTTCACGTTCATAAGCCCTAAATCTCTCTTCAAGTTTCAGAAGGTTGTCTTTAGTTTCTGTCAAGGCATTTTGCCAATATTCAATGGAGTTTTTAATTTCCTGATTTTCTCTTTGGATCTGTTTCATGTATTCTAAGTTATGCTTAAATTCTTCAGATGCTTCTCTTTCTTTTCTGATTTCCTCAGTTCTTCCATCTGTGTTCTCTTGGGCAGGGCTTGTCATTTCTTTAATTAATCTCTTTATATCTTGCCTCACTTGGATCAGGAGTACATCTTTAAATTCCTCTATGAGATCATGTAAATACTTCTTAATTTCGGCTGATGCTGAGTCGAGCAATGGATGGTTACTGTGCTTGTTCTCTTCAGTGTTTAGTTCTCTTGGGTTTAATTTCTCCTGTTGAACAGCTGGAGATTTTTTTAAATTTTTATCTCTTGTCATGTTTCTGGTTTCTTTCAGACTGTCCTGGAGTTCTCTGGCCCTCTCCGAATTGCTTAGGGCCTTTCAGAAGCGTGCTAGCTTGAGTTTTTGCTGTCCTCCCCAATTTGCTGTTATCTGGGGTAGGCTGGGATGCAGGGGCGGTACAGTCTAGTCTCTAGCCTCTGTGTCAGTTAGTTCATAAATTAGGCTGTACTTTCTGGTTGTCACTGAGTTGTGACCATTCTGCATCCGCCCATTGGGCCCCAAGCAGAGGCCTGATCTAGCCCCAACAGCTCCTGCCAGTTCTCCCTGAATCAGAAGCAGCTGGGTAATGGCACAGGATTCTGCCCAGGTCCCAGCCGTTCTCTTCCAAACCTCTCTGTGATAGGAGCTCTAGAAAAGCAGATCTGCCCAAAACCAAGATGGCTCCCACTAAGTTCTCCGTGCGGAGCTGAAGCCAGCAAGCAATCAGACTCTGCCAGGACTCAAGATGTCTTCCACCAGCCCTCCCTACAGGGGGTCCTGGTGATGTCACCAAGCTGCGGTTTCAGCCGCCAGGCTAATATGTCTGCACCAGATTCTGTGTTATTGATTTCCCCGTGGTGGCGGGCCAGCTGTTCTCTGGCCAAACCAAGCCGCCGCGGGGTTTTCTATACTCACCAGAGTCCGGTGCAAGTCCCCGCTCCGGGACCGCCACACACCAAGCCGTCCACTTTTCCCCACCTCGCGGCTCAGCGCTGACTGGTCAGATTTCTGTGCACCGTTTAGATTCGAAACGCCAGAGCTCTGTACATCTGCTCTGGTGCAGCGGTGCAGAACTGGCTGCCGCCTGGAGTCTCGATCTGGGTCTCAGTTTCCGCAGTCCCCAATAGCAACTCAGCTTTTCGTGTTGGGTCCACGAGTCTGTTCGTTGATTTAAGGGCGCGGGATTTGCAGCCTCCGGTCTCAGCACGACTTTAAATCCTCCAGCTGTACTGTCTTGGTTGATAAGAATCGCTATGGATTTGTCTGGTCCTCTCCATGCTGTCTTTTTTTTTTTTTTTTTTTTTTTTTTTAGCTTTGAGTTTGAATTCTCTGGAGAGATTCTTCGCTTGATCCCCTAGCACGCCGCCATTTTCTCTCCTCATAGAATTTCTTTTCTTTTTAATTTTATTTAAAAGGAAAAAGAAAAAACAAAACTTAACAAAGTGGTGTAAGGGTACAAGTAATACAGAACTACAAAAAAAAAAAAGTAAGAAATCACCAGTTAATAGATTACACATTATCATCTTAGAGATAGTTGCTTAAGTCACAGTATCAAAGCATACAAAGTGAACATTCAAACAGTGAGACTTCAAACAGTTGTCTTCAATGATCCAACCAAAAACATTAATATGGTCAGCTATTTAACACCCCTAAGCACACTTGCAGTTGTATCCTTTAGAGCACTTTTCCCCCTCTCTTTTTTACAACAAAATTTACACATTTTGGATTTTATTACTCCTTAGTTCTTATTACTTTTTTTGGGAAGAGAATAAAGTCAAATATGGCAAAACAAAGCTGTCAGTCAAAACCAAGGATAGACATAGTACATGATGTAAAAACAGAGTTCAAGGTTATCAACAATGGTTACCATAATGCCTCTCGTTTCCTTAAAAAGAATTGTCTATCTCATTATAAAGTTGAACAAAATAGTAGAGAACAAGACCAATAAAACTTAAACATTGTAAACATTACAGGACTTCCAAAGGAGATAATAGTCAAACCAGAATGGGCATCTTAGTGAATCTTATTGCCTTCAAAGTAGTTGCCTATACCCTCAAACTTGATACTATCATACAGAATGGAACAGAGTCTAATCAGTCAAAACAAGATAGTGGGAGTATTACAGGACTTCAAAACAAGTTAATAGGAAATAAAAAAAGTTGCTATGATATATCCTGCTAATTTTTAAAATTTTTCCCCTTAATTAAAAAAAATTAGAATTTCTATATCTTCCTGATTTCATTTTAGAAATTCATATGCTTCTATAAATTCATCAATTTTTTCTGTGCTTTTCCTCTTATTAGAGCAAATATTCTAAATGAGCTTCTGGATACCTGTATTAACAATGGTGGTTTCATGCTTTTTCTAATTGTATTAATTTTAGATTTTTCTTTTCTGTTTTTATAAAGTTGACTAAGAGTTTATCAATCTTATTTAATCTTTTAAAAACCTTCAAATTATTGATTATTGTATTTTTTTTTTTAGTTTCCATCACATTACTTTCTGCTCCAATCTTTTACACTCATCTCTTGTATTAATTTTATGGCTTGACTTGTTCCTTTTTCTACAAGTCTGAGGTTCAACAATAGTTGTTTATTTCTGCTCAATTTGTTTTCCTGATGTGATAACCTACTGATATAGATTTTCTTCTCAGGACTGCTTTCACTGCATTCCAAAAGTCAGTACATTTGATTGGCATTATCCTTTAATATAGGATAATGTCAATACTGTTTAATTTAATCTGTGACACATTGGTAGTTCAGTAGAGAATTATTTAACTTCCAGGGTTTATGGAGTTTTTTTTGTTATTTCTTTTGCCTTAGATTTCCAATTTTGTGCACTCTGGTCAGCTAATATGGATAGTATTATTTCAATTTGCTTGCATTTACTTAAACAGGCTAGTATTGCTCTGTTTTGGAGGATGTCCCATGCGTCATGGGACATGAGAAGACTGTGTATTTTGATATCATGGAGTGAAATAGTTCTTAGACATCTACTGAGTCCATTTGTTCAGGAAATAGGGTCAGTTCTGATACTTCATTTTTGATTTTTTGAATTATCTATTTGTGAGAATGTACTGTAAAATTCCCCCATTACAATTGTGTTAGCTGTACTTGATTTTTCCTGTCCATTAATATTTGTTTTATAATTTGGTTGCCACCTATATTTGCTCAAAATATGTTTATGATTGTTATTACTTCTTCTTGAAAATTCTTCTTAATAAGAATATATTGATATTTTCATTTCTTTTGATCAGTCTTAGCTTGAGGTTCACATTGTTTGTAAATAGAATAGTTACCTCTGCTTTTTCCTGGGTTCTGATACCATGGAGTATTGTTTCTCTTCCTTTCACCCTCCCAGGCTATTAATTTCTTTTTGAATTAAAGTTGCTTCTAGAGTACAGCATATCATTGGATCTTGTTTCTCGACTTATTTTTCCAGTCTCTTTCTATTGATTGATGAATTGAGAACACTTACATTAATAGTTATAACTGATATGTAATGCTGTCCTTGTCATATTTTTTCCTGATGATGGTTCCCTGTCTTTTTCCTCTTTTTAATTACTTGCCCTGCCTGGTGTCTTATTCTGTTGGTACTCTTGGAATTGTGACCTTTGCTATCTCTTTCTAGAACATTTTCTAAACCACTTTGTAGAGCTGATTTGGTCATCATAAATTACTCCAGTTTTCTTTGTCATGAAGGATTATATTTCTTTATTAATTATGAAAGATAATTTTGCAGGTTACACTAATCTGGGTAGAAAGTTGTTTTAAATCAGGACTGGAAATACTTTACCCAAGATCTCCTTGACATAGGTGTTTGTGTTGAGAAGTTTATGTGATTCTGATAGTCTTTGATTTATAGGTGACTTGTTTCTTTTCTCTAACATCTTTTAACATTCTTGCTTTGTGATGACTTTCTGTAATTTTGATTACCATTGGTGTAGATTTATATTGGTCACAACTAATTGCACTTCTGCTTACATGACTTATGTGCATGTCAATTGTTTTTCGTGCTGGATAAGTTTTCTGATATTGCTTCTGTGAACAGGTTTTTTTTAAAAAACATGATTTGTGCTGATTCTTGGACAGAAGAACAAGATAACATTGACAGATTCAATTTTATCTTCTTCATGGCTTCATGTTGCAACTGCTGGATGGTTGCTTGCTATTTTTAAGATATCTTTCAATGATTGCTCACCAAAAATCTGTCTTCTAGATCTGATAATTTATCTTTACATCATTTCATTCAGTTTTTCAAAATTACAATGCAACTTTTAATTTCCTGTTTGAAACTGTTCCTTGGATTTCACTTCTTACTGTTTTTGGGCATTCATGGCTCCATTATTTTCCTATGCTCATCTATTTTTTAATCTGTGTTTATTCCATATTTGTGGAGAAAATCTTTCATTATGGTTGTTACCTCTTTGTTCACCTGAGAACTTATTCCTCTACAGCTTCATAAATATGTGTTTTTTCTAAAAAAAGACTTCTGCTTTGGTCATTCTAGAAACTTCAACTAGGTGGCTTCTGATTTCCTCCATCTTGTTCTCCTGGATTTGTCCTGGGTGAGCTAAAAGTCTGGGATTGCATTTTGTTTCTGGGTCTTGCCATTTTCTTTTCATTTTTCTGAGTTTTTGAAATTTCACTTTAAAGAGAATAAAACTAATCAAAATAAACCAAAGTAAAGCCAATCAAATAAGACAGTGTCAGTGATACAGGATTTCAAAGATATAGGAAATCAACAATGGCTACCATAATGCCACTTGTTGTCTTCAAAATAGGTGCCAATATATTCAGACATGGTAAAATCAAACAGAACAGAACAAAATAGGACCAATGAATATAAAACAATGAATATAATACAAGACTTCAAAGCAAGATAATAGTGAATCCAAAATGGCTATCACAATAAATTTTGTTATCTTGAAAATGGCTATCTATGTCATCAGATACAATAAAAATCAAATGAGATGAGACAGAATAAAATTCAACCAAATGAAACAAACAGAATAATTACAAGATTTCTAAACAAGATAATAGGGAATTAGCAATGGCTATCTTCATGTGTTGGGGGGGGTATTGGGTCTTCTTGTCTCTCTTCAAATGCATTGGAGGGGACTGGCATTTGGTTCTCTCCAAGTCAGCCCACACTTGGCACTGACTTACAGGAGAGATTAGCTTCTTCTTGACTTCTTATTCTTCTCCACCACAATCCATACATAGCACAGACTCACAAGAGAGATCTCCCCTAGTCAGCCTATATGTGATGCCAGCTCACAGGAGGTCTTACCTTCTTGTTGACTTCTCATGCAATGTGGGGAGAACAATAAGTCAGTATCTTCTATTTTTATTTAACTTTAATTTATGGCTTATTGATTGTATTTTTTAATGTTAAGGAGCTTTATCACTGGCATTGAGACTTTCCTAGCAAATGTCCATTCTCTCAAGATGTCTTCAAGGTGTACCAACTTATTTGTCTCATTCACATGAAAGTATGAGAAATTCACCAAAGATCATTGAGGCAAGAGAGACATAGAAAACAAACCAAACAATGAAAGTCAAAACATAAACATCACCTTCTGCAAAAAAAATAAAAGCAAATTAATAAAAAGAAAGGAAAAATAAAAATTCTTATGATGCCCTAAAAATTCTTATGATGTCCTTTGTTAATTTCCTAGTCTGAGCACAAATTCTTACTGAGTAACCTCACCATGTTTGCAGTTATTACTGCTGGGTTCAGCACAGAGTTTGGCCACACACTGATTCCTCTCTCATGTCAGTTCCTGGCAGAGGGAAGTGCTCTTGTGCTGGTTCTACAAGACCATTGCCTACCTGAGGCACCAATCACTGAGAAGGGAGTTGCTTCATTTCCTTTGTGTTCTAGGGCTAATATTGAATTCTGGCTGCTGCCTGAATGGAGTGTGGTGGCCCCAACTCCCACTTCTCAAGAGAATTTCCCCCAGTCTGCTGCCCTACTGTTGACTATCCCCTGTGACTGGATGGATGATCCTTCCCTCAGTCCACTCCTGGTGGTCCAGGTCAGGTCGCAGACTCACAGGGAGAAGCAAATTTGCTTCCTCTGTCTCCTCCACTACCAGGTCAGCTGCATGGCTGATCTAGATGCACTGTATGGACTTCCTTTCTACTTTTATGTCATCTTTCTTTTTAATACCTGCAATTTATTTCATAGGTTTCCCATGTTACAGAAAACATTTGTTTGAGTTTTGAGTCTGTCTTATGTCACTTAATGTAAAGGCCTCCAGTTCCACCCATTTTCTGTTGCCTGATTTTAGTCATTTTTGTGGTTGAAGAATGTTCCATTGTACAAACGCATTTCTTTACCCATTCATCTGGACAACTGTAGCAACAGAAAATTAGGCTGCTTTCATAGCTTACATATTAGGAATGGTACTGAAATAAATGTAAATTCTAAAGAAGTAAAATAAAAAATGAACTTTAATTTAATAAAATTTAGATGAAGCAAGTTGAGTGCCTCTGAATATTATTGAATTTTACTATTCCTACATCAAGAATAAACCCCTTTCTCCTCTCACTGGGAATCCTTGGTGTTTTCAAAGAATATTCCTTCTGGTAGACTCCAGTTTAATTTGATTTCCCTCAGAATAAAGCAACTATACAATGTTTCTCTCAGATTTTCATGCATAGCTTTTACAATTATTCTGTATTTTCAAAAGAAGAGACAAAAAGCAGGGTTTCATTGCATTTGCAGGGTTTTGTAGTGAGGATATTTTGGCTGGGTTGTGTCTTGGTGAAAAGGGTTTTGGCTGTTTCCTGCTAGTTTGCATATTTCTTGCTTTAACTAAATATTTCAACTAATTGTTTATTAATCTTATATTCTGAAATCTTTTCACGTTTGAGGTTTTCACATCACTTGGCAGTCAGCTACTCTTTCCTGGCAAAACCCGTCTTTATCCTCTAGGGCCTGTCATGGGAAGGAAGCTTTCCAGGGGAGATTACATCATTTGAATCTCTTCCAAATATTCTATGAAATTGATTTATTAAAAATAGTGATGATGCAGAAACAACATAGAATCTATCTGCATATGTGAAAGAAGAAACAGTCCTTTCTTAGAGTAACCCAGAAGATTTGTGAAAACTCAAATTCTGCCTCACATGGGGAATGTATTCAGCTGATATCTGGTCCTGGTGCCATGTCTTCTTATATTATCATTGGGTTTTGAAGTTGGTGGGATAGCTCATTTTCTTAGGATGAATTTGGGGATTATAGGGACATGTTTTGAACGTTGAAGAAAATGGGCCTTAGGAAAATGCCACTTCAATGACTGATGAGTTCTACTGCTACTTGTGAGGAAACTGTCATCATGAATGTTTCAAAAAAGCTGAATCACTAAATCAGACACATGAATGTCACTTGAAACCCTGGAGAGCAAATCAGTTTTTTTAGTTATTTTACAGTAAGTGATTTAAAAGAGAAAAAAATCACACAGCCACCTTTTGCGTTGTGAATTTTTCTTTATGTGACCATCAAATGATGTATGTAGCCATGGAAATTTCCATTCATTAGGTCAATTTTTTACATAACTGAACGTAGCAACTTTCTTTTCCTATAATGATGTATTCTATTAGTTAAAAATTATAAACTACCTTTGTGCTATGAATATTAACATTGCATCTAAATGTATTTATGCGTCTGTAAATATTATGAAGTTGCATGTCACTTTTTGCCTTGGTAGGTATAAAATTTAATTGATAGACAAGTGAACAATATCATAAACATTCTAATAAAGGTTTTAAAATATTTCTTCATCATGTTTGAGAAAATTCTGTGAAACTAATTTTAGTATTATTGAAAGTTTTATTTATTCTATCAAATAATGGGATTGGTAAGTTATATCAAATTTATGTAGTTATGGAAGCCTAGAATATTTGTTTTTGCATAATGAGAAAACCAAAGGGTGAGAATATTCCAGTAGTTTATATGGTAAATGTTGTTATTTAAATGTCTTTATATCTTAGGCATCTGCCTTATACGATTTAAGATTTCTCTGAAAGGCAAAGGTAATGAGAGTACTATTTTGAAATATGGAATCTGTAAGCATTTTGAATTGTTTCTTCATGCATTGATCAGTCTCACATTTTCATATGTTTTATGATTGCATGGAGCTTCATGACACAGCTATAGTTACCCTCAGGGAAAGAGACCTTAGTTTTCCAAACCCAAATGTGAGTTTGGCAAAACCCAAATGTGAGTTCATAAAACAACTGACAAAGGACGCTAGCTGGAAATTCCTGTGATATACTGAAATGTAGCAATGTCTTATATTGTCATTTTAGGTATTAGGTATTAGGTATCAATTGGACTAATAAAGCCAGCAAAACACAGACATTAGAGTGTGTAAAGTACATTTGGTTTTAGAATTACACTGGATAGGTATTTATTTTGCATTTTGTCAAATGAAAGTGTTATATTTTTCATGTACAACAAATAAACTAATGAATTTTTACCTAAGTTCATAGGATAATATGTCTCATAACACATTAACAAAAAAGTATAATTTCTTTTTTTATATATGAATTAGAAAATATAAGACTACATTTCAGATAAAGCATTCTAGGTAATTATGGAATAATGGAGTAAATATCTATGCTCTGGATGCTTATGTAGGTTTTTATGGGTGAATCTTTTTTGAGATAGGGTCTTGCTATGCAGTTTCGGCTGGCCTTGAGCTCACTTTGTAGCCCAGGCTGGTCTCGAACTCGCAACGATCCTCCCACCTCAGCCTCCCGAGTGCTAGGATTACAGGTGTGAACCACCACACCCAGACACTATGTCAGTACTAATACATAGAGACATCCATACTCAAGGAAGTAACTCACCTAATCTTATTTAAAGAATTTTATAAAACTTACTGTAAAGCACAATATAGAGTATTCTTGCTGCTATAATATTATGTTTTCACAAAGAAAAAACACATCTTAAGAACATATTTTTTTCTAGAAAAAGTTTAAAGTATCAATTTGAGAGATGAACCATACAGTAGCTTTCAGTTTTGTTAATGACATGCACTATTAGTGCATACTTTATGTACCTTAATTTTAACATGTAGATAAAATGGCCAATAGATATATTCTGTTGAGATTTAACACTGATAATTAATGAAGGTAAATATTTTAGAAGGTAAGGTTTAAATAAGAGCATTTTACATAATTTTTTGCTCTTCAGTGTGCATGATTTTTGGTCCATAGCTTCAGCAGTGGCACATCTCCTGAGCCAGAGAGAAGTTCTGTGAATGAGGCATGTGAAGGGTCCCTCACAACTGGCATCTGAAGGCTCCTCAGACTCTTCCTGCAACATCTTCCTCCACTACCAAGTGCATGTGCATGGAATTCTTTTGCTGCTAGCCACAATATACCACAGGTAAGTACTGCTGGCACATATACATAGAATAAAATAGGAAATTTCCAAATGTAGAATTTTTAAAAAATTATTAAAAAATAATAAAAAAATAAAAAAGAAGGAGATTAAGATAAAAGAGGACATAACAACATAACAACACAGGTCAGAACAGAACAATTTAAGCAACATAGTGTTTCATCACAAGATAACCCGACATAACAGTAGTTACCATAGTGTCTCTTTCCTTGAAATATTTGAGTATAACTTCGTATACTGTAGCATCAAACTTATCAAGACAGTGTAAAGCCATTCAAGAGAATGAAAATATTACAGGGTAAATGTACAAATTTAATCTATATTCAAAAAAAGGATTCATAGTTATGTGTACTATTGTTAATATCTTGGGCTATGTCTGTAATTCTGAAAAAATTGCCAGATATTGATGCTTACAGTGAAACACTGAAAACAGTAACAATAAATACATTTTATACACTATCACATGGCCTATGGTGTTGTAGGCATGTAATAAGAAGAAGCTTAAGGTGTAGATGCTGCAGGTATCCCCAAGTTAACATGATGGAACGGGGACTAGGGACTAAGTTGGCCATTATCACTTAATAGGGAGATGGAGCACTGCAGCCCAGCAGCCACTGTGCCCAGGACTGTGCTACACTCTCTCCATGGATGCCTTGGGTCCTGCTTAGGAAGACATTGAATGGAAATTAGATTCATTATTTGACCACTATCACTGCGATATCTCATGTCTACATGCCGACATATTTGAAGTAATGGTAATGAACTTGAAAATTACTATTCATTGGTAAAATATGACAAAAATACAAATGTCTACAGTAAGAAATGGTAGCTCTGGACTAAGAGAACTGTGATGGGTAGACTGGGAAGAATTCTGACCTCATCTAATCAAAACCTTTATTTTTCAATCTGTTTAGAAATATTTCCATTATGTTTACAAAATCACTCAGCTTCTTCATGTTGAATATGGATGAATTTCTTTTGTAGACTTTTTTTTGGAATCTGAGCATAGAAATTTTATTTTTAAGCATTCTCAGTACTTAGAAAGTGTTCTATATAACACCATGTCATACTATTAGCAACCTCTTTTCATTTTCTGTTTTTATCATTTCTTAATAATTAGATTACTCTAAGAGTCCTGAACATCTAATACAGTACTATCTGTTAATACATTGGTTGTTCATAGCCATGAGTTAATTCAGTTCAACTAAATATAATTGCTGAAAATCAGGATAGAGAACATTAATTTCCTAGGAATTTGCTATAGGCAAAAATATGATGGACAAAATTATTGGTCTCTAAACTAAAGTCACACTTAAATAAAGTAATCATTAGAGCCGCTAATATGCTAAATAATTTTGCAGTTCTTTGATAGATTATAAATTCTATTACCTTGAAGTTTATCAAGATAGTCAAAAAGATTGACAATTCTTTGAGGTATGAAAGACTGAACATCTAATGTGTGGTAGGGTTCAATAATGTTCAGTTGAATATCCCAGAAGAGAAATTATCTTTAGTGTAGCACATATCAGATGGTAAAGTTATTTCTCCTAAATATTATAAGTTAAAATGACTGAATCTGTGTTACCTCATAGTCTATAGCTTGTCACCACTAGGGAGAATTTTTTGTGGTATCAGGAACATTTTTATTTTCATAATTTCTGACTTCTATGTCAATGCATGGTGTATTTAAAAGAAAGTGTTAATAAATATGTTAAGATGATTGACGTATTTTTAAACTAATCTTTGTAGACTATTACCTACAACAATAATAGAACTAATAAGAGTCCAGTCTCAAAAATAATCATCAGAAGAGAAATAGAATCAACAAAAAAAGGTTTAGGTGACTTCTTGAAATACGAATTAGAAAATTATTAACTAAATATTTTGTGTGTATTCACTATTGTAGAGCACATAATGATGCTGTGCAGCATGAAAGAATGAAGTCATGCTTCTGGTTGTGTTTTTCTGGCAGGTCCTGTTCTCCTGCACCCTCATCACTGAAACAAGCCTTCTAGGAGACTGAATGGCACATAGTAATAATGTCACGGAATTTGTCCTTCTGGGCCTCACTCAGGATCCCAGTGCACAGATGACATTATTTGTTTTGTTTTTACTTATCTACATTGTGACAGTGGTGGACAATCTGCTGATCATGGTCACTGTCCTCACCAGCCCCTCCTTGGGCTCCCCAATGTACTTCTTTCTTGCCTATCTTTCACTCATGGATGCTGCTTATTCCACTGCCATCTCACCCAAGATGCTGATAGATCTGCTGAGCGCTAGAAATACCATCTCCTTCCCAGCCTGCATGGGTCAACTCTTCATAGAGCACCTATTTGGTGGTGCTGAGGTCTTCCTTCTGGTGGTGATGGCCTTTGACCGCTATGTGGCAATCTGTAAGCCTCTGCACTATTTAACCATCATGAATCGTCGGGTTTGCATCCTCCTGCTGGTGGTAACCTGGGCTGGAGGTTTTGTACACTCTATGGTTCAATTTGTCTTTGTTTCTGGTCTCCCTTTCTGTGGACCCAATGTCATCGATCATTTTGCCTGTGACATGTACCCTTTACTTGAACTTGCATGCACTGACACCTACTTTATTGGCCTCACTGTGGTCGCCAATGGTGGGGCCATCTGCATGGTGGTCTTTATCCTGTTGCTCATCTCCTATGGATTCATCCTGAACTCTCTGAAAACTCACAGTGAGGAAGAGCAGAGAAAAGCTATTTCTACCTGCAGCTCCCACATCACCGTGGTTGTGCTCTTTTTTGTTCCCTGTGTTTTTGTTTATGTTAGACCTGTTTCTACATTTCCCATTGATAAATCTGTAAGTGTGTTTTATACAGTTATTACCCCTATGCTGAATCCTTTAATATATACCCTGAGAAATTCAGAAGTAAAAAAAGCTATGAGAAAACTCTGGTGTAGAACGCTGACTAGAGATCAAATATAAATGTGTTTTTCCACACCAAGCCTGTTGGCTATTTATTCTACATAAAGGCCATAAACTCTCACAAAAATGTTGTTACCTACATAGTACACTCCCTATGACTTCCCTTGTTCCTTATGTAAATTCATAACAGAGTACAATAAATTCTCTGAGCTTAGGATCAATCTTTTCAGTGCAGAGAAATAAAAGATGTTTCCCTTTACTAAGAAAAAAATTTAAAAAGTCACTTAGAAAATTTTTCAATTGTTATTGAAATGAGATTGAAACATTTAGATAATAAAATATATTGCTCTTTTGGTGATAAAAACTATTATTTTATGACTGAGTTAATTGATACAATTCAGATATACATATCGATTACTTTTTTTTTTTTGTCTTTTTCGTTTTTATTGGTACCAGGGATCAAACTCACGACCGCACACTTGCCAGGAAGGCGCTTATGCCGCTGAGCTAAATCCCCAGCCCCCATATTGATTACTTTCATCGTACAAAATTCCTAACTCTACATGATGTATCATGGTTCCTACTTTTCTCCTCCTCTCGCTTCTACCTCTGTTTCCCTCTTTATTAACAAAGACTTGTTCCACTTTATCCTTCTTTCTAATTTTTTTCTTTTCCCTTTCTTCCTTTCACTTTCACCACCCTAATAGTCCTTTGCTTTTGAACACATTCTTCCTGTTTTGCAATATACAATAGAAATTTTGATCCTTATTTACACATTCAGTTTGTTACACTGGAGAGATAACATGATATTTATATATCTGTCCAATTTATTTCACTTAAGATTATTATCTTAAAGCTCATTCATATACCCAGAAATTTTTCAGATTTATCCTTCTCAATGACTTAGTATTATTCCATTGTATTAAAAAAGCACACTTTTTATGCATTCATCAATTGATGGGCATTTGAGGTCTTTTCAAATTTAGATATTACAAACTGTGCCACTGTATCCATGGCTGTGCATAAATCACGGGGCTATGATACTTTTAATTATTTTTCAAAGATGATCAGAAGAGGAATAGCTGTGCTAATTGGGATCAGAAGTATATTTTTTTCAGGAGTCTCCACACTGATTTCTACAGTGGTTGCACCAGTCTACACTCCCACCAATAGTAGAAAAGAGTCAATTTTTCCACAGACCACTCAAAATTTATTATTGACTGTTTTCCTAATAATTGTCACTCCTCTTAGAGTGAGATAGAATTTCAGTGTTGCTTTAATTGGCATCTTTCAAAGGATGTTCAACATTTGTTGTTTTTACATCTTCTAATCTAGTCCATTGATCCTCAGGTCTACTATCTTGGTAGTATCACGCTGTTATTATCACAGTAGCTTAAAAGTATAATTTAAAGGCAAATTGAGATATCTTTTTCTTTGCTTTTGTTGTTCAGAGTTGCCTTTGCTATTCTAGGTTTCCTCTCATTCAAATGAATTTTAGGAGTATTTTCTCTAGTTCGTGAAGTACGCTAAAGCTTTTTTGATGGGAATTGCATTAAATTGTTACAACAATTTTGGAATTGTGGCCATTTCACTATATTGGTTCCTGTGGCCCAAGGGCAAGTAATATCATCCCCTTTTCTGATACACACTTTATTTCCTTTATCAGGGTATTGTAGTGCTCCATATAGAGGTGTTTTATCTCCTTTAGATAAAGTCTCAGTTTTTAGGATATTATTGTGAAAATTGTTGTTTTCCTAATTTTTATCTCAGTGTATTTGTTATGTGTGTACAGAGATGCTATTGATTTTGAGTGTTGACTTTGTATTCAACTCTCTCCTGAATCTGATTATTAAATCTAGAAGTCTTTTGGTGGAGTTCCTGGAATCCTCTATGTAGAGTATAACGTCATTTGCAACTTTTCTTATTTAATTCCTTCCTTTCCTATCTTTTCTCTCCTTTTCTTTTTTTTCTAATTGCTTTGGCCAATATTTCCGTAACTCTCTTGAGAATTGTGACAATGGACATCCTTTTCTGCTTCATGACTTAAAGTAAAATTGTTTAGATTTTATCCTTTTTAATATGGTGTTGGATGCTGGGTTTTCATAGATGGCTTTTTATCAGATTGAAATAAAGATCATGTATTCCATTTTTCTGTAGATTTTTTTTTGCCTTTTTCCTTTTTATCAGTACCAGGGATCGAACTCACGACTGCCTGCTTACAAGGCAGGCGCTTATGCCGCTGAGCTAACTCCCTAGCCCCTGCAGATTTTTTTTTATCATGAATGTGTGTTGCACTTGCTCTATTTTTTCTGTGTCTATTGAGATGATCATATGATTTTGTCTTCATCTGTTAATACGTTACATTACATTTATTAACTTGTGTATATTGAAACATCTGCCTCCCTCAGATGAATCCTACTTGATCATGATGTATAATTTTCTGAATGATTTGCAGCATTCTGTTCCCTATTTGCATACTGAGGAATTTGTGTCTGAGTTCTCTAGGGAGATTAGCTTTTGGTTCTCTTTTTGGTTAGATCCTTCTCAAATTTTGGTATCTGGATAATGCTTGATTTTAGGAATGAATCTGGGAGTATTGTTTCACTTTTCTTTTCATTAAAGAATTTGAGAAATAGTAGCATAAGGTCATCTCTAAATTTCTTGTAGAATTCAGCAGTTAATCCATCAGGGCCTGGGCCTGCCTTTACTGGTAGTTTTCTAATTACATCTTTAATTTCTTTGACTGACTTATTTAGAATTTTTATATCTTCATTAGCTTTTGTAATTTAAATGTAACTGTGAACCTCTCCATTTCTTCTGTTTTCCATCTTATTAGAATATAGATTGTCAAAGTAGGTATTGATGACCTTGTATATTTCTGCAAGATCTGTTGTGATTTCACTTTTAACACCTAAATGCATTGATTTGAGACTTTTTGATAAAGCTGGCTAAGATTTTATCAATTTTATTTAATCTGTCAAAGAACCAACTCTTTGATTCATTGATTTTTATATTTTTTCCTAGCCTCCACTGCATTAATTTCTACTCTGATCATTCTAATTTCTTTACTTTAATGAATTTTTGACTTGACTTCCTCTTCATTTTTTAAAATCTTGAGGTTCAACATTGTGTTTATTTGAATTCTCTCTGTTTTCATGATACAAGTGTTTATTGCTATGAATTTCCTCTTAGGATTGTGTTAATTGTGTCCCACAAATTCCAGTATATGATATCAGCATTACAGTTTAATTGTAGAAACATCTGTTCCTCGGCACTTGGGAGCCTGAAGTAGGAGATCTGCTACAATTTGATTTCAGCCTGGGCTACAAAGTGACTGTGAGTGCAGGATGAACTACATATTGAAACCTAGTCTTAAAATACAAAAAATATAGACTAAATTTAATTAAAAAGTCCACTCCAAGGCATGTCTCTGCTGTCAGTGGTAGACCATGTGGCAGACAGAATCCAGATCTGAGTTGATTAATCCCAATAAGCCAGTTTTAGCTTTAAGGTGAGGTAAAGGATAAACCCAGCAAACCTGAACCTTTAGTTTCACTGAAATTCAGACTTATTTCTGATCAGATTTGTTCAGCTTGTACTACCACTTGAGCCTCCTGTTTGTTTGGTCTTTTTTCCCTATTGGTTTGAACTGGGGCCCCTGAACTTCAGCAGTTCTGAGTTCTGAGCGCAGTTGGCCTCTCTCCAAGATGGCTTTCATCCAGTCACCCTCTCCTGGGAGACATCAGAACCCAAATAAATCACCAGCCACTGCAAACCACTGCATCCTCTGTTCCATCCTGTTATCTTTATATGAAAGCCTGTGGTTCCAGCAGTCATCACCACCTTTCTGCAGGTTCAAGCTGCCCCTTCCACGCAGTAGTCCAGGCTCAGGGAGAAACTGCAGCCTGACACCGCCTTCTCCTTTGTAGAAGTCTCACACTTTGCTCTCCTTGTGGGTTTCAATGCTCAGTTCAGGTCCCCTCTGGGTCCCTGAGACCAATTGCTCTCCTTCTCTTCCTTATATTGTTATTTGTCATTGTCTGAACAGTAAATCTCAGAGATTATCTTTCTCTGCTACTCACTACTCTATCATCTTTGAGAAAGTCCAACAGAAATTATTTATTATGTCATAGATGCGGTAACCATTTTTTTCCATTTTTGTTGTCTTTTTCCTTTTTATCGGTACCAGGGATCGAACTCACGACTCCCTGCTTGCAAGGCAGTCGCTTACGCCGCTGAGCTAAATCCCCAGCCCCCTCCTTTTTCCATTTTTATTTTTCATTAGTACATGTTTCTTCTACCGTACTATTCCTCATAATAGCTAAACCTTGGAAGCATCCTATACATGCTTCAACAAACAAATGGATGAAAACACATGTGGTATTTACATACTGCCATAAAGGTAAACCTGAGTCATTTATAAGAAAACGGATACACATTGAGACTTAAATTTTCAGTGAAACAAGAAATGATCAAAGTCTTGAAAATTGCATGTTTTCTCTTATAGAAAACATAAGTGAATAAACAATTAGCAAAATAAAATATAGGTAAAAGAAGATATGGGGAAAGTTCTTTTGTAATTGGGGATGCAACCAAGAGATGAAGGGAATAGGGAGAGATGGGAGAGGGAAGGGATGAAAGAAGATTTAAAATATGTTGAGACTACTTCTGAAAGCTTGATACCATCCAAACCAAAGAGAAAGAAATTTAACTGATACTTAGATGATTTTTTTCCAGCCAAGTGAATGAATGGTTATTTTTATGTTATTTCTTTAGCCTAGGGCCATTTGCAGGTGCATTCTAGTGCTTGAGTACAGCATGCACACTGGCTTTAGAAAACATTCCAATCCAATTTATTAATGTATTTTGTGATTCTCCTCTCTGTTTATCATGTGTATTTTTGGTATTCATATTTTATTTTCATGTAAGAAAAAGTAGTAAGGAAAATTTGTATAACAGTTTCCCCTATCAGCTGTGACCTCAAAATATCAAAAACTGGGAAGAAGTGAGAACAGTTTTCATTGCAATATGAAACAAAATGTAATGTTTATAAGAATTTTTTGTAACTAAAATTCTTTCATGGTAAGTAGGATATTTATACATTGTCTGTTACTGGTGGTTGAATGTTTTCTCTAAGGCTGTATTATGAATTACACTCTAGCAATGTAGTGTAGTTCATTAATGCTACTCTCATTGATAAAATGCTTGATACAGTGAAATGCTTAATATTTTTATGATCTAATGGGTACAGGACTGCCCATTTATTATGATTTTAATTTGAATTATGTTTCTTGTTTTATTTATTTATTTATTTTGTCTTTTTCTTTTTTATCGGTACCAGGGATCGAACTCACGACCGCCTGCTTGTAAGGCAGGTGCATATGCCGCTGGGCAAAATCCCCAGCCCCTTGTTTTTTTTATTTTTAAAAACAGATTAATATAGAAGAGGACATAACAAATCAGATCAGAACAGAACAAAATTAAGCAACACAGTACTTCAGCACAAGACAATCTGATACAACAGCAGTTACCATAAAGTCTCTTTTCTTGAAATAGTTGAGTATACCTTCATACATAATAGTTTCAAACAAAACAAAATAAGATGAAATCTTTCAAGAGAATGAAAGTATTACAGGGCATTCAGAATGAAATAACAGAAAATGAACAATGATTACTATATTATCTCATTATCCATAAAAATTTGTTTATACTACCACACATAATAAAATCCAATAAGATACTGCATGATAGAACCTATGGAAACAGAAGTGTAAAAGTATGGTAGGACTTCAAAACAAGATGCTACTAAATCACCACTGGATATTATAATGTCTTGTTTTCTTCAAAATAGCGGTTCATGCCATCACAGATAGTAAAATAAAAATCCCAGGATAAAACCATTCCAACTAATGAATGGAAACATTATAAGGCTTCAAAGCAATGTAATGGGGGATCATGATTACCGCAAACTTTTATGTAAGATTTCTTATACTAGAGAGACTATACAGTATTTATACATGTGAGTTTGATTTATTTCGCTTATGAGTATGGTCTCAAGTTGCATCCATTTATTTATAAATATCTCAATGTGATCCTTATTTATAGCTGAGTAGTACTCCATTGTATAAAAATACCACAACTTTTTTTTTTTTATCAATTCCTCAGTTGATAGACACTTAGGTTGTTTCCAAGATCTGGCTATTACAAATTGTGCTGCTATAAACATGGGTGCACATATATCACTGTGGTATGATGTTTTCAGTTCTTCTGGGAATATGCCTAAGAGTGGAATAGCTGGATCAAATGAGGTTTTCAATCCCAGATTTTTGAGAAATCTCCAGACTCACCTTCACAATGGTTGCACCAGTCTGCACTCCCACCAACAGTTCAGGAGAGTTCCTTTTTTCCCACAATCCTCTCCAGGATTTGTTGTTGACAGTTTTCTTCATCCTGGCTATTCTTTTTTTAAAATGTTATTTAAAGGAGAAAAAACCAAAACCGTATAAGGTTACAAGTAATACAGAATTTCAAAAAAACAGTAAGAAATCACTAGTTAATAAATTACATGTTGTCATCTTAGAAACAGCTGTTCAAGTTACAGGATTAAAGCATACAAAGTGGACATTCAAACAGTGAGACTGCAAACAGTTGTGTTCAATGATCCAACAAAAACTTAGTAATATGGTCACCTATCTTACACACCTAAACACCCTTGCAGTTGTATCCTTTAGAGCACTTTTTTCCTTTCTTTTTTACAACAAGATTTACACATTTTGGTTTTATTATGCCCATAGTCATTATTTTTTTGGAGGAGAATAAAAGCAAATATGACAAAACAAAGCAGTAAGTCAAAACAAAGGATGGACATAGTACATGATGTAAAAACAGAATACAGTGTAATCAACAATGGTTACCATAATGCCTCTTGCTACCTTAAAAAGAATTGCCTATATCATCAGGTATAATAAAATTGAACAAAACAGTACAGAACAAGACCAATAAAACCAAAACATTGGAGACATTACAGGACTTCAAAAGAATATAATAGTAAAACCAGAAATGGGCATCATAGTGAATCTTATTGCCTTTAAAGTAGTTGCCTGTACCCTCAAACTTGATACTATCAAACAGAACAGAATAGAGTAAAATCAGTCAAAACAAGATGGTGGGAGAAATACAGGGCTTCAAATCAAGTTAAAAGGAAATCAAAAAGTTATTATAATATATCCTGCTACTTTTTTGATTTCTCCCCTTAATTAAAAAATTATAAAAAATAAATAAATAAGAATTTTTTTAAAAAGGGGGAGATTGAGATAAAAGAGGACATAACAGCATAACAATACAGGTCAAAGCATAACAATTTCAGCAACCAAGTGCTTCACCACAAGATAACCCGACTTAACAGTAGGTACCATAGTGTCTCTTTCCTTGAAATATTTGAGTATAACTTCATATACTATGGCATCAAACATATGAAGGCAGAGTGAAACCATTCAAGAGGATGAAAGTATTACAGGGTATTTAGAACCAGCTAATGAAAAACAAACAATGTTTTCTATATTATCTCTTTGACTATAAAATTTTTTGTTTTTAATATCATATATAATAAAATCCAGTAAGATACAATATGATAAAACCAGTGGAGGCAGAAGGACAACAGTTTGGTGAGACTTCAAAACAAGACGATATTAAATCAGCACTAGCTAATATGATGTCCTGTTTTCTTCAAAATAGCTGTTCATAACATCACAGGCAATAATACCAAACAGCCCAGAATAAAGTCATTCCAAATAATGAGTGAAAACTTTATAAGGCTTCAAAGCCACATAATTGGGAATCATGATTACCACATATTTTTATGTATTCTTATCATTTCTTACACTAGGGAAACTATTCAGTATTTATACATGTGAGTTTGATTTATCTCACTTATGAGAATGGTCTCAAGCTGCGTCCATTTATTTATAAATATCTCATGTCCGGCGCCGCGTCTGTCCCGCAGAATGAGGCACACGAACACTTTGTCTCTGCAGGCTCCTTTATTGACTGGGCTACAACCTCAATACACGTCCGTCCTTGACGGCTTCCTACGTGTTGTGCGTCGGGCACTTCCTATACTTGGGCTTATATAGCTAATGTTATCCAATCATGGGATTATACGTGGGGACAGGCGATTGGGCGGCAACAAGGAAGCAATCAATCATTACCATATATGGCGGGGACAGTAAGCCGAGCAAGAACCAGGAAGCAGGATGTGTGTGCCATCTTGGGCACACGATGGGCGGGGGAGCAGCGAGGCGGTAGGCGGACACCATCTTGTGGCTATATTCTCATGGGTAATACGGCAGGCTCCCAACATCTCCCCCTTTCTTATTTACAAGGAAGGACAGTGAGACCTTCCAAGTGACTACAGAGGTCTGTACCCCGCTGTGCATGGCTCTGAGGTCACCCCCCGGCACAGGTTGGCCACCCCTGCGTCGGAAGGGACCTCCGAGCCTCATCCTTTTGCGCAGGGCTAGGGTAATTCGGATGAAACCTAGATGCATACAGACATATAGCCTGACATCTCTCTTCAAAAACCCCAAGAGTAGAATGTCATGCAGTACCATCTGGTCTCGCACCTTGGTACCTCTCGCTGTCTTAATGGAATGGGGCCTGTCTTAGGTTGAGCAAGGTGGGATACCTTGATCTTACCCGTCTTCGGCTCGCCCATTCAGCATCCTTATAACTGATGCTCTGCAACATGAAGGAGATATGCAGCCGCCCGACCACCAGATGGGCCAGCCTCTGCCAGCTGCATAGCCGCCATGGCTGTAAATCTGACTTGTTGTTGAGTCTGCATCAAACGATCAAGCAAGCATTTAACAACCACTAATCCAACCAGGATAGCAACAGCAATAAAAATCCAGGTAGTCAAATTGGGCCAGGAGAACCAAGAGGTGACATGATTCCATAAACCTTTTAGAACATCACTCAGGGTAGACAAATCAAATCTAACCGGGTTCAACTGAATTTTTTCTATTTCGTCTAATTCCTGACCAACAATCATTGACAGGTTGTGAAATTTTGGCAAATAAGTGTCCTGCAGCCATTTAGTCATAGTCTTTGTAGTTTCAGTCAGGTTGGTGCGAACAGGGGTGACGCAGACCTGGAAAGGCAGCCACCTCTGATCACAGAGTTGAGTGGCAACCTGCCACAACGCATCAATCTCCTGCCTGATGAGCTGGATCTCTTCTTGTAGCCGAAGTATAGCCTGGCTGTTAAGCTCAATCTGTTGCCTTTGAGCCTTGATGGTCTCTCGTGTGGCGTTGCTCAGCCGATTGACTGCATCCATGGTCAGCGCGAGCTGCTCGGAGGTCCATGCCTGCAAAACAGCCTGTCCCACTGCAGGGACAAACAGAGAAGAGACCACCCCCGCTGCCTGCCACAACCAATCTTTTATCCCTCTTTTTGTTCTGGTTGGCAACGAGGAGAGTGTCCTGGGCTTGGACGGGAACCCAAAGATAGCTTGGACGACATGCTAGAATGGCGAAGGCCGGGTAACCAGTCCAACAATTAGAAAGTGAGCAAGAGGTCTCATTGCTATCGGATGAATTACAATGGAAGGTGTGCTGATGAGAAAGCACAAAGACAAACGGGGGCTCTACACAGACCTCTGTGTTGAGTGGATGGGTCCCGTTTGACGCGCCTGTCACGTTAGCGGTGGAGGTATTAGACAGCATCTGATTAAGTGTCGTGAAGGGGCGAAGGTCCAAACATGCCCCCATCGCGTTGCAAAGTTGATGTTGCGCAAAGATGGAGGAGGTGTGTCTAGTGGGATCAGGTTGAGGTTCATTACAATACCCCGTGGCCGTCCAAGCGGCCCCCACTGAATAATTCTGAAGCTTAGTTAAATTACCCTCTTTTCTAGGGTGGGTGGTCCAGAGCCACCATCCCTCACGGGTTATAGGATAAAGGTGGATAACTGGGACACAGCGGCGCCAAAAGAGCTCTGCCAGTCTGGTTATTCTAGGGATGTTTGTATCGCAGGATTTGAAGAGTGGGTGCCTCGGGGCCTGGAAGTCCTTACTACAGTCGGGCAAGATGGGCCATCATGCCTGATTAAGGGTCAGGCATGTTTTTGGGGACTTTAACCCATCTGAGGAATTGATTCTGGCTGTGCCCTCGCATTCCATGCGCGTCCAATTCACAAATTCCAGCAATGGTAGGGTTAAGTTGGACCTCTCTAGGGTAATAGACAAATTTGCATATGACAGTATAATCGTGTCAGGGGTAAGTGGGAAGGACATATTGAACTCACAACGGGTGTGTGAAACACGTTTATGGGGAAGATCTAAGACAGTTTGATTAATAGTGTACACCGTGGGTGATGCAGGAGATGCTGCGGAAAATGGGGCCAGGGTAGGAGGATGATGCCAAAGACCCCAGAGATATTGGGTGTCCTCTGCACCAGCCATGCTAGCAGCGGTGGCAAGCAATAGTGTGCAGAAGTATATGCTGTAGCTTTGTTTGGGGAACCTGGTATTAATGGGGGCTTCCTGGACACCTGCGGCGGGCGATACCAAAGGAGTCCTCCAAACCTCGGTTACCTCGCGTCTGGGGAAGCGATCAATTTTCCATGCCGGGGTCATCTTCAGGTATCTGGGGTTCCACTGACTGTGGCATGTTGGAGATCCTCACCAGTCGTTCTGCAATCCACACCGTCTCCTTCCCTGGTTTCTGTGGGAAGACACAAACCGCACCTCGGGTCCAGCTGAGCACTGGGTCCGGGCCATTCCATTGTCCTGTAAGGACGTCCTTCCGCCAATCTTTATGAGAGATGATGGAACGGTCAGCACCGGTATCTAATAACCCTTTAATTTTCTTACCATTGACCGAGAGGAGCAACATAGGCCGTTCCTGCAAGGTCATATGGAGGCCAACGAAGTTTTTACCCGTGGACCCGAAACCCTGATCACCCCGAGAATGCTGCTTGGCAGGAAATTGATCATGCAGGCTAGGTAGGATGAGTAACCGAGCTATCTTATCTCCTTTATTGATGATCAGTGTCCCCTGTAAAGACTGCACCATGATTTTAACTGTACCCAGAAAATCAGAGTCAATAACACTGGGCACGACCGTAAGACCGCGGAGGGCAACCGAGGAGCGTCCCAGCAGGAGGCCGACAGTCTTTGGTGGTAAGGGCCCATTAAATGAAGTTTCTATCAATTGGACTCCCATTTCAGGTGTTAGTATGAGTCCGGAGGCGGCACAGAGGTCCACTCCTGCTGACCCTGGGGTAGCCCTGACTGGCTGTTCACTCCCGGAAAGGGGCTGCTGGGGGAAAGGGGGCCCGCCTTGTAGGAGGGCCCCCTCTGGCCATTTTTTGGCTGTGAGTCTTTACGGCCAGTCAGAGAATTGCCCTCCTTATCAAAAACGGAGCGGCAGTCCTTAGCAGCATGATGGCCCTTGCGGCACCGTTGGCAAAGGCCCGCTTGTCCCACATCAGATGTCCCATATTGTTGAGAAGCGGTACCTTTACCTTCTTTGTTTGGGCAGAACCTCCTGACATGTCCCGGCTGGCCACACTCAAAACATTTTTTACTCTTTTGCATCTGCTGTTGTGTTGCTGGAGGGCGGGAGCCGAGGGCCGCATTAATTGAAGCACCCACCAGGGCTGCAAGACCTGAATTAGAGAGTGGTCCCCCCACTTCTCTACATAATTTGGTCCAGGTTTCTAAACTCTTGTTTTTATGTGGTGTAATGACTGCACGGCAGTCCTTAGTACACTGCTCAAAGACTAGCTGCTTTACCAGGGGCTGCGCCACACTGAGGTCGGGGAAGACCTTGCCAGCGGCATCTAGCATCCTGGCCACAAAGTCAGAGAATGGCTCTGTCATCCCTTGCACAATCTTAGTAAGACAGGCGGTATGTTTGCCTGGCTTGGCAAGCTGTTTCCAAGCAGCAATAGCGCACTTGGTAATTTGATCATAAACTGCCTGAGGGTGCCGGATTTGATCTTGCGCATGGGCTCCCTGACCTAGTAGCATATCCTTGTTCCATCTAGCATTGCGCTCCCTAGCGTTCTTTTCGGCTTGCTCCCCACAATACTCGTCGTTCCAAGCCTTCCAGTCCATGAATTGGCCTGGAGACAGGCATGCCTTTGCAAGCTGTGCCCAATCCGAGGGTGTCAAAGGGGTGGTTCCTATATTATCCAAAAGAGCCTGTGTGAACGGAGTGTTGGGGCCATAGGTAGAAACTGCCTCTTTTAATCCCTTAACCACTTTCATGTCCAGGGCCTGATAATAAGGCGTGCCGGCCTGGTCTTGAAAGACCGGATAGAAACCGGGGATGTCATATGAGGCAAGGCCCCTACGCAGGACGTCCCACAAGCGACCATGAAATGAGCGGCGTCCGGAGGACGGAAGTGTGGCAGGGAAGGGAGGGGGTGGGCCCCAGCCTCCAGGTGTGCTCATTTCCTGGGGTGGCTCCCAGGGAGGGGCAGACGGGGTTGGTCTCGTCCCGCCTGGGGTATGTACTTCCTGTATATCATTCTCCACTCTCTCGAGCTCTTCCTCTAAGCTCTCCATCAACCCTTTACATAAGGTTCTAGAGGGCTTATTAGTCTCCTGTCCTGTATCATGGCACGAGCATGTCTTGCCGCCGTCTTCCCCTTGTGGGCCTGTCAGGGGGCCCTCCCCTTCCGAATCTGAGGAGCGATCCGGTGAACCAGCCTCAGAGGCCCCTCTGGAACTCTCTGAGCGCGCCCGCTCGAAAGCATGGCGCGCCTCCTTAAGCCCTTGAGCTGCGCCTACCATGCTTTCGGCTTTAAGACATGCCCGAACCATCTCCCATATGGGGCAGACCATAGGGTCGACACCCATCCCTTGTTCCTCAGCAAACTGAATATCACATCCTAACTTCTCCCAGGAGGGTAAAGTGAGGGATCCGGTGGGCAGAAACCATGGGGCCAAACCATCGATACATTCAAAAAACTGCAGCACCATTTGCTTATCTATCCTAATCCCTCGCGCCTTAAGCAACAACCACAGCGATAAAGTGAGGGGGCCGCAGTTAACATTGCCCATCTTAACAAAATTAAAGAGCCCCGAGGCGCAATAGTCAACAGAGGCCTGCCCTTCTTTTTCAGGCAATGTCAATCCCCGCAAGGGGTCGACCAGTAGATCCCTTAAAGTGCGTCCACCAAGGGCCGGGTTAAGCCGCCGCTCACCCGCAGGTACGTACCGTTTTTCAACACAGTCACAGGAGCCGCAGAAGGCACGGGAATGGTTTCGAGTCCCCGTACGGGCCACCAGCTGTCCGGCGCCGTGTCTGTCCCGCAGAATGAGGCACACGAACACTTTGTCTCTGCAGGCTCCTTTATTGACTGGGCTACAACCTCAATACACGTCCGTCCTTGACGGCTTCCTACGTGTTGTGCGTCGGGCACTTCCTATACTTGGGCTTATATAGCTAATGTTATCCAATCATGGGATTACACGGCGGCAACAAGGAAGCAATCAATCATTACCATATATGGCGGGGACAGTAAGCCGAGCAAGAACCAGGAAGCAGGATGTGTGCGCCATCTTGGGCACACGATGGGCGGGGGAGCAGCGAGGCGGTAGGCGGACACCATCTTGTGGCTATATTCTCATGGGTAATATGGCAGGCTCCCAACAATCTCAATGTGATCCTTGTTTATAGCTGAGTAGTACTCCATTGTATAAAAATACTGCAACTTTTTTTTAATCACTTCCTTAGTTGATGGACACTTAGGTTGTTTCCAAGATCTAGCTATTACAAATTGTGCTGCTATAAACATGGGTGCACATATATCACTGTGGTATGATGCTTTCAGTTCTTCTGGGAATATGCTTAGGAGTGGAATAGCTGGGTCAAATGGGACTTCCAATCCCAGCTTTCTGAGAAATCTCCAGACTGACCACAATGGTTGCACCAGTCTACACTCCCACCAGCAGTGCAGGAGAATTCCTTCTTCCCTGCAGCCTCTCCAGCATTTGGTGTTGGTAGTTTTCTTGATCTTGGCCAATCTTTTGGGAGTGAGATGGAATCTCAGTGTGGTTTCAATTTGCATTTCTCTAATGACTAGTGATGATGAACATTTTTTCATGTATTTATTTGCCATTTGTATCTCTTCATCTGAGAAGTGTGTATTCATCTCAGATGCTCATTTTTGGATTGGATCTTTGAACTTTGGGGTCTGATTTTAAAAAATTCTTTATATGTTTTAGACAGAAGTCCTTTGTCTGAGGGAGAGTTCACTAAGATTTTTTCCCAGTTTGTGGGCTTTCTTTTCACTATGCTGGAGATTTCTTTTGACATGCAGAAACTTTTTAATAGAGGTGATCCTAGTTATTAATTCTGGAAAGTATTTCCCGTCAGGTTTGAGTCCTGTTCATGAATTCTCTACCTACTCCTATGTCTTCAAGGTTTCTACCCAATTTCTTTTCCAATAGATTTAGTGTTCCTGTTTTAATATTCAGATCTTTGATCCATTTAGATTTTAATTTAGTACATGGTGATAGGCGTGTGTATAGTTTTAGTTTATGGCATATGGAGAGCCAGTTTTTCCAAAATCATTTATTAAGGAGACTGTCGTTCTCCCAGTGAACATGTTTGGCCCCTTGATCAAAGATAAGGTGGTTGAGTGTGTTTGTAGTTGTGGTTGTATCTTCTAATCTATTTCATTGATCATCAGCTCTGTTTTGATTCTAGTACTATGTTGATTTTACTACAGTTGCTTTGTAGTATAACTTCAAGCCAGGGATTGTGATGCCTCCTGCCTTGCCTTTGTTGCTTAGAACTGTCTTTGCTATTCTAGGTCTCTTCTGGTTCCAGATGAATTTTACCAGTGATTTCTCGAGATCTATGAGTTATGTTGATGGTATTTTTATCGGGATTGCATTGAATCTGTGTAAGAGTTTTGGGAGAATGGCCATTTTCACAATGTTTGTTCTTCCTATCCATGAGCAAGGGATGTCTTTCCATTTTCTGAGATCATCTTCAACTTCTTTCTTCAGTGTATTATAATTTTCCCTGTATAGGTCTTTCACTTCGTTCATAAGAGTAATTCCTAAATATTTCATTTTTATGGTTGCTAGTGTGAAGGGTATGGCTCCTCTTATTTCTCTCTCTGTGATTTTCTTGTTAGTGTAGAGGAATGCTATTGATTTTTGAGTATTGATTGAGTCTTTCAATGGAGTTTAGGGTGTCTTCTATAGAGAGTATCATGTCATCTGCAAACAATGATAGATTAACATCTTATTTTCCTATTGTTACCCCTTTTATTTCTCTCTCTTTTTTAATTGATCTGGATAGTATTTCCAGTACTATATTAAATAGGAGTAATGATTTAGGACATTCTTGTCTTATGCCTGAATTTAAAGTAAAGGCCTTCAATTTTTGGCCATTTAGTATGCTACTGGCTGTTGGTTTGTCATACATGGCCTTTATCATATTGAGGTAAAGGCCATCTATTCTAACTTTCTGTAAAGTTCTTATCATGAATGAATGTTGGACCTTATCAAAAGCTTTTTCTACATCTATAGAAGTGATCATGTGATTCTTACTTTTGACTCTATTGATATAATGGATGGAACTTATTGATTTATGTATTTTGAACTATCCCTGCATGCCTAGGATGAATCCCACTTGATCATGGTGTATTTCTTGATGATTTGCTGCATCCTATTTGCCAATATTTTATTGAGAATTTTTGCATCTGTGTTCATTAGGGAGATTGGTCTATAATTCTCTTTTTTTTTAGTTGAGTTTTTCTCAGGTTTTGGTACTAGAGTAATATTTGCTTCCAGGAATGACTTAGGAAGGATTGCTTTCCTTTCAATTTCATTGAAGAGTTTGAGGAGTGTCGGCATTAGGTCTTCTTTGTATTTCTTGTAGAATTCTGCAGTGAATCTATGTGGGCCTGGGCTCTTCTTCGTAGGTAAGGACTTAATTACATTTTCAATTTCATTAATAGAAATTGGGTTATTCAGCAGTTTTACATCCTCTTGACCTAGCTTTGGTACGTCATATGTTTCTAGGAATCTGTCTATTTCTTCTCTGTTATCAAACCTATGAGAGTAGAGGTTTTCGAAATAGGTGCTGATGATCTCTATTTCTATAGAGTCTGTAGTGATTTCACCTTTTTCATTGCTTATTGCATAAATTTGAGCTTTTTCTTCCCTTTTTAAAATAAGGTTGTCTAGGGGCTTATCAATTTTATTTATTCTTTCGAAGAACCAACTCTTTGATTCATTGATTCTTTGGATTGTTTTCTTAGTCTCTTTTGCATCGATTTCTGCTCTGATTTTTATAATTTCCTCTCTTCTCTTGGCTTTGGGCTTGACTTGATCTTCTTTTTCTAGAGGTTTGAGGTATGGCATCAGATTATTTATTTGTATTCGTTTTGTTTTCCTGATGTGGGAACTCAGTGCAATAAATTTTCTTTTGGGGATGGCTTTCATTGCATCCCATAGATTCCGGTGAGTTGTATTTGTATTTTCATTTGCTTGTAGGTATGTTTAATTTCTTCTTTAATTTCCCCTGTGACTCACTGATTACTGAATAGTGTGTTATTCAGTTCCCATGTGTTTGTGGTATTTTTGCAGTATCTTTTATCATTAATTTCTTATTTCAAAGTGCTATGATCTGATGAGATGCAAGGGATAATTTCAACTCTTTTCAGTTTATTTAAATATGTTCTGTGAGCTAATATATGGTCTATTTTATAGAATGACCCATGTATTGCTGAGAAGAATGTGTATTCTGATGTTGTTGGATGGAACACTCTGTATATGTCTGTCAAGTTCATTTGTTTACATGTGTGATTCAATTCAGTTATTTCTTCCTGTTTTTCTGTCTGGTTGATCTGTCCCTTGGTGTCAATGGTACGTTAAGGTCTCCTGTTACAATTATGCTACTGATAATTTGAGTTGTCATTCCTGTTAATACTTGTTTTATGTAACTGGGTGCTCTGGAATTTTGTGCATATATATTTAAGATAGTTATCTCTTCCTCTTGAAATTTTCCCCTAACCACTTTATCTCTTCTGATCATTCTTGGTTTGAAGTTCACCTTGACTGCAAATAGAATAGCTATCCCTGTCTTTTTTTCATTCCTGTTGCATGAAGTATTGTTTTCCATCCTTTGACTTTCAGTCTGTCAGTATCCTTTTGGGTTAGATGGGTTTCTTGTAGACAGCATATGGTTGGATTTTGTTTCTTGATCCATTCTGCCAGTCTGTTTCTTTTAATTGGTGCATTGAGACCATTTACATTAGTGGTTGTAAGTGTTATTTGTTGGTTCATTGTTGACATGTTATTTTTCTGCTGTTGCATCTTTATCTTTTTGTTCTGTTTAATTGTCTGATTTGCTTAGTGGTTTTTTCCTAAGTGTATCTAAACTGTTTTTCAGTATTCTTTGCAGGGTTCATGAAGTTCTTGAAGATCATGATCCTGAAGATCATGAAGTTCTTCAGCTGTTCTTTGTCATGGAAGTATTTTATTTCACCACCAATTTCGAAGGACAGTTTTTCAGGGTACATCAATCTAGGTTGGAAATCATTTTCCTTTAGGATCTGAAATACTTCACTCCATGCTCTTTTTGACTTTATTGTTTGTGCTGTGATGTCTGCTGTGATTCTGATAGGTTTTCCTCTATAAGTGATCTGTCTTTTCTATCTGACAGCTTTTAATATTCTATTCTTATGTTGGATTTCTGGGATGGTGATTTTTATATGTCTAGGTGTGGTTTTATTTTGGTTATGACTATTTGGAGTTCTGTATGCTTCACTGATCCTGATGTCGGTTTCTGACCTCATGTTTGGGAAATTTTCAGCTATTACTTCTCTAAATATCCTCTTGATGTCCTTTATGTCATCCCCTTCTTTTTTATTAATTCCTATAAATCTTCTGTTTTTTTTTTCGTCATCTTGCTCTTGTTGAATTGTTATTCCCTGATTCCTTGTTATTTTTAAAAGGTCTTTCCTTTCCTGTTCGCTAGCTGCAATCTTGTCTTCAAGATCTGAAATTCTGTCTTAACTTTCATTGAGGCAGTTTTTACAGAGTTTAGTGGAATTTTTGATTTCCTGTATATCTCTGTGCATCTGCTTTATGTATTCTGTTTGCTTCTTATATTGCTCATCTAGGGATTCTTTTTGTTTAGTTCCTCCAGTTTTTTAACTGTATCTTCTTTAGATATATTCAGCATCTCTTTCATTTATCATTTCTTCTTTTACCTGGGAGATTATTTCTAGTTTGAATTCCTTTAAAGCTTCCTAGAGTTGCTTGTTTATTTCAATTGCTATTATGACCGATACTTGAGGTGTATGGCATATATTTTCTTCTATATACATCACTCCTAAGGTTTCTTTGGATGGGCTGGAGATTTGAGATTGTAACTTGGTCTTTCATTTTGTCATTTTCCTATATTTCTGTGTTTCATGTGTTTCGAGTGTTATTCTAAGGCTTCCTCAGTGTCTGTTGGAAATCCTCTTCTATGCCTTCAGTTCCTGGGACTCTGGCACCCAGTTCCCTGGATTGATAGAAGGTCCCTGGGGGTGGAGCAGGCAGGCTCAAGCCCAGCATCTGCTTGCCCAGCACTCCACAGTCTGCCAAGCACAGCTGGGAGAGGGGAGGCTGATGCCAGCTCCCCAGACCTGCCATGCTGACCTGCCACGCTGCTCCAGTGACCCCAGAAGCCACCAGGTTCCCTGGCTGGGGCTGAGAGTGGGTCCCAAAAAATCTAGATTCAGGGGAAAATGTGTGGGGCATTTACATCATGCCACTGGGCCTCTGGAACCGGTGGCGCCTGCCTGCTTGCTTAGAACTCCACAGTTTACCAAGCACAGCGGGGAATGGGGAGGCTGATACTGGCTCTCTGGACCCGCAGGGCTGCTCTAGTGCATCCAGAAGCCCTGAGGGTCCCAAACATGCTGGACTCAGGGGAAAGTGTGCGGGGCACTTATGCCAGGCCACCAGGCCTCTGCAACCGGTGGCACCTTCCTGCTTGCTTAGAACTCCACAGTCCACCAAGCACAGCCTGGAACTGGGAGGCAGATGCTGGTGCCCTGGACCCGCCGAACTGCTCCAGTATACCCGGAAGCCGTGAGGGTCCCAAACAAGCTGGACTTGGGAGAAAGTGTGCAGAGCACTTTCACCAGTCTGCTGGGCCTCTGGAACCGGTGGTGCCCGCCTGCTTGCTTAGAACTCCACAGACTGATCCTGGCTATTCTTACAGGCTTGAGATGGAATCTCAGTGTGGTTTTAATTTGCATTTCTCTAATGAGTAATGATGATGAACATTTTTTCATGTATTTATTTGCCATTTGTATTTCTTCATCTGAGAACTGTGTATTCATCTCAGATGCCCATTTTTGGATTGGATCTTTAAATTTTGGAGGTTTGATTTTTTAAAAATTCTTTATATATTTTAGACAGAAGTCCTTTGTCTGAGGGACAGTTCACTAAGATTTTTTCCCACAGTTATTGATTCTGGGAAGTATTTCCTATGTGGTTTGATTCCTGTTCATGAATTCTCTACCTACCTCTATGTCTTGAAGATTTTTACATGATTTGTCTTCCAACAGATTTAGTGTTTCTGTTTTAATATTCAGACCTTTGATCCATTTAGATTTTAGTTTAGTACATGGTGATAGGCATTGGTCTAGTTTTAGTTTTTGGCATATGGAGAGCCAGTTTTTCCAGCACCATTTACTAAAGAGATTGTCATTCTTCCAGTGTACATGTTTGGCCCCTTTATCAAAGATAAGGTGGTTGAGTGTGCTGATAGTTGTGGTCTTATCTTCTAATCTGTTCCATTGATCTTCAGATCTATTTTTATTCCAGTACCATGTTGATTTTATTAAAGTAGCTTTATTGTATAACTTCAAGTCAGGAATTGTGATGCCTCCTGCTTGGCCTTGCTGTTTAGAATTGTCTTTACTATTCTAGTTCACTTCTGGTTCCAGATGAATTTTAGGAGTGATTTTTCTAGATATATGAAGTATGTTGATGGTATTTTCATTGGGATTGCATTGAATCTGTATAACAGTTTAGGAAGAATGGCCATTTTCATAATATTTATTCTTCCTATCTATGAACAAGGGAGGTCTTTCCATTTTCTGAGATCCTGTTCGATTTCTTTTTTCAGGGTATTATAATTTTCCAAGTATAGTTCTTTTACTTCTTTCATGAGATTAATTCCTAAGTATTTAATTCTTTTGGATGCTAGTGTGCAGGGTGTGGCTTCTCTTATTTCTCTCTCAGTGATTTTGTTGTTAGTGTATAGGTATACTATTGATTTTTGAGTATTGACTTGGTATCCAGCTACATTGCTGAATTTATGTATTATATCTAGGCATCTTTCGATGGAGTTTTGGGAGTCTTCTATGTAGAGTATCATGTCATCTGCAAATAATGATAATTTAAGTTCCTATTTTCCTATCTTTACCCTTTTTATTTCTCTCTCTTGTCTAATCGCTCTGGCTAGTATTTCCAGTACTATTTTGAATAGGAGCATTGATAAGGAACATCCTTGTCTTGTGCCTGATTTTAAGGTAAAGGTCTTGAGTTTTTCCCACTTAATATGATACAGGTTCTTGGTTTGTCATAGATGACCTTTATCATATTGAGGTAAAGACCATCTATTCCAATTTTTTGTAAGATTCTTATCATGAATGAGTGTTGGACCTTATCAAAAGCTTTTTCTGAATCTATAGAAATGATCATGTGATTCTTACTTTTGGCTTTATTTATGTGGTGATTTACATCTATTGACATGTATGTTGAACCATCCTGGCATGCCTGGGATGAATCCCACTTGGTTGTGGTGTATAATCTTGATGATTTGCTGCATCCTGTTTGCCAATATTTTATTGAGGATTTTTGCCTCTGTGTTCATTAGGGAGATTGGCCTGTAGTTCTCTTTTTTAGTTAGGTCTTTCTCAGGTTTTGGTACTGGAGCAATATTTGCTTCCAGGAATGACTTAGGAAAAATGGCTTCCCTTTTGATTTCATTGATGATTTTGAGAAGTTACAGCATTAAGTTTCTCGTAGAAATCCACAGTGAATCTGTGTGGGCCTGGGCTTTTCTTTGTAGATAAGAACTTAATTACGTTTTCAATTTCATTAATAGAAGCTGGGTTATTCAGTAGTTTTACATCTTCTTGACCCAGCTTTGATACTTCATATATTTCTAGGAATCTGTCCATTTCTTCTGTGTTATCAAACTTATAAGGGCAGATGATTTTGAAATAAGTGTTGATAATCTTCTGTATTTCCATGGAGTCTGTAGTGATGTTGCCTTTTTCATTCCTTATTGCATGACTTTGAGTTTTTTCTTCCCTTTTTAAAATAAGATTAGATCATGGCTTATCAATTTTATTTACTCTTTCAAAGAATCAACTCTTTGATTCATTGATTGTTTGGATTGTTTCCTTAGTCTTTATTGCATTAATTTCTGTTCTGATTTTTATAATTTTCTCCTTTCTTTTTGCTTTGAGCTTGACTTGCTCTTCCTTTTCTAGATATTTGAGGTGTAGCATCAGGTTATTTATTTGTATTCATTCTGTTTTCCTGATGTGGGAACTCAGTGCAATAAATTTTCCTATAAGGACCACTTTCATTGCATTCGACAGATTCTAATAAGTTGTATTTGTATTTTCATTTGCTTGTATTGTTTAATTTATTCTTTAATTTCCCCTGTGATCCACTGATTGCTCAAGAGTGTATTATTCAATTTCCATGTGTTTGTGTGTTTTTGGCAGTTTCTTTTATCATTAGTTTCTAGTTTCATGGTGCTATGATCTGATAACCTTCATGGGATAGTTTCTACTCTTTTGCATTTACTTAGATGTGTTCTATGGACTAGTATATGATCTATTTTAGAGAATGTCTCATGTACTGCTGAGAAGAATCTACATGCTGATGTTGTTGGATGCAACATCCTGGGACTGAATGGAGGTTGCTGAGCATGATCCAGTCATGCCCACAAGACCTCCCATGCCACCTCCAGTGTTCTAGGATGCTGGGCCAGCACCTAACTACTGTGGGTGATGGTCCAAAGCTCTCCCTGGGCAAGCACCAATGCTCTGGAACTCACTTCATGTGTCCTCAGCTCCCCTGATTGATGAAGGTCACTGGGAATGGTCTAATTGGGCTTCAGAACCTCCCAAGCCTAATCTAGTGTGGCTGGAAGCTGGGCAGGCACTTAACCTCTGGGAGCAATGATCTTAAACTCTCCTTGGGCCAGTACTGGTGTGCTGTAATTCACCTCGGGCAGTCCCAGTTCCCTGGGTTGAAAGAAGATCACTGGGCTGGCCTGGCCAGGCCGAGAAGCATGCAGAACCCAGTCTCCTGTGGCTGGAAGCTGGGCGGGTCTTTGACCACTGGGAGCGACTCTCCCCACACTGGCACTTGTGTGCTGGACTAACCGCCAGCTGCTCAGTTCCCCGGGTTGAATGAAGGTCAGTGGGCATGGCCCAGGCAGGCCTGAAAGCTGCAGAGCCCAGTCCAGTGTGGCTGGAAGCTGGGCGGGTCCTTGACCACTGGGAGTGGTGATCTTAACCTCTCCTGGGGCCCAAGCTGGTATGCAGGAACTCACCTCTGGAAGCCCTGTTCCCCTCATCTCTTTGTTTCTAAAGCTACAGATTAAAGTGCTAGACATGGAGATCACTAAAGTGTAACAAGTCAGTTTATTAGTTTCAGAGGATTGAGAAAATTTGGGCTGAACATACGTGGAAAGAATAGTCTCATAGAAAACCACCACTCTGGTCAGGTGAGAAGTGGAGTTAGAGAGTTTGTTTCCTCTGCAGAATGTGTTTGACATATGGCAAAGAGAATTGTAAGTTAAGACATAGTACTACCTAGAGGAATGAAGTCACATTAATGTATACAAATATGTGGATCATCAATGTTATATCTTGTCTATTTGGATACAGCATACATGACAGAGAAATATTACCACAGTATAAATGGCTGAAAAGAGAGATACAAAAACTTATTGTAAAGCTGTTACTAGTGATTATCAAGAGCCTTAAAGGTACTCTAGAGGTGTGGAATTCCCACCAGCACATGGCAGTGTCTCTGACAATGATGACATTGTACAGCAGAAGATTGTAGATGACCATGCAATGGTCATAGGCCATGACTGATAAGATGAAAAGGTCACTGACAATGAACATAAGGAAGAAGGTCATCTGTGTGGCAAAAGCAGGGTAGGAAATGGCATTTTGTCCCATAACAACATTTAGCAGCAATTGGGGTAAATGGAGGTGGCACACAAAGGTCCATGTAAATCAGGTGTCTAAGGAAGAAATATCTCGGTGTAAATGGGATCCAGCTTGTTCAGAAAGATTATGCCCAGGTTGCCCACCAGTGTGAAAATGTAGATGAGGAGGAAGACCCAGAACAGAGGAACTGCAGCTCAGAGAAGCTGGAGACCAGATACAAAAAGATATTGCTTCACACCATTTGATTCTGTTTCTTTGAGGCCCAGGTACCTCTTCTAGGAAGGAGAATGGGAGATGTTATATGTTTCATTCAAAATCATCAAGAAAATTATTATACTCATACATAGAGTGGAATTATGTATTTTAGTTGACCACAGAATTCTAATTTCATCTTTTGATTCTAAAAGTTTAAGATGGAGTATAATTTCTCTTCCTCTAAATGAGCTATTCATATTGAAACACATGAATATGTTAAATTGTGGAGAGAGTGGCCCATATTTGGTGTGTGATTAAACTATTGATGTTTAATAGAAACCTTCAAATTTATTTATCTATCAGTAGAGTCCCTTTTTTACTCATCTACAACAGTGGATGGAAAAATAGGATAAATATTGAAGTAAAACATTTTTTTCTTTTTTCTTTTTTTATTGGTACCGGCGATCAAACTCATGACTGCCTGCTTGCAAGGCAGGCGCTTATGCTGCTGAGCTAAATCCTCAGCCCCAAACATTTTTTAAATATCGCAATTAATCAGCCTCAAAATATTCCTTGTTGCTTACACACTTATATGCAATAATTCTTGCTACATTAAGAGTTTCTCTAGAAGTTCATTTTCTTATGTTTCTGTGGGACATGTGATCAAAATCCACAAATGGTCTGCCACCTCATAGAAACGCAGTCTCTTAAAAACAATACAGCAGGTGTCACTCACCTTACTCATAGGCTTTGACAGTGTAACTCTGGCTGTTTGCCAAGGTCAGAATGACCTGGAGGATAAACCTTCTCTATTGATTGAGGATATCAAGAAAACCACAATCCTGCAACTGAAGGCACTCGATAAATAGAACTTTAAAACTACTTCAGAAGGTACCAAGAGTGGATGGGATAAATTTGACCACCATGAGGAATGGTGTTTTCAGAATGATTAATAGCAATGTAACTTTCACTTTTAAAATTTTTCATTTATTTAGCCATACAGTATATTTCTAAGTCATACCTTTTTCAACCAGTTAAGTCTATAATTGTAGTGGAGTTTTAAAATTCTGAAAAGTTATATCCAACTTTATCAGTGAATTCTCAAAGCAAGACTTTTGTCAGTCCTTCTAAAACAAGATACGTAAACTTCAATAAATCATGCTCACTTTTTTCTTTTGGGCTTTTGCATTTTGGGCTCTACTTCATGCTTTAATTGAAGTCATGGTGAGTTTAAGTCTGCAGACCTTTTGGAATCCAAGTGATAGAGAATTGGGGTAATGATATTTTATTTGGTGCTTAGTATACATATTATAATATCAAAAATTATCGGCAGTTTTCATTGATAAATGTTGACTTCTTGTGAAAGAAAAGGTTAGTACATGGAGATATATCAAATAATGATCAAAATTAATAATTTCATAGATTTTTATGTTGTCTCAACTAATTATTTGCAGTTGATTTTCATACTTATTTTATTCAAACTAAATATTTACATTCACTAATCAGCTTATATGGATAATTTTACTTCATTTTAATGAAAAATATTGCATTAGACTTTAAGATGCAAACACATGGATCTATTCTTGCATATATATGTGGTGTCAAAATACATGGATTTTGAGCACTTAAATTGGATGCTTTATTTTATTAAATAACACTAGCAACATTGCAGTTTTTTTATTTAAAGAGAAAAAAAGCAAAAAAAAGCAGTAAAAGGGTACAAGAAGTACAGAATTTCAAGAAAAAAAATACAGTAAGAAATCACTAGTTAATAGATTACTTATTGTCATCTTAGAAACAGTTGTCCAATTTACAAAATTAAAGGATACAAAGTGGACATTCATACAGTGAGATTGCAGACAGTTCTGTTCAATGACCCAACAAAAACTCAGTAATATGGTTTTCTATCCTACATACTTAAATATACATGGACTTATATCCTTTAGACCACTCTCTTTTCCTCTCTTTTTTACAATAACAATTACACTTTTTGGGTTTTATTACTCCCATAGTTATTATTACTTTTTTTTGAAGAGAATAAAACCAAATGTGACAAAAACAAAACAGAGTCAGTTAGAACAGAAGGATGGACATAGTATATGATGCAAAAATAGAATACCAGGTGATCAAAAATGATTACCATTATGCCTCTTGCTATCTTAAAAAGAGTTGCCCATATCATCAGGTATAATAGAATTGAACAAAACAGTACAGAACAAGACCAATAAAACCTACACTGGAGACCTTACAGGACTTGAAAAAAAGATAATAGTCAAACCATAATGGGGATCATAGTAGATCTTATTGCCTTCAAAGTGATTGCCTATACCCTCAAACTTGATACTATCAAACAAAACAGAATATAGTAAAATCAGACAGAACAAGATGGGGAGAGCAATACTGGTGTTCAAATCAGGTTAATTGGAAAACAAAAAAGTTACTGTAATATATCACGCTATTTTTTAATTTAGTTTTCCCTTAATTAAAAAATAAGAAAAAATAAATTCAAAAAAAACTGTGAGATTGAGATAAAAGAGGACATAGTAACAGAACAACACAGGTCAGAACTGAACAATTTAAGCATCTTTGTGTTTTACCACCAGATAACGTGACATAGTAATAGACACTATAGTGTCTCTTTCCTTGAATTATTTGAGTATAAGTTCATATACTATAGCATCAAACATATCAAGATAGTGTGAAACCATTCAAGAGGATGAAACTATTACAGGGTATTTAAAACCAACTAACGGAAAATGAACAACAGTTTCTATATTATCTCTTTGCCTGAAACAAATTTTATACTATCACATATAGTAAAATATAATAAGATACAGCATGTTAAAACCTGTGGAAACCGACGAACTACAGCTTGATGGAACTTCAAGACAAGATGATATTAAATCAGCACTAGCTATTATGATGTCTTGTTTTCTTCAAAATTGCTATTCATACTATCACAGACAATAAAATCGAGCAACTCAGATTAAAACCATTCCAATTAATTAGTGAAAACATTATATGGCTTCAAACCAATATGATTGGGAATCATGATCACCACATACTTTTATGTATTCTTATCATTTCTTACACTAGGGAAACTATTCGATATTTATACATGTGAGTTTGATTTATCTCACTTATGAGTATGGTCTCAAGCTGCGTCCATTTATTTATAAATATCTCAATGTGATTATTCTTTATAGCTAAGTAGTACTCCATTGTATAAAAATACCACAACTTTTTTATCAATTCCTCAGCTGATGGACACTTAGTTTGTTTCCAAGATCTGCCTATTACAAATTGCACAGCTATAAACATAGGTGCACATATATCACTGTGGTATGATGCTTTCAGTTCTTCTGGGAATATGCCTAGAAGTGGAATAGCTGGGTCAAATGAGGCTTTCAATCTCAGCTTTCTGAGAAATGTCCAGACTGACCTCCACAGTGGTTGCACCAGTGTACACTCCCACCTGCATTGCAGGAGAGTTCCTTGTTCCCTGCAGCTTCTCCAACATTTGTTGTTGTTGGTTTTCTTGATCTTGACCATTCTTTCAGGAGTGAGATGAAATCTCAGTGTGGTTTTAAGTTGCATTTCTCTAATGACTAATGACGATGAACATTTTTTCATGTATTTATTTGCCATTTGTATTTCTTCATCTGAGAATTGTGTATTCATCTCAGATGCCCATTTTGGATTGGGTCTTTGAATTTTGGGGTTCTGAATTTTTAAAATTCTTTATATGTTTTAGACAGAAGTCCTTTGTCTGAGGGGCAGTTCACTAAGATTTTTTTCCCAGTTTGTCGGTTTTCTTTTCACTATGTCAGAGATTGCTTTTGACGTGCAGAAACTTTTTAATAAGAGGTGATCCCAATTATTGACTGTGGGAAGTATTTCCTGTGAAGTTTGTCTTGTTCATGAATTCTCTACCTACTCCTATGTCTTCAGGATTTTTACCCAATTTGTCTTCCAATAGATTTAGTGTTTCTGTTTTAATATTCAGATCTTTGATCCATTTAGATTTTATTTTAGTACATGGTGATGGGCATGGGTCTAGTTTTAGCTTTCAGCATATGGAGAGCCAGTTTTTCCAACACCATTTACAAAAGAGACTGTCGTTCTTCTAGTGAACATGTTTGGCCCCTTTATCAAAGATAAGGTGGCTGAGTGTGTTTGTAGTTGTGATTGTATCCTCTAATCTATTCCACTGATCTTCGGCTCTGTTTTGGTTCCAGTATCATGTTGATTTTACTTCAGTTGCTTTGTAGTATAATTTCAAGTCAGGGATTGTGATGCCTCTTGCCTTGCCTTTGATGCTTAGAACTGTCCTTGCTATTCTAGGTCTCTTCTCACTCCAGATGAATTTTAGGATTGATTTCTCGAGATCTATGAGTTATGTTGATGGTATTTTTATCGGGATTGCATTGAATCTGTATAAGAGTTTTGGAAGAATGGCCATTTCCACAATATTTATTCTTCCTATACATGAGCAAGGAATGTCTTTCCATTTTCTGAGATCATCTTTAATTTCATTTTTCAATGTATTATAATTTTCTCTGTGTAGGTCTTTCACTGCTTTCACGAGAGTAATTCCTAAATATTTCATTTTTGGGGTTGGTAGTGTGAAGGGTGTGGCTTCTTGTATTTCTCTCTCTGTGATTTTGTTGTTAGTGTATAGGAATGCTATTGATTTTTGAGTATTGATTTTGTATCCAGCCTCATTGCTGAATTTATTTATTATATCTAGGAGTCTTTCAATGGAGTTTTGGGGGTCTTCTATGTAGAGTATCATGTCATCTGCAAATAATGATAATTTAAATTTTTCTTTTCCTATCTTTATCCTTTTATTTCTCTCTCTTGTCTAATTGCTCTGGCTAGTATTTCCAGTACTATATTAAATAGGAAAAGTGATAAGGGACATCCTTGTCTTGTGCCTGATATTCAAGTAAAGGCCTTCAATTTTTGGCCATTTAATATGATACTGGCTGTTGGTTTGTCATAGACAGCCTTTATTATATTGAGGAAAGACCATCTATTCTTATTTTCTGCAAGGCTCTTATCATAAATGAATGTTGGACCTTATCAAAAGCTTTTTCTGCCTCTATAGAAATGATCATGTGATTCTTACTTTTGGCTTTACTGATATGGTGGATTAAATTTATTGATTTGCGTATGTTGAACCATCCTTGCATTCCTGGGTTGAATCCCACTTGGTCATGGTGTATAATCTTCTTGATGATTTGCTGGATCCTATTTGCCAATATTTTATTGAGGATTTTTGCATCTGTGTTCATTATGGTGATTGGTCTGTAGTTCTCTTTTTCACTTGGGTAGTAGGGTAATATTTGCTTCTAGGAATGATTCAGGAAGGATTGCTTCCCTTTCAATTTCACCGAAGAGTTTGAGGAGTGTTGGCATTAAGTCTTCTTTGTATTTCTTGTAGAACTCTGCAGTGAATCTGTCTGGGCCTGGGCTCTTCTTTGTAGGTAAGGACTTAATTACGTTTTCAGTTTCATTAATAGAAATTGGGTTATTTAGCAGTTTTACATCTTCATGACCTTGCTTTGGTACTTCATATGTTTCTAGGAATCTGTCTATTTCTTCTGTGTTATCAAACCTTTGAGAGTAGAGGTTTTCGAAATAGGTGCTGATGATCTGCTGTATTTCTATAGGGTCTGTAGTGCTTTCACCTTTTTCATTGCTTATTGCATGAATTTGAGCTTTTTCTTCTCTTTTTAAAATAAGGTTGTCTAGGGGCTTATCAATTTTTTTATTCTTTCAAAGAACCAACTCTTTGATTCATTGATTTTTTGGATTTTTTTTTAGTCTTTATTGCATTGACTTCTGCTCTGATTTTTATAATTTCTTCTCTTCTTTTGGCTTTGGGCTTGACTTGCTCTTCTTTTTCTAGATGTTTGAGGTGTAACATCAGGTTATTTATTTGTATTCGTTCTGTTTTCCTGATGTGGGAGCTCAGTGCAATAAATTTTCTTCTGAGGACAGCTTTCATTGCATCCCACAGATTCCGGTAAGTTGTATTTGTGTTTTCATTTGTTTGTAGGTATTGTTTAATTTCTTCCTTAATTTCTTCTATGACCCACTGATTACTCAAGAGTGTGTTATTCATTTTCCATGTGTTTGTGGGATTTTTTGCAGTATCTTTTTTCATTAATTTCTGATTTCATAGCACTATGATCCGATACCATGCAAGGGATAATTTCAACCCTTTTGCATTTATTTAAATATGTTCTGTAAGTTAATATATGGTCTATTTTAGAGAACGACCCATGTACTGCTGAGAAGAATGTGTATTCTGTTGTTGTTGAGTGTAATACTCTGTATATGTCTATCAAGTCCATTTGTTCACAGGTATGATTCAGTTCTTTTATTTCTTTGCTGATTTTCTGTCTGGTTGATGTGTCCATTGGTCTCAATGGTGTGTTAAAATCTCCAGTTAGAATTGTGTTGCTGTTAATTTGGATTTTCATTTCTGTTAATACTTGTTTTTAGATAGCTGGGTTCTCTGGAATTTGGTGCATATATATTTAAGTTAGTTATCTCTTCCTCTTGAAGTTTTCCCCTAAGCAATACATAGTGACCTTTTTTATCCCTTCTGATAATTATTGGTTTGATGTTCACATTGTCTGCAAACAGAATAGCTATGCCTGCCTTTTTTTGGGTTTCTGTTGAATGAAATATTGTTTTCCATCCTTTGACTTTTAGTCTGTGAGTATCCTTTTGGGTTAGCTGGGTTTCTTGTAGACAGCATATGTTTGGATTCTGTTTCTTGATCCATTCTGGCAGTCTGTTTCTTTTAATTGGTGCATTGAGACCATTTACATTAATGGTTATAACTGTTACATATTGGTTTAGTGTTGACATGTTATCCTTCTGCTGTTGTATCTTTATCTTTCTGTTCTGTTTAATTGTCTGCTTTGTTTAGTGGTTTTTTTCCTAAATACATCTAGGCTGTCTTACAGTATTCTTTGCAGGGTTGGCTTGGTGATTATGAAGTTCTTCAGCTGTTCTTTGTCATGGAAGCATCTTATTTCTCCACCAATTTTGAAGGACAGTTTTGCAGGGTACATCAGTCTAGGTGGGAAATCATTTTCTTTTAGGATCTGAAATACTTCACTCCATGTTCTTCTTGATTTTATTGTTTGTGCTGAAAAGTCTACTGTGATTTGATAGGTTTTCCTTTATAGGTGATCTGTCTTTTCTCTGTGTCAGCTTTTAACATTCTATTCTTTTTTTCGATTTCTGGGATGGTGATTATTTTATGCCTGGGTGTAGTTTTATTGTGGTTTGGCTATTTGGAGTTCTGTATACTTCACTGATCTTGATATCAGTTTCCAATCTCGTGTTTGGGAAATTTTCAGCTATTACTTCTCTAAATATCCTCTTGACATCCTTTATGTTGTTCCCTTCTTTTTCATTTATCCATATCAACCTCATGTTGTTTCTCTTTGCATCATCTTGTTGAATTGTTATTTCTTGATTTCTTGTTATTTTTAAAAGATCTTTCCTTTCCTGTTCATTGGCTGCAATCTTGTCTTCGAGGTCTGAAATTCTATCTTCACATTCATTGTGGCGGTTTTTACAACTTTCAATGGAATTTTTGATTTCCTGTATATCTCTTTGCATCTGTTTTATATATTGTGTTTGTTTCTTATGTTGTTCATCCAGGGATTGTATCTTTTTGTTTAGTTCCTCCAATTTTTTTACTGTGTCTTCTTTAGATATGTTCAGCATCTCCATTTCTTTTATCATTTCTTCTTTTACCTGAGAGATTATTTCTAGTTTGAATTCCTTTAAGGCTCCCCAGAGTTGCTTCTTTATTTCAGTTACTATTATTTCACAAATTTCAGGTATATGGCATGTATTTTCTTCTATGTACATGGCTCCTAGGCTTTCTTGGGATGGGCTGGATGTTTGAGATTGCATTTTGGTCTTTTGTTTTGTCATTTTCCTATATTTTTGAGCTTCAAGTGTTGTTCCAAGCTTCCCCTGGACGTGTTGGACTTCTGGGACTCCTCTAGTAGTGTAGGTCCCTCCTTGGGCAGCGAAGCCCCTGGATTAAGAGAAGGTTGCCAGGTTTCTTTCTGTAGAACTAAAGCCTCCTCAAGCTACACAGCTCCCCCCTGTGGCAACAGAGCTTCCCTCCTCAGCCGGGCTGCTCCTTCCTCCGGGTGGTGGCAGTAGTGCTGGAGCTCTTCAGGCCAAAAAAAGGTCAGAGGAGTTTCCTCTGACAGGTAAGGTCGGAGCAGTTTCCTCCTTCAGGTGAGGCAGCTGCCATGTGCCCTCCGGGAGAGACAGGGTGGTCGGCAAGGCTGTAACGGGGTCCCGCAGCTAGGCCCGCCTCACTGTTTTAGGCAGGAAGCTGTGGTGCATACCCCAGGCGAGAGAAATTTCTGCCAGGAAACGGGGTCCTGCGGGTCAACATTGCAGTTTTCCAGTGCATTAGAACATTTATTTCCTAGCAAATATCAAGAGATTTTAATATTATTTATGCAATTTTATGATGAAATAGACTATTCCACTGTGATATTTAAATATTTCATTAAAACTTGTTGCCTTTCATTCAGCAAAATTAATGTAAGTCAACATTTAACAAGGTAGAACTGATTAAAGATAAAGATCCTCCTTTAGCCTAATCTCTTCAATTGCCCTCTGTCACATTTAGTATCAGCTTGATGAAACCCTGGAACTGTGTCAGTATGATTTGCTGAAGCAGAACAAGAGAAATATCAAATCATTCTGTTACTTGAATGCAGAAGAGAACAATTGTTCACTGGGTCTCTGGTGTCCAACTGCATAGACACCAGGGATTCGTTTCTTGGAGCCTAACACAGAATCAGCAAGCACAGTTCAGAGAAGCTGCAGTTGGCAGGAGGTCCAGGAATCTCACATCAGTGCCCATTACTTTTGTGAGTCAGAAAAGGCAGCTGGGTGCAGGCTGATCCTGGAGATCGCTGGGCACCCTCTTCTTCACCATGTGGTCCTGGGATGCTGCTTATTTGAGTCACTCGCTTCTCTCAGATCTCTTTCTCTCACTCATGAAACATAGTTTATTCCCTTCTCAAAATTTAATATTGAATTTTCAGCCTAACAGAATCTGTTTAGAATATGTGGTGTTTGTTTTCTTTTTTCTTTTTGTACTGGGAATTGCACTCATCAGCTTGCACTTGCCAGAAAGGTGGTGTTCCACTGAGCTATATCCCTGACCTGGATGATGCATTGAGTAAAAGGGTCTAGAAATCAAGCATCAGTCTTATCACTGTAAAGTGTTTAAATATTTCCAAGAATTTTAGAACTTTTCAAAAACGTCTCTCTCCACTTCTGCTGTCCATTTAACAACTCTATGAAGATATATTTATTTGTTCACCCTATTCAGCTTGCCTATAGATAACAAAAATAATATCTCTGGGTGGATCAAAATACTTTATTGTACATATTTTACATATAGACAGTTGGAACACTCTACTAGGGAAGATGGAGTACAAAATGTATGCAGAGAAACTGATTTTTCAACGTTTATATTGCATATCTTAGGATTTATATGTGGTTTAGTGGTTTCTTCATAACTTCAAAACTGTCAAGACTAGGTGGTAGGAGAAAATGGCGGCTTGCTAGGGGATCGGGCGGAGAGTCTCTCCGGAGAAATCATATTAGAAGCTAGAATATGACAACATGGAGAGGGCCAGACAAATGGATAACGATTCTTATTAACCAAGACAGTGCAGCTGGAGGATTTAAAGTTGTGCTGAGACTGTGAAGGCTGATAATGGGAGGCTGCAAATCCCGCACCTTTAAATCAACAAACTGACCCGTGGACCCAACAGGAAAAGCTGTGTTGGCTTTTGGTGACTGCTGGAAACTGAGACCTGAGACCCCAAGAAGCAGCCAGGACTGCCCTGCTGCACCAGAGGAGATTGTGAAAGGCTTTGGAGCTCAAAAGCCGAACGCTGAGCAGATTTCTGACTGTTCCGTGCTGTGCCGGGAGTGCACGCTGTGCGGATTTCTGACCATTCCACGATGTGCCGGGAGTGTGGGAAAGGTGGGCGGCGTGGACCCTGGTGAGTACTGGGGACCCCGCAGCTGCCGGGGTTGGCCAGAGAACATCTTGGAACTGGGCAGTGCCCACCACAACGGGGACATCAATAACACAAGAGTCTGATGGCAGCCATGTTAGAGTTGGACAGAACCTACAGCTCAGTGGCATCACTGAGTCCCCCTGTAGGGAGGGCTGGTGGAAGGCATCTTGAAATTGGGCAAAGCCTGAGTATGTGTTGGCGTCAGCATCATACAGAGAACTAGTGGGAGACATCTTGGATTTGGGCAGATCTGCTGTTCTGGTGCTCCTGTCATAGACAGGTCTGGAAGAGAACAGCTGGGATTTGGGCAGAACCTTGTGCCATAGTGACATTAGTCAGCTGCTTCTGGTACAAAGAGAACCGGCAGGAGCTACTGGGGCTAAACCAAGCCTCTGCTTGGGGCCCAATAAGCAGATACAAAATAGTCACAACTCAGTGACATCTAGAAAATACAGCCTAATTTACAGATTGACTGTCCAGAGGCTGGAGACTAGCCTGTACCGCCCCTGCATCCCAGCCTACCCCAGATAACAGCAAATTGGGGAGGACAGCAAAAACTCAAGTCAGCATGCTTCTGAAAGGCCCTAAGCAATTCAGAGAGGGCCAGAGAACCCCAGGACAGTCTGAAAGAAACCAGAAACATGACAAGAGATAAAAAAAAAAATCTCCAGCTGCCCAACATGAGAAAATAAGCCCAGGAGAAGTAAATACTGAAGAGAACAAGCACAGTAACCATCCATTGCTCAACACAGCATCAGCCGAAATTAAAAAGTACCTTCATGATCTCATAGAAGAATTTAAAGCTGTACTCCTGATTCAAGTGAGGCAAGATATAAAGAGATTAATTAAAGAAATGACAAGCCCCACCCAAGAGAACACAGATGGAAGAACTGAGGAAATCAGAAAAGAAAACTTCTGAAGAAGAATTTAAACATAACTTAGAATGCATGAAACAGATCCAAAGAGAATACCAGGAAACTAAAAACTCCATTGAACACTGGCAAAATGCCTTGACAAAAACTAAAGATAGCCTTCTGAAACTTGAAGAGAGATTTATGGCATATGATCGTGAAAGAAGAAGCCTCTTAAAAATAACAAGGAACCAGAAAGAAGCAATTCAAAAACTAGAAGATGACAAAAAGATACATAACTTAAGAATAAAGAATGTGAGTGAGGAAGCAGGAGCAACCAAAAATGAAATACAAAGAATATTCACAGAAATATTAAAGCAAAAGAATAGCAAAAAGAAATGATATCCAGATAAAAGAGGCATACAGAACACCAGCTACCTACAACCAAAACAGATCTATGCCTAGACATATAATAATCAAGATTCCAGAAATCCACCAAAAGAACAGAATATTAAAAGCAGCCAGAGAAAAGATGAAGATTACCTACAATGGGAAAACTATCAAAATAACAGCAGACTTATCAACACAAACTCTTAAGTTAAGAAGGGAGTGGGGAGAAATATTCCAAGTCCTGAAAGAAAATAATATGCAACCGAAGCTCATATACCCATCAAAACTCTCTCTCAAAATTAATGAAGAAATAAGATACTTTCAAGACAAGGAGGAACTGTGGCCACCAATCCAACCCTACAGAGAGTGCTGAAGGACGTTACAGAGAAAGAGAGGAAGAGATACCAGGATTTCAGCAACTGTGGCAGAGAGGCCTCAATGAATGGGGCAGTGGAATGAGGGAATAAGGTGGACAAATTATAGCAGAAAAGTGGAGTAGCTGACATGAGGCAGAGATGGTAAGCTATAGTCTTTAGTATAGACATCTCTGAAACTCCTATAAAAAAAGAAAAAGGCAGAGGTCATTGTTAATGGTGTATAAGGATTTAAAAGACATAGTAGTCTTATTGACATATTTAGTTTGAATTTAATTTATACTGGTCTGTCCACTCATGTCAGATTTGAGGGCACAGACATCTTGACCCAAAAATAGCAGGTTATACCATGGTAACTATCCTTACTTTCCTATTAACTTAAACTGAAATACTGCAATACTTACATGTATTGTCTTACTATGACTGATCTTAATTGAATCTGAATCATAAGACTATGGGTTGGCCTTGGCTGATTTTATTTGAAATTGGTATACTTGTTAGTATCAACCCTAAAAGTAGAGGCAACTACTCTGAGGATGACAAGATGTAAAGGATATCCATACTGGTATTAATTAGTAACAGCTCTCAAATCCTACAATGCTGTCAAAGTTAAGTTTTTATAAAAATAGGTGATACTATATTTAACTATAATAAGCCAGTGTTGTGGTCAAATCTATTGAAAATAACAAGAGAAAACATAGTAACTATGGAAGATCATCTATATTGTGGTCTTATATGTCTTATCCATTGCATGTTTTTCTAGGAAATTGTTTTGCTGTCTTGCTATGATTTGGTATTTCCTATAATACAGAGAGGATAGATATATATGTAGAAATTCACACATGGGTTTTTAAAAAAATTATTTACGGGAACAGATTATATAATGCAAGTTGTAATGAACAGATACTCTGAGGAGGAGACGCTAAGAAACCCATGGCTAATTTTGTAGCATTATGATAGAAATTCTAGCAATACTGTTGTTCGCTGATTAGAATGACATTGGACTGGTTTCTTGAGTTCAATTTCAGCATATGTAGAGATGGGGACAGCTATCACAAAGAGAATGAGAGATGTGATGGTAGTTATTATTGTCTTCCCTAATTTGGAACTTGAGGACCTAAAAAGCCTCCAATGATTTGATTAGCTCTATAATATGCAATAAGTATATAAAGTGGGTGAAGATGGGGACAACTATTTGTAAGAAACTAGAGACAGTTAGATAGACAATGAAGATCTCCAGTGGGCTTGCTTCGAAATCTGTATTTCTTTAAATTGTTTTTTTAACTGCTTTGTTCTGTTTTGATATGTTTAATCTTACCCTCTTTGAGATGTAAAACAAATGTGTAGGACTGATAACCATATTACTGAGCTTTTGTTCGATCATAGAGCAGAACGGTTTTTAGTGTCACTTTATGAATGTCATTCTAAATACTTTAATTCTATAACATGAACAGCTATTTCTAAGATGACAATGTGTAACTTATCAACCAGCAATTTCTTACCGTTTGTTTTCATGTAAGTTTGTATTATTTCTATCCTTTTTAAAATCTCCATGTATTCTTCTGTTTCCTTTTCTTTAAATAAAAAAAAAAACTGTCAAGACTGGTGCAAGCATTGTGGAAGTCAGTCTGGAGGTTTCTCAAAAAGCTGGAATTTGAAGTCTCATTTGTTCCAGCTATTCCACTTCTAGGCATATTCCCAGAAGAACTGAAAGCATTATACCACAGTGATATATGTGCACCCGTGTTTATAGCAGCACAATTGTAATCGCCAGATCCTGGAAACAACCTAAGTGTCAATCAACTGAGGAATTGATAAAAAAGTTGTGGTATTTTTATACAATGGAGTACTACTTAGCTATAAATAATGATCACATTGCGATATATATAAATAAATGGACGCAGCTTGAGACCATACTCATAAGTGAGATAAATCAAACTCACATGTATAAATATCGAATAGTTTCCCTAGTGTAAGAAATGATATGAATACATAAAAGTATGTGGTAATCATGATTCCCAGTCATATTGGTTTGAAGCCATATAATGTTTTCACTCATTAATTTGAATGGTTTTATTTTGGGCTGTTTGATATTATTGTCTGTGATGTTATGAACAGCTATTTTGAAGAAAACAAGACTTCATAATAACTAGTGCTGATTTAATATCATCTTGTTTTGAAGTCTCACCAAACTGTTGTTCTTCTGTCTCCATTGGTTTTATCATATTTTATCTTACTGGATTTTGTTATTTGTGATAGTATAAACAAAAATTTTTATAGGCAAAGAGACAATATAGAAACCATTGTTCATTTTCTGTTAGCTGGTTCTAAATACCCTGTAATAGTTTCATCCTCTTGAATGGTTTCACACTATGTTGATATGTTTGATGCTATAGTATATGAAGTTATTATACTCAAATATTTCAAGGAAAGAGACACTATGGTACCTACTGTTAAGTCGAGTTATCTTATGGTGAAACACTACGTTGCTTAAATTGTTCTGTTCTGACCTGTATTGTTATGTTGTTATGTTCTCTTTCATCTCAATCTCCCCCTTTTTAAAATTTTATTTATTTATTGTTATTATTATTTTTTAATTAAGGGAAAAAATTTAAAAAACAGGATATACTATAGTAACCCACTTTGATTTCCTATTAACTTGATTTGAAGCCCTGTATTGCTCTCACTGTCTTGTTTTGACTGATTTTATTCTATTCTGTTTGATAGTATCAAGTTTGAGGGTATAGGCAACTACTTTGAAAGCAATAAGGTTCACTATGATACTCATTCTGGTATGACTATTATCTTCTTTTGAAGTTCTGTAATGTCTCCAATGTTTTGGTTTTATTGATTTTTTCTGTTTTGTTCAATTTTATTATACCTGATGATATAGGCAATTCTTTTTAAGGTAGCAAGAGGCATTTTGGTAACCATTGTTGATTACCTTGTATTCTGTTTTTACATCACATACTATGTCCATCCTTTGTTTTGACTGACTGCTTTGTTTTGTCATATTTGGTTTTATTATCTTCCAAAAAAAGTAATAAGAACTGTGTGAGTAATAAAACCCAAAATGTGTAAATGTTATTGTAAAAAAGAGGAAAAGAAAGTGTTCTAAAGGATACAACTTCAAGTGTGTTTAGGTGTGTAAGATAGGTGACCAGATTACTAAGTTTTTGTTGGATCATTGAACACAACTGTTTGCAGTCTCACTGTTTGAATGTCCACTTTTTATGATTTAATTTTGTAACTTGAACAACTATTTCTAAGATGATAATAAGTAATCTATTAATTAGTGATTTCTTTTTGTTTATGGTTTTTGAAATTCTGTATTACTTATACCCTTTTACTGTTTTGGTTTTTTTCTTTAAGTCAAATTTAAAAAAAAACCTGGTAGAGTGCATGACCTATCCCACCCTGTGAAATGGGGCTGGAGAGAGGGATACAGATGGGTGCGATTTAAATAGTTTTGGGAAGTCAGCACTCAGCCAGCTCGAGGGGAGACTGAAGTGAGTCCAGGTAGGCTTGGAACCTCACAGCATTGACTCTACCCTCACCCTTCCCCCACACACTATACAATGATATAGGAGACAGGTTGGAGAAGCACCCTCAGGGATAGAAGAGAAAGGCCTGCAAGGACTGAGAAGAGCCACTGGTACAAGAGCCCTGGAGCCACCCCAGTTGTTTATGCCTGAGGACACCCTGGCATCTAGAAGATCAATTTAGAGACAGCAAGGCTAAGGAGCTGGGGGTGGGCTGCTGGGATTCACAGAAAGTTCCTGTGTGAAGACAGTTGCAGCCCCCATGCCCAAAAGTCAAGGTCAGCCTTGCACCCTCACTAATCCCAGTGCAGGCTTGGAGGCTCCCCAGTTTTGAGCTCTGACTTGGAAACTAGTACAGCACTGCACAGACATTGTTTTCTTTGTTACTTTGATTACTTTTCTTTTTTCTGTCTGTTTTGTTTTAACGGTGTTTAGATTTTTATCTTTACTTTTGTTCTGTTTCATTGATTTTCTCTTTATTCAACTGTCTCTCTTGATTTTATAGTTTCAAGTGAGTCTAGTCTTTCTGTTTTGAAAATCTTTTCCTTTCTTCTTCATTTTTTCCCTCCTGCCCTCTTCTCTAGTTTCCAAAAACTTAGGTGACCATCTTTTGTCCTCCAGCCCTGTGTCTACTACATATCTCTTTGTTCATTTCAGGGTTTTCCCCCTATCTTTTTTATATTTTCCCACGACAAAATTAATCACTTTACTAAGGGAAATGCTTTGCTTACAAGTTCCTGATTTCTGCTGGATTGTGATATATAACTGTATATTTTGTTTCTGTGATTAAAGTTACCAAAATAACAGTTACCACAGTTTGTCAGATTCTTGGTTGTGCTTGATGTTATTGTTATTGTTAATTGTACTACATTAGCTGTGGCATTGTACCTTTTGTAATCAGTTGTTCCCCTTAAATAGTAACATGTGATTGTCTGGGTCCAAATCATCAGCAAATGACTGGGTGCTGAGCCAAACAGGTAGCAACATCTCACTCTTAATAAATTGGGAAGGTAAGGTCTTGGTAGAGACTCAAAATGCAAGAACTAACTACATCTAGAAGACATCTCTGAGGAACAGACACTTCTTAGAGAGGCCTTAATGCTAGTGATAAAGTGTCCACGATAAGAAATTTACAAGCATCTGCACAGACAACAAAATAAAATTAAAAATGGAAACTGACAAGTTGCAAAAACAAAGTATGAATCCAAACCTCCAAACAAAGTCCAGGGGGCAGAGATATAGAGAAAATCAGAAGATACCTACTTGAATTTTTGGAGATGATAGCAGACTCATGAGCCTATAGAGATAAGAATCTCACTAGTAAATGAAAGAACTGACTATCAAAATGAAACATCTGCTCAACAAATGTAGAGTAGACAAATAAAAAAAGAAGAGCTTAGGAAAATGATGGAAACTATGAATGACAAACAGAAAAGAAATGGAATCCATGAAAAAGATTCAAAGGGATATCAAGATTAAAAATTTCATTGAAAATATATAAAATTGATGAAAGTGAGGACAGAATATCAGATCTAGTAAAAAGGATTGTGATTAGTAGACAAATAAAGATATCTTAAAAATAGCAAGGGACCATGACAAACAAACTCAGTAGTTGTAAAATCATACAAATCTTGCTATATGAGATTGATCAGAGTAAATAAAAAAAGTGGCACAGAGCATAAACACCATAAAAAAAGTCTTCACAGAAATAAGGGTAGAAAAATTCCCAAACGTGGAAAAAAATTGGCACACAAATAAATGAGCTATATAGAACCCCAACTAACTAGACCAAAATAAAACTACACCAAGGCATACAATAGTCAAGCTTTCAGAAATTCAGCACAAAAACTGAATATTAAAATGTGTTACAGAAAAGAAACAAATCATATAGGAAAGCCCATCAAAATCACAACAAATTTCTCAACACAAATGCTTAGTCAAAGAGATCTTGGAGTATTTTAGGTTCTACAAACAAGCAACCTCCTACCCATGTTGTTGTACCCTGAAAAATTATCTTTCAAAAACTAACAGTGAAATAAGAGACTACCAGGACAAAGAAAAATTGAAGAAATTCATGACCACCAAAGTAGCTACACAAAATGTTCTGAAGGATATTTTAGAAAGAAATAAAGAAGACCAAAATTCCAACAACAGTTTAGGAAGAAGCCAGAAGATAAGGCAAGCAATTAAACAGAGAGGAAATACAGGAAATCAAAGTGGGAAAATAATATGGCAAGGATAAGCCAACAGATGTCAGTTATAACCATCAATGTAAATGGGCTCCATTCACAACTCAATGAACCAGACTAGCAGAATGGGTAAAGAAACAAAATCCAACTCACATGTGATGACACACACCTATAATCCCAGCATTTATGAGGATGAGGCAGGAGGATATCACAATACATCCAGGAGATTACCAATAATTAGTTCAAGAAGATTTAATTTTACAAAGATGGAAAACACAGAAGAAATTGACAGATTATTAGACAGATACGAATTAACAAAGTTGAATCAAAACATAAAAAATTTTAAATGACCCAATATCAGTCAATGACATTGAAAATGTAATTAAAAAACTTATCAACAAAGCAAAGCCCAGGTCTTGATGGTTACAATGCTGGATTTTACAAGAAATTTACAGACAATCAAATGCCATTATCCCTCAAACTCTGTAAAGAAATTGAAAGGGGAGCAACACTCCCAAATCATTCCTGGAAGCAAGTATTATTATGTTGATACCAAAGAAATACTCAACATAAAAGAGACTACAAACCAGTCTCCTTAACACGAATACAAAAATCCTCAACATAATACTGGTTAAAAAATAATGTAACAGATTGCTGAGAATATTATATGCCATGATGAAATAGGACCCACCACTCAGATGCACAGGTGGTTTAACATATTAAAGTATGTAAATGTTACAGAATATATTAAAAAATTCATAGAGGAAATTCATATAATAGATCTCAATAGATGCAGAAAAAGCATTCCAGGAAGTCAAACACCCATTTGTAATAAAAATTCTTCAGAAAATTGGCACGAATGGTCTTTATGTCAAACTTATAAATGCTATCTATGAAAAACCAAACACCAAGATCACATTAAATAGTTAAAAACTGAAACTTTCACTCTGAAATCAGAAACAACACAAGGATGTCCACTATCTCCACTTTTATTCAATATAGTTCTGTGAACATTAATCAGAACAATTACACAAAAGAAAGAAATAAAGGTCATAAAGATAGGAAAGGAAGAAATTAAATTTTCATTATTTGCAAAGAATATGATACCCTACATAGAAGACCTCAAAAACTTCAACAAAAGACTTCCAGATTTACTAACCAAATTCAGTCAAATAGCTGAATAAAAAGTTAACACTCAAAAATCAATAGCATTCCTGTACACACATAACTCCCTGAGAGAGAAATTAGGGACACAACACCCTTCACAATAGCATTGAAAAAATGATATACTTAGAAGTAAATCTAACAGAGATAGAAGGGGGAGGAGCAAAGATGGCGGATAGATAACAACTGGCTACAGAAGCTACCTGAGATAGTCAACTTAGAATTCAACATAATACAGAGTGGGGAGCCCCAAACAGAGGGAGATGAATTCTCTCATCCCAAGAAGAAATTAAGGCAACTTATCAACCATCTGAGGTCCCGCGGTGACTTGCCGAGGTCCCGCCATGACTTGCTGAGCCGTCCAAGGTCCCACTGTTTTGACTCACTGGAGGCACAGTTACATTGAGTTCGGGAGTCAGTGAGCCGAATGGAGGTCTGAGTTGGCAGGGTGCCTACCTGTGGTGAGTGATGGGAGTGGAGCCATTCCATAAATAGTGGGGCTCCAGCGGACGACATTCTGGCACCCAGCAGGACTGGCAAATACAAGGGACAGCAGTGACTTCAGTCAGTTGTTCCCTTCCCAAATGGGATTGGTGTGGTGAGCTAGGATTGGGTCATGTGACCTGGTTGAGGCCCAATAGATTATCTGAGGTCAAGTCCCTACAGTGGTGGTGCACAGTAACCACACTGGCCCAGTGGGGCCTTGGAGGTTTGGCTGGTCCAGAGGGGAGGTGGCGCAAATTAATACAGTAGTGCAGGCCACAGGAGCTTGACTGATCTAGAGAGGAGGAGCCAGCATATGCTGCCCTGGTCTGTAACTCACTAGCATACGGCAGTGGGAAGAGTCATCTAGCCAGTGTACTTCAGAAGAATTGTAGCCAACAAAGAAAGAAAATGGGGCCTCCCAGAAAAAGCAAAACAGATGGGAAGAGGAAGCAACAACAAAATGTCCCCAGGCCCCAACCCTGAGAACATTGACCCAGGACAGGTAAATACAAAGGAGAATGAGAACAGCAAATAAGCAATATCAGACATGGCATCAGTGGACATAAAGAGATACATTCAGAACCTCATAGATGAGTTCAAAAGGGAAATATTTAGCCAAAAAAAGCAAGATATAAGAAGATTAATAAAAGAGATACTAAGCACCCCTCAAGCAGACACAGATGGAAGAAGGGAGGAACTCAAACAAAGGAAAGAACTATTTGATGAAGAATATAAAAAATGTAGAATACATGAAGCAGATTCAAAGAGATCACCAGGAAATTAAAAACTCTATGTAAAGATGGCAAATCAGCTTGAAAGAAACTAAGGATAGATTATCCAAACTGAAGGACAGTTTTACGATGTGGGATTATGAAAGGGAAAACTTTTTAAAAATAACAAAGAAATAAGCAACTACAATACAAAGGCTAGAAGATGACAAAAGGTTGTATAACTTGAGAATAAAGAATGTAAATGAAGAAGCTGGGATACAAATAAAGGAACTAAAAAGGTTATTCACAGAAATAATTAAGGAAACTTCCCAAACATAGGAAAAGGAAATGATATTCTTATATTTGAGGCATACAGAATTCCGGCCATCTACAACCAAAACAGAGCTACACTCAGGCATATAATAATCAAGATCCCAGAAATTCAATATAAGAACCGAATATTAAAAGCTGTTAGAGACAAGATACAGATAACATACAGAGGAAAGCCCATCAGAAGAACAGCAGATTTCTCGACACAAACCATCAAGTCAAAAAGAGTCTGGAGTGAAATATTCCAAGCCCTGAAAGAAAATAACCTCCATTACAGATTGATATACTCTGCTAAACTGTCTCTAGAAATTAATGGAGAAACAAGATGCTTCCAAGACAAAGAGGAACCTTGGGAAATTCACAACCACCAACCCAACTCTACAGAGAATACTGCAGGGCATTCTAGAGAGAGAGAAAAGTACTAGGATTCCAGGAACAGTAGCAGAGAGACCTCATTGAATGGAGCAGAAAGTAGAGTGAAGAAGATAAGCAGACCACTGATGGCAAAAAAAGAGCACAACAGAAATGAGGCAGAGAAGATTTTATTCAAAACTGGTATGATTGATAGTATCAAGTCTGAGAGTATAGGCAACTACACTGAAGATGACTATGATACACATTCTGGTTTGATAACTGCCTGGTTTTGAAGTTCTATACTATATATAAAGTTGTGTTTTTATTAATACTGATATATACTGATATATTCAATTATACTATGTCTGGTGATATAGCCAATTCTATTGGAGATAACAAGAGACAACACAGGAACCATGGTAGAACTCTTTGTACAATGGTCTTATATTTTTTTGTTTCATGTATTTATGGGAATATGTTTTGTTTTGCCTTACTTTGTTTTGTTTCTCCCTATAATATAGAAAGGATAGAAACACATGTTAAGACTCATGCATATGTAGAGTCTATAAACAGTTTATGAGAACTGGTCTTATGACACATGATGAAATGAACAGATACTTTGAAGAAAAAGAGACACTAAGATACACAGTGCTGATACTGGAGTGTCATAATGTGACACCCAGCAATAGTATTATTCTTTGTTCAGAGTGATATTAACCTGCTTGGGTTTATTCAATCTCAACACAATTGAAGATATGGATAACTGCATGTATAAGTTTTTGGGATTGATAACCATACTTCTAAGTTTTTGTTGGATAGTTGAACAGAACTGGTTGCAATCCCACTGTTTGAATCCCTGCTTTATATGCTATACTTTAGTATCTTGAATAACTATTTGTAAGAAGACAATCTGTAATCATCAACTAGTGATTTCTCACTGTTTCTTTTTTTCTTTGAAATTACGTGTTATTTCTATCTGTCTTCTGTTTTGTTTAGTCTTTCTTTAAATTAAATTAAAAAAAAAAGACACTGCAGTATCCAGTGCTAATCATGGAGTGTCATGATGTGAAATCCAGCAATACTATTATTCTTTGTTCAGAATGATTTTAAGTTGCTTTAGTTTGGTTAATCTAAACATAAATGAAGATATGGATAACTGCAAGTGTATAGGAATGACAACCATGTTACTAAGTTTTTGTTGGACAGCTGAACAGAACTGTTTGTCGTCTTGCTCTTTGAATTCCCAGTTTACATGTTCCATTTTAGTACTTTGAACAACTATTTGTAAAATGACAATATGTAACCATCAACTAGTGATTTCTTACTGTTTTTTTCTCTGAACGTATGTATTATTTCTACCTATTTTCTATTTTGTTTAGTCTTTCTTTAATTAAAATTAAAAAAATTTAAAAAATAAATCTAACAAAAGCCTATAAGACCTTTGTGTTGAAATCTGTATTATTCCAATAAAGAATATTGAAGAGAATGTTAGAAAATTGAAAAAATATCTCTTGCTCTAGGGTAGGAAGAAACAACATAGTGCAAAAGGCCATACCCCCAAATTTGTTACACAGATTTAATTTAATTCCAAACAAAGTACCAATAGCATATCTCACATAATTATAGAAATCTCCGTAATTCTCATTTGGAATCATCACACACCTAGAATAGCAAAGATAATTCTCAGCAACAACAGTCAAGGCATGAGGAGTTAAAACGCCTGACTTGAAATTGTACTACAAAGCTACTGTGATACAAATAGTTTAGTACTGCCAACACAGCAGATGCGAAGACCAAAGGAACAGATTAAAAGATGGAAAACTAACTCCAAACACACCTTATCAGTCACCTTATCTTTGACAAAGGAACCAAAATTTTTCACTAAAAAAATCCTGTTTACTAAAAAGTGATGAAAAAACTGGTTTTCCACATGCAAAAGACTAAAATTAGAACCATGTATCCCCATGCAGTAAACTAAAAGCAAAAGGTATCACAGATTTAAATGTTAAAACAGAAATGCTAAATCTTCTTTAAGAGAACAGGCACAATTTTCAAAGACACAGATGTAGGTATGATCTCATGAACATGATTTCTGCATGAGACTGCATAGGAAATACCACACACACACACACACACACAGAGAGAGAGAGAGAGAGAGAGAGAGAGAGAGAGAGAGAGAGAGAGAGAGAGAACCTTAACAAATGGCATCTCATCCTTTTAAAATGCTTTTTCAGAGCAAAAGAAATCAGCAATAGAGTGAAAAGGCAACTCACAGAGTGGAAAAAAATTTAATTAGCTGTTTCTCAGACAAAGGACTAATACTTAGAATATAAAAAGAATTGAAAAAAATCAGACTTGGCCAAATTCAAAGTCCCAATCCAAAAATGGGCGTGTGAAATGGATACACACTTCTCAGATGAAAAAATACAAAATACAAGTAAATATATAAAAAAGTTCAGCATCACTGGTTATTTGACAGTGACAAATTAAAACAATGCTGAGATTCTATCTCACTTTAGAAAAAAAAAAGCTTTTGTCAAGAAATCAACCAGTAACAAAGGCTGGTGGGCCTGTGGAGAAAAAGTAGTTTTTCTCTACTATTGGTGGGAGTGTAGACTGGTACAACCATGTGAAAATAAGTGTGGAGATTCCTCAAAACGTAGGACTAGAATTTCCATTTGATCTAGCTATTTCCCATTTTGCAATCTTCCCAAAAGAATTAAAAACATTACAACACAGTGATATATGTATCCATGTTTATAGTGGCGCAATTTGCAGTAGATACATCTTGGAAACAACCCAGTGCCAGTCAACTGAGAAATGGCCAAAAATGTGTGGTATTTTGTTTTGTTTTGTTTTGTTTTATTGAGTGAAGGTTACTCATTTATTACTGCTCAGGCATAAAGAAATATAAAATTGAGGCATTTCTCAGTAAATGAATGTACCTTAACACCATACACTTAAGTGAATTAAATCAGATATACGTGTAAATATCACATTGTCTCTCTCATGTGAAAGAGAGAGAAATAAGGACCAACATGTAGAATAGATATTAGGAAATAGGAAGGAATTTTTCAAAAGCAAAGGGGGACTAGAAGAGGAGGAGGGGGAAAGAATGGATGGGAAAACAAAAAAGTGAGATAAGGATAAAATGGAAAACAAGTAAGTAAATGGGAGAAAGTAGCATTGAATTGAGGTAAGGGAAATGGAAAATAAGAAGGAATTAAGATAAATTCTGAGCAGGTACAAGTTTTCTATGATGAAATTTAGGATTATGTATATCACAAATATAAAAATAAACTTAATTGAAAATAAACACTGAAGTAAAAAGGTATAGTATATCTAAATTGCACAAACAATAATAAAATAAAATAACATAGAAAACTAAGATATTTTTGTACTTTTCCTGAAATCATGAGTGATAAATGAAACATATGACATTAATGCTTATTTTTCTGTAAGTGAGAAATTTATCTTGTTCTTTCTTCAATAAAAGGATGACAGTTTTGATAAGAACATGCTTCACTGAAGAATCTATGTAGTGATTTTATTACTTGAACTGAAATACTCCTACTGTTGACTAATGTTCAGTGTAATTATATTAAGTATAAAATCTACTAAAAACAATGTCACTCATATCATATTTCAAACATACACTCATATGTAAAAAATTGAGCACCATTCACACATTGTAAATTGGAATGTTAATAAAAATAACCAGAGTTGATTAAAAAATATTTCATGTTTACTTAGTACCTTGATCATGATATAGTTCTTTTTTCCCCTTTAACTCTAATTTGAGTTGTTTAGATCATATCTCTGGTATTGTTATTTTTTCTTGAGAGAGAGCTTTGAAATAAGTTTCATGCTGTCTTTGAGCTCAATAGGTAGCACCATCTAGCTTTCAACTCTTAGCAATCCTTCTGCCTAAGCCTTGTGAGTGCTTGGATTACAGATATGCACCACTACTCCGAGAACAGCTATATGAATTTTTGAAAAAAGAATTTTAGGCTAACATTTCCTTACAAGTTTTTTTGGTCCTCTGTCTTGTCTCCTTGAATTAGCCCTATGAGTTAAGGTATATTTGGCACCTTTTTTTCCCTACCAGTTACTGAGATTAGACTGATAACTTTTGTCCAACATCTTGGTTTCCCAGGGAACTCACTTAGGAAATATTCTAGTTTGAGATGCTGAAGGAGTCATATTTGCATTTTCCATGAATCATCTGATGCTATAACCATTCAGTAAATATTTATCATTATTGTTATATTACCATTTTCAGGAATCCTAGGTAGCTTTTTCCTCTCTTTAATTTGTTTCCCATAAAAATCATGTTTCTTTTAAGCATTTAAAAATATTAAACACATCTGATAGAGCTATCTTAAAGAATTTACCTACTTTTTCTAATACCAATTTTGTTTCAGGATTTAATAATCTCTTAAATAGAATTAAAATAGCTGTGTATTTATAAGTCTATTATTTGTGGTTAGATGAAGAATATTAGATATTTACGTTAATGTATACTTTGCAATTTTTCTTTGTATTTTCCTAAAAATTGTCAAATACAGAAGATCACTACAAGATGTTCTAGATATTCAACAAAAATGCTCCACATGCAGGATTCTAAGAAATCAAATTTTGTCAGAAATCGTAATATGACGATATATAAGATATAAATATGCCAGGGACCTATTTCTTAAACTGTAACTTGAGATTCAGTATGTGAAAATAAAACCAAAATTAAGAAAAGGTTAAAAAACCAAACCATAGCCATTAATTAATAGACAACTATTGCTTACTGATGTAGAATGTAATATTCAATTTTATCTGCAGAATAAAAATTTCAATGAGAAGTAAAGTCCAGAGGATAGTGGGGGGAAAGTGATATTTAGTTGATATTTAAAAATTGAGGTTTAACTGGGATAAAGATATAAGCAATGATATAACTATCTATGCAGTAAGATAGTAGTGAAGGTTGCCTGTAGATACAAACTATGTATTGGTAGGGTTTAGAAATCCTGTCAAATGGCATTGCCAATTTAATAACTCCTATTTAAGTAGGTTCTGGCTGAAGATTTAGCTTAGTTGCACAAGCACCTGCCTGGCAAGTGCAAGATCATGAGTTCAATCCCTGGTACCCCACCCAAAACATGTAGACTGTCATTTTAAGAGAAATTCTAAGTACAGACTTTACACTTCTTCCTGAGGACACCGTGGAAAGCATTTCTGACTTCTTTGTTCCTAAAGCTGTAGATCAGTGGGCTTAAGACTGAGAAGACTTGGGCTTTACATATATGAAGAAAATTGTTCCATAGAAGACCACCATCACCATCAAGTGACAACCACAAGTAGAGAAAGCTTTTATTCTTCCTTCTGCAGAACGCATTTCAAATATAGCTAGGAGAATCATAAGTTAAGATAATAGTACAAATAGGAAAGTGGATGTCACATTAAAAACAGAAAAGAGATTGATCATCCGTGCTATATCTCGACCATTTGAGCACAGCATAAGTGATACAGGAACATCATCACAAGAGAAATGACTGATGTAAGAGCTACAAAAAGTCAAAATAAATGTCTTAGTCATGATCAGTAGAGCAACAAAGGTGCTGCAGAGGTACAGAATGCCTACCAACATATGGCAACATGTCTGGGACATGATGATGTTGTAGAGCAGAGGGTTGCAGAAGGCTACATAGCGGTCATAGGCCATGGCTGACAAGATGAAAATTTCACTCACAATGAATGTAACAAAGAAGGTCATCTGTAGGGCACAAGCAGGATAGGAAATGGTATTTTGTCCCATAACAAAATTTAGCAGCATTTTAGGATAAATGACATTGGCATCACCCAGATCAATGGAAGCCAGTTTTGTCTGATGAAGAAATACATCCTGGTGTGTAAGTGGGCATCCAGTTTGGTCAGAATGACCATACCCAGGTTACCCACCAATGTAGAATGCAGATGATGAGGAAGATCCAGAAAAGTGGGAGCTGCAGTTCAGGTAGGGTGGAGATCTTGCTCAGAATGAGATCAAGTAGCATTGTTAGATTCTGGGTGCCCATGAGGTCCTGGTAGCTCCTCTGGGAAAGAAAAAGGGAAATGTTATGTCTTTCATTCACAACCAGTGAACAAATTTTAATAATCATGCACAGAATGGAATTATATATTCTACCAGGCCATGGAATACTGATATCATTTTCTTATTCTAATAGTTGAAATAAAGAAGTATAATTTTATCTTTCTCTAAATGAGTTAGCCATGCGAAATACATGAATAGGTTCATTTGTTGAGAGTATCAATAATATTTGGAACTTCTGTTATCCACAAATCCATGTCATATAAATACAGAAACATTAAGCATTGGTGCATCTTTATAATGGAACTTTGTGAACATACCAGGGTATGAAGGAAAATTAGAGTAAAATTTGAATTAAAGTATATCTATTACAGTCAGACACATTGCCATTAATCACTCTCAAAATTTTCCATTTGTTTCAAACACATAAATGTCAGTGTTCTTGCTTCTCTAAGAAGCATTTCTCGCAGTCTCCTTTAACCACTGTGTTAATTATGTGTGGTCACAAGTTAGTGAAATCGGCTGCCAATCCCATGCAATAGAAAGGTAGCATAATAAAAACAATAGATGATATACATCCTTCTCTCTGGATCTGTCACTGTGGAATTTGTCTCTTCTCCAAAGCCAGAATGACCTTGAAAAGAAAGCAGGAGAACCACAATTGTGCAACTAAAGGCATTCACAAAGTAGGACTTCTAGAACTGCTTCCAAAAGTGACAATAATGGCATACACAGGTTGACTGGGGAAAGCAGACACCAGCTCTCTACTGTGAGTTGGCATTTTCACTGACTGTGGGGGAGGAGAGAAAGAAGTCAACAAGAAACTCAGATCTCCTGTGAGTCGGTGCCATGTACAAGCTGACTGAGGAACTATATGCCAGCCCCTTCTGGTGCAAGGGCAGAAAGACAAGAGCCAGCGTTTCTCCCTCTCTATCCCCCACAAGTGACCAATTGATCTAAAGAAACACAGGCTGTGATGATAGCTAATGAGGCAAAATATTACTGAATGCTGGTAGTGTTTCGTTTTCACTGACCTTGCAGTCCTAAAGCTGGTAGTCTGATCACCTATTCAAAGGATAACAACATGCAGTGTAGCATCTATGAGAAATATCCTTCTAAAAGTGGTGACCATTGTTAATTTCTTATTATCTTGTTTTAAAATCCTATATCATTCTCATTGCTTTTGTTTGTTTGGGTTTTATTATGTTTCATCTTGTTTGATTTTGTGGTATCTGATGGCACGGGCAGCTACTTTGAAGGTAAAAGATGTATTATGCTAGCCATTTTGGATTTACTATTATCTTGTATTTTTTTCACGTTTTAAAAAAATTTTATTTAAAGAAAGACTAAACAAAGCCGGAAATAGATAGAAATAATACATATGTTCAGAGAAAATAATAAACAGTAAGAAATCACAAGTTGATGTTTACATATTGTTGTTTTACAAATAGTTGCTCAAGATACAAAAATGGAGCATGTAAAGTGGGAATTCAAACAGCGAGACTGCAAACAGTTCTGTTCAACTGTCCAACAAAAATTTAGTAACATGGTTGTCAGTCCTATACACTTAAACATACATGCAATTATCCATATCTTCATTTATGTTTAGATTAAACAAACTAAAGCAGGTTAAAATTATTCTGAACAAAGAATAATAGTATTGCTGGATTTCATATCATGACACTGTGATCAGTACTGGGTACTGTAGTGTCTTTTTTAAAAAATTTAATTTAAAGAAAGAGTAAACAAAACAAAAATGGGTAGAAATAATACATAATTTCAAAGAAAAGTAAACAGTAAGAAATCACTAGTTGATGATTACAGATTGTCTTCTTACAAATAGTTGTTCAAGATACTAAAGTGGGGCATATAAAGCAGGGATTCAAACAGTGGGATTGCAACCAATTCTGTTCAACTATCCAACAAAAACTTAGAAATATGCTTATCAATCCCAAAAACTTATACATACAGTTATCCATATCTTCAATTATGTTGAGACTGAATAAACCCAAGTGGATTAATATCACTCTGAACAAAGAATAATACTATTTCTGTGTTCTACATTATGACACTCCAGGATCAGCACTGTGTATCAGTGTCTCTTTTTCTTCAAAGTATCTATTCACTTCATCATGTGTCATAAGATCAGTTCTCACAAATGTTTATAGATTCTACACATGCATGAGTCTTAACATGTATTTCTATCCTTTCTATATTATAGGGAGAAACAAAACAAAGTAATGCAAAACAAAACATATTCCCATAAACACATGAAACAAAAAAAAATATAAGACCGTTGTATACAAAGAGTTCTACCATGGTTCCTATGTTGTCTCTTGTTATTTCTAATAGAATTGGCTATATCACCAGACATAGTATAATTGAATATATCAGTATATAACAGTATCAATAAAAACACAACTTTATATATAGTATAGAACTTCAAAAGCAGGCAGTTATCAAACCAGAATGTGTATCATAGTCATCTTCAGTGTAGTTGCCTATACTCTCAGACTTGATAATATCAATATCAGTTTTGAATAAAACCTTCTCTGCCTTATTTCTGTTATGCTTTTTTGTTTGCCATCAGTTGTCTGCTTATCTTCTTCATTCTATTTTTTGCTCCATTCACTGAGGCCTCTCTGCCACTGTTCCTGGAATCCTAGTACTTTTCTCTCTCTCTAGAATGTCCTGCAGTATTCTCTGTAGAGTTGGCTTGGTGGTTGTGAATTTCCCAAGTTCCTCTTTGTCTTGGAAGCATCTTGTTTCTTTATTAATTTCTAGAGACAGTTTAGCAGAGTATATCAATCTGGGATGGAGGTTATTTTCTTTCAGGGCTTGGAATATTTCACTCCAGGCTCTTCTTGACTTGACTGTTTGTGTCGAGAAGTCTGCTGTTATTCTGATAGGCCTTCCTCTGTATGTTATCTGTATCTTGTCTCTAACAGCTTTTAATATTCTGTTCTTATATTGAATATCTGGGATCTTGATTATTATATGCCTGGGTATAGCTCTGTTTTGGTTGTAGATGGCTGGAGTTCTGTATGCCTCATATATCAGTGTATTTCCTTTTTCTATGTTTAGGAAGTTTTCCTTAATTATTTCTGTGAGTAACCTTTGTAGTCCTTGGTTTGTACCCCTGCTTATTCATTCACATTCGTTATTCTCAAGTTATAGATCCTCTTGTCATCTTCTAGCCTATGTATTGTTGCTGCTTGTTTCTTGGTTATTTTTTAAAAAGTTTTCTCTTTCATAATCCCACATTGTAAAACTGTCCTCCAGTTTGGATAATCTATCCTTAGTTTCTTTCAAGCTGATTTGCCATCTTTCCATAGTGTTTTTAATTTCCTGGTAATCTCTTTGAACCTGCTTCATGTATTCTATATTTTGTTTATATTCTTCATCAAATGGTTCTTTTCTTTGTTTGAGATCCTTCCTTCTTCTGTTTGTGTCTGCTTGAGGGGTTCTTAGTACCTCTTTTATTAATCTTCTTATATCTTGCTTTACTTGGCTAAATATTTCACTTTTGAACTCTTCTATGTGTTCCCGAATATATCTCTTTATGTCCAGTGGTGCCGTGTCTGTTATTGCTTGTTTGCTGTTCTCATTCTCCTTTGTATTTACTTGTCGTGGGTCAGTGTTCTCAGGGTTGGGACCTGGGGACTTTTTGTTGTTGCTTCCTCTTCCCATCTTTTTTGCTTCTTCCAGGAGGCCCCAGTTTCTTTCTTTGTTGGTTACAATTCTCCTGAAGTGCACTGGCTAGATGACTCTTCCCACTGCTGTGTGCTAGTGAGTTGCAGACAGGGACAGTGTATACTGGCCCCTCCCCTCCGGATCAGTCAAGCTGCTGTGGTCTGCACTGTATTACTTTGTGCTGCTTCCCCTCTGGGTCAGTCAAACTTCTGAGGCTTCACTGGGTTAGTGTGGTTAGTGTGTGCCACCGCTGTAGGGACTCGATTTCGGATAACCTATTGGGTCTTAGCCAGGTTGCCTGCTCCAGGTCTACCTCACTCCATCAATCCTGTTCAGGAAGAGAACAATTGACTGAAGTCACTGCTGCCCTTTGTACTTGCCAGCCCTTCCCAGTCCCAGAATGCCATCTGCTGGAGCCCCCCTTTCTGTGGAATGGCTCCACTCCTGTCACCACAGGTTGATGCAGGCACCCCGCCAACTCAGCTCTCTGTTTGGCTTGCTGACCCCCGAATTCAATGTAACTGTGCCTCCAGTGAGTTGAAGCAACAGGATTTGGATGGCTCGGCAAGTCGCGGTGGGACCTCAGCAAGTCACAGCGGGACCTTGGATGGTTGGCAAGTAGCCCGCTGCAGTGGGAACACTGAAACTTTAGCTGTTCCAGTAATAGCACCAGGATTGTATGTTTGGTTGGTTCTTCTCACCTTAATTTCTTCTTGGAATGGGAGAGTTCATCTCCCTCTGTTTGGCGCTCCCCACTCTGTATTATGTTGAATTCTAAGTTGACTATCTCAGGGATCCTCTGTAGCCAGTTGTCATGTATCTGCCATCTCTGCTCCTCCCCCTATTATCTTGTTTTTTTAGTGCTGTATTGCATTCATCATTTTGTTTTTATTAGTTCTATTCTGTTTTGTTTGATTTTACTATGTCTGAACATATGGGAAATTGCTTTGAAGAAAACAAAAGGCATTATGGTAGCCATTATTGATTTCCTATCATTGTGTTTTGAAATTTTGTGTCACTTACACTAATTTGCTTTGATTGTCTTTATTCTGCTTTATTTGCTTGGTTTTATTGTCTATAACATAAAATTAAAAAAAGAAGGTGGCAATAACAATGGCATAAACATTTTCACAGTGAAAGATTGTGTTTCAAAAATGATTAATTGCAGTGTTTCAATCTGAATATTTATTTTGATGTAAACATTCCCTGTATTGCTTTATCACATTTGGTTTTGATATTATAGTTTGAGAATTCTAGTGGTCTATTAGTACTCTGAAAATTTGTGTGGAGATTATCAATGAATCCACAAAGCAAAATATTCTTGTCAAACCTTCCAAAATATGACATGTAACTTTTACTCAGTTATGTCCACTTTTCCCTTGCATTCTGAGTTCCACTCCTCCATGCTATATTTGAAGTGATACTGGATTAATATCTGGATACTTTCAAGACTCCATGCAACAGATAACCGAGGTGATAATATTTTATTTGGGGATTCATATGCATATTTTTAACATTTAAAATTAATGGCACTTATCATTGGTAAATACTGCCTCCATATGTAAGTAATACTGTCCAGCACAATATGTAGATATTTGATTTCATTATCAATATTAATTTATTCATAGTTTATATTTCTGACTAATTACTTGCATTTGAAATTCTTGAATTCTTTTATTTTCCCAGTAAATATTTATATTTATTAATCAGCTTCTAATATTAATTTAATTGGTCTTAGTGAAACAAAAACCTCAAGTACATTAGACTTGAAGACATTCAAGATGTAGATCTATTCTTGCTCATATAAATGTTTATTGTCAACATAAATTGATCTGAGTATTTAATTTGATATGCTTTGTATCATTAAATAACACTAGTTAGATGGTAGCTTTTAAATACATTGGAATATTTGTTTGATCATTTTCATAAATTATATTAATAACTTTTAAGTATTTCTGCAATTTTGTCAGGGAATAGAGTATGACTCCGTAATATTCAAATATTTCAGTATAAAGTATTACTCTTCGTTTCACAAAATTAATCTCACTATTCAAAAGAACTGATTGCAGGCAGGAATTTCTTCTGTCCTAATTGTTATAACGTGGGCCCCGGTATAAAGTCCACGGAAACAAGAGTCCAAAACTTAAGTGGCAAAGGCTTTATTGAGCCAGTCCTGGCGGCACAGTCTCTCCTGGATCAACCCAAAGACTGCGCGCCCAAGACTGGGGAAAGGGGTTTTTAAAAGTAAGGGAAAGTGGGGAGGAAACCTGTAAGGCCATTAAACCTGTTGACCCGCATCTGGAAACTGTATTGCTGTCCACTTAGCTCTGACCGTCCCGGGAGTTCCTGGTGTTGCTCAAATTACTCCCATCCTGCAGACTGACATTATCTCAGAGTGGCACGTCTGCAGCAATATTTGGAGAAGAAAGTGGAGAGTTAATTATCCCAGGACAGCTTGTCTTCGCCAGTGAGTGCGAAGGGGTCACGAGTTATGAGATGCTGGAACTTAAGTTTTACAAAGATCTGATATCTAACCCATTGATACATACAGAACAAAAGGAAAGCACCGATCGGGGTTTGGGCCACAGTATTTCCCGGTAATTTCTTTGAAGCTAAACAGTTCTTAAAATTGGGGCAGGCTCATTTTATGACAGATCATCACCAGGTCGGGGAGAGGTCACCAGAAACCCAAATTCTTTATGGCCCAGATAGGTGGGTGGGGGGGAGGCAATAAGGCGCGCTACAGAACAGGAAAACGGCGAGTATCTATCTTGTGGGAAGAGTAACTAAGGTTAGGTAAAAAGGTTAAACTCATGGGCAAATCTCCCTGCATATAAACACACTACTTCAAACAATGTGTAAATTAGTGGGCCTTCTTGTCTTTTTTAGTTCTTTAGCGAAGACTAGAGGCGCCTACCCGTGATTAACAGCCCTTGTTAGCTTGTTTTAGCACCACTCTTCTTGTTTGTAGAGGGCCGCTCCGTGATTAACATCTCAATTAAGTGAAATTCTTGCAATTCTTTACAGGGGAGAGTATTGCTCAACATATCAATTGGGTCACTTAACATATCAGTTAAGAAAAGAAAACATTTAGTAAGCCGCGGTACAGGTTTGCTATAATACACAAAATGATGAAGCTACTTTCTTAGAGTACAACACTAATCTCCTGAATTCTCTTCCTGTCACATGCAAAAATAGGTCATGATTACCTGAAACTGTGTCAATAGGATTTTTCCATGGAGAAGAAACGGAATATCAGATTGTTCAGTTACTTGAATGCAGAAAAGAACAGTTGTTCACTGGGACACTGGTATCTTCCTACACATGCACCAGGGATCTATTTCTTGGGGCCCAGCATTAAGTCAGCAAGCACAGGTTGGAAAAGCTGGGGTTGGTAGGAGTCCCAGAAATCTGCTCACATAGTGCCCTCTTGCATTTCTGACTCAGGAAATGCATCTCGGCCCACGGTGACCCTGAAGCTCGCTGGGCAGCTCTTCTCCCTCATGGAGTGCTCTGCTGCTGCTCCATCTGAGACCCATTCCCCTGTCGGATCTCTTCCTCTCACTCATGAGTCATACTTTGTTTTCTTTTGAAAACTTAATTGTGAATTTGTAAGCTTACAAGGCTCACTGTCTTATAGTTATATTGTAGAATAAAAGCTGCATTTGATTGAGCAAAAGGATCCAGAAATATAGGACCTTTATGTTTGTAATGTATTTCAGTTTTCCATAGAAATCTAGAGTTGCTGTTGCCTTAGTCTATTCCCTTTAAGCGTGCAATTTTAATCTCTCTGAGGATTTATAAAGTCCCCCAACCTATCTGGTTTACGTATATGAAAAAGAATCTCTGGGTTCTTCAGAGGTATCTAATCATACACATTTTAAATATTTCCATTTGGCTCTGTCTACTACACCAAGAAGATTACAAAAATTATGCAGATGGCCTGATTTTTCTATCCTTATGTACTCTCATTTCATTGAGTAATTATTTGGGGTTTGGAGGTTTCTTCATAACTCTTTTAAAAAACCTCCATATTTGTGTATTGAATATTTATTTATCATAAAAATAGAGCCAAAAATAAACAAACAAAAATAAGTAAACATTCTGGAAAACTATCAAAAATTAAAATATCTGCATGTTTATGTCTATGGTATACTTTAACAGAAATTATTTGTACTTTGAAATTTCACCAGGAAAATCTTGCCTTATTTTAAAAATAGTTATATATTTTTATTAAAATGTTATTTCTTTGATAATATATTTCATAAAATATAATTTTTGCTATATCTGAGAATCAAATTAAACTGTATTGTATTTTATCTGGAAATCATATTTTTAGTAGACTTTTCCTGATCTCAGTGATTTCAATTTATATATTTTCTAACACATTTTCTGCTTGCATTATCTTTATGCCACATTAAGCACAGACAAATCAGATAGATGCAGGATACATGCTCATTTCCTCAATTTTTATGCCTAAAATAACATAGTCATCTAGAAGTTCATGATGGAACATAGTGCATTCTGCAGTGCGTTTAATGGAATGAGGTGTCATTGACCATGGTGTCTACACCCAGCATCCAAAGGTAACAGAGACTTACCAAAGCCAGGTGACCACTAAAAGTCCTGGCAGTTCTTAGTTACCTTGAAAGAAGAATCAGATTTCTTTCTGTGGAATCACTCTGACTTTGTGTATGGATAAGAATTTAAGGCTCCTCACCCTGTGTGTGATATTCCCTGAGGAAAGAGCACTTAATTGTTCAGTTCATTGTATTTAAATCTTCTGAGAGGTTTAACATTGCTTTGATGACAACCCTGTGTGTTCCCCTTTGAGAAAATGTTGGGGAGACTCAAGGAAAGGAGCAAACAACATAAATTGTTGGAACAGTTCTGTGGAGACTTGAGAGACTTCAAGGCCCTGGTTCACAGCTTCTCTTACTGCTTCTCCCTGGTGACTAGGAGCTGTTCCAACATCACCACAAAATTTTATGAAACACTATTATTACTGAATACTAGGATCATTCCTCTCTTTTTGATCCAAAGTAGGCAATAAGTTAAAAATGTGTAAGTTAATGTTTACATGTGAGGTAGTTTAAGAAGCCATTTAATTGGTAAATGGAAGATATGAAATTAAAGGTCGATCTCTTAATGTGGGAGAGACGTATTCTCTACTCACAAAAGCATGACCAACATGATGAGGCAATGAGTCATTACGCTGTCTACCCAGCAGGTGTGAGATGCCACCCTGCTACCGTTGGATGCTGTTCAGTGCGATCACATCGAGAGTACAATCTACTGACCACAGTATCACTCATTTCCACCATGTGAGCATGCATTGCTCCTCTTTGATTTCCATATGCAGAGGAATTGGAACCATTTACACAATGAAACCTAAAATTTGAATCAGCAACATATTCAGTTTTGAAAAAAAAGAGTTTCATGTTTAATAGCTAAATTATGATATAGATCTTTTTCGGTACAAAGTAGTTTCAGGTCATTGTTTTTGCCTCAAACAGGACAGGTCTTTTGTCTTATGAAATTTCTGACATTTTACCTCAAACACTACCCCATCATCATCACTCCATTGTTGATCTGAATTCAATTAATTGTTACATTGTTTTCTCTGATTTGAATTTCACATCTGTGAAATCATGCAATGTTTAACCTTGATTCTGTTTCGTCCACATGGCATATTTGTCTTGTGTTTTATCCCTCATATGACTGTAATTTTGTGGATTACTCCATTACATAAATATTTCAAAATTTCTAGAATTTTGTCTTCATGAGATATACTTGAGTTTAGTGTTATACATGAGGTATACTTGTGATATACCTTGTATAAGCGCTTTATGTAAGTATATTTGTTAAACTCATGAATTACTTTTTTCTAGAGAATGTTTTGAAATTTTTGCATGATACAGTAAATGTATATTTCAATTTAGAAGAAAGTGACTTCTGCAAATTTATTGTGGAACTTTATACTAATTCCAGCTATTTTGAAGTTATATTTTTCATATCATCATCAATATTTGATAAAAGGATAATTAGTATCAAATTTGCAAATAAGAAGTCACTGGAAATATTAGCTCATTGTTCTTTTAGCTTTTATCTACCTGATGGACAAGGGTAATGAGCACTTTCCCACAATCTTATTGATCATTCATAAACAAGTGTGTTGCTTTGCAAAGTGTTTCTATTTATGCCCACTTTCATTTCATTAGATTAAACTTTGGAACTTTGATAGTAATCTAGCTAAATCTAAATGAATAATTCTACTTTCCAGGTATTTTTTAAAAATAATTTTACCTTATAAGTTTTTACTTTTAGGTCTTTGGCATGCGGGCCTGCAGTGTTACTGCAACTACAGCTGAGCACAAACTTTCCACTGGTCCACACACCACATACACAATAGGTATATTGCCAATAGTTTTCTTGTTAATTGTCAACTGGAGACACAGTGAGTACCACAAGCCATCATCACACAACAAATTGTTTTTCCTGGAAAGGGAAGTGTGTCACAGGACAGGGAATACCTACAAACTAGCTGAGGGGTCCAAGAAATACCAAACTACTACAAGGGTATGGATAAAAAGCTCTAGTTAAAATGAGTACATATTTCAATGTGTTGCAAAACAGTTGGGTATTAATTTGCTGATGTGTGACCTGGATGTGCAGGGTGAATGAGAAGGTCCAGGTGCAAAGTAAACAAAGTCACTATTAAGGATAAGTGCCTGGTATCCTCTAGACTGAGAAAGGAACACCATGAAGAATCAGCTTCTATTCCCACTTCAATGTTTTCTATAGTTTTCTTGAAAATTTCAATGTTAAGAAACTTTAAGTATATTTTGGGCATGGTACGTTATGGAATGGTACGTTATGAATTTTCTAAATATTTTTAAGAGCGCTAATTCAGTGTTTTTTAAAAAAGAAAATAAGCATGGTTTTTCTTGCACAGAAAATTGTGTCTTGTGGTCGTTATATAAACATTACTCCATATTTTTAACCTCTCTTGGGTACTGAAATTTATTTACCTCATACTCAAATAGCTTGGGGTCATTGAATTGGACCAAATTTGTAAAGGGAATATATTTCCCTTTCTCTGACCAACTTTTCTGGAATGAATCCTCATTTACTTGTGGCTAGGGTGGTGATGATTGCGTCTTCTTTTTCTTCTGGTCAGAAACACTGTGTGTTCTGCACACACTTCTAACTTCAGGAAACTCCTCATTGCTTGTCACAATACCTGCAGTAATCTCCAGCCCCAGTCCAGTAGTACACAAAGGTTTACTGTTCACACCCTTGCCAATGGCTATCTGTTGTCTTTTTTCATAGTAACTATCCAAATGTGTGAGATAATCTATCATTTCGATTTTTCTTGTAATTCTCTCATTTCATAGTGATGTTGAGAACTTTCTGTGTATGTGTTGAGCATTTATATGGATTTTTGGAGAAATTTTTATTTGGTTCCTTTGGCCATTTAAATAATCTATTTGTTTGATTATTCTCTTATTGTTTTTTGTGAGTACTTTATGTATATTGAATATTGATTCTTTATTAGGTAGGTGATTTGCATGTTTTCCTCATTCAGTAGCCTGGTTATTCATTTTGTTTAATTGTTTGATTTTGCTGACAAGAAAAACTTTTCATTAGTTGTAAGCCCATTTATTTATTTATATTTGCTTTTGAAGGTTTAGCTTCTAATGGGATAGCCAGAAAATTGTTGAGAATGCCAGTATCAGTGAAGTTTTCTATTTGTTTCATTCTAATGAAATGTTGAAATATGTGAAATTAGTCAGTGTGATTTCTCTAAACATGGTCTTAGTGATTCAATACTTTAGGATTCTTTTTACTATAACTGTGAAGAAAACTTGCAGAAATTTTGGTAGAATTTCACTAGATCGTTATATTATTTGAATTTTAGAGGAAATTTAACAAAATTCATTCTCCAAAAAATCATTATCTTCTCATACTTGTGTGTGTTTATGTGTTTTATTATTTTCATTAGATGTTTACAGATGTAAGTGCACAAATGTTTCACATCTTTAAGTTTAATTATAGTGTTGTTATTATATTTGGAAATATAGTACATGAATTCGTTTCTTGGTTTCTGTTTTGAATAGGTTTTTTAGGAATACAGAAATTGCAACTGATTTTTCTATTTGGCTTTTACCCTGAAACTTCCTTAAGTATACTAAACCTAACAGTTGTTTTATTTTGTGTGTCAAAATTGGGAATTTAGGCAAACCATGCAGGAACCACAAAGAGAAAATTCCGTGCCTACTAAGAATTGGTCATGTAGGACTGGGAGGAGCCAAACAAGAAGCCAACTATCCAGTCTTTCTAGTAAGCTGTGCAAGCCATGTGGGGTCCAGAAACAGAAAAATCAGTGCCTCCCATGAGCCTACTGATGCAGAGGTTAACAATCTACCTCAATCCTCTACCTCTGAAACCAGCTAGTTCAGAGGATAGGCTTGATTGGTAGCAACCGAGGTATAAAAAGCAACTAAATGCTTGTATTGTTTGGTTGATTTTGCAGGTCTGACACTGGCAGTCTGAGGATCTCTTGGGAAGATGACAGTATGCAATATAGCAAATATGAGGGATTTTCTTCTTTCTTGTCTTTGAAATCCAATATTGTTTTTACTGTTTTGTTTTGTTTTGATTAATTGTTTTGCTTTATTCAGTGCTCTGTTTTGATTGGTTTTATTCTGTTTTGTTTTGGTTTGATTTTGCTATATCTGATGGAATGGACAACTAATGTGAAGATAACAAGAGATACTATGGTAGCTATTATTTTCCTAGTGTTCTGCTTTGAAGATCTGTACCAATGTTGCTGCTTTGTTTTGATTGACTTTGTTCTGTTTTGTTGGATTTCATTACCATTAAAATTAAAAATAAAAAATAATTTAAAAAATAAAATAAAATAAGGAATTTCTCCATATAGTACTTGCAAGTGGAGAGAATTGTATTCCTTCTTTCTGAACTTGAATAACCTTCTTACCTAGAGTATTGAAAATTATTGTGTTGGCATTTCACTCATCATGTTTGCATATATTAAAGGGCAATGGCATTGACTGAATAAGTATTTATAGTATTACAACTTCTTAATGAATAGAAAATATTATCATTTGCTTCTTTTTTATTATTTAAAGAGAACAAAACAAAACAAAACAGTAAAAAGGTACAAGTAATACAGAATTTCAAAAAAATAAACAGTAAGAATTCACTAGTTAATAGATTACATATGGTCATATTAGAAATATTTGTTCAAGTTACAAAATTTAGCATACAAAGTGGATATTCAAACAGTGAACATTGCTTTTATCATGTTGTATCTTATTAGATTTTATTATATATGATAGTACAAACAAAATTTTTTATAGGCAAAGAGATAATATAGAAACCTTTGTTTGTTTTCTGTTAGTTGGTTCTAAATACCTTGTAATACTTCATCTTCTTGAATGATTTCACACTGTCTTGATATGTTTGATGCTATAGTATATGAAGTTATACTCAGATATTTTAAGAAACGAGTCACTATGGTAACTACTAAGTTGGGTTATCTTGTAGTGAAACACTATGTTGCTTAAATTGTTCTGTTCTGACCTGTATTGTTATGCTGTTATGTCCTCTTTTATCTCAATCTTCCCCTTTCTTAAATTTTACTTTATTTTATTATTATTATTTTTTAATTAAGGGAGAAATCTCTGACCTGTATTGTTATGCTGTTATGTCCTCTTTTATCTCAATCTTCCTCTTTCTTAAATTTTACTCTATTATTATTAGTTTTTAATTAAGGGAGAAATTTTTAAAAAAATTATCAGGGTACATTATAGTAACTTTTTGACTTCCTATCATTTGCTTCTTTATATCCAAATTGAAAATTAGAAAGTAATCTTAATTTAATTTTGCAACTTCTTTTCAATCATGTTTGGTGTATCTTTTTTAAAATCACCATGATCTAGTGATAGAGACTTTAGAGAGATAACAAAAACATGAGAACCATAATTTTTATTCATATATTTTTACGAAATACAATCATAGGGAACATTAACAAAGGTAAAATCAAGTCCCTAAGATTATTGATGAGGAGACCTACATTCAGAAAATATTTGTTTATCTAAGGCAACACCATATATGTTACTATTTGCTTTTAGTAGATACAAAATTCTCATATTTTCATTTTAAACCTATGTCCTTTGCAACTCAGATCTCAAGAAAACAGAAAATCAGTGAAGGTTGTTGCATAGTTTTTAGTGAGCTTAAAGAAGGGGGACTGGCAGAGGTGATGAAATAAACATCATATATTCTGGATTGTTCCTAGTGAATTAGGCCATTATCTTGACGGCGAATCTTAATTCAAATCAAAACCAAGTTCAACACACACAGTTTCTGTTTCCTCCAATGTCTTTTATTTAGTACAGTGGAAAACATGTTTAACATAGTACAGCTTTCATTCTGTGAGCTTTTCATTGATGAAGTTTTCTTGCTCATGGCTTATAACCGCTGTTACTCCCCTTACTCTTTCCATTTAAATATGTCCAATGACACATTGAAGCATAATGTCATCTGTCCTCTGTGGCTGGACAATTAGCCTGTTGATATCACAGTACATTTGGGATGCTGCCCTTCTATAGTTCCAGTGTTTTGGGCCTTATCTACGATTCTGCACTTTTGCTAAAGCTGTAATGTGATGACATCTCTATGAATTTATTTTTATTTTTATGTTCTCTGGTATCATACTCCTGACTACATTATAAATTTTGACCATTTACCTCATGGTTATTGTTTTTGCTCTTCTGAGAGTCTACTCAGCAGGAGGCAGAAATCCTTATCCACTCTGCCTCACATGTGGTGGTGATATTGAAGGCTTTGGCCTTTGTTTTTATTTTGTAGCTCAGCATTATCAGAGCTGCTATTGTCTTCTCTTTGAATCAGTGTTACAAATTAAAGAGACTGTCACAGACTGGTACCAATCTAAGAAGAAGTGAATTTCTTTTGCAGGTTTCTCTTTTGGGAGACAGAAACATCAACTGCTAAATTGTTCTTTTTAGATTTGCTTCCAAAAACATTTACTAATAGCTGTCTTTATGAAATTCTTCATTCCAATTTTCCTGTTTCAATGTGGCTACCTTTCCTAGGACTAAAATTATTAAGTAGAAATGCACTTTTTAAAAAAAAAATTCTGCACTAGCATGTTGTTAACTGTTTAATGTCTATGTCTGTTTCCTAAGTTCCCCAACTTATAAATCTATTTAAATTGTTACCAGTAAACATCTATTTTGTGATTTCTTTGTTTCAATAACATCGTTAATCCAAAATGGACTAATTTGCTAATTACTGAATCAATTCCTTTATTCATAAAGTAGATCTTTCCTTTTTTGTTTTGTTTCTTTTTTTCTTCTTCTTCTTCTTTCAAGCAAAGTCAGGCTGGTAGTGAACTCACTATGTAACCTAGACTGCCCACAAACTCATGACAGTCCTCATGCCTGAGTCTCCCAATTGCTTCTATTACAGGCAGGCACCACCATGCCCTGCATTAAAGTATGTTTTTCTTGAATTCCTTTTGTGTGTTGATGTATTCTAAGGATGCATTGCTCTTCACATATTTTATTTTAAAGTTAATTGACAATTATAAATTGTCATTATATTCATAACAAATGATTATTAGAGGTACCTGTACATTGTAACATGAATACTTCAATCTAATCAACCAACACATTCATCACTATCTGTAATTAAATTGTATATACATGTTTGTCTGAGGCAGGATAAAGACACTTCATATCTGTCCTCTCATCATATTTCAGTGGAACAGTGAAGAACTGTGAACTACCGTCGCTGTACTGTCCAATCGATTCACTGCAACTTGTGTGCCTTATAATCAACCCTCCTGACTTCTCTCCTCTTCCCACAGACAAACCTAGAATGAGATTTTATTGTTTGGTATCTCTGGGTGTCATCAGTGAAGCCAAAAAGACAATATAAGATAACTGTTAAGAATATGTAATCTAGACATAGATCAGCTGTTTGTGAAATTTGTTTCTGAAATCTAAAATTTTGGTAAACTTCACTGACTCAACTTTTCTAATCTTCTGGTTTATTATCTGTATTATAATAGAACTGAAGAACCGGAAATTTAAAGGTTAAAAACAAGATGCTGTTTCTCAGCTAGAAACAGCACTGGGCCTCGTGACTCAGTCCTAACTCAGCCCTGCAGGAAGATCAAAGAAAATATCTGCATCTGTGATATGCTCGGGCTGTGCTGTGCCAGGAAACTCAGAGATAGAGCCTGCCAATTATGCTAATCAGTTATAGAAACATGTCAAACTCGAGCCGTACAGAAACCAGGTGTCCTAAAGATAAGTTGTGCAGAACAAAGACAGTTAATTAACTCTGACCCGCTGGTCACCCCTTATGAGCTGACCAACCACAAATAGGTAAACTGCTGACTGTCCCGCTCTAACTGCTGTGATTGGCTTCTGTAACAACACTTGCTTGCTTTGCGGTTTTAGGCTTTAAAAGACACTGCCCTGCTCAAGTGCGGGGTTCTCCGTTTCCACCTGTTTGGAGGACCCCGTGTGCACGGAATAATACAAACCCCTTTGTTCTTACATGAGAGCGGAGCCCTTGGAGTCTCCTTTGTGACACCGGTCTTACAGAACTTCTACAACTTCCTTCAAAAGCTATTTTAATTGCTTAACTAAGACAAAATAAATACTTCCAATATATTACTCATATTCAACAAATGTGAGATATTAGTATTTTCTGACACTAATGATGTCTATCTAAGAATTCCTTTTAGACACTTCAATGATTTGGTAATATTTATTCTCAAATGTCAGTGTATTATAGACATAGTAAAATCTTTTCACTTAACTTTATTCTCTATTCTTTCAATATTATGACATACAAAATTATTATAAGAAATTATAAAATTATTATAAGGAATACACATAAATACATATTAATGTATAATTTCCATGTTATAGAACATGCTTTAGTTTTTGTTCCTGATATCATAGATTAAAAAATTCCCCATTGTGGGGCTGGGGATTTAGCTCAGCGGCATAAGTACCTGCTTGCAAGCAGGTGGTCGTGAGTTCGATCCCCGGTACCGATAAAAATGAAAAAGACAAAAAAAAAAAAATATATATATATATATATATTGGGGCTGGGGATTTAGCTCAGCGGCATAAGCACCTGCCTTGCAAGCAGGCAGTCGTGAGTTCGATCCCCGGTACCGATAAAAAATGAAAAAGACAAAAGAAAAAATTCCCCATTGAATAGCAACAGTGAAAAATATCAGTGCCAGAGGAATGAAAGGACTCAGGCTACACATACACAAACATCCATGGCCCATGGAACACTATCAGAGCTGTAAGATTGGGGCAGATTGCCAGGTGGCAAAAGCCTTGCATTTGCCTTCAGAGATTTCACTCTGAGAATGGCTGTAAAGATGAACAGATAGGACACAAGAACAACTGGAAGACAGAAAATCACATTAAAAACAGACAATGGTCAGAATTATCACCTCAGATGTGTGATTGTTGAGGCCCAGCAAACGCAATAACGGAGTCTGAGAGAGTACAAATCACTAATGATGTAGTTAGTACAGAAAGATAATGTGAAAAGTCTATAAGGAGAGGCACAGTGTTGTAGAGCAAAACGATTGCTAGGAGAATCTAACTGTTTTTATGACTGTATAAGACATAAAATTATTACACAAAAATATAAAATTATTACAGGGTTGAAATGTTACGGACAAAATCAAAGACAAAGTTCACTAATGATGAACACAAGCCAGAGATATATTTTCTTGAGATTCATAAGGAAAACTACTTATATTTTGGGCCCCACAATACTACAGTAACCAGGATCAGGAATCGGAGATTGAGGTCTGAGGAAGTAAATGAGTTAGTGATGTTTATTTCCCAGGGTCTGCTTTGGGAGGATGTTTATGTCTGGGTCATCCACCCTGACTTAGGTAGACAGCGAGTAGTACTCTGAAAAGACACTTGCAGCTTATTCTGCAATTCCTGTTAGCATTAATCCAGTCACTATGATGACAATGATACTACACCCAGTCCCATCAAAATCTGTGTGAATGTAGATATTAGAACAGGCAATAGATTTCATTTGCTTACATCTGGGAGATTTTAAAAATGCAAATATAATATAAAGAAGATTTGGCTAAAGTGTCTAATGACAAAAATGATTATAAATAAGGTCAAATGAAGAGACATAAAAATAACATTGACTCTTAAGTAGGGTCTTTTTATTATGAAACATTATTCTTGAATGTCTTCAGAAATTCAATCTCAGTTGTAACAGGTAAGTGTATCACTACTGACATTTAATATTTAGAGATGTTATGTTCTTAAATGCCCTACCATTCCACATATGTAGACACAAATATCTAGTCACAATCATCAATAGTGCTAAGTTTGAGAAACCTTGAAAGATATATATATATATATATATATATGAGCAGATTATATATAAACAGCTTTTGTAGTAACATGGTATATATAAACTAAAATACAACAATTATAACAATATTAAAATTTTGTAAGTTAAATGTGCAAATTGAAATATAATTCTTTAATGCTTTCAGATATGTAACATGCAAGTACACCATGACATTTTATTATAACTTTCTAATAACCTTGTAGATTTATCATATAGAAATTCAGAAATACATGTTTGGTCAAAAAGTCAAGAGGATTATGTAGAATGATCATGTAGAACCAACAAAGAATTATCATATCCTACGTAGAAAACCAACAGAAATATGCAAGATAACATTCTCAATACGTATAATCAAATATAATTCAATTGATCTCATCTACTAAAGAGAATTTATTCCATAACTATAAAAAGTACAATAAATATTCCTTCAAAAGAACCATACTATCAGTAAGAAACTCAGTGTGCTTTTTCTCTTGTTTTAGATTTAGAAAACACAATGAAAACAGATTAGGGACATATCTGTCTGCCCAAAATTGATACAAACAGACATATAGTTTACTGATGAAGAATTTAAAAGATATTCAATTTATCTAAAATCTGAACCAGGAATGAAGCTGTAGGGGATAAAATGCCTCATAACCAATGAGTATTAGTAAGTACATCCTATTTAATTGATATTTAAAACATGAAGTTTAGCTTAGCTAAATGCAATGAAAACTTATCTGTCTCTATGGTCTCTTCTGGAGCAAAAATATATGCAATAATTATTATGAGAAATATTATTAGGTGACATTTTCTTTTATCCTGAAATTTTACTATAATATATAATACTGAATACTAAACACAAAGCTTGCATTGATGCTTAAAAATCTTGTGGAGGGCATTTTTCACATCTCTGTTTCTCAAACTGTAGATGAAGGGGTTTAGCATGGGGATCACTAAAGTGTAAAACACAGAGGCCAATTTATCAGTTTCAAAGGTGTGAGTGGATTTGGGCTGCACATACATGAAGAGAAGAGTCCCATAGAAAACCACCACCACAGTCAGGTGGGACCCACATGTGGAGAAGATTTTCTTCCTCCCCTCTGCAGAATTCATCCGACATATGGTCAACAGAATCAGCACATAGGACAAAAGAATCACCAGGAGAGAGGAAATCAAATTAAATGCTGAAAACAGTATGGTCAATAATTCTGTTTCTTGTGCGTGTGAGCAGATCATAGGTGACAAGGGGGCAACATCACAGTAGAAATGACTGATGATGTTAGAGCCACAGAATGTCAATGTAAAATATTTAATAGGGAACAGCAGAGCCTGAAAGGTGGAATAAATGTACAGAATGCCCACCAGCACATGGCAACGTCTCTGGGACATGATGGCATTGTAGAGCAGAGGGTGGCAGATGGCCACGTAGCGGTCATAGGCCATGGCTGACAAGATGGAAAGTTCACTGACAATGAACATAATGAAGAAGGCCATCTGGGTGGCACATGCATAATAGGAAATGGTATTTTGAATCACAATAAAGTTAACCAACATCTTCGGACAAATGGTAGTGGAATTCCCAAGATCAATGAAAGCCAGATGTCTGATAAAAAAATACATAGGTGTGTGCAGACGGGAATCCAGCTTGGTCAGAATGATCATGCCCAGGTTACTCACCACTGTGACTGCGTAAATGAAGAGAAAAATCCCAAAAAGTGGGTGTTGAAGTTCAGGCAGCCTTGTGACTCCCATTAGAATGAAGTCAGGAGGGGCTGTTAGGTTTGGGAGGCCCATTTGGATGAAAGGAGAGTTTGTTAACTTTCTCAATGCACCATCTGGAAAGAATGCAAGATTCATAGAGAAAATTAACATTTAAATTCATGACAGGGTAGAGCCAAAATCAGTTCTACATCTGATTTGGAAATAAGGATAAATGATAGCATCTTCCTATTTCCTAAAGTCAAGAATTCATACATAACACCTAAAGTTGTTTGATGTTTTATACCAGGAATCAGATTCAGTAGCTTGTGTTTGCCAGGCAGGTGCTGTACCTCTGAGTCATGCCCCTGGTATAACACCTACATTTATAGGCTCTAAATCAAACTCTAAATAGAGTGGGTGAAGTTTGGAACATACAGAAGTAATGAAACTGCAGTATAACGACTGCAGTTTTTCCTTCGTAATTTTTATGAGTTTAAGTGATTCAATAAGCAAAACAGAACTGCTTTGACTAAAGATAAAGTTGATTTATCTTAGCCCAAGTGCATGTCCTACCTATGACATTTGGTTTACCTTCAGTGAAAACTCATGACTCTGAGTAAGATTTTCATTGGAGCAACTAAATATCAGTCTTCAGTGAAACAAAATATAAGATGAAATTACAGCAGAAGGCAAAGTCATCTTGAGCCCGGGCAGCTGTCAGGTCCAGTCTCTGGGGCCACACTGCAAATCCAGAACTAGTTTAGCGTCACAGTAATGCAGGGAGACAATGTGGCCAGTGCAGTAGTTTCCAGGAGCTCCCCCCGGGGTCCACCCTGCCTTTCTATGTCCTCTCTTTCTAAGGGGACATTCCGGGAAGAGGGCCCCTGGAAACCACTCAGCTACTTCTGTGTCCTCTTTCGAGATGAAGTTGTCTGTTCTTTTTCTATTGACTACCACTCTGGTTTCAGATCTCTTTCTCCTCATATAGAAACCACAGTCTCTTTTTTAACAGTTAATCTTGAATTGGAAGTGTTGCAAGGGCTGCTGCCTCTGCATTCAATGTTAGAAGTGCGATGTCCAGGATGAAGAAAAAAATTCAAATTTCCAGTGCCCACCAGGCCACCTTGGAGTCTTCAAAGCCTTCCTCAGAATGGCTCTCTAGTTCACTGACTCTATCTCCATTTGCACTGTCAGGGATTGTCTAGCTCTGAATGCTTTTGCTCTGCATATTATTATGTGGAAAAAGTTAATACTTCAGTTTTGTGAGCCAGAAAAATTGTTAGGAGTAATTTCAACTGAAGCAATTTCTCCAAAATTCTATGAGCCTTAGGGTTTTTCTTTGCATTTGTCATTTTGTCAGTTTGTAGTAACTGTTTATCAAAGCGTAACCTCACTGTAATCAGCGCATTAGGAAAAAATACCAAGAAAAATATTTGCAAAAATGTACATGTTATTTTTATGAAAAATTCATTGAATTTATAAAATATTACATGGTAAATGTTTATTTTAAAAGATGACCTCATAAAAGCACATTAACTTACACTTGTTATTAGATATTCATGCGATATATCCTACAATGGATTTACTTTATTTGACAATTAAATATAATTGGGCATCCTATAATTCATGTGGAAATCCTAATCTGAATAAATCCTAATAAGTAATACTTGTAACAGTATTTCAGGTATTTCTAACTTATTTTTTTGTTTGGAATTTCCAAAAGTCAGCACTAACTTTCACAGCTCATTTTGGAGGTTTATCTTTAAATAATAGCACTTAAAGTTCCCAAACCACTGTGCGACAGAAACCTAATTTAAAAAGGAGGTTAAGTGTTTTTTGTTCTGTATTTGAAGATAGTTAAGTCTGACAGTTTCCAAAGAAGCTGTGTTGAGAAACCCAAAGTAATGAGAGACAATCAAAAAGAAAGACAATTTTTACCCACCTCTTTTGTAGGATCAAAACTTTGTTTTTCATTTTATTCATATATTTTCTTTGTATGGGAGAATTTATGGGTTTTCACCCTCTTATGCTGTTTCCTAAGTAGGTATCATTTAATTCATTCAGATCATTATGCTAAATTTTTTGACTTAATAAAAGACACCTTAATATACCTAGTAATTATTTAAGAACTCAGCTCATTTCCCCCTGAGAAAATGTAAGTGACATCTCAAAGGGAGAAGCAAAAACAACATAAATGATGTGTGTAGTTCTGTGGCACCTGTATATCTGAAAGTTACTAATTTACAGTGAGACAAATACTGAAGGTACGGCTCTCCAGCCCAAGAACTACTACACATGTGTGGTCATTGTATTAAGACACTATACTAAAATAACTGTTATGCAATTGTTTTATGAGGCACACATGTCATACATTTTAGGGGCAATCACTTAGATAATATTTGATATAATGTGATGAAAAGTAAAATCTACTACAAGATAGCATTGTATTGAGGGCCTCCTTCATGACTGAAATGTATCTTAAATTTGAGAAAAATTAGATACAGTGAAGCATAGATATAAATTATAGAGACTGATTAATCTTAAAAAAATATTTCATTTGTGTTCACTGAATAATCCCTAAAAGATGGAGAAGCATCGTCAAAACCCAAGAGTATGTTATATCATAGTTTATATTTTGAGTGTTTGCTCAAAAAAGAAAAGTCATCTATTGTTTAATGCATAGTGTTTAATGCATTTCAGAAGTTTCCTAAATTTTCAATTTTTTAAAAAACCCTAGCATATTTGTTAGCCATGGAATGGCTTGTCTATCATAGCTGATTTGATGATTACCAAAAGGTAATATGGTAGTCACATATTTCTTTTCAGTAAAAAATTATGTTTGTATGATATAAAAATATGGTTTAGCGTATTTTTTAAAACGTTTTAAGTATTTATCCATGTTCTCAGAATTATATTGTTTTCTCACAAAATTTGAGTAAAACAGTATCTTTTCTGTGTGTGTGTGTGTGTGTGTGTGTGTGTGTGTGTGTTTAGTATTAGGGATCGAACTCATAGTCTGTGCTTGCCAGGCAAGCATTTATGCCACTGAGCTAAATCTCCGACCCATTATCTTTTATTTTATTTTTCTGCATGTGATAGATTTCACACAGAGCTGTCTAATTTTGAAATGCTAACCCACTTTTTCTCTTTGTAGATCAATGTGAGTAATGTTATTTCCATGTGTTCAAAATCACAATTGTTTTCTACAGTGCCAAATCTGCTCTGAGGGAATGAACAGCAGAATAATTATTGCCTCTACTACGTATAGCATTAATACTTCAGTTGTTTCTTTATTATATGTTTTCCTTTTAATATTAATGTTTAATCCTTCAGGCATTGCCAATGATTATAATGTTTTGAAAGTCCTGTGTGTTCCTTCCATAATCCCCGTGGAGACTTACCTTGCCACTGGTAATTGATTGTTCTTAAAGCATGGATCATATTTTCCTACCTTTTCAAAACACAAATGTAGAACTCTGGATGATACATATTGGAATTATTTTACTGTTAAGACTCAGAATTTTCACACTCTTTTATTAAACTGTTAAAATTTGCTTTACGAGGCAGTTTACTTACTTGAAAATTGTCCTGGTTTTTCTGAGGTTTAGTGATGGATTCTGTACAACTAGGGCTTTGTTACTGTTTCCATATTCATACGAAATACTGTCTTTTTCTTTCTGCTGTCACCCTCAAAGCCTTTTACTACATAAAAGAGTTTCTTCACTAGGGTTTCCTAGAACCGTGTAAATTGGTAGTTCTTAGGCTTGCAGTGACATGGTAGAATATTTTCTGTCATAGGGAGCTGTTAGTGTGACCTCATGAAGTCTCATTTTAGTAAGTACAGTTTGGGAATTATGCAAATCTGAGAATCCATACTAACTTCTTAGTCACTTCCCCTGTCTGTATCTGCACAGAAGATCTCAACTGCATGTATTCAGCATACAATTGTATAATCCTATTTTTCTTTTAAAATGAAAAAAGAATCAAAATGATGATACAGAAGTTCAAAGCAAAATAATAGATTAATGATGACTAATATATTGCAAACTGCTTTCATCAAAGTAGTTCAGATTACAAGACATGGGAATAAAAAATGATCACCCAATCAAACAATGAAAGGACAAACCATTCTCTTTGATGAACTGTTTTCAGTTGTCTTTGGCAGCAGTTACTAACATCCCTGATTCTATTTCCAGTTACAGATACTGCCAATGGCCCTAACAGAAGCATAGTGATTTCTCCTATCAGCCTAATAGTTTTAGTATCTTCAATTATTTTTCCTTCATTCCACACTATCAAAATTAATGCATATTTTGTGCTTTTATATCATGTTTTGTGAATATTATAACGCAAAACTTTTGGGGGAGTGTGTTAAAGAATGACTGTTTAAAAAAAATGAACATTTGATAATTTTTTTGGGGTTACTGGAGATCGAACTCACGCCTCACTCTTGCCAGATAGGTACTTATGCCACTGAACTAAATCCATTGCACGACAATTTTTTGATGGTCCCTTTATTTCTAATGTGGAAAATATTGTCTACTCTATATTAGGCACTAGAGAAATTATTTTGATGGACATAATTGTTCCAAATATTCATTCTTTGTATTAAATTCAAGATAATGCCATTGGTAACACACTTGGAAAATAGGTAACCCAAGAGTCAGAAATTAGCTTATACACTTTCATTTATGTGCATTTGTATATGTGTGTGTGTGTGTTTCTCCTAAAACTTCCTTTATTAATGGTGGCATTTGTCTTGATCATCTACGTAAAACATAGCTTGCACTTAGCTTATCCGTATTTGATTGATTAATATAGGTAATGTATAGTTCTGATTAATTATTTTCAGTTATCATTTTTGTGATGTTTTATCAAATTCAAGAATAACCCATAGATGCTTGCTATTTTTTCAAGTACACGTGGTATTATAGTTAATTGCACACTTCAGGAATATACATGAGTCAAGGGAAATTCCAATATCCCTTAAGAAATAGAGCACCTCCTAAGGTTTCATTTGTTACTTCAAATGATACTTAAATCTGTAAGCTGTGATAGGGCTCGCGAGAAATTAAATACACACACACACACACACATATGATTTTTGTTTGAATTTGTCCTCATAGAGGAAAAAGGGATAAGGTTTTATTTATTTGATCGTGATTTTTTATGTATCAGTGGTTACCATTTATCTTTAATTACTTTTTATCTTCAGTTAAATACTGTGAAAATATACATTCCATTTCAGTATTAATTGAAATTAAGAGAAGCATATGAAGTTTCCAAATTTGAACTTTTGGTAAGTTACATTTATTTGGGACAAATTGTTTTTTGATTTTTATTTGAATCATTAGTTAGAAATGTAAGTTTTTTGGGGATGGAATCATTATTAAGAATATTATAAACCACTTAATCCAATCATACATTTTGTCATTCTGTTTGACTTTTCTCTGAGATCATGCAATTTAATTGGGACTCAGAAGAGAACAGTCTGTGGTTTAGAAGACAACACAGTCTTTTACTGTGATGGAAACACAGCGCTGATAAATCTCTGTCAAGAGAGTGGTCATGGGCACATATGCCTGTTGATTATTTTACTTGGAATTGGTTAAAATGTTGAAAATTTATCTTTATTTATCACTAGTTAATTTCAAATATATCCCTGTACAAATTGGCTATTATATTGAAAGATTTAGATGTGTTACAAAAATATGCTCACCTTAAACATCAACTTTTAACATAACTTATTCAATAAACTTTTGTGTTTTAGTAAAAATTTGTGACGATTCCTAAACAGTATAAAAATAATAATAGAAAGTTTATTATTATAGTAAATAGTGAACCACCAATTTTCATTTCCATTTAATTATCATTTGAAATAGAATAAAGCAGAGGTTTAAAATTGGGAATGCCAATTAGTTGACTACTAAGACAATTTCTTCCTTATTTAAACATATTCACATTAACTTCTCAAGGAAGACACGTGGGCAGCTTTTATCTATGAACACATTATTCACATACCTAGTTTTGTACTTATTATCTAATCATACTTTTAATGCTTATATTCCTACACCAACACAGTACTTGTGCATACTATTTCTTACTTTCTTTTTCAAAAATACTGCATTGCAGGTGCAACTACATCAAGGAAAAGATAAATCAATTTCTTAAGGTGGCAAGTTCATAAACAGCATCACCATGTTTTTAATCCCAATTTACATTAATGCCAATAATTACTCTTTGTGGCGGCTGACATGGATTAACTAAAATGCCAGTAAATCTGACATAGGTAACCTTCATTTTGTGTTTGGAATTTTTCCTTCATTTCTAAAAATACATATTCTCAACAAAATACACATTTTGGTAAGTAGAGAGATAGAAGATTAGAGGAAGAAAGAGAATGGGAAAGATAGCTCTCTATTCAATATAATACATTGATTATCATAAAGTATAATGCATTTGAATTAGAAACATTAAGTAGCTGAAATCTCTAATGAAAACTTTAGGAAACTATAATAACGAACATTTAGCATTATACAAACAACATAAAAAGTGTTCTAGACCAATAGGTAACTGCAAGAAGCCAAATTATAAATTTTAATCTTATATATGTGTGTCCACATATTATATAATACATATATTTGTAAAACTGAGGCAATATTCCATACATTCCATGTAAATGAGTACTTAATGAATGAGTACTTTAATTAATGTATTTAATGAGTACTTTAATTAATGTATTACTCAGGTTTTTCAAACATCACATTAACTATTATTTCTTCTAAAACTGCATCACTTAAGTCAAAGATGTTTGTGCTCTGGGTCTCAGAGATGAGTGATTCCCAGAAGACTTATTGTGCTCCTAAGAGACCCCTGAAGACACAAGAGCTTCAATAGGCTTCAAGGAATAGGGTGACATTATCTTTGGGATTAGTACCATCACTTCATAACCTTTTCTAATTCTTGGGCTTTATCATAACACATTTTTGGATTAACTACATAGTAAATAGTACAACTTATTTTAGATTGTTTTGTTATTAATTCCTTTTATATTCAAAAGAAAATTAAAATAGATTTTAAAGTTAATTTTGCAACTTCCCTTCAGCGATCACAGGTGTTCCTTGTGTGGATATAAATGTCCTATGTTACAGATGCTTTAGGAACACTGAAGATTTTAGTGCCAATATGTTTTTATGTAAAGCTTTATGATATTGCTCCAAAACTATCTCTTTAAACAAGTAGAGCAAGAAAAGCAATAAAACCAAATTCCTAATATTTTAAACAAGCAGATTTAGATTCACCAAATAATCTCTTTGATCTAAGAATACCTATACTGGTGTGTCTAGATGATTTTAATAAATACCAGATTATTTTGTATCCACTTTAATTCTTTGTTCTGCTAACCTTAGATTTCATGGAAAGGAATGGCTAACAGCAGTTTTACTATTGTTGCTGAATTCATTCTTTTGGGGCTGACAGATGACGCACAACTGAAGTCTTGCTTTTTGTGTTGTTCCTGGTAATTTATGTCACGACCTTGGTGGAACATGTGGGCATATCCTCTTAATCCAAATGACCCTGAAACTCCACACACCCACGTTCTTCTTCCTGAGCGGCCTCTCATTTGTTGACGCCTGCTATTCATCACTCATTGCACCAGATTTCTCATCAGCTTCTTGCCGGTGAGGAAAACCATCTCGCTCTTTGGCTGCATCGCACAGCTTCTGTTTTTTTGGGTGTTCATTACCACAGAAGGCTTCCTGCTTTCGGTGATGGCTTATGACCGGTACGTGGCCATTGCCAGCCCTCTCCTGTACAACGTGGCCATGTCTAAGGAAATGTGTAGCCTTGTGACTGGATGCTACACTGGTGGAATGACAAACTCACTGACACACACGGTCAACTTGGGGGGACCGTCCTGCAGGCTCAACATCCTGGGTCACTTCTGTGATATTCCCCCACTGCTGAAACTGTCATGTTCTGATACCTTGATGAATGAGTTCTTGCTTTTATTGTTAACTGGAGTCATTGCAATTGCCACTTTCCTGGTTGTGATCATTTCCTGTGTATTCACTGCCTTTGCCATCCTGGGAACCCACTCAGCCTCAAGCAGATGGAAGGCCTTCTCCACCTGTGCCTCTCACCTGACTGCCGTGACCCTGTTTTATGGCACCTTAAGCTTTAGTTACATTCAGCCCAGCTCCCAGCATTCTGTGGAACAGGGAAAGGTGGTTTCTGTGTTCTATACATTAGTGATTTCCATGTTAAACCCACTGATTTACAGCTTCAGAAACAAAGAGGTAAAAGATGTTATGACATGGCCGTAGATACAAAACATTTCTCATATTAATTGAAAGTCATTATTAATTCTGTAACATTCTGCCTGGCAATCTTCACCTGAAGCTAACATTCATAAGAATTCAGTGATGTTTATTTCTTGTGTTTTCACCCATCATTGTGTTCTAAAGATTCATTGTTCATAAGAAAGCAGAAGTTAGAAAGTTGAAGTAATTTGGTACCTAATTTCATTGTAGCAAAATTAACTAAAAGTTCAACTCTCCTAAGACATTAAGTCATTAATATTGAAAAAAAAAACCAATCAGTCTAAGAACTGAATGTATCTTTTACTCTGTGGACAATTGAGTAAACACACGTGTATGCATGCTTTTGGAGATGTAATAAGCCAGAGATTTTTCTATGAAATTTTAAAATTTGTTTTTTTCAGAATATTAAGCTAATCACATAATTGTTATTTGCTTTAATATTTAAAACTCGATGTTAATTTTATATATTAATATATCATGTTACATAAATGGAAGTGTATTACTTCATTTATTCCACTGAGATATTCTACTTTGTAGTTATTCATTTATTTTTCATTAAGAATTTTGTGTGTGAATAAACACTGAGACATGTATAATGCTCCTGTAATTTCCAGTTTGCAATAATGTACTCTTCCTAAGAGATTTATGAAGGCAGATTTATGAAGTAAATAACACCATTTTGGAGAACACAAAATTCAGCTTCCTTCTCTTCCATTTCTCTCTTCAAGAGTGTCCTTCATATTCTTTCTGAATTAAAAATAATCAGCAACCTTCAAATAATTTAATAGATTTAATATCTCCCTTTAGGTTTATTATATAATCATGGATTACTGGATGGGATAATTTCACAAAGCTCTATTAATTTTTTTTATTTTAAAGAGATTAAGACAAAACAAGACATAACTGAACATATCAGAACAGAACAATGTAAGCAAAACAGTATTTCACCAGAAGACAACCCATAATTAACAGTAACTACCACAATGTCTCTTTCTTTGAAATAGTTGAGCATAACTTCATATATAATAGTATCAAACATAACAAAATAGTATAAAAACATTCAAGAGAATGAGAGTATTGCAGGGTTTTCAGAACCAAATAACAGAAAACAAACAATGGCTACTATATTATCTCATTTTCCATAGGAACTTTGTTTATGCTTTCACACGTAATACAATCAATAAGGTACAACATGATAGAGCCAATGGAAACAGAAGAGCAAGAGAATGGTAGGACTTCAGAGTAAGATGATATTATATCAGTACTGGCTATTATAATGACTTGTTTCCCTCAAATTAGCTGTTCATACCATCACAGATAATAACATAAAAAAACCAGGACAAACACATTACAATTGCAATCATTATAAGGCTTCAAAACAATGTAATGGGGAATCACGATTACCCTAAACTCTTATGTACTCTTACTATTTCTTACACTAGGAAGACTATAGAGTATTTATACATGTGAGTTTGATTTATTTCAAAGCTCTATTAATTTTAGAAATGCTTATGCTTTTCTCAAAAGTACTTTAAATAATGTTGCGACAAATTCTATGAATTAAATTACATAATTTACTGTTCTCTATATTTTGGTTCCTGTATTAACAACAGATAAGTTGGATATGGTGATGCATGCTTGTGATTCCAAAACTCTGGAGTCTGAGGCTGGAGACTTGTTGTAAGTTACAGGTTAACCTGGGCTACAGAGCAAGATGCTGAATCAGAAAGAAAGAAAGAAAGAAAGAAAGAAAGAAAGAAAGAAAGAAAGAAAGAAAGAAAGAAAGAAAGAAAAAAAGAAAGAAAGAGAAAGAAGGAAAGAAAAACAGTTGATAAACTAAGGTGCTTAAAACTAATATAAAAGTATTTGAATATTTAAGCAACATTTACTAGATTATACTTAGATACTATAGACATAGTCAAAGTACAAGGGAGAATATCAGCATTTTAAAGAGGAAAACCTATTGTGTATTTTCTTATAAAGAAGAACAAGAAAATACTTTTGCAAAAATAATTGCATTGCATATACATTTTGAAGTATATAGAACATCCAAGGAGGTTTTTTTCAGAGAAAGCATGATGTTCATTCAAATTCTATACATTATAGCTCCAAATATAGTAGGCATCTTCAACCACTGCAATGGTAATAGTTCATATAAACAATATATCTAAGATGAATAAAACTCTGATTTTGCTGGGAATATACCTGAACTGCTCAGTGCCTGCCTGGCAAGAACAAAGTAGTGAGCTCAATGCCTGCTATCAAAATCAACAAAAACAAAATTCATGCAGTGAGGGAGAAGAGAGCAAGAAGACACCAAGAAGCAAGTCCTCCCTGATAATCAGTGCCATGTGCAGGCCACTGAGAGGGGAATAAGACCACAGCTTTTCACCATGAGCCAGCACCAATCATGGACTGCAGGGCAAGAGAACAAGAAGTCACCAAGAAACAAGCTGTCTCTATGAACCAGCGCCGTGCATGGGTTGCTGAGTGCACAGCCAGACCCAGCCTTTCCCCATGAGTCGGTGCCGTTTGTGGCTTGTGGATGAAGATAACAAGAAGTCACCAAGAAGCAAGCCCTCCCTGTGAATCAGCGCCATGCATGGGCCATTGAGGGGACAGCCAGAACTCAGTGCCTACCAGTGTATGAGCTGGGAAACAAGAAAAGCCAACACTGCCACCCTCGAAAGTTACTGGCTTATCCAAAGAGACACGGGGTGTGAATATGGCTATTGAGATGAAATGCAATTTGATTCCTGTGGTGTTTGGTGTTTCACGGAGTTTGAAGGTTTTGGGTTGGTAGTCTGATCATCTATTCAGTGCATAAGGGTGTGCAGTGTGGGATCTATGGGAGATCTGCTTCTCAAGGTGATACGCACTGTTAACTCCCTATAATCCTGTTTTGAAGTCCTATATAATTTTCATTATTTTGTTGGGTTTCATTTTATTCTGTTTTGTTTTGCTGATTTTATTATATTTGATGACATGGGCAGCTATTTCAAATAAAGCAAGATGTAATATGGTAGCCATGTTGGATTTACTGTTGACTTGTTTTGACATCCTTTATTTCATTCATTGTTTTGTTTCCAACAGTTCTATTCTGTTCAGTTTTGTTTGATTTCTGCTCTGTCTGCAGGTATCTGCAGCTATTTTGAAGACAGCAGGAGGCATGATTATAACCATTGTTGATTTCCTATTGCTTTGAAGTCCTGTGTCACTTATACTGGTTTGTTTTGAATGGCTTCATTGTTTCTTACTTTGGTTTTATTCTCTTTAAAATAGAAAAAACCTAAAGAAACACAAAAATAAAAACAACACCAAAAAACAACCTCTGATTTTAATAGAAGCATTTTTATTTATATATGCATTATAGTATATTTATAGTATACATACATACTATACATACATACAATGTATGGGCACATAAAATTATATATACATAAATACATGTTGTGTATATGTAGTAAAATACTATACAGCATTAATAATAATCATAATTAATAGTTTATATTACTATTGGGATTACAAAGGAAAATCAAAGAGCTTCCATCCATTTTTAGATAATCTGGATTCTATTTCTAGTTTTGACATAAAATAATTTAAAAGAAACAGAAGCATAAAATCTCATAAATATAATTTCATGTATATCAGTGATTGGAAGTTCCAATTTTTATATGTTCCATAGAAATGCTGACTTAGTAAAACAATAGCACATAATCATGTAGCTATGTTTAATAACCATGTACTATATATAATAGGTCAATTTTTGTGCATGTATAATAAGTGCTCAAAGGATTATATTTAACAATTTTTGCTTTGCAACTAATAGTTATGAGTCTTTTCAACACGATTTAAAAGAACAGGAAATATAGGATTAAAAAGTAAGAATTTAGAAAAATGACTAATAATTCTATTTAAGAAAAATTTATCTTATTCAAATACTTGCTAAAAAATCTTAGTGAACTCCCCCTCAGACAAGGGACTTTTGTCTAAAACATATAAAGAATTAAAAAAAGTCAGACCCCCAAAATTCAAAGATCCAATCCAAAAATGGATATCTGAGATGAATACACAGTTCTCAGATGAAGAATACAAATGGCAAATAAATATATGAAAAAATGTTCATCATCATTAGTCATTAGAGAAATGCAAATTAAAACCACACTGAGATTCCATCTCACTCCTGAAAGAATGGCCAGGATCAAGAAAACCACCAACAACAAATGCTGGAGAGGCTGTGGGGAAAAAGGAACTCTCCTGCACTGTTGGTGGGAGTGTAGACTGGTACAGCTTTTGTGGAGGTCAGTCTGGAGATTTCTTAAAAAGCTGGGATTGGAAATCCCATTTGTTCCAGCTATTCCACTTCTAGGCATATTCCCAGAAGTGAAAGCATCATACCACAGTGATATATGTGCACTATGTTTATAGCAGCACAATTTGTAATCACCAGATCAACCTAAATGTCCATCAACTGAGGAACGGATAAAAAAGTTGTGGTATTTTTATACAATGGAGTACTACTCAGCTATGAAGAAGGATCACATTGAGATATTTATAAATAAATGGGCGTAGCTTGAGACCATACTCATAAGTGAAATAAATCAAAGTCACATGTGTGAATACCGAATAGTTTCCCCAGTATAAGAAATGATTCAAATATATAAAAGTATGTAGTAATCATGATTCCCCATTATGTGGCCTTGAAGGGTTACAAAGTTTTGACTCATTGGAATGGCTTTATTCTAGGCTGCTTGATATTATTGCCTGTGATGTTATGAACAGCTATTTTGAAGAAAGCAAGATATCATAATAGCTAGTGCTTATTTAATATCATCTTGTTTTGAAGCCCCACCAAACTGTTGCTCTTCTGTCTCCATTGGTTTTATCATGTTGTATCTTACTGGATTTTATTATATGTGATAGTATAATCAAAAATTTTTATAGGCAAAGAGATAATATAGAAACCATTGTTCGTTTTCTGTTAGCTGGTTCTAAATATCCTGTAATACTTTTATCCACTTGAATGGTTTCATACTGTCTTGATAGCTTGATGCTATAGTATACGAAGTGATACTCAAATATTTCAAGGAAAGAGATATTATGTTAACTACTATTAAGTCGGGTTATTTGGTGGTGAAGCACTAGGTTGCTGAAATTTTCATGCATTGATCTGTATTGTTATGTTGTTATGTCCTCTTTTATCTCAACCTCCCCCTTATTCATTAAAAATTATTTATTTTTTATTGTTTTATTATTTTTTAATTAAGGGAAAAATAAAAAAATTAGCAGAATATATTATAGTAACTTTTTTGATTTCCTATTAACTTGATTTGAAGCCCTGTATTACTCCCACTATCTTGTTTTGACTGATTAGACTCTGTTCCGTTCTGTTTGATAGTATCAAGTTTGAGGGTATAGGCAACTGCTTTGAAGGCAATAAGATTCACTACGATGCCCATTCTGGTTTGACTACTATCTTCTTTTGAAGTCCTGTAATGTTTCCAATGTTTAGGTTTTATTGGTCTTGTTCTGTACTGTTTTGTTCAACTTTATTATACCTGATGATATAGGCAATTCTTTTTAAGGAAGCAAGAGGCATTATGGTAACCATTGTTGATAACCTTGTACTCTGTTTTTACATCATGTGCTATGTCTATCCTTTGTTTTGACTGACTGCTTTATTTGGTCATATTTGGTTTTATTCTCTTCCCAAAAAAAGTAATGTGAACTATGGGAGTAATAAAACCCAAAATGTGTAAATTTTGTTGAAAAAAAAGAGAGGAAAAAAAAAGCGCTCTAAAGGATACAACTGCAAGTGTGTTTAGGTATGTTAAGATAGATAAGCATATTACTGAGTTTTTGTTGGATCATTGAACACAACTGTTTGAAGCCTCACTGTTTGAATGTCCACTTTGTATGCTTTAATCCTGTAACTTGAACAACTGTTCCTACGATGACAATATGTAATCTATTAACTAGTGATTTCTTACCTTTTTTTTTGTAATTCTGTAGTACTTGTACCCTTATACAGTTTTGTTTTGTTTTGCTTTTTCTTTTTTTCTTTTTAAATAAAAAAATACACCAATGGGGGAAAAATACTTGCTAAAGTCCAAATTAATCACAAAACTGAACAAAAGGGAAAACAAGTTGTCAAAAATGAGTTATTGTGCTACTGAAAGAATGAAAGCATCAATAACTATTAATTTAATTCCATGATTTCTTTCTTTCATTGATTTTTAAGACTTTAAAATTATTTTTGACTCATGTTTTTGTTGGTTATAAGTGTTATAAATTCAGGATATGAGCTGTTTCCTGACTGCATATATTGCAAATATGTCCCTCTATGTCATGGCTTATCTTAACATTTAACTCTATTTCTTACATTAAGATCAAAAGTTATTAATGTCTGCATAGTTAAGTTGTTATTTTTTCCATGTAGACAACCACATACACAACACGAATTACTGAAAATTCCAGTGATTGTCTGTCATGCATTAACTCCTCATCACCCAAATATATGGCAGCACAGCATGCAATAGTTAAATCTTGGAAACAACCCAAATGCCCATGAAGTAAGGAATGTTAAAGATTTGGAGTTCTTTTTATACAGTGCAGTACTATTCTGCCATAAAGTAAAATAAATTTGAGGCTTTTATAAGTAAATGGATACACCTTGAGACCATGCTCTTAAATGAAATAAATCGAACTCACATATGTAAACATCACATTGTCCCCCTTAGGGTGAGAACCTGAAAGAGTAAATACGGATCAAAATGTTCAATACTATCGTGAAGTGGAAAGAAATTGTTCAAAACAAAGAAAAACTATGGTGTGAGAGGGGCAATGAATGAAAGGAAGGGAAAAGGAAAAATATGATTTACAAAAGGGATAAAATGCAAATGAAGCTTTGCAAATATGGAGGGGAAGATGGTTTAGAAAGAAGACAATGGATTGGGAATAAAAAGTGGAATCAAAATGTATCAAGCATGGGTATAAATTTCCTATGATGAATATGATCATTATGTGTATCTAGACTATGTCAGTAAAATTAAAAAAATAAATGAATTTCACTGAATGATGTATTCATATAATTTATATATTCTTCATTCATTGCTGAGCATCTAGCTTCTATAGCTTGGCTATTGTGAACTGCCACTACGAACACGGGGGTGCAGTATATATAGGGTATATAGTTCTATACACAGGAAAGATCCTGGCACAATGCAACCTATTCGACTCCACTGATCCATTTTTCACTATTGCACAAATTATTACTGTGCATTTAATAGTCTACCTAACAAGGTTCCTTATTGTTAAGACCTATTAATTCTCATTGGTCATCTTTTCAGAAAAATTTAACTGCTGTTGATCAAATACAGTTTTATCCATGTTGCATTACTCCTGCTCTCTATCTTTCTGGAAGATTCCCTTGGCTAACCTTCTGTTGAAACTGAATGATACCTGACCTTTCTCTATCACCATAACACTGAATGAAAATAACTATTGGGTAAAAAATGCCACACATTTCATTCTTATCAAATATCGTTTGTCATAGCAGTGTGGAGTATCAAAGCTTTTCAAGATTTTTTGGCCCCACAAGAGTCTACCCCTGCAAGTTTAATCCTACGATCTCTAATAAAATACACCCCTAGGGAAAATTGATCAAATATTTTTTATTGTTTAAAAACTGTTGGCCCATTTGAAATTTAATTCACATTAAATTGTTTCACTGGATGAAATACATACATATATGTATATTATGTATATATATATATCAAATTTTCTTTATGCATTCATTACTGAGCCTCTAGCTTCTATACCTTAACTATTGTGAACTGCCACTATGAACATGGATGTGCAGGAATCCCTATACTATGCTGACTATGATTCTTTTGGTTTTATACCAGGAAATGGAATACTTGGGTAACATGGTAGCCTTACAATGTTTTATCCAGTGGAATAATATTCAACCATAAATAAGAACAAAAAATATATTTTTAATATATATTCATAAGGAACTGCAGATCATCAAATTAAATAAAGTAAGTCAGACTAAGAAAGGTGATTATCATATGTTTTCTCTCATAGGTAGAATCTAGGGATAAGAAGATGATATGAAAGTAGAAGGAAAACTATTACCAAAGAAGAAGGGAATCTGGGGAAGAGAAGGTATTAGAGGATGATGGAGTAGGTAAGATCCAAGTGTGATGAATACGCATGCATGAATATGCCACAATGAAACCCATTGTTCTGTATAATTAATATGTACTAATTTAAAAATTTTAAAAATCAAAACCCAAAATATTGTTTTCCCAGACTAATGATGGTTTAAAATTGGATTTTAAAAGTTTATGTAACATTTTATTGTTTGCAGCTGAACAGTGCTCTACTGTGGTATGAGGTATGATTAAACAATGTAGATGTTAAAATTTTAAAAATGTACCACAATAAAAACCATATACCCATTAATCCTCCTCAAAATACTACCTCTTGTTTTGAACACAGCCATTCCACAGCTCTGGCCACTTTATGAAGCAGCTCTGGAAGTCCTCTTTTCTTGATGTCTCATTTGTGTTCTTGATAGTGCTCAATGTCAGTTGCATCCAAGACACTGTCTATTCATGTTCCTTTTGACTCGGGATGAGTGAGCAGTCCCATAATGTCAGATGCATTGAATAAAACCCATGAGAACACCCTGTGTGTGAGGTTTTTACATTCCTGACTTTCTGTCAGATGGCAGCTGGCAGTTGAATTTTATTTTATTTATTTATTTTTTTAAATTTTTTTTTTTGGTCTTTTTCCTTTTTATCGGTACCGGGGATCGAACTCACGACTGCCTGCTTGCAAGGCAGGTGCTTATGCCGCTGAGCTAAATCTCCAGCCCCGGCAGTTGAATTTTATCAGACCTTGTAAAGAAACTCATGAAAGAGGACTCACAGAATGGCTTTAGACACTTGAAAGAAAAAGTTTAAGTGTGTTTGAAGGTTAGGTGAACTATATTAGTGGGAAGAAAGGTAATGCATCTATAACAGCAACATATTTTTATTTAATACTTATAATGTATTTTTTCACACCTTGTAAGTGTCATACACACACAAGTACACACTTACATACACACACACACAAACACAGTTATGATGGGTACTACTGCTGTAGTTTAGAACACAAATGTGCCTTACAGGTCTCAGAGTAGGGCCACTGAGAGATGAGGAAACTCCAGGAGGTACTGTTGCCATGGTGACAACCTTTAGATCCTTGTGATCACGTCTTAGAAGGGGAAGGTCCATCACCAAACATATGATGTTTCCTCTTCACAGACTGAGCAGGTTGCTCTGCCACACACTCCTCACCCCTGTCACCTGGAGCCAGTAGAGGTCCAAAGCCAGGGCACTGCCTAACCCAGGATTGCACTCTCCAAAGCCATGAGCCAAAGTATCTCTTTGTAAGTTGGGTCTTACATTCAGTAGACTATCACAAATTAACAGTATAAGAAAGAATGATTTCTCAGATAACATTATGCAATATTTTGTATTACAATATCATTAACCAAAGATTTTTTTTGTTTGTACAGTTTAGGAAGACACAAGAAAATACATTAGAATGCATATCATTTCTGCCAGAAATGCAACTTTCTTCCACTGTTTTTAATTATCATTCTTTATCTGCTTGTTTTGTTAATTATGGGGTTTCGTCAGGTTGATTGTGTGGTGTTTTGGGATTATTTTTTCCTATGTATTTAGCTTGAGGTGATGGTTTACCTTCTTATATCTCCCATATTATAATGTTTCAAAAAGTAAATTTTGAAAAATGTTACCTAATTTTTTTCTAATAATTTTGTTTACATAGTCTCTTCTCTCCACTTAGATTTCAATTTGCTATTTTTTACAGATCATTGTGGAAGAATTTATTTCTTTTTCAACATTTAATGGTTTAGCTGGTTTTATTTTTAGTATTCACTCATGTGTTATGTAGAATTCAGTCATATTTACTTTGTCAGTAGTGTGTCATCTGATATTCTTATTCAATATGTATTTGCCTATATCAATTATTATACTTTGCATGTAGAAGTCCCATTTAGTTATTTTTCAGTAATTCCCTTTTTAATCTACAAAAGTAAATCATTCTAACAATTTGAAAATATGAATATTGAAAATATGGGGAATTCTCCTCTTCGCCTGCAGGCCGGGCTCCTCCAGCTCACTGTTGGTCCCTTAAGACCAGTGGAGGCAGGGAACCCCGCCCCAGGCAGGGCGAACTGTTTTCTTTGCCTGGGGCCCAGGATTCCGCTTCCTGTCGAAATTAGTGAGTAAGGAGGGAGGAGGGACCTCTGTCCCAGCCTGGCTGACCTCTCTACCTCACTTGGAACAAAACTTGAAGCGCAAAAATATAGGAAAATGACAAAATGAAAGACCAAAATGCAGTCTCAAACATCCAGCCCATCCCAAGAAAGCCTAGGAGCCATGTGCATAGAAGAAAATATATGACACATAACCTGAAATACCTGAAATAATAGAAACTGAAATAAAGAAGCAACTCTGGGAAGCCTTAAAGGAAATCAAACTAGAAATAATCTCTCAGGTAAAAGAAGAAATGATAAAAGAATGAAGGAGATGCTGAACATATCTAAAGAAGACACAGTTAAAAAACTTGAGGAGATAAACAAAAAAATAGAATCCCTGGATGAACAATATAAGAAACACACAGAATATATAAAGCAGATGCAAAGAGATATACAGGAAATCAAAAACTCCATCGAAAGTTGTAAAAACCGCCTCAATGGATGTGAAGATAGAATTTCAGACCTTGAAAACAAGATTTCAGCCAGTGAACAGGAAAGGAAAGATCTTTTAAAAATAACAAGAAATCAGGAAATAACAATTCAACACCTGCAAGATGATGCAAAAAAAAAAAACAACATAAGGTTAATAGGGATAAATGAAAAAGAAGGGAACAACATAAAGGATGTCAAGAGGATATTTAGAGAAGTAATAGCTGAAAATTTCCCAAACACGAGACTGGAAATCGATATCAAGATCAGCGAAGCATATAGAACTCCAAATAGCCATAACCAAAATAAAACTACACCCAGACACATAGCAGATCAACCAGACAGAAAATCAGCAAAGAAATAAAAGAACTGAATTGCACCTGTGAACAAATGGACTTAATAGACATATACAGAGATTTCCACTCAACAACAACAGAATACACATTCTTCTTAGCAGTACATTGGTCATTTTCTAAAACAGATTACATATTAATTCACAAAACATATCTAAAAAATATAAAAGGGTTGAAATCATCCCTTGCATGCTATCAGACCATAGCACTATGAAATTAGAAATTAATGATAAAAGATACTACAAAATTCCCACAAACATGTGGAAACTGAATAACACACTCTTGAGTAATCAGTGGGTCATAGAGGAAATCAAAGAAGAAATTAAACACTACCTACAAGAAAATAAAAACACAAATACAACTTACCGGATTCTGTGGGATGCAATGAAAGCTGTCCTCAGAGGAAAATTTATACCACTGAGTTCACACATCAGGAAAACAGAATGAATACAAATAAATAACCTGATGTTACACCTCAAACATCTAGAAAAAGAAGAGCAAGTCAAGCCTAAAGCCAAAAGAAGAGAAGAAATTATAAAAATCAGAGCAGAAATCAATGCAATAGAGACTAAAAAAACAACCCAAAAAATCAATGAATTAAAGAGTTGGTTCTTTGAAAGAATAAATAAAATTGATAAGCCCCTCATCAACCTTATTAAAAAAAGGGAAGAGAAAGCTCAAATTCATGCAATAAGGAATGAAATATGAGCAATCACTACAGACCCCATAGAAATACAGAAAATCATCAACACCTATTTCAAAAACCTCTACTCTCAAAGGTTTGATAACACAGAGGAAATAGACAGATTCCTAGAAGCATACGAAGTACCAAAGCTAGGTCACAAAGATGTAAAACTACTGAATAACCCAATTTCTATTAATGAAATAAAAAGTAATTAAATCCTTACCTACAAAGAAGAGTCCAGGCCCAGAAGGATTCACTGCAGAATTCTACAAGAAATACAAAGAAGACCTAATGCCAACACTCCTCAAACTCTTCAATGAAACTGAAAGGGAAGCAATCCTTCCTAAGTCATTCCTGGAAGCAAATGTTACTCTAGTACCAAAACCTGAGAAAGACCCAACTAAAAAAGAGAACTACAGACCAATCTCCCTAATGAACACAGATGCAAAAATCCTCAATAAAATATTAGCAAATAGGATGCAGCAAATCATCAAGAAGATCATACATCATGACCAAGTGGGATTCATCTCAGGCATGCAGGGATGGTTCAATATATGTAAATCAATAAATGTAATACACCAATTCAATAGAACCAAAAGTAAGAAACACATGATCATTTCTATAGATGCAGAAAAAGCTTTTGATAAGGTCCCACATTCATTCATGATAAGAACTTTACAGAAAATTGGAATAGATGGTCTTTACCTCAATATAATAAAGGCCATTTATGACAAACCAACAGCCAGCATCATACTAAATGGCCAAAAATTGAAAGCCTTTACTTTAAAATCAGGCACAAGACAAGGATGTCACTTATCACCTCTCCTATTTAATATGGTACTGGAAATACTAGCCAGAGCAATTAGACAAGAGAGAGAAATAAAAGGCATAAAGATAGGAAAAGAAGAAGTTAAGCTATCATTATTTGCAGATGACACGATACTCTATATAGAAGATCCACAAAAACTAAATTGAAAGACTGCTAGATATAATAAATAAATTTAGTAATGTAGCTGGCTCTAAAATCAATACTCAAAAATAAATAGCATTCCTATATACTAACAACAAAGTCACAAAAAGAGAAATAAGAGAAGCCACACCCTTCACACTAGCAACCAAAAAAATTAAATATTTAGGAATTACTCTCACAAAAGAAGTGAAAGACCTGTACAAGGAAAATTATATTGCACTGAAAAATGAAATTGAAGACGATCTCCGAAAATAGAAAAACATCCCTTGCTCATGGATAGGGAGAATAAATATTGTGAAAATGGCCATTCTCCCAAAACTTTTATACAGATTCAATGCAATTCTGATAAAAATACCATCAACATACCTCATAGAACTCAAGAAATCACTCCTAAAATTCATCTGGAGTGAGAAGAGACCTAGAATAATAAGGACAGTTCTAAGCAGCAAAGGCAAGGCAGGAGGTATCACAATCCCTGATTTGAAACTATACTACAAAGCAACTGTAGTAAAATCAACATGGTACTGGAACCAAAACAGAGCTGAAGATCAGTGGAATAGATTAGAAGATACAACCACAACTGCAAACACATTCAACCACCTTATCTTTGATAAAGGGGCCAAACAGGTTCACTGGGAGCACGACAGTCTCTTTAATAAATGATGCTGGAAAAACTGGCTCTCCATATGTTGAAAGCTAAAACTAGACCCATGTCTATCACCATGTACTAAAATAAAATCTAAATGGATCAAAGATCTGAATATTAAAACAGAAACACTAAATCTATTGGAAGACAACTTGGGTAAAAACCTTGAAGATATAGGAGTAGGTAGAGAATTCATGAACAGGAATCAAACCGCACGGGAAATACTTCCCAGAATCAGTAACTGGGATCACCTTTTATTAAAAAGTTTCTGCATGTCAGAAGAAGTCTCCAGTGTGGTGAGAAGAAAACCCACAAACTGGGAAAAAATCTTAGTGAACTGACCCTCAGACAAAGGATTTCTGTCTAAAACATACAAAGAATTAAAAAAAATCAGACCCCCAAAATTCAAAGACTCAATCCAAAAATGGGCATCTGAGATGAATAAACAATTCTCAGATGAAGAAATACAAATGGCAAATAAATGTATGAAAAAATGTTCATCATCATTGGTCATTAGAGAAATGCAAATCGAAACTACACTGAGATTTCATCTCACTCCTGAAAGAATGGCCGAGATAAATAAACCCAACAACAACAAATGCTGGAGAGGCTGTGGAGAAAAAGGAACTCTCCTGAACTGTTGGTGGGAGTGTAGACTAGTGCAACCATTGTGGAGGTCAGTCTGGAGATTTCTCAGAAAACTAGGACTGGAAGCCCCATATGACCCAACTATACCACTTCTAGGCATATTCCCAGAAGAACTGAAAGTATCATACCACAGTGATATATGTGCACCCATGTTTATAGTAGCACAATTTGTAATAGCCAGATCTTGGAAACAACCTAAATGTCCATCAACTGAAGAATGGATAAAAAAGTTGTGGTATTTTTATACAATGGAGTGCTACTCAGCTATAAAGAATGACTGCATTGAGACCTTTATAAATAAATGGAGGCAGCTTGAGCCCATAATCATAAATGAAATAAATCAAACTCATATGTACAAATACCGAATACTTTCCCTAGTGTAAGAAATGATAAGAATACATAGAAGTATGTGGTAATCATGATTCCCAATCATATTGGTTTGAAGGCATATAATGTTTTCACTCATTAACCGCAATGGTTTTAACTTGGGTTGTTCGATTTTACTATCTATGATAGCACGAATAGCTATTTTGAAGAAAACAACACAACATAAAAGCTAGTGCTGATTTAATATCGTCTTGTTTTAAAGTCCCATCAAGCTGTAATACATTTGTTTCCACTGGTTTTAACATGTATCTTACTATATTTCACTATATACTATAGTATAAACAAAACTCTTTATAGGCAAAAAGATAATATAGAAACCATTGTTTGTTTTCTCTTAGCAGGTTCTAAATACCCTGTAATTCTTGCATTCTCTTGAAAGGCTTCACACTGTCTAGATACGCTTGATACTATAGCACGCGAAGTTACACTCAAATAATTTAAGGAAAGAGGCACTATGGTGACTACTATTATGTTAGATTATCTTTTGATGAAACACAATGATGCTTGAATTGCTCGGTTCTGCCCTGCGTTGTTCTATTACAATGTCCTCTCTTATCTCAATCTTCCCCCTATTTTTAAATTAATCTATTTTCTCTCATTTTTTTTAATTAAGGGAAAACTAAATTAAAGAATAACGGGACATAGTATAGTAAGTTTTTTGTTGTCCTATTAACCTGACTTGAACCCCAGTATCACTCTTCCCATCTTGTTCTGTCTGATTATTATATATTCTATTTTGTTTGATAGCATCAAGTTTGAGGGTATAGGCAATCACTTTGAAGTTAATAAGATATACTATGATGCCCAATATGGATTGATTATCATCCTTTTTTTTGAAGTCCTGTAAGGTCCTCAGTGTAGATTTTATTGGTTTTGTTCGGTATTGTTTTGATCAATTCTATTATACCTGATGATATAGACAACTCAATTTAAAAATAGCAACAGGCACAATGGTAACCACTTTTGATCACCTGGTATTCTATTTTTGCATCACGTGCTATGCCCACCCTTCTGTTCTAACTGACTCTGTTTTGCTTAGTCACATTTGTTTTTATTCTCTTCAAAAATTTATTAAGAACCGTGAGAGTAATAAAACCCTAAAAGTCTAATTATTACTGTAAAAAAGAGGAAAATAAGGTGGACTAAGGTATATAATTGCAGGTATGTTTGAGAGTATAGGACGGAAAACCATATAACTGAGCTTTTGTTGGATCATTGAACGGAACTGTCTCCAATTCCACTGTATGAATGTTCACTTTATATGCTTTAATTTAGTGATATGGACAACTGTTTCTGGGAAGATAATGGGTAGCCTATTAACTGGTGATTTAGTACTGTATATATTTTTTCTAGAAATTTTGTGTTATTTGTACCCTTTTACTGCATTTTTTATGTCCTTTCTTGTTCTCTCTTTAAATAAAAAAAGAAAATATGAAATATTGAAAATACGGATAATATTTTAATGTCTTTGCTTATGCCCCAGGTTACAGTCATGCAAAGGAAGAACTCTTATGCCTAGTGTATATAATGATTTGATGCTGAATATTGTGAAATTTTTATCACTGAGTTGATGTTTTTCTAGAAATTAAGTTTATTGATACAAGTTAGATTTGCATAATGATCACATTCACCATTGGAAACTTGTACTTGTACATGATGTATCTTAATTCCTCTTGTATTTTTCATTCCGATTCCCTCCCTTAAAAATCTCCATTATTATACTTGCCTGATTCTCCTCTCCCCAGAAACCTGATTATACTTCAAGTTTCGAAGAAAAGAACAACTAGTTTTGAGATTTTTGTAAAAGTAATTTCTGGTTAAGAGTTTTAAACCTCAATTCCCAATTACAAAAAATAAATAAATAAATAAATGTTTTAACATTTTAAAGTGTTTTATAAAGAAGCAGTTTGTCTTTGTTTCTGAGAGACTTTATACTAAATGGATTTTTAATGCATTGACAACATACTATGATTAAAGTTCCCTATAGCCATTCTTTTTAAGGGCTTAGTAATATTCCATTATATACAATTACCACATCTTTTTCATCTACTCTGTGCTTGATGGGCATTTTCATTGTTTCCAAGATTTAGCTATTACAAATTGAGCTGCTATAAACATAGGTGCACATATATCACTGTGACATGACCTTTTCATTTTTTCTGGGAAAATATGCAAGATGGGAATAGCTGGATTAAATAGAACTTCGAATCCTCATCTTCTGAGGCATCTCAGCACTGATTTGCATCATGGCTGCACCAGTCTATACTCCCACCAACAGTGGAGAAGTGTTCTTTTTTCCTTCACAGCCTCCCCAAAATTTGTTATCAGTTGATTTCTTGATGGCAGCCATTCTTTTTAGAGTGAGATGAAATCTCAGTGCTGTTTTAATTTCATTTTTCAAATGACCAGTGATGTATTTATTTGCCATTTGTATATCTTCATCTGAGAAATGTGTGCTCATCTCTGATGTCCATTTTTGGAGAAGATCTTTGTATTTGGAGGGCTTGAATATTACGCAGCTATAAAAACGGATGATCTTAAGGCTTTTATAGGCAAATGGAGGCAACTAGAGACTCTCCTTGTAAGTGAAATAAATCAGACTCATTTGTAAGTATCACATTGTTAGAGTAAAAAAACAAAGTAATGAGATCTAAAATATATATTAGATACTGCAACAACGAATGGGAAAGAAAACACTGAAGCTCAGGCAACAAAGATAAATGAAAAAAAATCAAACATTGATGAGAATCAGCATGTCACACCTGGCCAAGCAGGGACCAGATGTAATAATGGAGCTGAGAAGCACTGATGATGAAGATGCCACCGCAGACATGGCCAGAGCTACCGAGACCTGTGTCTCAGTGGTGGCACAAGCGCACCAAAGAACTTCCAGTTCAAATCTTGCCTGCCCAGGAGAAAAGAAGGTATTTGCCACTGAGCTGCAAAATCTCAAGAGCAAACTTGTGGAAGTAACAGAAGAAGTAAATAACGTTTATCAAGGAAAGGCTGTTTTACTTTCAGAAGTTCCTGAACAGAGAAAAGTCTTAGAAAAATGCAGTCAAGTGTCTGCATTAGCAGTAGAAGAATAGAAGGAGATGCTAGGAGACCTGGAGCACGAGAAGGACCTCCAAAGAAAGCAGAGTCATTTCCATAGGAGACGTTCCTAGAACAAAATGAACTAAACTTTCAAAGCTGCCTTCTTCAACAGAGCATGGTCTCTCACCAGCAGATTTTGAAAGCGTTAAATTGAAAATGTAAAACTCATCACGCAACTTGAAGAGAGAATTCAGCACCAGCAACAGGTCAAAGTGTTGGAGGAGCAACTTGGAAATGAAGCACTGCACAGAGATACACGACCTCAGACAGCAGTTTGTGCTGCTAGAAGAAGGTAACAATGAACTAGAATTGAAATACCAGAATTCTGCAAAGATGATGATTGATGTGTTAAAAAATGTGCACTTCCATGTACTCTTTCTATGAAAAAAACCATTTCTGAGGTAGAACTGTCTTACTGGATTGAAGTGTATGTTCATGTCCACAGTGCATCGGTGGTGGACTGTTGCACGGCCTCCTGGCTGCTTCCCTGCCTTTTGCATCTCTCTCCTTTAATCTGCTTTCCACGTCTCCATTACAGGTGGTGGCATCTTACTCAAATACAGATTTGTGAATAAGTCAGAAATTCCCTCCAAGATATTTAAGTGCCTTCATTGTGTTTGGTCTGAGCTAATTTGCGGCTGTAGTCATTACAAACCTCATTTATTTCTTTGTGGGCTCATTTACACGTTATCACTTACTCTCCCCAAAGCACACACCGTGCTTTTCCTGCTACATAAATTCATGCTTCCTAGATGGTTTCTGTGTTTCCTTTTGGATCCAAAAGCAGTTGGGAGAAATGGGTCTTTGTCACCTAGCAGAAAAAAAAGTCCAGACATTCTACAACAGTGTGTTGTAGTGAGTGAAAGACAAATTCTTGTGAGAGGGCCCACCAGGCTTCTGGGGCTCTGCTAGTGTTGGAGATTGTTCTAATGTGATCAAGAATGCAGTGCATGACTCCAAATGTCCTCTAGGATGAGATAATGAGTTAGAGAGAGTAGCAGAACTGCGTTGGTATGTACTCATGATGTCACTTGGTAGGGAACCCTGAATAATGTCCCTGAAATCCACCCACAGCTCAGTCTCTGGAACACAGGAACATAGGCTTCACTTCACAGTAAGGACACATGAGCAAACACCCAGGGACTTCTTGTCCTGGAGCCCCACCCCCACTGAGGTCCTTCTGGGGCCCAAAGGTCAAGTGAGGGCACCACGGCACGGTGGCCCAGAGCAGGGACTGGGGATGGACCAAGGGCCTCAGGGTGTCACTGGCCTTCCGCCCAGCTGCTTTGGCCCCTGCCTGGCTCCCCTGCCACCATCACGTTTAAAGGTAAAGCCCTCAGGTTCTCTCCTGTGTACTGAGCCAGGCACCTGCAACAACTAGGGTGGAGTGGGAGGAGGCCTCAGCCCTCTCATCTGACAACTACCACGCCCTGAACCAGCACCTTGGCATTGAGCGGCATCACCAGGTCTGTTTTTATCTTTTTGTTTGAGATTGGGTTTTGCTAGTTTATCCAGGTTGGATTGGAACTGGTGCAGCCTCCTCCCTCAGCCTCCAGAAGTGCTGAGATTACAGGTGAGGGCCACCCTGCAGGGTGCATCGTGGGTAGTTCCATTTTATTAACAACAGACTTTGTCCTCAGGGGCGCACTGGGCTAGGCGAGCACAAATTGGCCCTGTAGGAAAGTTGTTACCCTGCTGAAAGATGGAAAAAGATGCAGTCACTCCACCGAGGAACCTAAACAGGAAGGTGGTGAGAGGAGGAAAGAAAAAGCAGCCTGGGAGGAGCCCAGTCCTTATCTAAGAACCAGAGCTGAGGCCAAAGCCAAAGTCCCACTGAGCACAGCCCAGGCTCCCTCCCCTGCCCAGACCCAGGGGAGCATAACAGTGGAACTCACTGCACTAGGTTGGACCTGACTGGACCTGTTGCTTCATGACACTGTGACTCATTTTTTTCTGTTGTGAAACGGGGCAGACTACACAGACATACCCTTATCATCCCTGCACTCAGGAGGCCGAGGCAGGTGGATCAACACAAGTCCCTGGCCAGGCTGGGCTAGGAGCCCTTTGGAGGGGCTCTGACAGCACAAGTTAAGAATTCATTCTTTGAATCCCTTGGGACCCTGATTTAACCTGAGGATCAGAATTGTGAACTGAAGGGAAACTGCAACCTGTCCTTCCCACATTAGAAACATAAAACAAGGCTCTCAGTAAGCTAAGAAATAGAGAGAGAATAAAACAAGATCCCTTTGGAAAATAATGACAGCAGGCCAAAACTGCTAAGAATGTTTTCTCCCAAAATACCTGGTGTAGGGTTTGTCCACTTTGAAATCAGTGTAAGATAGCCTTACAGATGAGATGCTCAAGTGGAAAACTCTCTCATGAAGGGCAAGGCCATCCTAAATTCTCAGGGATTTATTTTTCAAGGTCCAGTACACCACAAAGTCAGAGTTTTCTAATATACAAAATCAAATGTGTAATCTAATATGAATGAAAAATAATAGAAATTACAGAGGACAAAAGTTCTGCCCAGACTTTAAATGCAGGAATTGTGAAAATGTATTTCATAATTGATAGCATATGAAATACAAGAAACTTAGATAGTTCAGAAAAGATTGGGCAAATGTCTGTAATTGGCATTTCAGGCAATATTATGTCAAAGGAAAATTGTTAAACTGATACAAAAATTTTATCATCATTCCAGAACAATTATTGGCAATCTAAATGCAGTATAATTTTTCCATTTAATCAGTTTGATTCAACCATTCATTGTTTTGAATGGATCATTTTCTGCAATATTTTTCCACATCTATAAAATATTAAGCTCATCATTTGAGTCAAGTTTCATTTAGAACTACTCAGATTCTCTACTATGAATGAGAAGAATAACAAATGGTTTAAGGAAAGTCCTTAGATCCACAGTCAACGATATGAAAGATGAGCAAATGTGCAAAATTCCAGTCTTAACAAGTTATTATTTTCTGTCTTTCTTTAGATTTGACTTTGTTATTATGTTAATGAGCACAAATTTCTTTCACTTCATTTACTAGTACTTACTCAATTCAAATTGATAGAGAATAAATAATAAAGTCCCAAGCAACTAGAAAAATCATGTTAACATGACTACTTCTCAAATACAGACTTCTAAAAATAAAAATCCATCTTTTGTTTTATTTTTATGTATACTTAAAGGTGACATGACAATACTTTTTACTTATTCTACCACAAATTGAAGTTCCACAGTACACACTGGGTGTGTTGATAACCAGCACTGTCGTAGAAAACTATGACATGGTTATGGACTGAGAGCAACACAGGTTGATCTCTCCCAGCACTGGGGTCATAAGTCCTAATGAAAGTCCCTGAGCAGCTCTGACCCAGCACTTTGTCCATAGTAACCACCTTGTGTAGATGCCCCGGAAAATGTCAGTCATATAAGTGTATTCTCCTGAAATATTAAATGCTAGACTCTGATGATGTTTGGGATCTCATTATGCTCTGTGAACTTATGACTATGGTTCCCCAAAATCCATGAAAAGAATGAGTTGGTAGAGAAAGCATTTTTCTCTGTTTTACAGAAAAATAAAATGAAAGCAAAATTGTTCCTCATGTTTTTGTGCAATGATCTCCAGGGAAATCTTTCCTTCAAAATGTTTTGATGAATCTGAAACAGAGAGAAAGAGATGAGTATGATAAGATACTCACTAGATTATAAAAACTAACTGCTACATCATACCACAGTGATATATGTGCACCTATGTTTATAGCAACACAATTTGTAATAGCCAGATCTTGGAAACAACCTAAGTGTCCATCAACTGAGGAATGGATAAAAAAGTTTTGGTATTTTTATACACAAGTACTACTCAGTACTACTCAGCTGAGTAAATAAATGGACACAGCTTGAGATCATACTCATAAGTGAAATAAATCAAACCCACATGTATAAACACCGAATAGTTTCCCTAGTGTAAGAAATGATAAGAATACATGAAAGTACGTGGTAATCATGATTCCCAGTCACACTGGTTTGAAGCCATATAATGTTTTCACTCATTAATTGGGATGGTTTTAATCTGGGTTGTTTTATTTTATTGTCTGTGATACTACAAATAACTATTTTGAAGAAAATAAGAGCGTAATAGCTAGTGCTGATTTAATATCATCCTGTTTTGAAGCCCCATCAAGTTGTTGTTCATTTGTTTCCATTGGTTCTAACATGTTGTATCTTATTATATTTTAGTGTATGCAATAGTATAAGCAAATTTTTTATAGGCAGAGATGATATAGTAACTGATGTTCGGTTTCTGTTAGCTGGTTCTAAACACCCTGCAATAATTTCATTCTCTTGAACGGTTTCACACTGTCTTCATAAGTTTGATGCTACAGTATACAAAGTTGGACTCAAATATTTCAAGGAAAAGAGTCACTATGGTAACTACTATTTTTTTTTATTTTATTTAAGAAGAAAAAGAGAAAAACACAAAACAAAACAAAGCGGTGTAAGGGTACACGTAATACAGAACTACAAAAAAAAAAACATAACCGTAAGAAATCACCTGTTAATAGATTACATATTATCATCTTGGAAATAGTTGCTCAAATCACAGTATCAAAGAATACAAAGTGGACATTCAAACAGGGAGACTGCAAACAGCTGTGTTCAGTGATCCAAAAACATTAATATAGTCAGCTATTTAACACCCTTAAACACACTTGCTGTTATATCCTTTAGAGCTCTTTTTTCCCCCTCTCTTTTTTATAACAAAATTTACACATTTTGGATTTTATTACTCCTTAGTTCTTATTACTTTTTTGGGGGGGAGAGAATAAAGTCAAATATGGCAAAACAAAGCTGTCAGTCAAAACCAAGGATAGACGTAGCACATGATGTAGAACAGAGTGCAAGGTTATCAACAATGGTTATCAACGTTGTCTCTTGTTTCCTTAAAAAGAATTGTCTATCTCATTAGATATTATAAAGTTGGACAAAACAGTAGAGAACAAGACCAATAAAACTTAGGCATTGTAAACATTACAGGACCTCCAAAGGAGACAATAGTCAAACCAGAATGGGCATCTTAGTGAATCTTATTGCCTTCAAAGTAGTTGCCTATACCCTCAGACTTGATACTATCATACAGAATGGAACAGAGTCTAATCAGTCAAAACAAGATCGTGGGAGTATTAGAGGACTTCAAAACAAGTTAATAGGAAATCAAAAAGAGTTACTATTATATATCCTAATTTTTTAAATTTTCCCCTTAATTAAAACAAACATAAGAAATAACTAAATAATTTTTTTAAAGAATAAGGGAGAGATTGAGATAAAACAGGACATAACAATATAACAATAGACGTCAAAGCATGACTGTTTCAGCAATCTAGTGCTTCACCACCAAATAACCCGACTTAATAGTAGTATGGTAGCTACTATTAATGTCAGGCTATCTGGTGGTGAAACACAATGATGCTTAAATTTTTCGGTTCTGACCGGTGTTGTTCTATTGATATGTTCTTTTTTTTTAAATCTCAATCTCCCCCTTTTTCTTTTATTTTTTTAAAAATTAATTTATTTCTTAGTATCTTTTAACTAAGGGAAAACTAAATTAAAAATAGTGTGATGCATTATAGTAACTTCTTTGTTTCCCTGTTAACCTGATTTGAACCCCTGTATTGTTCTCCACATCTTATTCTGACTGATTTTATTATATTGTGTTTTGCTTAATAGTATCAAGTTTGAGGGTATAGGCAACCATTTGGAAGGCAGCCAGATATTCTATGATGCCCATTATTGTTTGACTATTATCTTCTTTGGAAGTCCTGTAAGCTCTCCAATGTGGGTTTTATTGGTCTTCTGTACTGTTTTGTTCAATTGTTTTATACCAGCTGATATAGGCAACTCTTTTTAGGATAACAAGAGGCATAAGGGTACCATTGTTGGTCACCTAGTAATCTTTTTTTTTTTTTTTTGCATTTTGCATTATATACTATGTCCATCCTCCTGTTCTAACTGACTCTGTTTTGCTTTGTCACATTGGGTTTTTCTTTGGTCTGTCTTGTTTTGTTTTTTGTTTTTTTAAATCTTTTTTCTTTTCCTCTTCAAAGAAAAAGTTATAAGAACTGTGGGAGTAATGGAAACCAAAATGTGTGATTGTTAGCATAAAAAAGAGAGGAAGGAAAGTGATCTAAAGGATATAACTGCAAGTATATTTAAATGTGTAGTATAGAGAACCATATTGCTGAGTTTTCTTGGATCATTGAACAGAACTGACTGCAATCTCACTGTATTAATGTCCACTTTGTATGCTTTAATTTTGTAATCTGGACAGCTGTTTGTAAGATGACAATGTGTGATCTATTAACTGGTGAATTCTTACTGTATATTTTTTCTCTTGAAATTCTGTATTACTTCTAGCCTTTTACTGTTTTGCTTCATTTAGTTTTGTTTTTCTCTTTAAATAAAAAAAAACCTAACTGCTACAGATTTCATGTTCTCTTACATAAGAAATAATGGATGAAAGAGTTAGAATTTTTGCCCCTACCAAGTTCTTTCCACTTGGCTTCCTTTTGGTGTTTAATTGCAAGGTCCAGGAAAAGCCTACACCTTTCATGGTTCTAACACTTTCTACAGCTCCTGATTACAGAAGGCACCAGAAGTTGCTTGCTAGCTCCATACAATAATCTTTATGGTGCAAGACTCAGAAGATCAATACTTGTGATACAGGAGCTCTTCCATTCTTGTGAAGGGAAGAGATCAAGAAGAGTGGCTTTTCTGCTCCCACAGACTGACCTGCATACACACCACATGATCTGAATGCTGGAGATTAGGACAGAGTGCACTATGTCTCCCCTACAGATCCTTCTTTTATAGTGTGGACCTTCTGAGCACTACTGCAGAAAATGTGGGCTTTGCAGCTATAGGTATTCCTGCAAACAGGGAAAATGTTGTGCATCAGTTGATTCATATAAGAGGCCTCCCATTGTGCTCTTGCTTTTTTCCGTATGCTTGCACCCATCAGGACATTTGTACAGTCTCCCCCAGGGAGGGTTTTTGCTTGCAAGACTAAGATAAAGGTGAGCACAAACTTTGCTTGACTGATCAGAATTCTTCAGTAACTTCTCAAAATGAGGTTCTCTGCTCAGCTTCTGGGCTTCTAACCCTCTGGTAAGAACAGAGACTGAGGTAAGAACTAATCATCACTCTGGTAAGAACAGGGACTGATGTAGAAGAAAAACAGGGTGAGAGGGTGAGCTGTGGGGATCCACCATTGTCCATGTCTGTTCTTTCCACATGTGAGTGGTGCAGGTCTTGTCCTCCAAGGTGGGAATGTGACATTTAGATCTGTGACAGTGAGGGAAATTTCAGAAAGAGAAAGGTCCAAGGATCTGCTGAAGACTGTCACATCATAGTAAGGGGCACATATCTGCAAAAGATTCTAGAGGACCTTTGTGACTGCAAAGCTGACTCGAATTTCAATAATGAATATTTTATAATTCCTTTATATATGAACATCCAAAGAATTTAAATTTAACTGCACAAAAATGTGAAAATTATGAAGATCTACTAAACTTCCTTTTTCAATATTTTGGGATACAATGAAAATAGTGCAATGACCCAGAATGTACTCTCCTATTCCATCCACACTGGAGACTGGACCTCCACCTCTTGCAGGTCAAGGCACAGCCTCCAACTTAATGGTGGAATCATCTATTTGTGCCTTATGTACAAGCCAGTCCATCCTCTACAGTACAGGATTTATAAGATTTTTTAACTTTTGGGGCTCATACAGGTTCACTGGCAGTAGGTCAGGGACAAATTTCACACACAAAATCAGCAGGGTAAAAGATGAGGATGTTAGAGTTCATTAGTGTGTACAATGTCCATAAGTTCTTCTAGCAGGGTTAGAATCTCAATGCAATCTCACTGCTTGGGATGGGCCACTGCTCTCATCTGTTACTTGTCTAAGGTGTAGCACTGACAGCTGTCAGAGGCTGTGTAAGAGAAGTAAGATGGTGCACTGAGAGCAAAATGTTGTAAATAGGATCTGTATCCCGTGGGTGCCTCAGCTACCTATCAAGTACAGTCCATTAAAGCCCTTGTCACTTGCAATGGCTTTGGCATGACAGACATTGCAGAAAAGAGATTCAGTATCTGCATGATCAGTAGATAAGACTGATAAGACTGAAATAGTCCACAAGCAAAAAGTTCATATGAAGGTGGAAGGATGCAGCACAGCATGGGGTGGAGCCAAGATGGAAAACTGCATTGACTTCTGGTGAGTGCTGGAGATTGGGTCCCATGGCTGCAGTCACTGGCTGGAGGACATCTTGGAGTTGGGCAGAGCCTAGTGCCACAGTGGCATCAGTTGGCCACCCCTGGCACAGAGAGGACTGGTGGGCTCTGCTGGGGTTGAGTTATGCCGCAGGTTGGGGCCCAGTAGGCAGGGACAAAACGGTCATGACTGTGATGTCCACGAGGTACAGCCTAAGTTGCTGAAGGAAATTGTGGTTTGACTGGCTCAGAGGCTCGAGCCTAGCCTGCACCATCCCTGCATCCCCGGGTGCACCTCATATAACAGCAAATTGGGGGGGGGGCAGCAAAACCCCAGTCAGCACACTTCAGAATGACCCTAAGAAATATGGAGAGGGCCAGAGACCCCAAGGACACACCTGTCTGAAAGAAACCAGAAACATGACAAGAGATAGAAATTAAAAAAAAAAAAAACCCTCCAGCCCCTGACCCTGGGAAAATAAGCCCAGGAGAGGTAAATACAGAAGAGAACCAGTGCAGTAATCATGCAATATTAGACACAGCATCAGTGTGGACATAAAGAAATACCTTTGTGACCTCATAGACAAATTTAAAACTGTACTTCTGATCCAAGTGAGGCAAGATATAAAAATATTAATTAAAGAAAAGATAATCCCTTCCCAAGAGAACACAGATGGAAGAACGGAGGAACTCAGAAAAGGAAGAGATAATCTTTGATGAAGAATATAAACAAAATCTAGAATACATGAAACAGATCCAAAGAGATTACCAGGAAACTAAAAACTCCATTGAAGGCTGGCAAAATGCCTTGACAGAAACTAAAGTTATCCTTTTGAAACTTGAAGAGAGATTTATGATGTGTGATCATGAAAGAAAAGATCTCTTAAAAATAACAAGGAACCAGGAAGAAAAAATTCAAAGGCTAGAAGATGACAAGAGGATTTATAACTTAAGAATAAAAAATGTGAGCGAAGAAGCAGGAGTAACCACAAATGAACTACAAAGACTATTCATATTTACAAAGATATAATTAAGGAAAACTTCCCAAGCATAGGAAAAAGAAATGATATCCAGATAAATGAGGCATAGAGAATTCCAGCCACCTACAACCAAAACAGATCTACACTCAGACGTATAATAATCAAGGTTCCAGAAATCCACCACAAGAACAGAATATTAAAAGCACCCAGAGAAAAGAAGCAGATTACCTACAAAGGAAAAATTATCAAAATAATGACAGAGTTCTTAACACAAACTCTCAAATCAAGAAAAGCCTGGGGGGAAATAGTGCAAGCCCTGAAAGAAAATAACCTCCAAAGACTGATATACCTGGAAAAACTCTCTCTCTCAAAATTAATGGAGAAATAAAATATTTCCAAGACAAGGAGAACTGTGGGAGTTCATGGACATCAATCCAACCCTACAAAAAATACTGATGGACATTCCAGAGAGAGAGAGAGAGAGAAGAGAGAGAGAGAGAGAGAGAGAGAGAGAGAGAGAGAGAGAGAGAAGAAAAAATACCAGGATTCCAGCAACACTGGCAGAGAGGCTTCAATGAATGGGTCAGACAATGGAAATAAGGAGTAAAGTGGACAAATAATAGCAGAAGAATAGAATAGCAGAACTGAGGCAGAGACGGTAAGCTATAATCTTTAATATAGATAGCCTTGATACACTAACAAAAAAGAAACACAAGCAGAGTAGATTAGGAGGCAGGATCCATTGAGATGCTCTGAATAGGAAATATACTCAGTCTGAAAGAGGGTTAATAAACTGAGAGTCAAAGATGAGAAAACAATGCTATATGTGACAGGAAAGCAAAGAGAAATAGGGACATCTCATCCAGCAGCCACAGATAGGTTGGAAAGTTATGACACTTTTGTGCAGTGTAGAACTACACAGCTGGAAGGAAGGAAAACCTTGTGGCTTTAGTAAGTAAAGGAGTACAGCTCAAGATTAAGCTCAGGGGTAAAAAGGTTCAGCGACACTCAGATAGATAACAGGTTGACCCCCTAGTCTAAAAGCTAAAGGAGCTAGTGGGACCCAAAATATACAAAACATCCTGAGAAGAGGAAGGGTGAGGAATTGTCTTAAAAAGGAAGGCAGAGGATATTGTTAAAAGTGTATCAGGATTTAAAAGCCACAGTAGTCTTATCACTCTGTTTATTTTGATTATATTTTGTTCCAGTCTGTCTACTCATACTAGATTTGAGGGCACAGCTACCCCAAATAGCAGGTTATACCATGGTAACTATCCCTAATATCCTATTAACTTAAACTGAAACCCTGTATTACTTACATTGTCTTACTAGGACTGATCTTATTTGAAGCTGGTTTGTTAGACCGCTATTTTGCCTTGACTGATTTTATTCAAATTTGGTATACTTGATAGTATCAAGCCTAAGAGTAGAGGAAACTACTCTGAAAACAGCAAGATGTAAATGATATCCATTCTGGTTTTGATTATTAACTGCTTTCAAGTCCTACAATGTCTTCAAAGTTGTGTTTTTATAAAAATAGCTATGTAATGCTATGCTTATCTATATAATGCCTAATGATGTCGACAATTCCATTGAAAATAACAAGAGAAAGCATAGTAACTACTGTAGATCACCTAATATTGTGATCTTATAAGCCTTTTTCATTTTATATTTTTCTAGGAATTTGTTTTGTTGTCTTGTTTTGATCTGTTTTTCCCTATAATACAGAAAGGATAGATATACATGTAGAGATTCACACATGGGAAGAATTTCTAAACTATTTATGGGAACAGACTATATAATATATGATGTAATGAACAGATACTCTGAAGAGAAAAGACACTAAGAAATCCACTGTTAATTCTGAAACATTATGATATAAAATCTAGCTTACTACCATTCACTGTTCAGAGTGATATTAGTCTAGTCTCTTACGTTCAGTTTCAGCATATGCAAAGACGAAGACAGCTACTATGAAGAGACTGAGAAACATTATGGTAGTCATTATTGACTTTCCCAAAATCACGTCTTGAAGACCTAAAAAGCCTTCATCATCCTGTAATGATTTGATTCATTCTATAATGTTCAGTATGTATTCAATGTGTATGAAGATGGGACAACTATTTGGAAGCAAACTAGAGACAATAAGATAGACAGTGAAGATCTCCAGTGGATTTGCTTTGAAATCTGTGTTTCTTTAAATTGTTTCTTGTCATGTTTAATCTTACCCTCTTTAAGATAAAAAACAAGTGTGTAGGACCGATAACCATATTACTAAGTTTTTGTTGGATCATTGAGCAGAACTGTTTGCAGTATCTTTGTTTGAATGTCACTTTGTATGCTTTAATTTTGTAACTTGAACAACTGTTTCTAAGATGACAATATGTAACTTATCAACCAGTGATTTCTTACTGTTTATTTTTCTGAAATTCCGTATTATTTCTATCCTTTTTCTGTTTTTTTTCTCTTTAAATTAAACAAAAATGGTCCTATGCTCTGGTGAAGAAAGAACAGAAAGTGAAGGGTGGTGAGGGTGGCTTCCTTACTAATTTCTGGAATTTTATTAAAGTCATAACATACATTCAAGCACAAACATGCAAAAATGACTTTACTTGAAATAATCAAAATGATTACACTGAAAGCATAATTGTATAAAAGGCCTACAATGTTTGCATTTAAACTTATACTTCTACTTTAATACCTAACCAGTCATAGGGGACTCTCACATTCTTGTGAGTTTTACCTCCTCGAGAGCAACTAGGATCTCAGAGAAACGGCCCAACAATCTGGCAGGAGAGAGTACAAGCACCTATTCTGAAATATTCCCATGCATTCTGTTCTTTAAAAGTGACTGTGTACAGTAGAAACTAGGTATCCAGGGTGACAGCAGGGCCCCCGAGTCACTGGTGCCCAGATAAGCAACCATCACCCACTGCCCTCCTGTCCTGATTCTTCTCTCACTGAGATACAGAGGCCCTGAGCAAACTGTTAACAAGGGAGAGACTCCTCAGATTAGGGCACTAAGCCAACTATGAGCCACAGAATCACAAAGACAGCAGTGACAGAGGGAGGACCAGTATATCTCCAAGAACAAGACAAAGGTCACTATGCTGCTTAGTGACTCAGCAACCAGCATTGAGGAATGTGTGATTCACAACCCCAGGAACTTGCAGTGACTGTGACATGTGGTTCTGGGGTGGAAAAAATACTGCAAAGCCCTGGGGACCAAGCACTCTGTCACATCCCGCAGTACAGCTGAGCTCTGCACCCATGACACTTCTTCCAACACCTTTCATTACTACAAAATTACTTGCACAAGGGCTTTCTACTTCAGAGCCATAAATATCACTAAATATACAAGCTGGAGAGAGCATGTCATGCTAAACAACTTGACAAGAAATTACTAGGAATGTAATAAATATGCAGTGGAGTATCCATAGAGATTATCTTACTTCACTCATTTCCTGGTCAAGTTGAAACTCAGCAAAGTGGCTCATGAGGTTGGAGTCAGCACCATCTGTGAGACCACAGGGGACCTGTGAAGTTGCCATCTCTGGGGGACAGACTGCATAGATAGAACATGGACCTAACTGAGCATAGACCACAGAAATTTGACAGAGGTAAACTGGGTGGAGCAAACAACAGATCCTGCAGCAGAATCTCTGCTGGGAACCTGGTTTCCACCTGTCAGTAGCAGAAACAGGGGAGATCTGCTGGAGTTCTGAGGTCAGCAGAGGTTTTTAAGGACCTTCTAAGCCTTTGTAGGTTTCCCTGGGGTTGTGTGTATGTGTGTGTGTGTGGGGGGTTGTGAGTGTCCTTGTGATTTCTTATATCTTTTGGGGGTTTCTGTGGTTGCATGCCAGGAATTTGTATATTTGGATCTGTTGTTCTACCTATGCATTCAAATGTTCAAATGTTGCTTGGAAAGCATTCCATGTAGTAACTCACATGTGCCTCCTTCACAGAGATTTTCTAGATATTACAAAATCTTGCTTGATTTTTTTGGATCAATGGTTGGATTCTGTCTCCTTACCTCTTTTCTCACTTCTCATCTTTGATCTCATCCTCTCCTTACCTGAATTATTTTCCCGCTTATACCTTCTCCTGTCTGTTAGATCTTCCATCTCCTATTTTGTACTTGTTTTTTGCTTCTCTCTTTGCATCTATCTCTGTGCATCTAACCAGTAGGAGTAACTGAGGTTCTATAATATTTTAATATTTTAACACAACATACTGGGATTCTAAGCACCAATAGTGGTTTTACATTGTTGGTAAAATAGTGTTTGCTGGTCCTGAATTGTGCCCCATTTCCCTGTTTCCTCTTTCAGGATCTGCTTAGGTCTCTCCCCACCATCCCTCTCTCACCGTATTCCCCTCTGCTCACACACTCACACTCCCCTCAACCTCTCCAGTCTTTTTTGAATACTGTACCTATTATTACAGCTTAACCTTTCTGGCTTTCTCTATTTTAGAGTGTGTGTGAGGAGCCTAAGCTTATAAAATGTAAATGAATTTAAAATATTGTTTTCTACAATGATTTGCACTGACCTGGCAAGTTCCCCTTCACCAAAATTTATTACATGGTCTTTTTTAATTTAAAAAAATATATATAAAGGAGGAGATTAAGATGAAAGAAGACATAACAACACAGTCAGAACAGAACGATTTAAGCAACATAGTGTTTCACCACAGGATAACCCAACATAACAGTAGTTACCATAGTGTCTCTTTCCTTGAAATATTTGAGTATTTATATACTATCAAACATAACAAGACAGTGTAAAACCATTCAAGAGGGTAAAAGTAATACAGGGTATTTAGAACCAACTAACAGAAAACGAACAACGGTTTCTATATTATCTCCTTGACTATAAAAAATTTTGTCTATACTATCACACATAATAAAATCCAGTAAGATACAACATGATAAAACCGATGGAGACAGAAGAACAAAAGCTTATTGGTGCTTCAAAACAAGCTGATATTAAACCAGCACTAGCTATTATATTGTCTTGTTTTATTCAAAATAACTGTTCATACCATCACAGACAATAAAATCAAAAACCCCAGAATAAAACCATTCTGATTAATGAATGAAAACATTATAAAGCTTCAAAACAATATAATGGGGAATCATGATTACCACATAATTTTATGTATTCTTACCATTTCTTACACTAGGGAAACTATTCAGTATTTATATATGTTAGTTTATTTCACTTATGAGTATGGTTTCAAGTTGCACCCACTTATTTATAAATATCTCAATGTGATCATTCTTTATAGCTGAGTAGTACTCCATTGTATAAAAATATCACAACTTTTTTATCCATTCCTCAGTTGGTGGACATTTAGGTTGTTTCCAAGATTTGGCTCTTACAAATTGTGCTGCTATAAGCATGGGTGCACATATATCACTGTGCTATGATGTTTTCAGTCCTTCTGGGAATATGTCTAGAAGTGGAATAGCTGGAACAAGTGGGACTTTCAATCTCAGCCTTTTGAGGAATCTTCAAACTGATCTCCATAATGGTTGTACCAGTCTACACTCCCACCAACAGTGCAGGAGAGTTCCTTTTTCCCCACAGCCTCTCCAGCATTTGTTGTTGTTGGTTTTCTTGCTCCCGGCCATTCTTTCAGGAGAGAGATGGAATCTCAATGTAGTTTTAACTTGCATTTCTCTAATGACCAATGATGATGAAAATTTTTTCATGTATTTATTTGCCATTTGTATTTCTTCATCTGAGAAGTATGTATTCATCTCAGATGCCCATTTTTGGATTGGATCTTTGAATTTTGGGGGTCTGATTTTTTAAATTCTTTATATATTTTTCACAGAAGTCCTTTGTCTGAGGGACAGGTCACTAAGATTTTTTTCCCAGTTTGTGGGTTTTTTTCCACTATGCTGGAGATTTCTTTTGACTTGCAGAAACTTTTTAATAAGAGGTGATCCCAGTTATTGATTCAGGGAAGTATTTTCAGTGCGGTTTGATTCCTGTTCATGAATTCTCTACCTACTCCTATGTCATCAAGGTTATTACCCAATTTTCTTCCAAAAGATTTAATGTTTCTGTTTTAATATTCAGATCTTTGGTCCACTTAGATTTTAATTTAGTACATGGTGATAGACATGGGCCTAGTTTTAGGTTTTGGCATGTGGAGAGCCAGTTTTTCCAGCACCATTTAATAAAGAGACTGTCATTCTTCCATTGAACATGTTTGGCCCCTTTATCAAAGATAAGATGGTTGAGTGTGTTTGTAGTTGTGGTTGTATCTTCTAATGTATTCCATTGATCTTTGGCTCTGTTTTGATTCCAGTACCATGTTGATTTTACTACAGTTGCTTTGTAGTATAACTTCAAGTCAGGGATTGGGATACCTCCTGCCTTGCCTTTGCTGCTTAGAATTGTCTTTGATAATCTAGGTATCTTCTGGTTCCAGATGAATTTTAGGAGTGATTTCTCTAGATGTATGGGGTATGTTGATGGTATTTTTATTGGAATTGCATTGAATCTGTATAAGAGTTTTGGGAGAATGACCATTTTTACAATGTTTATTCTTCTTATGCATGAGAAAGGGATGTCTTTCCATTTTCTGAGATCCTCTTGAATTTCTTTTAACAGTGTATTGTAATTTTCCCTAAATAGTTCTTTCACTTCTTTCATGAGAATAATTCCTAAGTGTTTCATTTTTTTGGTTGCTGGTGTGAAGCATGTGACTTCTCTTATTTCTTTCTCTGTGATTTTGTTGTCAGTGTATAGGCATGCTATTGATTTTTGAGTATTGATTTCATATCCAGCTACACTGCTGAATTTATTTATTATATCTAGGAGTCTTTCAATGGAGTTTTGGGGGTCTTCTATGTAGAGAATCATGTCATCCACAAATAATGATAATTTAACTTCTTCTTTTCCTATCTTTACCCCTTTTATTTCTCTCTCTTATCTAATTGCTCCGGCTAGTCTTTCCAGTACTATATTAAATAGGAGCAGTGCTAAGGGACATCCTTGTCTTGTGCCTGATTTTAAGGTAAAGGCCTTCAGTTTTTAGCCATTAATATGATACTGGCTGTTGCATTGTCATAGATGGCCTTTATTATGTTGAGGTAAAGACGATCTATTCCAATTTTCTGTAAGGTTCTTATCATAAATGAGTGTTGGGCCTTATCATAAGCTTTTTCTGCATCTATAGAAATGATCATGTGATTCTTACTTTTGGCTTTATTGATATGGTGGATTGCATTTATTGATTTACATATGTTGAACCATCCCTGCATGCCTGGGATGAATCCCACTTGATCATGGTGTATAATCTTCTTGATGATTTGCTGTATCCTATTTACCAATATTTTATTGAGGATTTTTGCATCTGTGTTCATTAGGGATATTGGCCTGTAGTTCTCTTTTTTGGTTGGGTCCTTCTCAGGTACTTGAGTAATATTTGCTTCCAGGAATGACTTAGGAAGAATTGCATCCCTTTTGATTTCATTGAAGAGTTTGAGGAGTGTCGGCATTAAGTGTTCTTTGTATTTCTTGTAGAAATCTGCAGTGGATCCATCCGGGCCTGGGCTCTTCTTTGTAGGTAAGGACTTAATTATGTTTTCAGTTTCATTAATAGAAACTGGGTTATTCAACAGTTTTATTGAAGAGTTTGAGGAGTGTTGGCATTAAGTGTTCTTTGTACTTCTTGTAAAATTCCTCAGTGAATCCGTCTGGGACTGGGCTCTCCTTTGTAGATAACGACTTAATTAAATTTTCAATTCATTAATAGAAATTGGGTTATTCAGCAGTTTTATATTTTCTTGATCTAGCTTTGGTACTTCATATATTTCTAGGAATGTCCACTTTTTATGCTTTAATTTTGTAACTTGAACAACAATTTCTAAGATGACAGTATGTAGTCTATTAACTAGTGATTTTTTTTAAAGGGAAAAAAGAAAGAACATAAAAAAACAAAGCAGTAAAAGGTTACAACTAATGCAGAATTTCAAGAAAAAAATATACAGTAAGAAATCACTAGTTAATAGGTTACATACTGTCTTCTTAGAAACAGTTGTCCAAATTATAAAATTAAAGGCATTTAAGTGGACATTCATACAGTGAGATTGGAGACAGTTCTGTTCAATGATCCAACAAAAGCTCAGTAATACAGTTTTCCATCCTACACACTCAAACATACTTGTGGTTATATCCCTTAGTCCACCTTCCTTTCCTCTCTTTTTTACAATAACAATTACACTTTTTGGGTTTTATTTCTTCCACAGTTCTTATTACTTTTTTTTGAAGAGAATAAAACCAAACGTGACTAAGCAAAACAGAGTCAGTTAGAACAGAAGGATGGGCATAGTACATGATGCAAAAATAGAATACCAGGATCACAAGTGGTTACCACTGTGCCTCTTCCTATTTTTAAATTGAGTTGCCTATATCTTCAGGTATAATAGATTTGATCAAACCAGTTCAGAACATGACCAATAAAATCTACACTGGAAACCTTACAGGACTTCAAAAAAAAAAGATAACAGTCAAACCAAATGGGCATCATAGTATATCTTATTGCCTTCAAAGTGGTTGCATATACCCTCAAACTTATACTATCAAACAAAATAGAATATAGAATAATCAGACAGAACAAGATGGGGAGAGCAATACTGGAATTCAAATCAGGTTAATAGGAAAACAAAAAAGTTGTGTATTTAGGGGTGTTAAATAGCTGACCATATTAATGTTTTTGATTGAATCATTGAACACAACTGTTTGCAGTCTCTCTGAATGTTCACTTTGTTTGCTTTGATACTGTGACTTGAGCAACTATTTCTAAGAGGATAATGTGTAATCTATTAACTGGTGATTTCTTACTGGTTTTTTTGTAGTTCTGTATTACTTGTACCCTTACACCGCTTTGTTTTGTTTTGTTTTTCTCTTTTTCCTTTTAAATAAAATAAAAAAAATAAGTAAAAATACTTCCCACTTAATCTTTCTAAAAAAAAAGAAAACAAAAAAGTTACTATAATACATCCTGCTATTTTTAAATTTAGTTTTCCCTTAATTGAAAAAAAGAGAAAAAAATAAATTATTAAAAAAGGGGGGAGATTGAGATAGAAGAGGACATTGTAACCGAACAATGCAGGTTAGAACCGCACAATTTAAGCATCATTGCGTTTCACCACCAGATAATCTAACATAAATAGTAGTCACCATAGTGCCTCTTTCTTTGAATTATTCGAGTATAACTTTGTATGCTATAGCATCAAGCATATCAAGACAGTGTGAAGCCATTCAAGAGAATGAAAGAATTACAGGGTATTTAGAACCAGCTAACAGAAAATGAACAATGGTTTATATATTATCTCTTTGCCTATAAAAATTTTTGTTTATACTATTGCATATAGTAAAATATAGTAAGATACAACATGTTAAAACCAGTAGAGACAGATGTACAACAGCTTGGTGGGACTTCAAAACAAGATGATATTAAATCAGCACTGGCTTTTATGTTGTGTTGTTTTCTTCAAAATAGCTATTCGTACTATCACAGATACTAAAATCGAACAACCCAGGTTAAAACCATTGCAATTAATGAGTGAAAACATTATATGGCTTCAAACCAATATGATTGGGAATCATGATTACCACATACTTTTATATATTCTTCTCATTTTTTACACTAGGGAAACTATTCGGTATTTATACATGTGAGTTTGATTTATTTCACTTATCTAACTTTTTACTGAATGTATTCAGATGATTATATGACTTTTGTCTTTGACTCCACTTATATTCTATATTACATTTATTGATTGTGTATGTTGAACCATTCCTGTATTACCGGGATGAAACCCAGTTGGTCATGGTGTATGATCTTGATGATTTGCTGCATTTTTTGCCAGTATCTTACTGAGGATTTTTGTTTCAATGTTCAATAGGGCTTTGTCATCTCTACCTAGGATATTCTTTAGGGGTTTTTTTTGGTATACTGGAATGATGCTTATGTATCTCTTTAGATGCTCTTTGTCATGTACTATCCTTATTTCTAAATCAATTTTAAAAGATAGTTTTGCAGGACACTTAATCCAAAAATTGTTTCCCTTTAGTAATTAAAACACTTGAGGCTTGCCTGGCTTTTAAATAAATCTTCAGTAATCCTGAAGAGTTTACCTTTATTCATGATTTTTTGCTGTTTATTAGACATTTGGGATTTTGACTACATTGTGTTTGGGGGAACCTTTATTTTCATCATTAATTTATGTTCTATAAGCCTCATTTACTAGTATGCTAGAATATTTTCTCATACTTGGAATGTTTCCTTTATGATTTCTGTAAATACATTTTTATTCCACATATGACATTTTCTAATTTTTTTTCAATTCCAATTACCCTTAGAATAGTATTCTTAGTTTCATCTAGTAATTCTTGGATTAACTTTTCCAGTTCTCATTGTAAGGTTACAGTGAGTAATTCATTGTGATTTACCATTTATTTTTGTTGAATTCCAAAATCTTTTCTTTATGTTGCTTATTTCTGTAACTTATGAATTCTATGCAAATTTTTAGACTGAACTTCATGGAGTCTGTGTCTCTGGTTAATTTTTCACTCATAATTTCAAGCATTTTGGTTGGTTCCCACAAATTTCTATGTGGTTTGCCCATATTTACATTGGGCAGTTTGTATGTTGGTTTCATCATATTTAGGTTATATCTACTGATAAGTTACTGAGTTTCTTTAGCTCTTCTTTAATCACTATACACCTCTCTGTTATCTGACCTTAGCTTTCCTCTACAACAATATGCCTGGATCAGTCTTAGGAGAGTTTGGAGTGATTGGGGGCATTTTTGCCTTAGTTTTTCATGTTTCTATGTATATGTTGTATGTACATATTTTTTTCCTCTTCTTTTCTGGTGCTGAGCTTTGTAATCAAATAGAGTGAAGAAAGTTTATGCTGAAATAAACATGTTCTCTCAGTGTGATTGTAAGTTTGGATTAGGGATATTCTAGCTGATTTTGGCCATGTCATACTTTTGATGAGAGAAGACCCCCCAATCAAGAGAGAAGACTCCCAATTCAAGTTAAAATCTACAAAAGAAGGTGACTTCTGAAAGTGGGTCTGTGTTATATCTTTTATTTAGTTGTTCCTCCACAGCTTTGTGCACTCATAAGTAAGGATATTTGAAGGTGGCTGGATCTAGGGTATGATCAAAAGATATAGCAAATGTCCAGAAAAACAAAACACATAGTCTCAGGTGAGAAATTATTTTTCACCATTTTTTTTTTATTTAAGAGGAAAAAGAGAAAAACACAAAACAAACCAAAGCGGTGTAAGGGTACACGTAATACAGAACTACAAAAAAAAAAAAAAAAAAACAAAAAACAAAAAACAAAAAACAAAACAAAACATAACAGTAAGAAATCACCTGTTAGTAGATTACATATTATCATCTTGAAAATAGTTCCTCAAATCACAGTATCAAAGAATACAAGGTGGACATTCAAACAGGGAGACTGCAAACAGCTGTGTTCAATGATCCAAAAACATTGATATTGTCAGCTATTTAACACCCCTAGCTATTTAACACTTGCTGTTATATCCGTTAGAGCTCTTTTTCTTTTTTTTTTCCCCTCTCTTTTTTTTTTCACCATTTGTAGAAAGAAAAATTAAAAAAAAAAAAACAAGTTAAATTACTGCTAAATTTAAACTCTTAGCTTTCTCCAGCTTCTGTTTATTTATTGTGCTTAGGCTGTTTTCAAAAGTGTTTTATCAGGTTTATGCTACATAATGTATGTGAAATCTGCTGGCCTAATAAATGAAACCTAGAAAATACTAAAATTGTTATCTAAATAGGAAATAAATCATGGAACGAGTACTTAAATCCTTAGGCCAGGGGATCACTTTAAAATTTTAAAAGGACATAAAATCCTTGCAAGCAAATTTATGAGATGATGCAGTGAATGTTATATAGGCCCCAAGAATTCCTATACTCACAAAGTCTGAAGGTAACTGAGCATTGCCAGTAGGCATCAACTCCTGCTTCAGGATTCTAGCAGACAAATGGAGGGCAACAATTTACTTTTAATATACTTGTATTTTAATTGACCCTTGTAAATGTTTGTATTGATGGGTGCAGTGTGAGAGTTTAATAAATTATGTAACATGTAATAAGTACAGGGAAGCAATCAAGTGTTAATCCCATTATACTGATTAATAGCAATGGCCAGAGAGATTACTCTTAGCGGATAATTGATGCCCACAGGACTCATTAAAGTGGACTTTAACTAACCCACACAGAAGCTACACAGGTAATAGCATGGGAATTTCAAAATTCTGAAGCCTTTGATGTCATCCAATACAGAGAAGCTTGTTTTGTTTTGAGTTTTTTTCCATTTTGTTTTTGTTTTAATCTAAAGCCACTCTGGAAATGACCACATAAACTACAAACTGGCAGGATCAACACGAGCTGACAGTCTCACTGATGGATTCAGAGAGGGGCTCCTTTCACCTCTGTACTCATTGCTGAAGTGAGAACACACTGGGGGATGGAGTGATGCACCATGATTATTCCTAGTGTTCTTGAGGGGCAGCCTCCAGGGACACTATGAGGTCAGAAAGGGAAACCTAAAAATGAACAAAAGGGATAGCTTCCTGGCACTCTACTCTTTTTTGTGTATAATATCTAAAAATGATTCTTAGTGAAACTCTATTTTGTGGTATGGTGTCACTAAAATACAAAATTGTGTAAGCCTACTTCAGAATTTCTAAGAGGGAATAAGTGGGAGCCCATAGCTGCCAGCTGCATTGTTCACTGTGTGTGATGTTGCTTCAGAGAGAAGACTGTGAATTTCCTTTGTATTTTTATGTAGAAATATATTTTATGTTACACAATAGTATGTAAACTACTATATAATTATTTCATAAACTTCCCTTCTTTCCTGTATGGCATCTCAAATGTCTCTTCTAGAAATATTTATTTGAAACTCTTATCAGAAGAATCTGAGATGTCATCAGCCTCTTTTGCTTTTTCTTCCAGATGAAAAGATGATAGGAGCTAGTGGACACCGTTTCATTTGAGAAGAGGTAAAGTAAGTGTAAGTAATGGCTCATTATTTTCATTAGAGATGACTGCAGTTTTAAAACTTATATTCTTTCAGTAAAAGGAAAAATAAACATAGAGTTGTAGGTATAAGCCACAATGATGAGGCAGGGAGAGAATGACCTTAGCATGTTAAACTTGGAGCAGAAGGAGAGGGCGGGAGAGGAGGACTCCTGGAAGAACAAGAAGCCTGCTGCTGAATCAGAGAGCAAGAGAAGTCAGAATAGTTACAAGTTGTGTTGTACATGAGAACCTGAAAAGAAATCCACTTCCTGCTTTTCTTTGTGTTCCTTTAATTTCTGATTAGTGATCACTCATTCAAGAGCCACCCAGGAAACATCGGTCTTCTTCTAAAGGACTCCTTATTCTTCCCTTACTGTCAAGGTGAGTTTGTATTGATTTGAACAACCATTAAAGAGCGTTTCTCTTTTGAATGCAGTATCCTTGCAACACGTATGCTTTTCTCTTTTCATCTTTCCTCATTTTTCTTTGCCATGTTACAGGCAGTCATGCTCACCATAGTTCAAATGTGTAAGATTATTGTCATACAAAAGAATTTCATTTAAATCTCAAGGACAGAAAGTGAAGGTAATCTGGTGTAGTTCCAGTCAGTGAAACATGTCCTCCTCCAGTGAGTCTATAACCTTGGTTTATGAATTATAATTTCCCATGTCAGTCTACCATTCTGCATTGTATATTCAGTCTCTATGAGAACACATGAATATTTGTACCACCCTTTGGCAGTTGATGGTAACATCCTGCCTGAGTGATGCCTGATTCATGGCCTCAGTTGATATAACTTTTGTAAACTACATAAAGTCTATGAGAAATTTGTGAACCATCTTTTCCTGTGGTACCTGAGTTCACCTCCAAACAATTTTCCAAAGGCAGTGCCTCCAAATGCACTGCTGTCAATTTAATAAAAACAAGTTGCATAGGAACAAAATGAATCAAATGCAATAAGGAAACATACTAATGTGTTATGAATATAGGTGAGAGGTGGGCAGAACAAAAAAGGTTCCAGAATCAACAAATTCAGAGGAAGAATAAAGTTGAATGCAATATTTATAAATGTATTTTAGAATACTGCACAGCATTGTGATTATAGTTAATAATAGTGTACCACATATTTGAAAATTGCTAAAATGATGCATTTTAAATATTCTCAGCACAAATAATAATGTATATGTGATGATATTTAATTAGCAAAATTTAACCATTCATAATGTATACGCATCAAAACATCACTTTCTACTCCCTAAATATCTACAATTGTTTGTCAATTAATATTTTTTCAAAAAGACTAAAACTTAAAAGGAATAAGACTTAGTGATATCAATACACTCCATCTTGGAAGTCAAATATTCTTTACAGAAAGTATCCAAAATGGATTTATGTCATAAATGATGTCAAGAACTAGAGCAGAAGGAGGATAAAAGAGAAATGGGGATATGATGCAGTGATTTCCATCTTTGGTAGGTAACTTTATTGAAGTCTTTCTTTATTATAAGTAGTAAACAAATTCAAAAGGAGAAGCCTTCAATATGTACATTGGATAGTTTTGTAACCATCTGAGCTGACAAAACCAGATGGTTCATGACATCAGAGCTAAGAGAAAAGACTTGAGAAGAATGCCCAAAGATTTCAGTGTCAGGAGTTAGAGGTCTATCTCTTCCACCAAAGCCAGGATGACTTTGGGTTAGTCTAACCTCCCTGATTTTAGTTTCTGTAATAGAAGGAAATAGATCTTGATAATTCTGGAAATTCTTTCAAACATTCTATACTGATGTTAAACATGTGCTCTTCTTTATTTTTTCCTTTATTATTTTTTAAGACAATTTAGCACCTGTGCAGTAAACAAGATGAAGAAGTATTTAAGCTAAGAGTTTCTGCTAGAAAGCCGGCATCTCAATAAAGAAGTAAAGCCAACCACAGTCCTTTTATTCAGTGTCAAATTAATGTTGCCCAGAAGGCAGAAGTTAAGCACCTGTTATAAGAAGCTAATATGCAAGAACTAGCATGGATCTGTGACAGTGTCCTCAGCACCAAGTTTCAGCTAACAACCAAGACCATGTCTCTTAAAAATATTATGTTACATACAACATAATAATACATTGTTTTTGTAGTGACCTAGTTTTTAATTACATTTAATCTTTGATTTTGCTGAGAATTTTTCTCTAAACCCTAACAAAATTTTCTTTGCAACTAAAAGAAAATATTTGGTATTTAAATACATGTGTGTAAGTTATGAAATTATACGTCAAAGTAGAATGAATTTAATCACAAGTAGAGTCATTCAGCTTCTACATCTTGTGATATCAGTAAGATTTATACTCTGAAATTTTAGATTGGTACAGTGAGGTGTCACAGGAGCATATAGTAACACGGTGAGCCGGGTTCTTCCTAAAATCCTGATCTCATTGGACTAAGTCAGATTCTTCAGAAATGAGTGAATTTGGAATCATGTGATGCTTTCTTATAAGAGAATAATAAGATGTCTAGGAGTCAGAAGAAAAAGAGATTAACTTTACAAAGGAGAGAAAATGACTAATGTTTATTCCTTTCCTAAGATTAGAAGAATGGATATCACAGAAGCCAGTAATATCTCTGGGTCTGTGAATAGGTTCATTCTCTTGGGTTTCCCCTGCCGAAGAGAGATCCAGATCCTCCTCTCTGTCATCTTCTCCCTCATCTATATCCTTACCCTCATGGGAAACACATCCATCATCTGGGCGGTGTGGTCCAGTCCGAAGCTCCACACACCTATGTATGTTCTCCTGGCCAACTTCTCCTTCCTGGAAATCTGCTATGTCAGCTCTGATGTGCCCAAAATGCTGGCCAACCTCATCTCTCAGACCAAGAGCATCTCCTATGCTGGCTGCCTGCTCCAATTCTACTTCTTCTTTTCCATGTGTGCTGCAGAGGGCTACTTTCTGTCTGCGATGTCTTTTGATAGGTTCATTGCCATCTGTCGGCCTCTACATTACCCCACTATCATGACTCACCATCTGTGTGCCCGCTTGGTAATCTCATGCTGGGTTGGTGGCTTTCTATCCATTCTGATACCTGCAATTCTTATGTCTCGGGTCCCATTCTGTGGCCCTAACATCATTGACCATTTTTTCTGTGACCTGGGACCTTTGCTGGCATTATCTTGTTTACCAGTTCCTAAAACTACTCTAACTTGTGCTACTGTAAGCTCACTCATCATCTTCATCACATTTCTCTACATTCTTGGGTCTTACACTTTGGTTCTGCGAGCTGTATTGAGAGTTCCAGCTGGCTCAGGCAGGAACAAAGCTTTCTCTACATGTGCTTCCCACTTCTTGGTAGTTTCTCTGTTCTATGGCTCAGTCATGGTAATGTATGTGAGCCCAGGCTCCAGGAGCCATCCTGGGACACAGAAATTTGTGACGCTGTTTTATTGCATGGCGACCCCATTCTTTAATCCTCTAATCTACAGTCTCCGGAACAAAGACATGAAAGATGCTCTGAAGAAAGTCCTGCAAGCACCATCAAAAGAAATTTCTAAAAATACAGAGAAATGATACATATCTGTCTATCATTCTCTTGGGAATACAGATGTTTTTCTCATTTAAGAATATCTACTTTCTGAAACATCCAAGTGTTTGATTTCATAAAAATATGACTCATTACTCACAAAGAACTTTCATACTATCTCAACAACAAAAAGTGATGACAATCTTAAGGTTTCATTGTAGTAAAATTTTGTGCAAATTTTGTTCACCAATATATTGGTTTTCCATTTTCGAAATATTATTAATTATGGACACTAATGCAATCAACTTAGTATTAACAAAGCTAAGATTTTATTCTTGCAAATCGCATATTGACTTTTAGCCTCTTATTATTTTATGTATTTAAAATGAGTTTCACATTTTCCTTTCCAATTATAGCTTTTTAATAATAAAATGTAACATCTCTGTTCTCACAAAAAATCAGTTTATTTTTTCTTATTTTTATTAGTACATGTTTATAGTACATAACGATCACATTTGTCATGGACAGTTGGTATATATATATATATATAACACATCATTATTCTTTTTTATCCCCTTTCTTCACCCTCCCCACTCCCTTTTTTGTTCCCTTCTCATTAAGATCTATCCCCACACTTCTTATTATCTGTCTTTCCTGGGGAGACTTTGACCAAAAGCGTGATTACAGCGAATGCAAAAAAGGAAGGAACTTTCTAGACAATAGTTCAGGATTCCTGGAATTCATAGCAGGATCTGGAGGACAATGATCAACATAATTAAAAACAGTTATTCTCAGGGATTTTTGCACTGGCCACAATTGTGTCCCTTCAATAACATTGCTTAAACTACACCAACATATGTCACATAGCAAATCATCTCATTCTTACCCTGTCCCCTGACCAAAACTCCTACCTGAAAATGTTTCAGGTGGTTTACTTGTACATGTTATTCACATATTATTGAGTTTCCAATAAATAACTGCAGAGGTATCAGCTCTGGGTCATTTCTCCCAGGCTTTCTTATACTGAAGAAGCAGCCCCTCTGGGTTCTTGGTGATTGAACTGTATTTTGTCTCTTAGTAATCATTTTCATCTGCTGCACATCCACAGTCATACACTGTGACACTCTTTCATTCTGTTCTCTGTTTGAACTTTGAATTTCTATCAAAGACTCAGGATATATTTCTTTCTTTGTCTTTTTTTCACTGCCAAGTATTGATAAAATGTTGGTGTGTAACAAGAAAAACAAGAAATTCTCCAACCAACTTTAAAGATGACACATAGAAAATCATGTACATATTCTTTTATATAAAAGTATTAAGTATTGCTTGCCCAAACTTGGGTTTCATATCATCTGAGATTGTTAGTGGAGAATCATCTACTGTTTTAAAAAATACACAAAGGCAACCAGAGAATAGACTGCACCAACCAAAATGTAATCTGTTTAAAGGCAGTTGCAATATGATTGAACTCTTGTACTTGACTTTACCATATGTCAGCAGTCTGAAATGATTATGTTTTGAACAGTGGCACAAAATTTTGTTTTGTTGTGTGGGGTGGCATTTGTGAAGCAGTTTCCTATATGCTGAAGAAAAAGCTAATGATTTGGACATGTAATGTACATCAGATCCCACGTTTAAGTTTTAAATATAAAAGTGATTTTATGGGCCTCTTCCAAATTATTTTGACTTTTAGAATCTTTTCTGTACTTTAATATGTTAAGTGACAATAATCTCTGAATCACTATGGAGCCCAGCAAGAGTTTGGGGTCCTCAGAAGTCCTAAAAGGTTGTTTCTCTGCAGTTAACCCCATTCTCCCAACTTAAGGCAACTGTAGCACAGCATGATTTTGAACTATGGTTCTTATTTCCATATTACTGAAGTTAATCCTGGCTGATGAAGTAAGACAAAGGGAGAGATTTATTAGTGAAATATTAGGAATTTCACAGGAACAATGAAAGCTAAAAAATCAAGGCTAAGGCTTAGCGATGCTGTTCTGTAAAAGTGATCTGATGAAAATCACCTTTACCACAGCCACAGCTGCTGCAATGGGTTACTTTATGCTATGGCTACTGATGCCATTCTGTTTCAGGAACTTTTATTTGTTGCAATAATTGTGTTATCTCTTTTATCACAATTTTGTACTAATATTTCAACATCATTTTCCCACTTTCTTCTTGATTTATTAGAGTTTGAACAAAAACCTAGAGTGAGTGTATCTGCTTGGCCAAACAAAAAACACATCCCATGTCTTTGATACAAGAACCTAAGAAAGTTAATATCTAGCAATATATACTCCAATAATGCAAAAATAAGTTTCAAGCTTGACAAAACTGTGACCTTTCCCAATATAAAAAAGAATAAAGAAAATATGGTAATATTCACATTTGATGAAATACTATTCTGCCATAAAGAAGGATAAACTTGACTCATTTGTAGGAAAATAAACATATCTTGAAACTATTAAGTGACATAAGTCAGTTACCCAAGGTTAAATATTGCATAATTTCTCTTCTGGGAGAAACTGAAATGATCAGTTAATAGCACAATAAAAGTTAATCAATAAGAAGTAGGGAGATAGCTCATTTTCAAATAGGAAGGGGATCAAGAGATGGAGGGAGAGGTTAGGAGGGGAAAGAAAGGGAATGAAAACAGGAATTAAGATATGCTATATACATATAACAACACCACACAAAGAATGAAAATATTATATGTTTCAAACATGGAATTTAAAAAGGAATTGAATTTGTGTTGTGGTAAACCTCTCTAATTCCAGCAGAGAAATCGAATCTGGGAGGTAGAAAGAGGAGGATCACAAATTAGAACCAAGCCTGGACAGCTTAACAATTTAACAAGACTCTTTCTCAAAATAAAAAAAATAAAGAAAAATAGAAAAGAACTGTGTTTATACAGCTTTGTGCAAAGACCTTTGGTTCAATCTCCAGTACTACAAATATAGACAAAAGAAATAAAATATCAACTCTAAAAAGCCCTTCATTTTGATTCGCATAATAACTGGACAATGTTTTCTATAAATGTTACACAAGATGTGACTTAACAAACCATCTACCATGTTAGAGAGTGAAGGAGTGGGAAGGAGAATAATAAACAGCCAGTGGCTATCAAGGGATTATTTATCTCATAATGAAACTGTTAGATGAATGCTACTCCTGGGTCATTGCTGCATTAACTGGAATTTTGAAAGTAGACACTAAGTCTGTATTAGTTGCAGTAAAACTGAATGTTGTTCACTCTCCTTCAGTACTTCTTAGACCTGGAAAGGCATATCTACAAAAGTTTCTTTATTCACTTGTCATATTAAGCCAAACATTGTTAGACTGATCGAGACTCCTCTTAAGTTAAAAGGCAAGGTATGAAGGAAAAACTTCACCCAGCTGCTGTAAGGTCTTCTATCAGCTCAGGATATATCAGGATGATGAGATGAAGGTAGATTCCTTCAGGAAAAGTTTTTCTATGTGATCACGCATGAATATGTGAGATCTTTAACAACACTATGTACACATTCAGTGTTCCCTTTTCTCACTGCAATTATTACTTAGAAGAATATGTAAAATAAAAGATTATGAATCTCAACATCACTTCAGTTTTGGATTTAATCACAGTCCTCCAATTATTCCTGTAGGTCCAGTATAGAAAATATGGCACATGGGTGGCTATTGAATACTTTACAGGCCCTAACTGTCCTAACCTGTCTACCTTTTGAATATAAAATTATTTATCAATTGTGAAAACAGTATAAGAGCATGTAAATATTCAATTAATAATGCTTATGTTGATTACATAATTTTTGACAATATTTTGAAAGAATTTCATGAAATGAAATCTATTGTTTAAAATGTTACCTGTGTCTCTTTATCTTTATTAAGGTAACTACTAAAATATTTAACAAAATATTAAAGGAAAGAAAAAACTCAAATTCATGCAATAAGGGATGAAAAATGTGAAATCACCACAGACCCTGGGGAAATAAAAAAGATCATCAATCCCTACTTCAAAAACCTTTAGCCTCATAGATTTGATAACACAGAAGACATGGATACATGTCTAGAAAAATATCAGTTGCCAGAGCTGGATCAAGAAGATATAAAACTGTTAACTAAACCAATTTCAATTAATGAAATTGAAAATACACTTGAAAACCTACCAATAACAAAAGGCCCAGGTCCTGATGGATTCTACTGCTGACTTCTACAAGAAATTTAGGAAAGACAGTGCCAACACTCCTCAAAATTTTCAGTGAAATTGAAAAGGAAGCAATTTTCTCTCATTTCTGGAACAAAGTATTACTTTGATACCAAGACCAGAGAAAGACCCAACCAAAAAGAAATACAGGCCAATCTCCCTAATGAACATAAATGCAAAAATCCTCAGTAAACTACTGGCAGCAAATCCTCAAGATTATACACCACAATCAAGTGGGATTCGTCCCAAGAATGTTGAAATGGTTCAAGGTATGCAAATCAGTAAATGTAATATTCCATATTAACAGAGCAAAAGAAAAAATGACATAATCATCTCAATAGATGCAGAAAAAAGTTTTAATAAAGTCCAACATTCATTCAAGATAAAAGCTCTGTAGAAACTCTTAAATAGATGGTCTTTATCTCAATCTGATAAAAGCTATCTATGACAAGTCAACAGCCAACTTCATACTAATTGGTTAAAAAATTGAAAGCTTTCACTCTAAAATAAGGAATGAAATGATGTTGTCCATTATCACCACTTCTATTCAGTATAGTTCTGGAAACATTAATCAGAGCAATTAGACAAGACAGAGAAATAAAAAGAATAAATATATAAAAGGAAGAAATTAAATTATCATTATTTTCAAATGACATGGTATTCTACATGGAAAACTCCAAAAACTCTAACAGACTTCCAGACCTAACAAGCAAATTCAGCTGTGTAGCTGGGCACAAAGTCAATACGCAAAAGGCAGTAGCTTTCCTGCTCATGAACAACAAACTGACTGACAGAAAAATTAGGGAAACCAAACCCTTCACAATAACATCAAAATAAGTGAAATACTTGGGAAACAATCTAACAAAAGAAGTAAAAGATTTATACATTGAAAATTACAGTACTCTGAAAAAAGAAATTGAAGAAAAATTCAGAAATATGTCCCTTACTCATGAATAGGAAGAATCAACATTGTGAAAATGGCCCATACTCCCAAAACTGTTATACTGAGAATTAACTGAGAATTAAAGAAATTTCAATCAAATACAATTAGCATACACCACAGGTCTGGAGAAAATATACCTAAAATTCATATGGAACCATAAGAGACCTAGGATACCAAACACCATCATGAGCAACAAAGGCAAGGCAGGAGGCATCACAATCCCAGACTTAAAAGTAAACTACAGAGCTGCTATAATAAAATCAGTAGGGTTCTGGCAAAAAAGCCAAAAAACAAAAACAAAAATAACAGACTGAAGGGTCAGTGAAACAAAGAAAAGATACAGACACAACTGCAAACACATTCTGCCACCATATCTTTGACAAAGGAGCCAAACATGATCACTAGAAGAAAGACAGACCCTTTAATAAGTGGTATTGGAAAAACTGAATTTGTATTTGCCAAAGACTTAAACTAAATCCATGCCTATCATCATGCACTGAACTAAAGTAAAAATGGATAAAAGAGCTAAATATTAAAACAGAAACACTAAACCTACCGGAAGATAAAGTAGGTAGAAATCTCGAGGACATAGGGATAGGAGGAAAGTTCATGAACAAAAACCAAACTCTATAGGAAGTAATTCAAAGAATCAACAGCTGGAATCCCATCTTATTAAAATGTTTTTGTATATCAAAAGAAATCACCAGAAGAGTGAAAAGAAAACTCACAGATTGAGAAAAGATTTTTGCAGACTGTCCCTCAGACAAAGGATTTTTATCTAGAACATATAAAAAATTGAAAAAAATGAGGGGCTAGGGATTTAGCTCAGTGGCACCAGTGCCTGCCTGGCAAGCACAAGGCCATGAATCAATTTCCAGAACTTAAATAAATAACTACTTAAAAATTTAAAAACTAAATAAGTAAAAATGATGCCCTCCAAATTTAAAGACCCAATCCAAAAATGAGCCTTTGAGATGAAAAGACATTTCTCAGATAAAGAAATACAAATGGAAAATAAATATAGTAAACATTTTCAACATCATTGGTCATTTGAGAAATGCAAATTAACACTACACTGAGATATCACCTTACTCCAGAGAGAATGGCTAATATCAAGAAATTAACTAATAACAAATGCTGTCAGGGTGGAGGGGAAAAAGGAACACTTTTCCATTGTTGGTAAGAGTGTACATTGGTATAAATCAGTATGGAGATTCCTCAAAAAATTGGGATTAGAGGTTCCATTTGACCCAACTGTTCCCCTTCTGAGTATTTTTCCAGAAGAATTGAAAACATCATACCACAGTGATATATGTGCACCCATGTTTACAGCAGCATATTTTATAATAACTGAATCTTGGAAACAACCCAAATGTCCATTAACTGTGAAATGGATAAAAAAAGAGTGGTCTTTATATCATGGAATTCTATTCATCCATAAAGAGTGATAAACTCAAGGCTTTTATTGGTAAATGAATGGAACTCAAAATGATACTCATAAGTGAAATAAAACCTGGCATCTTGATGGTATAACTAAATTATGCTACCAGAAATGCACCTAAATTCTTATTTCATGAGATAAGCCCTACTTGTTTATTGACATTTCCTTTACTCCAGATGAAAGCCATGTCTCAACAATAGACATCAATAGTTTCTCTGTTATACTAGAAAGATGTATTTTATTTATTTTTTTTATTTTAAAAATAGCAAAACAGAAAAGGATAGAAATGATCAGAATTTCAAAAAAGGAGATAGCTAACACTAGTTAATATACTGCACATTATTATCTCAGAACTAGTTGCTGAGGTCACAAAATCTAGATACAAAAGTGATCAGACAATGACAGCACAAACTGTTCTTTTTGGTGAACTAAGAGAGGTAAGTAGTATAGTTACCTATCTAGCATACATATGTATCCATACATTTACATATGTTTACCAGCATACATATAATATTTTCCCTTCTTCCTTTTTTTCTTTTCCCTATCCCAATAGTTCTGCCCTTTTGAGTACTTTTTTCCCTTTCATTATTACTATATCTATTATATATTTGGTATCTCATTATTCTTTCAGATTTTTATTTTTTTATTATTTTGTGCTAGAGAGACAATAAGATATTTATAAATGTGAGTTTGGTTTATTGCACTTATGAATCTGGTCTCAAGTTGCCTCCATTAACTTATAAAAGCCTCAGTATTATCCATTTTTATAGCTAATATTCCATTGTATAAAAATGTCTTATCATTTTTATCCATTCTCAGTTGATGGGCATTTTCATTGTTTCCAAGATTTAGCTATTGCAAATCGTGCTTCTATAAACATGGCTGCACATATATTGTTATGGCATGACATTTCCAATTCTTCTGGGAAAATACCCAGAAGGGGAATAGCTGGATTAAATGGGACTTCTAATGCTAGTTTTTTGAGGAATCTCTACACTGATTTCCACAGCAGTTGCACTAAGTTATACTCCCAGCAGCAGTGGAGAAGTGTTCCTTTTTCCCTGACAGCCTAGCCAAAATTTGTTATTGGTTGACTTCTTGAAGGCATCCAGTCTCTCTGGAGTGAGATGGAATCCTAATATTGTTTTAATTTGCATTTCTTGAATGACCAGTGATGCTGACCATGTCTTCATGTATTTATTTGCTATATGTATTTTTTCATCTAAGAAATGTGTGTTCATCTCAGATGCCTATTTTTGGATTGGGTCTTTAAATTTGGGGGCCTAATGTTTTTCAGTTCTTTATATATTCTAGGTATAAATCCTTTGTCTGAAGGGCAGCTGACAAATTTTTTCCCATTCTGTGGGTTTTCTCTTAATTCTGTTGATAATTCCTTTTAAAGTACAAAAACTTTTTAATAAGAAGAGATCCCAGTTGTTGATTCTGAGAAGTGCTTCTCGTGCAGTTGCATTTTGCTAATGAACTCTTTACCCACCCTTGTGTCTTTAAGATTTCTCACTATCTTGTCTTCCAGTACACTTAGTGTTTATATTTTAATATTCAGATCTTTGATCTATTTTGATTTTAATTTAGTGCATGGTGATAGACATGAGTCTAGTTTCAGTTTTTGGCATGTGGAAAATCAATTTTTCCAGCACCATTTATTAAATAGGCTATCCTTCCAGTGAGCATGTTTAGCCCCTTTGTCAAAGACAAGGTAGCTAAGAATCTTTGTAGTTGTATCTGCTTCTTTATATCTATTCTCTGGATTCTCAGATCTGTTTCTTGCCAGTATCATGCTGATTTTATCAGTGTAGCTTTGTAGTATAATTTCAAGTCAGGGATTATGATGCCTCCTGTCTTGCCTTTGTTGTCCAAGATGGCCTTTGCTATTCTAGGTCTGTTCGATTTCCAAATGAATTTTCTATTGATCTGTAAGGTATGTTATTGGCATTTTTTTTTAGGTTTTTAAAAATTTTTTTATTTTGAAGGTAGTAAAATATAATGGAAAAAGACAGAATAAAGCCAACTGAGACAGTTTAGTGAAATTGGTGCAGAGCTTCACAGCAGGTCACCAGGATAACAGTAATAGGTATCACAATATATCTCGATATCTTCACAATAATTGTTTTTTCAATTACATATATCAAAATAAAGTGAAATACAGAATGTTACATAACTTATCAAAACAGAACATTGAATAGGGCAGTACCATTAATCAGAATAAAGCAAAACACTGATAAAAAATATTTGCCTTCAAAGAGATAGTAGAAGGAAATCACCCTTATTTGCTATGGTCAACCTCCTAAGAGATGCTCAGATTTCTGGTTCCCATTTGTTAATTGGGGGCAAGGGAAGAGGGTAGGACAAGTGGGATGTTTGACTCTCAGCTCATCACTATTGCTTAGCAGGGAAGGAGGCTGGTTTCTTGGTTTCCCAGCATCCTCAGGAGACATTGGTGGCTCTCCCCCTGGAAGGGTTGCAGCCTGCCACATCACAGCCATGTACCCAGGTGGGGAGCTGCTTGCTTGGTTTCCCAGCATCCTAAGTTCCAAGATGGTGTGGATCTCAGGAGATGCTGGTGGTTCTCCAACTGGAGGAGGCTTAGCCTGCCACATCATAGCCATTTACCAGGGAGGTGAGCTGCTTGCTTGGTTTCCCAGCACCCTAAGTTCCAACATGGTGCAGATCTCAGGAGATATTGGTGTTTCTCCCCCTGGAGGGGCCACAGCCTGCTACACCGTAGCCGCTTACCAGGGAGGGGAGCTGGTTGCTTGGTTTCCCAGTGCCCTAAGTTCCAACATGGTTGCAGATCTCAGGAGTTGCTGGTGGTTCTCCCCTTTGGGGACTGCAGCATTATTGGCATTTTGATAAGGATTGCATTACATCTATATAACACTTGTGGGAGCATGGCCATTTTCTCAATGTTGGTTCTTTATAACCAAGAGCAAGGAATATATTTCCATTTTCTAACATCCTCTTCAAGCTTCTTTTAAAGAGTAATGGTAGGATATACTTTAGTTCATGAAATAATCTTTTGTCCTTTTTAGTCACTGAAGAAATTTTATCATTATAATGATGCATTAACTGATCTTTTTCTTTGTAAATCTTAACATCACACTTAAATGGAGCAACTTTTTCCCTTCAAGGTTCTATTATGATTGAACTTTGTGCATTCAGTTCTTCAGTATATCATGAGTTTTTTGACAAACAATTTGCAAATTGCTAAGCAGTCCATGGCTTTAAGGGTCTTAAAACTCTGAGCTAGAAGTGAGATACTGTATAAAAAGCATCCTATGTATTCATTCTGGAGGATGGTATAGGTTTTATCATATTTTTAATAGAATCTGTTGCTAAGATGGATTAAGGATATTATATCTTTGAAATTATTACTTATTACTAAAAATATTAATAGTCAAACAAAACACACACTTGTGAACTTTAAAAAAATCATTGCAGTCAATTTTAATGAAGAACAATGATCAAATCTGTGTTAATACTCCATTTTAAGAAATTCTGTGGAAGTTTTTATTCTAAATCTAATACCTTTTCTCCTTTCAAGCATAACTTTTTTTCTTTACAGTAAAATTAAGAAAAGGAGTTTATCTTGTCAAGTTGTCTCACACCTGGCAATAAAATTTAAGCTATACGGAAGACTTTTCTTAGGGCAATTTTCGTCTTCTTATTCCTAAGGCTATAGATCAGAGGTTTTAAAAGTGGAGTTGCAATTGAATAGAACATAGTCATAAATTTCGGCAGGCCAGGCTGGTTAGCGGCCCCAGGGATTATATACATCACTATTACTGAGCCATAAAATAGAGACACCACTACTAGGTGGGAGGCACACATGGAGAGTGCTTTCTTCCTACCTGAACTCTTGGGAACCTGAAACATAGCTCGAAGCACCAGAGTGTAGGACCCAAGGATATAGAACAAAGTAACTAGAAATATCACAGCACTTTCAAATCAGAGTTATCTTGGGGACTGGAACACATGATATGACCAACATTGCCCCCAGATCACACAGGTAATGATCAATGACATTTGAACCACAAAATGGAACTTGGGAAATAATAGTGACAGTTATCACTTACCAGAGGAAGCCACCGACCCTACAGGCAGGAGACAAGGGCTCCACAGACTTTTTTTGGTCATTGTGATGGGATAGTGCATTGGGTGGCAGATGGCAACGTAACTATCAAATGCCATGAGGGCCAAGAAGAGAAGTTCTGTGGCACAAAGAGAAAGGAAGATGAAGAATGGATGCAGCCATTATAAGAAATGGTCTTTGTCTTAGACAGAAAATTGACTAGCATATTAGGCACATTGGAATTAATGTAGCCCATCTCCAGGAAAGAGAAGTTGGCCTATAACAGATACATGGGTGAATGGAGTTGCTGGTCCAACCATACAGTACAGATAGTAGCACTACTGTCCAACAAAGTCAGGATGTAGATGACAGAATAAAAAATGAAAAGTAGAATTTCTATTTCTCAGTACAGAGGAAACCCAAAAAGGATAAATTCACAAATGACAATAATAACATTGCGACTATCTGCAATACACACACCGGTCTAATCTGTGACATTCACAGACATAATTCCTATTTTATTCAGTTCTTTATAAAATCTCAAACTCCTACTTGGAAACACAGTATTTTGTAAATAGAAAATAAAATGAAATAATAATGTTTAGTCAGTGTAGGAAATTTTATCAAAATAGCACAGTTGGAAAACAATTAGGAAAACAAAATTTGATGTTTCATTTTAAATATTTTCTCCAAAGCTATTTTCCCAATTTTATCCTATAAAAGACAGATAGAGATGAATTATTATCACAGCTGAATTGGCCACCTTTATTTAACTTAAGGACAATTGAACTTGAGGAAGTTTATTGCTGTCGAGCTGTGTTTGAGTGGTCTCACTGCTTATACGGTAAGTCAGAATCATAAAATCCATAAATTTCCTCATGTAAGTACATTGTTATAGTAATTGGGTCACAATAATAATGTACATCCCTAAATAAATTAGTTCATTTAATAATTACGTTTTTTTTATTTTAAACTCATTTCTGCAGATTTTTCTAGTAAGAACACCACCACACTCTTTTGAGAATTGCTGTTGGGGGATGGGCAAGAAGTTATGGCACAGAAAATTTGTTTCAAAAGCTTTGGACTGACATCTTCAATTATTATTTCATCCACTGACATGTGGAGACAGTACTATTGAATTAGGAGTGCACATTTACAAAGGAAAGAGATAATAAGTATCTTACCATCAATTCAGCAATTGCTAGTTTCAATTAAGTAATATAATATGTGCTTGAAAAATGTCCTCTGTAAAATCTTCTTCCATACCATTTCTACAGGATTTCAGTCTTATTTGAAAAATTTGCCACTTTACTGTATTTCAGAGTATCACAAGCTTTTTATTGAAATTTGATCTTCATCCATCAATTACTCCTAATTATTTACTTTCCCTCAATTATGCCTTTTTTGAAGAAAAAATATAAAACAAAATTTCAAAGCAAAATAATTGGACAGAAACAATAGTTAACAGATTTTTTTCCATACATTTCTTTGCTGTTTGTGTTTATTCACCTGTTAAACGCCTTTTCATCTCAAATGCCCATTTTTGGATTGATTCTTGGAATTTAGGGAATATGACTTTCAACTTGTTATGTGATCTAGATATAAGTCCTTTGTCTGAGAGACAACTCCTTATAATGTTTTCCTACTCTGTGGATTGTATTTTCACTCTGTTGGTGATTTCTTTTGTTGTATAAATGCTCTCTAATAAGATGAGATAACAGTTGCTGATTCTTTAAAGTATTTTTAGTGTGGTCTGTGTTTTGTTCATGAACTCTCTGCCTACCCCTATGTCTTCAAGATTTCTACCTATTTTCTCTTCCAGTAGATTTAGTGTTTCTGTTTTAATCTTTACATCTTTGAGCCATATTGACTTTAGATTGGTGTATGGTGATACATATGGGTCTAATTTTTGTCTTTGTAGTGTGGAAAACCAGTTTTTCAAAGTTGGAGTGAATGGGAAACAGCTTGGAGTGATTAGGGAGAGGAACTGAAAAATAAAATGTAACGCTCAATTCAGATGTGCTTTTCCCAGTACCCAGCCTATCTGCCAGCAAAGGTATTGTTCACAGCTCAAAATCTGGGTGTCCTTGTGAAAGACAGGATGTCATAAAAGAGAAAAAATAGAGCATGGAGTGTTCCAAAACACCTGGGTATTTTAGGACATCCCTTTACATCAGATGCCTCAAGGACTTTGCCCACTGAAGCATGGAATATTCAGAGAACTTTGACCACTGATGTTAACTAAGATTCTCTTGCCTAATATCCTTTGCCTTTTTTCAAGCCCTGCCAAAAGAGCCCACTTTTCTTTATTCCCTACAGGTGACTTTGCACCCTGTCTACCTGCACGATATATTCCATGGTATGTTGCTCAGTCATCTTGACTGGTCTCTGCCTGGCACTGATCCTTACACAGAATGTTACCAAATAGCACCTACTACTGGAAGTATAATTATATAATATTAAAATTTTGACACCAGTCAATGAAGATTAACTGTTTCAAAGTGCAAATAATTGATGCTTAGGAATTTTTAGGACAGAATAAAATCTAAAATTTGAGCCATGAAAATTTTGTTGAGATGTATTTCCTGGTACATTAGAAAATTTTCAGAATAACAACCAGTCTCTTGGTAAGTTTTAAAGCATAATTTTATTTTTAACTGACATAGGTATTTGTACATATTAAGGAATACCATATGATGTTTAAATACATGTAAACTATGTATCCAATCAAAGTAATTGGCATATCTACCACCTCAGACATTGAGCATTTCTCATGGTAATTTTATCAAAGAATACATTTTGGACCTGTCACAAATGATACAACATATAGAGCAAAATGATATTTTATGTGACTTACTCAAGATATCCATTCATTCAGCACATTTGTATTAGCCATATATTACATGAAAGATAAAGTAAAACAGAAGGAGTCATTAACAGTCACCCTGGTGAGATATGCAAGGACTTTGTAGGAGAAAGCATAAATTTCTACCACTTAATCACTTCTGGCTCTGACTGGGCTACTTATTATAGAATTATAGAAAATTATATCTTCTTTGTCATAGTTACTCCCTTTGAATACATTTGATTTCTCTTGAGGATCCACACCAAAGAAACTCTAGGGGAATTCCTGATGGCCCTGGGAGGTGTGCATTTCCTTTTTTCATGAGTCCTCAGAAGGAAACAAATTGAATAATTTCTGGCTTTCTGCAAGTATTGCCATCTCAGAGTTCTTAAGGAATTTTCTGACACTAAAATGTTTACTCTATCCATTGTAGATGCTCCTTTGAAAACTACTATTTCAGATGAGAACAAATGCAATTTGGCCACATCAGCTTCCCCCTTAGAATAACAAACTTCAAAATAATTATCCTGTAAATTTGTATCACAGTAGATAAATAATGAAAAGGGTAATAATTCTCATAGCTAGTATCCCTTTTATGTCTTCTTTTTCCTGATTTTTGGGTTCTTGTATTTGATCGTTGACTTTCAAGGTGTAATAAACATGATGGTACTGTGGTTGTTCCCATAAATTTAGTCTATATAATAAGGATTGGTGACAATGAGTAAATCTAGAAATAGTTCTTCAAAGAATGCTATCAAATTAGAAAACTTTACTATAATGCTCCTCCTTTTTCATCCTTCAAATGGGCAATGTCACAGAGTCTGTGTGTATAGCCACAAATGTTAGATTGGAAAACCCTAGTACCACTGGCATATCTTCATAGGAATGGCACTCTCCCAGGAATGTCCGGGGCACTGGATGCTGCAGCCCAGTGATAACTAAAAGGAGAGTTTTGTTTTGCTTTGATTTTTGTTTTTTTGTCCTTGAACACTGATTAAAGGCAACAATACTTATATGGTCCAGTCCTGAGGTTTTTAGAACTAGCCCAAGACCATCCTAAAATGAAAGACTTGAATAAATACCCAGCATAGAATCAATTTCACTTACTTCCTTTTTTTCCTACTGCCACTTCATTAAAAGAATAGTTAAAGGATCAGGCTGAACTATCTAGTGCATTCAATTAGGAATGTTGCTCAGAATTCTAAAATATAGTGTTAACTAAAATATAGTCCTCAAAACCTTATTTTCTTGGGATAGCCATCAGTCTCATTATAATAGGTATTAATATTACCAAATGATTCAAGATTATTTTGTAGTGTCATATAGAATGTAAAGCTTCAGTTGGACATGACTTCCCAGTACCTAACTTTTCTGCCAGTAGAGGCACTGTTCTCAACTCAATATTGGTGTTTGCAGCAAACACAGGATGTCATAAAAGAGATAAATGGACTATGTAACCTTCTAACTACCTGGACATCTGAAGACAACCAAAAATTTACCCTAGACACCTTTGCCTACTGAGGTACAAAGCAGCATGAGAACTTTGGCCATTGATGTTAACTAAGATCTTCCCACTTAATATCCCTTACCTTCTTTCAAGCTGCATTTTTAAAAAGCCTATTTGTCTTTGCTTTCTACAGAGACATCTTCACCCTTTTTCTGCCTGCACTGAGACACAAATCCTGTGCCATGTTAGCTTTACACAAGCCCGGAGGTCTCAGTTGGCTTTTGCTTCACACTGTTCTTTCATAGAACAATTTCAATATTCTTAAATGTCAATAGTTCTATATCCCTAAAAATCCTCTCTGCTCTGTATGTTCAAACCTTCTTTTCCTCTAACCATTGGCATCCACAGATCTTTCTGTGATATCCATGTTTCCCATTTGCCACATTATTATGTCTTTGGAGTCATACAGTTGGCAGCTTTTTCCTATTGGGTTCTTTCAATTAATGATATTTGGTTAAGCTTCTTTCACTTGTTTTCTTAACTTGATAGCTAATTTTGTTTTACTGATGAATAATGCCCTATTAACTATATATATAACTATATATATATATATAACTATATATATATCATAGTTGATCCATTTGCCTACAGAAGATATCTTGGTTGTTTCCAAATGTTGGCAATTATAAATAAAGTTATCATAAACATCCATGTTCAGCTTCTTGTGAGGATAAAGCTTCAAATTCATTTGCGTACATACCAGTGAGTATTGAAGTGGGATGTATACACTGCTTCTGTGCTGGAACAAGGAGCTTACTGGATTATGAACTCTTAGCACCAATAAGGAATTAATGATGCACAGTTTAAAATTAATAAAGATGGTTTATTTAGGGATTAAGAAAAAGAGAAGATAGATAGCTACTCTGGAAGAGTAGGGGGCATCAGAAAGGTGAGCTCTTGTCTCTAGAATATATTATTTAGGACTTGTGATTTTTTCCCCTGTATCCCCCCATGTGGGACCTGGAAGTTATTCTGATAGGATTTTTGGCATGGTTAGAAGAGAGACTATAAAATAAAAGTGGCCTTTATTCTAAAAACATGGAGAGAATCTCATGACCATTGGGGGCCTGGCTTTCTCTGCCAGACACGTGGCATGGGGGGACTACATATAGCCGTGGTTTGGGGTAGTGCCTAAAGGGGGCATTGCTGATGTGCAAGCAGCCAATTGGCATTCATTTTGCACTACAGGTAAATTACCTAGGGATGGGGAAAATGACCTCGAGGTAGATGTCCCTTGGTCCCACCTCTCACTGCTATAGTTTCCTATCTAGGGCAAAATCCTTTCAGTCCTATCTTTTTATTGTTAGGAAAAAGGTGAAGTTTTTCTCTCTCTTACTACTTAAAGGGGGGTGCTATATTGGGGTTTAGGAGGGTTGATGGGATGATGGTTGATGCCCATGCAGAAACTGGTGCCAGGTGTTTCAGCCAGGACAACTTTATCATTGGTGAATGCCTGCACGTTAGACTGGAAAAACAAAGAAACAAGGTGCTATGAGGAGGCAGACCACTATCATATTTAAGGACCCAGGAGAGGTAGAAGGAAAGGTGCCTTTGATATAGATATGTAAAATCATTACCATGGTGAGGTAGAATTCTGAAAAATAAGTGTGGGGTCGGGAGGAGTAAAGTTATGAGGGGTGATTATCCCCCCATCTAAAAGGACAAAAGTTAAGAGTGTAGGTAGGTAGGACTTGTCGACTTGTCTCTCATCCAGGAGTTGAGCTAGAAAGAATAAGAGGGGTGGGGATGGCTGTGGCTGTGTCACTATAAGGAAAGTATGAGCCTAGGCCTTCAGGGATGTCATGTTTGACTAAACAGCTGAGGGTAAAGAGAACTAAGACAGTTGTCACATAGAACAATATGAAGACAATCTTATGCATGATGTGGGAGTCTTTAGGAAAGGCTGTTAAGAGTCCTGCTGTAAAAAGGATAATTAATAGAATGTAAGAAATTAGAAACCTAATTGGATAACAAAATATGACTTAGCTTGAGAGTTGTAGCTGTGAGACCTTGGTGAAACAGAGATGCATGGGTGACAGAAAATGAGATGACCACTCAGGATGGTTAGTTTTAGGGCTGGGAGGGCACCGCTTAGCCTGAGTGATATGAAACCAGGATGGGAGTCCAGCAACTTTGACCACTCTAGGGGTTGCCAAAAAGACCAAGTAGGGAACACTCTACCTTAGTTGTAGTCCTGTGGATTTAGAAATTTGAGATAAATTGGATCTCCTGGAGATATGGGAGGATCTGATTTGGCCCATGGAGAGGGTTGAGGAAGGCAAAGATTAGCATGTTGTAACAGGTATCAGAAGAAGGAATAGGATTGGGATGTAGTCAGCAAGAGGAGGAAGATTTTGGGGAGTAGGAAGATTGTGGAGTAAGAATGGCCTGCCATACATAAGTTTAAAAGGACTTAAAAATGTAGGAGCCTGGGGAAGTGCCCTAAGCTTGGCTAAGGCTAAGGGTAGAAGTGGAGGCCAAGGTTGGTGTAGTTCTAAAATGAGCTTTGTAAGGTGTGCTTTTATGAGGCCATTTGCCTTTTCTACTTTCCCTGAGGATTGTGGATGGTATGGGATGTGTAGGTGCCAGCTGATGTGTAAGCTTGAGGATACCTCTGGAGTGATCTGAGAAATAAAGGCTGGACCATTATCTGACTGAATACTCTGAGGTAGACTAAACCTTGGAATGATTTCCTGCAATAGGACTTTAGTAACTACATCAGCAGTCTCCCTGGTTGTGGGAAAGGCTTCTATCCATCCTGAAAATGTACAAACAAAGGTGAGAAGATATTTTTTTTTATTTAAGAGGAAAAAGAGAAAAACACAAAACAAAACAAAGCGGTGTAAGGGTACACATAATACAGAACTACAAAAAAAAAACATAACAGTAAGGAATCACCTGTTAATAGATTACATATTATCATCTTGAAAATAGTTGCTCAAATCACAGTATCAAAGAATACAAGGTGGAGATTCAAGCAGGGAGACTGCAAACAGCTGTGTTCAACGATCCAAAAACATTGATATAGTCAGCTATTTAACACCCCTAAACACACTTGCTGTTATATCCGTTAGAGCTCTTTTTCTTTTTTTTCCCCTCTCTTTTTTACAACAAAATTTACACATTTTGGATTTCACTACTCCTTAGTGCTTATTACTTTTTTTGGGGGGAGAGAATACAGTCAAATATGGCAAAACAGAGCTGTCAGTCAAAACCAAGGATAGACATAGCACATGGTGTAGAACAGAGTACAAGGTTATCAACAATGGTTATCAACGTTGTCTCTTGAGAGTTTTGTGGTGGGGCATATGTGTAAAATCTACCTGCCAGTCCTGACCGGGGTGTGTCCTTGAAATTGATGAATAAGAAAGGAAGGGGGTGCTATATGTCCCTGAAGAAAGGTCCTAGCACAGAGCTGACAGGTGTGGGTAATCTTAAGAATGACAGTGATTTCTTACTATTTTTTGAAATTCTATGTTACTTGTACCCTTTTTCTGTTTTATTTTTTTCTCTTTAAATAAAATTTTAAAAAAAAGAATGATAGCCTTTAGAGAAGGATGTGTGACTACTGGGGTTAAGAGTTTGTATAGGGCCTGCGGTCCTATATGGAAATAGTTATGTAAGTCAGTGATGATGTCTAAGGCCTGCTGATCTGGGAGAACAAGTTTTGATCCCTGGAAAATCCATCCCTCAGTGTTTTGTGTGTAATGTGATTTATTAAGTAACTGTAGCTGCTATGGTGAATAAGGGTTGAGGTAGACTGTTTGGGGCTAATTGTAGAAGATGAGAAGGATAAGGCCTTTGTGCAGCTAACTTGGTTTGTGAATCTGCAAAGGCATTGCCTGGAGCAATAGGATCTGCAGAATTCTGGTGTCCCCTACAATGAATAACTGCTGCCTGCTTTGGGAGTTGTGCTGCCTCTAGGAGTTTAAGGACAAGAGGTACATTAATTATGGGGGCTCCCTGAGACTTAATAAAACCCCATTCTTGCCAGATAGAGGCATGAGAGCGTAAAATGCTAAATGTATACTTTTTTTTTGTCTTTTTCATTTTTATCATTACCAGGGATCGAATTCACGACCGCCTGCTTGCAAGGCAGGTGCTTATGTTGCTGAGCTAAATCCCCAGCCCCTAAATGTATACTTTGAATCTGTATATATTTATGACTTTGTCTTTTGCTAGTGTAAGAGCCCTTGTAAGTTCTGCCCTCTGGGAAGAGGTCCCAGGTGGCAGTGGATTTGGCTCTATAACTTTTGACTGGTTAACTAGTGCATAGTCTGCCTTTTTTCTGTGTTTGTTGAACTGCCATCTATGAACCATGTATCAAAGGCTAAAGAGAGAGGTGTGCTACTAATGTGAGGGAAAGGGGTGGGAGTCATCTGTAAGACCTCTAATACAGTCATGGTGAGGATGGCCCTCCCTCTGAGATGGGAAATAAAGTTGCCGTATTAAGAGGGCCACTAGTTGCAATAGAGATACAAGGGTCCTGAGAGAGGGCTAGATGTATCTGTTGAAGGCAAGAAGGGTCATCAGAGCAGGGAGTGTGTGAGATGAACTCATTTAGGTGAAGTGAGTGTACTGTAATAGACTGCCCTAGTGTAACTTCCTAGATTCCTGTGTCAGTAGAGCTGCAGCTGCAAGGGCTTGGAGACAAGGAGCCCATTCTTTTACTGTGTTGTCTAACTGTTTTGACAAGTAGACTGCTGCTTGAAAAGAAAGGTCCCTTCTTGTGTCCTAGTACACCTACAGCATTGTGGCCCTGAGAGGTAGTATATAGAGTGAAAGGTTGGGTGGGGTCAGGAAGGGTAATGGCTGGAGGTCTTAGGAGAGCCTCTTTTAATTTATGAAAAGAGGCATGTATGGGCATAGTGGGGTCTAGGGGCTCTGATAAGGGACCCTTAGAGGCCTTGTAGAGGGCCTTGTAGATTTAGCTAGAGCTGGAAATTTAGAAATCCAGAGATGAAAGAAATTAGCTAAACCAAGGAAAGATGTAACCTATTGTTTAGTTGTGAGCCCCTGGAGATCTTGAAGAACAGCCTTACAATCTGTGGTGATGGAACAAGTGGTGAGGGTGAGAGAGAGACCTAGATATTTGACTTTTGGTGAAGCTATCTGGACTTTAGCAGGAAAGACCCTGTATCTACGACTGGCAAGAAAATTAAGGAGATTAGTTGAATGCTGTATGGCTAGCGTATGGGATGGAGAACATGAGAGAAGGTCATCTATGTATTGAAGGAGAGGACTACTAGACCACAGTAAAGGCTCTGCCTCAGGATGTCCAAGGAACATAAGAACTGCTACCCCAGTCCAGGGACAGAAAAAGAGAGATCCAGCATGGGCCTGGCCCACAATCACAGAGCAACCCTTGGACGGGATTGGCTCACCTGTGGTAAATGAATTAGGTTGGTGTTGTTTGTAGGCCAGCAGCAACAAGTTGAGCAGCTCCCATTGTGTTGAGAAATGAGGAATCCAGGATGTGGTCTAGTCCATGAATTGGCAGGGGAACTCAAACTAGGAGGACTCCAGGAGTCACTTGCACTGTCATTCCTGGTCAGTGAACCAACCGATAGGATTTTTGGCACAGTTAAAAGAGAGAATGTAAAGTAAAAGTGGCCTTTATTCTAGAACATGGAGAGAATCCCATGACTATTGGGGGTCTGGCTTTCTCTGCCGGACACATGGTGTCGGGGCATACATATAACTTTGGTATGGGCTAGTGCCTAAAGGGGGCATTGCTCATGTGCAAGTAGCCAATTGAAATTCATTTTTCTCCACAGGTAAATTGCCTAGTGATGGGGAAAATGACCTCAAGGTAAACATCCCTTGGTCCCACCTCTCACTGATGTAGTATCCTATCTAGGGCAAAATCCTTTCATATTCCAATCTGATTGACTGTCTGGCTGTCTTTGACACTCACCTGAACACCTCTGTCTACATTCTTTCCAGCCATTTGATTCCGTCTCATCCCTTTGTGATGGATAAGTATGGGGAGAAGCTTTGTAGAAAGGTAGTTTTGAGTTAACTATTGAGTAAAGGGGAATATACATATATCTGGGTTAATAATACAGTGATTCTAATGTAAGAATGTACAAACATGTATGTATGTGTGTATCTGTCTTTTGCATATTACACAAAAGTCCTTAGATGGCAGCACCTTGTCTCCTTTTGCATTTTATTAGAGGTTGGTGAGGTGAGCTAGTTACCTTGTCTTTTATGTTTCTTGCTTACTCTGCACTTTCTGAACTTTGATAAATTCTTATGGTAATTGTGTTACAATCACCTCTTTCTGATTCTTTCTTTCTTTTTCTAATTGCTCTAATCTTACTGTAAAAGCAAAGCTGCTTTTTGTAAGATTCTCTATTAATTTAGTCTAACCCTTTCCTTCCCAGGGGCCACTCTTCCCACATGGAACACAATAAATCATAACGAGAGTAGGTTTAGTTTTATAAACAACCTCCAAGCTGTCTTCCAGCGTGGTCATACAATTTCACATTCACATCAGCAATGAATGAGGCTTTCTTTTACTCTGTATTCTCACCAGCATTAATGTTTTGGATTCAGGAACATTCTAGTATATGTATAGTGGCATCTAAGTGTTATTTTACTTGACAATTCCCTAATGACCTACAGTATACAATGTGTTGTCATTTACTTATTTGCTATCTACATATCTTCTTTAATGAGATGTACATGCAGTTCTTTTGCCCATTTTTAAACAAAGTTGTTCATTCTTCTATTTTTAGGTTTTGATAGTTGTTTATATTTTGGATATATATTTTTGCAATATTATATATCGTTAGATATATATCTTTGCAAATATTTTGCTCTCATCTGTGGCTTGTCTACATGTTATTTGATGCTGGTTTTCACAAAACAAATGTCTTTAATTTTAATCAAGTCCAAGTTATCAATTATTCCTTTCTAGGATCAGGCCTTCGCTGTTACACCTAAAAAGTTATCATCAGATCCAAGGTGATCAAAGTTTTCTACTATTTTATTTTATACAAGTCATGATGTTTTTGTTTCTTAACTTTTAGCTTTCATGTTTATGATCCAATTTGAGTTAAGTTGTGAAGACAGTATAGTAGCTGTGTCTACACATTTTTTGTCATGTCTAAGTGTATGCAGTTGTGTAGCAGTATGTACTGGAAAGACTATTTTAGTATTGACTTTACTGCTTGGTAAAAGATCAGTTGACTTTATTTTTGTGGGTCTATTTCTGGTCACTATATCCTATTTGTCTATTCTTTTACTGATACTACTCTGTCTTTACTGTAAGTTTATTATAAATCTTGATGCAGAGTGGTGTCTCTCATATAACATTGGTCTTCTCCTTCCATACTGTGCTGGATTTTTTACCTTTTCATAAAAACATCAGGACCATTTTGTTAATATCCAGGGGTAATTTGCTGGGATTTTGATAGGTATTGCATTGAATCCATACATTATTAGGATTAAGTAATATCTTGAATAACATTGACTCTTCCTATCCCCCAAGAAGAACATCATTGATTTACCCCTTTGGATATGTTGGTTTCTAGAATTAACTAAAAATATTTTCTATGCTTCTATTCTCTGAAAGAAAGTAGTGAATTGGTATCATTTTTTCCATGAGAGGTTGGTAGAAATCACTAGTGAAACTATCTGGTTTTAGTGCTCTTGATTTGGGAAGTTTAAATAATTGTTTCAGTGTTCTAATAGACAAGGTCTTATTCAGATTGTCTGTATCTTGTTCGTGTGTGTGCATGTATGTTGGCAGGTTACAACTTTAAAGGGATTAATCCATTTCTTCCAGATTATCAAATGTACTGTTATGAAGCTGTAGTTATAGAGTTATAAAGTTATATTCATTTGTTATCTTTTTAATTTCCATGATTGCTGGAGTTGTACATAGACTTCTGGGGGAACTTTAGAATCTTTAAATGAGAAAAGAACAGAAAGGTCAGAACATTGAAGATAACTGCAAAAATTCTATGAGAAATCTAAGATATTAAGTAGTAGACTCTAAACCATAGAAGTAGTAAATGTGGAAAAATGTTGTAGTCAGGATTTTCAAGGAGAACAAGATAATACAGGACACATAATTTATTTATAATAGTATTATTTATAATGGTCACTGAAAGAGTCAAATACAAAAGAAAGAGTGCAGGAAATCTGTCCATACACTAAATACCAAAAATTCCAGCTGAGGGAACTGGATCCCATGGCAACATCCTACATGAGTCCAGCTAAAGACCTAGAGCCCATGACAATATCTTAATCAAGTCTGTTTCACAAATCTACATTGCGAAGGTCCAAAGCTCAGGAGGGGAAGCTAGAAAGTCTGTGTTAGTGGGATGAAGGATCTTTGCCAGTAGGTTGAGGGTTTTGCTCTGGAGCTAGGAAGCAACGCTCAAAGTAAAGACCAGGGCTCCACCAAAAATTACCACAGCCATCCTCAGTAACAATGAGGTCTCAAGCTCCTCCAATGATGAGAATAGCTGAGTTCATATCAGGATGCCAGCATGACAAGCTTCTCCAGGAGACCGAACAGCATATGATCTTCCCCTTCAGAACCAGAAAGGGATGCTCAGAGTAAAGACAAGAGCTCCCTCAAAGGGAAACACAGCCATTATCAGTGATAACAAAGTCCTGACCTCTTCTGATGATGAGAAAAACCGAGTTCATATCCGGAAAGAAACTTGACAAACTCCTCCAGGAGAGCCAATGGCAACAGAACAAACATCACGGAGAGCTAACAACACTACCCTTTCCTCCCTAGTTCTCCTTTCTTATCTTGGCAACAATCCTCAGGTTGGCCATCCACACTAAGCACCACACTGATTCAGTTCAGCTAGCATTATAAGTTAACCACCGGTTATAAATCCACCGCAAAAAAAACCTTTCAAACAAACTCTAGATCTTATTTTGAATATGACAACTCCTCATGGATTAAAATCATGTGAATGGTCTGTTTCTGGAAAAGTCCACATCGGTCATTCATCCCTAAATGTGCCTCTTTAGAGCTCACATTATGCACAACTCATCTGAGTTTCAAAAACATGGAAAGAAGTCTTATGAAGGCAAGAAAGTAGGAAAGCCTTCAGTTACCCAAATGCTTTATAAAACAAGAAGTAATTCATACTTGAAAGAAACTGTATGAATGAGAACAATGTGACAAAGCTTTGAAATGTTTTAGCTCTCTTCAAAATCATGAAAATTCTCAAACTAGAGAGATTCATCAAAATCATAAGCAATGTGATGAAGCTTTAGATTTTTCAAAATAATGAAAGTACTTACACTGCAGAAAGACTGTTGTGTGTTCCCTTTGAACACCTGAAAGAAAAAGTGCTAAAGAGAAATTTTATGTATATAAGTGACGTAGGAAAGCATCCAGACAGTCTAATTCCCTTAAACCAAAGGAAAGAATTCACAGTAGAAAAAAGTCACAAATAAGCAATTTTATAAAGCTGTCATCCATCACAGTTTCCTTCAATATTGTGAAATAATTTTCAATTCAGAGAATTTCTGTATGTGTAAGCAATGTGTAAAGACATTTGCTTATTCTGCCTTCACAAATTTAAAAGGACATCACTATAGAACAATTCTATTTGCATGTTTAATGTTGTTATGATAATTTTCAAAGACAAAATAATTCAAACTGAGGAAAATCTATGTACTCAGTGCAAAAATGTCTACATTGCTGGGCTCTCCTTTTGATACTGTAAAAGGATTCACAGTGGCAAAAAGTCCTTTGATGTAAGCAATGTGGAAAATATTCAGCTGTCTAGTAACTTGTGAAGACATTAACTCACAGAGTCACAAAGAAACCCTCTGCATGTAGCCTGTGTGGGAACTCCTTCAGCTACTTTAAAAAACTCACACTGGAGCAAAAAGCTTTGTACATGAGTAATGTGGGAAATTCATCTCAGTTCCTTCCACAAACATGAAATAATCTGCACTGGAGTAAAATACTATTTGTAACCAATGTGGGAAAACTTTCATCAGTTCTTTTCATAACATGAAAAAACTCAAAATTGTATTGAAATTCTGAACACAGAGTGTGAGAAGGTGTCTTTCTAGACCTCTTGAAGCTACAACATAGAGGTAACTCCAAACAGTGTAAAGCATGAAAGAATACATCTAGTCATCAGTTCAATTCACAGATCTATTTTTTTAAATTTAATTTTATTTAAAAGGAAAAAGAGAAAAACACAAAACAAAACAAAGCAGTGTAAGGGTACAAGTAATACAGAACTACAAAAAAAAAACAGTAAGAAATCACCAGTTAATAGATTACATATTATAATCTTAGAGATAGTTGCTCAAATCACAGTATCAAAGCATACAAAGTGGACACTCAAACAGTGGGACTGCAAACAGTTGTGTTCAATGATCCAACCAAAAACATTAATATGGTCAGCTATTTAACACTCCTAAACACACTTGCTGTTGTATCCTTTAGAGCTCTTGTTTTCCCTCTCTTTTTTACAACAAAATCCACACATTTTGGGTTTTATTACTCCTTAGTTCTTATTACTTTTTTGGGGGGGGAGAGAATAAAGTCAAATATGGCAAAACAAAGCTGTCAGTCAAAACCATGGATAGACATAGCACATGATGTAAAACAGAGTACAAAGAATTGTCTATCTCATTAGATATTATAAAGTTGAACAAAACAGTAGAGAACAAGACCAACAAAACTTAAGCATTGTAAACATTACAGGACTTCCAAAGGAGACAATAGTCAAACCAAAATGGGCACCTTAGTGAATCTTATTGCCTTCAAAGTAGTTGCCTATACCCTCAAACTTGATACTATCATACATAATGGAACAGAGTCTAATCAGTCAAAACAAGATAGTGGGAGTATTACAGGACTTCAAAACAAGTTAATAGGAAATAAAAATGTTACTATTATATATCCTGCTAACTTTAAAAATTTTTCCCCTTAATTAAAAAAAACCATAAAAAATAACTACATAATTTTTTTTAATGAATAAGGGAGAGATTGAGATAAAAGAGGACATAACAATATAACAATACAGGTCAAAGCATGACTGTTTCAGCAACCTAGTGCTTCACCACCAACCTGACTTACTAGTAGTTACCATAGTGTCTGTTTTTTTCCTTGAAATATTTGAATAAAACTTCATATACTATAGCTTCAAATATTTCCATATCAAAAAGCCCAGAATAAAGCCTTTCCAATTAATAAGTTAAAAACTTCATAAGGCTTCAAGGCCACATAATGGGGAATCATGATTACCACATATTTTATATATTTGAATCATTACATTAGGGAAACTATTCGGTATTCACACATGCGAGATTGATTTATTTCACTTATGAGTATGGTTTCAAGCTGCGCCCATTTATTGATAAATATCTCAATGTGATCCTTCTTTATAGCTGAATAATACTCCATTGTATAGAAATACCACAACTTTTTTATCCATTCCTCAGTTGATGGACACTTGGGTTGTTTCCAAGATCTGGCGATTACAAATTGTGCTGCTATAAACATAGGTGCACATATATCACTGTGGTATGATGCTTTCAGTTCTTCTGGGAATATGCCTAGAAATGGAATAGCTGGAATAAATGGGACTTCCAATCCCAGCTTTTTGAGAAATCTCCAGACTGACCTCCACAAAGGCTGCACCAGTCTACACTCCCACCAACAGTGTAGGAGAGTTCCTTTTCCCCCACAGTCTCTCCAGCATTTGTTGTTGTTGGTTTTCTTGATCCTGGCCATTCTTTCAGGAGTGAGATGGTATCTCAGTGTGGTTTTAATTTTCATTTCTCTAATGACCAATGATGATGAACATTTTTTCATGTATTTATTTGCTATTTGCATTTCTTCATCTGAGAAGTGCATATTCATCTCACATGCCCATTTTACAACAAAATCCACACATTTTGGGTTTTATTACTCTTTAGTTCTTATTACTTTTTTGAGGGGAGAGAATAAAGTCAAATATGGCAAAACAAAGCTGTCAGTCAAAACCAAGGATAGACATAGCACATGGATCTTTGAATTTTGGGGGTCTGAGTTTTTTTTAATTCTTTATATGTTTTAGACAAGAGTCCCTTGTCTGAGAGAGAGTTCACTAAAATCTTTTCCCAGTTTGTGGGTTTTCTTTTCACTATGCTGGAGATTTCTTTTGACATGCAGAAACTTTTTAATAAGAAGTGGTCCCAGTTATTGATTCTGGGAAGTATTTCCCGTGCAGTTTGAGTCCTGTTCATGCAATTTACAGATCTAAACAAACACAACATCAAGAAAAACCTTGACTAGAAGAGATGTGTCAAAGCCTTCAGTTGCAGCATATATACAAATACACACTAGATCAAAACCATTTGATAGTGAAAAATACAAGGAAGTTGTCAGTTGTAACAAAGAGTGTCAATGTCCTGCAAAAATTGCCGGGTGTCATAGAAATCTGTAAATCAACACAAAGAGCATACTTAACACAGAGTAATTTGTGTCCCAGAAAATACCCAACTGAAGGAAATGTACTAAAAATTGTAAATATGTTTGTCAGTGGCTCATTTCTTTTTCTTAAATAATGTTTATTAACTATAGAGAATAATGAGCTTCATTGTGGCATTTTCATACATGTACATAATCTACTCAGACTATAACTACTTACCCTTGTCTTCCCCACTCATTCCTCCTCCTTTTGATTTCCTTCTTTTCTAAAAGTCTCCTTTCTACTTTCATGTCCTCATTTTTTCCTAGTTACCATATATATGTAAAAACATGCGACATTTGTCTGAGATTGGCTTACTTTACTTAACATGATGATCCCCAGTCCCATACTTTTTTCTGCAAGTGACATAATTTTGTTTTTTATAGATGAATAAAACTACATTGTGACTAAATGCCACATTTTCTTTACCCACTTACCCACTGATGGGTACCTAAGGCTGATCCATATCTTCACTATTATAAATTATACCACAACACACTTTCATTGGTATGAAGGCATATCTACAGCATGCTAACTCTTCTTTCTCCAGTGGATGACAAGGAGAAACATAACTAAATCTTATGACAGCTAAATCATATGTCAGTTTGTTGAAGCACTTCCATGCTGATCTCCATAGTGGTCATGTCTTCACTTTTCCAACAGTGTGCGAGAGTGCCTTTCTTTCCTCTACATCATCACTGACATCTATTGTTTCCTGTATTCTTTGTGATACTCATTTCCCCTGGAGTAAGATGAAATATCAATATCATTTTTATTTATTATATTTTCCTGATGCTACAAATATTGCATATTTTTTCATATAACAGATGGCTACTTATATTTTTTATTTAAGAAGTGTTTATTCAATTTACTTGCCAATTTTTGTACTTTTGGAGTTTTGAGTTATTTACTGTTCTTTTGGAGTTTTGAGTTATTTACTGTTTGTAGTCAGTCTCTTCACTCTGATATTTCTTTTATTATACAAAAACTTATTCATTTGACAAATGTGATTTTTAATTCTTGCTATTATTGGACCTTTATTTAGGAAGTGATTGCCTGTGCATTTAACACACACACACACACACACACACACACACACACATACATACACACCAATTATAATGAATGCCTCTACAAAGAGACAATGCAAATAACTGAAATTTTCAAAAGAATACTTCTTACCTAATCTTTTTGTCTCTTTTTCTTTCTCCTCATACCTAATCTATTTTAATTAAGACTTAAAAAATATTTTAATTAATATTTAAGAATCAATATTTAGTCCCCAAAATTCAGCAACCCACTCAAAAAATGGGAAAATGATTATAAAGAAGTATGAATGGCCACCAAGTGCATGAGAAAATACTCAGTATTTTTGTCCATAAAACAAATGCATGTCAAAACAACTCAAGACTGGCTGTCATCAAAAAATGTGAAAAACAACCAGTTCTTATAAGGATGTGTGGAAAACAGGAGTAAGTCTACATTTTGTTGGGAATGTAAAACTTTTATGAAAATCAATATGGAAATTCCTGAAGAATTAAAAATTGAAATTCCATTTGATCCAGTTATATATCTTCTGGGTCTATTACTGAAAGAAAGACATGATACTGTAGTGGTACCTGTTTATAGAAGGGGAATTCATAAGCTAAGTTCTGGAAACAAGCTTACATGCTCATCAATAAATGAAAACACATAAAATATAGTATTTATATACATTGGAATTCTTCTCTGCTATAAAGAAGGAGAATGTGAATCATTTGTAGAAAAATGCATGGACATTGAAACCATAATATTAAGTGAAGTTAGAAAAAGATACACAGGTTTAAATGGTTTCTTTTTTATGAGAAACCAAAAGTATAAATAATAATAAAATCCTTTCAGCTGTACTCTAGCCATAGAGCTTCCCTTCCTTCTGCCCTCTCTGAGCCATAGTCCTATTGCCAGAATGATGGCTGTAGCTTTCTATTTTGCAACACTACAATTCTTCTTCCACACAGCAGCAAAAGTGATCTTATAAAAATGTAAACCAGATCTCATCTGTCATCTGATCCAATTCTTCCATTTCCCATTTTACAGAGAGCAAAAGTTCAAGTTATTAAAGTGATCTTCAAGTCCCAGGCCCAGAGCATGCACGGGTTGAAACCCAGCACATAGGGAAGCCTTGAAACTTTGCTTCCAAGTGGTAAGACCACACCACACAATTGAAATCACCCAAGGATGCCTAGGAGTTGCAAGCATGCCTAATTGGGTCACACCCAGAGAACTCCAAGCAGCTGGTAGGGGCTCCAATTAAGTCTTGGGCCCAGAGCATGTGCAGGTTGAAACCCAACACACAGGGAAGCCTTGGAACTTCACTCCCAGGTGGTAAAATGACAGCCCACATCTGAAATCACAGGAGGTCACACGAGAGTCCCCAAGTAGCTAATTGGCCTGTACTCAATGAACTCCAAGTGGCTAGTTGTTGCCTGCTGTCAGCCCCAGGAACCGGAAGTGGGCCAGGTGATTCTCAGCACATGGAAGAAACCGTGAAACATTGTTTGAAACCTGGAAATATAAGAAAATAACAAAGTGAAAGAGCAAAATGCAATCTCAAACTTCCAGCCTAATCCAAGGAAGCCTAGGAGACATGGACACAGAAGAAAATATAACCTATACACCTGAAATGCCTGAAATGATATCAACTGAAGTAAAAAAGCAACTCCAGGAAGCTATAAAAGAACTCAAATAAGAAATAGTCTTTCAGGTAAAAGAAGAAATGATCAATGTAATGAAAGAAATGCTAAACACATCTAAAGAAGACATACTTAAAATTAGAGGAACAATGCAAAAAGCAACTCTGAGTGAAGAATATAAGAAACAAACAGAATGCATGAAGCAAATTCAAAGAGATATACAGGAAATAAAACATTACATAAAAAGTCACCAAAACTGTCTCAACGAAAGTGAAGATAGAATTTCAGACCTCAAAGATATGATTGCAGCTAGTGAACAGGAAAGGAAAGATATTTTTTAAATAACGAGAATCAGGAAATAATAAATTAACAATTGCAAGATGATGCAAAGAAAAACAGCATAAGATTGGTAGGTATAAATGAAAAGGAAGGTGACAACACAAATGGTAACACAAGGCTACTTACAGAAATAATAGCTGAAGATTTTCCAAACATGAGAATGGAAAATGACACACAGATCAGTGAAGCATATAGAACAATAACCATAACTAACAGAAAACTACACCCAGACATACAATAATCAAAATCGTGGAAATTCAACATAAGAAGAGAATATTAAAAGCTGATAGAAGAGACAGATCACTTATAAAGGAAAGCCTATCAGAATCACATCAGACTTCTCAACACAAACAATGAAGAGCATGGAGTGAAGTATTTCAGATCCTAAAGGAAAATGACTCTCAACCCAGTCTGATGTACCCAACAAAACTGTCCTTCAAAACAGATAGAGAAATAAGATACTTCTATGATAAAGAACAGCTGAAGAACTTCATGACCCCCAACCAACCCTGCAAAGAATACTGAAAGACATTCTAAACAGATATAGGAAAAAGCCACTAAGTAAGGCAAGCAATTAGAGTGGAAAAGTAAAAAATCAGCAGCAGAAAGATAACATGTCAAAAGTAAACCAATACATATCAGTTATAACCATGAATGTAAATGGCCTCAATTCACCAATAAAAAGAAACAGACTGGCAGAATGGATCAAGAAACAACATCCAACAATATGCTGCTTACAGGAAACCCATCGAACCCAAAAGGAAACTCATAGACTGAAGATCAAAGGATGGAAAACAATACTCCATGCAAAAGCATTGCCCCAAAAAACAGGAGTAGCCATTCAGTTTGCAGAAAATGTGACCTTCAAACCAAGAATGATCCAAAGAGATAAAGAAGGCCACTACATACTATTTAGGGGAAAACTTCAAGAGGAAGAGATAATAATCTTAAATATATATGCACCAAATTTTGGAAAACTCAGCTATGCAAAACAAATATTAACAGAAATGAAACACCAAATGACCAATAACACAATTATAACAGGAAGACCTTAACATGCCATTGACACAAAGAGACAGATAAACTAGGCAGAAAATCATCAAAGAAATAACAGAACTGAATCACACCTGTGAACAAATGGACTTAGGAGATGTATGCAGTTTTCCACCCAACAAAATAAGAATATACATTCTCATCAGTACATGGGACATTCTCTAAAGTAGACCACATACTTGCTCATAGAACATGATTAAGTAAATGCAAAAGAATTGAAATTATCCCCTGCATGTTATCAGATCATAGTGCCATAAAACTAGAAATTAATGACAAAAGAACCTGAAAAAACCCCACAAACATACAGAAATTGATTAATACACTCTTGAGGAATCAGTGGGCCACGGAGGAAATTAGAACAAATTAAACAATATTTTCAGGAAAACAAACAAACAAACAAAAACAAATTCAACATACCAGAATCTGTGGGATGCAATGAAAGCAGTACTCAGGGGAAAATTTATTGTGGTGAACTCCCACTTCAGGAAAACAGAATGAACACAAATAAACAACCTGAGGCTACACCTCAGACATCTAGGGAAAGAAGAATGAGTCAAGCCCAAAGCCAAAAGAAAGGAGGAAATTATAAGGGTCAGAGCAGAAATCAGTGCAATAGAGATTAAGAAAACAATACAAAGAATCAAAGAATCCACAGAGTTGGTTTTTTGAAAGAATAAAAAAAATTGACAGGCCTCTAGCCAACCTTATTAAAAAAGGAAAGAAAAAACCTCAAATTCATGCAATAAGGAATGAAAAAGGTGAAATCACTATACACCCCGTGGAAATACATAAGATCATCAATACCTATTTTGAAAACCTCTACTCTGACAGGGTTGATAATGCTGAAGAAATGACACATTCTTAGAAACATATGAAGTACAAAAGCTGAGTCAAGAAGATGTAAAACTGCTGAATAACCCAATTTCAATGAACAAAACTGAAAATGTAATTAAATCCTTATCAACAAAGAAAAGCCTAGGTCCAGATGGATGCACTGTGGAATTCTACAAGAAATTCAAAGCAGATTTAATGCTGACAGTCCTCAAACTCTTCAATGAAATTTAAAGGGAAACAGTTCTCCCTAACTCATTTCTGGAAGCAAGTATTACTCTAAAACCAAAACCTGAGAAATATCCAACCAAAAAAGAGGATTACAGGCCAGTCTCCCTAATGAACATAGATGCAAAAATTCTCAGTAAATTTTGACAAACAGAATGCAGCAAATCATCAAGAAGATTATACATCATGACCAAGTGGAATTCATCCCAGGAATCCCTGGGTGGTTCAACATACACAAATAAATAAGTGTAATCTACCATATTAACAGAGCCAAAGATAAGAACCACATGATCATTTCTATAGATGCAGAAAAAGCTTTTGATAAGGTCCAACACTTATTCATGATAAAAAACCTTACAGAAAGTTGGAATAGATGGTCTTTACCTCAATCTGATAAAACCCATCTATGACAAACCAACAGCCAACATCGTATTAAATGCCCAATAACTGAGAGCCTTTACCCTAAAATCAAGAAAAAGACAAGGATATCATTTACCACCACTCCTATTCAGTATAGAGCTGAAAATACTAGACAGAGCAATTAGACAAGAGAGAGAAATAAAAGGAGTAAGGATAGGAAAAGAAAAAAATTAAATTATCATTATTTTCAGATGACATTATACTCTACATAGAAAACCCCCAAAACTCCATTGAAAGACTCCAAGGTATAATAAATAAATTCAGTAATATAGCTGGTTGCAAAGCCAGCACTCAAAAATCAATAGGATTCCTATACACTAGCAACAAAACCACTGAGAGAAATAAGAGAAGCCACACCCTTTATAATAACATCCAACAAAATGAAATATTTAGGAATTAATCTAACAAAAAAAAAAGCAAAAGATCTATTCAGGGAAAATTATAATACCTCAAAAAAGAAATCAAAGTGGACCTTAGAAAATGGAAAGACATCACCTGTTCATGGATAGGGAGAACAAAGGTAATGAAAAAGGCCATTCTTCCAAAATTGGTATACAGATTTAAAGCAATCTCAATCAAAATACCACTAGCAAACCTCACAGATCTAGAGAAATCACTCCTAAAATAAATTTGGAACCAGAAGAGACCCAGAATAGCAAAAGCAATTTTAAGCAACAAAGGCAAGGCAGGAAGCATCACAATCCCTGACATGAAGTTATACTACAAAGCTACTGTAATAAAATCAGCATGGTACTGAAATAAAAACAGACCTGAAGGGCAATGGAATAGATTTGAAGATACAACTACAACTACAAATACACTCAGCCACCTTATCTTTGATAAAGGGGCCAAATATGCCCAATGCAAGAAAGATAGTTTCTTTAATAAATGGTGCTGGTAAAATTGGCTCTCCATGTGCTGAAAACTACAGCTAGACCCATGCCTATCACTATATACTACACAAAGTCAAAATGGATCAAAGATCTAAATATTATAAAGAAAAACTTAATCTGTTGGAATACAAAATAGATAGAAATTTTGAAGACAGGGTTAGGTAGAGAATTCATGAACAAGAATCAACTCAGAAGCAAAATACTTCACAGAATCAGTAACTGGGATCGTGTCTTATTCAAGATTTTTTTTTAATTTTATTTAAGGAGAAAAGAAAAAAAACAGTGAAAGGGTACAAGTTATACAGATTTACAGAAGAAAAAATTGAACAGTAGGAAATCACTAGTTAATGGATTACATATTGCCATCTTAGAAATAATTGTTCAAGTCACAAAATTAAAGCTTGTAGAGTGGACATTCCAACAATGATACTGCAAACAGTTCTGTTCAATGATCCAATAAAACTCTGTGATATCATTTTCTATCTTATACACTTAAATATACATGCAGTTATATAGTTTAGAGCACTTTCTTTTCCTCTCTTTTGTATAATGACTATTACACATTTTGGGTTTCATTGCTCCCACGGTTCTTATTGTTTTTTTGGAAAAGAGTAAAACCAAGTGTGACATAACAGACCAGAATCGGTCAAGTCAAAAAGGTGGACATAATAGATAATGTAAAAACATAATACAAGGTGATCAACAATGATTACCATAATGCCTGCCGCTATCTCTAATAGAATTGCCTATATCATTAGTTATAATACAGTTGAACAAAACAGTAAAGAACAAAACCGACAAAACCAAAGCATTGGAGACATTGTAGGTCTTCAAAAGTAGATAAAAGTCAATGAGAATGGGCGTTATAATGAATCTCATTAGCTTCATAGCTGATGCCTAAACTTTCGAACCTGATACTATCCAGCAAAACAGAATAGGGGAACATCAGTCAAAAACAAGATGGTGAGAGTAATACAGGGCTTCAAATCGAGATAATAGAAAGTCAAAGTGGGTTACTATAATATATCCTGCTATTTTTTCCCTTTAATTAAACGGATAAAAATAAAAAAGTAAATAATGGAGTGGAGATTGAGATAAAAGAGGGCATAGCAGTGAAACAGCGCAGATCAAAACATAACCATTTAAGCAGAATAGTGTTTCACTACCAGATAATCCTGACCCAAAAGTAGTTACCATATTGACTCTTTCCTTGAAGTCCTTGAGTACAACTTCATATACTGTAGCATTAAGTATATCAAAACAATGTAAAACCTTTTAAGAGACTGACAGCATTACAGAGTATTTAGAATCGACTAACAGAAAATGAACAATGGTTTCTGTATAATCTCCTTGTCTTTAAAAGGTTTTTGCTTATACTATCGTACATAATAAAATCCAATAAGATACAACCTATTTAGACCATTGGAGACAGAAGAACAAAAGCTATATGAGACTTCAAAACAAGATGATACTAAATCAGTATTACCTATTAAGATGTCATTTTCTCCAAAATAGCTGTTCCTATCATCCAATCTTCTCTGTCTCATTTCTGTTGAGCTCTTTTTCTGTCAGTAGCTGTCAGTTTGTCTTCTTCATTTTGTTCTCTGCCCCATTCGTTGTGGCCTCCCCGCCACTATTTCTGGGTTCTTTGTATTTTTCTTTTTTTAGAATATCCTGCAATACTTTCTGTAGAGTTGAATTGGTGGTTGCAAATTCCCCCAGTTCCTCTTTATCCTGGAAGCACCTTGTTTTCCCATCAATTTCCAGGGACAGTTGTGCAGGATATCTCAATCTTGGCTGGAGATTATTATCTTTCAAAGCTTGAATTATTTCCCCCCATGCTCTTCGTGATTTGATGGTTTGTGCAGAGAAATCTGCTGTAATTCTGATGGGTGTTTCCTTGTAGGTGGTCTGTTTCTTGTCTCTGACAGCTTTTAATATTCTGTTCTTGTATTGAATTTCTGGAATTTTTATTATTATATGCCTGGGTGTCGCTCTGTTTGGGTTGTAGGTAGCTGGGGTCCTGTATGCCTCATACATCTGAGTATCTTTACCTTTTGCTAAATTAGGAAAATTCTCCTGGATTATTTCTGTGAGTAGCTTTTGTAGTTCACTTGTTTGTGTCCCTACTTCTTATATGTTCTTAATCCTTAAGTTATGGCTCCTCTTATCATCTTCTTGTCTTTGTATTATTGCTGTTTGTTTCTTTGTTATTTTTAAGAAATTTTTCATTTCATTCTCCCATATTACAAGTCTGCCCTCCAGTTCAGATAGTCTGTCCTTAGTTTCTTTCAAGCTGTTATGCCAGTTTTCGATAGACTTTTTAGTTTCTTGGTAGTCCCTTTGAACCTGCTTCACGTATTCTATGCTTTCTCTGTTTCTCCACCAAACAATTCTCCCCTCTTTTTCTGTTCTTCCATTCCACCATCTGTTTTTTTTTTTTTTTTTTTTGGGTGGTGCTTAGCATTTCTCTAACTATTCTGCATACTTCTAGCTTCAGGTCATTGATAACTTCATTCCTGAACTGATCTATGAGGCTCTCTAGATGGCGCTTTATGTCTATTGGTGCGGTGTCCGCTATTACCTGTTTCTCAGAACTGGGGGCCGAGGAGCCTTTCTTGTTGCTGCCTCTTCCCATATTCTCTGTTCCTTATATATGCAAGCTTATATAGGAGGCCCAGCTTCTCTCCCTGTCAGCCACAGCCTGATCGAATTGCGCCGGTTAGGTGTTCCTGCCCACCGCAGCACACCAGGAAGTTACAGACCAGGCAGCCTACACAGGACCTGCCCCTCCAGGCCACCCTCAGGCTCTGGGATCTGGGTTGGGCCAGCCTACTGAGTCCGCCAGCAGCGTCACGCAGGCCAGGCACTTTTCACCAATCCCGTCCGAGAGGGGAATGTGTGGCTGGAGTCGCCACCGCGCCTTGCTCCCGCAGGACTGCCGGAGCCCAGAAAGTCCTCCACTGGAGTCAAACTGTGGTAGAGTGTCAGTTTCTCTCACCCACCTTATCCACAAGTCAGTGTACGCCTCCCTGTCCATCCTGTTTTCGACTCCGTTCGCAGACTCCCGTTCTCAGAGCTTCTGCGCGTCTCTCTCCTTGCTGAGCCCGATGTAGAGGAAGCCAGCTGCTGCGTGGCGGGAAACCCAAATCGTGGCTTCCAATGGCGCGGGGTCCAGCCTCCACACCGAGACTTTTCTCTTCCTGTTTTAGCACCAGGACTGCATTCCAAGTTGGTTTCTCTCAGCTCAGTTCATTCCTGAGTCAGCAGAGTATATCTCTACCGGCTTATGTCTCCTTAGTCTGCACCATTCCTGACTTCTGAACCAAGCCTTTCAGGGAGCCTCTGTAGTATCTGCTATCTGTCTGCTATGTTCTTCTATTCAAGATTTTTTGCATGTCAAAAGAAATCTCCAGCATAGCCAAAAGAAAAACCCACAAATTGGGAAAAAATCTCAGTGAATGGTCCCTCTGACAAAGGACTTCTGTCTAAAATATATAAAGATTTTTAAAAAATCGTATCTCCAAAATTCAAAGACCCATTCCAAAAATTGATATCTGAGATGAATATACAGTTCTCAGATGAAGAAATACAAATGGCAAATAAATACATGAAAAAATGTTCTGTATCATTGGTCATTAGAAAAATGCAAATTAAAACAGCACTAAGGTTCCATCCCAGAACGAATGACTAGAATAAAGAAAACTACTAACAACAGATACTAGGGAGGCTGTGGTGAAAAAGGAACTCTGCACTTTTGATAGGAGTATAGACTGGTGCAACCACTGTGGAGGTCAGTCTGGAGATTCCTCAAAAAGCTGGGATTGGAAGTCCCATTTGACTCAGCTATTCCACTTCTGGGCATATTCCCATAAGAACTGAAAACATCATACCACAGTGATGTATGTGCACCCATGTTTATAGAAGCACAATTTGTAATAGCCAGATCTTGGAAACAACCTAAATGCCCATCAACTGAGGAATGGATTAAAAAATATATTATTTTTGTACAATGGAGTACTTCTCAGCTATAAAAAATGATCACATTGAGATATTTATAAGTAAATGGATACAACTTGAGACCATACTCATAAGAGAAATAAATCAACCTCACATGTGTAAATTCCATATAGTCTCCTCTTCCTAGTATAAGAAATGGTAAGAGTACATAAGATACAAAAAACTCAATAATTACAGTGAACAGATAAGAATATGCTTAAAGGTGAAACAATAATATCTCAGGGAAAATGAGGAAAAAGAAAAAAGAAAAAAGGGAAAAGAAAACACATCCAAAACTATATAAACACACTTAGGATAGCTAAGATGATTGCACTTCAAACTGTATAAGTTCTTGAAACAAAATAGTTGACATTCATAGGATTGGAACAATTGTGTATATTTTATATAGTGCTCTAAGGAACTCTTAAAGATCATAATGTAAAATAACAACCCTAGTTATGCTCATATTGCCTTGTTTTGAAGGCCTATACTATCAGTGCTCTGGGCTCTTTGCTATTGTTGTTTATATGTCTTTTTTAAAATCACGTTTTTTTTTTTAGAAATTTGTTTTGTCTTGGTTTGTTCTGTTTTTCCCTCTAATACAGAAAAGATAGGTATATATGTAGAGACTCATGTATGCATTGAACTTCTAAAAAGTTTATGAGAATCGATAACATAATGCACTATGAAATGAACAGCTACTTTGAAGAAGAAGAGACACTAAGGTACCTAGTGCTGATTCCATAGCATCATGATGTGAAATTCAGCAATACTGCCGTTCTTTGTTCAGAGTGGTTTAGTGATTTAGTGATTTTTGTTTTGTTTAATTTCAACATACATGAAGGTATGAACAGCTATTTTGAAGAGAATGAGAGACATTATGGCAGCCATTGTTGACTTCCTTATTTTCTGGTCTTGAAGACATAAAATGCCTTCATCATCCTGTTCTCATCAGTTCTATACTGTTTTGTTTTGTATGAATTCATTGTATGTGAAGATAAGGACAACTATTTGGAAGAAAACAGAAGACAATATGATAGACAGTGAAGCCCTCCAGTCGTCTTGCTTTGAATTATGTGTCTCTTACATTGTTGTCTTATGATCTGTTTTGTTCTGTTTAACTTTACCCTCTTAAAATTAAAAAAAAAAATGACCTTCATGTCCCCACGAATCCTTCACCTTTCTCACTTCTCTGATCATTTCTACTCTTCTCTCTCTCATTTATGGTACCTCAAGCCAGCCTGGCTTCCTAACATTTCTTGAAGTGTATTACATATGCTCACATTATAGTCTTTGTCTTAGTGGTTTCCTTCATGAAAATAATTTCATGAACTAACATTTCTATTTCCTTCATTCCTTGTCCAAATATCCCTTTCCTGATTAAGCCTATCCAAATTACCCTATTTAAGACCAACTTACTACTCCAAACACACCTGGTAATTCCAATTTTCTTTACTCAAATTTACTTTTTTCCTTTTATCTATAGCACTGCTAAAATGTCACCTGCTAAAATAATTCTTTTATTATTAAATTTGTGTTCCCATAGTGGGATTAAGTTTTAAAATCATTATCATTTTAAAAGTATACATATCAAAAATTTTGTAAGCCAAATTAAAAAAATAAATTGAACTGAAAAATGTTCCAATAGGTATTAAAAGGGTTAACATTTTTAGCATACAGTAATGTATGAAAATTAATGAGGAAAATATGAAACACCAGATGTACAAGAGACAAAGAATATGAACAATTTATTAAATAAGAAGTACAAATGACAAATAAATATTATAAAGATCGACATAATTAGGAACCAAAGGAATGTAAACCTTTTTTTTTTTTTTTTTCTTTTGCCGGTACCGGGGATTGAACTCACTACCGCCTGCTTGCAAGGCAGGTGCTTGTGCTGCTGAGCTAAATCCCCAGCCCCTGGAATGTAAACTTAAAGATGAGAAATAAATGTTTTTATTCTCTAGATGTAGAGATAAATTTTTAAAGTGTTACCCACATGCTAATGAGGATAATAAAAATGGAATTTTTGAGAATATATTTTAGAAAACAGTTTGGTAATTATGTCATCAACATTGAATCATATATATATTTGATTTCAAATTTTCTTTTAAGTAATGTGCTCTAGATAAATATTCTAAAATTAAGCGTTTGAGTCCAGATTTTGTTGTTTTAAAATTGAAAACAATGAAAATTTAAAATAATGAATTTTTAAAACACATTATTCAGCTTTACATCAAGTAAGAATTTTAATTACATAGAAAATTATTCACATAAACAAATCTCACATATTAAAAGAAAAATAGCAAGGCCAAAAAACATTGGAAATATATGAAGTTTTTTCTTTGAATTGACATGACTGTTAAAAATTTTGATATTTCTTCACTTTTCTGAATCTCCCAAATTTTTGCATGTATTTCATACATAAATCAAAATTAAAAGTCTGATTTTTAAAAATTATAGTAGTGGCACTTAGAAAGAATTAAATAAAATAACTTATATTTTGAAATATATCCCAGTGCCTGACATAGGATAAGTTACTGGTAAATATTTTTTTTCTTCACTTTCAACTCAAGATTTGGAACTAATAATTTAATATCAAGCTTCTCTCTCAGATTGAACTAAATTCTGATATTAGCCTTCCCTGTTGTTAGATGTGAGACCTTGGGAAAATTAATTCACTTACTTAAACTTCAAGACTTCATCTTTAAAGTAAAAATAATAGTTAAAATGAATCAACTGCATTATTATAGGAATTATTTGTATTTATTCATCAAAGTTACTCATCTCTATGCCGAGCACAAAAAAAGCTTACAATAAATATTAACTACTAATATTTGCATGGCAAAGTGACAGGCCAGCTGTGAGCATTACTTTGGTTCCAAGTAATGAATTATAAAATAAGTGATCAAAATAAACTTTCCTTTAATCAAAGAAAATGACTCAGAATTGTATGCCAGGAGAGCATAGTATGCACAGATAGAATAAACTCCTCGTTCTAATTTGAGAAAAGGTCTATCAGTTTTTTCCAATAAACCCAACAAAAGTTAAATCCTTTATGTAATGTCTATGCAGTAGAGGTAATCCAAGCAGACAGCCCATCCCCCCATCCCCATCCTATTAGGGAAGCTGGCTCTGGCTGAGCAATGATTTCATCTGGGACAAGTGAAGAATGCAAACTTTCATTATCAGGGCCACACTGGAAGGAGGGTTGGGAATTAGCTGCAAAGAGCCGTATATTCTCTAACTGGAAAAAAATTTCACAAATGTATTTAAAATGCATGCACAAGAGAAAGAACTTGGAGACGCAGAGGAAATAAAAAGAAGAAAATGTTTACCTGTAAGCATTATTCCCTATTCCCGATCAGTGCCTGAATGAACTCCTTCAATGACAGCCGAATGTCTATATTTCAGGAATGTGGAACACTGAACATATGTATTCATTTCCAACATAGATGGGTGAGTTCAAGAAGTTGTATTTTTACCTTAGAATTTCTAACTTTCAAAGGAACCTTTACTTTCAGACTGCATCAGTTGGAAAGGCAAAAGAAAAATTAAAAGATAAATACATCATTACTTTCATTTAATTTGTTGTACTACAATATTGCTATGGTTTTGTAAGCTTTCAACAGTCTCCTTAAAATGAAATCTAAAGAATTAAAGTAAAACCTAAATTGCAAATGAATGCCATTTTCTTTTTTGTTTCTCTCAAAGAAAACTAGACTGAGGATAAGACATAAATTCTTCCAATTAGTAATAACACAAATTTCTTCTAGAAGATGATGGCTATCTGTTCTAATAATGTGACATTCCATTTTTTAAATTTGACTTCTAACTCCTGCCTAGATATTCTTGAAAGGTATTGGTTAGCTAAAGTAGTATACAGCCTCTAGAGTACTGTTGAAAATTTTCCCTTTCTCCTCAACCCTGGCTGGCACAGAGGCTAAGTCTGTTGTCTTTAAATAACAGTAGCAAATGAAAGAAAGTCGAAATTTACATAGCCAAACATGGCACAAATAGGAGGCTTCCCAGCACTTAGAACATTTCCAGAAAAGGCAAAAATTCACAAAAGGTGCTTGGGAAAGGTAGATGATCCCCAAGACAAGGATCTTCAAAATCAATATTTTATAGTTATCTTTTAATAGTATAAGAGTAATACAGGCTTCTCATAGAAACTTTGAGAAATATAGACATATATAAAAAGAAAGTTATAACTCATCATCTGATTTGTAACACTACTATTAAATCTTTATTTTTTCCAAGAACTTATCTATTCCTTTGTATTATTTACTGTTCTATCAAAATGTATAATAAACTACATAAAATTTTACTATGTAAATAATGCTACCAAAAGCAAGGAATTGTATAAAGTTTTGCCAAAGATTCAGCATTATCTTATTAATCACTGGAAATTTAGAATATCTAGCCCCGTCTCTTCTTTTTGAATCAAAATCTTCATGTTAACAGACCCTGAAGGCAATTCTTCAGCACTTCCAGAATTAACTTATTAATTTTTGTATATTCCTAATTTTTAGTTAGTGGATATAAATGTTTTAAAAGCTCTGGTTGTACCTAAATTGTCTATCAGAAAAAATTACACATTTATACTCCCTCCAGCAGTTTTTCTATCATTTTACTGTACATTCATCCATTCTGCTTGCTCATATTATATCGTAGTTACTCATTTTTGATCATTTAAAGGACAAAATAAAATTATATTTTTCATACTCAAGCTAATAATCTTCATCTATCAAGGTTATTGATTTTACTTCCATAATATACATAAAAATTCATTCACTTTTAACATGTTCCTTAATTTTATTAAAAATATTATTTCTTACTTAAAACATTTAATATGTGCAGGTATATAAATATATAATCTAAAACACTCATTACACTGAAAAACATACAAAAATAGGAGAAGCACTCAGTAAACTTTCATTGAATTTTTAAAATGACTTTAAAGATCAATAAATAGCTATCAAGCAAAATGAAATTTAAGTAAGCCTGAAAAAATTAACTGAACCTGTTACATAACTATTAAGTAACAGTCACAAAGAAGCAGTAATAAAAATTAACCAAGTTCATGACAGATGGTAATAAAAATGAATGATATTTTCTAAGTTTTACTGAAAATATAGTATGAAATATTGTCCTGTAATTATGTAAGAACTGAAACTATATAAGGTATTTTCCAGAAATCCCAAATCATCTTGTCACTGTAATGTAGAAACATAGAGGGCAATGAGGGAAGTAAAATCAATGGCTCTAAGAAATTTAGTGAGCTTTTCACTTGAATACAATCAGATGAAGCCTTTCAAAGTTCAGAAGCTAGCACTGTAATGAGAGTCTCCCTGCTTACAGGACTTAGGAGTTGGCACAAAAAAAAAGTAAAAAAGAATGGGCCATCCTAAACTCTGAAAAGAAAGAGCCACTAGACCCATCATAAATTAGGATACAGATAACTCAATGGCTTTCCAGAGGAGAAAGAACTTGTAAGAGAGAACCTACATGACTGTTAAGTAAGCTCAATTTTTTCTATATTTTGAGTCTTCAGACCTACATAAGTTATATCCCAGGGTGCTAAAAGAATCTCAGATGTAGTTTCGAAATTATTATTGTTATATAAAAGAATCGTATGAAAAAGAATTTTAAAAACTGAAATTGAAGAAAGGCAACAATCTTTAAGGTGAAGTCCAAAAGTTGCCTCTACCAGATTTTTAATAAACCATTAACAGTATGGGCCAGAATGCTTCCCAGAGGTAAAATGTCATTTTCACTGCCTTTGAAGCATCAATTTTTAATTTAACTATTTATATCAATCATTGATAATATTATATGTTCACACAGAATATGTTTTGAGTGAATTGAAAAAACCTTTCCTCCAGATATTAAGTAACACTGTAGTCACTTATTCTGAGCATCTGTATACTATAATAGGTAGTCATTAATCTCTCTGGTGCTGCCACTTACTGTCAATACCGCTGGACTGCTCACTAAGTATACTCATAGTTCTATTATTATTTATCATTGGTGAGGTGATAAGGACAGTGCATATTCAAAATCCTACAAAGTGTGTTCATACGACGAGCACATAAGTCACTTTCTCTTTCTTGAGGTAGAAACAAGATCAAAACAGTAACTGAATTTAGAATGTAAAGAGAGATCAAGGAATTTTTTTGCAACTTCTAAAAATGAAGCCTGCTCAGAGGTGGTGTTCTGCCTTCCTTTAATGGACTCTTTGTCTTTGCTTTTCCCAGCAGAAGCTAGAAACCAACAATGCAGAAGACAGAAGAGAGACTCTAGCTGCTGGTGGAAGAGAGTCTGGAAAAGGGCTAATATCCTTCAAATTTAAAGATTAGTGAGTTCAAATAAAACAGAATATGTGATCCCTAATATTCCATTCTAATATGATTTTTCTGAGGTCAGGGAATATGAGCAATACACGACCCCATGAAGAAAACAGAAGGCCAGTTTGGGTGGCAGTTTACTTTTTCCACTGTGCATGAGAAAACAAATGAATAAGAACATTGTAGCATTCCCTTAAGTGGGTCCCTAGGACGTGGTATGTTGAATCCACGGCCTCCATACTATGAAAAAAAAAAAGAGTATGAAATAGGGACTCAGAGAGAAGTGAAAGAGGAGTAGTATCTAAATGAAAATAAAATTAATAATGGTAAATCAAAGACTGCAATAAATATAATACCCCAAAGTAGAGCTCACCGGCATTCCACTACATTTTTCTCTATTTATCTTAATGTTGTTTCTTTATATATTTTGATTTTTAATAAGTGAATGAAGGATGCTTTGTCTCCCTAGCATAAGAAATTTAAAGAGTAATTAAGATCCAAAATCTGCAGCAGATGTTGTGAAAGGATAAGAAACTGCTCAAAGGGGAAAAATAACTAGGATAGGGGAAAGAGGAAAAGGAAGGGAAAAGGAAAGAGATATAAATTTGTTTATAAATACTTAAAATAGCTAAGATGATTATACTACTAATTCTATTAGTTCTTGGAAAAGAACAGTTAATACTTGTATGATTAAATCAGTTCACATGGCTATATCTGGTAATCTAAACAGCTCCTTTGAAGAAAACAATATACAATATTACCATTATTGTTAAATTCCTATCATCTTGTTTTGAAAGCATATACTACTCATATTTTTGGGGGTTTTTTTTTGTTGCTGTTATAGTTATTTGTATGTCTCTTATTTTTGTTTCTCTTTTCTGTGTTTTTTTCTCTTAAAAATAAAAAAAATTTCAAAATAGCTAAACTGGTTAAAAAAAAAAAAAGAAAAGAAAGGCGATCTGATTAAGCCACAGATAACCATAAAGGAGGTAAAGTGTTTCAACAAAAGTAAGGCAAGTCCAGCATAACCCTACCGTTAGCTGGTTGCTCTGCTCTTTATAATTCAGTTAATTTTTGAGAGCTACCTCATTCTGAAATACTGCTACAAAATTACAACAGCAGAACATCTTACTTTCAGTGACCACAAGGTCATGTATCCTGGTGTATATTACAAAGAAGATAAAAAGAGCTAAAATGCGGTGTGTTAGATTTATGCATGAGATTATTAATTTTTCCCTAAAGAAATAATGTTAGAAAAGGTGAAGAAAGCCTTTGAACTTTAGGTTTATAATATTGCAAAGTAAGAAAAAAGATAGATGAACAAAGATGAAAAACCTACACTCTATATTTCTCTGGATTAAACTTGGTCTTAGATCAAGGCCTAAAATTTAGAAAAACCTTACTCTATTCCCTTGAATTAAAAAATTACAGCCAGAATTCTCCAGTGTAAAATAAAGTATTAAATCACAGAATACTAGAGAGAAAAAAGGTAGCATCAAAACCTGGCTTTTGCAAGGCTACCTTTACTGAAATGGTGCTTTTTTAGGTGCTGATCTGTTATGATCAGTTGAGGGAAGTCTGATCTTCAGTTCCACAGGAAGCCCCACAGAAAAGCATGACTAGGAAGGTGCAAGGTGGAAAGGTATCACCCAGAAACCTCTGTGTATTGAAACCTAGCTGGCCTGAACACAAGTGCTGCCACAGGAAATGATCCCACCACTTCAGTCTGCAGTCTTGCTAGGGAAGATAGCCATTAAGAAAGTAGGAGCTCAAGGTGTTTGATCAGCAAAAAGCGGTCTTAAGGAAGCTTACCAGGGAGTTAAGTCTTTAGTGTGGTCTGAAACACCTCAGGAACTTTCTCCTGGTCAACATATTCACACCTAACCTGTCCCTCGGTTACAATTCTGCAGATAGAAAGTATTCTCCTATATTTTATTTATTTTATATTATTTGTTTTATTAATACATATTTTCAGTACATAATGTTTACATTCCTTGAGTGGAACAGGTGCATGCACATGCTACATCTAAATCCCTTTTCCTCACCACTCTCCACACTCCTCCTTCTCTTGATTCCCTTCCCATTTGAGAAAGATTTCCTGACTTCCTATTATCTATGCTTTATTTTGCTCTTTATTTATAATTTGTGTTTCACATTTAATAGAAACCATGGAATATTTAAGCTTGTGTGTCTGATTTATTTCACTTGGCATGATGATCTCAAGTTGTGTCCATTTTTCTACAAATGACAATCTTTATTGTTAGCACTATACCACTGTCTATAATACCGCAATTTCTTTATCCATTGATTTGCTGATGAACATATAAGCTGTATAACTCCAAGATTTAGCTATTATCAATTTTGCTTCTATAAACATGTATATATATATACATCTGTAATGTGATGACTTTAACACAGAAAGATAACTGGTTGGGGGATAACTGGGGAATTTCTACTTTTAGTTTTCTGAGAAATCTCCATACCAATTTACATAGAAGTTATAGCAGTTTACATTCCCATAAACAGTGTCAAAGGGTTTCTTACTCCTACAGCCTAGCCAGCATTTATTGTTTGACTGCTTGATGCCTATTCTTTCTGGGATAAGACGTAATCTCATTGTTGTTCATTTGCACTTCTGTAATGGCCAGTGATGCTGAAAAAACACAATTTTGTCATCTTCATGTATTTTATTAGCCTTTTGTACTTTTTCTGAGAAGTATCTATTTATTTTGCTTGCCAGTTTTTTGTTTAGGTCTTTAAATTTGGGGTCCATTTTTAAAAAACTCTTTATACATTCCAGATACTATCCTCTGCTGAGGATTAGGTGGCAGATGTATTTTCCCATACTGCAGGTTGTCTTTTTACTGTTCGCTGTTTGTTTCGTTGTGCAGATGCTCTTTAATTTGTAATGCTTTTTGTTGGTTCTTGATACTATTTCATGGACAACCAAGGTTCTGTTCAGAAATTCCTTGTATAGAAAGTTCTATGATTTGAAGAGTTTTAACTGTTTTGTCTTCCAAAAGGTAAAATGTGTTTGTCTTAACATTTAGTTCTTTGATCTATTTTGATTTTAATTTAGCACATAATGAGAGATATGGATCTAAATTCAATCTTCTGCATATGGATAGCCAGCTTTCCTAACCCAAAGAGGCTGTCTTTTCTCCAATGAATGTTTCTTGCTCCTTTGTCAAAGATCCAGTAGTTGAATATGTTTGGGCTTTTTTCTGCATCCTCTATTCTATTGATTCTCACATCTGTTTTTGTGCCATGCTGTTTTTATCACTGTAGTTATGTAATATAACTTCAAGTCCAGAATGATGATGCCTTCTGCTTTGCTATTGTTGCTCAACATTGCTTCTGTTATTCTGAGTTTCTTCTGGTTCCTTATGAATTTAAAATGTTTCTTTCCAGTACTGTGAAGAATGGTGTTGATATTTAGTCAGGATTGTGTTAAATCTGTGTATCAATTTTTGAAGGATAGCCAATCATCCTACATATACTCTGCCTATCCAGGAACAGGAGATATCTTTCCATTTTCTGATGCCTTCTTCAATTTTCTTTTTCAGAGTAACTTAGTTTTCACTGTAGAGGTCTTTCACTTGCTTATTTAGGTAACTCATTATTCAATATTTCTCAATGCTATTGCACACACTATTTTGTCCTAATTTCTTCTCAGTGATTTACTGTTTGGTATGCAGGGATGTTACTGCTTTTTGTGCATTGATTTTATATCCTGCTGCATTACTGAATTAGACTATTAATTTTAGGAATCTTTTGATGGATTATTTCAGATTTTTTGGTACTGGGAATAAAACTCAGGACCTTGTACTTGCCAGACAAGCACTTATGCCACTGAACTATATTCCTGGTACTATTTTGGATCCTTTATGTAGAGAATCTTGTCATCATTTAAAAACTAGATTGATTTACATGATTAAAGGGAATATAATATCCAGCATAATAATTCATAAGCAGTTTGTATGTTTTTATTTGTTAACATCTTATAAACTGTAAACTGTTTTTGCACTGTTGCACTCATACTGTTTTATGCAAGTCTCTGTTCAACCTTGCTATGTGCATATTAATATTCACATTTTTGCAGAGAAAATAATGTAGCCTTGGAGTGAAAATTTTCCTGAGAAAACACTGCGTATGAAGAATTCAAGCCCATATCTATGATGTCTGCAAAGGACTAGGTGGGTCACCATAATGGATTTCAAACCTGCCTGCAGCTGTGACTTTCAAAGATTCCCTGTGTGTTCTGATAATACAAAGTCATGGCCCCATGTATGAAACTGTCCTATAAAAAGACAATGGATATTAGTAGTAGCTCTGAGCTGTCACTTAATGTAGCCAAATTGTAACTTATAGTCATTCTGGCCTTATGTGGTTATTTTTTTAACATTTGGTTTATATGTCCCTAAATTCTCTCCTTTACTTTGCTTAGACTATAAAACTGGGCTGGTCAGTAAATCTGCCAATTCTAACTGTTGTGAGTGAATTACTTAGGATAAAGTTGACATCTCTGCTTGGTTTAACCCAAACATTAATCTGCATTTTTTAGGTCACAGTCTCAGAATCTGGGTGCACCAGGAAACCTACTCACATCATGTATTTGAACTTCTGTTTTTCTTTGTATTTCAAGAAAACTTTTGCAAAATCATTATTTATCATATTGATAGGCACTGATTTATATATGGTGCATAAATTAATAGAAGAATATCAAAGCATATCCCAACAACAATATTTTGGAGTGTCCAGTGAAAAAAATAAGTAATTCCAGTCTAGACTGCACATCATATGACAAAGGAAGTGTGATCAGTAAATAAGGAGGAATAAGAAGGCAAAACTTCCTCTGGATATGTAATTCATGTGGAAATCCTCACAGGATGGAAGGTAATACTCTGAGAGGCAGAAATATTTCCCATGCTGTGAGTTATTTCATCCTCTTGGGCTTCCCTAGTGGCTGGGAAGTACAAAGCTTCCTTTTCTCCATATTCTTTGTGACTTACATCCTGACTCTGTTTGGAAATACAGCCATCATATGTGCAGTGCACTGGGACCACCGGCTCCACACACCGATGTACACTCTTCTGGCAAACTTCTCTTTCCTGGAGATCTGCTACGTCAACTCTGATGTGCCCAACATGCTGGCTAACTTCCTCTCAAGGTCCAAAACCATCTCCTTCACTAGGTGCCTCCTGCAATTGTACTTCTTCTTCTCTCTGGGTACAACTGAATGCCTATTTCTCTCCATCATGGCCTATGACCGGTTCCTTGCAATCTGCCGCCCCCTGCACTACCCCAACATCATGACTACAAAGTTCTGCTACAGCTTAGTCAGCTTTTGCTGGGTCTATGGTTTCCTTTGGTTTCTGATTCCAGTGATACTCATTACCCAACTGCCATTTTGTGGACCAAATGTGATTGATGACTTCCTGTGTGACCTTGGTCCCCTGCTGGCCCTTGCCTCAGCCTGTGTCCCAATCCCAGGGACTGTTCTCATATGTGGCACCATGAGCTCCCTCCTCATCTTTGCCACCTTTTTCTATATTATCAGCTCCTACACCCTGGTGCTAAGAGCTGTTATTCAGGTACCCTCCTCTGCTAGCTGGAAGAAGGCCTTCTCCACCTGCTCCTCACATCTGGCTGTTGTATGTCTCTTCTATGGATCAGTGATGCTGACATATGTGAGTCCAGGGTCAGGACAAGCAAAGGGCATGCAGAAGTTTACAACACTGTTCTACTCGGTTTTGACCCCTTTATTCAATCCTATGATTTATAGTCTCCGGAATAAAGAAATGAAGGATGCCTTAAAGAAAGTTCTGGGAAGTTTCTAAGTTGGTCTATGACTGGTCTATGAGTTATATTCAAATGAATTTATACTGTAACCCTCCTGCAGTGAAGAGCAACACAACTGGCAAGTAGATGTGAATTTTTTAAAGGGTGTATTTCAAAATGCTAAATGCCATAGCAAAATTGAAGCCTTCTGCCAGGAAAAATCAATTGTGTCTTGTGTATTAGGTTACTAATGCTTCTGTTGACCATGTCTTTCATTCTTCTTCATACTGTATTTACCTGTATACAAATCTGTTTCCACATGTCTCCCTATCCCTACTGGACTATAATTTCCTTAAGAGTGGCAACTATCTTTTATTTAATTTCATAAATTCAAAACTCTACCAGCACATTGATGTCAATATATCAATATAAATAAAACAAATGTATCTGTTCCTATTTCCTTATCTGATTCTGTCATCCTTCATGGTCAAACAATATCTAAAGTAACTACATTCTGTAATCATCTGTTTTTATGTATACAAGATGAAAAGAACTACCCTAGAAAAAAAAGTGAGGTCAACCTAATGTGAACAAATAATTAAATGTTACTCAAATCAATGGAAAAATTTCAGCAGATGAAACAGTGTACAAGAAGTCACCAAGAAGTAAGCTCTCCCTGTCAATCGGGCCATGCATGGGTTGCTGTGGAGAGAGCCAGATGTCAGCCCCTTTCTGGCACGTGGACTGGGAAATAAGAGTCAACCCATCCCCGACACACCAGCTGTAAGCAACCAGCTGATCTGAAGAAACATAAGCTGCAATTATGGCTACTGCAGAGGAATACAGTTCAATGCTTGCAGTGTTTAGTGTTTCATTGACTTTGCAGATCTAAAGCTGGTAGTCTGCTCATCTATTCAGAGGATGGCAATACGCAGTGTGGCATCTATGGAGGATCTCCTTCTGAAGGTGGTGGCCATTGTTGATTCCCCGCTGTCTTGTTTTGAAGTCCTGTGTCATTTTCATTGTTTTGTTGGGTTGGGTTTTGTTCTGTTTGATTTTATTGTATTCAATGGCATGGGCAGCTATTTCAAAGATAACAAAGTATATTATGATAGCAATTTTGGATTTACTATTATTTTGTTTTGAAGTCCTTTTTGGCGTTCATTGGTTTTATTCTGTTCTGTTCTGTTTGACTTTTACTGTTTCTGAATATATTTGGAGCTATTTTGAGGACAGTAAGAGGCATTATGATAACCCTTGTTGATTCCCTATTGTTTTGAAGTCTTGTGTCACTTACATTGGCTTGTTTTGATTGGCTTTGCCCTGTTTTATTTTATATGATAAAATTTTTAAAAACATAATGTACAGACAGTTATTTCTTTCATCCCTTTATCAACCCCTTTTTGCAATATAGCTGCTTCATTAACTTATCTATTACTAATGCTTCCACACCTACACTACACACTTGAAAATAAATTATACATCATTAATGGTGTGATCTCCAGGTAAGCTTCACCAGGCAGTATTTTAAAAGACCTCAGGACACTGTCAAATTAGAATCTGTATTTTAATGATATCGTAAGTATATTTGTATGCACATTAAAGATCAGGCTCCCTCAGAAAATTTTTTCTGCTTAGTTAATATTGACTCACTGTTAGCAAGGATACATGACTGACATTAACCTTGATCAATACAATGTAGTCTTAATATTAGTTTTATGGGTTTAAGACTTAGAATTAGTCTTAGACTTAGTCATAGTGAGTAGGAAAGGATAATCCACCTCTAATGAGATAATTGAATATCACAAAAGGGGGATACCAATAATCCCAAGCCTCTGTTCATGTCTTTTGGATGTATGTAAATCTAGCCATTATAACCTTAAACTTCAGATATGCCTCCAGCCATGGTCCTCATTTTCTGCACTGATTCCCTTCTATCTAACTTAACTGTGTAATATTTCACCACTCTAAAACAGTATCTCTAGCTGAAGTTAGGGGAGAAAGAAATGGTTTCCATCTAGCTGCTTCAAACTGAGAAGGATTAGTGTAAGGGAAACTACAGTCAGGGGTCTTCTTCAGAGATCTGATCTATGTGCTTCAGATAGAAGTCATGTTGTAGTTTAGCAGTTATGAATTTTTTACAAGATTGACCCAGCGGATCTTGGAAAAGGAATCTTACACATTTGTCATTGGTTCCATATGCATGACTGTTTGGAGTTTGGTAGCCTCTCCTTCCAAGTGTCTCAGTGGGACCTCCAAAATGATATAGGGGGAAATACTAGTTATCATATATGCCAAGTTCAAGTTCCCTGAAGTCAAAGTGAATGCTAAGGGACATCAGAGGTTAAGAGTAGGAAAATTTATCAGAGATGAAAAGTGAAGAATAGGAATGGGGGATAGGAATATTTCTTGAGACAAAGGAAGAGTCTCAAAAATAGGTTTCCCTCCTCAGAATTTATGAAATGGCTATAATAACCACCATCACATGGACTTTCTATTGACACCTACTTTCATCTCAACCAACCTCAGAACTGAAGGTGGAACATAGTCGTAAGTATTTTTGAAAAGTTCTTCCAAAAGTTTGTAACATTCAGAGACAAATGAGAACCATCACATTTGAATTTTTAAAATTCTAAAACCTGCATGGAATAATATGAAATGAAGTCATATCCAAATTCTATTCCCTTTCCAAAGTTACTGTGGTGCAAATCAATCAAATTCAATAAATATTAAATTGCAATATGATCACTCAACTGTATTAACCATTGCTTTGCCAAAAATTATATATAGATGGTCCTTTTTAAATATTCTTAATATGCTAACGTTTGGGAGATTATACATAGTAAAAAGTAAGTGAGAATATGGAGAAAAGGTACAAATCTGGAGACATTACAATACTTAGTTATAAGACATACCTCAGAACCAAAATAGTATAGCACTGACATAAAAAATACATAGACAAACTGAATAGAATAGAAGTTCCAGAAATAAACCCACACATCTACAAAAGTGTTAAGAATATATGCTGGGGGCAAATAGCTTCCTTTATAAATGGTATAGAAAAGATTGAGATCCATATGCAAAAGATTAAAACTTGAGCACCCTCATCCTATACAAAATAAAAATTCAAAATAGATTAAAGATCTAAAAGTTAGACCTGAAATTATGAAAGTAATAGAAGAAAACAAGAGAAAGGCTCCAAGACATTGGTATTGGAAGTGATTTGTATGTAACCCAAAAGCATAATAAACAAAAGCAAAATTAGAAAAATTGGATACATCAAAATAAGGATTCTTCATAGCAAAGGAAACAATTGACAGAATGAAAAAACCTGCATAATTTAAAAACTATACCCTAAAAGTTCATATGAGAAAATATTAGTTTCCAGAATGCATAAGGAACTCAAAAACTTTAATAAAAAACAGAAAAATAAATGAAACTGGGAAGTTATCTGAATAGTCACTTCTCAAAAGAAGAAACACAAATAACTAAAACACACGTAGGAAAAGGATCAATATCATTAACCATTTGGAAGTGCAAATCAAAACCAAGATGAAATACCATTTCACCCCCGCTAGAACGCTATTATAAAAAATAATAACAAATGGTAAGGAGCTAGAGAAAAAGGAACACTGAAACACTTCCACAAAATGTAAATTAGTATATCCATTATGAGAACATAATAGGGGTTCTCCAAAAAAGTAAAAGGAGATCAGCCATATATACAGGTATCACACTTCTGGTACATCTCCAGAGGAAATCAGAGCACCATACCAAAGAGATACCTACAGGCCTGTGTTTTTTTCTGGCATGATTTACAACAGCAAAGATATGGAGTCAGATTGGATCCTATCAGTAGATGAGTAGATCAATAAAGTATGGTACATGCACACAATGTAATATTAGTTATAAAGAAGAATGATATTCTGTGTTTTTCAAAAAATGGATAAAATTGGATGGTACCATGTTAAGTGAAATAAGCCAGACCCAGAAAAAAATGTGCATTCTTTCTCAAATGTGGAAGTTTTAAAAAATGTTAATCTGAATGTATAGTAGTGATTACTAGGAATTGGTAAAGTGAGGAGAGTAGATAAAGGAGCACTAATTATGATCACAGCACAGTGTGTGAATGTATTGAAACATTACAATGAAGCCAATTAATTTGTGTATACACATTAACAGAACAAAAAGTGGAAAATCCTGTAAAGGATTTATGCAATTATTCATTTAAAATATTTCTATGCAAAAGTTTTAAGAATGCTAATAGGGGGAACAATCCAAGAGATAACAATCACAACAAATATGTATATAGACAAAAGATCAACATACCCAACTATGAGAAACAAATAGAAACAACAAACAAATAGAAATTGAAGATGTAATTAATAACCTACCAACAAAGAAAAGTCAAGATTCTGACAAATATTAATGAACATAAAATATCAAATATGCACTAATATAATTGTAATGGGGGACCGCCATACCCCCTACTGTCACAAATAGATCAACTGGATAAAACATCAACAAAAAAATCAGAACTGAACTAAATCTCTGAAAAAATGGACTACATAGATGTCTACAAAGTGTTCTACCCCACAAAATGAAAGTACAAATTCCATTCAGCTGCATACAGAATGTTCTCAAAATTACACCACATACTAGCTCATAGAAGATGTAAAGAAACAGAAATTGTGTCATGTACATTATCAGGCAATTTTGCAATGAAATTGGAAATTAATGGTAAAAGAAACCACAAGAACTTCATGAACACATGGAAGTTAAACACTCTCTTGAGCAACCAGTGAGTCACAGTTGAAATTAAAAAGAAAATAAAAAGTTTTTACAATTAGAGAAGCCATATTGCCCCTCCAGTGAATCAGCAGAAGCCATGCTGCATCTGGGAGGAACACATCAAAACCAAGGAAGCAATTCACCTTACCTTCCAATAAGCCATGCATGCCATTCAGGGACCAGGAAGAGAGAAGCCAGAATGCCTTTTCCATGAGCCAACCAGCACGTGGGCTGAGAATCAAGAAGCATCCTCCCTCTTCCCGCTGCTGAGCAATCAGTTGGTTTGCAGGACAGGCTGAGTTGAGAGCAACTGAAGTACAAAAACAACTGAATGCTTATATTGTTTGCTTGACTTTTCAGGCCTGGGACAAGTAGTCTGAGCATTTATTTGAAGGATGACAGAATGCAATATAGCAAATATGGGGAATTTCCTTCTGTCTTATTTTTGAAATCCAATGTTCTTCTCAATGTATTGTTTTATTCCAATTTATTGTTTTGCTTTATTCAATATTCTGGTTTGATTGTTTCATTCTATTATTTGATTTTGCTATGTGTGGTGGAATGACCAACTATAGTGAAAATAACAAGATATACTATGCTAGTCATTGTTAATTTCCTATTATCCTGTTTTAAAGTTCTGAACCACTTTCACTGTTTTATTTTGACCAGCTTTGTTCTGTTGGGTTTTATTATTTTTAAAATAAAAAAGAAAAATCATACACTGAATTTAGTAAAAAAAAAAAAAACTTCTAGAGATTGAACAATAATACCAATGCAACATAACAGTAGTGAATTCCAGTATCAAAAAAAAATAGAGTTAGTTCAAGTAAACAACCTAATGTTGATCATCAAGTTTCTAGAAAAAGAAGAGCAAGTCAACATTCATACCAGGGAGAAAACTATAATGATCTGAGTGGAAATCAATGCAATTGAGACTAACAAAACAATACAAACAATGAATAGAAGAGTTTTCCTTTGAAAAGTTAAATAATGTTAGCAAACTTTTAGCAAATCTTATCAAAAGAGGAAAAAAGAATCAAATCTAAGTAATTAGGTATGGAAAGGCTGAAATCACAACAGATTCTGAAGAAATCCATAATATTATCATATCTATATTTAAAAACCCTGTATTCTAATAAGATGAAAAACACAGAAGACATTGACATATTCCTAGATACATATGAATTACCAAAACCAAATCAAGAAGATATAAAATTCTAAATAATTCTAATCTGTCAATGAAATTGAAGATGTAATTAATAACTTGTCAACAAAGAAAAGTCCATTCTGATGGGTTTGCTACTAAATCAATATGTAACCTAATTCTTTATTAATTAGAATGAGAAAATAGAATAAGAGAATAGAGATCATTGGAGAGAAAATAGGATATATTTTGAAAAAGATGTTCTCTGAGGATATGACAGTGATTAGACCTGAATGAAGCAAGGAAGTTAGATAAATATGCAGCTGTGAAAAGAATAATCCAGGCATAAAAAAAATCAATGGAGCACTACTTTACCATAAAGAAACATAAACATGAGTCATTTTTATGAAAATGAATGCACTTTGAGACCTTAATGTAAAGTGAACTAAATCAAACATACAAATTCAACTATCATAATACAAATGAAGATCAAAAGATAGATAATAGGAAGTCAGGAGATCTTTATCAAATGGGAAGGAGAGCAAGATATGGAGGTGGGGAAGGGGAGCAAAAAAGTAATTAAGATGTGTTATGTACATGTGCCAGCTACCCACAAATAGCACAAATGTTATGTACAGCAAATATGCACTAATAAAAACTAGAATCTCTAGTACAAAAACTCACATGATGTGCCTGTGTGGCTCGTTTGGAAGAAGTGAAAATAAGACCATTAAAATAACCAGAACCAGGAATGTAAGGATCTTTTAAGATAAAGGTGATGAGTTTTTCCATAAGAAATTAATGGGAGTATAATTAATTATGTTTGTGTTCTTCTATAAAAGGGCTATCCCAACTTAACAATGGTATCACTAGCCACAGCTGAGACTGGTTTATTATTTGTTCTGCTTATTTAGAAGAAAGTCTGAAGAAACAGGACCTATTATGCATTTGGATCCATATGGACTTGGGTGACAGAATGAATCAAGAAACAAAACCCCACAATATGCTGTACACAAGAAACAACATGACTCAAAAAGAGACTCATAGACTAAAAGTCAAAGGATGAAAAACAGTATTCCATGCAACAGGAATCCAGAAAAAAGCAGGGGTAGCTATCTATTCTGTTTGCAGACAAAGTGAACTTCAAATCTAAAATGATTAAAAGAAATAAAGAAGGCCACCACACACTTGTAAGTGGAAAACTACAAGAGGAAGAACTAACAATTATAAACATATATGCACCAAATACAAGAGCATCCAGCTATGTAAGGCAAACACTAATGGACATGGAAAACCAAATACACAAGAACACGATTGTAATTGGAGACCTTAACACCCCACCGTCACAAAGAGATATATTAACTAGACAAAAAGTCAGCAAAGAAATAACAGAGCTGAATCATACCTGTTAATGAATGGAATTAGTGGATGTTTACAGAGTGTTCTGCCCAATCACATCAGAATATACATTCTTCTCAGCTGCACATGAGACATTCTCCAAAATAGACCATATATTAACACATAAAACATTCTTAGGCAAATGCAAAGGGAGTGAAATTATCCCATGCATAATATCTGACCATAGTGCACTAAAATTGGAATTTAATGGCAAAAGAAATTGCAAAGCCATCTTAAATACATGTAAATTAAATAACAACCTCTTGAACAATCAATGGGTTACAGGCAAAATTAAAGAAGAAATTAAGTAATACCTACAATTTAATGAAAATGCAGATATAACATACTGAAACCTGTGGTATGCAATGAAGGCAGCTCTAAGAGTAAAATATATAGCACTAAATTGTAATATGAAGAAAATAGAATGAGCACAAATACATAACCTAATGCTACATCTCAAGCTTCTAGAAAAAGAAGAGCAAGTCGAACCCAAAGCTCATAGAAGATAGGAAATTATAAAGATCAGAGCAGAAGTTAATTCAATTGAGGCAAAGAACAATACAAAGAATAATTGAATCACAGAGCTGGGTTTTTTGAGAGATTAAACAAAAGTGATAAACCTCTAGCCAACCTTATCAAGAAAAAAAAAAGAAAAACTCAAATCTATGAATTAAAGACTGAAAAGAAGCAAATTACTACAGGTTCCATGGAAATTCAAAAGATCATGAATACCTACTTTGAAAATCTCTACTCGCATAGGGTGGAAAACACAGAGGGAATGGACAGATTTCTAGAAACATATGAACTACAAAAGCTCAATCAAGAAGATATAACTATTTTGAATAACCCAATATCAGTTACTGAAATAAAAAATGTGATTAAAAACTTACAAAGCCAAGGTCCTGATGAATTCATGGCTGAATTCTATAAGAAGTTTAGAGAAGATTTAATGCCAATACTCCTTAAACCTTTCAATGAAATTTAAAGAGAAGCAGTACTCCCTAAATTATTCTTGGAGGCAACTGTCACCCTGATAACCAAAACAAAGACCCAAACAAATAGGACAAGTATAGGCCAGTCTCACTAATGAACATTGATGAAAAGATTCTCAATAAAATACTGGCAAATAGAATGCAGCAAACCATCAAGAAGATTATACAAGATGACCAAGTGGGATTTATTCCAGGAATGCAGGGATGGTTCAACATATGCAAATCAATAAATGCAATATACATATCAACAGAGCCCAAAACAAAAATCACATGACCATCTTAATAGATGCAGAAAAAGCTTTTGATAAAGACCAACATATTTCATGATAAAAACTCTATAGAAACTTGGAATAGATAGTATGTACCTCAATCTCATAAAGGCCATTTATGACAACCCAACAGCTAATATTCTACTAAATGGGCAAAAACTGAAAGTCCTCACTCTAAAATCAGGAACAAGACAAGGATGTCCACTATCACCACTCCTATTCAATATAGTTCTGGAAATATTAACAAGAGCAATCAGGCAAGAGGGAGAAATAACATGAATAAAAATGGGAAAAGAAGAAGCTAAATTATCATTATTTGCAGACAACACGATACTTTACATCGAAGACCCCAGAAACTCCATTAAAAGACTACTAGAGTTAATAAACAAATTTAGCAGCATATCTAGATCAGTCAACACTCAAAAATCAATAACATTCTTGAACACAAACAAAAAACTCACTGAGAGAGAAATTAAGGAAATACTGCCTTTCACAATAGCGTCCTAAAAAATCAGATACTTAGGAATCAACCAAGAATGTAAAAGATCTACATGCTGAAAATTATACTACTCTAAAAAAGGAAAATGAAGAGGATATTAGAAAATGAAAGGATATTCCTTACTCTTGGTTAAGAAGAAACAACATTGTGAAAACAGCCATACTCCCAAAATTGTTAAACAGATTCAATGCAATCCCAGTCAAAATGCCAACATATCTTACAGATATAGAGAAAATATTCTTAAATTCATTTGGAAACAGAAGAAACCTATAATAGCAAAAGCAATTCTGGGCAAGAAAGGCAAGACAAGAGGCATCTCAGTCCCTGATTTAAACTATACTAGAAAGCCACATTAATAAAATCAGCATGGTACTGGCAAAGAAATAAACCTGAGGACCAGTGGAACTGATTAGAAGATAGAAACCTACTACAAAGACACTCAGCCACCTTATATTTGACAAAGGGGCAAAACATGTTTACTGGGAAAAAGATAGCCTCTTTAATAAATGATGTTGGAAAAATTAGCTCTTCACATGCCGAAGACTGAAAATAGACCCATGCCTATCACCATACATTAAAGTCAAAATGGATCAAGGACCTAAACATTAAAACAGAAACACTAAATCTACTGGAGGAAAAGGTAGGTAGAAATCTTGGAGATGTAGGTGTATGCAGAGATTTCATGAATAAAACACAAACTGCATGGGAAATACTTCAAAGAATCAACAACTGGGATCTCATATTACTAAAAACTTTCTGCACTTCATAGAAATCACCAACAAAGTTGAAAGAAAGCATACAGAATGGGAAATAATTTTAGCCAACAATCTCTTGGACAAAAGATCTATCCAGGACACATAACTGAAAAACATCAAACCCCCCAAATTCAAAACCCTCTCCAAAAATGGGCATCAGAAATGAACATGAAGTTCTCAGATGAAGATATATAAATGGCAAATCAATACATGAAGAAACGTTGACCATCATTGGTCATTTCAGAAATGCAAATTAAAATTTGGTGGGAGTGCAGACTGGTACAACCACTGTGGAAATCAGTATGGAGAGTCCACAGAAAACTAAGATTGGAGGTTTCATTCAATCTAGCTATTGCCCTCCTGGTATTTTCCCAGAAAATTGAAAGATCATGTCACAAAGATATATGCACACCCATGTTCATAGCAGCACAATTTGAGATAACTAAGTCTTGGAAACAATCAAAATGCCCACCAACGCATAGTAGATGAAAAAAAGTTGTATTTTTATATAAGGAATACTACTTAGCTATAAAAATGATGATCTTGAGGTTTTTATAGCTAAATGGAGGCAACTTGAGAATATTCTCATTAGTGAAATAAACAAGACTCACATTGGTAAAACTCACATTGTATCTCTAGTATAAAAACTGACAGAATAATGGGATCCAAAATTACAATAGATATTGTGAAAGTGAAAGGGAAGTGCTCTAAAGGGTATAATGGTATGTATAGTGTGTAAGATAGATGGCCATATTACTCAATTTCTTTTGAAACATTGAACATAAAGATTTGCACTATCAATGTTTGAATATCTAGTCATGGTTTATGCTTTGATTTTGTGACTTTGGAAACTATTTTTTAAGATGACAATGGGTAATGTATCAACTAGTGATTTTATGATGTTAATTTTTAAAAATTTGGTATTGTTCTACCCTTTTTTCTGTTTTTCTATTTTCTTTTCTTTCTTGGGAAAAAGAATAATATGCAATATAATAATCATTGTTAAATTTCTTTCATTCTGTTTTGAAAATCTATATTGTTATTGTCTTGGGTTTGCTGTTGTTGTTTATCTCTTTTGCTTTTCGTTTTTCTTTTCTGAATTTTTTCTTTTTAAAATAAAATTTAAAAATAAATCCAAAAATCTATGCCAGGCATTATCTTCAAATATAATTGCTTTAATAAGCCTAGTTAATTCTCACAGAAAATATGTGAAATAAATAGAATTATTATTGTCACTTTAAAGATGAGGAAACTCAGAGAAAAAACAACTCAAAAATCACAAAAATTGTTCTTAAAACCACACTTTCTGAGAAGACCAGTGTCAATGGCTGAAACAATTGTTCTAAATTATTCCATAATTCACAAACTGTTACTTCAAAGAACAAAAGTCAAGATTCACATTCCACTACTTCTAAGTTCTCAGTCAGTGGGTAAAATCTCACTGAAGAATGAGCTTCACTTCATTTTCAAGTTCTTATACTACTGCTACTTTCCTCTTCCTTGCTGGTAACATTTTTTATAACATAATATGGCACAGTGAGCACACTTAGATTCAAAGCACTTTTGTACTGCACCTTCAAAGATACTAAAGGGGTCAAGTGTTCAAATCACAGAATAAAATGAAGTGGGAGATTAACCTCTAGTCAACTATTCATTTCTGTTCATCCTATTGTAGCTCTAGGTAAGATCTGTTATACTGTAGATACACTAAAAAACATTTCAAGAAATAATAGCTAAGAGTTTTCTAGAATTAATGTTTCCCAGTTACATATACAAGAAATTGAAAGAACAAAACTCACGTTGTGCTCACACACACACACACACACACTGTCACAAAAATATAAGCATGTTCAACCTGCTGGAGACCAAAGGTAAAACTTTATGAAGACAGAGAAAAAGTCATACTACAGACAAAGGAACAAAAGTAGAAATTAGAATTACACTAGAAAAAAAGTAAGCTAACATATAATGGATTGATGTTTTAAAGTACTAAAAACAGAATTCTGTGAAAGAACATTCTATACCCAACAGAAAAATATTTTCCTATGGAACAAAACTAAGAGAATTTTTTAATACCAGACCCACAACACAACAAACATTTAAGTTTTTCAAAAGATAATATGATGTAATGGATCCACTAGAAATGAAAAGCATTAGAAATGGAAAAATTGAAATATATAATGTAACAATATTGTGTGTTTATGAAAACACAAAAGTAAATATTGTGACAAAAGAAATAATCCAAGAGATTAGCATAAAGAGTTTATAATATACCACCGTAAAACACAACAAACACAAAGATATTGCTTAAAGTTGGATTTTTAATAACAATGTACATTATAATTCTAGTTTAAATATTCCTTAAGAAATGAATAGAAGTCATACATGAGGGTTAATTCCTGTAACACCAGCACTCAGTTCACTGAAGCAAGAAGATTGCCGTGACTTTAAGGCCAGCATAAACTATGCAATGAATTCAAGGACCAGACTGAGCTACACAGCAGAACCATTAAATAAATAAATAAATAAATAAATAAATAAAATGTTAAAAACAGTGTTGACATGGATTCTCAAATATACTCAGCATACATGCACCAACTCCACACAAGAAATATAAACATTATTTACTGCAAACATGTACCAACAAAAAAGAGGGGGATCAGGGATAGTGGTACGAGGGAGGGAGGGAAAAGAAAGATGAAAAAAACTATTAAAAGGTTTTATGTACGTGTCCTAATTTTCCATAAAGAATGTAAACATTATGTACTGCACACATGTATTAATAAACTAACATAATAAAATACACTCAATTTGAAAGAAGGCATTGAAAAGCTGAAAAAAATAAATAGATATACTAATTAGAGTACCTACAAAATAATACATTTTAATTCATCCATATCAGAATTAAATTAAATACGAATAATAACTAAATGAGTAAAGACCTGAGACTGCAAAAGTGGGGAGATAAGCAAGACCCAACTGTATATTGTCTATAACAAATTTACTTTAAATAAAAGTATGTTAAAAATATAGACCATACTACATTTAATCAAAAGAAAATTTGGCATAGCTCTAAAGAATATTACACAAATTAGACTTTGGAATAAGAAATTTTACCGAGGAATAAGGAAGGATATTGCACAATGAATAAGGGATAAAATTCCAGAAAGTAAAAAAAAACTATGAATTTGATATATAACTAACAACAAGCCAAAATACATGAAGAATAATATGAGCAAACTAAACTGAATTCAAGAAGTGAATTTTATTATACATAAAGTTAAAAATAATTTTTTTGAAAATAGATTAAATGATTTCATTTTTTGAAGTTTTAAAACAGTCAAAATCAAAGTACTTTTGGTAGATTAGTAAAAAATATAAAGCAAAGAGCCATGCTACAGACTTAATGGTTGCCCTAGAATTCATATCCTGAATTTCAAATATGATGATATATGGAGGTAAGACTTTCCAAGAATAAATAGGCTTAGGGAATGTTGTTGTAATCAAGGGTTACAGGGGAATAGATTTAATACAAGACACAAAATTTATAGTATTATTTTATAATATTCACCAAAAGAGTCAAATGCAGAAGAGTGTAGGAGATCTGTCCATACACTAGAGACCCAAATAATACAGCTAAGGACCTGAATCCCATGACAATGTCCTTCATGAGTTCACATGGAAGCCTCAAGCCCATGACAATGTCTCATGCAAGTCTGTATCTCATGAGTTCACATGGAAGCCTCAAGCCCATGACAATGTCTCATGCAAGTCTGTATCAAGGACCTGCACTGAGAAGGCCTAAACGTCAGTGGTGAAAGCTAGAAAGCCTGTGCCAGCAGGATGAAGAATCTGTGCTAATGAGCTGAGGGTTCTACACTGGAGCAAGTAAGCAACACTTAGAGTAAGGATCAGAACTCCTCCGAAGAGAATCATATCCATCCTCAGTGACAGCCAGGACCTGAGATCCTTCAACACAGAGAACAGCCAAGTTCATATCAAGAAGTCAGCATGACAAGCATCTCCAGAAAAATCTACAGTATTGGCATCTTCCCCTCCAGTTCTCCTTTTATGCTGCTGACAGCAGTTCTTGGGTGGGCCTTCCACAGTGATCACAATACTGATTCCACAGTGATCACAATACTGAACACAATACTGGGTGTTACAAGTTCATAATTAGAAAGTGTTTGTTAGTAGCACATTACTGAGAGGACCTGAGCTGGATGGGCTGCTTTCTGTGACATCTACAAGTAGCATAAGAAAGACCCTAGGAGACCCTCAAGATGTGCAATGGTATGTTGTTAGAATTTCAATCAAACTGGCATTAAGGAGTTCCAGCATACTGGTGCAGGTCCGGGAAGAGTTTAAGACCATTGCTCCCAGAGGTTAAGTGTGTGGCCAGCTTCCAGACACACTGAGCTAGGCTCGGCAGGTTTCACTGGCCTAACTGGATAATGCCCAGTGACCATTTAACCCAGGAGCTGGGGCTGCACAAGGTGAGTACCAGTGCACCAGCACAGGCCCAGGCATAGTTTAAGACCATCGTTCCCAGTGGTTAAGTGTCTGCCCAGCTTCCAGACACACTGGACTGGGCCCAGCAGGTTTTGTGGGCCTAGATGGATCACACCCAGGGACTTTCTTTCAACCTGGAGAGCTGAGGGCACACGAGGTAAATTCCAGTGCATCGGCGCTAGCTCAGGGAGAGCTTTTCACCATCACCCACATTGGTTAGGAGCCTGCCCAGCTTTCTGGAACACCAGAGGTGGCATGGGAGAGCCTACAGGCCTGACTGGGCTATGCTCAGCAAGCTACATTCAGTCTCAGGAGCCGAGGGCATAGGAAGTGATTTCCAACATGACCAGAGGAAGCTTCGGAACATTGCTGGAAACATGGAAATACAGGAAAATGACAAGATGAAAGACCAAAATACAATCTCAAACCTCCAGCCCATCCCATGAAAGCTTAGGAGCCAGGAACATAGAAGAAAATATAAGCCAAAAAACTGAAATGCCTGATGATAGCAAATGAAATAAAGAAGCAACTCCAGGAAGCTATGAAGGAATTCAAATTAGAAATAACCTCCCAGTTAAAAAAAATAAATGATAAAAGTAATGAAAGAAATGCTGAATACATCTAAAGAAGACACAGTTAAAAAATTAGAGAAACAATGCAAAAAGAAGGAAACTCTGAATGAAGAAGACAAGAAGCAAGCAATACATGAAAGAGATTCAAAGAGATATACAGGAAATCAAAAAGTTCATTAAAAGTTTTCAAAATTGCCTCAATGAATGTGAAGATAGAATTTCAGACCTCAGAGACATGATTGCTGCTAGGGAACAGGAAAGGAAAGATCTTGTAAAAATAACAAGGAACCAGGAAATAACAATTCAACAACTACAAGATGATGTAAAGAAAAACAACACAAAATTGATAGGTATAAATGAAAAAGAAGGTGACAACATAAACTATATCTAGAGGCTATTTACAGAAGTAATAGCTGAAAATTTCCCAAACATGAGAATGGAAACTGGCATATGGATTACTGAAGCATATAGAACTCCAAATAGTCATAATTAAAATGAAACTATACCCAGATGTATAATAATCACCATCCTAGAAATCCAACATAAGAACAGAACATTAGTTTTATCATGCTGTATCTTATTGTATTTTATCATATGTGATAGTATAAACATCACATAATTGTTTATGGACAAGAAGATAATATAATAATCATTCATTTTCTGTTAGTTGGTTCTGAATACCCTGTAATACTTTCATTCATTTGAATGGTTTTATACTGTCTTGTTATGTTTGATACTATAGTGCATGAAGGTATACTCAAATATTTCAAGGAAAGAGACATTATGGTAGCTACCGTTATGTCGGGTTGTCTTGTGGTGAAACACTATGTTGCTTAAATTATTCTGTTCTGACCTGTGTTGTTACGTCCCCTTTTATCTTAATATTTTTTAAAATAAAAAAATTTTATTGCTAAAACAAAAAACCAGAGCATTAAAAGCTGATAGAAGACAGATCACTGATAAAGGAAAACCTATCAGAATCACAGCAAACTTCTCAACACAAACAATGAAGTCATAAAGAGCATGGAGTGAAGTATTTCAGATCCTAAAGGAAAATGACTTCCAACCCAGACTGATGTACCCTGAAAAACTGTCCTTTAAAATGAATAGAGAAATAAGATACTTTGATAACAAAGAACAGCTGAAGAATTTCATGATCACCAAACCTACACTGCAAAGAATACTGAAAGACATTCTAGATACACATAGAAAAAAATACTAAACAAGGCAGACAAACAAACAGAATAAAAGGGTAAAGATCCAACAGTAGAAGGATAACATGTGTCAATGATAAACCAATATATATATATATAACAGTTATAAATGTAAATGGTCAATTCACCAATTAAAAGAAACAGACTGGCAAAATGGATCAAGAAACAACATCCAACCATATGCTGTCTACACAAAACCCATCTAACCCAAAAGAAGACTCATAGACTGAAAGTTAAAGGATAGAAACCAATAATTCATGCAACAGGAACCCAAAAGAAAGTGGGTGTGGCTAGTCTGTTTGAACACAATGTGAATTTCAAGCCAAGAATGATTCAAAGGGATAAAGAAGGCCACTACATACTAGTTAGGGGAAAACTTCAAGAGGAAGAGATAACAATCTTAAATATATATGCACCAAATTTCAGAGCACCCAGCTATACAAAGCAAGTACTAACAGAAATCAAAAGTTAAATAAGCAATGACACAATTATAACAGGAGACCTCAACACACCACTGACACCAAGGGACAGATCAACCAAACAGAAAATCAGCAAATAAATAACAGGACAGAATCACACCTGTGAACGTATGGACTTGATAGATGTATACAGAGTGTTCTGTCCAACAATATTAGAATATACATCCTTCTCAGCAGTACATAGAACATTCTCTAAAATAGACCACATACCAGACCAAAGAACATATTTATGTAAATGTAAAAGTATTAAATTTATCCCATGCATGTTATCAAATCATAGCACCATGAAACTAGAAATTAATGATAATAGAAACTGCAAAACCCGCACAAACACATGGAAATTGAATAATGCACTCCTCTGCAATCAGTGTGTCACAGAGGAAATTAAAGAAGAAATTAAACAATACCCACAAGCAAATGAAAATATAAATACAATTTACCAGAATTTGTGGGATGCAATGAAAATCGTCTTCAGACAAAAATTTTTGCACTGAGTTCCCACACCAGGAAAACAGAATGAACACAAGTAAACAACCTGATGCTACACCTCTAACATCTAGGAAAAAAAGAGGAAGTCAAGCCCAAAGTCAAAAAAAGAGAGGAAATTACAAAAATAAGAGCAGAAATTAATGCAATAGAGACTAAGAAAACAACCCAAAGAATCAATGAATCAAAGAGTTGGTTGTTTGGAAGAATAAATAAAATTGATAAGCCCCTAGCCAATCTTATTTACAAAGGAAAGAAAAAACTCAAATTCATGCAATAAGGAGTGAAAAAGGTGAAATCACCACAGACTCTGTGGAAATACAGAAGATCATCAATATCTATTTCAAAAACCTCTACTCTCATAAATTTGGTAACAGAGAAGTTTCAGATTCCTAGAAACATGTGAACTATCAAAGCTGGGTCAAGAAGTTGCAAAACTGCTGAATAAGTCAGTTTCTATTAATGAAATTGAAAAATGTAATTGAGTCCTTACTTACAAAGAATAGCCCAGGCCCAGACAGATTCACTGAGGAATTCTACAAAAAATACAAGGAAGACTTAATGCCAACACTCCTCAAACTCTTCAATTAATTCAAAAGGGAAGCAATTCTTCCTAAGTCATTCCAGAAAGCAAATATTACTCTAGTACTAATACTGGAGAAAGACCCAACTGAAAAAGAGAACAAAGGCCAATCTCCATAATGAACACAGATGCAAAAAATCCTCAATGAAATATTGGTAAACAGGATGCAGCAAATCATCAAAACATTAAACAGCATGACCAAGTGGGATTCATCCCAGGCATGCATGGATGATTCAACATATGTAAATCAATAAAGTAATCTACCATGTCAATAGAGCCAAATATAAGAATCACATGATCATTTCTTTGGTGCAGAAAAAGCTTTTGATAAGGTCTAACATTCATTCAAGATAAGAACCTTATAGAAAATTGGAATGTATGGCCTTTACCTCAATATAATAAAGGCCATCTATGACCAATCAACAACCAGTATCATACTAAATGCCCCAAAACTGAAGGCCTTTACTTTAAAATCAGGCACAAGACAAGGATGTCCCTTATCACCACTCCTATTTAATATAGTACTGGAAATACTAGCCAGAGCAATTAGACAAGAGAGAAATAAAAGGGGTAAAGACAGGAAAAGAAGAAGTTAAATTATTGTTTGCAGATGACATGTTCTGTACATAGAAGACCCCCAAAACTCCATTGAAAGACTCTTAAGTATAATAAATAAATTCAGCAAAGTATCTGGATACAAAATCAATATTCAAAAATCAATAGCATTCCTATACAATAACAACAAGATCACTGAGAGAGAATTAAGAGAAGCCACAACCTTCACAATAGCATCCAAAAAAAATGAAAAAGTTAGGAATTAATCTCACAAAAGAAGTAAAAGATCTATTCGGGCAAAATTATAACACCCTGGCAAAAGAAATTGAATAGGATCTCAGAAAACGGAAAGCCATCGCTTGTTCATGGATACGAAGAATAAATAATGTGAAAATAGCCATTCTCCCAAAACTGTTATACAGATTCAATGCAATCCCAATGAAAATACCACTAACATACCTCATAGATTTAGAGAAATCACTCCTAAAATTCATCTGGAACCAGAAGAGACTTAGAATAGCAAAGGCAATTACAAGCAGCAAAGGCAAGGCAGGAGGCATCACAATCCCTGACTTGAAGTTATACTACAAAGCTACTATAATAAAATCAACAAAATATTGGAATAAAAACATATCTGAAGATCAATGGAATAGATTAGAAAATACAACCACAACTACAAATACACTCAATGATATATCTTTGATAAAGGAGTCAAACATGTTCACTGGAATAAAGATAATCTCCTTAATAAATGGTGCTGAAAATACAGGCTTGACATATGCCAAAAACTAAAACTAGACCCAAGCCTATCACCATGTACTAAATTAAAATCAAATGGATCAAAATCTAAATATTAAAACAGAAACAATAAAGCTGTTGGAAGACAAATTAGGCAAAAATCTTGAAGACAATAAGTGTAGGTAGAGAATTCATGAACAGGAATCATAACTGCATGGAAAATACTTCCCTGTTTCAATACCTAGGATCATGTCTAATTATAAAGATTTTCTGCATGTCAAAAGAAATCTCCAGCATAGTGAAAAGAAAACCCACAAACTGGGAAAAAATCTTAGTGAACTCTCCCTCAGACAAAGGACTTCTGTCTAGAACATAGTAAATATTTTTAAAAATCAAACCCCCGAAATACAAAGACCCAATCCATAAATGGGCATCCAAGATGAATACACAGTTCTCAGATTAAGAAACACAAATGGCAAATAAATATATGAGAAAATGTTCATCATCATTACTCATTAGAGAAGTGCAAATTAAAACCACATTGAGATTCCATCTCACTCCAGAAAGAATGGCCAGGATAAAGAAAATCACCATCAACAAATGCTGGAGAGGCTGTAGGGAAAAAGGAACTCTCCTGGACTGTTGGTGGGAGTGCAGACTAGTGCAACCATTGTGAAGGTCAGTCTGGAGATTTCTCAAAAAGCTAGGATTGGAAGTCTCATTTGACTCAGGTATTCTACTTCTAGGCATATTCCCAGAAGAACGGAAAACATTATACCACAGTGATATATGTGCACCCATGTTTATAGCAGCACAATTTGTAATAGTCAGATGTTGGAAAAAGTCTAAGCGTCCATCAACTGAGCAATGGATAAAAAAGTTGTGGTATTTTTATACAATGAAGTACTACTCAGATATAAAGAATGATCACATTGAAATATTTATAAATAAATAGATACAACCTGAATCCATACTCATAAGTGAAATAAATCAAACTCACATGTATAAATACCATATAGTCTCCCTAGTATAAGAAATAGTAAGTGTACATAAGATTTAATTGCTTTAAGCATTGTAATGTTTCCATTCATTAGTTGGAATGGTCTTTTTGTTTTATTTTATTATATGTCATCACACATAATGTGAACAGCTATTTTGAAGGAAAAAAGACAATATGGCAGCCATTGCTGATTTAATATCATCTTGCTTTGAAATTCTACCATGCTTTTTTTCTTCTGTTTCCATTGGTTCTGTCATGTTGTACCTTATTGGATTTTCTTATTTTTGATAGTATAAATAAAATTTTTATGGAAAATGAGATAATATAGTAGCCATTGTTCATTTTATGTTGTTTGCTTCTGAATGGCCTGTAATACTTTCATTGTCTTGAATGGTTTTATACTATTTTGTTATGTTTGATACTATTATATGTGAAGGTATGCTCAACTATTTCAAGAAAGAAACATTATGGTAGCTACTGTTAATATCCAATTGTCTTGTTGTGAAGTGCTGTGTTGCTTACACGGTTGTGTTCTATTGTGATCTACATTGTTCTGTTCTCTTTTGTCTTAATTTCTAAAATAAAATAAAATAAATCAAGTTGACAGTTAGCTAATCCGTTGGAGAGGTCGTGAAGGTAAGGCTCCCATTATAGGCTGAAGTGCTTACAAATAAAGAAAAGAGATCAACACTCACACATTCTCTCTCCACCATGTGAGTGTTGTAGCTTGACATAACTGATGCCATCTTGTGCCCTATATGTGACCTAGAAGAGTGAAACATTACTCTCTAAGTCCCATGAGAAAAGCAGAATGAGCTGCATACACAAGAAAAATTTAACCTGCTCAACAAAGAAGCAAAATACAGACGTCAGCCAAAATTACTGTAAGATTCTAGCTAAATTGTTTCTAACAGGATGTCTTGTTTTGAGGTTTTCTGTATTAAAAGACCTGTAACCCTCCAGTTTGGAGCCACTCAGTCTGACTCTAAAAACAAGGGTCTATGGATGATTATTAGCTTAGCTAATAGAATCCCAAAATTTGTCAGGTTGGATGCTTGTATTCCTCTATTGATTGCAAACCCAGTGACAACATACTAAAAAGACATATTTGGCATCCAGGCGAACAACCCTCCCTAGGAAACCAAATCAACTGACCCTGCACCTCCCAACACCTAAAATTGTGATAAATGGATACATTTGTTTAATCCACCCAGCCTATGATGTTAGATCAAGATGACCAGCAAAGACTTAGGTATTTGTTTCTACCCAATTTCTTACTTTTTATTTTATTTTATTTTAGAGAATAATACCAAACAAAATAAAACAGAGTAAAACCAATACAAAATAGTGAAAGTGATATAGGACTTCAAAACAGGATAATATAAAATCAACAATGGCTACCATAATGCCTCTTGTTATCTTCAAAATTGCTTCTCATACCATCAGACATAATAAAAATCAAAGAAAACAGAAGTCCCTGTCTATTTTCCTACTGAAATAAATTGGCAATGAAATGATAGTGAAAAGTAGAAAATTTGAGAGGTGATTAGGCTGTGAGTGCTCTAACCTCATGAGTGGACTCAGTGCACTACTGAAAGAATTTTTGGAATTGTGTGCTTTTTTTGCCCTTTTGCTTTACACTACATTATAATGCATTAAGAGGTCTTCACCAGATGCCAGCAATTCTTCTTGGACTCCTAAGCTCCAGAGCTGTGAGAAGACAAATTTTTGTTCACTGTAAAATACACACAGTTGTTCTTTTGTATCAGCCCAGAAAGCACTGAGGGACACCCAAGCAGGTTTCCACAATTAAAGTGTGTTGGAAAAATATATGCTCAAAAAGGAAACTAAAAATTACTGATGATACCCTCTTTCTTGCAAGTTCAAGTAGTGACCCCCAAATTTTTCTCGTTGAATACCATATACCAAAATTATTACACTCATTCTTTTTCATTAGAGACATATTGAGTCAGGATTAGAAGAAAAATTCCATCAAATACTGAAAAGCGGGTGTGAAAACCCATGCTTGCTCATATGCCACATCCAGGCACACACACACATAATGAAAACAAAGAGATATAAGAGTTTGCAACATATTTTTATTCAGCACCTTACTTATCAAAAACAAGAAAATTTCAGGAACCATGTCTACTTTTAGGAATATCTGCTAAAAAAATTTGAAGTAATCTAAAAGCATAAAGAAATAATAATGTTCTGTTTTTTTACTTTCATTAACGCATATTTGCAGTACATAATGTTTATACTCATTGATAATTACTACCTTCATGTGACACAACTCAGTTCTTTTTTCCCCTTATCTCTAGCTTTCATTAAGTTTTCTAGCATCAGATTAATTTGTTTATTTAATAAGACCTTATAAAGTTAATTATCTTATATAGACTAACGCTTGTCTGATAGACTAGTGTTTCGGATTCAGTGCTGTCATGGACAAATAAGAGATTCTAAAATTTTAGGAAGACTCAAAATAATGAATAAAATTGAATGTGAAAGAACAAGAAGATAAACAAACATTTCTTGTTTTAGCAAAGCTGTGCTCCTTAATGTTCATACCCATCATAACAGTAACTTGTCAATAGAGGAAAACAGGTGCTCTAAGAATCGGAGGAGAAAGTGTGATCACTACTAGAGAAAGTGACTCCCAAGAGACAATTAGTAAGCTCTCAAAATAAGGGATCATTTGGAATTGATGATCTTCCACCAGAAAGTCCCACTTTGGGAATCCACAGGTGGCTGTATCCCTTAGGATGAGTAAGTTAAGGTATCACGGCAACACAGATAAATCTCAATGTGTAGTAAATATGTCAATCCATCTCCAAGCCTTCCTCTGTGGCTATTAGTTGCCAAAAATCTCATGGCCTCTGTCCTTTCCACCTTTTGCTACAGTCAAAATGAAAGACTACGAGTCAGATCTATCAGTTCTATAAGGATATGGGCTCAGAAGAAATGCAAGTATAAGAGAGCTCCTAAATAAGCATTTTACCTCTGATTTCATTTGTGTGGTCGAAAAACAACCCTTCAAGTTACATGAAAGGATGGAAAGAGATTCATCTTCACAAGTAAGAGTACTGGGAAATGCCAGGAAGTGTGAGAGGGAAGAACTCGGAGGTGTGTAACTTCTGTCTTCATTAACTGGCAGTTGGAACCATTGAAAACCAGATGTTTAGGAGAACCGAAAATGTAGTGAAATGGAATCTGGAAAGGACTGATAAAAGCATTATGAAAAACAGAGCTGAGAAACTTTTAACTCTCTTCTCTTTTAAGCAATATTTTGTTCAACCACTAGGATAGGAAAGCAACAAGATAATTTAGGACTCCAGATTGGTGAGGTCAATCCCACTTCAAAATCATGGGGATTCTCATACACATTTCTCATCAAGTATTTATTGATTTTTGTGTTCTCTCCTCATGGCTTCTGGGGTGCTTTGAGATTCTGTGCTTACAACTATTCTAAGCAAAAGAAGGTCTATTTATAAGATTTAAAGAAAACTTGAAGGTGAAATTTGGAATATTATTGATTCGTTTCATTCAATGCAATATTCAAAATTATCCTTAAAGATATCCAATGATATGATCTGGAAAGTATAATTTTTGTAACTAATATATTAGTAAGTAATCTCAGCACACTTTTTGTAAAAAGTGTCCTTGGCTGTATTTTATACTTGTATTTACTCGAATGCATATCATTACTTCATCATTTTCACTTTGGGTCTTTTGATTCCAAAAGATAATTAGCATCATTAATGTAATGTCCTCATTAATATAGAAAATAAATGTAGAAATTAAGATCAAAGGGCTGGGGATTTAGCTCAGCAGCATAAGTGCCTGCCTTGCAAGTGCGGTCATAGCATGTCATAAATACTTGATGAGGTCAGCAGCATAAGTGCGGTCATGAGTTCAATCCCCAGTACCGATAAAAACAAAAAAGACAAAAAAAAAAAAAAAAAAAGAAAAACAGAAATTAAGATCAAGCCACTACTAAAATCTTGGACAACTATATTCAGTTGGTTTTGCCTCTCTCACAATGGAAGTCAGTTGCCCAACTAAATATAGTGTTTTGGAGGACATCTTCATGAAATCTCTCTGTCCTCTTTTCTTCTCCTCTATTCTTTTCCTTCTATTGTGTCTCCTTCTCTTTCCCTGCCTTTCCCAAACCCCAACTTTCTGATCTATAGTCAGATTCAAACAACAGCAAGTGTAGAGGAATAAGATAGGAATAAGAAAAGAATTAAGGCTCACACTTTGGCCTTGATATCCAGAGGCCTCTGTTTGGGATGATCAAACATCAGCGAGCCTCTATATACATCAGTAAACCAAAAGACAAGTATCTCTAGAAACCTGGAATCCTCTGGCTCAAAATCCTACAATAGTATATCAAATCCACACCTCAGTTTTTGCTATAGTTAAGGAGACTTTCACATAGCCTAACATTTACATATGTTTTATGATTCAACTGGTACAAGAGGGAGCCAAACTGAATTCCCTGTGTAGATGTCTGGGTTAAGCTGTGATGAACACTGAGAATAGAATGTCAATTTGGACATGTTTTGTCTGAGTTCACATAAGATGTGAATACTGATAATCATAATTCTAATCCAGAATAAAAATGAAATACGCAAAATTTTCACTGTACTATTTGTTGCCCTACTCTCTCCTTTTTCTACGATGCCTCACGTTTCTCTTTCTGTTTTCAAAAATCTATGTTAGTAAAAGTCTACATTCAAAACTAACAATCTTTTACATTTTCAGACATGGATTCTGGGACTGTAATTAACCTTCTCTAAGCAGCCTATTGCAAAAGATATTGTGTCTTGTGAGAAACTTCTGGAAGAGAAATGAGATGTGATGAAACAATTTAGTGTCTGATAACATAAAGCTCTCTCAAAGTTTGATAGTCTTCAATAGTATACTTTTCATTAACTTAATAGAACCTGAAAAAATTAAGAGTATCAAAAAAGAAAAATTGGTCAGGATTAAGAAATAAACTCACTTGTGTCATTTTCATTTTTGTCATCTGTATATTTTAGGAAACCATGAATATGTCAAAAGTCAACAGAGTGACTGAGTTTATACTCCTGAGCTTTCCTTGCTCCAGAGAGGTTCAGATGCTGCTCTTCTTGCTGTTCTCTGTGTCCTACATCCTGACACTGATGGGAAATGGGGCCATCGTGTGTGCAGTGAAGGTGGACCACAGGCTCCATACCCCTATGTATCTCCTACTGGCCAACTTCTCATTCTTGGAGATCTGTTACATCAATACCACTGTTCCAAATATGTTAGCAAACTTCCTTTCTGAGTCTAAAACCATCTCTTTTACAGCCTGCTTCCTGCAATTCTACTTCTTCTTCTCCTTGGGCATCACTGAGACATTCCTACTACCTCTCATGGCTTTTGACCGATGCTTGGCCATCTGTCGTCCTCTCCACTACCCTGCCATCATGAATCGTCGTCTCTGCATAAACTTAGTTGTTCTCTGCTGGGTGACAGCCTTCCTCTGTTATCCAGTCCCTATTTATTTTATCACTCAGCTCCCCTTTTGTGGCCCAAATATCATTGACCACTTTGTCTGTGACCCTGGTCCTCTTCTGGCCCTGTCCTGCATCCCTGCACCTGGAATTGAGCTTTCCTGTTCTTTACTGAGCTCACTCATTATTTTCATCACCTTCCTTTTCATCCTCACATCCTACACCCTGGTTCTCAGAGCAGTGTTTCGTGTGCCCTCAGGAGCTGGCAGACGTAAAGCCTTCTCCACCTGTGGCTCGCATCTAGTTGTGGTGTCTCTGTTCTATGGAACCATCATGGTGATGTACATCAGCCCAAACTCTGGAAATCCGGCAGGAACACAGAAGATTGTAACCTTGATCTACTCCTCAGTGACCCCACTTGTAAACCCACTGATCTACAGTCTCCGGAACAAGGATATGAAGGCTGCTTTGAGAAAATTCAGTTGTGCAAAAATTAGTCAAGTTAATGAACACTCATGAAAGAATTATGTTTACCTTTGTTTCTTTTCCATTTTTTTCCCACTTAAAAGTAAGGCTTTGTTCATTGGTTCTTAGAAACTTAGCCTCTACTTGCTATTTCTTACTTGCAAGTACCAGACAAGAATATGTCAATTAGAGTAGGCATTTCCTGAAACTTAGAATATCATAGCTGATAATGTGAATTAATTGATTTGATGTCTCTTATTTAGACTCTTCTCTTACTCTAATGTCCAACATCTGCTCAAATTTACCTGAGATCACTGGTCTAATAAATGGCTTCATTTTTTGGAAATGCATCAAAATTATTCTTTATTGAACATCTGCTTAAATATCTGCTACTTCTGGGTACAGATAAACCTGAAATATTTAGTTAGTTTCCATAATATTTCTGTCAGGTGAAATGTAGCAATGAATTAACCTGTGTTTCACTAGGTGTATTTTCCAGAAACTAGAGCATTCCCAATCTGTATCTGTATTAAAGTACACATTTAATATCAAAAAAATTAAACACTCAAAAAATATCAAAAGGCTACTATATACAGTTTTTATGTTTATACATATAGTCCATGTTCATATAACTTATGATTAAATAATATAAGTAGTTATAAACCAACAATCTTTCAAACTAGTCAATTCTTATATGTTTAACTGAACATTTGTCTTAGAAAATTTTAACAATTTAAGAATTAATTCCTTCACAATTAGGCTTTCATAATTATATCTTTGCTCACTAAAAATAATAATAATACTTTTAAAAATAATGCAAAACAAAAAGCTAATTACTATCTTGGACAAAGCTGTCCAGAATAGTTAAGTGTTCTTGCTTTCTTTGACTATAACCTTTTGTTTGCAAAATAAAAGACAATATATTATCTAAAATGAAATATGATACTCTTGCAGATCAGGCTCTAAGCAGATCTGAACATCAACAGTCTAATTAGAAACCAACAAGAATAGAGATGTAAATATTGTAGCAAATGTGAAGTTCTGGCCATGAATGGATCAGAAGTCATGACTGATGAGCTTATTTTAAGCTCACCAATGTCTTATTCAAAAAGTGGAGTGACGACAGATAAATGACAAAGACTTAAATTATTTCTCTCAAGTGAAAAGGTTATTTTTTGTACATCACTCTCAAATTATGCATCTCATGTTTTCCTCAATAAGATTATTCAGGAAATGCAACACTATTCAAACTTAGCCTAGTAAGCTTTCCCTGACAGTTTCACATAAAAAGTTATCAAAATCACAATTTTGACAATTTTTAAAAATTTTACAAGCATTATAAACTATTGTAAAGAAATTAGATGCTTTCACATTTTACCTAGAATGATCTATTATCAACTCTGTTTATACTGTTACAGCAATCACAAATTATGAAAAATGCATCCCAACTCCACGGTGAACTAGCATCTGTGCTTATTTTACATAGGCACTACCAATAGTTTCTGCATTGTCCTTTCAACAATGAAAAACTCATCAGGGTTGTTAAATGCCTCATAAAAAAACAGTGAATCTTGGATTACACACTCCTCAATCCAGATGGGAACCAAAGGTCTCTCTTGACTTCCGTTAAGAACTGCGTCCTGCTGTAGCTCTTCTACGATAGATGCAAATTGACTGAAGCTACACCATAGAAACAGTCAATGAAAAAGATATCTAGGGGTCGTGACAGTCTAGAGGTGATAAATCTGAAATGTAGTCACCTTCTGGTCCTGATATACCATGACTAGAAAACCTTACAACTTTTGGATCCTGAGAGTTTTCAATTCCTTTAAAACAAACTTTTTTGATATGATCTCCTGAACTACAGTTAATAATAAATTTTTTTCTTCTGATGAGAAATCCAGTAGTGATTTGGATGAAAATGAATGTAGAGAAGATGTCCAGGTATTCACTGGTTTGGGGACTTTTGAAGAAGCAGTTAAAACCATTTCCATGCTACTTATTCCTGAACTACACTCTTTGGTAATCAATGTGATCATTTTTCTTTGCTTCTGAGAAAATTTAACTCTACAAGACACCATTTTTCCAGAATTTAAGTTTCATGTGGCTCCACATTTTTGTCCCTTTTCTTCTGTTTCAGTGATGGCTCTGAGGATTGACAGGACTGAAGGAGCCGGGAACACAAGTGGAAGAGCTTGTCATATTAATTCTATTACTAGGAATGGGCTGTGGAGCAGGTATTTTAAGTAGTGGTGATTTTTCTCATGGTTTTAAATCTCCCTTAGAATATGTGGTAGGTGTCTCATTAAAGTATGGTTTAGCTTTCCCCTCAATCTTATCTGAATGAAATTTTGTGCTGGAATCCAGGTCTGTAAATCTCTAGGACTACCGGCTCCTGCATAACTTCTTCCTTCAGCGTCTGATGTCAAGAGCTCTGGAAGAGATTCCACAGAGTTGGAAACTTACCAAACTTTAATAATCCTATAGTTGGTGGATTCTGAATAACATGTGAAAGGCTGTAACCTCAGGACTATCTGAGCTTTTATGTGGCTTCTTTTTAGTTTTTGTTTTTGCCTTCTTACACACAGTTTCCAAATAACTTTGTTCCATATTTATATCTTCTTTCAAACAGATGTCACCTTCTTCTATGTCCAAATAACTAATATTGGGCCATTTTCATAGGGTGTGATAATTCTTCTGTCCATTCTTGGATCATTTTTCAGTAAAATACTGAAAGATCCTTCAAAAGATTATCACTCAAAAACATCAAAAGACCTTGCTTCAAGTAAAACTTCTGTATTCAGTCCTATAAACTGTAAACAGGACAGTTTTAACTGTTCAGCATTGTACATTGCTGACAACTGCAGTAGCATCACAGCATTCTTGAGGGTTTTTCAGTTAATGTTACTTCATAAATATCTTTCCATCGAGTTATGAGAAGATTATCAGCCACCACAAGAACTCTATAAATAAAATCCACATTTTCAGATTATCTTATCATCACAGCTTCAGTACAGAGGTAGTCCAATATAACTTTCAGTATGTCAGAATGTACTGGCATTTCTAGAGCTGCAAAACTAGAAGTCTCAATCCATGAGCTACTCAGCATACTATGAAAATATTCAAGTTTAGCACAAAGAACCCATTTGTGACAAAGGAAATTCCTTTCCATTCTCTGATTTCATGGTTACATCACATAGAAAAGAACATTTTTTATGACTCAGTTTCAATTTATTATGTTTTCCTGGCAATAACATTATCTTTTCATTTTCTCATTTTCAAAGCTGACTCTATCTAACTAACCTCCTACTCAGATTACAGAGACAAAATTTCTTTGCAACATTCTTACAGGATCATCTTCACCAATATTTTTTCCTCAAAAATTTGGGTTTGCTTTTATGTCTTTCACTAATCGTATGCATTTGCTTACTTTTGTAAACTTCATATGTTGACCTCTATCATCTTCATAGCAATTCATTTTATTCATCTGTGAGTTTAGAGTGTCATGATACTCTTCTGGTTTTTTGCTTGAGTGTATTCTTGGTATGAAGCCATGAGTTAAGTCACAAGTATCTGTACATATGAATTGTAAAATGCATTAAAAAATCACGATGAACTTTCTCTAATACAGAGAGATGGTGTCCTAAAGAATCTTCATCTTTCCTGTCAACATCTAGAAATTCTAAAGTAGTACCATCTAAAAGGAACAATTTCTGAAAAAAGTCAGCCAAAATATATTAATGTGCAGGGAAGATTCTATTGCCAACTTGAAAGGTCATATCATGGATATTGTCCATTGCATCTGTTTCCCTCAACAGTTTGCCAAACTCTTTAAAAAAGGTTGATGAGGGACACCTGGAATTTCATAAAGGCTTGTTTTAGTATCTGACTGCAAGATTGCAAAGTTACATCTACTTATACCTGTGCTGGCACTAACAACTCTATAGGCAAAAGTAAGTTTCTCAAGTCGGATTCTTTCATACATGCTACTTGTATCGGATACACAAGACACATCTGATGAGGAATTATGTAGATTTGGTAAAATGTCTTTTCAGAACTCTTTCATTTTCATCAAACCATCTCAGTTTAAATCCTTCTCCATCTTATATGACTAATAGAATCTTATTTCGACTTAAAGAAATATCAGAAATGAAGACCTGCCACAGATAGGCCCATTGACATTGCTTCAGAAAACTGCTGAATGCAAAATACCCTTCCAGCTCCCTCCATTGCAAGAATGTGGAGCTTTTGGCTTGACTTTTCTTTCAAATGTTCAGGGTCAGCTTTGTATTCCATACAACCCCCAGACACAAGAACCTTTTTCAAGTTCAGCTGTCTAGCTGTCTAGCTGTCCACCATTCAGTCCCATTGTGTAAACAGCTCCTCTACTCCAAAGCACTGTATGAAACCTGCCTGCTGCTATTCCAATAATTATCCTTCCTTCAGATATTTTGCCTGCGTCTATCTGAGCACATTACAACTGGAAAGTAGGGGGACAGTTCCTAAACAATGAAAAATATTTAGGCCCAACTTATAAATATGTCCATCTTCAGTTAACACAACAGCATGATCCTTAGCAGCTGCCACCTGGGAACAATTATGACCACTCAGTCCTTCCACAAGTCTGGGAACCAATCATGCTTGCTCATCTCCATGGCCTAAACATCTTCCAGGACCAGGACCACAGGTATAAACCTGCCTTTTCTGAGACAGAAACACTGAATGAAATTTACAAAGCACTACCTGCTTGATATAGATACCTCTCCTGGAAAACAGATCCACCAATTATAGATGATGTTTGCAATTCTGGCTTTGATGACTCAGAGTAAAATTTGTATTATTGCCCCAGGTATATACATCTATAGAATCAGTACTTTTGAATACTGCATGAGTTGGTCTATCCTTCATTAGAAGATCCAAGCTGACAAGCCTTCTTTATCTTATATGTACAGACTAATACCATGCTTCAATAGAGACTAGACACAATCAACATGTCCATTAAAAAGTGCTGCTGTACAAAGCTGTCCAGCCTGACTTCTTGTCTTTCCCTAATGAATACACTCCTTTCTTTCCACAGGAGGAAAAGAGGTGGAGGGCACTCTTGCCAACGGCATCTTTGATAGTTGCAGCATTGTACCAATGACTGAAGAGAAAAGCCTTAGTCTAGTTTTCACTCCCCTTTGTTACAACAGAAAGCGCATCCAAAGCATGCTTCAGTGATTGACATTCTGATGTGCAGTCAGAAAGATTCATCCTAGTTGTTTTATTTCTTTAGAATAATCGGTAAGGCTGAGTTTTTTAAAGTGGAAAAGTCGGGTTATGAATGTGCTATTCAGGAAGAAGTATAGGGAATAAATTATCCTTTAGGGATTATAATTGAAATCTTCACAGCAATATTATAAAGCTATACATCTTTGTATACACTTTTTGACACTTAAACCAAAAACTATAAATAACTTTATAAAGTTGATATAAAATACAAGTTTACTTTTTAAAAATTACACGGTTCATAAATTATTTCTGGAGTCCATCACCAAGGAGGAGTGAGGAGGGGAACTCCTCCTCCACAGTATCTGATCTTTTTAAATATATGGCGAGGGTGGCCAGTTGCTAGATGAAACTGCACCAGTGATACCCACAAGATCCGCACACAGCCTCGCAGCAGTTCTTTCATGGTAAAGGAAACTACAGAAACCTCAGGAAGGCAGCAGCAGCCAGTCCCCAGAGCAGGATCAGCCCTGCAGGTGGCTGCAAGTACCCATGAGACTACAGGCAACCAGAGATGGATCTGGCCTGATTTTTTTTTTTTTTTATTTCTACTAAATGCATTCATGCCGATGCAGTTTTTCTGGCCTAAACCTCTCCTTTCTCTCAACAGAACAATGGAGGATTCACATATTGTTTAACTAATAAATAAGGAAAACTAATAAATAAGGAAATATTGTTTAACTAATAAATAAAGGCCTATCAACAAATCATAACTGACTCAAAATTTTTATTTGACATTCAAGTGATTAGTAACAATCTATATCACTGTCTCCCCAGCTAGATTGTTTCATAATTATTTGGGAAATATTTTTAAAAAGGAAAGATTCCCAGGTCTTTCTTCAAATTACCTAAATCAAACTCTTTACAGTCTCACTGGAAATATTCAGTTTCACCCAGTTGAATCTAATTCACCTGCCCTGCACTACTGGTACAGAGATTGTTCTGATAAAGCTGAGTTTTGTATATATGTGGCATTCAGCAAAAACAGAAAAATTTATTCATTGAGAGAAGAGTAAGAGCTTCGTACATAATGAAAACAGTTAAAATTGTAACAGTAATAATTTCTTTTCCTAACTCAATGTTCAAATCCTCCAATCATAAAATATTAAATAGATTTTTGTATCCTTAATTTTCCTACCTGTGCAAGATAATTTACGTACCTGGACCTACATCTACATTTCAAAAGAAGGTTGATATGTAAAGGCCTTGCACTTTTAGGTTAATTTCAAGTTAAGGAAGTCAAAGTGACCACACAACCTAGATGTGGTAAAAGTAGAGAGAACAAATTCCAACGAGTCTAAGATTCCAGGATGAAGACAGATGCAGAAAAAAACTAATGATGGTTCCAGGTGACTTTTTCCAACTATCTGGAGGGAATAAATTAGGCATTTAGTATCTGGAATTGATGCATATCACTCATCCCTTCGGTAACTATCTTTATACCTCTTTGGCAAGGCAATGCAATTACACTAACTTAGAAGATGAAGTCCCTTCCTTTGTAAAACTTGCATTCTGGAAAGGAAGACAAATGGTGAGCAAATAAATTTTAATTCTTTAATTCTTGTGATCACAAGTAATAGTAAGAAACAAAGGAAAGCATAAATATAGAAAAAGTTGGGATAATAGGATACAATTTGATAAGATGATCAGAGATTAACTTTTGTGAAGAGGTGATTAAGTACCAAATATAGGATGGGTATAAGTTTGCATTTTCAAAGGAGAGGAAAAGATTAATTTTGGCAGTCAAGAAGTCGTATGAAACAGAAAATGTGAGCACAATCAGAATCTAGAGCCTTCTGAGCCAGTTTATTTGCTCACAATTTGTTCTCTCTACTTTTACCATATCTAGGTTGTGTGGTCACTTTGGCTTCCTTAACTTGAAATTAACCTAAAAGTGCAATGCCTCTACATATCAACAAATTTTATATGGAAAATGAGATAATATAGTAGCCATTGTTCATTTTCTGTTATTTGGTTATGAATGCCATATAATACTTTCATTCTTTTGAATGGTTTTATATTACTTTATTATGTTTGATATTATTGTATGTGAAGGTATGCTCAACTATTTCAGAGAAAGAGATATTATGGTAGCTACTGTTAATATCTGGTTGTCTTCTTGTGAAGTGCTGTGTTGCTTACATTGTTCTATTCTGATCTGCTTTGTTCTGTCCTCTTTTGTCTTAATCTCTTTAAGATGAAAATTTTTAAAAATGTAAAATATTCTTGTGATGCCTAGTTTAGGTAAATATTTTTTAAATGTTAGGATAAGTTTTTTGATAAAAGAGCATATTGGACTGCATCAAAATTAAATATAGTTTCCCTTAGGAAGACTCTGTTAAGAAAATTACAACCACATGGGGAACAAAATTATTCACAAAGCATATATCTACTAAATGACATGCATTTAGAATTTTTAAAGAGTGCTTTAAAATAAAACAATGAACCACAAAGGAGGATGGACTTGATTCATTTATAGGTAAATAGATACACCTTGAGAATATAGTGTTTAAGTGAAGTAAATCAAACACACAGGCTTGACTATCACATGGGTTATCTTATATGAAAATCTCAATGTATAAACAAAGTACAAAATAGAAGACAGAAAGGAGGAAAAGAGAGAGAGAAATCAGTTACTGTACTGATTTATGCAGAATGTATCTTTATTTCATATAATTGTCATATGCGTTTTATAGGTATTTTTTGTCTATTAGTTTGTCATCTGTATAGATGATAATTAACATTCTAAAAACTTTCAAGATGAAATAATGAATCTTATGCTGGCAAACTAGAAGGGTGGTGGTGAGAAGTGAGAAAATGATTGAGATGTGTTATGTAAATGTACCAGTTACCTACAATGAATACAATGATTATGTGCTGCAAATACACATAAAAATTTTGAAATAAATAACAATAAAAATGAGAAAATACCACCTTGTAGAGATAGGGATCTTACCATTCCTATTCATTCCAATATTATTCACAACAACCAAGAACACAGCAAGTGTGTGTGTGCGTGATTGTTTAGATGGAGAATGTCCTCCAAAGATCTCAGATGCTCATAAGTGGGGCTTTGGAAGGTGATTGAATGATGGGGAGGTATTGATATTGGGAGGTGGGGCCTGATCAGAGGTACCTGTCCATGGAGCTATTTACTGGAAGTTAGATCTCCTTTCCTGGTTCTTTTCCCTTCTCTCTGCTTTTTGACTGTCTTGATGTGATGCTCTCCACTCCCGGGCCTTTCGTCCACATGGTTTCTATGTTTGAGCTTGCTGAGCATGAACTGATACTTCTAAAATGTGAGCCAAAGTAAGCCTTTCTTTCCTTAAGTTGCTTGTGTTGAGTATTTTGTTCCAGCAATGAAGAAAATACATGTATAATTCTTTGAAAAGATTAAGTTAAAAGATGTTATTGCCGTTTGCAATAGCATGAATGAATGTGGAGGGCATTATGTTAAGTGAAATAAATCAGATGCAAGGAGAAAATTACTACACAATCTATGTAACACTGTATTCTCCTATAGGTGGCATCCAAAACAGGTGGAACATAGAAAAAGAGAATAGAATGATAGTTAGGAAAGCCACAGGCGTAAGAGTAAAGGGGAAATGTAGATGAAGGGGTAAAAGTTATGCTAACACAGAATGAATAATTCTGGAGACCTCTACATAAGGAAAGTACTGTAGTTGTTATTTTATTAACTTCTGGAAATTTTCTAAAAGAATAGATTTTAGTTGTTCTTAGCATAAAAAGTATAAGGTGTATTATTTGGCTTAACTGTACTAATAATTTAAATATACATATACACACCAAAAATCATGCTGTAGTCCATAAATCTATATAATTAACAACTAAAGACAAATAGTTCAACTAAAAATGGACAAAGATTTGAGCAGACATTCATGGAAGATATAAGGGTGGCAAATTAGCAAGTGAAATCACGTTCAAAATCATTAATCAAACCCAGTATTTTGGAGACTGACACAGGGGTATCACTGCAAGTTCAAGGCCAGCCTGGGCTGCAAAATAAATTCAAAGACAGACTTGAACTGCACAATGAGACCCTGTCTCAAAAAATCAAACTAAAAAAATTATTAATCCATAAGGAAGTACAATTTTAAAACTCCATGAGATACTACTACCCTCATACAAGAAAGACCAAAGGCCGGCTATACAAGTGTTGATTATATTAAGGAATTAGAGTTCTCATACCCTGCTCATGCAAATATAAAATAATACATGTGGAAGAAAGCTTGGAAGTTACTTGAAAAGCTAAGCATAGAACTATCAATTGATACAGACTTTTCACCTTTAGTTACATTCTTATATGCCACGCAAAGCTTGTACACAAATGTTCCTAGAAGATTTATTTATAGTAATCCAAAACTAGGAACTGAACAATACAAACATCTACCAACAGGTGAATGAATGAGCAACTTTTCATGTACTTACACAACAGAATATTATTCAGTAAGAAAAAAGAGTGAAATATTGATAACTGCAACAACTTGAATGACTTTCAAAATAATTATGCTGATAAAAGAAGCCAGAATGCTTAAAAACTGAGTATATAATGGTATAATTCAAATTATATATTCTTATGACTTTAAAAATGTGAATGCCACATTAAACATGCCACATTAAATGCCACATTAAAACAATATTTTAACATATGTGTATATTCTGTAAAGATTAGAACAGTATAATTGGCATACATATCATTCTTTGTGTTTTAAATATTCCGAATCTTCTTTATTAACTATTTTGAAATATTCAAATAATTATAATTAACCATATTTATCCTACTGTGCTGGCAACCATTAAACGTGATTTATCCTAACTGCACTATCAGTCCTGTGAATCATCTTCTCTTCATCTCTTCTTATGCCACACATACCATTTATAACCTCTAAGAACCACTATCCTGTTTTTTTCTCTATGGGAACAATTTTTAGCTTCTACATGTAATAGTGTGTAGTTTTAGTCTTTCTGTGCCTGACCTATTTCACCTAAACTGTTGGAAATGCAAACTCATCCACAGTGACAGGAAGAGCCAAGCTCCCCTACAGGGGGCTGTTAGAGGAGAGAAAGAGAAGAGATTACAGAGGCCTTGGGGAAACTTTGGGGATGAGGATTATGTTTCTCGTCTTGCTTATGGTAAAGGTTTCATAGTGCTTATGTGTCGTATCAAATTACAGGTTTTAAATGTATACAGGTTATTGCATGTCAACTGTACAGCCACAAAACTCTTTTAAACACATGACATATTCTCAGATCAAACCTAGAGATGAGGAGAAATAAAAAGAAATGCAGAAAAGAGATAAAAATGGAAGAACAAAAAGAGCTAAAGAGAAGTACAGATACCTCTGCGTATTATTAACTAATCAATGACATTTGGCCATTTTCTCCTCGGGGCTTGGCCTTCTCACTGCAAGTCTTTCACACTATACATTTGCAATGAATGGAATGACTGCATTCTCTCCAAATTTACATGTTAAAACTCCAAATGTGGTGGCTATTCAAAGATGAACCTCTTGCAAGGTGATTAGGCCAGGATGACTGAACACTCCTGAATGATATTAGTGCCCTTAGGAGGGCCTGAGGTTCCCAGCATAAAAAATGAGGACCAAGAAATGACTCACATTTCCATCATGTGTGTGCAGACATAGTGGATTGGCATCATTTAGGAACCAGAAAGCTGGACCTTATTAGACACTGAATCTCCTGGTAGCTAAATCTTAGATTTTTGAACCTCCAGAAAGGTGAGAAATAAATTTTTATTGTTTAAAATTTAATCAACTTATGGTATTTAGCAATCATAGCCCAACTGCACTAAGGTAGAGTTAATTAACATTGTAAAAATCACATTCCTTAAGTGCCTACTTAAGTAACTTGCAAGTGAAGCAGAAAAGTGAGCAAGTCTTCATTGCAGAGCTTCAGACTTGCCAGTCTGGGGAATTTGAAATATAAATTGTTCCTATATGGGAATGTGAGTTAAACGCATATGTTTTTTGGGTGAAAATTTCTGCCACAATAAGGAGAACAGAGTAATGAAAGATCAGTTGTGTTAAGAGAATCTTCCTCTTTGTTGAGGGTAAGAAATCTTAGCCAATATCCTATTTACCTCTCTTCAGAGAACAGCTGGAGAAGTGCTGCACTGACTGATCCTTTATATGGCACGAACATCCTGCAGCCTGGAAGTTGTTCTTAGATAAAGCTATTTTCTTAGAGATCTCTGAATAAATCTCATGGGAAAGCTTTTGTCCCCAAAGCTACCTTATTTGACTTCAGATTTGTTAATGCTTTTAGTCTAAAACCACAGGAATAGCTGGAAATGAATGTTATATTCATTTCTTTTTATATCAAGTGATAACATATGTTATGGGGAACCCCTGAAATTTCTGTGTAAAATGGTATTTAAAGGAACCAATTAAAGGATTTTTCCTTCGATTAGGTTACTTGGGGAAGAGTCTAAAGAAATGGCAGTTTGGTACAATCGGATGTTATCTAAAAATAATGGTAATTCAGTAAGTAGTTATCTTAAAAATCTCACTTGCAGAGAGAACAGACATGAAGAAAAGTAAAATGGTAATTGGCACCCCATAAAGCATCAGTTACTTGTTTTAGTCAGGGTAGGGAACTGGTATTTTATGGGTGGCACTGCAATGTTGTTATTGCCTGTATTTAGGGAATATTATAATAAGTTCTTTTTTAAAAAAATCTCATTTTATGATGGTCTCTGAGTGTGAATGAGGTTGTATTTTGCAAGATCAGATCAACAAGAGAATAGTAGAATTCAGCTGTGTCAGTTCAATTTGATTAACTGAGATCCCCTTCAACTGTCAGATGTGTTGGGGACATCTAGGGCTGCTTTACTTCCCTTGGGCTTACAGAATCATTCATTGGCCATACTTAGAGATGGTATTACTGTTTGACTAATTAATCAAGCAATTAGTCAGTTATTTATTAATATTTCAGTATGCCTCTGACAAGTTTGAGGCACACAAAATGTATCAATTTGCACAGGAAAAAAGCCCAAGAATTTATTGATCTTCTGTACTGTTTTTTTCAATTCTTTTATATCAGCTGATATAGGCAACTCTTTTTAGGATAACAAGAGGCATAATGGTAACCATTGTTGATCACCTAGTAATCTTTTTTTTGCATTATATACTATGTCCATTCTCCTGTTCTGACTTTGTTTTGCTTTGTCACATTGGGTTTTTCTTTGGTCTGTCTTGTTTTGTTTTTTGGGTTTTTTTAAATCTTTTTTCTTTTCCTCTTCAAAGAAAAAGTTATAAGAACTGTGGGAGTAATGGAACCAAAAAGTGTGATTGTTAGCGTAAAAAAGAGAGGAAGGAAAGTGATCTAAAGGATATAACTGCAAGTAGATTTAAATGTGTAGGATAGAGAACCATATTGCTGAGTTTTTGTTGGATCATTGAACAGAACTGTCTGCAATCTCACTGTATTAGTGTCCACTTCGTATGCTTTAATTTTGTAATCTGGACAACTGTTTCTGAAATGACCTATTAACTGGTGAATTCTTACTGTATATTTTTTCTCTTGAAATTCCCTACTACTTCTAGCCTTTTACTGTTTTGCTTCGTTTAGTTTTGTTTTTCTCTTTAAATAAACTTTAAAAAAAAAAACCAAGAATTAAGGCATGCCCCAGGGAAAATGATAACAAGCCCAGACTGTCTCTTGACAGTGTGCTCCTTTTAGAAGCAATAAATATATTCTCAAGGATCAGTAGAAACAGATTAACTTGCTGCCTTCCATTCTCAGTTTATAATTCAAGGATCCTCATCACAGTTACCACTTTTTCTTCCCTCTGGTTCTGCCACAAAGATTACCACTGTAACAAGGAAACTCCTGAAAGCTTCAGATTGGGATTCTGTTTTCTGATGCAGGTAATAAGACAATATAGTATTCATAAGAATAAAAAATGTAATTGCAGAATGTAATAGCCCACAGTTCTCTTTGAATTTTACAGCCACAAACAGAAATCAATATTTGCTAGCCTCTTACTGGTCAGACACTGATCAAGATTCTCCCAGAGCTCTTTAAAAATACACACTTATGTACATTTTATAAGTAGGATAGTATTAATTTGTTATGACTGGCAAAACTCCTGACTCTAAATTTGGGAATGTTTCTGTTAGACAGAGCTATCTACTATTTGTCCCAAATTAAACAATTATCCTTATTTTTAAAGTATTTTCTGGAGACAGATTACCCAGGTCTGCAGATTAGTCCTTTCACCAAAAAAAATGTGCAACGAGGTTAGAGGAGAAGACTACAAACTTGAGACGTCTCCGGACTGAGCATGGAGAGTGGGCCAACAAACTTGGGAACTACAGAGTTTTTTACTACATCAAATTGTGAGGAAATTAAAATTTGAGGAAACATTTTCTTTTCAATCTATTTTTGACACAGTCTGCCTTACTCAGTCACAGTCTGTTTTGGTTTTTCTGGAGTTTATTAGCAAGTAAATAAATCCTCCAAAAGACAGCTGTGGTTGTTAGTTAACTGTGCAAGGAACCTGGGGCCAAAGCCACAGAACACTTCACCAGGGTTCACCGCAGCCCATGCAGGGTGCACTAACTAGACTTTTTATTTTGTTTTCACTTGTTTGTTCTTGAATTTCATTACTTGGGATGGAATTCAGGGCTACATCTACAATCTTAGAATTTTTCACTTAAGTTTGTTTCAATTTTTTTGACAGCTCCAACTGAGGCTTTGGTGAATACACAACATAGTTTCTTCTGCACAGAGGAATAAGTAACAAAAGGTAAGTGCGAGGTCAGCTTAAATATGTTAAGTTTAACATAAAATAATGCTGACCCACTCAGAATTGGTGTCACATCTGTAATATTATTTAAACGGATTTGGACGAGTTCAGCTGCGGAATTGTTCTGAGAGAAAATGGTTTCACTCAAAGATAAATCATGATTTACTTTTCAGTTATTTTTAAAGTAAGCTGCTGTTGCTTAATGGAAAATGAAATTTAAAAGGGTAAAAACAGGAGCTGTGTTAGGATACCACTGCAGACAAATTAGTGGGGAACTGTGGTAACTTGAGTGTAGGGTATGACTGTAGAAAAAAAGAGGAATGTGAATCATACTATAATAGCAGAAGCAATCAGTCTTACTGGTGAGTTGGATCTGCGAGAAAAGAAAAGGAAATAATGCTACACTAAAATAGATAGGATGAATTCTTGAACAGTTGCAAAATCATTCACTGCTAAATATAATATGAATGATGAACAAAATGATTATCTCAGAATACCACCTTTTAGAAACACCTTGCCCAACATCTTAATTCAAAATACCCAATTATATTTAGTATCACATTCTTTTGATTTACAATAACTGATTTTTATCTAAGTTGTTAATACACTTGAGACCTAAAAAGGACTTTTAAAATCCATGTCATATGCACATGTCATAGTAAATTTCCCTCAGCCATTCCTTCCATTCTTTTAGCAGGTACCCACTCTTATGGCTCCAACAATCATTAAAAACCTCATGCAAACCAGGTATAGCGGCACATGTCTGTAATCCCAGCACTCGGGAGGCTGACGCAGGAGGATCATTGTAAGTTTGAGGCCAGCCTGGGTTACGAAGTGAACTCAAGGTCAGCCAGAACTGCATATGAAACCCTGTCTCAAAAAAGACTAGATAAATAAATAAATATCTCGGTCAAAGAAAAAAAGTTTTGATTAAATAGTTGCTTCAGAACTGACTATAACGTTAACAACTTCATTCTTAAAGAAAATAACTTAAGGCAAAATATATTAGATATGTGTTCACCTAGTTTAAATTCATCTTCAAAAAACATGAATATATGGTATCTGAAACTTACTCTGAATCTCTAATCACATCCTTAAAATCTAAATGGAAAAGTCATTTAGAAAATGTAAATTAATAGTACAAGGACTAGAATACGTCCCTCTTGCAGGTGAAGCAATGAAGGAGCTGAGACTACATAAATTAAGACAGGGATTACCAGAATCTTCAGAAATTTTATAGCCATCTGAGGCTCTCTATCACAGAAGTCAAACAAAATCTAGAAATACATTAAGGTCAGAGAGAAAAGCCTTTGCACACATTTTATAACTTTCTAATTATTCATTGGTTTGCTAGTCCGCTTCCAAAAAATACATGATACTGGTTCTCCCCTTACATCATCTGCCAGTTATCCAGAAAATTCTTACTGTTTAATCTTTCAAGTAGATTATTGTCCTCAAGTAACTATGATAACTTTAAAAAATAATTTGTGATTGAATAAAGCTATACTCCAGACAACAAAAATAAGTATTTTCATGTTCTTATGCATGTTCTATTTACATAAGGTTACAATAATAAAGTCCAAGATTTGAATGCAGGACTATTTAACAAAGGTTGTTGGAGCTTTTCAAATTCATACAAACATAAAACCATAATTCAGAAGTAGACAGTGACGCCAAATGTTTGTCCTAAGTGTTCCCTTTTCCACACTGTCTAGGTCAGCTTCATCCCCAAGTTCCTGTGTCATTTGAGCCCTCTCTCTCCCTGTCTTTCTCTATTTCTCTGTGTGCCTCTCTCTCCCTCATGCATTTATTAATTCATTTTATAAATAATTTTTGGAGGTTTTCAAATTTTCACTGAAAAATATTAAACTCATCTTCAAGCATGTCTAATAAACTAATTTCTCAGACAAACTGATGGAAACACATGAAAATGTTCCTGAATGGGCCAATTTAAAGATTCCTCTCTTGGTAGAGACATATTACAAAATCAAGATGCAGTAAAGAAATAGTTTAAATCATTGGGCTGATTATCGGTTTCATTGATGAATAATGAGCTTCCCAGAATGTCTGTAAATTAAAACCTGAATTAAAATGTTATCCTAAATCAGGTTTGGACTATACCGCTGGTTTCTCTTAACATTGCATGCATCTTTTGCTTTTTACTGAATCAGGTTTGAGGGCAGTTTTTTTTTTATCACTTCTACATTATACATTTATACATTAATGGGTCACTACTTTAATGTATAAATGTATAATGCATCCCACCAAATTAGCTTAAGGACATTTCAGCATTTGAATTTGTCTTTGAATTGTCATTTGTTGATTGCTGGTGCCCTTTGATTATTAGAATGATTACAATACATAACATTCCTGTAACATAAATCTATCATATCTTGATCCATTTTATTTCTTTTTCTCTTTTTTAGCTCATAGGTATATGAAAACTTTCCACACCCCCAGCAACTCCAGCACCATGGCCGGCTTCATCCTCCTGGGCTTCCCCTGCCCCAGGGAGGGTCAGATCCTCCTCTTTGTGCTCTTCTCTGCTGTCTACCTCCTCACCCTCATGGGCAATGCTTCCATCATCTGTGCTGTGCGCTGGGATCAGAGACTACACACACCTATGTACATCCTGCTGGCCAACTTCTCCTTCCTGGAGATCTGGTATATCACCTCCACTGTCCCCAACATGTTGGCCAACTTCCTTTCTGACACCAAGGTCATCTCCTTCTCTGGGTGCTTTCTCCAGTTCTATCTCTTCTTTTCCTTGGGCTCCACAGAGTGCTTCTTCCTAGCAGTTATGGCATTTGATCGTTACCTTGCCGTCTGCAGGCCCCTGTACTATCCTACTCTAATGACTGCACATCTCTGCAACATTCTTATATTCAGCTGCTGGATGCTTGGTTTCCTGTGGTTCCTAGTCCCCATTATAATCATATCCCAGATGTCCTTCTGTGGGCCCAGGATTATTGACCACTTTCTGTGTGACCCAGGTCCTCTATTAGCACTCAGCTGTACCAGAGACCGTGTAATAGAACTGACTAGCTCCACTTTAAGTTCTCTACTATTATTTATTCCCTTTGTCTTTATCATGGGTTCCTATGCTCTGGTTCTCAGAGCTGTGCTAAGAGTTCCTTCACCAGCAGGGCGAAGAAAGGCCTTCTCTACCTGTGGGTCCCATCTGGTTGTGGTTTCTCTCTTCTACGGCTCAGTGATGGTTATGTATGTCAGCCCAACATCTGAGCATGAAGCTGGAATGCAGAAGATTGTGACTCTGTTTTATTCAGTGGTTACTCCACTCATTAATCCTGTTATATATAGTCTAAGAAACAAAGATATGAAACGTGCAATGGAAAAATTACTGGGAAAATTAAAATAAGAGTCTTATTTTAAAATTTTTAAGAGATGGAATCCATTTTAGATTGTTGCTAAAAAAGAAAGGTAACTGATATCACTCATAAAATTGGCCATTTTAAAAATTATTTCCCAGAATGTGTAGAGCTATAACCAATTTCAAAGAAGCACTCCATCTTCCCAATTTTAACATGATAGAGCTATCAATTCAAGAAATTGAGCTAAATTTACAAAGAAAGTATAATTAAATCCAAATTTCTTGCCAACAAAATTTCTCCACAAGGTAGAAGAAAAAGGAAACACTTTATTACTATTATTATTATTATTTGGTAACGGAGATCAAACTCATGACTTGGTACTTGCCTGGTAGGTGCTTGTACCGCTGAGCTAAACCCCCAGCATCAACACTTTTATTATTAAATAAATATTAGACCAGAGTTCAATGTTCATGTTATACAATACATTAAGTGACTGTGAAAACACAAATACTACTCTCTTTATATTGCAAACTATTGCATATATAATCTCAAGATTATTTATAAGAAGACAAAGAGTAGAAAATATCACCTGCGTTCAGTAGGAATAATAAAATCTTTCATGTTTTTATCATATTTGTCCTTAGAAGTTACACAGGACCAGACCATAAGACAAAAACGTAATATTTTCTACTTTCAACAACCACAAGTTACCTTTACTCTTTTAGCTGAGCTTATGTTTCTTTCCTCCAGGATATTTGTGATAGTAGTATCAATTAATGGACAAAATATTAATATCTTTAAAATATGTAAATATTTCAGATAAAATATGTAAATTTTCAGATAAAGTATCATAACTAAAATTGAAAAAGTGCCAAATATATGATAAATAAATATTAAAAAGCTTTAAACATCTAAAAAAGACAATTTATTTTGTTTTTTAGAACAAAAAATACAAATAAAACTATAATAAATATACCTCTTTCCCTCCCAAAATTGAAAAACCAAGAGTGATGTTGAGTGAAATAGTAACCTTTACTAATAGAACATAAATTGGTATAGCCTCAAAGATATTTTACCAACAACAACCAAAATTTAGATGGTTTTCCCTTTGATCCAGCAATTTCATTTTTCAATATTTATCTTGTAGTATATGCAAATAATAAAAAATGACATATGTTCTATAGTACTGACTCTCTTTCTAAGAGCAAACAAGTAGAAACTTGTAAATTCCCACGAAAAACTAATCCAATAAATTTTTTTATATCAATAATACAGAAAATTGTAGATTTGTTTAAAATGAAGAGCTGTGCATCTGTTAATTATTAAGGATAAACAGTAAGGAGGAAAGCTCTATCTTGGGTTCTTTCATTAAAAAATTATATATTTATCTAAATATGTGGGTTCACAAAGAGATAATGTATTTTTAGAAGAAGAAACTAGTAACCATGACTGATTTGGGGAAAGGGAATTGGGTGTGAGGATGTGGAGAGGAGTGATTATCCTGTGTATTTTTTATTATATTTCACTCTGTTTAGGTGTTGAATTAAAATATTTGAGGTCAACATTTAAAAAGTAAATTTTAAAACATTCTTCCAATAAAATTAGAAACAGAGAAACATTTCTTCATTACTTTTTAAGAAAAAAGAAAGGGACATGATAATTGGTGTGAAATAAAAAAGAAGAAAATTGGCAACTTCTTTGTGTTGTCTGACTTAAATTCTTTATTTTGGGACAAAGAGGAAAATGTGTTCCTCCTCTAAGGATCTGTGAATGTAAATAAAGTATGAAAAATTGGAAGTGGCTCTTTTTTCTACATGTTCACTGAGTCATTTTTAAAAATTAGACACAATAAGTCTAAATACTGAGTCAGTGGGTAAATGATTACTCACAAATGAGTAAGACAGACTTTCTTCACTCATAAATTCATGCTCTACAAACAGGGAAATGGTGCGAATACACAGGAGCAAGTAGAAGACTAATACAGATAAAGCTAGGTGTATTAAAGGATGAAAACACCATGAAGAGCTCAGAAAGATGAAATTAGCCATTTACAGGCCAGTATCTATTTACAACCATATCATATTACATGGAATAGAAATTCTAACAAAATACATCCATAGAACATTTACTATCTATCAAGATTTATAATTAGCCTCACCTACTGACTTATTTTTTAAGCTTTAAAACCCCCCAAAAAGACTCAAAACTATTTCAAAACAAAATAATAGGAGATTAACACTGGTTAATATATGTGTATTGTTATCTACAAAGAACTTACTGACTTATTAATGGGTATCCTTAATCAATATAAGTATGGTCCCAAGATGCAATATGAACTCACAATTCAACAAATAATCAAGCAGATATAGATAAATAGATGTAGAGAGAAATAATAATAATGAAGGACATTACTTGAGTGTTAAAATTAATCTTCCAAAGATGTCAACCTATATACTATATATTGATATGTAAAACTTTGTATTCAGAACTTATTTTCCTTTGAGCCAGAAAAACATTATCTGAACTATATCTTGGATATCTAACCTGGTTTTATGAACTCAGTATTTTGCTTTCTTTTTAACTCCAAGTGATTTGCTAACATGTATTTTCATTCACTAAAGACATTCAATGCAATATTTATTTTCATACACAATTGTAAAAATGACTTATTTTTTTTCAGTATGTATATAGTAAATGTCCAATGTAACAATTCTCAAAGTGTAAAAATATTTTAAAATTATCTAAAATCCTGCCATTCAGCATAATGGTCACTATTATTTTATTAAACATTATCGATGTTTTCTTTTATACACACTGATCTACACATACATACAGTTGTTCATGTGTTGAACATTTACATGTTTTTCTTAAGATAACTGCTTGTTTTTCCCTACCACTGTCTATCATAACTTTTTATTCAAGCTACTTTCACTCCACTACTTTCCATCCCTGCTACATAAGCAACAGTAACAAACCAATATATGCCTCTATTCTATTCATTATGTTTCCAGTAATATATAAATATTTATTATTAAATATTGGTAGAATTTTTGCACATGGTCAAGAACTACTGCCTGCAGAAAGGCAGAGTAAATGCAATGAAAACAAAAGACGCTAGTTAAATTTACACTGTTGATGCTGAATATGGTTTGATTGCTAGTAGAGGTAAAGTTATTTCCATTTAGTAGATATTTACTGAAAATGAATAGTAGGGAAATGTTTGGTCTGCCTTAGTGTTCATTCTATAATTATATAAATCTTATCTATGGACATTATTTGTCTTAAGGCTTTGTCAATATTGTTTGCATTTGACACTGTAACTTATGTATATTTTATTACTATATGCACAATGATAAAACTGTTAGTAATAATTGATTTGTTGGTATATAAATATGTGGAAAACTAGGTACTGAGACAAATACACTCGATAGCACATCTCAAGTAAATGGAAGAGATTGTACCCTAAAACAGAGACAAAAGCTAGGGGATACCACTGAAAGCATACATTAATTCAAGAGGTGTCCATACTAGAAAAACACTTTCCACTGCATACACTAACAATCAACACACACACATGCATACACACACACACACACACACACACACACACACACACAGAACCACAAGAACACATGTCAACAAATGCCCCCCAAAATCCCCAGCTCCCACAAAACTGACCCAAGTGGCACCAAATGGAAGGAAACCAAAAGCCACATATCCAGATTATTTAAAATTGTATCAGGCATAATAACAAAACAGAACAACAAGTATTAGGCAAGTTCATACAAGATATAACTAAAAAGATATTGGGCCAAATAATCAAAACAATCAGCAGGTCTAAAGAAGACACTAATAAAAAGCTAGTAGAGATAAATAAAATATTGTAAAACATGACCAACAAATTTATAAAAGAATCAGAATTTTTTTAAAAAAAGAGTTAGAATCTATTAGAAAGCTCCTAATAGAAATGCAAGACCTTAAAAATTCTATCAAAAGCATGAGTAGTAGAGTGAACAATATGAGGACAGATGGTGAATACTAGAAGACAAGAAAGTCATCAATGTCAAATTAGTAAAAACATCTAATTAATGAATACCTTGAAAATAAGAGAACATACAAATGGATCTACAGATTCTAGATGACTAATCTGAAAGTAAGCTGAAATAGTGAAAAAATCAGAAGACATAGAGCATTAAAAAAAACACTTGTTTACTGAAATAATAACAGAAAAATTTCCAAATATGAATAAAGAATTTAACATACAGAATGCAAAATAGCCGTAATCAGAAAAGGACTCCTCCACAACATATGACAACCAAAATCCTTGAAGTCCAACCTAAGAATGGAACCACAGAAATGGTTACACAAAAAGAAACAAATCAGACATAAAGGTTAAAAAGAGATACAAAACTATAACATGCTTCACAACACAGACCTTGAAGGCTGGGCAAGCTTGGTATGAGCTGTGTCAAGGCTTGTAAGAAGACAATTGACATTGCAGGCTAATATATCTTGTAAAACTGTCTTTGAAAATTGTTGAAGAAAAAGATACTTTCAAGATTAGCAAATAGAGAAATTCATGAACACAAAATCAGTATTATAAAAAATTCCACTAAACATCTTTCAAACATACAATGAAACTAACAATGACAAAAGATCTAGTACAATAACTGCATCAGATAGTGAACAGCTAAGGAGAAGGCAAAGGTAGGGAATCAGCAAATAAAAATAAGGAACTGACAGAAATAAGTTAAAATGTATTTGTAATAACTCAATGCACATGATCTCAATTCAACACTCAAAAGACACTGACTGGCAGTAAGAATCAAGAAAAAAGTCTGACCGTATGTTGTATGCAAGAAACACACCCCAGGAGGCCATGTGAGGTGAGTTCCAGTGCACGGCACTGGCCCAGGGAGCATTTAAAACCATAACTCCCAGTGGTTAAGTGCCTGCCTAGCTTACAGACACACTGGAGTAGGCACTGGAGATTTAAGGGGCCTATCTGGACCATGCCCATCAAACTTCTTTCAATCTGGGGAGCTGAGGCTGTGAGATGTGAGTTCCAGTGAGGGGTGCTGGCCTGGGTACAGTTTAAGATCATCACTCCCAGGGGTTAAGTGCCCAACCAGCTTCCTGAAACACTAGACTAAGCTCTGGAGGTTTCCCTGACCTGATTAGACCACACGCAGTGACATTCCTTCAATCTGGGGAGTTGAGAGCATGGGAGATGAGTTCCAGCTACTCAGCATTAATTAGCCTGGGGAGAGCTTTAGACCATCACCCCCAGCAGTTAGAGCCCTGCTCACCTTCCTGGAACACCAGAGGTGGCATGGGTGGTCCTGCGGGCCTGACTGGGCTATGTTCAGCAACCTCCATTCAAAACCAGGAGCCAAGAGAATAGGAGATGATTTCCATCATCTCCAGGGGAAGCTTTGGAACATCACTTGAAACATAGAAATATAGGAAAATGACAAGAGGAAAGACCAAAAATGCAATTTCAAACCTCTGACCCATCCCAAAAAAGCCTAGGAGCCATGTACATAGAAGAAAATATAAGCCTTACAACTGAAATGCCTGAAATGATAGCAATTGAAATAAAGAAGCAACTCTAGGAAGCTATAACGGAATTCAAATTAGAAATAATCTTCCAGATACAAAAAGAAATGATAAAAGTAATGAAAGAGATGATGAACACATCTAAAGAAGACATACTTAAAAAATTAGAGGAACAATACAAAAAGATAGAATCCCTGAATGAACAATATAAGAAACAAACAGAATACATAAAGCAGATTCAAAGAGATATACAAGAAATCAAAAATTCCATTGAAAGTTGTCAAAACAACCACAGTGAAAGTGAAGCTAGAATTTCAGACCCTGAAGACAAGATTGCAGGTAGTGAACAGGAATGGAAAGATCTTTTAAAAATAACAAGGAATCAGGAAATATCAGCTCAACAGCTGCAAGATGATGAAAAAAAAACATAAGATTGATAGGGATAAATGAAAAAGGAGACAACACAAATGATATCAAAAGACTATTTACAGAAGTAATACCCCAAAATTTCCCAAACATGAGAATGGAAACTGACATATGGTTAATGAAGCATATAGAACTGCAAATAGCTATTACCAAAATAAAACTACACCCAGATATATAATAATTACCATCTGAGAAATCCAACATAAGAACAGAATATTAAAAGCTATTAGAAAGAAAAGAAAGATCACCTATAAAGGAAAAACCTATCAGAATCACAGCAGACTTCTCAACACAAACAATGAAGTCAAGAAGAGCAAGGAGTGAACTATTTCAGATCCTAAAGGAACAGACTTCCAAACCAGAGTGATGTACCCTGAAAAAACTGTCCTTAAAGATGGATGGAAAATGCTGGAGGAGCACACCACAGCTGCCGGCCAGAAGGAGAAAAAACAGCCCAGCAGAGAGACTCCGTTCCAGTCCTGCCTGCCGCCTCTCCCACCAGAGGAGTGCACCACAGCTGCTGGCCAGAAGGAGAGAGAACAGCCTAGAGGAGGGAATCCGTTCTAGCCCGGCCCACCACTTCTGCCACCTGAGAAGTGCACCACAGCTGCCTGCCAGAAGGAGGGAGCTGGGCCGAGCAGCTGGAACCTGCTCCAGCCTCCTCTGTGACCTTCTTTTGACCTGAAGAGCACCAGCACAACTGCCACTGCCTGGAGGAGGGAGCAGCCCTGCTGAGGAGGTTTGAGGCCTACCTAGGCCATAGGGGGACCCTCTATCAGCCTGGGGAGCTTTACCATCCAAGGAGCTGGATGACTACAAAACATCCAATGCCTGGGAGAGTATGAGATCCTGATTTTAGGGAGCTGGGGGTCTTCTGGGCTTGCAGGCACACTAGTTTGGGCTTAGCAGGATTTGGGATTGCCTGGAACACACCAGGTAGCATTCTTTCCCTCAGGGGAGCTTTGCTACCAGAGGGGGAAACTGTGCAGCTTGAGGAGGCTTTAGGTCTGTCTATTTACAGAATAGACAGGCTCTGAGAGGAGCCTGGCAACCCTCTTTTAATACAGGGGTTCCACAGCCCAAGGAGGGAGCTACACTACCAGAGGAGTCCTAAGAGCCCAGGTCATAAGAGACAATTTCCAACATGCCCAGGGGGAACTTTGGAACAACACTTGAAACATGGAAATACAGGAAAATGACAAAACGAAGACCAAAATGCAATCGCAAACATCCAGCCCATCCCAAGAAAGCCTAGGAGCCATGTACATAGAAGAAAATACATGCCACATACCTGAAATACCTGAAACAATAGTAACTGAAATAAAGAAGCAACTCTGGGAAGCTTTAAAGGAATTCAAACTAGAAATAATCTCCCAGGTAAAAGAAGAAATGATAAAAGAAATGAAGGAGATGCTGAACATATCTAAAGAAGACACAGTTAAAAATTGGATGAACTAAACAAAAAGATAGAATCCCTGGATGAACAATATAAGAAACAAACCGAATAAATAAAACAGATGGAAAGAGATATACAGAAAATCAAAAATTCCATTGAAAGTTGTAAAAACCACCTCAATGAATGTGAAGATAGAATTTCGGACCTTGAAGACAAGATTGCAACCAGTGAACACGAAAGAAAAGATCTTTTAAAAATAACAAGAAATCAAGAAATAACAATTCAACACATGCAAGATGATGCAAAGAAAAACAACATAAGGTTGACAGGGATAAATGAAAAAGAAGGAGACAACATAAAGGATGTCAAGAGGATATTTAGAGAAGTAATAGTTGAAAATTTCCCAAACATGAAATTGGAAACTGATATCAGGATCAATGAGGCATACAGAACTCCAAATAGCCATAACCAAAATAAAACTACACCCAGACATATAATAATCACCATTCCAGAAATCAAACAAAAGAATAGAATATTAAAAGCTGTCAGAGAGAAAAGACAGATCACCTATAAAGGAAAACCTATCAGAATCACAGCAGACTTCTCACCATGAACAATAAACACAAGGAGAGCATGGAGTGAAGTATTTCAGATCCTAAAAGAAAATGATTTCCAACCTAGACTGATGTACCCTGAAAAACTGTCCTTCAAAATCGAAGGAGAAATAAGATACTTCCACAACAAAGAACAGCTGAAGAACTTCATGATCACCAACCCAATCCTGCAAAGAATACCGAAAGACAGTTTAGATACTTAGGAAAAAATCACTAAACAAAGCAGAAAATTAAACAGAAGAGAAAGATAAAGATGCAACAACAGAAATATAACATGTCAGCAATAAACCAATATATAACAGCTATAACCATTAATGTAAATGGTCTCAAGTCACCAATGAAAAGAAACAGACTGTCAGAATGGATCAAGAAACAAAATTCAACCATATGCTGTCTAAAAGAAACCCATCTAACCCAAAAGGATACTCACAGACTGAAAGTCAAAGGATGGAAAATAATACATCATGCAACAGGAATCCAAAAAAGAGTGGAGGTAGCTATTCTGTTTGCAGACAATGTGAACTTTAAACCAATAATGATCAGAAGAGGTAAAGAAGGTCACTACATACTGGTTACGGGAAAACTTCAAGAGGAAGAGATAAGTATCTTAAATATAAATGCACCAAATTCCAGACCACCCAGTTATATAAAACAAGTAATATCAGAAATGAAAAACCAAATTATCAGTAATACAATTATAACAGGAGATTTTAACACACCATTGACAGCAGTGGACAGATCAACCAGACAGAAAATCAGCAAAGAAATAAAAGAATTGAATCACACCTGTGAACAAATGGACTTGATAGACATAAACAGAGTATTCCACCCAACAACAACAAAATACACATTCTTCTCAGCAGCACATGGGTCATTCTCTGAAATAGACCATATATTAACTCACAGAACATATTTATATAAATGCAAAAGAGTTGATATTATCCCTTGCATGTTATCAGATCATAGCACTATGAGATTAGAAATTAATGATAAAAGATACTGCAAAAATCCCCCAAACACATGGAAACTGAATAACACACTCTTGAGTAATCAGTGGGTCACAGAGGAAATTAAAGAAATTAAACAATACCTACAAACAAATGAAAACACAAATACAACTTACTGTAATCTGTGGGATGCAATGAAAGCTGTTCTCAGAGGAAATTTTATTGCACTGAGTTCCCACATCAGGAAAACAGAACAAATACAAATAAATAACCTGATGTTACACCTCAAACATCTAGAAAAAGAAGATCAAATCAGCCCAAAGCCAAAAGAAGAGAGGAAATAATAAAAATCAGAGCAGAAATCAATGCAATAGAGACTAAGAAAACAATCCAAAAAAACCAATGAATGAAACACTTGCTTCTTTGAAATAATAAATAAAATTAATAAGCCCCTAGTCAACCTTATTTTTAAAAAGGGACGAAAAAGCTCAAATTCATGCAATAAGAAATGAAGAAGGTGAAATCACTACAGACCCAATAGAAATACAGAAGATCATCAACACCTATTTCAAAAACCTCTACTCTCAAAGGTTTGATAACACAGAAGAAATAGATTCCTAGAAGCATATGAAGTACCAAAGCTAGGTCAAGAAGATGTAAAACTGCTGAATAACCCAATTTCTATTAATGAAATCGAAAATGTAATTAAGTCCTTACCTACAAAGAAGAGCCCAGGCCCAGACGGATTCACTGCAGAATTCTACAAGAAATACAAAGAAGACCTAATGCCAACACTCCTCAAACTCTTCAATGAAATTGAAAGGGAAACAATCCTTCTCAGGTCATTCCTGGAAGCAAATATTACTCTAGTACCTAAACCTGAGAAAGACCCAACTGAAAAAGAGAACTACAGGCCAATCTCCCTAATGAACACAGATGCAAAAATCCTCAATAAAATATTGGCAAATAGGATGCAGCAAATCATCAAGAAGATTATACACTATGACCAAGTGGGGTTCATCCCAGGTATGCAGGGATGGTTCAACATACATAAATCAATAAATATAATCCATCATATCAATAGAGTCATGAGTAAGAATCACATGATCATTTCTATAAATGCAGAAAAAGTTAGATAAGTACAACAGAGGTGGAGATTCCAATGTCAATTACTTTGACTCATTTAACTGATCGGAGTGATATTGGTGTAGTCTCTTAAGTTTAATTTCAGCATATGTAAGGATGGGGACAGCTGCTGAAAGGAGAATGAGAGACACTGTGGTAGTTATTATTGTCTTCCCCAATGTCAGATCTTAAAAACCTGAGAAGCCTTCATCATCCTGTAATGATTTGATTAGTTCTATAATATGCAGTGTGTATTTAATGTGCGTGAAGATGGGCACAACTGTTTGGAGGAAACTAGAGATAATTAGATAAACAGTAAAGATCTCTAGTAGACTTGCTTTAAAATCTGTATTTCTTAAAATATTTTTAAAAACGGTTTTGTTATGTTTTGGTATTTGGTCTTGCCCTCTTTGAGATAGAGGACAGGTGTGTGGGACTAATAAACATATCACTAAGTTTTTGTTGGATCATTGAGTGGAGCTTTTGGCAATGTCACTGTTTGAATGTCACTTTACATGCTTTGGTTTTGTAACCTGAACAACTATTTCTGGGATGACAGTGTGTAGCTTATTAACTGTTGATTTCTTACCATTTATTTTTCTGTAATTCTGTATTAAGATTGTTAAACAACAAGCCAGACAGATAGTAAAAAATTGCCTTTCTTGTACAGTGCACTTCCCAATTCCACACTTTGGGGTTAATCCTAGAGGATTTATCCCCAATGCATTATGGCAAATGGATATCACCCACATTCCTGAGTTTGGCAATCTTAAAAATGTTCATGTAACTATAGATATCTTTAGTGGTTTCAATTATACCTCTCCCCAGACTGGCAAAGCTACCAAACGTTATTAGCCATGTGTTAACTACCTTATCAGTTCTGAGATGCCCACAACAATTAAAGACTGATAATGGTCCAGGCTATGCTAGTTCTGACTTTTCTCATTTCTATCAACATCTCAATATTGATCATATAAAAGGCATACCTTATAATCCTCAAGGTCAAGGCATAGTTAAAAGGGCACATGGTTCCCTAAAACTCACTGTTGATAAAATAAAGAAGGGGAAATGGTACTCCACAAGGAGGACACATAAAAATATTCTATCTCATGCCTTATTCATCCTTAATTTTTTAAATTTGGATGCTGCTGGACAGTCAGCAGCCATGCATTTTTGGCATACTGAAACACAAATGCAATTTGCTTCTGTACTACGGCGAGACCCCCTGACTAATTCATGGCATGGCCCTGACCTCGTTCTCACGTGGGGATGTGGTTCAGTATGTGTTTACTCTCAACAAGACAGAGAGGCTAGATGGCTACCTGAGTGCCTTGTAAAATAAGTAGACAGTTCTTCAAGGACCCCATGCAACGCCCAGGAATAATGTCATTTCCTGAGGCACAACTCCCTTTGTTCTCTTATAGGTGACACAACTCCCCTGAGCCCTATGCTGTCTACTCAGCCTTCTCCTTAAACCATACCACACCCATGATGGATTTAGACCCCTGCCAAACAGACTACAACTGCTGACAGCCATGCACACAACCCCCTGTGACTGCAGAGGAGGCTCTTCTCTGTCTGGAGGAACATAAACTAGCCAAATAGACTGCGTCTTGTGTTATGCGAGACAAGCTCCAAGGAATAAAAGAACGACTTCAACAGTGACAACAACAAATGGCTGCCAACCCCTTCTTCTCGATGTGTGTGAGGGAGATTTTCCCTTACCTAGCACCTCTTTTGGGTCCCCTAGCTGCCCCATTGCTTCTCCTTTCTGTGAGTCCTTGCATCTTTCAGAGGATCATGATGATCATAAATAATAGGATAGATGCATTCATGGCAAAGCCCATTCAGGTATATTATCATCAGCTGGAGATGGCAGAGCGACAGACATATTGGGAAATGACACCCGCGAGTGGCCCATAATGATGTGGCCCCAACGCCTTGAGGCACTGGACAGGCAGCCAAAGATGGGCAACTTGGACATTTATGTCATACCACCAGCCACCTAAGACAGGCTCAGGACCAACTGCTGTCCTGCAAGCCTACGACAGGTAAGGTCTAGTTGGGTTTTTTGAGAGGTCCATGACCTAACAGGCGCTGTCCTCACAAGGCTTGCCATGCTCCTAAGCTTATAGAATAAAAAGGGAGGAGATGTAGAGAGCGGCATGATGGTCTCACTGCTGCCACCTCATTTCCTTTTCCCTTGGGTGCCAAATGCATCTGCCTACATTACCCAAGATCCTCTCCTGTCCACCTCACATACCCAAACGAGATGGCGGCCTACCAGAGATCACCACATAGCCTCTTCCTGTCCCACCAGCCCACCCTTAGCCCATAAAAGCTGCAACCTCTTCCTGAATAAACGAGACTTGATTGGACATCCTCAACTTGTCTCTGTCTCTCTCTCCTCTTGTCCTTTGTCCCCCCCCCCCATGCCGTTCCTCCACCAGGTGAGACCCATGGATTGATTTGCAGGCTGGATGAGATAAGAACCTTGCAGAAAATTGGAATAGATGGTCTTTACCTCAACAAAATAAAGGCCATCTGACAAACCAACAGCCAGTATCATACTAAATGGCCAAAAATTGAAGGCCTTTACTTTAAAATCAGGCACAAGACAAGGATGACCACTGTCACCTCTCCTATTTAATATGGTACTGGTGATACTAGCCAGAGCAATTACACAAGAGAGAGAAATAAATGGCATAAGTACAAGAAAAAAAGAAGTTAAATTATTACTATTAGCAGATGATAAGACACTTTACATAGAAGACCCACAAAACTCCATTGAAAGACTCCAGGATATTATAAATAAATTCAGCCATGTGGCTGGATACAAAATCAATACTCAAACATCAATAACATTCCTATACACTAACAATAAAATCACAGAGAGAGAAATAAGAGAAGTCACACCCTTCACACTAGCAACCAAAAAAATGAAACATTTAGGAATTATTCTCACGAAAGAAGTGAAAGACCTATACAGGGAAAATTACAATACACTGGAAAATGAAATTGAAGATGATCTCAGAAAATGGAAAAACAACCCTTGCTCATGGGTAGGAAGAATAAATATTGTGAAAATGGCTATTCTCCCAAAACTGTTATACAGATTCAATGCAATTCCAATAAAAAATACCATCAACATACCTCATAGATCTTGAGAAATCACTCCTAAAATTCATCTGGATTGAGAAGAGACGTAGAATAGCAAAGACAGTTCTAAGCAGCAAAGGCAAGGCAGGAGGCATCACAATCCTTGACTTGAAGTTCTACTACAAAGCAACAGTAGTAAAATCAACATGGTACTGGAGTCAAAACAGAGCCGAAGATCAGTGGAATAGATTAGAAGATGCAACCACAACTACAAACACACTCAACCACCTTATCTTTGATAAAGGGGCCAAACATATTCACTGGAAGAATGACAGTCTCTTTAATAAATTGTGTTGGAAAAACTGGCTCTTCATGTGCCGAAAACTAAAACTAGACCCATGCCTATCACCATATACTAAAATAAAATCTAAATGGATCAAAGATCTAAATATTAAAACAGAAACACTAAATTTATTGGAAGACAAATTGGGTAAAAACCTTGAAGACATAGGGGTAGGTAGAGAATACATGAACCAGACTCAAACCACATGGGAAATACTTCCCAGAGTCAATAACTGGAATCACATTTTATTAAAAAGTTTCTGCACATCAAAAGTAATCTCCAACATAGTGAAAAGAAAACACACAAACTGGGAAAAAATCTTAGTGAACTGCCCCTCAGACAAAGGACTTCTGTCTAAATTGTATAAAGAATTAAAAAAAAATCAGATTCCCAAAATTCAAAGACCCCATCCAAAAATGGGCCTCTGAGATGAATAAACAATTTTCAGATGAAGAAATACAAATGGCAAATAAATACATGAAAAAATGTTCATCATCATTAGTCATTAGAGAAATGCAAATTAAAACCACACTGAGATTTCATCTCACTCCAGAAAGAATGGCCAAGATCAAGAAAACCACCAACAACAAATGCTGGAGAGGCTGTGGAGAAAAAGGAACTCTCCTGCACTGTTGGTGGGAATGTAGACCAGTGCAACCATTGTGGAGGTCAGTCTGGAGATTTCTCAGAAAGCTGGAACTGGAAGCCCTATTTGACCCAGCTATTCCACTTCTAGGCATATTCCCAGAAGAACTGAAAGCATCATACCACAGTGACATATGTGCACCCATGTTTATAGCAGCATAATTTATAATTGCCAGATCTTGGACACAACCTAAGTGTCCATCAACTAAAGAATGGATTAAAAAATTGTGGTATTTTTATACAATGGAGTACTACTCAGCTATAAAGAATGATCACATTGAGATATTTATAAATAAATGGATGCAGCTTGAGACCATACTCATAAGTGAAATAAATCAAACTCACATGTATAAATACCAAATTGTTTCCCTAGTGTAAGAAAGGATAAGAATACATAACAGTATGTGGTAATCATGATTCCCAATCATATTGGTTTGAAGCCATATAATGTTTTCACTCATTAACTGGAATGGTTTTAATCTGGGTTGTTCAATTTTATTGTCTGTGATAGTATGAATAGCTATTTTGAAGAAAATAAGACATCATAATAGCTAGTGCTGATTTAATATCATCTTGTTTTGAAGTCCCATCAAGCTGTTGTTCATCTGTTTCCACTGGTTTTAACATGTTGTACCTTATTATATTTTACTATATGCAATAGTATAAACAAAATTTTTTATAGGCAAATAGAAACCGTTGTTCATTTTCTTTAGCTGGTTCTAAATACCCTGTAATTTTTTTATTCTCTTGAAGGGCTTTACACTGTCTTGATATGTTTGATGCTATAGTATTTGAAGTTAGACTCAAATATTTCAAGGAAAGAGACACTATAGTAGCTACTATTAATGTCAGGCTATCTGGTGGTGAAACACAATGATGCTTAAATTGTTCGGTTCTGACCTGTGTTGTTCTATTGATATGTTCTTTTTTATCTCAATCTCCCCCTTTTTTTCTTTCTTTTAAAAATTAATTTATTTCTTAGTATCTTTTAATTAAGCTAAAACTAAATTCAAAATAGTGGATATATTATAGTAACTTTTCGGTTTTCCTATTAACCTGATTTGAACCCCTGTATTGTTCTCCACATCTTGTTCTGACTGACTTTATTATATTCTGTTTTGTTTAATAGTATCAAATTTGAGGGTATAGGCAACAACTTTGAAGGGAACCAGATATTTTATGATGTCCATTATGGTTTGACTATTATCTTCTTTGGAAGTCCTGTAAGGTCTCCAGTGTGGGTTTTATTGGTCTTGTTCTGTACTGTTTTGTTCAATTCTTTTATACCAGCTGATATAGGCACCTCTTTGTAGGATAACAAGAGGCATAATGGTAACCATTGTTGATCATCTAGTAATCTCTTTTTGCATTGTATACTATGTCCATCCTCCCGTTCTGACTGTTTTGCTTTGTCACATTGGTTTTTTTTCTTTTGTTTTGTCTTGTTTCTTGCCTTATTTTTTTCTTTTCCTCTTCAAAGAAAAAGTTATAAGAACTGTGGGAGTAATGGAACCCAACATGTGTGATTGTTAGTGTAAAATAGAGAGGAAAGAAAGTGATCTAAAGGATATAACTGCAAATGTATTTAAGTGTGTCAGACAGAAAGCCATATTACTGAGTTTTTGTTGGATCATTGAACAGAACTGTCTGCAATCTCACTGTATTAATGTCCACTTTGTATGTTTTAATTTTGTAACCTGGACAATTGTTTCTGAGATGACAACATGTAATCTATTAACTAGTGAATTCTTACTGTATATTTTTTCTCTTGGAATTCTGTATTATTTGTAGCCTTTTACTGTTTTGTTTTTCTCTTTAAATAAAAAAAAGATGAATGGAGAAATAAGATACTTCTCTGACAAAGAACAGATGAAGAACTTCATGATCACCAAATCAACTCTGCAACGAATACTGAAAGACATTCTAGATACACATAGGGAAAAACCACTAATCAAGGCAGACAATTAAACAGAATGGAGAGGTAATGATACAACAGCAGAAACATAACATATCAACAATAAGCCAATATATAACATTTATAACCATTAATGTAAATGCTCTCAAGTCACCAATTAAAAGAAACAGACTGGCAGAATGGGTCAAGAAAACAACATCCAACCATGTGCTGTCTAGAAGAAACCCATCTAACCCAAAAGGAAACCATCAGGTTCTGACATAGATCCTCAAACTCCCAAACGAGTATATGACAGAGATTAAATAAAAAGAGACAAATTGTATGATTTTTAGGGCTCCAGGAGGGTCAAAACCCTTTAATTAAGTTTGAGAACTTCGAGGGTAAAGACAAAGTATTCTCTGGATCAGTCTATTTGTATTAGTACCAAGGACAAAGGGTAGAGAGACAGAGGAAAGTGAAGGCAATGAGTTGGACCTTGGAAGTCACTTCAAAGTCATATCCAAGTCATGAATCAAGTCAATTAATAGCACTGTCTTATCACAAAGACATGGTAGAAGTGACACTGTAGGATTAACTTTGCAGCTGCAGTTTCTACTTTGTTAATTGGGGTTGGAGCCAGAGTGTCCACAGCTGTGGCCTTATCTTGTCCTTTGAGGTATGTCTGGCCTCACAGACCACTACAGGCCTCAGCCAGGACCAGTGATTCATAGAGTTTCACTTACTACGAATCAGCTCCTATCACCAGGCAAGAGGCCTAGGCCTAGGACAGATTCACAGATAAACACAGAAATCCAATTAGTAAAATTTAAATCCTGCTCAGAGCCACTTCGTAGTGGTCTCCAACATCTCCTCCCTTTTGTTTTTGTAACAACAGTTAGAGCAGGATGAGGCATGGTTGAATGTTGTTTAGGAGTTGGCCTGTCTTGGCTCTTCTTCAACAGACTATGAGTAGAATAAGGAGAATGAATTGATTACTCCAAGAATACCAACATAAGGCCAGAAATGTGCCTTTAGAGAGTTGAATGGATTTAATTGATCTAAAGCATGAGAAAATTTGTCCCAATCTTGAATTCATTTGTCAAATTTTTGGGTTTGTTGAGACATTGGCAAAACCTCCTTCTGGAGAGCATCAATATACATAGTAACATTTTGATGGAAAGATCCTTGTATATGTTTCTTTATATTCTCCCAAGCCTGCAGAGATTTGTTATAAGGCAAGGGAGTTATGCAGAAATGAGTGGCCTTGTAATGGCACAATTTAGGAAGTCAAGTCTAGTTCACAATAAATCTCAGGTGGAGAACCTGCCCAAGTAATGGGTTTGAGGATTGGTGGATTGGGGACATAGTCCATTATTCCACTCCTGAGAAAGGTGTCTAATATACAGATACTGCCATTAAGGCAACCAAAAGATTTTCAGGTGTTGGTGGAATCCCCCTTTGGGGGACTATATCTCTAGCTTCACAGATAGTTGCTTGGATTTTGTTCCACTGGATCACTTGTCTTTTTTTTTCCTGGTCTCTTGGGGGAGCTGGAGGTCGATTTTTTGGCTGATTGTCAGGTCTTCTTGGGTCCAGGTTGGTGGAACCATCACCTAAGGCTGTCCTCAGCATTGGTTGTTTCTCCCATCAATGCTGTGTATATCTTGTGGATCTTTCACCTGTTAAGACACAAGCATAACCTTGCTTCCATGTTATTAGCTGTAATGATCTTTTAAAGTTTAAATTAAGCCTGGAAAAGACAAAACTTGGTCTATCTGTGGGTAAAATAAGAATGTTTTAAAAGCAGTCTTTTAGATCAATTATGATGAGAGGCCATTCTCTGGGAACTGAAGTTGGATTTGGCAGCCCCAGCTGCAGCAGACCTATAGAAAAGTAAGCAGGAATTTACAGCTCTTAAATCCTGTAACTACCTCCACTTGCCTGACTTCCTTGGAATAACAAAGACAGGAGTATTCCAAGGGCTAACTGAGCTTTCTAAATGACCTTGCTGTAACTGCTCTTTAACTAATTTGTGTAATTGAGTTTGCTTCTCCTTTTTAAGGGACCATTGATCTATCCAAACAGGCTCCTTAGTTTTCCTTTGTAAAGGCAGAGCTGTTTTGGGGGGAGAAACATCAATGGCCCTTGTCAAAAAATCTGTTGATATCTGATACCTTGCCTGTCATCTTTAGGTGTAATCTTAACAGGCTCTTCGATTCCCTGTAAGTTTTTTCCTAGTCTTTTGTCTTTTTTGATATCTCATTTAATCATCTTTTTTTGGATTAGAATCTATTGGTTCAGTTTCAAAACTGGAAATTGTTTGCTCAGTTTTAAAATCAGAATTGCTAGTCAGCACTAATTTCCACTTCTGTAATAAATCTCTTCCCCACAAGTTAACTGGAATAGGTGCCACATAAGGTAAAATGAAACCCTTTTGTTGGTATGGTCCATCATAAGGCAGAGGTGAGGCACTCTGTAAAATGTGCTGAGGGGTCCCCAGTCTGATAAGGGATGTAGGGGCCCCTTTGTGTCGGCCACATGGCAGGCCATTGTTCTAATGCAATTACAGAGACATCTGCACCAGTGTCTACCAGACCCCCAAGATATTTCCCATTAATTTTTATAAAACACATAGGCCTGTTTTTAGTCACTTCCTGCATAGAATAAATTTCTATTTTTGTAGTTTTGCTCTGAGGGTCTTGCACCCTCCTGAGCTGTCTGTACTTAGCAAAAGAAGGCTTCTCTATAGGTAACAAAATTAACTGTGCCACACAGTATCCCTGTTCAAAAACCCAGCACATGCAAGAACTTGTATTTCATTTCTACAATCACCACTAGGCACAATAGTTATTCCTTTTAAATTTAGATCAGCCTTTCCCAGAACAAGTTCAGGAACTGGGATTCCCTTAGGTGGGGAGCCCCAAATTCCTGCCCCAGAAAGCATTTCGTCATTTATTACTGGACATGGACTGGGACTGGCTCTATTTTTATGAGCCTTCTCCAAGACAAGAGTTTTCAGCTTTACATCAAACTGAAGGAATTGAGCAGGACACAGGCATGTTTGTGCCAAATGTTTGATATCATAAGATGTCAATTGATATATATCCAAAACATTTTGTAAGAGGCCCACAGTAAATGGACTTTGGACTCCATTGTTAACTACACCTTGTTTAAGATTTTTTAGCAGTTGTATTTCAAAAGGCTTATGAATAAAATACTCCTGATCATTGTCATCTGTTACAATTCCAACTGGAAAGCAAGTGGGGAGGTATTATTTGCTCCCTTTGCAGCTCCCTCTTCCAGCACTGCCTATAAGTTTCTGGATAGAGACCTATGAGATATTTTTTGTAAAGGTTCTGGCTCCTGTTTAGGTAATCCCTCTGGGGATTTTGTTTTGGTGACAGATGCCTCACAAGGGTGCGCTCTTCCTTCTGTGTCTGAATCAGAGTCTGTGGACTGTGAGTTCTTTAACGGACTTAAAACTGAACACACCAGCTTTCAAGTTGAGAATGTCTCAGGGGAAATGATTTGATTATCAATCTCTATAGTGCCTGTTTGAGGAAACCATGGGTTATATTTGGGTACCTCTTTTAACAAATTTGTTAAGTCTTTCTTTGCCACAGGAGCCCCTGAGTGTTTAAGCAGACTTTGGAGCAGTTGTAAATACCTTTGCTCCTTGGCTGAAAGTTTTTGCCCTATATTTTACTCCCAGATAAAATGGCTTTTCATAGTGGGAAGACTCACCCTTTTTCTTCCCTCTCTTCTCTCTAGTGTCCCCAGTGAAGCTTTTGTTCCTTGAAGGCCTCCTCCATATCAAAAACTTGCCATTCTGGGCAGGCTTAATCATTCAGGCTATGAATTCCCAGTCCAAAGATTTTAAATCCCTGTTATGGGTGCCAGTTATCAGGTTCTGCCCTAAATGCCCAATCTCCCAAATGAGTGTATGGCAGAGGTTAAATAAAAAGAGACAAATTGTATGATGTTTAGGGCTCCAGGAGGGTCAAAACCCTTCAATTAATCTTGAGACATATGAAAATTGAATAATACACTCTTGAGCAATCAGTGGGCCACAGATGAAATTAAAGAAGTTAAACAATATCTACAAGCAAATGAAAATACAAATACAATTTACCGGAATCTGTGGGATGCAATGCAAGCATTCCTCAGAGGAACATTTATTGCACTGAGTTCCCACATCAGGAAAACAACAAATACAAATAAATAACATGATGTTACACCTCAAACATCTAGAAAAAGAAGAGCAAGTCAAGCCCAAAGCCAAAAGAAGGGAGGAAATTATAAAAATCAGAGCAGAAATTAATGCAATAGAGACTAAGAAATCAACTCAAAGAATCAATGAATCAAAGAGTTTGTTATCTGAAAGAATAAATAAAATTGATAATCCCCTAGCCAACATTATTAAAACATGGAAATAAAAAACTGAAATTCATGCAATAAGGAATAAAAAGGTGAAATCACTACAGACCCTGTGGAAATACAGAAGATCATCAACATCTATTTCAAAAACCTCTCCTCTCATAGGTTTGATAACACAGAAAAAATGGACAGATTCCTAAAAACATATGAAGTACCAAAGCTGGGTTAAGAAGATGTAAAACTGCTGAATAACCCAATTTCAACAAAGAAGAGTCCAGGCCCAGATAGATTCACTGCAGAATTCTGCAAGAAATACAAAGAAGACTTAATGCCCACACTCCTCAAACTTTTCAGTGAAATCAAATGGGAAGCAGTTCTTCCTAAGTCATTCCTGGAAGCAAATATTACTCTAGTGCCAAAACCTGAGAAAGATCCAACTAAAAAAGAGAACTACAGACCAATCTCCCTAATAAACATAGTTGCAAAAATTCTCAATAAAATAATGGCAAATGGAATGCAGCAAATTATCAAGAAGATTATATACCACAACCAAGTGGGATTCATTCCAGGGAGGCAGGGATGGTTCAACACGCATAATTCAATAAATGTAATCCACCATATCAATAAAGCCAAAAGAAAGAATCACATGATCATTTCTATAGATGCAGAAGAAGCTTTTGATAAGGTCCAGCACTCATTCATGACAAAAACCTTACAGAAAATTGGAATTTTCCTAAAAATGATAAATGCCATCTATGACAAACCAACATCCAGCATCATATTAAACGGCCAAAAACTGAAAGCCTTTACCTCAAAATCAGGTACAAGACAAGGATGTCCCTTATCACTGCTCCTATTCAGCATAGTAGTGGAAATACTAGACAGAGCAATTAGACAAGGGAGAAAAATGAAAGGAGTAAAGATAGGAAAAGAGGAGGTTAAATTATCATTATTTGCAGATGACATGATACTCTACATAGAAGACACCCAAAACTCCATAGAAAGACTCCTACGTATAATGAATAAATTCAGTAATGTAGCTGGATACAAAGTCAGCACTCAAAAATCAATAGCATTCCTATACACTAACAACAAAATCACTGAGAGACAAATATGAGAAGCCACACCCTTTACAATAGCATTGAGCAAAATGAAATACTTAGGAATTAATCTAATGAAAGAAGTAAAAGATCTATACAGGGAAAATTATAATTTCCCTGAAAAAAGAAATCAATTAGGATCTCAGAAATTGGGAAGACATCCTTTGTTCATGGAGAGAAAGAATAAAAATTGTGAAAATGGGCAATCTCTCAAAACTGTTATAAAGGTTCAGTGCAATCCCAATGAAAATACCACTAGCATACCTCATAGATCTACAGAAATCACTCATAAAATTTATCAGGAGAGACCTACAATAGCAAAGGCAATTAGAAGTAGCAAAGGCAAAGCAGGAGGCATCACAACCACTGACTTGAAGTTATGCTAAAAATCTACTATAATAAGATCAACACGGTAATGGAATAAAAACAGATCTGATGATCAATGTAATAGATTAGAAAATACAACCACAACTACAAACACACTCAACCACCTTATCTTTAATAGAGGGGCCAAACATATTTACTGAAAGAACGATAGTCTCTTTAATAAATGGTTCTGGAAAAACTGGCTTTCCATATGCCAAAACTAAAACCAGACCCATGTCTATCACCATACTACATTAAAATCTAAATGGATCAAGGATCTAAATATTAAAACAGAAACACTAAATCTGTTGGAAGACAAAGTATGCAAAAATCTTGGAGACATAGGTGTAGGTAGAGAATTCATGAACAGCAATCACACTGCATGGGAAATACTTTCTAGAATCAATACCTGGGATCACATCTTATTAAAGATTTCTGCATGTTGAAAGAAATCTCCTGCATAGTGAAAAGAAAAACCCACAAACTGGGAAAAAATCTTAGTGAACTGTCCCTCAGACAAAGGAATTCTGTCTAGAGCATAAAGAATTAAAGAAAATCAGACCCCCGAAATTCAAAGACCCAATCCAAGAATGGGCATCTGAGATGAATATGCAGTTCTCTGATGAAGAAATACAAATGGCAAATAAATACATAGAAAAAAAGTTCATCATCATTGGTCATTAGAGAAATGCAAATTAAAACAGCACTGAGGTTCCATCTCACTCCAGAAAGAATGGCCAGAGTCAAAAAAACTACCAGCAACAAATGCTGGAGAGGCTGTGGGGAAAAAGGAACTCTTTTGCACTGTTGTTGGGAGTGTAGACTGTGCAACCACTGTGGAGGTCAGTCTGGAGATTCCTCAAAAAGCTGGAATTGGAAGTCCCACTTGATACAACTATTCCAGTTCTAGGCATATTTCCAGAAGAACAGAAAACATCATACCACAGTGATTTATGTGCTCCCATGTTTATAGCAGCACTATTTGTAATAGCCAAATCTTGAGACAACCTAAGTATCCATCAACTGAAGAATGGATAAAAAAGTTGTGGTATTTTTATACAATAGAGTACTACTCATCTATAAAGAATGATCACATTGAGATATTTACAAATAAATGGATGCAACTTGAGGCCATTTTCATGAGCAAAATAAATCAAACTCACATGTATAAATACCATATAGTCTCCCTAGTGCATGTAAAGGTAAGAGTACGTAAGATTTTATGGTAATCATGATTCCCCATTACATTGCTTTGAAGCCTTATAATGTTTTCATTCATTGTTGGAATGGTTTTATTCTGTTTTATTTGACTTTATTATGTGCCATCTCACATAATATGAACAGCTATTTTGAAGAAAACAAGACATTATAATAGCCAGTGCTGATTTAATACCATCTTGCTTTGAAATCCTACCATGTGTTTGTTCTTCTATTTTCATTAGTTTGTCATGTTGTGTCTTATTGGATTTTAATGTGTGTGATAGTATAAACAATTTTTATGGCAAATGAAATAATATAGTAGCCATTGTTCATTTTCTATATTTGGTTCTGAATTCCCTGTATACTTTAATTCTTTGAATGGCTTTTTACTATTTTGTTATGTTTGATATTATTGTATGTGAAAGTATGCTCAACTATTTCAAAGAAAGAGACATGGTAGCTACTGTTAATGTCCAGCTGTCTTGTGAAGTGCTATGTTGCTTACATTGTTCTTTTCTGATCTGCTTTGTTCTGTCCTCTTTTGTCTTAATCTCTTTAAAATATGATAAAATAAAAAAGAAACACACTCCAGAAGAAATATATATACTAAAACCAAAAGATAGAAATCAATCTATTGGTGCAAGAGATCAATAATAACAAAAAAAAAACAGGCTTAGCTATTCTATACTCATACAAAGTGAACATTATGCCAAAACTGATCAAAAGAAGCAAAACATTAGATAAAGAAATATATTAGATAAGTCACTACATAATAGATAAGGAAAAATTAAGTGGAAACAGATAACAATTATTAACATGTGTACCAACCAATGCCACATCCAACTTCATAAAACAAGCACTACTACATCTAAAAGTTTGTATACACATAAACACAAATATAAGGGAGATCTAAATACCAAGATTTCATAAATAAAGCAACTAGAGAAAAACATCAACAAAGAAATATCAGAGTTGAACAAAACCTTCACAAAATGAACTTAATGAACATCTACAGATATTCAACCTAACAACGACAGAATACACATTCTTCCCAGTAGTATATGGCTCTTTCTCCAAACTAGACAATACACTAGCCAATAAAACTAGATTAAGTAAATCTAAAAGATTTGAAACTATACCATTCATATTATCAGATCACAGCATAATGAAGCTAGAAATAAACAATAAAAGAAAACACAAAAATAATGCAAAGTCACAGAAACTAAACAATACCTTCCTAAATAAACAATGGATTACAGAAGAAATCAAGGAAAAAACCAGTTTCTAGAACTAAATGATACTGTCAGTACAACATACTACAACTTGTGAGATGTAATGAAAGAAGCCTTAAAAGGGAATTTATAGCTGTGCATGTATTCAAAAAAAATGAAAAAAGAATTTGCCAAAGTAAATAACATGGCAAATTTATAATAACCAAATCTTGGAAACAACCCAAATGCCCATCAGCTAAGAAATGAATAAAGATACAATGCAGAACTACTCAGTCATAAAGAAAGATAAACTTGAGAAATAGCTAGGAAATGGATGTTCCTTGAAACCATGCTGCTAAATGAAATAGATCAGACACACATGGTAAATACTGCATTGTTTCTCTGATGTGAGAAACTGAAAGTAAATAAGGATAAAACTGTATATTAGGTATTGTGAAATAGGACGAAGATATTCAAATGGTGAGGGAAAGTAGAGAAGGGGAAAGCTTTTCAAAAAGTGAGAAAAGAAGGAAAAAATGGAAACAAAGCTTTTGTAAGAGGAAGAGTAGAAGGGAGAGTAAAGGAGTGGGAAAAAAGAATCAAGTTATATCATGCACAAGTACATTCTCTACGATGAATGTGTTATGTATATCTATAATGTACCAATAAAATCTGATTTAAAAAAATCACAAGATCATCTCAATAAATAGATAAAACTCCTGAAAAATAAATCCAACACACTTTCATGATAAAAATTACTGAAAAGAATAGATACAAAGGGGTCTTATCTCAATTTGATAGCACCATTTATGACAAACCTAGTGTTACAGTCATATTAAATAAGAAAAACAGAAAGCTTTCCCTCTAAAATGAAGATTGAGATAAGGATCCTACTACCCCTCCTCCTGTTCAACATGGCTTTTGAATATTAGATAAGAGTTTGACAAAGAAATAAAAGGGTATGTATAGCAAGGAAAAAAGACAAATCATCATTTACAGATGATACAATCCTCTATAAAGAAAATTTTAAAATCCAGCAAAACACTCCTAGAATTCAGTAATGCAGCAGGATACAAAATCAACAGACAAAAATCAATAGCATTCCTGTACAGTAATAGTGAAACCATTGAGAAAGAAATTAAGAAAAAAATATTATTAACAGTAATATTAACAAAAAGTTACAATTACGCTACATTATCCACTGGAAAGAGGAACACAGTAAGGGGGAGATCTGCAAACTAGAGCATCAGAAAAACTACAAGCAAGACAGCAGTGAATAAGAGTGCACAGGAGGCCCTTACGAATTTGTAAATAATTGTGTCATGCTAATTAGAGAATTAAGGCAGAGATTCTAAGAGCTGTCAAAGCCTGTCAAAAGGCACCAAGAAGGAAGCACTCCAGTATCCATGCCGGGGCTGCTGAAATCACTGAGCCCAGGGGCTTCACCAATTTCACAGGTTAGAGAATGGCATTTGAGGGAAAGTGACCAAGGGCAAAGAAATAGAGAACGGCACACAGGTCAGAAGACTTTAAGGAATGCACTAAGAACAAGGTTTGTGGAGGGAAAACAGAGGTAACCATAGATTTTCTCCTTCAAGGTAAAGAGTAGGGAATGAGAGGACTCTGATGGAAATCAGTTGAGAACCAGGTACTGGGTCAATTACACCACCATACTCTCCCCTTCTCAAATAAAGAGATAGTCAGAACTTGGGACAGAATTTGGGACAGGTAAAAAGGGCTATAGTTAACCACACAAAACAGACAAACCCTTAGCCAATCTTATCAAAAGAAGAAAAGAAAAGCCCATAGAAATGTATTAAAAATCAAAAACTAGAATCACAATGGGCACTGCTGAAATCCAGATAATAATTAATAACTACTTTAAAAACCTGCACTTCAGTATATCAGAGAATCTGGTTAAACAGATTCCTAGAACTGTGTGAATTTCCAAAACTAATCAAAAAAGATACGAAAATCCTACTGAGTCTAAAAACAAGCAATGGAATTGAAGCAGTAATAAAAATCTGCCAACTAAGAAAAGCCCAGGACCAAGTGGATTCACTGTTAAAACCCTACAAGAACTTCACAGAAGATCTAATGTCAATACACTTCACATTCTTCAATAGAATTAAATTGAAGATATATATCCAAGCTCATTCTTGAAATCTACCACTACCTCGATAACAAAAATACTAAACTATAAAAGATAACTATAGGGCAATCTCTTTAATGAACCCAGATGCAAAAATCTCTAGTAATATCCTGCCAAAGACAATGAAACAAACGAACAATATGATCATATACAGTGACCAAAAGCTTTATCCAAGTGATGCAAGAATTGTTTAACACATAGAAATCAATAAATGTAATATCCTACATAAATAAAAGCATGGATAACAATCACATGAGCATCCCAACACATGACAAAATCTAACATTTGTTCATGATTTAAAAAAGAAAGAACAAAAATGTATGTAAAGGGACCTTATTTCAATCCAATAAAGCCATTTAGTGATAAATTGACAGCCAAATCATTAAATGGAGAAAATTTGAAAGCTTTTCCTCTCAAATCAGGAACAAAATAACAAAATAAGTTAATGCTATCACTACTACCTACAGAGATAGGATCTCACAGTGTAATTCAGGCTGACCTTGAACTCTTGGCAACAGTCCTGCATCTGCCTCTCAAGCACTGGGATTATCAGCATGAGACACCACATTGGGCTTTGTTACCTATTCTTTGTTCCCTAATTCTTTCATGATTTTTTTATTACTTAAATATTCTTTTATAGTTTCCTTTTCTTGTTAGTTTTTCTGATGGTTTTAAAACATTTTTCATTGTGACATAATATATCCACATATAATATGTGTTAATATAAAATTATTGTTGGGAGCATTTCTTAGTATACGGTTCAGAAACATTAGGTACATTCACATTTTTAGCAACCATAATAACTATAAACTCTAGAATATTTTCTTCATTCTAAATTGAAACTCTGTATCCATTAAATAAAGATTTCCTCTTCCGTCCTCCTCCAGTCCCAGGTGACCACCATTCTACTTCCTGTCTCCATGAGTCAAACTATTCCAGGTTGTTTTCCTAAATGAAATCACACATTATTTATGTGTCTAAGATTGGCTTTAAGGTTCAATGGCACACATCTTTTATTTTTTATTTTTAAATAATATGCATTCTAATGTGTGTGAAATAGCATCTCATGTTGGTTTTGATTTCCATTTACTCAAGGATTAGTAATGTTGAATTGCTTTCATGTGCTCTTTGGTCATTTGTTTAGATTTTTGGAGATGTTTATATTCACTTAAACATTTCAGTTGTTTTTCTTGGGAATTCACATTTTTCATATATTCTGATATTAACCTCTTATCAGAACTACGATTTATGTGTTTTTTCTTCTATTTGACAGGTTGCTTTTTCTTTCCACTGACTATGTCCTTTAAAGCACAAATATTTTAAATTCTGATGTCCAACTTATCCATATTTTCTTTATGACAAACTTTTTGTGTCATATCCTGGAAATCATTGTCAAATCCAGTATCAAAAAGCTTTTCTTCTATGATTTTATACAGAAGTTTTATAACTTTGTGATTTATGTCTAGGGCTGATTCATTTAGAGTTAATTTTGCATATGGCCTAATATTAAAGTCTAACTTCATTATTTCACCTATGTATAATTTAGTTTACACAGCATCATTATATGAAAAGACCATCCCCATCACCAATGCATGATATTGAAATGTTACTCAAAATCATTTGATCAATAAATGAGGGCTCATTTTAAGAGTTTCTATTATATTCCATTGATATATGTGTCAGTATCATTCCATTTTAATTACTATGGGTTTGTGGTAAATTTTGAAATCAGGAAGTGTGAGATAGCTAACTTTGTTTTTTTAAAATATTATTTGGGGGGTTCCTTTTAAATTCCCTGATAATTTTAGGAAGGATTTATTCATCTCTGTTGAAATGTCATTTGGGTATTGAAATAGATTGTGCTGAGTCTGTGGATCACAGATAATGTAGGCTGCTATTAATATTTTAACAATATTATCTTTAGTTTATAAACATAAAGTACCTTTCCATTTATCTGTATCTTTATTGTCTTTAAGAACATTTCAGAGATTCATTGTAGAAAGCTTTGTCTCCTTGGTTAAGTTCATTCCTAAGTATTTCACTTTTTATAAGACTACTATAAATGTGATAGCTTCTTAATTTTCTTTTTAGGTTGTTCATAGTATAGAGGAATACACTCTCTTAAAATTTTGTTTATTTTAGGTGATAAAATTCTCTATATTTGTCATATATAGTATATTGTTTTGAAATATGTATACTAAACTATGGAAATTGAAATACATTATCTGACATATTGATTATTTTCTATGATAGGATACACTAGTTTTTGTGTGCTGATTTTGATTTGCATAACTTGAATTCACTTATTGGTTCTAACAGATTATTTGGGGTAGAGTATATGTGGATTTAACCTTTAGGATTTTCTACCAATGTTCACATCATCTGTGAACAGATACAATTTTACTTTTTTGTTTCTAATTTGGTTGCCTTTTATTACTTTTCCTTCCTAGTGGCTCTGTCTATGATTTCATTGTTAAATAGAATTAACAAAACTGGCATACCTACATTGCTCCTAACCTGACAGGAAAGGTTTTCAGGATATTCTTAAAACATTTGAGTATAACACTCACTGTGGGTTTTTATGTAGGAGCTTTACTATGTTGTAGTTTATTTCTAGTCTAGTTTCTTGAAAGTTTTTATTATGAGATGGTGTTCAATTTTGTCAAATGCCTTTCCTGCCTTGAGATGTGTGATGCTTTTTTCATTCTATTCATGTTATATAACATTAAAACAATGGTATATGGTAGGAATAAAGTTTATTTGTGCTTCATGATCTTTTAAAGTTATTTTCAATTCTATTTGCTAGATTGATTAATTCAGATTTGGATTTTTGCATTGCTCTTGCACTATTTAATGAAAACAACACTTGAAATTTAATTGTTTATCTTAATCAGGACTTTTAAAAATTATATAGAAAAAATGAATTTTTTCACAGCAATAAAAAATAAACATCTGGGTGTTCCCAGCGCTTGGAGGGCTGAGACAGGAAGACCATCAAGAGTTTGAGGACAGTCTGTACTATATAAGTGTGCTCCATGCCAGCCTGCATTACATAGTGAGACCGTGTTGAAATCAAAACAAAATTTAAAAAGCTGAAAAAGATACCAGTGATATATAATTACAAATGCAATAGAACTAATTATAGTTTTATAACACTGTATTTGTGTAAGTCTTAAAATAAGAAAGACATTTCTCATGTTTTCTACAAAGGATTAAATGGTGAGTGAAAAATTTCTTTAGGAATTTTCTTTAGGAAATTTCAACTTTTCTGTCAATGAAGAGACCCATAAAGATTCATAGCATGATAGGAGTTAATTCTTTCCATCCATTAATCAAAAAAATTACTCTAGAAAATGGTCCTTTGTTTATAGATATCTATTCTTCTTTTGATGTTTGAACATCAAATTCTTTCCCTAAGCAGTGGGTCTTCTCAGTTGCTTGGATCTCCTCCTTGGGTATCTTACATATTTTTGTAATAGTCTCTGTTTTTCTCTTTATTTCTCACTTAATATATCTTAGAGATATCACATATGACACTGCTTCATCCTTTATAAAGTTGAAGATCTGGTATTACAATATACGACTGACCATAACTTATTTAATCTTATATTCATGGAGAATGATGTTTTGTCAACATTTTGCTATTATGGCAATACAACAATGACTATTCTTGTCTTTTCATCATTTTTCACATATGCTAAATACCTAAGAAGCTGAGTTACTGAATTAAAGGGTGTGCCAGGGATATAGCTCAGTGGGATAAGCACATGCCTGGCAAGTAGAAAGTTCTGAGTTTGATTTCCAGTACAAAAAAAAAAGTTTGCATTTTTCAACCTTGATAGAAATTACCTAATCCACCTATATAGAGCTTACAAAAGTTGTGCTTCCTCCAGTCATGTGAGAAATTCCATTTCACCCATATATTGGTTACCAACCATTTTGATCTTTGTCAGCCTGATGAGTTAAAAGTAATATACCAATACATGTTGGTCTTCCTTCATTTTTTAAAATCAGTGATTTATTGTTCTTAACATGTGTTTTAGAAATTTTATGGGCACTTTTCATTTATATCCTTTCACTTTTTATTATGAGCATGTTCTGCTCTCTAAGTGTCACACATTATTTATATTAATAATTAACACTGTGATGTATGTAACTGATAACTGAGTGAGATATTCTAAAGCTAAAAATATAATATTAGATACTAAGGAAAAAAGCCACTTGGGCTAATGAGAGGGCTACTGAAGTGACAGATCAGTAATTTTTATTTTTTTCTCATTAAAATTCTTATCTTTGGTAAACTGACTCCTGATTTCCAATCTTCATTTTCATTTGAAAAGTAGCTATGTTGATCAATGAAGGTAGTTCAACAATAGGATATTATCTCACTCAAGGATAGGGTGGAGGTGAAGAATGGGCTCCTTTCTAATACAAATCCTGAGATATTTGTTCTAATCTACTAATTCGGCATACATTTTAATTTTAAAAAAAAAGGATAAAATCTGTTCTTTGTGGCCCTAATTCTATCTCTGTGTTACTCTAAGTAATCTTTCCCCCCTGCTTGAAGAAGAGTACTCAGGGACTTGGAGCTGGTAGCTGTAAGATGCAAAGCAGGTCCATATAACAGACTCATGTTTTTATAGCCCATAGGCTCAGCTATCTTTCTAACTTGTGAGCTTTTGCACATTTATGCTACAAATTTGTATTCTGAGAATGAGGAAAGTGATGAGAACATGGAATTTTAGTAAAATAGAAGAGAGATTCCAGTTTTGGTCATAACTGAGCAGCATGTATTAAAACTAAAAGTAACTTGAAATATACTACAAATGTTGATAAAATATATAAACAACCATTTGAAGGCACTGGAGAGAAATTGCCACAGATGAAACTTCAGAGGTTCCAACTGAGGTCCGTTCCCCATCCTCCTGGTGGTCCAGAAAGTTTGTATTTGTAACCCTGTGGAAATATTATTCAAATCTTGGCGAATTAATTCCAATCTACCAGTACAGCCCATGGTGAGAAAAAAATAGACACTAAGACATATTTACAGTTATGGTCATTGCCCTAGTTATTTGCCCTAATTACCTTGTGACTCTCTTTGCAAAAACAGCTGTTTCTTGCAACTGACCACCCTGGAGCAACCAACCACAACGTTGTAAATTAACCAAAGTGCCGCCATACTGTTCTGTATACGTTGTCACCCTGGGTAATCTGTTCGCTGTGTTAACCTTTGTTCCCTTCTGTAAGGGACAATTGCTCCCCCAAAAAGATGGCCACAAGCTGCCCATACTCTGTCTTAACCTTGCCCCCATAATGAAAAATGAAAAACAGATATTCCTGGAATTAGCTGACCATGAGCTGTAACTTCTTGTAAAGGAGGAACTTTTTGGCCACCAACTTCCTGTAAAAACTTTGTCCTCAAGCAAAAAAGAACAAAGGTCTTCCTCAACCTAATTTTCTTTCCACCTCTAACTTCGTGGTTTTTTCCTTTACCAGCCTGACAAAATTTTAACCTGGTTACACAGCTCTGCAAAGTTCAACTGCACTGTCACTGGTTTCAGCTTAAATAAAGTGCTTCTTTTTCTTTGCAAAGACATCTTGCTCCATTTATGGACAACATCTCAGGGTCTCATTTTTGAGGTACAACAATGACATCCGATAGTTCTGGGGTAGGGGTAGTAGGTACAAGTGGAGGAAAGTGGGCAAGAATTGGGGGAGCATAAAGGGGTAGTGTTTGAGGAATAAATTCTGGAGAGAAGATGGTCATGATGAATTGAGGTTCAAAATATAGTTTAATATATCTTCAAGAAAGTTTAAGACTTGTAAGTTGTTCATGTACAACATGAGATTTTGAGAAATATAGTGGAAGCTGAAGTTGTGAGTCTAAAGAGCTAACCAAAAGTTTCAGCAATCATGAGATAGCATCATAATTGGTTAACATTTAGGGCTTCAGCAGCAATCTACTATATATACCTGAGTTCCTAGATTCCAAGCCGCACAACAAGATCATACCCAAAGCAGGCCTATATAGCACATAAACTTTATGTGAAATTAGAATAATATAGGTCTACTCTATTTACTTGATAGAAGAAAATTTAACTTCTATTAAGTTAGAATACACATTGTCTTTACTACTTTTGCAAGATGATGCCTCGTATTGAATTTAAAAATTTGAGGCCTGCTAAGCAAGAGAATAAGTGAACAAGAATCATGAAAAAAATTACCAAAAGTTGTTCATAGGTGTTTTAAATTCTGGATGATACTAAAATGAAAAATTACCAAAATTATACTAGCGTTTTATTTTATTTTATTCTTTCAGCTCCCTATGTAGCTCAGGATGGCATTGAATTCATATGTAGTCCTGGCTGTCCCTGAATTCATAGTGATCTTCTTTTCTTCTCTCAGCCTTTCAAGTGGTAGGATTTACAGGGGTGTGTAACCACACCAGGCATTTTTTAAATACCTGATATGCTGGGTACACTAAGACTTTCAGTACTGCCTTCAACAAAGGCAGACTATGTGTTCTTCTGTGGTATAAAATAATTTATTGCAAAAAATGGCTATAGGTTGCTTAAAGATCTTAAGTATCCAATCTTAATATCTGTTTTTTGTTTTGTTTATTTTTGCTTTGCTTTTTTTGCTTTTTGTTTTTTTGTCTTCTTGAGGAAGACCAAGGGGCTAGACAGTATACTTCCTTTTATATTTTTATAATTGCATTTTCATAGAAGTACCAATAGTCTTTGATGAGAAAAATTACTAAAAATAAGTTAAACACAATTTAATTATCCAAAACATTTTTAATTAATGACTTTTATTTTCCCAGAAATTTCTTCAGGGCTTTTTTCATATCTTTGTTCCTAAGAGTATATATCACAGGGTTAAGGAGAGGGGTCACAACAGAATAAAAGAGAGTCACAACCTTCTGAATCCCAGATTCATGCTTGGATGTTGGGTTCCCATACATGACTAGCACTGAGCCATAAAACAGTGAAACCACAGCCAGGTGAGATCCACAGGTGCTAAAAGCCTTTCTTTTTCCAGTTGCTGAAGGGACTTTCAGTACAGCTTTTAAAATCAAAGCATAAGACCCCATGATGAAAATCAAGAGAATGACAAGAGGAAGGGCATTTAAGGTGGAGATAACAAGCTCTATCACAGCAGTTTTTTTGCAAGTGAGAGCTAACAGAGGACCTGGGTCACATAGGAAATGGTCAATTATTTTGGATCCACAAAATGACATTTTTGAAATGATGACAATGGGAATCAAGAACCACAAGAAGCCAAGTATCCAGCAGCCTAGCACAAGATTAGTGCAGCAACGTCTGGTCATAATGGATGGATAGTGCAGAGGCATGCCAATGGCAAGGTACCGATCAAATGCCATGACTGCCAGGAAAAGGCACTCTGTGCAACCCAAGGAAAAGAAGAAATAGAACTGGAGAAAACACCCAGAGAAGGAGATGACCTTGGTGTCAGAAAGGAAGTTGGCCAACATGTTGGGGACAGTGGAGGTGATATACCAGATCTCCAGGAAGGAGAAGTTGGCCAGCAGGATGTACATGGGTGTGTGTAGTCTCTGATCCCAGCGCACAGCACAGATGATGGAAGCATTGCCCATGAGGGTGAGGAGGTAGGCAGCAGAGAAGAGCACAAAGAGGAGGATCTGACCCTCCCTGGGGCAGGGGAAGCCCAGGAGGATGAAGCCGGTCATGGTGCTGGTGTTTCTGGGGTTGTGGAAGCTTTTCATGTGTCTGTGGGCTGTACACATGAAAGCACTGGATGGACAGTAGAATAAATGAGAAGGGAGATCAGACTTACAATTAAATAACCATGGGAAAGAAAACACATAAAAACACATCAACATCAAAACTGCTTTAAATATATAAAATTGATTCTTTTCTTCCATTCACATTTTCCTTATGGGTTTATGAATACATTGGTCAGCAGTCAACTTTTCAACATATATACAGTACTCTCTATTATGACGGTATGTAATTAAATGTGTATATGCATGTGTGTGTATATATGTACATACTACATATAGTCTCATAAAATAGGATTTCTTCCATTATCTATAGAAGTGAAATCATCACAGCATTGTGTGTAAGTGTATGTTGCACCTCTACAACCTTCTATTTTTGCCACAACCATTGGGACTTTAACAAAATGGCATCTAACTGGTTTCTTCATTTCCACACCGATTTAAATTAGCTTTCCAATTTATGTAGAATGAAATACAACTATCTTTAATTTCACTCATCTCAAACCCACAACCTCATCTGTGACTTTATTAAATGAAATATACATGCAAACTGTATTTTATAAAGAATATGCATACCCTCTCCTAACATAATCAGTGCACATAGGAATAGGGCACACTGAAGAAACTATGTAACGAGAGGCATCAGGGTGTGAATCATCCCCAGTACTACCCTGTTCCCAAAGAGGGTCTGCATACTTGGTCACACATGTACCAACCAGCATTCAGTAGAAAAGGACCTGATTCCTGCATGCTTTGCACCAAAGGTTGGTCAATTTTTTCAGTAAGTTTTTAAGACTTATGGGCCAAATATTCTTTGTCAAAACTATGCTCTGCTGCTGTAGTACAAAAACAATACTTAAATGCGTGTGTATTACTGTGTTCTAATAAAACTTTAAGTCCAGTGAAACTTAAATTTTAAGTAATTTTTCATATTTAATGGTATCTTACTATTCTATGAATTTAAACTTAAATTTAAAATAAGCTTTGTTATCTATGTGTACTAATTTTATATTCCTATAAGGAATATAAGATTATTTACTACACATTTTATTAGAATATAACTTATTATATTCTAATAAAAAATAAAAACATTCCAACCTACTATTACAATGTTAAAATGATTATTTTCCTTCTGGCTATATAAAAATAGGCATCATGTCAGGTTAGGTTTATTTATCATTGTTTGGTTCTTCCTCTCCTCTATATTTAAGAGACAAGAAATGATCCATTTCACTGTGAAACTGCTCCAATTTGGAAAATTGCCACTAGTAGAAAGGGCAGGGACAGCTAGGGTGAGCAGGTGAACCTTGCTCTGTGCAGCTAACTTAGGTCTTCTGAACCAATTTCAGATAATAATAATGAGTTTGTAAAGCCTTTAGGATTTGCCTTTCTGTCTGTATGTGCACGGGCACACACATGTACACTCATTCATCCATACATGCACAGAGGGCATTTTCTACATATTATGTAAGTAAAATAACACTACTTTTAAAATTTTCTAGAAATGGTCAAGAATTTTCAGGAATCAGGATCTTTTTCCATCTTATCCTTCAGTTTGACTCAAGATACCCAAGTTAGCAGTACAGTTTGAAAAAGATAGTGAAAGAATTTTGCCCTAAAAAGGATGCTGCAGAGGTGGGAGGCTGGGAGGTGAAAGGTCATCTTCCTGGCCCTTAAGCAATTTACCTGTGGCACTAAATAAATTCCAATGAGCTATCTGTGCTTCAGTAATGCCCCTTAAGCTCCAACCCAAACCTAAGCTATATGTATGCCCCGCACACCACGTAAAGCCAGTCTTCAATGGTGGTGGTGGTGGGGGGGAGGTTCTCTCTCCGCGTTTTTGGAATAAAGTCCACTCTTATCTCATATTTCTATCTTTTTAGCCTTGCTGAAAATTCTATCAGACAGTAGGTATCTCATAAATATTTCCTGAAAAAAATATTTTTACACTATTACAAACAGAATATAGATAGATCATGTATACATAGATGGGTACCAACTATTCCATTTAAACTCAAGTAGCCCTGTAAAATGAAGTGTGAGAAACCAACAGAGAAAATAAGTGCTGTTGTGAACACTCCTACAGTGTTCTAACAGATTTGAAAGGAGTTACATTAAAAGGAGACAATGTGAAATTGAACATTTTGATGATAGAATAATGCTCAATACCAGATAACTGATAAAGGGAGTTATGGTCCAATAGACTTAGATTCAGAAATACAAGAGAGGAGATGAAAATTCTATGGGATTCAAGTAGTTGCTTTTAACTTCTAGAAAAAACTTTAAATGGAAAAAAGAATTATTTGACTTTTAATCCTTTTTCATTATAAAGTTTTTACTTTTATTCAACATTTAAACAAATATACGTGATATCAGGACTTTATGAATCAAAAGATGATGTTTTAGTTGTAATTATTGCTTAGAGAAAAACATCAACTGAATAAATTGTCATTTATACAAGAGCTATAGCAAATGCCCCTCAAGGCAATTCTCTAACTTTGAGTGTTACAAAGCTGCTCCAATACACCAGCAAACATGGAAATTATTTTCTTTGCCATTTTATGCTTGACCTAACCAAATTGGCAACGAATGAAGAAACAGATATTTCTATTAAAAGTGTATGATTTCTCAGCTTTTACTTTTTGGCTTCCCTGCTCAGAGGCCAGTAGAGGGTTTACCCCTATGTTAGGATTTACCTAACATATATCAAGTAGGGGCTGCCCAAATAGCAGGCAGATTCCTCCAAACTGGTTGCAGAAGAGACAATTAATATAATGGCTTCAATATTGTTATGCTTGCTCTGATTACCCTTAAAAAAATCCCCATGTTTTCACCCCCATTAGAATTTTGAAAAGTTGGGAGAGAAGCAGTTCAAAAGCCAGATCCTAAGGTAAAGATGAAAGTGCAAATGAATGGTATTTCATTTCTCTGGAATTGTAGTTTAGTTCCAAGGATAGTCCAGAAGACACACTAGTGGAATAATTTATGGTCTAGTTTCACTTGGTATGGACAGGATACTATCATATCTGTCCCAGTTTTGCAAATCACTAAAGAAATGTCACTAAATATAAGTTGTAGACAGTTAATCTACAGGAGAAAAGCAATGGATTTAGAACCTCTGAAGAACCTAGGGTTTCAATTACAGATATGCATCACCAACTGAAGAAACCTTTTACGTTCAATTATACAAGTTACTTTCCAGTTCCTCCAACTGTAAAGTGGGCAGAGTGACCCTTTCACCAGAAGGTTTTTTTCTTTCCTTAAGGTCTTGAATAAGATGATATATAGGAAATACTTCACCAGAGGCTGACATTTAGGGATTATTGGCTACATACCATGTAAATCAAGCAAGCTAGAAGAGAGTCTTGTTTAGAGGATCATGATTTTTCTAGCTCTGATATGTTTATTTTCTCCTCTAAATATCACTTCATCTCCTATTATGAACTTCATCTCCCATTACGAAAGTAAATCCAAACTTGAAATGATTCTGGTTTTTCCTGAAGAGCAGAGGTGGTTGCTGCTATGATAACTATCAAGAAGTGGAGGAGTATAAATACAATGAAGATTTCTATGTCTGCAAGATGAAGTAAGAATAATATAAGCAGAGGCCCTAGGGAGTGAGCCCTGTCCTGTGCTCTGTGGGAATCAATTTGCCACCACCAGCAAAACAGTGGCAGGAGACTGTTGTGTGCTGATTCTTTCCTCTCCTGGGGCCTATCTCCTCTGGAGGCCCTTGTTACTTTCTTCCTGTTTTCTAGTAGAGTAGAAACTATTATCTTTTCCATACCCAAGCTTCTCAGGAATGACATGAGATATGCATAATCAGTCTCCAAGTGCACTTAGAGCACCTACCAGATGTCTGAGGAAAATTCTGCCAAAGAAACACATGGTATGGTGACTGTCATGCTGGAAATTATTCCAGGGCTTTTAGTGTGTTTCTTCATTTATGAGTTCTGGGAACAAGACCAGAAAGAAGAGATAGGCTGAAGGTGTGATGAGACCTCAGCTGTAGTGTTGTGGGCTACCCGGCAGGAATTCTCTCCTCAGGGCATTTCTTACAAATTTTCTCTCTCTTGGTTGGGATTGGAGCCTGAGAATCCAAATCAGTTCTTGTAATGGCATATTCTCATGGTCCAAGTCATGAATTAGATCCATTTTTGGCTGTGTATCACTGGAGATTGGGCTTTAAGTTTTTCCCATTCCTGGCACAAGTGCAAGTCTTCTGGCAAATTCATTTGCAATCCCTTTGTTCATAGGTATGGAAGGTATTTCATCTCAAGAACTGTTCCATTTTACTTTCTTGTTTAAGCAGGCTTGATATCTCCTCCATCCACAACAAAAAAACCCAAAATTTCTCAACAATGATCCCTGAAACTCAGAAAATACAAAAATGCTGAATGGACTGATAACAAAACTACACTGAGATTTCATCTCACTCCTGAAAGAAGGGCCCAGATCAAGAAAACCACCAACAACAAATGCTGGAGAGGCTGTGGGGAAAAAGGAACTCTCCTGAACTGCTGGTGGGAGTGTAGACTGGTGCAACCACTGTGAAAGTCAGTCTGGAGATTTCTCAGAAAGCTGGGATTGGAAGTCCCATTTGACCCAGCTATTCCACTTCTAGGCATATTCCCTGAAGAACTGAAAGCATCATACCACAGTGATATATGTGCACCCATGTTTATAGCAGCACAATTTGTAATTGCCAGATCTTGGACACAACCTAAGTGTCCATCAACTGAGGAATGGATTTAAAAATTGTGGTATTTTTATACAATGGAGTACCACTCAGCTATAAAGAATGATCAGATTGAGATATTTATAAATAAATGGATGCAGCTTGAGACCATACTCATAAGTGAAATAAATCAAACTCACATGTATAAATACCAAATTGTTTCCCTAGTGTAAGAAAGGATAAGAATACATAACAGTATGTGGTAATCATGATTCCCAATCATATTGGTTTGAAGCCATATAATGTTTTCACTCATTAATTGGAATGGTTTTAATCTGGGTTGTTCAATTTTATTGTCTGTGATAGTATGAATAGCTATTTTGAAGAAAATAAGACATCATAATAGCTAGTGCTGATTTAATATCATCTTGTTTTGAAGTCCCATCAAGCTGTTGTTCGATTATATTTTACTATATGCAATAGTATAAACAAAAATTTTTATAGGCAAATAGAAACTGCTGTTCATTTTCTTTAGCTGGTTCTAAATACCCTGTAATTATTTTATTCTCTTGAAGGGCTTCACACTGTCTTGATATGTTTGATGCTATAGTATACAAAGTTATACTCAAATAATTCAAGGAAGGAGACACTATGGTGACCACTATTATGTCAGGTTATCTGGTGGTGAAACACAATGATGCTTAAATTGTTCAGTTCTGACCTGTGTTGTTCTGTTACTAAGTCCTCTTTTATCTCAATCTCCCCCTTTTTTTCTCTTTTTTTTAAAAAAATAATTTATTTTTTCTTATTTTTTTAATTAAGGTAAAACTAAATTAAAAAATAGTGAGATGTATTATAATAACTTTTTTGTTTTCCTATTAACCTGATTTGAACCCCTGTATTGCTCTCCCCATCTTGTTCTGACTGATTTTACTATATTCTGTTTTGTTTGATAGTATCAAGTTTGAGGGTGTAGGCAACCACTTTGAAGGCAATAAGATTTACTCTGATGCCCATTATAGTTTTATTATCTTCTTTTGAAGACCTGTAAGGTCTCCAATGTAGGTTTTATTGGTCTTGTTCTATACTGTTCAATTCTATTATACCTGATGATATAGGCAACTCTTTTTAAGATAGCAAGAGACAAAATGGTAACAATTGTTGATCATCTGGTATTCTGTTTTTGCATCATGTACTATGTCCATCCTTCTGTTCTGAGTCTGTTTTTGCTCTGTCACATTTGGTTTTTTTTTCTTTTTCTCTTAAAAAAAGCCATAAGAACTGTGGGAGTAATAAAACCCAAAAAGTGTAATTGTTATTGTAAAAAAGAGAGCAAAAGAAAATGGTCTAAAGGATGTAACTGCATGTATATTTAAGTGTGTAGGATAGAAAACCATATTACTGAGTTTTTGTTGGATCACTGAACAGAACTGTCTGCAATCTCACTGTATGAATGTCCACTTTGTATGCTTTAATTTTGTAATTTGAACTACTGTTTCTAAGATGACAATATGTAATCTATTAACTAGTGATTTCTTACTGTATATTTTTTTCTGAAATTCTGTATTACTTGTACCCTACTGCTTTGTTTTGTTGTTTTCTCTTTAAATAAAATAAAATAAAATAAAATTGGGGCACTAATAAAGACAGTACAACTAGGAATAACCCAGAAAGTAATGCTTTCACTGTTGAATTATTTTAAAAATTCAGAAATAATACTAATGACAGTACTCCTCTAACTCTTCTATGAAATTGAAAGTGAAGAAACACTGCCAAATTCATTTTCTTAAGTAAAAATTACCAAATGCCAAAACAAGAAAAAGACTGAACAACAACAGCAAAAACTACAAGCCAATATTCTTAATGAATTTCTGAAAAATCCTCAACTAGATGATTTCAAACAGAATGTAACAAACCATTTGAAAAACAGCACATCATTAACTTCATTTTTGGGATGTAAAAGTGGTACAATATATGTAAATTAGTAAATGTAATATATCTCATAATCAGAAAGAAGCATAAAAATACAATGGAACCAGAAAAAGCTTTCGACACAATACAATATCCACTCATGATAAAAACTCCTCCAGAAACAGGAAGAACTTACTTCAAATTGATAAAAGTCATCTATCAAATCCACAACCAACATAATACCAAATGGAGAAAACTGAAAGCACTCCCTCTAAAATCAGGAAAAAAGATTAGGTGCCCACTCTAACACCCACTGTTGTACTCAAACTTTAGATGAAGCAATTAGGTTATAGAATAAAATTAAAGAAACTTAATGGTAAAGGAAGATGGCAAAGCATGCTTATTTGGAGATAACATGATTCTTTCCCTGACAGATCCCAGAAACTTCACAAAACACTCTTAGAATAAATTGAGCAAAACAGCCAGATCCAAAAACAAAACACAAAAATCAATAGCATCCTTTTACATAAATAATAAGAAAGAAATTAGTAAAATAATTCCATTTAGGTAGCTTTGAAAAAGTTAAATACTTAAGAGTTAATCTAGCCAAAGAGGTTAAGTTCTTCAATAATGAAAACTCTTTAAAAAAAGAGATTATAGAAGACATTGGAAAATTGGAAGATATCTTCTGCTCCTAAATAGGTACATCAATGTGTCAAGCCAGATTGTCGAAAACAATACTTAGATTTTGTGAAATTCCAGACAAAATACCAGCATCTTTATTTTGAGAAAAAAAAAAAAAAACCCTGGAAATAAGCCAACAAGAATCAAGCCCTCCCTGGGAATCAGTGCCATGCATAGGCCATGGGAGACAGCCAGGCACTAGCCCTTTCCCATGAGTCAGGGCCATTCATGGACTGTGGGGGAAGAGAACAAGAAAGTAACAAGAACCAAGCCTCCCCTGCAAGTTGGTGCCATGTATGGTTTGCCGGGGGGGGGAGGGGGGGGAGACAGTCAGACACCAACTTTTCCTGTGAGTCATTGCCATTCTCAGGCTGTGGGGAAAGAGAACAAGAAATCACCAAGAATCAAGCCCTTCCTGCAAATCAGTGTGATGCACAGATGCCGTGCCCTTCCAGGTTGTAGTCTTGGAAACGAGAACAATCAACACCTCCATACACATTACAAGTAATAGGCTGATCTGGAGAAGCACAGGCTGTGATAATAGCTATTGAGGTAAAATGCAATTTAATGCCTGTAGTGTTTAGTATTTCACTGACTTTGTAGGTCTAAAGCTAGTAGTCTGATCATATATTCAGAGGATAACAATACACAGTATAGCATCTATAGGGGATGTTTTTCTGAAAATGGTAGTCATTGTTAATTTCCTATTATCTTGTTTTGAAGTCCTGTACCATTTTCATTGTTTTGTTTGGTTGAGTTTTATTTTGTTTGATTTTATTATATTCAATAATATGGGCAGCTATTTCAAAGATAACAAGATACATTATGGTAGCAATTTTGGATTTACCATTATCTTGTTTATTACATTCATTGTTTAATTTTTATTGGTTTTATTCTATTCTTTTTTGTTTGATTTTTACTATTTCTGAAGATATCTGTAGGTATTTTGGACATAAGACACATTATGGTAGCCACTGGTGATTTCCTACTGTTTTGAAGTACTGTGCACTTACACTGGTTTGTTTTGATTGACTTTATTCTGTTTAGTTTGCTTTGTTTTATTCTCTTTGAAATATAAGCTTAAAAAATCCTGAAACTATAGTAACAGAAGAGATCAAGAATGACAAAGAAATACTGAACAAAAAGAACGAAGTGGGAGGTATTACAACTCCATATTTCAAGTTATGTTACACAGTTGGAGTAATAAAAATAACATATTACTTGATCAACAACAGAATTGTAGCACAATGGAATAGAATAGAAGATATAGAAGCAACAAATACACCACTATACATCTGATCTTTGACAAAGGGATTAAATATTAATAGGAGAAAATACAAGTTTTTATGAGTAGTGTTAAGAAAACTATCATATGTGAAGAAAGATGGATCTACACTCATATCTCTCACACTATAATACAATAAATTCAAGATGGAAGAAGGACTTAGATATATAAACATAAACAACTCTCAAAGTCACATGCATAGTCAAAGACTTCATTAATTAACAGAACCCCAATTCCATAAGAAATAATGCCAAGAATCAACAAATAAGATCACATAAAATTAAAAGCTTCTTCAATGTAAAAGAAACAACCAAATGTGATACCCTACAGAGAGGGAGATTTTTGCCAGCTACTCCTAACAGGACTAAATATGGGCAACTGAAATAAATAGACAAATATTTCTCAAAAGAAGTACAAATGGTCAATAAATACACAAAATAATGTTTGGCATCTTCACATTTTAGAAATACAAATCAGAGAACCCTGCCACCATAGGATCAGCAGCAGCACCTCCCCCTCCACCCTGGTGACCCCTAAGGCTGCAGGATCATTGGTAGCATCTCCCTCTCCACCCCAGAGACTTCTGCAGCTGGGCAAATTGTTGTCAGCACCTCCCCTTCCATCCCAGAGACCCCTGCAGCTGTGAGTTCCTCAGCAGCATCTCCTTTTCCATCCCAGTGACCCCTGCAGCCATCAGATAGTAGGCAGCACCTACTGTTCCACGGGAGAACTCTGTAGCTGCAGATTGTCAGTAACACCTCCGCTTCCACCCTGGTGACCTCTGCAGCAGGCTGATCAGAAGCAGAACCGTCCCTTCACCCTAGAGAACTTGGGAGTGGCAGGATCATTGGTTGCCACTCAGCCTCCACTCTGGAGACCTCCACACCAAGGGATCATTGGCCATCACTCCAGCTCATCCCAGAGACTTCAGCAGCCCATGGCCTATAGTGATTCTGTCCACCACTTGAAGAACCCTGGTGGGTTGCTGGAAGGTTAGGCAACCCCTCATGCACACAGAGAACCTCAACAGACCTCTGACACTGTAGTGAGTTTCTCCCTCAAATAGAGGACCTTAGTGTGTCAACATGAGCAGTGGCAAACCCTCCCTGCCAGCTATAGGAGTTTGACGAGCCCAGCAAGAGTGTAGGTATATCCTTCTTCCATATAGAGAACACTGGGTGGGTTAAGGAAAGCACCAACAAGGACTCCTCCAACCCAGAAGAACTTAAAGGAGTCTAGGAGATCCCCAGTGACACAGTAGGGTCCCAGCTGAGGAGCACAATATAGACAGGTAAACCTGGCAGCTCGGAACAGTCTAAAGCCACAATAACAATAGTAGCTAAGGGTTGTCTTACATCAATATTCCTAGGCTAGTTGGCCTAGGGAGAATATAAGACTCACCCAACAGGCCCTGCAGGAAGAATTAGGTGAATGGTTCCTCCCCTTCATTGTGAAACCCAGCAATTGGTCAAACATCACCCGCCCAGTAGGTCCTTAAGACACAAATGATGACCAGCTGAACCTAGTGGGATTCAAAAGACCAAAATATTAATCAAAGTGAAGAAAGTGACAAAATATAAAATCAAAATATAATCTCAAATGTCCATTCCATCAGGAACAAACACAGGAGACCTGAAATAGAGGACTTTATAAATCATACACCTGAAATTTCTGAAAAGATAGCAACCGGAATAAAGAAACAAATCCATGAGGCTATAAAGGAAATAAGATTAGAAATAATCTCTCAGATAAAGAAAGAAATGACAACCTTAATAAAGGAGTTGCTTAGCATAGCTAGAAAAGTCATAGGCATAAAAGTACAGGAGCCTTGGAAAATGATGGAAACATTGAATGAACAATTGAGAAAATAAACAGAATATATAAAACAAATTAAAAGAAATATTATAATATTAGGTGAAGCCATTTGAATGAGGCTGAGGACAGAGTTTTGGACCTCAAAAACAGGTTCATGGCTAGTGATCATAAAAGGAAAGAATTTGAAAAATAGCAAGTGAATATGAAATAACAATTGAACAGCTCGAAGATGATGTGAAGAGAAATGATATAAGATTGATAGGCATCAATTAAAATTCAGGAGTCAATGCAAATGACATAAAAACACTATTCTCAGAATAGCAGAAAATTTCCCAAGCATGAGAAAAGAATCAGATATACAGATTAGTGAGGCATATAGAACACCAAACAGCATCACCAAAATAAATCTAAACCCAGACATATAATAGTTAAGATCCCAGTAATCCAGCATAAAAACAGAATACTAAAAGCTGTTTGGAGAAAAGACACAACTCACCTGTCAAGGAAAGCCCATTAGAATGACAGTAGAGTTTTCATCACAAACCCTCAAGTTAAAAAGAGCTTGCAGTGAAGTATTTCAAGCACTGAAAGAAAACAACTCTGAACACAGATTGATGTACCCTGCAAAATTTGTTTCAAAACTGATGGAGAAATAAGATATTTCCATCATAAAGAACAACTGAAGAAATTTATGTATACCAAGCCAACAATAGAAAGAATACTGAAAGATGTACTAGAGAGAGACAAAAATACATGCAATTCCCAGGGCAAGCAATTAAGGGAAAAAAGTAGGAAATCAACAACAGGAAAATAAAATGACATAGGCATACCAGGATATATCAGTTATATCCATCAATGTAAATGGCCTAAATTTACCAATTAAAAGAAAGACTGACAGAATGGATCAGTAAACAGGATATAACAATAGGCTGTATACAAGAAACATATCCGAATCAAAAGGAAACTCATAGACTAATGTTAAAGGATAGAAAACAATGTTCCAATATGACAGGAACTCAGGAAAAAGCAGGGATAGCTAGTCTGTTTTTAGGCAATGTGAACTTCAAACCAAAAATGATCAATAGAGATAAAAAGGTCACTACATACTTGTTAGGGGAAAAAAATCAAGAGAAAGAACTAATAATCATAAATACATATGCACCAAATACAGGAACACTCAACTATGGAAGACAAATACTAATAGACATGAACAACCAAATATGCAACAACACAATTGTAACAGAGAACCTCAATTACCCATTGTCCCAAAGAGATAGATCAACTGGAAAGAAATTTGGTAAAGAAATAACAGAGTTGAATCAAACCTGTGAACAAATGGACTTAGTAGATATTTACATAGTGTTCTACCCAACAGCATCACAATACACATTCTTCTCAGCTGCACATGGAACATTCTCTAAATTAGACCATATACTAGCCCATAGAACATGCTTAAGTAAATGCAAAGAGATTGAAATTATCCCATGTACATTATCTGATTAGAGTGCATTGAAATTGGAAATTGTTGGAGAAACTGCAAAACCTATATAAACACATTTAAATTAAATAACCACCCCTTGAACAACCAATGATTTACAGATGAAATTAAAGAAGAAATTAAACAATACATAAAATTCAATGAAAATGCAGATACAAGGTATCTAAACATGTGGGACACAATGAAAAGGGTGCTAAGAGGGAAATATATAGCAATGAATTGTCACATCAGAAAAACAGAACAAGCACAAATAAACATCCTAATGCTACACCTCAAGCTTCCAGAAAAAGAAGAGCAAGTCAATCCAAAAGTGTTGGAGACCGCTATGAAATGGCTCTGAGCACGATTTAAATTTTACTAATTGGCTTTTTATGTCTATCTGTGAGTCTGTCCTAAGCCTAGGCCCCTTGCCTGGTGAAAGGAGTTGATTCATAGTAAGTGAACCTCTATGAATCAAGGGTCCTGGCTGAGGCCTGTAGTGGCCTGTGCGGCCAGAGATACCTCAAAGGACAAGATAAGGCCACAGCTGTGGACACTGTGGCTCCAACTCTAATTTATTTTTATTTTTATTTTTTTTCCAACCCCAATTAACAAGGTAGAAACTGCAGCTGCAAAAATTACTCCTACTGTCTCACTTCTACCATGTCGTCATGATAAGACAGTGCTATTAAACTAACTTGATTCATGACTTGGATATGTCCTTGAAGTGACTCCCAAGGTCCTGCTCATTGCCTGTGCCTTCCTCAGTTTCTCTGCCTTTTGTCCTTGGTCCTAATATAAGTGCACTGATCCAGAAAAGCTTTTGTCTTAACCCTCGGAGTCTCGAGCTTAATTAAAGCGTTTTGATCTTCCTGGAGCCCTAAAAATCATACAATTTGTCTCTTTTTATTTAACCTCCACTGTACACTCATTTGGGAGACCAGGGATCTAGATAAGGACCCAATACCAAAGCTCATAGAAGAGAGGAAATTATAAATATCAGAGCGGAAATTAATGACACTGAGACTAAGAAAACAACATGAAGAATTGTAGAGTCAGTTCTTTGAAAGAATAAATAAAATTGATAAGCCTCAAGCCCACCTTATAAAGAAAAAGCTCAAATTCATGCAATAAAGAATGAAAAGGGCAAAATAACCACAGGTCCCATGGAAATTCAGAAGATCATGAACACCTACTTTGAAAATCTTTACTTACATAGGATAGAACACAGAATAAATGCACAAATTCCTAGAAATGTATGAACTATCAAATCTGAATCAAGAATATATAACAATTTTGAGCAATCCAATATCGGGTACTGAAATTGACAGTGTGATTAAAAATGTAATAACAAAGAAAATCCCAGGTACTGATGGATTCACATCTGAATTCTACAAGAAATTTAGAGAAGATTTAATGCCAATACTTCACAAACTCCTTAATGAAATTTAAAGGGAAAAAAATCCTCCCTAACTCATTCCTGGAGGCAAGTATCACTCTGATACCAAAATCAGAGAAAGACCCCCAAAAAAGGAGAACTAAAGGCTAACTTCCCTAATGAACACTGATGCAAAAACGCTCAATAAAATACTGGCAAAGAGGATACAGCATATCATCAAAACGATTACACATCATGACCAAGGGGGATTTATATTAGGAATGCAGAGGTTTAACATACACAAATCAATAAATGTAATACATCACAATAACAGAGCCAAAGACAAAAATTAGAAGATCATCTCAATAGACACAGAAAAAGCTTTTGATAAAATCCAACACTTGTTCATGATAAAAACCCTATACAAACTCAAAAAAGATAGTATCTACCTCAATCTGATAGGAGCCATCTATGACAAACCAACAGCCAACATTATACTAAAGGGACAAAAAAGGAAAGCTTTTGCCCTAAAATCAGGAAACAAGAATGTCCACTATCATCATTGCTATTCAATATAGCTCTGGAAACATTAGCCAGAGCAATCAGACAAGAGAGTACAATAAAAGGAATAAGGATAGGAAAGGAAGAAGTTAAATTATCACTATTTGCAGATGACATGATATTCTACATTGAAGGCTCTAGATACTGCATCAAAAGACTACAAGAGTAAGTAAGGAAATTCATCTATGTAGCTGGATACAAAATCAACACTCAAAAATCAATAGCACTCCTGTACACAAACAATAAATTCACTGAGAGAAAGTTATGGAGTTAACACCTTTCACAATAGCATCCAAAAAAATGAAATACTTAAGAATCAACCTAAGAAATGATGTAAAAGACCTATGTGCTGAAAACTATAGTACTCTAAAAAGGGAGATTGAAGAGAATGTCAGAAAATGGAAAGATATCTCCTGTTCTTGTTAGGAAGAGTCAACACTGTGAAAATGGACATACACACAAAACTATTAAGCAGATTTAATACAATCCCAAAGTGCCAGTAACATACCTTACATATCAAGAGAAAACATTCCTAAAATTCATTTGGAAAGAGAAGAGACCTAGAATAGCAATCTTAGGCAACAAAAGCAAGGCAAAAGGGATCTCAATCCCTGATTTAAATTATACCACAAAGCTACAGTGATAGAATCAGCATAGTACTGGCAAAGAAATAGACCTCAGGATCAATGGAACAGATTAGAAATTGCGAACACAACTACAAAAGCACTCGGCCACCTTATATTTGACAAAGAGGATAAACATGTTCACTGGAAGAATAGCCTCTTTAATAAATGCTGTTGGAAAAATTGGCTTTCCACAAGCCAACAACTAAAACTAGACCCATGTGAATCATCTTACACTAAATTCAGACTTGCACAAAAATTAGTCACAATTAGTAAGTGCTCATGAAAGGATCGTTTATTCTTGCTTTTTTCACCATATTTCTTCTGCCAGTTAAAAATAAGTCTATATTTATTGTTAAGTAGAGATATACATTCCAAATCTGCTACTTCTGACTTTCAAGTATGGGCAGTAACATCTCAGTTAGAACAGATATTGCTTGTAAATACAAATGTGATAGATGGTAATTTGAATTAAAGGATCTGGTTGTTTCTATTTGTACTTTTTTCTTTTTTTAACCTTTAATAACTGTTCATCCATTTTCCTGATGTCATTTAATTAATACTCAACCTCTAGTAAGGTCAACCCATTCTGATAGTTTGCTTTCTGACCTAAAGATTTTGCTTTCCCTAGCTATACAATGGAATGAATATTCATGTGCAAATGCACATCACACACATTTTAGTTTAGATGAAGGTAAATTTGTGCTAACAGATATTATGAAAGTGATAGGTGAGGAAACACCTAAGAGGTTGTAAACACTGTTAATTTCTTATTGTCTTGTCTTGAGCACTTGTGTTGTTCTCACAATTTTGTTAGGTTTGATTTTGTTCTGTCTCATTTTGTTCATTTTATTGTGTCTGATGGTATAAGCATCATTTTTAACCTAGTAGGATGTATTATGGTAATCATTGTTGGTTTCCTATTATCTTGTTTTGAGATCCTATAATGTTTCCATTCTTTTTTTAATTGATTTTATTATATTGGTTTTGTTGATTTTATTATGTGTGAGGGTATTAACAGCTATTTTGAATAAATAAGATATTATGGTAGCTATTTTTGATTTCCCGTCACCTTGTTTTGAAGTCCTATAGTGCTATTATTACTTTGCTTTGATCAGTTTTATTCTGTTGTGTATTATTTGATTTTAATATGTGTGATAGTATGGATGACTGTTTTGAAGGAAACAAGACATTATAGTAACCATTGCTCATTTCTTGGTATGTGGTTTTTTATTATTTAAAGAAAAAGGAACAAGACAAAGCAGAAAAGAGAGTAGGAATAATACAGAATTTCAAAAAATATATTACCACTAAGAAATCACCCATGTTTATAGCAACATAATTTGTAATAGCTAAATCTTGGAAACAGCCAAAATGCCCATCAATTACACAGTGGATGAAAAAAATGTGATACTTTTATACCATGGACTATTACTCAACTATAAAAAAGGTGATCTTGAGGCTTTTATTGGTAAATGAAGGCAACTTGAGACTATCTCATAAGTGAAATAAATAAGATTCACATTTGTATATATCACATTGTCTCTCTAGTGTAAAAATAATAAAAACTGTAGGAGTAATAAAATCCAAAGTGTGTAATAGATATTGTAAAAATGAAATGAAAGGAAAGTATTGTAAAGGATATAACTGTATGTATGTTTACCTAAGTGTAAAAGATAGATGACCATATTACTAAATTTCCATTAAATCATTGAACAGAATAGTTTGCACTGTCATTGTTTGAGTGTCTATACACTTTTCAGGCTTTGATTTTGTAACCTGGACAACTATTTCCAGGGTGACCACATGTAACTTATCAACTAGTGATTTCTTAGTGTTAATATTTTGTTTTGAAATTCTAAATTATTTCTACCCTTCTTCTGTTTTGTTTTCCTTTCCTTAAATAAAAAAGAAATAATTTCACTAGTATATTTTAAAGAGAACTAACAGAGGATATCAACACAGAATCCTGGGACATTAATAAAACAATAAAAGAATACTGTAACCAACTACAAGCCTACATTTGATAACAAAACTAAAATAGACAACTTCCCTGAAGGAAACAATATGATAAAACCCACCCAAGCAGAAATGTACAACCTGAATAGGTCTCAACATATTACAATATTCAGTAAATTATTAATTTTTTTCTAAAAAAGAAACCATCAATCTCAGATATTCTGCCAAAAATTCTGGAGGAAATGATACTAACCCCTTCTACTCTCTATCAGAGAATAAAAGCAGGAGGAATAACTTCTAACACAATCTGAGTCCAACATAAATAAAATAAATCTGTTTTGATTTCAAGTGACATGATGTTTCACATAGAAAATAAAAAACAATTTAACATAAAAAATTTGCTGGAAGTAATAAGCCATTCTAATAATGTTACAAGATTTTTTTTAAAAAAAGTAATTTAGAAGAATAAATTGTTTTTCTAGACATCAGAAATAAATAAATGGAACTTGAAATTAAAGTACTATTGCCATTAATATCTTAAAAATAAAGTAACAATATAGGTATAAAATCTATCTGAGTAAAATATGAAATTCTGTTGACAGAAATCAAAGAACTAAATAGGGAGACATTTCATGTACACAGACAGTAAGACAGTATTGTCAAGATTTCAGTTTTTCCCAACTTGATCTATAGATTCATTGAACGCTACCAAATCCTAGCAAAATCTTTACGAATATCAACAAAAATATTGTAGTGCTTATGTAAAGATGCAAGAGACTCAGAATGGCCTACACAAACTGAAAATGCTGAAAAAATTTGAGGACTGACATTATTTCAAGACTTTGATAAATCCACAGGAATTTAGTATGGCATTGGTGAAAGAATAGACAGAACAATGGAACAGAACAGGTGCCCAGAAATAGAGTATCACAAATAGAATCAACTAATCTTTTTTTTAAAGAGAAAAACAAGACAAAGCAAGACAGTAAAACGCTACAAGTAATACACAATTTCAAGAGAAAAAATATACAGTAAGAATTCACTAGTAAATAGATTACATATTGTCATCTCAGAAACAGTTGTCCAGGTTACAAAATTAAAGCATACAAAGTGGACATTAATACAGTGAGACTGCAGACAGTTCTGTTCAATGATCCAACAAAAACTCAGTAATATGGTTTCCTATCCTACACACTTAAATACTCTTGCAGTTATATCCTTTAGATCACTTTCTTTCCTCCTTATTTTACGCTAAAAATCACACATTTTGGGTTCCATTACTCCCACAGTTCTTATAACTTTTTCTTTAAAGAGGAAAAGAAAAAAAAATATATAAAACAAGAAACAAGACAGAACAAAACAGAATTAAAAAAACCCAATGTAACAAAGCAAAACAGAGTCAGAACAAGAGGATGGACATAATATATAATGCTAAAAGAGATTACTAGGTAATCAAGAATAGATACAATTATGCCTTTGTTATCTTACAAAGAGCTGCCTATATCAGCTGGTATAAAAGAACTGAATAAACAGTACAGAATAAGACCAGTAAAACCCACATTGGAGACCTTGCAGGTCTTCCAAAGAAGATAATAGTCAAACCATAATGGGCATCATACAGTATCTGGTTGCCTTTAAAGTGGTTGCTATACCTTCAAATTTGATACTATTAAACAAAACAGAATATAATAAAATCAGTCAGAGAAAGATGTGGAGAACAATACAAGGGTTCAAATCAGGTTAATAGGAAAACAAAAAAGTTACTATAATATATCCCACTATTTTTAATTTAGTTTTCCCTTAATTAAAAGATACTAAGAACTAAATTAATTTTAAAAAGAAAAAGAAAAAAAAGGAGGGGAGATTGAGATAAAAAAGAGCATATCAATAGCACAACACAGGTCAGAACTGAACAATTTTAAGCATCATTGTGTTTCACTACCAGATAGCCTGACATTAATAGTAGTTACCATAGTGTCTCTTTCCTTGAAATATTTGAGTCTTACTTCATATACTGTAGCATCAAACTTATCAAGACAGTGTGAAACCATTCAAGAGAATGAAAGTATTGCAGGGTATTTAGAACCAACTAACAGAAACCAAACTTCGGTTTCTATGTGATCTCTTTGCCTATAAAATTTTTTGCTTATACTATTGCATACATTAAAATATAATAAGATACAACATGTTAAAACTAATGGAAACAGATGAACAACAACTTGATGGGGCTTCAAAACAGGATGATATTAAATCAGCACTAGCTATTACGTTGTCTTATTTTCTTCAAAATAGCTATTCGTAGTATCGCAGATAATAATATAAAAACAACCCAGATTAAAACCATTCCAATTAATGAGTGAAAACATTATATGGCTTCAAACCAGTGTGACTGGGGACCCTGATTACCACATACTTTCATGTATTCTTATCATTACTTACACTAGGGAAACAATTCGGTATTTATACATGTGAGTTTGATTTATTTCACTTATGAGTATGGTCTCAAGGTGTGTCCATTTATTTATAAATGTCCCAATGTGGTCATTCTTTATAGCTGAGTAGTCCTCCATTGTATAAAAATACCACAACTTTTTATCCATTCCTCAGGTGATGGACACTTAGGTTGTTTCCAAGATCTGGCAATTCCAAATTGTGCTGTTATAAACATGGGTGCACATATATTACTGTGGTATGATGCTTTCAGCTCTTCTGGGAATATGCCTAGAAGTGGAATAGCTGGGTCAAATGGTGCTTCCAGTCCCAGCTTTCTGAGAAATCTCCAGACTGACCTCCACAATGGTTGCACTCCCACCAACAGTGCAGGAGAATTCCTTTTTCCCCACAGCCTCTCCAGCATTTGTTGTTGGTGGTTTTCTTGATCTTGGCCATTATTTCAGGAGTGAGATGAAATCTCAGTGTGGTTTTAATTTGCATTTTTCCAATGACTAATGGTAAACATTTTTTCATATATTTATTTGCTGTTTGTATTTCTTCATCTGAAAATTATTATTATAATTATTTATTATATTTATTATTAAAATTATTCATCTCAGATGCCCATTTTTGGATGGGGTCTTTGAATTTTGCGGGTCTGATTTTTTTTAATTCTTTATATGTTTTAGACAGAAGTCCTTTGTCTGAGGGGCAGTTCACTAAGATTTTTTCCCAGTTTGTCGGTTTTCTTTTCACTATGTTAGAGATTTCTTTTGATGTGCAGAAACTTTTTAATAAGATGTGATCCTAGTTATTGACTCTGGGAAGTATTTCCTGTGCGGTTTGAGTCTGGTTCATGAATTCTCTACATACCCCTATGTCTTCAAGGTTTTTACCCAATTTGTCTTCCAATAAATTGTGTTTCTGTTTTAATATTTAGATCTTTGATCCATTTAGATTTTATTTTAGTATATGGTGATAGGCATAGGTCTAGTTTTAGTTTTCGGCATATGGAGAGCCAGTTTTTACAACACCATTTATTAAAGAGGCAGTCATTCTTCCAGTGAACATGTTTGGCCCCTTTATCAAACATAAGGTGGTTGAGTGTGTTTGTAGTTGTGGTTGCATCTTCTAATCTATTCCACTGATCTTTGGCTTTGTTTTGATTCCAGTACCATTTTGATTTAACTACGGATGCTTTGTAGTATAACTTCAAGTCAGGAATTGTGATGCCTCCTGCCTTGCCTTTGCTGCTTAGAACTGTTTTTGCTATTCTAGGTCTCTTCTCGCTCCAGATGAATATTAGGAGTGATTTCTCGAGATCTATGAGGTATGTTGATGGCATTTTTATTGGGATTGCATTGAATCTGTATAACAGTTTTGGGAGGATGACCATTTTCACAATATTTATTCCTATCCATGAGCAAGGGATGTCTTTCCATTTTCTGAGATCATCTTCAATTTCGTTTTTCAGTGTATAATAATTTTCCCTGTATAGGTCTTTCACTTCTTTCATGAGAATAAGTCCTAAATATTTCACTTTTTTGGTTGCTAGTGTGAAGGGTGTGACTTCTCTTATTTCTCTCTTTGTGATTTTGTTGTTAGTGTATGGGAATGCTATTGATTTTTGAGTATCGATTTTGTATCCAGCTACATTGCTGAATTTATTTATTATATCTAGGAGTCTTTCAATGGAGTTTTGTGGGTCTTCTATGTAGCGTATCATATGATCTGCAAATAGTGATAGTTTAACTTCTTCTTTTCCTATCTTTATGCCTTTTATTTCTCTCTAATTTCTCTCTCTTTTATTTCTGTCTAATTGCTCTGGCTAGAATTTCCAGTACCATATTAAATAGGAGCAGTGACAGGGGACATCCTTGTCTTGTGCCTGGTTTTAAAGTCCTTCAATTTTTGGCCATTTAGTATGATACTGGCTGTTGGTTGGTCATAGATGGCCTTTATTATGTTGAGGTAAAGACCATCTATTCCAACTTTCTGCAAGGTTCTTATCATAAATGATTGTTGTACCTTGTCAAAAGCTTTTTCTGCATCTATAGAGATGATCATGCGATTCTTACTTTTGACTCTATTGATATGGTGGATTACATTTATTGATTTGCGTGTGCTGAACCATCCCTGCATAACAGGGATGAACCTCACTTGGTCATGGTATATAATCTTCTTGATGATTTGCTGCATCCTATTTGCCAATATTTTATTGAGGATTTTTCCTTCTGTGTTCATTAGAGAGATTGGTCTGTAGTTCTCTTTTTCAGTTCGGTCTTTCTCAGGTTTTTGTACAAGAGTAATATTTGTTTCCAGGAATGACTTGGGAAGGATTGCTTCCCTTTCAATTTCATTGAAGAGTTTGAGGAGTGTCAGCATTATATCTTCTTTGTATTTCTTGTAGAATTCTACAGTGAATCCGTCTGGGTCTGGGCTCTTGTTTGTAGGTAAGGACTTAATTATGCTTTCCATTTCATTAATACAAATAGGGTTATTCAGCAGTTTTACATCTTCTTCACCTAGCTTTGGTACTTCATATGCTTCTAGGAATCTATTTCTTCTGTGTTATCAAACCTTTGCGAGTAGAGGTTTTTGAAGTAGGTGTTGATGATCTTCTGTATTTCTATTGGGTCTGTAGTGATTTTACCCCTTTTCATTCCTTATTGCATAAATCTGAGCTTTTTCTTCCCTTTTTTAAATAAGATTGGCTAGGGCCTTATCAATTTTATTTATTCTTTCAAAGAACCAACTGTTTCATTCATTGCTTTTTTGGGTTGTTTTCTTAGTCTCTATTGCATTGATTTCTGCTCTGATTTTTATAATTTCCTTCCTTCTTTTGGCTTTGGGCTTGACTTGCTCTTCTTTTTCTAGATGTTTGAGGTGTAACATCAGGTTATTTATTTGTATTTGTTTTGTTTTCCTGATGTGGGAACTCAGTGCGATAAATTTTCCTCTGAGGACAGCTTTCATTGCATCCCACAGATTACAGTAAGTTGTATTTGTGTTTTCATTTGTTTGTAGGTATTGTTTAATTTCTTCTTTAATTTCCTCTGTGACCCACAGATTACGCAAGAGTGTGTTATTCAGTTTCCATGTGTTTGCGGGATTTTTGCAGTATCTTTTATCATTAATTTCTAATTTCATAGTGCTATGATCCAATAATACACAAGGGATAATTTCAACTGTTTTGCATTTATTTAAATATGTTCTGTGAGTTAATATATGGTCTATTTTAGAGAATGACCCATGTGCTGCTGAGAAGAATGTGTATTCTGTTGTTGTTAGGTGGAATACTCTGTTTATGTCTATCAAGTCCATTTGTTCACAGGTGTGATTCAATTCTTTTATTTCTTTGCTGATTTTCTGTCTGGTTGATCTGTCCACTGGTGTCCATGGTGTGTTAAAATCTCCTGTTATAATTGTATTACTGATAATTTGGTTTTTCATTTCTGATATTACTTGTTTTATATAACTGGTTGGTCTGGAATTTGATGCATTTATATTTAAGATACTTATCTCTTCCTCTTGAAGTTTTCCCATAACGAGTATGTAGTAACCTTCTTTATCTCTTCTGATAATTATTGGTTTAAAGTTCACATTGTCTGCAAACAGAATAGCTACCCCCACTTTTTTTTGTATTCCTATTGCATGAAGTATTGTTTTCCATCCTTTGACTTTCAGTCTGTGAGTATCCTTTTGGGTTAGATGGGTTTCTTGTAGTCAGCATATGGTTGAATTTTGTTTCTTGATGCATTCTGCCAGTCCATTTCTTTTAATTGGTGCATTGAGACCATTTCACATTAATGGTTATAACTGTTATATATTGGTTTATTGCTGACATGTTATATTTCTGCTGTTGCATCTTTATCTTTCTCTTCTTTTTAATTGTCTGCTTTGTTTAGTGATTTTTTTCCTAGATATCTAAACTTTCTTTCAGTATTCTTGGCAGGATTGGCTTGGTGATCATGAAGTTCTTCAGCTGTTCTTTGTTGTGGAAGTATCTTATTTCTCCTTCGATTTTGAAGGACAGTTTTTCAGGGTACATCAGTCTAGGTTGGAAATCATTTTCCTTTAGGATCTGAAATACTTCACTCCATGCTCTCCTTGCGTTTATTGTTCATGGTGAGAAGTCTGCTGTGATTCTGATAGGTTTTCCTTTATAGGTGATCTGTCTTTTCTCTCTGACAGCTTTTAATATTCTATTCTTTTGTTTGATTTCTGGAATGGTGATTATTATATGTCTGGGTGTAGTTTTATTTTGGTTATGGCTATTTGGAGTTCTATATGCCTCATTGATCCTGATATCAGTTTCCAATTTCATGTTTGGGAAGTTTTCAGCAATTACTTCTCTAAATATCCTCTTGGCATCCTTTGTATTGTCTCCTTCTTTTTCATTTATCCCTATCTACCTTATGTTGTTTTTCTTTGCGTCATCTTGCAGGTGTTGAATTGTTATTTCTTGATTTCTTGTTATTTTTAAAAGATCTTTCCTTTCCTGTTCACTGGCTGAAATCTTGTCTTCAAGGTCTGAAATTCTATCTTCGCATTCATTGAGGTGGCTTTTACAACTTTCAATGGAATTTTTGATTTCCTGTATATCTCTTTGCATCTGTTTTATATATTCTGTTTCTTATATTGTTCATCCAGGGATTCTATCTTTTTGTTTAGTTCCTCCAGTTTTTAACTGTGTCTTCTTTAGATATGTTCAGCATCTCCTTCATTTCTTTTATCATTTCTTATTTTACCTGAGAGATTACTTCTAGTTTGAATTCCTTTAAAGCTTCCTGGAGTTGCTTCATTTCAGTTACTATTATTTCAGGTATTTCAGGTATATGGCATATATTTTCTTCTATGTACATGGCTCCTAGGCTTTCTTGGGATTGGGCTGGATGTTTGAGATTGCATTTTGGTCTTTTGTTTTGTCATTTTCCTATATGTCCATGTTTCAAGTGTTGTTCCAGAGTTTCCCCTGGGTGTGCTGGAAATTGTCTCTTATGACCTGGGCTCTTGGCACTCCTCTGGTAGTGTAGCTCCCTCCTTGTGCAGCGGAGTCCCTGGATTAAAAGAGAGTTGCCAGGCTCCTCTCAGATAGACCTAAAGCCTCTTCAAGCTGCACAGTTTCCTCCTCTGGTATCAAAGCTCCCCTGAGGAAAAGAAGGCCACTTGGTGTGGTCCAGGCAATCCCAAATCCTGCTAAGCCCAATCTAGTGTGACTGCAAGCCCAGCGGACCCCCAACCCACCAAAGCCAGGATCTCATACTCTCCCAGGGATTGCATGTTGTGTAGTCATCCAGCTCCTTGGATGGCAAAGCTCCCCAGGCTGATAGAGGGTCCCCTTATGGCCTGGGTAGGCCTCAAACCTCCTTAGCAGGGCTGTTCCTTCCTCCAGGCAGTGGCAGTAGTGCTGGTGCTCTCCAGGTCAAAAAAAGGTCACAGAGGAGGCCGGAGAAGGTTCCAGCAGCTCAGCCCAGCTCTCTCCTTCCCACTGGCAGCTGTGGTGCGCTCCTCCTGTTGGAGAGGCTGCGTGCGGGGCTGAGCGGACTCCCTCCGCTCGCTCGGCTATTGTCCAAATCAACTAATCTTTGTCAAAGGATCAAAATGAATGCATTGGATAAAATTAATTTAGATACAATCTTCACCCTCCACAAAGAGAAAATAAAAATTGATCATAATTTAAATGTAAGATGCAACTTCATAAAGATTCCTGAGAAAAAAATCTTGAATAACATAGTAGCTTTCTTGATACAGTATCAAAGATGCAATCCATGAAAGAAATACTTGACAAGCTAGATTATGTAAATGAAAACCCTTTTCTCTGTAAAGACAATTTCAAAATGTTGAAAAGATAAGCCATAGACCTCTAGAAGAAATAGTGAATGATTTAGAAGCTACAAGAATAAGAAAAATAGGCTTCCTGATATTCTTCCATGCAATTAACTTTCAAACCTATTACATGTTAGCACTTCAGTTCAGTTCTTGAGCCATCAGTCTATATAGGTGGAATCTTGACTTTCAGAATCTGGGTGTTCTTTACTGCCTCTCAGAGAATAAAATGATTCCCTATAAAATACACAGGTAGAATTTTGTATATATGTATATGTAGTGGAAGCATAAGGTAAAAGTACAAGAGACCCTAAGGCACGAATTGAAAGGTGAAGCAATTCTGTGTTGCAGAAGTTTTAGTACTTTAATTTGATGCTGTGGGCTGAGAAAACATTGAAGGTGCTACACAGGATGTGAGATATTCAAGATTAAAATTCCTTCAAAGAATATGAATGGATAATCAATTTTAAAAAGATACATCTTTATTAAGGATAAAAAAAATCTGAAGACTAACAATGACCATTTGCAGCTTCTCTGTACATGGCTGCAGAGAAGGCCCTGCCATAGGCCATTAAGAATCCTCAGACCTGCTAGGTTTCCCAGGAGAGGACATCTTTCTTCCTTAGTTGAACTGCTGTGGCTCAGGATCTTCAAATTAAAGAAGAAAGATAATGATCACTTTGGAGTCATTGATGGTCTGAGGAAGAGTGACTTCCACTGAGATTGCCTAGTCCCATTCATTGACTATCATCCATTACCCTAGCTAGTCTTTTCCTGGCAAGGATGGAGGATTTGTCCTTGGAAGAGTTTTGCCCTAGAACAAATTACAGGGCATTATGGCAGTGGTCCAACATGGTGGAAGGCCAAATTGGGAATGCTTACCCTGACTACCATTTCCTCCTTCTTCCCCAATTACAATTTCCTTTTCCTTTCCCCCTGTGTGCAAAGAAAATTCTAGTCAGCTCCTCCAAGCACCACATCTGGTCAAAGGTTACATATACCCCACACCCCCATATTCAGTCAGAAGAAAAAGCCAAACCCTTCCTGGTTGTGGGCTCCTCTCCACATCCTTTAAATAAAAGGGTTACTTTTACTTTTTCTTATATTCTGCTCCTTTATTGCATTGGAAAACGCTAACATTCCTCAGAGCCCAGAATTAAAATAAGTTATTAGATGATAAAAATTAAAAATAAATAAAGTCTTGCAATCCAGATACTTATCCGGTTTTGTTTGACAGAATTCTCAGTGAGCATAAAATAAGTATTCCTAACAATTTTAGGGAATAGTTGAGAAATCTACCAATTGCATCCCTGGCCCCTCTGAGAGACTTAGACCCAGAAAAAGATATTAGTTCCTCCAATACTGGTGAGAATAAAGGTGGAATCAAAGGCAGGAATCTCCAGAGGAGAATGAAGTACACAAGGGAATATTAATATCTGTCTCCTGGTATCATCTTCTAGAGGCAGTAAATAAATTCTTAAGGAGCAAAGAACGGGCTCTGTCTGTAGGATACTACTGCAAATACATTCAATGATCTTCAACCTATTTTCACACCTTATCTCCCAGATAGTTATGGCAAAGAAATGGATCTCTGCTGTCAGAAAAGTATGCACAAAGCTGACCAATAAGCTTCACTTGGGGTAAATATTTTGCTTCAGGAAAGAAGGTAATATGGTATTTAGATGAAATAAAAATGTTAAAAGATAGTGAACGTGAATTCCAGAACCTCTCAAGGTCTGGAGTTTATAAATCATAATCCCACCTGAACCATACAAGAGAAAGACATGCTTTCTTCCTGACTTTACACTGTATGCTGGCCCCACCCCTGGGAGGGTGTAGCACTCATACCACCAATCAAAGCACTAGACAAAGAACCAATCACAAACACTAGATATGGCCACCTCCATGACTGCATGAGGCCAGGAGGTGGGGTATCTGAACACAAACCATAGAAAGGAAGTATTTTAATTTTAATGAACTCCAATTTGTTCCATTATGAATAATACTTTTGTTCTAGTATTCAAGAAATTTTTTCACCTAAGCCAAGGTCACAAGAAAGTTCCCGTATGTTTTCTTCTGAACAATTTATAAATTTAGATATATGGTTCATTTTTCAATACTCTTTATTTTTATTTCTAAACAGTTTTATTAGTGTATGATTGTGTATGATTAGTGTATGAAATATATATATATATAAATATATATATATATATATAAATATATATATATATTACATATTGGTCCTGATTACTTACTCATCAATTCACCCCCCCACTCCTGTTTAGAAACCTGAATTCCACTGTCTCATGGTAATTTAACCAAAACTCAAAACACTCTAATTTCTCTGTTTGACATTAGCTCTGGACCTGAAAATAAAAAAAAACTCCACAAAACATTCTTCTTATGATTCAATAACATAAAATTAGTCAACTATACACAAATAAAATCAAACACCTCTGCTTCCCTTAAAAGATATTCAATGTGCTCCATTCAGCCATGCAGCATTAGTATGTCTCTCTGAGCCAGGTAAGACCCTGCTCAGTGTCTATGATCACCAGAAGAACCTCAGGAAAGTACCTCAGAGCCAGGTAGAGATGCACCCAATGTCCTGCATCATTGGATAACATCTAGGAGGTTCTTCCTGGCCTACATGGACCCCACCCAATGACCCCCCCAAGTCACCCAAGGCACCTTGCTGGATGAAAGCATGCAGAGTGATCTCTACCCAGGCTTGCAGCCATGGAACATCAATCAGAGCCTGAAACAGCCCTTCCTAGCAACTCCCATCACCAGAGGACTCACAGGAAGGTCCCTCCTGCTCTAATTGGGCCCCAATCAGTGACCCTGAGTGGCTGGGAGACACCTGGTTAGGTCTATCTAATGACCTCCACTCAACTAGGGAAACTCCCTGCAGTATGGACAGATATTTTCAACCCAAGAAACAAAAGAGACTTTGCCTTCAACTTCCCTAAGGGTATATAGTAAAATGACAAAACAAAAGAGCAAAATGCAAATATAAAACCTCCAGCCAATGCCAAGCAAGCCTAGGGGGCATGGATAGAAAAAAATGTAAGCCATACATGTGAAACTGCTAAAATGATAGCGGCTGAAGTAAAGAAACAACCCTGAGAGGCTATAAAGGAACTCAGGTAAAAGAAGAAGTGATAAATGTAATGAAAGAAATGCTGAACACATCTAAAGAAGACATAGTTAAAAAATTAGAGGAACGCTGCAAAAAGATGGAAACCTTGAGTGAGCAATATAAGACATAAATAGAAGGCATGAAGCAGATTCAAAGAGATATGCAGGAAATCAAAAATTCCAACAAAAGTTGGCAAAACCACCTAAATGAAAGTGAAGATAGACTTTCAGACCTCAAAGACAAGATTGCAGCTAGTGAACAAGAAAGATCTTTTAAAAATAACAAGGAATCAGGAAACAATTCAACAGTTGCAAGATGATGCATAAGATTGATATCTATGTAAACAAAAAAGGTGACAACACAAATGATATCAAAAGACTGTTTACAGAAGTAATAGCCAAAAATTTCCCAAACATGAGAATGGAAACTGACACACAGACTAGTGAAGCATATAGAACCCCAAATAGCTATACCCAAAATAAAACTATATCCAGAGCTATAATAATTGCCATCCCAGAAATCCAACATAAGAAAAGAATATTAAAAGCTGTTAGAGAGAAAGGACAGATCACCTATAAAGGAAAACCTTTCAGAACCACAGTAGACTTCTCAGCATAAACAATAACATCAAGAAGAGCATGGAGTGAAGTATTTCAGATCCTAAAGGAAAATGACTTCCAACCCAGACTGATGTACTCTGAAAAACTGTCCTTCAAAATGATGGAGAAATGAGATACTTCCACAACAAAGAACAGCTGAAGAACTTCATGATCACCAAACCAACCCTGCAAAGAATACTGAAAGACATTCTAGATAAACAAGAAAAAACCAATACGCAAGGCAGATAATTAAACAGAATGGAAAGATAAAGATACAATAGCAGAAAGATAACATGTCAACAATAAACCAATATATAACTGTTATAACCATTAATGTAAATGGTATCAAGTCACCAATGAAAAGAAACAGACTGGCAGAATGGATCAAAAAATAACATTCAACCATATGCTGTCTACAAAAAACCCATCTAACCCAAAAGAAAACTCATAGACCGAAAGTCAAAGGATAAAAACAGTACTTCATGTAACAGGAACCCAAGAACCCAAGAAAAGTAGGGGTAACTATTCTGTTTACAGACAATGCAAACTTCAAACCAAGAATGATCCAAAGAGATAAACAAGGCCACTATGTACTAGTTAAGGGAAAACTTCAAGAGGAAGAGATAACCATCTTAAATATATATGCAATAAATTTGGGAGCACCCAGCTATATAAAACAAATATTAACAAAAATGACAAATCAAATAAACAAAAGCACACATAATAGGGAACCTTAATACACCATTACACAAAGATAAATATCAATTGCACATAAAATAAACAAAGAAATAGCAGAACCAAATCACACCTGAGAAAAAATGACAGTGGATGTGGAGGGAATATTCTATCCAACAACATCAAAATATACATTCTTCTCAGCAGCAAATGTGACATTCTCTAAAACAGACCATATATTAGCCCATAGAACATGCTTAAGTAAACGCAAAAGAATCAAAATTATCCTATACGTTTTATTGGATCATAGTACCATGAAACTAGAAATTAATTACAAAACTACAAAAATCCCACAAAACCAGACACTAAACAATGCACTCCTGAGCAATCAGTGGGTCACAGAGAAAATTAAAGAAGAAATCAAACAATGTGTAAAAAAAAAATGAAAATACAAATACATTTTACCAGAACTTGTGAGATGCAATGAAAGCAATCCTCAGAGGAAAATTTATTGTGGTGAATTCCCACATCAGAAAACAGAGCAAACACAAACAACCTGATGCTACGCCTCAAACATCTAGAAAAAGAAGAACAAGTTAAACCCAAAACCAAAGGAAAGGAAGAAATTATAAAGATCAGAGCAGAAATTAATACAATAGAGACTAAGAATACAATGTAAAGAATTAAAGGCATTGACTGACTTTGTTTTGTTTTGTCACATTTGGTTTTGTTCTCTTCAAAAAAAGTAATAAGAACTGTGGGAGTAATAAAACCCAAAATGTGTAATTGTTATTGTAAAAAAGAGAGGAAAACAAAGTGCTCTAAAGGATATAACTGCACATATACTTAAGTGTATAATATAGATAACCATAATGCTAAGTTTTTGTTGGATCATTGAACAGAACTGTTCGCAGTCTCACTGTTTGAATGTCCACTTTGTATGCTTTAATTTTATAATTTGAACAACTGTTTCTAAGATGATAATCTGTAATCTATTAACTAATGATTTTTTACTGTTTATTTTTTTAAATTTTGAATTACTTGTATCCTTTTTCTATTTTGTTTTGTTCTCAAATTAAAAAAAAATGAATTAAAGGCAAAATCACTACAGACCCTGTGGAAATACAGAAGATCATCAGTAGCCTTTTCAAAACCTCTTCTCTGATAGGCTTAACAACAGAGAAGAAATGGACAGATTCTTAGAAACATAAATTAGCAAAGCTGGATCAAGAAGATGTTAAACTGCTGAATAACCCAATTTCAATTAATTAAATTGAAAATGTAATTAAACTTTACCAGCAAAGACAAACACAGGTCCTGATGGATTCACTGCAAAATTCTACAAGAAATTCTGCAAAGACTTAATTCCAACACTCCTGCAACTCTTCAATGAAACTGAAAGGGAAGCAATTCTCCCTAACTCATTCATGGAAGCAAGTATTACTTTAACCCCAAAACCAGAGAAAGACCCACTAGGCCAATCTCTCTAATGAACATACATGCAAAAAATTCTCAATAAAATACTGGCAAACAGAATGCAGCAAATCACCAAGAAGATTATACACCAAGACCAAGTGGAATTCATTTGAGGAGTGCAGGGAGGGCTCAACATATGCAAATAAATAATTATAACTCACCATACCAATAGAGCCAAAAATAAGAATCGCATGACTATTTCTATAGATGCATAAAAAGCGTTTGATAAGGTCCAATACTCATTCATAATAAGAACCTTAAAAAATGAGAATAGGTGGTCTTTACCTCAATATGATAAAAGCCATCTATGACAAACCACAGCCAGCATCATATTAAATGGCCAAAAACTGAAAGCCTTTATTCTAAAATCAGGAACTAGACAATGATGCTCATCACCACTCGTATTCAATATAGTGCTGGAAATACTAGCCAGAGCAATTAGACAAGAAAGAGAAATAAAAGGAGTAAGGATAGGAAAAGAAGAAGTTAAATTATCAATTTTTGTAGACGATTAGACACCTTTCATAGAAGACCCCCAAAACTCCATTGAAAGGTTTCTAGGTATAATAACTAAATTCTGTCACACAGCTGGATATAAAGTCAACACTCAAAAATCAATAGCATGTCTACACACAAACAACAAACTCACCGAGAAAGAAATAAGAGAAGCTACATCCTTCACAATAGCCGCCAATAAAATGAAATACTTAGGAATCAATCTAACAAAAGAAGTAAAAGATCTATTCAGGGAAAATTACAATACCCTGAAAAAAGCATTTGAAGAAGATCTCAGAAAATGGAAAGACATTCCTTGTTCACGGATAGGAAAAACAAATATTGTGAAAATGGTCATTCTCTCAAAATTTTTATGCAGTTTTAATGCAATTCCAATCAAAATACTACTAATATACCCCCACAGATCTAGAAAAAATCATTCCTAAAACTCATCTGGAACCAGAAAGGAAATGCTGAGCAATGAAGCCAAGGCAGGAGGCCTCACAATCCCTGACTTGAAGATGTACTACAAAGCTACTGTAGTAAAATCAGCATGGTATTGGAATAAAAACAGATCTGAATATCAATGGAATAGTTTAGAAGTTACAAACATAACTACAAACACACTCAGCCACCTTATCTTTGATAAAGGGGGCAAACACGTACACTGGAAGAACAACAGTCTCTGTTATAAGTGTTGCTGGAAAAACTGTCTCTCTATATGCTGAAAACTAAAACTAGACCCATGCCTGTGACAATATTGCAAGCTAAAGTGAAAATGAATCAAAGATCCAAATACTAAAATAGAAACTATGAAAAGTAATAAGAACTGTAGGAGTAGTAAAACCCAAAATGTGCAACTGTTATTGTAAAAAACAGAGGAAAAGAAAGTGCTCTAAAGGATATAACTGCATGTATGTTTAAGTGTGTAGGATTGATAACCATATTACTAAGTTTTTGTTGAATCATTGAATAGAACTGTTTGCAGTCTCACTGTTTGAATGTCCACTTTGTATGCTTTAATTTTGTAACTTGAACAACTATTTCTAGAGTACCATATGTAATTTATCAACTAGTGATTTCCTACTGTTTATTTTTTTGAGATTCGATATTATTTCTACCCTTTTTATGTTTCGCTTTTTTTCTCTTTAAATAAAATTAAAAAAAAAAAACAGAAACACTAAATCTCCTGGAAGACAAAGTAGGTAGAAATCTTGGAGACACCGGGGTAGGTAGAGAATTCATTAACAAAAAACAAACCATGTGGGAAATACTTCCCAGAATCAATAAACGGGATTTTATCTTATTAAAGTATTTTTCTTGTTGGAAGAAATCAACAGAGTAAAAAGGAAACCCATGAATTTTGAAAAACTCTTAGTGATCTGTCCCTCAGACAGAGGATTTCTGTCTAGAATATATAAAGAATTTTAAAAATCTGACCCCCAAAACTCAAAGACCCACTCCAAAAATGGGCATCTGAGATGAATATACAGTTCTCAGATAAAGAAATATAAATGGCAAATAAATACATGAAAAAATGTTCAGCATCATTGGTCATTAGAGAAATGCAAATTAAAACAACACTGAGATTCCAGTTCACTCCTGAAAGAATGGCCAGGACCAAGAAAACTATCAACTTCAAATGCTGGAGAGCTGTAGAGGAAAAGGAACTCTTTTGCACTGTTGGTGGGAGTGCAAACCGGTGCAACCACTATGGAAGTCAAACTAGTAGTTCCTCAAAAGGCTGGGGATTGAAAGTCCCACTTGACCCAGCTATTCCACTTCTAGGCATATTCCCAGAAGAAATGAAAACATCATATCACAGAGATGCATGCACATCCATGTTTAAAGCTGCACAATTTGTAATAGCCAGATCTTAGAAACAACCTAAATGCCCATCAACTGAGGAATGGATAAAAAAGATATGGTACTTTTATATAATGATATACCACTCACCTAAAAATGTAATCACATTGAGATATTTATAAGTAAGTGGATGCAACTTGAGACCATACACCTAAATGAAATAAAACTCAAATGTGTAAATACCATATTGTCTCCTTAGTGTAAGAAATGGTAAAAGTACCTAAGATACAAAAGCCTTAATAAATAGTAAAATGGTACAATCTATTCAAAGGGGAAAAATATAACTCAGGGAAAGAGAGAAGAAAAAGGAAGGGAAAAGAAAAAATATCTAAATTTGTATATATACACATATGGTAGCTAAATAATTGTGCTACTAATTGTATTACTTCTTGGAACAAAACATTTAACATTTATAAGATTGGATCAATTTTGCATGTTTGTATCTGATTATCTTAGGAACTCTTTTGAAGATTTCTGTGTAAAATAACAACTTTGGTTATGTTCCTACAACCCTGTTTTCAAAGTTTATATTGTTATTGTCTTGGTCTCGTGGTTGTTGTTATTTATTTGTCTTTTTTGCTTCTTGTGTTTATAGTAATTTTGTTTTGTTTTGTTCTCCCTCTAATGCAGAAATTATAGATGTACATACAGAGGTGCCTAGAACTTCTCCTAAACACTTTATAAGAATTGAATGTATATGAACAGCTACTTTATAGAAAAAAGAAACATTATGGTAGCCATTGCTGATTTCCTATCATCATGCTGTGAAGTCCGTAATTCTTTTATTCTTTGTTTAGAGTAGTTTTAGTCTGTTTTGTATTATTTAACTTTAATATATATGAGGATATAGACAACTATCTTGAAGAATACAAGAGACATTATGGTAGCCACTGTTGATTTTCCCATTGTCTGGTTTTGAAGACCTGTAATGCTTCATTACTCTATTTTGATCAGTTTTATACTATCTTGTTTTGTATGAATTCATTGTGTGTGAAGATATATACATCTATTCAGAAGAAAATAAGAGACAGTATGGTAGCCACTGTTGATCTCCTGTTGTCTTTCTTTGAAATCTATGCATTGTTTTCTTTTGATCTGCTTTGTTCTGTTTTGTTTTATTCTCTTTAAAATAAAAAAGATATTCAATGTATAGTAATCAAGTTTAAAAGGCTTAAAATACTGCTTCCTTGGGGTTGGGGGTTTAGCTCAGCGGCATAAGCACCTGCCTTGCAAGCAGGCAGTCGTGAGTTCGATCCCCGGTGCCGATAAAAATGAAAAAGACAAAAAAAAAAAAAAAAAAAACTGTTTCCTTGTGCTTTATATGATGAAAAGGTGCAAGCTTGACTCTAACTTCTCATTTTTATTAGAAGTCCGCATATTTTGAACTGTATTTTATAAGCAAATCAGACTTTAATTTTTAAAAAATTATTGATATGACTTTATTTCTAAATTTGACTGATTTTCAATCTTTCTTTTTTGTTTTTTCTTGTTTTATGTTTCTTTTAAAATTCTTTTTATCAGTATATGTGCATGATACACGTTTTTGTCTTGTGAGGTTTTTAAATATTAAAGTTCAAATATTTTGATATGAATATACAATGATTTTAGCACCACTTAAAGTACCAGCCACTATATACTTAATCATTTTTGCAATTTGTTGAAAATTAGCTTTCTTCCCAGAATCAATAACTGGGACCACTTCTTATTAAAAAGTTTCTGCATGTCAAAAGAAATCTCCAGCATAGTGAAAAGAAAACCCACAAACTGGGAAAAGATTTTAGTGAACTCTCTCTCAGACAAGGGCCTCTTGTCTAAAACATATAAAGAATTAAAGAAACTCAGACCTCCGAAATTCAAAGATCCAATCCAAAAATGGGCATCTGAGATGAATATGCAATTCTCAGATGAAGAAATGCAAATGGCAAATAAATACATGAAAAAATGCTCATCATCATTGGTCATTAGAGAAATGCAAATTAAAACCACACTGAGATACCATCTCACTCCTGAAAGAATGGCCAGGATCAAGAAAACCGACAACAAATGCTGGAGAGGCTGTGGGGAAAAAGGAACTCTCCTGCACTGCTGGTGGGAGTGTAGACTGGTACAGCCTTTGTGGAGATCTGTCTGGAGATTTCTCAAAAAGTTGGGACTGGAAATCCCATTTATTCCAGCTATTCCACTTCTAGGCATATTCCCAGAAGAACTGAAAGCATCATACCACAGTGATATATGTGCACCTATGTTTATAGCAGCACAATTTGTAATCGCCAGATCTTGGAAACAACCCAAGTGCCCATCAACTGAGGAATGGATAAAAAAGTTGTGGTATTTCTATACAATGGAGTATTATTCAGCTATAAAGAAGGATCACATTGAGATATTTATCAATAAATGGGCACAGCTTGAGACCATACTCATAAGTGAAATAAATCAATCTCGCATGTGTGAATACCGAATAGTTTCCCTAATGTAAGTAATGATTCAAATATATAAAAATATGTGGTAATCATGATTCCCCATTAGGTGGCCTTGAAGCCTTATAAAGTTTTCACTCATTAATTAGAAAGGCTTTATTCTGGGCTTCTTGATATGAAAATATTTGAAGCTAGAGTATATGAAGTTTTACCCAAATATTTCAAGGAAAAAGACACTATGGTAACTACTATTAAGTCAGGTTATAAGGTGGTGAAGTACTAGGTTATTGAAACAGTCATGCTGTGACCTCTATTGTTATATTGTTATGTCCTGTTTTATCTCAATCTCCCCCTTATTGTTTCAAAAAAAATTATTTAGTCATTTCTTATGTTTGTCTTAATTAAAGAAAAAATTCAAAAAAATTAGGATATATAAATAGTAACTCTTTTCGATTTCCTATTAACTTGTTTTGAAGTCCTGTAGTACTCCCACGATCTTGTTTTGACTGATTAGACTCTGTTCCATTCTATATGATAGTATCAAGTTTGAAGACATAGGCAACTACTTTGAAGACAATAAGATTCACTAAGATACCCATTCTGGTTTGACTATTGTCTTCTTTGGAAGTCCTGTAATGTTTACAACGCCTAAGTTTTATTGGTCTTGTTCTCTACTGTTTTGTCCAACTTTATAATATCTAATAAGATAGACAATTCTTTTTAAGGAAACAAGGGACAACGTTGATAACCATTGTTGATAAACTTGTACTCTGTTCTACACCATGTGCTACGTCTATCCTTGGTATTGACTGACAGCTTTGTTTTGCCATATTTGACTGTATTCTTCCCCCCCCCCCCAAAGAAAGTAATAAGCACTAAGGAGTAATAAAATCCAAGATGCGTAAATTTTGTTGTAAAAAAGAGAGGGAAAAAAAAAGAAAAGGAGCTCTAACGGATATAACAGCAAGTGTGTTTGGGGGTGTTAAATAGCTGACTTTATCAATGTTTTTGGAACATTGAACACAGCTGTTTGCAGTCTCCCTGTTTGAATGTCCACCTTGTGTTCTTTGATACTGTGATTTGAGGAACTATTTTCAAGAAAATAGTGTGTAATCTACTAGCAGGTAATTTCTTACTGTTATGGTTTTTTGTTTTGTTTTGTTTTGTAGTTCTGTATTGCGTGTACCCTTACGCCGCTTTGGTTTGTTTTGTGTTTTTCTCTTTTTCCTCTTAAATAAAAAAAAAAAAAAAGAATTAAAAAAAAAAAGAAAATTAGCTTTCTGTATATATATATATATATATATATATATGTATGTGTGTGTGTGTGTGTGTATAGCTATATTTCAGGACTTTGTTCGGTTATGTTGTTCTATTCACATAAATTAATATCAATGCCTTTTTGTTAGATCTTTGATGCAACAAGGTAAAATTTAATAAAATAAAAGCAGTTATAAGCAATATACAAGTAAATTGATTTCAAGTTGAGAAGAGCTCATGAAAGTAGTTCAGGTTTCCTGTTACTATATCACACTGTGAAGACTCCCCAGGACATCACATAAAACTGATCTAGAAGGCTCTAGATTTTGATCTTGCTTACATTTTCTGTTTCATATGCCATTCCCTTCTGATTGTCAAAATTATTTTTTCCTGCTCTTTGAAAACACAAGCATATACTTGTTTTGTCCTTGGTACTTACTCTAGAGTAGTAACAACAAAATGTTTAGCGACCAAGAACCTAAAATGCAACCTGAAACTCATTTATTTATCACAAAATGCCAAAATTGTAATTAAAGTTGAATACTGAGGTTTTAGATTAGGAAAAATAAAACCCAGATATTAACACCTTTGTCTTGAAAAACAACAACAACAAACAGTAACAGAGATTTCAATGATGCTAACACTTTTTTTGAAAGGTACAGGCTTACATGCTTATAATTTGTCAAACCCTGCTTGGAGGAACTTTAATTGCATGCCAACAGAGTGAGCTCTATGTGCCTCCTGCAGCATGTATGCCATAGGTTTGCTACCACTGCTCTAGAGGTTTGCAGACTTATTCGCTTATTTTGAAATATTACCTCCTCATAAAAGCATTCACTGATATTTCATCAAAATGATCTCCTATATGTCTCATCTTTTTCTAAATTTATACTTTTGTTTATGTTTTTACTATTATTATGATTACAAGAATTAAAGTGTTATTCATTTATTTGCTTGTCTTAGAACGTGTGTTACAAGTGGAAGGACTTTGTCTTCTGCTTTTGTGTAATTCCATTGCATGTCAACGAGGTAAATAAATGTTTGTTGAATGAATGAATGAATGACAAATATCAACTCCCTGGTTTATTTTGACCAGATAGTTGGGCAAAATCACCCAACAAAAATCATCAAATTCCACTGCATCTGTCTTCATTTTGCCATCTTAGAATTATTGGCATTTGTTCTGTCTACTTTTATGGACTCTCTATTCTTTCTGTTGTTCTAGTCCTGTAATTTAATATCAATTCCTTTTGGTAAATCTTTGATGCCACAAGATAAAAATGTAATAAAACAGAAGTATTCTGTGTGCTTAATTTTACTTTCTTCATTTCAAATTAATTTAAAAAAGCAGTACCTCCACATACCGATCTCCTTTTTGAATAAAAAATTCCACGTATTTAAATTATCTTGTACAGTTAGTAAAAGATGAGATGTAATCCACTAATTATTTAGTAAATGGAAGACTTTAAAGTTGAGACAAGAAAATAAACTACTACTGGTACCCATAGGAGTGCTTATATCATCTATGGAGCTCATGGTAACAATACAAGTGTTCTATTTCCTCAACCAAAAAAGTTTCTGTTTTTGCCTCATACTGCATACTTATTAAAAATATGCCTTTTCACATCAGTCTCTGGGTTAGTGCAGGGCAGGTGAGTCAGATTCAATTGGGTGAAATTGAAATTATGCTTTCAGAGTTGGCTACAAAGAGTTTGATATAGGCAATTTAGAGAAAGATTTAAGATTTTTTCCTTTAAAAACACTCTTCAAATATTTATGAAGCAGACAAGTTAGGAGCACAGTGACATAGATTGTTACTAATCACTTTAGTGTGAAATAAAGATTTGGCTCAGTAATGATTTGCTGATGAGCACAAATTTTTTTTTCATTTTAAAGAGAATAAAACAGAAGAAAGCAAATCAGAACAGAATAATGCAAGCAACACAGGACTTCAAAATAAGACAATAGGAAAGCAACAATGGCTAATATATGTCTCCCTTTTTTTTTCAAAATAGTTGTCGATATCTTCACACATATTGAAATCAAATAATAGAAAACAGACGAAAACCAACTGAAACAAAAGAATGAAACATTTCAGGACTTCAAAATCAGATAATAGGAAATGAACAGTGGTACGATAATGTCTTGTTTCCTTCAAAATAGTCATCCACACTATCACACATATAAATAAAACACAACAGAATAAAACCAATCAAAACAAAGGAATAAAAGCACTATAGTACTTCAAACCAAGATGATAAGAAATCAACAATAGTTAACATAATGTCTGTTGTCTTCAAAACAGCTGTTCATAACCTCACACATAATAAAATCAAAACATAATAAAACCAATTAAACAAAAGAATGGAAGCATCATAGGATTTCAAAACAAGATAATAGGAAACCAACAATAATTACCATAATACATCCCATTAGGTTCAAAATAGCTGCCCATACCATCAGCCACAGTAAAATCTAACAAAATGAGACAAAACAAAACCAAACTTAAAAAAATTGTGAAAGAAATACAACTATTCAAGGCAAGACAATAAGAAATTAGTAGTGCTTACTACCTTTCCTTCCTAGGTGTTTCCTGCCCTATCACTTTCATAATATCTGCTAGCACAATTTACCTTCACTTAAACTAAAATGTGTTTGTGCATGTGCATTGGCATATGAATACTCTATTGTTTAGCCAGGGAAAAAAGATCTTTAGATCATAAAAGCAAAGTGTCAGAATGGGTTAACCTAACTAGAGATTGCATAATAATTAAGAAACATAAGGAAAATGAGTGAGCAGTTATTAAGGGTTAAAGAAGAAAAATAGTACAAATAGACACAACCAGATCCTTTAATTCAAATTATCATCTATTGCATTTGTATTTGCAAGCATTCAAATTATCATCTATTGCATTTGTATTTGCTTTAATTGAGATGTTATTGCCCATACTTGAAAGTCAGAAGTAGCAGATTTGGAGTGTATGACTCTACTTAACAATAAATACAGACTTATTTTTAACTTGCAGAAGAAACATGGGGAAAAAAGCAGAATAAACGATCCTTTCATGAGCACTTACTAATTGTGACTAACTTTTGCGCACATCTGAATTTTTCTCAAAGCAGCCTTCATGTCCTTGTTCCGGAGACTGTAGATCAGTGGGTTTACAAGTGGGGTCACTGAGGAGTAGATCAAGGTTACAATCTTCTGTGTTCCTGCTGGATTTCCAGAGTTTGGGCTGATGTACATCACCATGATGGTTCCATAGAACAGAGACACCACAACTAGATGCGAGCCACAGGTGGAGAAGGCTTTACGTCTGCCAGCCCCTGAGGGCACACGAAACACTGCTCTGAGAACCAGGGTGTAGGATGTGAGGATGAAAAGGAAGGTGATGAAAATAATGAGTGAGCTCAGTAAAGAATAGCAGAGTTCAATTCCAGGTGCAGGGATGCAGGACAGGGCCAGAAGGGGACCAGGGTCACAAACAAAGTGGTCAATGGTATTTGGGCCACAAAAGGGGAGCTGAGTGATAAAATAGATAGGGACTGGATAACAGAGGAAGGCTGTCACCCAGCAGAGGACAACCAAGTTTATGCAGAGACGACGGTTCATGATGGCAGGGTAGCGGAGAGGACGACAGATGGCCAAGCATCGGTCAAAAGCCATGAGAGGTAGTAGGAACGTCTCAGCAGTGCCCAAAGAGAAGAAGAAGTAGAATTGCAGGAAGCAGGCTGTAAAAGAGATGGTTTTAGACTCAGAAAGGAAGTTTGCTAACATATTTGGAACAGTGGTATTGATGTAACAGATCTCCAAGAATGAGAAGTTGGCCAGTAGGAGATACATAGGGGTACGGAGCCTGTGGTCCACCTTCACTGCACACACGATGGCCCCATTTCCCATCAGTGTCAGGATGTAGGACACAGAGAACAGCAAGCAGAGCAGCATCTGAACCTCTCTGGAGCAAGGGAAGCTCAGGAGTACGAACTCAGTCACTGTGTTACCTCTTGATGCATTCATGGTTTCCTAAAATACACAGAAGACAAATGAGAAAATGACATAAGTGACCTTGTTTCCTAAACATGAAGAATATTTCCTTTTTAAAATATTTCTAAATTCCTCATATTACGTTATTCTGTTAAGTTAATGGTAAGTGGACTACTGAAGACTCTCAAATTTTGAGAGTGCTTTATATGATCAGATTCTGAAATGCTGCGTTGTGCCTCATTACTCCTTCAGAATTTTCTCACAAAGACAGAATCTTAGGCAATAAGCTCCTTGGCTAAGCTCAAACAACCTGCAGCTCACGAAGGTGGAGAAGGTTAATGGCAGTCCTTCCAAATGTGTGTAAAGACATACAAAATTCATGTATTTGTATCTATAAAATAAATACAAAAATATTTAATATTAGATATGTAATATTTCATTTACATGGATCTTTGCACCCAAATACACAGAAAAGGAGAAAAAAATGGTAACCCCAAGGAGAAAATTTCATGCATTTCTTTTTTTTAAAATCAGTGTTGGAGTTATCAGAATTCACATCTTAAGATAACCCAGATTAAAAATGTCTACAGTGACATCCTATCTTCACTATTCATCAAATTTGCTATCTCAGGAAAGTTTTAACTATGTAGACATCTTGATATTGAATTTAAGTTGGGTTATATCTTGTACCAACTGGATTAAAAAACATCTGTAAACCTTAGTCTGTGCTACATAGAGACAGCAATAACTGAGTGATGAATTGGTACATTATTTTATTATTTTGGACCTGCGGTCTCAAAGCTCTTTTCTGGTTTATTAATGGATGTAGAGGCTCAACAATGTTAGATGCCCTCAAGCAGAGAATCCTGGGCACCAAGGCCAGAGTGGAAAGAGGATGCTAGGTAAGAGTCCTTCTCACTCCTTTACCTTCACTTGTACTTGAATCCTTACAGATCAGAAGGTTGGAGTTATTCAGAAAGCAAAGGTAAAGTAGAATCTCCCTCCATGAGTACATTAGACATTTTTGAACACTCTCTGACTTCTATTGTGAGAAAAGCAAAAGCAAATCAATATAATTGTCTAAGATTTTTTATTGCCAGTGGTTTGATCTTAATTTGTTCATTTATTTTCTTGATCTACTCTATTAAAGGACAGTCATATTTGGGGGCTAATGACCCAAAATGAAAATGATAAAATAATAATATATAAGTAAATAAAAGTATAAGAAACCCAGACACTTTTTAAAGAAAAAGTACAGATAAGATAGTGTATTAATATATTATTTACAAAAAGATACTTTTCAAATCAGATTTAATTGCGAGTGTTGCATAGAATAGAAAGTATTAAGAAAATTTTGCCTGTCACATCACTTCAAGCTTCTTTTAATGCCTACCAATAGATCCTTTTTGGCCTAGAGTAGATGGAAATACAGGATTTCAGAACACCTCAGAAGGAAATCATGAAGCGAGAATATAAAAATCAAGATATATTTGATAAGCAATGTGACACAACTTCGCAGTCCAATTGGGAGAGCCCCCACAAATCTGGAGTCCTGAATTATCTTGTAGCTTGCCTGTCCTAGTGACTGAATGTCTGATGTTTGCAAGAGCAAAATGTTACTTAAAATAAGAGTTGAAATATTTTCAGCTCTGCTTCTCAGATCTTTTTGTCAGTCCTTCCAGATTTTATTTTAGTAATTTCTTCTAAAAAATTAATTCTCATTGGATTCAAATGACCGCTAATAAAAACAGAATGAACACAATACTGAGTTCCTCCTCTGTCTCATTTTTTCTGAGTTTCCCATCCCTCTTACTTGTAAAGATGAATTTTTTCCATCCATTCGTGTAACTTTAGAGGTCTTTTTTTCATCCACATGCAAGAAGTCAGAACTAAAAGGCATATTTAAGAGCTGTTTTATACTTGTATAGTTTCTGAGTCTATAACCCCATAAAAACTGGCCAATCTGACTTGCAGTCTTCTGTTTTGATTCCAGCAAAAAAGCACAGTGTGGCGGGCTTGGTATCTTTGGCAGCTAGTAGCGTCAAAGCAGGTATAAGTGGTAAGACTGAAGAGTGATTGGTATGTTTACTACGCACAGAGACTTATCTATGCTACTATGATATCTAGAACTTGTTCATTAGAAAGGACACAGTCTACTGTTAATTCCAAAAGTGGAATAACCTGAGAGAAGATGGTTGATCTCAAATGTGCTTTTCCCATGGGAGTCCGCTTATTGGCTCTTGGGACCTAGTTTCTCTCACAGTGATCAGTCAACTCCTGCTATTCTTAAAGTATGTATTTTTTTCTTCTACCAGAAGGTTACTGTTATGATGGTATGAACAATAAACAACACAGCTGTACTGCCAGTATCTACAAAAATAAAAGATGCTTAAGAGAGTGATGGACGGGGGAGGGAGGTGAGGGAAAGGAATGAAAATAGGAATTAACAAATGCGGTGTGAATGTACCAACTTCTCACAGGAATGTTAAGATTTTCTACTACATGCATGTAGTAATAAAATAAAAGTTAAAAAAACAATTTTTTAAATACAAAATATATTTCCCTCATTAACTCCTTACTTCTATTATGACCAAGTAAGTACTGTTATACCGTTAGCAGAACCCTAAAGCACATATCATGGAGATATGTATTGGAATATCAAGTTTCAAGAAAATTGGTTTTCCTTCATGATTTTAGGTTACTTTAAATGTTTTAACCAATATTCCTAAAAATTGCTGAAATATTCATGCTTTGGCTAAATAAGGTATTGCAAAAATTGATGATCCGAACTTATATAACTCCTTTGTTTTTATCACATGTGTGTGATATATTTGCAAGCATACATTTACACACCTATATATCAGCATTTCAGAGAATTTTCTTCTAATTATGTGAGACTAAGTGACTGTTAATAATTTGGCTGTATAGCATTCAATAAACAAGAAGTTTTGTGGGTTGCTACTTGGACTTGCTAATTTTATAGAATTATTCTTTCTCACAAAGACCTAAAATAGTAAATAAGAAATACACTATGCCAACATACTCACATATCAACAAGAGATTGTGAGAATAAACACACACACAAAATGAGACTAATAAACTAAAAACTCAATTTGCAAATAAAGCATAGTTGAGTATCTTGAAACCAATAACAAACAGGAGTTAAAAACATATTTTATAATTACAGTAAAACAATATAACTAAGAAAAATTACATCAAGATATTTAAAGAATTTTTATTCAATTTAATCTCATTTTTATTTTAAAAGTTAAAATTTATTTTATAATTTTATCATGTAATATAATACATGGAAGAAAATACATTAGGTATATGTAAAATTAGTTATATATCAAAACTGGAATGGATATCTTTTACATCTTGTCATCTTCAGATTAGTTGTCTCTATTAACTGCTTTCAAGTCCTACAATGTCTCCAAAGATGTGTTTTTATTAAAATAGCTATGTAATGCTATGCTTAACTATGTAGTGCCTGACGATGTGGATAATTCTATCGAAAATAACAAGTGAAAGCATAGTAACTACTGTATATTACCTAATATTATGATCTTATATGTGTTTTCCATTTTATGTTGTTCTAAGAATTTGTTTTGTTGTCTTGTTTTGATCTGTTTTTCCCTAAAATACAGAAAAGATCGATATACATGTAGAGATTCACACATGGGAAGAATTTCTAAACTATTTACGGGAACAGACTATATAACACACGGTGTAATGAACAGATACTCTGAAGAGGAAGAGACACTAAGAAACCCAGTGCTAATTCTGTAACATTATGATATAAAATCTAGCAATACTGTTATTCATGTTCAGTGATATTAGTCTAGTCTCTTGCGTTCAATTTCAGCATATGTAAAGACAAAGACAGCTACTTCAAAGAGAGTGAGACATTATGGTAGTCAGTATTGACTTCCCCAAAATCAGGCCTTGAAGACCTAAAAAGCCTACATCATCCTGTACTGATTTGATTAGTTCTATATAATGTTTAGTATATATTCAGTGTGTGTAAAGATGGGGACAACTATGTGGAGGAAAACTAGAGACAATAAGATAGTCAGTGAAGATCTCCAGTGGACTTGCTTTGAAATCTGTGTTTCTTTCAATTGTTTCTTTATGAACTGTTTTGTTCTGTTTTGACATGTTTAATCTTACCCTCTTTAAGATAAAAAACAAGTGTGTAGGACTGATAACCATATTACTAAGTTTTTGTTGTATCATTGAGCAGAACTGTTTGCAGCGTCATTATTTGAATATCACTTTGTATGCTTTAATTTTGTAACTTGAACAACTATTTCTAAGATGACCATATGTAACTTATCAACTAGTGATTTCTTACGGTTTGTTTTTCTGAAATTCTGTATTATTTCTACCCTTTTTTTCTGTTTTTTTCTCTTTAAATAAAAAAAGATATATGTAAAATTATAATGAATACAAAAAATAATTGTAAAGCAAACATGCAATGTTCACTAGTGAAAACAAGAAGCAGGGCATTGATTTCCCTTAGTTTCCTTTCTATTTATTTATTAATTAAATATTTACAGTATAAAATGTTTGCATTCCTTATGTGGAGTTGATATGTGTGCATAAACATTTTAATTCCTTTTTCATCACCTTTCCGTGCCCTTCCTCTGTCTTCTCCTCCCTCCATCTCTTGATATCATTCTCATTTGAGAAGGATCTTTCTACTTTTTATTACCTCTTTTATTTTGCTCCTCATAATTTGATTTCTTATATCAGAGAAATGATGCAATATTCAAGCCTGTGTGTCTGAATTACTTCACTTACCACTGCAGTTGCAAGGTACATTCGTTTCCTACAAACAACTAGAGTTCATCTTTCTGACAGAGTTACATCACTCCATTGTATGCATAATATTTTCTTTATTCATCCATCTGTTCATGGTATTTAGGTAGTTTCCAAGATTTAACTATTATGAAAGTGCTACTATAAACAAGAGTATGCATTTATACTGTAATATGATGTCTTTAACTCTTTTGGAAAGATATATAGATGGAGAATAGCTGAGTCAAATAGAATTTCTATTTTCAGATTTTTGAGGACTCTCCATATTGATTACCATAGTGGATGCACTAGTTTACACTTAAAAAATGTATTTTTTTCCTTTTCCCCTACAGTTTAACCTTAGCTTCCTTTCTGATGATACTTTACCACACACACACACACACACACACACACACACACACACACACACACACAAACACACAACTATTATAAAAATTTTCTTGGGCTGTGCCTCAATCTTTTTTGAGTTGCTGCAAAAGAATGCTTGTGAGTGTTTTACAAAGATCAGAAATTTATTTTCTCACAGTTCTGCAGCCTGGGAAGTCCAAAATTAGGTGCCAGCATCGTGTGAGTACCTATTACTGAATCATTATATGGTTCAAGACAGAAAGATAAACAGAAAAAGTCCACTTCCCAAACCCTTTTATTAGGGTATTGAGTCCACTTTGAGGATAGAAAATTCATAACATAATCACCCCTTAAATCCTCCGTGTTCCAATTCCATTCCATTGCCAATTTATTTCATTATGAATTTTGCCAAGGACAATTACCAAAACCATTGCAATTACCAAAACCATTAGACTGGCTGGATTAAACAAGAGGAATATATTTCTCATAGTTTTATATGCTGGGATGTGCAGGACCAAGGTTCCAGCTGATTTGGTTTCCCTATTGAGGAGTCTCTTCTTGGCTTCCAAATTGTCACCTTCTTGTTCTGTTTTTACAAGATGGGGAGGGAGAGAGTAGTCCTCTTTTTTAATATATAAGCACTCTAATCTATTATGGACTTCTAATCTTCATGACCTGTTCTAAGCCTAAATACTTCTCAAAGGCATCACCTCTAAATATCATCATATTGGAAGTTCAGGAAATAAATTCCAGCAGAACCATTCAGTCCATATTATACCTCTTTTCTTTGTATGTTTTTTTCTCATCTACAAAAATTAGTTTAATTTTGACTGTTTCAAACCCTTGATAGATGGAATTATACTTAATCAGATTCTTTTAAAACAGTTTCTAGTTTTATATATGGTAAAATCCACTCCTTGAATTCAGTTTAGTTCCACAAGTCTTTTCCTTATGTATTTTAGTTTGTGTTAGATGCATATTAAATTTATAGAGAAAACAATTTCAGGTGATGAGCAATAACTCAGCCTCTCCAAAATTCAAAATTCAGATGCTAAAAAAATAACGTGCTAATGAAAAAAAGGGAGAAATAGATTTTAGAAACCAGGTGGAATCTGACAAGAAAATTATGAACTACACATAAATTGAATACACATGATATTTACACTACAATTCTGTATTGTCCTTTAGGGTTAAGAGTGGTATAACATTAGCTCTGATTTATGTTAATATGCAATCTCCCTGAGATGATATTACTGTTGCTGATTTGCTTGATATTGTGAGGTTCAAATAATTGTTGCTATTAATTGGCTTGCCCTGTAAACCAACACCCAGATTACTTTGGTGACTTGAGAAATACTAAGGTATACTCGCAGGTAGTTTAGTGTTGAACCAATTACACTGTGTCCTTCTCTCCCAGATTAACCAAGGTGGTCAGATATTGGGACAGAGTCAAAGGTCTATCATTTGCCACACCTAAAGTACATCACTGAAAACAACTAACTAAAGCTGTATCTCCATTAGCAATAGTCTTTACACTGTAAGTTTCCAAAAACCTCCCCATAACAGAAAAATCAATCAAACAAACAAAAAATAATAGAATTAGGAGAACACAAGGTAATAAAATGCCTCCCAAAAGTATCCAGCTCATCAATAGCCAATCCAGTGGGCCAAGGGGAAATATATCATAAGCCACACTCCCAATAACTTAAACAACAAAGGAGGATAAGAAACAGATCAATGCCATACACAGCAGGGTTACAGAAGATATAACTAATTAGATAATGGAAGTATTTACCAAAATGATCCTGGAACTTTCAGAAAACATTAATAAAAACCTAAATGAGCTAAACAAACACTTCACATGAATGACAAGCTTGACAAAACATTAGAATCCTTGAAAAGGCATAAATCAGAAATCCAGGAGATTAAAAGTTATACTGAAAAAATGGGCAACACAAGTGGCCAATGTGAGGACAAAATCTCAGAACTAGAAGACAACGATGCCTTCAAAAATCAACTACCCAGGATTTCTGGGAGTATGGTAGAGTGGTGAGCAACAGAGAAGCAGACTTTCTGAGATTTGGTGGCCATACACTGAGATAGAGTAAAGTGAGAGAGAGAAGGAGGGATATGGGTCCCTGGAATCCAGCATGGATGTGAAGTAAGAAACCATGTGAAGAGAGAGAACAAATATCAGAAGGAGGTGGTGAATGGTGCTTGCTGCCTGAACCCTGACATACTGCGTGGGAGGGGCAACAAACCTGCAGGCACACAGTAATAACTGGAGACTTCAGAGGCCCTCACAGAGAAATACACCAGTGGAACAGAGCAGTGAATGCTGCAGACTGCAGTGGATGGTGAGTTATTTGAGTTTAGATATTCCCTATACTTCTTACTTGCTTTTCTTATTGCTGAGACAAAATGATGTGCAAAGTTAAAGGAGGAAAAGTTTTCATTTGGCTCACAGTTTGTAGAGATTTCACTCCATAATCAGCTGGCTCCAAGGCAAGGTGGCCTGCAGAGGGCCATCACAGCAGAGAGCAGTTCATGGTACCCACAAGATAGCAAAAGCAACATGGAGAGAGGGACAAACCTCTTAGCTTTATATTGTATGCAGGCTACCCATCCTAGAGTGTTTTATCACTTACACTCTTAATCTTAGCCAGAATTACGGCAAACCAATCAGTAGACTGATTACTAATCACACACCATTCATCCCAACCCCACACACTCTGGATACAGCAAACTGAAAAGCCTGCTCTCCATGACTGCTTTGAAGGGGCATCTAGATACAAACAGTAGCAAGGATCATAATGCACAATGGATACTGGGAAATGGGAAGAAAATGCTTAAATGAAAAGGGGAACAAGAGAGAGGAGGAGGAAAAAGAAAAGAAGGGACAAGAAATGGAAACAGCTTTTGTAAATGAAGAGGACAAGAGAGATTGAAGAGAGGGGATGGAGTTTGGGGGGAAAAAGAATCAAGATACTCATGCAGATACAAACTCCTTATGATGAATGAATGTGGTCTTTTTAAGTATATCTAAAATGTACTAATAATATAAAAAGGAAAGAAAGAAAGAAAAAGTCCCTTTGGGAAGAACAGCATTCCTACCACAGCTGCACAACACAACTGAGGCCTCATCATACTTTCAACTTCCTCCTTCTGACTCTTCCCCAGGACCCATAACTGATGCCACACACTAGAGGCTCAGCAGCCAGTTCAGCATGGCAAGCATTGTATCTTATGTTTCTTTGGTAGACATTCTCACCGTCACATAATAGATGCTCCGAGTGGAGTTGAAGACTGATTACACCTCATGCCCCTAATGAGAAGCTTAGGATGGAAAAGATAATAGTTCTGCTCTACTGGGAAACAGTTAGAAAGCAACAGGGATCTCCAGAGAAAACAGGCACCAGAGGAAGGAAGATCGAACACACAGCAATTTCCTGCCACTGGAAACACACTGCCACCTGGAGGTGATAAACTGCTCCCCAGAGCTCACGCTCTGTAGGCTCTGCTTATATAATGCTTACTTCCTTCATCAAACACAGAAACGCTTTCACTCTATTTCTTCTCTTCCACTCCTTCATGCTTATAAAGAAGAAACCAGCCCTGTTCTTCAGGAAAATCCAGAACTGGCAGAGTAATTTAGGTTTGGATTTCTTGCACACAATGGGAGAGAAAATTATGCTTACAGGGGAAAAAAGAAGCATATCAGAGCTAGAAAAATTATGCTCCTCTTTAAAAAAAAAACTCCCTTTTACTTTGCTTCATCCTTTTAGTTTATAGCCAGTAATTCTTAAGTGTTACTGTGTGTCAGCCTAAACAAAGTACTTACTATACACCATCTTGCTCAGTGTTCTAAAAAAAAAAAAAAATTGGTGAAAATATTACTCTATTTTACAGGTGGAGGAATTGAGAAATAGTTTACATAACTGAATGTATAAACTTTCTATGGTTAATGAAGCATGGTTTATAATTCAAACCCTAGGTTTCTTATTCTGAATTCATTGTTTTTCTCCTATACCTTAATTCCCTACCCCTTCTTATTAATGGGGAAGTCCCTCACTCACAGGGCTTTGCAAACAGATGTGAAATTTTCCCATCCATGTCAAATGAAGGAATTGTAAATGCTGCTGAGAATACAACCATTATTTCCATATCATTTTTATCTTCTTGGACCAGCCTTGAAACTAAAACCTTAAAATAATGAATTCTTTTCATTCAGTTTACATATTTTCTTTGATACAAAGTCTATATATGAAGTTCAGTCTAGTCTTCAATTCAGTATGAAGCCCAGGCTGGTCTCAGACTCATGGTGCTTCAGCCTTCCAGGTAACTGGAGTTATAAGTGTGTGCCTCCACACTCTTCCAATTTACATATTTCAGCATAGAATCTGGCTTAGGTATAGTGGGTCTATCTCAGCTTTACTAAGTATAATGGGGGCAAGGATGTGGGGAAATTGTTCAAAATGTTAATCACAGCAAACGTCCTGTACACATAGCACAGCTTTGAAACATTCTACCCAGATTAATTCTCCCTTCTGCAGCCAATACAGAAGTTCTGTCTGCCTTCGAGCAGTCCTAACTCATCGTGTGTTGGTGAACCCCTCTGCTGGCCTCTGAACAGGAAAGCCAAGTAATAAAAGGTGAGAAACCATAAGCTCTTGCTAGAAATATCTGCTTCTTCACTCCCCATCAGTTTGGTTAATTCAAGCATAAAATGATGATGTCAAAGAGGATTACTTCCATGTCTTCTTGTTTACTAGGGCAGCTTTGTCAGAATCTCTAAATTGGAGAACTGCCTTAAGAGGTGGCTGGTATCAGTATCCAATTTATGCTTTCACCTAAGAGATAATTATAACCAAAAAATTTCATCTTTCCATCAACAAAGTCCTGATACCATGCATACTTGTATTATATTTTTATTATAAATTATAGCAAAAGCAATTAAAAATCAAATAATTCAGCTCCTTCCCCTTTAAAGAAAAGAAACTTTAAAAGGTTTAAAAATTAAAAAGAAATACTTGACCTGCAGAGTTTTCATCCCTTCTGCTGCATTTTTGCACGCAAAGTCTTTGGACCATAATGCCTCAATAGCCAGGGAGGAGCCCATCTGGGGTGGAGTATGTTGTTCCTTCTGGCATTCACTTCCACTTTGCCTTCTTTGCATGGAATTCCTCTCAAGTCTGTGCCAACAGTGGAGCCTCGGTCACAGCATTTGTTTTGTATTTTAGTTCCTCAAGTTTTATATCACAGAGTTTTTAAAAGTTTAAATGATCACATCTATATATGTGATCTCTGTGTTCTGTTTCTATCTACATTTCTTTAGCAGACATTTATGAGATTTCTACTATCTTCCTCAAACTTGCAGGGCATTTGGGTAAACTTAAGTGAAACTGACAGGCAAAAAGAGCAAAGACCTGATGCCTAGAAGTGTTTTACTGTTTCTGGAGACTGCAAAACACCAGTGTTCTTTATTCACATATTATGTGGCAGACCACATTTACTCATACATTGAGTGCGTGTATAGTGTATGACTCTGCAGTGGGGAGCAGTGTGCACAGACAATTCTCAATGCCTTTGGAAATTCCTTATTGTAATTTAGCTGTGAGCTAGCTCAGAAGTTTCTGCAGTTCAAGCTAATTCCAGTTGCTCACCTCTAGCAGTCTCAGCCCTTCCTATCAAAGCTACTTTCTGCACTAGAAGCTTGTTCCATAGTCACACCAATGTTTTGTGTGCTCTCCCCTATAAAGGTAGAAAGGAGGAGCAAGCAAGTGGCAGCCTATGAGCCAAATCTGGCCCGCCACCTTCCTTTCTATAGACACACGAATTGTTTTTATATTTTATTAACAGTCTCAGTATATCCAATTTAAAGCTATAAGAATCAATAATTTATCCAGGAATGACAGCATGCAGCTGTAAACTCAGCTGTTGCAAGAGCAAGGCAGGAAGATCAAGAGACAAAGTCCATTTTAGGCAGAACAATGTTTGCATCTTCACCTCCACCAAAAAAATGATTAATAAATTGAATTTCTTAAGTTGGTGCTGATGAATACATTTGCAAATACAAATCAAGAATCCTGGTATACGGCTGTAGTTCAAGTTACATGGGAAGCTAAGACAAGGTGATTACAAGTTTGAAGCCACTCTGAGCAACATAGTGAGACTATGTCTCAAAAAAAATCAGCACTTGAAAAATTGTGATTCTGAACTTTGTAATAAATTGTACAAGTATAATCATCAATTATTTACATACATATATACATATATGTCATGTCTCTGTATATCTCACTAGACTTGTGGATGATTTATTACTTGATATTCCAAGGAAATATTGTTATTGAGATTCATAATTTGTGCTAGCCATTGCCATTCTCTGTTAACCCGTATCATACTGGTTGTGTCACTCAGCAAGTGGGAGTTTTGGAATTTAGGTCTGCATTGTTTTTAAGTTCCATGGTTGTAGTAATTTTATCTCATCTAAAAAGAAGCATTTTGCATTTTAATTTATTTTAAAATTGATTTAATAATACATCATGTAAAATTGAAGTGTCACCAGACTTAAGTTTATTGGAACAATACTCATATGCATTCATTTAAGTATGGTAAATGGCTGGTTTTGCACAACAGCAAAGCTTAGTTTTGACAGATTATATTACTCACAAGTCTAAACTATGTACTAAAACAATCTTGGCCAACTCATGTTGTAAAGCATTATACCATTAGGGCTCCTTTCTACTAAATACTGACCAATACCTGTGGTTCTAAGTAACTACCCCTTTGGGAGTTCCAGGGAAGCTCCAGGGATGATACGGTGATACACACCATGGTACTCTTACTTTTCTGACTAGACTATTCTCTAGTCCTATTTTATATTTGCAGATTCTACAGTAGCAGATTTTGCACATGCCCTTCATATAATTGTGGGGGAGGGTTTTGAGTGTGTGTGTGTACTTGATTAAATAAAATGATAAATGATATTGTAGATGTTAAGATGAGTGGAATCAAAATCCAGTGTTTGGAAGTTTTATTTTGTTCTAAATGTGTTGGGAGGCTTAGTAAATTTGAGTGCAAAGGAAAATACAATTAGATGCCCTTTTTTTAAGATTCACTATGTCTTTGACATGTGTAGCAGACTATAGAGGGGCAATATATGCTTTCACACAGATCTGCAATGACTTCATTTCTATTAAAAAGGAAAATTCTGTTTTGTGAAAAAATATATATGAATCCTTGAAGAAGCATATTGTAAACATGTTTGAAAGTTCTATTCTACTTTAATTAAATAGAATATGGATCAGAATTTATGGATTCACATCAATAGTTTTATTAAACTCATAGTGAAAAAGTAAATGGAAGTATATCATATATATGATATATAAAACAATAATAATATATAAATAGAATATATATATGTTAACTTGGAAGAATGGAAGAATCAGCTTGGGGGAGACTATATACATATACATATATATATATATATATATATATATATATATATATATATCCCCAAAACCTCACGTGATAATAGGTGGGCTTTGCAAAGGTGGCTCCACCTAGAGTATGTGATGCCTGGATTAGGAATAATCAAGATGCTGAGATTGATTCATTCTGCTATGCTAGAATTAAGGGTACCCCACTTAGGTGTGATAGCCTGGATAGACTGTAGGGGACTTAGAGAGGGCTGCTATTGTCTCTGCTGGCTTCTTGTTGCCTTTATTTCCTTCTGCCTGCTATGAACTGTTTTTCCTCTGCATTTCCCCTCTGCCATGCCACCTTGTGTAGGAACAGTGGGCTGAAACCCTTACAAACTGTGAACCAAAAATAAACCTTTCCTCTTTCTAGCATTGGATGGCAGACATTGCGTCTCAGCCGAAAAAAAGTTAATACATATATTACAGATATATAATATTAAATTGTTTTATATGTACATGCTGTTGATATCTATGTTGTTTTTTTTTGCAAGAAGATTGAAATATAAATCTGGGTCCCATCTCATTTACTCTATCATTCAGCACTTGCTTGTATTTTTTTTAAATTTTATTTAAGGAGAAAAAGAAAAAAAAATAGAAAAAGGGTACAAGTTATACAGAATTTCAGAAAAAATAAACAGTAGGAAATCACTGGTTAATAGATTACATATTGTCATCTTAGAAATAGTTGTTCAAGTTACAAAATTAAAGCATATAAAGTGGACTTTCAAACAGTGAGACTGCAAGCAGTTCTGTTCAATGACCCAACAAAACTCAGTAATATGGTTATCTATGTTAAACACTTAAATATACATGCAGTTATATCCTTTAGAGCACTTTCTTTTTCTCTCTTTTGTACAATGACAATTACACATTTTGGGTTTTATTACTCCCACAGTTCTTATTACTCTTTTTTGAAGAGAGTAAAACCAAATGTGACATAACAGAACAGAGTCAGTCAAATCAAAAGGATGGACATAATACATAATGTAAAAACAAAATACAAGGTGATCAACAATGATTAACATAATGCCTCTTGCTATCTTTAAAAGAATTGCCTATGTCATCAGTTATAATAAAATTGAACGAAACAGTAAAGAATAAAACCAAAACATTGGAGACATCACAGGACTTCAAAAGAAGACAATAGTCAACTAGAATGGGTGTCATAATGAATCTTATTGTCTTCACAGTTGTTGCCTATACTTTTGAACTTGGTACTATCAACTTGCTTGTATTTTCACAGCTCACAAAAACATGAAAAAATTCCACACCCCCAGCAACTCCAGCACCATGGCCGGCTTCATCCTCCTGGGCTTCCCCTGCCCCAGGGAGGGTCAGATCCTCCTCTTTGTGCTCTTCTCTGCTGTCTACCTCCTCACCCTCATGGGCAATGCTTCCATCATCTGTGCTGTGCACTGGGATCAGAGACTGCACACACCCATGTACATCCTGCTGGCCAACTTCTCCTTCCTGGAGATCTGGTATGTCACCTCCACTGTCCCCAACATGTTGGCCAACTTCCTTTCTGACACCAAGGTCATCTCCTTCTCTGGATGCTTTCTCCAGTTCTATCTCTTCTTTTCCTTGGGCTCCACAGAATGTTTTTTCTTGGCTATTATGGCATTAGATCGGTATCTTGCTATCTGCAGGCCTTTACGCTACCCATCCATTATGACCAAACACTGCTGTACTAATCTTGTGTTAGGCTGCTGGACATTTGGTTTCCTGTGGTTCTTGATTCCCATCATCATCATCTCTAGAATGTCATTTTGTGGATCCAGAATAATTGACCATTTCCTATGTGACCCAGGTCCTCTGTTAGCCCTCACTTGCAAAAAAGATCCTGTGATAGAGCTTATCTTTTCTGCCTTAAGTCCTCTGCCCCTTGTGATTCCCTTTGTCTTCATCATAGGTTCTTATGCTCTGGTCCTCAAAGCTGTACTGAAAGTTCCTTCAGCAGCTGGGAAAAGAAAGGCTTTTAGCACCTGTGGATCTCACCTGGCTGTGGTTTCACTATTTTATGGCTCAGTGCTAGTCATGTATGGGAGCCCAACATCTGAGCATGAAGCTGGGATGCAGAAGGTTGTGACTCTCTTTTATTCTGTTTTGACCCCTCTCCTTAACCCTGTGATATATACTCTTAGGAACAAAGATATGAAAAAAGCCCTGCAGAAATTTTGCAGAATATAAAAAGTATTGATCAAGAAGGCCCTTGGGCAATTAAACAGTTTTTTTTAAAAACTTGTTTTATTCAGGGAATTGGACATCCCATCATCATAACAAAATTCCTAGACACCTGTAAGCATGTTTCTGTTATTTCTTCTCAAGCCACCTGATATTTATCCTGTTGTTTAGTATGCTTCAAATTTTTTTAATTGGAAGCCAAAGATTATATTCTACAAATACTAAAGATGATAGATATATGTACTCAACAAAAGTTAAATTTTCTTCTATCAAGGAAGGTAGAGCAGAGGCAGATTATTTTGATTTCACAGAAGAGTTCTTTTTGTATATTTTAAAATGGTCTATGCTTGTTTGGGTCTTCATCCTTGCATGCAGCCCTTACACTAGGAATGTGACTTTCTGAAAATTGCATACATCCTGCAGCTAAAGTCTTAACTGTGCCAGTTGCTCCCTCTTACCTTCAGATGTGTATTTCATACTAATTTTATAGTTTCTTTGTTTGAAGTTACTTTTTGTCTAACACATGCTGCTTATTCATGACCATAACCAGAAGGTCTTTGCTACTATATCTAAATTCCATGTATTCACATGATTTCCCTCACTCTCAGCAGATAATCCTGTAGCATAAATGTGTGAAAACTCACAAATCAGGGAGACATCAAGCCCTATTTGCTAATATAAACATGAGTCTAAGATATGTACCTGATTTTCATTTTACTGCAACCTGTTCCAAACCCTTGGGGACTTCTCCTGCAAACAGAAAGGAAAAGGATATTTACAGTAGTATAGAAATAGAACCAGAACCAAAAATAATAGATTTAATGTATTTTTGTTTGCTTGTTTCATTTTATGAGCAGTGCACAGACCAGCACAAATATTTAGTCAGAATTTGTGCTGGAAATTTGAGCTGGCTTTTCCTTCAACTCTCTCACAGAATTTGAGTAAAATACTATCTTATTTTTGAGGTACCCTCACCAATCAACATACACACCTAAATTGCAAATTGAGGATTGATTTAACAAGGACAACAACTTTAATGAGAAGAAGCAAAAATTATTTATCCACCACATTTTTAATAGCCTAAGCAGCTTTTTCATTAGTAACTGATCTTAAATTTTTATCTTTAACTTCTCACTTTTTTGCTAGCCACATTGCAATGTTTGTTTTAAAAATAAATAATAACATCTGACAGTAAGAAAACAAAACTGTATCCCAACAGAAAAAATAAGTGAAAATATATACAATAATCATATCCAGAAATAATTCCTAAACATGTGGAAAGAGCATTAACTCATTGATAAAAATATAAAGGAAGAATAATCTAAAATCATATACTGGCCATTCACAGACCAGGAGTAGAGAGGACAAAGGACACATCAGTGAGCAAACCCAGTCTGCGAACCAGTGCCATGCGTGGATGCCCACCAAACTGTAACAGCTAGACCCTAGCCCCTTCCAGTGTGTGGGCTAGCAAACAACAACTACAGTCTCACAGCCCCCACCCCCACCCTGTAAGCAACCAGCTTATGGGAAGAATCCTGACTCTGATGATAGCTATGGAGGTGAAATGCAATTGCATGTCTGTGGTGCTTTGGTGTTTCACTAACATTGCAGGTCTAGGGCCAGTGGTCTGGTCATGGGTTCAGAGGATAGTGGTACACAGTGTGACATCTAGAGAGGATCTCCTTCTGAGGGGTGCAGCCACTGTTGATTCTCTATGGTCTTGTTTTGGAAGTCCTATATCATTTCCATTGTTTTATTGGGTTGGTTTTATTCTTTTTTCTTTTGTTTGATTGTGTCAAATCTGATGGGAGGAGCAGCTGTTTCAAAGATGGCAAGATTTATTATGGTGACAATTTTGGATTTACTATTGGCTTTTGAAGTCTTTTATTGCATTCATTATCTTGTTTTTATTGCTTATGTTTGGTTTTTACTATGTCTGAAATTACCTGCAGCTAGTTTTAAGATATCAAGAGGCATTACGGTAACTATTATTAATTTTTGATTGGTTTTATTCTGTTATTTCCTCTTTAAAATAAAAAATATTTCAAAATAAATAAAATCATATACTATTTTTTACTTAACAGAATGACAATAATCACAATGCTTGATAACATAATATATGGATGGGCATGGTAAAATGGAGTCCCTCACACTTGGCTGAAAGCAGTATAATTTTTAAACTCTAAAGTTAACTAGATAATTTCCATCAAAATATAAAATGATATTGTCTTAATCCAGCAACTTGGCTTGCTATATATTAAGGCTATAACTATTTTCACATACATAAAAAATAATGAAAAAATAAGAATAGTCATGATAACATTTCTACAATAGCAAATAATTGATAAATACATCACTTAACATTAATAGAATATTAAATACATTCTGATCAGTTTTATACTGGAATACCTTGGTTTCAATTTGTGATCATTCCAAGACATAGTAAGTGGAAAAAGCAACACGAGAAGCAGAATGTATGACAGCTACGTTTTTATAAATGTTCACGATACCTAAGGAGAAGAACTGAATAACTGATAACAGCATTATATTACCTGAATAATTTGGTATTTTAAAAACAAGAAGAGAATAGGATATTCTTAAACAAAGACAAATTTCTAGAGGAGCTGATTCTTAGCTATGGAAAATAATTTTCCTTCAAGAGTTGTATGATTCCATAGGAGTGTCCTCTTTGATAGAAAAGTTGGAACAGGGTCCTAAGTGCTTCTTAATGTCATTTTACACAGATTGTGCAGTACTTTACAGGAGATATGAGAAATGTCTTCTTCATCTTAGGGCTTGTACAAATATACATGATTATAAAACTGTAGCTAGGTATATCACATTTATATTTAGATATCATCTCTGCCATTTTTCTATTGTTTATTTTTATTTTTGCTAAAACACATTTTGTTTCTCGAGAAATAAGCCATCTTAATGTAGTAAAGCCCCTATTTGAAAAACCCACAGTGGATACTATACTCAATGGTTTTAAAACGATCCTGAAAGCTTTTCTTCTCAAATTAAGAACAAGACAAGTATACCAATTTCAGCAGTTCCTTTTTTTCAGTTTTGTTTTTGTTAGTGTATGTTTGCATAACATAATGATCACGTTCCCTGTGGAGAACCCTCAATTCTTATTCTCCTTCACTCCCTTTCCTCCCTCTTCCCTAAATCTCTTGAACCTTTTGTTATTTAAATAAAATCTATCTCCTTGCTTCCTACTGTATATCTTTTACTTTGTTCTTTATTTATATTTTGAGTTTCTCATATAAGAGAAACCACATAGTTTTTAAACTTGTCTCTGATTTACTTCATCTAACATTACAGTCTCTACTCAGCATTGAAATCTTATATAGAACCATCAAGAAAAAAAGATAATAATAAAATCACCCAAATTGGGAAGAAAAAGGTAAAAGTATGTCTATTCACAGATAACATGTCACTTGCATACAATCCTAAAGATTATACATATATCTCAAAAAAACCTGTTAGAACTAATAAATTAATTCAATCAAATTATACATTATAAAAATAATATTATAAACTCCATGTCTTGATTCTAGTTGTTCTCCGCTCAACCCCTGACTACAATATGGTGCAAGGAAGAAATTATAAAGATCACAGTGGAAATCAAGGAAATAGAGGCTAAAAAGGAAAACTGTAAAGAATCAATGAATGGAAGAGTTGGTCCTTCAGAAAGATAAACAAAATGTAAACCCTCAGCAAAATGCCAAATGACCCACTTTGATGCAATTAGAAATAAAAACAGCAAGTCACAACGGATACCACTAAAATTATAGGACTATTGGGAGCTACACTTGAAAACTAATAAATTGGAGAATCTAAAAGAAACTGATAGATTCTTAGACATTTACAAAGTATAAAAACTGAAATAAAAAATATAAAACTCTTAGTTCAATAAAAGACCAGGAAATTGAGGTAGTAATTAAGAAAAAAAATCCTTACAAACAGAAAATCCCAGAAAATAATAGATTTACTCTGGAATTTTACAATAATTTCACGAAAGACTCAATGTCTACAATTCTCAAACTCTTTCATCAAATCAAAAGTGAAAGAACAGTGCTAGAAATCATTTTTTGAAGCATTACCCTGATGCCAAAACCAGACAAGGATGTAGCATAAAAGGAAAATTATGGAAAAATTCCCCTAACAAACACAAATGGGAAAATTTTCAAGATAATTATAAACAGAAAACAATAAATCATTAAAATGATTACACACCATGACCAAATGAGTTTCATCTCATAGACACAGGATGGTTTTCATACATAAATGACCAAATCCATGCCTTCAAGAGAAGGAAGGATAAAAATTATACAATCATCTCAATAAATGCATAAAAATTCTTTGATATGATCTGAAATCTATTCATGACTTGAAAGATTAAAAACACCTGACAGAATTTGGTATAGAAGGAGCCAGGTGTGGTGATGCATGCCTGTAATCTCAAGAGGCTGGGGAAGGAAAATTGCCCTGAGTTAGAGACCAGCCCACACTACATAGTGAGTTCCAGGCCAGCTTGGCTATATAGCAAGACCCTGTCTCAAAAAACCAAAACAAAAAACAAAACAAAATAATGGTACAGCAGACCTTACCTAAAATGATAAAAGCTGTGTCTGACAAACTCTTTATCAGCATTATACTAATGAGGAAAAACTGAAAACATTCCCCCTAATTCAGGAAGAAGACAAGTGTATATACTCTTATTGTTCTGTCCAATATAGTACTTAAAACATAAGCCAAAACAATTATAAAATAGAAGGAAACAAGAAGAATTAAATAGGAAAAGAAGAAGTTAGAATGTGCTTATTTGGAGGTGACACGATCCTTTCCATAGCAGAGTTAAAAATGTCACAGAATCATAGAACTAAAAAACAAATTCATCAGAGTAACAGGATACAAAATCAACACACAGAAATCAATAGCACTTCTATAGTCCAATAAACTCCTGGGAGGGAGAAACTAGAAAAATAATGTTATTCACAATAGCATCAAAAAATTAAATATCCTGGAATTAACCTAACCAAGAAAGTGAAAGCCCTATAAAATAAAACTATATTTTTCTGGGAAAAAAAAGAAGTTGAAGAGGACATTAGAAAATGGGAAAAGATCTCTATTCATGGGTAGGCAGAATTAACATGATCAATATGGTCATATTACTAAAAATAATACATAAATTTAATGCAATCCCTATCAAATACCATCATTTTTATGGAACTACAATAAAATAATTCTAAAATTTATATGGAAAAAGAAAAGACTAAAGACTGGCATTCTGAAGATGGTGGCTTGATAGGTAGCAAAGTAGAGAGCCTCTTTGAGAAAAACAACTCAGATGCTAGAATTTAACAACATGGAGAAAACCAGACAAAAGGAGAGGGATTCGCATGACCCAGGAAGAAACTGAGGAAAAACCTGGATGAAAGACTGAAATCAGATGCTCTCACTGGGACCTGTCCTGTGCTGTGCTGGACACGATGGAGTCGGACGATTGAGGGTCGCACTGAAACCACGGCCTCCAAAATCCGGAGTTGGTGACTCCTGGGCCCTTGGCAGGAGGATGCGGAGCAGTGTAGAGTGGAGCTAAGGTGGAGAACTGCATTAATTCATGGTGAGTGCTGGAAATTGGGTCCAGCAGTGGGTGGGACCAGCTGGAGGACATATTGGAGTCAGGCAGGATAGGCCTGAACCCGGAAGCTCAGTGGCGTCAGTCAGCTGCCCGGACCCAAAGAGGAGTCTGGCAGGACCTGCTTCAGTCATGCCCCTGGTAGGGACCCAATAGGCAGGGACAAAATTGTCCTGAACCTGTGACATCTGCAAAGCATAGACTAACATGCTAAAGTCACTCACCAGTTAACTGGCTCAGAGAAGAGGGGCCAGCCCACAGTCCCTATGTGCACCTCAGATAACAGCAAACTGGAGAAGGCAACAGTGCCCAGCCAGCACACTTTAGAAAAACCATAAACAATACAAAAACGGCCTTAGACCTCTAACACACACCTGTCTGAAAGAAACCAGAAACATGACACGAGTAAGAAATAAGAAAAAGCCTCAAGCTGCTGACCCTGGGAAAATAAGTCCAGGAGAGGTAAATATAGAAGAGATCCAGGGCAACAATCACGCAATATTGGACACACCATCAGCAGAAATAAAGAAATACCTTCATGACCTCAATAGATGAACCTAAAACTGAAATTCTAATCCAAATGAAGCAAGATATAAAAAGATTAATAAAAGAAATGCTAAGCCCCTTTCACACAGATGAAAGAATGGAGGAGCAAAAAAAGAAGAGAAGCCTTTGGTGAAGAATATAAACAAAATCTAGAATACATGAAACAGATCGAAAGAAATTACCAGGAAATTAAAAACTCCATTGAAAGCTGGCAAAATGCCTTGACGGAAACTAAAGTTAGCCTTTCAAAATTTGAAGATAGATATGCAGTGTGTGATTGTGAAAGAAAAGCCCTCTTAAAAATAATAAGGAACCAGGAAGTAACAATACAAAGGCTAGAAGACAACAAGAGGATCTATAAATTAAGAATATAAAACATGAGCGAAGAAAAGCAGAAATAACCGCAAATCAATTACAAAGGCTATTCACAGAAATAATTAAGGACAACTTACCAAGCATAGGCAAAGGAAATGATATCCAGATAAATGAGGCATACAGAACTCCAACCAACTACAACCAAAATAGATCTACACCCAGACATATAATAATCAAGATCCCAGAAATTCATCACAAGAAAAGAATATTAAAAGCAGTCTGAGAAAAGAAACAGATTACCAATAAAGGAAAATTCATCAAAATAATGACAGACTTCTCAACACAAACTATCAAATCAATAAGAGCCTGGAGTGAAGTAGTCCAAGCCCTGAAAGAAAATAACCTCCAACCCAGATTGATGTACCCTGAAAAACTCTCTCTCAAAATTAATGGAGAAACAAGATGTTTCCATGACAAAGAGGAACTGTGGAGTTCATGACCACCAATCCAACCCTACAAAAATACTGAAGGACATTCTAGAGAGAGATAGAAAAAAATACTAGAATTCTAGCAACAGTGGCATAAAGGACTCAATGAGTGGGGCAGACAGTGGAATGAAGGAGAAGAGTGGACGAATAATAGCATAAAAATGGAATAGCGGAGATGAGGCAGAGAAGGTAGACTATAATCTCTAATACAGATAGCCTTGATACACTAACAAAAAGAAACACAGGCAGAGTAGATCAGGAGATAAGATCTATTGAGATGCTCTGAATAGGAAATATACTCAACCTGAAAGAGGGTTAATCAACTGAAAGTCAAAGATCAGAAAACAATGCTCTATATGACAGGGAATCAGAGAGAAATAGGGACAACTCATCCAGCAGCTGCAGATAGGTTGGAGAGTCATGACACTTTTGTGCAGTGGAGAACTACTCAGCTATAAGGAAGGAAAATCTTGAGGCTTTAGTAAGTAAAGGAATACCGCTCAAGACCAAATTCCAGGGTAAAAAGGTTCAGCACCACTTAGATAGATAACAGGTTGCCCCCCTAATCTAAAAACTAGAGGAGTTGGTGGGACCCAAAATATACAAAGCACCCTGAGAAAGGGAAATGGAAGGAATTGTCTAAAAAAAGAAGGCAGAGGACATTTTAAATAGTGTATCAGAATCTAAAAGCCACATTAGTCTTATCACTCTGTTTAGTTTGATTTTATTTTGTTCCAGTCTGTCTACTCATACTAGATTTGAACCTTCAGACAGCTACCCCCCAAATAGCAGGATATACTATGGTAACTATCCTTAATTTCCTATTAACTAAAACTGAAGCCCAGTATTACTTACATTGTCTTACTATGACTGATTTGAATCTGGTTTGTTAGACCACTGTTTTGCCTTGATTGATTTTATTTGAATTTGGTATGCTTGATAGTATCAAGTCTAAGAATAGAGGCAACTACTCGAAGATGAAAAAATGCAATAAGATACCCATTCTGGTTTGATTATTATCTGCTTTTGAAGTCCTATAATGTCTCCAATGTTGTGTTTTTTTATTAAAATTGCTGTGTAATGCTATGTTCAATTATATTATGCCTGATGATGTAGACAATTCTATTGAAAATAACAAGAGATAGCATAATAAATACTGTAGATCGCCTAGTTTTGTAGTTTTATATGTCTTTTTCATTTCATGTTTTTCTAGGAATTTGTTTTGTTGTCTTGTTTTGATCTGTTTTTCCCTATAATACAGAAAGGATAGGTATACATGTTGATATTCACACATGTGGAGAATTTCTAAACAGTTTACAGGAACAGATTATATAATGCATGATGTAATGAACAGATACTCTGAATAAAAAGAGACACTAAAGATACCCAGTGCTAATTCTGTAGCATTATGATATAAAATCTAGTAACACTATTATTCACTGTTCCAAGTGATATTAGTCTAGTCTCTTATGTTTAATTGCAGCTTTGTAAAGATATGGACAGCTATTTCAAAGAGAACAAGAGACACTGTGGCAGCCGTTGTTGAGTTCCCTATTGTCTGGTCTTGAAGACCTAAAAAGCCTTCATCATCTTGTTCTGATTAATTTAGTACTATATTGTTCAGTATGTATTCACTGTATTTGAAGACATAGACATCTATTTGGAAAAAAACAAGAGACAATATGATATACAGTGAAGGTCTCCAGTGGTCTTGCTTTGAAATCTGTGTTTCTTAAAATTGTTTCCTTATGATCTGTTTTGTTCTGTTTAATTTTACCCTCTTTAAAATAAAAAAATGCAAAAAAGAAAAGATTAAATGTAGCAAAAGTAAGCTAGAGAAACAGAAACAAGGCAAAAAGAATCACAGTCCCAGAATTCCAGTTACTCTATAAAACCATAATAATAAAAACACATTTTACTGGCACAAAACAGGTGCCCTGACCAGGGCAATAGAATACAAGATACAGATAGAACCTCAAACACTTCAGTCAGCTGATCTTTTTCAAAGGGGCCAATAATACATAGTGTATAAAACATAGCCTCTTTAATAAATGTTACTGAGAAAACTGACTATCCACATGCACAGGAATGAATCGTGCTCCATATCTCTTGCACTATACTATAATAAAAATGAATGAAATTTTCATATGGTCATGACAGTTGATTGGTACTATTCTTGCAGTGTGTTAAATGTGTTCAAGCTTCAGATGCACAGATCTTCCAAAATGTAAAACAAGAATTGTCAATGACGCTATACTTTTTCTTTTAGATTCAGACTCTTGCCTTTATTTTGTGCTCCAGCTACTTGTGATAGGAGGTTAAACCAATGTGAGGTCACCAGTCAATAAAAATAACAAAAACTTATGTAATGTATATATTATGTATGTGCCATTGTACTTAGAGATGTCTAGATAGCAAGCAGTCCAGACAAAACCACAAATTTCTTCAGTAACATTCCATTAAAAGTCAACAACGTCAGTGAATGTTTTTTATGTATTAATACAGACGATTGACTAAAAAGGTTATTTTATGTCAAAACGGAAATTTAGATGTTACAAAAATGTCATCATGAATGTCATGCCATAATATTATGTATGATTTTCTGTGTAAAACTATATAACTGATACCTTTTAACATTCTACAGGGATTCAACTACTAGAACATCCATGATTGATAGGAAATAATGGTTCTACATTGCATTGCAAGGTTCTTGATATTCAGATAAAATTATAACATTAAACTCATTGCTCCAATTACAATGTAATGTCATTAATCTTCTCTTTTGGATGTTCAACAACTGAGATTTTCAAATCAAAAATTTGAAAGATAGATGGGGAGGAGGACAGTCAGTATTTTGGCCCTGGCCCTCTGAGATCGTTGAAGATCCAGGACATAAGAGAACTTCTGCTGCAATGTCCTACAATTCTATGAGTCCCCAATCTTCTGACTGAGGAGATTATTGGACCACAGGAAATCTACAGTGTATAGTGTGTCTAAAGAGAGTCACTAGGAGAGAAAAGTCTTCCAAGCTTTCACAGAAAGCAACTTGGTCAAGCAATGGTTGTGACTCATCCAGATGGCTGACACTGACTGAAGAACTAGAGATTCTGTACATGGTTATAAAATAAATCTTGAGGAGATTTAACTGACCTTGATAGATGATAAAATAATGATTACTATAGATCTCATTTTAACTTAGACTTGAACATCCAGAAGAAAAATATAACCAAAAGATATATAAAACAATATCATATTAATATGTTAGCTATTAAAGAAATTCAAGTCACTAATATCTTCTGACAATGGCCAGTTACACTGGTATCTGACTACTTTTATAGGTTAATGGTCTGTACAGGGTTAAATTTCTGAATGTAGGGACATAAAATCCTTGAACAGAAAGTCTTTAGCCCTAAATGAGTAAGTTCACTCAGAATAAAAAGAATTCAAGAGTGATAAAGTTTTCTGGAGAGTCTTCCAAACACAGCTACCCCACTTGCAACTACAAAACAGAAACGGGGAGCATATGGGGAGAAGCTAAAGCTGGAGACTGTTCACATATGTGAGGCTAAAGCAAGGCCGGCACCAACAGCATGGAGACAAGCCTAGTGAACAAGCTGTTTGAGCTCCAAGAACAGGAAACACAGGACAATCCATACAAACAAGTTGCTAAACAAAGGGGTTTAACTAGTAATAGCTCCTAACTGTATAAATAAATGTGTGGAGATCATTGGGCAGTCCTTTTTCTCCTACCAGGAAAAGAGGCTCCATCTGACCTGCTTTCTGTATTCTGATTTTTGGCTTCATTTCTTCATCCTCCATTATCTGTCCCCACCAAGTTCATGAGCTGTGTTGGACATAGAAATATTGGATTTAATGTTGACTTCTTGGATATGAAGCAAAAAAATTTGGCTACAAAGAAAAGACAGATAAGTAGAATATCAAAGTTTAAAACATTTTTTTCATCAAAGGATACTATCAAAGAATGTACAGCAATCCACAAAATAGAAGAAAATACTCATAAATCATATATCTGATAAAGGCTTAATGTCCAGAATACTTAAAGAACATTTCAAAAATTAAAACAAACAACCTAATTTTTAAAATGGGCAAAACAGAACAAAGAGGAAACAGAAAAGATATAAAATTGGATGATTATAAGCTAAGATGATTATACTACCAATTCTGTTCTTGGAAAAGAACAGTGAATATTCATATGATTAGATCAATTTTCCATGTCCTTCTATTATTCTAAGCAACTCATTTGAGGATAACAATATATAATATAACAACCATTGGTAAATTCCTATCACATTGTTTTGAAAGCCTGTACTGTTACTGTTTTGGGGTTTTGTTGTTGATTGTCTCTTTTGATTGTTTTTCTTGTCTGTATTTTCCCTCCTCTTCAAAATAAAATAAAAATTTTAAAACTAAAAAAAAAAAAAAAACGGACAAGGTACTTGAATAGAAATTGTTCCAAAAATAATAAGCAAATGTCAAAAAATCACAAGAAAACATGCTTAACATTACTAATCCTTAAGGATATACAAATCAAAATCACAGTAAGATGCTAGCTCACACCTATTAGCATGGTGGTGGAGGAGGACAAGGAGGAAGAGGGAAGAGGAAGAAACAAGAAGAGGATGAGGAGAAAGAAAATGAAAGGGGAGGAGGAGGAGAAGGAGGAGAAAGACAAGAAGGAGAAGGAAGGAGAAGAAGGAAAAATATGAAAAGGAAGAGGAGGAGGAGAAGAAGAGGAGGAAGAGGAGAAAGAGGAGGAAGAGGAGAAAGAGGAGGAGGAAGAGGAGGAAGGAGGAGGAGGAGGAGGAGGAGGAGGAGGAGGAGGAGAAGAAGAAGAAGAAGAAGAAGAAGAAGAAGAAGAAGAAGAAGAAGAAGAAGAAGAAGAAGAAGAGCAGCAGATGCTATACAAGGATGAATCTTGAAGCCAGCCGTGATAGGAGAAATAATATGATTTCACTTAGGAAAACAATCTAGGGTAGTCTAATTCATGGAGATGGGCAGTACAGTGGTGGCTTCCAGGAGCTAAGGGGAGGATAGAAGAGGGAACCTTTGTTTAATTACAGTGTTTCAGTTTAAAACTATGAAAAAATGTTCCAAATGGATAGTGGTGATTGACGCATAAAATGTGTGAATGTCCTTAATTGCACTGAATTGTACACTAAGAAATTATTAAAATGATAATTTTTGTGTTAAGGTGTGTACATATACACATGGTTATGTATCACCACAACAAAAAATATTTGTAAATCACCATAAAAAACTAATCAAGAAAAAAATAATAAAACATGGAATAACAAAAGAAAAACAAGAAGGAATAAGGGAATAAAAATATATAGCACAAATAAAAAACAAACAATCTATAAGCAATTAAAATTTAGAGGAAATAGTGTAGCTATTAAGACTGTGAGAATATAAACAGTGAACACTGTGAGATTTTTCTTGAAAATGATTTAGAAATTCACACATCTCTCCACTGTCTTGCAGACACTCTTCTTGTCCTTGCTCTGGGGTCCAGTTTACAATAAACTGTGGGAAAACTACAAATGGAAGAATGAATGCTCTAAGCAGGCCTCTCAAGGGAGTCATAAGCCAGCCCAACAAGAGACAGAAGCCAGCACAATCAACTCCAACATCAAACTTTAATTGTACCTCTAGAGAGTCTCGACAATGATCCTTTCTCCCTCACTCATCTGCACACCCTTTCTGAAATCTCCTCATGAGGTTCATACACAATTGCTTTATAGGAAAAATAACAATGTATAAAATTCACCTGCTGAACTTTCTTTGCTGGGCAAGACAAGTGAAAAAATTTGATGTCTGTAGGTATGTAAGTCTCTTGCTCCTTGACTTACCACAGGGTCAGTACTGAGAACCTCATTGTGCATTGGAAATATTGTAAGACAAAAATGCATTTAATTCACCTAATAAACACCACAGCATAGCAAGCAGCACATTGTGGAATATCAGTTGTTTGTCTTAGTTGTCACGTATCTAACTAGGAGCTATGCTCACTGCCACTACTCAATATCTTAAGTGTGTTTTGGTACAGCGTGGGAAAAGATGGAAATTCACAGTGAAATTTATGTGTAATTTTATAATTTTTGCTTCATCATAAAGTAAAAAAAGAACAAGTGGAACAATTGTTAATCCAGGGCTGTCTGTACCACACTTGATGAAAATATCAACCTGTGAGTTGAGGCCCACTCCTTACACACTGTTAGAGGACTTGTTTTCCTTCCACTGGCCATCAGTACTGTCCACCAGAAGTCCTATGTTGCTCTATTTGTTATGTTTAAGGGGCTACAATCATAACAGATAAGGGAGAAAAGGGAACTACAACATTTAACTTCCTCTGTTCCATGATTCACAGGTCAGGGCTTGTGCTCAGATGCCATGTAAAAGAACGAAAGGCATCCTTAAGAGGATTCAGATCAAGTGTTTATTCTCAGACTTGTCACACTGAGTCCTATCATGAAAGGTAAGTAACTTCACACTCTCTAGATGTCATGGAATTATTTTTCTAAAATGTGGGTGCTAGCTTCAGTGGCACCCCTTTATATTATTATCATACTTTTTCAAATTTTGCTAGGCTTTTGGCTATGTGATTTTATCTACAGCATCTTCAGTATCATTATAATGCAGTTGTGGGCCCAGCTACCCAGACCTCCCTCAGGTTAATACTTTCTTAACTTTCCCACAGAGCCAGCAACATCTACTACAGAACCTAAATCTAAATCAATGTAACTTTATCATTTATTTTTCTTTAAATATGTGATGTTATACAATTATGGACTTAAGTGTCACTAGATTGAATTGAGAAGTTGTGAACCTAAGATAACTGTAGTATGCCATGTAGTATTTAGGGTAGGTGTTCTCTTCCCTCATCAAATTGAGCCAGTTCCTCATAAAACTGTGTTCTCAGACCTTCTTTAGGAGACTTTTTTCTTTCTAGTTTATATGTATAAGTTGTTCCATTCACTACTGGACTGTTCATCACTTACAATGATCCTCTGTGTGCTCAGGACAGATCTGAAAACTTCAGATGAAAACCCAACAGGATTTGATGGTTGATTGTATATGGGAACTGACAGGATTAGAAAGAGTCTTGAATAGCTCTTGAGTTTTTGGCTTTATCAAATGCTACATCGATTGGTGAAGAAAAGGAAAGCCATTCTCCAAGAAGACAATGCAAAGGGGGAGTCTTTGCAAAGAAACAGATGGAATAGGAGGTTGTGAGGAAAAGGATAATAGGTTTGAAAATGTAAATATGATTTATGACAAGAGATTATATTTCAAGTAGCTCCTCAGTCATGACAAGCATGCATGTCAGGCGGGATTGCTGAGTCCTAAGGCTTATAAGTGGTCTTGCCAGATGTGGACACATCTGGACACAGAGTCAGTTACACAAAAATGCCTGAAGAGGTTCAGATTGGGAACTCTGTGATAATAATGTTCATAAACTCATAAATTACTTTTTTGAAATGTTTTCAGCCATTGACTCTTTCAAGGGATTTTTGCATACTAGAAACTGAGTAATCTGAGAATGTAAAAGTAAACATAACAAATTCATAAAATTTTAGAAGTGTTTATCTTAAAAAGAAACATATAAGCCCACGATTTAGTCATTTGGGCATATTTGCTAGTAGAGAAATACGTAATATCCTTTGGAAATATTGAATGAAATTTATAAATAATATGGTTTTGCCTTGTTGATTTCAGTGTATGACACATATCAAAACAATATCTAACATTAACATAGTCAAAAATTAGCATATCTGACATTGACCACTGTAATTATTAATTTTTTGTAAATCACTGTAAGTTCTGAGATACATGTTGAAATACATTAGTTCTAGTGGGTGATTGTAAAACAAAATAAAGGTAACGTTCAAATCTAACTCCAGGGGTTCGACTGAATCTATAGACTAGAAGGCAACACAATCACAGAATTGATGATACACAGCTATATTTTTGACAAGGTAAAATAACTAAAACATAGTAAATTTAAAAGCAGATTACGACACAATATTTTTGGAAAAAACAGTGGAAATTTTGCTTTTAAGTCTGGGATTATTCAATAACATTCCTGTACAGAAAGAACAAATTCACTGAGAAAAGAATTAAGGAAGCAACATTCTTCACCATAGTATTCAGAAAATAAAATAATTCAGAATTAATCTAAAAAAGGATGTAAAAGCTCTATACAGTGAATATTATATTACCATTAAAAAGAAGATTGAAGAGAATATCAGAGAATGAAAATATAACCTTTGATGACAGATAGAAAGAACCAACTTTGTGAAAATGGTCATACTCTCAAAACTGTTATACAGATTTAGTACAATCCTGATCTAAATACCATTAATATACCTCCCATTCTAAACAAAACTTTCCTAAAATTGATCTGGAAATGGAGAAGACCTAAAATAGCAAAGGCAATCCTGGACAACAAAGGCAAGCCAGGAGGCATTATAATTCCTGACTTGAAATTATACTACAAAGCTACTGTGATAAAATCAGCAAAATCAGCATGGTACTGGCAAAACAAATCCATACCTGAAGATCAGTGGAACAAATTAGAAGATGCAGATACAAAAACAAACACATTCAGCCACCTCGTCTTTGACAAAGGAGTCAAACATGTTCACTGGAAGAAAGATAGTCTCTTTAATAAATGGTGCTGGAAAACTGGCTTTCCACATGCAGAAGACTAAAAATAGACCCATGTCTATCACCATGAAGTAACTAAAGTCAAAATGGATCAAAGATCTAAATACTGAAACAAAAACATTAAATTTACTAAGAAAATGTACATGGAAATCTTAAAGACATAGGTAGGCATAGACTTTATGAACAAAAACCAAATTACATGGAAAGTACTTCAAAGAATAAACAACTGGGATCTCATTAAAAAGTTTTTTCAAATAAAAAAAATCACCAACACAGTGAAAAGACAATCCACAGACTGGGAAAAATTATAACCAACTTTCCCTCAGACAAAGGACTTCTACCTAGAAAATATAAAATACTGAAAAAAATCAGGCCCCCAAATTCAAAGACCCAATCCAAAAATGAGTATCTGAGATGAATGCACACTTCTCAGAAGAAAAATAAAACACAAAAGACAAATAAATATGTGAAAAGTTTTCAACAACATTGGTCATTCAAGAAATACAAATGAAAACAGCACTGAGATTCCATCTCACTCCAGAAAGAATGGCTAACATCAAGATATCAACCAATAAGAAGTGTTGGTGGGTCTGTGTGGAAAAAGGAACCCTTCTGCATGGTTAGTGGGATTTTAGACTGTGGAAATCTGTGTGATGATTCCTCTAAAACCTAGGATTATAGGTCATGTTGAATCTAGCTCTTCTTCTGAGTATTTTTTTTTGTCTTTTTCATTTTTATCAGTACCGGGTATCAAACTTGCAACTGCCTGCTTGCAAGGCAGGCGCTTATGCCACTGAGCTAAATCCCCAGCCCCTTTCTGTGTATTTTCTCAGAAGAGCTAAAAACATCATAACACAGTAACATATGTGCACCCATGTTTACAGAAGTATAATTTGTAATAGCTAAATCTTGTAGCAACCCAAATACCTACCAACAAAAGAGTGGATAAAAAGATGTGATAGTTTTTATATAACAGAGTACTACTCAGCTACAAAGAAGAATATACTTGAGACTTTTATAAGTAAATAGATGGAACTAGAGACTATACTCATAAATGAAATAAATCAGACACATATGTGTAAACATTGTGTGTTTCCCTAGTGTATGAAAGTCACAAAGTTAGTAATATCAAAAATGTACAATAGATATTGTGAAAGGGGAAGAAATTGCTCAAAAGAAAAAAGTTTGGATGAGAGAAAGAAAAAATAAGGAAAGAAATATATATATAATAAATATATAAATATATATATACATACAAAAATAACTAAGATAATTGATAATTTCTTTTAGTTCATTGAAAAGAATACTTTGTGCCTATATTGTTTGATCAGTTTTCCATGCTTATGTTTTATAATCTGAGCAATACTCTGAAGATAATATGCAATAAATTAACCATCATTAATTTCCTATTTTCCTGCTTTGAAATTATGTATCATTGTTTTTATTGTTTTTTACTCTTTAAAGTACAATTTTAAAAAAGTAAACCTGGATTACAACCCTTATAGTGGGGTCATCTGGAAGACAGTGAGTTCGTGCTTTGCACCCCTCCATTATATCCCATAGGGTGGGCTGGCTGATAGACAGTGAGTTTGTGCTCTGGGCTTCTCCTTTGCATCTTTGATTGCAGGGCTGGAAGACAGTGAATTCATACCCTTTGCCTCTCCATTACATCCTGAATGGCAGGGCTAACTGGAAGAGAGTGAGTTTGAGCTCTGAGCCTTCTCCATTACCACCACCAGACAGAGGAGCCAGCTGGAAGACTCTAAATCAAAAGGGAACCCAAGACAGCAGCCCAGCACACAGCCAATACACAGTGTGAAGTAATCAGCGAGGCCAGTAACATGGAAGCATCTGAAGTAGCAGCTGGAGACAGCTGGACTCTGGAGAACTCCACTGTCAGAAGACATGCCAGCCCCCACATCTGGAGGCCAAGATTGGCTCCATACCAGCACATCTCTGGGATGTAACATGGACATTATCACAGAACTGTCAACTCCAGAAGAAGGTAGGTTCTTGTGATCACTATAAAGAATCAATTGCATCTGGAGGACATCCTTAAGGAATATACATCTCCTTTCCTCCTTCAGAGATACTACAATGCTAGTGGTAGAGCTCTATATCATGAGATGTTTACAGGTATCATCATAGAAGACAAAAGAAAAGAAAAAAGAGAAGGTGGAGAATGGCAAGATGCAGAGGTGAGGTGTGGCCCCTCACCTCCAGCCCTCGTAGGACAGGCCTGGAACTCAACAAGATAGATGATGCTGGAAGTCAAACACTGGAACTTTCTGAAATGACAACAGAAATTTTCAAAAAATGTAAAAGGCTACAGAGAAAATGCTGTGTCAAGTATAAAAAGAAATTATGCTAAAAATAAAATATATTAAAGAGGACACAAATAAAGGAATAGATGAGCTTAGAAAAAGATGAAAACAAAGAATGCCCAACATGGGTGAGAAATGGAATCCTTGAAATAGATCCCAACAGAACCAGAAGATTAAAACCTCCATTGAACGTATACGCAATAGATTAAATGAAGGAAAGGATATAATTTCAGATCTTGAAGACAGAATTGCAGCTAGTGATCTTGAAAAGATATCCCAAAAGTAGCAAGAGACCATGAGAAATCAGTCCAACAGTTACAAGATGAAGCAAAGAACAACAACACAAGATTGACTGGGGTCAATGAGAAGACTGGATACAGTACAAATGTCATAACAATCTTAAATATATGCATACCTAATACAGGAGCATCCAGCAAAATAAGACAGTTGTTGGTAGACTTGGAAACTCAAATGAGCAATAACACACTTTTAACAGGAGACCACAATACCCCAGTGTCACAGAGAGACAGGTCAATTAGACAGAAAATTAGCAAAGTAATATCAGAGCTGAACCAAACCTGTGAACAAATGGAGTTAATAGGAAGAAGTCACAACCTGAGACTACACACCAGCAGCACGGAGAGTTCTGATAAACTCGGCCTGAGCCTGGAGAAGAAGCCATGCTCCTAGACCCTGCAAGACCAGCCTGGAGAGAGGCAGTGAGCCAAGCATGGGCCCAGAGAAAAACCCATACCCCAAGGCCTCTTACCCATCAGGGGAGCATTGGTGAAACACCATCCCATGCCTCTCACCCACTCCAGAAACCCCAGATTGGAGGAAGCCAGGTGCCTAGTCCAATCCACTACAGTGAGGAACTGCAAGTCAATGTAGGAAGCACCCAGGATGCAGCAATGGGCTGATTCAAAGGAACACAGGAGAATGTCAAAATTAAGGAGCAAACTACAATCTCAGACTTCTAGTCCACACAGAGCAAGGTCAGGAGACACAGACATAGAAGAAATTAGATAACACACCTCAAATCTCTGAAAAAAAAACAACTGAAGTAAAGAAGCAACTTAGTTCTTCCTTGTTTGTTAATTTTACACACTTATGTCTGATGGTCTGGACAGCTTTTCTGAAGATAACAAGGCATACTATGGTAGCCATTGTTGATTTCCTATTATTTTGTTTTGAAATCCTGTATCACTTTCACTGTTTTGATTGGCTTTGTTATGTTTTATTTTGTTTGGGTTTTAAAATAAAATTTTAAAATTTAATAAATAAATTTAGGATTATTTTGTTTTTTTATTTTTAATTACAAAATCATTTTTATTATATAATTTGTACACACTATAATATTAACAAGTTTAAATAACAAGACAGCATTTTATATTACTTGAAATGCTGTGCTGAATCAGATACTTTTTGTTGTTGTTTCCTGTTTGTTGGATGATTGTTGTTTTTTTAATACAAGGTCTCTGTGTAGTCTAGGCTGGCCTTGAACTCACGGTGATCTTCCTGCCTCAGCTTCCCAAGTTCTGAGATTACAGATGTGTGGATCACTTAATGTTAATAAATATCATATTTCGAGAGAGGTTATTGACTATTTTTAACCTGCATGCTTCATATATCATCAGAATTAAAATATCACTTCTATTAGGCTAGAATTGAATTTCAGTTGCAATTAAGAGCCATGTTACATTTGTTTTTAGTTGAACTTGTGATAACTGACTTTTCCAAACAATTTTTTAGATTCTGAGTTCCTTGCAGTGGGCATTTGAGACTCAAGTAGGATATGTCACCAGTCACCTGTGATATGTAGATAGGACAAGAATGCATCCTCACAGGAGAAAAGAAAGAAAGCCACTGGAGTAGGGGAAATACAAACTGGTAAGTACTTTACTACTTTTTGTTTGCTTCTGGAATTTTTAAATCCTCAAACTGAAGAGAAATTTCATTTAACTCTTACCCATTGTTTAAAAAAATACAACTTGTGTAAAAAATATAATGTCATGGATCTAATTTTATTGAAATTTAAATTATTAAGATTGTTGGTTATTGATTTTTAAGAGCAACAAACTAATGAATAGGTTATTCTAAACTAATTCCCAAATAGCCAACAAAATGTATGTCAGTAGTACGTTTCTTCCAAGTTTTTGAGAAACAAAACAACTAATGTGGTGTTTTCTGCCTTCTCTCCAGCTCTAGGATTCATGAACAATTCAAAGACAAGTGCAGTGACCAGGTTTGTCTTCCTTGGCGTCCTTGGTTCTCAGGAGATGCAAAGTTTCCTCTTTTCAGTTTTCTTTGGCGTCTAGATATTTACCATTATGGGAAGTGGTACAATTGTCTACACAGTGGGGTTGGACAAATGTATATTCTTCTTCTAGGGAACTTTGCTTTCCTTGAAATCTGGTACATCACCTCCACTGTACCCAGTATGCTAGGCAATCTCCTCTCAAAGACAAAGACCATCTCTTTTGTTGGCTATTTGACCCAATTCTACCTTTTTTTTTACTTCCCTGGGCACAACTGAAACATGTTTCCTCTGCATCATGGCACATGACCGTACCTTGCTATTTGTCACCCACTGCACTACTCAACTCTCATGACTACACAACTCTGTTACATCTTGATACCCCTTTCTTGGTTTTTTGGGTTCCTTAGTTACTCTGTGTCTGCTGTGTAACTCTCTCAGTTGCCTTTCTGTGGGCCCAACATCATCAGCCACTTTGTATGTGACATCAGTCCACTGATGGTTCTGTCCTGTGCTCCACCTCCTTTCACTGAGATCACGACCTACAATCTGAGCACCTTCATTATTGTCATTACCCTTCTCTACATCCTGAGCACTTATACCCTTCTACTGAAAGCTGTAATAAAAGTTCCCTCAGTAGCTGGCGGACAGAAAGCTTTTTCTACATGTGGGTCACATCTGACAGTGGTGTGTTTATTCTTTGGGTCCCTCTTGACTATGTATGTGAGCACTACAGCTAAAAATCCAGCTGAAATGCAGAAGATTATAACTTTGTCTTATTCTGTGATGACTCCTTTCTTAAACCTTTTGATTCACAGTTTACAAAACAAAGAGATGAAGGCTGCACACTGAAGAAAGTCCTGAGAACAGAATAAGCATAAAGCAACCAATGAGATCAAGCAATCTGTTCTCCAGATATAAAAGATCTCTTTGAAGGGCTTGCTTTCCTGCTGCTATTCTTAATATATCCTTTAATGAAGATATCCTATCAGAAGAGCCCCTTATTGTTTGATTCCACAACTAATCTGGCAGAGCTAAACTAGAGTTGATTCATATTATATTCCAAATGTAACCACAACATTTCTAACATGGGTAACACCAGTAGATGATATATGAGGGCTTTTATCTGTTCTACATCATATTGCTTTATTTTTGATTATTGGAGGTAGAGGTAGAGGTGCAGTATTTTGAGGTTGTACACATTTATACACATGGGAAATCTTTGATAGTCTAAAAATTTTACAAGCAAATAAGGAATCAATACCTAATTGGTATAAATGTTCAAAAGTGAACAGATCATGTTGTATATTACTTTTGATTCATAGTAAGAACTCAAAATTCTACATTGTAATTATGATTGCATAGATTTATGGGGATAAAAATGTGATGTCATGATTAAGAAATACAATGTAGAATAATTAAATCAAACTATTTAAAATATCACCCCAAATATTTATCTTTTCTAGTTAGAACACTTGGAATTTATTATTTTAGCAACTCTGAAATGTACAGTACATGACTTTTTTACTGTATTCATTATGCCACACTGAAAGAAGAATGCAACACTTCCTGTTTGAGGCTTTACACTCTAATCATCTTCTCTCCACTACATTTACCCTCATAACTTCCTCACTATTCTGAGACTTTCTGTGTTCAAGTATTTTAAATTCTACGTATAAGTAAGAAAATACATTATTTATTATTTGCCTGATTTATTGCACCTAGAAAAATGTTCTCCATTTCCATCCATGTTTATCACAAATAACATGTACCACATTTTCTTTATCTAGTCAACACTCAAGTTGTTCCATAACTTGGATATTTGAATTATGGTGCAATGAACATAGGAATATATATCTCATAAAATACTGATTTCAATCTTTTGAGAAAATACCTAGGAAAAAAGATTATAAGGTCATATAGTAATTCTATTATTAATACTCAGAGATACTCCCATACAGTTTTATACAATGGTTTTTCTAATTTATATGCCAGCACGATGTGCAAGTATCTCTTTTTCTTAATTCTTTTGCCAAATTTTGTTTTATTTGACTTTTTGATGATGGCAGTTATCGCAAATAAAAGGTGAATTTCATTGTAGTTTTAATGTGCACTTCTCTAATAATTATTGAATTTGAGCATTTTTGTGTCTGAAATCCATATATTTTGTCTATCAAACAGATCTCCTCAGGTTCCTTTGCTAATTTTTAAGTTGGATTATTTAATTATTTGAGTTTCTTAACTCAATCATAACCCATAGCACAAGGGTTATTATTATTATATTCTATAGGCACTTTCATATTCAATTTAAAACTAGAGCTTTTTCTCCTATCTAACCATAACAAAATACCCATCAATTAAAGACACACCATCCCTTCTTCCCTCTTACTTCTCCAGCCTCTGGTAATTACTGTCCCACTTAAGATTTAAATGATATCAAATCATTTTAGATTCCACATATGAATAAAATCATGCAGGACCTACCTTCTGTTCCTGACATCTTTAACTTAGCAAGATGACGTATTGTCATCTGTCCATGTTGCCTCAAATGACAATATCTCATTTTTATAAATTCTTGAATAATTTACCACTATGTATATATGCCAAAAATTCTTTATCCATTCATCAATTAATGTATATTTAGATCATTTCCATTTCTTGGCTATTTTGAATAGTGCTGCAGTGAATACAGTAGTGTAGATATCTTTTCAAAATACAGTAATAATTTTATTTCTTTTGTGTATGTGCCCACTAGTGGAATGTTATGTAGCAGTTCTATTTTTAATTTTTTGAAAAACCTGCACAATGTTTTCCATGGTAGCTATTTCCATTTATATTCCCATCAAGAGTTTATTGAGGTCTTCCTATCCATAAACATGAACTAGCTCTACATTTTTGTGTTCATGTTAATAACACTCAATCATACTTTATAAATTTCATGTTAAAAATCTTTCAGTTCTTTGATTAAATTTATTCCTAGGGATATTTATAGCTATTATAAATAGAAATGCTTTTTTCCCCATTCTTTTATTATAAAGAGAATAAAACAAATCAGAACAAAGCAGATCAGAATAAAACAATGTAAGCAACCTAGGGTTTCAAAACAAGACAGCACGAAATCAACAATGACTACCTTAATGTCTCTTGTTTTCTTGGAAATAGTTGTTCATTACTTCACATGCAATGAATTCAAACAAAATAAAATAGTACAAAACTCATCAAAATTAAAGAATGAAAGCATTACAAGGCCTTCAAAGCCAGATAATAGGAAAATCAACAATGGTTACCATAATGTCTCTTGTTCTCTTTAAAATAGCTGTCCATCTTTATACACATTGAAATAAAATACTAGAAAACAGGCCATCCAGATTCCTGGGAGACTTTAAGAGCATTGCTCCCAGGGCTGAAGGACCCTCCCAGAGCCCAGCCACACTAGGCTGCACTCCACAGGTTTCAGGCCTGCCAGGCCATGCCCAGTAACTTTCTTTCAAACTGGGAAATTCAGCTGGTGGCTGGGGTGAGTATTGCGTGCCATCCCAAACCCCAGGAGATTTTAAGATCAGTGCTCCCATGGCTGAGGGACCCAACCAGATCCCAGCCACAGTAGGCTACATCCCGAAGGTTTCAGACCTGCCCAGGCCACGCCCAGTGACCTTCTTTCAACCCAGGAAACTCAGCTGGCTGGGGTGAGTCCTGCAAGCCATTCCAAGCCCCAGGAGACATTAAGATCATCACTCCCAGGGCTGAAGGACCTGCCCAACTACCAGCCACACTAGACTAGCCTTGGAAAGTTTTGTGGACCAAATACATTATGCCCAGTGACCTTCTTCAATCAGGGGAATCGAGAGCAGGTAAAGTGAGTTCCAGGGCATTGGTCTTTACCTGGGGGGAGCTTTAGCCCATCACGCACATAGGTTAGGTGCCTGCCAAGCTACCTGGAACACTGAAGGCGCCATGGGAGGGCCTGAGGGCCTGACTGGACCATGCTCAGCAAACTCCATTCACTCTCAGGAACCCAGGGCATAGGAGATGGTTTCCAGTACACACAGGGGAAGCCTTGTAACAACACTTGAAACACAGAACTACAGGAAAATGACAAAATGAAAGACCAAAATGCAATCTCAAATCTCCAGCCCATCCCAAGAAGGCCTAGGAGCCATGTACATAGAAGAAAATATATGCCATATACCTGAAATACCTGAAATAATAGCAACTGAAATAAAGAAGCAACTCCAGGAATCTTTTTTTTTTTTTTTTTTTAATTTTTATTTAAGGAGAAAAGAAAAGAAAAAAAAAACAGTGAAGGGTACAAGTTATACAGATTTACAGAAGAAAAAAATGCACAGTAGGAAATCACTAGTTAATAGATTACATATTGCCATCTTAGAAATAATTGTTCAAGTCACAGAATTAAAGTTTGTAGAGTGGACATTCCAGCAATGATACTGCAAACAGTTCTGTTCAATGATCCATTAGAACTCTGTGATATCATTTTCTGTCTTATACATTTAAATATACATGCAGTTATATAGTTTAGAGCATTTTCTTTTCCTCTCTTTTGTACAGTGACTATTACACATTTTGGGTTTCATTGCTCCCACTGTTCTTATTGCTTTTTTGGAAGAGAGTAAAACCAAATGTGACATAACAGAACAGAATCGGTCAAGTCAAAAGGGTGGATATAATAGATAATATAAAAACATAATACAAGGTGATCAACAATGGTTACCCTAATGCCTCCCGCTATTTCTAATAGAATTGCCTATATTATTAGTTGTAATACTATTGAACAAAACCGTAAAGGATAAAACCGACAAAACCAAAACATTGGAGATATTGTAGGTCTTCAAAAGTAGATAGAAGTCAACGAGAATGGGCGTTATAATGAATCTCAATATCTTCTCAGCTGATGCCTAAACTTTCGAACCTGATACTATTCAGCAAAACAGAATAGAGGAACCTCAGTCAAAAACAAGATGGTGAGAGTAATACAGGGCTTCAAATCGAGAAAATAGAAAGTCAAAGTGGGTTACTATATTATATCCTGCTATATTTTCCCCTTTAATTAAATAACTCCAGGAATCTTTAAAGGAATTCAAACTAGAAATTATTTCCCAGGTAAAAGAAGAAATGATAAAGTAATGAAAGAGATGCTGAACACATCTAAAGAAGACATAGTTAAAAATTAGAGGAACAAAACAAAAAGATAGAGTCCCTGGCTGAACAATTTAAGAAACAAACAGAATACATGCAGCAGATTCAAAGAGATATACAGAAAATCAAAAATTCCATCTAAAGTTGTCAAAACCAACTCGATGAAAGTGAAGATAGAATTTCAGACATTGAGAACAAGATTGACTAGTGAACAGAAAAGGAAAGATCTTTTAAAAATAACAAGGAATCAGAAAATAACAATTCAATAACTGCAACATGATGCAAAGAAAAACAACATAAGATTGATAAGGATAAGCGAAAAAGAAAAGGACAACACAAATGGTATCAAGAGGATATTTACGAAAGTAATAGCTGAAAATTTCCCAAACATGAGAATGGAAACTGACATTAGGATCAAGGAAGCATATAGAACTCCAAATAGCCATAATTAAAATAAAACTACACCCAGACATATAATAATCACCATCCCAGAAATCCAACATAAGAACAAAATATTAAACACTGTCAGAGAGAAAAAAGACAGATCACCTATAAAGGAAAACCTATCAGAATCACAGCAGACTTTTCAACACACACAATGAAGTCAAGAAAAGCATGGAGTGAAGTATGTGAGATCCAAAAGGAAAATGATTTCATCATAGACTGATGTACTCTGCAAAAGTGTCCTTCAAAGTTGATGGAGAAATAAGATACTTCCATGGCAAAGAACAGCTATAAAACCTCGTGAACACCAGGCCAACCCTTCAAAGAATACTGAAAGACAGTCTAGATACACAAAGGAAAAAAACACTAAGCAAGGTAGACAATTAAACAGAACAGAAAGATAAAGATGCAACAGCAGAAAGATAACGTGTTAACAATTAACCAATATATAACAGTTATAACCATTAATGTAAATGGTCTCAATTCACCAATTAAATGAAACAGGCTGGCAGAATGGATCAAGAAACAACATCCAACCATATGCTTTCTGCAAGAAACCTATCTAACTCAAAAGGAAACCCACAGACTGGAACCCAAAGGATGGAAAACAGGAATCAAAAAAAAGGGGGGGGGAGTAGCTATTGTGTTTGCAGGTAATGTGAACTTCAAACCAAGAATAATCCTAGGAAATAAGGAAGGTCACTACATATTGGTTAGGGGAAAACTTCAAGAGGAAGAGATAGAAACCTTAAATATATATGCACCAAATTCCAGAGCACTCAGTTATACAAAGAAAGTATGAATAGAAATGAAAAATCAAATTACCAATAACACAATTATAACAGTAGACCTTAATACACCATTGACAACAAGGGACAGATAAACCAGACAGAAAATCAGCAAAGAAAAAACAGAACTGAATCACACGTGTGTACAAATGTACTTGATAAACATATACAGAGTGTTCCATCCAACAGCATCAGAATATATATTCTTTTCAGCAGCACATGGGGACAGTCTCTAAAACAGACCATATACTAGCTCACAGAACATGTTTAAATAAATGCAAAAGAATTGAAATTATCCCATGTATGTTAACAGATCTTAGTGCCACAATACTAGATATTAATGATAAAAGAAACTGCAAAAACCCCACAAACACATGGAAATTGAATAATACACTCTTGATCAATCAGTGGGTCACAGAGGAAATTAAAGAAGAAATTAAACAATACCTACAAGCAAACAAAAAGACAAATACAACTTCCGGGAATCTGTGGGATGCAATGAAAGCAGTCCTCAGAAGAAAATTTATTGCACTGAATTCCCATATCAGGAAAACAGAACAAATACAAATAAACAACCTGATGCTATACCTCAAACATATAGAAAAAGAAGAGCAAGTCTAGCCCAAAGCCAAAAGAAGAGAGGAAATTATAAAAATCAGAGCAGAAATTAATATAATAGAGACTAAGAAAACAATTCAAAGAATCAATGAATCAAAGAGTTGGTTCTTTGAAAGGATAAATAAAATTGATAAGCCCCTAGCCAACCTTATTAAAAAAAAGAAACAAAAAGCTCAAATTCATGCAACAAGGAATGAAAAACGAAATCACTACAAACTCTGTAGAAATACAGAAGATCATCAACACCTATTTCAAAAATCTCTACTCTCAAAGGTTTGATAACACAGAAGAAATGGACAGATTCTTAGAAATATATGAAGTACCAAAGCTGGGTCAAGAAGATGTAAATCTGCTGAATAACCCAATTTCTATCAATCAAATTGAAAATGTAATTAAGTCCCTAACTACAAAGAAGAGGCCCAGACGGACTCACTGCGGAGTTCCTCAAGAAATACAAAAAAGACTTATTGCCGACACTCCTCAAACTCTTCAATGAAATCGAAAGGGAAGCAATTCTTCCTAAGTCATTCCTAGAAGCAAATATTACTCTAGTACCAAAAACTGAGAAAGACCAAACTAAAAAGAGAACTATAGACCAATTTCCCTAATGAACACAGATGCAAAAATCCTCAGTAAAATATTGGCAAATAGAATGCAGCAAATCATCAAGAAGATTATGCACCATGACCAAATGGTATTCATCCCAGGCATGCAAGGATGGTCCAACATATGTAAATCAATAAATGTAATCCATCATATCAATAAAGCCAAAAGTAAGAATCACATAATCATTTCTATAGATGCAGAAAAAGCCTTCGATAAGGTCCAACATTCATTCATGATAAGAACCCTGAAGAAAATTGGAATAGATGGTCTTTACCTCAATATGATAAAGGCCATCTATGACAAACCAACAGCCAACATCATATTAAATGGCCAAAGACTGAAGGCCTTTTCTTTCAAACCAGGCACAAGACAAGGATGTCCCTTATCACCACTCCTATTCAATATAGTACTGGAAAATACTAGCCAGAGCAATTAGACAAGAAAGGGAAATAAAAGGAGTAAAAGATAGGAAAACAGGAAGCTAAATTATCATTATTTGTGGATGACATGATACTCTACATAGAAGACTCCCAAAACTCCATTGAAAGACTCCTAGATATAATAAATAAATACAGCAATGTAGCTGGATACAAAAATCAATACTCAAAAATCAATAGCATTTCTATACACTAACAAGAAAATCACTGAGAGAGAAATAAAAGAAGCCACACCCTTCACACTACCATCCAAAAAAATAAAATACTCAGGAATTAATCTCACAAATAGGTAAAAGAACTATTCAGGAAAATTATAATACCCTGAAAAAAAGAAATTGAAGAGGATCTCAGAAAATGGAAAGACATCCCTTATTCATGGATTGGAAGAATAAATATTGTAAAATTGGACATTCTGCCAAAACTGTTACACAGATTCAATGCAATCCCAATGAAAATACCATTACCATACCCCATAGATCTCAAGAAATCACTCCTAAAATTCATCTGGAACCAGAAGAGAGCTAGAATAGCAAAGGAATTTCTAAGCAGCAAAGGCAAAGCAGGAGGCATCACAATCCCTGACTTGAAGTTATACTACAAAGCAACTGTAATAAAATCAATATGGCACTGGAATAAAAACAGATCTGAAGATCAATGGAATAGATTAAAAGATACAGCATCAATTACCAGCACACTAAACCACATTATCTTTGATAAAGTGACCAAATACATTCACTGGAAGAGTGACCGTGTACTTAATAAATGGTGCTGGAAAAAACTGGCTCTCCACATACTGAAAACTAAAATTAGACCCATGTCTATCACCATATCCTAACTAAAATCTAAATGGATCAAAGATCTGAATATTAAAACAGAAACACTAAATTTATTGGAAGACAAATTAGGTAAAAATCTTGAAGACAAAGGGGTAGAATCAAACTGCATGGGAAATACTTCCCAGAATCAATAGCTGGGATCATGTCTTCTTAGAAAGTTTCTGCATGTGAAAAGAAATATCCAGCATAGTGAAAAGAAAATCCACAAACTGGTAAAAAAAAATCTTAGTGAACTGTCCTTCAGACAAATGACTTCTGTCTAAAGCATATAAAGAAATTTTTAAAAATCAGACCCCAAAAATCAAAGAACCAATCCAAAAATGGGCATCTGAGATGAATATCCAGTTCTCAGGTGAAGAAATACAAATGGCAAATAAATACATGAAAACATGTTCATCGTCACTGGTCATCAGACAATTGCAAATTAAAACAAATTGAGATTCCATCTCACTCCTGAAAGAATGGCCAGGATCAAGAAAACCACCAACAACAAGTGCTAGAGAGGCTGTGGGGGAAAAGGAACACTCCTGCACTGTTGGTGGGAGTGTAGGCTGGTGTAACCACTGTGGAGTTCAGTCTGGAGACTCCTCAAAAAGCTGGGATTGGAAGTCCCATTTGACCCTATTCACTTCTAGGCATATTCCCAGAAGAACTGAAAACATTATACCACAATGATACATCTGCACCCATGTTTATAGCAGCACAATTTGTAATAGCCAGATCCTGGAAACAACCTAAGTGTCAAATGAGGAAAAGATTAAAAAGTTGTGGTATTTTTATACAATGGAGTACTACTCAGCTATAAAGAATGATCACACTGATATATTTATAATTAAATGGATGCAACTTGAGACCATACTCATAAGTGAAATAAATCAAACTCACCCAATAGTTTACCTAGTGTAAAAAATGATAAGAATACATAAAAGTATGTGGTAATCATGATTCCCAATCATATTGGTTTGAAGGCATATAATGTTTTCACTCATTAATTGGAATGGTTTTAATTTGGGTTGTTCAATTTTGTCTATGATACTATGAATAAAGCTATTTTGAAGAAAACAAGACATCATAATAGCTAGTGCTGATTTAACATCATTTTACTTTGAAGTCCCATCAAGCTGTTGTTCGTCTGTTTCCACTGGTTTTAACATATTGTATCTTATTATATTTTACTATATGTGATAGAATAAACAGAATTTTTTATAGGCAAAGAGATAATATAGAAACCATTGTTCATTTTCTGTTAGCTGGTTCTAAATACCCTGTAATACTTTCATTCTCTTGAATGGCTTCACACTGTCTTGATATGTTTGATGCTATAGTATACGAAGTTATACTCAAATAATTCAAGGAAAGAGACCCTATGGTGACTACTATTATGTCAGGTTATCTGGTGGTGAAACACAATGATGTTTAAATTGTTCGATTCTGACCTGTGTTGTTCTGTTGCTATGTCCTCTTTTATCTCAATCTCCCCCTTTTTTCCCTTTTTTTAAAAAAAATAATTGATTTTTTTCTTATTTTTTTAATTAAGGGAAAACTAGACTATCACCCGAGCCCAGCCTGTTTTGCTGCCGCACCTGGCCATCGGTGTGCAGAGGAGGAGCTGGGAAGATTTGGGGTGCCTTCATCGGCCTCTCTGTGTGTCTGGAGGACTGTGGATATCTCGGGCCAGACTGTTGGAGTCCCTCCAGGCTTCCAGGTGCAGTGAAGGGGAGAGGTGGGTTTGAGGCCTCTACATCTGCCTCCCCATCCCGGTTGCACTTGGAGAACTGCTGAGCTCCCAACGGGTGGGTGGGCCCACACTATCACCCGAGCCCAGCCTGTTTTGCTGCTGCGCCTGGCCATCGGTGTGCAGAGGAGGAGCTGGGTGGATCTGGGGTGCCTGCATCGGCCTCTCTGTGTGTCTGGAGGACTGTAGATATCTCGGCCCAGACTGTTTGGGTCCCTCCAGGCTTCCAGGTGTAGTGAAGGGGAGAGGTGGGCTTGAGGCCTCTACATCTGCCTCCCCATCCTGGTTGCACTTGGAGAACCGCTGAGCTCCCGACGGGTGGGTGGCCACACTATCCCCGGAGCCCAGCCTGTTTTGTTGCCAGGCCTAGCCATCAGTGTACAGGGGAAGAGCTGGGCGGTTCTGGGGTGCCTGCATCGGCCTCTCCCTGTGTCTGGAGGACTGTGGATATCTCTGCAAGCAGGGAGGGATCACAGGTTCCTGAGGCACCACGGCCTGTGGTGAGTACCCTAACCTGGCTGCAATTGAAGAACTGTGATGCTTCCAAGGGGCAGGTGGGTGCACAGTGTCCCTGAGGCCCAGCTTGTCTGGAACTGTGGAGTTCTGAGCAGGCAGAGGAGGGCCACTGGTTCTTCAGGCCCAATGGCTTGGGGTAGCGTGGTGCCAGAGTCTCAGTAGCTGCAAACATAAAAGGGGATTTTCAACAGATCCTGAGGAAGCTTTCAAATAACACTTGAAACACAGAAATATAGGAAAATGACTAAACGAAAGACCAAATTACAACCTCAAACCTCCAGCCCACCTCAGGAAACCCTAGGAGGAATGTATTTAGAAGAAAATATATCCCATCCACCTCATATATCAGACACAATAGCTACTGAAGTTGACAAGCAACTCCAGGAAGCTTTAAAGGAATTCAAACTCGAAATAATTTCCCAGATAAAAGAAGAAATGATAAAAGAAATGAAAGAGATTCTAAATATATCTAAAGAAAACACAGATAAAAAATTGGAGGAACTAAACAAAAAGATAGAATCCCTAGACAAGCAATATAAGAAACTAACAGAATACATAATGCAGATGCAGAGAGATATACAGGAAATAAAAAACTCCACTGAAAGTTGTAAAAACTGCCTTAATGAAAGTGAAGATAGAATTTCAGACCTTGAAGACAGGATTGCAGTCAGTGAACAGGAAAGGAAAGATCTTTTGAAAATAACAAGGAATCAGGGAACATCAATTCAACAACTGCAAGACGATGCAAAGAAGAATAACATAAGAACGATAGCGATTAATGAAAGAGAGGGAGACAACATAAAGGATGTCAGGGGGATATTTAGAGAAGTAATAGCTGAAAATTTCCCAAGCATGAGATCAGAAACTGACATCAGGATCAGTGAAGCATATAGAACTCCAAATAGTCATAACCAAAATAAAACTACACACAGACATATAATAATCACCATCCCAGAAATACAACACAAGAATAGATTATTAAAAGCTGTCAGAGAGAAAAGATAGATCACTTATAAAGGAAAACCTATCAGAATCACAGCAGACTTCTCAGCACAAACAATAAAGTCAAGAAGAGCATGGAGTGAAGTATTCCAGATTCTAAAGCAAAATGGTTTCCAACCTAGACTGATATATCCTGCAAAACTATCATTCAAAATAGATGGTGAAATACGATACTTTCATGACAAAGAACAGCTGAAGAACTTCATGAGCACCAAACTAACCCTGCAAAAAATTATTGAAAGACAGTTTAGATACACAAAGGAAAAAACCAATAAGCAAAGCAAATAATTAAACAGAACAGAAAGATAAAAATGCAACAGTAGAGAGATAACATTACTACAATTAACCAGCATTTAACAGTAATAACCATTAATGTAAATGGTCTCAATGCACCAATCAAAAGAAAAAGACTAGCAGAATGGATCAAGAAACAAAATCCAACCATATGCTGTTTACAGGAAACCCATCTAACCCAGAAGGATACTCACAGACTGAAAGTCAAAAGATGGAAAACAATTCTTCTTGCAGCAGGAATCCAAAAAAAGGCAGGAGTAGCCATTCTGTTTGCAGACAACGTGAACTTTAAACCAACAATGACCATAAAGGACAAAGAAGGTCACTACATACTCGTAAGGGGAAAACACCAAGAGGAAGAGATAACTATCTTAAATATATACGCACCAAACTCCAGAGCACCCAGTTATATAAAACAATTATTAACAGAAATGAAAACTCAAATTATCAGTAACAATTGTAACAGGAGACCTTAATACGCCATTGACACCAAGGGACAGATCAACCAGACAGAAAATGAACAAAGAAATAACAGAACAGTTCACACCTGTGAACAAATGGGTTTGATAGACATATACAGAATGTTCCACCCAACAACATCAGAATACACATTCTTCTCAGCAGTACATGGATCATTTTCTAAAATAGACCCTATATTAGCTCACAGAACATATTTAAATAAATGCAAAAGAGTTGAAATAATCCCTTGCATGTTATCGGATCATAGCGCTCTGAAATTAGAAATTAATGATAAAAGATACTGCAAAAATCCCGCAAACACATGGAAACTGAATAACACACTCTTGAGTAATCAGTGGGTCACAGAAGAAATTAAAGAAGAAATTAAACAATACCTACACGAAAATGAAAATGCAGATACAACTTACCAGAATCTGTGGGATGCAATGAAAGCCGTCCTGAGAGGAAAATTTATTGCACTGAGTTCCCACATCAGGAAAACAGAACGAATACAAATAAATAACTTGATGCTACACCTCAAACAGCTAGAAAAAGAAGAGCAAGTCAAGCCCAAAGCCAAAAGAAGAGAGGAAATTATAAAAATCAGAGCAGAAATCAATGCAATAGAGACTAAGAAAACAATCCAAAGAATCAACGAATCAAACAGTTGGTTCTTTGAAAGAATAAATAAAATCGATAAGCCCCTAGCCAACCTTATTAAAAAAAGGGAAGAAAAAGCTCAAATTCATGCAATAAGAAATGAAAAAGGAGAAATTACTACAGACCCAATAGAAATACAGAAGATCATCAACACCTATTTCGAAAACCTCTACTCTCAAAAGTTTGATAACACAGAAGAAATAGACAGATTCTTAGAAGCATATGAAGTACCAAAGTTAGATCAAGAGGATGTAAAACTGTTGAATAACCCAATCTCTGTTAATGAAATTGAAAATGTAATTAAGTCCTTACCCACCAAGAAAAGCCCAGGCCCAGATGGATTCACTGCAGAATTCTACAAGAAATACAAAGAAGACCTAATGCCGACACTCCTCAAACTATTCAATGAAAGTGAAAAGGAAGCAATCCTTCCTAAGTCATTCCTGGAAGCAAATATTACTCTAGTACCAAAACCTGAGAAAGACCCAACTAAAAAAGAGAACTATAGACTGATCTCCCTCATGAACACAGATGCAAAAATCCTCAATAAAATATTGGCAAATAGGATCCAGCAAATCATCAAGAAGATTATACACCATGACCAAGTGGGATTCATCCCAGGAATGCAAGGATGGTTCAACATACGCAAATCAATAAATGTAATCCACAATATCAATAAAGCCAAAAATAAGAATCACATGATCATTTCTATAGATGCAGAAAAAGCCTTCGATAAGGTCCAACACTTATTCATGATAAGAACTTTACAGAAAATTGGAATAAATGGTCTTTACCTCAATATAATAAAGGCCATTTATGACAAACCAACAGCCAGCATCATACTAAATGGCCAAAAATTGAAAGCCTTTACTTTAAAATCAGGCACAAGACAAGGATGTCCTTTATCACCACTCCTATTTAATATAGTACTGGAAGTACTAGCCAGAGCAATTAGGCAAGAAAGAGAAATAAAAGGGGTAAAGATAGGAAAAGAAGAAGTTAAATTATCATTGTTTGCAGATGACATGATACTCTACATAGAAGACCCCCTAAACTCCATTGAAAGACTCTTAGATACAATAAATAAATTCAGTAATTTGGCTGGATACAAAATCAATACTCAGAAATCAATAGCATTCCTATACACGAACAGCAAAATCACAGAGAGGGAAATAAGAGAAACTGGACTATTCACATTAGCAACCAAAAAAATGAAATATTTAGGAATTACTCTTATGAAAGAAGTGAAAGACTTCTACAGTGAAAATTATAATACACTGAAAAAGGAAATTGAGGATGATCTCAGAAAATGGAAAGATATCCCTTGCTCATGGATAGGAAGAACAAACATTGTGACGATGGCCATTCTCCCAAAACTGTCATACAGATTCAATGCAATCTCAATAGAAATACCATCAACATACCTTATAGATCTAGAGAAATCACTCCTAAATTTCATCTGGAACCAGAAGAGACCTAGAATCGCAAAGGCAATTCTAAGCAGCAAAGACAAAGCAGGAGGCATCACAATCCCTGACTTGAAGTTATACTACAAAGCATCTATAGTGAAATCAACATGGTACTGGAATCAAAACAGAGCCAAAGATCAGTGGAATAGATTTGAAGATGCAACCACAACTACAAACACACTCAACCACCTTATCTTTGATAAAGGGGCCAAACATGTTCACTAGAAGAACGACAGTCTCTTTAATAAATGGTGCTGGAAAAACTGGCTCTCCATTTGCCGAAAACTAAAGCTAGACCCATGTCTATCACCATGTACTAAATTAAAATCTAAATGGGTCAAAGATCTGAATATTAAAACAGAAACACTAAATCTATTGGAAGACAAATTGGGTAGAAACCTTGGAGACATAGGAGTAGGTAAAGAATTCATGAACAGGACTCAAACCGCACAGGAAATACTTCCCAGAATCAATAACTGGGACCACTTCTTATTAAAAAGTTTCTGCATGTCAAAAGAAATCTCCAGCATAGTGAAAAGAAAACCATCAAACTGGGAAAAGATTTTAGTGAACTCTCTCTCAGACAAGGGACTCTTGTCTAAAACATATAAAGAATTAAAAAAACTCAGACCTCCAAAATGCAAAGATCCAATCCAAAAATGGGCATCTGAGATGAATACGCAATTCTCAGATGAAGAAATGCAAATGGCAAATAAATACATGAAAAAATGCTCATCATCATTGGTCATTAGAGAAATGCAAATTAAAACCACACTGAGATACCATCTCACTCCTGAAAGAATGGCCAGGATCAAGAAAACCAACAACAACAAATGCTGGAGAGGCTGTGGGGAAAAAGGAACTCTCCTGCACTGTTGGTGGGAGTGTAGACTGGTACAGCCTTTGTGGAAGTCTGTCTGGAGGTTTCTCAAAAAGTTGGGATTTGAAATCCCATTTATTCCAGCTATTCCATTTCTAGGCATATTCCCAGAAGAACTGAAAGCATCATACCACAGTGATTTATGTGCACCTATGTTTATAGCAGCACAATTTGTAATCGCCAGATCTTGGAAACAACCCAAGTGTCCATCAACTGAGGAGTGGATAAAAAAGTTGTGGTATTTCTATGCAATGGAGTATTATTCAGCTATAAAGAAGGATCACATTGAGCTATTTATCAATAAATGGGCGTAGCTTGAGACCATACTCATAAGTGAAATAAATCAGTCTCGCATGTGTGAATACCGAATAGTTTCCCTAATGTAAGTAATGATTCAAATATATAAAAATATGTGGTAATCATGATTCCCCATTATGTGGCCTTGAAGCCTTATAAAGCTTTCACTCATTAATTAGAAAGGCTTTATTCTGGGCTTCTTGATATGGAAATATTTGAAGCTATAGTATATGAAGTTTTATCCAAATATTTCAAGGAAAAAGACAGACACTATGGTAACTACTATTAAGTCGGGTTATTTGGTGGTGAAGTACTAGGTTGCTGAAACAATCATGCTTTGACCTCTATTGTTATATTGTTATGTCCTGTTTTATCTCAATCTCCCCCTTATTCTTTAAAAAAATTATTTAGTTATTTCTTATGTTTGTTTTAATTAAGGGGAAAAATTTTAAAAATTAGGATATATAATAGTAACTCTTTTTGATTTCCTATTAACTTGTTTTGAAGTCCTGTAATACTCCCACGATCTTGTTTTGACTGATTAGACTCTGTTCCATTCTGTATGATAGTATCAAGTTTGAGGGTATAGGCAACTACTTTGAAGGCAATAAGATTCACTAAGATGCCCATTCTGGTTTGACTATTGTCTCCTTTGGAAGTCCTGTAATGTTTACAATGCCTAAGTTTTATTGGTCTTGTTCGCTACTGTTTTGTCCAACTTTATAATATCTAATGAGATAGACAATTCTTTTTAAGGAAACAAGAGACAATGTTGATAACCATTGTTGATAACCTTGTACTCTGTTCTACACCATGTGCTATGTCTATCCTTGGTTTTGACTGACAGCTCTGTTTTGCCATATTTGACTGTATTCTCTCCCCCCCCCCAAAAGTAATAAGAACTAAGGAGTAATAAAATCCAAAATGTGTAAATTTTGTTGTAAAAAAAGAGGGGAAAAAAGAGCTCTAACGGATATAACAGCAAGTGTGTTTAGGGGTGTTAAATAGCTGACTATATTAATGTTTTTGGATCATTGAACACAGCTGTTTGCAGTCTCCCTGTTGGAATGCCCACTTTGTATTCTTTGATACTGTGATTTGAGCAACTATTTCCAAGATGATAATATGTAATCTATTAACAGGTGATTTTTTACTGTTATGTTTTTTTTTGTAGTTCTGTATTATGTGTACCCTTACACCACTTTGTTTTGCTTTGTGTTTTTCTCTTTTTCCTCTTAAATAAAATTTTAAAAAAAGAAAACTAGATTAAAAATAGCAGGATATATTACAGTAACTTTTTTGTTTTCCTGTTAACCTGATTTGAGCCCTTGTATTGCTCTCCCCATCTTGTTCTGACCAATTTTACTATAGTCTGTTTTGGTTTATAGTATCAAATTTGAGGGTATAGGCAACCACTTTGAAGGCAATAGGATTTACTATATGCCCATTATGGTTTGACTACTATCTTCTTTTGAAGTCCTATAAGGTCTCCAAAGTAGTTTTTATTGGTCTTGTTCTGTACTGTTTTGTTCAATTATATTATACCTGACAATATAGACAACTCTTTTTAAGCTAGCGAGAGGCATAATGGTAACTATTGTTGATCACCTGGTATTCTATTTTTGCATCATGTACTGTGTCCATCCTTTTGTTCTAACTGACTCTGTTTTGCTTTGTCACATTTGGTTCTTTTTTTTTCTCTTCAAAAAAAAAGTTATAAGAACTGTGGAAGTAATAAAACCCAAAAAGTGTAATTGTTATTGTAAAAAAGAGAGGAAAAGAAAGTGATCTAAAGGATGTAACTGCATGTATATTTAAGTGTGTAGGATAGAAAACCATATTACTGAGTTTTTGTTGGATCATTGAACAGAACTGTCTGCAAGCTCACTGTGTGAATGTCCACTTTGTATCCTTTAATTTTGTAATTTGGACAACTGTTTCTAAGATGACAATATGTAATCTATTAACTAGTGATTTCTTACTGTTTTTTTTTCTTGAAATTCTGTATTACTTGTACCCTTTTACTGCTTTGTTTTTTTTCTCTTTAAATAAAAAAAAATAAAAGAAGACCTTGTAATAGCCAGTGCTGATTTAATATCATCTTACTCTGAAGTCCTACTCTGCTTTTGTTCTTCTATTTCTTTTGGTTCTATCATGTTATTTCTTACTGGATATTATTATGTGTGATAATATAAACACATTTTCTATGGAAAATTAGGTAATATAGTAGCCGTTTTTCATTCTCTATTATTTGATTCTGATAACCCTTCATGCTTTCATTCTCTTGAATGGTTTTATACTATTTAATTATGTTTGATACTATCATATGAAGTTACGCTCAACTATTTCAAAGAAAGATATTATGGTAGTTACTGTTAATTATGGGTTGTCTTGTGGTAAAATGCTGTGTTGCTTGCATTGTTCTGATCTGATCTACTTTGTTATGTCCTCTTTTGTCTTAATCTCCTTAAAATAAAAAATGAAAAATACTAGAAAACAGACTATAACCAATCGAAAAAAGAAGAAAAGCATTATTAGACTTAAAACAAAATGATAAAAAATAAGCAATGACTACCATAGTGTCTCATTTTCTTTAAAGTGGAAATGCTTTTCTTGTTTCCATTTCAGATAATTTATGATTGGTATATATCAATGCTACTAATTGTTGTATGTTTATTTTATATTCTGTTAAGTTTCCTGAATTCATATATCAGCCCCTATAGATATTGGGGGTTTGAGTGGATCGATTTTGTTCTTTTATTTTTTGTTTGATTGGTTGATTTTGGTTTTTTGAGACAAGGTCTTGCTATGTAGTCTAGGCTGGCATTGAATACATTTTGTAGACCAGGTTGGCCTCAAACTCGTAGCAATCCTCCTGCCACAGTCTTCTGAGGCAGACTCTCCAATAGATTTTATTTGAGTCCTTGATTTTTTCCAAATATGAGGCCACATCATCAGCAGATAGTGACAATTTGACTTTCTCTTTTCTTATTCACATGTCATTTATTTCTTTCTCTTACCTTACTGCTCTCCCTAGGCCTTGCAGCATTATGTGGAGTAAAGGAGGTGAGCAGTGGAGATCCTGGAGTAGGAGAATCAGATGCTGGACTCCACTTGGGCTACATAGCAAATGTGAGGTCAGCCTGGAATAAACATTGAGAACTTCTCTCAAAAAACCAAAAATACAAAGAACAAAAAATAAATGAGTAGTGAAAGGAGGCCTTCTTGTCAAGTTCCAGATATTAGAAAGAAAATTCTCATCTTTCCCGCATTCAGTAGTGTCAGCCATTGGTTTATTACATATGGGCTTCATTATGTTGAGGTACTCTTTCATATTTTTTTATTTAAACCAAAAAAAAAACCTTGTAATTTCAGTGTAGCTGGCAAGGTTTATTTTTTTTCCCATCATCGGTACATACTGTACTCAGTGTTTGACACAGTCTGACACACTAGGTATATGATAAATGCTTAATTACATACATTTTTAAAGGAATGAAACAAGTGTATTATCTAAAGGGACCACACATGCACACTTGTGTTCATATACATACACACACAGAGAGAGATACACGTATATTCTTTCTCTCTTCTCTGCCTCAGTTTGGTTCCCCTGGATAGATCAGTTCCTTAGAGACTATCTCCACCAAAAGGAAAATTTTCCTGACCTCTCTTAGCTAAGTATCCTGACCCTTACATCAGGACTCATCAAGCCACTGGAGAAAACACAAACAAATACAGGTAAAATTAAATGCTTGTAGAGATTCAAGCACAGAAGAGGAAGTAGGAACTTTAAACAAACACACTGGGGACTTATAGAACCTATTCAGGAGGGATTTGTAAACTCTTAATAATCACTGATTTGAAAATACATTTCATTTGGTTCAGGGCAACAGAGGATGCATGTTTCTGAAGGCCCAAACAACACTCTCCATCTGTGACTAAGCTTTTGTGCTGTGTAAATCAGTGACTCTTATGGTTGGAGTTTTACTCACATCTGCATCTTAAAACCAAAAATGCCACCAGGTAGGTAAGAAAGCCTGAAAACAAACAGTACTGATGTTCTGCACCTCACTGTCAGACCACCAGGAACATGCTGTCTCCCTGTAAATCTATTCCTTTTTTTCTATGTTCTTTGTAGGAACCAAGCATTAGATTCTTCACTGCTCATCTCTCAACATATTTTTAAAGTGGACCTGAGATGATACAGTATATGCACATCAAGGGTTCACTCAGGTATCACAGAGTTCTTACAGTACAACTCAGGGTAAATGTACTCTCATGGTTGGTCACTGAGGTGAGCGACTAAATCCCCATCAGAGTATTGTCTGAATCTTGTACCACTTTGCAAAATTGTTTAGTGAAATTCTGATTGACAGATTATCTTTCAGAAGGAGCAATTATAGCAAGATAATATTTTTTCAGAGTTGTTGGTAAGTAACAAAACACTAGTACAAACTGAGGAAGAAGTAAGATAGTGGACTCTATTTCCTTAAGATTTACCTACACCTCAAAAATGTAAATTCTAAAGAACTTCTTCCTTTACAATAACGAGCTTTTCCTTGGGCAAGTGGCTTAAATTTTCACAAATGGTTGGAGTTAGAGGGTCTGGCCTGCTTATCAGCTATACAGAATGGATTTCCCAGGTTCTTTGTCCTCCTCTACTGTCTAGTTGAATATTTATATGTTTGTCTTTTAAAGTGAAGAGGAACACAAATGAAGTGAATTTAAATTTACCAATTGAGACACCAATAGATGTGTTTTGGGGATGAAGGCAATAAGAAAGATTCAATAGGATTTCAAATTATCTGTGGAATTTACTTACTTTTTCTGGCTCTATATTCTAGAGATAAGTAAAATTTCACATTAGCACAAATAATGTCAACAAGGTCTTGGACATTAAGAAGGCAAATAATTACCAACAAGGGAATCAAGGCTTATGAGGTCAGGTTCCAGGTCACCTACCATGAATAGTATTTGTCATTTTAGTGTCAAAAACTTCTTGAAATGTGAGTAGCATAAGTTAACTCATGATTCCTGTCATGAGAAGTCAAAAATATCCATTTTATGCCAAACAAAATATAACATGCTACCTACACTACATAGGTTTACTTACGTTAGTCCTAATAACATGATAATAGAATAGAACAACAACAACAACAGTAATAATAATAATAATAATAATAATAATAATAGGATAGAATAGAATAGTTTTTGGCCCATAACATAGAGATTTGCATGCTACAAAACACACAGCTCCAGAAGCTATCTGTACACACCTCTGTGCAGCTGTAGTGGTGTACTGGGTTGTTTCAATGAAGCACAAGTTGAAAAGGAGAGGAAATTTACTTTAAATTTTTATTAATATGCTCCAATATTTAGCACACTGCTAGAAATGTAACACACAGTGAATGAACATTTGTTAAATACCTAAATAAAATACTACAATTTAAATATAGCATTTAATCTTTTTATTGCAAGCCCATTAACTTCAATTCTAAACCAAGAATGATTGCAAATGCTCTGACAAATCTAAATATAGTTAAATTTTGGTATATACAGTAATCATAATTACAATCCAATGAATTAAGTTACTCTGAGAAAATGTACATTTTCATAAGTCACATTTATTAGAGAAATATGTTGTTATTCTAAAAGTATTGTTATCACAAATACCTGAACCTATCTTGTTAGTCAAACATCTATCATTCTGATTTTGTTCCAGGTTTGATAAGTACTAAGCAGACATCTTGCTCTCTGCAGAGTGTATGAATGGCATAAGGATGGAATTTTGTAAGTATTTTAACAGATACATAAATACTATGGTCAACATATTGCTAAATTTAAAATATTGATGGTGACTAGGTATTGTGATGCATGCCTGTAACCCCAGAACTCATGAAACTGAGGAAGGAGGATCACTGTAAAGTCTATGCTAGCTTGAGCTACATAGTGAATTCAAGCCCAGCCTGATCTACGTAGCAAGACTCTGTGTCAAAACAAAACAAAACACAAAAATAAAATATTGATGATGGCTTACTAGCTAAAAATCATGAGCTTTGTGGAAGAAACTGCAGTACATATAAATAAGACTGGACTTATTACTTCTAAAACGTTATTACCCAAATAAAAAGGTTTTAGTCTGGATTCAACTCTTGAGTCATTAAATATTTTTTTAAAAACCCTATCTGGTCTCTGTACATCCTAGGATGATCCTTTCATTATTTAATCTATATGAAAACAAGATGATGAAAGGAAATTATAGGCTTATTGCTAGCCAAAATGAATACACATGGATCTATACGCTAGAAAAATTGACTTAGCTAGCTACAAGTTGCCTCAAGAACTAAGCCATAATGTGGAATAAAGCTTGGAGCACCCACAGAAGGTGGAACAAGCCACCAAAAACTGTGGATTACAAAAAAGAATCATACAGGAGGCATGACACTGACCTTCTGTTATTTAAGACCCACCACCACCATCATACCAGAGGAATTAGATTTACTTTGTGCAGTTTCAACAAGATTGAAATTTATGCAATGACCTGGAAGTGCCAGGTTCATGCTGTAGAAGGAATAAAGAAGAATTTTTTTTCTCAAAATAAAGAAACCTTTTAATGGAACTAGAACTACTTAAAAGAAGAATGGCCTGATTTTTTTAGTGAATCCAGATGCTACCTGGAAAAGTACAATCAAAAGAGAAGAAGATAGGTAATTTGCAAGCGATCTACAGGTTGCTAGGTCTTCTACGTTACCTTTCTAAGACTAGCAACAGTGAGAGAGGTTAAGACTTCGATTCAAAAATTCATTCTTGTCTACTTTTCACTGAATATATATAGATAGAGTTTTTACTGGATAGATATAGATATGAAACCCTGACTACAAAAGTAACTTAGCAACTACCTTCCTTTGATTTACACACAAAGTTTGCTTTAAAGTGAAAAGATGGGCCCAAAGTTTGTATTTGTATGTAAGATCAATGACTATACAACTAAAAATGAAACATTACTCTGCTCAGGATTAAAGTGACACCTGAAATTAAATGGAATTTGTTCTGAACAAAACCCTGAATAGACCAGATTACCTAGTAGTTAATGATTTTGCACATACATTTGAGTAAAATTTTTAAATCTGTCTTCCCATCTGTAAAAGAGAAACATCAGCTTTCTTATCTGTAAAATAAGAAGTACAACTTTTTCCTGCTTAAAGGTCATTAGGAAAATGAAATGGATGATGTAAAAATACATAAAATAGAGCCCGGTATATAGCTCAGCAATACAGTGCCTGCCTGGCAAAGACGAGGTCAGGAGTTTGATTCTTAGCACAAAAGAAGGAAAAAAAAAAAAACATAGACCATTTCCCAGTATGTGTTAGCAGAACTCACTTGTACAATATTGTTCATTTCTTGGTTATTTCTTTTTCTAACAGCTTTGGGATCCCACAACAAAACAATGCATTTCGTGAATAAGTTTATCCTCCTGGGTTTCCATGGTCAAGGAAAGATTCAGAGTTTCTTCTTCTCATTAATCCTGGTTCTGTATCTCCTGACCCTGCTGGGGAATGGAGCTATAATCTGTGCAGTGAAATGGGACAAGAAGCTCCACACACCCATGTACATCCTCTTGGGAAACTTTGCCTTTTTAGAGATCTGGTATGTTTCCTCCACTGTCCCAAACATGCTGGTCAACATCCTGTCTGAGACTAAGACCATCTCCTTCTCTGGCTGCTTCCTGCAATTCTATTTCTTTTTTTCACTGGGTACTACAGAGTGTTTCTTCTTGTCAGTCATGGCTTATGATCGGTACCTGGCCATCTGCCGCCCACTACACTACCACTCCATCATGACTCGGAAGCTCTGTGTGAGCCTTATCTGTGTTTGCTGGGTGAGTGGATTCCTTTGCTATCCAGTGCCCATTGTCCTCATCTCCCGACTTCCCTTCTGTGGACCAAACGTCATCGACCACATTGTGTGTGACCCAGGACCATTGTTTGCACTTTCCTGTGTCCCTGCTCCTTCCACAGAGCTCATTTGTTACACCTTCAACTCCATGATCATCTTTGGGCCCTTCCTCTCCATCTTGGGATCCTACACGTTAGTACTCAGAGCTGTGTTTCACATTCCCTCTAGTGCTGGCCGAATGAAAGCTTTCTCCACCTGTGGATCCCACATAATTGTGGTGTCCCTATTCTATGGAACTCTTATGGTTATGTACGTGAGCCCATCCTCAGGAAATCCAGCAGGAATGCAGAAGATTGTCACTTTGGTGTACTCCGCAGGAACTCCACTCTTAAATCCTTTTATCTATAGTCTCCGAAACAAAGACATGAAAAATGCCCTAAAAAAAGTTCTGGGATTAACAACTACCCAAAACTAAGATAGTTCTGAAAAAATAAATTAAATGATTTTTTATTTGTTTTTATAACAGATGACATAGCAGTTTTTATTGTGCACATTAATAGCACTTAATTTGAAACTGCCATATATACATAATCCTGAATTGGTCTTGTCCAACCACCTTGGTCATAACGTTCACCTTCATGCTTTTCTCACACTTTCTAGTCCCTATTAAACTCATATCTACCTTCAGGTCAACTTTAGTACTTATTTTTCTTTATTAATTTCGTATAGGAGAGAGCACATGCAATACTTGGGTCTCCATATCTGGCTTATTTCAAGTAACATAATGTCCTTCAGCTCCATCCATTTTTTTGAAAATGACAAGATTTCATTTTTCTTAGGTCTGAATAATACTCCAGTGTATGTATATACATTTCTTTACCCACTTATCTGTTGATAGGTTTCTAGGATGATGCTGAATCTTGGTTATTGTGAATAGTGCCTCAATAAACAAGAGTACACAAGGGTCTCTTTTAAATACTGGCTTCATTTTCTTTGATATATCCCCAAGAGTGGGATACCTGCATCATATGGTAGATATATTTTTAATTTGGGGGGGGGAATCTTCATAGTCTTTTCCATGTGATTGCACTAGTTTACATACTAAGCAGGTCACTTTTGAGTTTAGCTCTTTACAACAATGAAGAATGGCTTTAGTATGTATGTTCTGGATCACACCTAGGTAGAGGGTGAAACTTACATATCATAGATTTTTAGCTATTCAAGTTTGCTCACTGACAATAAATTCTCAATGAAACATTTTAACTTCACTGAGCAATCACATGATATTGATACATATTAAATCAGTAATATGTGGGTATATATATATATATATATATATATATATATCTTTTTGCTATGATATGTGTTTAATAGTTTTAACTTTAACTAGTGGAGGAAATCAAGTGCATTTGTACCTGAAACTTTTGGAAAGCATGCAATCATTTAAAGTCAAAAATAAATATTCTTAAAACTAATGGGTCAAGAAACCACACACATAAAAATAAAACCTCCATCAACATCAATGGAGACCTTCCATGTTTGAGGTTGTCTTCACTATAAAATCAGGCTGTTCTTAGTACCTCTATACTCTATACCTCTAGCTCTTAGAGATAAAGTGAAAATATTTCTTCCTGTTATTCAAATCTCCATGCAGTCTTCTCTCCTAGTGATCCAGTGTGTAACCACTGCATCTCAGGAGCACACATCTAATTTTGCCTCCAGCACATTTACTCCCAATGGGATCTTTACTCATACGCTTCCTTTCAAAATCAGTATGAGTACCCCAATATCATGCATGGTATGAAATGACAGTGGCAAACATATTTTTGTCTGTGCACTGCAGTTTCCATATCAGTCTGAGAGCAATATGGATCTTTCAGAGGCTAAAAGGCAAAAACTGAGTCAGAAAGGTGACAGACAAAATTATGACAAAATTAAATTTCATTTCCCTCAAACAGTGCTGAAGAAGAGAGGTCATCTAGTGAAGTTCCCTGTTCAAACAATAAACACACTTTCTTAGGTGTGACAAATCTCGGGCATCATTAGTTGTGTGAGGAAAAGAAGCCCTGACAATAAATGCTGAAATGTTTCAGCACATTTCCATCAAATTGTCTCTGGAAACAATAGCAAAAGCATAATGCACTTGATATTATTTCTTTGCCTTTCAAGACTTTACATTTAAAAGCCACAAACTGAACTTTCTCATTCATAGAATATGAAATTGTCTAAGGAAAATTGGCTCTTAGGAAGACGTTTAATCAAAGACTCTATGTATCCATTGCACAAAATCACACACCCTGGTTGGAAAACAACTTTAAGGAGAACATGCCCAAGCCAAGCTCAGTTAGTATTGCATATTATTTTTCAATAATCTCTATAGATCAATTTATGATTGAATCCCTATAGATCAATTTATCATTGAAATCTCCAGGCAAAAAGGAAAAGTCCCTCAGGGCAACACAGAAAGTCACAGGCTCACTTGAATAGAGACCTGATACTTCTCAAGAAAGCCTGACACAGGGCATAAACTGGACTGACTTTTTGCCTCTACACCATCAGAAACAGACCGCTAGATGCTTAGGGTGCAAGAGAAGTGAAATTAGCCGTGCGCAAAGCCTTCACACAGTCTCCATCGTAGGACTGGGAAGAGGTCTTTGTGACCTCCATCTGCACTCCCTCTAGGATGACCTAGGAAGGCTTCATGGTGTGACCGATGTCTTCTCTGATGGGCACTGCTATCATTATACATGACAGGTGGACCGGCTCACCTCTACATTTGTTCATTCAGTTTGAACTGGGACTGAGGGTCAAAGAATATCATTTTTTCTTAAAGCTTATAACCAAAAGAAAAAATGTAATTCCACAGAGAGTTGAAATTACTATGGAATTAATACATTCTAAAATCAAGTCACTAAATATTAATGAAATTTCACCAATATTCTGCTTTTCAGAACCCAGCTCAAGAAATCAGAAACAGCTTTCTGCTGAAATAACTACCTTCAGAGAGTGAAACAAAGACAAAATTGGAATTGTCTCATTGTTTTTGTTTCTCTTATTCTTTTGAATATGGTTGTTCATTTGTTCTCTTCTTTTACCCTCTCTATCCATTCTGTTATCCATCTGCACCTATAGTAGAGGAGGCAAAGAAGAGGAAATTATAAAATTACATCAGGAAGTATGAAGACTGAGATTCTTGTAGAGTTTAATGGTGACTGTATTAAGAACTGCTTCTTACAATTATGTAGAAATTTTCTTTAAAATTTACTTACCATGCTCTCTTTGCAACCAATGGTTTTCTAAGTTTATTTGCTGCTTTAATGTCAACAAAACTAGCATATAGCTTAAAACATTAAAACTCAGTCTTGTGCATTGATGGGTGTGGAGTTATAAAACATAAATTCAGAATCATCGTTACTCTTACTCCATTCCAAGGGCAAGTGGCTGCTCTCTGCTCTCTCATCTTGTTTGGAAGAAAGGCTTCTTGCCTGAGAAGACAGAGAATGTGTAGTACTTCTTGGTGAGGAGCCATTTGTTCATGATGTCTCAAGAAAATGACCTTCGACATGGGTTAGTTTAGTTTTTATCATCACAGTTTTAAAAGTGAAACATAATGACCTTCATTTTTCAGTTAACTTTTTTTCATGGTTTCCTGTCAGATAGATTAAAACCTGTTCTGACATAGTCAGTTCCACAGTCGGTTACATTGTTCTAGATCACTTGATTCGTAGTTCACTTGATGCTTTAGAATTTTTGAGCATTCAAACAGCTGCATGCTAACAAATATATTTATCTTATATAATAAAATCTTACTAATATCAAAGGTTTTCCATTTTATTATGTGCAGTGAGTATTATAAATCTTATTACAGTATATACTATATCAAAAACATGCCAAAGGCAAAAAACATATTAAAGGCAAGTTCTTCACATATCAGTCAAAAAATGAAAAATACGTGGTTAAATTTTTCCTGAATATTACAATATGTTAAAATTACCATTGTGCTCCTTTCTTGGTTATACTTGAGTCTTTAAAAACCATGTTTTGATGATAGTGTTCTAAATTTTAAAAGGAACAAATTTAAAATGTAGGTAAATTATTTGTTTTACCTCAATTGTATCTTGTAATTTTTCTTTTATTTTTAATTATTTGTGTTATTACATCTTGGCAGTGCACAATGTTTACACCATTAACCAGTTCAACCACGTGTCTAACACATCTGGTTTCATCTACATCATCTCCCTTCCACCCACCCACTCTCCCTTGATCCTCTTCCCTTTTGAGACCAACTATCTTCCTACTTCCTTTTGTCTATATTTTATTTAGCTTTTTATTTATAATTTGGGTTTTCCTGTCGGAAAAACCATATGATATTTAACCTTCCTTCTGTATGGCAAATAATGCTGCACTGTGTGTAAATTTATTATCCATTTATCTGTTGATGGACATGAAAGCTGCCTTCAAGATTTAGCTGTTATCAACATGTATATGCATGTATCACTGTACTATGATATCTTTTATCCTTTGGGGAGGTTTCATAGAAAGGCAGTAGCTTGCAAATTTGAATATTGAATATATTTTTAATGAACTAAATAGCTTCAAAAAAGGGAACATGAAAAACTTACAGCAACATAGTCAAAAGAGATTTAGAAGGAAACTCTTCATAATTACTCATTTCATCTACAAAATAATACGTTATATATATCTCTAGAGAAATAGCTCTTTTGAAATAAGTGAATCATGATAAATCACCACATGAAATTTGTCATCAGAGTGAAAATTTGATATTTCACTGCTAAAAACAAAGGACCAATAACCAAACTCTGAATAACCTGTAATAAAATATAAAAATCTTTAAATAGGAAAAAGAAAAATACAAAAAAATTTATTACTTCAATATCCTGCTTGCTATTCTTGTAATACTACTCAAAGATATGGAAAATATAACATTATGGAAATATCTCCAGGGAAAATATGAAATAATGTTAAGACATAAACTGTTCAAACTTAACCATTATATTCTAATGTTTCCAAAATGAAGGTATACATGGCCTCCTGTTTCAAAGTGAATGGCATTAAATAATTGTTTAGATGAGCCACTTTAACTGAAAAACAAGCCATGTTTACCTCTATTTCAAAATCTCTCCAATTTGTCTTGTGTGGTGTTTTGTTCTGTTCTGTTCTATCAGTGCTCGGAATCTAACCCAGGGCTTTCAACATGCTAGGCAAGAATTATAACACTAAATTTGTATAAACACACTTAAGATAGCTAAGATGATTGTGCTACAAATTCTATTCTTGAAACAAAACAGTTAATACTCATATGATTGGATCAATTTTGCATGTTTGTGTCTGGTAATCTGAGGAACCCTTTTGAAAATTACTATGTAAAATAACAACCTGTGTTCCTACCACCTTGCTTTGAGGCGTATATCATCATTGTTTGGGCTCTTTACTATTGTAATTTGTCTTTTTGGTTTATTGTTTTTAAGGTAGTTTGTTTTGTTTTGTTCTGTTTTGTTTTGTTTTTACCTCTAATGCAGAAAGGATAGATATATATGTAGAAGCTTATACATGCCTAGAACTTCTCCTAAACAGTTTACGAGAATTGATTGTAGTATGCATGATGATATGAACAGCTACTGTGAAGAAAAAGAGACATTATGGTATGCATTGCTGATTTCCTGTTGTCCTGCTGTGAAATCCAGTAATGGTTTTATTCTTTGTTCAGAGTGGCTTTAGTCTGTTTTTTTATTACTTAATTTCAGCATACATGAAGGTATGGACAGCTATTTTGAAGAGAATTAGAGACATTACAGTAGCCATTGTTGATTTTCCTATTGTCTGGTTTTGAAGACCTGTAATGCCTTCATTACTCTGTTCTGATCAGTTTTATACTATTTCATTTGTATGAATTCATTGTGTATGAACATATAAACACCTATTTAGAAGAAAACAAGAGACATCATGGTAGCAAAATAAAAAGAATTTTAACACTGATTTAAAGAAGATGAAATTTAATTGATTTTTGTCTTCTGTCACAGTGCAAAAAAAAAAACTCTAGAGTATAGAAAAATTAGAAGGGAAATCATCACGTGCAGAATTCAATGAGGTTTGTTCAGAACTTCTTTTAGATTATCCAATGCCTACAAGAGCCAAATTCCCTGTCCCAAGAAATCTTCAACATGCTTCAATAGTAAAGCTAATTGTTATCATCCACTTTTCTTCTCTCCACAGTCTGGGGACCATGAACAAGTCAGGGATATCTACAGTGACTCACTTTGTCCTGTTGGGCTTTGCTGGCCCCTGGAATGTACAGATCATCCTTTTCTCAATCATTTTGTTTGTCTACATATTAACTCTGAATGGGAACATGGCTATCATCTGTGCAGTGAGACGGGACCGCCGACTCCACATTCCTATGTATGTGCTCCTGGCCAACTTCTCCTTCCTAGAAATCTGGTATGTGACATGCACAGTCCCCAACATGCTGGGCAACTTTCTTTCCCAAACTAAGACAATATCCTTCACTGGCTGCTTCACTCAAGCCTACTTCTTCTTTTCCTTGGGTGCAACAGAATGTATCTTCCTCTCTGTCATGGCTTATGATCGCTACCTGGCCATCTGCCATCCACTGCACTACCCCTCAATCATGACCAGCCAGCTCTGTCGTATCTTAGTGTGTCTTTGTTGGCTTGTTGGTTTCCTTGCCCACTCTATCACAATTTTCTTCATTTCTCAACTACCATTCTGTGGCCCCAACATCATTGACCACTTTCTGTGTGATGTGGATCCACTGATGGCATTGTCCTGTGCCCTTGCACCAATAATTGAGCAAGTATTCTATTCTGTGAGGTCTCTTATCATCATTATCACTATTTTGTTCATCCTTGGATCTTATGTTCTGGTGCTCAGAGCTGTGTTTCAGGTTCCTTCTTCAGCAGGACGGCAAAAGGCCTTCTCCACCTGTGGATCACACTTGGTTGTGGTGTCTCTGTTTTATGGATCCATAATGGTGATGTATGTGAGTCCCACATCTGGCAACTCAGTCACTATGCATAAGATCATCACACTGATATACTCCGTGGTGACCCCAGCCTTAAACCCTTTTATCCATAGCCTCCGCAACAAGGACATGAAATTTGCCCTCCACCAAGTTTTTTGTAAAATGGAAATTATCTAAATTAATAAATAGGATGTGTATAACTCAATGACTTCTTCCAACTGAAAAACATATCATAGCTATCATAGTTCTGATAGACAAAATTTATTATGTATCTGATCATATTTTGGTGACTTAATTTTAAAAATGTGTTAAATATTCATGTGTATGTGTGTGTGCGTGTGTGTGTGTGTGTGTGTCTTAGAGTTGTCAATTTTTTTCCTTTTATTATTGGAGCCTATTAATTGTATGAAATTTTGGTTTCAATGCAATAATTTTGATCATTTGCATTTCTCTAACACCATGCTTTGTACTTCCCTCCCTGTCTCTTATTGCATTTCTCTTCTCTCATAATATTAACCTTTCTACATTCATGTTATCTCTTTTAACTTTCACATATTAGGTATAACACGTGACATTTGTCTTTCTGGATCTGGTCCATTTCACCCAATGGAGTAGAATTGGAGTGGCAATCTCCACATCCACCTACTTTCTTAAAAATGACAATGTTCCTCTTTATGGCTGAATAATACAACATAGTGTGTATTCACCATATTTTTTCCATTCATCTGTTAATTGGCTTGGCTATTATCAATCCTGCTGCAATAAACATGGTGTGCTGGCATCCCTGTAGGATGCTGACTTTTAGTCCATAAGTTAAACACCAAAGAATGATATAACTGAATCAAACTGTGATCCTATTTTTGCTGTTTGGGGGAAGTTCTGTATTTCCACATAGGCTGTACTAATTCACATTGTGACCAGAAATGTAGAAAAAAATCTTTTCATCCAAACTGTCACTAGAATTTGCTATTATTTGTGTTTTGATGATAGCCATCAATACTTGGATGATTTGGAATATCAATGTAATTTTGATTTGTGTTTTCCTCATGTCTACAGATGTTAAACATTTTTTGTATACTTATTGGCCATTTGTACTTCTCTTTAAGTGTTTCATTTATTGCTTCATTTATTAATTGGACTATTTTACTTTCTGGTAATAATTTTTTTAGTTCTTTATATATTATACATAGTAATCCTCTCTCATAGAATAGGTAGCAAGGATTTTCTCCCATTTCATAGACAGTATCTCCACTATGTTGGCAAGTTTATTGTTGAGCAGAAACTTGGTTAATTTAAGTTTGTTTTAACTGCTGTTTTTGCTTTTGTCTCCTGTGTTGTTGTACATTTCAGGAAGTTTTTGTCTCTGTGTGTTTTTGAGCATGTGTGAGGTTTTTTAGTAGTTTCAAAGCTTCAAGTCTTATTATACAGAGGTGCATTTTGAATTCATTTCTCTGTACAAGGAAACATAAAGGACCTAGTTTTAATATTCTACAGATGAACATCCAGTTTACCCAGCACCAATTGTTAAAGAGGCTGTGTCTTCTCCAACATATATTTTTGGCACTTTTGTCCATAATCACATGAATATAATTGTATGGATTTATTTATGTGTGTGGTGCTCTGACGTATTAGTCTATATGTCTATTTTTATTATGGTACTTTGTGTTTTTGTTTGTATTGTTTTGCAATATAATTTGCTGTCAAGTACTCTTAATTACTTTTTTTGTTGCTGAGATAAAATACATTACAACCAAAGCTGATGATGAAAAGCTTATTGTAGCTCACAATTTGTAGAGATTTCAGCTCACAGTTGGCTGGCTCCAAGTCAAGGTGGTGTGGTAGTGGGTACCACAGAGGAGAAAACACTTACAATATGACAAGTAAAAGACAGCAAAACCTTAAAGTAGTGAAGAAGCCGCAGCAGCCTTCATCCTGTCATCCAGAGTACACATCTTTTGGGTGGAACTCAAACCCAGGATAGTGTGCCCTTAATCCCACATCACACCCTTAACCTAGGATCACATTCTGAATCCCAGCATCATGTACTCTAAATCATGCCACCTCGGAGAAGCTCCACTTCTAAACACATGAGGCCTTGGAGGAACATATAAGTATAAGCCATATCATTCTTCTCATAGCACCCAAAAGACTTATGAGTATCTCTTTATTTAAAAGAATAAATATCTCTAAGAATTGCCAATGTACTAACAGTTTCAATAGTGATGCTAAGTCCATCTCCATTGTTACCACTGAGATTTAAGGCGACTCTTAGATGTGACCCCTTATACAAATGAAAAGAAAGTTAAATGCATCCAACATTCAATGACACAAGACAGACATTACCATTCAAAAAGGTACAAGCAGGATGATAGAAAACAGTAAAAAAAAAAGCAAAGCAAGTCAAAACTTCAGCAGGAAAAATATTAAATTCAGTAATTCCATGTTCAGTATATGAGGAATTCTGCAGCAGGATGTGGTCTCCAACCTCTATTATTCTGCTGATGGTTGTAGCTTCCCCAGCTTCACCTTGGGACAGATTTGTTTACTGCTTTAGAGGAAAAAACAAAACAAAACAAAACAAATTACTAGAAAAAAAGAAACAAAAAAGACAAATAACAATAGCAACAAACCCAGACTCCTACCATTATATAATCTTACCATTTCTTGCATGAGGGAGACAATATGGTAGTTACACATGTGAGTTTGATATACTTCACTTAAGAATATGGTCTCAAGTTGCATCCATTTACCTATAAAAGTCTTAATGTGATCATTCTTTATAGCTGAGTGGTACTCCATTGTATAAAAGTACCACATTTTAAAAAATCCATTCCTCAGTTGATGGTCATTTAGGCTGTTTCCAGACCTGGCTTTTACAAATTGTGCTGCTATAAACATGAGTGCATAGGTTGAGGATTTAGCTCAGTGACACAAGCACTTGCCTGGCAAATATGAGGGCATGAGTTCCAAATATGAGGGCATGAGTTCCAACCCTGGTACAAAAAATAAATAAATAAACATGGCTTCACATATTCACTGTGATATGATGTTTTCAGTTTTTCTGAGAATATGCCCAGAAGTGCAATAGCTGGGTCAACTGGGACTTCCAGTCCTAATATTTTGAGGAACCTCTAGATTGATTTCCACAGAGGCTGCACCAGTCTGCACACCCACAAACAGTGCAGAAGAGTTTCTTTTTCCCTACAGCCTCTCCAGCATTTGGTATTGGTGGTTTTCTTGATCCTGGCCATTCTTTCTGGAATGAGATGGAATCCTAGTGTGATTTTAATTTGCATTTCTCTAATGACCAATGATGCTGAACATTTTTTTCATGTATTTGCCATTTATATTTATTTATCTGTGAAGTGTATTCATCTCAGATGCCTATTTTTGGAGTGGGTATTTTAATTTTAGGGGTCTAATTATTTTTAATTCTATATATGTTCTAGACAGAAGTCCTTTGTCTGAGGGACAGTTCACTAAGCTTTTTCAACATTCATAGGTTTCCTTTATACTCTGTTGGAGATTTCTTTTGACATGCAAAAAATTTTTAATAAGACAAGATGCCAGTTAGTGATTCTGAGAAGTACTTCCAATGCAGTTTGATTTTTATTCATGAATTCTCTGGCTATCCCTATGTCTTCAAGATTTCTACCTAACTTGTCTTTCAACAGACTTAGTGTTTGTGTTTTAAAATTTGGATCTTTGATCCATTTTAACTTTAGTTTAGTACATGGTGATACTCATGGGTATAGTTTTAGTTTTTGGCATACAGAGAGCTAATTTTTCCAGCACCATTTTATTAAAGAGACAGTCTTTTTTCCAGTGAACATGTTTGACACCTTTGACAAAGATAAGGTGGCTGAGAGTGTGTGTAGTTGCAGTTCTATCTTCTAATCGATTCTATTGATCTTCAGATCTGCTTTTATCCCACTACCATGGTGATTTTATTACATTAGCTTTGTAGTATAACTTTAAGTCAGGGATTGTGATGCCACCACCCTTGCCTTTGTTGCCCAGAATTGCCTTTGCCATTCTAGGTCTTTTATGTTTCCAAGTGAATTTTAGGAATATTTTCTCTAGATCTGTGAGATATGATAGTGGTATTTTTATTGGAATTGCATTAAATCTATATGACAATTTTGGGAGAATGGCCATTTTCATAATGTTGTTCTTCCTATCCATGAACAAGGACTGTCTTTCCATTTTCTGAGGTCCTATTCAATTTCTTTTTTCAGGATATTATAATTTTCCCTGAATAGAATTTTTACTTCTTTTGCTAGATTGATTCCTAAGTATTTAATTTTATTAAATGCTATTGTGAAAGGTGTGGCTTCTCTTATTTATCTGTTAGTAAATTTGTTGTTTGTGTGTAAGAATGCTATTGATTTTTGAGCACTGACTTTGTATACAGCTACATTACTGAATTTATTAACTATGCCTTGGAGTCTTTCTATGAAGTTTTGGGGGTCTTCTATGTAGAGTATCATGTCATCTGCAAATAATGATAATTTAACTTGTTCTTTTCCTATCCTTACTTTTATTTCTCTCTGTTGTCTAGTTGCTCTGACTAGTATTTCCAGCATTATATTGAATAGGAATGGTGATAATGGACATCCTTGTCTTGTTACTGATTTTAGAGTAAAAGCTTTCAATGTTTGACCATTTAATATGATGCTTGATATTGGTTTGTCATAGATGGATTTAATCATATTGAGTTAAAGGCAGGGTTCTTTTCATGAATGAATGTTGGATATTATCAAAAGCTTTTTCTCCATCTATATTAATGATCATGTGATTCTTAATTTTGGCTTTATTGATATGGTGGATTACATTTATTGATTTGTGTATGGTGAACCACCCCTGCATCCTCAGATGAATCTCACTTGACCATGGTATATAATCTTCTTGATTTCTGGATTCTGTTTGTCAGCATTTCACTGAGAATTTTTGTATCTATGTTCATTAGAAAGATTGGCCTGTAGTTCTCTTCTTTGGTTGGGTCTTTCTTTGGTTTTGGTATTAGGGTAATACTTGCTTCCAGGAATTTGTTAGGGAGAATAGCTTCCCTTTCAATTTAATTGAAGACTTTGAAGAGTGTTGGCATTAAATCTTCCTTGAATGTTTTGCAGAATTCTGCAGTGAATCCACCAGGACCTGGACTCTTTTTGTTGGTAAACTTCTAATTACATTTTCAATTTCACTAATTGAAATTGGGTTATTCAGCAGTTTTATATCTTCTTGACCCAGGTTTGGTAGTTCATATATTTTTAGGAATCTGTCCATGTCTTCTGTGTTGTCAAACCGATGAGTATCGAGGTTTTTGAAGTAGGTATTGATAATCTTCTGTATTTCGACAGTGCCTATGCTGATTTCACTCTTTTCATTCCTTATTGAATGAATTTGAATTTTTTATTTCCTTTTTTATTTAAGTTGCTGGGGGCTTATCAATTTTATTTATTCTTTCAAAGAACCAACTCTTTGATTCACTGATTCTTTGTATTGCTGTCTTAGTCTCTATTGCATTAATTTCTACTCTGATTTTATAATTTCCTGTCTTCTTTTGGATTTGGGCTTGACTTGCCCTTCTTTTTCTAGATATTTTAGGTGTGACATCAGGTTACTAGCGTTCATTCTGTTTTCCTGATATGTGAATTCACTGTAATAAATTTTTCTCTGAGGACTACTTTCATTACATCCAACAGGTTCTGGTTATATGTATTTGTACTTCATTTACTTATAAATATTGTTTAATTTGTTATTTAATTTCCTCTGTGACTCACTGATTTCTCTGGAGTGTATTATTTAATTTCCATGTGCTTGTGGAGTTTCTGCAGTTTCTTTTATCATTCATTTCTAGTTTCATGGCACTATGACTAGATAATATGACTGGGATAATTTCAATTCTTTTGCATTTACTTAAACATGTTCTGAGGGCTAATATATGTTCTATTTTAGAGAATGTCTGATATGCTACTGAGAAAAATAAATATTCTGATGTTGTTGGTTGGAACACTCTGTACATATCCAGTAAGACCATTTGTTCACAGATGTGATTCAGTTCGGTTATTTCTTTGCTGATTTTCTATCTAGATGATCTGTTACTTTGTGTCAATGGAGTGTTAAGGGCTCCAATTATAATTGTGTTATTGTTTATTTGATTTTTCATTTCTTTTAACATGTGTTTTGCATAGCTGTGTACTCCCAAATTTGGTGCATATATATTTAAGATTGTTATCTCAACTATCTTAAATATATATGCACCAAACTCCAGAGCACCCTGTTATACAAAACAAGTACTAACAGAAATGAAAACTAAATTAGCAGTAACACAAGTCTAACAGGAGATCTTAACACACCATTGACACCAATGGACAGATCAACCAGACAGAAAATCAACAAAGAAATAAAAGAACTGAATCGCACCGTGAACAAATGGACTTAATAGACATATACAGAGTATATCACCACCAACAACAGAATACACATTCTTCTCAGCAGTACATGGGTCATTCTCTAAAATAGACCATATATTAATTCACAGAACATATTTAAATAAATGCAAAAGGGTCGAAATTATCCCTAGCATGCTATCGGATCATAGCGCTATTAAATTAGAAATTAATGATAAAAGATACTGCAGCGCCTGGCCACAGGTCTGCAGAGGAGGAGCTGGGCAGATCTGGGGTGCCCTCACTGGCCTCTCTGCGTGTCTGGAGGACTCTGGATTTCTGCGCCCAGACTGCTGGAGTTCCCTCAGGCTTCCAGGTGCAGTGAAGGAGAGAGGTGGGTTTGAGGCTTCCACATTAGCTTCCCCATTCCAGGCTTCATTTGGAGACCTGCTGAGCTCCCGATAGGTGGGCTGGCCCACACAACCAGCCTAGCCCAGCCTGTTTAGCAGCCGCGCCTGGCCATAGGTCTGCAGAGGAGGAGCTGGGCAGATCTGGGGTGCCCTCACTGGCCTCTCTGCGTGTCTGGAGGACTCTGGATTTCTGCGCCCAGACTGCTGGAGTTCCCTCAGGCTTCCAGGTGCAGTGAAGGAGAGAGGTGGGTTTAAGGCTTCCACATCAGCCTCCCCATTCCCGGCTTCATTTGGAGACCTGCTGAGCTCCCAATAGGTGGGCTGGCCCACACTACCAGCCTAGCCCAGCCTGTTTAGCTGCCGCGCCTGGCCACAGGTCTGCAGAGGAGGAGCTGGGCAGATCTGGGGTGCCCTCACTGGCCTCTCTGCGTGTCTGGAGGACTCTGGATTTCTGCGCCCAGACTGCTGGAGTTCCCTCAGGCTTCCAGGTGCAGTGAAGGAGAGAGGTGGGTTTAAGGCTTCCACATCAGCCTCCCCATTCCCGGCTTCATTTGGAGACCTGCTGAGCTCCTGATAGGTGGGCTGGCCCACACTACCAGCCTAGCCCAGCCTGTTTAGCTGCCGCGCCTGGCCACAGGTCTGCAGAGGAGGAGCTGGGCAGATCTGGGGTGCCCTCACTGGCCTCTCTGCGTGTCTGGAGGACTGTGGATATCTCTGCAACCAGGGAGGGTCCACAGGTTCCTGAAGCACTGCGGCCTGTGGTGAGTACCCTAACCCGGCTGCGATTGAAGAACTGTGGAGCTTCCAAGGGGCAGGTGGGCGCACAGTGTCCCTGAGGCCCAGCTTGTCTGGAACTGCGGAGTTCTGAGCAGGCAGAGGAGGGCCACTGGTTCTGTAGGCCTAATGGCTTGGAGTAGCGCGGTGCCAGAGTCCCAGTAGCTCCAAACATAGAAGGGGATTTTCAACAGATCCTGAGGAAGCTTTCAAGTAACACTTCAAACACAGAAATATAGGAAAATGACAAAACGAAAGACCAAATTACAACCTCAAACCTCCAGCCCATCTCAAGAAACCCTAGGAGCGATGCATATAGAAGAAAATATATCCCATCCACCTCATATATCGGACACAATAGCCACTGAAATTGACAAGCAACTCCAGGAAGCTTTAAAGAAATTCAAACTCAAAATAATCTCCCAGATAAAAGAAGAAATGATAAAAGAAATGAAAGAGATTCTAAATATATCTAAAGAAAACACAGATAAAAAATTGGAGGAACTAAACAAAAAGATAGAATCCCTAGACGAGCAATATAAGAAACAAACAGAATACATAATGCAGATGCACAGAGATATACAGGAAATAAAAAACTCCACTGAAAGTTGTAAAAACCGCCTTAATGAAAGTGAAGATAGAATTTCAGACCTTGAAGACAGGATTGCAGCTAGTGAACAGGAAAGGAAAGATCTTTTGAAAATAACAAGGAACCAGGAAACAACAATTCAACAACTGCAAGACGATGCAAAGAAGAATAACATAAGAATGATAGGGATTAATGAAAGAGAGGGAGACAACATGAAGGATGTCAGGAGGATATTTAGAGAAGTAATAGCTGAAAATTTCCCAAGCATGAGATCAGAAACTGACATCAGGATCAGTGAAGCATATAGAACTCCAAACAGTCATAACCAAAATAAAACTACACCCAGACATATAATAGTCACCATCCCAGAAATCCAACACAAGAATAGATTATTAAAAGCTGTCAGAGAGAAAAGACAAATCACTTATAAAGGAAAACCTATCAGAATCACAGCAGACTTCTCAGCACAAACGATAAAGTCAAGAAGAGCATGGAGTGAAGTATTCCAGATCCTAAAGCAAAATGATTTCCAACCAAGACTGATATATCCTGCAAAACTATCATTCAAAATAGATGGTGCAATACGATACTTCCATGACAAAGAACAGCTGAAGAACTTCATGAACACCAAACCAACCCTGCAAAAAATATTGAAAGACAGTTTAGATACACAAAGGAAAAAACCACTAAGCAAAGCAAATAATTAAAGAGAACCGAAAGATAAAGATGCAACAGCAGAGAGATAACATTCCTACAATTAACCAGCATTTAACAGTAATAACCATTAATGTAAATGGTCTCAATGCACCAATCAAAAGAAACAGACTAGCAGAATGGATCAAGAAACAAAATCCAACCATATGCTGTTTACAGGAAACCCATCTAACCCAGAAAGATACTCACAGACTGAAAGTCAAAGGATGGAAAACAATTCTCCATGCAGCAGGAATCCAAAAAAAGGCAGGAGTAGCCATTCTGTTTGCAGACAACGTGAACTTTAAACCAACAATGACCATAAAGGACAAAGAAGGTCACTACATACTCGTAAGGGGAAAACTCCAAGAGGAAGAGATAACTATCTTAAATATATACGCACCAAACTCCAGAGCACCCAGTTATATAAAACAATTATTAACAGAAATGAAAACTCAAATTATCAGTAACACAATTGTAACAGGAGACCTTAATACACCACTGACACCAAGGGACAGATCAACCAGACAGAAAATGAGCAAAGAAATAACAGAACTGAATCACACCTGTGAACAAATGGGTTTGATAGACATATACAGAATGTTCCACCCAACAACATCAGAATACACATTCTTCTCAGCAGTACATGGATCATTTTCTAAAATAGACCATATATTAGCTCACAGAACATATTTAAGCAAATGCAAAAGAGTTGAAATCATCCCTTGCATATTATTGGATCATAGCGCTCTGAAATTAGAAATTAATGACAAAGGATACTGCAAAAATTCCGCAAACACATGGAAACTAAATAACACACTCTTGAGTAATCAGTGGGTCACAGAAGAAATTAAAGAAGAAATTAAACAATACCTAAAAGAAAATGAAAATGCAGATACAACTTACCGGAATCTGTGGGATGCAATGAAAGCCGTTCTGAGAGGAAAATTTATTGCACTGAGTTCCCACATAAGGAAAACAGAACGAATACAAGTAAATAACTTGATGCTACACCTCAAACATCTAGAAAAAGAAGAGCAAGTCAAGCCCAAAGCCAAAAGAAGAGAGGAAATTATAAGAATCAGAGCAGAAATCAATGCAATAGAGACTAAGAAAACAATCCAAAGAATCAACGAATCAAAGAGTTGGTTCTTTGAAAGAATAAATAAAATCGATAAGCCCCTAGCCAACCTTATTAAAAAAAGGAAAGAAAAAGCTCAAATTCATGCAATAAGAAATGAAAAAGGAGAAATCACTACAGACCCAATAGAAATACAGAGGATCATCAACACCTATTTCGAAAACCTCTACTCTCAAAAGTTTGATAACACAGAAGAAATAGACAGATTCTTAGAAGCATATGAAGTACCAAAGCTAGATCAAGAGGATATAAAACTGTTGAATAACCCAATCTCTGCTAATGAAATTGAGAATGTAATTGGGTCCTTGCCCACCAAGAAGAGCCCAGGCCCAGATGGATTCACTGCAGAATTCTACAAGAAATATAAAGAAGACCTAATGCCGACACTCGTCAAACTATTCAATGAAATTGAAAGGGAAGCAATCCTTCCTAAGTCATTCCTGGAAGCAAATATTACTCTAGTACCAAAACCTGAGAAAGACCCAACTATAAAAGAGAACTATAGACCGATCTCCCTAATGAACACAGATGCAAAAATCCTCAATAAAATATTGGCAAATAGGATCCAGCAAATCATCAAGAAGATTATACACCATGACCAGGTGGGATTCATCCCAGGAATGCAAGGATGGTTCAACATATGCAAATCAATAAATGTAATCCACCATATCAATAAAGCCAAAAATAAGAATCACATGATCATCTCTATAGATGCAGAAAAAGCCTTCAATAAGGTCCAACACTTATTCATGATAAGAACTTTACAGAAAATTGGAATAAATGGTCTTTACCTCAATATAATAAAGGCCATTTATGACAAACCAACAGCCAGCATCATACTAAATGGCCAAAAATTGAAAGCCTTTACTTTAAAATCGGGTACAAGACAAGGATGTCCTTTATCACCACTCCTATTTAATATAGTACTGGAAGTACTAGCCAGAGCAATTAGGCAAGAAAGAGAAATAAAAGGGGTAAAGATAGGAAAAGAAGAAGTTAAATTATCATTGTTTGCAGATGACATGATACTCTACATAGAAGACCCCCTAAACTCCATTGAAATACTCTTAGATACAATAAATAAATTCAGTAATGTGGCTGGATACAAAATCAATACTCAGAAATCAATAGCATTCCTATACACGAACAACAAAATTACAGAGAGGGAAATAAGAGAAACTGGACTATTCACATTAGCAAGCAAAAAAATGAAATATTTAGGAATTACTCTTACGAAAGAAGTGAAAGACTTATACAGTGAAAATTATAATACACTGAAAAAGGAAATTGAAGATGATCTCAGAAAATGGAAAGACATCCCTTGCTCATGGATAGGAAGAACAAACATTGTGAAAATGGCCATTCTCCCAAAACTGTTATACAGATTCAATGCAATCCCAATAGAAATACCATCAACATACCTTATAGATCTAGAGAAATCACTCCTAAATTTCATCTGGAACCAGAAGAGACCTAGAATCGCAAAGGCAATTCTAAGCAGCAAAGACAAAGCAGGAGACATTACAATCCCTGACTTGAAGTTATACTACAAAGCAACAGTAGTAAAATCAACATGGTATTGGAATCAAAACAGAGCTGAAGATCAGTGGAATAGATTAGAAGATACAACCACAACTACGAACACACTCAACCACCTTATTTTTGATAAAGGAGCCAAGCAGGTTCACTGGAAGAACAACAGTCTCTTTAATAAATGGTGCTGGAAAAACTGGCTCTCCATTTGCCGAAAACTAAAGCTAGACCCATGTCTATCACCATGTGCTAAATTAAAATGTAAATGGGTCAAAGATCTGAATATTAAAACAGAAACACTAAATCTATTGGAAGACAAAATAGGTAGAAACCTTGGAGACATAGGAGTAGGTAAAGAATTCATGAACAGGACTCAAACCGCACGGGAAATACTTCCCAGAATCAATAACTGGGACCACTTCTTATTAAAAAGTTTCTGCATGTCAAAAGAAATCTCCAGCATAGTGAAAAGAAAACCCACAAACTGGGAAAAGATTTTAGTGAACTCTCTCTCAGACAAGGGCCTCTTGTCTAAAACATATAAAGAATTAAAGAAACTCAGACCTCCGAAATTCAAAGATCCAATCCAAAAATGGGCATCTGAGATGAATATGCAATTCTCAGATGAAGAAATGCAAACGGCAAATAAATACATGAAAAAATGCTCATCATCATTGGTCATTAGAGAAATGCAAATTAAAACCACACTGAGATACCATCTCACTCCTGAAAGAATGGCCAGGATCAAGAAAACCGACAACAAATGCTGGAGAGGCTGTGGGGAAAAAGGAACTCTCCTGCACTGCTGGTGGGAGTGTAGACTGGTACAGCCTTTGTGGAGATCTGTCTGGAGATTTCTCAAAAAGTTGGGACTGGAAATCCCATTTATTCCAGCTATTCCACTTCTAGGCATATTCCCAGAAGAACTGAAAGCATCATACCACAGTGATATATGTGCACCTATGTTTATAGCAGCACAATTTGTAATCGCCAGATCTTGGAAACAACCCAAGTGCCCATCAACTGAGGAATGGATAAAAAAGTTGTGGTATTTCTATACAATGGAGTATTATTCAGCTATAAAGAAGGATCACATTGAGATATTTATCAATAAATGGGCACAGCTTGAGACCATACTCATAAGTGAAATAAATCAATCTCGCATGTGTGAATACCGAATAGTTTCCCTAATGTAAGTAATGATTCAAATGTATAAAAATATGTGGTAATCATGATTCCCCATTAGGTGGCCTTGAAGCCTTATAATGTTTTCACTCATTAATTAGAAAGGCTTTATTCTGGGCTTCTTGATATGAAAATATTTGAAGCTAGAGTATATGAAGTTTTACCCAAATATTTCAAGGAAAAAGACACTATGGTAACTACTATTAAGTCAGGTTATAAGGTGGTGAAGTACTAGGTTATTGAAACAGTCATGCTGTGACCTCTATTGTTATATTGTTATGTCCTGTTTTATCTCAATCTCCCCCTTATTGTTTCAAAAAAAAATTATTTAGTCATTTCTTATGTTTGTCTTAATTAAAGAAAAAATTCAAAAAAATTAGGATATATAAATAGTAACTCTTTTCGATTTCCTATTAACTTGTTTTGAAGTCCTGTAGTACTCCCACGATCTTGTTTTGACTGATTAGACTCTGTTCCATTCTATATGATAGTATCAAGTTTGAAGACATAGGCAACTACTTTGAAGACAATAAGATTCACTAAGATACCCATTCTGGTTTGACTATTGTCTTCTTTGGAAGTCCTGTAATGTTTACAACGCCTAAGTTTTATTGGTCTTGTTCTCTACTGTTTTGTCCAACTTTATAATATCTAATAAGATAGACAATTCTTTTTAAGGAAACAAGGGACAACGTTGATAACCATTGTTGATAAACTTGTACTCTGTTCTACACCATGTGCTACGTCTATCCTTGGTATTGACTGACAGCTTTGTTTTGCCATATTTGACTGTATTCTTCCCCCCCCCCCCAAAGAAAGTAATAAGCACTAAGGAGTAATAAAATCCAAGATGTGTAAATTTTGTTGTAAAAAAGAGAGGGAAAAAAAAAAAAGAAAAGGAGCTCTAACGGATATAACAGCAAGTGTGTTTGGGGGTGTTAAATAGCTGACTTTATCAATGTTTTTGGAACATTGAACACAGCTGTTTGCAGTCTCCCTGTTTGAATGTCCACCTTGTGTTCTTTGATACTGTGATTTGAGGAACTATTTTCAAGAAAATAGTGTGTAATCTACTAGCAGGTAATTTCTTACTGTTATGGTTTTTTGTTTTGTTTTGTTTTGTTTTGTTTTGTAGTTCTGTATTGCGTGTACCCTTACGCCGCTTTGGTTTGTTTTGTGTTTTTCTCTTTTTCCTCTTAAATTAAAAAAAAAAAAAAAAAAAGATACTGCAAAAATCCCACAAACACATGGAAACTGAATAACACACTCTTGAATAATCAGTGGGTCACAGAGGAAATTAAAGAAGAAATTAAACAATACCTACAAACAAATGAAAACACAAATTCAACTTACCAGAATCTGTGGGATGCAATGAAAGCTGTCCTCAGAGGAAAATTTATTGCACTGAGTTCCCACATTAGGAAAACAGAATGAATACAAATAAATAAACTGATGTTACACCTCAAACATCTAGAAAAAGAAGAGCAGTCAAGTCCAAAGCCAAAGGAAGAGAAGAAATTATAAAAACCAAAGCAAAAATCAATGCAATAGAGACCAAAAAAAATCCAAAAAATCAATGAATCAAAGATCTGGTTTTTTGAAAGAATAAATAAAATCAACAAGCCCCTAGCCAACCTTATTTTAAAAATGGAATAAAAAGCTCCAATTCATGCAATAAGGAGTGAAAGAGGCGAAATTACTACAGACCCTATAGAAATACAGAAGATCATCAACACCTATTTCAAAAACCTCTACTCTCAAAGGTTTGATAAACACAGAGCAAATAGACAGATTCCTAGAAGCATATGAAATACCAAAGCTAGGTCATGAAGATGCAAAATTACTGAATAACCCAATTTCTATTAATGAAACTGAAAACATAATTAAATCTTTACCTACAAAGAAGAGCCCAGGCCCAGACGAATTCACTGCAGAATTCTACAAGAAATACAAAGATGACCTAACGCAGACACTCCTCAAACTCTTCAATGAAATTGAAAGGGAAGCAATCCTTCCTAAATCGTTCCTAGAAGCAAATATTACTCAAGTACCAAAACCAGAGAAGGACCCAACTGAAAAAGAGAACTACAGACCAATCTCCCTAATGAACACAGATGCAAAAATCTTCAATAAAATATTGGCAAATAGGATGCAGCAAATCATCAAGAAGATCATACACCATGACCAATTGGGATTCATCCCAGGCATGCAGGGATGGTTCAACATACATAATCAATAAATGTAATCCACCATATCAATAAAGCCAAAAGTAAGAATCACATGATCATTTCTATAGATGCAGAAAAAGTCTTTGATAAGGTCCAACATTCATTCATGATAAGAACCTTACAGATAATTGAAATAGATGGCCTTTACCTCAATACAATTGACAAACTAACAGCCAATATCAAAATAAATGACAAAGAATTGAAGGCCTTTACTTTAAAATTAGGCACAAGACAAGGATGTCCCTTATCACCACTCCTATTTAATATAGTACTAGAAATACTGGCAAGAGCAATTAGACAAAAGAGAGAAATAAAAGGCATAAAGGTAGGAAAAGAAAAAGTTAAATTATCATTATTTGCAGATGACATGATACTCTGTATAGAAGATCCCCAAAACTCCATTGAAAGACTCCTAGATATAATAAATAAATTCAGTAATGTAGCTGGATACAGAATCAATACTCAAAAATCAATAGCATTCCTATACACTAACAACAAAGTCACAGAGAAATAAGAGAGGCAACACCATTCACACTAGCAAACAAAAAAAATGAAATATTTAGGAATTACTCTCACAAAAGAAGTGAAAGACCTATACAGGGAAAATTATAATATACTGAAAAATGAAATTGAAGATGATCTCAGAAAATGGAAAGACATGCCTTGCTCATGGATAGGAAGAATAAACATTGTGAAAATGGCCATTGTCCCAAAACTTTTATACAGATTCAATGTAATCCCAACAAAAATACCATCAATATACCTCATAGAACTCGAGAAATCACTCCTAAAATTCATGTGGAGCGAGAAGAGACCTAGAATAGCAAGGACAGTTCTAAGCAGCAAAGGCAAGGAAGGAGGTATCACAATCCCTGACTTGAAGTTATACTACAAGGCAACTGTAGTAAAATCAACATACCAAATCCTATAAGTATGTGGTAATCATGATTCCCAATCATATTGGTTTGAACCTAAACAGAGCCAAAGATCAGTGGAATAGATTAGAAGATACAACCACAACTACAAACACACTCAACCACCTCATCTTTGATAAAGTGGCCAGACATGTTCACTGGAAGAACAACAGTCTTTTTAATAAATGGTGTTGGAAAAACTGGCTCTCCATATGCCAAAACTAAAACTAGACCCATGCTTATCACCATGTACTAAAATAAAATCTAAATGGATCAAAGATCTTAATATTAAAACAGAAACACTAAATCTATTGGAAGACAAATTGGGTAAAAACCTTGAAGACATAGGAGTAGGTAAAGAATTCATGAACACACTCAAACCACATGGGAAATACTTCCCAGAGTCAATAACTGGGATCACCTCTTATTAAAAAGTTTCTGCATGTCAAAAGAAATCTCCAGCATAGTGAAAAGAAAACCCAAAAACTGGGAAAAAATTTTAGTGAACTGCCCCTCAGACAAAGGACTTCTTTCTAAAACATATAAAGAATTTTAAAAAATCAGACCCCCAAAATTCAAAGACCCAATCCAAAAATGGGCATCTGAGATGAATAAACAATTTTCAGATGAAGAAATTCAAATGACAAATGAATACATGAAAAAATGTTCACCATCACTGGTCATTAGAGAAATGCAAATTAAAATCACACTGAGATTTCATATCACTCCTGAAAGAATGGCCAAGATCAAGAAAACCACCAACAAATGCTGGAGAAGCTGTGGGGAAAAAGGAACTCTCCTACACTGTTGGTGGGAGTGTAGACTAGTACAACCATTGTGGAGGTCAGTCTGGAGATTTCTCAAAAAGCTGGGACTGGAAGCCCCATTTGACCCAGCTATTCCACTTCTAGGCATATTCCCAGAAGAACTGAAAGCATCATACCACAGCGATATATGTGCACCCATGTTTATAGCAACACAATTTGTAATAACCAGATCTTGGAAACAACCTAAATGTCCATCAACTGAGGAATGGATAAAAAAGTTGTGGTATTTTTATACAATGGAGTAGTACTCAGCTATAAAGAAGATCACATTCAGATATTTATAAATAAATGAACACAGCTTGAGACCATACTCATAAGTGAAATAAATCAAACTCACATGTGTAGATACCAAATAGTTTCCCTAGTGTTAGAAATGATAAGAATACAAAAAAGTATGTGGTAATCATGATTCCCAATTATATTGTTTTGAAGCCATATAATGTTATCACTCATTAATTACAATGGTTTTAACCTGGGTTGTTCCATTTTAGTATTGGTAATAGTACGAATAGCTATTCTGAAGAAAACAACACATCATAAAAGCTAGTGCTGATTTAATATCATCTTGTTTTGAAGTCCCATCAAGCTATTGTACACCTGTTTCCACTGGTTTTAACATGTGGTATCTTACTATATTTTACTATATGCGATAGTATAAACAAAATTTTTTATAGGCAAACAGATAATATAGAAACCATTGTTCGTTTTCTGTTAACTGGTTCTAAATTCCCTGTAATTTCTTCATTCTCTTGAATAGCTTCAGACTGACTTGATATGCTTGATGCTATAGTATATGAAGTTATACTCAAATAATTCAAGGAAGGAGGCACTATGGGGTGACTACTATTATGTTACATTATCTGGGGGTGAAACACAATGATGCTTAAATTGTTCGGTTCTGACCTGTGTTGTTCTAATACAATGTTCTCTTTTACCTCAATCCCATCCTTTTTTAAAATTAATCTATTTTTTTCTTATTTTTTTCAATTAAGGGAAAACTAAATTAAAAAATAGTGGGATATATTATAGTAACTTTTTTGTTTTCCTATTAACCTGATATGATCCACAGTATTGCTCTCCCCATCTTGTTCTGTCAGATTTTACTATATTCTATTTTGTTTGATAAAATCAAGTTTGAGAGTATAGGCAACCACTTTGAAGGCAATAAGATTCATTAAGATGCTCATTATGGTTTGATTTCTTTTGAAATCCTGTAAGGTCTCCAGTGTAGGTTTTATTCGTTCTGTTCTGTACTGTTCTGATCAATTCTATTATACCTGACGATATAGGCAACTTTTTTAAAAAAATAGCAAGAGGCACAATGGTAACTATTTTAGATCACCTGATATTCTATTTTTACATCATGTACTATGCCCATCCTTTTGTTCTAACCGACTCTGTTTTGTTTAGCCATGTTAGGTTTTATTCTCTCCAAAAAATAATAAGAATTGTGGGAGTAAAAAAACCCAAAAAGTGTAATTGTTATTAAAAAGAGAGAAAAGGAAGGTGGTCTAAGGGTATAACTGCACGTATGTTTGAGTGTGTAGGATGGAAATCCATATTACTGAACTTTTCTTGGATCATTGATCAGCACTGTCTGCAATCTCATTGTATGAATGTTCACTTTACATGCTTTAATTTTATAATTTGGACAACTATTTTAAAGATGACAATGTGTAACCTATTAATTAGTGATATCTTACTGTACTTTTCCCTTGAAATTCTGTATTATTTGTACCCTTTTACTGCTTTGTTTTTTAAATTTTATTTCCTTTCTTTTTTCTCTCTTTAAATAAAAAAAGGATTGTTATCTCTTCCTCTTGAAGTTTTCCTTTAATGAGTATGCAGTGACCATCTTTATCTCTTTGGATCATTCTTGGTTTGAAGTTCACACTGTCCATAAACAAAATAGCTACTCCTGCTTTTGGGGGACTTCCTTTTGCATGAAGTATTGTTTTCCATCCTTTCACTGTTAGTCTATGAGGGTTTTTTTTTGTGGGGGGTAGATGTGTTTCTTGTATACAGAATATGGTTGGATGTTGTTTCTTAATCCATTCTGCCAGTCTGTTCCTTTTAATTGGTGAATTGAGGTTACCTACATTAATGGTTGTAACTGATAAATATTGGTTTATTTTTGGCATATTATCTTTCTACCATAGGTTTTATACCTTTCCCCTGTTTAGTTGCTTGGCTTGCTTAGTGGATTTTTCATATATCTGTCTAGAATGCCTTTCAGTATTCTTTTCAGGGTTTGTTTGGTGGTCATGAAGTTCTTCAGCTGTTCTTTGTCATGGAAGTATCTTATTTCTCCATCAATTTTGAAGAACAGTTTTTCAAGGTACATTAGTCTGGGTTTGAAGTCATTTTCCTTTAGGATCAAAGATACTTCACTCTTGACTTCATTGTTTGTGTTGAGAAGTCTGCTATGATTCTGATAGGTTTTCCTTTATAAGTGATCTGTCTCTTCTAACAGCTTTTAATACTCTGTTCTTGTGTTGAATTTCTAGGATGGTGATTATTGTGTGTCTGGGTGTAGTTTTATTTTGGTTATGGCTATTTGGAGGTCTACGTGCTTCACTTATCTGTAAGTCAGTTTCCATTCTCATGTTTAGGAAATTTTCTGCTATCACTTCTGTAAGTAGCCTCTTGATAACATTTGTGTTGTCACCTTCTTTTTCATTTATACCTATCAAACTTATGTTGTTTTTCTTTGTGTCTTCTTGCAGCTGTTGAATTGTTATTTCCTGATTCCTTGTTATTTTAAAAAGATCTTTCCTTTCCTGTTCACTGGCTGCAATCTTGTCTTTGAGGTCTGAAAGCCTGTCTTCACTTTCAATGAGGCAGTTTTGCAAACTTTTGATGTAGTTTTTGACTTCCTGGATATCTTTTTGAATCTGTTTCATGCCTTCTGTTTGTTTCCTATATTCTTCATTCAGAGTTTCTATCTTTTTGCAGTGTTCCTCTAATGTTTAAACTATGTCTTCTTTAGATGTGTTCAACATTTCTTTCATTGCATTTATCATTTCTGCTTTTACCTGGGATATTATTTCTGATCTGAGTTCTTTTATAGCTTCCTGGAGTTGCTTCTTTACTTCAGTCGCTATCATTTCATGAGTTTTTAGGTGTATAGCTTACATTTTCTTCTATGTCCGTGTCTCTAGCCTTGCTTGGGATGGTCTGGAGGTTTGAGATTTTACTTTACTGTTTCATTTTGTCATTTTCCTATATTCTCTTAGGAACGTGAAGGCAAGGTCTCTGTTGTTTCTTGAGTTGAGAATATTTATTCCTACTGCAAGGGGTTTCCCCAGCTGAGTGGAAGTCACTAGTCAGGCCTTACCAGGTGGCTCCCAGCCACTTGGGGTTGCTAGGTGGGGCCCAAGTAGGTCAAGAGCAACATTCTTGTGAGTCCTCCAGTGTTTGGGGATGCTAGGTGTGGCTCTAGTCTGGCTTTGAGCAACGTGCTGTGGCTGCAAGGCTGGGTGGAGAGCATGGTGCATGCTTTCTGCTCACGAGGTGGATTACAGTTGGCTCTGCAGCACTCAGAGGTCACTGCACAAAGCTAAACTGGGCCAGGAGAGGCCTTCCTGGGGATCTTTTGGCGATTCTTGATGCTGGATTGGGGCCTAGCAGGCTCCAAGAGATTTGCCAATCCCATGGGAAGGAAATTGCTGTGCACAATTTTGCCTAATAAGGCAGAGCCCAAGTGGCTCCAGGCCACTCAGGGGTCACTGGGCAGGGCCCAACTAGGCCAGGAGGGACCTTCTCAGGGGTCCTCTGGTGATCAATTATGCTGCGAAGTGTTGTACCATGCTCCAACGGATGCACTGAATCTGCACCTTCGGATGGAACTCATTGCATACATTTTCAGCAAGTAAGGTGGAGTGCAAGTGGCTCTGGGCCATGTTAAAATGTAATATAAATCAGTAAGAGAGTGAAAAGACAACCTGCAAAATGGGAAACAAAACTTAGCCAAATGTCCCTCAGACAACAGACTTATATCAAGAACATAGAAAAAAAAATAATCAAGTCTCCCAGTATTCAAAGGCCCAATCCAAATATGGGCATCTGAGATGAATGCACACTTTGCTCAGAGAAAGAAATGCAAATGGCAAATAAATATATGAAAAAATGTTAAACATCATTGGTCACTCAAGAGATGTAAACTAAAACAGACCTCTGAATCCATCTCACACAAGAAAGAATGACTATAGCATCAAGAAATCAACCAATAGGATGTGGGGAGAAAGGAATCCTTCTCAACTGCTGGTGGAAGTGCAGACTGTTACAACCACTATGGAAATCAGTGTGAATAGTCCTCAAAAACTAGGATTAAAGGTTCCATTCAACCCAGGGATTTCCCTTCTGGATATTTTCTGATGAATTAAAATCATCAAATCACAACAATATATGTATACCCATGTTTATAATAGTACAATTTGTGATAGCTAAATATTGGAAACAACCCAAAAGCCCATCAATTGAGTAATGGATAAAAAATATCTCTGGCATCTCTATACAGTGGAGTGCTACTCAGTTATAAAAAAGGAAATTTTTGAAACCTTTATAGGTATATGGATGCAATTAGAGATCATACTCATAAGTGAAACAAACTAAGTCTCATGCATAAACATCGTACTGTCTCCTTAGTGTACAAAACTGATAGAAAATAAGATCCAAAAAATATAATAGATATAGTGAAAGGATAATAAACTGCTCAAAAGAAAAGAACTGGGATGAGGGAAAGGAGAAAACAGGCAAGTGAAAAGAATATATATATATATATATATATATATATATATATATATATATGCATACACATACATTATATATATACATTTATATTTATATGACCATGCATAATAAATAAAATAATTATACTACTAATTTGTATTAATGCATTGAAAAGAGATGTTTGTCCTTATACTATTTAACCTATTTTGCTTGCCTATATCTTCAACTATTTTGAAGATAACAATTCACAATATATCAACCACTGTTAATTTCCTATTATCTTGTTCTAAAACTCTATCTTTACTTGTCTAAAACTCTATATCACTATCTATATCACTGTCTTTACTATAGTTTTTCTCCTCTTTAAAATATAAAACACAGAGAAATAGATTTTTAAAAAGATGTGGTATTTTTATACTTAGCTATAAAGAATGATAGACTGGAGACTTTTTTATTTTATTTAAGGAGAAAAAGAAAAAAAACAGAAAAAGGGTACAAATTATACAGAATTTTGGAAAAAATAAACAGTAGGAAATCACTAGTTAATAGATTACATATTGTCATCTTAGAAATAGCTGTTCAAGTTACAAAATTAAAGCATATAAAGTGGACATTCAAACAGTGAGACTGCAAACAGTTCTGTTCAATGATCCAACAAAACTCAGTAATATGGTTATCTATCTTATACACTTAAATATACATGCAGTTATATCTATATAAAAGGGTATAACTGCATGTATGTTTGAGTGTGTAGGATGAAATTCATATTACTGAACTTTTGCTGGATCATTGATTGGCACTGTCTGCAATCTCATTGTATGAATGTTCACTTTACATGCTTTAATTTTATAATTTGGACAACTATTTCAAAGATGACAATATGTAACCTATTAACTAGTGATATCTTACTGTATTTTTTCCTTGAAATTTTGTATTATTTGTACCCTTTTACTGCTTTGTTTTTTAATTTTATTTCCTTTTTTTCTCTCTCTAAATAAAAAAAAGATTGTTATCTCTTCCTCTTGAAGTTTTCCTTTAATGAGTATGCAGTGACCATCTTTATCTCTTTGGATCATTCTTGGTTTGAAGTTCACATTGTCCATAAATAAAATAGCTACTCCTGCTTTTGGGGGTTTTCCTGTTGCATGAAGTATTGTTTTCCATCCTTTCACTGTCAGTCTATGAGTTTTTTTTTGTGGGGGGTAGATGTGTTTCTTGTATACAGAATATGGTTGGATGTTGTTTCTTAATCCGTTCTGCCAGTCTGTTTCTTTTAATTGGTGAATTGAGGTTACCTACATTAATGGTTATAACTGATAAATATTGGTTTATTTTTGTCATATTATCTTTCTACTGTAGGTTTTATACCTTTCACAGTTGTTGCCTATACTCTCGAACTTGATAGTATCAAGCAAAACAGAATAGAGGAAAATTAGTCAAAACAACATGGTGAGAGCAATAGAGTTTCAAATCAAGTTCATAGGAAATCAAAGTGGGTTACTATAATATATCCTGCTATTTTTTATTTACTTTTCCCTTAATTAAAAAGATAAAATTTAAAAAGTAAATAACAATAAAAGGAGATTGAGGTAAATGAGGGCATAACAACAAAACAGTGCAGGTCAAAACATAACCATTTAAGCAAAATAGTGTTTCACCATAAGATATTTCAACATAAAAGTACTTACCATATTGTCTCTTTCCTTGAAATCTTTGAGTATAACTTCATATATTGTAGCATCAGACATATCAAGACAATGTAAAACCATTCAAGAGAATGACAGTATAAAATGAACAATGGTTTCTGTATAATCTCCTTGTCTATAAAAGTTTTTGTTTATATGTAAATATAATAAAATTCAATAAGATACAACATGACAAGACCTATGGAGACAGAAGAACAAAAGTTTGATGGGACTTCAAAGCAAGATGATATTAAATCAGCACTAGCTATTATGATGTCTTGTTTTCTCCAAAATAGCTCTGTTCCTACCATCCAACCTTCTCTGCCTCACTTCTGTTGAGTTCTTTTTCTGTCATTAGATGTCTGTTTTCTTCATTTTGCTTTCTGCTCCATTCATTGTGGTCTCTCTGCCACTTTTTCTGGAATCTTGGTATTTTCTTTTTTAGAATATCCTGCAGTATTCTCTGTAGAGCTGAATTGGTGATTGCAAATTCACCTAGTTCTTCTATCCTGGAAGCACCTTGTTTTTTCATCAATTTCTAGGGACAGTTGTGCAGGATATATCAATCTTGGCTGGAGGTTATTATCTATCAAAGCTTGAATTATTTCCCCCCATGCTCTTTGTGATTTGATGGTTTGTGCTGAGAAGTCTGTGGGTGTAATTCTGAGGGGTGTTCCCTTTGAGTGATCTGTTTCTTGTCTCTGACAGCTTTTAATATTCTGTTCTTATATTGGATTTCTGGAATTTTGATTATTATATGCCTGGGTGTAGCTCTGTTTGGGTTGTAGGTGGCTGGGGTACTGTATGCCTCATACATCTGAGTATCTTTACCTTTTACTAAACTAGGGAAATTCTCCTGGATTGTTTCTGTGAATAGCCTTTTTTTTTTGTCTTTTTAGTTTTTATCAGTACCAGGGATGGAACTCACGACCACACAGTTGCAAGGCAGGTGCTTAATGCCACTGAGCTAAATCCCCAGCCCCTGTGAATAGCTTTTGTAGGTCATTTGTTTGTGTCCCTACTTCTTCTTTTATGTTCTTAATTCTTAAATTATAGATCCTCTTATCATCTTCTAGCCTTTGTATTCTTGCTATTTGTTTCCTTGTTATTTTTAAAGAAGTTTTCCATTTCATGCTCCCACATTACAAATCTGTTCTCCAGTTCAGATTGTCCTTAGTTTCTTTCAAGCTGTTATGCCAGCTTTCAATAGAGTTTTTAGTTTCCTGGTAATCTCTTTGAACCTGCTTCATGTATTCTATGTTTTCTCTATTTTCTCCATCAAACAATTCTCCCCTTTTTTTTCTGTTCTCCCATTCCACCATCTGTTTTTTCTTGGGCGGTGCTTAGCGTTTCTCTAACTATTCTACTTATATCTTGTTTTACTTCATTAAATACTTCACTTTTGAACTCATCTATGAGGCTTTGGAGATATCGCTTTATGTCTATTGGTGCCATGTCTGATATTGCATGTTTTTTGTCCTCAATCTCCTTTGCATTTACCTTTCCTCGATCAGTGTTCTAAGGATTGGGGACTGAGGACCCTTTCTTGTTGCTCCCTCCTCCCATACTTTTTGTTCCTTCCATACAAGCATGTGTAGGAGGCCCAGTTTTTTTTTTCTTTGTTTGTTACAGTTTGTTTGAATCCACCAGCTATGTGTTCCCGTCCACTGCAGTGTACTAGGGAGACACAGACCTGGGCAGCCTCTGCTGGGCCCGCCCCTCCAGGTCAAGCTACTGAAGGCTTCACTGCTAGGGTGCACCGCCAGGCACTGGGACCTGGTTTGGGCTAGCCTATGGGTCTTAGTCAGTGGCATCACCCAGGCCAAGTGCTCCCCACCAATCCCGCATCAGAAGGAAATGTGCGACTAAAGTCACTGCATTGTCCTGTTCTGGCTAGTCTTCCCAGTCCCAGAATGTCCTCTGTTGGAGCCTCATACTCTGTGGAAGGGTCCCCATTCCTCTCACTCACCGCAGGTCAATGCAGGGCTCCCCACTAGTCCTGCTCTCAACTCCATTCACCGATTCCTGCTCTCAGAGCTTTCATGCATCTCTCTCCCTGCTGTGCCAATTCAGATGCAGCAGCGGTGGCCGGAAATTCAGAAAATTCAAATCGCGGCTTCCAGAGGCGCGGGTTCCAGCTTATGCACTGAGATTTTATCTGTTTTGGATATAGCACCGGGATTGCTTTTCCAGTTGGTTTCTCTCAGCTTATTTCATTCCTGGGTTGGCAGGGTATATCTCCCCTTGCTTAGGATTCCTCACATGGCACCATTCCTAAATTTTAAGCTGCTATCTCAGAAAGCCTCTGTAGCTGCTGCTATCTATCCAACATGTTCTCTCAGAAGTCCGATTGGAGACATTTATAGGTAAATGGATACAACTTGAGTCTATTCTCATAAGTGAAATAAATCAGACTTGTGCATAAACATCATATTGTCTCCCCAATGTAAGTACCTGAGTTAATAAGATCCAAAATGTATAACACATGTTGTTAAAGTGAAAGAGGAAAAAACTGCTAAAAAGGAAAGAAAACTGGGATGAGTGAAAGGAAAAAAGAGAGAAGGGAAAAAGAATAGACATAGATAGATAATTGATAGATAGGATAGATAATTATACTACTAATCTCTATTAGTTCATCAAAAATAGCTATACTTTCTTATTTGATCAATTTTTCATGCCTATACCTTTTAATCTGAGTATCTACTTTGGTTATAACAATACACAGTACATTAACGATTGTTAATTTCTTTTTTGTTGTTGTTGTTCCTGGGGCTCAAACTCATGACTTTGTTCTTGCCAGGCAAGTGTTTATGCCACTGAGCTAAATCTCTGGTCCTATTATTTTGTTTTGAAATGCTGTATCATCATTATGATTCTTTTTTCTTTTTAAAATTAGAAAAAATAAAAGACAAAACCCCATAGGAAATTAATAATATATCCCTAAACAACCAATGGGCACAGAAGAAATTTAAAAATTTCTGGAAGTAAATAACAATATTCTACAACTCAGCAAAGCCTCTGGGATAATATGAAAGGAGTTCTAAGAGGAAAAATCATCACAATTAAGGGGAGGAATGGTCTTTAAAAAAGAGGCAGAAGATATTGTTAATAGTCTATCAAGAATTAAAACCCATATTGCTCACATCACTCTGCTTAGATAGATTTTATTCTGTCCCAGTTTGTCTACTTGCATTAGATTTGAGGGCACAGACAGCTGTCCCCAAAACACCAGGATATAGTACAGTAATCATCTTTAATTTCCTATTAACTTAATTTGGAACCCTGTATGACTTATACTATTTTATCATGACTGATCTTAGTTAAATCTGGTTTGTTTGATTGCTGTTTGGTATTGACAGATTTTATTCAAAACTTATACAATTGATAGTATCAAGCCTGAGAGTTTAGGCAATTACACTGAAGATGACAAGACTCACTATGATACCCTTTCTGGCTCGATTACTACCTGTTTTTGAAGACTTATACTACATAAAAAATTGTGTTTTATTAATATTAGTACTGTTATATTCAATTATACTATGTCTGATGATATAACCAATTCTATTGAAGATAACAAGAGACAACACAGTAACCATGGTAGAATCCCTTGAACAGTGGTCTTACATGTCTTTTTCATTTCATGTGTTTATAGGAATATGTTTTGTTTTGTCTTACTTTGTTTTGTTCCTCCCTCTAATATAGAAAGGATAGAAATAAATACATGTTAAGACTCATGCATGCATAGAACCAATAAACAGTTTATGAGAACTGATCTTATAACACATGATGAAATGAACAAACACTTTGAAGAAAAAGAGACACTACAGTACTCAGTGCTGATCCAAGTGTAGGCCTGCTGCTCACTGCAGATGGGCTCATTCCCCATCTGCAGATAAGAAATCATGCTTGTTTTTTGGAGTCTCCTCATAGTGGAGATAGGAAGCCCCTGCACAACAGTGAAGAGTTCATCAGACCCTGGAAGGAGTCAAAATGCAATGCAGACCAGGCCATCTAACAAGGAGAGACATGCCCCAGGATACATGGATACATCACACAGTTAACCTAGGTGATCTGCTTGTTGCCATCCCCACTGTGGGTGATGGGGGACCTAACTACTCTTCATGAGAGACTCACCTGTCACCTGTTCTGGCTCCACTTCTTGTCCAGGTGCAGCTACATTCCCAGTTAGACTTACCCCAAGGATTGGAGTGCAAATGTATTCCCACAGTAAACCTGTTTAAATTTGTTACCTGCTTTTTATTTGCTTGTTATCATCCCCATTGCAGATGAAGGAGGACTCAGTCACTCCTCAACATCTATGTCTGACACCTGTTCCAGATCCAGTTCTTGTTTTAATCAGCATAGTAAGTTCCATCTGCTATTGCAGTTAGACTTGTATTAACTTCTGTGTGCCTAGGCATGCATGTGTGTATATATGTGTACAAAATAAAACATATGAGTCCAAGCTTTCCTAGACTCAATTGGGATATGAAAAAAAGTTGTGCTCTGTCTCCTCAGTTGGAAAACCAAAGTAATTGAAAAAGTGATTTTTGCTGTAATGAGTAGAGACATGAAAAATCTGCTTAGCTTTAACATACCAGAATATGCAGGTGGGGTGGTATGGATAAGCTAAGAGACAGAGAGAGAGAGAGAGAGAGAGAGAGAGAGAGAGAGAGAGAGAGAGAGAGAGAGAGAGAGACAGACAGAGAGAGACAGAGACAGAGAGACAGAGAGAGAGACAGAGAGAGAGAGAGAGAAACTGCACACCTGAAAAGTCAGCTGGTCTGATGTCTAAGCCAAAATAGGAGTTGTCTTTTCATTTCAAATAGAACAAGGAAAGAAGACAGAGTACAAACACTCCTCCTGGCTTGAGAAGACCCAAGGCCAGGCTTTTCTTGACATCACCAGCCTGGCACTCTCTATAGGCATCTAAAAGCAAGGACAACTCCAGTCTGAGGTAAATGCCCAAAGTCCTGTCATGCCAAATATAGTTTTACAGGAGAAATCAAATTACAAATTTAAATTAACTGGTAATTGTACTTTTGGTTTTCAGTTTGAGTTGATGTGCATAAAGAATGGTGGATCTTTGGCTACCCTTCCTCCTTAACCCCTGGACCTAAGAGGGTGGCGGATGTTTGTCTGCCCTTTACCTGCAATCCCATGAACCTAGGAGGGCAGCATATCTTCATCCAGCCCATTAGAATCAAGGCACAAATGCTCAAGTTAAGATGAGCTTAGCATATGACTTTTCAAGCCCTAAAGAAAAACAGCTTTCAACCCACATTGAAGTACTCTGCAAAACTTTCTTGAAATTTAATGGTGAAATAAGATACTTCCATAACACCGAAGAACTGAAGAAATTCATGCCCACCAAACTGACTTTAGAAAGAGTATTGAAAGACATACTAGATAGAAATAAAAATGACTGCAATTTCAAGAACAAAAACAGAAAGAAACCACCAGATGGGACAGGCAATTAATAAGGGGGGGAAGCAGAAAACCAACAGCAGGAAAATAATATCACAAAGTTGAGCCATTACATATCAGTTATATCTATCAATGTAAATGGCCTAAATTCACATATTAAAAGAAATAGATTGGCAGGATGGATCAAGAAACAGGATCCCACAATATGCTGTATACAAGAGACACATTTAACTAAAAAAGAAATTCATAGGATGAAAGTAAAAGGATGAAAACAATATTCCATACAACAAGGACCCAGCAAAAATCAGGGGTATCTAGTCTATTTGCAGACAATGGGAACTTTGATCAAAAGACCATACATTAGTCCATAGAACATTCTTAAGTAAAATGTAAAAGGACTGAAATTATCCCATGCATATTGTCTGAACATAATGAACCGAAACTGGAAATCAATTGGCAAAATAAATTGAAAACCCTGCACAAATACATGGAAATTAAATAATAACATCTTGAGCAATCAATAGGTTACAGATGAAATTAAAGAAGAAATAAAGCAATACCTAAAATTCAATGAAAATGCATATGCAACATACTGAAACCTGTGGGACATAATGAAAGCAGTCCTAAGAGGGAAGTATATAGCAATAAATTATCACATCAATAAAACAGAATGAGCACAAATAAACAACCTAATGCTACATCTCAAGCTTCTAGAAAAAGAAGAGCAAGCCTAACTCAAAGCACATAGAAGAGAGGAACTTATAAAGATCAGAGCAGAAATTAATGCAATTGAGACAAAAATACAAAGAATTAATGAATCAAAGAGCTGGGGTTTTTTGAGAGAATAAACAAAATTGATGAGTGTCTACTGAACCTTATCAAGAAACAGAAAGAAAAAATTTGAATTCATGCTATAAGAACTGAAAAGAGATAAATTACTACAAATCCCATGGAAACTCAAAAGATCATGAATACTTACTTTGAAAATCTTTACTCACATAGGGTGGAAAACACAGAAGAAATGGGCAGATTTCTAGAAACATATGAACTTCCAAAGCTCAATCAAGAAGATATAATAATTTTTAATAACCCAATATAAGCTACTGAAATAAAAAATGTGACTAAAACTTACCAATAAAGAAAACCCCAACTCCTGGTGGATTCATGGCTGAATTCTAAAAGAAATTTAGAGATTTAATGCCAATACTCCTCAAAATCTTACATGAAATTGAAAAGGAAGCAATTCTTCCTAACTCATTCTGGTAGGAAAGTATTATTCTGATACTAAAACCAGAAAAAGACCCAACTAAAAAGGACAACTATAGGCCAGTCTCGTTAATGAACATTGATGCAAGATTCTCAATAAAATACTGATATATAGCATGCAGCAAATAATCAATAAGAACATGACTAAGTGGGATTTATCCCAGGAATGCATGGATGGTTTAACATACACAAATCAATAAATCACAGAGTAAAATCAATAAATCATAGAGGAGATCACATCAACAGAGTCAAAATCAAAAATCACATGATCATCTCAATAATGTAGAAGGAGCTCTTGATAAAATCCAACACTTGTTCATGTAAAAACCCTACAGAACTGAATAGATGGTATACACCTCAATCTGATAAAGGCTATCTATGAAAATAAACAGCCAACATCATACTGAATGGAAAAACACTGAAAACTTTCACTCTAAAATCAGGAACAAGACAAGGATGTCCTTTATCACCACTCCTATTCAATACAGTACTGGAAAGATTAGCCAGAGCAAACAGACAAGAGAGTGAAATAAAACGAATAAGGATAGGAAAAGCAGAAGTTAAATTATCGTTATTTGCAGATGACATGATACTCTACATAGAAGACCCCAAAACTCCATTAAAAGACTTCTAAAGCCAATAAACAAATTCAACACTGTAGGTGTTGAACAAATTCAAACAAAGTCAACACTCAAAAATCAATACCATTCCTGTACACAAACAAAAAACTCACTGAGAGAGAGAAAAATTAAGAAACTAACACCTTTTACAATAGCATCCAAAAGAGTGAAATGCTTAGGAATCAACCTAATCAACCTAATCAAGAGTGAAATCTAAAAAACCTAATCAAGAATGAAAATTATACTACTCTTAAAAAAGGAGATTGAAGAGGATATTAGAAAATGGAAAGATATCCCTTGCTCTTGGTTAGGAAGAACCAAAGTTGTGAAAATGGCCATATTCCCAAAACTAGCCATATTGCCAAAACAGATTTAATGCAATCCCAATGAAAATACCATCAACATACTTTATAAATCTAGAGAAAAATTTGCTAAAATTCATTTGGAAACAGAATAGACCTAGAATAGTAAAAGCAATCTTGAACAACAAAGGCAAAGCTAAATATGTCACAATCCCTGACTTAAAATTATACTACAAAGTAACAGTGATAAAATCAGCATAGTACTGGCAAAGAAATAGATCTGAGAATCAATGGAGCAAATTAGAAGATGCAAACACAACTACAAAGACATTCAGCCACCTGATATTTGACAAAGTGGATAAACACGTTCATTGGAAAAAGGATAGCCTCTTTATAAATGATGTTGGAAAAATTGCCTTTCCACATGCCAAAGACTGAGACTAGAACCATGTCTATCACCATACACTAAACTAAGGTCAAAATAGTTCAAAGTTATAAATATTAAAATAGAAACACTAAATCTACTAGAAGACAAGGTAGGTAGAAATCTTGGAGACATAGGAGTAGGTAAAGAATTCATGAACAAAATGCAAACCACAAAATAAGCACTTCAAAGTATGAACAACTGACACCTCATCTTATTAAAAAGTTTTTGCACTTCAAAAGAAATCACCAAAAAGTGAAAAGAAATCCCACAGAATGGGAAAGAATTTTGACCAGCAGTACCTCAAACAAAGGATTTATAATCCAGAATATACAAAGAATTAAAAAGCACCAATGCTTCCAAATTCAAAGTCTCATTCTTAAAATGGGCATGTGACATGAATTCACATTTCTCAGATGAAGATATATGGATGACAAATAAATTATGTTCTCCATCACTGGTCATTCAAAAAATGCAAATTAAAATAGCATTGAGATTTCATCTCATTCCAGAAAGAATGGCTGCCTTCAAGAAATCAACCAATAACAAATGTTGGCAGGGCTGTAGGAAAAAAGCAACATTATTCCACTGTTGGTGGGAGTGTAGACTTGTGTGGCCACTGTGGAAATCAGTACAGAGATTCCTTAAAAAACTAGGAATGAAAGTTCCATTCAGCCCAGCTATTCTTCTCCTGGGTGTTTTCCAAGCCTTTTTCTCATTCAAACCTACCTCTGGTGTTTCATTATGCACCGCCTTTAATAGAACCTTGAGCACACACAGATTTTTTGAAAAAGAAAGAAACTTAGAAAAATGATGGAAACTCAGAATGCCCAACATAGAAAAAAAATGGAATCCATTAAATGGGTTCAAACAGATATCCAAAAGATTTTTAAAAACTCATTGAGAGTATAGGCAACCAATTAATGATGGTGAGGAAAAACCATCAGACTTATAAGACAGGTTGACATTTAGTGAGCACAAAAAGAAACAGTTCTTTAAAATATCAAGTAATCATGAAAAATCAGGCCAGTAGCTGCAAGACAATGCAAAGATGAATAACATAAGATTCAAAGGAGTCAATGAGAAACCAAAGAAAGCATAAAGATCATTAAAAAACTGTTCAATAAGTAGTGGTACAAAACATCCTCAAAATGAAAAAAGAATTTGACATCAGATAAGTGAGGCATACAGAACTCCAATTAGTCATGACCAAAATAAATCTACAGCAAAACAAATAATAATGAAGATTCTGAATTTGGTACAACAACAGCATATTAAAGATGCCATCAGAACCACAAAAGACTTCTCAGCGCAAATCCTTAAATCAAGGACAATTTGAAGTGCAATATTTATGATCCTAAAAGAAAAGAATTTAACTAAGATATTAATAAACCATGAAAAATTATCTTGCAAAATCAATGGAGAAAAACATACTTCCATGACAAAGAATTGAAGAAATTTATGACCACCACACCAGCTCTACAAAATTTTCTGAAGGATATTTTAGAACAGATAACAAAGACCACACTCCCAAGAACATCAATAAAAAGAAACCACTGGACAGATGGTGCCCAAGAAAGAAGCCATTAAACAAATGGTGAGTATTGGAGATCAGCAGCAATAAAGTGATATGATAATGATAAATACATATCATCTATAACCATCAAAGTAAATAGTCTTAAATTCCAATTTAAAAAAAAAGGCTGACAGAATGGATCAAGTGGAAAGATCCAATGGTATGCTGCACAAAAGAAATACAATTAACTCAAAAGGAAATTCATGGACTGAAAGTCAAAGAATCAAAAACAATACTTCATGAGACAGGAATTCAGAAAAAAACAATGGTTGCTATTCTACATACAGGCAATGTGACTAGCTAACATTAATCAAAAGACACAAAGGATATCACTATATAGTTGTTAAGGGAAAATTCCAAGAAAAGAGATAATGATCATAAATATATATGCACAAAATGCTGGTACACACAACTCTATAAAAGAAATATTAATCAATATGAAAAACCAGATAAGCACTAACACAATTAATATCCCTACTGTCACAAATATATAGATCAACTATATGAAAAGTCAACAAAGAAATAAAGTGAACCAAAACTGTGAACACATGGACTTAGTAGATGTCCACAGAGATGTGTATCAGAATGCACATTCCTTCTCTGCTGTGCATGGTATCCAAAATAGACTATGTATGTCTATACGTATGTAATCTAGTATTAACCCATACAACATGCTTCAGTAAATGCAGTCATTGAAATTATCACCATAAATACTATCTATCTGACAATAGTCAATGAAATAGGAAATCAATGGCAAGAGAAACCACAAAAACTCCATGCACATGAAAATTCCATAACACTGGGAGGGGAAAAGAAGATGGTGGCTTGATAGGTAGCTGGGTAGAAAGCCTCTCTGACAAAAACAACTCAAACAATAGAATGAAACAACATGGAGAAGACCAGACAAACAGAGAGGGATTCTCATGACCCAGGAAGAAACTGAGGAAAAAGGAAAAGAAAGAAAGGAAGGATAAACCTGGGTGAAAGACTGGAACCAGAAATGCTCACTGGGACTAGTCCTGTGCTGTGCTGGGTGTGCTGTGGAGTTGGAAGATTCTTGGTTGCACTGAAGCCATGGCCTCTAAAATTGCGAGTTGGTAAGTCCAGGGCCTTTGATACAAGGACGCAGAGCAATGTAGAGTGGAGCTAAGGTGGAGAACTGCATTAATTTGTGGTGAGTGCTGGAAATTGGGTCCTGCAGCAAGTGGGGCTGGCTGGAGGAGATATTGGAGTTGGGCAGGATAGGCTTCAGAACCTCAGTGGCGTCAGTCAGCTGCCCATGGCCCAAAGAGGACTGGTAGGACCCGGTTGGGCTGAGTCATGCCCCTGGTTGGGACCCAAAAGTCAGGGACAAAACTGTCCTGAACCTGTGATGTCCACACAGCACAAACTAAGGTGCTGAAGGCACTTGCCAGTTGACTGGCTCAGAGAAGTGGAGCTAGCCCACGTCGTCCCTGCATCCTTACTCAGATAACAGAAAACTGAAGAAGGCAGAAAACCCCCAGGCAGCATGCTTTAGAAAAACCATAAGCAATACGGAGAGGGCCTGAGACCTCCACCATACACCTGTCTGAAACAAACCAGAAACATGACAAGAGAAAAAAATAAGAAAAAGCCTCAAGCCACTGACTCTGGGAAAATAAGTCCAGGAGAGGCAAATACAGAAGAGAACCAGTGCAGCAATCATGCAATATTGGCCACAACATCAGCAGATGTAAAGAAATACCTTCATGACCACATAGACAAACTTAAAACTAAAATTCTAATCCAAGTGAGGCAAGATACAAAAACATTAATAAAAGAAATGCTAAGCCCCTCTCAAGAAGACACAGATAGAAGAATGGAGGAACCAAGAAAAAGAAGAGAAACCTTTGGTGAAGAATATAAACAAAATCTAGAATACATGAAACAGATCCAAAGAGATTACCAGGAAATTAAAAACTCCATTGAAAGCTGGCAAAATGTCTTTACAGAAACTAAAGTCAGCTTTTCAAAATTTAAAGATAGATTTGCAATGTGGGATCGTGAAACAAAAGACCTCTTAAAAAATAACAAGGAACCAGAAAGTAACAATACAAAGGCTAGAAGACGACAAGAGGATCTATAACTTAAGAATAAAAAAACATGAATGAAGAAGCAGGAATAACCACAAATCAATTACAAAGGCTATTCACAGAAATAATTAAGGAAAACTTACCAAGCATAGGAAAAAGAAATGATATCCAGATAAATGAGGCATACAGAACTCCAACCAATGACAACCAAAATAGATTTACACCCAGACATATAATAATCAAGATCCCAGAAATTCATCACAAGAACAGAATATTAAAAGCAGTCAGAGAAATGAAATAGATTACCCATAAAGGAAAATCCATCAAAATCACGACAGATTTCTCAACACAAACTATCAAATCAAGAAGAGCCTGGAGTGAAGTAGTCCAAGCCCTGAAAGAAAATAACCTCCAACCCAGACTGATGTACTCTGAAAAACTCTCTCTCAAAATTAATGGAGAAACAAGATGTTTCCAAGACAAGGAGAAACTATGGGAGTTCGTGGCCAGCCCTACAAAAAATACTGAAGGACATTCTAGAGAGAGAGATAAAAAAAAATACCAAGATTCCAGCAACAGTGGCAGGGAGGCCTCAATGAATGGGGCAGACAGTGGAATAAAGGAGAAAAGTGGACAAATAATAACATAAAAATAGAATAGCAGAGATGAGGCAGAGAAGGTGGACTATAATATCTAATATAAATAGCCTTGATACACTATCAAAAAGAAACACAGGCAGAGTAGATCAAGAAATAGGATCCATCAAGATGCTCTGAATAGGAAATATCCTCAACCTGAAAGAGGGTTAATCAACTGAAAGTCAAAGATGAGAAAACAATGCTCTAGGTGACAGGGAACCAGAGAGAAATAGGGACACCTCATCCTGCAGCTGCAGATAGGTTGGAAAGTCATGACATTTTGTGCAATGGAGAACTACTCAGGTAGAAGGAAGGAAAACCTTGAGGCTTTAGTAAGTAAGGGAATACAGCTCGAGATCAAGCTCAGGGGTAAAAAGGTTCAGCCCCACCTAGACAGATAATGGGTTGCCTCCCTAATCTAAAAACTAAAGAAGTTAGTGGAACCCAAAATATACCAACACCCTGGGAAAGGGAAAGGGGAGGAATTGTCTAAAAAAGGAAGGCAGAGGACATTGTTAATACTGTATCAGGATTTAAAAGCCACATTAGACTCATTTCTCTGTCTAGTTTGATTTTATTTTGTTACAGTCTGTCTACTCATACTAGATTTGACGGTACAGACAGCTATCCCATTGGAGGGATAGCAGGAGATACTATGGTAAATATCCATAATTCTCTGTTAACTTAAACTGAAGCCCTTTGTTACTTATGTTGTCTTACTATGACTGATCTTATTGGAATGTTTTGTTAGACTGCTGTTTTATCTTGACTGATTTTAATTGAATTTGCTATGCTTGATAGTAGCAAGTCTAAGAGTAAAGGTAACTACTCTGAAGATGACAAGACGTAATAAGATACCCATTCTGGTTTGATTATTAACTGCTTTTGAAGTCCTACAATGTCTCCAGTGTTGTGTTTTTATTAAAATTGTATGTAATGCTATGTTCAATTATATTACATCTGATGATGTTGACAATTCTATTGGAAATAACAAGAGACAGCATAGTAACTACTGTAGATCACCTAATATTATGGTTTTATATGTCTTTTTCATTTCATGTTTTTCTAGAAATTTGTTTTGTTGCTTTGTTTTGATCTGTTTTTCCCTATAATACAGAAAGGATAGGTATACATGTAGAGATTCACACACATGGAGAATTTCTAAACAGTTTACAGGAACAGATTATGTAATGCACGATGTAAACAGATACTCTGAAGAATAGACACAAAGATATCAAGTACCAATTATGTAGCATTATGATATAAAATCTAGCAATACTATTATTCACTATTCAGAGTGATAGTCTCTTATGTTTAATTTCAGCCTACATAAAGATATGGACAGCTACTTCAAAGAGAACGAGAGACATTATGGCAGCCATTGTTGACTTCCCTAGTGTCTGGTCTTGAAGACCTAAAAGCTTTCATCATCCTGTTCTGATTAGTTTAGCACTATAATGTTCAGGATGTGTTCACTGTGTGTGAAGATGTGGATAACTATTTGGAAGAAAACAAGAGACAGTATGATAGTGAAGATCTCCAGTGGTCTTGCTTCAAAATCTGTTTCTTAAAATTGTTTCCTTATGATCTATTTTGTTCTGTTTAATTTTACCATCTTTAAAATGAATTTTAAAAAAGAAAACTGTATAACATTCTCTTCAATGATGAATGGATTACAAATGAAATTAAAGAAAAAAATTTAAAATATCTATAATTAAATGATAATGATGATACAAGATACCTGAACTAATGAAAGTAGATCCAAGGGAAATTCAGTGGTGAATTTTCATATCAGGAAAGTAGAACAAACTCAAATAAACAAGCTAGTGTTGAAGCTCAAATTTCTAGAAAAATAACATCAAATCAAGGTTAAATCTCATATGAGAAAATATAAAGATCAGAGCAAAAATTACTGCAATTGAGACTAAAAAAATACAAAGTATAATGAATCAAAGGTTTAGTTCTTTGAAAGATTAAATAAAATTGACAAACCCCTAGGCAACTTTATCAGAAAAGGACAGAAAGCACTCAAATTCATGCAATTAGGAATGAAAAGGGATAAATCACAATGCAGCCTGAAGAAGTCCAGAATGTCATCAATATCTACTTCAAGAACTTTATTCTAGTAAGATGAAAAAACAGGAGAAATGAACAAATTCCTAGGTATACACAAATTACCAAAGCTGAATCAAGAAAATATAAAAATTCTAAATAAGGCAATATTCAATGACATTGGAAGTGTAATTAAAAACATACCAGTGAAGAAAAATGCAGGTGCTGATAGATTCATTTCTGAATTCTGCAAGAATTTTAGAGATGATCTCATATCATTACTCTTCAAAATCTTTAATGAAATTGAAAGGGAAGCAATACTCTCAAATCATTCCTAGAAGCAAGTATTGCCTTAATAACAAAACTAGAGAAGGATCCAACCAAAAAAAGATCTATAGGTCCATCTTCCTCATCAACATAGATGCAAAAGTCCTCAATAAGATACTGGCAAACAAAATCCAGCAAATCAGCAAGGAGATTATACACCATTACAAAATTGGATTCATTCCAGGAATCCAGGAATGGTTCAGCATACAGAAATCAATAAATGTAACCCACCATATCAAGAGAGACAAAAGCCATATAATCATCTCAATAGATTAAGATAAAGCATTTAACAAATTCAAACATTCATTAATAATTTAAAAAATAAAACTATAGAAAATTGTAACAAATGGTTTTAATCTCAGTCTGATAAGACCTAAGACAAACCAACAGCCAACATCATTCTAACTGAACAAAAACTGAAATTTTTCATTCTAAAATCAGGAACAAAACAAGGATGTTCACTATCATCACTCTATTCTGTATAATTCTGGAAGCATTAGCTTACACAGTTGGACAAGGGAAAGAAATAAAAAGAACAAAGATACAAAAGTAAGAAGTTAAATTATCATTATTTCCAGATGATATGCTACTTTACACAGAAGATCCCAAAAACTTCAGCAAAAGGCTTCTAGATTTAATAACCAAACCTTGTAGTGTAACTGGATACAAAGTCAGTGCTTAAAAAATCAGTAGCATTCTTATACACAAACAATAAATTCTTTGAGAGAGAATTTAGGAAAACCACACTTTTTTTACCAGCATCAAAAACTGAAATATTTATGAATCAATCTCATGAAGGAAGTTAAAGATCCCTACATTTAAAACTACAGTACTTTGAAGAAGGAGATAAAAGAAGATATCAGAAAATAGAAAAATGTTCTCTAATCTTGGGAAGGAAGAATCAACATAGTGAAAATTGCCATACTTCCAACATTGTTAAACAGATTTAGTGTAATGTCAATCAAAATATCATTAACATGGGGCTGGAGGTTTAGCTCAGCGGCATAAGCGCCTGCCTTGAAAGCAAGCAGTCGTGAGTTTGATCCCCAGTACCCATAAAAAGGAAAAAGACAAAAAAAATCATTAATATATCTTACAGAATTAGAGAAAACAATCCTGAAATATATTTGGAACCAAAAGAGACCTGGAATAGCAAAAATGATTCTAAGCAACAAATCCAAGAGCATCATAATCCCTGATTTGAAATTATACTACAAATCTGTTGTGATAAAAGCAGCATGGCATTGTCAAAAAAAGAATTGAGGATAAATGGGACAGATTAGAATATATCAAAACAACTCCAAACATACTCACAAAATTTCTCTTCAACAAAGGGTTCAAACACCTTCAATCGAAGAAAACCGATTCAATAAATGGTGCTGGTTGATGGGCATTTGAGATATTTCCAAGATTTAGCTATAATGAATTATGCTCCTATAAACAGTACGGTGGAATGCTCCATGAAAATTAAGTGTGCTCACTTTTTAGTAACTTAAATTTATTTTAACTGATACATAAAAGTTGTACATATTTATATGTACCATGTGTCATTTAGATGCAAGTATACACTGTATAATGTTTTAATTCAGAGTAAATATCTCTATATCCTCAACATTTATCATTTCTTTATATTGAAAACACTCCAAATCCCACAGCCACCCTACTGTGTGCATTTTATACCAGAACTTTTTGCTCTTATTTGACTTTAACCCAGTATCCATTGACCACCTTTTCTTATACTTACCCTTCTTACTCTCCCCAACCTCTGGCAGCTATCTTTCTTGCCTCCCTGAAATCAACATTTTTAGATTACATGTAAATGAGATTATGGAGTATTTGTATTTCAGTACCTGGCTAGTTCAATATAATGATCAGCGAGGCAAATGGGTTATTTTTAAGTAACCAGAAAATACAGTTTTCTATTTCTCTATGTTGAAATATTTCACTTAAAGTAGGGAGGAAAGATTTGCTTGCATAATCATCTCACTTTTAAACTTACAGTCACAGATAAAAATAATCCTCCAAAAGAATGATTCCTTAATGGAATGCAATTTTTTTCCAATATGAAGCCTCCTAGAATTAGGTTTTCCCCTGGCTGCTCTCATTTTTTACTCTAACCAATATACTTGAATTAATATGGAGACAAGTAAACATACTAAATTCTAAGTGAGTCCCAAGGGTTGGCAAGATAATGTACTCCAGGGAAAAAGAGTAAGCAACTGATACCTCCTTGGGAGAGACATGGTTGTTTTACAGTAATCCTTGCAAGTAAGAAGATTTAAGATCAACTTTCTGTTACATATATCAACAAAGTACTGGAAAACAAGCCTCAAGAGTCTCCAGAAATTATAAGAACATATAGAGAAACACTTAATACCTTCCCTCACCTGGAATTTCCCTCACAGATGCTCAGTGATGTTCAACATCACTTTGCCTATCCCTCTTTCCAAGCCAACCCCAGAAAGCCATCCTCATCTATAAAAGAAACCTGAGTTAAATTCATGTTTCTTCTTTACAGATTTAGGTACCATGAACAGATCAGCAAAACACATTGTGACGGAGTTTGTTCTCCTGGGATTCCCTGGTTCTTGGAAGATGCAAATTTCCCTCTTCACATTGTTCTTGGTGGTTTATGTCTTGACCTTGATGGGAAATGGAGCCATTATCTGTGCAGTAAGATGTGACCCACGACTACACACTCCCATGTACTTTCTGCTGGGAAATTTTGCCTTCCTTGAGATCTGGTATGTTTCCTCCACTGTCCCTAACATGCTGGCCAACATGTTCTCCAAGACAAAGGTCATCTCATTTTCTGGGTGCTTCCTTCAGTTCTATTTCTTTTTTTCACTAGGCACAACTGAATGTCTCTTCCTGGCAGTAATGGCTTACGATCGATATTTGGCTATCTGCCACCCTCTGCACTACCCCTCCCTAATGACCAGGAAGCTTTGTTGCATGCTGGTGTCCTTATGCTGGCTCACTGGATTCCTTGGATATTCAATACCCATTTATTTCATCTCCCTACTTCCCTTTTGTGGTTCTAATATCATTGATCATTTCTTGTGCGACATGGACTCATTGATGGCTCTGTCTTGTGCCCCAGCTCCCATTACTGAAACTATTTTTTATGCTCAGAGTTCCTTTGTACTCTTTTTCACTATTACATATATCCTTAGATCCTATATTCTGCTGCTTAGAGCTGTTCTTCAGGTCCCTTCTGTATCTGGGCAAAGGAAGGCCTTCTCCACCTGTGGTTCTCATTTAGTTGTGGTGTCTCTATTCTATGGGACAGTCATGGTGATGTATGTGAGCCCTACATATGGCATCCCCACTTTGATGCAGAAGATCATCACACTGGTATATTCAGTAATGACACCTCTCTTTAATCCCCTGATCTATAGTCTTCGCAACAAGGACATGAAACTTGCCCTGAGAACTATCCTGTTTGGAATGAGAACTAGTGAAAATTCATAAGTCAAACGTGTCATCCTTACAGGCTCTGATGAAGTACATGTTTTGGGTCTATTAGACTTTCATTTAAGAAGTTGGAGCTCATATATTTTACAAGGAAATGTTCCCAGTTTAAATACATTTTTAGTGCTTGCTATTTAAGCTTTAAAGTAAAGGACTTTTAACACCCAGTGAAGTTTTTCTAAAGTTTGTCCTCATTGGAAATATAAAAAGGAGTTGCTGCACAAGGTTCTCTCCTACTGAGATGCCCCATGATCCATTATCACTCATCTCCTTCATTACAAGACAATAACTACAACTTCGTGTGATTATAGATATGTTGCTGGCAGTCTGCACATGATGAGAATCAATGATAGTAAAACATCCAGTGTACTATAAGGCTTAGAAAATAGTTCCTAAGTGATTAGAATGTAACACACACTTCCCAAGTGAGCACAAGGCCCTAGGTTCAATCTCTAGAACTGTTCTCTCAAAAATAATTGTTTCCTTGAATCCTTTTTATTTACATTAAGTTTATTTTTAACTGATACATAGAAGTAAAACTTGTACCTATAAAGGGGCAATATATGATGCTTTGATAATACATGTAAAGTATAAATCAGGGTAAAAATATCTACTTAACAGTTTCTTTTTTATTTATTCTGATTGTGATCAAATTTGGGGCCTACCATATGCTAGAGAAGCACTATCACTGAACTACATCACAGTTCTTTTTATTTTGAGAGTTTCTTTTTAGTTTGAGAGTCTTATTTTGAGAGGTTCTGAGGCTTCCTTGAACTTTCCATCAGTCTCCTAAACAACTGGGAGTATAGACATGTGCCATTACATCAAGCATTTATCATTTCTTTCTGGTGAAAACTTTCAATATACTTTATTCTAGCTTTTTGAAATGTACTCATTATTCATTATTATTCTCATTATTACAATCTATAGTCACCATAGGATCAATAGCACTCCAGAAATTCTTGCCCCCAGAAATCTAATTGCAACTGAGCATTTTTATTGCAAAAATTGTTTTATTTACCAAAAGAAACCAGGTTGTTATGGTAACAAATTCAAGCAATTCAACGATTTGGAAGTGTATGAAAATTTTTTTCTTTTCACTCCCATTCCAAATTCTTTGGTCTGACAGTAAACACTTCCTTCTTATGTTTCCACTATCCCTATCTTATTAGTTTTCCATCACAAGCCCTGAGCTCTAGTCACATCAGTCATAGTATTCTGCTCTCTATATTTATGCACATTTCCTTAGGCAATTCTTTCAAGCTAGAGCGCTTCACTTTGTCTTCTGTCTTGCACCCTAAGAAAGATAGCTAATAAGTAAATTCTTAAACTCTTACTTTGTAATATACTTACATCTTACAAGAATACCATAAGGATTAAATGAGACAGTTTATGCAAAGGTTGATCAGAGACATATCAAAGGGTCTCTAAACCCATGTTTGTCCCCTATCCTTCCTATCATTTAAACCTGTTTACAGTTTGCTGGTTATCTTTCAGACTATTGCTACATTTGTAAAAACCTGTATACTTATGCTATATACACTTAGATGATGGAATTTTGTTTTTATTGTTGTGAATTGCTAGTTGCTTTACTGTTTGTTTGTTGATTGGTTAGTTTATTTTATGGGGGCAGTTTTGGTTTTTGTTTAACTTTAGGTTTTTTGAGACAGGCTCTTTATATGTAGTCCAGGCTGGCTTTGAAATCCCAGAGATACTCCTTTGTTTCTTCTGATTGCTAGGAGTATAGGCATGGACCACCATGTCTGGCTCTTTAACTAATTTAAAGCCAAGTTAGAATTATATTATATATAATATTATATATATGAATATATTATGTATAATAATATATGATATATATGGTACCATTAGATGACTGGTTAGAGGAATCTTTGCGTATCTTGCTTATTTTCTTATAGCTCTGTAATTTTGGGCAATTAAAAGCTACCTGATGGTATCAATTTGAGTAATAAACACTCAAATAATTGGATCAACGTAGTGCTTTGTATAGTTAAAGGGATTAGCTGAAGGCAGAAGATACTCCTTGAGTGTGAGTGGCACCAAACAATAAGCTAATCATCTTAATGGGATACAAGAAAAAAGAAGGAATGTTTCCATTTGTTTCTTCAGAAGAGCTCCAGTGTTCAACTTCACCTATCGCACCTCCTGGTTTCCAGTGCAAATTCTTCAACCTTCCATTACAGACTCTTCAACCTCCTGATAGGAATTCACACGGGACACTACACCGAGCCTAGACCTTTAACTAGCTCCATGACACAAAGAGCCCTTTCACACTCCCACATTTGTTCTGCAGGCAGACATTGTAAGCCTATCCTGTAAATCTTTATATATTTTATACCTTGAATTTATCTGTTTCTCTAGTGAGCATTAACTGATATGGAAAAGTTACTTGAATGCTATGAACTTCAATTATGTCATCTGTAAAATGAGATGATAATGATAATAAAGATAATGAAGGCAATACCTTTGAGGTATTGAGTTCTTATGAGATACATCCTGCTCAATAAAGCTTCTCTCTCACAGCAGAGCATCTGGTCTGGCTTCCAAGTCCACAAACACTATGAACTTCAACTACTTCATCTGTAAAATGGGGTGATGATAATGAAGGATAATAATGATGATACTTTAGGGATGTTTATCCTAATGAGTCAGTACTCTAAAGCACTTAGAATCTTACCTAAATAATGGTAGAGATCAATACATCACCCAAAAAGCAAAATATTTTTAATTCAATAATATATGTGTTAAAATCATAACTTAAGTTCATTACATGAACAGGTACATTGTGTTCCATTATGTGAATGTACCATAATTTATTTGTTGCTCAATTATTGATACTATATTGTGTCTAATATTTTCCATTCAATAAAATGCTGCAATTAATATTTTTATTATATTTTAGTTCATCCACGTTGATGTTTTATAGCTAGAAAGCATTCTGTAACACAGGAAATGAGCATTTTTAATTATGAGAAGCATTGTTAAATCAGATGCCTCCAAAATAGTGTGGGACAAATAACATTAAGAATGAAAGTAAGCATCCTAATGCAAAAGAAAGAAATGTTACCTCACATAGTTCACTTGAAGTTTTACTTACACAACGTACATAAAAAATAATTCAAAATATATCAAAATCCCTATTGTAAAAGCTATAAAACTCTTAGAAGAAAACATAGAATCAAATCTTCAATACCTTACACTAGGCAATGGTTTCTTAGATATGACACCTAAAGTGTAAGCAAACAAGATAAAATGGATGAATTTCAGTGTAAATTAAACATTTTTTTTTGTGCATCAAAGGTCTGGGGTGGTAGCTTGGTGGCAGAGCACTTGGCCAGAATGAGAAAGTCAGGGGGCCAATTTTCAAGATCACCAAAAAAAGTAAAGTGACAACTACAGTGGTATGAATGTTTATCACCTCCCTCCAAATTCACATGTTGAAATTCTAACCCCCAGGATGATGGTGTTGTGAAGTGAGTTATATTGGGCTATGATTAGGTCATAAGAGCAGAATCCTCTGAAATGATTTAATTGTCTTTATAAAATAGATTTGACTGGCTATCTCTGCCATGGGAACCTAGGTGAATGGGGCAAAAGAAGCAAGCCCTCCCATCATCATTTCCACTGGGACTCTGGTGAATGGCATGGAAGACGACAGACCTTTCCATCAACTTCTGCTCCACAGAAACCCAAGTAAATTGCACTGGAAGGGCCAAAGATTAGCCCTACCTCTTGCTAGTGCCACAACTGAGGCGAACTGCTCCAGAAGGACCAGAGACCAGAGGGAATGCCAGTAAAACAGTGGCGCCCCAACTTGGATGCACAGGATGGATAGTCAGGACAAATAGCATAAAAATCTGAAACAAAAATAACACTGTGAACCAACAGGTGGAAAGTTACATAAATCAGTTTTGTGTCTGAGAACAAAGACACACTGAATAGAAGCAGGTGGGTGGGGCCACTTTGTTCTCTTTTTTTGTTGTTGTTTTTGTTGTGGTGGTGGCCTGTGGTGGACAGAAATCCATGCAAAACCAGACAGACATTCAGCTTTGAGAGAGAAGTTTTATTGAGGACCAAGACAGCCACAATTTCACTTGGAAAAAGGGTTTTTAAGGGTTGTTCTGGGGAGAGTGTTCGTGGGCTGGAACAGCTAGGGCAGCTCTGTGGGTGAGGTAGGTGGGAGCAGCAAAGCATGACACAGTCATCAGCAGGCACTCTCCTGGGCAGGGTTGACTTCTGCAGTTGAGGCAGTTCTGGGAAGTTTCTTTTCTTGCAACTCAAGTGGGAATAGGCTGACCTTTCAGTTTTTTAGTTTCTTTGTTTTGTTTTGCTTTGTTATTGTTTTCTTTCTTCTCTTTTTAACTTCTGTTTTTTTCTTTGACTTCACTCCTTTCTGAACAGCTGAAAAGAACTCCAGTCAGAGAAAATGAAATCCATCAACCAACCCATGACCAAGTTCAGATAACTGCTTGCTTGCTCCTTCATTCTTTCTCTTCTGCCATCTCCTCTAGTTTCCCAAAGTTTGCGTGATAGTCTTCTGTTATCCAGCCTTTCGTGTACATTCTTTTTTTTATTTTGAAAAGAGAAAAGCCACAAAAGAAAAACAAAAACCAAAACAAAACAACAACATCAAACTCAAAACAATAGTGATATAGGATTTCAAAACAGAATGAAATTTAACAATGGTTGTTATATTGCATATTGTTCTTTTTTTTAAAGAAAGAAAATAGAAAAACAGAAAAGGGTAGAACAATACCAACTTCAAAAAATTATCATCATAGAATCACTAGCTGACACATTACTTATTGTTGTCTTAAAACATAGTTGCCAAAGTCACAAAAGCAAAGCATAAATACTGGTTAGACACACAAACATTGACAGTGCAAATCTTTCTGTTCAATGTTCCAACAGAGATACTACTGTATTACTATACAATCATCTATCTTACACACTACATACTGTGCTCTTTAGAGCACGTTCCTTCCCTTTCACTCTCACAATATCTATTATACTTTTTGGATCTCATTATTCTTGCAGTTTTTATTATTTTTTATGCTAGAGAGATTATGCAATATGTACTAATGAGAATCTTGTTTATTTCACTAATGAGGATATTCTCAAGTTGCCTCCATCTAGTTAAAAAGGCCTCAAGATCATCCTTTTTATAGCTGAGTAGTATTCTGTTGTGTAAAAATACATTTTTTCATCCACTTTGCAGTTGATGGGCATTTTGGTTGTTTCCAAGATTTAGCTATCACAAATTGTGCTGCTATGAACATGGGTGCACATATATCTCTGTGACATGACCTTTTCAATTTTTTAGGGAAAATATCCCAGGATGGGAATGGCTAGACTGAATGGAACTTCCAATCCTAGTCTTCTGAGAATTCTCCATATTGATCTTCCATAGTGGTTGCACCAGAGTACACTCCCACCAACAGTGGAGCAGAGTTCCTTTTTCCCCTGCAGCTTCACCAAAATTTGTGGTCAGTTGTTTTCTTGATGGCAGCTATTCTTTCTAGAGTGAGATAAAATCTCAATGCTGTTTTAATTTGCATTTGTACATCTTCATCTGAGAACTGTGTGCTCATCTCAGATGCCATTTTTGGAAAGGGTTTCTGAATTTGGGGGTTTGGTGTTTTTCAGTTCTTTATACGTTCTGGATATAAGGCTCTGTCTGAGGGATTGTTGGCTATAATTCTTTCCAATTCTGTGAGTTTTCTTTTCACTCTGTTGGTGATTTCCTTTGAAGTGCAGAAAATTTTCAATAATATGAGATACCAGTTGTTGATTCTTTGAAATGTTTTCCATGCAGTTTGCATTTTGTTCATAAATTCTCTGCATACCCCTATGTCTCCAAGACTTCTACCTACTGTATTCCAGTAGATTTAGTGTTTCTGTTTTAATATTTAGATCTTTGATCCATTTTGACTTTAGTTTTATGCATGGTGGTATGTATGGGTCTAGTTTCAGTTTTGGCATGTGTAAAGCCAGTTTTTCCAACACCATTTATTAAAGAGGCTATCCTTCCAGTGAACATGGTTAGCCCCTTTGTCAAATATCAGGTGGCTGAGTGTCTTTGTAGTTGTGTTTACATCTTCTAATCTGTTCCATTGATCCTCAGGTCTATTTCTTTGCCAGTACCATGATGATTTTATCACTGTGGCTTTGTTGTGTAGTTTCAAGTTAGGAATTGAGATGCCTCCTGCCTTGCCTTTGTTGCCCAGAACTGGCTTTGCTATTTTAGGTTTCTTCTGTTTCCAAATGAATTTTAGGAGTGTTTTCTCTAGATCTGTGAAGTATGTCAATAGTATTTGGTTGGTGTTGTAGTCAGGGGTTGTACACAGAGAACAACTAGGATTAGGACATGGAGTTTATAATATTTTTATAATGGTCACCAAAGGTTAACACAGGAGAATGCAGGAAATATATTCACAACACCAAAGACAGATTATTTGGTCAATAGCCTAAACCCCATGGCAATGTCCCACATGAGTCCAGATAAAAACCCAGAACTCAGAACAATGCCTCCCACGAGTCCAACTGGAAGTCCAGAGCCCACAAGAAGGACTCACACCAGTCTTTTTTACGGATCCGTGTTGGGAAGACCCAAGCGTCAGCGGTGGAAGCCAGAAAGTCTAAGACAGCAGGATGAAGGAGCTGTGTTAGTGGGATGAGGGTTCTATGCTGGAGCTGAGAAGTCACACTCACAACAAAGAGCAGGGCTATCCTGAAAGGCACCACAGCCGTCCTCAGCGACAAGGAGGCCCTGAGCTCCTCTGATGACAAGCACAGTCAGGTACGTGCCAGGAAGCAGTGTGACGAGTTCATCCTGGAGACCAGGCAGCACATGTCTTCCCCTCCAGAGCCAGGAAGCAATGCTCAATGTGAAGACCAAAGCTTCTCCAGGAGAACCAACAGCTCAGACAGCAACTCGTAGAAGAACCCACAATACCTCCTTAATGCCTCAACCCTCTCAACACCTTCCTTCTCCACCTATTTATCCTGGCAATTCTCCTCAGGTGGAGCATCTTTTCTCAGTGCATGCTGATGTAATCCAGCTGGTGTTAAGTTGACCACCAGTTCTCAAAGCATAACAATTGGGATTGTGTTAAATCTGTATAACAGTTTTGGGAGTATGGCCGTTTTCACAATGTTGGTTCTTCCTAGCCAAAAGCAAGGAATATTCTTCCATTTTCTAATATCCTCTTCAATCTCCTTTTTTAGAGTGATATAATTTTCAGCTTATAGATCTTTTACATTCTTGGTTAGGTTGATTCTGAGGTATCTGATTTTTTAGATGCTATTCTGAAAGGTGATATTTCCATAATTTCTCTCTCAATGAGTTTTTTTTATACATGAATGCAATTAATTTTTGAGTGCTGACTTTGTATCCAGGTATGTTGCTGAATTGATTACCTCCAGTAGTCTTTTAATGGAGTTTTTGGGGTCTTCTATGTACATTATCATGTCATCTGCAAATAATGATAATTATTTAAATTTTTTCCTATTTTTATTCTTTTTATTTCTCCCTCTTGTCTGATTGCTCTGGCTAATATTTCTAGAACTATATTGAATGGGAGTGGTGTTAGTGTACATCCTTGTCTTATTCCTGATTTTAGAGTGAAGGCTTTCAGTTTTTGTCCATTTAGTATAATGTTGGCTATTGAATTATCATAAATGGCCTTTATGAGATTGAGGTATGTACCATCTATTCTGAGTTTCTGTAGGATTTTTTTTTATCATGAACAGGTGTTGAACTTCATTGAAAGCTTTTTCTGGATCTATTGAGATGATGGTGTGATATCAGTTTTTGGCTTTGTTGATGTGTGTATTATATTTATTGATTTGCATATGTTGAACCATCCCTGCATTCCTGGAATAAATCCCACTTGGTCATGGTGCATAATCTTCTTGATGATTTGCTATATTCTATCTCCCAGTATTTTATTGAGAATCTTTACATCAATATTCATTAGTGAAATTGGTAGTTCTCCTTTTTGCTTGGATCTTTCTCTGGTTTTGGTATTAGGGTAATACTTAACCTCCACAAATGAGTTAGGGAAGACTTCTTTTCTTTCAATTTCATTGAAGAGTTTAAGGAGTGTTGGCATAAAATCTTCTCTAAATTTCTTATAAAATTCAGCTGTGAATCCATCAGCATCTGGGCCTTTCTTTGTTGGTAAGTTTTTAATCATGTTTTTAATTTCAGTAGCTGATGTTGGGTTATTCAAAATAGTTATATCTTCTTGATTGAGCTTTGGTAGTTCATATGTTTCTAGAAATCTGTCTATTTCCTCTACGTTTTCCCCCTATGTGAGTAGAGGTTTTCCAAGTAGGTGTTCATGATCTTTTGAATTTCCAATGGATATATAGTAATTTTTTTCTTTTCAGTCCCTGTTGCACGGATTTGAGTTTTTCTTTATTTTCTTGATAAGGTTGGCTTGAGTTTTAATCGGTTTTGTTTATTCACTCAAAAAAACCATTTCTTTTATTCATTAACTCTTTGTAATTTTTTGGTTTCAATTGCATTAATTTCTGCTCTGATCTTTACAATTGCCTCTCTTCTATGAGCTTTGGGTTTGACTTGCTCTTCCTTTTCTAGGAGCTTGAGATGCAGTTTATTTATTTATGCTCATTCCATTTTCTTGATGTGACTATTTATTGCTATATCTTTCCTTCTTACGACTGCTTTCATTGCATCCCATAGATTACAGTATATTGTGTCTGAATTTTCATTGTATTGCTTTATTTCTTCTTCAATTTCATCTGTAACTCACTGGTTATTCAGAAGGTTGTTATTTAATTTCCATGTATTTATGCAGGTTTTGCAGGGTTTTTGCCATTGATTTCCATCTATGATCAGATGTTATGCATGGGATAATTTCATTCCCTTTGAATTTAGTTAAGAATGTTTTATGAGTTAATATATGGTCTATTTTGGAGAATGTTCCATGTGCAGCTGAGAAGAATGTGTATTCTGATGTAGTTGGGTGGAACACTCTGTAAACATCCACTAAGTCCATTCATTCACAGGTATGATTCATTTCTGTTATTTCTTTGCTGACTTTTTGTCTAGTTGATCTATCTCTTTGTGACAGTGGGATGTTAAGGTCTCCCATTACAATTATGTTCTGTGTATTTGGTTTTTCATGTTCATTAGTATCTGTCTAATATAGTTGGGTGCTCCTGTATTTGGAGCACACATATTTATAATTGTCAGTTCTTCCTCTTGTAGTTTTCTACTCTCAAGTATGTAGTGACCTTCTTCATCTCTTTTAATCCTTTTAGGTTTGAAGTTCACTTTGTCTGCAAACAGAATAGCTACCTGCTTTTTTCTGGGTTCCTGTTGCATGGAATACTGTTTTCCATCTTGTGATTTTTAGTCTAAGAGTTTCTTTTTGAGTCAAATGTGTTTCTTGTATACAGCGTATTGTGGGATCCTGTTTCTTGATCCATTCTGTCAACCTGTTTCTTTTGATAGGTGAATTGAGCCCATTTACATTTATGGATATCACTGATAAGTACTGGCTTAGCTTTGCCATATTATGTTTCTGTTGTTGGTTTATCACTTTTCTTCATTGTTTAATTTCTTGTCAGCCTGGTAATTTCTTTCTGTTGTTCTTCTGGAGATAGTGGTCATTTTTATCTCTTTCTAGTATGTCTTTCAATATTCTTTCTAGGGTTGGTTTGGTAGATATGAATTTCTTCAGTTGTTCTGTGTCATGGAAGTATATTGTTTCTCCATTAAATTTGAAAGACAGTTTTTCTGGGTCATCAGTCTGGGTTGAAAGTTGTTTTCTTATAGGGCTTGAAATACTTCACTCCAAGCTCATCTTAACCTGAAGATTTGTGCTGAGAAGACTGCTATGATTCTAATAGGCCTTCCTTGATGGGTGAGTTGTGTCTTTTCTCTAACAGCTTTTAGTATTCTGTTTTTATGCTGTATGTCTATGATCGTAGTTATTATATGTGTGAGTGTAGATTTATGTTGGTTATAACTGTTTGGCATTCTATATGACTCACTTATTTGTATGTCAAAAATTTTCCCCATGTATGGGTAACTATCTGCTATTACTTCTGTGAACAGCTTAGCTATGTCATTTGCATTGTCTCCTGCATCCTCACTGATGCCTGTTAGTCTTACATTGTTTCTCTTCACATCATCTTGGATTGTCATTTCATGCTGCTTTGTTGTTTTTTTTAAGTTCTACCTTTTCATGGTCATGATCTGTGAGCATGTCCTCAACCTCTGAAATTCTATCCTCAGCTTCGTTTAAATGGTTTTGCCAGCTTTACATAGAATTTTTTTGTTTCTTGGATATCTCTTTGAATTTGTTTCATAGATTCTGCTTGTTTTCTACATTGGTAATTCAAAGTTTCAACCAATTTCCCATGCTCCTGTATTTTTTATCTATTTCTTCCCTAGCTATGTTGAGCAACCTATTTACTAAGGTTGTTATTTCTGTCTTTACTTAAGACATTACTTCTAATTTGATTTCCTCTATAGCCTTTACTGCATTTGTTTCTTTACTGCATATACGATCTTTTCAGAGATTTCTGATATATGACTTTTAAAGTTCTCCATTTCATTGTCACCTGTTCTTGCACCTGATGGACTAGATGTTTGAGATAGCATTTTGGTTTTTCATTTTGTCATTTTCTCCTTCTGGGCCAATATCTGGTTATTTAATCCCAATAGTCACAACTGTTGGCAGTGTATGTCCCAGGGTCTTACTCTGTGGTTGATATCCACTCAGTTGTTGGTATATAGTGATTGAAACTTGCCAGGGCCCTCTGTCTACATGAGGGTCCAGCATGAGGGTCACCAAGTTTCCCATCAAACCAGCACTGCCAGTCCATGGAAATTCAAGGTTCTGGGAGGGAGGGTTGGAGCCAAATGTTCACAGCAGTGCTAGGTCTCAGAGATGGGGAGGATAACCGAGGGCCGAGCAGGTCAAGCCAGGGTAGGCCAGTGGTCCTCTAGGTCAGCACCCAGGAGGAGCATGCTTGGTCACAGGCATGGCTCAGCACCTTGTGCCAGGAAAGAGCAGAGTGGTCATCCTTTGTGTGGCAACAGTGAGAGGGTGCTGATGCAGGCTGGCCAGCTCAGCTGCCTGAACAGGGGTGGAGCTCGGTGGTCTTCTGCCTGGAAGTGGTGGGGAGGCACCAAGGTGCACAGGCACTCACTGTGGCCCTAGCTGGGGCAGAGCTCAGTGTTCTTCCTCCATGCACTGATGGGGAGGAGGTGGCATTGAGGTGCTCAGGCACACCCAGTGTGCCTGAGCTGGGGCATAACAGCTTCCTCCATGCAGCAGCAGTGGGGGTACACCAAGGCATGCAGGTACTCACAGCAGGCTGAGCCAAGGTGGAGTTCAGTGTTCTTCCTCCACCGGGGGTGGTGGGAGTTATACTTTCTTTTCAGTTATCTTTATTTTATCCACTATCCTTCTTAAATCTCCCACCACAAAGTTAAATCATTTTACCAAGGGGAAACATTTCCAATACAAGCTCATAATTTACAATCAGTTACAGTATATAATTAAAGACTTTGTTGCTATAAGGTACAAAATCAATAGCTACCACAGCTTGTCAGTTTCTAAAACATGCTTGATGTTATCATACTTGCTACTTATAATATTTTAGTTAGGATGTCATATCTACTGTAATCAGTTGTTCTCCCTTCTATAACAATACCGGGAAGCTCTGTGGCAATCACCTCACCATAGCCCAGTGACAAAAACCTGGGAACTGAGCCAACATTTCATGCTTAATTAATTATGAAGTTATGATCTTGGAACAGACACAAATCAAGAACATCCTACACACTGAAGACATCCCTGAGGAACAGATTTCCTTTGAGTGGAACTGATACTAGTGACATAGCTACCTACTACAAAAACTTACAAAGATCAACATAGAAAACAAGATAAAAAATTTTTGACATTTAAAATGACAAGACAAAGAAGCAAGATGCAATTTCAAACTTCCAGACCCCCCCCAGCACAAGCACAGGAGACAAGGGGGTAGAAAAATCTAGAAGACACACACACCTGAAATTGCTGTAATGATAGCAACCAAGGTAAAGAAACAAATTCATGAGTATATAGAGAAAATCACATCAGAAATAATCTCTCAGTTAAAAAGGAAACATCAACATTCATAATGGAATTGCTCAGCAAATCTAGACTAGAGATAGATAAAAAATAGATGATGATAGAAAATGGACAGAAACTGTGAAAAATCAATAAAAGAAATAAATAGAATGCATAAAATGGATTCAAACAGATAGCCAGGAAAGAAGAAATTCTGTTGAAAGCTGGAAAAACTGCTTCAATGAAACTGAAGACAGACTTTCAGACTTTGAAGACATGACTAGTGATCATGAAAAGAAATATCTCTTGAGAATAACAAAAGATCAGGCAATAATAATTCAATAAAGAGCTCTTGAAAATAATAAAAGATCAGGAAATAACAATTCAATAGCTGCAAGATGACAAAAAGAAAAATAGTAACAATTTGGGTCAATGAAAAAACAAAAGCCAACACAAATGACATAGAAAACTATTTGCAGAAGTAATAGCAGAAAATTTCCCAAACATAGGAAATGAATCTGACATATAGATAAATAAGGCATAACCAAGTAGTCATAGCCAAAATAGATCTGTGCCCAGACATATAATAATCAAGATTTCAGAAAATCAGCACAAGAACACAACATTAAAAGCTGTTAGAAAAGAGAAACAGATTGCCTTTAAAGGAAAGCCAATCAGAATCACAACAAATTTCTCAACCTAAAGCCTAAAGTTAAAAAGAGATTGGAGTAAAAATTTCAAATCCTGAAAGAAAACAACTTCCTACCCAGATTACATACACTGCAAAACTATCTTTCAAAATTAATGGAGAAATGAAATACTCTCATGACAAAGAACAACTGAAGAAATTTATGACCAGCAAACCAACCATGTAAAGAGTACTAAAAGATGTTCTAGACAGAAAGAAAAATTACAATTCCAAGAACAACAGCAAAAGAAATCATAGGGCATGGCAAGAAATTAAACAGAGGGAAAAATAAGAGAACCAACAGCAGGAAAACAACACAACAAAGTTAGCCAATACATATCAGTTATAACCATTAATGTAAATCACCTAATTTCACCAATCAAAAGAAATAAACTGGGTAAATGGATCAGAAACAACATCCAAAAATATGCTATATACAAGAAACATATTTAACTCAAAAAGAAACTTATAGACTAAAAGTCAAAGAATGAGAAACAGTATTCCATACGACAAGAATGCAGAAAAATAGCAGAGGTAGCTATTTTGTGTACAGACAATGTGAACTTCAAACCAAGAATGATTAAAAGATACAAAGTTCATTATATAATTACAATGGGAAAAATTCAAGAGAAAGATATAGCATTCATAAATATAGATGAACCAAATATAGGAGCATCCAACTATATAAAACAAATCTTAATAGACATGAAAAATCAAATAAGTGATCACACAATCATAATGGAAGACCTTAATATCTCAATGTTACAAAAAGATATTTTACTAGAAAAAAATGAGTGAAGAAATAACAGAACTGAACCAAACCTGTGAACAAATGGACTTACTAGATGTTTACAGAGTGCTCCACCCAACAATATTAGAATACACATTCTTCTGAGCTTCACATGGGACACTCTTTAAAACAGATCATATACTAGTCCATAGAACATGCTTAAGTAAATGCAAATGAACTGAAATTATCTCTTGCATATTATCTGATCATAATGTTCTGAAATTGGGAATTAATACCAAAAAAACCTGCAAAAACTCCATAAACACACGGACATTGAATAACACCCTCCTGAAAAACCAATATATGACAGATGAAATTAAAGAACAAATTAAATAATATCTACAACCAAACGAAAATACAACATACCAGAACTTGTAAGATGCAATGAAAGCAGTCCTAAGTGAGAAATGTGTAGCAGAGAAACCTCATATCAGGAAAACTGATAACCACAAATAAACAAAGAAATCACAGGGCATCCCCAATCAAAATAACAATCCCAATCAAAATAACAACAGTAAACTAATGCTATACATCAATCTAGAAAAAGAAGAGCAAGTCACGACCAAAGTCCATATAAGGCAGAAAATTTAAACATCAGGGCAGAAATTAATACAATTTAAACTAAGAAAACAATACAAAGTATTAATGAATTTAACAGTTGGTTCTTTGTAAGAATAAATAAATTGATAAATCCATAACCAATCTTTTCAAGAAGGAAAGAAAAAACATAAATTCATACAATGAGGAGTGAAAAGGGTCAAATCACTACAGACCATGTTGAAATTCAAAAGATCATCAATATCTGCCTCAAAAATTTTACTCCCATAGAATGGAAAACAGAAAAAATGTACAGAATCTTAGAAATGTATGAATCACCAAAGCTGAATCAAGATATATAATTTCTAAATAACTGAATATCAACTAATGAAATTGAAAACATAGTTAAAAACTTACAAACAATATCTATACTGCTCAAAATCTTTAATAAGGGGCTGGGGATTTAGCTCAGCGGCATAAGCGCCTGCCTTGCAAGTAGGCAGCCATGAGTTCAATCCCTGGTACCGATAAAAAGGAGAAAGACAAAAAAAAAAAAAAAAATCTTTAATAAAATTGAAAGTGAAACAGTACTTCCTAACTCATTCCTGGTGACAATTATTACCCTGATAGCAAAACCAGAGAAAGACCAATTCAAAAGGGAATTGCAAGCCCACCTCTCTAATGAACATAGAAGCAAAAATCCTCAATAAAATACTAGCAAGAAGAATTCAGCAAATTATCAAGGAGATTATACATCATGACCAAGTGGGATTCATTCCAGGAATTCAGGGATGGTTCAACATAAGCAAATCAATAAACATAATACTTGATATCTACAAAGTCAAATACAAAAATCACATGATCAAATCAATAGATGTACAAAAAGCTTTTGGGAAAGTTCAACACTCAATCATGTTAAAAACCCTGCAGAAAATCAGAAGACATGGTCTTTACTTCAGTCTGATAAAAGCCGTCTATGACAAACCAACAACCAGTACCATCCTAAATGGACAAATATTGAAAGCTTTCACTCAAAAATAAGAAACGAGGCAAGGAGGTCCACTTGAATAAGAGTGGACGACCACTCCTATTCAATATAGTTCTGGAAACATTAGCCAGAGCAAATAGACTAGAGAGAAAAATAAAAGGAATAAGGATTAGAAGGGAAGAAGTTAAATTATTATTTGTAGATGACACAATAATCAAAAGATTTCTAGATTTAATAACAAATTTAGTAGCATAGATGAATACAAAGTCAACCTTCAAAAAGTAATACAAACAACAAAGTCACTGAAAGAAAAATTAGGGGACAAAACACCCTTCACAATAGCATCTCATAAAAGCAGTACTTAGGAATTAACCTAGTGAAGGAAGTAAAAGATCTGTATATTGAGAATTATGGTACTCTGATACAGGAGATTGAAGAGAATATCAGAAAACAGAAAAGTATTTCTTACTCATAGATAGGAAGAGTCAGTATTGCACAAATAGCCATACTTCCAGAACTGTTATACAGATTTAGTGCAATCCCAATCAAAATAACAAGAGCATATGTCAGGATGACCTTTAGAAAGCATTCCTAAAGGTCATTTGGAAACAGAACAGCCCATAATAGCAAAGGCAATTCTCGGCAACAAAGACAAGGCAGGAGGCATTACAATTCCAGACATGAAATTATTCTATGAAGCCTCTGTCATAAAATCAGCATGGTATTGTCCCAAAAAACAGGCCTGAGGATCAGTGGACCATAATAAAACATGCAGAGGCAATCCCAAGCACATTCATCCATCTTACCTTTGACAAAGGAACCAAGCATGTTCACTGATTGAAAGATAGCCTCTTTATAAGTGGTGCTGAAAACATTGACTTTCCACATGCTATTGACTAAAACTAGACCCATGTATATTACCATGCAGTAAAGTAAACTCAAAGTGAATCCAATATCTAAATATTAAAACAGAAACACTAAATATAATGAAAAAGACAAGGTAGATAGAAACCTTGAAGACAGAGAGTTCATGATAATAAAAACCCCAAACTGCATGGGAAGTTCTTTAACGAATTCACTGGGAATCCATCTTATTAAATGCTTTGCACATCAAAAGAAATCACTAACAGAGTGAAAAGACAACACAAAGACTGGGGAAAGTCTTTCCTAAGTGTTCCTCAGACAAAGGACTTCTGTCAGAATATCTAACTCAAAGAATTCTGCACCCTCCCAAATTCAAAGATCCAAACTAAAAATGGGCATATGAGATGAATAAACACTTCTTAAAGGAAGAAATACCAATGGCAAATAAATATGTGAAAAAATGTTCGACATCATTGGTCCCTTGAGAAATGCAAATTAAAAGATCACTGAGATTTCATCTCACCCCAGAACAAAATGCCTATCATCAAGAAATCAATAATAAATGCTGGAGTCACTGTGGGGAAAAAAGAACACTTCCCCACTGTTGGTAGGAGTGTAGACTGATATAGTCACTGTGGAAATTGGCATGGATATTCTTCAAAAAACAAGGATTAGAGGTCCCATTTGACCTACCTATTCCCCTTTGTAATGTTTTCCTAGAATTAAAAGCATCATAACACAGTAATATATTGCACAGATGTTTATAGCAGTGCAATTTGTAATAGTTAAATATTGGAAACAGCCCAAATACCCATTAATCAAGGAATGGATAAAATGATTTATTATATTTATACAATGGAGTACTACTCAGCTATAAAGAAGGACAAATTTGAGACTTTTATAGGTAAACAAATACAGCTTGAGACCATGCTCGTGAGAGAAATACATCAGACTCAAATGTGTAAATATCATATTGTCTCCTTAGTGTAAAAAAATTGAGAGTAAATAATATCTAAAATGTACAATAGATACGTGAAAGGGCAAGAACGTGTTCAAAAGGAACGAACAACTGGGATGGGGAGAAAAAAAAACGAAGGAAAAATATATATATACATCCGTATCTGTATATACACAAGATAGTACAGAAAATTGTACTATTGATTTACTAGTTCAGGGAAAAAACTGTGATTGCTTATATTGTTTGATCTGTTTAGCATACTTATATCTTGTAATCTGAACAACTATTTTAAAGATAACAATATGCAGTGACTATTGTTAATTTCCTAACAACCTGTTTTGAATCCTTCATCTTTTGACTGTTTTTTGTTTTGTTTTGTTTTAGTCTCTATAAAATAAACAGATGATTTGTGTGTATTTTGTTTGATTAATTTTTTAATCTTATATCTTGTAATTCAAGCAACTACTTTGAAGGTAACAATATGCAATATATTAACTACTGTTAATCTCCTATTATCTTGTCTTGCAACTTTGTATCATTATTTTTGTTTTTTTTTTCACTTTAAAATTTTAAAAAGTGGGCTTCAGTGAGCTTATTTGGCTCTTGTATGTGAAGACACGGCAAGATGGTACATTTATGGAATGCAGTAATTCCACACATTCGTGACTTGCTCTGTATTGGTGAGTGTAAATGTACTGCTTTCGACATAAAATGGATAGGAAAATAATTTCAGAAACATTTCCCTCTGCATTGGAAGCCACTACTGCCTTAAACTTTTTGTGCTTATACCACTGTCACCATGACCGAGTCCCCGGGTTCCAACAGCTCCCCTCACACAGCGAGTCCAGCTCTGGGCCAAGGCACCACCAGTTGCCACCTTCTTCGATGAAGTTTTTCTTTTGCTCTCTCTGTGGGCTTTGATTCAGACTTGAGACTCTTATTGGGTCCAAGGGACTCACTTCCTTCCTTCTTGTCTTCCTCACGATGGTATATTCGTGCATCTAGATGGTGTCTCTCAGAGAGAGAGTTTTCTCTGCTGTTTCCTCTACTCTGCCATCTTCCCATAAGTCCCAGCCAGCTTAAAATTTTCTAAGAGGGTAAATCTTACATTAAATGTTCTTATAATATAATGATACAAGCATGGGAACATGCTCTTGAAACTTATGGATAGCTTTATGACATGGATTGTGGTAAAGATTTCACAGAATTATACTTATCTCCATCAATAAATGTCAATACTTTTGTATTTCATAACTCAGTTTAAAATATTTTAATATGAATTTATTTTTTCTCCAAAGAAACTTGGCGGAGGGGGAGCTCTTCATATGTTCTATAACAGGGCTTGATCTCGCTGCTAGGCTTGATCTGCTGCCCTCTAGTGGCATGATATTCTATATCATGTCTAAGCATTTAAATAGGAAAAAACTCGACCCATTTTTAAAGATTACCTGGAAAAATGTAATAACTTTAGTTGACGGAAGAATGACCAGCTTGGAGGGGGGCACACTTTTTGTGATACTAGGAATTAAAATTGCGACCTCGCACTGAGCTACATTCCCAGCCTGTTTTTGTTTTTGTTTTTGTTTTTGTTTTTGTTTTTGTTTTTAACAAGTGTTCTGTCTAAATTGCCCGGGCTGGGCTCCAACTTTCAGTATTCCTGCCTTAGTATTCTTACAAGTATCAGCACCATGCTCAGGGTAAAAAAATATAACCTTTGATATTGAGTATTAAAACACTTTGAAGGTATATTTTCAAGCACTGAAAATAATTGAATTTCAGAAGAACTCAGGAAGTATAATATATCTGGACATGCAGTGAACAAACAGGCAGTCTCTGGAGGTTCCAAAACCTTTTCTTCACCAACAGTATTTATATCATTACATAAATTAGTACACAAATTACTTCTCTGGCTTCTGATCATTTATCTGTACAATTGCAATGGCAAACAGAAACTTTAAAATGACACATAGGATTTGGAGGGAGATTTATTTATATCAACAGGCACTGACTGGGATCATTCCCAGACTATTAGGCTCTGATATCTGGTGATCTAGGGTTTATATAGATTAAGCAAGCAGCAAGTACAGAGGCACAATGGTTTGTCAGTTGTGGACTGGTTGATACAATGTGTATCATAGTGATCAGCTATGCACCACAGTGACCAGCCATTTCTAAAAGGCCAGAACAACAGGCACTGGAACAGGAACTGCAACGTGGGCGATTAAGAGATGAAAGCCTACTGTCTGAGGGAGCCATTTTCTGCTACACAATACGAAAGACAAACAATGATATTAGGCATTCCTGACACACATCCTTTCCTCAAAGCATGATGGACCTCACAGAATTTTCATTGTAGATAAACAAGTAACCAATTTTAATTTAACACAGCAAGGGCAATAGAGGAGCACTCATAGGATGCCATGAGAACACTGGACAGTAATCCTGAAATCCCAATGAAATTTTGTCCTCCTCTTCTCCTGAGCCTGGTTAGGGAATCGCAGGTTTGGGGGTCAGTTACCCCACTTGAAAAAGCAGGAACTCCCAAATTAAGGCAATGGTACATCTTGTTCTCCAGGTGAGAGGGCTCAAGGGCCCATATGGTGGATTCCCCATGGACACACCAATTGTGGAAAACAGAATGCCACACTGTTTTTTAGATAATGTAAAGGAACCAAAGGTGTACATCAGAAAGGCAGAGAAAGGTTTTATTTGGCCAGCCTGGATTTGTGCCCCTTAACTTCTCAGAGCTGAGGGTAATGTTACAAAGGTTTGTATTAGATTTGTGGTGGGAATATGAGCCCCAAAATAAAGGCAGTTATTTAAAAATGACAGATTTATAACCCTCACCATTTGGCTCATGTCACTCAGGTAGAAATTCTAAAATAAAAGGAGGGAAGATGGGGCAGGCATCACCCTGCACCAGCACATTAAAGTGTACTCTGGGCTGGAGGAGAGGCACGGAGTGTGCTAGCCATGGACAGTGTGCTAGCTATTGGGCTCCTGGGAGATGTAGGATCACTCTTTAAAAAACACCAATTTCTTCTTTAACAGCACTAAGGAAACCCCCCCCATCCAATAAATCTGATCAGCTGGTACTGTTTTGCACTGTTATAGACTTGGTAGTGACCATCCCAGTGTTATAGCAGCCCATACAGACTCACACATGAACCCCTCTCAGTGACCCATCTCCTCCTTAATCCTAACAGCCATTAATTCACTGACAAAATGATCATCTTCTGCCCTGCAGCTCATCCGTCAAGCTACTGTTACAGGCAGCTAAATTAGAAATATTATAGGGAGTTTCATAGTGCTAGGCCCTCAAAAGAGCCAGTGCAGAAGAGATACCTTGCAATAGTGGGGGAGACAGCCACCTCTGCTCTTGGCCAGGTCTCAAGACAAAAGGTAAAATGAATGCACCCTGACACTTTATAAGGATAAACATCAGGGACTGATATTCTAAATAGGTCTTAATCACCTTAGAAAGCCAGGAAGTGCCATTAACCAACACCCTACAGGCCAAAAGCCACTGTTCTGTATTCGTGGCTGCTTGCTGAGTGACTTGCTTCCCCATTTAATCCGAATTTAATCAGTTTTACTTGAGCAATTATACTCATAACCTTATTGGTTGACCATAGTTTTGTCCCACTTCGTTTCTGTCTCAAGATTTCCCATTTTTCCCACCTTGGGCCCACCTCACTTCATGTATTCGCTCCATAAAAATCCCTAGAAAAGGCAGAGTCCGTGGCATCCTGCTAAGGATCATTTCTGTCTCTCTCTCAGACAGAAGCTTTCTTCCTTCTAATAAATATATTCTGCTCTTAACCTCATTTTCCTAAAATTCATTTTTTGATTTTAGAAAGTATGAATTCCTATCAGACATCTAGCAGGTTGGGAGTTTCTTTTCCCTATATCACTACCCTGGGCTACATAGACAAATCCTGTCTGAAAAAGTGAACAAAAAAACCCAGGCACAGTGATACCTGCCTGAAATCCAAACACTCTGGGAGACTAAGACAAAAGGATTATGGGCTGCTATGGTTTGTCTCTGGGTGGTCCCCAAGCCTCATGCACTCATGGAGGCGGCTGAGTCTAGCATTTGTGATTGGTTCATGTCTAGCGCTGGGGTTGCTGGTGCGAGTGCTGCGCCCACCCAGGAGTGGAAATCCAGCATACAATATAAGGGAGGGAAAGAGGCATGTTTTTCCCTCTTTTGCCCTTTGACTCTTGTTGCTTGCAGCTGCCCCTCTGCCATGATACCCTGCTGAATATGGACTGAAACCTCCAAAAACTAAGAAATAAACCTTTCCTTCCTTCATTTTGGGCATCAAGTAGTTTGGCATCAAGTATCATCTCTCTCTCTCTCCCTCTCTCCTTTTCTCTCTCTCTCTCTCTCTCTCTCTCTCTCTCTCTCTCTCTCACTCTCTCTCTCTCTCTCTCTCTCTCCCCCCCCACTCTTCAACATCACCTCCTCCAAATAGTTATAAACAATTGTTGGAGATGGTATATTATAAATTAGCATAGTATCTGTCCTAGGCACTCCTTACTCTGCCTGCCTTGTGGGCTGGCTAGCTTTGGGATGTGGAAATCCAGCTTTTCTAGGTCTAGGAGATTAGTACCCAGGTGTGGGCATGGATCTTGTCTTGTTTCCTTCATGATATTAAACTCGCCTATTCTACCAGTTTCTAAACTATACCAGGAAAAACATCCCCCTTCCCTTCTCCCTACAATGCTAATAAAATGGTAGCTAGCTGGAGATTTGGGGATTTTTGTTCTTAGCGAGCAACTGATGGTCCCCCATCCCTGCTCTGCACCCCTCTACTTTGTCTCTTGCTTTGTCTTTCCCTCTCCCATAGTGTGCTGTAACCCAGACAGGAGACTGGAACCCACTGCAGGGCTCCCATAACTGACACTGTGGGAAGAGTCTTCAATACAGGATGCATCAAGGGAAATATATGAAATCAAGAGTTTGAAGGGATAGAGGACTTTCAGGCTTTCAGTGCCTGAGCATCAGGGTATAGGAGGTAGTTAAGTTCTCAGAAAAACCTCAAAGGTACACTCTGGAGGTAAGATCAAAATAATTTCTGAAACACTGGCAAACACTGATTTGAAAATCACTAAAATACAATGACACTCAGAATGCAGTAGGAAGTGGTTTTATTGCTGTGAATACAGTATAAATCTGGCAAAAGTCTCAAGGGTTTAAATCTCTTACTCCCTTTCCATATCTGCTTTGCCTCACACAGTCAAATCTCCAAAGCAGAAAAGAAATATATTTTTTTCAATTCCATATCTAGTACCATATCCTAGTTATTCTAACAATCCCAAAAACTCACTCTCTTTTGTGGGGACAAGGAAATTTTAAAAAGAAAACAAATGAAAAGAAAAAGCAAAATAAACTGTACTAGAAATTGTGGGAAAAGTGATCAAATGTTTACAAAATTATTCTAAGTGAACAGGAAGCAGCTCCATCTTAGGGTCATTAAACCTATGCATGCACTGCACAGTGAAGTGCTCGGTCGTGTGACTCTCTCTATAGGTGCAAGAATTTGTATCTTTCATGATCTTGCATACAGTCATTTGAACAGGAGCTGGACTCCTGTGGCATGTGGTCGATTTATCCCTGCACTGAAACGCTTTCAAAGCACAGACATCCTTCACATTTTGGAGAGAGACATGAAGGAAGGTGTTTGACCTCTTACAGAGACCATTAAGAAACTGGTTGATATCATTCATTGCTGCTTGACATGACTTTGGTTTCTCTAGTATGTGCTGCTTTTGAAACCATGACACTGGAGTGAAGCCCGCTGGTGGTTGTGGACCCATAGCCCACAGTGGACACAGTATCGCAAATAGCCCGAGCAGCAACAGGAGAGGAAATGTCACATTTCGTGCCATCTTTTCTGTACAGGAAGAGAAAGAGATCATGGTAATAATAAAAGCAATAAGAGCAAAACAATTAAACAAAACTATTTATATACTAATTTTGCCTTCTAGGATTTCATGCCTATTTTAACAATTTCTCTCACAGAGAGTCTCATAATTCCAAGGAAAAGAACACGAGATGAGTACAATCTTGCTTCTACTGGCATCTCCCAGTCCCCTCTTGGAACTGTACTTGTATGTTCAATAAACCTCACATCGCAAACCTGAGTATTTTACCTCTTTCCTCCTGAGATGTTTACCCTTCATCTCTGACTGCCTCCTCCCAGCCATCTTCACTCTCCTGCACATCACACCCCAAAGGTTTCTCCTCTTACCAGTGAGTTCCCAGTGAGCTCAGCAGGGTCAGAAGACTCCTTCTGCCTTTCTTCTCCCTAGCTGACCAGTGCTGCTGTGCCAGGCAGGAGAAGGTATGCTCTGAAACTCAGGAAAGAGAAGCTTCCCTCTTAGCAAATGTGAACTTCTACAGTAAGGATTAGAACCTGTATCTTTAAATCTCCTCTTTAAACTTACAACGTTATCACCAGTAGTCAGGAGGCGGAGGCAGATTGCCACAACGTCAAGGTCAGTCTGGGCTACCTACCAAATTCAAGGCTAGCCTATACTACCTAGCAAGGCTCTGTCTCAAAACAAATTAAATAAATAAATAAATAACAAAACAAAAGTCATATAACTCAGTGGCACAGTGCCTGCCTGACAAGTGCACGGTCTGAAGTTCAATTCCCAATATGAAAAATAAATATATAAATAAATAAATACAAAACAAACCGCAAAATACCTTATACCATTATTGGTATGGTTAAGGGGGGAAACTGTCCTTTGAATAACATTACTCAAAACTCAGCTTAACAGAAATGACTGCTTCGTGATAAAGGCTTAGTGCTTTCTTCTTGATTAAAAGCTTCAGATTTTTGAAACTCTATGATTAGCAGGGATGTGGTGGTGCATACTTGTAACCTCAGCACTCAGAAGGCCTCCACAAAGTATCTGCACTCAGGTGCCTGGCCACCATCAAGAATAAAAAACAGCCCACAAAAATATAAAATTTAGTTTATTCAAACTTTGGTCAGATTGGGAGAACAGACATTCCTTTCTCCCAGTCACAGATCCCAGCAGGATGCCAATGTATGGAGAAAGAAATAGGCCTGGCGTTGGCCCAGGAGAGAACCCAGGAAAAAAATTTTGAAAGTCTGCTTCTGTTGAAAATTGCTTTCACCATGAGGAAGCTAGAGATATCAGCGATTTATTTATTTATTTATATCATATTCACTATGTTTTATTGGTTCAAAGAGATGGTAAGCAAACTATGAATAATAAAACACTGCTAGGACTTAAGCAAAAATTAAATGATAAGTGATTTCATGTAAGACAAAAATAATTATTGGTAAAATAGAGTATAAATCTATGAAAATATCGTATTTAAAGCTCATTTTTTTCACTTGCATACTTAGTTCTCATACTTCTAATTTTCCATATAATTGGCAAAACCATTTCATCAATTTTTATCTTTCAGATTTTGTATGTCACAAGTTAAAATAACACATTTAACATGACTAAGCATAAATTTAATTCTGTTTTTCAGACTAAAATGTACTCCCAAACTGTTTAAAACTATCTTCCATAAATATTATCTAGTTTTCATAGCATAACATAGCCACTTCAAATCTTCAGAAATAGGCACAGTATTTTAAAAATTCTCTTTTCCACTGAAACTAAACTATGTGCTATTTTGTTTAGATAAAAGACAATCTTAAGACATACTTCACTTAAGCTAGCTAATACAGAAACATTATTTTATTTGAATATTCACTCTGAAATGAGATGTTTTAAAGTTTCCTCAAAGGTAACACAAAATTAAGTCTGAATTATACATACATCTAGGGTAAGTCCATACCTCACAAAAATGATTTTTTCAAACTATAATACAGAAATCCAGATGTGGCAGCACACACCTGTAATCCTATCAACCAGGAAGCTGAGGCAGGAGGATCATCACAAATTTGAGGCCATCCTGGGCTACACAGTGAGTCCAGGCTAACATGAACTACTTAGCAAGATGCTTTCTCAAAAAAAAAAAAAGCACAATATAGACTAATTTTTTAAAGTTCTAATTTTTAAATATCTGTATTGTCCTCTCAACTACAACAAATACCTCAGAAATACAAAAGAGAAAAGATTTATTTTGTCTCCTAGTTTCCAAAGTTTAGTCCCTGGCTGCTGGCTCCACTGCCTTACACCTGTGATAAGTGTATTTAGCCAGTGTTTACTTGAGGAACAGAAATAACAAGATATATGCATATAAAATAACTTACAAGATCAGCCTACAATGGCCACTTACAGAGTCAGATGAGTAAGAGTACAGAGGATGCCTGCACACGGAAGACTGAAGGATTCAGTCCGAGGAATGGAACTCACGGCAGTCTCTTGTGCGAGTCTGTATCTGGAGGCTGTCAGATCTGCAACAGAAGGCCAAAGAGTCTATCCTGGAAGCCAGAAGATGACGTCCAATGTGAAAGTGAAGACTGAAACTCCTCCAGTAGATCCATCCTTTTTCTGTTTCCCTTATATACCATCCAAGTGACAAGTCACTCTAGGGTGTGTCTTTGATGAACCAACTGATGGAGTTTCTCTTACTCAAATTTTCTTACTCAATCACCCATCACAAGAAACACTGTGGTACAAAGGCATTCCAGAAGGAAGCTGGTCACCACATTGCTATCCGGAGACAGAACAGAGAGACCCAAAGAGGAAGGGGTCAAGTACCAGATGTAGTCCTCAGGTCTCTCCACCACATTCTACTCCCCTCTACAAAATCCCCCTCCTGTTGCCATTACCTCTCAGTAATGCATCAGATTATGATTTTGACAATGATTATTCCACGGGTGAAGTCAGAACCACAAAACCATCAGCAACCAACCCTCCATCACAGTGAGCATGCCACCTTCTGCCAGGCCGTGCAGAACTGAAGCAGGATGGTTTGTGCCTAGATCTTGTAACATGAACAACTGGTTCTGTGATAGCAATATGCAATATATTTACTAGTGTTAATTTCCTACTTTGTTTTGAAATTCTGTATCATTTGTATCCTTTTTTCTGTTTTGTTTTTTAAAAGAAAGAGAAAGAAAGGAAGGAAGGGAGAGAGAGAAAGAAAGAGAGAGAGAGAGAGAGAGAGAGAGAGAGAGAGAGAGAGAGAGAGAGAGAGAGAGAGAGAAGGAAGGAAATAAAGAAAAGTTTTCCCTACCTGAGCAGTTCACTTTCAGGCTTCCTTCTCCGAGTGGCTGCTGTTCTTTGTTCTCTTTGCTACAGTTCTTTCTCTTCGCTTGTTTCTTAGTACGTGTCAGCAGCACATAATGATTCCATTTATTGTGGGAAGCTGGTACCTGCACATAACACATCTTACTTCTTCTTCCCTCTCCGTTCCCTCTAACTCCTGGTCGCTTTCCCATTTGTAAAAGTTCTATTTTCCTCATTTTTCCCTTCATATTTTCCCATCCTCTTCTCCCTCCCTTGCTTCACTCCTCCTTCCATACTTTGTCTACCCATCCACTTGAAAAAGATCTCTCTACTTCCTGTTTATCTATCTTCTATTTTGCACGTACATTGAGTTTCTTATACGTGAGAAATCACATAGTATTTAAGCTTGTGTGTCTGACTTATTTCACTCCACTATAAAGAAAACTGAAACATTCATAAGTAAATGGTTGCAAATTGAAACCTCAATATTAAGGAATCTCCTTTACATACGCTCCAAGCCTCTTTATTCATATGTCTCAAAGTCAAGAGTCAAGTACTGTGAAACTTGTTACACAATCATTCTCTTTGTTTTATTTTACTGGTACATTTTATTTTATTTTATTTACTTATTTATTTACTGGTTTGTCTGTTTGGTTTTGGTATAGGGGATCAAACGCATGACCTCATGCTTGCCAGGCAAGCGCTTACACCACTAAGCTAAATCCCTGCCCCTTTACTGGTACATTTGAGATATACATAATGATAACATTCATCTGTTATTTGTTCTAATACAGATAAAATGAGTAACTTTGTCCCTGTAAGTAAAGCTTTATAAGATCATGTTCTCACAACATCCTGTTTTTACCCAACCAAGACCACTGGTATATGTTGTTACGAAACTGTCAAAGCTTGGCTGTCTGTTTGGCTTCCATTAACCTGATTGCCATCTGCATCAGGGTTATCTAAAAGCTGGTCATTAACATCAGGTCTCCTCCAGTAAGCTTGCTTTATAGTTTCCACACAGGAGTGAAATAGAATAGCTCATTTCCCTGGGGTGGAAAACAAGGTTGCTGAATTAAAAATCTGGCAGATCTTGAAAGTAAGCTCTGGAAAGTCTAGCAGGAGGGCTTCAAATTCAGCTATCCATCCTCTGTAAGTAACTGATGTCCTTTGACTTCGATAACACTCTAAACCTGACGGGAGGCTTGGAACTCCAGTGGCTGTGCTGCAGTTACTTTACCAAACTTAGAGCCAGCATTCCTGTGGCAGCCCCAGGCCATATGCAGCTGGGCATCCACATGACACAGAGCCCTTTGCACTTTCTTTCCCTCCTTCCTCTCTGAGTAGGACAAATACATCTACTGCTCAGGTCAGTGGTTTGAGCACTTTATTTCTTAAGGAGAGTATCTCATTATTAATTTTAACAAAAAGATATCTACAAAGCATGTTGTTTACCTCTTCTACATAATTTGTGCGTGTAAAAAATGGATATTAAAACACAGACTCACATTTGTCCACTATACACTGTACACAGTAGTGCTGAATAAACTACACACCTGTAACAACGGTTACATCTGAAAGTGTCTTCTATACAGGAGAACTCTGACCTAGAATGCTTCATTTCTCTCAGGCTCTTCCTCTTTGCCAAATGTGATATACATGTGTCACTTAAATGTGATTTTACAATTATACTTCCAAACATCCTTTTCAGAAGACAGCCTTTCTATGAATTTTAACACAAAGTATGTGAAACATGTTAGTTTACTAACTATATTTTTGTCATACATTGATAACCTCTTTAATATCTAGATACTAGTTATTTTAAAATTAGGAATCATATATCAAGTACATACACTGTACATACAATATAGCAAAGTTAAATGAAATTCATGTAACATAAGAGCAAGGATAAGTTAAAATTGTCTACCATACACTTAACAAAACACCTTTTACAATGTCTTCCCTCCTACCCTCCAACCCAGTGAGCAAGTATGAACAGTATACTGCTCAGAGGTAGCTTAAGCATCCTATTTGTAAACATATTATTTCTCATCAGTTTAAAAAAGCTATTTATAGGAAGTATTATTCTATTACTTCTACTTTTAAATCTATTGAGCACTTCTACATATCTAAATTTTTCACTTAAGAATTTGTCTATCATACACACTGATAAATAGAGTGCATGGTGCAACCATGCACCAATGGTTGTGATCTGAGGTATCTTCTAAATATGACCATTTTGGCCTTGAGCCATTCCCTCTCACTTCCTTCTCTCTGCCTCCAACCTAGTGGACAAGTACAGTCGTATGAAATGTTACAGATAGTGAAATACAAAATTCATTTACAGGCTGAGTGTTGTGGCATATGCCTGTAATCCCAGCACTTGGGAAACTGCGGCAGGGGGATCACTGGAAGTTCTAGACCATCCTGGGCTACATCGTGAGTTCAAAGCTACCCTGAAATATACAATGAGACCCTGTATCAAAAATAATTTGGAGATAAGTTTTTCTGTGTATTGAAAAACAAAATGTACACAATGTGCTACATTTATTAACTACTTCATCATACAATGGCAATCTCTTTAAGATTTAAGAGCAAAATGTTACAAAAAATTTGAATTTATTCTCCCATTATATACACAGCAGTATATTAGGTTTCTTATGTATGTAATGTACATATTAACTTTAGAAAAATAAAGATCATTTTTGAAGCAAACAAAACAACCCTTCATGGTGGTACATGATTGTAATCCCAACATTCAGGAGGCTGACATAGGATCATGTTGAATTCAAGGCCAGCCTGGACTAAAAAGTGAGTTTAAGGTCAGCCTCAACTGCAAATGTGAGACCCTGTCTCAAAAAGATAACTCTCCTCAAAAAACCTGAAGCTTCCTCAAACCAAAGGTAGCTCAGGGAATTCTTAGGGGTAGCTAGATTTTGCAAAAATTAGATTCCAGATTTTGGACTCATAGCTAATCCTCTCTATGAGGCTAAACTTAGACCTAGTAGCTAATTTTTTAGTACTTGGATTGGACTAGATGACTGTCTGCTCCTGTTTATGGAATTCCTAATTTAGGTAAGTCATTTATCCTATCTATAGCTGAGAGATAGAGCATAGCATTGGAGGTCCTTACTCAAAGCCTATGAGCTAACCTGCAGTTTGCATCTATAAACATTTAGACTCTGTGTCTAAATGCATACGTATTGTGGCTGCCACAGCATGCCTGATTGACAAGGTAACTAGTTCCAAACCTCCCATAAGGTTCAAAGTGTTCTTCCAGTTAAAGACAAAGGCAGTTATTTACTCAGTGACAGTTTAACAACTTAGCCTTGAAGGAAGACAGAGTCTAGGATGTCACAGGACTCTGCTTACAGGAATATCAATGTCAGTGTTATTTGTATCTTTTTAAGGAAGACAGATGTCCTCTGTGTACAGGAACAAAATTGTCTATATCACAGCAGAGGTCAGTGGTTACAGAGAGGTAGAATTTGAGGAGTGAATTGCTTGAAAGTGGAGGAAAAACTAATTTTTCTCTAAATTCTGCTTCAATTTCACTACTTATAGTTTTTAACATGTATCAGGCATTTGAGAATACCTAGAAAGACCAGAGATTAAAACCAAGTGAAGGAGAATTTGGTGTATTTTAAGGGAGAGTCTCTGCCTCCCAGGAGCACAATAGCTTTTGCCCATAAGAGCACACTCCTCCCCTCCTGCGACTCAGGCCACACTTTGACATGTGAGTGCAGGGCCATGCCTGCCCCCAACCTGCCTCCTTTTATCTTAGAGTTTATATCTGAGTGAGGTGAGCAAAATATCCAGAGGTATGTATCTGTCATTTTTAAATAACTGTCCTAGTTTGGAATTCATTTTTCTGCCACTAATTTATTAAAAACCTTTGTGACACTCTCATTCTTCAGCACTCAGAAGTTGAGACATGAGCCCTTCTGAGCCAGGTTGGCCAAATAAAACCTATCTCTGCCTTTCTAATGTGCACCTTTGGTTCCTTTATGCCATCAAATGCAGCCTGATAGCCTGCTTTTCACAACTGGTATATCCCTAGGAACAACCACACTGGCCCTTTGAGCCACCAGCTCAGACAGGAGTTGGGGTGGCTTCAGGGAGCCCTCACTCAGGGAATAAAATGTGCTACCACCCCAGTTTGGTGGCCTCCTTCCTTGGATGGAGATAACCAACCCCCTCCTACACTTCCTAGACCAGACTTGGGAGGAAGAGGATAAAGTCTCACCAAGACTTCAGGACAAGGAAAGGCACCCATCCAGAATCCAGTTAGGCCTGTCTGAGTACAGATCACATCTCAGTCTCAGGGTGAGACTCCAGACGGGAAAATTTCCAAAGTGGGCAGGGAATGTTTTATACTCTGAATGACTGAATGTGAGAATGACAGAAACTACTGTCCTCAATAGCCAGTCTGGCCACCAGATGGGACCCCAGATGTCCTCACAACATTAGCTGTCTGGAATGTGATGGCCAGCAAACCTGGATCATTGGGTAAAAAATAGGAGTTTGCATTTGTTTCACAGATTGTGGATTAGGACTCATTTAGATAATCAAATCTTTTTTAAAAATTTTTGTTTAAAGGAAAGAAGAGAAAATTTAAAAAACAAAATAGAAAAATAACAAGCAAAAAGTAGAATACAGAATTCAAAAAAATTAAATCATAAAATCGCTGGTTGATATATTACATATTGTCATTTTAATAATAGTAAAGTTACAAAATCAAAGCATAAAAAAGTGGCTAGGCATTCAAACATTGAAGTGCAATCTCCTCTGTTCAATGATCTAATAGCAATTTAGTAATATGGTCATCTATCTTCCATACTATACATACCATTATATCCTTTAGAGCTCTTTCCTTCCATTTCACTTTTACAATATCTATTATACTTTTTGGATCCCATTATTCTGTCAGTTATTAATATTTTTATACTACAAACAATGTGATATTTACTAATGTGAGTCTTGTGTATTTCTCTAATGAGGATATTCTCAAGTTGCCTCCATTTACCTATAAGGCCATCAAGATCATCCTTTTTATAGCTGAATAGTACTCCATTATATAAAAATAACACTTTTTTATCCACTCTGCAGTTGATGGGCATTTTGGTTGTTTTCAAGATTTAGCTATCACAAATTGTGCTGCTATGAACATGGGGGCACATATATCACTGTGACATGACCTTTTCAATTTTTCTGGAAAATACTCAGGAGGGGAATAGCTGGATTGAATAGAACTTCCAATCGTAATTTCTTGAGGAATCTCCATACTGATTTCCACAGTGGCTGCACAGTCTGCACTCCCACTAACAGTGGGAGAAGTGTTCCTTTTTCCTTGCCAGATAAAGTTTTTATGCTTCAAATTCTGTTGTGTCTCTGCACATTGTTTGCAATTTCTTATGCTTTTTAAGTTTTAAAAAGCTTTTTAAAACTGATGATAAATTTAAGTTTAAAAAGAGGAAATTATTATAAGTTATGATGTTTCTTTAATGATATATTTTTCTTCCCAATCCTGTTTATGCTAGTTGCTGAATTTGCTTTGGACAATAGCACTAGAAAGAATATTACAGCATGCCCTAGAGGATGTTAATATTAATTGTGTACATTGGGTCTTTTTTATGAAGTCTGGGTCATACTTAAAAGATACACATGCCAACATGATAAACTGTGGGACTCCTCCCACCAGTTTAAAGACACTAGCTCGGTGGCCATTTTAAGACTTGGAGGACAGGTTTCACTGAGCTGGACTGGCCCTGATCCTCCTCAGTATTCTAGAGAAAATGTTGAGCCAGTTCTGCTTCAGTTTCCTTTCTGGTTTGATCTTCTCATAAGGAGACAATCTTAGCTCTTGAGATTCCCCATTCTAAACTTTCAAGGCTAAGAATGACAACCCAGTGGAAATTGTCTAAATCTCACTCTGAGCATGAAAAGGCTTCCTTTGTCTGACCTCCTAATCTTTTCCTGTCTTTTGTAATTTCCTTTTCTGATAGAGGCATTTAAGGATTACAGTGCAGAGCTCTAAACTGTTTCAACCTTTTCCTCCTATTCAACATCTAAGTAAAGTCTTGGAAAATGAGTGTTTGCTAATACCAAAGACGGAAAATTTATCTTCATTGAGGGACATATATCCCGTCTCAGGGTCAAATTCTCATAAATCAGAGTTTTGCCTGTTCAGGAAAGCAATCATAAACGCTATGTCCCAGTTTAGTATTCTGGGCAAGTCTCCCTTGGGAAACTGAACATGAGACATGGTGGGAAGAACTGACTTCTGGCTGAAAACAGAAGGAGCTATTTGCAAAGCACCACACTTAGCAGATCACAGCAAATTTAGCTTAAGGAAGGATCTCTTCCCTCTTCCCCTCCTAGGTTTAGTTATCATTTATGTGTATGAGAGGAAACACTTTGATAGTAAATTGTGAATTTTAAAATCTTTGCTATAAACTTATCAAGTGCTAGGTAATGATCTTGCTCAGGCTTTTATCTATTCCATTATGGAGATCAAACTCTGGGTATGCGGACCAAGAGAACCTGAGAACAACTGAGGATGTCATGGTTAGGCCTGCACTCTGGTGGACACCCAAGATTACTCAGCGAAAACTGGCTGCTGAACACAGGGGGAAAAATTCCACTTACCTCCCTCAGCTAGTAAACTAGAAAGTCTCCCCAAACTTTTGAGTTGACATTAGAACTACTTTGTCCTTAGACTACTTCCTCCTTCAAAAATCAAACTGAGGCAACCTTCAACAACTGCTTGCATTTCATAACGTCTACTGCAGAATAATCTACATTTGTGTTTTATGTATGTTAACTAAGAGTAAGTAAGGAAGAGATTTTAGTCAGCCTTTTCTTTCATGTGTACATAGAAGACTAATAAATGTGCTTTTATTAACACGTAAAATATGATTACTATATGATAAATATAAGCCTAGCTTATATTTGAAGCTTTGTTAGCTTCAAAGATACAAAATTTAAATAAAGCTTAGCTTTGTCTTGCTACTAGGGAAAGTTGTCAGTACCTCTGAGACTTCTTTGCCTAGGGCCAAGGGCAGAATTCCTCAAACCAAATACTTTTATCTATCTATCATTTATCTGTCTATCTACCTACAGACTGAGAAGGGATCCAACTATTTCCAGCTCACTTTTTGGTGTGTGCCCTCTTTCAAAGAACAAAAAGCAATAGTTTTTTACAAAATTATACTTCATTCTTTAAACATTATGCTCACAGTTGAGACCAGTTGTAACTTATGCTTATAAATGTTCTACAAGAGCAAGTCCTCAAGCTTTCTGAAAAGATAAAATTGTGCCCCAATGCAAGGAGGGATAGATTGGTTGAATTTTATATTCTGCTGTCTCCAGACAGCATACACCTGCCTTAGAGTTAAACTGTATTGAAGGACACTACGAGGGCATAAGAATCAAACAGAAATTAAAGGAAACACCAAGTTCTTTCTATTCTGAAAGGCTCAATATCAAAGTTTTTTATTCCTTTGGGATGCATTGTTAAGCACTGGAAGATGTTCAACACTTAAATGTTGAAAAAGATGTTTGATATTTTTCTTCACATGTGGATGGCTTGTCCACCCTCTAATAAAATGCAAAGGGAATTATTACTTATGATGCTCTTCTATAACTATAGTCTTATTGTAACAAAGAAGGAAAATTACCAGGATTCCTTTATTTTTAAACTTGCTTTGCATTAAGAAATAGATCCTATTTATGTTCGAAGTATGATTATAATCCCTATAAGACTACCCAAGTTCATGTGTCTTTTTCTTAATGACTTAAAGCAGATCAAGCTATTTCCAGGAAAACTAGAACTTTACAGTATTTATTCAGACCTATAAGCTAGACTAGAAATATATATTATTCTTACATCAAATATTGACTTCTAATGAGAGACAAGCAACATTACAAGCTGCTATTACATTTGGGGATGAATATCATATTGTTAATTTTAAACATCCAGACACAACATTGGAGCAGGGGACATTTTCAAGAATGTATTCTTAAAGGTCTAAGAAGGACAAAAGCCAAAACCAAGCCCTCTAGTTATTTTAAGTTGTCAACTATTTATCAGGAGCAAGACAAAAAATGCTCTGCCTTCTTAGATCATTCATGATAAAAACATGTGTCACTAGCTCCTGACTCAATAGAGGAACAGATCATGCTTAAAGACACATTTATTATCCAGTTATCCCCAGTTATTAAAATTACAAAAGTAGCTTTTGCTCCAGATACTTTAGTAAAAACTGCCACCTTACTGTTCTATAATCAAGACTCAAAGAAAGCCCAGGAAAGAAAGCAAAGAGGACCCCTCATTTTAAAAAAAAAAAAAAAAAAAGCTGCCTTTGCTGTGGCCTTTAAAAGAGCAGACTGTAAGTCTGGTTCTTGAGGCTCCGAGTATAGCTCAATGACTAGGGTCATGTACTACTGCTGTGAAAAGTCAGACCAAATTGAGGGACTGCCTTAAGAAGCCTCCCCAAGCCATGCCCTAACTGCAAAGGTGGCCACTGGAAGCCAGAATGCCCTCTGAGATGGAGGTCCCAGAGCTGAGTTTCATCTTCCCAAGAGGTCTAACAAGACTAAAGGGCCCAGGGGCACTCTGCTCCCTCCCTCTCATGTCCACGGAGGAGCTCTGGATAATCATGGTTATAGAGGAAAAGAAAACCAGTATAGTGCTGGACATGGGAACCTGTCTCTTTGTCCTTCTCCAACCCTGCCCTTCCTACCAGCTTCATACCTTAAAAGGAATCACCAGTAACTGGGATAACTTCCTCTTTACCCACCCCTTTTAGTTAAGCCTGAAAGCCTAGCTCCCACCCTGGAGGGATCTTATCGTGTCTAAATGCTGTAATATATATATAGCCAGGGTGCCAACTCATAAAAAGGATGCTTAGACTGGTTTTGCAAACACAATATATATTATTGTCTATATAACTCAGAGAGTTTTTCATAGGTCAAAATAGTGTTATGTTGTAATCTTTTTATTTATTTTTATAAATTAAAAAAAGCAAAACAGAAAAAAAATGGTAGAAATGATAAACAACTCCTCCCCAAAACAGCATTAGGAAATCATCACTAGTTGATATATTACACGTTGTTATCCTAGAAGAAGTTGTTTACAAAATCAAAGCATACCAGATGAACAAACAAACAATGACAGCACAAACTACTCTGTTTGGAGAACTATAAAAAACCCAATAGTGTGGTTATCTATCTTGCACACTTAAACATACATACAGTTATAGGTGTGTACCTCCAAGTTGTTCTTCCCTTTTGAGCACTTTCTTTCCCTTTTATTATAATATCTATTGTACATTGCTCTTTCAGTTTTTAAAATTATTTATTTTTTAAACATAATTACAAATGTGAGTCTAATTTCACTTATGAGGATAGTATCAAATTGCCTCCATTTACCTATAAAAGGTTTAAGATTATCCTTTTTATAGCTGAGTACTATTCCATTGTATAAAAATACCACATCTTTTTCATCCATTCTGTGGATAATGGGCATTTTGATTCTTTCCAAGATTTAACTATTACAAATTGTGCTGCTATAAACATGAGTGCACATATATCCCTGTGAAATGACTTTTTCAATTTTTTTGAGGATATACCCAGGAAGAGAATAGCTGGATTGAATGGAACTTCCAATCCTAGTTTTTAAGGAATTTCTATACTGATTTCCACAATGGCTGCACCAGTGTACACACTACCAATAGTGGAGAAGTGTTCCTTTTTCTCCACAGTCCCACCAACATTTGTTATCAATTGATTTCTTAATGGAAGCCATTCTTTATGGAGTGAGATAAAATCTCAATGCTATTTTAATTTGCATTCCTCAAATGATCAGGATGGTGAACATTTCTTATGTATTTATTTTCCATTTCTATAACTTCATCTGAGAAATGCATATGCATCTCAGATACCAATTTTTGGATTGGGTCTTTGAATTTATGGGGCTTGATGTTTTTTCAATTCTTTGTATGTTCTGGATATAAGTTCTTTGTCTGAGGGATTGCTGGCTAAAATTCTTTCCCATTCTGTGGGTTTTTACTTTGCTGACGATATCTCTTGAAGTGCAAAATCTTTTAACAAAATAGGATACCAGTTGTTGATTATTTGAAGCACTTCCCATGCAGTTTGCATTTTGTTCATAAACTCTTGGCCTACCCCTGTGTCTCCAAGATTTCTGTCTACCATGTCTTCCAGTAGATTTAGTGTTTCTGTTTTAATATTTAGATTTTTGACTCAATTTGACTTTAGTTTAGTGCATGGTGATACACAGGGGTCTAGTTTCCGTCTTCAGCATGTGGAAAATCAATTTTTTCCAACACAATTTATTAAAGAGGCTATCCTTCCTCCAGTGAACATGTTTAGCCCCTTTATCAAATATAAGGTGACTAAGTGTCTTTGCAGTTATGTTTGTATCTTTTAATCTGTTCCATTGATCTTCAGGTCTATTTTTTGCCAGCACCATGCTGATTTTATCACTGTAGCTTGTAGTACAATTTCAAGTCAGGAACTGAGATGCCTACTGCCTTTCCTTTGTTGCTGAGAATTGCCTTGGCTATTCTAGGCTTCTTCTGCTTCCGAATGAATTTTAGCAATGTTTTCTCTAGATCTGTATGGTGTGTCAATAGCATTCTCATTGGGATTGCATTATATCTGTATAACAGGTTTTTGGGGTATGGCCATTTTCGAAATATCAGTTGTTCCTAACCAAGAGGAGTAATGCTATTGATTTTTGAGTGTTGGCTTTGTATGCAGCTCCCCTGATAAATTTGTTTATTAACTCTAGCAGTCTTTTGATGGAGTTTTTGGGATCTTTTATACAGAGTATCTTGATATCTGCAAAGAGTAATAATTTAACTTCTTCCTTTCCTATTTTTATTCTTTTTATTTTACTCTCTTGTCTGATTACTCTGGCTAATGTTTCCAGAACTATATTGAATAGGAGTGGTGATAGTGGACATCCTTGTCTTTCAGTTTTTGTCCATTTTGTATAATATTGGTTATTGGTTTGTCATAGATGGCCTTTATCAGATTGAGGTAGATACCATCCATTCTGAGTTTTTGTAGGGTTCTTATCATGAACAAGTGTTTGACTTTATTAAAAGCTTTATCTGTACCTATTGAGATGATCATATGATTTTTGTCTTTGGCTCTGTTGATGTGGTGTATTACACTTACTGATTTGCATATGTTAAACCATCCCTACATTTGTGGGATAAATCCCATTGGGTCATGATGTATAATCTTTCTATTTGCCAGTATTCTATTCTATTTGCCAGTATTTTACTGAGAATCTTTTCATCAGTGTTCATGAGTGACACTGCCTATAGTTGTCCTATTTGGTTGTGTGTTTCTCTTGTTTTGGTATCAGAGTAATACATGCCTCCAGGAATGAGGTGGGGAGGATTGCTTCCCTTTCAATTTCATTGAAGATTTTGAGGAGTATTGGCATTAAATCCTCTCTAAATTTCTTGAAAAATTCAGGCATGAATTCATCAGGACTTGTGCTTTTCTTTGTTGCTAATTTTACATCATGCTATCAATTTCAATAGCTGATATTGGATTATTCAAAATTGTTATATCTTCTTGATTGAGCTTTGGTAATTCATATATTTCTAGAAATTTACCCATTTCCTCTGTTTTCCACCCTATGTGAGTAAAGATTTTCAAAGTAGGCGTGCATGATCTTTTGAATTTCCATGAAATCTGCAGTAATTTCTTCTTTTCAGTCCTTATTGCATAAATTTGAGTTTTTCTTTCTTTTTCTTGGTAAGGTTGGCTAGGGGTTTATCAATTTTGTTTACTCTCTCAGCAAAACAGGTCTTTGATTCATTAATTCTTTTTATTGTTCTTTAGTCTCAATTGCATTAATTTTTATAATCTTTATGATCTTTATAATTTCCTCTCCTCTATTAGCTTTGGGTTTGACTTGCTCTTCTTTTTCTAGAAGCTTGAGATACAGCATTAGGTTGCTTATTTGTGCACATTCTGTTTTCTTGATGTGACAATTTATTGCTATCTATTTCCCTCTTAGGACCACTTTCATTGTGTCCCACAGGTTTCAGTATGTTGTATCTGCATTTTCATTGAATTGTAGGTATCACTTTCTTCTTTAGGTTTTTTAAAAATTTTTTCATTTTAAAGAGATTAAGACAAAAGAAGACACAACAAAGAAGATCCAAACATAATAATTTAAGCAACACAGTATTTCACCACAAGACAACCTGATATAACAGTAGCTACCATAATGTCTCTTTCTTTGAAATAGTTGAGCATAACTTCATATACAATAGTATCACACAAAACAAAATAGTATAAAACCATTCAAGAGAATGAAAGTATTGCAGGGCATTCAGAACCAAATAACAGAAAATGAACAATGGCTACTATATTAATTTCACCTGTAACCCACTGATTGTTTATGCAGGTTTTGCAATTTCTTTTGCCATTAATTTCCACTTTAAGTGTGCTGTGTCTGATAATATGCATGGGATAATTTCAGTCCCTTTACACTTACTTAAGAATATTCAGTGGGTTAAATATGGTGTATTTTTGAAAATGTCCCATGTATAGCTGAGAAGAATGTATACTCTGTATCATTGATTAGAATACTCTGGAAACATCTACTAAGTCCATTTGTTTACAGAGCTTGAAACACTTCACTCCAAGCTCATCTTCACTTGAGGGTTTGTACTAAAAAGTCTGCCATGATTCTAATGGACTTTCCTTGACAGATGAGTTGTGTCTTTTTAATAGCTTAGTATTCTGTTTTTATGTTGTATGTCTGAGATCTTAATTATTATATGTCTGGGTGTACATTTATTTTGGTTATGACTGTTTGGTATCTATATGCCTCACTGATCTTCATATCAGATTCTTTCCCCTTCTTTGAGAAATTTTCTGCTATCACCTCTTAGAATAGTTTACTGATGTCATTTGTGGTGACTCCTGCATCTTCATTGATGTCTATAAATATTACATTGTTTCTCTTTGCATCGTGAAACTGTTGAATTGCATGCTGCCTTTTTTTTCAATTTTTTTTAATTTTGAAGGTAATAAAATACAGCAAAACAAGCAGAACAAAGCCAATTGAAACAATCCAGTAAAATTGGTAAAGAACTTCAAAGCAGGTTAATGGAATAACAGTAGTAGGTTCCATAGCATATCTTTTATCTTCACTATAGTTGTCCATTCAATCAGGTAGAGCAAAATCAAACCAAAAACATAACAGTATATTGACTAGAGCAAGACAATTGATCATAACAAAGCAAAACAGTCAAAGGAATATTTGCCTTCAAAGAGAAGATAGAAGGAAATCCCCCATGTTTGGTATATTGCATATGGTCATCCTCCCAAGAGATTGCTCAGACCTCTGGCCCCAGGTCAGCATAATCAACACAATAATACAAGCATTTAGTTGCTTTATGTGCCTTAGTTGCTATCAACTCTGCCTGTCTTTGACAACTTTCAGTTGCTAAACAAGGAGTGAGGGATGGAACCTTTGATTCTCAGCTTATGTGCCAGTAGGCTCATGGGAGATGCTGACTTGTTTGCCTGGTGCACCTGCTGCTGGCTAACGCTGTCACTTACCAGGAGAGAGGAATTGTTGCTTTCTTGTTCAGCCCCCAAGTTCAACATGGCTGGATCTCAGGAGATGCTGACTTTGCTGCCTTGTTATTTTTAAAAGTTCTATAATTTCATGATCACTAGCTGCAATCCTGCCTTCAAGGTTGAAAATTCTATCCTCAGTTTCATTTACATGGTTTCACCAGCTTTCAATAGAATTTTTATTTCTTGTATATCTCTGAATTTGTTTCATGTGTTGTACTTCTTTTCTATATTGTTCACTAAAGGTTTCCATCATTTTCCCATGCTCCTGTACTTTTTATCTATGTCTTCTCTAGCAATGCTGAGCAACTCCTTTATTAAGGTTGTCATTTCTATCTTTACATGAGATATTATTTCTAATCTGATTTCCTCTATATCCTCATGGATTTGTTTCTTTATTTCACTTGCTATCTCTTCAGAAATCTCAATCGTATGACTTTTTATATTTCTATTTCAGTATCTCTTGTACTTGTTCCACATGTTGTCTATATGTTTGAGATTGCATTTTGCTTTTTCACTTCATCATTTTCACCTTTCAGGCTAATATTTGGTCTTTGAATCTCATTGGTCTCAATTGTCAATAGTGTGTATCTTAGGGTCCTACTGTGATTAGTATTTGTCCAATTGCTGGGTATCACAATGAAGAGGAGAGCTAGTAACCTCTGGCTGGCTGCAGTTGCCTGCAGGTTTTATTGGATAACTCCTATATTCTTCCTAGTCTAACTAGCCTAGGAGTATTGATGTAAGTCAGCTCTTAGTTCCTGCTTTTACTATGTCTTTAGGTTGTTCAAGGCCACTAGATCTACCTAGCTACGATATTTGCCTCAACTTGCACCCTACTGTGTCACTGGATTTCTTATAAGCCCTTTTGACTTTCTCCAGATTTGGGGATGCCTTATTGGCATTCTCCTCAACCCACCTGATGTTTGGGTGGAAGAAGGACTCACCCACATTCTTGCCAAGCTCACCAAGGTCCCACAGCCAGAGGGAACTTTGCTAATGCTCCTGTTTACCTCTGAAGTCCTCTATTTTAGGAGCAAACTTGCCAAATTGCCACAAGCCTATTGAGGTCCTCTGGATGAGGGGTTGCTCAATCTCCCATCATCCCAGCAGGGTTAATCTACTGCAGTAAAAGGTACTGGGAGGAGGAGGGGAGCCAAACATCTACAAGAGTACTAGGTCCAGAAGGTAGAGGGAGAGGGGCAGCCAAGATCTGCAGCTTTCCAAGGTCCAGGGGCGAGGCGGGTATTCAGCTGAAGACCCACCACACTCTGAGGTCCAGGAGGCAGGGTGAGCAGCCAAAGATCCTGGCAACCTCCAAGGTCCAGGGGGAGAGGTGAGGTGGGCAGCCAAAAATCCATGTGACCTCTGAGATCTGAGGGGCAAGGTGGGTCAGGGAGCCTGTGATGTGATAATCTTATTCTCACAAGTCACCAAAAATTTAGAGATAATTATAAGTAAAACTAGAGAAAATTAATGACAAAATACCAGATTCCATCAGTAAAGGGATCTAAGAGCCAATGACTTACTATTGCTATTCTAATCCTATTATAACAGTTTCTAGACTTAACCCGTCAGCGCTAGTGCTCATGTTTTGATTATACATGCTCTAATTTCTCAGAAAATTTGTTTATTTTTGCCCAGCAGCTGCCAAATCCCAAGTGACCCTATAGATAAAAACAGTGACAAAGATTCCAATGACCGGTGATTCTTATTCCTTTTATTTGGATCCACTAGATCAATGTTGTCAAGAGATTGTATGACACATATTAAAGTCTTAACTATACTTAGCAGGCCTTAAATGATACCACAGCTCATCTCTCTCTCCAAAATAAGGAAGTAAATTCAGTGGAACAAGCTATCCTCCAAAACTGGATAGCATTGGACTTTCCGTTCTTGTTCTTTTTTTTTTCTTTTTATTTTAAAGAGAATAAAACAAAACAGAACAGAACAAACAGATCAGAGCAAAACAATGTAACACAAGATTTCAAAACAAGACAACAGCAAATCAACAGTGGCTACCATAATGTCTCTTGTTTTCTTTGAAATAATTGTCCTTACATTCACACAATAAACTAATACAAAACCAAATAGTATAATGAATGACAATGAATAAATGAATGACAGTCTTACAAGCCTTTGAAATCAGATACTAGGAGATTGATAATGGCTGCCATAATGTCTCTTGTTCTTTTCAAAATGCCTGCCCATATCTTTACACATATTGAAATCAGATAATAGGAAACAGACCAAAACCAATCAAAACAAAGAATAAAAGCATTATTGGGCTTCAAAACAAGGTGATAGGAAATCAGCAATGGCTACCATGATGTCTCATTTTCTTCACTGTAGTTGTTCATACTATCACACATAATAAGACCAATTCTTGTAAACTCTTTAGGAGAAGCTCTGTGTGTGTATATATATATATATATATATATATATATATATATCTGTACATGTACATCTATCTTTTTCTGTATAAGAAAGGAAAAAAGGCCAAACAAAGTATAAGAAAAACAAGAAACAAAAATGACAAATAAGTAACAATAACAAAGACACTGTAGGCTTTCAAAACAAGGTGGTAGGAGCATAACAAATTTTCCTGTTTTGCATAGTTATCTTGAAAAGTGTTACTTCAATTACCAGACATAGACATACAAAATTGATCTAATCCTATGAATGTTAACTATTTTGTTCCAAAAACTAATAGAATAAGTAAAGCAATCATCTTACTGTATACATGTAAAACATATGTTTTTTCTTTTCTCTTCCTTCTTTTCTCCTTTTCTCTGAGTTATTTTTTCCACTTTGAAAAGTTTCTTATCCTTTCACCACATTTATTGAGGATTTTGTACTTATGCACTCTCACCATTTCTTTCACTAGGGAGACAATATGATATTCACACATGTGAGTTTGATTTTTTTCACTGATGAGTATGGTCTCAAGTTGCATCCACTTATTTATAAATATCTCAACATGATCATTCTTTATAGCTGGGTAGTACTTTATTCATTCCTCAGTTGATGGGCATTTGGGTTGTTTCTAAGATTTAGCTATTACAAATTCTGCTTCTATAAACATGGGTGTATATATATCATTGTGGTATGATGTTTTCAGTGCTTCTGGGAATATTCCCAGAAGTTGAATTCCTGGGTCAAACAGGACTTCCAATACCAGCTTTTTGAGAAATCTCCAAACTGATTTCCATAGTGGTTGCGCCAGGCTACACTCCCACCAAAAGTGCAGGAGAGTTCCTTTTCCCCCACAGCCTCTCCAGCATTTGTTATTGGTGGTTTACTTGATCCTGGCCATTCTTTCTGTAGTGAGATGGAATCTCAGTGTTGTTTTAATTTAATTTTATTCCTCTAATGACCAATGATGCTGAACATTTTTTTCATGTATTTATTTATCTGAGAAATATGTATTCATCTCAGATGCCTGTTTTTGGATTGGGTCTTTGAATTTTAGAGGACTGATTTGTTAAATTTTTTTATATGTTCTAGATAGAAGTACTTTGTTTGAGGCAGAATTGACTAAAATTTTTTTCCAACTTATGGGTTTTCTTTTCACTCCATTGGAATTTCTTTTTTTTTTTTTTTTTTTGCCGTACAAAAACTTTTTACTAAGATGAGATGCTAGTTATTGATTCTGGGAAGTATTTCCTGTGTAGTTTGATTTTTCTTCATAAATTTTCTGCTGACCTTTATGTCTTAAAGATTTCTATCTACTTTATCTTCCAGGAGATTTAGTGTTTCTGTTGTAGTATTTAGATCTTTGATCCATTTTCATTTTAGTTTGGTGTATGATGGTAGGCATAGGTCTTTTAGTTTTTGGCATATGGAAAGCCAGATTTTCCAGCACCACTTATTAAAGAGGCTATCTTTCTTTCCTCCAGTGAACATGTTTGGCCCCTTTGGCAAAGGTAAGGTGGCTGAGTGAGTTTGGGATTGTGGTTGTATCTTCGAATCTATTCCATTGATCTTCAAGTCTGTTTTTATTTCAGTATCATGCTGTTATCACAGTAGCTTTGTAGTATAACTTCAAGTCAGGGATTGTGATGCCACCTGTTTTGCCTTTGTTGCCTAGAGCTACCTTTGCTATTCTAGGTCTCTTCTGGCTCCAAATGAATACTAGAAATGATTTCTGTAGGTCTGTGAGGTATGCTAGTGGTATTTTGATTGGGATTGCATTAAATCTGTATAATAATTTTAAGAGAATGGTCATTTTCACAGTATTTGTTCTATCCATTAACAAGGAATGTCTTACCATTTTCTCAGATCTCATTCAGTTTCTTTTTTTCAGAATACTGTAATTTTCACCAAATAGATCTTTTACTTCCTTTGCAAGATTGATTCCTATGTATTTCACTTTATTGGATGCTATTGTGAAGGATTTGGCTTCTCTTATTTCTCTCTCAGTAAGTTTGTTGTTTGTGTTCAGGAATGTTATTGATTTTTGAGTGTTGACTTTGTATCCAGCTACATTACTGAATTTAGTTATTATATCTAGAAGTTTTTCAATGGAGCTTTAGGGGTCTTCTATATAGAGTATCATGTTATCTGCAAATAGTGATAGTTTAACTTCTTTTCCTATCCTTATTTTATTTATTTCTCTCTTTTGTCTAGTTGTTCTAATGTTTCCAACACTATATTTAATACGAGTGATGATAGTGAACAGCCTTGGTCTATTCCTGATTTTAGAGTGAAAGCTTTCAGTTTTTGATCACTTAATGTGGTGTTCACTGTTGGTTCTTCATGGATGACTTTATTAGATTGAGGTAGAGACCATCTATTCTGATTTTTCATAGAGTTCTTATCATGAATAAATGTTGGATCTTATCAAAATCTTTTACTGTGTATGTTGAAATGACCATATGATTCTTATCTTTAGCTCCATTGATATGATATATTATGGTTATTGATTTGCATATGTTGAACCATCCCTGCATTCCTGGGATGAATCTCACTTGGTCATGGAGAATAATCTTCTTGTTGACATGCTACATTCTGTTTGTCAGTATTTGTTGAGGATTTTTGCACTTTATTCATTAGTGAGATTAATCTGTAGTTCTCTTTTTTAGTTTAGTTAGGTCTTTCTCTGTTTGTAATACTTGCTTCCAGGAATGAGTTATAGAGAATTGCTTCATTTTCAATTTTATTGAAGAGTTTAAAGAGTATTAGTACTGTCTTCCCTGAATTTCTTGTAGAATTCAGCTGTGAATCCATCAGGACCTGGTGTTTTATTTGTTGGTAAGGTTCTAATTACATTTTCGATTTCATTAGCTAAATTGAGCTATTCAGCAGTTTTACATCTTCTTAATTCAGTTTTGGTAGTTCATGTTTCTAGGAATCTGTCCATTTTTCCTTGTGTATCAAACCTATGAGAGTAAAGGTTTTCAAAGTAGGTGTTGATGATCTTCTATATTTCCAGAGTCTATAGTGATTTTGTCCTTTTCATTCCTTATTGTCTGAATTTGAGTTTTTTCTTTCATTTTTAAAATAAGATTGGCTAATGGCTTATCAATTTTATTTATTCTTTCAAAGAACCAACTCTTTGATTCATTAATTCTTTGAATTTTTTTCTTAGTCTTTATTGTGCTAATTCCTACTCTGATCTTTATAATTTACTTCCTTCTTTTGGCTTTGGACTTGACTTTCTCTTCTTTTTCTATCCTTATTTTATGTTTGAGGTGTAGCATCAGGTTGTTTATTTGTATTCATTCTATTATACTGATGTAGGAATTCACTGCAATAAATTTTCCCCTAAGTACTGCTTTCACTGCATCCCACAGGTTCAGGTAAGTTGTATTTGTATTTTCATTTACTTGTAGATATTGTTTAATATATGATCCATTGATTGATCAGGAATGTATTATTTAATTTCCATGTGTTTATGGAGTTTTTCCAGTTTCTTTTGTCATTAATTTCCAGTTTTATGGCACTATGATCAGATAATATGCATGGGATAATTTGAATTCTTTTACATTTACTTAAGCATTTTCTACAGGCTAGTATATGATCTACTTTAGAGAATGTCCCATGTGAGGCTGAGAAGGATGTGTATTCTGTTGTTGTTGGGTGGATTATTCTGTACACATATATTAAGTCCATTTGTTCATAAGTTTGATTCAGTTCTTTTATCTCTTTGCCAATTTTATGCCCTGTTGATCTGTCTCTTTGTATCAATAAGGTGTTAAGTTCTCCCATTATTTGTTATCACTTATTTGATTTTTCATTTCTATTAATATTTGTTTCATATAGCTGGGTGCTCCCATATTTGGTGCATATATGTTTAAGATTGTTGTCTCTTCCTCTTGAAGCTTTCCCCTATCTAGTATGTAGTGATCTTCTTTTGATCATTCTTGGTTTGAAGATTGCATTGTCTGCTAGCAGAATAACTATCCCTGCTCTTTTGGTGGGGAGGAGGGTTCCTGTTGCATGAACTATTGTTTTCCATCCTTTGATTGCTAGTCTATGAATTTCCTTTTGGGTTAGATGGGTTTCTTTTATGCAACATATGGCTGGATGTTGTTTCTTATTTATGTTGCCAGTTTGTTTCTTTCAGTTGGTGAATTGAGGCCATTTACATTAATGGTTATAACTGATATATATTTGTATATTTTTGTCATGTTATGTTTTGCTGTTCTTTACTTTTCCCCTATGTTTAATTGTTTGCCCTGATTGGTGGGTTTTGTTCTGTTGGTGCTCTTGAAGTTATAGTTTATGTCTGTCTAGAATATCTTTCAGTATTATTTGCAGGGTTGGATTGGTGGTCATGAAGTTCTTCAACTGTTCTTTACCATGGAAGTATCTTATTTCTCCACAGTTTTCAAAAATAGTTTTTCAGGGTACATCAATCTGGGTTGGATGTTGTTTTTCTTTAGGATTTGACATACTTCACTGCATGCTCTTCCTGACTTCATTGTGTTGAGAAGTCTGCTTTGATTCTGATGGGCTTTTCTTTAGGAGAAATATGTTTCTTTTCTCTAACAGCTTGTGATATTCTGTTCTTATGTTGAATTTCTGGGATGTTTATTTTATTATATGTCTTGGTGTAGATTTATTTTGGTTACGGCCAATTGGAGTTTGATATGCTTCATTTATCTATATGTCAGTTTCCTTTCCCATGTTTGGAAAATATTTAGTTATTACTTCTGGTTTTTTTTTTTTTTTTTTGTCTTTTTCCTTTTTATCTGTACCAGGGATCGAACTCACGACTGCCTGCTTGCAAGGCAGGCACTTATGCCGCTGAGCTAAATCCCCAGCCCCTAGTTATTACTTCTATAAATATTCTTTTCATATCACTTGTGTTGTCGCCTCTTTCATTTACACCTATTAATCTTAAATTGTTTTTCTTTGCATCATCTTGAAATTGTTGAATTGTTATTTCCTGATCCCTTGTTATTTTTAAAAGATCATTCCTTTCCTGTTCACTACCTGCAATTTTGTCTTTGAAGTCTGAAAGTCTAACTTCATATTCGTTAAGGCAGTTTTGCCAGCTTTCAATGGAATTTTTGATATCCTGAATATCTCTTTGAATCTGTTTCATGCATTCTGTTTGTTTCTTATGTTGTTCATTCAAGGTTTCTTCCATTTTTCAGTGGAAGAAAAAGTACCCTGAACTGCTACAACTGCTCTATTTTTTTAAATTATGTCTTCTTTAGATGTGTTCAACATTTCTTTCATTATGTTTACCATTTCTTGTTTTATCTGGAATACTATTTCTGATCTGAATTCCTTTATAGTTTTATGGATTTGGTTTTTTTTACTTCAGTTGCTATCGTTTCAGGTATAAGGCTTATATTTTCTTCTATGTCCATGTCTTCTAGACTTTTTGGGATGGGCTTTAGGTTTAAGATTGCATTTTGCTCTTTTTTTCCCTGTATTCCCCTGGGGAAGTTGAATACAGTCTCAGTTATTTCTTGAATTGAAGATGGCCGTCTGTACTATAGGAGGTTTCCTCAGTTGAGTGGGGTAAGTTAGGCAGGCCTTACTGGGTCCCTAATGGCACTTAAAGGCTCCCCAACTGGGGGAGTATGCTGGAAGGACCGTTAGCATATCCCACATAGCTCACTGAAGTTCCTTGGCTGCTTGACGTCACTGGACATGGCCCTACCAAGTTATCAGTGGTGTACCAAGGCTGAATGGTAGATGGAGTACACTGGGAAGGCCTTCAGCTCACTCCACATGGCTCACCAAAGCTCCCCAGCTTCTTGGGTTCTCTAGGTGGGGCCCTACCTGGTTGTGTGCAACATACTAAGGCTGCACAGACAGATAGAGTTCACTGTGCAGGCCTTCAGCTTGCACCATGCAGCCCACTGAAGTTACCCAGCTGCTTGGGGATGCTGGATGGGGCCCAAGCAGTACCCAAGTGACAAACTAAAGGCCCTGGACTTTATGGGGAAGCTGGGCAGCTCCCTACCAGGTTCCAAGCAAAGTCTGTCTCAAGGCTGCACAGTGAGGTAGAGGTCACTGTGGAGGCCTTCAATTCGTGCCACTCAGCACACAGTGGCTCTCCAGCTACCTGGATGTCACTGGGCAGGATCCAAGCAAGATCCAGCGATGAATCAAAGGTCCTGGACTGTTTTGGGATGCTGGGATGGGCCCTACCAGGTTCCAAGCAAGATGTTTTCTTTGTCTTTGTCTCCTCCAGACCTAAGGCTATATACCTATCCAAGATGAGAATGATTGACGTCTATTGAGAGCCTTTAAATAGACCCTCTGAGGGTATCACTAAATGTTGGTCACAATTACGCCTCATTCTGAAGAAACGAAATTGATCATTGCCCATTACTCCCTTTTAGCAGTTCAGGGTACTTTTCAGAGGGCAAATGTTGTAGACAGCTAAGTGGGGTAAAAATACTACAGACAGTCAGTTCAGAAGCTGGGATAACTTGTAAATATGGGTGAGACAGATACCTCCAACCTGGGACTAAATTTCAATTAAAAAAATGAAATGAATGCACCTACATAGTTTCTCTAAGGATAAACAACAGTGGTTGACATTCTAAATACATATTGATCACCCTGGAAAAGCCAGGAGGGCCAGTGACACCTTCCCCCAAATATCAGATATTTCAGAGGAGATGTCAGACAATTAAGAGATAATTGTGTAGCTTTGGAATTGCAAACCTTAGAAAGAGTCCTCTCACAAATAAACAGAACCATACTGGAGAGGACTTCCATTCCCATGGGCAATCCTGCCAATCCCTTCCAGTCAGGAGATTCCATCTGGCTTAAGGATTGGAAAAAGACACCTCTCCTACCTGTTGGCTGGGGCTTTATCTGTGGTGCTCACCATCCTCATCACTGTTATAAAGTTATAGGAGTTTCCTTGAGGATCCATCACACCAGTCAAGAAGGCCTACCCTGAGGACCCATTAATGTTGATTACCTGTCCAGAAGCCTAATTCCCAGGATGATTGCCCTGCTATGGCCACTTTGGACACTGATCAGTAAATGCACAACTGAAGCTTGAGGAATCCATTTACAAGACAGTGCCACAGCCAAATACATTTCTTCCCTTGGTTTTTAAGTCTCTTTGAACTGCTTGCTGTAGTCTTCACTATTAGCCTGGCCACAGTAGCCCCCCAAAGAATGAACCCTTTACCATAGACTTCTATTGGCCTTTGCTTTTGTTGCCATTGTAATGTGTTTTATTTACCTCAACTGTTTCTTGTAGGACCATGTTGTTACTTAAAATGAACAATCCCAGATCCCCTTCCCTTCTGCCTATCTTCTACCTTGGGATAAATTCATTCCCTGCTGAGGTAGTCATGTTCCAAGCTAACTGAGGTCTGTTGCCTCTATACATCAAATTTCCCACTCCACACTAGAAGCAAGTGAGATGCTAATGTAATTTCTCTTTACATTAGTGTGGACCTCACTAGAGGATTTACAAGAGGCATAGTAAACTTGATTACATATGTCCTTCCTGGGATTATTAATCTTTACTCTCCTCTTACTGTTGTTCAGGCCTTGCCTGGTCCAACACTTTTATGTATTTTATTTATTTATTTTGATACTGGGAATGGAACTCTGGGCCTTGTGCTTGACAGGCAGGTGCTGTGTCACTGAGCTATATCCCTGGCTCTGACGCTTAATAGACTTTCTCCAAGATAAATGTTCAACTGGCCCAACAGTTCATTCATCAGCTCATGGTAAAGACTCACATGGATTACAGTCCAGTAGTGATCCCCTGTAGAGGTACTCTTACAGAGAATCAAGGGGGAAAATGAAGAAGAAATGGATGTATTTTAAGGAGTTATCCTCTGAGGAGAAAAGCACAACAGTTTCTGCTCAAGGAGAGCAGATGCCCAGCCCCTCCTCCAGTCAGGGCCACACTTAGATATGCCTATAGGTGGGCTTCATAGGCTTTCTCCAGCATAGACCACTTTTATATACTTATAATGGGGTTTCACAAGATCTCAAGTTAGATTTTCAACTTGAGTGAGGTAAACCAAATGTTTAGGGTTCTAAATCTGTCATTTTTAATGCTGCCTTTGTTTTGGAGCTCATTTTCCCACCACAAATTAAAATGACCTTTAGGACACTATCTTCAGTGCCCCGAATTTAAGAGGCAGAAGCCCATCTGAACCAGGCTGACCACATTAAGCCCTTCTCCACTGTTCCAGAGTATAACTTTAGTTCTTTTATGTCATCTGAAAATCTGATATCCTGTTTTCCACAACAGAAGTACTTAGCATTGTCAAATAAATATATATTAACAACTAAAATACACCACCAAACAAAGGTTACAGTAGCAACAACATCTTCTAGATGTAACCAGTCTGGTGTTGGACTTTTGTCTTCTGCTCCATGTCCTCTAACCCACAGAGTGGATATGGACAACTATCAGTTCTGGTGATACTTCTCCAGATGTCCTAATAAACTCCCTGTCAAAAAAGTCACTTCTGTTGCAAAGCAGGGAGAGACACTCATGGGAGGCTAAGATCAGTATAAGTAAGCTTTATTGTCAGCAGACAAAGCCCCACCCAAGTGAGGCACTTCAGTCTCAAGGAAAGGAAACCTGCAGCTTATAAATCATTTTTCTAGTTTCTAAAAATACCTGGGACTTTCCAGCGAGGTAGTGTACAAATTTTACCCTCACAAAGCGTGTGGTTCTGATTAGCTAGATGGTTCAGATTAAACATTTATGAGAATCAGAAACACAAGGAAACAGAAATTTAAATCTAAAATGGTGGGGGTTTACTAAATTGAGGCAGTGATACTTACTAATTGCATACACATTTGTTTTTCTGCATCAATTTCAAAGGTAGGAGTTCATTCCACTGGAGTTACATTATATAATAAATATTTTCATGGCATATCTGAACCTTTTGTGGGGACACTGGGTATCCTATATCCCTTAAGAAATTTATGACCATGATAGTATTTTCAGCAGCATTAAGCGTTGTAGAGTCACAGATAAGATCATCCAAGTGTTCCATTTAAAAATGTATAAATTCTATAAGTGTTTGTTTTTTCTTGTTGTGTTGTCAGTGTGTCATAATTAGTGGGGGCTTTCTTTGAACTTTTGGTCAGTAATGTTCAAGTGTAGTAGGCAGTTTTCATAGGACCAGGACCAATCTATTCAAAAGCAAACAAATATTGTGAGTTAGGATATAATGGGATACAAAAGAAATCATTCTTGAGATATATACATAAGCCAAATAGTGCTACTTGGTACTTAGGTTAAAAGTGTATGGATTAGGAACTTTATGATGAGTAGAACTATCGTTTCATAAATATCCCACAGATACTGGACTAGCTGATATTCTCCATTTGGTCTCAGCACCAGAATTACGTGAGTGCTCCATAAGGGCAACTGACCACAGGTCATGTTTAAGAAATTTAGAAATTAGAGACTGAAGTCCCGGGTGAGCCTCTGGTTCAACAGAGTACTGTTTATGAGGATAGGTATTTAAGTCTTTAAGAAAATGAGAACATACTATGCATGAATAGTCCGGGAATTCATGGTCCTAGATTTGTGGATCTATTTCTGATAAAAGTTTCCTAGGTATATATCTAAATATATTACCTAGTGGCTCCGATGTTAATGCTCCCCCGAAGGGAGGTCAATATTTTGGTGCCAGAAAAAGATTTGCTCCAACCAGGGAAAGCATGTCTTTTTAATATTGGATGGGACATTCTTGGAAAACAAGGAAATTTTGAGTGAAAATCAGTTCTCCATGTTGGCAGCGTAAAGTCACTGTAAATCACTTGCTGTTTAAACTATGATCAACATCATTCACAACACAGGTTCTACTAGAAAGAGGTCCAGGGGATATAAGAAAAGTTGAGAATGAAACCACAGTATCTAAAAGAAAATTAATGTTTCAATCTCATGTCAAGAAGCTCCCCAAGACTCTTCCACAGTGATGCCCATTTCACTGAGGGATGCTCAGCAATCTTGGGTATCTGCACACACCTTCAGAGCAGGCACAGTGGAAGCAGCCTTGCTTCCAGTATTTTCTGTGTCTGCAGAGGTAGCACTGCACAGTACTTGCTGCCGTTCTTTTGTCAGTGTCCAGATGTCATGGCGTGCAGATATCTGGTCTCATATTCTCCCTCTTTGTATGAGGAGTCTTGGGGATTCTGTGAGAAGCAGTGCTATTTCCTAACACCAAAGCAATCAATGGGGTCTGTTCTCACACTTGTAGTCTTTTTCCGGGCCTTGGAAGTTGCCTCTACTTTGTGTCTGTTGTTGAAGACTCCAAAGGCCACATTTAAAAATTCATTCAGCAGGGTCTGTCTGAGGACCTATTACCTGCTTCTGAAGCATTTTATAAATGTCTGGTGGAAGACTAGCTAATAAAATACATTCTCAATAGAATTTTTCTCACTTATAAGTTAGGATCAATATTAGTACATTTATGGAGTGTTTCGGTTAACTCTGAGAAACAAGGCAGATTTTTCTCCTTTGTCTTGGGCGATTTGTCTAATCTCAAAATTGAGTGGCTTATTCGTGCATTTTCTCATTCCTACAATTAGATATATAAGCACCTCTTTACACTTCTTAAAACTCTCATTTTAATCTGATTTTGCCAATGACAGTCCTGTTGGAATACAGCAGCTCTACCATTGTCCTTACTACTATTCTAGGCATGTTCTTTCATCCTTCTAAAATTGTGTTGTTGCCATGTATGAACTCTTTCATCAGAGGTGCAGTAGGTAGAAAGTTGTACTTGGAGATCATCTTAAGTGAGATCATAAGTTAAAGTCAAAGTCTGAAACTCATATATGAATTTACTTAGTTCTTTAAAAACTGTTTCACTTTTTGTTTGCACTGTGTCAGATCATTCCTGGAGAAGGGAATATGTACTTATTGTTTCGTAGATGTTTCATTTCCAGGTACCAGAAAGAGTGTGTTTTCCTGCCTATATGTACTTCGTCTTTTAAATCTTACAAAATACATTTTTCAAAGATAAATAATTTAAGCATTCTTCAAACTCTCTCAACCTGTTCCTTTATTTTAGGATCATGTTCCTGCTCTTTACTTTCTCAATGAGGCTACCTTATAGTACGCCTGAGGAATCTGGGGTGTGATAGATCCGAAAAGCAAGGAACCTGAATTTAATCTGCAACAGCAAGCAGAAACACTGAAGTGACACCGAGGATTTGAAGTAGATTTACTTACAAGGATAGGTACTGATCAAGATCATTCCCATAATGTCAGGGCCTGATCTCTGGTGGTCTAGGGCTTATTTTGGATAAGAAAGCAGGAAGTACAAAAGCAGAATGGCTTGTCAACTGGGGATTGGTTTATACAATGTGCATCATAGTGACCAGCTATGCGTCACAGTGACATACCATTTCTTTTTTTTAAAGAGGATAAAATGGAATAAAACCAATTGAAACAAATACATGTAGAGCCAGAGATTTAGCTCAGCTGCATAAGCACCTGACTGGCAAGCATGAGGTCATGAGTTAAAAAAAAAAAAAGTCAGTGGGAAAAAAACAGTATAAATGATACAGAACTTTAAAATATTACAGAATCAACAATAGTTACCATAATGTCTTTTGTTGTCTTCAAAATAGCTCCAGATACTTTTGGACATTGTAAACATCAAACAGAACAGAACAGAATAGAAACAATAACAACAAAACAATGAGATAATAAAGGACTTCAAAACAAGCAAATAGCAAATCCAAAATTGCTACCATAATATATCTTTTATCTTCGAAATAGCTGCTCCTGCCATTGGATTTAACATAATCAAACAAAACAAAAGAGAATAATACCCAACCCAGCAAAACAATGTAAATTATATAGGACTTCAAAACAACACCATAGGGAATCAACAATTCCTAAAATGGAGGGGGGCACTAGAGGAATTGCTACTTCTTGCTTGCCAGCCCGCATGCCAGAAGGGCTGGGGTCTGGCTGTCCCCAGGCTGGTGGCAGCCCACACATGGCAGTGGTTCCCAGATGGGGCGTGTTCCTGGTATGGCCTTGTTCTCTGTCCCCACAGTCTGTGAATGGTGCTGACTCATAGGGAGATGCTGGGTCTGGCTGTCCCCCATCCTGTGGTGGCCTACACAGGATCCTGGTTCCCAGGCAGAACTTGCTTCTTATTATAAACTTGTTTTCTCACTCTTCAGTCTGAGAATTGTGCCATCTCTGATCTGCCACTTGTAAGAGACAGGAGCAACTAGACCTAGAACAGGAGCTATTACCTGGGCAACTAACAAACTGAAGTATATCAGCTTGGAGGCTGATTTTCTTCTATAAGTAGATATCCAGGAGAATTAAAACTCCATTGAAAGTATTCGAAGCATATTAGGCCAATATGAGGACAGACTCTCAGATATTGAGGACAGGCTTGCAGTTAATGACCAGGAATAGAAAGATTTCTCAAAACTAGCAAGGGAACATGAGAAATCAATCCAGCAGCTGCTAGATGAGATAAATAAGAATAACTTAAGATTAATTGTAGTCAATGAACAAGCAGGAAACACCACAAAGAACATTAAAAAATCTTCACAGACATTGTGACAGAAAATTTTCCTGGTAGAAAAAAAGAATTTGATATATGAATAAGTGAGGCATACAGAACTCCAATTAGCAGTGATCAAAAAAAATCTACATCCAAGCATATCATAGTCATGATTCCAGAAATTCAACAGAAGAATAGAATTTTAAAAGCTGTTAGGGAAAATAAACAAAACATTTATAAAGGAAAACCCATCAGAATCACAGGTGACTTCTCAGCACAAACTCAAGTCAAGGAGAAATTGGAGTAAAGTACTCCAAATTCTAAAGAAAAACAACTTGCAACCTAGACAGACGTATCCCACAAAACTATCTTTCAAAACTAAAGGACAAACAAGATACTTCCATGACAAAGAATATCTGAGGAAATTTATGACCACCAAACCAGCACTCCAAAATGTTCCAAAGGACATTCTAGAAATAGATAACAAAGGACTACCACTCAATGAACCCCAACAGAAGGAATCCACCAGGAAAAGCAAACAATTAGAGGAAGGGGAATAAAGGTGGGCCAATAATAGGAAAATAACATAAGGTTAAATCAATATATATCATTTTTAACAACTGACGTTAATGGTCTTAACTCACAAGTCAAAAGACACAGACTGGCAAAATGGATCAAGAAGCAAGATCCAACAACATGCTGTACACAAGAAATGCATTTCATTGATAAAGGAACTCATAGACTGAAAGTCAAAGGATGGAAAACAATGTTCTATGAAACAGGAATTCAGAAAAAAGCAGGAGTTTCTTTTTCTATTTGCAGCTAAAATGAATTTTAACCCAGGACTGATTAAGAGAGATAAAGAAGGTCACTACATCCTGGTAAAGGGAACAATCCAAGAGGAAGGGATAATAATCATGAATAATGTGCAGCAAATATAATGTACACAGTTATATAAAACAATTATTAATGGGCATGAAAAATCAAATAAGCCTTAATATAATTCTATTGGAAGACCTCAATACCCCACTGTCACTAAAAGACAGATCAACTAGGCAAAAAATTTATAATGAAATATTAGAACTAAGTCAAACTTGCTTAAGTAAATGTAAATGAATTGAAATTATTCTATGCAGGGATTCCAGCAAAGATGACAGATAGATAACAGCTGGCTACAGAGGCTTCCTAAATTGAATTCAATTTAGAATTCAATTATAAGTCAATTTAGAATTCAACATAATACAGCTTGGGGAGCCCTGAACAGAGGGAGATGAATTCTCTCATCCAAAGAAGAAACTAAGGTGAAAAGAACCAGTCAAACATACAGTCCTGGTGCTATTATTGGAACAGCTAAAAGTTCAGTGCTCCCGCCACAGCGGACAACTTGCCAAACCAATTGAGGTCCTGCCGCTTCAACTCACTGGAGTTGTAGTCACACTGAAGTAGGGGGTCAGCCAGCCAAACAGAGAGCTGAGCTGGCAGGGAGCCTGTATCGATCGACCTGTGGTGAGTAGTGGGAGCGGCGCCATTCCACAGAAAAAGGGGGCTCCAGCGGACGACATTCTGGGACCAGGCAGGAATGGCAAGTACAAGGGGCAGCAGTGACTTCAGTCAGTAGTTCCCTTTCCAAATGGGATTGGTGGAGTGAGTTCGGCCTGGGTCATGTGACCTGGCTAAGCCCCAATAGGTTATCCAAAATCAATTCTCTATGGCGGCAACACACACTAATGCAGTGAAGGCATCAGAAGTTTGACTGACCTGGAGGGGAGGCAGCACATAGTAACACAGTGAAGGCCTCAGAAGCTTGACTGATCTGGAGGGGAAGGGCCAGCATATGCTGTCCCTGTTTGAAACTCACTAGCACACTGCTGTGGGAAGGGTCACCTAGCCAGCATGCTTCAGAAGAATTGTAACCAACAATGAAAGAAACTGGGGCCTCCTGGAAAAAGCAAAAAAAAAATGGGAAGAGGAAGCAACAACAAAAAGTCCCCAGGACCCAACCCTGAGAACATTGACCCAGGACAGGTAAATACAAGGAGAATGAGAACAGCAAACATGCAATATCAGACACAGCATCAGTGGACATAAAGAGATATTTTCAAGAACTCATAGAGGAGTGAAAAAGTGAAATTATTTAGCCAAGTAAAGCAAGATATAAGAAGATTAATAAAAGAGATGCTAAGAACCCCCTAGAAGACACAGATGGAAGAAGGGAGGAACTCAAAAAGAAGGAAAGAACCATTTGATGAAGAATATAGAGAAAATGTAGAATACATGAAGCAGATTCAAAGAGATTATCATGAGATAAAAAAAAACTCTATGAAAAAATGGCAAATCTACTTGAAAGAAACCAAGGATAGATTATCCAACCTGGAGCACAGTTTTGCAATGTGGGGTTATAAAAGGAAAAACTTTTTAAAAATAACAAGGAAACAAGCAGTAACAATACAAAGGCTAGAAGACAACAAGAGGATCTATAACTTGAGAATAAAGAATGTGAATGAAGAAGCAGGAGTACAAACAAAGGAACTACAAAGGCTATTCACAGAAATAATTAAGAAAACTTCCCAAACATAGGAAAAGGAAATGATATTCTGATATTTAAGGCATACAGAACTCCAGCCACCTACAGTCAAAACAGAGCTACACCCAGGCATATAGTAATCAAGATCCCAGAAATTCAATGTAAGAACAGAATATTAAAAACTGTTAGAGACAAGAAACAGATAACCTATAAAGGAAGGCCCGTCAGAATAATGGCAGACTTTTCGACACAAACCATCAAGTCAAGAAGAGCCTGGAAAAAAATATTCCAAGTTCTGAAAGAAAATAACCTCCAACCCAGATTGATATACCCTGATAATCTGTCTCTAGAAATTAATGGAGAAACAAGATGCTTCCAAGGCAAAGAGGAACTTGGGAAATTTGCAACCACCCATCCAACTCTACAGAGAATATTGCAGGGCATTCTAGAGAGAGAGAAAAGTACTAGGATTCCAGGAACAGTGGCAGAGAGGCCTCAGTGAATGGAGCAGGAAACAGAATGAAGAACATAAGCAGACAACTGATGGCAAAAAAGAGCATAACAGAAATGAGGCAGAGAAGGTTGGTTATAATCTCTAATATTGATGGCCTTGACACACTAAATTAAAAAAAAAAAAGAACCACACGTGGAGTAGATCAGGAGGCAGGGTCCACTGAGATGCTATTTATAGGAAATACAATTAACATGAAAAAGAGTACATGGACTGAAAATCAAATATGACAAGACAATGCTGTATGTGGCAGAGAACCAGAGAGTAATAGTAGCAACTAGACCAGTATTTGTGGATAAGCTGGAAATACAGGCTTTAGAAAGAAGGGGGAGAACATGGCGGACAGACAACAGCAACTACCGGAGGCTCTCTGAAAGGCTCGGCTCAGAGGCCAGGAATGATGCGGACTAAGGAGACATGAACTGGTAGAGATATGCTCTGCTGACTCAGGAACGAACTGGGCTGAGAGAAACCAAGTTAGAATACAGTCCTGGCACTAAAATAGGAACAGAAAAGACTCAGTGTGGAGGCTCGACCCCACACCATTAGAAACCACGATTTGGGTTTCCTGCCGCCCGGCGGCTGGCTGCCTCCACTGCGGCTCGGCAAGGAGAGAGGCGCAGAAGCTCTGGGAACGGGAGTCTGCGAACCGAGTCGAAAACAGGACAGACAAGGAGGCGTACACGAAAACTGACTGGTGGCGAGGTGAATGAGAGAAACTGACACTCCACCACAGTTTGACTCCAGCGGAGGACTTTCTGGGCTCAGGCAGTCCTGTAAGAGCAGAGCACGGTGGCGACTCCAGCCACACATTCCCCTCTCGGACGGGATTGGTGAAAAGTGCCTGGCCTGCGTGAAGCTGCGGGCGGACTTGGTAGTCTGGCCTAACCCAGATCCCAGAGCCTGACGGTGGCCCGGAGGGGCGACTGACTCCCGCAAAGGCTGCCTCCTCCGCAACTCCCTGGTGCACAGCGGTGGGCGGGAACATCTAGCCAGCTCAATTTGATCAGGCTGTGGCTGACAGGCAGGGAAGCTGGGCCTCCTATGTAAGCTTGCATTTTATAAGGAACAGAAAATATGGGGAAGGGAAGCAACAAGAAAGGCTCCTCAGCCCCCAATTCTGAGAAACAGGCAATAGTGGACACTGCACCAAGATACATTAAGCGCCATATAGAGAGCCTCATAGACCAATTCAGGAATGAAGTTATCAACGACCTGAAGCTAGAAGTATGCAGAATAGTTAGAGAAATGCTAAGCACCACCCAGGAAAAAACAGATGGTGGAATGGAAGAACAGAAAAAGAGGGGAGAATTGCTTGATGGAGAAAACAGAGAAAGCATTGAGTATGTGAAGCAGGTTCAAAGGGACTATCAAGAAATTAAGAAGTCTATCCAAGACTGGCATAACAGCTTGAAAGAAACTAAGGACAGACTATCTGATCTGGAGGGCAGACTTGTAATATGGGAGAATGAAATGAAAAACTTCTTAAAAATAACAAAGAAACAAACAGCAATAATACAAAGACAAGAAGATGATAAGATGAGCCATAACTTAAGGATTAAGAACATAAAAGAAGAAGTAGGGACACAAACAAGTGAACTACAAAAGCTACTCACAGAAATAATCCAGGAGAATTTTCCTAATTTAGCAAAAGGTAAAGATACTCAGATGTATGAGGCATACAGGACCCCAGCTACCTACAACCCTAACAGAGAAACACTCAGGCATATAATAATAAAAATTCCAGAAATTCAATACAAGAACAGAATAGTAAAAGCTGTAAGAGACAAGAAACAGACCACTTACAAGGGAACACCCATCAGAATTACAGCAGATTTCTCTGCACAAACCATCAAATCACGAAGAGCATGGGGGGAAATAATTCAAGCTTTGAAAGATAATAATCTCCAGCCAAGATTGAGATATCCTGCACAACTGTCCCTGGAAATTGGTGGAAAAACGAGGTGCTTCCAGGATAAAGAGGAACTGGGGGAATTTGCAACCACTAATTCAACCCTACAGAAAGTATTGCAGGATATTCTAAAAAAAGAAAAATACAAAGAACCCAGAAATAGTGGCGGGGAGGCCACAATGAATGGAGCAGTGAACTAAATGAAGAAGACAAACTGACAGCTACTGACAGAAAAAGAGCTCAACAGAAATGAGACAGAGAAGATTGGATGATAGGAACAGCTATTTTGGAGAAAATGACATCTTAATAGGTAATACTGATTTAGTACCATCTTGTTTTGAAGTCTCATCTAGCTTTTGTTCTTCTGTCTCCAATGGTCTAAACAGGTTGTATCTTATTGGATTTTATTATGTATGATAGTATAAGCAAAAACCTTTTAAAGACAAGGAGATTATACAGAAACCATTGTTCATTTTCTGTTAGTCGATTCTAAATACTCTATAATGCTGTCATTCTCTTAAAAGGTTTTACATTGTTTTGATATACTTAATGCTACAATATACGAAGTTGTACTCAAGGACTTCAAGGAAAGAGTCAATATCTGGTGGTGAAACACTATTCTGCTTACATGGTTATGTTTTGATCTGCACTGTTTCGCTGTTATGCCCTCTTTTTTCTCAATCTCCACTCCATTATTTACTTTTTTATTTTTATCCGTTTAATTAAAGGGAAAAAATAGCAGGATATAATATAGTAACCCACTTTGACTTTCTATTATCTCGATTTGAACTCCTGTATTACTCTCACCATCTTGTTTTTGAATGATGTTCCCCTATTCTGTTTTGCTGGATAGTATCAGGTTCGAAAGTTTAGGCATCAGCTGAGAAGATAAATGAGATTCATTATAAAGCCCATTCTCGTTGGCTTTTATCTACTTTTGAAGACCTACAATGTCTCCAATGTTTTGGTTTTGTCAGTTTTGTTCTTTACTGTTTTGTTCAATTGTATTACAACTAATGATATAGGCAATTCTATTAGAGATAGCGGGAGGCATTATGGTAACCATTGTTGATCACCTTGTATTATGTTTTTATATTATCTATTATGTCCACCCTTTTGACTTGACCGATTCTGTTCTGTTATGTCACATTTGGTTTTACTCTCTTCCAAAAAAGCAATAAGAACCATGGGAGCAATGAAACCCAAAATGTGTAATAGTCATCGTACAAAAGAGAGGAAAAGAAAGTGCTCTAAACTATATAACTGCATGTATATTTAAGTGTATAAGACAGAAAATGATATCACAGAGTTTTATTGGATCATTGAACAGAACTGTTTGCAGTATCATTGTTGGAATGTCCACTCTACAAGCTTTAATTTTGTGACTTGAACAATTATTTCTAAGATGGCAATATGTAATCCATTAACTAGTGATTTCCTACTGCACATTTTTTTCTTCTGTAAATCTGTATAACTTGTACCCCTTCGCTGTTTTTTTTTCTTTTCTCCTTAAATAAAATAAAAAATAAAAAATAAAAAAATTTTAAAAAAAGAAAAGAGAAAGAAAAAGGAAAAGAAAACAGTAAAATCAAAAAAAAATTACAGGCTTTAATACATAAAGGAACACAATTAGAGATCAAGTCCAGGAGAAAGAAGGTTCAGAATCACTTAGGTAAATAGCAGGTTATCTCCCCGCCCAATTTAAATTTTGGTCAGACCCAAAAATGCATAGTGTACCCTGGGGAAGTGAAAGGGGATGGAGAGTCTTTAAAAAGATGGCAGAAGATATTATTAATAGTGTATCAAGATTGAAAACCCACATTACTTGCACTACTCTGCTTAGATAGATTTTATTCTGTCCCAGTTTGTCTACTTGCACTAGCTCTGAGGGCACAGAGAGCTATCCCAAAAACATCAGGATATAGCACAGTAATCATCTTTAATTTCCTATTATCTTAATCTGGAGCCCTGTATGACTTATACTGTTTTATCATGACTGATCTTAGTTAAATCTTAGTTGATTGCTGTTGGCATCAACAGATTTTATTCAAAACTGATGTGACTGATAGTATCAAGTCTGAGAGTATAGGCAACTACACTGAAGATGATAAGATTCTACGATACACATTCTGTTTTGATAACTGCCTGTTTTTTGAAGTTTTATACAATACACAAAGCTCTGTTTTTATTAATACTGTTATGTACTAATATATTCAATTATGCTATGTCTGATAGTATATCCAATTCTATTGAAAATAACAAGAGACAACACAGGAACTATGGTAGAACTCCTTGTACAATGGTTTTATATGTCTGTTTCATTTCATGTGTTTATAGGAATATGTTTTGTTTTGTCTTGCTTTGTTTTGTTTCTCCTTCTAATATAGAAAGGATAAATATACATGTTAAAACTCATGCATGTGTAGAATCTATAAACAGTTTATTAGAACTGATCTTATGACACATGATGAAATGAACAGATACTTTGAAGAAAAAGAGACACTAAAATACCCAGTGCTGATCCTGGAGTGTCATAATGTGAAACCCAGCAATAGTATTATTTTTTGTTCAGAGTGATATGAGCCTGCTTGGGTTTATTCAATCTCAGCATAATAGAAGCTATGGATAACTGCATATATATTTAAGTGTATAGGATTGATAACCATATTTCTAAGTTTTTGTTGGATAGTTGAACAGAACTGTTTGCAATCTCACTGTTTGAATCCCCACTTTATATGCTCCACTTTAGTATCTTTAATAACTATTGGTAAGAGGACAATCTGTAATCATCAACTAGTGGTTTTTACTGTTCATTTTTTCTTTGAAAGTATGTATTATTTCTACCCGTTTTCTGTTTTGTTTAGTCCTTCTTTAAATAAATTTTTTTTTAAAAAAAAGACACTACAGGGCTGGGGATTTAGCTCAGCGGCATAAGTGCCTGCCTTGCAAGCAGGCAGTTGTGAGTTTGATCCCCGGTACCCATAAAAAGGAAAAAGATGAAAAAAAAGACACTACAGTATCCAGTGCTGATCCCAGAGTGTCATGATACAAAATCCAGCAATATTATTATTCTTTGTTCAGAGTGATTTTAGCCTGCTTTAGTTTGTTTGTTTGTTTGTTTGTTTTTGCTTTAGTTTGTTTAATCTCAACATAAATGAAGATATGGGTAACTTCATGTATGTTTAAGTGTATAGAATTGACAACCATATTACTAAGTTTTTGTTGGACAGCTGAACAAAACTGTTTGCAGTCTTACTGTTTGAATTCCCACTTTATATGTTCCACTTCTGTATCTTGAACAACTATTTGTAAAAGGACAGTATGTAAACATCAACTAGTGATTTCTTACTGTTTATTTTTTCTCTGAACATATGTATTATTTCTACCAGTTTTCTGTTTTGTTAGGTCTTTCTTTAAATAAATTTTTAAAAAAAATTATCCTATGCATACTCTCAGACAGTGCAATGAAATTGGAAATCCATGCCAAAGGAAACCACAAGAACATCATCAACATGTGGAAATTAAACAGCATCTTACTGAACATTTGATGGGTCACAGATGAAATTAAAGAAGAAATTAGACTGTTTTTACAGTTAAATGACAATGGCAATACAACATACCAGAACTTGTCTTAAGAGGGAAACTTATAGCACTAAATACCCATAGCAGGAAAATAGAGCAAGCTCATATAAACAACTTAATATTGAAGCTCAGACTTCTAGTAAAAGAAGACCAGCCTAAACCAAACATTTGTACAAGGGAGGAAATTATAAGAATCAGAGCAGAAATTAACAACCTGGAGACTAAAAAACAATACAGAAAAAAGAATCAATGAATCAAAGAGTTGGTTCTTTAAAAGATTAAATAAAATTGAAAAATACTTGGCCAGCTTTATTTAAAAAAGGAAAGAAAAGATTCAAATCTATTCAATTAGGAATGAAAAGGGTGAATCACAACAGACCCTGTACAATCCAGAAAGTCATTTATACCTACTTTGAAAACTTGTATTGTAATAAGATGGAAAACACAGAAATGGATAGATTCCTAGATATATATGAATTACCAAAATTGAACCAAAAAGACATAAAATTCTAAATAAACTGATATCAATAAATGAAATTAAAGATGTAATTTAAAACCTGTCAACAAAGAAAAGCCCAGGCCCTGATGGACTCACTGCTGAATTGTACAAGAAATTTAATTAAGACTGAACACCACTACTTCTCAAACTCTTTAATAAAATTGAAAGGGAAGCAACACCCCCAAATTCCTGCCTGGAGGCAAGCATTACTATGATTCCAAAAACCAAAGAAGGGCCCAAATAACTAAGAAAGAAAATTACAGGCCATTCTCCTTAATGAACATTGATGCAAAAATCCTTAATAAGATACTAGAAAACAGACTGCATCAAATTGTCAAAAAGATTGCACACCATGATCAAGTGGGATTAATGCCAAGGATGCTGGGATGGTTCAACATACATAAATCAGTAACTGTAATACATTATATTAGCAGAGACAAGGATAAAAATCATATGATCATCTCAATAGATGCAGAAAAAGCTTTTGACAAAGTCCAGCACTCATTCATGATAAAAATAACCTACAGAAAATTGGAATAGATGGTCTTTTATCTCAATTTGATAAAAGCCATCTTGAAAAACCAACATCAACATTATACTAAATGGACAAAAACTAAAATATTTTACTCTAAAATCAGGAACAAGATAAGGATGTCCACTGTCTCCACTCTTATTTATCATAGCCCTGGAAACTTCAGCTAGAGAAATTAGACAAGAGAAAGAAATAAAAGGAATAAAGATAGGAAATAAAGAAGTTAAACTACTGTTATCTGAAGATAACATGATACTCTACTTAGAAGACCCCAAAAACTCTACCGAAAGACTCGTAGATTTAATAAGCAAATTTAGTAATGTAGCTGGTTACAAAGTCAACACTAAAAAATCAATAACCTTCTTGTACATGAAAAATAAACTCAGAGAGAAATTAGGGAAATAATACCTTTATAATAGCATCCAAAAAATGAAATACTTAGGAATCAATTTAATGAAAGATGTAAAGGACCTCTATGTTGAAAACTATAGTACTCTGAAAAAGGATATTGAAGAGGATATTAGAAAATAGAGAGATATACTGTGCTTTTGGGTAGGAAGAACCAATATAGTGAAAATGGCCATACTTCCGAAACTTTTGTACAGATTCAATGCAAGCCCAATCCAAATTCCAATAGCATATCTTACAAAATTAGAGAACACATTCCCAAAATTCATCTGGAATCAGAAGAGTCATAGAATAGCAAAGGTAGTCCTGGGCCACAAAGACAAGACAATGAGCATCACAATTCCTGACTTGAAATTATATTATAAAGCTACTGTGATAAAAACAGTGTGGTACTGGCAAAAAAAAAAAAAACAGACCTGAAGACCAATGGAATGGATTAGAAGATGCATAAACAACTGCAGACACACTAAGCTACCTTATATTTGACAAAAGTGCCAAACACATTCACTAGAAGAAAGATAGCCTCTTTAATAAATGGTGTTGGAAAAACAGGCTTTCCACACGCTGAAGATTAAAACTGGACCCATGGCTTTCATGATGTACTAAGTTAAAATCAAAATGGAGTAAAGATCTCAGTATTGAAACAGAAACATTAAATCTGCCAGAAGATAGAGTAGGTAAAGCTCTTGAAGACATTGGTGTAGGCAAAGACTTTATTAATAAAACCCATATCGTACAAGACTTATCACAGAGAATCAACAAATGGAATCTCATCTTACTGAAAAGCTTTGCAAGAGTAACCACCAACAGAGTGAAGAGACAACCCACAACATGAGAGAAAATGTTTGCCAGCTGTTCCTCAGCTAAAGAATTACTATTGAGAACACATAAAGAAGTCAAAAAAATCAGTCCTCCCAGATTTAAAGATCCAATACAAAAATGGACGTCTGAGATGAACACACACTTCTCAGATGAAGAAAAAAATAGCAAATAAATATGTGAGAAAATGTTCAACTGCACTGGCCATTCGAGGGATGCAGAGTAAAGCAACACTGAGCTCCCATCTCACCCCAGAAAAAATGCTGGTATTAAGAAATCAACCAAAAACAAATGCTGGAGGGGCTGTGAGGCAAAAGGAACCTTTCTCCACTGTTGGTGGGAGTGCAGACTGGTGCAACCAGTGTGGAAATTAGTGTAGAGGTTTCTAAAAAGCTAGGATTAAAGGACTCATTTGACTCAGGTAGTCCCTTTCTGGGTATCTTCCCAAAAGAATTAAAAACATCATACCACAGTGATATACACACATGCATATTTATAGCAACACAATTTATAATAGCCAGATTTTGGAAACAACCTGAATGCCCATCGACTGAGGAATAAATAAAAAAGATGTGTCATTTCTATAAATGGAATACTACTTAGCCATAAAGAATGATAAACTGAACACTTTTATAGGTAAATGGATGCACCTTGAGAACATACTTGTTAGTGAAATCAATAAGACATATGTGTAAATATATTGTTTCATTAGTGTGGCAAGCTATAAGAAAATTTGTGTATTTGTTTATGTATGTGTATATAAAAATAAAAGTTAAGATAGTTTAAAGAAAGCAAAATGGCCTCCTTTGTCATCCACATGGCCTGTTCAGAAGCAAATTCAATGCCTCCCTTCACTGAACACCTCTGTGATTCTGCCTTCCCTTCTACTCTTTGTCCCAGCCTTTTTGTCCCAGATAGAATGACCTCAGCCAAAGCAATAACTCAGGTCACACTTGCCTTTACTTTCACTGTGAGCCATTTTGAGTTGACTTTAGGATGTCTTAAGAAATTCTTGACGTGCTATAAGGTTTGGGTTTTTTTGCATGTGGATATCCAGTTGTTCCAGTATATTAATTGAAGATACAATCCCTTATCCACTTATTTGCTTTTGCATCTTTACCAGAAATCAACTGTCTGTTACGTGGGTATCTATTTTGGGACTTCATATTGATACTTTGGTGGTTTTCTTATCTTGATATCAATGCTGTTTCATTGTAATTGGTGTAACTTTGTGATAGGTCATGGGATTGGAGAGGGTTGGAGCTCTAATTTTTTTCCTTTATCGTTCAGACTATTCTGTGTCTTGTATTTCTACTGAAATGTAAGAATCAAAATGTTAATTTTTATGAAACATGATGTTAACATTTTGATATGGCATTGTATTTTCTGATCTTTTTTTCTGTTTGTTTTTGGTTTTATTCTGTCTTTTATTTCTAATTCCTTAAGGAAAGATATGAGGACATTTCATAACTTTCTTCTTTTCTAATAAATGTACTTGGTGTTAAAAATAAATAAATAAATAAATACGCTATAGACAGGTCAATACAGGCAACAGTGAAAGGGTGTCAGTTTTAGATGCTGCTGCTTCCCTGAAAAAAAAAAACAGACCTTCCAGACTTACTACTGGAAAGATTTGGAATTTGGCTAACCCAGATAGCAAAGGCATACTGAGCAACAGATCTGTGTTGCTTTGCTTCTGTGGCATGTGCCAGAATTTACTGGAGGTTTTCCTGAATAGTCTGAACCTGGCTGTTCCTTCAGTAAGAAAGCATGATACCAGTGGTTCTTTGCTAAAGAGTGGAGCTCTGCAGCTGAGTTTCCTTGGGCTGTAAAATCTGAAGATAAGGCCAAATAGGATGTAAGTTTTGATGCCTTCAACCCATTGAATGGATTTCTGTCTGATGATCAAGTGAAATCAGTGTTGCTTATCTCCAAGTTACATGAGCAAATGCTTGGAAGAATTTAGGAGTTGAATGATACTGACCATGATGGAATGCTCCACAGAGTTTGCAGTTGTAGAATTTTTCCTCTAATTGCCATTTGCTTTTGTCAGTGAAAGAATCACGTGCAACAGGGCCTTGATTGGAGAGAAGATATTATTAAACAGAGGTCAAATGAGGTTCAGAATCATCAACAGGAAATTCAAAAAACAACTTCAATCTGCAAAATCTACAGACCCAGAAGCAGTAAGTATAGGAACTCCTCGACACACTGGATGAGCAGAAAGCCGAGCAATAGAACCAACTCAAAGATGTCAGAAATAAGTGCACTGAGGAGATCCAGATGATCTCATCTTTGAAAACTGAAATAAGCACTCAATAATCACAGATCTCTACTTGGCAGGAAAAACTTACCTAATCTAGAGAATAGCTGAGCCACCTACAACAAAAAAACGGCAAACTTGGAGGAGAGCATGGAATGGGAAAGTCTTAGCTAGAACCTCAATAGCACCTGTAAGATTTTTACCAGGAAATCCACTCATGCAAATGAGGCTGATGAAAATGAACGATCAGAAAAAATCATCATAGGGTTCCGGGAGAACATGGCGAATAGACAACAGCAACTACCAGAGGCTCTCTGAAAGGCTCGGCTCAGAGGCCAGGAATGATGCGGACTAAGGAGACATGAACCGGTAGAGATATGCTCTGCTGACTCAGGAACGAACTGGGCTGAGAGAAACCAACTTAGAAATCAGTCCTGGCACTAAAATAGGAACAGAAAAGACTCGGTGTGGAGGCTCGACCCCGCGCCATTGGAAACCACGATTTGGGTTTCCTGCCGCCCGGCGGCTGGCTGCCTCCACAAGCGGCTCGGCAAGGAGAGAGGCGCAGAAGCTCTGGGAACGGGAGTCTGCGAACCGAGTCAAAAACAGGACGGACAAGGAGGCGTACACGAAAACTGACTGGTGGCGAGGTGAGTGAGAGAAACTGACCCCCTATCACAGTTTGACTCCAGCGGAGGACTTTCTGGGCTCGGGCAGTCCTGTAAGAGCAGGGCGCGGTGGTGACTCCAGCCACACATTCCCCTCTCGGACGGGATTGGTGAAAAGTGCCTGGCCTGCGTGACGCTGCTGGCGGACTCAGTAGGCTGGCCTAACCCAGATCCCAGAGCCTGACGGTGGCCCGGAGGGGCGACTGACTCCCGCATAGGCTGCCTCCTCCGCAACTCCCTGGTGCGCAGCGGTGGGCGGGAACAACTAGCCAGCGCAATTTGATCAGGCTGTGGCTGACAGGCAGGGAAGCTGGGCCTCCTATATAAGCTTGCATTTTATAAGGAACAGAAAATATGGGGAAGGGAAGCAACAAGAAAGGCTCCTCGGCCCCCAATTCTGAGAAACAGGCAATAGTGGACACCGCACCAATATACATTAAGCGCCATATAGAGAGCCTCATAGACCAATTCAGGAATGAAGTTATCAACGACCAGAAGCTAGAAGTATGCAGAATAGTTAGAGAAATGCTAAGCACCACCCAGGAAAAAACAGATGGTGGAATGGAAGAACAGAAAAAGAGGGGAGAATTGCTTGATGGAGAAAACAGAGAAAGCATTGAGTATGTGAAGCAGGTTCAAAGGGACTATCAAGAAATTAAGAAGTCTATCCAAGACTGGCATAACAGCTTGAAAGAAACTAAGGACAGACTATCTGAACTGGAGGGCAGACTTGTAATATGGGAGAATGAAATGAAAAACTTCTTAAAAATAACAAAGAAACAAACAGCAATAATACAAAGACAAGAAGATGATAAGAGGAGCCATAACTTAAGGATTAAGAACATAAAAGAAGTAGGGACACAAACAAGTGAACTACAAAAGCTACTCACAGAAATAATCCAGGAGAATTTTCCTAATTTAGCAAAAGGTAAAGATACTCAGATGTATGAGGCATACAGGACCCCAGCCACCTACAACCCAAACAGAGCAACACCCAGGCATATAATAATAAAAATTCCAGAAATTCAATACAAGAACAGAATAGTAAAAGCTGTAAGAGACAAGAAACAGACCACTTACAAGGGAACACCCATCAGAATTACAGCAGATTTCTCTGCACAAACCATCAAATCACGAAGAGCGTGGGGGGAAATAATTCAAGCTTTGAAAGATAATAATCTCCAGCCAAGATTGAGATATCCTGCACAACTGTCCCTGGAAATTGATGGAAAAACGAGGTGCTTCCAGGATAAAGAGGAACTAGGGGAATTTGCAACCACCAATTCAACCCTACAGAAAGTATTGCAGGATATTCTAAAAAAAGAAAAATACAAAGAACCCAGAAATAGTGGCGGGGAGGCCACAACGAATGGAGCAGAGAACAAAATGAAGAAGACAAAGTGACAGCTACTGACAGAAAAAGAGCTCAACAGAAATGAGACAGAGAAGATTGGATGATAGGAACAGCTATTTTGGAGAAAATGACATCTTAATAGGTAATACTGATTTAGTACCATCTTGTTTTGAAGTCTCATCTAGCTTTTGTTCTTCTGTCTCCAATGGTCTAAACAGGTTGTATCTTATTGGATTTTATTATGTACGATAGTATAAGCAAAAACCTTTTAAAGACAAGGAGATTATACAGAAACCATTGTTCATTTACTGTTAGTCGATTCTAAATACTCTATAATGCTGTCATTCTCTTAAATGGTTTTACATTGTTTTGATATACTTAATGCTACAGTACACGAAGTTGTACTCAAGGACTTCAAGGAAAGAGTCAATATGGTAACTACTTTTGGGTCGGAATTATCTGGTGGTGAAACACTATTCTGCTTAAATGGTTATGTTTTGATCTGCACTGTTTCGCTGTTATGCCCTCTTTTTTCTCAATCTCCACTCCATTATTTACTTTTTTATTTTTATCCATTTAATTAAAGGGAAAAAATAGCAGGATATAATATAGTAACCCACTTTGACTTTCTATTATCTCGATTTGAACTCCTGTATTACTCTCACCATCTTGTTTTTGACTGAGGTTCCTCTATTCTGTTTTGCTGGACAGTATCAGGTTCGAAAGTTTAGGCATCAGCTGTGAAGATAATGAGATTCATTATGACGCCCATTCTCGTTGACTTTTATCTACTTTTGAAGACCTACAATGTCTCCAATGTTTTGGTTTTGTCGGTTTTGTTCTTTACTGTTTTGTTCAATTGTATTACAACTAATGATATAGGCAATTCTATTAGAGATAGCGGGAGGCATTATGGTAATCATTGTTGATCACCTTGTATTATGTTTTTATATTATCTATTATGTCCACCCTTTTGACTTGACCGATTCTATTCTGTTATGTCACATTTGGTTTTACTCTCTTCCAAAAAAGCAATAAGAACCATGGGAGCAATGAAACCCAAAATGTGTAATAGTCATTGTACAAAAGAGAGGAAAAGAAAGTGCTCTAAACTATATAACTGCATGTATATTTAAGTGTATAAGATAGAAAATGATATCACAGAGTTTTATTGAATCATTGAACAGAACTGTTTGCAGTATCATTGTTGGAATGTCCACTCTACAAGTTTTAATTTTGTGACTTGAACAATTATTTCTAAGATGGCAATATGTAATCCATTAACTAGTGATTTCCTACTGCGCATTTTTTTCTTCTGTAAATCTGTATAACTTGTACCCCTTCACTGTTTTTTTTCTTTTCTCCTTAAATAAAAAAAAATCATCATAATCAACTCAGTTGGTGCAGCAGCCCACACAGTGTTCTTTTAAACGGCACTACAGTTTCTTGTATCTCAGCAACAGCAGAGTGAAGCAGCCAACCTTAATGAACCTGTTGAAGGCCAGGGCAGCCCAGAGTCTGAGGCTGTACACAAGGCATCTTCAGCAGAAGTGGACCTGAAATATCACCTTCAGAGAACACTGAAGAAAATGAAGTGGTGGCTGCAAGTAGTTAGCAAAAAAACTCTTCTGAAGTTGACAGTGACAGACATGCACACTGGAAGATCCATTTAATGTGCAATCAAGTTCATTCCAGGTCCAGTTGCAGACACAAACTTGGATTTCTTATATTTCAATCCCTTTTTTGGCAATGTTCCTTCCAAGGATGATTCTTTTGAGAAAATTGATCCATTTGGTGGTGGCCCTTTCAAAGGTTCAGATCCCTTTGCTTCTGACTGATTCTTTAAGCAATTTTTATTGACCCTTTTACCACTTCAGATACTGAGCCTTTCAGAGCAACCAGGATTAGCAATAATGCATTGGTAGAACAATGAAGCTCAATGACTCTTTTGCTCCTGGTGGAGCAGTTGTTACAGCAAGTGATTTACAACAGACCCCTTTGCTTCTGGTTGGGAAATGAATCATTTGGAGGTGGATTTGCTGACTCAAGCACACTGTCAAAGGTCAGTAATGAAGATCCTTTGAGTTCAGCTCCACCGAGTTCTGTCAGCACTTGTCATTCCAAAACATGGGTTTGAGGAAACACTGGTCAAGAATGAAGACACAGCCAGCACTGACACGGAAGACTAGGCCTCCAGCAACACCCTGTGCTTTACACCTGGGAAAAGAACCTTCACCAAACTGGATTCTCCTGACCCCTGTAGAGTGAACAATCCCCTTAAGCCTTTGCCCGGCAGTGATGGCTCCTGCCTATCCTGATATGCTTTGTAACCCATTTGCTTCTTCTGCTCCTATCACTACCTAAAGAGGTGACCCAGGGAATTTTTCCAACCTTGTGCTTATGCCTCTGAAGCCAAGAGGGAGAGTGAGGGAGACAAAGTGCAGAGGCTTGCTCAACTGAGCCAGCAGGAGCAAGAGGACTTGGGATTAGCTACTGCACTTAGCAAATCTGAGCTATCAGAAGAGGAAAACACCTCCTGTCCTTTGTCAACAATACATATTCTTCTTCCTGAATATTGAAGCTATTTACTATGTGCATCAAAGCTGCCTATGAGCATGGGAAGACAAAGGGTTTCAGATTCCTGTAAATGTGATCAGTGTCTAGGTGTTTTTAAACTCTCATTTCAGATTTGTCTCTTACTTTATTCTTTCCTTGAAAAGCAGTAATCAGATGAGACAGTGTCACTTAGGCCTGTCTATTGTGTATTCGCTGTGAACTTCTGCCTGCCCCTGCTACCTCACTGTCCAGTCGGAGCACCCAGCTCTGTGCTGCCGTGGACTGCGGTTGCTCACACGGTAGCCTGTGGAGTTCTTAGAGTTTTCAGTGTTCTGTCCTGCTCTGAATGTCTGCGAAGGAGGATAAAGAGCCTATTTCTTTAATGACTGGTACAAATTGGCAAGTTGAAAGTTCATTATACAATTTCCTTATAGTAAAAATACAATTTATTTTGTTTTTTCAAGTGAAAGAAAATATTTTACACAGATTTGCTTCACTATAGAAAAGAGGCTTTTTGGATTCCACCATTTAACTTGAAAGTCAAAGTTTTCCTAAATAAAATGTTAAAGCTATAAATATATAATACATACATACATACATACATACATACACATATACATACATAAATGTACTGGCAATGTAGCTCAGAGAAAGCCCTAGGTTCCAAAAGAAAAAAATTCATGAACTAGAGAGTTTTTGGAGACTATGTAATTTAAGCCCTTCTAACACAACATAGCCAAGAGACAAGTGCACAATGTAATAAAAAAAAAAAAAGATGGACTCTTCCACCCTTCCATTTCTCTCTCTCTCTCTCTCTCTCTCTCTCTCTCTCTCTCTCTCTCTCTCTCTAAGAGGTTCTCCTTCTTCAACAAGAGGTTCTTATTATTTTTAACAGATAAAACTTAAGACATTTATCATAGGAAAAAAAAGTCCAGTTATATGATAACAAAAGGACAGCATGTTTCCTTCCAGAGCATGACTTCTGGCTCATCTCTGCACTTGGTCTCAGTTAAACAGTGTCTTTTTTTCCCAGAAATTTCCTTTTTATGAGATGATTGCCTTCAGGGAAAAAAACACCACAACCTAGAAGTTCAAGTTTTATTCATGTATACATACAAACCCTCGCCCAAGTTGCTCCGATTTCCTCCTGGCGTTCCTATAAGCATCACTCATTATAACCCTCCACACTGCTCTCAAGTTGCATTTACAATTAAAAACCTGTACATGGCAAAGATCAACTCAGTTCTCAGTGCTTACTGTGATGACCTCAAGTAATCCTCATTGTGATTAATTTTTCCAGACTTTAGGAAGTAATGGTATTGACTTAAACATACCAGAGGAAATTTGTCAGAGACAGAAAATATCCAGGGCTTATTTAGCAGAAGTGAGGTACTGTGTTCCTCCCAACACAGTAAAAGATAACTTTGTAAATTGATAATCAAATATTAAAAACAGAAACAGAAAACCACACATACTAATCATACTACAGGTTGATGACAAGCTGAATTCCTCAAAACAGATTTTCAATGAGGCTTTTTATTTTAAAAAACAGCCAGGGGAAAAATCCAACTATATCAAAAAGATATGCATTACACAAATCAATAAATCTAATACACCACATCAACAGAGCCAAAAACAAAAACCACATGGTCATCTCGATAGATGCAGAAAAAGCTTTCAATAAAGTCCAACACATGTTCATGATAAAAAAAAAACCTACAGAAAATTGGAATACACAGTGTCTACCTCAATCTTCTAAAGGCCATCTATGACAAACCAGCAGCCAACATTATACTAAATGGACAAAAACTGAAAGCTTTCACTTTAAAATCAGGAACAAGACAAGGATGTCCACTATCAACACTCCTATTCAATATAGTTCTAGAAATACTAGCCAGGACAATCAGATAAGAGAGAGAAATAAAAGGAATAAAGATAGGAAAGGAAGAAGTTAAACATTATCACTGTTTGCAAGATGACATGACAGTCTATGTAGAAGATCCAAAAACCTCCATTAAAAGATTACTAGAGGTAATAAACAAATTCAGCAGTGTAGCTGGATACAAAGTCAACACTCAAAAATCAATACACAAACAAAAAACTCACAAAGAGAGAAATTATGGAAATATCACCCTTCACAATAGCATCTAAAAAATGAAATAGTTAGGAATCAACCTAAGACTGTAAAAGACCTATATACTAAAAATTATGCTACACTAAAAAGGAGATTGAAGAGGATATTAGAAAACGGAAGGATATTCCTTGCTTTTGGCTAAGAAGAACCAACACTGTGAAAATGGTCATACCGCCAAAACAGATTTAATGCAATCTCAATCAAAATACCATTAACATACCTCACAAATCTAGAGAAAACATTCCTAAAATTCATTTTGAAACAGAAGAAACATATAATAGCAAAGGCAATTCTGGGCAACAAAAGCAAGGGGCAGGAGGCATCCCAATTCCTGACTTGAAACTATACTACAAAGCCACAGTGATAAAATCAGCATGGTACTGGTAAAGAAATAGACCTGAGGATCAATGGAACAGATTAGAAGATGAAAGCACAACTACAAAGATACTCAGCCACCAGATATTTTACAAAGGGGCTAAACATGTTCACTGGAAGGATAGCCTCTTTAATAAATGGTGTTGGAAAAATTGGCTCTCCACATGCCAAAGACTGAAACTAGATCCATACCATTCACCATGCACAAAACTAAAGTCTAAATGGATCAAAGATCTAAAGATTAAAACAGAAACACTAAATCTACTGGAAGACAAGGTAGGTAGAAATCTTGGAGACATAGGGGCAGGTAGAGAATTCATGAACAAAATACAAACTGCACGGGAAACACTTCACACAATCAATAACTGGCATCTCATATTATGGAAAAGTCTCTGCACTTCAAAAGAAATCACCAACAGAGTGAAAAGAAAACCCACAGAATGAGAAAGAATTTTAGCCAGCAATCCTCAGACAAAGGACTTATATCCAGAACATATAAAGAATTGAAAAACATCAATCCCTCTGAATTCAAAGACCCTCTCCAAAAATGGGCATCTGAGATGAACACACATTTCTCAGGTGAAGATATATAAATGGCAAATAAATACATGAAGAAATGTTCACCATCACTAGTCATTCAAGAAATGCAAATTAAAACAGCACTGAGATTTCATCTCAGTCCGGAAAGAATAGCTGCCATTAAGAAATCAGCTGATAACAAATGTTGGCGAGGCTGCGGGGGGGAAAGGAACACTGCTCCACTGTCGGTGGGAATGTAGATTGGTGCAAGCACTATGGAAATCAGAATGGAGATTTCTCAGAAGACTAGCATTGGAAGTTCCATTCAATCCAGGTATTCCCTGCCTGGGTATTTTCCCAGATAAACTGAAAAGGTCATGTCACAGTCATATATATGCACCCATGTTCACAGCAGAACAATTTTTAATAGCTTAATCTTGGAAACAACCAAAATGCCCATCAGTTGCAGAGTGTATGAAAAAAAGTGATATTTTTATACAATGGAATATTATTCAGCTATAAAAAGGATGATCTTGAGACCCTTATAAGTAAATGGAGGCAACTTCAGAATATCCACATAAGTGAAATAAATAAGAACCACATTTATAAGTATCACATTGTGTCTCTAGTGTAAAAAGAAATAAGAACTGTAGGAGCAATAAAACCCAACATGTGTAATTGCTATTGTAAAAAAGAAAGGAAAAGAAAGTGCCCTAAAGGATATAACTGCATGTATGTTTAAGTGTGTAAGATACATGACCATATTACTAAGTTTTTGTTGGGTCGTTGAACAGAACTATTTGTAGTCTCACTGTTTGAATTGCCACTTTGTATGCTTTAATTTTGTAATTTTAACAACTATTTCTAAGAGGACAATATGTAATTTATCAACTAGTGACTTCTTACTGTTTATTTTTTTTTAATTCTGCATTATTTCTACCCTTTTTTTGTTTTCCTTTTTTTAAATAAATTTTTTAAAAAGTTATGTATATGTATCTGCTTTTTTGATAAAAGATACATACCAAAATTTATAATCTTATAGAATATATATTTAATACACATAGCTATTTTCTTATGTTGCTTTCTCACAGGAAGTTTATAATGTTCATGAAAATAATTATTTATTATCAGAGTAATGATCTGACTCAGTTGATTGTGAAGTCAGCAAAAGCTTCTTTCAGTATTCAAATGTCAAGATGTTGGAAGGCAGAAATACACTTTACTGTTAAACACGTGGCACTATCTGCTTCCTTGGAAAGTATGTGTTTCCTTAATCTCAAAATTGTATTCCTTTTTCAAATGTGACTTCAGAAGTATTAGCATAACTCAGTGACAGAGTATTTATCTTGCACATACAAAGCTCTGGGTTTGAGCGGCTCCTCCTCTTAAACAGTATGACCAAAATCATAGTACATCACAGAATAGGAAACCATCTACTAGCAATTAGAGGGGGCTCTTGAGAGGGCTGTTCTGAGAAGCCTACGAACACTGAAAAAACATACTTGTGTAGTACTGGATGACAGAATCCTTTAATATGATTATCAAACTTAACTTTTTGTGTATTTTACTTGGTGCAACTGAACTGTCCCATAAAAGATTTCCTATAATCTTTAAAAAGAAGCACAAAACATTCTGGATTTTGCTTTTTTTTTTTTAAGACAGATTCTTGCAGCAAGGTCCAGACTGGCTGGACCTTGGTAGGAGGTACTTCCTACCAAGAGGAGACTTCCCTCTCTCCTCCCTCCATGTCCCAAATGATGGGTTACAGCTGTGCACCACCATGGCCAGCTGAAGTTTTTGAAATTCACTCTTTTAAAGGTACCAGCATAGTCATATTAGTGGCTGCCACTGCTTTGCACGCACAGCCTGCTCCGTGTCCTCCATCGTCCACCTTTATTTCGCCTCTTTTTTTCACCCCAGTTCAGTCAGCAGGGTCAGGTTCTCTCTCACGTTTCACTTTTACTTCTTCAACTAAACGTCACTGCTTGTTGCTCATTTCATTCAATATTTTCAGAAGAGAAAAACCTCAGTCTAACCTCAGAAGCAGTGGCAAGCGTCCCCGAGCCCACCAGCGTTCATTAGGCAAGGCGTTTTAGGGGGACCCCTGACAGGGTGCCCTGGCGCGCTTCCTCACAGTGCACCCCCTGCTTCCTCCCGGGCGGGTATGCTTTCATCTCACCTGGTCCTCTTTTCCTTGGCCCAAGTTCACTCTGCATAGCCAGTTTCTCCCTCACTCTCCACTTTCGCTATTGCAAATAAACTTGGTCACCTTAACAAAGGTCACATATAAAATAATAGTTATATTCCTGCCTATGAAGCATTCAACAAACTTTCACTGCAATATTTTCATGTTTCAGAGTAACAACTTTTTTTGTCTTAGGGCAAGTCTTTTTTCTTCATAAAAATTCAAGGACACGGTTCAAGTTTTTTCTTATTGCTTTCCTGTTCACCACTGAGTTTGAAGTGGATATAGACGAAAATGCCAAATAATGCACATAAAATGCCAAGATCCTGAGTAATTGACAATGGACCCTTAAATAAAACTTTCCTCGGGGCTGGGGATTTAGCTCAGTGGCATAAGCACCTGCCTTGCAAGCAGGCGGTTGTGAGTTCGATCCCTGGTACCGATAAAAAAAAAGAACTTTCCTCCACACATAGTAATATAAACTAGAAGTGTACAAATATGTGACAGGTGACGAGCAAAATGTTCCCAGTGACCAGTAAGTATCTGAGTTCATCTTGAAGCATTTACTCCACACAGCAGCACCAGAAGCACAGCAGAAACAGACCAGGGACCAAGGGCTCCTCCCTCTCCAAACACTGGCTCAAAGGAAGGCACAGTGACCAGCAACACAGGAGATGACACTGAAGCCTAGAAGAAGAACAACAGCCCTGAGTACACTCCCAGCCCTTGCTGTTTGGCCCTGACACACACTTAACAAAGAGTTGTAACTAAAACACCACGAGCAGCAAACATCTTTCCAAGGAATTAACCTTCACATCTTACTAAGAATTTAGATTACACTAAAGTATTCTAGGAATCATTGTGAGCCTCAGTCCTGTGGCAAAGCTGTCCTGGTAGCACACGGTCTGGATGGCTGTAATCACCACTCGGCCATGGCCTTGGCCAGCTGCTAGGTGTCCTTGGTGCTGCTCTGCTGAGAGAGCTGAGGAAGATGATGAAGCCACACACGCTCAGAGCCAGGAGGAGGAGCTTGGAGAGGGTATAATTTGGTGGTCAAAGTTGTACAGCTTCTGGTAGACGTACAAGCCCAACCAGGTGACTATGAGTTGTACCAGGGTCAAGCTCATGCTGTGGTGCACACAGATCCATTTGCTGAGGAACACAATGCAGATGGATACCAGTGAGTTGAACAGGAGCCTGGTGCTGACTCACCCATGACCCAAACTTGGTCAGTCAGCAATGCTAAAACCACTCCACACTGCCTCATGGGTCCATGCAGCCTCAGAGGGGCAGGCCACTAGGGATCCCACACTGCCCCTCCTGCCGGGGTCCTCACAGACACCAGTCGCATCCCTCTGGACTCTCTCTGCCGCTGAGAGCAGGCTTTCTTTGCTTCATTTTGTTTTTTGAGACAGGCTCTCCCTATGGAGTTCACTCCATACCTGAGCTCTGTATGGAGCCCAGGCTGGCCTCAACCTCTTGGCAATTCCTCTGCTTCAGGATAGGAGTGTTAGGATTACAAGCCTGCATGCTCATGCCCAGCGGGACTTGTTCCATTTACTAGAATATGTTGAGGCCATCGTTAGCATGAGAATGATACAACAGAGAGAGACTTCTGGAAGACTAAGTCAGGCCTCACCTCTTTGCCCATCAGTGTCATTTGCTTTTGCTGAAGACTGAGAAACCAGTCCTGATCACATTCAAGGTTTATGAATTTTTATTATTCTCTCTCTCTTTCTCTGTCTCTCTCTTTCTCTTTTTTCCCTCTCTCTCCCCCTATCTCCTCTAGAGATTGAAACAAGGCCCTACAGAAGCTAAGCTACACTCCTAGTCCTAACCTCATTTTATTTTGCACCTTTGCTCACACTGTTAACAGCAGAGGAGGATTTAAACACAGAGCTTTGGACTCCACAGTGCACACATTTCAATGACCTTGTTTTAGTATATATTATACTGTCTCTACCCACATCTCAGATTATTCCAACATGGTGGCCAAGAATTCCAGACCTCCACCAATGGTCCTGATAAAAGAAAAATTATCAGATATCATAAATATAATTGCTGTGGTCTGCATTGTCAATATACTTCATGGGTATATTCATATCCTTGAAGCACACACATACACACACAAAACACTGGCCTTAAATTTTCTGTTGTGTGCCTCAGGCTCCTGAAAAGCTTGGAATTTATCCCTTGAGCACTGAAACAAGAAGCTGCTATACTTCAAGAGTCCGAAAATGGAGAGTGGAAGATAAGGGAAGTTAAGCAGTTAACTTATGCAGATAAAATCCAGAAAAAGGCTATTTTGAAACCCAGTTTAAATTCATGCTGATGGACCTCCAAGGCCAGTTAGTCCTATTTTCAGGTAAGCTTTCTGTTCTGTTAACCCCAACCACTCCACCAGCCACAAATGCTGCCTGCTCCTGGTGGACTGCCTGTTACTCCTCGGCTCTCCCTGCCCCAGGTCATCTGCCCTCCTGTCTGTAGTCAATTCAGGTTCAATGCAAGCTGCATTTCCTTCCCCCAGTGTTTATAAAAACATTCAGCTGCAGGTTGGGGTGAAAATTTTCCAAATGCTAAGAGTCCTGGTGTTGATAAGGTCCAGGTTCAACATCCCAGGACCTGATCCTTTCCTGACTAGCAAGTGTAATGGCTCGATACACCCCTTTTATTTCACCGATCATGCAGTCTCAAGAGTTTTGGTTTAACGAACCTAGTGTTGTATTTTGTTTCATTATTCCTTCAAGGCTTTAAAATGTTTTCCGAAGTTCATTATTTTGAGGTCGAAAGTTGACTTCCAAACAGTTCACAAGAATCAATTGTGTTATACATGATGATATGAACAGCTACTTTGAAGAAAGAGACATTATGGTATCCATTGCTGATTTCCTATCATCATGCTGTGAAATCCAATAATGCTTTTATTCTTTTTTCAAAGTGATTTTAGTCTGTTTTGTATTACTTAATTTCAACATACATGAAGGTATGGACAGCCATTTTGAAGAGAACAAGAGACATTATGGCAGCCATTTGTTGATTTTCCTATTGTCTGGTTTTGAAGCCCTATAATGCCTTCATTACATTGTTCTAATTGATTTAATACTATTTTGTTTTGTATGAATTCATTGTTTGTGAAGATATAGCCAACTATCTAGAAGAAAACAAGAGACATTATGGTAGCCACTGTTTATCTCCTGTTGTCTTTCTTTGAAATCTGTGTCACGTTACTTTCTTCTGATCTTGCTTTGTTCTGTTTTGTTACTTTGTTTTTCCCTCTTTAAAGTAAAATTAAAAAAAAACAGAGTTGACTTCCAAATGCACACTCCATTCAAAAGCCACTAAAAGCTTACATGAGATCAAGAGTCCTGCGTTTAGTAATATTATGTTGAGGAAAGTCTATATTCTGCTGAAAGCCTCCTTAACTGTGTTCATGCAAAAGTCTTCCAAGAAAGCAACACATCACACACTGTCTGTCACCAGGTAATGATGCCATAGAAATAGCACAGGGAGCAGGCTTTCCTGCAGCCACACCTGAGGCTGGGCCCAAGAGTCCCAGCTCTGTCTCAGCTGCTGAAGTTGGACCAGCCATTGTGCATCATTTGGGCCAACTGTGCAATGAGAAATAGATGAATAGTTGGCAGAGTGTGCATACTTCTTTGTCTGCAGTGCTGAAATGTGCTAGCAAACTGCAAGGAGGATGTTGTCCAGGTTTTTTAGTCTGTGGAGCTCCTTTTCCTAGGATCTCCCACAAGGTGATACTAAGAGATTATTAAATTACAATATGTTTTCCAGTCTCTTCTCTATAGAGCTGATGGTTTCATTTTTCTCTTTGTGGATTGTCAAAGCTAAAGCAGCAAAGATAACCCCATATTGCACAAATGAGTGTGTAGATCTCACAGCAGTTTTCAAAGTGAGTCTAAGAGAAACACAAAAGCCAATTGTGAGACTGGCATGGTGGCACCCACTTGGGATCCTAGTACTTAGGAAGCTGAAGCAGGAGGATCACTGTGAGTTTGAGCACAGCCTGGGTTGCATAGTGAGCTGAAAGCCAGCCCTTGCTCCATAGGAAGAACTTACTTAAAAAAAAAAAAATAAAAGAGCTAGTTGTGGTGGTGCATGCCTGTAATGCCTGTACTCTGGGAAGCTGAGGCAAAAAGATCATAAACCTGAGTTAAGCCTCAGCAGCATAGCAATTTGGTGAGACATGTCTCTAAATCAGAAATAAACATAGGGCTGGGGAATTTAGCTCAATGAAAGAGCCCTCAGTTCAACCTCTAGCATTAGAAAATAAATAAATATAGATAGATAGATAGATAGATAGATAGATAGATAGATAGATAGACAGACAGACAAAAGGAACTCAGAGGCTCATCCTTGGCAATAACAGTGGCTACTGTGTCTCTCCAAATCAAATTTTGTAATTAATTTTTATTGTGGCAATAAAGCGTGAGTATTGCCACTGAGATTTGGGGTACATCTTAGGGCAGAGTATTCATAGTGTGTGTGAGGTCCTGAAGGCAATCTCCAGTACCAATGAATGCTTATAAGTACTCATAAACAATAAGAATATTTCCATGAGGAGGGGTGGTGTATGCCTACAATCCTAACACTCAGGAGGATGCTGTTTGTGTCTAGAAATTCAAGGCCTGCCTAAGCAACATAGAGAAACTCTCTCAAATGGAAAGATGGAGGAGCAGGAAGGCAAAAAAGGGAGAGGAGAGGGAGGGAGGGACAGAAGAAAAGGAACAAATCTGACTGTCAACCCAACAGACTTTCATTTGTTTGTTTGTTTGTTTGTTTGTTTTGGTGATACAACGGTACTGCGGTTTATGAACTGAATTTGTTGTATGGTTTTAGGGAAGACCCTGGCATTTCTGCATATGTGTTTCTGCTCTGGTCATGTTTCTCTCCTGCTGTGGAGTTTGTGAATGGAAGTGAATTTGTACTGAATTCTTTTGTTTGTGAACTAGAGTGTTTGCCAACAGAAACATTAATGAATTGAGATATTCCTGTACTCGGGAATTCAACCCAAGACTTTCTCACCCCAGCTAAAACCCAGTTCTTTCTTACTTTGAGACAGAATCTGGGTAAGTCAATAGATGGCTCAGGCTGTGCTGAAATTTATGATGCTCCTCTTTCAGCCTCACAGTGTACTGTAGTTACCACCATACACCACCATGCCTGCTTGCCTCTGATAAAAATGTAGTTTGTTGAAACACATATTTGTTTTGTTTTGTTTTGTTTTAAAAGACAAAAATAGACCAAATAAAAAAATAAAGAAGGAAACAAACCTAAAAAACAACAAAACAAAAGCAAAATGACAACAATAACAAGAAAAACAAAACAATAGCTATGTAGGTTTCCAAAACAAGATGATAGAAATTTAGCTACAGTTGTTTCACTGCATATTATCTTCAAAATACTCAGGTTATCAGATGCAGGAATAAAACAAAAGAGTAAAAAGGAACAAAACATTGGATTTCAAAAACAAGACAGAAGGAAACCCCCACAGGTGTCACAGTGCACACTGCCATCCTCCAGGTAGATGCCCAGACCACCAACCCCCTGCCTGCAGAGTGAATCAGACAACACAAGCATCCCGGATATTCCCTTTACCTCAGTTGCTGTCATTTTGCCCTGAGTTCCCCTGAATCAGCCAGTTGCTTACCAGTCTGGGCAGTGGAGGTGGGGTGAATGCTCTCTTGGTTTCCAGTCCAAGCACCGGCTGATTTGCAGGTAGGCTCTTCCCACTCCCCATGACGGACCCTCTGAAACACGTATCTGTTAACATTCATGAAGTGTGTCCTGAATTATCTACTGGCTATGATTTACACACCAAGCATGGAGGGCTCATGCTTTTCAAACCTACCCCAGTGTGGCAGGGAGGTGGGTTTGTTTTTTTTTGGTTTTTTGGGTTTTTTTTTTTTTTTTTTTTGTCTTTTTGAGACAGGGTCTCACTATGCAGTTCCAGCTAGCCTTGGGCTCACTTTGTGGCCCAGGCTGGTTTCAAACTTGCAATGACCTCCTGCCTCAGCCTCCTGAGCGCTGGGATTACAGGAGTGCACCACCAAGCCTGGCTAGATTGTTAAATTTTTATGCAAAACACAAAAGTACAGTAGTGTATGGAAGAATACTATATTCAATGTGTTCACTAACTTACCCAAGATCTTTGTCTAATATGCAGTATTGGGAGAAACAGCACCAGGTCCATGATAACAAAGCCTTGCACCTGGACAGAAGTCATCATTAAACTTACAGTGCTCCCCACCATAATCCTTTGGATTGGTAACCCTAAGTGTAGGCTTGGGTACTGAGTAGGGAGGAAGCCTGACCCCACTGCATATTTTTTAGAAGTTTTAGATGTTGATAAATCACTTGTTTTGTTTTGCTTTTTTATATATGTGCTGCCAAAGTAAGCACTGATACTTTCCATATACTTCAGGCTGGCCTTGAACTTACTACGTAAGGCAGCTGACCTTGAAATCAATGTGATCTTCCTGCCTCAGCCTCCTGAGTGCTGCAATTACAGGTATGTGCTACCATGCTTGGCTAAAATCACCATTTTAATATCATAGTCTTCTCATTATAGGAAATACATGTCAGAAGCCCTAGAAGATGCCTCAAATCTGAAACATTATTTAATTTTACATACACTGTTATTTCCGATATATACAGTAGTTACTTGTGATAAAGTTTCATTTCTAAGTAGGCATAGTACGAGATTAACTACAACTAGTTGTGAAGTAAAACAATTACTGCCGTGGTGGTACCGGGTGTTGTCCCAGCACTTGGGAGGTTGAGACAGCAGGATTGCTGCAAACTCAAGGCCTGCCTGGGCTACGTAGTGAGTTCAAATTTAGCTTGATCTAATAGCAAGACCTACTTTCAAAAAATAAAAATGTAACAATATGGTAAACGTAATTTAAAACTCAGTAATCTTTTTGTTTGTCTTTTTTGTGACTAGGTCTCACTATGCAGTTCAGGCTTCCCTAGAGCTCACTTCATAGCCCAGGCTGGTCTCGAACTTGCAACGATCCTCTCACGTCAGCCTCCCAAGTGCTGGATAATCTCTTGTTTCTGGAACTTAGTATCTAATATTTTTTGACCATTGTTGAGCATGCATTACCAAAACCTAAGGAGCACTGCTCCATGAGTTATTGCTTCACCAAGTTTGAAGCAGGGTTCCACTAGTTCAGTAGTGGCAATCCCTCGACTCTTCTACCACATCCGGGATATTGTTAGGGTATTGTTATCACTGAGAGCTCTAAAAGGTTTGCCCGCAGTGCATTCCATGCTTCTTGTGTTCTCTGTGCCACTGATAGCTGTTCCACGGTGAGCTTCAGTTCACAGTTGGGCTTATGTGGAGGGCACATCTGGTACTTTGTTAGTTTTGTTGGTTTTTTTTTTTTTTATCGGTACTGGGGATCAAACTCACGACCACCTGCTTGCAAGGCAGGTGCTTATGCCGCTGAGCTAAATCCCCAGCCCCTCATGTAGTACTTTGTACAAATCTGTCAAGTAAGTCACCAGTGTAGCTTGGATGCAGGAAATAAGGCATCAGATTTGACTTCTCAGAAGACCTGTAATGTCTCCAGTGTTTTGGTTTTGTTGGTTTCGGTCTTTACTGTTTTGTTCAATTTTATTATAACTGATGATATAGGCAATTCTTTTTAAGATAGCAAGAGGCCTTATGGTAACCATTGTTGATCACCTTGTATTGTTTTTACATTATCTATTATGTCCACTCTTTTGATTTGACTGCTTTTTTTTCTTTTTCTCCTTGAATAAAATTAAAAAAAAAAAGAGAAGAGAAACGGCTTTAATGGCCTCCTTTATATACACGGTACTAATAAGAAAGACCAGTCAGTGGGGAATCTCCTTGAAGGAAGATAAAGAAATATGATGGGAAAAGTCAACAGAACAAAAACCAAATGCTTCATTGTTTTGAGTCAGAGGAGTCAAAGACAAAAACCCCTGATGGTCTTGTAATTTGCTGATTCATTTCAGCTGCTTTCAAAGGGCCTGGGAGGCCTTGTCCAGGGTGCCATGGTAACTGAGCAAGTGCTTGTCCATGTTTCACCACTTCCATGATGCTCTATGGTTGGTGATTAGCTTAAACATACACATACAGGGTAAATCGAAAGGAAGGTATTTAAAAAGGGGGGAAACACGTGAGCCTAATGGCTCTTCTACTCCCACTGATCACTCCTTACTAAGCTTCCCATCAGAAGCTTGCCTTCCCTGTTGCTCGAGTCCTTCTCCCCACCCACATGACCTGTGGTTTGCTCCTCAGTCTAATACAGCACTTTTCCTGATTTGCCTTGCATTTTCTGGCTTCTGCATGTAACTGTCTCTGTAGACGGGTCTTTTAGAAAAAGGTCTTTTAGAAAAAGGCCTGTTTTACATACTTTTCACAGGTGTTAGCACTATCCCCTCCCCTGACAGTTGTTGAACAGATCTTTACTAAGTCAGAATGAAGGAGGACAAACCCATAACATATATATGCAATTCAGTTGTGAAATGCAAATCCCTTTTGTTGCCAGATTTTTTATAATGGAGGACTCTTTCTAAAGTTGCTTTCTAGGTTCTTCTTGTCCTGAACAAAGAATTGGACAAAACAAGTATTAAAACATAGTGAGGTTTTACAATTATTCAAGGTAGGAAAAGAAACATGCTCTGCAGATAGTGTGGGCCAGTTAAAGGCAGGACAACAAAAAAGCTGGGCATGGGGACACAAGTCTGTAATCCTGAAAGTCAGACGCTGCAACAGGAGGATTGACACAACTTCCAGGACAGCCCAGGCTACACAGTGTCCAAGGCCTGCTTGGATTACAAGACCCTGTCTAAAAAACCAATTAAAATTGTGTGTGGAGTTATTTTAGGATCATCTTTCAGCCTGAGAAACGGAGCAGAAAACATTTCTTGTCACAAGGGTGCATCCTAGTTTAGGTTACTGAACAAATTACCAATGACTGGCTTACTAACAAACTTATTTCTCACAACCCTGGAAGCTGAAACCTGAGATCAGGATACCGGTGTGGTCTGGTTTTGGTGAGGGCCCTCTTCTAGGTTCAGATGGCTAACTTACTGCATGCTCTCAAGCAGAGGCAGAAAGAGAGCTAGATAACCAGCTCTGTCCTTATGAGACCACTAATCCTTTCATGAGGGCTTCACCCTCATGTCCTCACTGCCTCCTAGGACACTATCACATGATTGCCATTTCAATATGTGAATTCTTGGAGGATCAAACTTGTAATCCACCAAAGGGACTGATGGGGCTGGTGGAATCTGAGGGAGGACTCAGTTTCCCACCTGAGTCTCAAGGGTGTCCCCTGAGGAAAGCAGTGGTAGTTTCCAGAAGACACAGAGGAGGAAAGCCAAGCTCTGCTACTGCCTGGTCCCGCTCTTTATGAAACAGCACTAGGATTATCACCCTAAGGGCCATTTGTCTTGTAGGAACCTGGTTCCATCTTCTGGGACACTAGCCCGTGTTGGCCATTTAATTCATTGCTTTGGCAAGGCTGACGATTAACCCAACACCTCACTTTGGTGCACAGAGATGCTTGTCATGCACTCACCTGGGCCCAGTCTCCGGGGCTGGAGAGGCCATGCAATCCATAGATCTCTTCTCAAACTCAGGAGCACAGGGCGCACCCTTCAGCTCACTCTAGTGCCCGTGATGGTTGCACCTGGATGCAAGACATTGCGCTGACTTTTGCTGCTTCCTTTTAATTCTCTGCATATCTAAAGAAACTTTGGCATCAATTAAGAGTCCCTTATTTTTAATGGGGGGGAGCGCACAGACAGCAAATTAAATTAAAGATGCTCCTTGAACCAGTTTGAACAGATGTAAAAGAAGGAAGGGAACAAAATTTCCTATAGATAAAGTGAATGTTGCAGGAGGAAAAGCCTTACGTGGGACGCAGAGGCCAGGGGAGAAAAAAACACAAGAAAAACTTAAGCAAGCACAGCAAAGTAACAAGCTGCTGGTGTCCTCCAGAGATTTGTCCTCCGGAGATTTGTTTTTCTCCTCTCCTATCTTCTCTCTTTTCCTCTCTACTCTGCTCCTCGTTTCTCTTATGTTCTCTTTTCTGTGCTTGCATGTGAGTATGCATGTGTAGTGTGTGTGTTACTTGGAAATGGATCCAAGACTTGTTTTTTTTAATGGACTAGGATTTAGAGTGTTGGATGGGAAATGTTACCTTGGGGCACCCTGCTCCTACCCCCAGGGGATATTCCTTGTAACCTTCCTGGGATGCTTTTTAGAGCTTTTCCCTCTTAATCTTTTTTTTATTTTATTTTGAATGCAGTAAAAATACAACAAACAAGACAGAACAAAGCCAATTGAGACAATGTAGTGACATTAGTACAGAATTTCACAGTAGGATACTGGGATGGTAGTAATAGGTACTATACTATATCTCGTTATCTTCACAATAGTTGTCCAGTCAATTAGGTATAATGAAATCAAACCAAAAGCAGAACATTATAAAACCAATTGAAAGAGAATGTTGAATAGAGCAAAACAAACATAACAAAACAAAACAGTGAAAACAACCTTTGCCTTCAAACAGTAGATAGAGGGAAATCCCCCATATTTGCTATATTGCATATGGCCATCCTCCCAAGAGATGCTCAGAACTCTGTCCCCAGTTGCTGACAGGGCAGGGTGGGGATATTTGATTCTTAGCCCGGACCTTGTGTTTACAATGAGGAAAATGGAGATCGGAGAACATTGCTGCCCTGCCAAGGGCCAAGGAGATTTGTTTTTTCCTCTCCTTTCCTATCTTCTCCTGTAACTCAAAGGCACAGCTGACTGTTTTTCCTCCTGGCTGGCACCAGGGGCATTTACCAAGAGGGTGGGGAAATTGCCTCTTCCTCCTTGTTCTTGGCATTGCCCTTGCTGGAAGCTTCTTCCTCATGCCCGCTGGTGACTGACTTTTCCTTGGAAAAAATTTTTCTTTTTCCTGGGGACACCCCTGCTGAATGCCTCTCATAGATCCGTAGCTGTCTTCTTCTTGTGAACCCAGGGCCTTTGCACTGCGCTACATCCCTAGCACCTTTCAGACCATGTTGAAACACTGTCTCTCAAAGTTATTTAGTTGCCCAGACTGATTTTTGAACTTGTGATCTTCCCCCCTCAGGCTCCTAGAGTGCTGGAATTAGAGGCGGGTGTCTGCATACCCGGCTTGGCACCAAGACTTTTTAATTTAAAATTTAATTTTGTCAGAGTCTTAACAGAGTTGTCCAAGGTGGACTCAAACTTATGACCCTCCTGCTTCAGCCTTCCAAAATGCTGAGATTATAGGGGTGCTACCAGACCTGACCAGAAACGGCGATTTTACAAGTAGAGATAGGAGCTTGATACATTTCTGTAGTTTTGAGGAACCCCATGTTTTAATTTTCTTTTAGAACCTCACTGGGTCTCACTTCTGATGATCTCTCTTTCTCTGCCTCTCTCTCTGACAGGAATTGGCTAAAGGAGAGGACAGCAAGCTGGTGCCGCTGCCTGCCTGCCTCCGGGCTGCCATGACTGATAAATTTGCTCAGTTCGATGAGTACCAACTGGCTAAGTACAATCTGCGGAAGCACCGTGCCAAGAGTCGCCCCCGCCGACCACCGCGCCCTCCAGTCAGTCCCTGCCTCATCCCTGCTCACTAATGGCCCAGGCCCTCCTCTGGGAAGGGAGCCACGTAGGACCATGGTGCTCCCGAGGTTCTACACCAAGCTTTTGATGTTCCTCAGGCAGGAGCTGAGAGGTCCAAGAATGCTGGGAGGAGTGCGGGGCTGCAGGGGCAGTGCGGGCCTTTTTCCCAGGTGGCTTCCTTCCTGTCAGAGAGGGGCCTTGAGGGCATTGCAAGGGTTTCCCCACAGACAGACTCCATTTCCCTGTGTGAAAATGCTTCTCCTCTCCCCACAGGAGCCTCGGCCTTCTAAGAGAATAATTTTTCCAAGGTACCTGTGTCCTATTAGAAAAGTGCAGGTTAAGGTGAGTCCCTTGTCCCGGGGCTGCATATGTACAGGTTTTCTGGATTTTACTGACCAGTGACATGTTTAGTGGGATAAATGAGTTAAAAGCAATGTAAAATAGTTTCCTTTCTTAGGAAATTTTAAAAGCAAAGAAAATCTTTTTACCATTAAGACAAGTAAGTCTTTACCTCACAGGTGACAGCATAGAATCTGGACTCATATAACCTGGATTTGAGTCTCCACCGCTGGCATTCAGTCCTTGGTCAAATGATTGAATGACTCTTACCTTACGAGTTTTAACTATCAGAAACTAAATTGTTGGGTTGTGAAGATTAAATCAAGTAGTTAATATATATCTATTAATATTTGACATTTTAAAAGTATAAGCCATTATTATTATTAGTGAGATACATTTGTTGTAAAATAAATTTTAGTATTATAGGAAAAATCACATTTTCAGTTAGTCGGCTGGTCTTTTTTCTTCATCCTATTAATGAAGCCCAAACTTGGCTCTCCTATCATAGAAAATTCTCTCAGCCTTTTATCCTTCCCCGCATGCATTGTGCTGCTGCTCGGTTTATCTGAACAGGGCCTCAGTGATTTAAATAAAGCTGCTCTTCCCTTTATGCATGCTAGGCAGGTCCCTCCTGCTGTGCTGGCCCCCAGGCTTCCTAGGAGTTTTTTCTTTTGAGACAAGGTCTAACCATGCTGCCCAGGTTGGCCTCCAACTCTTGGGTCAAGCAGTGATCTTGCTTTAGCCTCCTGAGTAGCGAGGATGCATTTCTGCCACTGCCTGTGCTTGTGAGCTGCTGTCTTACTCATCAGGGGAGCTCTTAATGCCAGAGATTTTTACCCTCTGTCAAAGTCTAATTTAGGGAAGGAGATGGCCTGATAGGTCTAGGGGTGGTCTCAGGTTCTGCTTTCTGCAGAAGGTCCAAGATCGTGACCCTTGGGACTTGGGATATTTCTACAGTTTGAGGCAGAGAAAAAGAATCAGTCACAGTTCACCCTGAAGAAGTTGGTACAGAGGCTGCATATCCATGAGCCGGCACAGCACGTCCAAGCCCTGCTGGGCTACAGGTGAGCAGATCCACGGTGAGCCCGCATTCCCCTGAGGTGATGCCATCCAACTCAGATTCATGGCCTCTGTCCTGGTTGTGCTCAACAAGCAGTCTGGGCAGACGGGCTGTACCCATGACTGACAGATGGCTTTGACCAGTTCACCCTTCCTTTTCTGTCTTCTGCTTTGAAATGACGGGCTCTCTCTCCTCTGTCCCAGGTACCCCTCCAGCCTCCAGCTCTTTTCTCGGAGTCGCCTCCCTGGGCCCTGGGACTCAAGCAGAGCCGGGAAACGCATGAAGCTGCCGAGACCAGAGACCTGGGATCGGGCGCTGAGCCTTCAGGGGAACAAAGCTTCCGTCTGGGAGGAGCTCATTGGTGGGTGGCCTTGAGCATCACGGTTCTTTCCTCTTTTCTCCATTCTTGCCTCCACATTGCAGACCCTGATATCTCTGTGGCAAGGTGCAGTTGCTCTCTTGCCTGGTAGCTGCACCACCGCAGGTGATTTGGTTTATAAGGTTGTAGATGCCCATTCAGTGGGCACAGTGGTGCACAGTGTTTTGAGTGTGTTGGCGTCATAGATAAATCAGTATTCAAGGTGAGGAGAACGGCAGGCAAGACTGTACCTACCTATCACAAAAGCGGTAGCCCTGTGCTTCTGTGGTTCAGTATCTACCTTCTGAACAAGGTAGGTCTGGCTCTTACTACATTAGAATCTCTCCAGAATCTTGTATTAAGGAAGTAGATGTTTTGGGTAAATATAGTATATACCAGAAACAATTCCCCACAAGAAATGTAAACATTATGCACTAGCACCAGGTACTAATAACAAAAAATTTTTTAAAGAAAAAAGTTTGAACACACTGATAAAAAATAGTTAAATTCTTTGTTCTCTTTCTAATATTCATTTTTTATGCTATTTGTCTCTGTAGTACTGGGGAAGTGCTGTAACACTGAGCTACATCCCATGAGCCTGCACAGCATGTCCAAGCTCTTTGTATTTTATTTTGAGACAGGGACTTGCTAAGCTATCTGGGTTGGTCTCAAACTTGTGACCTTTCTGCCTCAACCTCCTTATTAGTTGAGATCACAGGCCTATGCCACCCACTCAGCTCTTTATTTTTGGGGGTTTTTTTTTAGATAGAGTCTTGCTATGTCACCCAGCCTGACCTTGAACTGAGCCTCCCAAGCAGTTACTCATTTTTGACTCTAGAACATTCTGTTTCCACACTGATAAGGCCTGCCTCTGTTTTGTTCCCTTCGCTTCCTCTTTCTTCTCTACAGTTTGAAAGTCAGTTGCTCTTTGGTGAAAAATACGTACCTGTGACCCTTCGGAGTGGGTTGTGTAGATGCCCTGTTTGGAACATGAAAGCCCAGAGGTCTTCTGCCTTATTCCTCTGTGAGCTGCACACTGTGCATTGTACTCGGGACAACCAAACTGTGCCACCGTGTCAGTCTCTCCTCCTGGATGTCACTGATGGTGTGTGTATATCAGAATACTGGGAGCTGGAGCACATGCAGAGAGGTGTACACATGCATGTATGTGCACGTACATACACATCCAGCAGTGGGAACAGCTTAAGTGAGCAAGATAAAGGTGCCCGGGACTCTGGTGTCACTGGATGCTTCTGTGTGCACTGTCCTCCCTCTGCCCTGTGGCTGAGAAAACACTGACCCTGCAATGGAGCCTGTCATTGGTCATTGTCTTGGCTGAGGCAGATGCCCCAGACTAATCCCGTGGTCTCTACTCAATTATTTCATTTTGGTTTCATGGAGGATTCAGCCCAGGGCCTTTGTTCCAAAGTGTATCTCCATCTCTTATGTTTTATTTTGTGACAGAGTCTCTTCAAGTTGCCAGGTTGTCTAGACTCAAACTTTTAATCCTTCTGCCTCAGCCTTCCAGAATGCTGAGGTGGCCTGGCTTAGATCCAGCTTTTTTTTTCTTTTTGGTGGGGGAATCGAACTCATGACCATGTGCTTACAAGGCAGGCACTTATGCCACTGAGCTAAATCCCCATCCCATGGATTCAACTTTTGATCGTATTGTCTCAGCCTCCCAGAATGCTAGAATTACAGACATGTAGCACCACACCCAGTTCATATTTTTCTATCTTACTTGGACAAAATGATTTTTGGAATACTTCAGAATATATATGTGTGTATCTTTAAAATTTATAGTCTTCTACAAATATTTAGAAAGTTTAGAAAATGTATAAAATGTACTATAGAACATATATATCTAGTTATAAAGATAAATATAAATGAGGGCCAACTTTGTGTCTGTCAACTGAGCACTCTGGGGGCTGAGGCAGAAAGATCACTGCAAGTTGAGGCCAGCATGGCTACACAGTGTGTTCAACACCAGTTGGAACTCCTAGAAAGACCCTGTCTCATCCACTCCATCTATCAATCAGTAAATATATGAGAATGAAAGGAAGTATGAAACTTTATACATGTAAGTATAAAGCATAATATAAATTGTGATTAAATACATAGAGCCTTTTTTGAAGAGCACAGTTCTCATCAATAGTAAATATTTACTAAAATGTAATGTTGTATAATAAATACAATCAGTGAATTTCTGAATCTGAATGACAAAAGTTAATTTCTAACATCACAAATATGATATTTTCTGGAAAAAGTGGAGCATACCTATAATCCCAGCACTTGGGCAGCAGACGCAGCAGGATTGAAACGAGTTCAAGGCCAGGCTGAGCTACATAGTGAGTTCAAGGCCGGCCTCCACTATATAGCAAGACTGCCTCAAAAAACAAAACAAATAAAATTAACAGCAACAACATAAAAAAACTCTAATATGACATTTATTGAGCCTCAGAGCATATACCTATAATCCTAAAACCCACGAGGCTCAGGCAGGAAGATCCCAGGGGAAGCTACATAATAAAACCCTGTCTCAAAAATGAAGTATCAATTCAACATAAAGGTAATTTGATAAGATATGCAAACATTCTTTAGTTACCAAACATCACTTACTGTATGTGTGCAACTTAATTGTGCCATGCACAATTGTAAGGCCCTGATACTGTACACCTGTAGTTCTAGCTATCCAGAGAGCTGAGGTGGGGGTAGGATAGCTTGAGCCCTGGAGTTTGAGATTAGCCTGGGATAATCTGAGACAAGTAAAATCTTGTCTCAAAAATGAAAAAGGGAAAGAAAAGGCAGTTATCTGGTTGGAGTGTAGGTCAGTGGTAGAACAAGTACTCAGCATGCATGAGGCCCTGGGATCAATCGCCATCAAAGAATTCACCAAAGACCAGGGAATTTCAGAACTTCCAGAAGTTTGAAAGCTTCTAGCTACAGTTGCAGTAAGATTTTCATGACCTTTAAAAAGGTGCCTCCGTTGCTGGGTGTGCAGGGGCATGCCTGGAATCCCAGCACTAGGGAGGCTGAGGCAGGTTGATCATGAATTTAAGTATGAACTTCTCTCAGAAAATCCCAAAATAAATGTTAAAAAATAGTCCAATGAGCTGGCACATGACTGTAATCCCACCTACTATGGAGAAAGCTCAGAGTTTTACAAATTTGACCTTAGCTTAGGCAGATTGATAGTGGAGCCCTGTAACCTAAACTAAACAAATTTTTTTTGTTTTTTTTTTTAGAGGCAAGTGGTCTTCCTATGTACTTAGACTCACTATATACCCCAGGCTTGCCTTGAACTTCAGGTAGTCATCTTGTCTTAGCCTCAAGTGCTGGTACCATAGGTGTGTGTCACCATGTAAGGTTGAAAAACATTTTTTTTAAAGAGCTCCGAATGTGGCTCAGTTGGAAAGTCTTGGGTTCAACCCCCCATACTAGGAAATGAAAGCAAAAGTAAATGAAACAAAGCCTGAAAAAAAATTGATCAAAACATATAAAAATATCAAGAACAAAATTTGAGATACATTTATATTCATTTTTGTAATTTAAGTGTGCATCAAAATATTAACTAAAGAATGCACTGCAAATACACATAATTGATAAACTCACACTAGGAAATTTTTAACCATCTGGCAGGTTTGGAAGCCATTGCTGTAAACTATAGAACACCAGTTGAACCCCATCTCAGGGCCAGAGCCCACAGTTACCGTGGTGCCAAGACTTACTGACTCTGCTGTCCCATGAACAATTTTGCTCCACATTTCAAGCCCATCCTGGTTTCATCCTTGTCCATTTGGGTGGAGTATATCATGCTGTGAGTCCCTCACGCTCTCCACCTTGCACTTTCCTTGGACCTCTTGCCCTGGACTCTGACCTCTTTCTCTTCCTTCCTGTGCTCTCCTCGCCTTGTGCCCACCTCCTGCAGACAGCGGGAAGCTTCCCTTCATGGCCATGCTGCTGAACCTGCGCAACCTGCTGCGGGTGGGAATCAGCGCTGCCCACCACGAGCTCATCCTCCAGCGGCTCCAGCACGCGGTATACAGTGAGCCCCTTAGAGTGAGCCTGCTGCCAAAGAAGTGGGGCTGCTTCTGTCACTTCCTTTCTGTTTTGAGGTGGAGTCTCTCTGCAGAGCTCAGCTGGGGAGACATGACTTATGGAGGCAACAGTTTCTAATAATGGAACAGACTGAGCGAGGTAGGCACTATCAGTAAACAAATTGAAGGGTTGGTCGGGGTAAGCAGTAAAAACTGCAAGGATAGCCTGTAGTTCTGCCAGCTGCGTGGATGATGTATCTGTCTGTAGGGTAAAAACACTATTTTGTGCTACATAAGCAGCTCTGCCGGAAGAGGAAACCATCAGTGAATAACACTGGGGCATCAGGAAGAGGTTGTGGAGCTGTAATCTTGGGGAATATGAACGAGTGACAGTTAGCAAAATCAGTCAATTTATTTGGAGGGTAATGATTATCAATGGTCCCTGAGAAGGAAGCTAAAGCAATAGGCCATGCCTCAGTGGTCTGGAGCAGCCAGTCTACCTGATCTTTGGTGAAGGGTTGAATGATGACATCCGGTTCTTTTCCAAAATAACATTTTCCTAGCTTTCTGCCTTGAATTATCAGGTCAGAGACGGCTTGGTAGTAAGGCAATAGTACTCTCTTTAGGGAGTCTGGCAGATGAAGCCACATAAGGAGAGCTTGCTGCCAAAAAGCTGCAGTGGGAGAGAGTTTTGTGTTAAAAATGAGAAATTGTAGTGGCTTATTATAATCTATGAAGGAGACAGTTTGTTGGGCGATAGCCTCTTCCACTGTGTGGAGTGTTATTCTAGCATCGGGTGTGAGCTCTCGGGGGGAAGTTGGGTCACTGTCTCCTCGGAGGATCCCATAGAGGGGTTGTAGATCATATTTGGTCAATTTTAAATAGGGTAAAAGCCAATTAATGTCACCCAGAAGCTTTTGAAAATCATTAAGTGTCTTAAGGTTGTCAAGTCTTAGTTGGGGCTTTGGTGAATATATTTGAGTGCCCTGTAGCTGGAAACCCAAATATATGTATGGGTCTGTAAGCTGGACTTTATCTGGCACTATTTGGAGTCCAGCCTCTTGTAAGGCAGCCTGTAGTGCCTGATAATATTGTAAGGTCTGGTCTTTATTTTTTCCTGCCAAGAGGATATCATCCATATAATGAAGGATGTATATGTTTGGCCAATGACTTCTAATTGGCTGTATGACAGTGGCCACAAAAGCCTGACATAAAGTAGGAGAGTTGGCCATCCCTTGAGGGAGGACACACCATTGAAACCTCTGCATAGGAGCCTGAAAATTAATGGATGGGGGACTAAAGGCAAAGCGTTTTTGATCTTGTGGATGTAGGGGAATTGAGAAGAAACAGTCTTTGAGATCTATGACAATTTTGAAAAATCCTAAAGGAACGGCACTGGGTGAAGGAAGTCCTGGCTGTAATGGTCCCATTATAACCATGGTTTTGTTTATCGCTCTGAGGTCTTGATATAACCTGCATTTTCCTGACTTCTTTTTAATTACAAAAATGGGCATATTCCAGGGGGAATCACTTTGTACAATGTGGCCTGCATTTAGCTGGTCCTGCACCAGCTGTTGAGCAGCTGCAAGCTTTTCAGATGTAAGGGGCCACTGACTGACCCAAACAGGGGCATCTGATTAACCACATAATTTCTTTGGCATGGGCCTCAGGAACATCAATGACCCCTATTGAAAATGGCCTAAGCCTGCTCTTGAAGGGTTTGGGGTTGGGGAAATAGGGACTTTAATACCTGAACTTTGTTTACCTAGGCCTTGCTTAGGAAGGAATCCCTGAGCAAGTATTTGTTTGATGACTATAGTATTAGGGCTGCCCGTCATCATTCCCATTTGGGTCAGCAAATCTCTACCCCACAAATTAAGGGGTAGCCCTTCCACAATATAGGGCTGTATGTGCCCTTGGTTGTTTTCTTTATCTTTCCAGGTAAGTAGATTGGCACTATGCTGTGGATTTTTAAATTGTCCAATCCCTTGCAGATGAGTCATAGTGATCTCTAGGGGCCATGTGGGAGACCAGTCACATCAGCACCTGTATCTATGAGCCCTGAGAAACTTTTCCCATTGAGCAACAAAGCCATAAGGGGTTTATCTTTGGAAATAAATTGAGCCCAATATATATCTGAAGACCCAAGGGAAGAATTTCCCCTATAGGAAGCCACAGCTGTGTTAGAAGTTTGAACCAAAGGCAATAGCACCAATTGAGCAATACATTGTCCTTGACTAATGGAAACCAGGCCAGAGATAGAGGATGCCATAACAGTAATTTCACCAGTATAGTCATTATCTATGATTCCTGGGACAACTTGTAATCCTTTCAATATTGTGCTGCCGCATCCAAGGACTAACCCACATGTGTCCTTGGGAAGGGGGCCAAAAAACCCAGTAGGGATGGCTTGTATAACCATGTCAGGAGCTAATACTGTGTTGGAGGCAAAACAGAGGTCCAGTCCTGCACTTCCTGGTGTGGCGCGGAGGAGGTCTGAAACGGATTCTTTCGTGCTGGATTGTTTGTTGCTGTGGGACAAACCCTATAGCCCCCGGGGTCTGTCTCAAGTTGGGGGTCTGGGCTGACCCCGAATCCCATTTCCCTGCTGGGGAAGGGGATTGCCATCTGCATCTGTGTTTGACCTGCATTCATTAGCCCAATGATATCCCCTCTGCATTTTGGGCATAAGCTTGTAGGTTTTGGTCTTGAGTTATTGTGTTGAGACTTTGGAGCTGTTGGACAGTCTCTGGCAAAATGGCCCATCTGGTCACATTTAAAACATTTGCCATTATTTGTTTTTCCACCTTGCTTATATGCAAGGAGGATCTCTTTTACAGCTGCAGCCGTACTTGCAGCTATGACCTGAGCTTGATGATGGGCAGGGCTTATATGGGTGCACAAGCAAATATATCCTGAGAGATCTTCTCTTTTTCTATATGGTTTGATTGTGGCCTGGCGGGCAGAATTTGCATTTTCATACGCCAATTGTTTAACTAGGTCAGGGTTGTCCTAAGAGGTGCCAAAAAGACGCTCAATTGCCTGTAAGAGGCAATCAACAAAATCACAGAAAGGCTCCTTGGGTTTTTGTTTAATTTTAGTAAGAGAAGAAGCAACTCCACCAGAAGGGAGTTTTTTCCATGCTTTAGTTGCTGCCAAGGTGATCTGAGCAAAAAGGCCTACCTCATATCGCATTTGGGCTTGTTGCGTTGTATATTGGCCTGTTCCTGTTAGCATGGGAAGAGTATAATGATTTTTCCTGTTAGCATTATCTTTAGCCAAAAGCTCACATTAGCCTTGGAATTCTGCTTTCCAGAGCAGATAATTGCCCCCTGAGAGTGTAGCTCTAGTTAGATCTCTCCAATCATTAGGTGTAATCCAACCTTGGGTTAAGGAGTCTAAAACCACAAGGGTGAAGGCTGCCGTGGGGCCATATTGGGATACTGCTGTTTTTAAATCTTTCAGGGCAGTTACAGGGAACAGTGTGTGGGCCCTGTAAGCCCGTGGCCCTGGAGGGTCTGTTTCTGTATCGCTATCATGTATGTCAGAGTCATTTTCTTCCTCGCTATCATCAATTTCTATTTCCCACCTCTGTAGACGTGGTGGCTGTCTATCTCTCCTAGTTGTTGTAGTAGCCCGTGTTTTGTCCCTTCTGCTTTCCTGACTTGGGGACTGATCCTCACATTTAGTTCATCCCTTTTGTCTCCCTCTTTCCTTAACTGTTTTGTTCCTGCCATTTGGTGGACCAGCGCCATCTTGGGCGGGTTGAATTGTCTCCCCGCCATCTCATGGACTGATATCCACTGTGGCAGTCTGGGCAATTTCTGTTACTGGAAACATTAAATGAGGCACCATTTTTAAGGTGTCTTTTTTTGGTGGGTGAGTTGTTTCTGTTACCGGGAACATCATTGTTGGTGTGTCTGAGAAGGGATGAAAGCCTACATCTAACGACTGGAGTTGCAAAAGAGTCTCTATTTCTCCTGTTTCAATTGGAGCCGCTGTTGTAAATAATGAATTTCTGTTTCTAAAGCAAGGAGATCAGGAGGTGGACCAGGCAGCTTTTGGAAGCCAGGCTGGGTGTTATCTGGTTTTCTTGTCAGTATTTTAGTCATTAATTTGGGATCGATGGATAGCACAGGGACTGCAAAAGGGAGTTTCTCACCCTGATATCGCACAGCCTCTTCTGCCTATTGCAACCAATCAACCCCTTGGAGCTTAGAAAGGTCAGGGTACATAGGCCTACATAACAGAGGGGGTGTGGTGGTGCTAAGCCCTAAGGAGTGCTGGAAGCCACTTTGAATAGCAGCGCTATTTTGAGTATCCCCATGTGCTCTAGAAAGGGGAAGTGACGGCAAGTTGCCATTTTGGGAGTCTCTGGAGGGGTGAAGCTGCCATCTTGAGGGGGCTCTGGAATATCAGGAACCACAGAGCCGGGAGAGCTAGGTGCCTTGGATAAGTCCGGTGGGTGTGGGGTACAACTGCAGGAGGCAGATAATGCAGCCTCACCCTGAGCAAGCATCTCTGCAATCTGGGGATCTGCGTGACGTTGCGTCAGCAGCTCAGAAATTAAAGTCCAATGTGCAAAAGAAGTTACCGGAACATTTTCTGGACCAAAAACTCTACAATAGTCTTTGAGAGCATCTCCTACTCTTTGCCATCTTTTTGAGTCAATGGTGCCCTCTAGTGGGAACCATGGGCACACAGAATGCACAAACTGAAAGTACTGTAATAAATCTTTTGTTTTAACCTTAATCCCTCTGACCTTGAGTGCCTCCCTGAGGCCATTCATGAACAATTCATGCTCACTAAGTGGTTGCCCCATGCTAATCCCGTTCACCTACCGTGATTCAGGCAAGACGTAAGGCCGCCGTCTGCACGGATCACAGGAACGAAGCCCTTGAATCAGTCACACTGCACAGTGATTTACTCCAGTGAACAGTCCCGTGTTGAAACCTCTTGTGCCAGGCCCCATGTTTGGGTGCCACTTGATCCGGCCCACGGATCAATCCGTGGGTCTTGCCTGGAGAGAGAACAGGGATGGGGGGCAGGGCAACAGGAAAGAGAGATGGAGACAAGATGAAAAGTTCCAATCAAGTCTCGTTTATTCAGAAAGTGTACATGGCTTATATAAAGTCCAAGGGAATGTGGCTTTATAGGATAGGTCAGTTTAGATCTCCTCATATGACGTGGACTTATCAGATTAGTAGGAAACTATGCGTAGGCAACTAGCAGAAGCGGAAGGACATAAGCAGGAGAGGATTATGGGTAATGTAGGCAGACGTGAAGATCATGGGAAATGTAGGCGGACGAGGCAGAGGCCCACAGGAGGGCGAGATAAGGTGGCAGCAGTGAGATATGCCGCTCCCTACAATGGGTATGTGACAAACCACTTGATGGCCCAACCCATACTGATACTGTGGTGAATCCTTTCAGGAGGTTGACAGCCTCATCTCTTACTGTGGGTAATGGCTGATTTCTTGGGATCTTTCTTCAACCAGTTGCTTTATTGATAGTTGCAGAATGTCAGTTTTCCATTATTTCCCAATATTTCTTAGCAGGAAAAGGTAAATGAACTGCCCTCCTAAACTAGAGCCTGTTAGTGGCTGTGGTAAATGATTGCAGAGAGAAGGTGGAATGAAAGTTCTCTTTTTTCATCTCAAGTACAAGTGACTAGAGTAAGGAGTTACTGTTTATTCTTTTTTTATAACAGAGGCATGACAAACATTTATTAGAAGTACACATAAGACATACTCAAGAGCAGAGTGTGGGTGCTCAAAGAAAGATGGCACAGCATTTAGTCTTTAAAATGGAATAGAAAACTAGGTAACCATTAGTTCTTCCTTCTGGAAGTGAGCATGGGTTAGCGTGCCCAGTGTGGCAGTTGGTTTCCAGGTGACTTTCCCAGTGAGTCCGTCTCCTGCCATGAGACTGCTAAGAGAGGACGCTGCAGAACAGGGCAACAGGAAGCAGCTGTGCAGAGCAGAGGGCCTGAGGAAGGATGGAGCTATGCTTGAGGACGGGGCCAGGAGAAGACTCAGTACTTGAGCAGCGAGCTCTGATCCTCCTGTCTGCCTCTTACTGGCAGGCAGAGAAGCCCTGAGTGCTGTGTCTGCCTCTTTCCTGCCCGATAGACAGTGCAACTTCGACACTGAGCTGCTGGCCCAGTATCGACAGGCCCTGGAGGCAGCCATGAGCCTCTCTGTGAAGCACAACCTGCCACCGCTGCCAGGCCGCACCCACTTGGTCTACCTGACAGATGCTGGTGCAGACAACTTCTGTGCCAAGAGCAACGCACAAGGGGTACAAAGGCAGAATCATCCTGCCAGGGGTCGGGAGGATGTGGGGAAGCCTGAGAAGCATCCTGACCCCAGCCCTCATTGCCCACAAAGGCACACAGATTGAAACGCATAACTTGGATTTACTTCCAAGTATCACCCTTAGCTTCCTGGGGAGAATTGCTGGATGTGGTCTGTATCCTGTTTTTGGATTATATAACCAACATTTCACCTTTTAGTACTTAATACTAAATTTCTGTTAGCAAAAATATATCTCATTTTCTTTTGACTGACCCCCAGTACTGAATCTGGGAAGGGATTTAGGCTTCTCTATACCTTTCTCCCAGCTCTGCTTGAGGGCTGCAGAAGCTGACTGCTTCTACCTGTAGATTTTGGTCCTTTCCATTATTCCAAACCTGGGGAGCTACTTGGCCTCGAGGCTGGATAGACAAGGGCAGATTTTAAATAAAGGAGCTTCCTTTCACCCTGATGCTTACCCGACCAGCCCCCTCTGAACTACATGCTGCTACTGCTGGGAATGATGGTGGCGCGGGCAGAGCAGGCTGAGGTCGCGCTGTGTGGAAGCAGCACACTGAAGATTGCCGAGCTGGCGGCAAGGGAAGGGATCCTGCAGACGGCCCTCAGACTCCAGGCTCAAGTCCAGGTCAGACGCTCGGCAGACACACAGCAACACAGGCCTGGGAGCATCCCAGACAGTGATGGCATGAATGTACAGGGTGTGGGAGATTCTTCAAACAGACCTTGACCTTTCTTATTGATTGATTGGATCAGTCTGCTTCTCATTGCTGAAGTAACTATGTGAGACAGGACAACTGCAGAAAGAAAACAAGTTTATTCGTGCAGAGTTCTGGAGATGGCCCAGGCCTCAGCTTGGCTCAGGTGAGGTCAGGTTGGCTCAGGTAAGGTCAGCTTGGCTCAGGTGAGGTCCTCATGGTGGTTGGGGCACATGAGAGGAAGAGATCATTTCCTGAAATGGAAAGCCAGGGAGTGGTTCCTGGGTCAGCCTTGGGCTTTTAGAACAACTCATTCGTGCAAGACCTTGGAGGTCTCATGAGAGCTGCCTGAGTGCCTCTGAGGTGGCTCCCCATGACCTCCCACTAGGCGCCACCTCTTCCTACCAAAGTCAGATGGCATTTCCAGCCTCTATGTAACACACAGTGGTCATTAAACTTCAACATGTGAACCTTGGGGACAAACAGTCCGTATGAGAATTCGACCATGGTTTATCTCGTGTGCAGCCAACTGATGACATGAGTCTCTTTCCTTCAGGAGTTGGAGGAAGAGGATGAGTAGCCCTTGGTTACTTTCAAGAAGTACCTGCTGTATCTGGCTGTATCTGGCTGTCCAGGGGGTCCCTGTGAGTCCTGCTCGGTCCATGTGACTCTCTGCCCTTGTATCCCACTTTCCTCTACAAATGATGTGTCTCAGTTTTGGCCTCTGAGAGCTGACCTTTCAGTTTGAACAGCTTCTAAATCTATTCCCTGGACCAAGGATTTAGCTCAGCAGTATAAGCGCCTGCTTTGGAAGTGTGCAGTCATGAGTTCAATCCCTGGTACTATATATATATATATATATATATATATATATATATATGTATCCCTGATGGATCCTTGCTAGCTCCCCTGTGGTTGGGGATTTAAGCACCAGGAATCTGAGAAAATCAGTCTCACTTAACCGTGCTTGCTAATTACCATGGTGTGAATGGTCTTACCATGAAGGATTTTAAACTATGGACATCCTGTCACTGAGTGTAGAGTTGGGAAGAAATGCTCAGTAGCTCCCACTGAGTCACAGTTCCACAGTAGTAGCAGGGATATAAATAAGGTCAAGAGCAAAAGCATAAAAGCATATTAAGATAATTAGGAGTGAAAATACTGATTTATTAACTAGGTCAAATATAATTCATTATCTTTTTAGTGGTGTTACAGATTGAACCCAAGGTCTCATGCATGCTAGGGCAGGATTACACCTTTGACCTACCATTCATGTGCCCTTCACTTTATTTTAAACTTGCACAATTTAATGTATAAAATGGGCATATTTTATCAGAGGTAGAGCATGTGCTTACCAGAGGTCAATCAATGCTAGCTACCAAAAAATAACAAAATAAATGGCCATATGCAACAAGACAACCACAAAATTCCTAAAAATTAAGTAATTGGCTCTCACAATCATGATGGAACTGAGTGTAGCACGCTACTATCCTTTCCCAACCTACACAGTGATGTCCAAATCAGGACGTCATACCTTCCTTGATTTCTTAGTATTCTCAGCAGCGCTAGTTTCCCACTGCCATCAGAGTTCTTCCACTCTCCCATCTTACAGATGTCTTTTTTGGTGTCCTGAGCTCTTTAGTGTCTCTTCTCTCTCTGTTCCTCACTTCATCCCTCCCCTTGTGTCATACAGGTGGGCAGGGTCGTCGTCTTTGGCCATATGCTGGGCCACCCAATGCTACTTGTAGCCCAACACATTATCTGGCAGCATGTGAATTCCAGATGTCTCTGTGTTAATGTCCTCCTAAAGAAAACCGACAGGTAAGGATGCTCCCTGCTCAGTATCAGAAGGCAGTGATTCAGGTTTCTCCTCTTCTTCGGCCATGGCTTGGGAAATCCCACTTCTCCAGCACCTCCTATTTCTTTGCCTTCTTAATTCTGGTGCACTTCAGGATCCAGACATCTCTCTGAAGTCTTTATCCTCGTTCTCCACCTGCTTGTGAGGTGTATCCTAACCCTACCCCAGCACATAGCCGTGTGTGTGTGTGTATGTGTGTGTGTGTGTGTGTGTGTGTGTGTGTCCAGTGCTGGGAATGGCAGAGGGCTTCCTGCACGGTAGGCATGTGGTTCACCACTGAGCTATATCCCAGCCACACAATCCTGTTAAAAGTACACTATGGGGGTCAGGGTGTCCACCTTAAGCACTGAGGGTGGAGACACTGTCCCAGGCATTGATTGCGGTGCTCAGTGACTGCTCTCCTTTCTCAGATTCAAAAGTTCAAATCCCAATGACGTGAGGCTCGCAGGCTGCACAGATGGGATACTGAAGTAAGTACAAAACAGAAACTGGAGGGAACGGACAGCCTTCCTTAGAATGCCTGTGAGAGGCTACCTGTGCCATCTCTCTATTCCGCTCACTTTTTAGCAGCAAAAGAGCATGTGTTCCTGTTAAGATTAACTAGTCCTAGCAGCAACACAGTGGTCAGGGATGCAGGCACTTGTCTTACTGCTCCATCATCCTGACAGCATCCACCTCATGGTTCAGGATGGTGGTTTCAGTGCCAGTCATCACTGTATCCATCCAAGTTTATATTACATCCAGCAGAACAGAGGGACAGGGACACGGGAGACTGCAGTGTTACTGTGAACCTGCCATCCTACTCCATCAGGTTGCCAGGGTGCTGGGATCACAGGCCTGCACCACCTCGCCCCCTGGGCTTTTCATTGCTTCTTCCCTGCCTTTGCCATCAGATACCACCTTTTCACCTCAACTCCCACTAGGAGGCTGCAGGCAGATTCACCCCCTGGGGGCTTTCACAGTTGGAGGCCATACAGCTCATCCTGGGCTGGTTTGATCTCCACGTCTTAGCCCAGTCCAGTTTTCCCTGGTCCAACAGAAATCTTCATGATTACAATGTACAGTTGGAGGCCACAGAGCAGGGTTTCTGTGCTCTCCTTTCACTCCTGTGGTTCTGTGCTGTCATTTATTTAAACTATGCCTGCTTATAGCTTTTCTCCCTGTCCTTGGAAGACCTTTCTGATGCTGACATCTATTAATTTCTTCTGATTTATTTTGTTCCTAGGTTCATTGCAGAGCGTGGGGCCTCCCGTCTTCTGGAGCACGTGGGCCAGATGGACAGAATATTCAAGATACCTCCACCCTTGGGAAAGACGCAGGTCCCGACTCTCCGGCCACTGGAGGAGGACGCCCCCAGCCCCTTGGCTCCTCTGTCGCAGCCTGGGTCAGTCTGTGTCTCCGTGTCTGGAGAATCCCTCTGCTGTGTCCACTGAGACAGCAGTGTCCTAGGGACTCAGATGTGCCCATCCCTCCTCAGGCAGGGGCTCCTGTGGCACTGGAAAAGTCCTGCTGCGGACTCGCAGCTTTGTCTGCTGGGGAGAGGATGGCGAAACTGCGAGGGAAGCAGCAGGTGCCGTGACCGCAGAGCCAGCGTTTAGGCAAAGCGCTCAGGAGCGCAGCCTCTGGGGTTTTCATCTCGACTTTGCCAAACGGTTCTTGATCCTTGAGCCCTTAAAACTATAATTTCTTTTTTCGTGCGCAGTACTGGAAATTGGACCCAGAAGCTCACACATGCTAGGCTAGAGCTCTAGTTTGATTCTTGAGGTGATTCCTTAATTTCTAAAAATTATAGTTTCAGTCATTACAGGAAATTTGTTCCATGATATAACTGGATTCGTTTTTATTCCCATTCCCGTACCCTCCCTCCAACCCCCTCACCGCTTTACAAAAGTTTGTTTGCACTTTTCCTTGTTTTCTCGTCGTTTCTTCCTTTTTCTCTTCACCCCCACTTCTCTTTCCACTGAAATACTTTATCCCTGATTTCCAACATCTATTATACAATTTGATCCTCATTTACACTTTTAACATCTCACACCAGAGAAACTGTGATATTTATACTTGTGTGTCTGATTTGTTTCACTTAAGAGAATGACCTCACCTTTACCTCCAGAAACCTCAAGCTTATCCTACTTTATGGCAGAGTAATACTGCATTGTATTAAAAAAAGAAAACTACAAGTCTTCTTTATCCATTCATCAGTTGATGTGCATTTGGCCTCTTTGTAATATTTAGTGATTAGAAACTGTGTAGGTATCCATATATTGCTGTGATACGATATTTTCAGTTCTTGCGGAAGATACTGAGTAGGGGAATAGCTGGATCGAATGAGACCTCTAGTCCTCATTTTTTTGAGGAATTTCCATGCTGACTTGCACAGCGATTGTACCAGTCTACACTCCCACAAACAGTAGAGAAGGGTTCCCCCCTGCCATCGCACTACTAACATTTATTATTGACTTCTGGGTAATAGCCATTCTTTCTGAGGCATGAGAAAATCTTAGCATTCTTTTGATTGGCATTTCTCAAGTGACCAATGATGCTGAACATTTTTTCATATATTTATTTGCCACTTCTACTTCTTCATCAAAAATGTGTCTGTTCATTTCAGACACCCATTTTTGTATTGGGTCTTTATATTTGGGTCTGATTTTGAGTCCTTTCTATATTGTAAGTGGCAGTCTTTTGTCTGAGGAGCAAGTGGCAAAAATTTTTTCCCACACTGTGAGTTGTCTCTTTAGTCTGTTGATTTGTCTTGCTGTGCAAAAGCTTTTTAAGAAGATGAGATCCCAGTTGTTGATTCTTTGTGATACTTACTAGTCCCACAGGATTTTGTTCATAAAGTCTTTGCCTGCCCCACTGTCATCCAGAGTTCTACCTGTGCTGTCTTCCAGCAGAGTTAATCTTTTTGTTTTATGAAATGAATCTTTGATTCATTTCAGTCTTAGCTCAGTGCATGGTGACATGGGCCTAGCTTTTGTCTCTGGCACTGGCTTTGGTAAAGTGAGCTTTTCCAGCACCATTTATTAAGGAGTCTATCTTCCTTCCAGTAAATGTGTTTTGTAGATTTGTCAAAGACAAGGTGACTCAGTATATTTGAAGTTGTTTCTGAATCTTCTAACCTGTTTCATTGATCCACAGCACTGTTCCTTGCCCCCCAGTACAATGCTATTTTTATCACAGAAGTTTTGTTGTATAATTTCAAATTAGGGATTGTGATGCCCCCTGCCTTGCCTTTGTTGCCTTTGCTATTCTAGGTCTCTTCTGATTGCAAATAAATTTTTGGGTTGTTTTTTCTAATTCTGTGAGATACTGTTGGAATTTTGAGTGTTGACTTTGTAACCAGCTATGCTACTGAATTTGCTTATTAAATCTAGAAGTCTTTTGGCTGCAGTTGGAATTTTGAGTGGGATTGTGTTAAATGTGTATAACAATGTTGAAAGTGTTGCTGTTTTCACTATATTGGTTCTTCCTACCCAACAGCAAGGGACATCTTTCCACTTTCTAATATTCTCTTTAGTCTCCTTTTTGAGAGGTCTATTCCTTCATTAGATTGATTCCTAGGTATTTCATTTTTTTGGATGTTATTGTGAAAGACATTGTTTCCCTATTAATCAAGGACTTTTCCAAGATCCCTAACTGCCTGCTGAGGGGTACAGCACAGTATGAAGAAAAATCACAAGCAAATTCAGTAATTCATAAATGGGGGCCCGGCAGATGAAATCTCCTTGGTTGGCTAAGACAAAGACTCTCCAGGTTGCCACTCTTTTCTTAGCCAGTACATGCGGAAGGTGAGGGTACTTTTCCTGAGGCAGCATAGAAGTGGCAGTAGGATGGGCAAGCTAAGCATCATGAAAGAAACCAGTCAAGGTCCATCTGCACACCTGAGCATGAGCCATCCCTCAGCAGGCCTCATCCTGCCCTGTGAGCACCACAGCCTCACTGACCATAGGATCTCAGTGGTAACCTGGTGAAAGCAGGTTTCTCCTAAAACCAGTGCACAAGGCAGGGCAAGGAAGGCCTCCACAGATTCTCTGGTGAATCTAGAGCTCCTGGTCCCAAACTCTGACTTCTTTTATTTTCCTGTGCTTATTCTTTTTATTTCTGTCTCATTTAATATTTCTAGAACTATATTGAATAAGAGTGGAGACAATGGACATCCATGTCTCGTTCCTGACATTATAATGAAAGCTTTCTGTTTTTTACCATTTAATATGGTATTAGTTGTTGATTTGTCAGGTACCTTTTATGAGATTGAAATTTTCTGTATGGTTTTTATCATGAATGGGTATTGGACTTTATTAAACAGTTTTTCTGCATCTATTGAGATTATCATATGACTTTTATCCTAAGCCCTGTCAATATGGTGTATTACATTTTGTGATTTGCATATCTTAAACCATGCCTGCATCCCTAGGGCAAATTCAGAACTTGGTCATGGCGTATGATCTGCCACATTCTACTTGCTAGTATCTTATTGAAGACATTGCAACTATGATCATTAGGGAGATTGGCCTATGGTTCGTTGGGTCCTTCTCTAGTTTTGGTAGCAGGGTAATGCTTCCTTAACACAGGAGTATTACTTTTTTTCAATTTCATGCAAGAGTTTGAGGAGTAGTGGCAGTGGGTCTTTTCTAAATTTCTTGTAGAATTCAGCAGTGAATCTGTCAGGGCCTGGGCATATCTTTGTTGGCAGGTTTAATTACATCTTCAAGTTCACTGAGTGATATTGGTATATTTAGAATTTTTATATCTTGTTGATTCAGCCTTAGGAACTCCTTTACATGCAGCAATCTGTGCATTTCTTCTGTGTTTTCCATCTTGTTAGAATTTAAGTTCTCAAGACAGGTAGAGGTGATCTATTTTTCTACAAGATCTGTTGTGATCTTCCCTTTATCATTGCTAATTGCCTGAATATCAGTTGTTTCTTTCCTATTTTGGTAATAATTGGCAGGAGTTGGTTGATTTTACTTAATCTTTCCAATAAGCAATGCCTCAATTCATTGATTGTATTGTTTTCTTAGTCACCATTATATTAATTTCTGATCTGATCATAATAACTTCCTCCCTGTTATGACTTTTGCCTTGACTTGTTTTTTTATAGAATTTACTTTTCTTCTTTCCTTTCTTTTTCTTTTCTTTTTTTGTTTCTTTTCTTTTTCTTTCATTCTCTCTTTTTTTTTTTTTTTTTGAGAGAGTTTTCCTAAATTATCCAGCCTGGCCTCCAACTTACAATCCTCCTGCCTCAGCCTCCAGTCTGTGGGATTTCAGGCTGCACCACCAAGGCTGCCAAAGCTATAGTTACTTGATCCATAGGCTAAGGATAGTAAGAGTGTGCAGCTTATGGGACTGTGAAGAAATATTACACGAATGGTAATGACTGGCTGGAAAGAAGGATACAGAAGAGATGGAATTTGGGGCTTAGATTGCAGGGCTGTGCAGATGCGGCCACAGCAGTGTCCCCATGACACCCTGTGCTGTGTCTGTGGGTTTGAGTTGGGGCTTGATCTGTGGACTATCCTGGCCCTCTGCTTACCCCCAGCTGGCACAGCATCCGGCTGTTCATTTCCTCCACCTTCCAGGACATGCATGGGGAGCGGGACCTGCTGCTGAGGTCTGTGTTGCCAGCACTGCAGGCCCGAGCTGCCTCTCACCGCATCAGCCTCCATGGTATCGACCTGCGCTGGGGCATCACCGAGGAGGAGACCTGCAAGAACAGGTGCAGACAGGGAGTCTTGGTCAGGGAAGAGGGGTTTCAGGGTAAAACCCCTGATAGATGAGGATAGAGGCAGGGAGTTGGTACCAACATGACCAGCAGCCTTCACCCCCTTTGCTGTGTGAGCCAGGCCCTGTCACTGTGGTTCTGTGCCTGTATTCCCTGGCCCGGAGCCTCAGTGACTCTCCATGTTCCTGTCATCATGCCTACAGACAGCTGGAAGTGTGCCTTGGGGAGGTGGAGAACTCACAGCTATTTGTGGGGATTCTGGGCTCCCGCTATGGCTACGTTCCCCCCAACTACAGCCTTCCTGACCATCCTCACTTCCGCTGGGTAAAGCAGCTGAGCTTGGGGGAGTGGTGGGAAAGACCTGGGGAGAGGAAAGGCCACAGTGTGTCAGGAGCCTGGGACTCTGCACAGGCCTGCCTCCGAGACCTGAAGTGCATGCAGGCAGAGCATCTGCAAGTGACCAAGTTTCTGTCAGGAGGCTCCTTCGAGACGAGGTCTGGGGAGGTTTTGCCCTCAGACAGGTCTGACTTCTAATCTCCCTTCTGTTGTTTGTAAGTGTAGTAGGCAGCAGCTTCACAATACTTATCCCCTTCTCCGCACACAGTGAAGAGAGGCGAGAACATCTATTTTCATGGCCATGATAAAAATTAAAAATCTGCTTGAAAAATTCACAGTATATGTCAGGCATTCAGGAAATGTTAGCTGTTTCTACTTCGGAGCTTGAACTTCAGAGGAAGGGAGGGACTCTGCCGAGATGAGGGAGCACCGAGGCCTTGGGGGTCTGGAGGGCAGGCGTAGTGGGAGTTGGTACTGAACCTGCCTGCTCTGGCCTTTCCCTGCAGGCCCGGCAGTACCCACTAGGCCGCTCCATGACAGAGATGGAGGTGATGCAGTTCCTGAACCGGGATCAAGGCCTGCGGCCCTCTGCCCAGGCTCTCATCTACCTCCGGGATTCCAGTTTCCTCAAGTGCCTTCCAGGGCTCCCTCTCCAGCAGGACAGGCAGGCTCAGGGGTGGCACTGAGCATGGGAGAGGTGAGCTAAGAGCTCTGAGAGAGAAGCAGGACCCAGGGCTCCTGCCCTACAGCACATGTCACCCAGGGGCTGAAGTCAGGTCTCTCCTTGGGGATCAGGAGGTCCCAGCCCTATGTGATGGTTGGTGGAGGGAGGCTGGGGTCTAATTCTTGGGCGTCTGTGGTGGTCAGGTCCATACCAGAGACCTGGAGAGCTGACTTTGCTGCTGAGTCAGAAGAGGCCACCCAGAGGATGTCAGAACTGAAGAGTTACCTCAGCAGACAGAAAGGGGTCACCTGTCGTAGGTGAGCTTGGGGAGGCGGGCAGCTCCAGGTACAGATGGGGTGGTGCCGAGAGCCAGGCCTGCTCTGACTCTGGTGTATGTGCTTTACCTGCAGATACTCCTGTGAATGGGGGGGCGTAGCCGCTGGCCGGCCCTACGCCAGGGGACTAGCAGAGTTTGGGCAGCTAGTTCTCTAGGACGTGTGGAGCATGATCCAGAAGTTCTTCCTACAGGTGAGCAGAAGTCCTGATAGCAACAAGAATGGAGAGGGAAACATGGAGATTTCTGGGTGTAGATTCTGCAAGTCACATCAAGGAAAGCCGAGCAGTCCCTGCCCTGTGTACACTCAGGCTGGGGCCGAGCTGCAGCGGCCAGTGTCCATCCCGGAGGATGACGTGGTGGAGGCCACCTTTCAGGAGCTATGAAGCCCAAGGAGTCCTGCTTCGAGATACAATGAGGCAGCAGATGCTGCCCCATGGGAAGCTGAGCCTTGTGACAGGGCAGTCAGGACAGGGCAAGCCACCTTCCTGATAGGAGGGCCATGGTCTGTGCACTAGGAGGTGGGTGGTGCTGAGTATCTAATGAGGTGGACTCAGGAGCTTGTGCAGGTAATAAAATGTGACCATGCTTTTGTCCCTGTTCTATGTAGGCATCCCTCGTGTCTGCCCTACAGGCTCCTGATGGAGTCAAAGTGGCACCCACAGTCTTCTTTCACTTCTCAGGGGCCCGCCCTGACCAGGCTCTTGCCCTCAACCTGCTCCGGCGCCTGTGTACCCATCTGCATGGAAAACTGCACAAAGCCAGTGCCCTCCCCAGCTCATACCGGTGGGTGTGTCCCCTGTCCTCAGCTGCAGTTGCTGCAGCTCCTCATCGGCCTGATCCCAACTGCCTTCCCCGCACAGCGGCCTGGTGTGGGAGCTCCAGCACAAGCTGCTACCCGAATGCGCTGAGACCCTGCAGCCTGGCCAGACCCTGGTCCTGATCATCGACGGGGCTGACAAGTTGGTGAATGAGAATGGGCAGCTGATGTCGGATTGGATCCCAAAGTCCCTTCCCCGGGTGAGTGTGAGAAGGACGTTGGGGTGGGGCGGAGTAGAGGACAAGGGATGCCTTGGAAGGAGAGTCCTCTCTAACTTGGTTTCTTCCCTTTACCCCTGCCTTCTGCTGCTTGGCCCCCAAATCACAGTGGGTCCATCTGGTGCTGAGTGTGTCTAGCAACTCTGGTCTTGGGGAGACTCTTGAGCAGAGCCAAGCTGCCCACGTGGTAACCTTGGGGCCCCTGGAACCATCTGGAACCATATGGGAATAGGCTGGAGGAGTTGCCTTTCAACAGTCAGGTTGGATTTGGGCCAGGGCTGGTGGGTGTTTGGGTGGCTCTGGGAGCTGGCAGGGCATGGGGCACTGTGGCTAACCCCTGCCCTGCGTGGGCTGCTGCTTTGTTTTGTGAAGGACTTTTGACTGGGGAAAGCCTCGCCAGGACCCTGAGGGGAGGACAGACCAGTAAAGGGCTTGGTGCCCTCAGGTTGCACCAGGCCAGTGTCCTGACCGAGGCGCTGGTGGGATGTGGGAGGGATACTGTATTCCCAGGTGGTGCCAAGGGCTGTCCCTGATGGGACTCTCAGAGAAGAAGCTGCCTTGTGGTGAATGTGGTACTGGGGACAGAGGCAGGCTGTGGCAGGCTCTCAGTCCCCACACTGAGTCCTGTGCATCTCACCAGATGCAACTGCTGCTAGTGAAGCGGGCATCAGGCCTGCCTCTCTACCTGGCCTGGTCACCGATCACCTGAGGCTCTTCATGCTCTATGAGCAGGTTGGTTGCTCCTCATCTGCCAAGGCCTAACCTGCTTCCCATTCTCCATACAGCCCTTGGGCTCCATGCCTCAGGCCCACATGTGGCCTTTGCCATCTGTGATCACCCCTTCCCATCCTTGTGTCACCACCACACCCACTTCCCTCCACCTGTCTCTCCCTTCCCCTGCTTCACCTCCCACCCCCTTTCCCTGCCCAAGCCCATGCTGCCTCTCCCCACCCCATGACTCCTACGCACCTTCCCCTCCCAGGTGTCTGAGAGACTTCGCTCCCTGCCTGCCACTGTGCCCCTGCTGCTGGAGCACATCCTGAGCGCCCTGGAGCAGGAGCATGGCCGTGATGTCCTTCCCCACACCTTAGCCTCCCTGGAAGTCACACGCAGTGGTCAGTGGTGGGGCAGAATGGGATACGGAAGTGCTCAGGGTTTGTGTGGCATGATTCAGGTGGGATCTCCCCCCGAAAGGACCAGGTGTCTTGGCATGGGAACACTGTGTGTTTGGGTTGACCCTTAGGCTTGGGTTCTTAGGTCTCACTGTGGAGCAGCTGCACATGGTGCTCAGTGGGTGGCAGATTCTGCCCAAAGGGACCAAGAGCTGGGAAGAAGCGGTGGCTGCAGGGAACAGTGGAGAGCCCTACCCCATGGGCCCATTTGCCTACCTGGTGCAGAGCCTGCACAAGTACAGGTGCCCCAGCCTGGTTCCCACTGCCCACTGCACTGAGCCTGCCCATCTTTGAGCTAGGACCTTTTTCTTCATCCCCGTCTTCTTTGGGGAAGCTCTAACAAGTGCTTCGCAGGCTCTGCATCAGATGCAAACTCTAACCCTAACCCCATGTAAGGTGTGAAGGAGGCCAACCCCAAGCCAGGGTGTTCCCTGAATGATTTCCTTCCTCTCCTCCCTGCTCCTCTGCCCAATTCTCCTGGCACAATTTGCTAGGGGAGGGGCCTCTGGAGCGCCCTGGTGACCGCCTCTGCCTCCCAGATGGGCCTCTGAAGACAACAGCCAAATGCCGTTATGGGAAAAGAGGAGGACTAGAGAACACAGCCCATGTGCTTATTGCAGGTGAGCATGGCCCCTAGGGCACTAGGTCTAGGGCCTGCATCACAGGGGCAGGACCACCCAAGTGTGCCCCTATCTGCTGATCCCATGCCTTGGCATTGCAATGGGTGGATGCCTCTGCTGTAGCTGGAGGGATGTGACCTGCGCAGGTACAGGTGCCCCTACCCAGCTTCCAATACCCACCGCACTGCACTTGCCCATCTTTGAGCCAGGACTCTTTCTTCATCTCCCCTTCTTTGGGGCAACTCTAACAAGTGCTTTGCAGGCTCAGCAGAAGGCCGCAGCACCGAGTCCTTCTCAGGGTCTGGGTCTGGTGGAGTGTTTGTTTGTTGTTTTGAGACAGAGTCTTGCTGTGTAGCTCAGGCTGGTCTTGAATTCACTGTTTAGCCCAGAACACCCTCAAATGTGTGGTAATCCTCCTGTCTCAGCCTCGAAGTGCTGTCATTACGGGTGTGCCACCATGCCTGACACTGGGTTTGTTTTTACAGCTCTGCTGTGGAAGATATGTGACCCTGACGCTTCAGGCTTCTTCCGACGTTGTCCTACAGAGGCTCTGGGAGACCTGCCTTACCACCTGGTCAGTCCCCAGATCCCATGGGAACCTTTCCCAAGCACCTTCCTTGGCCAATCTTACTCTTTTATTTTGTAATACTAGGGATTTAGCGCAGGCCCTGCACTGAGGTACATACCAGACCTTTGTTTTTGTTTTGAGACTCTCACCAAGTCACTGATTTGTACAGGCTGGGTCAAACTTGCCATCCTCATGCCTCACCCACAGAGTGCTGGTATTACAAGGTTGTGCCTCCACACCGGGTTTCTCAGGCTATTCCTAGACCTCTGTCCCCTGCACACCTTTGCTATGCCCACTGTGGTTTACCTCCCCCGACTCCCTGCCCCCTTCCCCTTTCAATTTCCCTGTCTCCTTGAGGTCCTCTGTCCCACAGAGGGTCAGTTCCTTGCCACAGATGTGGGCTGTGGGAGTAGACAGTGCCTTCTCCCATCCCTTCCTCACTACCTCTTCCCATGGGTAATGGGTACCACCCGACTTCCCCAGCTCCTGAGCGGGCACCAGCGAAGTTCCTCAGCAGTCTGCATGTGGTGGCTGCACACCTGGACTTGGGCCTGCTCCCCCAGCTCTTGGAGGTGCACGCCCTCTATGGTGAGAGGAGTGTCTGCACGTTTCTTCTCTGAGCTCTTGGAGCTCCTGAGTGTGCTGAGGAAATCCCTGCTGAGAGAGAGGAGTTAGAGGAAAACCAGCCAGGTCTCTACCAGAATTTGAGCATGCCAGGCAGGTGAGCTATTGGTTCTCTGGAGACCTTTTGCTTAGACCTCTTGAATTTGAAGTTCTCAGACTTTATTTAGGGAGCAGAAAAATCACCTAGGAAAAGTGTTCAAATTACAGATCCCAAGAGCCCCAGACTCTGCTTCTCTAGGTCAGCATGTGGCCCAAAGCTTCATGCTGCTTTGCACAGCATTTCTGATGGACCAGACAATCGCACTCAGAGACTATTTTAGACCAATGAGATGATTTCAAGTGGTGTTCTGGGTAACGGGGTCTGGCTGGCTCCCCAGTGAATCTGTGCTTCTCTCTCCCTAGCTTCGTTAGGCCCTGAGGAGGAACCAAAGCTCCCTGAGGCTGATGTAGCAGCATTCCGCACCTTCCTGAGGCAGCAGGCCCCAGTCCTCAGCCGCTACCCCCGACTTCCACGCCAGCAGGCAGCCAACCAGCCTGCAGACTCACCTGTGTGCTGCCAGGCCCCGCTGCTCTCCCAGCCAGGGCACCTCCAGCACATGCTGCGATGGCTCAATAAACCCCAGAGTGTGCGGGGTCAGCACAGGTGAGGCTGTGCCCACAGGCCCTGGAAACTCGACCACAGAACAGCTTCAGCCCTAAGGATTCCGATTCAGAGGGCAGAAGTCAATTTCCAGTCTGTTCCTAAATGCCGCTTTTCCTGCTCTTCCTCCAGCTCCAGCATGTCTCTGGCAATTTCCTCATCCCCCACTGCCGTGGCCATCTCTCTTAATGGACAAAGAGCAGCTGCGGGCACTGCAAATGGGACAGTTTACCTTTTGAACCTGAGAACCTGGCAGGTAGACACCTGAGACAGGGCAAAAGTTATCTCCAGAAACCCTCAGCCCTCACAGCGGGGCACAGCATGATCTCCCTGATTCATTCAGCAGCTTTACCACTTTCACTCAGATCAGAGGGCGTGGTCCAAAGATAAAATCTGGGGCTAGAGATTTAGCTCAGTGACATAAGTACCTGCCTGGCAAGCATAAGGTCATGAGTTTGATCCCCAATACTAAAAAAAAGAAAAGAAAAGAAAACGAAAGAAAATCACATATCCAGGTGCCCGATTATAATTGCAGAATATAACTTCTGTAAGGCGGAGGCAGTGAGACTGTAAGTTCCCAGACTTGGCAACTTACTGAGACCTTGTCTCAAAAATTAAAATGAAAATGAAAATAAAAAGACCTTGATATGTAGCTCAATGCAAATGCTGTGGGTTCAATTCCTAATACACACACACACACACAAATCCAGACAGATAAAATGTGCTACCCAGAGTGCATTCCAAGCACTTATCTTAGTTACTTCTCTCTCATTGCTGAGACAAAATACCTAACACCCAAAGATAAATGATGAAAGCTTTGGAGGTCTTAGTCCATCATCCAGTGGTTCCAAGGCAGGATGGCTCATGGCAATCATGCTACCATTCCTGGGGGCAGAAGACTCCAAAAGCAAGCAGCAAAAGAGAGGAGAGAGAAGCAGGGCTTTTTGTATCTCTTGTAGTGTGTGCTGACTGCCTGCCCTAGGGCACACCCTTAATCACAACATTAGACCATGAATAAGTCACAAACTCTAGGTGCAGGGGCTGGGGATTTAGCTCAGTGGCATAAGCACCTGCTTTGCAAGCGCATGGTTGAGTTCAATCCTGGTACCGATTTAAAAAAAAAAAAAAAAAAAAAAGACAAACTCCAAGTGCAGTTGCTTCTGAAAACCCTGCTCCTCAGGACCACATGAGGGTTTGGGGGACATCCAGACCCAACCATCACAACACTGTACATGACAAGAAACACAGTGGTCACTGTGACCCATGTCTCTCCCTGTTCCATAATCAGACAGGGCAGAGACAGAGAGGTAAGACAGGAAACAAAACGACAGTGCTGCCATCATTGAGAGCCGGTAGTCATGTGGAGAACAGAAGACTTAGGGTGGAGCAGGAACGGCCTCTGGTGGAGCCACAATAAAGCCCTAGGGCAGTGTTTCTGTACATTGCCAGCAGAGGGTGATGGGGGGCAGCAGTAGTAGATTAGGGGGAAGAGAAGCCACTGCCAAGGCCTCTCTGTCCCCATCCACATCACCGCGCTCCTGTGTCTATATATGCATTAGTGGGACCCCATTCACCGAACCCCATGAGAATCCTAAGTGGGGAATAAGTGTGGGGCTTGGGTGTGAGAGAAGAGGCAGGCTGATGTGGATCAGGAATCCCACTTGAACACGGTTTGGCACAGGAATACAGAGAGCTGGGGTGCAAGCCCTTCTCCCCTTGGCCTTGGCTTTGGCTGGGGCTGTAGTAGTTGCACAGGGAAGGTCAGGAAGCGGCCCAACCTCCCCTCCCATCCTGCCTCACAGGACGAAAAGTCTGTGGTGAGTGGCTGTGACGAGATCTCATCCTGTACTTTCCTCTCAGACAACGCCTTGTTCCTACTGCCTTTGATGGGCTCCTGGAGCTCTGGGACCTGCAGTGCGGTTGTCGGTGAGCGGTCCCTCCATGTCTCTAAGTGAGGCCCGTCCCTTTGAGAAGCCCAGGGGCACAGGATCAAGGAGGGCTGTGGCCACGTGGTCCCAGGGCCTGACCTTGTCTTGCCGGGATAGGGTGCTGCAGACCAGGCTCACCAGTACCAAATCACGGACTGCTGGCTGAGCTCTGACCGACGGCTGCTGGCCACCGTGTGCCTGGGAGGTGTTGTAACCCACCCAAAAAACAAGGCCCCATAATGAAAAATGGGGCAAGACCCCCGAGATGATAAACGAGGCAAGATGACAATGTCGTTTTAAAAGAAGCGCTTTTATTTTAGCTGGCCCAGCGACACAGTACAGATGGGATTTGCAAAGCTGTGCAACTGAGTTAGAATTTTGACTGATTTTTATAGTTCATTTATGATTAGCTCATTCATCATTAAGTACATAGTGATGAGAAACAGAAACAAGGTGGGCCTTTGTTCCCCTTTGCTTGAGGTTAGAGACATTTCACAGTGGGTGGTTAGCCAATTTATAGCCCTTGGTCTGCCAATTCTAGGAACATTTGTCTCTCATAAAGGGAACAATGGTTGACACAGCATCATTTGTCTCTTACAAGGGGGAACAAAGGTTGACAGAACACTGGTTACTTGTGGGGACGACATGTACAGAACAGCATAACAACGCGGTCAGTTAATTTATAACTATGTGGTTGGTGCTTGGTTACTAGGGTAATGAGCTCAGTACAGAATGACAATACTGCTAATAACTATCCTTTTAACTATTTTTGCTAATCATCTTTTAATCAATTATTATGATTTTTCACCATCTTAGTATAACAAGAGGCTGCCTAAAGGTAACCACAAAGTGACCACTGCAAATCAGACCTGCATGTTTCTCCTCTCAGCATGGCTGGATGCTGACTGCTTAGCCTGGGGAGCCTTCACCTACTGCAGGAGGGGACAGGATGAGATGGTGTCGGGGCTGTGGGACTGAGAAGCTCAGCATCTGTACTTAGCTCTCAAATTCCTCCACTATGCCAGCTGTGGGACATGGTCCGTGGCCAGCTGTCCTTCCAGCACACTGGTGCCAAGCCCCTCAACTGCCTTGCCTTCCACCCAGAGGGGCAAGCACTGGCCACCTGGGCAGGCAGTGTCAGCTTCTTCCAGGTGGAAGGACTCAGAGCCACCAAGGTAGAAGCCCACAGTAGCACTTGGTGGGGAGGGAAGCACAGGAGGGGAGGCGGGGAAGGACATGCATCTGCCTCGGTGTCACTTGGAGTTGTGCTGAAAGTGAGCCCTGAGATTCTGTATCTGCTTTCCTGTGTAGGAACTGGGGGCCCCTGGATCCTCTGTTCGAACTTTGGCCTTCAATGCACCTGGGCGGGTCGTAGCTGTGGGTTGGCTGGACAGGATGGTCGAGCTGTGGGCCTGGCAAGAGGGGGCCCGGCTGGCCACCTTCCCTGCCCACTGTGGCTTTGTTTCTGCTGTGCTTTTGCTGCATGCCCAAAACCAGTTGCTGACTGCTGGCGAGGACGGCAAGGTCTGGCTGCAGGGCGTTATAGTGGGGTACCTGGAGGGTGTAGCAAAGGCAAGAAGATTTGGGTGAGGGTGGGGACAGTGCTGAGCCTAGAGGAGCCCAGAGGCCGAGCTACAGGAGAGGAAAGCAGTGTGTGCACGTGGAAATGCTCAGGAGTCTCTGGGAAGAGGACCTTAGTGAGGTGGCCATCCTTGGGGTGAAGGACCAGGTGGTTGTGGGGCCATGTGTTTAATCTGTTTCCTCGGCTCTGAGGTTCAGGTGTGATCAGGCTCTCTGGGTCAGCCTCGGGGATGCCTGGGCTCCCTTCCTCTCTCTCCTGCCCTCTCGGTGGCACTCAGCCTAGACAGCAAGCGGGTGGCAGTTGGGTACCGAACAGATGGCATTAAGATCTACAGAGGCCCTTCAGGTACTAAAGCTGTGATGGATGGATTTTTGCAACCTTGAAAGAAGGCGCTTAGTTTGGCCCATTCCCTTGTTTTCTTCTCAGCCTCTGTGTCTTTCTTCAGGTTCCCGGCTGGTGCAGGGTCGAATGCTAGAGGTGGCAGTGTCTGCACTGGCCTGGCTGAGCCCCCAGGTGTTGGTGAGTGGTGCAGAAGATGGCACCCTGCAGGGCTGGCTGCTCAAGGAAAGCACCCTTCAGTCCCTCTGGCTTCTGCCCCAAAACCAGAAGGCGGTGCTGGGACTGGCCAGCTGCCAGCATCTCCTGGCTTCTGCGTCAGGTACTGCTGAGCAGGGCAGGCTTTCCTCAGTCTTTCTTTTTTATCAGATTCTAATATTTTCCTTCCACCAGTACTTGAGGGATATTCATGTATGGAATTATACAGTTAGCGTTTACTTTACACGTTGTGAAGTGCTTCAGGCGCATTTATCTTCTGTACTCAGTTTGGACAGTTTCTTGTTCCGTATACACCAGTCTGGGACCTCTAAGCTCCCAGTAATCCTCTGCATTTTTGTCCTGAGGGAGGAAGACTTGGCTGTAGAAGCAGGTGGGCTTCCCTGAGCAGAGCTAGAGACGTGCAGGTGACAAGGAAGCATGGCCTGGTCCTCTCAGGTGACAGGGACTGTAGAGTGGTGAGAACAGGTGTGTGGGGAAGTGGGCCAGATGTTTCTTGGCACAAGAAACCTCGCTGCTGACTGGAGCTGGGAGCTGGCACACCGTGCTGGTCATTAACACATGACGACTGGCCCTGGCCCAGGGCCTCGCCACACCCTTATAACTCACCTCCTCCCTGTCCTGGATCCCTGCCTCAGGCATGGCCCTCAGCCCCATCATGGCCTTTGTCCCCCACTCCAAGGCCGCTCCTCCGTCCACCTTCAGGAAGCCTTCCTCTCTCTCCCCCATGCAGAGGATTGCACAGTCCGGCTCTGGCCCAAACAGTTGCTGACTCAGCAGCACAAGACTGGAGACTTGCCCTGTGCCGCTGAGCTCCGGGGACATGAGGGCCCTGTAAGCTGCTGTAGCTTCAGCGTGGATGGAGGCAGCCTGGCCACTGGGGGCAGGGACCAGGTGAGTGCTGAAGCATGCCAGCCCTGGCTCCTATGGCACCATGCTGCCTGCGTCCTGCACAGCCCGTTTCCCACAGCTTCCTCCTGCCTCCTGCTCTGCCCAGTCTCCTGCCATCTCCGCCTGCTCTCTGTTGCACTCTTTCTTTCCTTCCTTGACACCTCTTGCTCAGTGTGGCCCTGGTGCTCCTGCCTCCCCCTGTGGTCCTGAGGGCTTCGCTCTCCTTGGAACCTGTGCAGAGTCTCCTCTGCTGGGACGTGAGGACACCACAGACCCCACTTCTGATGCGCTCCTTCCCCGCGTGTCACCGTGATTGGGTCACTGGCTGTGCCTGGACCAAAGATAACCTACTGGTGAGTGAAGGCGGGGGGTAGCCCAGAGCCTGGCAGGATTCCTGGAGGAAGACAGAACTCTCCATTTCATTCCCTTTCCCGTGCCCACTCTGGTAGGCACAGCTGGTGCTTACTGAGCACTTAGTGTGCAAAAGGCTGGCCCTAAGTGTCTGCAAATATAGCCACACTGAGGTAAAATGAGTTCCAGTGTTGCATCCGTGTGTTGTCCTCAAAAAGAGGTGAAAAAGGAGTGAATCCTTGAAGCAGATTTGCTGTAATCTATCCTTCCCCAGCTTGTACTCTTCTTAGTACTGTGGGTGTTTTGTCTTTATCTGAATTTGTTGACTGACACTGTGCGATTAACACGTACTGTTGTCACTATGACATGTTCACTGTGTACGAGACAGCGTGCACACAGCCCCTCCACAACCATACCATGTGGTAGCTTATCATTTTTTCCTTAAATGGGTGAGAAAGAGAAAACCAAGGTTCAGGGAGATGAATCAGCCGAGATCTCAGAGTGATGAGTGCAGGAGCTGGGATTCAGCCCCGGGAGAGCCCCTGTTCCTCATCGGGAGGCCTCCTGTCCCACACGCTGCGTGCTATGAACACAGCAAAATGCCATAGCAGTGCCCAGAGCCCTGTTCCTGTCCTTCTGTCTGCAGATTTCCTGCTCCAGTGATGGCTCTGTGGGGCTGTGGGACCCCAAGTCGGGACAGCAGCTCGGTCATTTCCTGGGTCATCAGAGTGCTGTGAGCGCCGTAGTGGCTGTGGTGAGAAAGCGGTGGAAGGTCACGGGGGGAATCAGAGGACGCATGGGGGCTCAGGGAGCTGGGTGCATTGGGGGTACACTCCCAAAGGCTAAAGGCAGGGCCAGAGTGACATGTTTGGACTCAGTTATAGCATCAGGGTTAAGGGTTGATGTGGGAGATGGAGGTGGGAACATACATAGTATCAGGACCACAGGGCAGGATTGCAGTCCTGAGCCACTCATACCTATTGCACCTGAGTCCTCCTCCCTCTTCGATGTCTTCCAAATCCTGGGTGCTCGCCCTCCACCCTCTGTAGGGGGAGTCCCCCTTGCCACATGCGTTCTCATCTTGTGCTCTGGGGCAGGCAGAACACGTGGTGTCTGTGGACCGGGACGGGACCTTGAAAGTGTGGGCCCGTGGAGGTGTGGAGCTGACCAGCATCCCTGCCCACTCAGGACCCATCAGCCAGTGCGCAGCTGCCCTGGAGCCCCGCCCAGGTACAGCAGTGTCAGCGACCTTCTCTTCCCCACAGCCTCTTCTCTGTGTCCTGCATTTTTCCTTCCTCCTGACTCTGTCTTCTTGTCTTATCAGCAAGACAGCCTGGCTCAGAGCTCCTGGTGGTGACTATTGGACTGGATGGGGCCACACGGCTGTGGCATCCACTCATGGTGAGTGTCCTGAAATCTCTGGGGCTGGGGGAGGTGGGGAAGTATAAGTGGCAGTGCCCTGTGGGGTCAGTGCCCAGCAGTGCAGCTGCCTCCCTTCCTAGGTGTGGCAGACACACATCCTCCCGGGACACGGTGGTCCGGTGAGGGCAGCTGCCATGTGCCAGAGCTCAGGCCTCCTGCTGACTGCCTCAGAAGAAGGATCAGTGCGGCTCTGCCAGGTCCCTGAGGAAGCAGGTGAGTGAGGCCTGGAGATAGGCGTTGAAGAGGTCTGTGTTGCTGAGGTAGAGAACCTGGTTAACCTGGTACCTTGTGTATCATAGGACAAGCCCAGCTGCTACGATCACTTCCTTTCTTCCCTAGCACACCTAGAAGTTTCGCAGCCATCACCGCTGTGGCCTGGGCACCAGATGGGTCTGTGGCCGTGTCTGGAAATCAGGCTGGGGAATTAACCCTGTGGCAGGAAGCCAAGGCTGTGGCCACAGCACAGGTGACTCGGGGCAGCCTCCTCCATCCGTGTGAGGATTGCGCTGGCCGTGTGTGTCATGCTGCTTGCTGGGGCTGAGGCTGTGTGTGTTTGGAGGGGAAGCTTAGCCTGGCTCCTCAGACAAACTGAAGTGAACTTGTTCCACTCACCAGGCTCCAGGCCGAGTCAGCGCCCTGCTCTGGTTCTCAGCAGACACCTTCTTTGTTCTCAGTGATGATGAAAAGATCAGCAAGTGGCGAGTGCATGGGTTTGAGCGGCAGACGGCTTCGACTTCCAGAAGACTGAGGTGAAACCGGGCAGCTGGGAGATGGTGCTTGGAAACTAGGTTCCTTTTACCTGGGGCTTTCAACAGATCGCTGCTTGAGTGCTTCTGAGCAGGTCAAGAGGATGCTAAGTATTGAGCAGGAAAAGTTTTCTGCTCCTGACCATGTCACTGCAATTGAATTCTTGTTAAGTATCTATTTCATGTCAAGCTCTGGGTCCAGTCAACCAGTTGCAAATGAATTATATTCTCCTTCTCTTTTTATTTATTAACAGTACTAAAGATTGTATCCAAGGCCATGTTTATCAGCATCCCAGATCTTTTTTTGTTCAATTTTAAAGAAATTAAAACAAAACAAAAGAATAAAAACAAAGCAAAACAATAGAAACCATACAATATTTCAAAATAAGCTAATTGGAAATTAATAGTCATTGTATTACATATTGTTATCTTAAAAATAGTTGCAAAGATTATAAGATATGGGTATATAAAACAGATCAAACAGTATAAACAGTCACAGTTTGTTTCTCTGAACTAATAGGATCAATAGTACAATTTTCTGAGCTTTCTTTTTAGTTTTAGACAAGACCTCACTGTCTCACTTTTCCCAAGCTGGTCTTCAATTTGATACCCTTCTGCCTCAGCCTCCCAGGTGTCTAAAATTACACGCACATACCATCACACCTAGCTTGACTTTTAATTTTTAACTAAAGAAGCTTGCAGTAGTTTAACAGACTGAAGAATATGAGAAATTATAGGAAACAGTTGATATTTGATGTTGGGCAAAGAATGAATAGGAGTTTTATGAACCCATGATTTAAGGGGTTGGTGTTTCGTGAAACAGAAGCATTAGTGAAAGGCCTGGAACATAAATTTGTGTTGAGACTTTGTGGCACAGCAAGACTTTGGTTCCCAGAAGGAGTAGGAGAGGCTGAAGGGCACAGGTGGTGGTTAGATTGCAAAGGTAAACTGAGGCCAAGCTGTAGAGGGCACCATACTAAGACTTTAATAGAAAGGTGACCACACATGTAATCCTACTATGAGAGAGCTGAGGCAGGAAGATCACTATGAATTAAAAAACACCCTGAACTACGTAGTGAATTTAAGTGACCGTGTCTCAAAAGAAAAAGATGAAAAGGAAAAAAAAAAAAAAAACAGTTTTCACAATTTTGATACTGAACTTTTTCCTTTTTTTTTTTTTTTGTACTGGGATCAAACCTGTGACTTTACACATGATAATGAGCATGCAGTTTGCCCCTGAACAACACTGCAAAACCCTCATGATGACAACTTTAGTAACAGAAACTGGATGTGATAGAGCGTGTCTGCAAAGGGTGAGGCAAGAACTTCTCCATAAGTTTGAGGCCAGCGTGGGCTTCATAGTGAGACCCTGTCTCAAAAATATAAATAAACCAATGAAAATTCAAAAAAATTCAACTTCAGTGAGAGAAAACTCTGGTGGATAGTGTGGGAGAACCCCAAGCCACACTGCCCTGAGAAAAGAGGTCCCTTGCCTCCATCTTTCCCTGAGCTGTTCTTTAACCCTGTTCACTGAGATGTGCACAGCTGGCCAGATTGAAGCAGATGATCCCTCATTGGCCAAAGGATGTGACTGAGTCCAGCCTATGTGTCACTGAGTCTCGAGATAGCAAAGTGGCTGCCCAGGGAGGAGAATAGCTCCTGTGCTGATGGCTGGAATAGAGGCTCCAGCAGCAGCCTGTGAGAGTCCCGGGCTCAGACATGAGATGGCATCTCCGCTGTGCCCGTGGGACTCAATAAGAATCGTATCTTCCTGGCATTAAAGGTGTCAGCCTGGCATATATCAAGTTATCTCCTGCATCACTAATTAGGGAGCCTCTGTGTGTGGTTCAAGAGCGCTCTGTCTCCTTACAGCCATGCCTGCAAGGCTTCTCTTCCATGTACTCTGCCATGACCTCCACCCACCTCCCTGATTGGTTCCAGTAAAAGCCTTGGGCATGTGGACTCTTGGCCCTTTGGTCCACCAAGGGCATTGGGTCATCCTAGAGCCCCTTCAACTGCAGATCTCCCTGTCTTTTTTCATCTCTGTGCCACATTGCCAGGGGGGGACACCAAAGCCTCCACAAGACCCTCCCCACAGTGCCAGTTATTGTGGACCCCTGCAGTGAGTTCCTGCCTGGATTATGGTACATCGTGGGAAAGGAAAAAAAGAGTGAGAGATACAGTAGAGGGTTTCATAGCATTGATATGGGACCACCAGTTGTTCTAGCTAATTAATATTTTAGGGGCCAGTGTATGGGGGAATGAGGTAGGTACTTTTCCAGGTACAGCACCGAAGCAGTGGGAGAATGGGAAAGTTTAACATTGGAAAGGCAACAAGCCACAATCCATCCCCACCCATACCTGGGTGCTAAACTTACTGACCTAGAGCAAGGTGATTTCCACATCCCAAAACTGGTCCATGAGACAAGCAGGGCAGGCTGGGGATTTAGCTTAGTGGTATAAGTGCCTTCCTGGTAAGTGCAAGGTCCTAGGTTCAATCCCCAGTACCAAATAAATAAATAAGGCAGGGCAAGGGGAGCCCATGACAGATACTGTGTCAATCTGCAGTTCATGGTCCCCAAGATAGTAGCTGTGGTCAAAGGTAGGGAGACCTTTCACAGCTGGTGCTGTAGCCAGGGAAGACACACTGCAGGCCCTGACCCGGGCAGTAAAAATTAAAGGAAGGACACTGATATGTGAATGCTTTGCAGGTGAAATCCAGAGTTTATTGATCAACTGGAGTTAGGACTGGAGGAAAATATGCGAATGTTATTTATTCCTAGTTTGAGGAAGGAATGAGAGAGATGATGAACACTAATACTGATGAAAGGAAAATAGGGGCTGGTCTAGCATACGAGGGCCTTGGCACCATCAAAACAAGGAAAAGTGAGCAGGTTAGGTGGGAAGGCAGGCATTTTGCTTTGTACTTCACGAGTGAGGGATGCATGGGGAGCTGTGGAGGGATGCAGGGAGGGAGGCTGACTAAAGTGACATCTTTGTCTATTTTTTTTTGAGCTATGTCTTCACCTGAATCAGGTTCTGCAAGAAGTAGGGGTCTTGACAAGTCTGGAACTGGCCCCCAATGGTCTTTCTCTCATCTTGGTCAGTATGGATTTGGAAATACTACAAATGACCGCTGCGAATGCTCCACGTGTAATCGCGTAAGATCCACAATGCTTATTCCTCCTGAATTAAAGAAAGGAAAGCAGTGGTTTAGTGGTTCCCTTAGTTTAAGAAACAATGGAATCCCAAATAGAGGCAATCTGGGTCAACGTCCTACTTTCTTATACACCAGGCACAATTTGGAATCATCCTACACTATGGTCCACCCACAAGAAGAATGGGGTTTTCTACCTGAACGCAAGGCATCCTGGCCTACTTTTTTCCTTGGTAAGTCCTCTTGAAGTATGTGTTACATGTTTGTTAAGAACCAGTGTTTTTATGTGTTGGGATACATGCAGAGGAGAAAAGGAAGGAATGGCAGTTGGGTCCACACCTCCTTATCTTTCTTAGACAGGCACAGCTCTGCTTTAGAGTGAGTTACTGGTTTTCTGTGTAAGAGTTAACTGCCAGTCAAAAGAGTTGTACTGTTCAACAAATTCAGAAAACCAGAAATTTTATTTCTTTTTTTTTTCTTCTTACTTCTCACTGTGTAGTTCTGGGGCTGGCCTCCACTCACAGAAATCCTTGCACCACAGCCTCCCGAGTGCTGGGAATACAGGCGTGTGCAACCACACCCAGCTGCCAGTTTTCCTAATTGCATTTTCCATTTCTCTCCATCTTATCACTGTGTTAGCATCTTAAGGACAAACACTTCAACTTTTAAATCATATACATGCAATACTTACAATTTGTTTTGCCAGAGCTAGATGTTCTAGTCCTCTGGAAGCTTACTAAACCCTGACTTCATACCTATTAAAGTTATTCACAAAGCCTATTAATGATCCAGTGATTCCATTGCAAATTATGTACCTACGAGAAGTACACATGTACTCCAAAAGAGAATTACAAGATTGTCTGTAGCAGTGTTGTTTACTAAGGCCAAAACAACCTAAAATGTCTATAAACAGCAAAAGTATAAATAATTTTGGTGTTTTATGCAGTGGAATAGTACATGGCAAGAAAAAATGTGATACTGAGTATAAATAAAAGAAGCAACATAAGCTGGGCATGGTGTCACGTGCCTGTAATTCCAACACTTGGGAGGCTTATGCAGTAGAGTTCAAGGCCATCCTGGACTCCATAATCGAGTTTAAGACCAGTGTGCATTATATAGTGAGATTCATCTCCAAAAAAAGGAACAGCACAGACTTACGTCATAAACATTATCCTGGACCAAAGAAGCCAGACCCAAAGGAGTCCATAGCATATAATTTGCTTTAAATAAAACTAAATAAGAAGCAGAACTACTGTATGATGACAGAAGTCTGGATATTGTTATCTCTAGGGGTGGCCTTTGTTGACTAGGAAAGGGCAACTTTGGGGTGATAGTGATTTAGGGGAAAGAACCCCCAGCTTGCTAGATGTCTAGTACTAATTCATGTTTTCTAAAATGAAGAATGAATTTTAGGAACAACAGAGGTCAAGAGCAGAATATTTTTATTGAGAGAAAGAAAGCTCTGTCCAAGAGAGAGGCAGAAGGGGTCCCAACTGATTTGCCAAGGACTGTCTTTTCTAGGAGTTTTTTGGAGCAAAACCAACAGGTGAGGCAGGCCCAAACTTTGGGAAAACGGGAAACTGGCAAGGCAGGTGGGCATGAGGTGGGACAGAACTATGGTCAAGCAATAAGATTGAGTGTGTTTCTCAGGGATCCAATAGGGAAGTGAGTCACATAGCAAGAGGGAATAGGGCCTTTCCCCATAGGGATTGGGATAGTGACTCCTGGCTTCTTCAAGGTGATCCTTGCCTATTTAGAGTATCAGTTCCAGATGTTTATACTTAAGGTGTGGCTGCATCTATTTTGTCTCCAAGTTTGGCCCACAGTAGAAGGTGTCTGTCTTCTCCAAAGTCGCAAGATATTTGGTCTCCTCCATGGGCTCCCTGGAGTACCTAGCCCTGTCTGTCTATATTTCCAATTAATTCCAATTGATTGCCAATTCCAATTGTGGGTATGTGGGTGTGTGAGCGGGTGGGTCCCAAAGGCAAGAAGGGCTGGGGGGAGTTACCAGAGAACCTATTTGGACAAGAAAAAGCACAAGATCAATTGGAATTTGCCTTTAACAACACAAGCATTCTATACCTATTGATCTAGGGGTGATTGGATGGGTAAATACAATAAAAAATTCCATGAGCTGAACATTTCACCATTGTGTCCTCTGCCATGTTGATGTTGTAGTTTGGTATTAGAAAGTTCTCTCCGCCAGGCAGAGCTGTGTGCTATGGGCAGGCTAATCAGTGTCAACTGTCCTTTCACAGAAGCAAAAGGAAACAGGAGAGTTTGGAGGCAGTCTGTGCTTTTCCATGTGTTATGAGAATCCTAGTGGGACCTCAATAATGATGACTCAGGCCAAACCTGAATCTGGTGAGTGGCATGGGAAGGCCTGAGGGGCCCCGAGATGCCCTAGGGGAAGTGGGTAGATCTTGGTTCTAACTCTGCCCTCACAATGGCAGAGTGCTCATTCCTGTGTGCCAGCTCCATGGAGTGCTGTGGACCCTGGCTGGATGCAGCCCTGAAGGAGGATGGACCACAGGTAACATGTGGCAGACAAAAGAACCTGAAGACCAGGCTTCAGGGACAGACGCATCAGATGCCAGCATGGCCAACTGGCCGAGAATGGGGCTAAAGATGCAGCAGTGTAGAAAGGTGAGTGTGAAGGAGGGTCACAGGTAGGGAGGAGGCTGTGCGCTGACACAGCAGACTTCAGCTCTTCTTCCCTGAGCATCAGCATGATCAAAGGACAGAGATGTTAAGCTGTGGGCAAGACCCAGTATGCAACTGGTAAGTGTGGGTATGTGGGTGTGTGAGCAGGTGGGTCCCAAAGGCAAGAAGGGGCTGGGGGGAGTTACCAGAGAACGTATTTGGACAAGAAAAAGCACAAGATCAAAGTTCCATTTTCTTTAGTTCCTTTTGCAGTGACATACCTGCTTCTAAATAAAAGGCATTTATTTGAGTGAAAAAAAAAGTTATGAAGGAGCCCCTGGGCATGTAGCTGGCCCTCACCTCCCCTATTGTCCCCCATTTCTGTTCCTGTTTCAGCTGGGCCTGTTCCGATGTGAAGGGGCAGTGAGCTGCCTGCAGCCCTGGCAGGGCCCTGACTCCACCCTGCGGCTCGCTGTGGGAGACACACAGGGCAATGTGTACTTTCTGTCCTGGGAATGAAAGTGCACTGCTGGGGAAAGCTGATCACTTGTGCTAGAGATGCAAAGCCTGAAAGTACTCTGGCTGCCTCCTTCCTGTGATGATGCAAGTAAAGTGTCCCTATGTCTTTAGTACGGCCTTGTCTGTGCTCTCATGTGGCTTTAGATTGAGAAGGAAGAATGTGGATGTTCTGTCTATTTCTTTTCTCATTCATCATTAATGCCTAATACAACTGCAAGAAAGCGAACCACACCTTTAGCAGGTGCTCTCTGAAACCAGGGTTTGGAGGTGCTGTGTTCCTGAGACCTCAGTTTCTATGCCTTCCTGAATGGGAAAAAAGAGTCACTTAGCAACACTTTGAAAAGAGAGCTAAGAGCACTCACTTGGTGGAAAAGAACAAGGGGAAGACATGTGCACCAACAGGGCAGTGGACGTTCAGCAAGAGCTGGGATGGGACCAGGACAGCACCGGGGGCTCTCTGGAAACAGCCCCTGTCTGAGGAGTGGGGAGAAGAGACAGCAGGTATTCCGAGGTGTAGTGATTAGCTCTCCTGGGAAAAGGTCACAAAGACAGAACTTTCTCAAGTTGAAACTTTTATAACTTAATACACGATGAGAAGTGGAACAGTTATATCCATGCACTTAACAAACACTCTAACCCTCTTTTAGGGCTATAATTTTAATGTAAGAATACACTTATAAAATAACAGAATTTGGGTGTGGTAGCACATGCTTGTTAATCCCAGCACCGGGGAGGCTGAGGCAGGAGTGTCCTAGTGAGTTTGAGATCAGCCTGGGTTACAAAATGAGCTTAAGGCCAACCTGAACAGCATAGTGATACCCTGTCTCAAAAAAAGAAAGCAAAAAAAAAAAAATTGCATACTTACTACGTATCTCATGATCAATTAGAGGTATGTGACCAAGTGTCTGTAGACACCATCTAAGTCAGTGGAAGTTAGTAGACACAGCAGAACAGAAACTTGGTCATAGGCTTCTAATTGATCGTGAAATATATACAAGTTTGCTATCTTATGAATGCGTTCTTATAATTATGCCCCAGTAGTTTGGCTTGGGGACTTTCCTACAAGACTCTTAAAAGTTCTAGAACTTTCTTATTTTCCTAAGTAGTGGGATTATGAGAAATAATTCCTTCAGATTCCTTCTAAGACTTCAGAAGAAAGAAACATTTTCTGTATTCAAGCATTTAATGACTCCCTGCCCTCAGGAGACTTTAACAGGATAAAAAAATTTTAAATGAATTTAAAGACTTACATATGAAAAGCAATATTATGACAAGCACTTTTATTCTGGGTAGGTCGCATTCTCCCAGAGAAACAGCATTTCACTGTGTCCTATAAATATTAAGGCTTTGGGGAGTTTCAGTGTACTGCATGTTGTTCTCCCTTTGCCTTGATCCCAGGTTTTACACTTGGCTAAATCATCCTGGAGCTTCACCTGTTCTACCCATTTGCCTATGACCTCCCCCAGCTAGAGGACCCAGACAGCAGCTGATAAATGTTGACAGATGATGCATGATTCAGTCTTTCTCCAGTGCCTCATGCAAAGGTTCTAAATATATAAGGAAGCACCACTTGTATAAGTATCTTACCACTAGAAATATAGATTGGAGTTAATGTGAAATTTATGGCCCACAATCCTACCCCAAAGTGCTGCAGAGAATCACGGCCCGGCTAAGGGCCTAGGGGCGTAGGAGTAGCAGAGCCTTTGTTGAATATGCACAAGGCCTGAGTTTGATGTCTGGTGGGCTGAGATAAAGACACTAATTTCATGCTTGTCTTTTGCTCTCCTAGAGGCACGGATGAAGGACAGGAGGAAGCTCAAGTTGTGTCTTTCAAGGTCTGAATGTTTCACAGAGACACCCTAATTTCTGGCTGCTGGGACAAAATACCCAACGCCCACAACTTAAAGGAGAGATTTAAGTAGCTGACTCTTCAGGGGGTTCAGTACAAGATGGGCTGGCTGCAAGGCAGGAACAGCATGGTGGAAAAAACCGTTCATCTCATGGAAGTCATCAAGGAATGAGAACAGAGGACCTGTGGGGGTAACTGTGCCCACCAAACGGACTCCCACAGTGACACACCTTGTACTATCAGATTCCATCTCTGATCATGAGACTTTTTAGGGACATTACAGATCTGCACCACAGTACTAAGGCTGGAAGAGTAGGGATGGGGGAAAGTCAAGCAGAGGCTGACTTGCTCAACACATTCAGTCTTGTTGGATCTCCAAGAGGTTGAAAATGTTTTTCTACCTTGGAGACACTATATAGCAAGGCCGTATTAAATTTCCTGTGAGTAAAGAGAGGAACAGATTTAAGGTAAAATTAAATCCATTTGTCCCCTCTTATCCATGATTCTATATTCTGTGGCTTCAGTTACTTGTGTTTAACTATGGTTCAAAAATACTAAAGGGAAAATTGTAGAAATAAGCACTTCCTAAGTTTTCAATTATGTGGCATTTTGAGCGACACTGTGAAATCTTGGTGTGTTCATGGGGGACAGGAGTCCTCCCTCATTCCAATGAGTTCCCTAGATTAGCTGTCACTGTACTGCGGTACTTGTCCTCTGGTAACCCTCACATTCTCACCTTACACTGTATCATGGAGCCGATATTACACCCCACTTCATCTCACACACAGGCACCATATCATGTCATTAGAAGGGCAGCTACAGTCCAGAGTTTACGGGTCATGTTGGTACATGCCTGTAATCCCACTACTTAGGAGGTTGATAGAGGATTTTAGTGTTTGAGGCTAGCCTCGGTTACGTCATGAGTTCGAGGCCAGTCTGAACTATGCAAGACCCATCTTAAAAGAAAAAACGTCAGGGCTGTTTTCTTACACTATAAATGTTCTATTTCATTATTTTTTGTGGTTAATCTCTTACTGTGCCTAGTTCATCTATTTATTTTTTAAAGAGAAAAAAGCACAGAAAAATAAAAAAGCAATCAAGCAAACAAAAGCAACAAAATGAGTTATACAGAATTTCAAAACAATACGGTTGGAATTTAACAATGGTTATTATTTATAAATTAACATATGTCTATTTAAAAAAAGTAGTATATTTATGGATTAGTACTATCTCTGGTTTCAGGTATCCCTTGGGGTCTTGCAGCAATAATCCCCATGGATAAAGGAACTACTTTATGAATGAAAGATACCTGAAGGAACAATCAGTTATATTTTACATGAAGGTCATCATGTGCATATTTTTTCCCCATTAAACAGGACTTTTGTCTCCCACACCCTGGGTGAGCTCCACAGTTATCGCCAATGGATTATGGGATCATATTTCTTCTCCTGCCCATTGACAACTGCACCTTTCTCATATAACCACATTTTAACATACCTGTTTTTTTTTTTTAACACACCTATTATCCCACATCCATTTTTGAAATGTAGAGCACAGGTACTTGCTTTGGTTTGTACACTATCATTGGTACACAAATTGTTAAGTCTTCAGTTAGATAAGTACAAATAAGTTAGAAGTCGACAATATTTAGAAACCAAATGTAACCTCACCTTATGGCAGACGCACTTAATATAAACTAAGACTTGTATTTTGCTGTTTCATTTTCAGAGCAATTTCTTTATTGTATTTTGCCAAAGTATTATTTCAAAACAGGAGAAATTACAGCAGAGAAACAGACATGTGGTCCTTCATCATTAAAAGTGTTCTGCTAGGTGTGATGGTGTATACATGTCTGTGATCCCAGCGTTTGGGAGGCTGAAGTAGAAGGATTTCTGGGAGTTCAAGCCCAACCAGAACAGCATAGTGACACCTTGTCCCAAAAAACAAAAACAAGTGTTCGTAGTCTTTTACTTTGCTTATCTTGGTGCTGGGGCATTGATCCAGGACTTCATGCACGGACAAGTTCTACAAACGCAGCCCCACATGCTATGATTTCACCACTTTTTCCATTAGTGTTGTTTTCTCCTGGACAGCACACTGCATTTATGTGTCCTTGGTCTGTACCAGTTCTGACAATTTTTCAATCTTTCCATAACCTCAACTCTCACTGTAGAGCTGCCTAAATTTGCTTTGCCTATTTTTTCATGAATAAATTGAGATTATGGATGTAAGGGGGAAATCTGTGAATATGTGCTCTGCTTGTTGACACCAATGTGACTTACTGGTGATGTTAACCTCAATCACTTTAAGGTTAAGGTATTGCCCATTTTTGTGTTTTTTGGAGGTGCTGATTATTGAACCCAAGCCCTATGCGTGCTGGGATACCTAAGGGTACCACTCCTTTTCAACATTCCCAGTCAGTGTAATACGAATGAAGAAATGACTTAAGCCAGGTATGATGGCACACGTGTGTAATCCTAGCACTTGGGAGGCTGAGGCAGGAGGACTGAAGTAAGTTTAAGACCAGCCTGGTCTACACAGTGAGTTCAAGTCCAGCCTAAACCACATAGCAACATGGTCTCAACAACAACAAAAGCAAAATTTAAAAAGAAGAAATAAAACTATTATTCAGTGTGCATATATATATATATATTCATATCAATATATATATATATATATATATATATTCAAAATCTAAAAGGATCTAAAAGTTTTTATTCTCAAGAATATTTAGCTTCCAAAGGTGAACTATAAAAATCTAAGGAATGTATAGGTGAAAACAACAAATAAGCCTGTGGTTTAAGTATAAGGAACCCTGTAAAGCAGTGAACATAATGAATTTCTGCTGCACACAACTTGATTCAGTTTCACAGCTACAGGTTTCTCACAGACATCCTTCACGCCAAGGAGGGTCTGTTTCAAATTTGTTAAAATGTGTACCATGAAAGGATGCTGCATCTCCCAAATGCTTTTGCTGCATGAGGACCAGGTAATTTTGCCTCTACTAAGTTTACATGATTTTTACCTATTTGCATTCTGTAAATTCACTTAGTCATGGGGTACCATCCTTTTTCTTTGTTGCTAGATTGGGCTTAATAACATTTTACTGATTTTTACAATTATATGAAGGGATACTGGTCTATGATTTTCTTGTAATAATCTGTATCTGGTTTTAATTTCATACTTCCTTATTGGATGAACTGTGAAGTATTCCCTTCTCTATTTTTTTAGACAAGTATATAAAGTCTTCAATTTTGACAGCAGCATAATAGTTCAATGAATGGACATATGTCATTAGTTCCTTATCGATGCCACCAACGTTGCAATGATATGATCAATGCAAATAGGCACATCTCTGTCTCATGTGAAAGGATTAACACATTAAAAGCTAAAAGATATTGGTAATCTGGTTTCTAAAAAGTTACAGAATATTGTTTTCAATTAAACAACTTTCATTAGGGAATGGATGGATAGCTTATTATATATAATGAGGCCTTATAGTCAGTCTTCTATACCAAAAGAATTAAATAAACAACCTTCACTGTCTTTTAAGGAAGTGTGTTGCATGTATTTAAAAATAATCAGGAAGTCTTTGGCTCTGACTTGTACTTTAGTGCTTCTTAGATGGAGGATATGCAAAACCTACTTTTCCCTTTCCTCTCCAAGACATACAGGGCTTTAATGACAATTGTCTTAGAGCTTTCCAAATTTTTGGACATCCAATGAGGAACAAGATATTAAATGGCGAGACGTGGTCCAACTGATGAACATTAAAAAGGCAATCAAGATTTGGATGGGGACAAAAGGGAACCTTTCAGCCTTCTAGGTCCTCTACTCTTACCACAGTAATGTTCAGCAGAGCAACGCACTAACCCCCATGAGTGTGCCTCAGTGCACAGCTATCCTGCTATGCTGTGAAGGAACAACATCCTGAGTAACCCCTACCTAGCTGTAGGACAGAGCGATGGGTACTTCCTTTCCTGGAAATGAAGATACACTCATGTCAGAAGAAACAAAAGTGTTTGGAAAAGCAAAGCCCAAAGAAGCCAGTGTTATGTTTGTACCATTTCAATTTTATTATATAAAGTACCAAAGAGTCTGGCATGATGGTGCACACTCCCAGCCTCCCAGCTGACATAGGACTGTAATTTCAAGCCTAGTCTGGGCAACTTAGTGAGAGCCTGTCTCGAGATAAAAAATAAAAGGGCTGAGGATATAGCTCATCAGGAAGCCCCTGGGCTCAATGCTCAGTACTGGAATAAATTTTTAAGAAGTTTATGCCAAGCACGGTGATGTACATCTCTAATCCCCACATTTGGGAGGCAGAGGGACAACTGTCATAAGTTCGAGGCTAGCCTGAGCTGCACATTAGTATAAGGGGATCCTGGACTACATAGTGAGACCTTGTGTCAAACAAACAAACAAAAAAACTTGTAAGTACAAAAAAAAAGTACAATGCTTATTTTCTTGCTTGGATCTTCTTTAGTTTAGTATCAACAATCACCATAGCTGCAGAAAATTAAATTGAACTTTTAGAAGGTACCGCATACGGACCTGGTTGGGGTTATAGACAATAAACTCATTGTAGTTGAGAGTATAACCCCCTGGATTTAGAATTCCTGTGTCACTCGCTGGCCCTAAGGGCACTGTGCTCCCATTCCTGCCAAAGAGAAGAAAATGTCAACAGTACTCTTTGGTTCAGAAGGTGGAATTCAGACAGCTGTGTCATACACTGGCTTTGAGTACTTACAGGGTGAGGAAGTGGGCAGGACTGGGAGCCATCTTACCCAGGCCCTTTGTGCTGTGTTTGCCCTGAAGCAGTCCTTCTGCTTTAGGATTGGCCTCGAGTAGCTCATTACACTGACCCAGAGCCACCTGCAAAACAAACACTCTTGGAATTCCTTACTGAGAATAATGTTACTATACAGAGAACCAGAAAATCCCAGCTGAATTTTCTTCCCTGCCTGTAGCAGAGGAATCTAATGCAATGGAAATTCCCCCGTGGCATCCCTCAAACCATCTCAGGTGAACCTCTTGTTTCTAAGGTCAAACCCTTCTCACTGGAAAAAACAGAGATTAATAAACTAGAGATCACAGATATGTTCCTTTTTCACCTCTGATAAAAGCAGCAGCCCTGTGTTCTTTAGTCTGGAGGCAAAGCAGTAATTGGCACTCTTCGAAGACATATCAGCAAAGTAGATTCCTTTTCCAAACTGAAATAAACAAAACTCAGGTCAGCTGCTTAATCCATTGTATTAGAAGGAAAGCTCCTAACACTGATGCTTTTTTTTCCATTCTCTTAATCACAATATTGACCCTTCTATAATACTCTTCATAATTCTGTTCCAAGGAGAGTAGAAATATTTGTGAATCTCTGCATTCTAGGGAAATGGAACAACATCATTTGGAATTTAAAGAAAGAAAAACGCAATAAGACGTGATAAAGTTATCAGTGGGCTGGTTTAATTTTGGGAAAAAGTACCACCTCTTTTCATATTTTCTTGTACTACTGGGGATTGAATTTAGGGTCTTATGCATGGTAGGCAAGCACTCTACTACTGAGCTACATCTCTAGCCCAACGCCTCTTAATTCTGATCTGGAGGATGAAAAAGGATAGATACAATTATTGTATCCTTTGCCCCTGTGTTCTACCTAGAATTCAATTTCTACTCACCATGTAACCTGTGATGGGAGCCTCTGGTGGGGCAATTCGAAGCCCATGGCTCAGGATTCCTACCCAGTTACTCAGCCTAGAACCATGCCATAGCAGCATCCTAAGAAAAAGTAGTTATTGTACTCTTGCTCTCATGTAAACACAGGCCATAAATACAAAGAAGCCAAAAGCCAGCTCTGCTACTCTCCAAGTTCTTTAACTGCACTTTAGGCAGAGAACTGTCTTCCCAATCTCAGACTCGGACCTGTTATGAAGATCCTCTCTGAAGGCTTCTTTCTCCCCCTCCTTTTCTACTTCAAAAACCTCCAGCAAGGTCATGGTGTAGTCACTGTGTGTGGGAGCATGGGTAGACTGTAGGTACTGAGAAATCACCTGTGGAAACATTGGAAGAAATACTGATGTTGAACTGTAAAGAGATGGGCCTGAAATACACAATGAAGGGCTTTGGGCATAACCTGGCAGAAATTCCTGCTCCCAAATGCCTCCTAAGGCAGGGGAAAAAAGGTCTTCCTTCCCAAATTGCTGGCAGAGAGAAATTCTGCCTTATTTAAGTTTGTTTTTAACTAGAAAGAGTCAAGAGAATAGTGGGATGGGCACAGTTGGTCTTATGCATGTAGAAGTATGAAAAGAAATGATTTTTCTTACTTTGAACTCGTAACTTTCATGATCTAGAGGGTGCAGAGCACAGTGTAGGTTTCTATAGTGTTGATCCAATGGGTGTTCTGGGCTTTGGAGTTCTGTCTTCACCAGCTTAATGGCAATTTCAATGTCTCCCAAAGCCTGAGAAAATATAAAATTAATGTCAGGAAACCTAGGACAAGAGATGTACTATTTCCTAATCCATTTTTAACTCACCTCTAGCAGCTGTACTTTGTCTGACAATTCTTTCTCGGTTTGGATTAATGGAGGAGTACGGAGTCTAAGGACAGAGATACAATGTGTAATTATCTGTAATTATAGCTAAAATTTGTGGCTAAAAAGTGCATGACTACAAACAGCATACTAACAATAGGTCCTTTTAGTGGTACACCCACAGAATTCCAGCACTCAGGAGAATAGGGCAGGAGGATCACTGCAAGTTAAAGGCAGCCTGAGTTACATAGCAAGGGCTACATAGTAGACTACATAGCAATACCTTGTCTCAAAAAAAAAAAAAAAAAAAAAAAAAAAAAAGGTCCTTTAGAAACAGATGTTTTCCAGGGCAGGTATTGTGGTGCATACCTGTAACACTAGGACTTGGGAGACTGAGGCAGGAGGACTGTTGCCAGCTCAAGGCCAGTATGGACTACATAGTGAGTTCAAGACCAGCCTGAACTGCATCGTAAGGCTTTCTCAAAAAAACCAAGGGAATAAAGAAGTAAAACTAAAGAAACAGATGTTTTCCATCTGAAAGACGAAGAGGCCTGTAAAAAAATGTAAACCTCCAAATACATAAAGGGAGATTAAACGTATACTAAATATGGTCTTAGCATGGTTATAGTCACCTTAAAGAAAAATAAAAGGGGTGATACATCTTGAAGGTGTTTTACTTAGTGGTTAGATGGCCAGACCCGTTTTCATTTGAGTTGGTAACTTCCATTTGATCAGTGAATATGATGATAACCAGGCAAGGGGGTTGCATCTCTTTTTAAACTGATAAATTTACAGATAAGCTACCTATAAATTGTTTTGGCTCTACTTAAGACACTAATTTCCTTTGGAACAAAAGACTAAGCGGATTCCAGCTGCTACTGATTGATTCAGGAAGTACAGGCAGACAGAAGCACAAAGTGAAGCCGCAGCACGGCTTTACCCGAAGTCATGTGGGATCCTGGTGTAGAACTCGTTGCATGCTTCTAGCAGAGCTTGTCCACGCCGGCCAGCCCGAATACAGTCTTCTACCTTCTTAAGAGACTGGTAACCTGCCTTGATTTGCGCCACTGTCAGCTTTCCTACAAGCCCAACCACAGGTCAGACTCCAAAGCAGGGTTGTCCAGAAAGGTAAACTTATATGCTGCTCAACATAGCCTCTCACCTTTCAACTTTTACAACAGTCCCCCAGTCCACACACACACACACACACACACACACACACACACACACACACACATACACACACACACACACGTATACACCTTTTATTCCAAATCTTTTTTCATTCAGTACTACTAGCAAGCTTTAAATCATGATAGTGATCATGATAGACACAAAGATAGAATGTAGAACAAAATCTGAAGTCCTACCAAGTGGGGCTTTCTTGATGTCATACTTCATTTCAGCTATCATCTCTTCCATGGTCTGTACATTACAGATCAACTTCATCAGCTCCTGCACCTCAGGATGTAGCTGTGACTCTGGTTTCAGGGGGGCCTTAAGGGAGCCCTCTTCTTTTGTTTCATTATCATCCTATAGGAAAAAAAAGGATTACAGGTATCTGCCTGGCTCTATATCTCTCAAATTTAAAGACACAATCCAAAAATGTGCATCTGAAATGAGGAAACATTTCTCAGATTATGAAACAAAAACAAAAAACAAATACAGGAAAAAATGTTTAACGTCACTGGTTATTTGAAAGATGCAAATTAAAACACTGAGATTCCATCTCAGTCCAGAAAAAATAGTTATTATCAAGAAATCAACCAAAAACAAATGCTGGAGGGGCTGGAGGGGAAAAGGAACCACTATTGGTGGGAATGCAGACTGGTAAAAACACTGTGAAAGTCAGAATGGAGATTCCTCAAAAAACTAGGACTAGAGGTCCCATTTGACCTATTTATTCCCCCTTCTTGGTATCTTCCCAAAAGAATTAAAAACATACCATAGCAATATATGCACACCTACATGTACAGTGGCACAGTTTGTATCAGCTAACTCTTGGAAATAGCCCAAACCTTCATCAACAGAGGAATGGATAATGGTATTTTTTATACGATGCAGAACTACTCAGTCATAAAAAAGGATAACCTTGAGACATTTCTAGGTAAATGGATGCACCTTGAGACTATACTCTTAAGTGAAATAAATCAGACACACATGTGTAAACACCACACTGTTTTTCTGGTGTGAGATATGGGAAGTGTAAATAAGGACCAAAATGTATAACAGACACTGGAAAAAAAAATAGGAAGACATTTTTCAAATAGGAAGGAGAACTGGGGAGGAAGGAGGGGGGAAGGGGAAAGGAAGGAAAGGAAACAAAAAACAAAATGGAAACAAAGCTTTTGTAAATAAGGAAGGGAAGAGTAGCAGGGAGAGCAACAGAATGAGAAATAAAGAAAAATCCAGATATATCATGTACAGGTACAAATTCCCTATGATGAATGCCATTGTTATATATATCTAAATTGTACCAATAAACTTAATTAAAAAACACAGTGGTTCAACAGCGATCATCAATGAGTCTTTGCTTGAATGTATATTCCATTATTAACCCACAGTACTCAGTGTGACTTCCACCTCTGAGTGACGGACAGATTTGCTTTCATAACAAAGCACTCAAAATCTAAAAGGACTTCCCAGTGATATTATGTAAGGACAAGCTATTATATCTCAAATCATCTGATCTAAAAACTAAAATCTCCACTTTTCAGATATGTGAGTTTTTAGCATTGTGGTAGACCAGTCAAAATGAATTTTTTACTGTGGTATAGAGGCAGAAGTAAAAAAAACTTTACATGTAACTTTCTCAGATTATTACTCTCTTGGCCTATTACACTAAACTTCAGGGAAGAGGGTCTCAGATTTCCTTAAGAATCTTAGTAAATAACAAAGTGGAGATTGGAATGGCACAACTAATCTTATTCTTTCTGCTCTTATGAGGTTACAAAGAATAGTCAAAATTACTTCTCAGGTGGAAAACAGTAATAGCTCAAGATTCACTGGCTTAGACTGTGGGGCTGCAGGGGAAGGTAAGTCTTAGACCGACCTAAACGTCACTACTGGATTCCACTCTGAGTAAGAGGAGCTATCTTTCAGTTAACGTCAATTTACCTGAGAGGTGGCAGTGTAGTCCATGTGCAGCATATCATATTTTCCAGGGACCTTTACAAACTTCTCACGATCTTCCCAATTATTTTTCGTCTTGTCAAGGAATCTACAGAACCCAAGGTGGTAAAGAAATCTTACAAATAAAGTTCTACTACTAGTCATGAATTTAGAACTGTTTCTTTGGACAGCAAATCTACAAAGAATTATTTTTCCTTCATAGAGGGAATTTTAAATTAGGTCACTGAATGGACAGAAAAAACACTGGACCAAAGGAGAAATGAAGAAACCAAAGTTGGGAAGGAAAGTGTCTGAACTTCCCAAAGGTTCTCAAATACCACAAAAGCCATTAAGATTTGAAACAAAAAACATGGGGCTGAAGATGTAGGTTTGTAGAGCACTCACCTAGCATGAAAATGAAGTCTTGGGTTCAATCCTCAGTACAGGAAAAAAAAATTTCTTTTGTTTGCTAAGACAAAAAGTGTCTATCCAATTCTGAGTAGAAGCACATTCTCAGAGACCTCAGAAAGTCATTCAACCATATTTCAGTGAATTTTTTTAAAACTCAAGTTGAATAGTCTCCACTTTTCTCAAATTCTCTTTGTTTTGTGTTAAATATACTAGAATTCTTCCACTTTTAATCAATTTCAAAGTGCTAGGTTGATTTAATATTTGCTAATTAAAAACAAAATTTTATTCTAATCACAGTCTGTAAGAATGAAAAGGAATTAACATTTAGGTCAAATTGCATTTATAAAATTTCTCAAGAACAAAGATCCAAGAAGAGTATCTTTTTGTACTCATTTTTTAGCACTCACTTCTTCTGAAAGATTTCCTTGGCCTTGTCGAGGTCAGATGAACAAGCCACCAAGCTGTGCTGCCCTGTTTTCCCAACTGCAAAGGGGAAATGCCACACATAAGATGGTTCCTTGTCCTGCACCCCCAGAACAGTGCCCCCATAGTAATAAGTCAGCTCTTTTAAGGTCCTCTGCTTACCATCTGACAAATGGGCACAAGGACACGTAAAGGTGAAAGGGCTTAGGGAACTGATCGTGTTGCTAGAAGTTACCTGCTAACTGGCCCAGCAGTACTCGAAGTCCAACTGCAGGAGAGTCATGCCAATGGGAGCTTCCTGATGACAATGCCTGCTATTCTCCAACTTGAAGAAGCCTAACTCACGTCCCAAGGCCTTCCCAGACTTCAGAGCTCCCCTCACCCAGTATAAACTCACCCAACACTACACTGCTTCTGGTTTTTTGAATGACAGTTCATAAAATGCATAATAAAAGCCATTACCTCGGCCCCACCTCATCCAAACACTGAAGTTTCTCTGGGCATCATCTTCTAACAGCTGAATAAGATAGTACTTGTTGTTGTTGAATTGGAGATTGGTCTATAATGAGGGAGAGAATAACGTCATAAAGGGAGGTAAAAGAGATTTTTTTTTTTAAGGAGATAGTATTGCACATGGAAGTTACACAAACCAATGACTCATCCTTAGTCACAGAGAATAGTAATTTTTACTAGGGATCAAACTCACAACCAGGTGCTCACCAGGCAGGCGCTTACGATGCTAAACTAAATCCCTGGCCTGAGACTTGTAATTTTTACAAAGGAAAGGAAAAAAAAACAAAAAATGAAGTATTAAAGTAGGAGCCTTGCTGAGCCTGGTGACATATGCCTGTAATACCAACACTCAGAAGGCTGAGGCAGGAGTGTTGCTGTAAGTTCTGGGCTAGCCTGGGCTACAGAGTTCAAGGCCAGAGTGAACTATATACTATAACCCTGTTGTGGTTTGTTTAAATGTCCCCCTAAAACCTGATGTGGCCATGGCCATGGCTGACTCTAGCATTTTTGATTGGTTACTTGTCTAGTGCTGGGATTGATGGTGTGAATGCTGCACCCACCCAGGAGCAGGTAGCTAGCATAACTATGTAAGAAAGGGAAGGAGACACACTTTCCCCTTTTTGCCCATTTGCTCTTGATGCTTGCAGCCGCCATAAACAGTTGCCCTTCAGCCATGCGGGCCAGCTGAGTATGGACTGAAACCTCCAAAAAACTGTAAGCTAAATAAACCTTTCCTTCCCTAATTTGAAGTGTTGGGTATTTAGCTCCAGCAATGAGAGAAAAGTGACCAAGACAAAACCCTGTCTCAAAAAGATTAAAAAAAAATTAATTAATTTAAAAAAGCTCCCTAAAGCCCGCCTTCCAACCTAAGTATTCTCAATGGTCCTGTTCTGTTCCCTCCATAGATAACTTTCCACATTATTTGTGCTTTCTAATTCTTAAGTCATTTCCAATAATTATTTCTCAAATGATATGAGAACAACTCTGATGCTCCATTCTGATCTTTATCTATTATAGTTTGTTTGCTTAAATAACTTCTTACTCTTGACTGTTCTACTTAGACCCTTTCTGTGGGGCAGCTTCAGAAATATGACAATGAGCTGAAAGCAGGACAACGGTGAGAGGGGACAAGGATATGCAAGAAACCACTGCCACATGTGCCCCATCCTTGACCTGATCTGATTTGGGGACATTCACTCAAAATGAAACTAGAAGGACCAGGGATTTAGCTCAGTGGCATAAGCACCTGCCTGGCAAGCATGAGGTCATGAGTTTGATCTCCAGTACCAATAAATAAATAAAATAAATAAAAAATAAAAAACTGCCACTAATACCTGAAAAGACACATCTAAGTACCTCAGTCAGAGTAGAGACAGTGGTCTACATGGTAAGGCACAGAAGTTAGTGCTGGAAGGCTGAGCCTGTTATGAAGGCACTGCCCCTTCTACCTCATTGATATTACAGTCATTCAATGTTAGAACAAAAGGGGGCTTTAAGATATCTTCTGTCTGCTCATAATATTTTAAGGGAAAGATGCAGTAGCAAAGGAATACTAGTTAGCTGTTAAAATTAAGTATGTTGGATTAATAAATTAAAAAATGAAGTGATATCTAGAAAATACGTTAACCAAGCAAATGGTTAACCTACTCAAAAATCACAAAAATACATGAGAAAAATTTTAAAAAGAAAAAAATTAATAAATTTAACTACATACAAATTTAAAACTTCAATATGAGTGAAAGTATACTATAAGGAAGATCAAAAGGTACATGAGAAATCTACAAAACATATGAACAATTTCTATCACAAACAAAAAGCTATTGTTCCTGTTACATAAAGTCAATTGAAGCTAGAAAAACATACATCAACAATCTATGCGAAAACATGAAAAAGGAACACAAAATTTACAGATTTAAAGAAAGACATAAAGTTTGCAAAAAAAGACCTGCTTTTCATAGAGCATACTGCTATTAGTGTGGTAGGGTTAAACACTCTGTAGAAGAGTAACCAGTAGGAGCTAACACAGCATAAGGCTTCTGGGATGCTCTATCATCAATAATGATCAAGAAGAAAGTGCCATAAATAGAATGGTTTTTCCTCTTACTTGATTCAGCATGACATCATAGACATCATTTCCTTCAAAATACACATGAGCCTGAAGAAAGAAAAAAAGATAGTATCAGTATGGTTTCAGTCCTGAATTCCAAAATCCTGAGTTCTATGGCGCCAGGTTCTTTCTCTAGCACCATCATCTGCCTTCCAAGGAAAGAAAGAGATGTGTATATTCTACTCATGGTCTGTTATTACTATAATGAAAGCATGCTCCCTTTTTCTAATTACAGGAAGAAAAGATTCTAACTCAAAAGAAACTTGCTCAAAAGAGAAAGCAGCTTTTTTACTGTATACTTCAAATCCTTTTCCCACTCATCCGTAACTTACAGCATTACAAGGCAGTCTGTCATTAGAAGAAGACAATTCTCCCTAATAACATAATTTTCTGGCTGAAAAACCGAATAAGGTGTCAAAGCCTGATGATTGCTGCAAAAAGTAATCTTATCAACCCCTTGATTATTAATCCCAAATCCCACCCATTCTCACTTCTCACAAAATTAATTACTGGTGAAATTTTAGAGAAAATTTCCTAAAATGCATTCTAGCTACATCTGAGACAAGAATCCTAGTAACAAAAGAACACTGTTCTCAGGGAAATCAATGACTCAGAATTGGCTTCAGAGTCTCTCACCTTTCCCACCTTGGCTGTACATTCTGGGTCCACAGGAGCTTTGCCCTTTAGCAGCACTGACTTCACAGATTCTGAGAAAAGATTAATGCACAGTACAATTATTTATATGGCAATCAAAAGTAGTTCTCAGGCAGTAACCTGCCTGACAAGCACAAGGTCATCTGTTCAATTCCTGGTAATGGGGGGAGGGGAGGGCTAAAAGTAGCTCTTTCAGAGCCAGGTGTGGTGACATACACCTATAATCCCAGCATTTGGGAGGCCGAGGCAAGATTGCTGTGACTCTGAGGCCAGTCTGGGCTACAAAGTAAGTTAAAGCCAGCGTAAACTGTCTAGTGAAACCCTGTCTCAAAAAGACAAAACAGGGGCTGGGGATTTAGCTAAGCAGCTATAAGGGCCTGCCTTGCAAACGTGCGGTCAAGAGTTCGATACCCTGTACCAATTTAAAAAAAGACAAAACAAGGCCAAGGAGTTAGCTCAGCAGCATAAGCACCTGCCTGGCAAGCACAAGGTTGTGAGTTCAGTCCTCAGTACAAAAAAATAAATAAGTAAAAACAAAAAAAGGCAGCTCTCAGACTTAGATACCTGTCACAACTAACTTTGCTGTTCCTAAGTAATCCTGGTTTTCTGCTTTGGTCTCAATTCACCTCAAACACATGAAAAAGATAATTCAATAAAGTAGATTAATACTGTGGCATACACAAAGCACAGAAAATTAATTATATATTTAAGGAAGAAAGAAATAAGAGCTGAAAGAACAAGATGTCACTACCATCCCTTCCAAGACTCTCTTGGCCCACAGTTAATTACCTTTTGTATCTTCGGTCCTGCCCTTATCAGCCTTTCCTCTAGCTACAGGCTCCTTTTTCACTTCCTGTCTCTGATATTTGCATGTTTTCTTGGCAGGGGGTGAGTCTTCTGTAGTGCCATTATTATCTCTCCTGGTTTTATTTAATACTGCAGAAGCTAAGAGCAAGAACAATGAAAAGACAAGAATGAATGACATATAATAACCTTTACATTAACTTTTTAAACAGTATGATTCAGCATTTAGAGTATATATGATTCTTTATTGAAAAAAAAAAAAAACATAGGAAAGGGGCATCATGCATGCCAAACAAATGGTGTGTATCACTGAGCTGTATTCCCAGCCACTTTCTCTACTTTTTAAATTTTGACAAGGTCTTGTTAAATTGCCCAAACTGGTCCTGCCCTTGTGATCCTCCTGCCACGCTCTTCTAAGTAGTTGGGATTAGCTGACAAACATAAGAATACTTATATGTGCATGTGTGTTGCTCACTTCTGAACTTTTTCTAATTACAGGAAGGAAAGATTCTAACTCAAAAGGACCTTGCATGCCAGGCAAGTCATTGAGCTACATTCTCCACCGGGAGGGGAGGGTTAAAGAAATAATAAGGTGGGTTTGTAAGTTTTCAATGAAACAATACCAACTACCACACCACTAGTTTTGAGAACTGTTCTGAGTAGTCCTTCCTAAATTGCTGTTCAAACCAAATAAAATAAAATGGACTCACAGGGCTTTTGTATATTCACAGCCCGAGGCATCAGTTTTGTAGACTGCTTATCCCTTCTGTTTATTTATGCTCTCCTGCTATATGTACTTGGATCCGCCCAAGGTGGTATGAAATAATGGTCAGTAGCGAGCTCTAGGGTCTATACCTAGCTTAGAACTATGGAAACTGAGAGAAGTTGTGTATACTCCTTGTACCTCAATGGCCCCAATTATAAAATCCAAAGAACAATAGTATGTAATTTATAGGATGGACCTATACATTAAGAGTACTAGGGCGTATATACAGGGTACTGTGTCTCAACAATTTTAAGATTCCGATTTCACTCTCTGAAACTGGAATGCATCCTACAACGGTTGATATATACGTAGTGAATCACAATTAGAAGTATTTATCCTTTCTTAGTGATATATAAAATAATAAGCTTTACAGTTAATTTTTTAAACTGAATAATATTCAGCGCTAACAACAGTACTACGTTAGTTTTTACGGCGCCACAAGCTTTTTTTAATTAAAGAACAGTAATCTGAAAAACGAAATTCGGAAAGTTTAAGGCCAAAACTAGTTTGAGAGCCAAGGGCTGAAGATGAGGAACTGAAGGGGCGAGGGGCCAGAATAAGGGGGCACTGCTCCTTTTCCCACTTTGGAACCCCAGCCTTTCCCCCCAAGAATGCGTGGCAATCCTAACTTACCGCCGCTGCCTCTTGCCCGCCGTCTGGCAGCCATGGAATTCAAACGCTGACGTCATCAATTCATTCCCGGAATTGCTGGCCCAATCACAGGCTGGAAACCTGCAGCGCGCGCGTCCTAGAAAAGAGCTGACAGGACCAGAAGTGGGAGGTACTCCTGGCAATATCTACATATCGCTATGCATTGTGGGAAGTCACCATAACCAAAAAATATACCGACATTTGGGAGCCTTATAAGGCTAGGTTTGAGCCTTTCTTTCTCATAGGGCGGAGGGAAGCTCATCGGTGGGGCTACGAGCTGAGTGCGTGATGTCACTCTGTAGCACGTCCCTTGGGAAGGTCTGAGACTGGGGCCAGTGGCGGTCCTAACAGGGCCCTCCCTGAACCGCGGGGAGGTGAGTTCCCAGAGAGCGGGGCTCCGCGCAAGGGCAGACTGGGCAGGAGATGCCGAGTATCTCGCCCTCGGGAGGGGCTCGGCGGATGCCTCCTTAGCCGGAGCTTGGAACAGACTCACGGCCAGCAAAGTGAGTTCAATGGCTGAGGTGAGGCACCCGGCCCGGGGCCTCATAACCCAATTCAGACTACTCTCCCCCGTCCTCTTTTAGAACCAGGCCTGAGCTCACGGTTCTCCCTTCCACACGACGAGTCCAATAGAATGCTAGTAACCTGCGCAATGGGAAGGGGAGAGAAATCAAGCAAAGGGGGATGGAGGAGGAGGAAGTGAAGGATTTTTCAAGATGTGTTAGTGTGCAGGTAGGTATCAGCTGTACGATTATTGTAATTATCACGTACTGCAGATGAAACTTTAAAATTATTTTTAAAATGCTGATAGACTCGGCAACCTCTGATCAAGGTCACATGGTACTTGGTTGCCAAATGTTTGGCTTCTAGGCATCACTGGACATAGTGGCTGCCTGAGCAAATGCCTAGGCCAGACTTGATAATTCAAAAACGAAAGTGGGGGAACCAGGACAGTGTTTTTACAACAACAAAACAGTATAATTCTCATTTAGAAACATCTTGCTAGGATAATGCAGTCTCTTGAGAGGGTCACCGTTATATCTGTAAACGGAAACTCATGTATACAAATCTTTTAGGTAAAATGTTACTAAATCAAATCCAGTAGTGTATAAAAGTAATGCAACAGAAGCAGGTAGATTTTTCCGTTCAAGATAGTTACTTCGACAAATGTTTAGGGACATCTGCCTGGGCTTTTGGGCAAAGTAGTTAAGCCATAATAGACACAGTTCCTGTCTTCTGCACTTGTCGGGGACAGATATTTATAGATCATGGCACAAGCAAAGGTGAAAGTATACCAGCAACAAGAACTGCTAAGGAGCAGCACACAGAATTAGAGGAAATTCTAATCGGGTGTTCATGATGGAATCATTCACACATCATGTTCTACATCTGACTTGTAGGAGAATTAGTAAGTGAGGAAGGACTACCGGGTGCCAGAAACGTGGGGCATGGAGCTGGAGAGGAAGCCGGGCGCAACAAGAAAGCAGGTTTCTTCACCTCCTTACCTCGCTTACCTTTACAGGACTTAAAGGCCAGTATTCAAAAATAAAAACTTGAAAACTCTTTAGCAGAAAACTATGTAAATATTTTCAATTTTGAAGTCTGTAAATTTCTTAAAACACAAAAAATTTCAATTGTATTACTTAAAATTTTGTTCAAAAGATGTAAAGTTTAAGAAGAAAAAGTTATTTGTAATACGAAAAAGTTATTATGAATATTTTAAAAATCTAGAAGAAACTAAAATGTCATGCATGCCCTGAGCAAGACCTTCTCAGCAAATAGGCTGTTCTCAGGAAACAGAAAACCCCAACCAGACTATGCCTCTCTCCGCTGGTAAACAGAACAGATGTCCATAAAGAAGACTTAGGACCAGACACACAATCTCTCTGTTGCAGAGAAGTCCAGCATTGTCTGCACATCTGTACTGACCATCCTGGGAACTCTGACCCCAAGCATTCCATCCATATTCTTTGAGATTCTTCAAATCCTATAAAAACTTAATTTTCTCTGGTAGAGCCACTGAAATCATTCATGATCTCAGCCTTATTTGCACCTAGGTAAAATAAACCCAGAACTTTTCTCACATAAAACCTCTCTCCAGGTAGTTTCTTGTGCATTATTAATAATATAAACATTTTAACTTAATATGCTAAGGCAAGACTGATATAAACATATTTTACATATTTTATAAATATAACTCAAGCAATCAAAATTTTAGAAAAAGTACTGAAAGAATTTTGCCCCAAATGAGATGCTGTAGCGGTGGGAGGCTGAGAGGCAAAAGGTCATCTTCCCCACCCCTAAGCAATTTATCTGTGGCACGAAATGAATTCCAATGGACTACCTGTGCATCAGTAATGCCCCGTAGGTACCACCCAAGACCTAAGCTATATATATGCCCCCACACCACGTGTCCCACAGAGAGAAAGCCAGACCCCGGAGGTCATGGAGTCTCTCTGCATTCTTAAAATAAAGGCCACTTTTATTTCATATTATCTTTTTAGCCACGCCGAAAATTCTATCAAGTACCATTCATTATAACCTCAAGGCATATCAAGAACTTGAAAACTAAATCTGACAAAAGGTAGGCAATTGATAAATATTGGGTTGAATGGGTTGTTTCGGTAGCAGCTCAAAGGTATTTGACTTATTTATGGCACAAATAAAGTAGACTATAAATGGTAATTTGAAAGTAGGAAAAATGTAATAAAAATTGAAAATATCAAAAACAGCTAATACTAATCCTTGCACTTCAGAGGCTGAGGCAGGAGGATTGCTGCAAGTTTGTTAGCCCAGGCTACATAGTGAATTGAAGGCCAGCCTGAGCTACAAAATGAGACCCTGTCTCAAAAAAAAAAATTATATATATATATATATATATATATATATGTATGTATGTATGTATGTATATTTCTTGGGTTACCATAACTATTGACCACAGTTTACATAAAGAATTTGTTTTCCCATATTCTGGAGGCTAGAAGTTCAAGATAAAGGTGTTAACAGTCTTGATATACTCTAAGGCAGTAATGGAGAACCTTCCACAGCTTTCAGTTGTAACACACAGTCAAGCATGGTGGCACAGGCCTGTAATCCCAGCAATCAGGACACAGAGATAGGAGGTTTGTGTGAGTTCAAAGCCAGCCTGCATTATGAAGTTAGCCCTGTCTCAGAAAACAAAACTCAAACCCAAAGCAAAGCAGGAAGAAAACCCAGACAACCTGCTGTGGTATATGTGCCTTAGGCTTACCACATTGTTCCAAGGCCTTTTCCTTGGCTTGTAGAGGATCCTTTTCCTCTGTGTTCTCACATGATCTGCATGTGTCTGTGTCTTGTATCTTCCTACAAACACATGCATTTCCCGGATTAAAGTGCAAAAATATGATCTTAAATTACCTTAGCCACTTCTTTAAATGCCTATTTCCAACTACAATCAAATTCTGAGGAACTAAAATTAGGACCTTCAACATAGACACGTGGAGAAGGCACAATTCAGCCATATTATGTCATCTTTAGAATGCTAGATCTGGGTGACTCCAAATTTGTTTTTATTTATCATTTAATGTATTCTTTAGTTTCATAACAATATTTATTGTTCCATGCACATTCAAAAGATAATGTAGCTATTGTTTGGATTTTAGATCTCCCGTTAGAATGACTCCTAAAAATCAGCATTTAAAATGGTTGCACACATACTCATAAGTGAAATAAATCAAACTTACATGTGTAAATACTGTATTGTCTCCCTAGTGTAAGAAATGGTAAGAGTACATAAGATACAAAAGCCTCAATAAATACAGTGAAAGGATAAGAATCTGCTCAAGGGGGTCGGGGATTTAGCTCAGCTCAGCAGCATAAGCACCGGCCTGGCAAGTGTCAGGTTGCAAGTTCAATCCCTAGTACCAAAAAAAACAAAGAATCTGCTCAAAGGGAAAAAAAATAATTCAGGGAAAAGGAGGAAAAAGAAAAAGGAAGGGAAAAGAAAAAATATCTAAAATTATATAAACACACTTAGGATAGCTAAGATGATTATGTTACAAATTCTATAAGTTCTTGGAACAAAACAGCATTCATAGGATTTGAACAATTTTGCATGTTAGTGTCTGGTGATCTGAGGAACTCTTGAAGATCATTATGTAAAATAACAACCCTAGTGATATTCCTACCACCTTGTTTTGAAGGCCTATATCGTCATTGTTTGGGCTCTTTGCTATTGTTATTATTTGTCTTTTTTGTTTTGTGTTTTTCCAGTAATTTGTTTTGTTTTGTTTTTTCCTCTAATATAGAAATGATAAGTATACATGTAGGGGCTTATACATGCATGGAACTTCTCCTAAACAGTTTATAAGAACCAATTATTTTATGCATGATGATATGAACAGCTACTTTGAAGAAAAGGAGACATTATGGTATCCACTGCTGATTCCACATCGTCATTCTGTGAAATCCAGCAATGCTTTTATTCTTTTTTCAGAGTGATTTTAGTCTGTTTTGTATTGTTTAATTTCAACAGCTATTTTGAAGAGAACAAGAGACATTGTGGCAGCCATTGTTGATTTTCCTATTGTCTAGTTTTGAAGGCCTGTAATGCCTTCATCACTCACAATGAACTGATACAAAACAAGAGACTTTGTGGTAGCCACTGTAGATCTCCTGTTGTCTTGCTTTGAAATCTGTGTCACTTACATTGTTTTATTCTGATCTTCTTTGTTCTGTTTAGTTTTACCCTCTTTAAAATAAAAAATAAAAATAAATAAATAAAATGGTTGCACCAAAGACATTTTAAGAGGCTGAGGCAGAAGGATGGCAAGTTTGAGGCCACGCTAGAAATTTAATAAGGTTGTCTTAAAAATTTAAAAATTAAAAGGATTAAGGATGCTAGAGCACTTGTCTAGTGGGCACAAGGCCCTGGATTCACTTCCCAGTTCCGTATACAGAATTGAAGGTATGGCTAAGTATGTAGAATATTTATACTTCTTATCATTGATAAGGATTCCTTTAAATTAGTGGCCAGCACCTTGACTAGTATAGGAAATTGTTGCACGTTAAATGTATTTTATTTTCATATACATTTGGCTTCTCAAATGAAATTAACTCAAGATTCTATCAGCAACATGTGTTTCTGTTTCTTTTCTTTAGTGGTGGAGATTGAATTCAGGGCCTATACATGCTCAGCAAACACTCTACACCCCTGACAACCACCCTCCCTTTCATTTCGCTTTGCTTTCATGAGTCAGGGTCTCCCTGTGTGGGAGCCCACTATGTAGCCCAGGCTGGCCTCAAAGTACAGGAATCTTCCTACCTCAACCTCACAAATGCTGGGGTTACAGGTATGCACCACCATGTTCGATCCCCTCTTTTTTTCTTGAAAGAACGTTCATACATCTGTTGAACATCAGAATTCAAAGACATTTTTCAAATGTTGCTTATCTGTTTTCTTGTTTTGAGACAAGAAAACGATGTAGTTCAGACTGACATTGAACTCAGTAGCATAACTTGGCTTGGAACTCACAGTGATTGTCTTGCCTCAGCTCCCTGAATATTGGGATTACAAACCCTTGGCACCAAGAATGGCCTTAAATGTTGAGTTTTAAAGAGACATCTATATATCATGAAAAATACGAGGTTATTTCCATTTCTTGCATCTAAGTTTTGTTTTCAAATGCTTACATAGTTATTTTGGTAATAACATATAAATAGAGGTAACATTAACAGGCTTCAGAAATATCTCAACTCCCTATCGAGTTTCCAAAATGATTTTGCATACTCTTAGCAAAGTAAGTTTAAGATATAAAGTAAGTGCTTCATAGAAGTAGAATGCTATTTCTCTCACACTTTTGCACTTAAATATACTGAAAATGTCATATTAAGCCAACGATGCTGATACACACTTACAATCCTAGCATTTGGGAAGCTGAGGCAAAAAGATTGTAAATCCTAGGCCAAGATCTATTACCTAGTGAGACCCTATCTCAAAAAAGCAAAAATGGGGCTGGGGATTTAGCTCAGCAGCATAAGCGCCTGCCTTGCAAGCAGGCAGTTGTGAGTTCGATCCCTGGTACTGATAAAAAAAAAATTAAAAAAAAAAACAAAAGTCATGTTGATATAGGAGAAATATAATTCCCAACATGTTAGATGTCAAATATGCTGAGTTTGTGGTCCCACAGAACTGAAGAATGACGTTGCAAACCAAACAAAGAAGTTAAGGGAGTTTTATTGGAAATAAAGGAAGAATAGCTCATGGATTTCCTAGAGGGGTCCCAAGAAAAGCAAAGTCACAGTGTGGATACGCTGTGAGTCAAACTACAGTCAACCTGTAGGACTGTAAGTATAGCCAGTTAGCTAATGTTGATCTACCAGGGAAACAGGTCACATAGTAAGGCTACATGGAAGGAACAAAGACAAGTTCGGGAAGGGCTGGGTCCAGATGCTCTGCTCATCCACCTGGGTGAATGGTGCTTAGCTGGACTTACTGGACCAGGTAGTGCTAATTACAGTATAATCTCAAGTTACTGTTTATCCATCAAGGAGGCATGTAGGCCTGGCCATTGCATCTTTATCTTGAAGCCAGGCCTCCTTCAGAGGGGTCCCAGCAACAATTGTGAAATCTTCATATTTTATGCTGACTTCCTTGAGAGCCTAGTGCCTCCAACTATATATTTATTTGTATTCAACTCAGCTGCTACAAAATAGTTTTAACACTTGCAATGTAATAACCATTGTTAATTTCCTATCATCTTGTTTTGAAACTATGTATCATTTTTATTGTGTTTTAAAATTCTCTTTAGAATAAAAAAAACTAACACTATGGTTGCCTTGGAGAGGGATTTATTGATCTCTATTGGAAAAGAAGAAAAAGTATTAATCCCTCCTATCTTAGGACATGAAAGGAGAAATCATTTTGACTTTTCAAGGGGAAAAGACACAACAGAAAGGAAACTGCGTGGAAGATTAAGTGGAAATGTCTCCCCAGAGGCCTACTCCTCTGTGGATGTGAGGGGTAAAGGGTTTCTTTCCTCATTCATCATTAGATTCATTAGGCCACTGAGAGCCCTACAGCAAAAGACATATTAACAGGAGAAAATCAGGCAAATTTATTTTTTATCAGTTTTACATGACCCTGGAACTTTCAGATATTAATAAAATTCAAAGGGACAGGAAGATGTTTGTTATCTACAAAAGAGCATGAAGGAAGGAGGTGGAATGAGGAGAATTTAGCAAGACCGGCGCGCTCAGTTTCTTTTCTGGATTTTTGTATGACATTTCTTCCCTGGTGCTACCAGAGACAGATCATCTGATACCTATCTTTAGTGGAGAAGAGAAGGTCAGGGTGATATTTTTAGGTTTTGTGACCCGCTTCAGAGAAACAAGAGCCAAGAGAATTCTAATTTCTACATCCTGCTTCATTGGAGAAATGGAAGGAGAAAGTCAGAGCAACTTCTCTGCTTCTGGCATTTTCTCAGTTGCCAAATGTCACATGTTGGAGTAGCATTACTGCACCCCACCATTGGCTGGGGCAACCACATTCATCTTTTTCATGTACATACATTCTTTTTTTAAACAGGGTCTCACTATGTAGTTTAGGCTGATCTTGAACTCACCATATAGCCAGCTGGCCTCACATTCTCAGTGATCCTCCTGCCTCTCAAATGCTGGCACTACAAGGTGTGTGCCACCACATTGGGCATTGGCTGGGACAACTTTAGATACTGAAGTTTTTCCAAGTTTGACAAAAAGTTGTGGTACACACATATTTATAAGATTATGGTACTGATTCTGATGGGGGAGATAGCCTCTTAGTCATCTCTCTTTCTTTCCCATTTGTCCCTGACGGGGTGATCTACCTTTGTTCTGTTCTCATTACTGAGTGTCCCAGGATGTGGCAGTTTCAGTGCCAACAGTAGAAAACTTTTCAAGCAAACAAGGAGTTGGTCAAACTACTATAGCAGGCAGAGGGATCATTTAAAGTGGAAGTTGGGTCACGTCACGCTTCTTTTTTGGGGCTCCACATCTCAGCTGCTGTGTTGCACAGACGTCGTTTTCATGTTCTGCTTCCTCACCTCTTTGTTCACTCCTCTTAGCCACGCCGGCCTCTTTCTACTGTCGAAAATACTGGAGCTGCACTCCTGCCTCCTGGCATTTTTTTTTTCTGTCTATCAGGCCTGCACTTGCAGCTAGCCAGATCAAATTCCCATGTCCTTCAGATCTTTGTTTATACATCATGTACTTAAGAGCAGTGCTGCCTTCCCTTACAGTCTATAAAAATAATGGCATTTTACCACCTCTGACTTTTTTATCTTGCTTAATTTTGTTCATTGTACAAATTACAACATGACTCATATTAGTTGAATATTTAGAGTACCTCCCCCTTGCACCAGATTGTAAGTACCAAGTGAAAAGGGTGTATTTTGTTCACTACTATATTACCAATGGCTGGGAACTTATTAGCTTTTAGTGATATTGATTACATGGTACTCCAGCAAAGGGTGAGTGTGCTTGAGAAGAGAGAATTTCAGAAGGAAGGGTGAGATTTTATGAACTTGACTCTCGAGAAATACTGAAAAGAGAAAGGCAGAATCTCAAAGATCAGTGGTTAAAGGAAACAAGATTTTCAAAGCTTTAAAATTCCATTTGTATTATTTAGTACTGGAGATCAAACCTAGAGTCTCATAAGAGCTAAACAAATGCTCCATCCCTTGGCTCTACTGTACTATACTGTAAAATGTTGTGTGTGTGTACGTGTGTGTGAGAGAGAGAGAAAGGGTCTCCCAGTGGTTCAAACTGGCCTTGAACTCACTGTGTAGCCCAGGCTGGCCTCTGGCTTGCAGCACTCCTCCTGCTTCAGCCTCCTGAGTGCTGGGATTACACACACCATACCCAGTTTATATACTGTTTTATATTACAAATGAAACTGTCTTTTCTGTCAAGCAATAGCAAAGGTGTGGACTAGGAACACTGTTTTAACAGAGTTTGTGTGCGTGTCTTTAAGGATAGTTAGGAACTGGGATGTTGAACCTTCTTCTTGGCTACAATTCTGGGAGAAGAGACTTCTCCGGAGGTGCTTTGAAGTGGAAATGTCTAACACGTGGACGAAGGGGAAAGCTAATAGCTCAGAACTGAGTGGGATACGGTGAACATGAAGAAGGCCCAGTCTCTGGAGTTCTAGGTTCAGTTTAGAGGACACTTACTCAACATGGTGTCCTTCCGCCCTTTGGAGCTTAGCCTTTTATGCCTTAGAGGTCCAGGGCCTCCTGCTTTCATCTTCTTACTTTTATATTAAAGCCTGCTTTCAAATTTCTATCCTTATTTTGGGGAGCAAGTATGTTTTATTTAATCATGATACATTATCCTTGTAAAACATGACAGACATTCAAAAACAAAAGATAAAATACTCCTTCTTTGTTCTGTTCCTCTTCCTAGGAATAACCATATGATAGATATTTCCTTCCAGAACACTTTCTTCTCACTCACACACAAAGATGTTTATGAACAGAATTAGTTACTTTAGTGTTTTTAGAGTGTATTAGATATTATATAAGTGTGAGCATGTCACATGTTATTCTGCAACTTGACTTTTTCACCTGACATGTATTAGCAATCTTTCCATGTCAAGACACACACACCTACTTTTGTTCTCTTAAGGTAGTGGGTACCATTTCATAAAGCAGTCATACCATGATTAATGCCTCCCTTTCAGATATACATGGGTGTTTTTAATTGTTTTGTTTTTATAATCAGTACTAAAATGAACACTTTTTTTTTTTTTTTTCTGAAATAGGGTCTCCCTATTAGGCCTGGTGGCCTAGAATTTATGATGATCCTCCTGTCTCAGCCTCCTGAATGTTAGAATTTGCAGGCAAGCACTACCTAGCTTAAATATTCCTTCTTGTACATGCTTTGCTGAGATCAATATTTTCTTATGCTTAATAGCCAGATACAGACTTGCAAAAGATATACTTACTTTTTACTTACCTCTAAATGACTATTCTCAGATTATTCATTCTAAATAAACTATACAGAAAATTTAAACTTCTTTTTTAGGAATTTAGCAGTAATAACATTTTTAAACAACAGTAATTAAGTCAGTGTTCTTTCCTTGGAGGTTCTTCAAGGCTCATTTAAATCTTTCAGAGGCACTTGAGAGTCTGTAGGAAATTGCATATTGCCACGTCCCACCCATTAAATGAGAGTCTCTGAAGGCAGGTCCCAGGAGTCTACATTTAAACAATTTTAGTATTACTTTACTGGGCATGAACTTTTGATGTGACCAGCTGGGGAAAGTCTCATAATGGTATGTTGAGTTTTTTCTTTTGTTTTGCTTTGTTTTTTGATACAGAGTCTTATCATAAAGTATAGACTGGTCTCAAACTCATGAATATCCTCCTACCTCAGTTTCCTAAGTGCTCAGATTACAGGCATGTACCATCGACCCAGGACTGTTAATGAGTTTTAAAACCTAGAATGTAGAATACCACTCTGCTTCTGCCTTCTGTTGCAGTCTACTTCAGAAGCTGAATGTCCTCAAATTTCCCAGTATTCAATATTAAATGCTACCTTGTGTGTCTTTTCTTTTTATATCATAGGACCTTACATTTTCATATTTTTGAAAGGTTCTTGTCCTAGAATAAATTACTGTACAGTTATGGTGGTGGTCTAACTTGGCGGAAGGAAGGCCAAAGCAGAAACACCTACCGCTTCCTGCTTCTTCCTCAGCCTTAATTGCAACTCCCCTTCTTGTTTGTGCATGAAGAAAACTCAAATCAGCTCCTCACGTGTCATCAATGCCCGCCCTAAGTGCCAACCCAGGTCAGAGGTTATACGTATATCCCATGCCCCACATTCTGGTAGAGGTGGCTAGACCGTCTATGGTCATGGACTCCTCTCCATGTCCTTGGAATAAAGGCTATTTTTTACTTTATATTCTCTTTGATCGCTCCAAAAACTCTTTCATAATGCTGCCGTGACTCAGATGGCAGAGTGTGTTAGCTCCTAAAAAATTCCTCCCTGTTGAGGCTCCCCTGCCTAAGAACCACCGTTTTCTTCCTCTGGGACTCTTACATCCCGAGGCGAAGTTGTTCTCTCAGCTCACTTATAATTCGGTCACAGGGACGACCACTTCCTGTTCCCTGAAAAAACACACCTCTGGGGTGCCTGATTCATAACCTTGGTGCTCTTGGGCTCAAGGCTATAAAAAAAAAAGCTGATCTTTTATTTATGCTTTTGTCACATTGGCAGCAAGTTGGCAGAAACCCTTCATCTTTAAGCCTTTTTTACTTAAAGGATGTATCCATATCTCACTCAGTCTTCTTTGATGGCCCAAATATTTCTAGCTCACTCTGCTCCACCAGGATCTCTCCCTCCCTCCCCACCAGTCCCCTTTAGATGATGCAGCTCCTGTCTTTACGGCTCTTCCCCTGTATCTCTCTTGCCAAATCCCATAGCTTTCTCAGCCAGAGGTTCCTTTGCCCCCTGCGCCATCCTCTCCCCCTTCCTCACCCACAGCGGCCTCTAATCCTTCCCTTTGTGTCTCTCCCCAGTCTCCAACTTCTCCACGCCGCCAACCTGAGCCATCTGTTCTGTCAGAGAGTTCTTTGTCCCCTTCCCCACTGGCTCACCATATGTGGTCTCATGTGTTCCAGCTTTCAGGCAGGCCACATGACTGCAGCCATCCTGCTGCAGCTCTCCTGGAAGATAACCGCCATCTTGTGGCCCTCCACCACCTGACAGGGTGCTACCATCTTGCGACAGGTCTCAGGGTCAATGGCCGTCCTCTTGTGGCCCCTTGTGTGATCAGCAGCAGCCATCCTGCTGTGGGTCACATGATGACCAGTTGCCACCTTGTGTACCCTCACTGTATTACTGGCAGCAGCTAGGCTGCTGTGGGTCACACAGTAACCCGCCAACAGTCTGTGTTTCCTTGTTGCATGGTGACGAGCAGCTGTTTTGTAGCCAATCATCAGGTAATTGCCAACACATGCCTGCTGATGGTTGGCCGCTCAGAGGCCATCTATTTCACAGCCTTCTTAGCTTCAATCTCTACTCCCGCTTTGGGAACAGGCTAGCGCCGAGAGATTAGTTAATATCTATGTTCCTTGTTTCCTCTCTGTCCTATGTCAGATTAGCCATAAATTAGGTTCCTTTTCTGATATTCTTATTTCAAGAGCTCTCTATTAATTGATCTACAAAAAGGTTCACACTAGCCTATTTATTATAGTTCAAATTGGCCAAATATATTTGGGTGCACTCTGATTTTGTAAGATGATTGTCAGTCTATATATCTGTTGTCTGTCCATTTGCCTGCTCTGTAAACAGCTGTTCCTTTTTATTTGAGCTCAACAATTTTTTCCTCCTCTTTTACATTTTCAGATCATTTAATTAAGGTTTGAGTTATAGATTTAAAAAACATGCTTCCACCTAGGTTGCCAGCTGGTCAAATGATGCTAAAATTGGTTAAACAAAATCCCTTGAGGTGAGGAGACATTGGACAGGACTTCAACTAATGAATGAGAAAGTGGCCACCTGGTAACTTTAACCTGCTCTTGTTCATTAATCGGAGGCCCCAATAGTCTCCATAGCCTTAAGGAAGACACCTCAACTAAAGTTCGTATGACTAAGACAATTCATTGTTACTGATCCTATGGTATATTCATGTCTTCAAATATAAAATAGGGATTGTTTATGATGACAAGTGTTTTCTTTCAGATTCAAATGTCTGCCTTTTTCTTATGATCCAGCCAGGAGATTCAGGTCAGACCAACATGAGGTCACCAACCAAATGATAATTTTTAAACAAAAATTTATATAATATAAATGTTATACTTAGAGACGCTTAAATAGTGAACAGTCCAAACAATGTCACAGTTTCTTCAGTGCTCAAATATTAAAACATCTGTGGTTAATAGACAATAATAGTTCCATTTAATGTTCTATGTTAAGCTTACTGCCTCCCCTGCACTGTACTGTTATCAATCTTCTAGATATTCAACAACTAAAATTAAGAGATAATTATAAATGCCTTTGGATTCCTTTTGCTGGGATCCATCAGATCTTTTCCAAAATAAGGTTATATGATGCATACTGGGGCCATAATTAACTATATTCAACTGGCGTTAAATGACACTGCAGCTGATCTCTCTCCTAAATAAAAAGATAAAATTAATAAAACAGGCCATCCTCCAAAAATCACATGGCATTAGACATTCTAACAGCACAGGAGATACTTATACAATTGTAAAACCCAAGTGTGTGTATGACAAATGAATGACATGTCAGTTCCTAAAATTCCCTGGACCTTATCCTTATCTTTCTTATGGAAAGCCATTGCTAAAGTTATAATCATAAATACCCTGTTGACTGCATTATTTGACTCCTGCATACTTAATTGATTCTTTGCCTTTGTCTCGTTTAGACTTAAGCTGTACACCTACCCAAGATAAAAACCAAATGTCTTGTGACTATGGAGGAGGAGACAGATACCTTCCACTGTGGGCCAGATCCCCAGACAAAAGGCTAAACTGGGCCCTCACACCCCACAGGGAGACCTTCTTAGTGTACATTTCATATTTTCAACAACAGAGATACAAATCAAAAGGAAAAATAACAATCTGATCTTTTATCAGTGACACTTGGAGCTCTAAGACAGGTAAACCAAGACAAGGTGGAGCTGCCTGAGCCCCTCCTGGACCATGCTTCAAGTGCAACAAAGAAGGACATTGGACAAGAGAGTGCCCCAACCTTAGTGTTCTTCTGGGGCCTTGCCCTTACTGAAGTCTCAAGGGCCATTGGAAGAGCAACTGTCCTAGCCACCAAAGAGTGGGTAAGCCATCCTCTAACTCCTTGCCCTCATGGGAGATCTTATCACTTCTGGATTCATTGCTGACTGATCTACTCAGACTTGCTGCTGAAGACTGATGAGGCTCAGGGTCCTCAGCCCTCCATTAAAATATCTTTATCAGAGCCCCAAGTCCCACTGGAGGTCTCAGGTAAGACATTCTCTGTAGACATAGAGGCCATGTACAGTGTTCTTCCTGAGTTTTTAGGCTGCTATATTAAGTCCTCAGTCTCTATAGTGGGTGTAGATGGCCAACCTACTCAGCCTTTACAGACAGGGCCTATTCCATGCAGGTTTCAGACTCCCTTCTTCTCTGGTTGATCCTATAGTTTGAGATACCTCTAATCCCACCCCTGCTACCCATGCCATGCTTATTTTAGTTTATCTCAGGGATCCTTCAATTTTTCCTTGCTTTCCCCAATATCCCACAGCTCCCAAACATTTATAGGAACTTAAACCTATAATTAAGTGCCTTTTAGACAATGGTTTTTTTTAAGCCTACCTATTCAGCTTATAATACCCCCATTCTCCCGATAGTCAAGCCTGATGAGTCTTATCATCTAGTGCAGGACCTTGGAGTAATCAATAATGCCATTACCCCAATCTACCCAATGGTGCCAAACCCTTATACCATGCTCTCTCATATTCCTCCCTCCACCACTCACTTTACAGTCATAGATCTTAAAAATGCCTTTTTTAAAATTCCTTTTGTTTATGCAGACTGGCCCAGACACTTTGAGGTCTCAACAACTTACACCTGTCATATCTATAGGAAAACCTCTCCTCAGGGACACACAGCACCTCCTTCCTTTCCTATTCATCAATTTCGCAGACACAACCCTGGTCAGGATTGACACATAGATTTTACACACATGCCCTGCCACAAAAACTCTAAAATATCTTCTCACCTTTGTACTTTTTCAGGATGGATAAAAGCCTTTCCCACAACCAGGGAGACTGCTGATATATTTACTAAAGTCCTGTTACAGAAAATCATCCCAAGGACTACAACTAAAATGGAGTGGCCCCTACCCAGTCTTCCTCAGAACTTCAAGGGTGGTCAAAGTTGCTGGACTGCCATCCTGGTTCCATATCACTCAAGCTAAGCAGTGCCCTCCTAACCCTGTCTCCCCTGACCCTACACATGCTGAGAGGTCATCTCATCTTCTATCTCCCATCTGTGTCCATCTCCCCAAGGCCTCACAGCCACAACTCTCAGGCTAAGTCATGTTTTGTTATCCAATTTGGTTCCTAATCCCTTATATTCTATTAGTTAATTATTTTGTACAGCAGGACTCTTGACAGTCTTTCCAAAGACTCCCGCGTCATGCATAAAATCATCTTCATGTTCCTCTACGTGACAATTGTCTTAGTTCTCTCTGCCCCCAATTGTTTAGTTAAATATGAGATCCCTGTGGGTTTAGGCTCTTAGCTCCCTTATAGTGACACAGCCACAGTCCTCCCTCCTCTACTGTTATTTCCCAAATATGATTCCATCAGGCCTTATGTTTCTCATGCCTCTTATTCTTTCCAGCTCAACTCCTGGACCAGAGACAAGCCCTACCTACCTACATTTTTAACTTTTACCCTTTAAGATGGGGGAATAACCACCTCTCATAACTTCACTCCTCCTCCTAACCCCACACTTATTTTTCAGAATTCTACCTCACCATGGTCCTGATGGAATGGCATATTTAAATCAAAGACACCTTTCCTTCTACCTCTCCTGAGTCCTTAAATATGATAGTGGCCTGCCTCCTCATAGCACCTTGTCTCTTTGTTTTACCAATCCAGTATGTGAGCATTCACCAATGATTAATTCCTTGTCTTGCCTGAAACACCTGGTACCAGCTTCTACATGGGCACAAACCATCCTGTCAACCTTCCTAAACCCCAATAGGGCACCCCTTTCAGCAGAAAATAATAAAACAGTAAGTAAAATAGTAAGAGAGACTTTGCCCTTTTCCTAACAATAAAAAGACAGGAATGAAAGTTTCTTGCTCTAGAATACATTTAAATTACTGTATGTTTATGGCAGTGGTCTAACGTGGTGGAAGGCCAAAGTGGAAACACCTAACACTTCCTGCTTCTTCTTCTGCCTTAATTGCAACTCCCCTTCCTGTCTGCACACGAAGAAAATTCCAATCAGCTCCTTGCACATAATTAGTGACCACCCTAAGTGCCAACTCCAGTCAGAAGTTATATGTAGTTCCCATACCCCATGTTCCAGTAGATGTGGCTAAACCATCTATGGTCCTGGACTCCCCTCCACATCCTTGGAATAAAGGCTATTTTTACTTTATATTCTCTCTTTTATCGTGCCGAAAACTCTTTCAATTTTAATATATGTATATTTTTTATATTATCTGTATGTTATATTTTGACAGTATTTATTAAGACTCTTGATGAATATTATGTTAGTGAGCCCTCTATTTATGGCTTAAGATACAATCTTAGCAGAGTGATCCATATGGTCAACCTAACCTATTAATAAATAATGCCCTCAGAAAGGTAAAAACACACACTTCGTACTGTAGCTGTTTATATCCACTTGGGAGAGTTAAATCAGGAAATTATAAAATAATAATAATAATAGCTAACACATTTTTGAGTACCTTGTAGTAGGTACTGTACTGGATATATTATTCTAATTATTTTAGTTAATTCTCACAGAAAGGAAGGATTTTCCCTTAATCTTCAAAGGAGGAAGATGTCATCATGTTTTTCCTCTGTTTATAGTTGAGGAAACTGAAACTTACATGTGTACAAGTAAATGACGGGGTAGGGCAGGTGGTGCATGCCTTTTGTCCCAGCACTCAGGAAGCTGAGGCAGGAGGATCACTGCAAATTTGAGGCCAACCTGGGCTACAAAATGAGTTCAAGGCCAGCCTAAACCGCATAGTGAAACCCTGTCTCAAAAAGACAAACAAACAAACAAATAAATCGCAAGGCTCAGATTCAAAATCAGCTAAATTTTACTTTAAAGTTTAACTGGTGAATCATTATCTTTTATCCATTTAGCCTGTTAGCTGGAAGATTAGCCTGAAAATAAGTTCTAACTGATGATCTAGGCTGCTTATTGTGGAACCCGTAGTGCATAAGTTAACCATATTGAGATTATATAGAAGTTACCCTAAAAGAGATGAAAATTGTTTGGAATAGCAGGCTTATCTAAACAAGAACGTACTTAAATAGTTTAAATCAACCTGGGTTAATTCTAAGTAAATTAACCCAGACATTTAAGTTCAGTCTAAGTACAGTGCAGGAAGAATCACTGGTCTATAAAAGATACAAGTGGGTGAAGGAAAAAGTTACATCCCGTCAACATCTTTTAAGGCAAAGGAGGAGGGACTCCTCCTTGAATTCACTAGCGAATCAGGTTCGGAGGCTACTTCCTGTCTGTACTTCCCTCTATTTTGGTGGACTGGTGAGTGTGCCCTTCCTTTTGATCTGTACTTGTTTTGAATTTCTCTTTCATTTGCTCCATACACCCAGATGACAGCTCTCTATTCCAGGTCTGCACAGAGTGTGAGTTTATGTTGATTAATTTGAACTGTGTAAAGATTGGGAAAGGCTGCCTGCCTGGTTTTTGCGTGGGTCTCTGCATTACTAGATTTGCCTGTCTGCCAGGGGAAAAATAGATTCGGCGTCACACAGTGCTTGAATTTTTGGAATATACCTGAATTTTTTTTGCTTGGAAGGAAAACTCCCATTATTAACCCAAAGCTGTTTTGTTTCTTATCTCACTAGGTGAGGAGAAATCTTGGGAAGAGCAGTTTAGCTCTCTAAATTTAATACATTACTTTGCCCACTTAACAGTTCCATAGAAATAAACAATATCCACATTCTTTGTATTGATTACATAGTATTCTAATGTAACTATAATTTATAGTATGGCATAATAACATTTAGGTTTCATTGGCAGGCATTTGAGTAGTTTATAATCTTGGGATTTCTTTCAAAATAAATAACCTTGTATATAAATTGACACATGGCATTCAGTTGAGTTTTGGTATATTAATTCCCTTTTAAAAGTGCTTCCTGTTATTTTTACTTTGTGCACATAGTAATTAGAAACCAACAGATATCATATATGTCGATTAGCAGTAAAGGATTTTCTACCAAAGGTAAAACGTTGCTGATAGCCTTTATATGAATGTATTTGCCCACTTTGGCTCGAGTATGGGGCAGTTTACCTTGTTTTGCATACTTTTACCTTGGGAAGGAGTGTACCAGTGACCCCAAAATAGTGCTTCTTCTATTCACAACGGTTATGCTTTTAGTCTGCTGAAGAATCATGTGCTGTGTAACTCTCTAAAATTAAGGGGTTGAATAATCCTTCAGTAAGAAAAGGTAACATGCTTTTTTAAAAAATATAAGTATAAAAAATAAAAGAAGCCTTTGGAAATTTCTCCAAAGCTGTTTTATATCTTTTTTTTTTTTTTTTTTTTGGTACCAGGGATTGAATTCATGACCCCATGCTTGCCAGGGAGGCATTTATGCTACTGAGCTAAATTCCTGGCCCTGTTTTATATCTTAAAGGACTTAGTTCATGTCTTATGAAACATCTAGTTTATAGATCAGAGGGTTTTCTAGCTGGGAAAAACCTAACAGAGGCATATTTTGTTGTTGTCAAGTAAATTTATATGCAATGTATTGAAGTTCTCATTACTAAATAGGAAATGAGGAAACAAGCTTGAGTCTTCTGTTAGAAGACACAGTACCTTGGAGTTGGAAGGGCCTTTATATTAGTGATCTTGTGTGTAGGGAGCTTTCAAGCTGGAGATTGGTCACATGTGTGGGCTAAAGCAAGGTCAGCCCAGAAAAAACAGACCAAAACAAGATATGTAAACAAGCTGTTTCACATCAACAAGGCAAGGGGCCCAGGCCTGCCAAGCAATGGGTTGCTAGGCAGAGGGGCTGAAATTGACATCATCTTTCCCAGTATATAAATAAAGGTGCTACAGTGGTTGACCAGTTCCTTTCCTCCCATGATGAGGATAAGGGCTCCCCCTGACCCCAGCTTTTTGTCTTTTATTTTTCTCATCCTCTACTGGTACTTAACCCCAAGAACATCAGGAGCCACATTGAGTCATAGCATATGGTGCCAGAACACAGATAGGGTAAGAGGTTAAGGGCAAGGGGACACTTCTCATGTGCGCGCATCTAGGAGGTGAGTACATTGGTATAAGTCAATAGTTATCACTGGAGTGTATTGATATTGGCTTCATCAGGTGTAAAGAGTGGGACATTAAAACTCCCTTATTCTCTAGGGCCAGTTATAAACAAGCCTGAGAGAAACTCCTTCCCTTGAAAAGAAAAGAAAAGAAAAGAAAAGAGATATATTGATTATATCAACCATCTAACTATGGGACAAACTTATCCAGAAGAATCACAAATGTGTAAGGGCCTGTTTGTTGTATGCTTGATTCAAGTATTTATATTTCTTCTGTGGATCTGGATTAGACAGGGTCTTAATAACCTTAAGCTTCTTCAGACAACCACAATGGAACTGGCTCCAAGTACTGCTTCAGAATCAGGTCATGAGCAGGGAAAAGAAGGCAGCATGACCACCACCCTGACAACCTTAACTGAGCCACTAACTGTCCATTCAGCAAAACCTTCAACTATCTGTCCAAAGTGTAGGGGACTATATCATTGGGCCACTCAACGTAGAGTCAAAATTGTTACAACAGAAAAACTTCCAGCAGGGCCTGCAGCACCCCTGCCAAACAGTAGGAGTGTGATGGCTCAGATGGCTTCCCTGAGACAGCCTGGCAGGTTCCTAATGGTTGGGGAGCAATACGGTCCTGATTTGTAGTTTGCTGATTTCTGTTTACAAAATGCTCTTACAAAAGACAATTTCAAATAACCAATATGATAACAACTAACCTTTAAGACTTTAAAAATTCAACATTTGGCTTTCACTAGCTGATAACAGCCTGGGACCAGCGCATCACTGCCTCACTGTGGCTTTGTGGTGGGTCTCGATATGGTAATGTAAATTCTCAAGCTCCATTGTTTTTCAAAATTGTTTACTATAGAGGGACTTGTTTCAAATTCACAATTAATGTAAATCTACATTTATTTAGGTCCTTTCTGCTTTCTTAAGTCAATTTTGGTTAATATACTGATTTACACAGCTTGTTAAATTTCTTGAGTGTGTCTCTAGAGGAAACTGAAAAACACTTTAGAGCAAGACTAGAGGAAAAAACAAACCAACAGAAGTCAGCTGGCCCTGTACAGATTTTAAAGGGTTATTTAATAAAACTGCTGCTTTCTGCTCCTCTCACTACTTCTCACAGACCCCCTGACAGGGAAGGGCACCAAAACCTCCCCTGAGCCTGGAGTTTGGCCCAGAAAGGCAGGTAAAGAAACAATGTTGCTTGTTTCAGCTGCAAGGAGAAATCAGGGTTATGGTTCAGTTTACTCAAAATACAGTTCAAATTTCCCTCCATTATTGTATTGCTCAGTTATTCTTCCCTTGACAAAAATTAGAAAATCTAAATAAAGGTTACCTAAGGATTTTGGATATTCTGATACTTATTAGAGAAGTGGGACATGGCTCTTGCCTGCTCACGCCACCTTGGTTTTTCCTATTACCGTGTGCACATGCTTTATGAATCAAAAGTTTACACTGCACTGAAGCTCAGATCCCCCACAATAGTGGGGCCTCCAGCCCAGAGCAGGAGCACCACATGCATGTCACAGGAGAGCCCAAGGTGCCCCACCAAAATGCAGTTTCCATTTTCTTTATACCTTACCACAAAAATTCTTTATAATTTTCAGGTCTAAAAGAAAGCTAAATGTGCTCACAATTTAAATTTCAAAAAAACAAAAGGGAGAGTTCATCTCATAATAGATTTCAGTTAGCAGTATATACCATTTAAAATATTTAAATTCTAATAAAGATGTAACTACCTCAACAGATAGATAATATAATCAAATAAATAAATCAAATCTAAAAAGAGTCCATTGGAATGATCTTTATACTAGACAAAAGCACCCAATCAAGTGCTAACGTAGGGTCGAGGGTTTGCTTGTATTTTTCCAGGAAAAGCTAAATAACCTATCTGGGTGCCAGTGTGTGCTGTCCAGCTATATCATGGGCCCAAACCCAGGAAAGGAGTTGATCCCACCTCTCAAGAAGCTGATGCTCAGTCCTATGACAGTGATGCCTTGGAGACCACGTCACAACTGACATGAAGCTAGAACCAACCTTAATTGACCCAAGATGTGCAGGAGATGGTAACCAAAAATAAAAAGGTCTAAATAGATGATAGAAGTGCATGCTAAGTCCTAGACAAAAATATGTTAATTATAGATAAGATTTTGTCTTTTTCAAATTCTTTGATAACAGATCTTTGGTAACTGACCTACAACAAATGTGACTAGTCTATTTAAAATTACAAATTCTACAACTGAAAAAATTTGTGCAATTCAATATATATTTGAGTGCACTCTGATTGTATAAGATGTTCGTCAGTCTGCCTGTGAATCTATCGGTCTGTTTGTCCAGTCTGTTAAGCTGTTGTTGGAAGTTACTGAGCTACTGATCACTCACACATGTGGAGCCAATAGCACAAGTGCCCATACAGGAGTGTCCAAATGGCACAGGGTGCCTGAGAAACACCCTGAGGGTGTGGGGTGCTAGAGGTGGCAGGTGTTTCAACCCTGAGGACACGGGATGTAAGAAGCGAGTTAGTTCAGCAAAGGGGTGTGAAATAGCCCCCAGGAACTTGGAGAGTCTTTGTGGACACCTACAACTCTGTGTTTATTTATACACCTGTTTGAATCTGTACAATTCATCTGTCCATGTTTGTCCATTTGTCTGTTTGTGAACAGCTGTTCTTTTTATTTTGAGCTCAGCAATTTTCCTTTTTCTTTTGCATGTATAGGTCACTTAATCAAAGTTTATTTGAGTTATAGAATTATAAAACATGCTTCCACCTGGGTTCCCAGTTAGTCAAAATGATCCTAAAGTCAGTTGTGTAAATGTAATGTACATGTTGATTACCATAACTTGAGTCTGTCTTTGTTCAAAAATAGTATGTTAGGGGTTGGGGATTTAGCTCAGCTGTGTAAGCACGTCTTAAGTGCAGTCGTGAGTTCAATCCCCGGTACGGATAAAAAAATATATTAAATGTTATGATTGGAGTTTTCTTAAGAAAAATATTATAAAAATGATTAAACAAAAATCTCTTGGGTTTGGGATTGTTGGACAGGACTTCTACTGCTGAATAAGAAAGTGGCCACCTGGTAACATTTTACCAGCTCTTGTTCATTGATTGGAGGCCCCCATCAGGGGCCTTATGGGAGACATCCCCAACTAAAGTTCTATAAATATTATTGTAGTATGTTCACATTGGTCATCATTAAAAGAAATAATATAAAAGGTTTTTGATTTTTAAAATGCCCATACAAAGGTTTTCATATGGTTATGACAAATGATTATTGTCAACCTCATGGTGTATTCATATATTCATGCCTCCAGATATATACAAGTCTTTGAAAATGTAAAACAGGGATTGTTATGGGGACAAACTTTTATTTCAGATTCAGACCTCTGCCTCTAACAAATGCTTATGAGATGTACATCCTACTGAAGGTCAACAAGTTAGGTAAAGACTTTTATGTGTTAGATAGGAATGATTGACCAGAAAGGGGATACCTTCTCTTTTTAAAAAAATGCAAATTCAAATGTGTTTTTAAAAAGTCATCATGATTTTCTTGTTATAACATCAGATATGGTTTTGATTTCTAATTTTCTATATAAAATATGTAACATCCTACAGGTATTCAAATATTAAAACATCCATGATTGTTAAAAAATAATGGTTCTATTTGATGTTGTAAGATGTTTGATATTTAGATAAGATGATAATGTTATGCTTACTGCCTCTACTGTATTGTACTGTTATCAGTCTTTTCTTCTGTATGTTCAACAACTGGGACCAACAATTAGAGAGAGATGGCCTAAGAGGACAACCAATATTTTGGCCTTAACCCTCCAAGATCAGTGCAAATTCAGGACACAGGAGAAACTCTGCTGCGTCATCCTATACTCGGTGAGTCCCTGGTCTTCTGATCAGGAAGACTGTGAGATCACTGAGGAAAGTGATCATCGGTGTGTGGTGCCTAAGGAGAGCCACCAGAAGCAAAAATCTCACAAGCTTTCCAGAAAGCAACTTGATTAAGCAATGGCTGACACTGACAGAAGAACTGAGAGGTGCTACAGCTGGTTCCAAGGTATTCCTGAGGAGACTTAACTGACCTTGATAACAAAAACTGATTGTATTTAAAACAGGTCTCACCTTAAGTTGGTCTTGAACATCCTGCAGAAAATGTACAACTACCAGAGGTATATAAAACAATGCTGAAGTAATATGTTATAAAAGAAACTCAAATCACTAATACTTTTTGGCAATTGCCAGATACTGGTAACTGACTACTGTCACAGACTAATGGACTGCACACAGGGTTTCAATTGTGGAATGCAGGGACTTAAAATCTTTGGACTGCACTTAAAAAGATCTATCGAGCTCTCCAACACAGCTTCTCCAGCTTCAACTGTCCTGTGCAACAACAAAACAAAAAAGAGGGATATGTTGGGAGCCATGGAAGCTGTAGATTGATCAGATGTGTGGGGCTAAAGCAAGGCCAGCCCAGAAAAAACAGAAAGATCAAAACAAGCTGTGTAAACAAGCTGTTCCAGCACCCAGAAGGCAAGGGGCCCAGGCCTGCCAAGCAATAGGTAGCTAGGCAGAGGGGCTGAAATTGACATCATCTTTATAAATAAAGGTGCTACAGTGGTCGAGCAGTTCCTTTCCTCCCATGAGGAGGATAAGGGCTCCCCCTGACCCCAGCTTTGTCTTTTCTTTATTTTTCTCATCCTCTCACTGGTCCTTAACTCCAAAGAACCTCAGGAGCCGCATTGGGTCACAGCACTTGTGCCTTCGGAGTTATTGTGCTGTTGTTTTTTGGTTTTTATTTTTTGAGAAAAGGTAATGCCATGTAGTCCAGGCTGGCCTCGAACTCATGGTGAAATTTTTGTCTCAGTGTCCGGAGTGCTAGGATTACACCAAGCCTTTAGAGTTGCTATGAACTGGCAAGTGCAAGGTCCTGAGTTAGTTCCTGATTAAAAAAAAAAAAAAATAGAGTTATTGTGAGGGGCATGAAATTTTTATGCAGCATATTTGCATTCTTAGTCTGGTTGACTTTAAACAAATAATAAAAAAAGTATATTAAGCATGTTAAACAACCTATTAAGCATGTTAAGATTAAGCGATCTCTTATTTATACATGAACACTGAAACAGAAGGAGGATGGCTGCCAGGTGCTAGAGTGGGGATGGAAAGGATTGAGATGTTGGTCCAAGGGTAAAAACATTTCAGTTAGGAATAAATTCTAGGGATCTGTAGTACAGCATGGCGATTATAGTTAATCATGTATTTAGTATTCTTGAAAACTGCCAGATCTTAAGTGTTCTTATAACGTACACATAGTAAGTGGAGTGATGGATATGTTACATACAGTGGTATTAAAACATAGCATTATGACAAGTACATGGTGATCTTGTCAATTTATAGCTCCATAAAAGTGGGGAAGAATTTTTTTCAAAAATTGGTATCTCAGCCACTAAGCTAAATTGCCTGCCATTCAGTCTAAAACGGAAGTGACAGTAGTACTTTGCAAAATGAGGTAAAGTGTGGAAAGTGCTGTATAAATTCTAAGATGAAATGTTATGATATAGATAAAATAACAAGTTAACAGAGTAAGGATGATTTTGCTCCTCTTGCATCCTGACTCTTGAGTTATATTCCTTTCTGTGGCCTTGGCCCAAAGCTTTCTGGCATCATGTTTTCATTTGTTTCACCAGCGATGGGACTGGAACCAGGGGAAATAATACAGTGAATTTGGGATTAGCTGTGTGTGAGTGCTAGGTTCTGACCTTACCACTTTTTATTTCTTAACTTCTTCTGCACTTGGAGTTTAAAATAATAAGTATTCTTAGCCAAAACAGTGGCATTGAGTGGGAGATAAAACTTGGACTCCTTTCTGGTATCAGTGCCTTATGGGACTGTCTCTAACATCAGTACCAAATGATCATTTTAGCATTTACTTCCTGTTCTTTTTCCTTTGAAGTTGAATTCCTCCAAGAACATAAGATCTGAGTCTTTAGCAGTTTGTGTGCCAGCCTGGAACTATCCCTGCGAAAGCCTCCATGACTGTGGACCCTTTAAAAGCTACAAGTGGCTTGGATTTGGAGACGCCTGATAAGAAGTGTGAGGTACTGGAATTTTGATCAAGATGTGCTTTCTTCAAACATTTGCGTTACACATATGTGTGTCTTTCCTACCTAAAAAAAGAGTGGAGGTTTATTGTGGTAGTCTGTTGCATGGTAAAACAATATTAAAATGGAAGTATCTGCTGATTTAGTATTATAAATATGTAGTCTGTGTTGGGCATTCATGAAGCACCTGTTCATACAAATACAATGTACATTTTAGCCATGAATAGCAGTATTTTTGAAGCACAGTTACTGCCCACAGTCAACAAAATAAATGGGCCGTTGCTGTAAAATATTTATAGAATAAATAAATATAAAGTGGCCTATTGTGGTAGAAAGACACTTGCTGAAATGTAACCAGACTCCTATAAGGAGCACCATGGATGGGAAAGGCAGCACATATACTATCAAGACTTATGTGTTGGGCTTCATGCTATATGCGTCAAGAGCATGACCACCAGCCCCTTTGCAGTCTGCTGTTTGTAAGATAAGATGGCTAGAGAAGAGAGGTTTAAATTTTAATTATTCTCCTGTAAGAAGTACGTGGATCATGGAGTTTTAAGGTATTGCTAAAACTGTAGAAATTTTTGACATTGTGTCCTGCTTCCTATGCATGTTCTGCTAGTGAATCTTGCATTCTGCTGGTCTGGAAACTTTTTTTTTCCTAATGGCAGAGTTGGAGATTGAATTTAGGTCATTGTGCATGCTAGGTGTTGTAGTCAGGGGTTGTACACAGAGAACAATTTAGGTCAGGACATGGAGTTTATAATATTTTTATAATGGTCACTGAAAGTTAACACAAGAAAATGCAGGAAATCTATCCACAATACCAACAACATAGATTATTTAAATCAGGAGCCTAAACCCCATGGCAATGTCCCACATGAGTCCAGATAAAAACCCAGAGCTCAGGACAATGCCTCCATGAGTCCAACTGGAAGTCCAGGGCCCACAAGGGCTCACGCCAGTCTCTTTTACAGATTCATGCCAGGAAGACCCAAGGGTCAGCGGTGGAAGCCAGAAAGTCCATGCCAGCAGGATGAAGGAGCTGTGCTAGTGGGATGAGGGTTCTACACTGGAGCCGAGAAGTCACACTCACAACAAAGAGCGGGGCTGTCCTGAAAGGAACCACAGCTGTCCTCAGCGACACGGAGGCCCCGAGCTCCTCCGACGACAAGCACAGTCGGGAACATGCCAGGAAGCAGCCTGAGGAGTTCACCCTGGAGGCCAGGCAGCACATGTCTTCCTCTCCAGAGCCAGGAAGCAATGCTCGATGTGAAGACCAAAGCTTCTCCAGGAGAACCAACAGCTCAGACAGCAACTTGTAGGAGAACTAACAATGCCTCCATAACGCCTCAATCCCTCTCCTCACCTCTCTTCTTCTCCACCTATTTATCATGGCAACCCTTCTCAGGTGGAGCATCTTCTCTCAATGCTTGCTGATGCATTCCAGCTGGCAATTAAGTTGACCACTAGTTTTCAAACCATAACACTAGGCAAGCTCTCTATTCCTAAACACATTTTATATAATTAAAATGTGACTTAAGTACAGGACAAAGAAGTAAAAGCCTGATGTGGTGGCTCGTGCCCGTAACACCAACACTTGGGAAATTGAGACAGGATTGCCATAAATTCAAGGCCAGCTTGGGTGACATAGTGAGTTCAAGGCTGGGCTGAACTATAAAAAATAAACAAACCCTTTGATTATATGTCTCTGAGGTACTTAAATCACCTCCATTTCTTTCTGTTCTGAGCCAGTATACCATTCTTAATACGTTCTAAAGCACACCATCTTCTGTATCTCTGCTTTTCATTGCATGTAGGAAGTGCAGTGATGAAATGGAGGGTGGAGTATTGACAAAATTGCATTTAAATCCCACTAGTTGACATGAATAAATTGATGTAGCTTCTCTGAAGCTGTTTTTTGGTAAATACGAGGTTGTGAAGCTTGAAAGGAACAACAAAGTAGTGTAGTGTTCAACAAAGAGTGCGAATTAAGCAAGATAGGCACCGCTTCCAGTGGCTTCTCTTAGTCACACTAATCTTTTATGGTACTGACATCTAATAGCACTTTTTGTGATGATGGAAATGGTCTGTATTTGTACAAATATGGGCACGGATGGCTATTGAGCCATTAAAATGTGACTATAAAACTCACTTTTAATTGACTATATGTAGTAAGTGGGGACATATTGGATGTGGAACTTTAAGGTCTGCTAAGAAAGCTCATTTCATTCTTCATGCAGCTGTCCTTGACCACAGGTTTTTTAACTTTAGCTGTTCTTTACCAGTTATTTGGTGTTTACTACTAATTGACCATTTATTTTGTGGTAGAATAATTTTCATGAGGCTTGTCTTCCTGACTAGATGGTATCTGAGGTTATAGATTTTTAAATTTTTATATAGCTGCATGAAAAGGAGCATCGCAAAAATATAAATATGATATTTTTAGCTAGTGAATTTAAAAAAAATTTTTTTTAGTGCTGGTGATTGAACCCAGGCTTCACACATGTTCTGCCTCTGAGCTTGACCTCCTGCCCATCCTTAGCTAATGAGTTTTAAGTGATCATTGCATACAGTATAAAGTATTTTCTAGCCAGTAGCTAGGTGAAGAGTAAGGAATAGTGTGAAGGTTTCCTGAAACAATGAACTGAATGTCCAACCTATATTTCACTTCAAAGTCCAGATTACACTCAAGCTCTGTGAAAGAAGAAATTAAAGCCTCTCTTACATTGCCATCGTGTGGCATACTGCATTCCAGATGATGCTACTTAAATTTTACTCTGTCAAGGGAAGGGTTTTTGCTGGCTTGTTTATTGTGATAGGATGACCAAAAGTAAAGGTTAAATACATTTGATGTTCACTCAAATGAATTTATTTATTTATTTGTTTGTTTCTTTTGTTTTTGGTACCAGAGATCAACCTCATGACCTTGCTACTGAGGTAAATCCTGGCCCATAAGTAAACTTAAAATATGCTTCAAAAAACTTTTTTTGCATAACTTGCTTTTATTGACTTATTTTTGAGGTTGTTACCATATAGTTTGGCTTGGCCTTGGGCTCACCATATAGTGCAGGCTGGCCTCAAACTTGTGATCCTCCTGCCTCAGCCTCTTGAAAACTGGGATTATAGGCAGTGCCCTTTTCATTTATCTAAACTTTATGACTTCTTGGATCTTCCTTTTGCATACTCTTTTTGTGAGGCTGTTGACTTTTCTTTTTTTTAAATAGTCTTTTCAAATAAACATTTGCATAAATAGTGAACAGTCTAATTTTCCTCATGGCTTGATATGAAGCTTACTAGTATTAGTTGCCATGTGATTATAACCTTTCTGTATTTATTACTTTTTTCCAGAAATGATGCTAGGTAAGTGATAGATGCTGTAGTTCAACTGGACTCATCTGATACCAAGAGGTAAGTGTTAGACAAAAATTTTCATTTTTATCTAGAAAGATTTGGTGTTCAGTGTTATTAGTAGCTGAAATTTGGTAGTTGCTAAAGCCCAAGTTCCAACCTTAGGAAGATTTTCCTGGCTAGAAGAAGCCAGTGGTGCTTTACTCTTCAGGAGTTATGTACAGTTTACCACGATGAAATGCATGGGAAGTCCATGTTTCAGGTGATTACCCTGATTAAACACATGCTCCTAACTGACTAAAGCTAGGAGAAAACACCTGTAACTGAATTGCCACCTTGTTTAAATTCTTTCTGGGATTTAACCTATGCTACTAGGAAATTCTTAAATTTTTGAATTATAAATTCGATACTATGACCAGTACTTCTTTGTACTTTGATCTGTGACACTGAGACAGAACTAAGAGCAGGAATCCTTAATCTAAAAATTACAATATGGGAAAACCAGTGGTAATTGGTGTAATCCTCTCAACTACTTAGCATGGCAATTTTGAATAAATCACTAATATCTCAGTGTATATAAGCTAAGGGAATCCTACAGTTGGCTAAGTCAGTTTTATGAACCATACAATGTAATACTCTACAGCCATTTAAAAGTTATGGTATGTTTATTGAAGTGGAAGGGTTTTTATGAAATTAAAAACAGGCTACAAAGAAATATGTTTTTGCTTAAACATTTTATATACATATGTTTGCTGAAGAAATCATCTGAAAACATATATGAATGCAAATACTGGGGGTAACTGTCTCTAATATTGGGTTCTATGAGTGACCTTGTTATTTTTGTAAACCTGTGTTTTTTAACTTTGTTATATTCGTGTATTGATAATTTTAAATTATTTTAAGCAAATTAAACCAGACAGGCTTCTTTACTTGTGCCTGTATTTTTAGCTAAGAATGAAACAGATGTTAGGGTAAAATACAGAAAGTATTAAGTAATTCTATATAACATCAATTCTTAGAATGATTTTTTAGCTTTTGGTTATCTTTTGCAGAAAAGACCAGAAACAGATCTGAGTTTTGTGTCTGCAGTTTGGATTGCTTCAGGCATGCAAATCCAGGATAGACAATAGATGATGGCTGCATTTTTCCTTTATGGTAAGGCTTACATTGAGATTGAGAAGCTCAGACATAAACATGAATATTTGAAAAGTTTGCTTGTAACTCCATGGCTAGTTGGTAAAGTACTATAAATTTTACTTCTTTTCTAAAACCAATTAAATTTTATTTTTTAAAAATTGAGTGTTAGCATAGTATAGTAGTTAGACTTCAGTTCTCAAAACAGATTGGGTTTAAACCGATGATCTATCATTTACATCTGCATATAAATTTTCAGAGATTCTTTGTTTTTATTGTTTCTGTGTCTTTGCCAATAGGCCTACCACTTATTCTTCCATAGCAATCAAGGCCTGACATTTTTCTAAAATTAGATACAGCATGGTAATAGGACTACATGTAATTGTTCTCGTAACACTTTTTTTAATTGGTTAATATTGGTTTGACACTAATTTCTCATAATGTTGTCTAGCTAAATCAGTTAATCCTTAATGGTTTCTTCTAGTTTTTATTTAGATGAAATGATTCCTATCATACAAGGTATGGTCAAAGTATATAGTCAATATTTAAATTAAAAAATTAATAAAGGATATGACCCCATTAATCTCCCTCCAAATAATCCCCCTTCCTTCAAATATGCTTATTCAATTACTCATGTTACCTTCTGATGCAGTTCTAGAAGTCCTCTTTAGTGAAATGTCCTTTTCTTTTCCTTTTTATTTTTAATTTTAAAGAAAAAAACCAGAAAAATCAAGAAGCAAACAATCATAAAACAACAAAACATAAGCAAAATGACAGCAACAACAAAAAACAGTGATACAGGATTTCAAAACAAGATGATAGGAATTTAACAATCGTTGTTATATTATGTATTGTTATCTTCAAAATAGTTGCTCAGGTTATCAGATATAGGCACACAAGATTGATCAAACAATATAATTTCTCTTTGAGATAGCAATTCCCTTTAGTTGTGTTGTTGTGGCTGCCTTGATGTCCTAAATCTATTCAAAACATTTTCCTTTCATAATCATTTGGACTTTGGGGAAAAGCCAGAATTCATATGAGACTAGATCTAGTGAATAAGGTAGATGAAGACATACTATAATGTTTTTTACAAGCCTACCTTTCCACATCTCATAAAGATCTGAAAGAGAATTTCCAGAACTGCATCAGAGAATGGCAAGAACAGTGGGACAAATGTGTTTGATGAGAAGGAGAATATTTGAGGGGAATTAATTACAATGTGTGTTTTACTATCATACATTTTTAAGTTGAAACATTCACTACATAATTTGATCTGTAATTCCAGCTATAATTTGATTACACCTTGTATGAAGATATCCTTGATGCCTTTATTTTTTTTGATAAATTTTTCTTAATGTGATTGAAGGCCAGATATGGTGGCACACGCTTGTAATTCCAACACTTGGGAGGCTGAGGCACTAGAATCTCTGAGTTTAAGCTCAGTCTGGGCTACAGACCAGCCTAAAATGCATTGTCTCAAAAAAAAAAAAAAGATGTGGTTGGAGACAAACTTCAATGACTGTTCCTCTCAACTGTTTAGCGCTATACGCAGTGAGATTTTGGTCCATCATCGGTCTTTACTTAGAACACCATGAGGATAGGTTGGCTTTTTACTAGTTCCATCTGAGTTTTGCTGAGTCAAATAATTACAAAGCAAGTGATGTGTCTAAATTTAAAAAATTACTTGTGATTGTTTTTAAAAGAAAAGAAACCTAACTTGAAATCATAGAGATATAGTTTGTAGAGAATGCTTTGATTGCAATAGTGTTTGAGTAGCTGTGATCTAGGGCTATGAAAGAAAGAACTATAGTGAACCTGGTTCTGGGAGTAAGGGAAACACTTTGAAGTCATTCATGTTTAAATTTTAAATGGCTTACTCAACTTTCTGAAGTAGTTGTTTATTTCAAGGCAGTCTTAAAAACATCATTTCCTTTACAGCATGAAGGTAGATGATTCTCAAAAATTAAAGATGAAAGCTGACTCTTTACCAGAAATAATTTTACAGAATCATCTTGCAAAAATATAAGTGGTGACAAAAAGGAACATATTATTTTCTTGTTATTCTTAATCCTTTGCTAGACTGTAAGTTTGATGAAAGCAGTACCTTCTTTATTCCTTATATATGGCCCAGAATAGATACTCCAAAACATATTCAGTGAATGGAAATGAAATTCCCATTGATATATATGTATATATATATATATATATATATATATTCTTAAAGTTTTCTGAAAATGGGAGCCATTTGTGGTATTTTGACAAGACATTCACATAGAATAATTGGGACTTACACTGATGTACAGTGTATATAAGTATGTTAAACTGGGTACCCACAAATGTTCTTACATCTTTTTAATATGTGACTGTGTTGCTCGATCCTTTAGGAGGCATTGAATATACAGTGTATGAGAAATGTCCATAATAAGTTTTATCTTTATAGTTGGTCATTTTCTTTGCATCAATATTAACTATTAATCAGTTTTAACTATTAAACCTCACTCTAAAAGCAGATGGAAGACACCATTTTCAATATTTTGATATATATCTACTCCATATATACCAGTGATAACAGAAATGTAACTAGACTAGCATTTCCATCAAAGACTGAGGTTTGAATGTTTGCTTTCTTGAATGTTGTAGTGACTTTCCCCCCACACAATTCTTATTGTTATTTAGACTCCTTATGTTAAGCACAATGAACAAAAAACACCTGTACATCAAAGACAAAATCTTAAAACCTTTAAAACATGGATAAGACCTTGAGTCTCTTGGAGGCATAAGGATCACAAGTTTGAGACTAACCTGGGCAATTTAGCAAGGCCCTCATCTCAAAAAAGAAAAAAAAGCGGGGGTGGGGGGTGGGGTGGGGCTGGGAATGTAGCTTAGTATAAAGGTCTGGGGTTCAATCCCCAGTACCACTACCACCACCAAAAGAAAAAAAATAGCCATTGGAGTTGATATAAACTCAAAAAGGAAAAGTTGATAAGTTTATGTGCACGAAAATTCAAACTTATGCTCGCATGTCCTTTTACTGGCCAATTAATCTATATAAAGAAAGGATATGAACAGATGATGATTCCTATGTAGTCATTCCCATGAAAAATGTTGAACCTGACAAGTAATCAAAGAATTGCACATTAAAACAACACTGAAATACTATTTCATTGTCATCAGATGGACACTACTGAAAATAAGGGACAAGGGAAATAACTGTTTTGCATGTTGCTGAGTCCAGGGACTGAGATCTCATATACTTTGCTCCTGGCAGTGAGATCTATATTATTACTTTGAAGAGGGCAACATTTAGCTTATCACATTATACTTATACTTACACATTCTATCAGCCCCTGGCTATTATATTCTGAAGGAGTTCTTGGCATGTGAACTCAAGGTTGATATATGTACAGAAGTTTCAGGGCAATACTGTTTTAACTGTAAAAACGTGAAACTTATGTCAGTTAGAAGAAGAGATAAATGAATTGTACATTTGCAATATATGGCTGTTAAAATGAATTAATGCAAAGTATTATTAATTTGGCTATCTTCAGGAAAAGATTACATAGGTGACTTGATTAGGAACACAAAGTTAGGTATTGGTTGATATTTGAATACTTTATCTTCTTGAACAAAGACTGCACTTTGAAATGATTGTACCTCTTTTGTACTTACTATTTCTGCATTTGGAGCAGTTAAAACCAGAAAATGCACAAATGGTTCAATTTGCCAAAACAGATGTTAGGGAACATGGTATACACAGCAACCTCCAGTTTTCTGTGACTCCAGTTAGTCCCAAAATTCATTTACTAGCAGAAAGTTGCTTAATTAGGACAGGTTTTTGTTTGAAATAAAATGGTTTAGTATTATGAGTTCGCAATTCAGAAAAGGACTTGCAGGATTTTCGTTACCCATTCTTTGGTTTTTGTTTTAGGGATTTTGGGGCGGTATTTTGTTTTGTTTTTGCATCAGGGTCTCCCTTTGTAGTGCAGACTAGCCTTGAATTCTTCCAGTCTTTCTACCTCTGTCTCCTGAGTGCTGGGATACCCAGCTTGTTACTAATTCATAATAGGATAACGTCGTCTGAAAAAGTGGGCTTTCAAGTTTGCATCTTGAGCACCCTCCTAGCCCTCTGACTCACTATGGTTTTAGTATTAACTCTAACAAGGGCATGATGGCACAGATCTGTAATCGCAGCTACTTGAGAGGCCAAGGTGAGAAGCTTAAAAATGGCACTAAGAAAAGGCCAATTTACTGAGACTTTCTCTCAAAAAAGAAAAAAAAAATCGGGATTGTAGTTCTGTGGCAGGCCACTTAGTCATTAGCGTATTCCAGGCCCTGGGCTAAATTACTGGGGTGTGTGTGTGTGTGTGAATCTAACAAGTCCACATACTTTAAGCAGAAAAGTTAGTTGCTATGTATGCACACAAGAGCAAAGAAAAATGACCCTTAACAGCTTAAAACACTAAACACTGTCGCCAGTTCCACGTGGGACAATAGCATATTACCTCAAAATTATGACACTGACTTTGTCCCTTAGTCAAGTCCGATAATCACTGCCTGTAATGCAGGCTCAAGGAAAAGTTGTAATTTCTTTAAATGTATTTACTCAGTGCGTAAAAGCTGAAAAGATGTCTTTCCCAAAGATAAAATAGCAGAATCAACCTCGAATTTGATTGTCCAATTACAGGAATGGTCCATTTTCTGGGAATTTTCTTCTGAAAGCTAGCCTGTACTGCCCGCCTGTGACTCCCCAACAATATCCTTGAACACTTAACTGCCTGTACCAGACGCTGGTGCTCCAACCAGCTCTGCTACTCACTCTGCTCTACCCAAACTAAAACTTTCTCCCAGTAGGGGGATGTTGCTGTTGTGTCATTCCAGGATAGTTACAAGCTCTCAGTAGCAACATCTGTGCAGCTAGAAAGTGGGCACTCTCTCCACACGTTTGCCTCTGCACCCTGGCAGAGGTCGTCTCCAGAAGTACCAAGTGCGCATGCGCCTCCCAGGTCCCATGATGCTTCGGGCCTCTCCCGGCACGCCCCGGTGTTTCTGTCCTGGCGCCCTCTCACTCAGCGGCGCCGCGCTCCGAATTCTTGCAGGTGCTTGAGTTTTGAGGGCAGCTGCGTTCCTGCCACGGGTCCCTCGTCAGCCCGAAACGTTATTTGCAGTATTGTGTTATTTTGTTGAGCTTAGGAAGCTGACCGAAAATTTCAGGGTTAATTGTTTGACTTTCTAACTCAAAATAGGGCCTTGACCTTCAGCCCGCTACACTGGTTCTTTCCGCTCCCTTGTGTAAAATTCGGAATTCGATGCACCTTTTTCTCTGCCTGGGAAGGGTCTCAGCTTCAAAAGTTTTCCTCCTCCTTTGCTTCCTTTATGCCCATTACTCTGCTGGAGATAAAATAGACCTCATTAACTTTGGTGACCAGGTGACATTTGTGGAAACTCATTCATCAAGAATGTTCGGGTATCAAAATGCCTGTTCCTATGACTAAGGCATTATACTTGGATTGATAAATGTGCACAATTTTGCTTGATGTACAACTGATATGCCACTGTTATTTCACAAAATATATGACTTGTTTTCATGTGTTCAGAATACTGCTACTTGGGATAGTAAAATTCTAATGAAAGTGAACACTATTGAAAAGTAACAACCTAGAGAATTCACTTTTACAAGTTACTTTAAATCAAGACATGGTATGGAGTTCTATTTAATATATTGTTTAATTGATGATAAAAGAGTTTACAAAAAAGCAGCTTTTATGCAGATTTTCAAGTGTCATAATTGTTAATTACAGGGATAAATTATTCCTGTGTAATGCTAACAGGCAGCTAGTGTTTTTCAATCAAAGAAAAATAGGCAAAGGATACGCGAAGTCAGCTTTGGAAAACTTTAAAACGTAGTTTATATTGAAAAATCGTGTAAATCATTACTGGACTGTTAGGTTTTCTAAGTGTGAGATGAGGTACTAAAATATTATAGCAGAATATGAATGGATAAGAAACTTGGGCTTTTGTTTAGGTATTGACTAATGGTAAAAGTTACCGGTTTAATTTTTACTTGCTTGTACTTTATAGATGTTCCTAAACTTTCTTCCATATGCACACTATTGACTGTAGTAAGATTTAGAGCCACCTGTCCATTTAACTTTTTCTTAAAAGATATTTTTATGGCCATTGAAAGGAACATAGTATTGTTGAGAGAAAAAGCAGTGTGATAATAGTGATTATAATAAATACAGAAAACCTAAAAATACATTATTTTATCAAAATAAAATAAAGCATACTTTTTTGTTTGTTTACTTGTCGTTGCAATTTGACTTCTCTTTTCATTTACCTTTCCTTAGGTCTCTTCAGCATCTGAAGACCTATCATGTCTTTGTGTGAAGACATGTTGCTTTGTAATTATCGAAAGTGTCGAATCAAACTGTCTGGTTATGCATGGGTCACTGCCTGCTCTCACATCTTCTGTGATCAGCATGGCAGCGGTGAGTTTAGTCGTTCACCTGCTGTCTGCCCTGCTTGCAACAGTACCCTTTCTGGAAAGTTAGATATTGTCCGCACAGAACTCAGTCCATCAGAGGAATACAAAGCTATGGTATTGGCAGGGTTGCGGCCAGAGATTGTATTGGACATTAGCTCGCGAGCGTTGGCCTTCTGGACATACCAGGTTAGTGTTTAGAGTGGTTTCTCTCTGAGAGTGTAAGCTTATGTGGGATTGCTAATGTTTTTCCTTCACTATTTTATATTTGTTTTTATGACTATATGGAAAGCTTTCTTTTTAATAAAAGGTTTTCGTTTTTCAGAAGTAGTGTTGAAAATCCAAGAGCTGGAAAACTTTTTTTTAAAATTCTATAATTTTATCATTCAGAGATACCCATTGTTAATATATATATATACATGCATATGTGTATATATATATACATGCATATGTGTGTGTGTGTATATATATATATATATATATATATATATATATAATTTCCCCCCTTATCTTTTTTTTTTTTTTTTTTTTGGTACTGAGGATCAAACTCATGACCACACGCTTACTGGTAAACACTTGAGCCACTAAGCTAAATCCCTGGCCTTCTCTCTTGTCTTTTTGAAACAGGATTTCACTATGTAGTTCAGGCTAGCAATGAACTCATTTTGTAGCCCAGGCTGACCTCACATGCACAGTGAGCCTTGTGCCTCAGCCTCCACCCTGGGATTACAGGAGTGCACCACCAGCCTATTTTTTTAAAATATGAAGCATTTCATGAATTGTGAGTCATCCTTGTGTAAGCCATATTAGTCTTCTCTATTGTTCCAGTTTTAGTGTATGTGCTGCCCAGACAAGCAGCTCATTATTGATATTTTTGTTTGTGCATAAATATATATTTTTGTACAAAATAGGATAATACCACATATGGGTTTTATGCCCACTTAAAGTTGACAGAATTCTGGGAGTTAGTGAAGCACACCTACAATCTCAGCAGTCAGTAGCCTGAGGCAGGAGGATTGCCACAAATTCAAGGTCAGTTTGGGCTATATAGTGAGTTCAAGGCCACTCTGAACTACATAGTGAGTAGTAGGTCTCCAGAAACCAAAAGAAAAAAAAAAAAAAAGAATTGACAGCGTTGGGGGTATAGCCCAGTGACAGAGAATATACCTAGTATGCATGAAGCCTTGAGTCTGATTCCCAGCACACCCACCCCGCTGCATACATTCCACACAAATAAGGTTAAGCAGTATGTTATGTCTATTATGAATATTTTGTTAACTATTCTATAATGGTTGCAATCATAATAATCATTTGTTGCTAAATTATTGAAAATGACCACTTTATCATCACTTTGTATTTTTTATGGATAAGATTAAATTGCTGAAAGCAGATAAATACATTTTAAAAGCTTTTGTGCGTACATGTGTATATGTGTGTGTGTGTGTGTGTGTGTGTGTGTGTGTGTGTGCACTCCTGGGGACTGAATCTAGAGCTTTGTGCCTGCTAAGCAAACGCTTCACTACTGGGCTACATCCTCAGCCTTTTTTTATTTTTTAGTTTTAGACAGGCTCTCACCAACTTGTCCCAGCCTAATCTTAAACCTGCAATCTTCCTGCCTCAACCTCCTGTGTGTGTTAAGATTAAGGGGTACATTACATGCCTGGTCCATTTTGAACTCTTAGTTACAATATTTAAAAATAGTTCTCTAGTAGGGCATATCCATTTATTTGTTCTGAAGATCTATATGAGGTTGCTTAGTTCTCCATATATAATAAGTAGACTGTAGGTAACATAAACTCTCGTTCTTCATGAATTCATTTATTTATTGATGATTTATTATATATATATATTTTTTTTAATTTTTTTTTTTTTTTAGGAATTTTAAGACAAGGTGTTGCTAGATAGGTCAGGCTGGTTCTGACACACTATGTAGGCCAGGCTAGCTTCAAATTTGTAGCAATTCTCCTGCCTCAGCCTTCAAGTGCTAATTACAGGCATGTGCAACCATGCACAACTTACTTGATAAATTTTAGAGGAACATATTTTCTTGAAATTTTTTCATGTATTTCTTTTATGAATTTCCTGTTTCAGTTTGCTTATTTCAGTTGCAGTCCTCCCCCCTTACAATTGTAACAATTCTCTACATAATCTTTACTCAAACCCTGGGCATGTTGGTACTTGCCTGTAGTTCTAGCCCTGTGGGAGGCTAAGACAGGATGACTGCAAGTTCCAGCTCAGACTAGACAATTTAGTGCCTTTGCAAGACCTTTTTCAAAATTCATAAAAAAGGGCCTGAGGATATAGTTTAGATGCAGGCCATGTCATAAAAAAGAGGCTGAGGATATAATTTAGAATGCAGGCCTTGGGTTCAATCTGCAGTACTGCAAACAAGAAGAAAATAAAAATAAAAACATTTTTAAGACCCTTGTATAAACATTTTTTCCTTTTGTGTTTGTATGAAGTGTTGTAACATATAACTTTTAATCTTTGTCTTAAAAGTCTGTCTTTTCTTACTGGGACAGGTACATCAGGAACGTCTCTATCAAGAATACAATTTCAGCAAGGCTGAGGGCCATCTGAAACAGATGGAGAAAATATATACTCAACAAATACAGAGCAAGGATGTGGAATTGACCTCTATGAAAGGAGAGGTCACTTCCATGAAAAAAGTGCTAGAAGAATACAAGAAAAAGTTCAGTGATATTTCAGAGAAACTTATGGAGCGCAATCGCCAGTATCAAAAGCTCCAAGGCCTTTATGATAGTCTCAGGCTGCGAAATATCACTATTGCTAACCAAGAAAGCAACCTTGAACCATCTATGATTACACAGGCTGGTGTTTTTGGTTTCCCATTAGGTAAGAAAGGACACGTGATAGCCAGTATTTGTTCTTTAAACCTATGGTTTTTCACATTGTGTTCTGCATAGGTCCATGCAGTTAAGGGAGACTCCCAATGTGGAGTCATGATAAGCTATGGATTTTTAACCATGTCTCAACCAATGTTACTGCGTTTATCTGTTGTATTTGGTTACATTTAAGTTACATCTTTAGGGAATTTTTTACTTTTTTTAAATTTTATTTTTAATATAGTAAAAATGCAACAGAGCAAGACAGAACAAAACCAATCGAGACAATGTAGTGACATTGGTACAGAACTTCAAAGCAATTAGTACCTGTAGTAATAGGTACTATGTATATCTCTTTATCTTCACAATAGTTGTCCAATTAGGTGGGGTTTTTTGTTTTTTGTTTTTTTACTTTTTGAGACAGGGTCTCACTATGCAGTTCAGGTTGGCACTGGGCTCTCTTTGTAGCCCAGGTTGGTCTCATACTGGAAATGATTCTCCTCTCTCAGCCTCCCGAGTGCTAGGATTATAGGAGTGAACCACCACACCCAGTTTACACCTTTAATTTGAGCAGTTTATCTCTGAAAAAGTTTGAAAGTTACATTTCAAGTTAAATCTACTTTTTTGCATTAAGAAATATATTGGCTGGTAGTTATTGATTCCTTTCTTAGTAGTGAGCACTTTTATTAATGTAATTTGCAAAACTGTGAGATGGGTGAGATGAGTACAATTATTGTCACTTGTAACTTCGTCATGATTACAGAGCCTATATTCAGCCATTTGCTGTTCTCCAGGAAGGTTGGCTGGCTTGCTTTCTTTTTCTTTCTTTCTTTCTTTCTTTCTTTCTTTCTTTCTTTCTTCCTTTCTTTCTTTCTTTCTCTTTCTTTCTTCCTTCCTTTCTTTCTTTCTTTCTCTTTCTTTCTTCCTTTCTTTCTTTCTTTCTTTCTTTCTTTCTTTCTTTCTTTTTCACAAACCAATACTAATCGCACAGTTCTTAAATTATTGTAAATTTGTTGGTTCATCTTTCTGTTTATACTTTTATCCATTCATGAGGTACTTATGTATGTTTTGCACGCCAGGTCTTTAGACATGATTTTTATTGAAGCAGTCTCACTATGTAGTGCAAGTTTGCCTTGAACTCACTTAAGTAACTTAGGCTGACCTCGAACTCACAGCTATCCTCCTGTCGCCAAGTAGTGGGATTACAGGTGTGTGCCCCACACCCAGCATTTGGATAGGATTCTAAGCAATGAAGATACAAAAATTATCCAGATAGGATTATTGCTTTCTGAAAGTTCATAATCCAAAATGCTTGTTAGGTGCATTGCAGATGAATTTATCTCTTCCTCAGTTTTCTTCTGTACACTATTCATGTTGCAACAGAATTTTTCTTATGCTGTTAGTATAAATTGCTTTTGGCATTAAGAAAAAAAGTAAAACCTTTTGTATTAAATTTACCTATATTCTCATTTTAAAAAATATTGTAGGGTGAGGAAAAAGATACAGTGGGAAAGGAGATGATGGCCTAGAAGAGTATGAGGTGGTAAGATGAGGCATCTAAGTTACAGGTTTCTGCCTTTCAGTTACTCATATATGTTTTTGTTTTGTTTTTTGGAGTTTTTTGGGGGGGTACCATAAATGAAATTCACAACCTCACGCCTACCAGGCAGGCACTTGTGCTGCTGAGCTAACTCACGTGTCCCCAGTTACTCATATATTGTAATTTAATATTATTGTAAAAGGACCTTGTGGATATTTTTTGTCACTCTTCACCTTTATTTTGACTTCTGTCACCTGTTCTTGCTGTTCTTTTTCTTGTTTTTAATGCTCTTGTCTTTTTGGCTCTTGCTGCCACTGTTAGCTTGACGCAGATGTAGTTGGCATTTCTGTTACCTACTTGTTCTCTTTAAAGCCTGTAAAAGCCAAGATAGGTTCAGTGAAAGTATTTAAGTGTTTATTTCATCAGAACTGGCTGACTTTTCTTAAACTTTTGCTAATGATATTGGGTCATGGGTGTATGCCAATATTTTATTGTCATATATATTTTTCATTGTCATATATATATATATATATATATATATATATATATATATATATGGTTTTTTTTTTTTTTTTTTTTTGGTACCAGGGATCGAACTCATGACCTCACAGTTGCCAGGCAGGCACTTACACCACTGAGCTAAATCCCAAGCCCTTGTCATATATTTTTGAGGGTGTATATTACTAAATTTTAAAAATGTTCCTGGACAACCTAAGGCAAAAGATTATGTGTATGTATATATTTTTGATGAGGATTAAACAAATGCATTAAATTGTGATACCATAAATTTTAGCTCTACCAAAAACACTTCATTGTGTCAAATTAGTTTTAGTGATGAGATAATGACTATCAGTGGAAACTGCATTACAAAAGGTGGAATAGTATATATGGTGGTGTGGTCATGGAGAGAGTGGAAGACATTCTGATTCTTTTTGTTTAGTGTTTGGACTGTATTTTATCCATCTTATGAGTTGAGTTCTGTAAAATAGTTTTAGAATGGATTTTGTCTTTTTATTTTTAAAGGTATATAAAGAAATAGATGCTTATGTTCTTCCCTAATTTTTTTCTCTAGGGAACAATTCCAAGTTTCCTTTGGACAATATACCAGTTGGAAATCGGGGTGGTGGAGATGAAGATTTTCAGTTCAGACCATTTTTTGTGGGTTCTCCCACAGCACCTGAGCCCAGCAACAGCTTTTTCAGTTTTGCCTCTCAAAGTCATGAATTAGAGCAGCAGCAAGTATCAAACAGGGCCTTTAAAGTAAAAAAAATTTAACTCACTTTACAGAATGTCTGTCTTCAGTAGTTTCAGTTATCATATAATCTTTATGCTATAAATCATTGTCTTTGAGCTATTAAGTCTTTGAAGTTGTCTTCATATCTTTAATTTACAAGAAATTCTATGGTAGTCGAGGTTCAGAATGCCTCGACACATTAGTGTCTAGTTTCTTTATTTCTATTATTTAAAGCATGAGCATTTTATTAATCTCAATTTTTATGTGTACTGTGGAATTTTTACCACTAATGAAAAGGTAACGTTATTTCACAGATCATTGTTTCTTCCTAGTAGTTTCTGATTGAGCTTTGCATCCATGCATGTGTCCATAGCCATCTATTATATGTCTACATGTCACTTTGGATTCTGGTATTTACACATATATGTGTATGGAAGTGTATTCGTTGATATTTTGTTTTATTTTCCTATATATTTGTGTGAAAGTTTTAGTCTTGGAAAATGGTGAATGATCTATCTTGCTATTTGTATGTACTTTTTGTATTTGCACTTATATTAAAATAATTTAAAAGACTGTATGTTTCCCTTTATTAAATAGTAAGCATTTCTATTATTACAGAAATTAAATTATGTGTAACTGTTATGCTTAATTATTTAAAACAGAGCCAAGAAAGAAATTTGAAGGGCAATCTCAGTAACTTTATGTCTTGTTAGTGTCAAGACTTGAAAGCACTTAGATTACGGAAGCAGGACACATGGGTTCTAATTATGGTTATGTCCATATATTGGTTATAAGAGATTCAGTTAATCTTTTTAGGCTTTACCTTCTGTGTCTATAAAATAAAAGACAGATTCAATTGTTCATACAACCTTTTATAACTCATAAATTTTATGAATAAGTCTTACTGGCTTGGGAAGCATTGCAGTGGAATTACCCTAAATGCCAAATCCCTTTTCTTTTTAAAACCTGTTTTATTTAATTAATCTATTTTACAGTAGTGAGAATGGAATCCAGAGCCTTTGCACTGACTGTAGCACCAATCATTTATATATTTTATTTTAATAATTAGTTAATTTTTTGAGACAGGATCTCACTATGTAGTTTACGCTGTCCTTGAACTCAACATGTAGCCCAGAGGGGTGAAAATATATGGAGCCTAGTCTGCCCTCAAAGTCGCCTTGAACTCATGGTGATCATTCTGCCTCAACCTCCTGAGTGTTGAGATTACAAGCATGTTGCCACCATACCTAAATATATAACATACATTTTAAATTTTAAATTTTGATATAGCATTTCAATAAGTTGCCCAGGTTGGACTTGAAATTGGGTTCTTCCTGTGTCAGCCTCCCTAAGTGTCAAATACTCTTGATTTTTAGTTTATAAAAGATAATACTGAAATCATTTGAGGAATTTTTATATTCACTGTAGAAAGGGACATGAATACTCCTACTTTATGTAATTGAATAGCAAGTAAATAGTTTTGTTTGCTATTCAATTATAGCAAACAGTGTGAGATTTCTTCAAAAAGATTTCTTGCTGTATTCCAAAGTTAAAAATCTCAATTTAGAAATTTTAAAACGCCCCTATTTTGTAGCTGTTATATCTATTGTAGTACAAAATATTTTCCTTCCCTATACAGTTTTAAATTTTGTTGAAAAATGTTTGAGTTATTTTGAAAAGTGAAGAAAATCAGGGATAGTGACACACACCTGAAATTCCACACTCTGGGAGGTTGGTAAGTTTGAGCCTGGAAGTGGCAACTTAATGATTCAGGGGGACCCTATCAAAATAAATAAAAAAGGATGGGGTTGTAGCTTAGTGTAAAGGCCCTGGATTCACCCACAAGTACTACCTAGTCTCCCCAATCAATAGCAAAGAGAAATTGTCAGGAATATTGCATGGTACTTCAAAAATATATTCAAGAGTTAAATACATTCATATCATACAAATTCAGAAGGTAGAATAAAAAGATAGGATAAAAATCTGTTTTATCTTTGTCCCTAAGGTTCTCAATTCCATTTTTTAGAAGTTACTTTTGTTACTGTCCTGTATCTTTAGAGAAAATAGAAGCAATTTTTTAAAATTTAACATTTGTGTTTATTTTTAATAGGCGTTACATGTATATGGTAAAAAATTTGGAAGAGTACACAATAAAAAGAACTTTCTTTTCCACAGCTCCCAGTCCCCTTGGTTCTCTCTCCAGAGATATTCTTAGGAGTCTATTGAAAGTACTTAATGTGTAAAGGATGTTAGTATTAAGCATAGTGTTTTTTTTTTTCCTTTTGAGACAGGGTCTCATTGTGTAATGCAGGCTGCCTTTGAACTCATAGTGATTCTCTTGCCTCAGCCTCCTAAGTGCTAAGACTACAGGCATGCGCCTCCACACATGGATTCACAGTGGTTTTTATAATGACATCCACAATGTAATATCACAGTGGTGTGCTCAAAATGATAAAAATTATTCGCCTGTAGAAAATCTGCAAAGTTTGAAAAAGATTACCATTATATTACTATACATTCCTTTTGAAATTTCAAATAGACACAGGCATCAGTCTGTATTTTTTAGACTATTATAATTGTTCTTTTGGTGTGTGTGTGTGTGTGTGTGTGTGTGTGTTTGGTTTTTTGGATTTTTAAGACGGTCTATTCATCCTCTTGGTTCAGCCTTCTGAGTGCTGGGGTTACAGGACTGCGCCATCACTCCCGGCTAGAGTATTAAAATCTTGATAAAAATACGAAACAAAAACATACTGTCATTAATTTGAGAACATTTCGTTTCCAGAATTTGGAAACAAAATTTATCTCATGTATGTATGGGATGTGTGTGTGTGTGTGTGTGTGTGTGTGTGTGTGTGTGTGGTGTAGAGGACCGAACCAGACCCTTCCACACGCTGGGAAGGCACTGTCCACTGAGATACACTCATAGCTCCTGGGAAAGAATTTTCTCAAATCCAAAGTATTCTCCCAGCACTTTTGAATTCCTGTACAGGCGCAGCATTAGTTCCTTCCGAGCAATGGTCTTCAGGTGCATGTGAGCCTCCAGAACCCTAGATGTCGCTGTGACTTGCTGATAGGTGTGAGCCTGAGTCTCTGTGGTTATAAAGTTGGGGGCGGAGAAGTCAAGAGTGGCTGGGGGAATGATGGCTGATGAAGAGGAAGAAGCTAAGCGCGTCTTACAGAAACTGCAGGTGAGGTTATAGGTTAAACGCTAACTATGCTTTTGTTACTGGGCAGGAAGCAGGGAGTCCAGTTTGTACCGTGCCTGCGAATTCCGTGGCGCGGCCGTGGCGCGTCTGTCGGCGTGGTTACTATAACAACTGCGGAGGGTGCCGCTGCTGCACCCAACCTGGGAAGCTTCCTGGGCCAGCCCAGGGTCCTAGACTCTCTTGCGTTGGGACCTGGTATGTATATATGACTGTACTTTCTGTCCGGCGTGGAATAGGATTTGTTGCTAACTTTATTATCTACTCTTAGGGATCCCTCGCCAAGCCATTCCTTTCTAATAAATAGCATGTACTCGTGTATGGCAGATCTGCGTGAATTACTAGCAAGTGTTGTTTTGATCCCCACAAAGGCCTTTTTTTTCCTACACCTTTCTGTTCTGAGATTGGCAACAATCCCAGTATTGACCATCACCGCAGGTTTTTTGTTTACTTCCCTTGGGTTTAGCAATTTTGATGTTTGTTTGGACACTATAATCCCAGTTTGGGGTCTGATGCAGAGAGCCCACCAGATCCCTCGTCCCCAGGTGACTCTTTCTGGTATTGTACTTAGTACGTAAGAGTTACTTAGTTGTTTGATTCTTTACCTTTCTTTTAATGACCCAAGATTTTCTTAAACTTTAGAAACTTCGCGTTATAAAACAGCCTGGAATTTAAGCGTTAGCACCATGTCAGGCTTTTACTTGCGTCTAACACAAACGTTTAAGTCATGGTGACCTTTCCGTTTCTTGAGGTTAAAATAATACTATTCGGATGTGGATTTTATCACATTGCTAAGTGACTTAGATTAACTTCATTTTATTTCCTAGTATATGACTGGCTAAAATTAGAGACTGTGTTACAAACATTATGTGTGTATGTTTGTATGTCTACAGAAAAAAAAAGAAAAGATGTACTAAACATGATTGTTCCTGAAGTTGTTTGGAGTAATTTTTTTGCTTTTTGCTATTTTTAGTTGAATTTTGAAAACTTACATTTATTGGTATTGCCTTGAAAGAAAAATATTCAATCCAGCAAAAACAACTACCAACAACAACCCAATTTCATTTTAATTTTATTTATTTATTTGATTTTTTTGAGACAGGGTCTTACAGTGTAGTTCACATTGGCCTTAAAGTCACTGTAGCCAAGACTGGCCTTGGACACGTGGCTATCTGCCTGCCTCAGCCTTCGAAGTGCTGGTGTTTGAGGTGTGCACAAACATGCCTGACCCAACTTCCTCGTGTGTTTGCTTTAACAACCAAAACCAAACATTTTGACTATCTCTTAAACTTCTGGTTTCCAACTTTGCTGATTTGCAAAACAAAAGGAAATTGATTGTAATTTTTGCTGAGAACTGTTTCTTCCTGGGTACCTTCATGGTGGATGTCTAAGTGGCTAGCAAGAGGATACGTGGGGTGTGTTGGAATAAGTGCATTAAGTGCAGGAATGCAGTGAAGAAGGGAAGTACAGAAGTTAAAAAGGATTGAATAGTGTTATTGTCACTCACCATGGGAATGGACGAAAGCTTCGATTTAATTAAAGATGTTTTAGTGTAGAAAGTGTATATATATATATATATATATATACAAGGATACTCTTCAAAGTGTTTCACAGATCATTTTCATTGCAGTCATCAGGAGTGCTTGTTAAAAATAAAGAATTTTAAGTTTTAAAATGAGAATCTCTGGCAGACCGGGTTATGGAAATAATACAATAAAATTAGAAATTAGCTGCAGAAGGTGCTAGTTCATCGTCTCTGTTTTTGGTAGGATTTTTTTCCCCCAGTTTTCACTAATATTTTTTGCTGGTTCTGGTGATTGAACCTGGAGCCTCAAATATTATATTTGTTTTTTTTTTAATTTTTATTTTTACTTTAAAATATTTGCAGTATACAATAATTACATTCATCATGGACAATTTGTACATATACATAGCACTTCTTAGTTTTTTTTATGTCCCCTTTCTGCCTTCTGTCCTCCATTTCTCAGTCCCCTCTGCATTTGCAAAAGATCCAGCTCCCTCTTTCCTGTTATATTTTATTTTTCTAATTTATTTATACTTTGGGTTTCTCATATAAGAGACAGCTTGTGATATTTAAGCTTTGTGTGTCTGATTTATTTCGTTTATGTAAGACTTAATTTGGACATGATTCTCCCAGAACCCAACTGGTCTGCCAACAGAGGCATTGTTCTTACAGCACTGGGGCTGCCCTTAACAACTGTCTTAAAAGAGATAAGATGGAACATGGACTCTTGCAAGCACCTGGATGTCTAAAGACACCCAAGCAGTCTCTCAGATACCTCACAGACTTTACCTACTGAGGCACAAAACAGCCAGAGAACTTGACCACTGAAGTTTACTAAGATCTTCTTGCCTAATCTCCCTTTCCTTCTCTCAAACCCTATTAAAAAGAAATCCCCAGTACTCTCTGCTCCCTGCAAACAGCCTCTTCACCCTCTGCCTGCCTGCACTCAAGCACAGTAAATTCCATGGTATTTTGGCTTTACACAATCCTAGTGGTCTTGGCTGGTCTCTGCCTTGTGTCATTCCCTACAATTTAGTGTTGTGATCTCAAAATGCATCTATTTCCTACAAATGACTCATGCATCACCCCTTAGAGTTACACTCTATGTTGTATAAATAATGTATTTTCTTTATACATTCATCTGTTGATGGACATACAGGTTGCTTCTAAGATTTAGCTATTATGATTTGTGCTGCTGTAAACATGCATATGCATGTATCTTTATAATACAGTGTCTTTGAACACTTTTGGGAAGCTAAAAGGGGAATACCTGGGCTGAATGGAATTTCTATTTTTAGTTTTTTGAGGACACTCCAAACTGATTTCCATAGCGGTTTATAATAATTTACATTACCACTGGCTATGTAGAAGTATCTCCTTTTCCCTAGTGTCAGCAGCATTTATTATTTTTTCTTTTGAATATTTCTTTAATAATTACATTTAAAATTCTCTGTATGGCATTATCACAATGTAAATAAGCTAAAGGGGGAAGAATTATTTTCAGAGATACTGACAACCTTTGGGTTCATGTTAAAAATTCTGCCTGTCTATACAGTATGTGAGAAAGGTGGTAATAAAATTTATTTCTTTTATCTAGCCCTAGACTGAGTGGGACTGAAGCACTCCATTTGTACGATCAGAGGCCTATCTTTCCTAGTAACTATGACCTGTGATTTTATCCATTTCTACTAGTTCCAGAAATGAGATGGACTTGGTTGTAGAAAAGGTCCTTAGCTTGCGAAGAGTGAATGTTAAGGGTTAGTATTTAGCACTCAGAAATTTAGGATCCATGTGAGTCAGAATTGTAGAGGGATAGGCTTAGACAGAAACTGGAATTTTGCAGAAATAGCAGATATCTTGGGGGTTGGCAATGAGTTTGATAATTACAAATTTAAATTTTTTTAACCCAAAAAGCTAATGTCTTTCTTATTGAGCAGTGGGAATCTACTTCCTAAATTAAGCTGCAGCTTCCTAAGGAGAGAATTTGCAAAGCTTCAGCTTTCCATCCAACAAATCAGAGGCTTCAGTCTTGTGTTTGGGAATTCCAGTCTTAGTGGGAGGAGTATAGCTCAGTTTGGAATAGCATCTAAATCTCAGGTACCTGAGTCCTGTTTTGTGAGGCAGTGGGATGGGAAGAGAATGGGCATACTTACCTAATTAAGAAATGTCCTCCAAACATACAGCAAAACAAAAGAAGAAATAAATAGGAAGAGCAGAATAGATTAAAACATGTATTTGTGAAGAAGTCACCAAGAAGCAAGTGCTCCCTGCAAATCAGCGCCATGTGCGGGCCTCTGGGGAGACAGCCAGACACCAGCCCCTTTACAGTACGTGGGCTGGGAAACAAGAGGAGCCAACCCCCACCCCACAAAGTGACCAGCTGACCTGGAGAAACACAGGCTATTGAGGATGATATTGATGATAGCTATTGAGGAGAATGCAATTTGATGCTTGTGTTTGGTGTTTCACTACTTTGCAGGTCTAGGGTTGGTGGTCTGATCTGCTATGCAGAGGATTGTTGTAAATCTCCCCCCCCCAAAAGGCCCCCCAAGATGAAAAATGGGGCAAGATGACGTCATTTTAAAAAGAAATGCTGTTATTTTAGCTGGCCCAGCGACACAGTGCAGATGGAATTTGCAAAGCTGTGCAACTGAGTTAGAATTTTGACTGATTTTTATAGTCCATTTATGATTAGCTCATTGAACATTAAGTACATAGCGATGAGAAACAGAAACAAGGTGGGCCTTTGTTCCCTTTTGCTTGAGATCAGAATGCATTTCACAGTGGGTGGTTAGCCAATTCATAGCCCTTCGTCTGCCAATTTCAGGAACATTTGTCTCAAAAGGAACATGGTTGACACAGCATCATTTGTCTCTTACAAGGGGAACAAAAGTTGACACAGCAAACAGGTTACTAAGGTGATGACGCATACAGAACAGTATGGTGATGCCTCAGTTGATTTATAACAATGTGGTTGGTGCTCCAGGTACATGGTTACTAGGGCGATAAGCATAGAACATGACAAGGATCACAGTATGAGGTGTGGCATCTATGGGGGATATCCTTCTCAAGGTGGCGGCCATTGTTAATTCTCTGTTCTCTTGTTTTGAAGTCCTGTATCATTTCATTGTTTTGTTGGGTTGGGTTGGATTTTATTCTGTTTCGTTTTGTTTGATTTTGTCATGTTTGATGGCATAAGCAGCTATTTCAAAAATAGTGAGAAATAATTGTGGTAGGCATTTTGGATTTACTCTTATCTTGTTTTGAAGTCCTTTTTTGCATTCATTGTTTTATTTTTATTGGTTCTATTCTGTTTTGTTTGATTTTTACTATGTCTGAAGGTGTCTGCAGCTATTTTGAAGACAACAAGAGCATTATGGTAACCATTGTTGATTTCCTATTGTTTTGAAGTCCTGTGTAACTTACACTGGTTTGTTTTGATTGGTCTTTTTCTATTTTATTTTGCTTGGTTTTATTCTCTTTAAAATAAAATAATTTTTAAAAACCAAACATGTATTTATATTAATTTCAAAGCCTTTCAGACTCAAGATCTTAATGAAAGTTGCTTTAAGACAGCAGAACTTTGATGATAGCTATTCTTTCTGGAGTAAAATGGAATCTCAGTACTTTATTTTGCATATCTCTAATGGCTAGAGATGTTAAACATTCTTTCATGTGTTTATTGAATATTTGTATTTCTTATGAGAAGTGTCTGTTCACTTCAGTGGCTCATTTTTTGAATGGGTCTTTGGGGTGGGTGCTAGTTTTTTGGGGTCTTTACTTTTTCCAGAAATTAGTCCTCTGTCTTGCTGTGTAGCTGGGGTTGGTGTTGAACTCACGGTGATCCTCTGGCTCAGCCTCCTAAGTGCTAGAATGTGCTTTTTTCTTTTGTAGCTGCATTGATTTGGTCCTTTCATTTCCCTTTTTTAAAAATAAGATTGGCTAAAGATTTATTTTACTTTGCAGAACAAGTTCTTTGATTCATTATATTATGTTTTTAGTCTCAATTTCATTTAATTTTTTCCCTCTGATCTTTATAATTTCCTTATTTGTAAGAGCTTTGGATTTGAGTTGCTCTTGTTTTTCTAGAACATTGGATTGCATCATTACGTTATTTGGGCTCACACTTTTTGATGTGGACATACCCAACTCTAAACTTCCCTCTCAAGACTGCTTTCGTAGAATCCCATAGGTTCTGTTATGTTGCTCTGTCATTATTATTTTATTCTGGGAATGAATTTCTTCCTTTATTTCTTCTATGACTCATTGATTATTCAGGAGTGTATTATTTACTTTCCATGTGTTCACATAATCCTGTGGGTGATTTTTGCCATTAATTTCCAGTTTTATTGTGCCACGATATGATAATATGAATGGGCTAATTTGATTCTTTTGTATTTGTTTAAGCATGTGTGTTTAAGCATGCGTTAAGTATGTTGTCTATTTTGGATAGTGTTCTGTGTGCTACTGAGAAGAATGTATATTCTCCTGTTAGATGGAACACTAAGTCCATTTATTCAGAGATGTGGTTCATTTGTGACAAGTCTTTGTTGATATTTTGTCTAGTTGACCTATTGTGATAGTGCGTTATTAAGCCCTCCTCCACTCTAATTGTGTTGATGTTTATCTGTCCTCTTATTTCCATGTTTGTTTTGAGTTTAGGTGTGCTGGTGTTCAGTGCATACATATATATATATATATATATATATATATATATATTTGTAATTGCTTCCTCTTTCTGTTGAATTATTCCCTTAATTATGTAGTAATCTTCTTTGCCTCTTCTGATAAATTTTGACTTAAAGTCCAAAATTAGGATAGCTATTCCTGCTTGTTTTCAAGCTCCTGTCTAGACTTGTTTTCTATCCTTTCATCCTTTGGGTTTTAATCTATGAATGTCTTTTTGGATTAAATGTGTTTCTTATATATAGCATTTGTTGGCATTTGTGTGGTTTTCTTTTTTTTAAGACAACTCAGTCTGGCCTTGACCTCGTTATGTAACCTGGCCTGGCTTTGAACTCATGACAATCCTCCTGCCTCAGGCTTCTAAGTGCTGGAATTACAGATGTGCAACATAGCATCTGGCTGGGTTTTGTGGTGGTTTTTTTTTTTGTTGTTGTTGTTGGTTGTTTGTTTGTTTGTTTGTTGTCTTTTTGGAGACAGGGTTTCACCATGTAGTTCAGGCTGGCCTTAAACTCACTTTGTAGCCTAGGTTAGCCTGAACTTGAGGGAATCTCCTGTCTCAGCCTCCCAAGTCCTGGGGTTGCAGGGGTGTGCCACCATGCCCGGTCCGGTCTGGGTTTTGTGTTTTGAACCAAACTGACGATCTGTCTTTTGATTGGGGATTTGGTGCCATTCACATTGAGAATTACTACTGAAAGATACTGACTTATTCCTGGCGTTGCCTTGTTTTCCTGTTGCTGATTCCTTGTTTTGCCCCCTTCTGCTTAGCTACTTACACTGCTTGGTGTTTTCATTCCTAGATGTTTTGGCACTGTGGCTTCATTGTTTCTAAGATATCCTTGAGAAATTTTTTGGGGTGCTGGGATAGTGCTGATGAATTTCTTAAGGTGCTCTTTGTCATAAGCCTTGTTTCTCCATCAATTTGAAAAATTGTTTTGCAAGATGTATCACTCTGGGTTAGAAGTTGTTTTCTGTTAGGGTTTGGAACGCTCCAGTCTCATTTGGTTTCTTAAGGTTTGTGTTGAGAGTTCTGTTGTAATTCTAGAGAGTTTATTTATAAGTGATTTGCTGCTTTTTTCCAATGGCTTTTAAGATTTTTGTATTGTTTGAATTTTGGAATTTTGACCATGATGTGTTGTGGAGCTCTTTTCTGATGGTGCTATTTGGGATCTGAATGCTTTACTTATCTCTATGTTAAATTCTTTTCCCAAATTTGGAAAGTTTTCTGATATTGTTTTTGTAAATAGTTTTTTATGCTGTTTGTGCTGTCTTCTGATTTGTCATTAATTGAATTAATCTTAGTTATTTTTGTGTCATTTAGTAGCTGTCAAATCCATTTTCTATGTGCTGTTGTTTCTAAAATATCTCTGAGTGTATGGTCACCTGCCTCAGCCCTATCTATAATTCTCATACTGCCTCACATCAGCCACTTCTGCTGCCCATATTTCATAGAATTTTTTTTAATCTCTTGAATTTTTTTTTTTTTTTTTTTTTTTGGTCTTTTTGAGACAGGGTCTCACTGTGCAGTTCAGGCTGGCCTTGGGCTCACTTTGTAGCCCAGGCTGGTCTCCAACCTGCCATAATCCGCCTGCCTCAGCCTCTCAAATGCTGGGATTACAGGAATACACCACCACACCTGGCTTTCTTGGATTTTTTTTTCCTGATACATTTTCTGTCTTGTTCATCATTTAGGCTGTGGATAATTGAACCTGAGCATATAAAGAGTATTGCTTTGAAGAAGGCGTGGGTGCAAATGTGTAGGAAGGCTAGGTATGGTTGGTTAATTCCGATTGTTACTATTATGGACTCCTTAATTCTTCACTAAATTCGTCATTCCTGTTTTGTATCATTTTGCTTACCTCAGCCAGCTTTTTATTAGTATCTTCTATAAACTCATGATCATTTTGTTATATCATGTTTGATCTTGCAGAACCCCTTATGACCTGCCTTACATCTCCTGATTGATTATTCTGTGTAACTCAGCTGCTAGGCTTATGATTTTCTTACCATTGATACCTCTTGAGTCAGCTTTGGATGAGTTGGGAATTTTGGGAGGCATATGTTGGCTTGTGTTCTCATTTTTCTTTTCTTTTAATGTGTGTGTATGCTGAGGTTTCAGAAGATTATGGGGGAAATGACTTCGTTACTAGTATGTCTTTAGCTAGTGTCTGCTGTGCATTGATGCGCGTGGGTGTGGCTGTCTCTTTGCCTCTGTTCCAAGACCTGACCCTCCCTATTAATTTGGGGAGGATGCAGTGCAGTGTAATTGTCCCAACACCTGGTTCTCCAGAAATGAAACACAGTATAGTTGATGACAGAGGCAAACCAGATATTGGCATATAGTAAACATCAATTAATAGCAACAACCATGCCAGCCTTGCAGTTGCAACAAAATCAGCACAATAATAGAGACAAATTGGATGTTGACATACCATAAAAACCAATAAGTTACCAGTGTACCACACATTTAACAGTAGAAATCTGTAATTATAGACCTAAAGATAAACCAAATATTGACATACAGTAAATACCTTCTAAATGGAACTGTTATACCACCATTAACAATAGAAACATTCAACAATAACAGCATAATATCAACTAAATATTTAAAGATTTATGAAGTTTAATTTTAATACTGGTAAACCTGGAACAGATGGGGAAGGGGAAAATGAAAAGAGTAAAATTTGAAAAGTAAAGATGAGAAGAAGAGAGAAAAGTGAGGTAAAAGATCTTATTAAGAAACCAGGTGTGGCAGTACACCCCTGTAATTCAGCGCTTGAAAGGCTGAGGCAGAAGGATCACATGAGTTTGAGGGCAGCCTGGGTGATATAAATGAGCTCAATGCCAGCCTGCCCCATGTAGTGAGACCCTTGTCTCAAAAAAAAAAAAAAAACTTATAAGGAATAAAAAAGAAACTTAACAGAATTAGGTAAAATTACAAAAGAACAAATAGAAAAAAAGAAAGAAAATAAACACAACCCCCATACCTCAAAAAATCAAGAAGGAAAAAATAAGTATATTCAAAGAGAATTCCTTTGCATTTTTGAATTAGTGGTTTTTTCCAGGGTTTGCAGTAGTGAAAATCCACCAGCAGTGGGGAAGGTAGTTCAGATAGAACACTGTGCCTGAGGAGACCATTCTCCTCCACCCACTTGAATTTGAGCAGCACCCTAGGGCCATTCCTCCTTAATGTCTCACCCTGCCCATTTGAGCTTGGGTGCCACCCTAGGACCATTCCTGTGTGACTCCAGACCAAAGTACACATGACCTTCTTTGGGCCCTTTCTGCTGTCTGTCCTGGCTCAAATCTTCTGTTTGGGACTTTTCAGTTAAGTGTTCTTTTAACACTGGGTATACGCTGTGCAATTCTTTGTTTGCTATGCACAAGAATTTGGAAGGTACCTGTGGGATCCGCCATACAGTTACTGTGAGATCGTGAGTCACTACCAAGGCCTCTTTCATTTCAACATTCGTAGTTTTTTGTGTGTGAATGCTGCTTTCTGCTGTGTGTGATTGGTCAGTGGTATCTTCCCTAGGGCTATACTCACTCCAGCCACTGCCGGTTTCCAGGTTCCACCGTGCACCCCACGTCCCAGCTTTCCCCATCTAGCTTTCCAGCCTGTGGGTTTGTAAGGCACCCTCCACCCCTTCTTAGAGACCTCGCTGTTCATGCCTGCCATCCAGCTGGGGTGTATCTAGGCCCACGTGGCAAATGGGGAAAACAAATAGACCTCTGCGTCTGCGATGGAAGTAGGTGGTGGGGTAGCGGCATCAAGGAGCTTGTTGGATTTAATGTCAGCATTTGAGACCCAGTGCCCTCTGAAAACCACACATGACTGGCCTGGCTCTCTATTCAAGGGCAGAGCCCTTACGTATTTCCAGCTTGAGTTTAAACTTCTCAGAGGGACCTATGTCTAGCCCAGTCCTCTCTTCAGCTGTCTCTTGCACAGACCCCACCCAGTCACTGGTTTTTCTGTAGCTCAGTCCTAATATGAGTTCCTTCCCCAGATGGTTCCTGAGTAAACACACTCAGATCTGGTGAGTGGTGTACTGATTTTTTTTCTTCAATTCTAGCCTGCCAGGCAAAGGTGTCACTTTCAGGTAAAACCCTACTGTTTTTTTAGTTTCCGATAGCTGTGGACTCTCTTGGGGCCAGTGCTGCCAGTGTTGTTTCTTCCTGGAGCTTCGGACCCTCTGTAGAGTTTATTTCTCTAGCGTTAGTTTTGACAGGCTCCTTTCTGGGAGCTTTTTTTCCTCTCTCTCTTTCCGAGTGCTTTTTTTCTTTTTCTTCTTTCTTCTTCCTACTCCTCCTCCTTTTTTCCTTTCTCTTTATTGTGCTCCATTTGTCCTACTTTTCTGTAGTTTCTAGTTTTCCTGTCAGCTCCCTCCCAATTCCTGGAGATCTCTTTTTTTCTTCACCAAGTTATTGTTTTCAAGGTCCTAGAGAGGTTGTATGATTTTTCGTCCTCCCCTGATAGGATTTTAAATTAAGTATAAGCACATCTATATTTTGTTAGAGACAGGGATAGTACATTAATTCAGTCATTAAATGTAATGAGAGCCTGTCATGTTCCAGGCTCTGTACTGTGTTCAGGTGTAGCTCTGAACAAAATGAATAAAGGTCCCTTTGTCATGGAATTTATCTTCCAGTGGTAGACACAGGCAAGAGACAGTTAACGAAAAGTCCGTATAACTTCAAATGATTGGTACTATGAAGAAAAATGGTGTGATTTAATGGCTGAAGAGAGTTGAAAGTATCACTTTGTTTTGGGTAGTTAGGAAGAGCCTCTGAGAAGTTGGTATTTGAGCTGAGATCTCAATAATGATAAAGAATGGGGCACATAGATGTTTGGGAAAAGAGGTCAGGCACAGTGTCTGCCTCTTTAGAGGCCTCGGTTTGGAAATGAGCTTGACAGGCTTGAGGAACTGAAGGCAGCAGGTGCAGCTTCCATGTGGTAAACTGAAGTTTGCATCAGGTCAGCTCTTAGAGTCCGTACACCATGGAAAGGAAGTGAATTTTGTTTTATCTGCAGTTGGAAACTATGTGAGCATCTGTGGTATTTGTGTTTTTATCAGCTCACTCTGACTATAGTGAAGTAAATGGGAGCGCGGAAGCAAGATGATCGGTTAAGAAACTGTCCAAGCAAATGATGAAGCTGGTTTAGCCTGCGATGGTCATGGTGGAAGGAAGACTTGTGAATGAATCAGGGTGTCCCATGAGGGTGGTTGAATTTGCTCCTATTTGGTTTCAGGAGAGAATGAATAGATAGCAAAAAACAAGACAACAAACTTGCTTGTTATCACAGGAAAACTCAGGCATTTAAAAGAGGAAGGAGAACTTTTACTTGTGAAAAGTGCAGGCAGAGTAAAGATGACTTTGGTGGGAGCCGAGAAAACCTGCAAGCGTTTTAAAGAAACAAAATCCTGCAATAGTACCAAAGTGACCAAGTTCTAATTGATCTGTTTGTGGTAGAAAAAAATGCTTTCCTCATATGTTTATCATATCCAAAAGGTTTTGTTGTATTCTCATACTTTATTTTTAAATAGCATGTGAAAAATCAGGGATTTTGCCTAACAAGTCTTTTTGTATTCTTTGGGCTAAGAAATCTTTTTTGTTTTTTTGCCTTTGCGGACCCAGGACCTCACTCATGCTTGGCAAGCTCTGTTCCCCTGAGTTTATGAAGTCCAGTGTTAAGGATAAATTTCAAAGTTTTATTCTTTGGATAGAATGACCTGTGCTTTATCTCAGGGTGCAAAGTAATTCCCTTCTCATGACTATGGCATGAGAACTGCTTAGTCATATTGGAAACTCTGCAAGAGCTGGGCGTCAGAATGTCATCATAGTGCAGAAACCAGCATGGGACAACGTGGGACCAGGTGGGCCTGGGATGCTAGCTACTGTCCTTGTGATCTGTGACGTTTAGATAGAACTGGCCACCTTCCTATTGTCCCATTCCCAGGTGAAGTAAGCAGATTAATATTTCTTGGTCCAGAGCTGGTATGACTAGTCAGCTGCAGATTTCCTTGTGGAATGGCCTCTCTCCTATTAATGATATCATTCTTCTGCGTTCTAGGAACTGGTGGACCAGCTCTATTCATTTCGAGACTGCTATTTCGAGACACACAGTGTTGAGGATGCTGCACGGAAACAGCAGGATGTACGGGAGGAGATGGAGAAGACCGTCCAGCAGATGGAGGAAGTATTGGGTGTGAGCCCTGAAAGTGTGTAACCCCTGCTGTCTCTCTTTAGACCTTTTGGTATCGTGTTTATGGCTGCTGTAGACTGATATCTCTTTTAAGCCCTTGTATAGGATAGACCCTTTCATTCTTTTTTTTTTCAAGACAGAGTTTTGTTACACAGTTCAGGCTGGCCTTGAACTCATTTTGTAGCCCAGGCTGGCCTTGAACTCACAGTGGTCCTCCTGCCTCAGCCTCCTGAATGCTGGTATTACAGGTGTGCACTACCATGCCTGGAAAACCTTTTATTCTTTAACCTTTTCCTAAAATTTGATCATAGAAATATGAAATAAAAGGAGCGTTCTTGTTGTTTGACGTGTTGGGGTGATCTTCTTAACTGATCTTTCTGCCTTTTTACTTCCAGTTCAGTTTTCTGTGGTTATGGTTACCTTTCTAAGTCATTACTTCCTGCATTCAATCATACCTCTGGTCTACCTTTCTGTCCCTATTGTCTGTTTGACCTCATCTCTGACTACTTGTTTATTGAGGAACGTTTCGTTTCATTCAGATTGGACCACTCGGTTTCCCACGAATGTGCCACGTGAATTTCTGCTTCTGCGTTTATATCAGTTTCTAACTTGGAGATTTTAGTGGGGTTTTTTCCTTGACTTCTTACCCATTTATCATATGCGTGCTGTAATCTTTTCGTTATTGTTTTAATTTTCTGTGTATGCCTTGTCTTTACCAGGTTGTAAACCTCTCCAGGGCACAAACAATGCTTTCCTTATTACTCAATTATTTAACATGGTATTCTCAACATAATGGGAATGTATAAATAGTATGTTTGTAAAGATTTTATTCAATTCTTTTCCTTCCTAGAGCTGGAATGGGGCAGTTTCTAGAGAGAAGATGCCTTGTTCTTTCAGTGCTTGGGCTTTTCCATTTCCCTTTCCCTTTTTCCTGTTTTCCTAGGTTCTGCCCAGAGCAAGGCACAGACTCTAATGCTAACAGGGAAGGCACTGAACGTGACTCCTGAGTACAGCCCGAAGGCAGAGGCGCTTCTGTCAAAAGCTGTGAAGCTGGAGCCTGAGCTGGTGGAAGCTTGGAACCAGCTGGGTGAGGTCTACTGGAAGAAAGGGGATGTTGCAGCCGCCCACACCTGCTTCTCAGGAGCCCTCACCCATGTGAGCCGCCCTCCACCCCCTTGAAAAACAGGCAGGAAGGGTGAAATCCCTTTGGTTCTCTGAATTCACTAGGGCGAGAATACCAATCAGAACAGCTTGAATTAGGAGAACAGAATCAGAAGAGGAAGAGTGGTGAGGGATTAAGGATAGGGCACTGAAAAAGGAAAAATGGTGATGGGATTAGGTTCAGAGGTCAATCAGAAGTGGAAAAAAAAATGAGCAATCAAGCTGATCCTGGCATATGTGAATTGGAGCAGCAGGTGGCAGCAAAAACTAACACCAAAAATTCAATTTGGGAGAAGGTTGAGGTCAGAGTAGATCTGAAAAGGGGAAGTAGAAGCAAGAAGGTTGAGAATGTGCCTTTTCCATTTGCAGTGCAAGAACAAAGTCTCTCTACAAAACCTGTCAATGGTGCTTCGCCAGCTGCAGACCGACAATGGAGAAGAACATTCTCGCCATGTCATGGACAGTGTCCGACAAGCTAAGCTAGCTGTGCAGATGGATGTCCTTGACGGCCGCTCCTGGTGTGAGTGCTCGCAGGAGATTGCTAACACGTTTCTAAAGTAGTTTGTTCCTACTGTAGTCATCTAGCGCCCATCTACTGAGTTGACTGAAAGTGAAGCTAGGATATTTGTTTTAAAGACGCTCAAGAGGTATTTTGATGAGCCCCTGTCCTTGGAATTTTTGGATCTCTTGATCTGAGAGAGGAGATGCATGTTTCTATCAAAGCTGACCTTTTGTAAGGTTGTTTCAGTTTGACTTGAGTGGGTGGGTGGCCGTATTTATCTCTGTCCTAGTTCATTTTTGATATAATGTCATCCTTGGGACCTTCCCACAGAAGTGGGACCTTTCAGGTAGACTTTTTGAATGGTGACTAGAATAGGTCAGATCTTAGCCATGGGCTCTGAAATAATCCACCACTGTGTCTCTTTCAGATATCTTGGGGAATGCATACCTTTCTCTTTACTTCAATACTGGCCAGAACCCTAAGATCTCCCAGCAAGCCCTCAGTGCCTATGCCCGAGCAGTGAGTACTTACGGTCATGCAGGCCAGATGAAAAGAAGGCAGAAACAGAAGCAAGACCATCGTAGTCTTCCTTGTGGTTCTTTACCTTTGCTTTTGCTGACACAGTGTGTGTGTGATTTTGTAAAGTTATGTCTGTAGAGGTGGCTTTCTTCTTCTTATAACTTGAATATTAAGAATCACAGTTCTTACAGTGATATTTTGGTGCCAAATAACTCCTTGAACTGTGCAGGATTGTTATAGGCGTGTGTAACTAAGCCACAGGACCCATCTCAACACGTTCATCTTCTGCTTTGTTTTGTTTGAGACTAGAGTCTTGATATGTAGTCAATCTAGCTTGAATTTGTGTTTCTCCTGCCTCTGCCTCTGAAATGCTGGATTATAGGCATGCACCTCCTTGCCGGGCAATATCCATCTTTTGTAGTGGAGGAAAAAAGCCTGTTAAAATAATGCTTATTAATATTTGTATGCATTCATTTTAAAGTGAAATGAAAAGTCTGACACTTGAGCATAAGTAAGCACTACCCCAGTTATGTACAGCTCTTGATTGCCCACAGGTAAAAGGAGAAAACAGTGCAGAGTCTGTTCCACATCATTCCTGGAATTAATTCACCAGAGCTCACGTTTTGCTAAGTTTTCTGGCCATTTTTGTGTCATAGTCACTTGAGTGGGGTCTCCTTCAGGCTCTGAGTGCCCGATTACCTGTTATTAGGCATTTCACATTGGCCTTCTAAGTGCTTTTTATTTATCCCTCAACTTCATCTTTCTTTTGCTTTCATGCTTCTTTTGATAAAGAGAATTGTTTTTTGTTTGTTTGTTTGTTTTGAGAATTGGTTTTTAAATTAAACCTTTACTTATTTTTCTCCATGTGGTACAATAAAGAAAGCAGCTACTGTGTAGTCATGTTTGCAGTTCAAGGACTCTTTTTTTCTGATCAGAACTTTTAGACAGGGGAACTGTATTTTACTCTAATTAATTTTGTGAATATTTATATTTCAAAGAACTCACAGAATACACTTTCATATTTTTTACTGGGGTTCTCTTAGATAGTTGTTGTTAGCTCTTAATATATTCACCCAAATCTCCATTTTTAAATATATGTGAACCAATAATTTAAACAGTTTTGATTTGTATTGTCTGTGCTTTTGCAATGTGGTAATTTTAAGAGTGAACACAGCAATTTCTTCACTGCACTGTCCTTTGATGTCTGGGCATCTGTTCTAGAAAATCAGAACTTGACTTCATGCATGTTTTTAGGGGACTTAGCTATAGAAACATGATTCTGCGTGGGTCTGGAGGTACACTTACGAGTGGAGAAAATGCTTTGAATTGACACTATTTCTGTCCTAGGCATTCTTCATTTATTCATAGCAGCATATCATTACTTGACAAAATGTGTTAAAATACTTTCACATATTTCTCCTTATCCTTCTTTATAATACTGCATGGATTAATTGTTACCTTATTTTAGTTTTACATGTACAAACAACTTTACATCCCTGAGGCTTCAGAGGCTCAGTAATATTGGACTTGTTTGTGGTTATTATAAAACAGTGTTAGTGTAGGTAGCATTTTCACAAGGCAGAAACTCAGGTTTTTCTAGCGAGAGGAAGTCTAGCTCATGTTGGGCATGTTCGTCCTTAATACTGAAGCAGGATCCACTGAAGATCTTTCTTTCTCATTCCAGGAGAAGGTGGACAGGAAAGCTTCCAGCAATCCTGACCTTCATCTGAACAGGGCAACGGTAAGACCAGTAAGGCATAGTCATCTGCAGGTCAAATAAACACATCTGGGTCTTATCCTGTGAGGATAACTGAGTGTATAAGGGACAAAGTTTGAGTAGGAACTCAGAGGAAAGTCAGATTATTTCTAAGAAGATGTAGTTCAATTTGACTTTAGTTGCTGATGGAGTAATTAGAGGGAAAGTAGAAGGGGATGAGGGGAGTACATAGAGAAGGAAGAGATGGCTTAGAAGTCTTGTGGAGTATTAAGTGCAAATACCAAAACAGAGTAACCTAATATCTGCAACTTAACTATTTTGAAATTTGGAAATTACTTCCATCTTGTCACCGTCTTGGCCAGGAAGAAGGACATTTGTGATAGAAGAAGAAAAGACTTGGGAAAGGCATTAATCCATTTCTCTGGGTTCTTATCCGATTGTGGCATAGTGTATTGGGATATACTTACAATTGGGAGGTTTTGAATAACTTTTTTCACAGCTACATAAATATGAAGAGAATTATGGGGAAGCCCTGGAGGGCTTCGCTCGGTCGGGAGCCCTGGACCCTGCTTGGCCAGAGCCCCAGCACCGAGAGCAGCAGCTGTTGGAATTCCTCAGTAAATTAACCAGCCTCCTGGAGAGCAAGGTAAAGACTTGGCAGGGGAGAGGCCTACTCTTTACTTCTGTTGTGGGGCAATAAAATAAGAAAAGATTAAGCTTAGATGGTGGTGACTCAGAAACGGGTTCGACTCTCAAGGACAGTATGTTTTCCAGCCCGTTTACCTGTTTACCCTCCCTTCATAGGGAAAGATGAAGGCCAAAAAACTGCAGAGCATGCTAGGAAGCTTGCGTCCATCCCATCTTGGCCCTTGTGGTGATGGGCGCTATCAGTCAGCCTCGGGACAGAAGGTGACCCTGCAGCTCAAGCCCCTGAGCACGTTGCAGCCTGGTGTGAACAGTGGTGCTGTGGTCCTGGGAAAGGTGGTGTTTAGCCTGACTACAGAGGAGAAGGTCCCTTTGTGAGTTTCCTTCAGCTTCTTTCGTTTTCTTTTGCACAAATTGCTCTCCCTTCCTGGTCTTTCTCTAGCAGCTGAAGGCATTGTTAGCCGTCTCAGATGAGTGATTTCTTCCCTTCTGTGAGCAAGTATTATCCTAGGTGATACCTAACAGTCTCTCTATAACCTTTGTAGATTCAGTGATTGCCTATTTTTCTCCCCTGAGACCAGTGCTGTGTGGATTCCTACATTCATAGCTCAAATTTAACAGGGCACGTTTTGTTAAAAGATACAGAAACCTTAAAATTCTTCTGCCCTTGAGTGTATTTTTTTATTGATGCATTTTAGTTACACATAATAATATTTATCGTAGGGAATTTGTACCTATAATTGATATATCTTGATTCTTTTTTACCATTTCCCTCCCCTCCCTTCAGCCCCCTTTCCCCTCATTTACATAAGCTTTGATTCCATTTTTTTTTCTTATCCTTTCTCTCTTCCTCCAGTTCCCATTCTCATTTGAACATTTTGTCCCCATTTCCCAATAACTAGTACACATTTTGATCATTATTTCCACTTTCAATTTCTCTCACTGGAGAAACAGTGTGGTATTTAAATATGTGTGTCCCATTTGTGTCACTTAAGAGTATAGTCTCAAACGCATTCACGTAGCTAGAAAGTTTGTCCTTTATGACTGAGTAGTACTCCATTGTATAAGAAAACCACAAATCCTTAGCCATTCACCAGTTGGGCATTTGGGCTGTTTCCAAGATTTAGCTGTTACAAACTGTACCACTATAAGGATGGACATGTATATATTGTTGTGGTGTGATGCTTTTAATTCTTTTGGAAACATACAGAAGAGGGGAATGACTGGGTCAAATGGAACCTCTAGTCCTAGTTTTTGAGGAATCTCCACACTGACTTCCACAGTGGTTGCCACTAGTCTACACTCCCACCAACAGTGAAGAAGGGTTCCTTTTCTCCCACAGCCGCCCTCACTCCGCAATATTTTTATAGGTTGATTTCTTGATAACAGTCATTCTTTTGGGAATGAGACAAACTCTCAGTGTTGTTTTAATTTGCACCATAAGTTTAATTCCTTTGCATTTACTTAAGCATGTTCTATGAGCTAGTATGTGGTCTATTTTGGAGAATATTCCATGCACAGCTGAGAAGAATATGTATTCTGATGTTCAGTGGAACACTGTAGACTTCTCCTAAGTGTATTTGTTCAGAAGTTTTATTTAGTTTTGATATTTCTTCGTTGATTTTTTTTGGGGGGGGGTCTCTGGTTGATCTGTCTATTGTGACAGTGGTGTATTGATTATTCTCCTTAAAATTTATCAGTGTTTATTTGATTTTTAATGTCTGTAAATGTTTGTTTTCTATAGTTGGGTGCGCTGGTACTTGGTGCATATATGATTATTATTTCTTCCTCTTGTTCCCTTCACAAGGATATAATTGTCTCTCTTAGGCAGTGTTGGCTTGAAATCTTCTTTGTCTGCAAATAAAAATAGCAGCTACTCCTGCTTTTTTCTAGGTTCCTATCACATAGAGTATTGTTTTTTCATCCTTTGACTTTCAGTCTGTGAATTTCTTTTTGCGATAAAAGTGTTTCTTGTTGAATCTTGCGTCTTGATCTATGAATCGAGAGCATTTACTTTGATGGTTACAGCTGATATGTACTGACTTATCCTTGTTCAGTTTTTTTCTGTTCTTGGCTTTCTTACACCCTCCACTTTTAATTACTTGACTTGCCTGGTGGATTCATTCTGTTGGGGCACTTGGCATTGTAGTCCTCATTCTCTCTTTCTAGAATGTCCTTCAGAACATTTTGGGGGGCCAGTTTGATGATTATACATTTCCTCAGGTGTTCTTTGTCATGGAAGTATCATTTCTCCACTTATTTTGAAAGATAATGTTGGGGCGTATGTTAATCAGGGCTGGAGGTTGTTTTCTTTTAGGGCGTGAAATATTCACTCCAAGCTTTCTTTCATTTGAGGGTTTGTGTTGAGAAATCTACTATGATTTTGATGGACTTTCCTTTATGAGTGATTTCTTTCTTTTCTCTAACAGCTTTTAATATTCTATCTGTCATGGTTTATGTCTGTGTCTCCCAGGCCTCATGAGTTTGCATTGTGCATTTATGATTGGTTCATTGTCTAGTGCTTGGATTGATGGTGTCAGTGCTCCACCCACATAGGGGTGGAGCCAGGATGTGATGTAATGGCAGGAAGAAGGTGTCTTGCTCTTTGCTGGTTCCTGTTTTGTTGTTTGCCCCCGCTGTGAACTATGGACCAGCCATGCCCGCCTTCCTGGGAGCCAACTGAGTGTAGACTGAAACCTCCAAAAACTGTAAGAAATAAACCTTTCCTTTCCCAACTTGGGCTTCAGGTATTTTGTCTCAGCGACGAGTAAAAAGTAACTGAGACACTGTCTTTGTGTTTAGTTCTGGAATATTACCTATTATGTGCCTTGTTGTAGACTCTTCTTTGATCATGGCTAATTGGAGATCTGCATACCTCACATATCTGTAAGTTAAATTCTTTTTCTATGTTTGGGAAAATTTCTGCCCATTATTTCTTTGAATTGATTTTTTATGTCATTTGCACTATTTATTGCCTTTCATTGACTCCAGTCAATATTATGCTGTTCTTCTTTGCATTATCTAGCACCTATTGGACTGATTTTTTTTTTGTCTTCCCTTGCTATTTTTAGAAATCTTTTTTGATCACTAACTGCATTCTGCCTTCTGTATCTAATATTCTGTCCTCACATTGGCTCCTTCTGCTCTATATGGTTGCAGTGGAATTTTTAACCTCGTGGGTATCTGTTTGAATCTGTTTTATGGGTTCCCTTTCTTTCTGTGTTAGGTGGTCATGGTTTATGGTTTACATTCATGATTTAGCTCCTCTATTTGTTTTATCTAATTCTGCTCCCGAGTCACTAAGCATGTCTTTCTTTATGGTCACCATCTCTGCAGTTGTATGAGAAACTATTTCTGATTCGATTTTTTTCTAGAGCTTCATTCATCTGCTGTTACTTCCCTGTTACCACTTCAGAGAGTCTAGATGGGGGGCTTTCAGATTGTTCCCCCTCATTGCCCTCTGGATTTGCCTTTGGTGAACTGGGAGTCTGAGGTTACATCTTGTTTAAGTGTCTTCTCATTTTCCGTTTTTTTAAGTTTCATTTCTGGGTTAATGCGTGTAAGTTGCTTATGGTAGCTTTGCTGCTAGTATTTAGAACTCTCAGGAAGTGACTACTCCACAGTGTTTTTTAGCTGGTGTTCCGGTTGTGAGTCTGTTGCAGGATCCTACCTCTTCAGTTTATTGGGGATGAGAAGTTGCTGCCTATTTGGCCCAGCCATTGGATCTTTGGCATTGGCCTATCGTATTATTTGTGACTCTTGAACAATCTCAGTCTTGGCCTACTAACAACTGACCTGAACAATTATGTCACCTTGGCTAAAGTAGCAGTAGCATCACATATAACCTAGAAAATGACAAGCTGTGGTAGCTATTAATTTGCCTCCTTTAACTGTATGAACTGGATTTGTGGTTATATAACAGAAATCTAAATTGAAGCAGAAATTGTATACAGTAAATATGCCCTCCGTTTGGTAATTTTCTCTCCAAGAGAGAAAATATTAAAGGGTTTGGGGAAAAAAAAATAGAGCAATAGAAGAGAGAGAGATATAAAGCAAGACTGGAGGACAAAGAAAGGTTACAAGAAATTTGGAAAATTGGTAAAGAAGATAGGAGAAGAGAGAAGAAATGAAAACAAGAACAGAAGGGAATACCGGCTACAAAAAATGTTTACACTCATAGAAACAAGAATGTACAGTGGTATGGATTAAAAACTGGTGGTCAACTTAACACCAGCTGGATTACATCAGCATGGCGCTGAGCATAGATGTTCTACCTGGGAAAGTTGCCAGCATAAATAGAGAGGTGGAGAAGGAAGGTGTTGAAGCATTAATGTGTTGAGATGTTGAGGCATTGTGGGTTCCCTTACGTGTTGCTGTTTGAACTGTTAGGTTCTCTTGGAGAAGCTCTGGTTCTCACATCGAGCATTGCTTCCTGACTGTGGAAGGATAAGATGTGTGCCACTTGGTCTCCAGGATGAACTCGTCATGCTGGCTTCCTGGCATGTACTCAACTGTGCTTGTCTTCAGAGAAGCTCAGGGCCTCCATGTCACTGAGGATGGCTGTGGTGCTTTTCAGGACAGTCCTGGTCTTTGTTGTGAGTGTGGCTTCTTGGCTTCAGCATAGAACTCTCATCCCACCAACACAGCTCCTTCACCCTGCTGGCATAGACTTTCTGCTGACTTTTGGGCCTTCCCAGCATGGATCCATAAAAGAGACTGGTGTGAGTCCTTGTGGACTCCAGACCTCCAGTTGAACTTGTGGGAGGCATTGTCATGAGCTCTTGAGTTTTCATCTGGACTCATGTGGAACATTGCTGTGGGATTTAGGCCCTTGACTAAATATTCTATGTCGTTGGTGTTGTAGATAGTTTTCCTGCAATTTCTTGTGTTAACTCTGAGTGACCATCATAAAACAGTATATAAACTCCATGTCCTGATTCTAATTGTTCTCTGCACAACCCCTAACTACAACATACGGTCAAGAAGAAAACAAAACTAAATAAAACAAGAAATGACGAAAAAAAAGAAAAGAATAGAATATCCACTTCAGGACATGTCTCTGCTGTAGACAGAGTGGACAAATAGGGCCCAGATAATTCATTTTGACCAATCCCAGCAAGCCAGCTGTAGATTTTCAGCGGGGTAATAGATAGCTCCAGCAAGTCTACACCTTTTGTTCCACTGAAGTTCAGGCTGGTTTCTTGCTAAGAGAGTGGAGCCCCCTTTATTCAGCCTGCAACACTCCAGGTGCCTCCTGCCGCCTCAACTTGGCTTTTTGACCTCCTGCCAATTTGAACTGTTTCACTTCACCCTGACACTGAGAACCACTAGGTGGAGCCAGTCTGCAGCTGCTCCCAGTTCCAAGCACAACTGGTCCCTCCCCAAGATGGCTACCTGCAGTCGCCGTCTGCTGGGTTGTTTCTAAGCCTGAATAACATACTACCTATTGCATTGTACTGTGTTCACTGCTCTGTTCCACTGCTGTGTTTCTCTGGAGGCCTCTAGGGTAGCCAGTAGTCACCATGCATCTGAAGATTCAAGCTGGTCCTCCCACGCAGTGAATCTGGGCTCAGGGAGAAATCACTGCTTGCCACCTCCTCCTGTGTTGAAGTCTCCCTCTCTTCTCTCTCCCCATGGGCTTCAGTTCTTCTTCAATCTTGCTGTGTCCTGGAGACCCACTTCCCTCCTTTCCTCATTCTAGTACGTGGACATGGAATTTTGGTGAGGCTGTTACTCTGCTTTTTATCAGTCTGCCACCTTCCCGAGAGTCCTCATGTGACTTTCCTTGTTGGTTTTCTTGTGGAGTTTCAGTTGCCCAGGTTGTCCCTTTGAGTGTTAATGTGGATGGAGATGAAGGACAAATTGTTCACCCTGTTTGGACTTAGATAGACATAGGGAGTTCTGGAAGCTGAGCTTTGAGTTAGAATTTAAGGTCTTGGAATTTAAGGAATCGCAGAGATTTTCTCAGATGTCATTTAACAAATATTTGTGTAGCATCTAGTATATATATGAAAGGAGGGGGGAAAGTACCCAGGTGAAGAAGGGCGGCTACGGTCCGGCGGAGGAATGAATTAAGAGTATTCATTTAGTAACTTCTGAAGTTTGAACCACTATGATGTGGTGCATGCCATCACTCTTTGGTCTTCTATCCACTTCCTAATTCTTGGTTAATTGGTTTTTCCCTTCCTGTTTGTACTACAGTGGTTTATTTTCTGTATCCACCACCATTGTCTTTCTGGGCATCTTATCTACTGATCTACTGGCTTTTACTACATCCTCTATAACATTCTGAGGTAATCTTTCACATCCATTCTGCTCCATCCAGACTGAAACAATTAACATTACATTCCTGAGCATCCTCCAGTGCACTCGCTAGAGGTGTGCATAGTTGGTGAGTTAAAGAGCAGCACACAGTTTGAGAAAAGCTTCGTGAACTAGAGCAGAACTGTGACTGACAGGAATGAAAAAGGGTACAGTTTCACACTTGCTCTTAGCCAAAAGGCCGATAAGCAATAGGATACAGGTTTTAAGGAAATCTGAAAACATGCAAATATTTTACCACTCCTTGATTTCTCTCTCTCTGTCTTATCTGTCTGTCTGACTAATTGTTTCTGTCTTTTTTTAATTGCCTAACTTCTAAATGTTAAGTTCCCAGGATTTGGTTTTTTTTTTTTCTTTTCTCTCCATGATAGGATTACATACAGTTGCCAACCTTAGTCCTTTGTCGTTGTCCAGTATAGTATGTAGAAAGAGTCCAAGGCTTTCTTTAAATTTATCAGGCAGCGTTCTGCTTGTTTGTGTTGTTTTCTGTGAATTCGCATTTGTAGAGTGATGACGTGGTACTGGTCCAGACTGTCACATCCGTAGATCATCTTGCTTGATGTTGTCATGGAAACACAAGGGTTTGGCTGTGTTCAGGGTGCTAATGTGGATGTTACAGCCCAGGCCTTATTTTCTGGTTGTGGATCCCTGTAACAGTCTCTGAGCACCAATGGAAAATCTCTTTAATTCAGTATATTCAGAATCACTCACCTGTTCTTTCTGAACGTGCTTCTGCCTGGACTCCCTGTCAGTGAATGGTATTACCTCTGTACTCAGTCACAGAATTAAGAATTCTAGAAATCATTCTAGACATCTCCATTCTTCTGTGTTAAAGCAATCACCGGTCCATAGAATTGTGCTGTATTGTCCATACTTCTCTGTTACCTTAATTCATCTTCTGATCACTTCTTCAGACGCATCTCCTTGACTCTCATTTTCCTTCAGTGTCCCACATGCTGGCAGAAAAATCAGAGACAAATCTGACCATTGCCACTTGCTATTTAACATATTTTACGTGGACCCTAGCTTTTAGGACAGTTTGAACTCCCATACTTAGCTTAGCCTAGCATACAGAGTCTTTCATGACTTACGCCTTGCCTGTCTTTTCAGTTATCCTCTGTCACTTTGCCATACGCACCTTTTCTTTCAACCATGATACTGTTCTATAAGTTTCAGAACAGCTTTTTCGTGCTGTGCATGTTACATATAGTTAAGTCTGTCAGATGCTCCTGTAGCTTCTTCCTGATACAGCTAACATCTCAGCATAGTATTCTGGGAATTTTCAAACATGTAGGAAAATTGAAAGAATTGTATAATAATTATCATTGTATTTGATTAACTACCTGTATTTTACAATTATGTAGTACTACATTTCACTATACTTAATCATATACATGTCTATTTATCCTACTATTCATCCATTGATGTATATTACTTTTGGTCCATTTGACCAAATACATAATATTCAGTGAATGTTGGTGGAAATAAGCTGTATTGACAGTGATGAAGGGTTTGGTTGAAAGTATGATAGTTAAATTGAGAGAGCAGGAATTATATTTTCGCTGCTACATTTTGGACTAGGTCATCATTAATATTTGTTGGATGGCTTTGATGTGCATACGTCCTAAGTTCTTAGCAAAGTAAAGATTACTGACTTGTGAATGCTTTTTAAAGATAAGAAATGTCTAAGAGAAGTGGGGATTCAGACATACATGGATGGTATATTACTTGTAGGTTTTCTATGTAAGTAACTAAGAAAGCATTTGTTTCTTTTTTTGTCTGTATTTTAAAACCAGTTTCTGCCTGTCTTTCTTGTCCATTTACCTTTTTTTCTCTTCTCTCTCCATCTTAATCTGGCAGTACGTTTGGCTTGGTAGATTCAGATGGACTTTGCTATGCTGTGATGGTATACAATATAGTCCAGAGCTGGGGAGTTCTCATCGGGGACTCAGTTGCCATCCCTGAGCCTAACCTTCGGATTCACCAAATTCAGCACAAGGGAAAGGTGAGTAATGGCTAGGACTGAGTTGCAGTTCATAGGCTCCAAGCTGGTCTCTTTTTAGAAGTTACTGTAGGCATAAAAGTAATCCATGCACATATGAGTGTGTATGGGATACATGTATGTATGGCACACATTTATTTATGATACTTATACACAGAAATCCACACACACACACACACACACACACACACACACACACAGAGCCTGCCAAAAAATGTATACATCAGGAAAAGAAAAATTTTCATAAATATTTTAATACTAAATCTAGTGAGACATCATGAGATTAATACAGATTACCTTGACCTCTACAATTTCAGGAAGTGCTCAAAGTGGAGGCCATTAGCAAGGTAAACTGCTGAACTGTGTATACAATTTTTTGGAAGCGCTTGCTCTTGCTCTCTCTCTCTGTATATGTACACATTTTTTTGTTTTTATTTTTTCTTCAAGATTTTATTGGTACAATTTAGATGCACATAATGATCATATTCATCATATAGAATTTGTACATGTACATGATATAACTTGATTATTTTCTTTTTTTCCATTCCCCTACCCTCCTCCAACCCTGTTATTTGTTTTTATAAAAAGGAAAACTACTGGTAAGCAAAAGAAATTTAAAAATGGATTGAAAGCTAGGTGTGGTGGCATACATGTGTAACCCCATTATTCTGGAAGGCTAGGACTTAGACCTTGCCTGAAAATAAAAAATAAAAAAGGGTTGGGGATACAGCTCAGCATGAAAACCCAGGGTTCAATTCCTAGTACCACCACCAAAAAAATAAAAATAAAAAAGGACTGAAGTATGCCACTCGTTACTGTTTTCAGTGCATACCTCTAATCTTTTTCCTTTTTAGAAATCCATTCATCCATAGTTATAACTTACGTGTAGGATAGTATATGCATGTTGGAACATTTTTGATGTTTTTACACAGTTGACTGCATCGTTTTGCATTGACACATAGTAGTGTTGATGATAACGACAGTTAACATTAACTGCATACCTAATTGGGTGCTAGACACTATGAAGACTTTTGCTGCTTAAATTGCCTGATTTAATCTTCATGGAAACCTTATGGGAGTAGGTCTTTAACCACATTTTTACCGAGGTCAGTGGCAGCTAGTGTGTTACACTGACTAAATCTTGTTTTACACCTGTTGTTGTATGGCCTGAGAGCTAGGAATAGTTACTATATTTTTAAATGAAAAACAGAAATATATTTTGTTATAGTAAAATTTTAATGCCATGAAGCTTTAAATTAATGGAACACAGCCATTGTTGCTTGTTTACTGTTCTATCTGCTTTTTCATTATAGTGTCAGGTGAATTGTTGCATAGCAGAGAATTGCCTGGCCTGCAAAGCCTAAAATATTTACTGTAGCGCCCTTTAACAGAGTTTAGTGACTTCAGTATATTCTGTAGTATTTCTAAGTTGTCCCTGTTAAGAAAGTACTGTAGTGAACATTTTTGGTGCTGCTAGGGATTGAGCCCAGGTCCTCGTGCATACCAGCCAAGTGAGCTGGTATCCTGAGCTATGCCCCAGCCCTTGCAAGTGAACATTTTTATATCTTTGCCCATGTCTTTATTTCCTTTATGAATTTCGAATGTAGGATCTTGGGTTCAGAGGATATGCAGAAATCTAAGGCTTTCACCACATATTGCCGCACGAGGCTCTGAAAAGTTTTCCAGTAAGTTGTTACCAGCAGCGAATGCGTGGTTTTCCTGTGGTTCTTGACACTGAGGAGAAACCTCTCAAAATTGCTTGCTGATTGTATGTGAAAACTATAGTCCCAGTACTAGTTTAATTTGGTTTATTGATTAGTTGTGAGGCTGAGCACTTTATTATATGTTTATTGACCACATTTCATGTATAAATTGCCGGGTTGTTTTACTTGCCATATTCCTGTTATGACTTTTTAAAAAATTGATTTATGAGAACTTTTAAACTTATTTTACTTGGGCTTTGAAGAGCTGGATTCACATTGCTAGTGGAAGAAGAGACATATAAATGTATTATACATATATAATATATAATGCATATGTACATTTTTAATTTTTTGAGGCAGGGTGCTTGCCTTGAATTTTCTGTGCAGTTAAGATTGGCCTTGTGCTTATGATTCTTATACCTTAACCTCATACCACCACACCAAGGCTGAAAAATAGTTCTTGGTTGAAGATTTTTAGTAACTACTTAAAAAACAAATTTGAACTGGGAAGTGAGCTAATATCTCACTGGCATTTTTCTGTTATGTATTTTATTTCTTCTTGATATAAAAGGAAAATTAATTTGTGTTTAGCAGATTAATTTAGGACCTCACAAAGTCCTGGACTGACAGTTTCTCAGGAATTTCTCTGGCTATGGTTGGTTGCTGTGTATCTGGCTAATTGTCAAGAAACATTGTGGGCAACAGCAGATTCTGTGAGAGCTGAAGGCATTTTTGTCAGGCAGTCTGAGGAATTTGCCTTTGTTAAATCAGAGAACTGTCCTGTTCTTGTGTTTTCATTATTAGTGCCCTGCCTGTCTTGTATTTTCTTTCCCAATGCCGGAAACAGCTCAGATTTATCTAACATGTGAGAAGTGTGTATAGGGGAAGATGGGGAGAATACTGCAGGTAGTGTATCCTGCATTGGAGATTTTTCCACCTTGGTGTCTGCAATGAACCCCTTTCTGCTTTCTTTCAGGACTATTCCTTTTCCAGTGTTCGGGTGGAGACGCCACTCCTGCTTGTGGTGAATGGAAAGCCTCAGGGCTCCGGTAGCCAGGCTGCTGCCATGGTGGCCTCACGACCACAGTGTGAATGATCTTTCCTGACTTGCATGCTGTGGAAGGAGCAGGGAGTGGTGTGAAGATAAGCTCAAGGCACTTGGCCACTGGATCAGCCTCATCCAGTGACTCCACTGGGATTGGCGAAGAGTATTTTACATGGAGACTTTCCCATCCCCTGTCCTGGAGGATCCCTGTCCCTCTAACTCTTCCCTGTCATGTTCCATATCCTTCAGGGCCGCTCACTTCCCTGGTGCATCTCTCCTGCCTCGTTGACTGCTGTCAGTGTTACACAGAGTGTAGCATTGGTGGAAGTGTTGGGATCTTGTCATGGGAAAAAATTCGCAGGATTCCTGCTCTTGTCTTCTTCCTGAGTCTAGTATGTATATATCAGTTCAGTATTTATTGCTAAAGGAAGGGGGCTTAACTTTTCAATGGCTTGATTTTTGAGCAATTTTTATTTTTATTTTAAAAGTTTAAATTCTTTCCCTTCTTTGGGGTTGGAGCAGAATTAAATTTTCTTGGGGGAAAAAAAATACCCTATAGTTTGGTGTGCTTTATTTTCTCCAGGCTTCGATTCTTGTTTTTAGGTTCTATTGGAGTATGCTTTCCCATTTGGTCTTTATGCAAAATAGTTTTTTTTCCCCTGGAAATCTCAGAAAAAGAATGATAACTCCAGACATTTGCTAAAGACCAGCTTCTTTCCAGTTTCCCATTCTGTCGTCTCTAGTTGTGTTCTGCCCCATAGTCTGTGACGACAGACTGGTGCTACTCTAATAGTGCTCCTGTGCCTGAAAGACCAGAGAGAGCTATGCATTGTTTCTTTAGATTCTAGTGATGTATTTTGTAAAAGTTTTTCAGTATTGTGGAAATGAAGAAAGATTAACAAGGCTTTGAATGGGTGTACCAGTGTTAATGTATATGGATATGTTTGAAACACTTCTAAGCACTTGCTATTTGGGGGATGCAACTTAGGTCTTCGTCTGTGGTTTGGTCCTATTCAGCTCTTGTTCACTGACTTGAGTACTACTGGTAAAAATTTATAACAACTGCAAAAGGCAGAAAATTCTGTATCTTTAACATCATATGTCACAGGTAAGTTAAAGCCAGTATAAGTAACCAATATGATGTAATAGAAACACACATTTTGGACTACACTGAAGAATTGTGATAATCAGAGAGTGTTTAATACTGTGTCCATCCACTGTACGCATCTTATATCCAGTTTCCAGTGTTGATTTTGAGGAATATAGTTATAGAAAAGTGATCAGGAATTTGTGTTCATATAAAATCTTGAGCAGTGGCCTATAGCAACTGCAGAATAATGGTGAGTGTTAGAGACAGAGATAAAAACCAGTAACTGTTCCCTTTTTACTGAAGTCCTGAAATGTTTTGACATATTCTACGTAGGGAAAAAAAATAAATAGTAGTTGGTAGCTAGAAAAAAGCAGTATGTATAGAAGATACAAAGTACAGTTTAAAAATAGAGTACCCGTGAAGTGTCCATTTGTCTTAAAAACTGGAACATCACTGATACCCTGGAAGCCCTCTGTGTACCTCTCCGTAATCTAATCACTGCTGTGAATGGATGATTCTGCTCACCACCCTCTTTAATGATTAATGCTGTCTTTTAGGCATTTTAAGACAGCATTTCAGGTGTTTCAGTTCCATGGATTATTCATGATAACAAGTCTACCATACTGCTGGACATAGTATTTCAATTCAGTAAAGATGTTATTGCTGAAGCTCCCCAAAACTGAACTATGCGTGTTAGGAGAGGTAAATTGTTTTTTCAAGATTTCTAGATAGGTAACTGAGAATACTGTATCTGGAAACAGTTTCTTTAATTTTACATTCAGTAGAGAATGATGCGTGTTGGGTTAATAATTAATCTAAGTAGGCAGAAAACATTTCTAGATCAAAATACGAATAGAGTGCTCTTCAGAATCAGCCTTCGATATTTATAAGTCAAACACTTTCTGTTATTTTCTCCTAAGGCCTTACTTGATTTTGAATATCTTATCAGTATACTTAGAATTTCTGAAAGGAACAAAGGAGAATTTGAGTTGCAATGCTTTGGGCTCCATATCATGCCTATTTGCATAATTAGTCCTTTTCTAGGATTAAAGTAGGTCCCCATTTCTCTGTATAAATCCCTGGAAAGTAACATTCTATATTTGAAATTTATGTGCTAGTATGGAATAAACTGAGTAATAAGAGAAAGTTCTTATAAAGATGTCACCACATTTTGGCTAGGAAATAGATGATTTCCGTGGGCTACCTGTGAAATAATGAGAAGAAAGTCTTGATTAGTCTCCACTGCTACATTGGTTCTTCCAGGAAATCCTAAAGGTAATCCTCTTTGGTCTGGAAAATAATTTAAGGAATCTGATACTAACTCCATCAATTTATTGATTCTAAAAGAACCATTCCTTTGTGTCAAATTTTAACATGTCAGATTACAATTCAGCAGTTTATGGCAGGCATGCATGGTGATGCATACCTGTGATCCCAGCACTCAGGTAGCTGAGATGAAAGGATCTCTGCAAGTTCAAGACCAGCCTGGACTACTTAGTAAATTCAAGGCCAGCTTGTCTCAAAACAAAACAACACCATAATAAAAAACCATGAAATTCTTGTCAATTTAAATTATAAAATTGTTCAAGTTTTTTTATCTTTATTAATAAATGTTTACATAATGGATACATTCATCGTGAGAAGCTAGTATATGTACATAACATCTTAATTCTTTTTACTTTCCCTCTCACTACTCTCCCTACCTTCTGTCTTGGCCATTTTCCCACTCGGGAAAGCTCTGTCTCCTTTTTTAATCGTAAAAGTAATGTTTTTTTCAGTGGCCTTTTAGATTTGGTGAGATACAACAGTGCTGTTTTGTGGTAGTTCTGTATTAAGTTCCTCTCCTAATTTTTATATATAATGAGCGTTTTCCCACAACAGTTAATACAGATCTACCACATTATTTTAAAATAGCCACATAAATTTCCAGTTAATGGGCATAGCATCTTTTGTTTAATCATTCTTCATTTGTTGGGTTTTTTAAAATTATGAATAATGTATTGAACATTTGTAATTTTTAGTATGCTTTGGAAGCATATCTTTTGAGTAAGTTTCATAAAGTGAAATTAATCTTTAGCCATTGCTAATTTGCATTTCAAAAGTATATATTGATTTATACTTCTCAAATATTTTAATAAATGCCTATTTCTTCATGAGTTGTGTATAGTTTATGTCTGGTAGACAATATGATTATTTTAAATTTGCATTTTTATATTTGTGACTTTGAGAACCTTCTTAGTAAAAACATTTACCTACTTATAAAATTGATGTGAAATGTAAAAGAGGGTATCTAAGACTGAGAAAACTTTAAAAATTTAGGGAGATAATATTTAGGAAATGATATACTTTGTACATTCCCTGTGGTATAATTATATCGAGTTATAATTTCTTCATTATATGATCTGAACTCTTAAGGACAGACATGAATTCATATTTACCTTGTGGGTGTAAGACATTGTTCAATGCAATAACAAACTGTTGGTTAGATAGATTGTTGGTTTGGAAAAAAATGTATAAACTAATATAGACAATGTTGACACCTTGTTTGCAGAATAGTAATGATTTGGGCATATTTACACTTTGATACAAAATAGTAATGATTTTAAAAGTATTCCTTTGGCTTGATTCTAAAGAATTGGGTTCCTGCTCTTGTTAGGTCAGTGAACTGAAATAATAGACTGCTGTGGGAACAAGAAATATTTTTTAAAAGGTCACTCATTCCATGTAGACTTACCGGGCATTCTTGGTACATGGTAATCTAGGACCTAAGGCTTCAAAGATGAGAAACTTAAAAAGCTCATAGCCTATAGGCAGTAGACAAACATCATGTCATAAGTATGCTGAGAGTGCAAGGACGCTCATTGTGAGTGCAAGGACATTGAAGTCTATCTTGGGTAGCCCATAACAGACATGCTCAAGAAAATATTTGAACTAAATTTTGAAGGGTAATTAGCACTGCAGAAGGAATTACTTGTGCAAAAGCAGTGGGATAAGAAAAAGCATAGACATTTCCAGATGCTAAGAATGTGGTCAGTCATCTTTGTGTTAGAGTTGCCAGAAGAGGCAGAAATGAAGTGATAGAGATGTGAAAACCAGAACATGGAGGCTGTAGCCCATGTGAAGGAGTGTCTTCCTGGAATTGCAGAGTTGTCGAGGGTTTTAACGAGAAATGACGAGATTTGTGTTTGAGAAGGAGGATGGAGCTGTTGGTAGGACAGCTCTACATCTGCAGAAGCAGATCTGAAAAGATCAGATTAGCTCAGTGGGAAAGAGTATAAACCCTAGAAACGATGCCTGAGTTCAGATTCCAGTGTCACACAGCTGTAATTCCAAATCAAATGCTTTCTTTCTGTTTGTCCTCTAGGTGCTGGGCATGGGCTCCTCAATCCTCACAGGAGTCCCACACGATCAGTAGTGACATCCTTTCGTTACAGCTACATACACTAAATCTTTAAAGAGCTAAGTGAGAAAATTCTCCCCTTAGCCAAACTCTAGCCAGGTTTCTCTGCGCTCTTTGCAACGTTGGTCTATAAACCCTGGAACAAAAGACTGGGATCCTAACACTCAGAGCCACCTCCCGAGGATAACTCTAGTTTGTCTCTTTTTTTATTTTAAAAATGAATAAAGAATGAAAGCAATGATGCAGAATTTCAAAACAAAATAATAGATTAACACTGGTTAATGTATAGTTATTATCTTCAAAGTAGTTCCGATTACAAGATAAGGCATAAAAATGATCAAATGATTAAACAAAGCACGAACTTCTTTTTGATAAAATAACAATTAGTATAGGTATCTATCTTGTACGTGTGTGTGTGTGTATGTGTATATATATATGAGAATGTATACACAAACTTTTCCCTTTTCTCCATTTCTCTATCGCAGTTCTTTTGAGCACTTTCTTTCACTTTCACAGCATTGTATATTTTGGATTCTATTTACTCTCAGGTTTTTACACTAGGCAAACAATATAATTACACACGTGAGTGATTTATTTCATTTATGAGTATGGTCTCAAGTTGCATCCATTTACCTTTAAAAGCCTCAAGTTTATCTCATATAGCTGAGTAATACTGCACTGTATAAAAAATGCCACATTTTTTATCCATCCCACAGTTGATGGGGATTATAAGTATTATAGATTGTGCTGCTGTAAACTTGGGTGCACATATATCACTGTGGTATGATACATGGTTTTCAATTCCTCTGGGAAAATACCCAGAAGGGGAACAGCTGGATTGAATGGGACCTCCAATCTTCGTATTGTGAGGAATCTTCATAGTGATTTCCACAGTGATTATACCAGTCTACACTTTGGGTAGATAGAGTCATGAACAAAACACAGATTGCATGGGCAGTATTTGAATCAATTGGGATCTCATCTAACTAAAAAGTTTTTGCACATCAAAAGAAATTACCAATAAAGTAAAAAAAAAAACCCACAGAATGAGTAACATTTTAGCCAACTGTCCCTCAGACAAAGGACTTTATCGAGAACATATAAAGAGTTGAAAAAATATCAAGCTTCACAAATTCAAAGACCCAATCCTAAAATGCACATATGAGATAAACACTTCTCAGATGAGGAAATAGCCATGACAAATAAATACATGAACCCTAGTCTCTTTAAAGTATCAGCCTGAGAAAACAGGCTGCCAAAAGTATTTGCTGTTTATTGCAGCCAACACCTGAAGATAGGTCTGTCTCTATCTCCATGGGGGATAGGAGTCTAATTTTGCTAAGTGCCAGTTAACCCACATGACTTGTGCAACAATCCTCCTGCATTTTGATTCTTTTCATTTCTCTGACTCGGTGCCCGCCATTCTCCTCCTCCTCCCTCTAGAACACCTAGTCACCTCTGAACAAAGAGAAATTCAGTTCATTTCATGCTGGACTCTCTCTCCTACTGCTACAGCGTATTATTGCTGAAATTTGTCCTTGCTTCTTTAGTGTCCTCTTTTATCTTTAACTTAGACAACTACAGGGGCTGGAGGTATTGCTAGGTGAGATAGGGCTTAACCTTGTATGTGTGAGGCCCTGAGTCTCAAAAAGCAAGAAACAATGGTCTGAAGCAGACTAATAGTTTAGATTTTCTAATTCTGATGATTACTAGTGTAATACTACTATTGTGATTATTATTAAATAATGAAAAACGAATTGGGGAAAGGAAGAGTTCAGCTGTAGGGAGGGCAGTCATGGAATTTCTTGTTCAGTACAAAAGACCAGGGAAGTTGTGTTCTGGCTTGACAGTGATTCCGCACTGGCAGCAAGGCTGCTGTGTTGCCAGCCCCCTAGCTAACTGTGTATGTATATCATGTGTCATCTCTGTCACAGTGTGCTGGGGTTCTCTGTATGGCTAATCAAGAAATACCACTTTACCTTAACTGTCAGGTGTGTATGCACTTGGGACAGGAACCAAAGCTTGGCGGTGTGGGATGCCTCAGTCTCCCTTCCTGCCCCATTCCCTTTGCTGTCTCCTCTTCAGAGAGTTCATACTAGAACTTGGCCAATGCAAGAGTTTAGTCACTGTCCTTTGGTACTGTGGGATTCATTACTTTTAATTGGCAGTTGCTGCAATCATTTCACTCCCTCAATTGTGACTTCTTTTGCTAATTGGCTCTCAGGAGCCTCCAACTCCTGCATCAAGTAAGACAGAGCTGCTACCAACAGCCCCAAATGTGTTTGGAGATCCCAGGTGTACCACTCTCCAAGTTTCTAATCTGTTAAAACAACTTTGCTTGGATTAGCTTTAGGAGAATACAGCTCCTTGGGGCATTGTTTTCACAGAAGCAGCAGCTTAAACTATGCCAAGCTTTCTAGACTTTGCCAACTACTGTATTCTGCCTACAGCTTTTTATTCCTGATAGCAGAAAAGAAGCTATCTGGTTGAGGTGTCAGTAGTGGGTCTGGTGGAGGATGCGAGAAATGAGCAGTCAAAGAATCTTGTCAATTGATGAATGTGGGCCTTGACATTTTGCCTCACATACTACTTTTCTAAAGCAAAAGGTCTCGCAGAGAACTTGTCTATTTCTGTTTATCATTGGAAAAATAAACAATTGTTCAACCCAAGCCCATAATTGGGTCACATTTAAACATACTATTATTTTGGTACTGGAAATTGAACTCATGACCTCGTGCTTGCCAGACAGGCATTGTGCCATATCCTCAACCCTTAAAAATTATTTTTAAAAAAGACTTTTAGTACTATTTTAGATTCACAGCAAAACTGAATGAAAAGTGCAGAATTCCTGTCTACCCCCTCTGCTTTATATCAGGCTTCCCCATTACCAATATCCCATAACCCAATGGTTCATTCCTTGTACTTTGTGAGGGCCTCTATTAACATATCATTATTATCCAAAGTTTTAATGCATACCAGACCTCAATCTTGATGTTGTACATTCTATAGATTTTGACCCATGTATTTTTTTTTTCCAAATCTGGGGGCAACAATGGTACATACAAGGTGCATTGTCATCCCCAAATCATTCACCCAGAGCAGAAGACATCTGTATTCAATTGTCCAAACAATACCAGCACAAATCTTTCTCTTCAGTGAACTCAGAAAAATCAGTAGTATAGCTAGCTTAACTATTTTTATATACATATATGTATGTCTTTTCTTTCAGCTTCTCACACTATTGAAATAATACAGTGTTCATACATGAGTTTGACCAATGTATTCAGACAGGTGTTTGCTATTACAGTTTCACTACTGTAAAAATCTTTTGTGTAGCACCTCTTAACACCCAGAAAATACTGGGTTTTTTCCCCCACTATTTTCATAGTTTTTACTTGCCTAGCGTATCATAAAGTTGCAGCCAAGAAGTATATAGCCTTTTCATGTTGATTTCTTCGCTATATTTCCAAGAAACATCTAAAAATAATTTCTAGTTAGATTTTAAAGCTACAGTAAAGGGTAAACATATAGTGTATCCAAACACACCATGTAATTTCCTTTAGTTAGTTAATTTTAGTTTTACTTTTTCGAGACAGGGCCTCACTATATAGTTTAGGCAAGCCTTGAATTCACTATGTAACCCAGGCTGGCCTCAAACTTATGGCAATCCTGCCTCAGCCTCCTAAATGCTGGATTACAGGGGAGTGCCACCATGCCTGGCTCACTTCTGTTTTTTTTGACAAGGGGATATTACCCAAGAAAATTGTCTGGTTGCCTAGCACATCCTTGGAGAAACATTGTAGTAGGTTGGATCATGAGTATGTTTTTTACCTACAGTCTTTGGCCGTATTACAGATAAAGTCCAGTGTAAAAACACTAATTTGAGTGTTGAATTGTGGCCTGCTTACTAGATGGTAGGGTAGGTGCTTATATATAAAATGGCTTACAAGCCTTGGTCTTGGTTTTGGGACAAGATAAAGAAAGATTCAGAAATCAGAGTATAAAGTTTTATCAATGTTCATTTGGAACTGAATTCTACATAAAGCAATGTATGTATGCATTTTCATTTCTTACATATGATTTGTAAATCTCTCTCAAGAGACCTTGATCTCTTTTAGGTAGGAAATGTATCTTTTAAAAATATGCCTCAAAGGCTGGGCATGGTAGTGCACAACTGGAATCTCAGCACTCAGGAAACTGAGGCAGGAGGATTCCTGCAAGTTTGAGGCCAGCCTAGGCTAAGAGTTCAAGGGCCAGAGATTTAGCTCAGCAGCACAAGCACCTGCATGGAAAATGAGAGTTCAAGTTCAGCTTGAATTGCATAGTGAGACTTTGACTCTAAAAGACATAAAAAATCTGAAACTCTGGGGTGGTACTATTTATAGTGGGGTAAGTACTAGATCTTACTCTATTATTGATTACAATTCTCTGAACAGGTTTTTCTGTCCTTGTTTACTTTAGATTTAGAAGATCAGTCTCTCACGTTTTTGCCTGTGTATTTTACAGGTTTATGTTGATAGACAAGGTAAAGAAAATGGTTTTAATTAAGTATCATTAAGTTTATTCAGTTAAACATTACACTTCCTCTACATTTCATATGTAATTTCACTTTTGTTAGTTTCTAGAGTTTGGTATGGTTCGTGCCATTCCTGATCAGGATTTTGAATGATGATCTCTTCAATTTCTCAGTTATTACTATTACTGCTTTTTTTTTTTTTTTGAGACAGGCTCTCATTATGCAGTTCACACTGGCCTTGAATTCATTGTGTAGCCCAAGATGGCCTTAAACTTGCAGTAATTCTGCTGCCTCAGCCTCCCAAGTGCTGGAATTACAAGTGCGTGCCATCATGCCTGACTTAGATTATCACAAAAACAATTTTTTGCCTAAGTGTGTGCTAACAAGTGGTAGAAAGGTTATATTGTTTTTCTTCTAGAGTTCTATATTTTTCTATATTAACAGATGTCTTTCTATTAATCAAAATTTTACTAAGTCAGTTTCTTTGGAATATACTTAAGTGTATGATCATTCCTTGAATCTCAGTTTTTACTTTTCTGTAATTGAGAAATATGTTAAAATGTCTTTTGAGGAAACTTAACATTACATTAATGTTTAGTCAAATGTTCTCATATGAAGTATTTAAAGATGGCTAAGAGTTTTCTTACACATACCCTGATGTTGCTTTACCAGTCAATAAATAATCATCAGTATTCAAATAATAAAATTTACTAAACATTACTAATGGACCACTATTAAAATTAAGTTTATTGGCACATTTTTGATTCACATAATGTTAGCAATCATCGTGGATAATTTGTACCTGCACATGATCTATCTTTATTCTTTATCCCCATCCTCCCACCCTTCTTTCAACCCTACTTCCCTCCTTATTTACAAAAGCTTGTTTCCATTTTTTCTTCTTTTTTCAGTTTTTAAACTTTCTCTTCCTCCTCTGTTTCCCTAGTTCCCCTTCTCGTTTAAACATTTTCTCTCCAATTCTCAATATTTTTATACATTTTGGTTCTTATTTATGCTTTTGGTTTCTCACCAGAGAAACAATGTGGTATTTACAAGTGCATGTCTGATTTATTCACTTAAGAGAATGACCTTGAGATTTACCTAGGAATGCCTCAGGCTTATCCTTCTTTATGATTAAGTAGTACTGTATTATATTAAAAACCCCGCATCTTCTTTATCCATTTATCCGCTGATGAGCATTTGGACTGTTTCTAAGATTTAGCTATTACAAACTGTGCTGCTATAAATATGACTGTGCACATGATGTGGTTTGATGCTGTGGTATGATGATTTATAGTTCTTTTGGGAAGATGCCAGCAAGCAGAATAGTTGGGTCAAATGGAGCCTCTAGGTTTAGTTTTTCAAGAAATCTCCACACTTCATTGCCGCACTGGCTGCACCAGCCTACCTTCCCACTATTGGTGGAGAAGAGTTTCTTTTTCCTTCACAGCTAATGGGCCACTTTCAAGCTCACTTTTTATTTTGTTTCGAATCTACATAGATTTTTAGTGCATTAAGATAATTAATGTGGGACTTGGTATTTTTGAATGAGATTACAGTGGCAATAAGAAATATCAGCTAAGCTTTTCTTTAAAAATAACTATTTTGGAATAATTTTAGATTCACAGAAAATTTTCAGAGTCAATACAGAAAATTCTCATATATTTCTTATTCTTTTTCCACTTTCCCCCTTGTTTTTGGTGGTGCTGGGATGGAACCCAGAGCCTACTGTATGCTGGCAAGTGCTACACTATCCAGATATATCCACATACCATTTTATCTTATTTTATTTGGCACATCTTGCTAAGTTTCCCAGGCTGATCTCAAACTTGTGACCCTCCTACCTCAGCCTCCTGAAAGCTGGGGTTATTCACATGTATGATCATACTCAGTTTAGACCCCTGCATTGTTAATATCTGCCATTTTCATGCTATATTAATTTAAAAATCAGTAATCAGTAAGTTTCTAAAGTTACTAGTAATTAAGTTACTAGTAAACTTGCTGGCAACTAAACCTATATGGACAACATCAGTTTCCCATTAATATCTTTGTTTTAGAGTCTGATCCAGGGTATCACATTTCATTTAGGTTGTCATGTGTCTCCAGTCCACTATAAGACTGTGCCAGTTTCTAAGTATGTTACCTTACATGGAAAATTGGGCTGTGCATATATTATTAAGCTAAAAATACTGCAAGGAAAGGTTATCCTGGAGTATCTGAATGAGTCAATATAACAACAAGGGTCATTGCAAGAAGAAGTTAGGAGAGTCAGAGACAAAAAGGGCAATGTGATACCTAAGGCCAGGATGAGTGGGAGGAAGTTGAGATTTCAAGATGTTATACTATTATATTTGAAGAAGGATAAAAAGGCCATTATCTGGGCTGGAGATTTAGCTCAGTGTTGTAGGTGCCTGTGTGGCAAGTGTGAGGTTGTGAGTTTGATCCCTGGTGAGAGAGAAAGACAGACAGATAGAGGGGGGGGAGGGTGGCTGTTAGCCAAGGAATGTAGTTGGCCCATAAAAGCTGGATAAATCAAAGGAAACAGATTCTCCAGAGCTTTCAAGAGGGAACTGTTATGGTTTGTGTCTAGATGTACCCACAAAGCCTCATGTAGTCATGGGGGCAGGCTTCAAGAATTTGTGATTGATTTATGGTCCAACACTGGGATTATAGGTGTGAGGGCTATACCCACCCTACAATATAAGGGCCAGAACAACATACAATATAAGGGACAAAAAGAGTCTTCACATTCCTCCCTTTTACTCTCGTTGCTTTTGCTGTCTTCTGCCACCATGAACTGTTGACCCTCTTCCATGCCACCCTGCCTTGGAGCTAGCTGATTATGGACTGGAACTTCCACAAACTGTGAGTTAAGTAAACCTTTCCTTACTTAATTTGGGGCATCAGGTATTTTGTCTCAGCAACGAGAGAAAGGTAATTAAGACGGGAACAATCTCTGCTGACCTCATCACTAATTTTGAACTTCTGACTTCAGAACTGTAAGGTAACATTTGTATGTTGTTTTAAGCAACTGCATTTGTGGTAATTTTTTGTAGTAGCAATAGGAGACTAATGCAGTTATAAACCTGGATCCTACCATCAAACATTTATTTACTTATTTATTCAAACTCAGTATAATAAAGGTGAAGCTGTTTAGAAGCAAATTCAGAATTAGACATACTTCTGTGAACAAAAATACCAAGTATAGTGTTTATGTACAATTGTTTGTTTTCAACCTTAGTATTTCAAATCAAAACCCATTTTTTCATCAATTTTTATTTCCTATTAGTGCATATTTTCAGTACATACATCATAAGGAATTGGTACATATAAACAATATATCTTAGTTCTTTTTCATTCCCTTCTTCTCCTGTTCCTTCTCATTCTTTTGATCCCCTTACCATTTGTAAAAGATTTTATCTTTCTACTTCCAATTTTCTTTTATTTTGCTCTTAACAAAATACCGGGCCTCTCATATAAAAAGAAAACATATTTAGTTTGTGTGTCTGATTTATTTCACTTATAAATTATGGTCACAAGGTGCATCCATTTTTCTACAAATGACTCGTTTATCTGTTTTATGGCAGAGTAGAACTCCACTGTGTATAAATACCACATTTTCTTTCAAAACATCATTTTAAATTAGTTAAGTCAGAGATATAGCTCAAAAGAATAAGTACCTGCCTGGCAAGTGCAAGGTCCTGAGTTTGATTCCCAATACCAAAAAATAAATAAATAAATACTTAAATAAGTTCCTTTCTACTACCTGTAGTGCAGTTCTGTTATACAATTTTAATGTAGTTGGACTCATTTCCCAAAGTTTCTATTCAGTTTGGGATTTCCTTATACCCCCAGCTGATTCTTTTTTAGTTTGCATACATTGAAGGTCACTTCCAGTGATGTGCAGTTCTATGGGATTTTTTTTGTGTGTGTTTTGAAGCAATCAAGACCAGACAACTATGGTCATCTCTACTAGTTTATCATTATTTACATACAAAGTATGCTTAAAATTAATTCCAGACCATATGTTGCGTCATAACCTCAAGAAAGTTTTCAATTTTAGCACATGTAGTTCCTGCAAGATGCCAGAACAAGTGAGAAATCATCTTAAAGCACAGTGGTAGTTCATTATTTACCAGTGACAGGAAAACATCAAGAAGGAAGAAAAACTATGGGGATGGACACAAACTAAGAAACTCCTACACATGGAAGAAATTGCTGAATAACAGACTTTTCCCTGGGAGACCTTAATATGAGTGATACAGCTACCTACTACAAAAATTCATAAGCATCATCACTCAGTACAAAATTAAATTTTTCTGAAATAGATATAATATGAAATGGCAAAATGCAACTTCAGACCTCCAGCTCATCCAGAACAGATATAGGAGACATTAACATAGAATAAACTGGAAGACATACACTTGAAATTTCTGAATTGTGAATTCTGAATTGTGAAGAATCAAATCCATGAGGCTATAAAAGGACTCAGATAAGAAATAATTTCTCAGATAAAAATCAGTGAACCATAATGAAAGAATTGCTCAGCATAACTAGAGAAAACATAGATAAAAATAGAGGAGCACAGGAAAATGATGGAAACCCTGAATGAACAATATAGGAAAGAAATGCATGAAACACATTCAAAAAGATATTCAGGAAATTAAAGATTCCATTAAAAGCAGGCAAAACCTATTGAACAAAACTGAAGATAGACTTTCACACCTTGAAGACAGGATCATGGCTGCCTATCACAAAAGGAAAGATTTCTGGAATGTAACATGAGACTATGAAATAACAATTCAATAGCTACAAAATAGTGCAAAAAATAAGGCTGATAAGGAGTCAACACAAATGACATTTTAAAAAAATTATTTGCAGAAGTAATAGAAAGTTTCCCAAGCATGGAAACAGAATCTGACATATAGGTAAGTGAGGCACATAGAACTCCAAAGAGCCATAATCAAAATAAATCTACACCTAGACATATAATAATCAGAAATTCAGTACAAAAACAGAATATTAAAAGCTGCTTGAGAAAAAATCATTTATAAAAGAAAACTCATTATACTCATGACCAAATTCTCAATACAAACCCTCAAGCCAAAAACAGCTTGGAGTGAAATTTTTTAAGGCCTGAGAAAAAACCTCCAACCTAGATTGATTACCCTACAAAACTATCTTTTAGAATTAATGGAGAAATGAGATAACTTCTATAACAAAGAACAATAGAAGACATTCATGACCACCAAACCAACCCTACAAAGAATACTGAACGATATTCTAGATAGAGATAAAAATGACCACAATTCTAAAAACAACATCAGAAAGAAACTATCAGGCAGGGCAGAAGCTAAACAGAGGGGAAAAGCAAGGAATCAATGACAGGAAAATAACATGAGGAAACCAAACCAATACATATCAGATATAATCATCAATGTAAATTGCTTCAATTCACCAATTGAAAGATACAGATTGGCAAAATGGATCAAGAAACAAGATCCAACAATATGTTATATACATGAAACATTTAATTCAAAAAGAAACTCATATACTGAAAGTCAAAAGATGGAAAACAATACTCCATGCAACAAGAACCCAGAAAAAATTAGGAGTATTTTGTCTGCAGACAATATGAACTTCAAACCAAGAATGATAAAAATAAAGAAGGTCACTACATTCTTGTTAAGGGAAAATTCAAGAGGAAGAGATAACACTCATAAATATATATACACCAAATATGGGATCACCAAAGTATATAAGGCAAATATTAATAGACATTAAATGTCAAATATGTAACCACACAACTGTAACAGAGAACCTTAATACCCCTGTGTCACAAAGAGATAGATCAACTACACAAAAAAAGAGCAAAGAGAAAGCAGAACTCAATAAAAAATGAGTGAACAAATGGACTTAGTAGATGTTTACAGTGTTCCACTCAATAACATCAGAATACATATTATTCCCAGTTGAACAGGACATTCTCTAAAATAGGTCATATACTAGCCCATAGAACATGTTTAAGTAAATGAAAAGGAACTGAAATTATCGCATGCATATTATCTGATCACAGTGCAATGAAATTGGAAATTAATGGCAAAAGAAACTGCAAAAGTCTGTAAAATTAAATAACCTCCTCCTGAACAACCAATAGACCAGACAAAATTAAAGAAGTTAAATGATATCTGAAATTAAACAAAAATGCAAATACAACATGCAAGAATCTGTGGGATATAATGAAACCAGTCCTAAAAGGGAAATTTATAGCAGTGAATTATCACATCAAGAAAACAGAATGAGCACAAACAACCTCAAGCTTCTAGAAAAAAAGGCCAAGTTCAGCCCAAAGCTCATAAAAAGGAGGAAATTATAAATATCAGAGATGAAATTAATGCAATTGAGACTAAAAAAGTGATATAAAGAATTAATGAATTGAAGAGTTAGTTCTTTGAAAGAATAAATAAAATTGATAAATCCCTACCCAACCTTATCAAGAAAAGGAAAGAAAAAACTCAAACTCAAGCAATGAGGAATAAAAAGCATGAAACTACTATACAACCTGTGGAAGTTCTGAAGATTATTAATAACTACTTAAAAACCTTTACTCACATAATTTGGAAAATGCAGAAGAAATGGTCAGATTCCTATAATTGTATGAATTACCAATGCTGAATCATGAAGACATAAAATTCTGAATAACCCAATATCAGTTAATGAAATTAAAAATGTAATAAAAACTTACCAACAAAGAAAATCCAAGGTACTGATGGATTCATGGCTAAATTCTATAAGACATTTAGAGAACATTAAATAGCAGTACTCCTCAAACTCTTTAATGAAATTGAAAGGAGAGAAATTCTCTCTAACTAATTTCTGGAGTTGTTACCTTACACCAAACCAGAGAAAACTCCAACCAAAAAAGAGAACCATAGGCCAATGTATCTAATGAACATAGATACAAAAATCCTCATTAAAATACTAGGAAAGAGATTGCCACAAATCATCAATAAGGTTATACACAATGACCAAGTGTGATTTATTTCAGGAATGCAGGGATGGTTCAACATATGCAAATCAATAAATGCAGTACTGTATCAACCCAGCCAAAGCAAAAAATCATATGATCATCTCAACAGATGTAGAAAAAGCTTTTGATATTGTCCAACATTCATTCACAACAAAAAAAATCCCTACAGAAAATCAGAATAGATGAGCAGAATACCATGACTGATCTAACTAGAGCTGAGGGCTTGTGATGAAAAATAATGAAAAACAGGTAAGACAGGGGTAGTGAGGCCATAGAACGGAAGTATTAATTGTCAGACAAAAGAAGTTAGATTAGTTGACTTTAAGGCACAGAGACCAAGACTAGTGGGAATGCAAGTGAAAATGGAAAATCCATCATTTTTATATACTTCCAAATTGCTTGAATTTGTTACCACAACTACTTGTTATTTTTGTAAGTAAAAATTTTTTGCAATAAAAATGATCAGTGATAGACAGAGATAAGAAGTTCTGGAATGCTGTTGCACACTGGGGTGACTATAGATAACAATAATGAATTACACATTTCAAAAAGCTGGAAGAAAATATACTGAAAGTTTTCAAAAGGAAGAAGTAGTAAGTGCTGGTGTAGTGGCACATGCCTGTACTCCCAATTGCTTAGGAGACTGATCAAAAGTTCTAGGCAAGCCTTGACAACCTAACGAGACCCACTTTCAAAATAAAAAGAACTGTGATGTAGCTCACTTATAATTTCCTTCAGAAAAATATAAGGAGTTGAAAAGAATGGCAGCTTGCTAGGGGGTTGGATGGAGAAATCAGATCAGATGCTAGGATATGACAACATGAAGAGGGCCAGACAAATGGATAATGATTCTTATTAACCAAGGCAGTAACCGAAGGGAAAAATAAAACTAGGAAGAGGAAGGAAAAGCATGGAGAGCTGAGGCCAGATGCATTCACTGAGACCCGTTCGGCACTGTAGTAGGCATGCCTGGAGAATCGAAGGTCACCATGGCTACCGATAACAGGAGTCCCATGCCCTTAACGGGAGGACAAGGTGCAGTGAGCAGTGGATCCAAGGGGAAGAGCTATATTGCTCTCGGCGACTGCTGGAAATTGGGACCTGGGGCCCCGCAAAGCAGCCAGAGCCACCTGGCCATGCCAGAGGAGACTGCGAGAGGACCATACACTTGGGCTCTGAAGCCAGGCACCATGCAATTTTCTGTGGACTGATCTGTGCTGTGCTAGGAGCACAGTGAAGACATGCAGCAGAGTGTGCAGTGGACCCAAGAGGAAGAACTTCATTGATTCTCGGTGAGTGCTAGGGATTGGGTCCCATGGTTGCTGTCACTGGCTGGAGGACATCTTGGAATTGGGCAGAACCTGGCACTGCGGTGGCATCAGTGACTCAGAGAGGACTGGTGGAGGACGATGCCATGGCGACATGAGTCAGCCACCCCTGGTGCAGAGAGAACTGGCAGGGTCTGTTGGGGCTGAGCTACAACTCTGGTTGGGACCCAATAAGCAGGTACAAAATTGCCACAACTCTGACATCCACAAGGTACAGCTTAACTTGCAGATTGACTGGCTCAGAGGTTTGAGGCTAGCCTGCACCATTGCATCCCTGCATGTACCTCAGATAACAGCAGATTGGGGAGGGCAGCAAAACCCCAGTCAGCACACTTCAGAAAGACCCTAAGCAATATGGAGAGGGCCAGAGACCCCCAGGACACATCAGTCTGAAAGAAACCAGAAACATGACAAGAGATAGAAATAAAAAAAAAACCTCCAGCTGCCAAACCTGGGAAAATAAGGCCAGGAGAAGTAAACGCAGAAGGGAACCAGCACATTAACCATCCAATAGTAGACACAGCATCAGCCAAAATAAATACCTTCATGACCTCATAGATGAATTTAAAACTATACTTCTGATCCAAGTGAGGCAAGATATAAAAAGATTAATTAAAGAAATGATAAGCCCCTCTCAAGAGAACACAGATGGAAGAACAGAGGAAATCAGAAAAGAAAGAGAAACCTCTGATGAAGAATTTAAACATAATCTAGAATATATGAAACAGATCCAAAGAGATTACCAGGAAACTAAAAACTCCATTGAAAACTGGCAAAATGCCTTGACAGAAACTAAAGTTAGCCTTTTGAAACTTGAAGAGAGATTTATGATATATGATCGTGAAAGAAAAGACCTCTTAAAAATAATGAGGAACCAGAAAGAAACAATTCAAAGGCTAGAAGAGGACAAAAGGATACATAACTTAAGAATAAAGTACGCATGTGAGTGAAGAAGCAGGAGTAACCAAAAATGAACTGCAAAGAACATTCATAGATATAATAAAGGAAAACTTCCAAAGCATAGGAAAAAGAAATGATACCAGATAAATGAGGCATATGGAACTCCAGCCACCTACAACCAAAACAGACCTACACCCAGACATATAATAATCAAGATCCCAGAAATCCACCAAAAGAACAGAATACTAAAAGCAGCCAGGGAAAAGAAGCAGGTTACCCACAATGGAAAAATTATCAAAATAACAACAGACTTATCAACACAAACTCTCAAATCAAGAAGAGCCTGGGGGAAATAGTCCAAGTCCCGAAAGAAAATAATTTGCAACCAAGACTGATGTACCCACAAAAACCCTGTCTCAAAATTAATGGAGAAATAAGATGTTTCCAAGACAAGGAGGAACGGTGGGAGTTCATGGCCACCAACCCAACCCTACAAAGAATGCTGAAGGACATTCCAGAGTGAGAGGGGAAGGGATACCATGATTCCAGCAACAGTGGCAGAGAGGCCTCAATGAACTGGGCAGACAGTGAATGAGGGAGTAAGGTGGACAAATTCTAGCAGTAAAGTGGAGTAGCAGACATGAGGCAGAGATGGTAAGCTATAATCTTTAATATAGAAAGCCTTGATATACTAAAATAAAACAGGCAGAATATATTAGGAGGCAGGCTCCATCAAGATGCTCTGAATGTGAAATACACTCAAGTGAAGGAGGGTTAATAAACTGAAAGTCAAAGATGAGAAAGCAAAGCTATTTGTGACAGGAAACCAGAGAGAAATAGGGACAACTCATCCAGCAGCTGCAGATAGATTGGAAAGCTATGACACTTTTGGGCCATGTAGAACTACACAGCTGGAAGGAAGGAAAACCCTATGACTTTAGTGAGTAAAGTCTTACAGCTCAAGATCAAGCTCAGGCGTAGAAAGGTTCAACAACACTCAGATAGACAATGGGATGGCCCCCTAATCTGAAAACTAAGGGGGCTAGTGAGACCCAAAATATACAAAGCATCCTGAGAAGGAGAAAGGTGAAAAACAGCCTTAAAAATGAAGGCAGAGATCATTATTAGTAGTGTATCAGGATTTAAAAGTCACAGTAGTCTTATCACACTGTTTAGTTTGATTTTATTTTGTTCCGGTCTGTCCACTCATCAGATTTGAGGGCACAGACATCTAATCCAAAAAATAGCAGGTTATACCATCGTAACTATCCTTAATTTCCTATTAACTTAAACTGAAACCCTGTATTACTTACATTGTTTTACTATGACTAATCTTATTTGAATCTGGTTTATTAGACTACGGTTTTGCTTTGGCTGATTTTATTCAAATTTGGTATTATTGATAGTATCAAGTCTAAAACTACTCTGAAGATGACAAGATGTAAAAGATATCCATACCAGTTTTGATTATTAACGCTCTCAAGTCCTACAATGTTTTTAAAGTTGTGTTTTTATAAAAATAGCTATGTAATACTATGCTTAACTATATTAAGCCTGATGATGTGGACAAGTCTATTGAAAATAACAAGAGAAAGCATAGTAACTATGGTCGATCACCTAATATTGTGGTCTTATGTGTCTTTTTCATTGCATGTTTTTCTAGGAATTTGTTTTGTTGTCTTGTTATGATCTGTTTTTCCCTATAATACAGAAAGGATAGATATGCATGTAGAAATTCACACCTGGGAAGAATTTTTTAAACTATTTATGGGAACAGATTATATAATGCAAGATGTAATGAACAGATACTCTGAAGAAGAAGAGACACTAAGAAACCCAATGCTAATTCTGTAACATTATGATGTAAAATATAGCAATACTATTTTTCACTGTTCAGAGTGATATTAGTCTAGTCTCTTAAGTTCAATTTCAGCATACGTAAAGATAAGGGCAGCTACTACAAAGAGGATAAGAGACATTATGGTAGTCATTATTGACTTCCCAATGTCAGATCTTGAAGACCTAAAAAGCCTTCATAATCCTGTAATGATTTGATTAGTTCTATAATATGCAGTATGTATTCAATGTGTGTGAAGATGGGGACAACTATTTGGAAGAAAACTAGAGACAATAAGATAGTGAAGACCTCCAGTGGACTTGCTTTGAAATCTGTAATTCTTTAAATTATTTCTCTATGAACTGTTTTGATATGTTTAATCTTACCTTCTTTAAGATAAAAAACAAGTGTGTAGGACTGATAACCATATTACTAAGTTTTTGTTGGATCATTGAGCAGAATTGTTGGCAGTCACTATTTGAATGTCACTTTGTATGCTTTAATTTTGTAACCTGAACAACTATTTCTAAGATGACAATATGTAACTTATCAACTAGTGATTTCTTACTGTTTATTTTTCTGTACTTCTGTTTTATTTCTATCCTTTTTTCTCTATTTTTTGTTTTTCTCTCTTTAAATAAAAAAAGAAAGAAATATGAGATTGGAGAATAGACATAATAGTGAAAAAGAGAACAAAGGATCTCTGAGCATAAAAAATAGTTTCAGTAATGGGATCTGGAACACAAGACAAAGCCATCAATGGGTCCATGTCACACAAGAAGTAATCAGTGATCTTAAAACCAGAGAAGGGAAGTTCGGAGATGAAATAAATGGATATTGGATATACAAGGAATCTCTTGAGCCAAAATAATGACACCAATGTGTGGCAGTGTTTCCTGGTCATGAGGATGGGATAGGGCAGAGGGCAACAGATAACCAAATTACCATCATAAGCCATTACTGCCAGGAAAAGGCATTCAGCTGTGCCTAGCAGAAAGAAGAACTAGAACTAAAGGAAGCACCCAGAAAATGAGATGATCTTTGTCTTGGAGAACATGTTGGCTAGCGTGTTAGGGACAGTGGAGGAAACATACCAGATCTCAAGGAAGACAAAATTTCCCAACAGAAAGTCCATGGGGGTGTTTAGTCGTGGGTCACATCTTACTGCACAAACAGTGGCTCCATTTCCCAGCAAGGCCAAGACATAAAACACCAAGAACAATGTGAAGAGGGAAATTTGTAACTTCTAGGAACCAGGGAATCCCAGAACAAACTCAGTCACAAGATATATTACTTATCTGTTCATGGAACCTAAATCTATAAAGAAGGAACATGAATTTAACTCAGGTTTCTCTTATGGATGAAGATGGCTTTCTGGGGTTGACTTGGAGAGAGAGATAGGCACAGTGATGTTGACCATCACCCAGCATCAAACTTCTCACCAGCTCTGTGAGGGAAATTTCAGGTGAGGGAGGGCATTTATGTGGTTCTCTGTACTTTTTTCATTTCTGGAGATGCCAGCAGCTTGTTTTCCAGTACCTTGTTGTATTTAACAGGTGAATTGGTGTTAAATCTGCTTGCTTTCAGGGATTAATGTAACTCCCCTGTGTTTCTCCCAAGGAGGAGTCATTGCTTCTCCCTTTTCCCTGGAGTACATTCCCTTCTCAACCCTTGGGGCTCACCTAGAATTTAGTATGTTTGCTTTGCTCTATGTTATTTCTAGTATATTGGCTAGAGTCAAAAAAGAGAGAAGCAATAGGAAAAAGCCAAATACTAGAAGGCTTCCTATTGGAAAGAAATTGCATTCCATTAAGGAATTTTGGGGGCTAGTTTTTATATCTGTATTTCTAAATTTTAAGAAGATATGTGTGTGACAAATATCTCTTTAGCTTAAGTGAAATACTTCAACATAGAGAAATGGAAAACTATATTTTCTTGGTTACGTGAAAATCACTCATTTTCTGTGTAAATTTTGTTGTAAAAAAGAGAGGGGGAAAAAAGAGCTCTAATGGATATAACAGCAAGTGTGTTTAGGGGTGTTAAATAGCTGACTATATTAATGTTTTTGGATCATTGAACACAGCTGTTTGCAGTCTCTCTGTTTGAATGTCCACTTTGTATTCTTTGATACTGTGATTTGAGCAACTATTTCTAAGATGATAATATGTAATCTATTAACAGGTGATTTCTTATTGTTTTTTTTTTGTAGTTCTGTATTACGTGTACCCTTATACCGCTTTGTTTTGTTTTGTGTTTTTCTCTTTTTCCTCTTAAATAAAATTTAAAAAAAAAAAGAAAATCACCCATTTTTAAAAAAATATGAAGAAAAATTCAATACCACTGGTCATTTGAGAAATGCGAATTAAAGCAACACTGACATTCTGTCTCACTCCAGAAAGAGTGACTGTCAGCAAGAAATCAACCAGTTACAAATGCTGGCAAGGTTGTGGGAAGAAAGGAGCTCTTTTCCATTGTTGGTGGGAGTATAGACTGCTATAGCCATTGTGGAAATAGCTCAAAAGACTAAGATTGGAGGTCCCATTCAATCCAGCTATTTTCCTTCTGGGCATTTTCCCAGAAGAATTCAAAGTATCACGCACCCATGTTTATAGCAGCACAATTTGTAATAGTCAAATCTTGGGAGCAACCCAAATGCCCACCAACTACAGAATGGATAAAAGAAGATGTGGTATTTTGATACAATGGAGTACTACTCAGCTATACATGAGAAGGCAAACAGATACTTTAAAGAAAATAGACACTAAAGTACCCAATGCTGATCCTGGAGGGTCATAATGTGAAACCCAGCAATAGTACTATTCTTTGTTCAGAGTGATATTAGACTGATTGGGTTCATTCAATCTCAACATAACTGAAGATATGGATAACTGCATGTATGTTTAAGTGTATAGGATTGATAACCATATTTATAAGTTTTTGATGAATAGTTGAACAGAACTGGTTGCAGTCTCACTGTTTCAATCCCCACTTTATATGCTCCACTTTAGTATCTTGAATAAATATTTGTAAGAGGACAATCTGTAATCATCAACTAGTGTTTTCTTACTGTTTATTTTTTTCTTTGAAAGTATGTATTATTTCTATCCATTTTCTGTTTTGTTTAGTCTTTTTTAAATAAAATTTTTAAAAAATGGCTAGCCACTGTGATGCATAGCTGGTCAGTAGGATGCATATTGTAAAAACCAATCCCCAATTTTCAAGCCTTTTGCCTCTGCATGTCTTGCTTACTTATCCCATATAATCACTAGGCCACCAGAGATCAGAGTCTCATATTTTGGGAATGATTCCATTCAGTGTTCATTGACATAAATAAATCTGTCTCCAAATCCTGGATGTTGTCTCAGTGTTTCTGTTTGGTATAACATTTTTTGGATCAGCCAGAAAGACCAACTACGCCAACCTCTTTGGTCACTTGTTGTGGCCCTTGCAGATGGAGCAAGGACCTCTCTAAGTCCTGACAGGAAACTCACCCTTGAGATTTCTTGAGTCCCCTCAGAGTTCTGGAGAATGATTCCTGGATCCCTATTCAAACAGTTTACACTAGACCCCAAAGGGAGGAGAACCTCTGAATGCCTGTTGAATGAATCTGTGAGTGGAAGAGAGTGTAAACTATATGATGATACATTTGTGCACCAACACTGGGACATAATGATCATGGTGGCTAATTGGACCTCATCTGTGGTTCTGTAGTGATCAACATATGGCATAATGGAGGCCTCACACTCTCCTTAGCTAAGTCATGCCTACGTCTCTCAGAGGAGCACAGCCAGGTGGGCATCTGAATGGTCTCTCTCTGAGGGGGATTCACACTTTGTCTGTTGTGCCATTGTTCAAGAGTATACCACATACACAAAGAAAGTCAGAGATTGAAACTAATTAGTCAAAATACACAGTCCCTGATTGAAGGAAAAAAGGGCTTTTCTGAGGTTAAGGAGTGAAAAATAAAAAGAAACCACTCCTTATATCTCAAAGGAACAAAAGTGACCCATTCTTCCTGAGAATTTTTCCTTGGCACTCTCATTGATTGCCTCAGTTGCTGTCAACACCTATAGTTTCACTCCCTGCTCACAACTCATCTACTCCCAGCCAGTTGAACTGGCTCCAGCTAGCTATTGCCTGAATTTGGTCACAGAGGCCCTCCCTCTAGAGACTTTTGCTTCTATCCCGGTCAGATAGCATCATCTAATGCCCACCCAAGATCACAATCAGTATTTTTTTCTGAGTTCCACATTTTTATATTTTTTTCTTATTTTAAAGAGAATAAAACAAACAAAAACCCAAAACAGAACAAAGTAAATCAGCAGCACAGGACTTTACAAGACAACAGAAAATCAACAATGGCTACTATGTCTCTTGTTTTCTTCAAAATAGTTGACCATACCTTCACACACAATAACATTAAACATAACAAAATAGTATAAAACCATTCAAAAGAATGAAAGCATTACAGGACTTCAAAACCAGATAACAGAAAATGAACAATGGCTACTACAATTTTTTATTTTCCTCAAAAAGTTGTCCATACCATCACACATAATAAAATCAGACAAAATAAAACAGAATAAACCCACTTAAGCAAATGAATTAAAGCATTATAAGACTTCAAGACAATATAATAGGAAACCATGATTATCATAATATATTCCATTATATTCAAAATAGCTTCCTCTACCATCTGACAGAGTAAAATTTAACAAAACAAGACAGGACAAAGGAAAAGCTAACAAAATTGTGAAAACAATACAAGAGTTCAAGACAAGTCAGTAAGAAATTAACAGTAGTTTTCACCTTTCTCTCCCAGATGTTTCCTCCCTTATTATTCTTATAATAACTATCTTGCTTTTGGATCCCACTAACTCCTTTTTGTTTCTTATGCTAGGATTCACACATATGAGTTCAAACTGTTTTGTCCATGAACATGATCAATAGTTGTGTCTATTTACCTAACAGGCTCGAGATTATTCTATTTTATAGCTGGGTACCTTTCCACTGCATGGAAATACCATATCTTTCTTATTCATTCTGTAGTTGATGGTCAAGTGACCCTTGCTTTTTTTCCTGGTCTCCTATCACACTAAGCAACTGTTCTTTCTCCTTTGATTTTCAGTTTATGAATTTCCTTTCAAGTTAAATGTATTTCTTGTATACAGTATATTGATGGATCTTGATCCAGTCTCCCCGTGGTTCTTTTTATTGTAACCTGAGGCCATCTACATTAATGGTTACAACCAGCATACACATTGGTTTCTCTCTGCCCTGCTATTCTCCAGTAGTTGGCCTCCCCCTTTCCCCCTTCATTCGATTGCCTGTCTTGTTTGGCAATCCTCCTCTGCTATTGTTCCAGGAACCATGATCATCTTTATCTCCCTCTGTAGAATATCCTTCAGCACTCACTGTAGGGTTAGGTTGGTGATCATGAATCCCTTCAGCTGTTCTTTATCATGGAAATATCTTATTTTTCCATAATTTTGAAATATAGTTTTGAAGGGTACATCAATCTGGATTGGATACTGTCTTCCTTCAAGATTTGAAACACTTCATTCCAAACTCTTCTTGACTTGATGGTCAGTGTTTACAAGTCTCTCGTGATTCTGATGGGTTCTCCTTTATAGGTGATCTGTTTCTTTTCTGTAACAGATTTTAATATTCTATTCTTGTGTTGAATTTCTGGGGTCTTGATTATTATATGTCTTGGTGTAGACTTACTTTGGTTATGACTAGTTGGAGTTCTATATACTTTGCTTATCTGTATGACAGATCTTTTCCTCATGTTTGGGAAGTTTTCTGCTATTACTTCTATACTCTTTATTTCATTTGTGTTGACCCTTGCTTCTTTGCTGATACCTATCACACTTAAATTACTTTTGTTTGCATCATCTTGCAGCCATTGAATTGTTATTCCCTGCTTTCTTGTTATTTTAAAGAGATTTTCCCTTTCCTGATTGCTAGCTATGATCCTGTCTTCAAGGTCTCAAAGTTCATCCCCAGTCTCTTTCAAGTGGATTTTGCAAGCTTTTGACTGACTTCTTAATTTCCCAGATATCTCTTTGGATCCACTTTATGCATTCTAATTTCTTCCTATGTTGTTCTTTCAAGGTTTCTATCATTTTCCTATGCTCCTCTTTTTTAATCTATGTTTTCTCTAGATATGCTCAGCAATTCTTTCATTATGCTTGTGATTTCTTCTTCTTTTACCTGAGACATTATTTGTGATCTGATTACTTTTACAGCCTTGTGAATCTATTTCTTTACTTCAGTTGCTATCTGCTCAGGGATTTTAGCTGTGTAATTTCCATTTTCTTCCATGACCATATCCCCCAGACTTGTTCTGTGTGAGCTGTAAGTCTGAGGTTATCTTTTGCACCTTAATCTTGACATTCTCTGAATTCCTCCCAACAAGTGGGTTGTGGGGTCCCAGGCACTTCCCCCTTTGTCTGCCCCTCTGCAGTGTATGGGAATGGGACAGGTGCCTACATTTCTTTGACACCAGGTTCCAGGGGAGGCAGTAGTCTGTGTGGTGGGCTACACTGGGGCCTTCCTGATGGCTAGGGATGCATGGTGGTGGGGCAGCTTTTTCTCTCAGCCTGTATGTCTACACTGGGGCCCCCTCAGTGTAGGCAGGCACACAGGGGTGTTTTCTTCTGATTCTCCTGGTAGGTGCTGGCTGCCTGAAGGAAGCAAGGGTCTCCAGTGGTAGACTGTGGTGCACAGGGCTTATCTGGCTGCACTTTTCTGCATGCCCTGGCTGCTCACATGAAGCATGCCTTCGGATGGTGGCAGTGGCCTGCAAGGGCCAGGCTAGCAGCATCTTCTTGCCTGCATTGGCTGCCTCCAGGAAGCAAGCCTTCTGAGGGTGATGGCAAGCAGAGGTGTATCTGACTGCTTCTCTCTGATTGGGCTGGTTGTCTGCTGCACATCTTGCCACAGACTTCCTCACATGCTGAACATGAAACTACTGGACTTAATGCTTGTCCTGCTGGATTTTGGACTTGCTTTGGTCTTAATCTTTTCTATCTCCCTGCTTGTACATTTTTGAATGTAGTTTTTAATCTTGTTTCATTGTATGTTGGAAGTGTTTCATTTGTACAGAAGGTCACAGATAAGAGTTTGCCTTAAATCTCAGGGGCAACATGGATTTGGTAGCAACACTAACAGTTAGTACTTCTAGGAGGTGGCTGGATTTAGGGTGTGTAATGCTGTAATTAAGGACATGATCCTGAAAATCATGGCAGGGTGCTGGGATTAAGCATGCCCTATGCTGGTGTTGTATTTAGAGTTTTCAAGGAAAATGATTTAATATAGACAAATATTTACAGTATTACTTTTAATAGTCATCCTAAGAGTCAAATACAAAAAAGTGTAGGAAATCTGTCCACACACTAAAGACCTAAAGAACCCAGCTGAAGGCTTTGATGCCCTGGAAATGTTCTTCATGTACCCATCTTAAGACCTAGGGCTCATGACGTCTCATACAAATCTGCCTCACAGATATGTGCTGGGAAGGTCCAAAGGTCAATGGTAGAAGCTAGAATGTGTGTGCCAGTGGGATGAAGGATCTGTGCCAGCAGACTGAGGGACTGGTACTGGATCCAAGAAGCAACGCTCAAAGTAAGGACCATAGGCCCCCCAAAAAGTACTACAGCTATCCTCAGCAATGAATGAAAGGGTCCCAAGCTCCTCCAACAATGAGAACAGCTGAGTTCATGTCAGGAAGACAGAATAACAAGTTTTTCCAGAACACTGAACAGCACACCATCTTTCCCTCTAGGAAACAATACTCAAAGTAAGGACCAGAGGGCCCCCAGAGTGAACTTCAGCCATTCTCAGTGACAACAAGGTTCTCAGCTCCTCCATCATGAGCACAGCCAAGTGCATATCAGGAAAGAAACTTGACAATATCCTGAAAGAGGACCAACAGCATCACCTCTTTCTTTTCAGTTCTCTTTTTTATATTGTTGGCAACAATTTCAGGTAGTACCCCACACTCAGCACCACACTGATTCAGTTCAGTTAGGTGTTACAAGTTGCCCACCAGTTGTCAACCCAGCACACCTGAGTTTGAGTACTACCTGCCCAATAGACATGTACCTGAATGAAAGAAGTCTGCTGCTTCACTACTTTGATGTTTTGCTGTCTTCTGCCTGTTCATGAACTATTTCTCCTCTGTGGTGCCCCTCTACCATGCCACCCTTATATGGAGACAGCCAACTATGAATTAAAACCCCTAGAAATTATGAGCTATAACAACACTTTCTTTCTTTAACTTTGGGTGTCATGTATTTTGTCTCAGAAACAAGTAAAGTAACTAAGACAGTACTTGACAATGAATTATATTACAAAGAAATATGAACAAGAACAGCAAAGTACAAGAGCAAAAATAGACACATAGACTAATGGATCAGAGAATATCACACATAAATAAATCCATGCAGTTATACTCATGTGATTATGGACATAAGTGCCAGAAATATATGTTGGAGAAAACACAGCCTCTTTAACAAATGGTGTTGGATAAACTGGATATCCAGTTATAGAACATTAAAACTAGGTCTTTTATCTTTCCCTATACAAAAAATGAATTCAAAATGGATTTCTGTATAAGACCTGAAACTAAAACTGCCAAAAAAAAAAAACCCCCACACATACTTAAAAACAACGAGAGACAAAGACTTCTTGATTAGTTTCAACAGCACAGGAAATAAGAGCAAGTATCAGCAGCTAAACAACCTCAAATTGAAAAGTTCCTGCCCAACAAGAACCTCACCAACCGAGTGAAGACACTGCTTAAGAAATGGGAGAAAGAGGACTTCAGGGAGAACATGGTGGATAGATAACAGCAGCTATGGAGGCTCTCTGAGATAGTCAGCTTAGATTCCAGGGATGGTATGGGGTGGGGAATCCTAAGCAGGGGGAGATATACCCTGCTGACCCAGGAATGAACTAAGCTGAGAGAAGCCAACTGGAAATGCAATCCTGGTGCTACAACTGGAACAGCTAAATTCTCAGTGCCAAAGCTGGAACCCGCACCTCTGGAAACCACGGCTTGAATTTCCTGCCACTGCTGCTACATCTGAATTGGCACAGCAGGTATAGAGATGCAAAAGCTCTGAGAGTGTGACTGAGAAAACTGAATTGAGAGCAGAGCTGGCAGGGAGCCCTGCATCAACCTGCTTTGAGTGAGAGGAACAGGTACTCTTCCATAGACTAAGAGGCTCCAACAGAAGACATTCTGGGACTGGGCAGACTGGCCAGAAGAGGACACTGCAGTGACTTCAGTCACATATTCCTCTCTCAAGCAGGATTGGTGGGGAGCACTTGACCTGGGTGATGCTGTGGACTAAGACCCAGTAGGCTAGCCCAAACCAGAGCCCTGCACCTGGCAGTGCACCCTAGCAGTGAAGTCTTCAGCAGGTTGACTGACCTGGAGGGGTGGGCCAAGAAAGAATAGGCTGCCCAGATCTGCGTTTCCCTAGTACACTGCAGTGGGTGGGAACACCTAGCTGGCGTGATTCAAACAAACTGTAACCGACAAAGAAAGAAACTGGGCCTCCTACATATGCTTGTATGGAAGGAACAAAAAGTATGGGAAGAGGGAGCAACAAGAAATGGTCCTCAGTCCCCAATTCTGAGAATACTGATCCAGGAAAGGTAAATGCAAAGGTGAATGAGGACAGAAAACATGCAATATCAAGCACAGCACCAGTAGACATAAAGTGATATCTCCAGGTCCTCATAGACGAGTTCAAAAGTGAAGTATTTAACCAAGTAAAGCAAGATATAAGTAGAATAGTTAAAGAAATGCTGAGCACCTCCCAAGAAAAAACAGATGACAGAATGGAAGAACAGAAAAAAAAGGGGGAGAATTGTTTGATGGAGAAAATAGAGAAAATGTAGAATACATGAAGCAGGTTCAAAGAGATTACCAGGAAACTAAAAACTCTATTGAAAGCTGGCATAATAGCTTGAAAGGAACTAAGGATAGATTATCTGAACTGGAACAGATTTGTAATGTGGAAGCATGAAAGGAAAAACTTCTTAAAAATAACAAGGAAACAAGCAGTAACAATACAAGGGCTAGAAGATCATAAGAGGATCTATAACTTAAGAATTAAGAATGTAAAGGAAGAAGTAGGGATACAAACAAATGAACTGCAAAGGCTATTCACAGAAATAATCGAAGAGAAATTTCCTATTATGGGAAAAGGTAAAGATACTCAGATGTATGAGACATACAGGACCCCAGCCACCTACAAGCCAAACATAACTACACCCAGGCATATAATAATCAAAATTCTAGAAATCCAATATAAGAACAGAAAATTAAAAGCTGTCAGAGACAAGAAACAGAGCACTTACAAGGGAACACCCATCAGAATTACAGCAGACTTCTTGGCACAACCATCAAATCATGAAGAGTGTGGGGGGAAATAATTCAAGCTTTGAAAGACAATAACCTCCAGCCAAGATTGATATATCCTGCACAACTGTCCCTAGAAATTAATGGAGAAACAAGGTACTTCCAGTATAAAGAGGAACTAGGGGAATTTGCAACCACCAATTCAACTCTACAGAGAATACTGCAGGACATTCTAAAAGAGAAAAATACCCAGATTCCAGAAACAGTGGCAGAGAGGCCACAAAGAATGGAGCAGAAAGTGAAATGAAGAAGACAAACTGACAACTAATGACAGAAAAAAGAGCTCAACAGAAATGAGGCAGAGAAGGTTGGATGGTATGAACAGCTATTTTGGAGAAAACAAGACATCATAATAGCTAGTGCTGATTTAATATCATCTTGTTTTGAAGTCCCATCAAGCTTTTGTTCTTCTGTCTCCATCAGTCTTAACATGTATCTTACTGGATTTTATTATATGTGATAATATAAACAAAAACTTTTATATACAAAAGGTTAATACAGAAACCACTATTCATTTTCTGTTACTTGGTTCTAAATATCCTCTAATACTGTGATTCTCTTGAATGGTTTTCCATTGTCTTGATATGTTTGATGCTATAGTATGCGAAGTTATACTCAAAGATTTCAAGGAAAGAGACACTATGGAACTACTTTTATGTCGGGATGTCTTGTGTTGAAACACTGTTTTGTTTAAATGGCTATGTTCTGACCTGTGCTGTTATGTTCTCTTTTATCTCAATCTCCTTTCTTTTTTTATTTTTTATCTTTTTAATTAAGGGAAAAAAAATAAAAATAGCAGAATATATTATTGTAACCCACTTTGATTTCCTAATAACTTGATTTGAAACCCCGTATTGCTCTCACCATTGTGTTTTGACTGATTTTACTCTATTCTGTTTTGCTTGATAGTACCAAGTTTGAGAGGATAGGCAACAACTGTGAAGACAATAAGATTCACTATGATGCCCATTCTGGTTTGACTTCTTTTGAAGTCCTGTAATGTCTCCAATGTTTTGGTTTTATTGGTTTTGTTCAATTTTATTATAACTGATGATAGAGGCAATTCTTTTTAAGATATCAAGAGGCATTATGGTAACCATTGTTGATCACCTTGTATTCTGTTTTTACATTATGTACTATGTCCATCCTTTGATTTGACTGACTCTGTTTTGTTATGTGACATTTGGTTTTATTCTCTTCAAAAAAAGTAATAAGAACTGTGGGAGTAATAAAACCCAAAATGTGTAATTGTCATTGTAAAAAAGAGAGGAAAGGAAAGTGCTCTAAAGGATATAACTGCGTATATATTTAAGTGTATAAGATAGATAACCATATTACTGAGTTTTTGTTGGATCATTGAACACAACTGTTTGCAGTCTCACTGTTTGAATGTCCACTTTATATGCTTTAATTTTATAACTTGAACAACTATTTCTAAGATGACAATATGTAATCTATTAACTACTGATTTCCTACTGTTTATCTTTTTTGAAATTCTGTATAATTTGTACCCTTTTCCTGTTTTTTTTCCTTTTATCCTTATATAAAATTTTAAAAAAAGAAATGGGTGAAAGTCCTTGCCACCTATTCTACTGAGAGAGGATTAATATCTATAATATATACAGATCTAAAATAACCATTATCACTAAAAACCTGAATAACCCAATCAATAAATATACCAATGAATTGGGCAGATACTCCTTAAAAGAAGTAGAAATGGCCAGGAGGTTAATCAAAAACATTCAGCATCTTTAGATATCAGGGAAATGCAAATTATAATTACAGTGATATTCCAAATCACCCCAGTCATAATAGATATCACCAAAAATACAAATAATAAATTCTGATGGGGGTTTGGGGGAAAGGAGCCCTTCTACATTTCTAGTCACAATGTAAATTAGTACAGCCTTTATGGAAATTGATATAGAGGTTCTCCCAAATAGCAAAAATAGGGCCATGGTTTTATACAGTTGTACCATTCTTTGGTGTTTAATTGATGGAATTAAATTTAATTGATGGAATTAAATTGTCCTATAGGGATGCCAACATACTCATATTTATTATAGTAGGATTGATAATAGCAAGCCAATCAATAGATGAATGGAAGAACAAAATGTATATACACCATTGTATATATTTTTTTATTTTATTTTATTTAAGAGGAAAAAGAGAAAAACACAAAACAAAACAAAGCAGTGTAAGGGTACATGTAATACAGAACTACAAAAAAAAACATAACAGTAAGAAATCACCTGTTAATAGATTACATATTATCATCTTGAAAATAGTTGCTCAAATCACAGTATCAAAGCATACAAAGTGGACATTCAAACAGGGAGACTGCAAACAGCTGTGTTCAATGATCCAAAAACATTGATATAGTCAGCTATTTAACACCTCTTTTTATTTTTTTTCCCCTCTCTTTTTTACAACAAAATTTACACATTTTGGATTTTATTACTCCTTAGTGCTTATTACTTTTTGCGGGGGGGAGAGAATACAGTCAAATATGGCAAAACAAAGCTGTCAGTCAAAACTAAGGATAGACATAGCACATGGTGTAGAACAGAGTACAAGGTTATCAACAATTACACCATTGTATATTGTTCATCTGTTTTAAGAAAATAGATGGAATTGGAGACTGCCACATGGAGTGAAACAAGCCAGACCCAGAAAGACAAAATCACATGTTCTATCTAATATATGAAACCCAAAACAGAAATTATGAAGGAAGACAGTGTCAGTCATGAGCTGGGAGGAGAACCAAGAAGCCAACCCCTTCCCATGAGCCAACTGGCAGGCATGCTAGGAGACAAGAAGAGCCCCCAGCCCTGGTAAGCAACAGGCAGATTCAGAGGAAAACAGGCTGAGATGATAGCCATTGAGGGAAAAAAACAATGCAATGCTTATACTGTTTTTGATAGATTTTGCAGGCCTAAAGCCAGTAATCTGATGATCTATTTAGAGGATAACAATATGAAATACAGCAAGTATGGGGGATTTCTTTCTGTCTTGTTATTGAAATCCAACACTGTTTTGTTTTATTCCATGCTATTGTTGTTATTCCCTTTAAAATAAAAAATAAACAAAAAGAAAGTATAAAGGAGACTATTATTAGAGAAGAGGAATGGAATGAAAGAGAAGGGAGAGAAGTATAAAGGGTAGTGTTGGAAAAATGCATGTGATCAAAATTACTGCACTGAACCAAATATTTCATACAATTAGTAGGCCTTAATAATAAAAGGAGAAAATCCTTAATACTAACAATGTTCTCTCTCTCTCTGTCTCTCTCTCTCTCTGTCTGTCTGTCTCTCTCTCTCTCTCTTCCTTCCTCCCTCTCTCTGATTTAACACATTTCTGAAACTAGGTTATCAAAATATGATCAGATACATAATAAATTTTGCTTTGCATGTGAGAACTACGATAGCTATTGTTAGATTTTTCACTTGGAAGGAATCACTGAGTTATGCACACCCTAATCATGAGATTTTGGTAATTTCCACTCTACAGAAAATGTGGCAGAGGGCAAATTTCATGTCCTTGTTGCGGAGGCTGTAGATGAAAGGGTTTAAGGCTGGGGTCACCACGGAGTACATCAGTGTGATGATCTTATGCATAGCAACTGAGTTGCCAGATGTCGGACTAATGTACATCACCATTATGGATCCGTAGAAGAGAGACACCACAACCAAGTGTGATCCACAGGTGGAGAAGGCCTTTTGCCGTCCTGCTGAAGAAGGAACCTGAAGCACAGCTCTGAGCACCAGAACATAAGATCCAAGGATGAACAAACTAGTGATAATGATGAACGCAGAGCTCAAAGAATAGAATACATTTTTTATGATGGGTGCAGGAGCACAAGACAATGCCATCAGTGGGTCCACATCACACAGAAAGTGGTCAATGATGTTGGGACCACAGAAAGGTAGTTGAGAAATAAAGAAAATCGGGATTGTGTATCCAAGGAAACCAACAAGCCAACAAAGACACACTAAGATACTACAGAGCTGGCTGGTCATGATTGAGGGGTAGTGCAGTGGATGGCAGATGGCCAGGTAGCGATCATAAGCCATGACAGAGAGGAAGATAGATTCTGTCGTGCCCAAGGAAAAGAAGAAGTAAAATTGAATGAAGCAGCCAGTGAAGGATATTGTCTTAGTTTGGGAAAGAAAGTTGCCCAGCATGTTGGGGACTGTGCATGTCACATACCAGATTTCTAGGAAGGAGAAGTTGGCCAGGAGCACATACATAGGAGTGTGGAGTCGGCGGTCCCATCTCACTGCACAGATGATAGCCATGTTCCCAGTCAGAGTTAATGTGTAGACAAACAAAATGATTGAGAAAAGGATGATCTGTACATTCCAGGGGCCAGCAAAGCCCAACAGGACAAAGTGAGTCACTGTAGATATCCCTGACTTGTTCATGGTCCCCAGACTGTGGAGAAAAGAAAAGTGGATGATAACAATTAGCTTTACTGTTGAAGCGTGTTGAAGTTTTTCTTGGACAAAGAATTTGGCTGCTATAGGATCATCTGAAAGAAGTTTGAACAAATCCTGCTGAATTCTGCATAAGCTTTTTTCCACTTTCCCAGGATTTTGCCCATTCTAGAGTGTTTTTCCTTTTATGAGAGAGGACAACAATGAACTCAGTGTTGAATTCTTGACCAGCAGGTACGAGGCTATGAGTTTGATTCTGAGCACTGATAAAACAAAACAAAACAAAATACCAGTGAAATTACAAAAATCTCAAAATTATGTAAAAATACTTTTTAGACCCAGGTTGTTTTTCAGTGAAAGTAGCTCACATAAAACAGTTACTTTATGCTATTTATTTCAAAACAGGAAGAAATGTATGCCATCATCCTCAGGGGTTTAGAATAGAATGGTTAATTGGAATGGCTTCTGTTATCATGTTATTCACATTCTTTCTGGTGATACTTTTGTTACATTACATTTTCCATCGCTTTTAATAATATTAGAAAAATACCAACAAGGATATTCGAGTGATAATTTTTTATGTATTTTACTTTTTCCTAACTGCTTTTATATTGCACTATAGCTCATTCATAATTTGATAATTAATTCTATGTTCTTAGCAATGAAGTATCAGTTTTTTCACTCCCCAGGGATTAATTTTACATGATAATTTATCATGTTTCACATGTATTTAAATAGTGGTGCTTCTCTAAAGAGGGATATCATATTTTGGAGATGAAATGAATGATCATCAAGAATTTTCTTCTCCGTCTCTTTTGACTATGCTGCCAGAGTTTTTCATACTCTTTGAGGATATTTCTTTAGTTAGCTGAAAATTCTGCTCAACATTTAAAATCACAAGTATTCCCCTTTTACAATTCTTCCCCAAAGAGTTAAACACATCAAATTATGGTTATATTTGCTAATCCATGTTTACAGGAGCACAATTCATAATAGTTAGATCCTAGCTGCAGCCTATATGCCCACCAACAGATAAATGGATAAAGAAAATGTGTATTTACACATGACGGATCACTGCTTTACCATAGAGGATAAATTTAAGTCATTTGTAGAAAAATGGGTACACCTGAAACCATAAGATTAACTTAATATTTACTTGTGAATGAGGCACACAAATTTAAATATTGCAAGGTTTTTTTTACAAGAAAGTGAAATTATAGATAAGGAGCAAATAAAAGAAATCATGAGAAGTACATAAATAGAACATTCTTAAAGAGAAACAGAATAAAGAGATGGAGGGGAAAGAAAGGGAGGGGATAAAAAAGAACTAAGATGCATTATACACATGTACCAACTGCACACAATGAATGTAAACATTGTATACTGAAAAGCATAGTAATAGAAATAAATAAATGGAAAAAATCACAAGCCACAAGAAAATCAAAGATGGTTCAAAAATATTAGACACCAATTTCAAAATTTGGTTTTTAAAATTTAGAATACCATCATGAAGAGATGGTTTTTAAAGACTCAAGTGCAATTCAGAGAATCACACTAATAAATAAAATATACAAGATACTTTTAATCTCTTTAAAAATCTTTTTTGATAAGGAGATTATTTGCTTTTCACATGTCTTTGATAGAAATGATATTTTTTTCATTCATTGAACATAATATAAAATTATATTGAGATTTTATTACGTAAGATAAATATATTTATTATCATGTAGTTTTTGAAGGCTCAATAAATTATAATCCATGAAGTGAACTATGACTTAACTCATTCAGAAACAATGTAACTGACTTTGAAACTGATTATGTCAGAACAGGTTGTAATCTGCCTGACAAGCAACCATGAAAAAAAGATAACTGAAAAATGAAGGTTAATATGTTTTACTTTTAAAACTGTGATGATGATAAGAACTAAACTAACCCATGTTGAAGGTCATTTTCTTGAGACATCATGAACAAATGGTCCCTCACCAAGGAGTATTGCACGTTCTCCATCTTCTCAGACAAGAAACCTTTCTTCCAAACAAGGTGAGAACAGAGAGGAGCCACTTGCCCTTGGAGCACAGTTTAGAAATGATTCTAAACTTACATGATTCCAAAACATACTACACACATGTACTAATAATCTGAAACAAAAAACTTAAAAGTTATAAAATAAAATGCATACAATAGAGCTTTAATTTTTGAAACGTAAACTACTTTTTTGATATTAAAAATAGCAAACAAATTCAGAAAACCTTTAGTTTCAGGGGAACATGGTAAATGAATGCCATGGAAAATGTCTGAATAATTGTAAGAAACAGTTCCTAAAACAGTCACCATTAAGCTCTATGGAAATCTTCGTCTTCATATACACTGATGTGATTCTATATGACTTCCTTTTGTTTGTCATTTTTCCTATAGGGCAGGTGAATAGTAGAATGGATAAATAGGGTAAACTGAGAGAAGACCAAATGAAATAAATAACCAAAGCCAAAGCAATCAATCAAACAAACAAGAAAACATCAATTTTGTATTTGTTTCAATCTCTGCAGATAGAGTTACTTGCACATTATTTAACTTAAATTCTCTACAAAATTATAACAATTCTGGTACCTCAGCAAGTTCCTGAGAGGGGGCAAGAGCTGTTCATGGCTTTGATAACACTTAGTGCATTAATTTGGAGCATGTGAATTCCATAGTCATCTAAACACTCAGGAATTTCGGTTTTCTCTTGGTTATAAGCTTTAAGAAAAAATGATACTCTTTGATCCTTAGTCTCTTGGACATACTAAATGAATAAGTGTAGAGGTGAGCAGGTCCACCTGTCATGTATAATGATAGCAGTGCCCATCAGAGAAGACATCGGTCACACCATGAAGCCTTCCTAGGTCATCCTGGAGGGAGTGCAGATGGAGGTCACAAAGACCTCTTCCCAGTCCTACGATGGAGACTGTGTGAAAGCTTTGTGCACAGCTAATTTCACTTCTCTTGCACCCTAAGAGTCTAACGGTCTGTTTCTGATTGTGTGGAGTCAATGTGTCAGTCCAGTTTATGCCCTGTGTCAGGCTTTCTTGAGAAGTATCAGGTCTCGCTTGAAGTGAACCTGTGATTTTCCATGCTGTCCTTAGGGATTTTTCCTTTTTTCCTGGAGATTTCAATGATAATTTTGATAAATTGATCTATAGGGATTATTAAAAATAATATTCAATACTAACTGAGCTTGGGTTGGGCATGTTCTCCTTAATGTTTTCCAACCACGGTATATGATTTTGTGCAATGGATACATAGAGCCTCTGATTAAATGTCTTCCTAAGGGCCAATTTTCCTTAGATTACTTCATATTCTATGAATTAGAAAGTACAATTTTATATCTTTTAAAATGTAAAGCCTTGAAATAAAAAGAAATATCTTCAAGTTCCTTATGCTTCTTGCTACCGTTTTTAAAAATGCTTTGGTGGAAATGTGCTGAAGCATTTCAGCACTTATCACCACTCTTCTCTTCCTCAGACCCCTAATAATGTCAGGCATTGTCACAACTAAGCAGATGTGTTTCTTATCTGAGCAGGGTGGAGCTTCACAACATGACCTTTCTTCTTCAGCATTGATTGAGAGTGCAAAAATGAAATTCATTTTTGGTATAATTTTGCCTGTTACTTTTCTGACTATTTGCCTTTTAGCCTCTCAGAAGTACATGTCGCTCTCAGGTTGTTGTGGAAACTGCAGCACACATACAAAAAGATATTTGGCATTTTTGTTCTGTACTATGTGTACTATTGTGGCAGTCACACCGATTTTCAGAGGAAGCATGAGTAAAGAGTCCACTGGGAGTAAATGTATTGGAGGCAAAATTAGAAGATGTGTCCTCATGAGGTGCAATGTTTACACACTGGTTCATTAGGAGAAAAGACTACATGGATATTTGAAGAAGAAAGAAGATTTTTACTTTAAGAGATACAAGTATGGCACATAAAGGTACTGGCACATAAAAGCACAATCTGATTTTGTAGTGAAAGGCAATCTCAAGTTCAGAAGGCATTCATTGATGGAGTTTTTTTTTAATCATTTTGCCTTTTGATCCATTATCTGTAAGAATCTTTATTTTTTAATTTAACAGATTGCATTCTTTTCAAAGGTTTTAATGCACCAATGCATTGAAGGCACAAATGCATTTGATTCCCTCCACTAGTTAAGGTTAAAACTTTAACAAATACATATAGTAAAGTGCTATACATGTATATGTATACATTGGTATATACACATATTTGCTGATTTTATAATATCAATATCAATAAATGATATAGCAATATCACATGATTACTTCATTAATTCTGCATCTTTAAAATATCTTATTGAGAATTTATTATCAGTGAGCAAAGTTGAACTGCTAAAAGACTATGAAACACAGGTTTCACCTTCTACCTAGGTGAGATCCAGAATACACTTACTGAAGCCCTTCTTCATTGTTGTTAGAAAGAACTAAAGTCACAAGTAACCTGCTGAGGCAAAATAATGCACTCTCTAAGGGCCACCTTCTGCTGCGACACCTTGGTTCCATCAGACACTGGGACACGTGAAACTCTGTGCTGCGCAAGCTGTAGCATAGCAACGGCACCCGGACATGCTCCTGCTGAGTCAAAGGCTGCAGGAAAGGCATGTTGCCAGTGTTCTCATTTGGACCCCTGGAGGAGGGTGCCTGAAACACCTGGCATGATAGACCACAATCCAACCACTACAGCAATGGCAGGTGGATTGTATTGGGCCTCTGTCTCTCTCGCAGGGACATAGATATGCTTTGACTGCTGTCGATACAATCACAGGTATAGGTTTTGCCTACTCTGTGCCCTCTGCTGACCAAGATCACACCATTAAGGCTTTACAGTGGTTGGCTGCTGCATATGGGATGCTGCTAGGTATAGCATCTGACAGAGGAGCTCATTTTACAGGGATCCAGATACAAAAATTGCCACAGAGAATGATGTTGCACGGCATTTTCATGTGCCCTACTGGCCACAGGCTGCTGATATGGTTGAGAGATTCAATGGGCTCCTAAAAGCCCAACTGGCCCATTTGGCTGCAAAGATCACCTGTTGAGTGCTGATCCTACCACAAGCAATTAAACTACTCAATGACCAACTCCAGTGTATGTGTGACAGCTCATTGGATTGCCTCCTGAAAGCACACCCAGTCCATCTGCATGTCCAACCTACAGAGCAAGGTAACTAAAGTGATGAAAGGGCCCTAATCCTTCCCATGATGGAGTCTATGCAGCCTGGAGGCTGTGATCACTGGACTTGGGATTGGTCTGCACACCCCCTTAATGAGCAAGTCGGTGTTCCTCTTTGAGCCTTGAGAGAAAGGACTTAAACCTGCTGTAGAAATACAGCCCTAGACTTCAACTTGGCAACTAAAGGCTTCAGTGTGCACTCTTGTCAGATGTTGGAATCATTATTCTGAAAGAGAGTGGCATTGTGGCTACTTGGCCTATTCCCCTGTAGGTCATGGGTTTAGCGCCAACTCCCTTGCCCTTCATAGCAATGGGGAACCAGGTTTGGCATTGTAAGCCAGGAGACAAGATGATTGCAGTTACAATCATATCATAGATTAGCATGTGGCTTGCATCCTCCCAGAAGGGCAATATCTCCCTATAATGGTTTCTTTTTCTGCCCCATTCTTTTGATCAGGATGAGCCACTCTAACAGTGCTGTCTCATGAGCACACACATTTGCTGGTATGCACCAAGAATTGCACTGTTGGGAGTGCACTAAACTCCTGACTGAGGCACTGAGGGCCTCCTGTGGATGACTGTGTCAGTATCCCTGACTAGCAACATCAACACTGAATCAGTGATATTGGGTCCCAAATCTAGTTCATAACAGTTAGAAGTTGCAAATTAATGGTTAGCTCAGTTTGTTGTTTTCTAAGCTGTGTTTGATGCACTTTGTAGAGCTGTAGCCAAAATCAATATAATTGTTCTAAATAGTAGTTGGTACTCTATGACTGAGATTGACTAAAGGTCACAGAAAATACTGTAGCACTGTGGCAAACAACCAGAAACTAGACCAACAAGCAACAGTTCCCTATCTCCAACAAACTGAAGAAGTAAGATCTTTTAATAGACTCAAAACCCAAAAACCAGCTAATCTGGAAGATATCTCAGAGAAGTAGTCATCACCTAAGTGTCCTAAATACTAGCAATAAAGCAACCCACAATAGCAACACCCCAGGAATTAAACTAAAAAAAGAGAGAAATGAGAAGACACTTAAGCAAAATGCAACTGTAGACATCCAGTTCACTAAAGGCAAATCCAGGAGGCAAAGAGGTGGAGCAATCCAAAAGCCCTCCACTAGGCCTCTCTGAAGTGGTGTGAATAAAGCAATTGGATGAGGCTCTGGAAAAAAATGAAATCAGAAATAATCTCTCAGATAACTGCAGAGATTACCAAAATACATGCCATATTTAGTGTTGTGAGAGCCTACACAGACAAAAAAACTAGATGAGCTTAAGAAAATTATAGAAGCTCAGCATAGGAAATAGAATCCATACAGAAGGTTCAGGCAGATATCCAGGAGAATAACAAATTCACTGAAAGTATTCAAAGTAAATTAGGTCAATGTGAGGACAGGATCTCAGATATTGAAGACAGGCTTGCAGTTATCAACTAGGAAAAGAAATACTTCTCAAAATCAGCAAGGGACCATAAGAAATCAATCCAGCAGCTGCTAGAAGAGACAAAGAAGAATAACTTAAGATTGATTGGAGTCAATAGAAAAGCAAGAGATACCACAAATGACATTTTAAAATGTTCACAGACATCATGACAGAAAACTTTTCAGCTAGAGAAAAAGAATTTGACATACAAATAAGTGAGGTATATAGAACTCCAATTAGCAATGATCAGAAAAAAAATCTACATCCAGGCATATCATAGTCAAGATCCCAAAAATTCAACACAAGAATAGAATCTTAAAAGGTGCTAGGAAAAAAACAATCATCTATAAATGAAAGCCCATCAGATTTGCAGCTGACTTCTCAGCACAAACTCTCAAGTCAAGGAGAAATTGGAGTGAAGTACTCCAAAGTTCTAAAGGAAAACAACTTTCAGCCCAGATTGATGTACCCTATAAAACTATCTTTCAAAATTGATGAAAAAATAAGATACTTCAATAGCAAAGAACATCTGAGGAAATTTATGACCATCAAACCAGCACTCCAAAATATTCTAAAGGACATTCTAGAAAGAGATAATAAGGATTACAGCTCCATAAACTCCAACAGAAGTAATTCACCAGGGAAGGTAAACAATTAGAAGGAGGATAAATAAAGGCAGGGATCCAACAACAGGAAAATAATATGACAAGGGTAAATCAATACATATCATCAATGTTAATGGTTTAAATTCACACAGACTAGCAGAGGGGATCAAGAAGCAAGATCCACCAATATATTACATACAACAAACACATTTAATTAAAAAACAAATTCATAGACTGAAAGTCAGTGGATGGAAAACAATACTCCATGTGCCAGGAACTCAGAAAAAAACTGGGGTAGCTATTCTATTTTCAGGCAAAGTGAATTTCAAGACTGATTAAGAGAGATAAATGTCACTATATTCTCATAAAAATAACAATCCAAGAGTAAGAGATCACAATCATAAATATATATGCAACAAATACCAGTGCACCCAACTATATAAAACAATTACTAACAGAATGTAAAATCAAATAAGCCCTAATACAATTGTATTGGGAGACGTCAATATCCAACTGTCACAAAAAGATCAACTAGGTCAAAAAATCAATAATGAAATATTAGAACTAAAACAAACATTTAAACAAATGGACCTAGTAGATGTCTAGAGAGTGTTCCACTCCACGTCAGAATGCACATTCTTCTCAGCTGCACAAGGGACATTCTCCAAAATAGACCATATACTGGCTCATAGAACATACTTAAGTAAATGCAGAATACTTGATATTATCCCGTGCATACTATCAGACCATAGTACAGTGAAATTGGAAATCCATCCAAAAGAAACCACAAGAACATCATCAACACATGGAAATTAAATAGCACTCTACTGAACAACCATTGGGACACAGATGAAATTAAAGAAGAAATTAGACAGTTTTTACAATTCAATGATAATGACAATACAACGTATCACAACTTGTGGGATATAATGAAAGCAATTCTGAGGGGGAAATTTACAGCAATAAATACCCATATCACAAAAACAGAACAAACACATGTAAACAATTTAATGGTGAACCTCAAACTTTTAGAAAAATATGAGCAGGCTAAGTCAAAAGCTCATGCAAGGAATTTATAAAGATCAAAGCAGAAATAAACACACTAGAGACTAAAAAAATACAAAGAATCAATGAATCAAAGAGTTGGTTCTTTGAAAGATTAAATAAAATTGAAAAACTCTTAGCCAACTTTATCAAAAAAGGAAAGAAAACTCTCAAATTTATGTAATTAGAAATGAAAAGGATGAAATCACAGCAGATCCTGAAGAAGTCCAAAAAATCATCTATACCTACTTAGATAACTTGTACTCCAATGAGATGTAAAGTACAGGTGAAATGGACAGATCCAGATACATATAAATTACCAAAGCTAAATCTAGAAGACATAAAAATCATAAATAACCCAATATTATTAAATCAAATCAAAGATGTAATTAAAAATCTATCAACAAAGAAAAGCTCAGACCCTGAGGAATTCCTTGCTGAATTCTACATGAAATTTAGAGAATACCTAACACTACTACTTCTCAAACCCTTTAATAAAATTGAAAGGCAAGCAATACATCGAAATTCACTCCTGGAAGCAAGAATTATCCTGATACCCAAACCAGAGAAGAACCCAAATAAGAAAGAGAATTACATGCCAATTTCTCTAATGAACAGTAATGCAAAAAACTTCAATAAGATACTGGCAAACAGACTGAAGCAAGTCATCAAGAAGATTGTACACTATGATCAAATGAGATTCATCCCAGGGATGTAGGCATGATTCAATTTATGTAAATCCATAAATGTGATGCACCATATTAACACAGCCAAAGATAAACATCATATGATCATCTCAATAGATGCAGAGAAAGCTTTTGACAAGTTCCAGTACCTTTTCAGAAAGTTCCAGTACTACAGAAAATTGGAACAGATGGTCTTTATCTCAATCTGATAAAGGCCTTCTATGACAAACCGAAAGCCAAGATTTTAATAAATGGAAAAAAAAACTGAAAGCTTTCACTGTAAATTCAGGAACAAGACAAGAATATCCATTGTCTCCACTCTTATTCACAACATAGTCCTGGAAACTTTAGCTGGATTTAAACCAATTAGATGAGAGAAGGAAGTAAAAGAAATAAAGATAGGAAAAGAAAAAGTTAAACTATAATTATTTTCAGATGACGTGATACTCACTTAGAAGACCCCCCCCAAAAAACTTCTAGATTTAATAAGCTAGTTCAGTAACATAGCTGGTTACAAAATCAACACTCAAAAATCAATAGCCTTCCTGTACACAAATAACAAACTGAGAGAAAAGTCAGGGAAACCATACCTTTTAAAAAAGCATCTAAAAAATGACATACCTAGGAATCAAACTAACAAAGGAGGTTAAAAAAACAAAACAAAATAAAAACACCCCTCTATTTTGAAAACTATAGTACTCTGAAAAAGGAGACTGAAAAGGATATTACAAAATGGAGAGATATCCCATGCTTTTGGATAAGAAAAACCAATTTGGTGAAAATGGCCATACTTCCAAAACTATTATACAGATTCAATGCAATTCTAATGAAAATTCCAGTAGCAGATCTCACAAAATTATAGAAAAGAATCATAAAATTCATCTGGAACCAGAAGAGACCTAGAATAGCAAAGGCAATCCTGGGCAACAAAGACGAGACAAGGGGCATCACGATCCCTGACTTGAAATTATACTATTAAGCTACTGTGTGATAAAAACTGTGGTACTGAAAAAAGAAAAAAACAGACCAGAAGATCAATGAAACAGATTAGAAGATGCAAAAACAATTCCAGACACACTAAAGCCACCTTAGCTTTGACAAAGGTGCCAAACAGATCCACTGGGAGAAAGATAGCCTCTTTAACTAACGGTGATGGAAAAACTGGCTTTACACATGCCAGAGATTAAAACTGGACCCTTATCTTTTACCATGTTCAAGCTCAAATTAGAATAGATCAAAGAGCTTAATACTAAAACAGAAACATTAAATCTGCTGGAAGATAGAGTAGGGAAAACTCTTGAAGACATTGGCACAGCAAAGACTTTGTGAATAAGATCCTGATTGCAGGAAGTATAACAATCAATCAACCACTGGGATCTCACCCTACTGAAAATACTCTGCACAGCAAGCAAAACCACCAACAGAGTGAAAAGACAACCCACAATGTGGGAGAAAATTTTTGCAAACTGTTCCTCAGACAAAAGATTACTATCAAGAACTTATGAACAACTCCAAAAATAGGCATCTGAGGTGAATACACACTTCTCAGATGAAGAAACATGAATAGCAAATGAGTAAGTATGTGAAAAGATGTTCAACAATACTGATCATTTGAGAGCCACAAATTAAAACAACATGAGATTTCACCTCACCACAGAAAGAATGGCTATCATCAAAAAATCAACGAATAACAAATCCTGGAGAGGCTATGGGGAAAAAGGAATCTTTCACTGTTGTGGGAATGCAGACTGGTGCAACCACTGTGGAAATCACTGTAGAGATTCCTCTAAAAACTAGGACTAGAGGTGCCATTCAACCCAGGTATTCCCCTTCTGGGTATCTTCCCAAAAGAATTAAAAACATCATACCACAGTAATATATGTGCACTCATGTTTACAGAAGCACAATTTGTAATAGCCAGAACTTGGAAAAAACCTAAATGTCCAATGACTGGGGAATGAATAGAAAAAGATGTGATATTTTTATACAATGGAGTACTACTCATCCATAAAGAAGGATAAACTGGAGACTTTTTATAGGTAATTGGATGCAGTTTGAGACCAAATTCCATGAAATATATAAGACACACATGTATAAACATATTGTCTCACTGTGAGAAACTGAAATAGCATATGTATTTCTATATGTATATAAAAATAGTTCTCTTTTTTATCTTTTTTCTTTTTAAAAATTTTTCTTTTTGTAACAAGGATTGAACTCATAACCTTGCACTTGCCAGACAGGTACTTATGCTGCCGAGCTAGATAGTATATAAAAATAATTCCGAATGTTATACTACTGAATTCTCTGAGTTCACTGAAGGGAAAGATTTGTGCTGGTATTGTTTGGACAACTGAATGCAGATGCATTGTGCTCTGGGTGAATGATTTGGGGATGACAATGAACAATGTATATACTATTATTGTTCCCTGATGGATGCTTCTTGAAATTTTCTTTTTTTAAAATTTTATTTTAAAGAGAATAAAACCAAGAAAAATAAAACAGAATGGATCCAATCAAAACAAACCAGTGTAAGTGACACAAGATTTCAAAATAATAGAAAATTAACAATACCATAATGCCTCTTGTTGTCTTCAAAATAGCTGTAGATATCTTCAGATTTAGTAAAAGTCAAACAAAACAGAACATAATAGAACCAATAAAAACAAAACAATGAATGCAATAAAGGATTTCAAAACAATACAATAGTAAATTCAAAATAGCTACCATAATATATCTTGCTATCTTTGAAATAGCGCACATGCCATAGGCTTGTGCCTATGGCATGTGCGCTATCAAATCAAACAAAACAAAACAGAAAAAAATCCAACCCAACAAAACAATCAATGTGATACTGGACTTCAAAACAAGATAATAGGGAATTGACAATGGCTACCACCCTCAGAAGGAGATCCTGCATAGATGCCACACTGCATACCACAATCCTCTGGATAGATGATCAGACCACTGGCCCTAGAGCTGCAAAGTCAATGAAACACCAAACACAAGCATCAAATTGCATTTACCTCAATATTTATCACCGCAGCCTGTGTTTCTCTGCATCAACTAGTTATGCAGGGGATAGGGGTGGCTCTTCTTATTTCCCAGCCTGTGCGCCAGAAGGTGATGGGGTTCGGCTGCCCCCCGGTAGTGGTGGGCTGTGCATGGTGCTGTTTTGTGGTGGGGCTGGCTCCTTTGTGACTTCTTGTTCTCTTCCCTCACAGTCTGGGAATAGTGCTGACTCATGGGAAAAGGCTAAGATCCGGCTGCCCCCCTACCATGGTGGCCCATGCATGGTGCTTGTTTGCAAGGAGGGCTTACTTCTTAGTGACTTCTTGTTCTCTTCCCCTACAGTCCATGAATGGCTCTGACTCATGGTTTTAAATTTTCTTGTAGGTTTTTTTCTCTTTGAAATAAAATGGATTCAGCGGGGAAAAAAAGAAGCAGCAGCTGGAGAACCAAGGAAGATCTCATGAACTTTGGAGAACTGGTATAGAATAGAGGTGGGAAAGAGACAAAGATCAAGTAAGAGTAGGAAAGGGCAGAAAATAACAACAAAAACTAAAAACAATGTTCACACCTAGTCAAAAGCAAGAACAATCAAGGAAAAATAAAACAAAACAAAAACAAGAAAAGGGGGGAAAGTGCATGTCTTTCCTGTCACTGGTAGACATACAGAGCCCCAATCTGTGTTGATTATGAGCCAACCATACATTTACGGTACAGTAGCATATACCCAGAAATGTGCAGCTTTTATTCTGAAGCTTAGGATGTATTGTACTCAGGGATTTCAAGGAGAATAATTACATACAGGCCACATAATTTATAGTATTATTTATAATGGTCACCCAAGGATTCAAATACAAAGAAAGTGTAGGAAATCTGTCTACAACACTAAAGATCTAGAAAACCCAGCCAAGGGCCTGAATCCCATGGCAATAACCTGCATGAGTTTAGTTGAAAATTTGGAATCCACAACAATGACCCATGTAAGTCTATCCCATGGATCTGTGTTGGGAAGGCCCCAAGGTCAGTAGTGGAAGCTAGAAAGTCTATTCCAGTGGGGTGAAGGATCTGTGCCAGCAGGCCAAGTGTTCTCTACTAGATGCAAGAACAGATGCTCAAAATAAGGACCAGGGCTCCTTGAAAAGTACCACAGCCATCCTCAGTGACAGTGAGGTACCAAGTTCCTCTGATGATGAGAACAGCTGAATACCTATCAGGACAACAGAATGACAAACTTCTGGAAATTGAAGAGCACACATCTTCCTCCTCTGGAGCCAGGAAACAATGCTCAAAATAAGGACCAAGGCTCCCCTGAAGTGAACCACAGCCAACCTCACCTACTAGGTCTTGAGCTCCTCCACGATAACAGCTGAGTTCATGTCAGGAGTGGCAACATGACAAGCTCCTCCAGGGGAACCAATGGCTCCAAACTACAACTTAAGAGAACCACAATGCTACTTTTCCTCTCCAGGTCTCTTTTTATGCTGGTAACAGTCCTCCAGTGGGCCATCCATGCTCAGCACCACATTGATTCAGTTGAGCTGGTGTTCAAGTTGACCACTGGTTACCAATCTACTACAGGCTGGTTTCTGCTTGTGAGGCTAGAACCATATTTGTTCAGCATATGCAACACTCTGTATGTCTGGTGTTGGCTTGAACTTGGTTCCCTGCTGAGATGAATTTTGTTTCCTGAACTTTTGTTGAATTGAACTCAATTCCACCTCACCTTGATGGAGCCAGCTTGCAGCTGCTCTGAGCTCTGAATTCAATTGCCCCATCTCCAAGAATGTTACCAGCCAATTGCCCTCTCCAGGTAACCATCTGAATTTGAGTAACTCACTAGGCACAGCCTCTGCTGTGTTGTTTCACTAACGTGTTTCATGTGGTGGGGTCACCAGTAGTCACTGTGTGTCTGCAGGTTTGAGCCACACTCCCTATACAGTGACTCAGGGCTCATGGAGGAAGTGCTGTGGTCACCTCCTTTTCTCTCCTTGCTCTCCCCAGGAGCTTTGCTTTTCCCTTTAGGTCTTTTATGGGATCTGTGAACCCACTTTTCCCCTTTTTGTCTTCTCACAATGCTTTCTTCCAGTGTCTGGACACCAAATCTCAGACAGTCTGTTTCTTTGTTGTTCACTATACCACTACCTTCAGAAAGTACCCATTTCTAATGCCACAAGTAGTTTCAGGTTACTCAAGACCCTGATTTTTCACAGCATTATAACCTGTGCATTGAGGGACCTGTGCATTAATGGGGGTTAATGCTGGTCTCTGCAATATTTTGCAAACTAATTTTTTAACATTAATATAGTAAGAGTATAGACCCTAAAGTTTGAATTGCTCCCTTTTATCCCTGTCCAAATCTCAATTTTTAATGTTCATTAGTTGCAGACCAGGTCTTTTGCCATTTAATATTTTGCTCATTAGAGATTCAAAAATTTGGAAGGCCCTAGCACAACTCTCAGTAAGCTTCTATATGTTTTGGGGAGAAAAGAGAGAAGTGGAAATTTTTGCATATCCTCCATCTAGTAAGTACAACTCAGAGCCAAAGACTTCTTGATTATTTTTAAATACATGCAACACACTTCCTTAAATAATAATGGTTGTTTCTTCATTGATTTATTTTCATGTAGGAGATTGAACCAAAGGCCACATACATAAAAAGCATAAACTTCTGTTAAACTACCCACCCATTTCCTAAAGAAAGTTGTTCAAACAAAAATAATCTTCTGTAACTTTCTAGAAACCAGTTACCAATATCTGTGTTTTAAATGTATATACCCTTTGACATCAAACTTAGAGATGTGCCTGTTTCCACAGATCATGTCATTACAACATTGGTGGATACAAAAAGATTCACAGGGAACTTATCAAATATATCTATTCACTGAATGCTGCTGTCAAAATTGAAGGAAATTTTATATGGTTTTCCAGAAAATAGAGAATATTCACAACTCATTCAAAAAGTAGTATAAATCAAAACCAGCTATAGATTAACTCATGAAAATTATATACCAACATCCCTTAAGAGTATAATTGTAGAACTGGGCATGGTGGCACATGCTTGTAGTCCTAGCACTCAGAAGGCTGACACAGGAGGATCATTGCAAGTTTGAGACCAGCCTAAGCTACAAAGTGAGCTCAAGGTGATCCTGAACTGCAGAGGGAAACCAGGTTTCAAAAGACCTGAAAAAAAAGAAATGTATATATACATGAAAATTAAATTAAAGAAATATATATATGTATATAATTTTAAAAATCAATAAAATGTTACCAAGTCCAGTCCTTCACCATGACAAAGTGAAGCTTACAAAAAATGCAGAAAGATGGAAGTCAGCCTGGAGAAGCCAAAATCACATGGGCCTCATGGAGAAAAGGCATTTGGGAAAGGCAGCACACTTTCTGATACACATTTAATGGAACAGAGACCTTGCTCAGTTTGATGAAGGACATCTGTGAGAAACCCATAGCTGTGAGAGCGAATCACATTCTTTGCACAGAAATTAATTTATGTTGATTAATTAAGGGTTCCTTTTATAATTATACCACAGCTTTATTTATTTTTTTTTTTTACCTATAAATTTTCTGGAGGATTTTAGTAGTTCACCTATGAAAACTAAGTATTTATCTTTGTGAGACTAAAAACTCATAGATCCTTTTAGACTTTCTACATATTTGGCATACTGTAAATAACAGCAATTTTATCTCTTCCTTTTAAATGTTTTCTGCTTTTGTTTTGTTGTTTGTTGAGATGGCACATGTTGCTATGCAGTTCAGGCTGGATGTGAACTAACTGTGTAGCCTAGGGTGGTCTTGAACTTATTACAGCCTTTCTGCCTCAGCCTCCCAAGTGCCAGGACTATATATGCGGGCTATCATGCCTGGTTTAAGTCCTTTATTTCTTCATTCATATTACACTGTCTAGGACTACCTGTACATGTTGAAAAGGAGTGTTAGATATTATAAGGCATCCCAGCATGCTCAGGCCTTGGGTTTAGTCATTAGCACCTTCAAAAGGCAAAATGGGCAATAATCTTAACATTAAAGTAACAAGGTTAATGTTACCAGCAACTCATAGATTCTCCCCCCTTAAGTCCATAATTTCAGTCTACTCATAAGAAAATAGGCAAAGCAAATTTAGGCAGCTCTACAGTGAGTGTTGAGGTTATGGAAAGATTGAAGAATTGTCAGAACCAAAGACACATAAATGCAGCATGCTGTCTAGGAAGAAAACAACACTAATGTAAAAAGTGGTGAAATCACAGTGTCTGGGGCCAGGTTTGTAGAACTTGTCCGTGCATGAAATCCTGGATCAATGCCAAGCACCACAATAAGAAAGCAAACATACAAGTAAAATTTAAAAAACTAAAAACACTTTTTTTTTTTTTTTTTTTTTTTTGCAGAGGAGATAGGATCTTGCTACGCTGTTCACACTGGCCTTAACTTACTTTATAGCCCAAGCTGGACTGAAATTCACAGAACTCCTCCTGACTCAGTCTCCAGTTGCTGGGATTCCAGGCTGTTGGAGACCACTATGAAATGTCTCTGAGCAGGATTTAAAACTAACGAATTGGCTTTTTGTGTTTATCTGTGAGTCTGTCCTAGGGCTTGGCCCCTTGCCTGGCAATGAGAGCTGATTCATAGTAAGTGAACCTCTATGAATCACTGGTCCTGGCCAAGGCCTGTGGTGGCTGTGAGGCCAGAGACACCTCAAAAGGCAAGATAAGGCCACAGCTGAGGACACCTGGCTCCAACACCAATTTAGTAGATAGAGACTGCAGCTACAGACGTCTCATTCCTACTGTCTCACTCCCACCATTAATGTCATCAAGGAGATAAGATGGTTCTCCTTAATCAGCATAATTTGCTACTTGGAGAAGTCTTTGAAGTGATTCCCAAGGTCCTGCTCATTTCTCATGCTTTCCTCTGTATCCCCTCTCTTTGTTTTAAAACCTAATAAATATGGGCAATTCAGAGAAGCTTTGTCTCAGCCCCCAGAGTCTTGAACTCTGTAGAGGGTTTTGACCCTCCTGGAGCCCTAAAATCATACCACTTGTCTCATTTATTTAAGCCTTTGCCATACACTCATTTGGGAGATTAGGGATCTTGGCCAGGTCCCTAATAACGTGTGTGTGCCATAACACCCAGCAGAACACTTCTAATGAAGAAGGACCGCTGTCTGTTTCATTGTCATGCTTCTCATCTGTCATGAAATAATAGTTTTGCAAAATGTAATAAACAAATTGCTATGAAAAATGGGACAGCAAAGTATAGGCTTTATATTATGTTATTAAATGTGTCTGACATAAGATAGGGTTACTTTTCAAACTCCTATTCAGTCTCTAAACACGGCCAGCTTCTAACATCTGTACTTGCCTCACTGAAAACTATTAACAATTTGTGCATCAATGAAACTACACAAACCAAACTTTTGGTACCTCTGCTCTAGATTTCAAAACTATGGATGATGTACAAGAACAGGTGTGCTTTTTAAAAATAGATGTGGCACACCTGAGCCACTATCAGGATTCTTCCAAGGGTAGCCAGCATGGGCAGGGAGAACAGCCAGCCCAGCCCCTACATGCATGCTGGTGGCCATCGGGACTCTCTGGTGGGTAGCCGCTGTGAGGCAGAAAACTGGCCAGCATACCTTGGAGAAGCTGTGAATGTCTAGAGGAGCCTACCCTGTGCCCCCACTGCCTTCTGGGGAACCTGAGTTAGGAGAAACCCAGGTTCCTGACCATTCCCCTACACTGTGTAGCCAATGAGACCCCACAACCCACTTATCTGGAGGAACCCAGCATAAGTCAAGATAAAGGCGCAAAATGTGATCTCTGGTCTCCAGCCCAACAGAACAAGTCCAGGAGACATGGACGTGGAAGAAAGCAGAAGATGCACACCTGAAAGTTCTGGGATGATGGCAACTGAAGTAGAGAAACTACTTCACGAGACGGTAAAAGCAATCAGATCAGAAATAATCTCTCTGGTAAAAGAAGGAATGACAAACTTAATAAAAGGGTTGCTGAGTGTATCCAAAGACATAGAGTTTTTAAAAGAGGAGCATAGGAGAATGAGGGAAACCTTGAATGAAAGACATAAAGAATTGGAATGCATGAAACAGACACAAAGAAATACTCAGGAAATCAAAAACTCCACTGAAAGCTGAAAAAAACACTTGAAAGAAACTGAAAATAGACTTTCTAACCTTGAAGGCAGGATGGCAGTTAGATATCATGAAAGGAAAGATGTCTTAAAAATAATAAGGAATCAGGAAATAACAATTCAATGGCTGCAAGGTGACACAAAGAAAAATAATTTAAAAATAATAGGTGTCAGTGAAAAATCAGGAGTCAATACAAATGACATGAGTGGGGTTCTTTTTGTACTGTGGATTGAATTCACAACCTTGCACTTACCAGGTAAGTCCTTTAGCCAGTGAGATGAATTCCTGGCCCCATAAAGAGACTATTTACAGGAGTAATAGCTGAGAACTTCCAAGCATGGGAAAAAGGCCTGACATACAGATAAGTGAGCATATATGATATGGGCATAAAAATGACAGACTCCAAAAAAATTTTTAGAAGTGCTTTATTAGCTGAGCTCAGTGACAACACTGTCCCAGAAAAGCAGCCAGGGAAGTGTGTGCCTGAGCCAGGGACTGCAGGGAGTTATAAAGTAGCAAGCCACAAGGGGAGAGGTCAGGGCCTTAGGATCAGTTTGTCCCCATAAAAGGAACGGGGGAGGCAGAACAAGCAGTTACAGGAACCAGGGAGACAGGGAGACCAGGTTACATGGTGGGTATGTTACAAGGTTGCAACTTAACTGGCAATTACATAAGTTTTACAGGAAAAGAACAAGTTATAATAACAGCACATTTTGTATTTTTGTGCTTATAACATTCCCCACTACTTTTGGTCATTGAATCAAATCTTTGACTCTGTTGCATAATCCTATGTAGGTAACTGGTTATCTCCTTTTTGTCTAAGTATAAACATTTTAACAGCTTGAAATTGGTCCTGGATGTGATTTGGAAGACACTTCATAAAACATGGCCCGATGGTTAAGGCAAGTAAGAAGAGAACAATTGGTCCTTTAGAGCTAAGAGTAGGGTGGTCAGCCAGGGGGACAGTGAGAATAGGTTTTAAAACCAATTCTGCTCATGTTGCCATTGTTGCCTTCATTCATGGAGTCTTTTTCTAAGCTTGTTCATGCTGCCTCGTATGACTCCAAAGTGATTGGTATAGAAACAGCAGGCCTCTGCTAATGTCACACATAGACCACCTTTCTTCATGAATAAGTCTAGGCCCCTATGGTTTTGGAGAACCATTTCAGCTAGGGCGCCTAGTGATTTCTCTGGTTTGGATACTGAATGTTCTAGGGCCACTAGATCTCTATCTATGAGAGCACTTAATTCACAGTAATTCTTGTCACCAATTATTAAGCTTGTAGCTCCCAATGTTGTGGCTCCAGAGAGACCTAGTCCCATCAAAATTGGTATTAACACAGGGACTGCTCGAGCTGTCCAAAAGAGGTCAGAATCTAAATTTAAGAGTTCTCTTCCATTAGTACCAGAATACCAGTAAACTTGGGGAGATACATGTGTAAGAATACATAATTCACTATGTCTAGTAAATATATCAAGCATGACACATGGAGTTAAACCTGAAGTACAAGCAAACCAAGATCCTGTAGGGCCTTCCAGGTGTTACTTGCACATAAGAGGCATTAGTTATTACAATAGAATTAGAACATAAGTTTTCATAGGAGCTAGAGTCGAGGTTATAGGCAGCAGATCTGACATAAGCTTTATTATCTTAAACATTTTCTAAGGTAAGGATAGGTGGGATTATGGCTAGCTAACAAAGAAAGCTTTTATATGACAAGAAAAGAGGATTATGAAGAGCATTTTGTCAATTTAAGTTTAAGGAAGTTCTCAGTCCGTGTGACAGTTCACTTATCTGTTTCCTGGGTGTCTGACGGGATAACTTTGATGTGAGAATGATGCATCCAGGTAGGCTTTCCTGTTACTTTGACAGCCATAGGGTGCTGAGGATGACGGTATACGGTCTGGTCCAGTGAGGTTCAAGAGAAGAGTTGCAGGAACAATGCTTAAGTAGCACTTGATCTCCCAGATTAGCAACAAGTGGAGTTTCTGGTGTGGACAGAGATTTGGCTTGGTGGTCTTGGAAGTTGGTGGATAGAAGTCAGCACAGGTACCTGTAGGGACTTAATTAAACTGTGGTTAGCAGTCTCTGCCAAATGAGTACTATCAAGGTGGGGGATGAGGAGTTGTGGTCTCCCATAGACTGCCTCAAAAGGGGTTATTTCACTTATATGTGGAGTACAATCCATGCACAGAAGGACAAAAGGAAGGAGACTCACCCAGTTTTCATCAGACTAAAGTCAATTTGCTGAGCGTCTCTTTTAGAGTTTGGTTCACCCTTTCAACTTGACCTAAACTTTGGGGATGGTAGGCACAGTGACATTTCCAATCAACCTGTAATAACTGAGCAACTTTATTAGTGATGAAACTATGAAAGCTGGGCCATTGTTAGACTCCCTACATAAGGGAAGGCTACATCTCGGAATTATTTCATATAAAAGCTTTTTGACAATAATCAAGACCGATTGGGTCTTCGACAGGTATCCCTCCATCCATCTGGTGAAAGTATCCACCAAAACCAGCAAATACTTATGTCCATATACTCCTGGTTTTCCCATGTCCATGAAATCAATTTCCCAGTGTTCTCCTGGAAAAGTTCCCTGGTATTGAATTCCCTCTGAGATAGTGGTGACTTTGGTATTTACTTGTAGACATTGTGGGGCATCTTTGACTGACTTCCTTTGCCAATTGAGTCAGCTTAGGAATGAAGTACCTGTTCTGTAGCAACTCAACCAATTTTGAGCCTCCTGGGTGTGAGGCCTGGTGGATTTGAAGAATCAAGTCTCTTCTTAAGACAGCAAGTATTAGAAATCATCTATCTGGCAACTGGAACCAACTTTCAGGGGGCTCTCAGTTGTCTAGCTAGCTCTTGATCTGACTTGGATTACACCAACTGGGGCAAACAAGGTGGTGGCAGATCTGGCAGCAAATGGGCTGTAAGCTGTACAGATGACTTTAGACCTGCCTCTTGAGGACTCCTGTCAGTGAGTGCGTTTCCTATCGAGATTGGATCTTTTCCTGTTTGCTGGCTCCTGTAATGCACCACTGTTATGGATTTGGGGAGCCAGATATTAGCTAACAAGTCCAGGATAAAAGGAGAGTTCTTAATCTTTGAACCAGTAGAGGTTAGGAGCCCTCTCTTGATAGATAGCTCCATGCACATGAATGGTAGCAAAAGCATAATGACTATCCATGTAGATAGTTGCCCTTGGATCCTTAGCCAACTTTAGGGCCTCTGTGAGGGCAATGAATTTAGCTCTCTGAGCAGAGAAGCCTTGATCCAGGGGTTGGACCCAGATGACCTGTGTCTGTGTGGTCACGGCTGCCCCTGCCACCCATTTATCTTCAAAGAGGAAGCTACTGCAGTCAGTAAAGTATTTAACATCTGGATTTTCTAGTGGAAGGCCAGTGAGGTCCTTGTGAAGGCTGGCAGTCACAGAGAGCAGGTCCTGGCAATCATGAATAGGCACCTGTGGATCATCATCTGGCAATAGGGTTGCTGGATTTAAGACATTAGTCTCCTTGAATTCAAAAGGTCAGAGTTAAGCAAGAGGGCCTGGTATTGTACAATCCTCGCATTTGAGAGCCATCTATAGGTGGGGCCCTGAGGAGAGTTTCAATTACATGAGGCATTACAATCTGGAGTTTCTGTCCAAAGGTTAACTTATTTGCCTCTTTTACTATTAAGGCAGTAGCCGAGGTGGCTTGGAGGCAATTAGGCCAGCCTGAGGAAACTGAGTCCAGTCTTTTTGAGAGATATACAACTGGGCAGCGCCATGGTCCCAACATTTCAATTAGTACCCCCTTAACTATTCCTCATTGTTCTACAACAAACAGCATGAAGGGTTTAGTCAGATCCATCAAGGCCAATGCTGGAGCTTGGGCTAGGGCTGCTTTTAGTTTTTGAAATGCTTGGCTTTTCCTCTCAGTCCAAATGAGTAGGTCAGAAGGGGTTCCCACAGTTGCAGCATGGAGGGGTTGTGTCATCTCAGCAAAGTCCAATATCAACCAGGAAATCTATGGGTTGCCCCCCCCCCACAGTTAAGGTTACCCGGGGCTTAGGGGGCATGGACAAACCCTGAAATTGTCAATCTTTTTCCAATCTTTTTCTGAGGGGTGATTTCCCCTTTTTGCCTTATGTCCTCAAGATCTTGGTTAATTTGTTTCTCTTGTTGGTCTTCCCTGTTGTCAAAGACCTTTTGAGCTATCTCTATCAACTGACCTATCATCATCCCTTTAAAACTGTCTAATTTTTGTAATTTTTGCTTAATATCAGGAGCCAACTGAGAGACGAATGTTATATTAACAGCTTGTCTATTTTTTTGGTGCCTCCAGGTCTATAGGTGTATATATACGATAGGCCTCTAGAAGGCACTCAAGGAAAGTCGAAGGAGACTCAGAAGCCAATTGTCTAACCTCAGTTGCTTTTTTTTATTTATTTAAAGGGAAAAAAACAGTATAAGGGTACAAGTAATATAGAATTTCAAAAAAAGTAAGAAATCACTAGTTAATAGATCACATATTGTCTTCTTGAAATAGTTGTTCAAGTTACAGGATTAAAGCATACAAAGTGGACATTCAAACAGTGAGACTGCAAACAGTTGTGTTCAATGATCCTACAAAAACTTAGTAATATGGTCATCTATCTTAACACACCTAAACACACTTGCAGTTGTATCCTTTAGAGCACTTTTTTCCCCCTCTCTTTTTTACAACAACATTTACACATTTTGGGTTTTATTACTCCCATAGTTCTTATTACTTTTGGGGGGGGAGAGAATAAAACCAAATATGACAAAACAAAGCAGTCAGTCAAAACAAAGGACGGACATAGGACATGATGTAAAAACAGAATACAAGGTAATCGACAATGGTTACCATAATGCCTCTTGCTACCTTAAAAAGAATTGCCTATATCAGTAGGTATAATAAAATTGAACAAAACAGTATAGAACAAGACCAATAAAATCTAGACATTGGAGACATTACAGAACTTCAAAAGAAGATAATAGTCAAACCAGAATAGGCATCATCATGAATCTTATTGCCTTCAAAGTAGTTGCCTATACCCTCAAATTTGATACTGTCAAGCCAAACAGAACAGAGTAAAATCAGTCAAAACAAGATGGTGGGAGCAATACAAGGCTTCAAGTCAAGTTAATAGGAAATCAAAAAAGTTACTACAATATATCCTGCTTTTAAAATTTTTTCCCTTCATTAAAAAATTAATAATAAAAAAATAAATAATTTTTTTTTAAAAAGGGGGAGATTGAGATAAAAGAGGACATAACAACATAACAATACAGGTCAAAGCATAACAATTTCAGCAACCTAGTGCTTCACCACGAGATAACCCGACTTAATAGTAGCTACCATAGTGTCTCTTTCCTTGAAATATTTGAGTATAACTTCATATACTATGGCTTCAAACATATCAAGGCAGTGTGAAATCATCCAAGAGGATGAAAGTATTACAGGGTATTTAGAATCAGCTAACGGAAGATGAACAATGGTTTTTATATTATCTCTTTGCCTATAAAAATTTTTGTTTATATTATTACATATAATACAATCCAGTAAGATACAGGATAAAACCAATGGAGACAGAAGAGCAACAGTTTGGTGGGACTTCAAAACAAGATGATATTAAATCAGCACTAGCTATTATGATGTCTTGTTTTCTTCAAAATAGCTATTCATATCATCACAGGCAATAATATCAAACATCCCAGAATAAAGCCATTCCAATTAATGAGTGAAAACTTTATAAGGCTTCAAAGCCACCTAATGGGGAATCATGATTACCACATACTTTTATATATTTGAATCATTTCTTACACTAGGGAAACTATTCGGTATTCATACATGTGAGTTTGATTTATTTCACTTATGAGTATGGTCTCAAGCTGTGTCCATTTATTATAAATATCTCAATCATTCTTTATAGCTGAGTAGTACTCCATTGTATAAAAATACCACAACTTTTTTATCCATTCCTCAGCTGATGGACAGTTAAGTTGTTTCCAAGATCTGGCTATTACAAATTGTGCTGCTATACACATTGGTGCACATATACCACTGTGGTATGATGCTTTCAGTTCTTCTGAGAATATGCCTAGAAGTGGGATAGCTGGAATAAATGGGACTTCCAATCCCAGCTTTGCTTGTGATAGATTAGTCACCTTCTGGGTGGCAGCTCAGAGTGCCATAAGAAGAGTCTGAAGATGCCATTTGAGAGCCTCCTTACTTTGATCTGTGTTGGGGTCCCAGTTGAGGTGGGTCAAAGGGAAAACAGTATCGAGCCTCATTAGATCTAAAGTGGGTTCCCCATTAGTGCTGAGGACAGATCAGCATGCCAAAGTGTGAATTTGCTTGCATTCGTCAGTTGTGAAAAGAGTCAGCAAAAGCTGCTGGCAGTCATCCCAAGTCAGCCAATGGATGAGAGTGTCGAGTCCTGACCATTAGACCACTTGATCAGGGTGCATGGCTGGCTTATGAGCAGGTCCAAAAATGACTTAATGGACCTGTTGAGAGACTTGTAAATTAAAAGTTCCCTGGGAAGGCCATCCACACCAAAAGAAGGCCATTGGAGTTCACAGGAAGTTCTCAGTCTTTTAGGGTAGACAGGATCTCCATATTCAGCAGCTCAATCCCTAAAATCCTTAAAATGATTAAGAACGAGTTGCAAGGGTGACGAAGGGGAGGAAGCTGTTTGGCCCACAAGAGCAGACCTGCGAGAAGAGGGGTTCAGAGAAGCGAACAAAGACAAGATGGCAGAAGCTTGCCACACAGACAAAGAACTATCCAAAAAGCTGTCACAGCTGGAGCAGGTTCTCGACTTTGCAACCAGGAGCTGGTTAAAATTACCAGGTGTCCACTTTCCTGCTTGCTAATCATAGAATTGTCCCAGGAATTTAAAATAACCAATTTGCTAGCTGCAGTCTAGCCTAGGAAGAGCACACTTTTCAATTGAGTAACCCAAATAGCCCCACAAAAAAAATCATCTAATTTAGTTAACTCAAGCTAATCAGCTGACATAAAAAAAAAACCTCTAAAAAATGTCTTACATATTAGGTTCAGCTCAAATTGCAAGAATTCTCAGTAATGGATGAATCGGGGACAGAACAAGAAGATGAAGGTATAGAAAAGCTAAGACAAGATTTTGGCAATGCCTCGCCCAAATGGGAGCAAGCCTGGAAACTTGACTCCCCAAGTCATAGAAAGGAGAAAGATCTCGGGGCAAAATGAAAGTAATAAGTACTTGCCTGTAGAAGGAAGCTGCATTTTTGAATGCAGATCCTGATGTCATCCGAAGAGTAGGAGCCCAGGGCAGTAAATCCTGTAAAAGGTGGAATCCAGGATGGAGGAGCCCCCAAATGATATTGGCAGAAAAATGAGAGATTCCAAAAAATTTTAAAAAGCATTTTATTAGCTGAGCTCAGTGGCAACAGTGTCCCAGAAAAGCAGCCAGGAAAGTGTGTGCCAGAGCCAGGGGCTGCAGGGAGCTATAAAGTAGTAAGTTGCAAGGGAAAGGGTCAGGGTCTTAGGATGAGTTTGTCCCCATAAAAGATAATTTGTTTAGTTTTACAGGAACCAAGAAGGCAGAACAAGCAGTTACAGGAATCAGGGAGGCAGGGAGGGGGTTACATGGTGGATATTTACAAGGTTGCAATTTAACTGGCAATTACACAACTTTTACAGAAAGAGAACAAGTTATAATAAGCACAGCACACTGTGGGTTTTTGAGCTTATAACAATATAGAACTCCAAAGAACCATAACCAAAGTAAACCTACACCCAGTCATATAACAATCAAGATCCCAGAAATTCAGCACAAGAACAGAATATTAAATGCTGTTAGAGCTGTTCTGACTTGCTTTGCTATGTCCTCTTTTATCTCTTTAGAGAAAAGAAACAGATCACCTATAAAGGAAAACTCATCAGAATCACAACAGACTTCTCAACAAAAACCATCAAGTTCAAGAAGAGCTTGGAGTGAAGTATTTCAAGTCCTGAAAGAAAACAAACCCAGACTGGTGTATCCTGTAAAACTATATTTCAAAATTGATGGAAAATAAAATACTTCCATGACAAAGTACAACTGAAGGAACTCATGACCACCAAACCAACCCTGCAAAGAGTACTGAAAGGAATTCAAGAGAGAGAGAGAGAGAGAGAGAGAGAGAGAGAGAGAGAGAGAGAGAGAGAAATGATCATAGTCCCAGGAATAACAGCAAAGTAGGATCACTGAGTAGGACAGACAATTGAATGGAGCGGGGAAGTAAGGAGCCAATGGCAGGACAAAAACAAGGCAGAGATGAACCAGTGCACGTTGGCTATAACCATTAGTGTATACGGCCTCAATTCACCAATAAAAAGAAATATGGCCAGAGTAAATCAAGAAACAAGATCTATCAATATGTGGCATCCAAGAAACACATTATCTTAAAAGAAAATTCAGATTGAAAGTCAAAGGAGAATACGATGGTTCATGAGGCAGGGCCAGAAAAAAGCAGGGGTAGGTTATCCAACAACTGCAGAATGATTAAGATATGCAATTTTTATACAATGGAAATCTACTCAGTTATAAAGAAGCATAATCATAAGGCTCTTGTAGATAATGGATGCAACTTGTGATCATGTTCTTGGGTGAAGTGGTTTGGACTCACATGGGTGAACATCATGTTGTGTCGCTAGAGTAAAAAACTAAAGGATTTAGTGGGATCCAAAATGTACAGTAGAACTCCTGGGAGAACATGGCGGAGAGATAGCAGCAGCTACAGAGTCTCTCTGAAAGACCCAGCTTAGAATTCAGGAATGGTGCGGAGTAAGGAATCATAAGCAAGTGGAGATATGCCCTGCTGACCCCAGAACGAACTGGGCTGAGCGAAACCAACTGGGAATGCAATCCTGGTGCTATAACAGGAACAGAAAAGCCTCAGTGTGGAAGCTGGAGCCCGTGCCATTGGAAGCCACGATTTGGGTTTCCCTGCCGCTGCTGCATCTACATCAGCTCGGCAGGGAGAGAGATGCGCGGAAGCTCTGAGAATGGGAATCGGTGAACGGAGTTGAAAGCAGGATGGGTGGGGAGCTGTGCATTGACCTGCAGTGAGAGAAACCGGGACTCTTCCATGGTCTAGGAGACTCCAACAGAGAACATTCTGGGACCGGGCAGACTTGCGGGAATAGGGCGCTGCGGTGACTTCAGTTACGTATCCCCCTCTCAAGTGGGATTGGTGAGCAGTGCCTAGCCTATGTGACGCTGCTGGCTGAGACCCAGTAGGCTAGGACAACCCAGGTCCCAGCACCTGAAGGTAGATTAACCTGGAGGGGTGGGCCCGGCATAGGCTGCCTGGTCTGCAACTTCCTGGTGCGCTAGGGGGGGTGGGAACACATAGCCTGCACAATTCAATCAGACTGTGGCCAACAGGGAAGGAAGCTGGGCCTCTAATATACGCTTGCATATATAAAGAATAAAGAATATGGGAAGAGGCAGCAACAAGAAAGGGTCCTTGGCCCCCAATCCTGAGAAAGAGGCAATAGCAGACACAGCATCAATAGATATAAAGCGCTATCTCCAGAGCCTCATAGACAAGTTCAGGAATGAAGTTATTAATGACCTGAAGCTAGACATAAGCAGAATAGTTAGAGAAATGCTAAGCACCACCCAAGAAAAAACAGATGGTGGTGCTTGCTTCGGCAGCACATATACTAAAATTGGAACAATACAGAGAAGATTAGCATGGCCCCTGCGATAAAACAGATGGTGGAATGGAAGAACAGAAAAAGAGGGGAGAATTGTTTGATGGAGAAAATAGAGAAAGCATAGCATATGTGAAGCAGGTTCAAAGAGATTACTAGGAAACTAAAAACTCTATCGAAAACTGGCATAACAACTTGAAAGAAACTAAGGACAGATGATCTGAACTGGAGGGCAGATTTGTAATATGGGAGCATGAAATGAAAAACTTCTTAAAAATAACAAAGAAACAAACAGCAACAATACAAAGACTAGAAGATGATGAGAGGATCTATAACTTAAGAATTAAGAACATAAAAGAAGAAGTAGTTCAAACAAATGAACTACAAAAGCTACTCACAGAAATAATCCTGGAGAATTTTCCTAATTTAGCAAAAGGTAAAGATACTCAGTTGTATGAAGCATGCAGGAGCCCAGCCACCTACAACCCAAACAGAGCAACACCCAGGCATATAATAATTAAAATTCCAGAAATCCAATACAAGAACAGAATATTAAAAGCCGTCAGAGACAAGAAACAGATCACTTACAAGGGAACACCCATCAGAATTACAGCAAATTTCTCAGCACAAACCATGAAATCATGAAGAGCGTGGGGGGAAATAATTCAAGCTTTGAAGGATAATAATCTCCAGCCAAGATTGATATATCCTGCACAACTATCCCTGGAAATTGAGGGAAAAACAAGGTGCTTCCAGGATAAACAGGAACTAGGGGAATTTGCAACCACAAATTCAACTCTACAGAGAATACTGCAGGATATTCTAGAAAAGAAAAATATGAAGAATCCAGAAATAGTGGCAGAGAGGCCACAATGAATGGAGCAGAAAACAAAATGAAGAAGACAAACTGACAACTAATGACAGAAAAAGAGCTCAACAGAAATGAGGCAGAGAAGATTGGATGATAGGAACATCTATTTTGGAGAAAATGATGTCTTAATAGGTAATACTGATTTAGTATCATCTTGTTTTGAAGTCTCATCAAGCTTTTGTTCTTCTGTCTCCATTGGTCTTAACAGGTTGTATCTTACTGGATTTTATTATATATGACAGTATAAGCAAAAACTTTTATAGACAAGGAGATTATACAGAAATCATTGTTCATTTTCTGTTAGTTGATTCTAAATACCCTGTAATGCTGTCATTCTCTTAAATGGTTTTACATTGTTTTGATATATTTGATGCTACAGTATATGAAGTTATACTCAAAGATTTCAAGGAAAGAGACAATATGGCAACTACTTTTGTGTCGGGATTATCTTGTGGTGAAACACTATTTTGCTTTAATGGTTATGTTTTGATCTGCGCTGTTTTGCTGTTATGCCCTCTTTTATCTCAATCTCCATTTTATTATTTACTTTTTATTTTTATCCTTTTAATTAAGGGAAAAATAAATAAAAATAGCAGGATATATTATAGTAACACACTTTGACTTTCCATTATCTTGATTTAAAGCCCTGTATTGCTCTCACCATCTTGTTTTGACTGATGTTCCTCTATTCTGTTTTGCTTGATAGTACCAGGTTCAAAAGTTTAAGCAACAGCTGTGAAGATAGTGAGATTCATTATGATGCCCATTCTGGTTGACTATTATCTACTTTTGAAAACCTATAATGTCTCCAATGTTTTGGTTTTGTCGGTTTTGTTCTTTACTGTTTTGTTCAATTTTATTATAACTGATGATATAGGCAATTCTATTAGAGATAGTGGGAGGCATTATGGTAACCATTGTTGATCACCTTGTATTATGCTTTTACATTACTTATTATGTCCACCCTTTTGATTTGACTGACTCTGTTCTGTTATGTCACATTTGGTTCTACTCTCTTCCAAAAAAGTAATAAGAACTGTGGGAGCAATAAAACCCAGAATGTGTAATTGTCATTGTACAAAAGAAAGGAAAAAAAAGTGCTCTAAATGATATAACTGCGTGTATATTTAAGTGTATTAGATAATGATATTACTGAGTTTCGTTGGATCATTGAACAGAACTGTTTGCAGTCTCACTATTTGAATGTCCACTTTATATGCTTTAATTTTGTAACTTGAACAACTATTTCTAAGATGACAATATGTAATCCATTAACTACTGATTTCCTACTGTTTATTTTTTTCTGTAAATCTGTATAACTTGTACCCTTTCTCTGCTTTTTTTCTTTTTCTCCTTAAATAAAATTAAAAAATAAAATAAAATAAAACAAATGCACAGTAGATATTGTGAAAGTAAAAGGGGAAGAAATATCTAAAAAGGAAGGTGGCAGCCACTGTCAATTTCCTATTATTTTGTTTTAAAGTCCTATATCATTTTCATTGTTTTGCTTTGATTGGTCTTATTCTGTTTTGTTTGGCCTGATTTTATTATATCTGATAGCATGGGCAACTATTTTGAAGATAACAAGATATATTATGGTAGTCATTATTAATTTCCTTTTATCTTCTTTTGAAATCCTGTATCATTTTCACTATTTTGTTTTAATTGGTTTTATTTTGTTATTTTATTTGATTTTATTAGGTCTGATGGTATAGGCAGTTATTTTGAATACAACAGGAGGCATTATGGCAACCATTGTTGATTTCCTATTATCTTATTTTGAAGTCACTTTTGTGTCACTTTCATTGTTTTGATTGGCTTTATTCTGTTTTGTTTGGTTTTATTCTCTTAAAAGTAAAAAAATCTGTGTTAAAATTTGGTTATAAGAGAAAGATGCTATTATGAATGAGCAGCACAAGAAATGTCCTATGATCCCATAATCCAGTGCTCATAGCTGTGGAGTTCATCCAGGCACTGGGAGACATAAGTCTCGTTTAATGAAAAAAAAAAAAAAAACAAGTAAAATATCTGATTTTTCCTCTAGTTCCCTTGCATATATATAGTAGTTCCCTTATCCATGGGGATTATTGTTCCAAGATCCCGATGCATGCTTGAAACCAGAGATAGTATTGATCCATAAGTACATAATTTTTCTTTATACAGACAAATCTATGATAAATGTTAATTTATAAATTAGGCCCAGTAAGAGATTAACCACAAAATAACGAAATACAATATTTATAGTGTAATAAAACATTAATCCTCTGTTCTTTTTGGTTTCCTTTTTTTTTTTTTTTTTTTGAGACAAAGTCTCAAAGCCTTGAACTCACTATGTAGCCAAGGCTGGCCTCAAACTCACGCACTCCTCCTGCCTCAGCCTCCCAAGTGCTGGGATTACAGGTGTGCATCACCATGCCCAGCAATTCTCTGTCTTACTGGACTGTACTTGCCTTTTTTCTGATGACCTGACATGATATGGATGCCTATGTGATGAGATGGAGTGAGGTGTGATGTTGGCTCCACAATACAGTGTAAGGTGAGTTCATGAGGGTTACTTGAACACAGCAATACAATACCAGCTGACCTGAGGTACTCAATGGGAAGAGGGGGGACTCCTGTCTCACATGAATGGAGCATGACACAAGATTTCATCGTGCTATTCAGCATCCCATGTAATTTAAAATTCAGGAATTGTTTATTTCTATAATTTTCCCCTTACTGAGCTATCTCCTTTTCCCTTCAGTTGGCTCTAGGCAATGAAAATAGGGATTAATAAGTACTGATGTGTAATCTTTGAAGCCAGACAATAGCAGCTGTTTGCTCACCTCAGTGTCTCCCTAAATGGCTGAGCCTGGCAGAGTGCAGAGCCAAATCTGGAGGCTGCCAGCTGGATCAGAGCCTTCACACAAGAGGCTGTGACTTCCCCGGAAAGAGGTTTGCACATCAGAACTGAAGGCTGCTGCCTCAACACTAAACACTACCTTGTTTGCTATGCAGATTGGTCTTTCAGCACATCCTTCTCCCTGCATAATTCAGAGGTGCTCTCTAGCTAGCTCAGCTCACAGTAATCATGCACTTCCTTCCAGTCTCAGTCACTCATCCCCCAGCCACTCCCATCTTTATGAATTAATAAAATTCATAAATTCATGAATTAATAAAATTTCCCCTTAATATCTTTGAACCACAGTTGAACACAATGAACTGAAACCACAGAATATGGAATCATGGATAAGAAGCAACAACTGTATTTAATTTTACCAGAAGACAGAGGTGAGGTTTTGGGTAAGGCCCATGAATCTTCATCTGGGCTGGGCTCAGGACCCCTTGGCTGCCCATAACTATAAATATGTCTCCGTGTCTTTATCCTCACCATGGGTTCCACTGGAGATGGTAGATTGGAATTGACTCACTAAAATTCCAGTAACTTTTCCACCTGATTATAAATACAAACTTCCCAGGCTGTGACAAGGAGGCGGAAAAGGGATTTCTATATATTGTGTCAATTTGAGAACTGAGAAGTTTAGAAGCTTAACTAAGCAATTCAGCAGGGAGCCAGGGTTTTCACTTGGTAAACATCCTGAGCCTGTGCAGAGGAGAGGCAGGGAGATGGTGCTGGGAGTGAGTCTGCATAAATAAATGGGTGCAACTTGAGATCATACTCACAAGCAAAATAAATCAAACTCACATGTATAAATACTGTATAGTCTCCCTAGTGTAAGAAATGATAAGAGTACGTAAGATTTTATGGTAATCATGATTCCCCATTACATTGCTTTGAAGCCTTATAATGTTTTCATTCATTAGTTGGAATGGTTTTATTCTGTTTAGTTTGATTTTATTGTGTGTGTGATGGTATGAACAGCTAGTTTGAAGAAAACAAAATATTATGGCAGCCATTGCTGATTTAATATCATCTTGCTTTGAAGTCCTACCATGTTTCTGTTCTCTTGTTTCCATTGGTTCTATCATGTTGTATCTTATTGGATTTTAGTATGTGTGATAATACAAACAAATTTTCTATGGAAAATGAAATAATATAGTAGCCATTGTTCATTTTCTGTTATTTGGTTCTGAATGCCCTGTAATACTTTCCTTCTCTTGAATGGTTTTATACTAATTTGCTATGTTTGATAGTCTTGTATGTGAAGGTATGCTCAACTATTTCAAAGAAAGAGACATTATGGTAGCTACTGTTAATATTGGGTTGTGTTGCAAGTGCTGTGTTGCTCACATTGTTCTGTTCTGATCTACTTTGTTCTGACCTCTTTTGTCTTAATCTCTTTAAAATTAAAATATATATATACCAAAAATGAAAAAACAATGTAAGGGAGGAAAAGCGGTTTGCCCCCTCCCTTCTGCTTTCCTTGATTGCTTTTCTGCCTTCTGCTGCCTTGAGCTGCTGCCCTTCCCCATGCAATCCTGCCTTGGAACCAGTGATTACAGAGTGAAGCCTCCACAAAATGTGAGCTGAATAAACCTTTCCTCCTTTGACCTGGGTGCTGGGTATTTTGTCTCAGCAGCAAGAGAAAAGTAACCAAGACAGCTATGCTCTTCCACCATAATGTTCGTGTCTTACAGCCAGCACACCCTTTACTGAACCCCTGGAAGAGTTAGCTATGAAACCTCTCCTTTAAATTGTGGATGTCTGGGTATTTTGTCTCAGCAACCAGAAAACTAACACACCTAACTAGGGTGTTCTTGTGAAATTTTCAGACAATGGAAGTCACAACTAGAGCTCTTGCCCTTCACCCATGCCTTTAGGAGAGCAAAAGACAAGAATGTAACAAATGTCTTTATCATCTCCCATTCTGAAGATCACACAAGGGCCTTGTGCATTCACTGCAAGGGATCTACCACTGCTCTGTACCTCCAAGCCCTTACATTACTTTTAGGAACATGATGGGTCATGATTCTCAGAAGGATTTCTAGGTAGGATTATGGGCCATAAATTTCAAATTAAATTCAACCTGTTCTAGTGACAGGATGTCTTAGTTTCTTTTTCTTTCATTGTTGAGACAAAATACCTGATAACTGAAATTAAGGAAGAAAAGTTTTATTAGGCTTACAGTTTGTGGAGGTTTCTGTCCATAATCAGCTGGTTGCAAGGCAGACAGGCATTGCAGAAGACCAACTGTTTATGGCAGCCAGAAGACAAGCAAAGGTAACAATAGTAAAAGGGGAAGAGAGCAGAGAGAATATCTATCCCTTATATTGTGTGTAGGCTAGCCACCCTAGGGTGGGTGTAGCACTCACACCCACAGTCTAATTGACCATCAGTAACAAATTCTAGAAGCCTATCTCCATGACTGCATGAGACTTCAGGGGGACATATATGTTATAAGCTCAAAAACCCAAAATGTGCTGTACTTATTATAACTTGTCCTTTTCCTGTAAAACTTGTAATTGCCAGTTAAGTTGCAACCTTGTAACATACCCACCATGTAACCCCCTCCCAGCCTCCCTGGTTTCTGTAACTGCTTGCCTGCTTCCCTGGTTCCTTTTATGGGGACAAACTGATCCTAAGACCCTGACCTCTCCCCTTGTGGCTTGCTACTTTATAACTTCCTGTAGCCCCTGGCTCTGTCCCATACTTCCCTGGCTGTTTTTCTGGGACAGTGTTGTCACTGAGCTCAGCTAATAAAGTGCTTTTTAAAATTTTTTGGAGTCTGTCATTTTCTGCCCATATCAATACAGACATAAATCATAGCACAAGATACTTACAGAAGTGGTGCTTAATATTGTATTTAGAACCTTTGCATGAGGCACAGGAGAAAAACCAAATCAAGATCTGTCAACATGTACCAGTTGATGCCTATACCTCTAGCTAAGGGAGATCACAGGCAATTGGGTAGAAAACATAAAGTCAAAACAAAACAAAAAAAAAAAAACAAAAAACATAAAGTCCCTGAGTGATTTAACCATTTAAAACCTGGGATTAAGGCAAAGGGAGAACAAAATGGGGTATAGTCAACCTCTCTAAATCTTTAAAATTCATAGACCACAGTACAGTGGTATTTCTCTGGGAGAATGCTACCTATCCAGGACAAAAATCCTTGTCATGGCACTGCCTTTCACTATATAAGCCCTTAAAATCCTTTTAAAATTTTCTTTATCCGCTTGCCTCAGTTTCCCAAGGACAGAGAAATTCTTAAATTCTTCGACAGAGATGTTTATGTTTTCTTCTTTCGAACCCTCAAAAGAAAGGGAATTAAGGAAGGAATTAATTTTCCTATACGTTAGAATTTTGAGAAAACTTTTAGGAGGATTAGAGTCCTTGTAAGTTCATGGATATGCCTGTTCCATTTCTCAGCATGTGTTAAGCTATATAAACTTCAACTTGAGGAAGTTCTGTCTTTGTGACCTTTTCCCAGGAGAGCTAATCACTACACCTCGGAATACCTGCTGTCTCTTCTCCCCACTCCTCAGACAGGGGCTGTTTCCAGAGAGCCCCCGGTGCTGTCCTGGTCCCATCCCAGCTCTTGCTGAACGTCCACTGCCCTGTTGGTGCACATGTCTTCCCCTTGTTCTTTTCCACCAAATGAGTGCTCTTAGCTCTCTTTTCAAAGTAAGCATTGCTAAGTGACTCTTTTTTCCCATTCAGGAAGGCATAGAAACTGAGGTCTCAGGAACACAGCACCTCCAAACCCTGGTTTCAGAGAGCACCTGCTAAAGGTGTGGTTCGCTTTCTTGCAGTTGTATTAGGCATTAATGATGAATGAGAAAAGAAATAGAACATCCACATTCTTCCTTCTCAGTCTAAAGCCACATGAGGGCACAGACAAGGCTGTACTGGAGACATAGGGACACTTTATTTGCATCATCACAGGAAGGAGGCAGCCAGAGTACTTTCAGGCTTTGCATCTCTAGCACAAGTGATCAGCTTTCCCCAGCAGTGCACTTTCATTCCCAGGACAGAAAGTACACATTGCCCTGTGTGTCTCCCACAGCGAGCCGCAGGGTGGAGTCAGGGCCCTGCCAGGGCTGCAGGCAGCTCACTGCCCCTTCACATCGGAACAGGCCCAGCTGAAACAGGAACAGAAATGGGGGACAATAGGGGAGGTGAGGGCCAGCTACATGCCCAGGGGCTCCTTCATAACTTTTTTTTTCACTCAAATAAATGCCTTTTATTTAGAAGCAGGTATGTCACTGCAAAAGGAACTAAAGAAAATGGAACTTTGATCTTGTGCTTTTTCTTGTCCAAATACGTTCTCTGGTAACTCCCCCCAGCCCCTTCTTGCCTTTGGGACCCACCTGCTCACACACCCACATACCCCCCACACTTACCAGCTGCATACTGGGTCTTGCCCACAGCTTAACATCTCTGTCCTTTGATCCTGTCACCAGCAACTCAGGCAGCACATGGAGGGCTGTGACAGAGTCTGAGTGAATCTGAGGGAGGAGGATGGTGTCATGCTGATGCTCAGGGAAGAAGAGCTGAAGTCTGCTGTGTCAGCGCACAGCCTCCTCCCTACCTGTGACCCTCCTTCACACTCACCTTTCTACACTGCTGCATCTTTAGCCCCATTCTCGGCCAGTTGGCCATGCTGGCATCTGATGCGTCTGTCCCTGAAGCCTGGTCTTCAGGTTCTTTTGTCTGCCACATGTTACCTGTGGTCCATCCTCCTTCAGGGCTGCATCCAGCCAGGGTCCACAGCACTCCATCGGAGCTGGCACACAGGAACGAGCACTCTGCCATTGTCAGGGCAGAGTTAGAACCAAGATCTACCCACTTCCCCTAGGGCATCTCGGGGCCCCTCAGGCCTTCCCATGCCACTCACCAGATTCAGGTTTGGCCTGAGTCAATACTGAGGACCCGCTAGGGTTCTCTAAATCTATATAAAACTCCAATCTCTCTTCAAACTCTCCTGTTTCCTTTTGCTTCTGTGAAAGGAGACAGGTGACACTGATTAGCTGATACACAGCATATAATTCCGCCTGGTGGAGCAACAACCAGAACTTTCTAAAACCAAACTACAACACGGATAAGGTACAAGACACAATGGTTAAATGTCCGGCTAGTTTTACATAATATTTACCCAGCCCATCACCCCCGTGTCTATAGATGTAGAATGCTTCTATCACCCTAAAAGTTGCCTTTTCTTAGTTAATACAAGGCCACCCACAGAGGTAACAATATTCTGATTTATGTCACCATGAATTAGTCCTGCTTATTCTTTTAAGTTTTATTTACATGAAATTATATAGTAAGTCTGCCTTCTTTGCCCAGAATAATGTCTATGAAGTAAGTCGGTGTTGTTCCTTTTATTGATACTCAGCATCACATTTTCCCCACCATATGTTATTCCACTGCATACCCATACCACAGGTTATTTACACTCTTCTTGGTTATAGACATTTAGGTCATTTTTGCCTTAATGAACAACAATACTACAGACAGTCTTGTACTTATCTTTTGGAGAACATGGGCACTTATTTTTCTTCAGTATACAATTATGAAGGGAATTACTGGCTCACTGACAGGCTTTGTGAATAACTTTCACAGGGATTAAGTCAGGGTTTTCAGTGGACTTGAATATCTAACTTTGGCATAACCAATCAGTGAGTGTTGCACGTCTATGATATAAATGATAAGCATTGTGACACAAAGTGTTAGTTCTTGCTCTTAAGATGCTAATACAATGACAAGATAAGAAAATAATGAAAAATGCAATCAGGAAAAATAAAAATAAAATAGGAAATAAAATTAGTAAAACTATTAGGTTTCTGAGTTCCCATGATTTTCTTGAATAACAGAACTCTTTTCACTGGCAATGAAATTTTACACAGACAACCAGTAATTCCTGCTCTAAAGTAGAGCTGCCCCCTGGAAGGATAGGGGATGTGGACTCGACTGCCTTTTGCTCCCTTTCTTTTCTCATTTACTCCAACACATAAAAACATTGATTCTCAAAAAATGGGTAACACATACCTCAAAAGGACTTACCAAGAAAGAAAGACATCCAGGGTGTCTTGTGTGCAGGAAGAACACACCATGCTCCTTGTGGGTGGACAACAGTATAGGATGAATTCCAAGCTTGTCCCTGGTGTATAAGAAAGTAAGTGGCTGACCCAGATTGCTTATGTTTAAGAGTCCAGTGTTTCTTCTAAGTTAAACTCAGAGAACCACTAAACCACTCTTTCCTTTCTTTAGCTCAGGAGGAATAAGATTTGTAGATCTTACGCGATTACACGCGGAGCGTTCCCAGGGGTCAGTTGTAGTATTTCCAAATCTGCACTGACCAAGATGAGAGAAAGACCATTGGGGGCCAGTTCCAGACTTGTCAGGATCCCCACTTCTTGCAGAACTTGGTTCAGGTGAAGACTATAGCTCAAAAAAATAGACAAAGAAAGATCTCAATTTAGTCAGCCTCCCTCGGGCTCCACAGCTACCCATGCATCTTCACACGTGAAATAAAGAGCAAAATGCCTGCCTTCCCATCTAACCAGTGCACTTGTCCTTGTTTTGATGGTGCCAGCCAAGACTCCAACCCAGGGCCCTAGTGAGCCAGGCCAGCCCCTATTTTCCTTTCATCAGTATTAGTGCTCATCACGCCCTTTCCTTCCTTGCTCACACTGGAAACCCGTAGCATTCTTATCGTTTCCTTCATTCCTAACTCCAGCTGGTCATTAAGCACTGAGGACTGTATGTGCAATGCATTCATGTATCAGTCCCTTCTCTCATTTCTACTGCCCAGGTCAGGACCTGCAGTGTGCCTTCCTTGGACTGTAACACAGCTGTGAAAGGTCTCCTTCCCTTTGGTCACAACTATCCTGTTGGTGGCGACCTCTATGTACACTGACATAGTGTCTGTCCTAGGCGCTATGCCCTACCTGCCTCACAGGTCAGTTTTGGAATGCAGAAATCACCTTCTTCTAGATCAATGAGTTTAGCATCCAGGTGTGGGGAGGGATGCTGGCCTGTCATCTTTGTGATGTTAAGCTTGCCTATTTTCCTATTGCCTCAGTACTGTTCCAGGAAAAGCACCCATCCCTGCCCCCTACACTGGCTCATAAAATGGTAGCTAGCTGGAGATTCAGGGCTTTTTGTTCCTAGAGAGCAACTGGTGGTTCCCCATCCCTGCTATGCACCCCTCTACTCTGTCTATTGCTCATTCTTTCCTTTCTTGTGGTGCGCTATAACCCAGGCAGGAGACTGGAACCCACTGCATGGGTTTCCAATAACTGGCATTGTGGAAAGGATCTTTAATGACTGGTGCTTCTGATGGGATGTTACATAACAAAATCCTCGTGGAGGGTTTAGTCTCCCACGTGGCAATGTAGCACATAGATGAAAACAGAGAGATCTGCAGTTGAACGGGCTCTGGGATGACCAAATCCTCTTGTTGGACCAAAGGGCCAAAAGTCCACATGCCCAAGGCTTTTATTGGTACCAATCAGGGAGGTGGGTGGAGGTCATGGCAGAGTACATGGAAGAGAAGCCTTGCAGACATAGCTATAAGGAGACAGAGCACTCTTGCACCATGCACAGAGGCTCCCTAATTAGTGATGCAGGAGATAAATTGATGTATGCAAAGCTGACACCTTTAATGACAGGAATACGATTCTTATTGAGTCCCATGGGCACAGCAGAGATGCCATCTCATGTCTGAGCCCGGGACTCTCACAGGCTGCTGCTGGAGCCTCTATTCCAGCCTTCGGCACAGGAGCTGTTCTCCTCCCTGGGCAGCCACTTTGCCATCTTGAGACTCACTGGCATATCAGCTGGACTCAGTCACATCCTCTGGCCAGTGAGGGAACATCTGCTTCAATCTGGCCAGCTGTGCACATCTCATGAACACGGTTAAAGAACAGCTCAGGGAAAGATGGAGGCAAGGGACCTCTTTTCTCAGGGCAGTGTGGCTTGGTGGTCTCCCACACTATCCATCTATCCTCTATATGCCAACCAGTTTCCTCTTACTGAAGTTCTTTGTTTAAATACATACTTAATTATTTTGAGACAGGGTTTTGCTATGTATCCCAGGCTGGCCTCAAACTCACACAGATGCTCCTGCCTCATTCTCCTGAGTGCTGCCATTACAGACCTGCTCCATCCTCCCTGGCTTCTGTCACTGAACTTCTCATCATGAGGATTTGGCAGTGTTGTTCAGGGGCCAGCTGCATGCTTAGTATCATGTATGAGGCCATGGAGGGGGGGAATTATTTTTCTTTTCTTTTCTTTTTTTTTTTTTTTGGTTATTTGTTTTGTTCTGAGGGTTTGTTTGTTTGTTTTTTGAGACAAGGTCACCTCTATGATTCAGGCTAGCCATGAATTCACTACGTAGCTCAGGGTGTTCTTGTACTCATGGTGATCTTCCTGTCTCAGGCTCCCTATTACTGGATTACATTGTGTGTCACCTTTCTATTAAAGTCTTAGTATGGTGCCCTCTACAGCTTGGCCTCAGTTTATCTTCTCAATCCCCTCTCCTGCTCTTCAGCTATCCCTACTTCTTCCAGAAACCCAAGGTATTGGCTACATTACAAATTCATAACACAAATTCATATTCCCCGCCTTTCAGTAAAGCTACTTTTTCATAAAACACCAAAGCCCTAAATCACTGGTTTACAAAACTTATATTCATTCTTGTGCCCGACCTCAAATACCAACTCTTTCCTACAATTTCTCTTATTTGGCAGCCTCTTAAGCTACTGCAAGCTTCTTTAGTTAAAAATTAAAAGACAGCTGCGTGTAGTGGTATATTCCTATAATCACAGCCCTCTGCGAAGCTGAGGAATGAGAATTTCAAGTGTGAGCCCAGCCTGGGCAAAGTGAGACTTAGTGAGACCCTGTCTCAAAATAAAGAGCAAAGATCTGTGGATGTTGTTCAGTAGGGCCCAGTAGTATTTTAAAAAAGAATAAAATTCGTTTGTATTTGCTTTACCAGGTCCAGACCTTGGCATCAGATAGGTACCTGGGAAGAATTCATTTGCAGTGACCTGGCCAGGAGCAGAAACCTTTCCCTGCTCAATACCTAGCGCCCCCTTGACCTGCTCAGAAGCACACAAGCAGTGATCTGTTGAAAGCCCCAGGTAAAAGGAACCTAGTTTCCAAGCACCTTTCCCCAGCTGCCCAGTTTCACCTCAGTCTTCTGGAAGTCGAAGCCGTCTGCCGCTCTAACCCATGCACTCGCCACTTGCTGATCTTTTCATCATCACTGAGAACAAAGAAGGTGTCTGCTGAGAACCAGAGCAGGGCGCTGACTCGGCCTGGAGCCTGGTGAGTGGAACAAGTTCACTTCAGTTTGTCTGAGGAGCCAGGCTAAGCTTCCCCTCCAAACACATACAGCCTCGGCCCAGCAAGCAGCATGACACACATGGCCAGGGCAGTCCTCACACGGATGGAGGAGGCTGCCCCGAGTCACCTGTGCTGTGGCCACGGCCTTGGCTTCCTGCCACAGGGTTAATTCCCCAGCCTGATTTCCAGACACGGCCACAGACCCATCTGGTGCCCAGGCCACAGCGGTGATGGCTGCGAAACTTCTAGGTGTGCTGGTGTCATCTAGGGAAGAAAGGAAGTGATCTTAGCAGCTGGGCTTGTCCTATGATACACAAGGTACCAGGTTAACCAGGTTCTCTACCTCAGCAACAGAGAACTCTTTAATGCCTATCTCCAGGCCTCACTCACCTGCTTTCTCAGGGACCTGACAGAGCCGCACTGATCCTTCTTCTGAGGCAGTCAGCAGGAGGCCTGAGCTCTGGCAGATGGCAGCTGCACTCACCGGACCACCGTGTCCCGGGAGGATGTGTGTCTGCCACACCTAGGAAGGGAGGCAGCTGCACTGCTGGGCACTGACCCCACAGGGCACTGCCACTTATACTTCCCCACCTCCCCCAGCCCCAGAGATTTCAGGACACTCACCATGAGTGGATGCCACAGCCGTGTGGCCCCATCCAGTCCAACAGTCACCACCAGGAGCTCTGAGCCAGACTGTCTTGCTGATAAGACAAGAAGACAGAGTCAGGAGGAAGGAAAAATGCAGGACACAGAGAAGAGGCTTTGGGGAAGAGAAGGTCGCTGACACTGCTGTACCTGGGCGGGGCTCCAGGGCAGCTGCGCACTGGCTGATGGGTCCTGAGTGGGCAGGGATGCTGGTCAGCTCCACACCTCCACGGGCCCACACTTTCAAGGTCCCGTCCCGGTCCACAGACACCACGTGTTCTGCCTGCCCCAGAGCACAAGATGAGAACGCATGTGGCAAGGGGGACTCCCCCTACAGAGGGTGGAGGGCGAGCACCCAGGATTTGGAAGACATCAAAGAGGGAGGAGGACTCAGGTGCAATAGGTATGAGTGGCTCAGGACTGCAATCCTGCCCTGTGGTCCTGATACTATGTATGTTCCCACCTCCATCTCCCACATCAACCCTTAACCCTGACGCTATAACTGAGTCCAAACATGTCACTCTGGCCCTGCCTTTAGCCTTTGGGAGTGTACCCCCAATGCACCCAGCTCCCTGAGCCCCCATGCGTCCTCTGATTCCCCCAGTGACCTTCCACCGCTTTCTCACCACAGCCACTACGGTGCTCACAGCACTCTGATGACCCAGGAAATGACCGAGCTGCTGTCCCGACTTGGGGTCCCACAGCCCCACAGAGCCATCACTGGAGCAGGAAATCTGCAGGCAGAAGGGACAGGAACAGGGCTCTGGGCACTGCTATGACATTTTGCTGTGTTCATAGCACGCAGCGTGTGGGACAGGAGGCCTCCCGATGAGGAACAGGGGCTCTCCCGGGGCTGAATCCCAGCTCCTGCACTCATCACTCTGAGATCTCGGCTGATTCATCTCCCTGAACCTTGGTTTTCTCTTTCTCACCCATTTAAGGAAAAAATGATAAGCTACCACATGGTATGGTTGTGGAGGGGCTGTGTGCACGCTGTCTCGTACACAGTGAACATGTCATAGTGACAACAGTACGTGTTAATCGCACAGTGTCAGTCAACAAATTCAGATAAAGACAAAACACCCACAGTACTAAGAAGAGTACAAGCTGGGGAAGGATAGATTACAGCAAATCTGCTTCAAGGATTCACTCCTTTCTCACCTCTTTTTGAGGACAACACATGGAGGCTCGACACTGAGCCTCATTTTGACTAAGTGTGGCGATATTCACAGACACTTAGGTCCAGCCTGTTGCACACTAAGTGCTCAGTAAGCACCAGCTGTGCCTACCAGAGTGGGCACGGGAAAGGGAATGAAATGGAGAGTTCTGTCTTCCTCCAGGAATCCTGCCAGGCTCTGGGCTACCCCACACCTTCACTCACCAGTAGGTTATCTTTGGTCCAGGCACAGCCAGTAACCCAATCACGGTGACACGCGGGGAAGGAGCGCATCAGAAGTGGGGTCTGTGGTGTCCTCACGTCCCAGCAGAGGAGACTCTGCACAGGTTCCAAGGAGAGCGAAGCCCTCAGGACCACAGGGGGAGGCAGGAGCACCAGGGCCACACTGAGCAAGAGGTGTCAAGGAAGGAAAGAAAGTGCAACAGAGAGCAGGCGGAGATGGCAGGAGACTGGGCAGAGCAGGAGGCAGGAGGAAGCTGTGGGAAACGGGCTGTGCAGGACGCAGGCAGCATGGTGCCATAGGAGCCAGGGCTGGCATGCTTCAGCACTCACCTGGTCCCTGCCCCCAGTGGCCAGGCTGCCTCCATCCACGCTGAAGCTACAGCAGCTTACAGGGCCCTCATGTCCCCGGAGCTCAGCGGCACAGGGCAAGTCTCCAGTCTTGTGCTGCTGAGTCAGCAACTGTTTGGGCCAGAGCCGGACTGTGCAATCCTCTGCATGGGGGAGAGAGAGGAAGGCTTCCTGAAGGTGGACGGAGGAGCGGCCTTGGAGTGGGGGACAAAGGCCATGATGGGGCTGAGGGCCATGCCTGAGGCAGGGATCCAGGACAGGGAGGAGGTGAGTTATAAGGGTGTGGCGAGGCCCTGGGCCAGGGCCAGTCGTCATGTGTTAATGACCAGCACGGTGTGCCAGCTCCCAGCTCCAGTCAGCAGTGAGGCTTCTTGTGCCAAGAAACATCTGGCCCACTTCCCCACACACCTGTTCTCACCACTCTACAGTCCCTGTCACCTGAGAGGACCAGGCCATGCTTCCTTGTCACCTGTGCATCTCTAGCTCTGCTCAGGGAAGCCCACCTGCTCCTACAGCCAAGTCTCCCTCCCTCAGGACAAAAATGCAAAGGAATACTGGGAGCTTACCCAGACTGGTGCATATGGAACAAGAAACTGTCCAAACTGACTACAGAAGATAAATGCGCCTGAAGCACTTCACAACGTGTAAAATAAACCCTAACTGTATGATTCCATACATGAACATCCCTCAAGTACTGGTGGAAGGAAAATATTAGAATCTGATAAAAAAGAAAGACTGAGGAAAGCCTGCCCTGCTCAGCACTGTACCTGACGCAGAAGCCAGGAGATGCTGGCAGCTGGCCAGTCCCAGCACCGCCTTCTGGTTTTGGGGCAGAAGCCAGAGGGACTGAAGGGTGCTTTCCTTGAGCAGCCAGCCCTGCAGGGTGCCATCTTCTGTACCACTCACCAACACCTGGGGACTCAGCCAGGCCAGTGCAGACACTGCCACCTCTAGCATTGGACCCTGCACCAGCTGGGAACCTGAAGAAAGACACAGAGGCTGAGAAGAAGACATGGGAATGGGCTGAGCTAAGGCTGCCCTCTTTCCAAGGTTGCAAAAATCCATCCATCACAGCTTTAGTACCTGAAGGGACTCTGTAGATCTTAATGCCATCTGTTCGGTACCCAACTGCCACCCGCTTGCTGTCTAGGCTGAGTGCCACCGAGAGGGCAGGAGAGAGAGGAAGGGAGCCCAGGCATCCCCGAGGTCGACCCAGAGAGCCTGACCACACCTGAACCTGGGAGCCGAGGAAACGGATTAAACACATGGCCCCACAACCACCTGGTCCTTCACCCCAAGGATGGCCACCTCACTAAGTTCCTCCTCCCAGAGAATCCTGAGCACTACCACGTGCACACAGTGCTTTCCTCTCCTGTAGCTCGGCCTCCGGGCTCCTCTAGGCTCAGCACTGGCCCCACCCTCACCCAAATCCCTGCCTTTGCTACACCCTCCAGATACCCCACCATAACCCCCTGCAGCCAGACCTTGCCGTCCTCGCCAGCAGTCAGCAACTGGTTTTGGGCATGCAGGAAAAGCACAGCAGAAACAAAGCCACAGTGGGCAGGGAAGGTGGCCAGCCGGGCCCCCTCTTGCCAGGCCCACAGCTCGACCATCCTGTCCAGCCGACCCACAGCTACGACCCGCCCAGGTGCATTGAAGGCCAAAGTTCGAACAGAGGATCCAGGGGCCCCCAGTTCCTACACAGGAAAGCAGATACAGAATCTCAGGGCTCACTTTCAGCACAACTCCAAGTGACACCGAGGCAGATGCATGTCCCTCCCCTCATCCCCTCCTGTGCTTCCCTCCCCACCAAGTGCTACTGTGGGCTTCTACCTTGGTGGCTTTGAGTCCTTCCACCTGGAAGAAGCTGATGCTGCCTGCCCAGCTGCCAGTGGCCAGTGCTTGCCCCTCTGGGTGGAAGGCAAGGCAGTTGAGGGGCTTGGCACCAGTGTGCTGGAAAGACAGCTGCCCACGGACCGTGTCCCACAGCTGGAGGAGACAAAGTGGAGGAATTTGAGAGCTAAGTACAGATGCTGAGCTTCTCAGTCCCACAGCCCCGACACCACCTCACCAAGTCCCCTCCTGCAATAGCTGAGGGCTCTCCAGCCCAAGCAGTCAGCATACCAGCCATGCTGAGAGCAGAAACACACAGGGCTGATTCGCAGTGGTCACTTTGTGGTTACCTTTAGGCAGCCTCCCAGGCACACGGTGGCCAGCAGCCGTCGGTCAGGGCTCAGGCAGCAGTCCGTGATTTGGTATTGGTGAGCCTGGGTCTGCAGCACCCTATCCCGGCAAGACAAGTTCAGGCCCTGGGACCACGTGGCCACGGCCCTCCTTGATCCTGTGTCCCTGGGCTTCTCAAAGGGACGGGCCTCGCTTAGAGACATGGGGGGACCGCTCACCGACAACCGCACTGCAGGTCCCAGAGCTCCAGGAGCCCATCAAAGGCAGAAAGGAACAGGGCGTTGTCTGAGACAAAAGTGCAGGACGAGATCCCATCACAGCCACTCACCACAGATTTTTCCTCCTGTGAGGCAGGATGGAAGGGGAAGTCGGGCTGCTTCCTGACCTTCCCTGTGCAACTCCTATAGCCCCAGCCAAAGCCAAGGCCAAGGGGAGAAGGGCTTGCACCCCAGCTCTCTGTATTCCTGATCCATGTCAGCCTACCTCTTCTCCCACACCCAAGCCCCACACTTACTCCCCACTTAGGATTCTCATGGGGCTCGGCAAATGAGGTCCCACTAATGCGTATATAGACACGGGAGCGCGGTGATATGGATGAGGACAGAAAGGCCTTGGCAGTGGGCCTCCTCTCCTCTCCCTCATCTACCACTGCCCCTCATTACCCTCTGCTGCAGTCCTTACTGGCAATGCACAGAAACACTGCCCTCGGGTTTTGCTGTGGCTCCATCAGAGGCCAGAGGCCGTTCTGCTCCACCCTAAATCTTCTGTGCTCCAGGTGACCACAGGCTCTCAATGATGGCAGCATTGTGGTTTTGTTTTCTGTCTTACTCCTTTGTCTCTGCCCTGTCTGATTATGGAACGAGGAGAGATGGGAGCCACACTGACCACTGTGCTTCTTGTCACGTACAGTGCTGTGATGGTTTGGGCCTTTCCTCCATCAACACTGGGTATTAGATATTTTGTCTCAGCAACAACAGAAAAGTAACTAAGCCACGAACTTGGAATGGACTACAGGCAGCAAATAATGGCTGTTTGTTTTGGGAGTTTTTGTTTTTTGTTTTGTTTTATTGTCACTACTGGGAATTGAACCTACAGGCTTTGTATTGACCTACATACCCAGGCTTTTTATTTTTATTTTTCTTTGTCAGACAACATCTCAGTAAGTTGCCAAAGCTAGGCTCTTTTGGTCCTACTGCCTCAGCTTTACAGGTTGCTGAAATTACAGTCATGTACCCAGGAGGGTGATTTTCTTTTTGGACCAAACTCTTTGATCTGACTCAAAAGAGATAAAGTTGGTAACGCATGATGAAATGAACAACTACTTTGAAGAAAAAGAGACACTACAGTACCCAGTGCTGATCCCATACTGTCATGATGTGAAATCCAGCATACTATTATTCTTTGTTCAGAGTGATTTTAGCCCGTTTTGTTTTGTTTAATCTTAATATACATGAAGGTGTGGACAGCTATTTTGAAGAGAATGAGAGATACACTGACAGCCACTGTTGACCTCCCTGTTGTCTGATCTTGAAGACCTAAAATGCCTTCTTCATTCTGTTCAGCTCAGTTCTATATCATGTTGTTGCATGCAAATTCTCTGAATGTGAAGATATGCTCAACTATTGGAAGAAAACAGACAATATGATAGATAGTGAAGATTTCTGATTGTCTTGCTTTGAAATTTATGTCTCTTACATTGCTTTCTTAAGTTCTGTTTCACTCTGTTCTGTTGTGTTCAATTTTATCCTCTTTAAAAGAAAAAAGAAAAGAAAAGAGATAAAGTTGGTGAATACATATGGGAAATTATGCATGTGCCAAGCTGTGAGGGCTGAGGGTTTCTGGAGGTAACACTTGCCCTGTCTCAGGTGTCATACCTGCCAGGTTCTCAGGTTCAAAAGGTAAACTGTCCCATTGGCAGTGCCCACAGCTGCTCTTTGTCCATTAAGAGAGATGGCCACGGCAGTGGGGGATGAGGAAATTGCCAGAGACGTGCTGGAGCTGGAGGAAGAGCAGAAAAAGCGGCATTTAGGAACAGATAGGAAATTGACTTCTGCCCTCTGAATCGGAATCCTTAGGGCTGAAGCTGTTCTGTGGTTGAGTTTCCAGGGCCTGTGGGCACAGCCTCACCTGTGCTGACCCCGCACACTCTGGGGTTTATTGAGCCATCGCAGCATGCGCTGGAGGTGCCCTCGCTGGGAGAGCAGCGGGGCCTGGCAGCACACAGGTGAGTCTGCAGGTTGGTTGGCTGCCTGCTGGCGTAGAAGTCGGGGGTAGCGGCTGAGGACTGGGGCCTGCTGCCTCAGGAAGGTGCGGAATGCTGCCACATCAGCCTCAGGGAGCTTTGGTTCCTCCTCAGGGCCTGAAGAAGCTATGGAGAGACAAGCACAGATTCATTGAGGAGCCAGCCAGACCCGTTACCCAGAGCACCACATGAAATCACCTCATTGGTCTAAAATAGTCTCCAAGTGTGGTTGTCTGGTCCATGAGAAACACTGTGCAAAGCAGTGTGAAGCTTTGGGTCACACACTGACCTAGGGAAGCAGTCTGGGGCTCTCGGGATCTGTAATTTGAACACGTTTCCTGGATGATTTTCTGTCCCCTATGTAAAGTCTGAGAACTTCCAATCCAAGAGGCCTAAGCAAAATGTCTCCAGAGAACTAATAGCTCACCCCTCTGGCATGCTCAAATTCTGGGAGAGACCTGGCTGGTTTTCCTGTTACTCTTCCCCCTCAGCAGGGTTCTCCTGAGCACACTCAGGAGATCCAGGAGCTCAGAGAAGAAACCATACAGACACTCCTCTCACCATAGAGGGCGTGCGCCTCCAAGAGCCGGGGGAGCAGGCCCAAGTCCAGGTGTGCAGCCACCACGTGCAGACTGGTGAGGAACTTCGCCAGGAGGGCCCGGTGCCCGCTCAGGAGCTGGGGGGGATTGGGTTGTACCCATTACCCATGGGAAGAGGTGGTGAGGAAGGGATGGGAGGAGGCACTGTCTACTCCCAGAGCCCACATCTGTGGCTAGGACCCGATCCACTTGAGGTCCTCTCCTGGAGGACCTCAAGGAGACAAGAAAAACTGTAAGGGGAAGCGGGCAGGGAGTCTGGGGGCGGGGGAGGTAAACCGCAGTGGGCATAGCAGTGGTGTGCAGGGGACAGAGGTCTAAGAATAGCCCGAGAAACCCAGTGTGGAGGCACATCTTGTAATCCCAGCACTCTGCAGGTAAGGCATGAGGATGGCAAGTTTGACCCAGCCTGCACAAATCAGTGACTTGGAAAGAGTCTCAAAAGAAAAACAAAGGCCAGGTATGTACCTCAATGCAGGGCCTGCGCTAAATCCCTAGTATTACAAAATAAAAGAGTAAGATTGGGCAGGGAAGGTGCTTGGGAAAGGTTCCCATGGGATCTGGGGACTGACCAGGTGGTAAGGCAGGTCTCCCAGAGCCTCTGGAGGGCAACGTCGGAAAAAGCCTGAAGCATCAGGGTCACATGCCTTCCACAGCAGAGCTGTAAAAACAAACCGAGTGTCAGGCATGGTGACACACCCGTAATGACAGCACTTCGAGGCTTAGACAGGAGGATTATCACACATTTGAGGGCATTCTGGGATAAACAGTGAATTGAAGACCAGCCTGAGCTACACAGCAATACCCTGTCTCAAAACAGCAAAAAACAAACACTCCATCAAAACTAGACCCTGAGAAGACCTCAGTGCTGCGGCATCCTGAAGGTCATGTCCCTCCAGCTACAGCAGGGGTATCCACCCACTGTAATGCCAAGGCTTGGAGTCAGCAGATAGGGGCACACTTGGGTGGTACTGCCCCTCTGATGTGGGCCCCAGACCTAGTGCCCTAGATGACTAGGGCCGTGCTCACCTGCAATAAGGACATGGGCTGTGTCCTCCAGCCCTCGCCTTTTTCCATAGCGGCGTTTGGCTGCTGTCTTCAGGGGTCCATCCGGGAGACAGAGGCGGGCACCAGGGCGCTCCAGAGGCCCCTCCCCTAGCAAACTGTGCCCAGGAGAATTGGGCAGAGGAGCAGGGAGGAGAGGAAGGAGGCCTGTCAGGGAGCACCATAGTTGGCTTCCTTCCCACCTCACGTGGGGGTGATGGAATTGCATCTGATGCTGAGCCTGCAAAGCACTTGTTAGAGCTGCCCCAAAGAAAGGGAGATGAAGAAAGAGTCCTGGCTCCAAGAGGGTAAGGTGCAGCACAGTGGGTAGTGGGAGCCGGGCTTGGGCACATGTACCTGCGCAGGCTCTGCACCAGATAGGCAAATGGGCCCATGGGGTAGGGCTCTCCACTGTTCCCTGCAGCCACCGCTTCTTCCCAGCTCTTGGTCCCCTTGGGTAGAATCTGCCACGCACTGAGCACCGCATGCAGCTGCTCCACAGTCAGACCTAAGAACCCAAGCCTAAGTGTCAACCCAAACACACAGTGTTCCCATGCCAAGACACCTGGTCCTTTCGGGGGGAGATCCCACCTGAATCATGCCACACAAACCCTGAGCACTTCCGTATCCCATTCTGCCCCACCACTGACCACTGCGTGTGACTTCCAGGGAGGCTAAGGTTTGGGGAAGGACATCACGGCCGTGCTCGTGCTCCAGGGTGCTCAGGATGTGCTCCAGCAGCAGGGGCACAGTGGCAGGCAGGGAGCGAAGTCTCTCAGACACCTGGGAGGGGAAGGTGGCTAGGAGTCATGGGGTGGGGAGAGGCAGCATGGGCTTAGGCAGGGAAGGGGTGGGAGGTGAGGAGGGGAAGAGAGAGACAGGTGGAGGGAAGTGGGTGTGGTGGTGACACAAGGATGGGAAGGGGTGATCACAGATGGCAAAGGCCACATGTGGGCCTGAGGCATGGAGCCCAAGGGCTGTATGGAGAATGGGAAGCAGGTTAGGCCTTGGCAGATGAGGAGCAACCAACCTGCTCATAGAGCGTGAAGAGCCTCAAGTGGTCCGTGACCAGGCGCAGGTAGAGAGGCAGGCCTGATGCCCACTTCACTAGCAGCAGTTGCATCTAGTGAGATGCACAGGACTCAGTGTGGGGACTGAGAGCCTGCCACAGCCTGCCTCTGCCCCCAGTACCACATTCACCACAAGGCAGCTTCTTCTCTGAGAGTCCCATCAGGGACAGCCCCTGGCACCACCTGGGAATACAGTATCCCTCCCACATCCCACCAGTGCCTCGGTCAGGGCACTGGCCTGGTGCAACCTGAGGGCACCAAGCCCTTTACTGGTCTGTCCTCCCCTCAGGGTCCTGGAGAGGCTTTCCCCAGTCAAAAGTCCTTCAGAAAACAAAGCAGCAGCCCACGCAGGGCAGGGGTCAGCCACAGTGCCCCATGCCCTGCCAGCTCCCAGAGCCACCCAAACACCCACCAGCCCCGGCAAGGGTCCAACCTGGTTGTTGAAAGGTGACTCCTCCAGCCTCTTCCCATAGAGTGCTAGCTCCTCCCTCACCAGCTGGGCCCGGACAGATGGTTCCAGGGGCCCCAGGGTTACCACGTGGGCTGCTTGGCTCTGCTCAAGAGTCTCCCCAAGGCCAGAGTTGCTAGACACACTCAGCACCAGGTGGACCCACTGTGATTTGGGGGCCAAGCAGCAGAAGGCAGGGGTAAAGGGAAGAAACCAAGTTAGAGAGGACTCTCCTTCCAAGGCATCCCTTGTCCTCTACTCCGCCCCACCCCAACGTCCTTCTCACACTCACCCGGGGAAGGGACTTTGGGATCCAATCCGACATCAGCTGCCCATTCTCATTCACCAACTTGTCAGCCCCGTCGATGATCAGGACCAGGGTCTGGCCAGGCTGCAGGGTCTCAGCGCATTCGGGTAGCAGCTTGTGCTGGAGCTCCCACACCAGGCGGCTGTGCGGGGAAGGCAGTTGGGATCAGGCCGATGAGGAGCTGCAGCAACTGCAGCTGAGGACAGGGGACACACCCACCGGTATGAGCTGGGGAGGGCACTGGCTTTGTGCAGTTTTCCATGCAGATGGGTACACAGGCGCCGGAGCAGGTTGAGGGCAAGAGCCTGGTCAGGGCGGGCCCCTGAGAAGTGGAAGAAGACTGTGGGTGCCACTTTGACTCCATCAGGAGCCTGCAGAGCAGACACGAGGGATGCCTGCATGGGACAGGAACAAAAGCCTAGTCACATTTTATTATCTGAACAAGCTCCACCCCATAGATTAGATATTCAGCACTGCCCACCTCCTAGTGCACAGACCATGGGCCTCCTACCAGGAAGGTGGTCTTGCCCTGTCCTGACTGCCCTGTCACCAGGCTCAGCGTCCCACGGGGCAGCATCAGCTGCCTCACTGTGTCACGAAGCAGCTTCGGCCGGGCAGGACTTGATGGGCTCCATAGCTCCTGAAAGGTGGCCTGCACCACGTCATCCTCCGAGATGGACGCTGGCTGCTGCAGCTCAGCCCCAGGCTGAGGATACACGGGGCAGGGACTGCTCAGCTTTCCTTGCTGTGACTTCCAGAATCTCTACCCAGGAATCTCCACGTTTCCCTCTCCATTCTCGTTGCTATCAGGACTTCTGCTCACCTGTAGGTAGAGCTTCTGGATCATGCTCCACACATCCTGGAGAACCAGCTGCCCAAACTCCTCTAGTCCCCCAGTGTAGGGCCGGCCAGCGGCTACGCCCCCCCATTCACAGGAGTATCTGCAGGTAAAGCACACACACCAGAGTCAGAGCAGGCCTGGCTCCCGGCACCACCCCATCTGTACCTGGAGCTGCCCACCTCCCCAAGCTCACCTACGACAGGTGACCCTTTTCTGTCTGCTGAGGTAACTCTTCAGTTCGGACATCCGCTGGGTGGCCTCTTCTGACTCAGCAGCAAAGTCAGCTCTCCAGTTCTCTGGCACAGAGCTGACCACCACAGACACCCAAGAATGAGACAAGAATGACACCCCAGCCTCCCTCCACCAACCATCACATAGGGCTGGGACCTCCTGAACCCCAAGGAGAGACCTGACTTCAGCCCCTGGGTGACATGTGCTGTAGGGCAGGAGCCCTGGGTCCTGCTTCTCTCTCAGAGCTCTTAGCTCACCTCTCCCATGCTCAGTGCCACCCTTGAGCCTGCCTGTCCTACTGGAGAGGGAGCCCTGGAAGGCACCTGAGGAAACTGGAATCCCGGAGGTAGATGAGAGCCTGGGCAGAGGGCTGCAGGCCTTGGTCCCGGTTCAGGAACTGCATCACCTCCATCTCTGTCATGGAGCGGCCTGGTGGGTACTGCTGGGCCTGCAGGGAAAGGCCAGAGCAGGCAGGTTCAGTACCAACTCCTACTCGCCTGCCCTCCAGACCCCCACGGCCTCGGTGCTCCCTCATCTCGGCAGAGTCCCTCCCTTCCTCTGAAGTTCAAGCTCCGAAGTAGAAACAGCTAACATTTCCTGAATGCCTGACATGTACTGTGAATTCTTCAAGCAGATTTTTAATTTTTATCATGGCCATGAAAATAGATGTTCTTGCCTCTCTTCACTGTGTGCGGAGACAGGGGATAAGTATTGTGAAGCTGCTGCCCACTACACTTACAAACAACAGAAGGGAGATTAGAAGTCAGACCTGTCTGAGGGCAAAACCTCCCCAGACCTCGTCCTGAATGAGCCTCCTGACAGAAACGTGGTCACTTGCAGATGCTCTGCCTGCATGCACTTCAGGTCTCGGAGGCAGGCCTGTGCAGAGTCCCAGGCTCCTGACACACTGTGGCCTTTCCTCTCCCCAGGTCTTCCCCACCACTCCCGCAAGCTCAGCTGCCTTACCCAGCGGAAGTGAGGATGGTCAGGAAGGCTGTAGTTGGGGGGAACGTAGCCATAGCGGGAGCCCAGAATCCCCACAAATAGCTGTGAGTTCTCCACCTCCCCAAGGCACACTTCCAGCTGTCTGTAGGCATGATGACAGGAACATGGAGAGTCACCGAGGCTCTGGGCCAGGGAATACAGGCACAGAACCACAGTGACAGGGCCTGGCTCACACAGCAAAGGGGGTGAAGGCTGCTGGTCATGTTGGTACCAACTCCCTGCCTCTATCCTCATCTATCAGAGGGTTTTACCCTGAAACCCCTCTTCCCTGACCAAGACTCCCCTCCCTGTCTGCACCTGTTCTTGCGGGTCTCCTCCTCGGTGATGCCCCAGCGCAGGTCGATACCATGGAGGCTGATGCGGTGAGAGGCAGCTCGGGCCTGCAGTGCTGGCAACACGGACCTCAGCAGCAGGTCCCGCTCCCCATGCATGTCCCGGAAGGTGGAGGAAATGAACAGCCGGATGCTGCGCCAGCTGGGGGTAAAAGGAGGGCCAGGACAGTCCACCGATGAAGCCCCAACTCAAACCCACAGACACAGCAGAGGGTGTCATGGGGACACTGCTGAGGCCTCATCTGCACAGCTGTGGAATCTAAGCCCCAATTGCCATCTCTCCTGCACCCCTGCTTTTCAGCCAATCATTACCAGTCATGTACTATTTCTTCACAACCCCGTAAGCTGCACACTCTTACTATCCCCAGCCTACCAATCAAGTAACTACAGCTTTTCCAGCCTTGGTGGTGCAGCCTGAAATCCCAGCCTGACGAGGTAGCAGCAGGATTGTGAGTTTGAGGCCAGGCCAGACAATTTAGGAAGACTCTATCTCAAAAAACAAATTAAAAAAAAAAGAGAAAGAAAAGAAAATTTTAGAAAAACAAGAACAAGTCAAGCCAAAAGCTCATACCAGGGAAGAAATTATTAAGTTCAGAACAGAAGTTAATGTAATGGAGTCTATGAAAACAATAAAACAACGGAAGAGCTGACTGTTGGAAAGATTAAGTAAAATCAACAAACGCTTAGCCACCCTTACCAAGAAAAGGAAAGAAACAACTGAAATTCATGCAATTCAGAATGACAAAAGAGAGATCACAACAGATCCTGCTGAAATTAAGAAGATCATCCATATCTACTTTGAGAACTTGTATTCCAGTCAGATGAAAAACACAAGAAATAGACAGATTCCTAGATGCACAGGAATTCCAAAAGCTGAATCAAGAAGATAAAAATTCTAAATATACCAATCTCACTCAGTGAACTTGAAGATGTAATTATTTTAACTTTTTTTTGGTACTGGGGATCGAACTCAAAACCTTGCATTTGCCAGGCAGGTGTCTGTGCCACTGAGCTAAATTCCCTGTCTTGAAGATGCAGTTAAAACCTGCCAACAAAGATAAGCTCTGGTCCTGACACATTCACTGTTGAAATCTACAAGAAATTTATAGGAGAACAAATACCACTACTTGTCAAACTCTTTCATAAAACTTAAAAAGAACCCAAACTCCTAATTCATTCCTGGAATAATGCCTTTCCCTGATGCCAAAATAAGAAAGGGACACAAACAAGAAAAAGAACTATACGCTTATCTCCCTAGTGAACACAGACACAAAAACCCTCAATAAGATACTGGCAAATAGAGTGCAGCAAAAGCTTAAGGGTATACACCGTGACCAAGGCGGATTCATCTCAGGCATGCAGGGATGTTTCAACATATGCAAGGCAGAAGAAATCACAATCCTTGAATTGAAATTATACCACAAAGTTACTGTGATAAAAACAGCATGATACTGGCAAAAACAAACAAACAAACAGTAGTCGTAAGGATTAATGGAACAGATAAGAAGATGTAGAAACAACTGCAGATATACTGAGCCACCTTATCTTTGACAATGGTGCCAAACCTATTCATTGGAAGAAAAATATCCTTTTTAATAAATGGTGCTAGAAATACTGGTTTTATACACACTGAAGACCAACTAAACCCATACCTCTCACCATGCAAGAAACTAAAATTGAAATGGATCAACAATCTAAATATTAAAATAGGAACACTGAATATGCTAGAAGGTAGAAAAAGTAGAACTCTTAAAGACATTGGTACAGGCAAAGACTTTGTGTACAAAAGCCCAGTCACACAGGAACTACCACAAAGAATCAACAGTTGGGATTTTATTTTATGAAAAAGCTTTTGCACAGCAAAAGAAACCACCAATAGAGTGAAAGGAATATGTGCGAAAACATTTTTGCTTAGACAAAAGACTACTATCTACAACATATAAAGAACTAAAAAAATCAGACCTTCCAAATTTAAACACCCAATCCAAAAATGGGCATCTGAAATCAATTAACACTTCTCAGCTGAAGAGGGAGAAATAGCAAATAAATATATGAAAAGATGCTCAACATCACTGGTCATTTGAGAAATGCAAATTAAAACAATGCTAAAATATCACCTTGCACTATTGGTGGGAGTGTAGACCAGTGCACCGACTATGGAAATCAGTATAGATTCATCAAAAAACTAGGATTAGAGGTTTCATTTGGCCCAGCTATTCCTCTTTTTGGTATCTTCCCAAAAGAATTAAAAGAATCATACTACAGCAATACATGTGCACTCATGCTTATATTGATAGTTTGTAATAACTAAATCTTGGAAACAGCCCAAATGCCCATTGATGGATGGATGAACAGAGATGTGTGTGTGTGTGTGTGTGTGTGTGTGTGTGTGTGCGTGTATGTGTGTGTGCATGTGTGTGTTTTAATACAATAGGGTATTACTCTACCATAAAGAATAATCTTGAGACATTTCTAACTAAATGGATGCATGGTGAAGTCATTCTCTTTAGTGAAATAAATCAGACATATATGTATAAATATTGCGTTATTCTCTGATGTGAGACAACGAAAGTACAAATAAAGATCAAAATGTATAACAGACATTGTGAGATTAGGAATAAAATATTCAAACGAAAAGGGGAACTAGGGATGGAGATAAAGAGGGAAGAAAAAAGGAGAAAATGATGAGAATACAAGGAAAAATGGAAACTAAGCTTTTATAAAGAGGTGAAGAGGGTAAAGGTAGGGTAGGAGAATAGGGGGAAAAAACAAATTATATCGTGCAGGCAGATTCCCCATAATGAATGTGATCATTATGTACACCTAAAATGTACCAATAAACCTAATTAATCAAACAATATGGAGACTGAGGGTACGGTTCAGTGGCAGAGCTCTAGCCTAGCATGTGTGTTTCTGGGTCCAATTTCCAGTACTGCACACCAAAAACAAAATTATAGTTTTAAGAAATTAAGCATTTGGCCCAAAGATCAAGAACCGTTTGGCAAAGTCGAGATGAAAACCCCAGAGGCTGCGCTCCTGAGCGCTTTGCCTAAACGCTGGCTCTGCGGTCACGGCACCTGCTGCTTCCCTCGCAGTTTCGCCATCCTCTCCCCAGCAGACAAAGCTGCGAGTCCGCAGCAGGACTTTTCCAGTGCCACAGGAGCCCCTGCCTGCGGAGGGACGGGCACATCTGAGTCACTAGGACACTGCTGTCTCAGTGGACACAGCAGAGGGATTCTCCAGACACGGAGACACAGACTGACCCAGGCTGCGACAGAGGAGCCAAGCGGCTGGGGGCGTCCTCCTCCAGTGGCCGGAGAGTCGGGACCTGCGTCTTTCCCAAGGGTGGAGGTATCTTGAATATTCTGTCCATCTGGCCCACGTGCTCCAGAAGACGGGAGGCCCCACGCTCTGCAATGAACCTAGGAACAAAATAAATCAGAAGAAATTAATAGATGTCAGCATCAGAAAGGTCTTCCAAGGACAGGGAGAAAAGCTATAAGCAGGCATAGTTTAAATAAATGACAGCACAGAACCACAGGAGTGAAAGGAGAGCACAGAAACCCTGCTCTGTGGCCTCCAACTGTACATTGCAATCATGAAGATTTCTGTTGGACCAGGGAAAACTGGACTGGGCTAAGACGTGGAGATCAAACCAGCCCCAGCTGGGCTGTAGGTCCTCCAAGCAGTGTGAAAGCCCCCAGGGAGAGAATGGCAAAAGCCCGGGGCTGAGGTGGTGCAGGACTGTGGTCCCAGCACCCTGCGAAGGTAATGTAGTAGGATGACAAGATCAAACCAAATCTGAGCAATTTAGTGATTTAATAAGGCCTTGTCTCAAATTAAAAAATTGAAAAAGCTTAAATGTAATTCAGTGTGAAAGCCATGGGTTCAATATTTGGTGTCATGTTTTTTAAAAAGTGCTTAAAATTAGAGAAACAGACAAAGTAAAAATATTTCTACAATTCAGCATAAACAGATGGGATTTTCTTCGGATCAAGAATTAAACAGAGGCCACAGAGGGCGGTGACTAACTTTTGAGTTGTTTCCTTAAAAGCCAACACTGAACTCTCCCATGTCCCTGTTCCTCTCTATTCCAGGATCTCCTATAAACCTGGCTGGGCACAGCCAGCCCGAACCATGCACTACATGCTGTAGAGGATGGTGGACCAGTAAAACAGCAAGCCCCTAGACCCTATAACACTGTGTTGCTGCTAGGACTAGTTAATCCTTACAGGATTACCGTTACTTTGCTTCTAAAAAGATGTAAATGGAGGGGCTGGGGATTTAACTCAGAGGCATAAGTCCTGCTTTGCAAGCATGCAGTCGTGAGGTCAATCCCTGGTACCAAAATAAAATTTTAAAAAAGATATAAATGGAGTAAGGAGCACAGGTAGTCTCTCACAGACATTCTAAGGAAGGCTGTCCATCCCCTCCAGTGTCTGTTTTCTACTTACTTCAGTATCCCGTCCGTGCAGCCTGAGAGCGTCACCTCATTGGGATTTGAACTTGTAAATCTGAGAAAGGAGAGCAGTCTCTGAGCACCACAATCAATGCCTGGGACAGTGTCTCTGCCCTCACTGCTCGAGGTGGACAACCCAACTCCCAAACCTCAATTTTAACAAGGTTGTGTGGCTAAGCTGTAGCTCAGTGGTAAACCACACGCCCACGGTGTACAAGCATCTGTTCCCAGCACTGGATACACACACACACACACACACACACACACACACGGCTCTGCGCTGGGACAGGGTTACGGCACACTTGCACACAGGAGTGGAGAACAAGGATCGAGACTTCAGAGAGAGGTCTGGAACGTGAAGTGCATGAGAATTAAGAAGGCAGAGAGACAGGAGGAGCCAGAGAAGTGGGATTTCCCAAGCTGCGGCAGAAGAACAGGAGAAAATGAACCACTGTCTTCTGACATTGGGCAATGGGCTCAGTTATCCTTACCCAACTGTTTTCCTTAGGAGGACACTAACAAAGAGACATTTGGGATTCACATGCTGCCAGATAAGGTGTGGAGCTACAAGCAACATCTCCTGACACATCGCATGACCAAACAGGACCACCCTGTCCATCTGTAAGACAAGAGGGGAGGGGTGAACTGAGGAACAGAGAAAAGAGACAGTTAAGCTCAGGACTTCACAAAAGGCATCTGTAGATGGGGGAGTGGAAGAACTCTGACAGGAGTGGGACACTGGCTCTGCTGAGAATACTAAGATATCAAGGAAGGTACGACTTCCTGATTTGGACATCACAGAGCAGCTGGAAAGACTCCTAGAAGTGTGCTACAGCCAGCTCCTTCATGCTCATGGGAGCTGATTATCTCATTTTTAAGACTTTTGTGGGCTTGTTGAACATGACCATTTATTTTATTTTTTTGGTGCCGAGCACTGAACTCAGCCTTGCGCATTGCTCCGCCATTGATCTAACTGCAGTTGATCTACGGCCAACACACCTGTTTCATACATTAAATTGTATAAATTTGAAATTAAATGAAGAGCTGGGTGTGACAGCACACACCTGTAATGCCAGCACGCAGGAGACTGAGGCTGGAGTTTCACTGAGAGTTCAAGACCAGCCTGGGCTACATATTGAGTTCAAGGACAGCCTGCACTGCATAGTGACATCCTGTCTGACAAAAACAAAAAATAAATAAATGCATAGATAAATCCTCAATATTTGTCACTCTTAATTATCTTATTGTACTTTCCTACTGCTGCTCTTGGCCTTATTTACATCCCTGGCAGTATTGTGGAACTGCGACACAGTGGTAGGCACTGAGCACTTCTTCCTGACTCTACACTCAGCTATATGATGTTGGTAGCTGAAATCAGCCATGGGATGATTCACACCATGGAAAATAGCAAGCATGGTCGAACAAGACTGATTTCCCAGACTGCTGGTGCTTAAATCCCAGACCACAGTAGATCCAGCATGTAGTCATCGGGAAGGAGATCCAGAAGCTGTACAAACTGAAAGATCACTTTTGAAAGGTCAAAACTGAGATGCACCATGTGTAGAGGAAAGTGGGATAGAAAGGCTGAGAGTCACTTGGACTGAGAGGTACTCACAGGGACCCTCTGGACAGCCAGAGACAGCAGGTACTTCTTGAAAGTAACCAGGGGCTGCTCCTCCCCTTCCTCCAACTCCTGAAGGAAAGAGACTCACATCATCGATTGGCTGCACACGAGATAAGCCATGGTCGAGTTCCCATATGGTCTGCGTGTCCCCAGGGTTCACATGTTAAAGTTTAATGACCACTGTGTGGTACATAGAGGCTGGAAACGGCACCTGACTTTGGTAGGAAGAGGTGGGGCCTAGTGGGAGGTCATGGGGAGCCACCTCAGAGGCACTCAGGCAGCTCTCATGAGACCCCCAAGGTCTTGCACGAATGAGTTGTTCTAAAAGCCCAAGCCTGACCCAGGAACCACTCCCTAGCTTTCCATTTCAGGAGATGATCTCTTCCTCTCATGTGCCCCAACCACCATGAGGACCTCACCTGAGCCAAGCTGAGGCCTGGGCCATGCCCTCACATCTCCAGAACTCTGTATGAAATAAACTTGTTTTCTTTCTGCAGTTGTCCTGCCTCACATATTTACTTCAGCAATGAGACGATCCAATCAATCAATAAGAAAGGTCAAGGTCTGTTTGAAGAGTCTCCCACACCCTGTACGTTCATGCCATCACTGTCTGGGTTGCTGCCAGGCCTGTGTCTGCCCTGTGTTTGTAGGAGGTGGGGGCAAGCGTCTGACCTGGACTTGAGCCTGGAGCCTGAGGGCTGTCTGCAGGATCCCTTCCCCCGCTGCCAGCTCGGCAATCTTCAGCATGCCACTTCCACACAGCGCGACCTCAGCCTGCTCTGCCCGCGCCACCATCATTCCCAGCAGTAGCAGCACATAGTTCAGGGGGGCCTGGTAGGGTAAGCATCAGGGTGAAAGAAAGCTCCTTTATTTCAGATCTTCCCATCTCTACACAGCACTGCAGCCCAAGAAGCTCCCCAGGTTTGGGACAATGAGAGAGGAAAAAATCTGCAGTTAGGAGCCATCAGCTTCTGCAGCCCTCAAAAAGAGCTGTGAGGAAGAGTAAGGAGAAGCCAGAAACTCTTCCCAAATTCAGTACTGGAACATATGGATGCAAATGAGATATATTTTTGGTAACAGAAATTCATTACTATGTATTAAGTACTAAAAGGTGAAATGTTAGTACTATACCCCCAAAACAGGATTAAGACCACATCCTAGGAATTTTCCCCAGGCAGCTAAGGGCTGATACTTGGAAGTAAATCCAAGTTATGCGTTTCAATCTGTGCCTTTGTGGGCAATGAGGGCTGAGGTCAGGACGCTTCTCAGGCTTCCCCACATCCTCCCGACCCCTGGCAGGATGATTCTGCCTTTGTACCCCTTGTGCGTTGCTCTTGGCACAGAAGTGGTCTGCACCAGCATCCGTCAGGTAGACCAAGTGGGTGCGACCTGGCAGCGGTGGCAGGTTGTGCTTCACAGAGAGGCTCACGGCTGCCTCCAGGGCCTGTCGATACCGGGCCAGCAGCTCAGTGTCGAAGTTGCACTGTCTATAGGGCAGAAAAGAGGCAGACACAGCACTCAGGGCTTTTCTGCCTGCCAGTAAGAGGCAGACAGGAGGATCAGAGCTCGCTGCTCAAGTACTGAGTCATCCCCTGGACCTGTCCTCAAGCATAGCTCCATCCTTCCTCAGGCCCTCTGCTCTGCACAGCTGCTTCCTGTTGCCCTGTTCTGCAGCGTCCTCTCTTAGCAGTCTCATGGCAGGAGACGGACTCACTGGGAAAATCACCTGGAAACCAACTGCCACACTGGGCACGCTAACCCATGCTCACTTCCGGAAGGAAGATCTAAGAGCTACCAACTTTTTAACTACATCTTTGAACATCCACACTCTGCTCTTGAGTGAGTCCTATATCTACATCTGGTAAATCTTTCTCATGCCTCTTTTAAAAAAAGAAAGAATAAATACTACTCCTTACTCTAATCACTTGCAATTGAAATGAAAAAAGAGAACTTTCACTCCACCCTACCTATGCAATCATGTTATCAAATAACTAAAAAGCTTTGGTTGATGAGGACGGCTCTTTTTACCTTTCCAGAAAAGAAATATGGGGGAATGATGGAAAACTGGCATTCTGCACCTACTAATAAAGTAACTGGTTGAAGAAAGATCTCAAGAAATCAGCCATTACCCACAGTAAGAGATGAGGCTGTCAACCTAAAAGCATCCATCAATCTTAACATCAGTATGTATTGGGCCATCAAATATTTTGTCATATATATTGAACCCAAGATTTCAGCTATGCTTGTTAAAGTGTTCTACCACTGAGCTAAACCTCTCTTTATCTTTTTGAGACAGGATCTCACTAAGATGATTATAAAACAAATGCCAAATACAATGACATTATATGATGTCACGAAGTTGGCCAGACTAATTTTGAACTTGTAATCTTCCTACCTCTGACCTTGTATTTTATCAAGAGACACAAAAAGTCTGGCAATCTCAGTCAAACAGTCTATACCAGATTGAATTTGAAATTCGTACAAAAAGAAAATAAATCACTGCATTAGAGATTGAGAGTTAGTTTTCATCACATATCAAATAGAAAAAGAAGTGAAAAGATAAACATGATGAAGTAGATAATATGTGACATTTTGGGGCTCCTGCAGCTGGCTTTCATATAAAGACAGTTATATACAAAGAAATATTCAACAAACTTTTCAAAAATGTAAAACTGGGTGTGGTGGCACACACCTGTAATCCCAGCACTCCAGAGGCCAAGGCAGGCGTTCTTAAGACCAGTCTGGTCTCTACAGTGAGTTCAAGGTCAGCATGAACCCTATAGAGAGTCTCTCTCTCAAAAAAAAAAAAAAAGAAAGAAAGAAAGAAAAGAAAAGAGAAAGGAAGAAAGGTAACAACTAAATACAAAATTTAGACCTTGTTTGGATCCTGATTTGTGGAAAACTATGAAATGTCATTTTTTTTAACAACTGGGAAGTTTAAAGATGGACTAGATAACAGGTGATAACACTAAGGAATTATTTCAGTTTTGCTAGCTATACCAATGACTTTCTGATTATATAAGAAAATCTTCAGTTTTTAATAGAGAAGAATAGAATGTAGAGGGATAATATAATATCATTGTATTTGCCATTCATCTTATAATCATCTTCAAAAATGAGAAGTCAAAAAAAGAAATGGGATAAATTCTAATCATTCAGTCCAGCTAACAAGGTTTGTTTTTGTTTGTTTCTTTGTTGTTTTTGAGACAGAGTCTCACTGTGCAGTCCAGGCTGAGGGTGAAGTGCTGGGAGAACAGGTGGGCACCACTGCACCCAGCTTCTGGGTTTGCTTCCTAAATGGCTCTGAGTTCAGCCACTGATTAAAAAGATTCCTGATTACTGGGTCGCATGAGAAATTAGATGAGTTCTGTGTTTATCTCGGGTGAAAATGGATGTAGGATCTGCTGAAGCCCTTGAAAGAACTCAGAGCTTCCACCTGATCCAGCTCACAGAACACACTGCACGTGTCTGTCTTTATGATTCTGTTTGTGATACTGATTTTCATGTGTGTCAAAAGAAATAAGGTGAGTGGTTCAGAAATATAGCAACAGAGAAATAGAAAGAAACACAAACAGGAAGAGAAAAAACCATGGATCAGCAGAGTCCAGAGGACACAGCACGTAAGCACTGAACAGGAAACAATACACAGAGAGTCCATGGGAACCGAGAGGATGATCACAGCAGCAGGGGAAGGCCGAGGCACAGCTTTGGCTTCACCATCTCTAGGACAGTATTAAAAGACAGCAGCGGCTGTGCAACACTTGACAAGAGCCAAGCAGGTGTGAGCACGGGAGGACTGACAGGCACATCTTCACGGAAAAATAGTTCAGAGTCCCCAGGGAACCCCTGAGCCCCACCAGCACACCTCCCTCACCCAGGTGTGGCCCTGGATGATGTGCACACACCTGGCCTTGTGTACTCTCAGCTTCTCCCGCTTGAGCTGTGCATATATCCCAGGGATCATCATTGCTGTTCGAAGCTTCCGGCGACTCAGCGTGCAAAGGTACCGTGGGTACTTCTTGTAACATTTTGAGTTTCTAATCATTATCTGCCTCAGCAGCTTGGTGTTAGAAGGAAAGGGAAGTGCTGTGGGGTGACAGACACACACCGGAGTTAGGCATCCTCTGCTCCCTCATCACATCCCACCAGTGATGGGTTCTGAGCCCAACCCTCAGAGAAGACAGGAGTGTGGCCCCTGCCCAGTCTACACCCTGCATCTGCAAGGCAAGAGGCTAAAAGTAAGGAGTCAGCAGGGCCACCCATTCATGTGGGGAAGGGGTCATGGGAGCTGCAAGATGGGAGATAATACCTTGATTGCTGAGTTGAGTTTCCAGGTCATTGATGGCATCATGGGCATTAAGAAATCTGAAGGGCAACTGCCGACTGTGGATCACCGACTCCTGCAGCATGAGGGAGGGGCGTGAGCACAGGGCCAGGGAGCTCGGGGTTACTAAGGCTGTGACCAAGAGCCTCACTACTCTCTCAGGTCTGCGGGAAGGGAAAGAAGGGGACTGGGGAGGAAGAGGAGATCCACAGAATGAAGAAGGAAACAAAACTCAGCATCTTAGAGCACAGAAGAGGTAAAGAACACTAAGGAGCCAGGCGAGGTGGTGCATGCCTGGAATCCCAGCACTTGGGAGGCTGAGGCCCCTTCAAGGCCAGCTGAGCTCTGTAGAGAGACTCCACCTCAAAACAGAAAGGAAGTGACAGAAGCAGCCCCACTTCTTTGGCAGCAGGCTCACTCTAAGGGGCTCACTGCATACCGCGTGCTGGAGCCGCTGGAGGATGAGCTCGTGGTGGGCAGCGCTGATTCCCACCCGCAGCAGGTTGCGCAGGTTCCGCAGCATGGCCATGAAGGGAAGCTTCCCGCTGTCTGCAGGAGGTGGGCACAAGGTGAGGAGAGGACGGGAAGGAAGAGAGAGATGTCAGAGTCCAGGGCAAGAGGTCCAAGGAAAGTGCGAGGTGGAGAGCGTGAGGGACTCACAGCATGATATACTCCACCCAAATGGACAAGGATGAAACCAGGATGGGCTTGAAATGTGGAGCAAAATTTCCCCAGCACTGTTCATGGGACAGCAGAGTCAGTAAATCATGGCACCACGGAACTGTGGGCTCTGGCCCTGAGATGGGGTTCAACCGGCAAAATGTGTTCTCTAGTTTACGGCACTGGCTTCCAACTTGTCAGATGGCTAAAAACTTGTGCACGTAAATTTGTTTATCTATTGTGTGTATTTGCTATTCATTTAGTTAAGATTTCAATATACACAACTTATTTATAAGAGTGAATATAAATCCATCTTTCAAATAGTTTTCTTGATAATTTTTTTATGAATTTTGGTCAACTTCCTCTTTTTAGGTTTTTGTTTCTTTTTTCCCTCTTTTTCTTTCTTTCTTTCTTTGGGGGGGTGGGGTGGACTGAACCCAGGACTTTCAACCTGAACTACTTGCTGAGTTCTTTTAAAAATTATCTACTTTCAACAACGCACAGTTGCACAAGCCTGCATTCCCAGCACTTAGGAGGCTGAGGCAAAAGGATTGCCTCAACTTAGAGCCTAGCCTGGGCAACACAGTGAGTCTAAGGCCAGCCTGAAGTGCATAGCAAGACCTTGTCTCCAAAAAAAAAAAAAAAAAAATCTTCTTGGGGGTTGAGGATTTAGCTCAGTGGCATAAGCGCCTGCCTTGCAAGCAGGCAGTCGTGAGCTCGATGCCTGGTACCGATAAAAATGAAAAAGACAAAAAAAAAATTAAAAAAGAAAAAATGTTTTTTCATTTTTTGCTTTGGACACAAGATCTCAACTGTCAAGTTGCCTAGACTAGGGTCACATTTGTGAAACTCTGATCTTTTTCTCCACAGTAGGTATAATTACAGTCATGTGCCACCTCACTTGGCTACTTTTTAAATTTATTTTGGGGTTCTTACTTAAACTGATGATCCACTTGCCTCAGCCTCCCTAGTGCTAGAATTCCAGGCTTGTGCCTCCACACCTGGCAATGGCAGCACATTTTTAAAGGTCATGAAAATTTTACTGCAACTGTAACTAGAAGCTTTCAAACTTCTGGAAGTTCTGAGATTCACCAGTCATAATTCTTTGGTGGGGATTCAACCCAGGGCCTCATGCATGCTGAACACTGGCTCTACCACTGACCTACACCCCAGGCAATCTAAATAACGGCCTTTTTTTGAAACAGGATTTTGCTAGTCTCAAATTATCCCAGGCTAATCTCAAATTCCTGGGCTCAATTATCCTACCATGACTTTAGCTCTCTGGGTATCTGAGCATGGCATCACAAACTAGATGGAACAATTAAGTTGTATACATACTGCAAATGATGTTTGGGAACCAAAGAATGACTACACATCTTATGAACTCATGTTTTCCTAAACTGATACTTTGTTTTTCAGACAAGATCTTGGTACGCAGCCCAGGCTGGCTATAAATTGGTGATACTCCTGCAGCAGATAGGATCATAGGTGTGTGTTTGGACATATAGCTAGTATCACATTGGGGGGGGGGGTGTTCTTTTTTAATTTGTTTTGTTACTTTGAGACAAGATCTTGCTATACAATTCAGGTTGGTCTCAGCTCACTATGTGGCCCAGACAAGCCTTGAACTTCAGCAGTCCTCCCACCAGCAGCCCAAGTGCTGGGATCATAGGAGTGCTCCACTTTCCTCAGCAAATACATTTCTGATCCTAGAGATTAGGCATTTGTCATTCAGATTGAGAAAGTCACTGATTTCAATCCCCCAGAAATATTTTTTATAAGTATTTACTATTAACGAGATCTAGAGTCTTCAAAAAAGTTTCTGTGTATTTAACTACATCTTATATTACATTTTATACTTACATGTATGAACCTTTATATACTATGAATTTTTATTTTTCCTTTCATTCTTATATATTTACAGATTGATAGACTGATTGAGGCATATGGGTCTTTATATATAGTTCAAACTGGTCTTGAATTCACTGTATAATCCAGGCTGGTCTTGAACTTGTGGCCATCCTTCTGCCTCAGCCTCTTGAATGCTGGGTTTACAGGCATGCACCGCCAAACTTGGCCCTCATTTATTTTTATCTTTACAGTTAGATTTATACATTGCTATACTTACCTTTTATGCATTTTCTAAAGTATATAATTATTAGTACAAGCATATAACTTTTTAATATATTAAAGTATATTCTGGAGTATTCCAAAAATAATTTTGGCCATGCAAGATCACAAAACTATGAAGTGGGTGTGTTACATATGCCTGAAATCCCAGCATTCTGGGAGAGTGAGGCAGGAGGATCAAAAGTTTGAGCCCAGCTTGGGCAACCTGGCAACTTGGTGAAACTCTGTCACAAAATAAAATACATCTTGGTACAAAGGTCTTGGATTCAAACCTCAGGACCATGAAAAGAAAAAAAAAGTAACTAAAAAAAGCCCTCTAAAGACCACTGATTAGACTGCGGGCATTTGCCTCAGCCAAGATAAAGACAGTTTTCATTTGCAGGGTCAGTAGTTTCTCCACCAGAGAGAGAAGTGTGGACGGTGCATCCACAGAAGCATCCAGTGACACCAGTAGTCACCCCCGCCACTTTATCCCGCTTACCTGAGCTGTGCCCACCACTGGGAAAGAGGCTGCCAGGTGACTATGTGTATGTGTGTATGTGTGTGTATGCTCCAGCTACCAGTATTCTGACACACACACATATCCGGTGACAACCAGGAGGAGAAAGAGACAGAGTGGCACAGTTTTGTTGTCCTGAGTAAAATGCACAGGGTGTGGTGCCCAAAGAAATAAGGCAGAAGACCTCTGGGATTCCACGTTCCAAACAGGGAGTCTGCACAACCCACTCCAAAGGGCCACAGGTACATATTTTTCACCAAAGAGCAACTGACTTTCAAATTGTAGAGATGAAAAAGGAAGCAAAAGGAAACAAAATGGAGGCAGGACTTATCAGTGTGGAAACAGAAAGAATGTTCTAGAGTCAAAAATGAGTAACTGTGCTGGGCGTGATGGCTCATGTCTGTAATCCCAGCACTTGGGAGGCTGAGGCAGGAGGATCATTATGAGTTCAAGACCAGCCTGGGCTACAAAGTGAGCTCAAGGCCAGCCTGAACTGCATAAAAAGACTGTCTTAAAAAGACCAAAAGAAAAAAAAAATGAGTAACTGCTTGGGAGGCTCACTTCAAGGCTAGGCTGGGTGTTACAGCAAGACCCTGTCTCAATAAATAAATGAATGAATGAATGAATGAATGAATGAATGAATGAATAAACAGCTGAGTGGGTGGCATATGGCTGAGGCAGGAAGATCACAAGTTTTAAATCAACCTGGACATCTTAGCAAGTCCCTGTCTCAAAATAAAATACAAAGACCTGGGGAGATCCCTCGGAATTGAATTGGTTTTTTATCAAATTTTTTTCTATAACAAAATGTTTGTCATTAGTACTTGTTGGTAGTATAAATGTTTACATTTCCTGTGGGGAATTGTTACCTGTACATAATATATCTGTCTATTCACCTAAAAGTTCCACATCCTCAAGACAAGATTCTGGAGAGATTCTAATGTACCAAAAGCCAGGTCTACCTTGTTCAGAAGGTAGATATTGATACACATAATAAGCACAGAGCTACCACTTTTGTGACAGGTAAGTACAGTCTTGCGTATCATCCTCCTCTACTGGAATAATAATCCATCTATGATGTCAACACTATTAAAGCAGGGACCACTGTGCACACTGAATGCTCATCTGCAGACATTATAAACCAAATCACCTGCGGTGGTGCAGCTACCAGGCAAGAGAGCAACTGCACCTTGCCACAGAGATATCAGGGTCTGCAATGTGGAGGCAAGAATGGAGCAAAGAGGAAAGAACCGTGATGCTCGAGACCACCCACCAATGAGCTCCTCCCAGACGGAAGCTTTGTTCCCCTGAAGGCTCAGCGCCCGATCCCAGGTCTCTGGTCTCGGCAGCTTCATGCGTTTCCCGGCTCTGCTTGAGTCCCAGGGCCCAGGGAGGCGACTCCGAGAAAAGAGCTGGAGGCTGGAGGGGTACCTGGGACAGAGGAGAGAGAGCCCGTCGTTTCAAAGCAGAAGACAGAAAAGGAAGGGTGAACTGGTCAAAGCCATCTGTCAGTCATGGGTACAGCCCGTCTGCCCAGACTGCTTGTTGAGCACAACCAGGACAGAGGCCATGAATCTGAGTTGGATGGCATCACCTCAGGGGAATGCGGGCTCACCGTGGATCTGCTCACCTGTAGCCCAGCAGGGCTTGGACGTGCTGTGCCGGCTCATGGATATGCAGCCTCTGTACCAACTTCTTCAGGGTGAACTGTGACTGATTCTTTTTCTCTGCCTCAAACTGTAGAAATATCCCAAGTCCCAAGGGTCACGATCTTGGACCTTCTGCAGAAAGCAGAACCTGAGACCACCCCTAGACCTATCAGGCCATCTCCTTCCCCAAATTAGACTTTGCGAGAGGGTAAAAATCTCCGGCAATAAGAGCTCCCCTGATGAGTAAGACAGAAGCTCACAAGCACAGGCAGTGGCAAAAATGCATCCTCGATACTCAGGAGGCTAAAGCAAGAGCACTGCTTGATCCAAGAGTTGGAGGCCAACCTGGGCAGCATGGTTAGACCCTGCCTCAAAAGAAAAAACTCCTAGGAAGCCTGGGGGCCAGTGTAGCAGTATGGACCTGCCTAGCATGCATAAAGGGAAGAGCAGCTTTATTTAAATCAGTTAAACCCTGGTCAGATAAACCGAGCAGCAGCACAATGCAGGCTGGGAAGGATAAAAGGCTGAGAGAATTGAGGAGAGCCAAGTTTGGGCTTCATTAAGAAGATGAGGAGAAGGACCAGCTGACCAACTGGAAATGCGTTATTTTCCTGTAATACTAGTCTATATTTTCCTACAAATGTGTTTTAATATGATAATAGCTTCTACTTTTTAATGCCAGGTATTAATAGAAATACTTTAATTATCTGAACTCCACTCAATCTGGCACAAGGCTCTGGCACAAGGCCCTGGCACCATACTCTGGGGGTGCATCTCAGCTAGCTGCCCAGAAGATCTGAGCTCTGCCCAGCCTAGCATCCCAGAACAATCCACTAGGGGAACACCTGGCCAGCCTCACAGATCACAGAGGTATCAACCCTGCCCAGCCCAGAGCCCCAGAGCCATCCATCAGGAAGTGACCAGCCTAGCTCATGGGTCCTGAAGATTTTGAGCTCTGCCCAACACAGTGCAAGACAATGGCACCATAGTTTAGGAGTGCACCCTGACTAACCACATGGGTATTGAAGGATCAAAGCTCTGCCAGCCCAGCATCCCAGTGCAATCCATTGGAAGGATGCCCAGTCTGCCACACAGGTCCCATAGGAAAACGACAAAATGAAAGGGCAAAATGCAGTTTCAGTCCTCTAGCCTACTAAGAACAATCCCTGAAAACAATGAAAGACATTGGAAATCGCACAACTGAACTTTTTGAAATGACAGCAACGGAAGTAAAGAAACAACTCCACGAAGCTACAGATGAAATCAGATCAGAAATAATTTCCCAGGTTAAAAAAAAAAAGGGGGAATGCCAAACATTATGAAAGAGATGTGGGGTATATTTAAAGAAGATCTAGATTAAAGAAATATAGGAACATAAGAAAGTAATGGAAACTTTGAACAATATAAGACAGAATTAAAATGCATAAAATAGATTTAAAGGGATATTCAGGAAATTAAAATTTCCATTGAAAGCTGGCAAAACTACTTGAATGAAGCTGATGATAGATTCTCAGACTTTGAAGACAGGATGGATACCTATGATCATGAAAGAAAAGATTTCATAAAAACAACAAGGAATGGGCTGGGGATTTAGCTCAGCGGTCTAAGCACTTGCCTGGCAAGCACAAGGTCATGAGTTCAATCCCCAGTATCACCAAAAAAAACAAACAAACAAACAAAGAATAAGAAAACAACAATTCAAAAGCTACAAGATGATGCAAAGAGAAACAATATAAGCCTGACAGGTGTCAAGGAAAAAGCAGGGGTCAACACAAATGACATAATAAGACTGTTTACAGAAATGGTAGCAGAAAATTTTCCAAGCATGAGACAAGAATCTGATATACAGGTAAGTGAGGCATATAGAACCTCAGTTAGCTGTAACCAAATAAACCTTCACCCAGACATATAAAAACAAGGATCTCAGAAATTCAGCACAAGAACTGAATACTAAAAGCTGTCAGAGAAAAGAATCAGATCATCTATGAAGGAAAACCTACCAGAACCATGGCAGACTTCTCAACACAAATCTTCAAGTCAAGAAGAGCTTGGAGTGAAGTATTTCAAGTTTTGAAAGAAAACAACTTCTGTTCATCATCATTACTCATTAGAGAAATGCAAATTAAAACCACACTGAGATTCCATCTCACTCCTGAAAGAATGGCCAGGATCAAGAAAACCACCACCAACAAATGCTGGAGAGGCTGTGGAGAAAAAGGAATTCTCCTGCACTGTTGGTGGGAGTGTAGACTGGTGTAACCATTGTGGAGGTCAGTCTGGAGATTTCTCAAAAAGCTGCGATTGGAAGTTCCATTTGTTCCAGCTATTCCACTTCTAGGCATATTCCCAGAAAAGCTAAAAACATCATATCACAGTGATATATGTGCACCCATGTTTATAGCAGCACAATTTGTAATAGCCAGATCTTGGAAACAGCCTAAATATCCATCAAGTGAGGAATGGATTAAAAAGTTATGTTATTTTTATACAATGGAGTACTACTCAGCTATAAAGAATGATCACATTGAGATATTTATAAATAAATGGGTACAGCTTGAGACTATACTCATAAGTGAAATAAATCAAACTCACATGTATAAATACCGAATAGTTTCCCTAGTGTAAGAAATGGTAAGAATACATAAAAGTATGTGGTAAACAGGATTCTCCATTATATTGCTTTAAAGCCTTATATTGTTTTCATTAATTGGAATGGTTCTATTCTGGGTTGTTTGATTTTATTGTTGTGATGGTATGAACATTTATTCTGAAGAAAACAAGATAATATAATAGCTAGTGCTGATATAATATCATCTTATTTTAAAGTCCCATGAAGCTTTTGTTCTTCTTTCTCCATCGGTTTATCATGTTGTATCTTATTGGATTTTATTATATGTGATAGTATAAACAAAAATTTTTATAGACAAGGAGATAATATAGAAACCATTGTTCATTTTCTGTTAGTTGGTTCTAAATATCCTGTAATGCTTTCATTTTCTTGAATGGTTTTACACTGTCATATTGTGTTTGATGCTATAATATACTAAGTTGTACTCAAATATTTCAAGGAAAGAGACACTATGGTAGCTACTGTTATGTCGGGTTATCTTGTACACTATGTTGCTTAAATTGTTCTGTTCTGATCTGTGTTATTATGTTGTTATGTTCTCTTTTATGTTAATCTCCTTCTTTAATTTTTAATAAAAAAATTTTTAAAAAAAGAAAACAACTTCCAACCCAGATTGATGTACCCTGAAAAACTTTGAAAACTGATAAAGAAATAAAATATTTCCATGACAAAGAACTGAAGAAATTCATTATCACCAAAGCAACAATATAAAGAGTACTGAAAGATACTCTAGAAAGAGATAAAGATGACCACAAGTCCAAGAACAACAGCAGAAGGAAACCACTAAGTAGGGAAAATGATTATACCTACAGCAAATGCAGAGAACCAACAGCAGAAAGATAACATGACAAAGGTAAGTCATTACATATCAGCTATATCCATCAGTGTAAATGGGCTCAACGCACCAAAAATAAGCAACAGACTGCCAGAGTGGATTAAGAAATAAAATCCAACAATATACTGTGTACAAGAAACACATTTAACTCAAAAGGAAATTCATAGAGTAAAAGTCAAAGGATGGTAAACAATACTTCATGTGACAAACTCAGAAAATGGCAGGGTTAGCTATTCTATTTGCAGACAATGTGATCTTCAAACCAAGAATGATCAAAGCAAGGTCACTACATACCTATTAGAGGAAAACTTTAAGAAGAAAGAGATTACAGTCATAAATATGTATGCACTAAATATGGGAGTACCCAACCATGTAAGACAAATCTTAATAGACACAAAAAATCAAATAAGCAATAATACAGTTATAACAAGGAAACTCAACACCCCACTGTCACAAAGAGACAGCTCAAACAAACAAAAAATCAGCAAAGAAATAACAGAACTGAATCAAACTCAAGAACAAGTGAGTGTTCATGAGATGTACACAGATGTGTACAGAGTGTTTCACCCAACAACCTTGGAATACACATTCTTCTCAGCTGCATATAGGTCATTTTCTAAAATAGACTATATACTATCCCACAGAAAATGCTTAAGTAAATGTAAAGGAATTGAAACAATCCCATGCATATTATCTGATCATAGCACTATAAAATTAAAGTTAATGACACAAAAACTACACAAGAATCCCATAGATACATGGAAATTAAATAATGCTCTCCTAAACAACCAGTGGGTCACAGAAGAAACTAAACAATATCTACAATTGAACAAAAATGCAAATACAACTTACCAGAACCTATGGAACACAACGAAAGCAGTCCTTAGAGAGAAATTTATAGTGGTAAATTCCCCCATCAGGAAAATGGAACAAACACAAATAAATAACCTAGTGCTGAACCTTAAACTTCTCAAAAAAGACAATCAAGTCAAGCCCAAAGCCCAAAGAGGCGAGGAAATTATAAAGACCAGAGCAGAAATCAATGTAATTGAAACTAAGAAAACAATACAAAGAATTAATAAATCAAAGAGTTGGTTATTGGAAAGAACAAGTAAAACTGATAAACCACTAGACAACCTTATCAAAAAGAAGAAAGAAAACCTCAAATACATGCAATAAGAAATAAAAAGGGTGAAATCACTACGATCCTATGGAAATACAGAAGATCATTAACACCTACTTCAAAAACCTTTACTCTCATGGGTTTGATAACACAGAAGAAATAGATTCTTAGAAACATATGATTACCAAAGCTAACTAAAAAAAAACGTAAAACTGCTGAATAACTCAATTTCAGTTAATGAAACTGAAAATAATTAGAACCTTAGCAACAAAGAAAAGCCCAGGTGCTGATGGATTCACAGCTGAATTCTACCAATAATTCAAGGCAGACTTAATGCCACCCCTCTTCAAACTCTTCAATGAAATCAAAAGGGAAGCAGTTCTTCCTAAGTCATTCCTGGAAGCAAATATTATTCTAGTACCAAAACCAGAGAAAGACCTAATTGAAAAAGAGAATTACAGGCCAATCTCCCTAATGAACAGAGATGCAAAACTTCTCAATAAAATACTAGCAAATAATACAGCAAATCATCAAGAAGATTATACACCATGACCAAGTGGGATTCATCCCAGGAATGCAGGGATGGTTCAACATGTGCAAATCAATAAACATAATATACCATATCAACAGAGACAAAGACAAAAATCAATGATCATCTCAACAGATGCAGAAAAAAATTTTGACAAAATCCAAACACTCATTCATGTTAAAAAAAAACCCACAAAAAGTCAGAACAGATGGTCTTTTCCTCAATGTGATTAAAGCCATATATGATAAACCAACAGCCAACATCTTACTAAATGAACAAAAACTGAAAACTTTCAATCTAAAATCAGAAACAAGACAAGGACATCCACTATCACCATTCCTATTCAATATAGTTCTAGAAACATTAGCTAGAGCAATCAGACAAGAGAGAGAAATAAAAAGAATAAGGATAGAAAAGGCAGTTATCATTATTTGCAGATAACATGACACTCTACATAGAAGACCCCAAAAACTCCACCAAAAGACGAGAGTTAATAAGCAAATTCAGCAGCATAGCTGGATACAAAGTCAACTGTCAAAAATCAATAGCATTCCTATACACAAACAACAAACTCACTGAGAGAGAAACAATGGAAATTACACTCTTTGCAATAGCATCCCACAAAAATGAAATACTTAGGAATCAATCTAACAAAGGAAGTGAAAGATCTATATATTGAAAATTACATTAATATGAAAAAATAAATTGAAGAAGATTTCAGAAAATGGAAAGACATTCCTTGCTCATGGGTAGGAAGAACAAACATTGTGAAAATGTTTCCCCCATTCCCCCAAAATTGCTCTACAGAGTTAATGCAATTCCAATCAAAATACCATTAGTATACCTCACAGATCTAGAGGAATCATTCCTAAAATCCATCTGAAACCAAAACAGACCTAAAATAGCAACAAAGGCAAGGCAGGAGGCATCAAAATCCCTGACTTTAAATCATACTACAAAGCTACCATGATAAAATCAGCATAAGAGTGGCAAAAAAAATAGACCTGCAGATCAATGGAATAGATTAAAAGATACAGCCACAACTAAAAACACCCTCAGCCACCTTATCTCTGATAAAGGGGTCAAATATGTTTGCTGGAAGAAAGCCTCTTTAATAAGCGGTATTGGAAAAGCTGGCTCTCCATATGCCAAACTAAAACTAGACCCATGTCTATCACCATGCATTAAACTAAAATCAAAAATGGATCAAAGATCTAAATATTAAAACAGAAACATTAAATCTGCTGGAAGACAAAAGTAGGTAGAAATCTTGACGACTTAGGAGTAGGCAGAAATACTTCTCAGAATCAACAACTGGGAGCTCATCTTATTAAAAAGTTTTTGCATATCAAAAGAAATCTCCAACAGAGTGAACAGAAAACCAACGAACTGGGAAACTATCTTAGCCAATTGTCCTTCATACAAAGCATTTCTATCTAGAACACATAAAGAATTTTAAAAATCAGGCCTCTAAAATTCAAAGACCCAATCCAAAAATGGGCATCTGAGACAAATACACAGTTCTCAGAGGAAGATATACAAATGCAAAAAAATATATAAAAAATGCTCAGTATCATTGGTCATTAGAGAAACAATGCTGGGATTCCATCTCACTCAAGAATGAATGGTCAAGACCAAGAAATCAACCAATAACAAATACTAAAGGGGCTGTGGGGGAAAAAGGAACTCTTCTCCAAAGTTGACGAGAGTGTAGGCTGGTGGCAACCACTGTGGAAATCAGTGTGGAGGTTCCTCAAAGAGCTAAAATTAGAAGTTGCATTTGGCCCAGCTATTCCCATTTCTGGGCATTTTCCCAGAAAAATTGAAAATATCATATCATGGTGATATACATGCACCCACGTTTATAGCAGCACAGTTTGTAATAGCCAAATCTTAGAAACAACCCAAACGCCCTTCAAATGAGGAATAGATAAAAAAGATATGGTATTTTTATATAATGGAGTACTACTCAGTTATAAAGAAAGATTGCATCGAGGCTTTTACAGGTAAATGGAAGCAACTTGAGGCCATACTCGTAAGTGAAATAAATCACATGTGTAAATACCATATTGTCTCTCTAGTGTAAAAAAGTGAAAGAGCAAATAAGATCTAAAATCTACAATAAATATTGTGTAAGGATAAGAAACTGCTCAAAGGAGAAAAGTAACTGGGCTGGGGGAAAGAAGGAAGGGAAAAGGAAAAGGATATAAACTTGTCTATATATGTACATAAGGTAGCTAAGATGACTTTATTACTAATTCTATTAGTTCTTGGAAAAGAACAGTTAATACTCATATGATCAGATCAATTTTGCATGTCTATAGTCTGTAATCTAAGCAACCCTTTTGAAGACAACAATATACAATATAACAATCATTGTTAAATTCCTATCATGTTGTTTTGAAAACCTATATTGTTTGTTATTGTTTTGGGTTTGTTATTGCTATTGCTTGTCTCTTTTGCTTTTTGTTTTTCTGTCCTGTCTTTTTTCTCTTAAATAAAAAAGAGTACTTTAATTGCTTGAGCTAATTTTAACAACCCAACAATGTAAATTCTGCTATGAGGAAACTGAGGCAAGAGATGTTTAATCATTTGACCAAGGGCTCAATGCCAGCCATGGAGGTGAGATTCAAACCCAGGTTATGTGAGTTCAGATTCTATGCTATCATCTGTGAGGTAAAGACTTATTTGTCTTAATAGTAAAAAGATTTTGCTTGCTTTTAAATTTCCTAAGAAAGAAAGAAAGATATTTTACACTGCTTGTAATTCATTTATCCCACTAAACATGTCACTGGTCAGTAAAATCCAGAAAACCTGTACATATGCAGCCCCGGGACAAGGGACTCACCTTAACCTGCACTTTTCTAATAGGACACAGGTACCTTGGAAAAATTATTCTCTTAGAAGGCCGAGGCTCCTGTGGGGAGAGGAGAAGCATTTTCACACAGGGAAATGGAGTCTGTCTGTGGGGAAACCCTTGCAATGCCCTCAAGGCCCCTCTCTGACAGGAAGGAAGCCACCTGGGAAAAAGGCCCGCACTGCCCCTGCAGCCCCGCACTCCTCCCAGCATTCTTGGACCTCTCAGCTCCTGCCTGAGGAACATCAAAAGCTTGGTGTAGAACCTCGGGAGCACCATGGTCCTACGTGGCTCCCTTCCCAGAGGAGGGCCTGGGCCATTAGTGAGCAGGGATGAGGCAGGGACTGACTGGAGGGCGCGGTGGTCGGCGGGGGCGACTCTTGGCACGGTGCTTCCGCAGATTGTACTTAGCCAGTTGGTACTCATCGAACTGAGCAAATTTATCAGTCATGGCAGCCCGGAGGCAGGCAGGCAGCGGCACCAGCTTGCTGTCCTCTCCTTTAGCCAATTCCTGTCAGAGAGAGAGGCAGAGAGAGACAGAGAGAGACGGAGAAATCCTCTTTAAAAATAAAAAGACCACGGAGTTACAGAAAGGTATCAAGCTCCTATCTCCACCTCTAAAATCACAATTTCTGGTCAGGTCTGGTAGCAAACCTGTAATTTCAGCACTTCGGGAGGCTGAAGCAGGAGGATCATAAGCTTGCGCCCCTCCCACCCCCAGGACAAATTAGCAAGACCCTGTAACAAAATTAAAAATTTTAAAAAGCTGGGGAGTTGGTCAGGGATTTAGCTCAGCAACACAGTGCCTGCCTGGCAAGCACAAGATTGTGAGTTCAATTCCCAGTACCAATCAAAAAAACAACCCCCCCCCCCAATGAGATAACCTGGGTTTGGAGGCAGATACCTGTAATCTCAGCACCCTAGGAGGCTGAGGCAGGAGGATCACAAGTTAAAAACCAGCCTAACCCTAAAAACCAGCAGCTAAACGACTTTAGGAGATCCTGTCTCAAAATACAAACTGAAAAAGTGCTAAAGATGTAGCCCGATGCAAATGCCTTGGCTTTACAAGGAGGAGACAGCTAGCGAACCAAAAGAGGCAGCCAGCAGGAGTGTCCCCAGGAAAAAAAGAAAAATTTGTTCCAAGGAGGAACCACTCCCCAGTGGGCAAACCAGGAAGCTGCTAGCAAGGGTAGCGCCAAGAAAAAGAAGAAAAAGCTCAATACAGCGCTGCAGGGAGATTACAAGGAATGTTGCCTGGCACTGGTAGAACTCGGGAATCTCATGCCCCACCTGGTAGAACTCGGCGACCTGGATCCAGTCGGAAGGCAAGTGGACGATGGCACAGAAATAGCGTCGCAGGTGGGGGCGGCAGGGGGGCAAGAGGGCAGCAATCGCCAAGACCTTGTTGGCCACATCCCGGAGGTTCAGCTGCTGCCTGGCGTACAAAGATGCCTAGGACACGGGGTGGGCACCTCAGCACCTCTGCTGTAGCTTCCTCCCCTAAACTAACTCACTGTTTGAGTCTGCCTGCACAAAACCTTGCTCTCTCTATTGCAGAGTTTAATGTCCACTTCTCCTAGCCTGCTGCTCTACGTCCTCCATAATTTAGCACAGCAAGAGTGAATCTCTTTGAGCTGTCAGTGAGACACACAGCCCTCCACCGCACACGTGCCTTAGGTTCACCACCCCTTACCCAGCTTTATCCACCTCTGTAGCTTACTTTCTTCTGACTCTACTGACTGCCCTCCAAGTCAATCATGTCACTTCTCCATTCAGAATGCTGCACCAACCAACATCTATCAGACTTATCAAGGGTGTTGGTCACTGACTAAACCTGCCATCTCTCAACCCTCCCAGAAAACACTCTCTCATTTCTCTGCTTTTCCAACACCATTCTGGGAAGTGATCTGCCTTCCTTACAGCCCTGCAAGCTCCCTAACAGCCAGCTCATCTGTTAGTATGACTGTCAGCATACTATCCTGAGTTACGAAGCAAACCAGGCCTAGTATACTTTCCTGACATCATCTTTTCCACGCTTCACAGAACCCCAGGGATGAGGACTCACACTCAACCAGAAATCCTGACCCCTCTCAAGTGACTTTCCTTGTATCTACAACCGGACTCTAGTATTAGCACCCTATTACACACAGTAAGCACACTGCTGTCTCCCAGCCGCCCACCCCAACCCCTCCTTCATCCACAATACCTTCAGGATGAACTCAGGCTCCAAGGGGGCAAGTTTCTTACAGATACAAAGGATGGCATCATCAGTGGAAACATTTGAGGCCACAGTAGAGCACAGTAAGCTCATCAGAATCATCTAGGAGATGGGAGAAGAAGGAAAGGAAGAGTCAAGTAACAGATCAATTTGAACATCTATGCAGAGCTACTTAAAAACTCAGGACAGTAACAATGAACCCAGATTCAGAAAGATATCTGTAACACCGAGAGGCAAGAAAATGGGTATTACAAGCCAGGCATGGTGGGGCCTGGCTATAATCAGCACCCAAGAGCTGAGGTAGGAGGACAACCACGAGATCAAGGTCAGCCTGGGCTACATAGTACGTTCAAGACCAGCCACAACTACATACGGAGATCCTGTCTCAAAATACTAAACAATAACAATAACAACAAAAAGCAAAGATAATTAGGAAGTAACAAATAAATGCTAGGTCATGTCTGTTCCTTCCCCTTCCATGTGGAAAAGAGATCTGGTTCAGATTTCCAATCCCACCATCCCCTCCATCACTACCACCACTGGCAACCTCTCCCCAGCTCTGGCAGTTTCACCTTGTTTTCCTGAAGGTTCTGGTCCGTGGGCTCAGAATGAGACTCCAATGCCTCAGAGGTGAGCTGCGGAGCCAGTTCCTCTGACTCCTCTTCTTCTCCCAAGCTTAGGCTATAAACAGGCATCTGGGCCCCTTCCTCTTCCTTCCCTTCTGACTTTTCCTCTTCTTTGGAACAGCACAGACGATCCTGGGGATACAGGCAGTTAGCAGTCATGGCATGGACCCACAGCCCCTCACACAGAACTAAAAGCAGCTCCTGGAGACGGGAAGGGCTCACCTCTCCATCTGACATCTGTAGACTCCTCTCCCCTCACCCCAGCGTCCAGCAGCTCTGACCTGTCCAGTCTCCACTTGGTGCTCGCTCACTCGCAGCCTCTTTCCCTGCTCAGCCCTTCAGCCTTGGCCCGGAGGCTTCCAGATCTCCCTGTTCACATCCTTACTAATGTCACAGCCTGGGAGACTGGGGCCCCTCGCACACCTCTAGGTACACTACTAAGATATTTTTAGAACACAAAGAGCCACTCCTGTGTGAAGCCTCAGAAACTCTAAGCCTCTTAACCTCTCTGAAGCTCAGCTTCCTCATTCACCACCACCTACCTGCTGGGACTGTTGGAAAATGAGCTGGAATAATGCACTCACACGACTCTGAAAACTGCACAGCCCTAAATCACTCTAACAGGGCAGGAGTTGAAAGCCTGACAACTCTGTGAAGGGCATTTTCAGACTCCATTTTAAAGGTGAGGAAACTGATGCCATGAAGTGTTCTGAGTATCTCCCAAGGCCACACACTTTGTAACTAGCAGACAGCATGGAGCTCAGGTTCACTGTCCCTGAGCCCAGTGTCCAGTCTACACAGAAGCAACGTGTGCTCATCTCCCAACTCTGACCTGGGTACACAGCATCCAGTGGACACGAGTTTACACCAGGATTCAGAGGGAAGGAAGCTCCAGAGGGCGGATGCATCCCTCCCTGATCTCAATAGCACCGCTCTGACCCTGCTGTAGCAACATCACGCCAGCTCCTCCCTGAGCAGAGGCTTTCTATGACCAAGAGCTGATTCTGATCTGTTGTTCAGAATCTCTGAGCTAGAGGAAGACAGATGTTGAGGGTGATGGGTGTGGGGTAAAGAGGTGCTTAGAAGGGCTACACAGATACACAGCAGCCCACAGAGAATTGAGGTACTAAACACTACAGATAACAGCATACAACAGATATGTCTAGAGTAAAGACAAGTGTCTGGGGCTATTACCAAACGCAATACCTGAACTGTCTCTACAGCAGACAGACACTGAGCCGTCCTGCTGCTCGGGGCCTCAGAGGGCAGGCATGTGCTGGTGTGCAGGCTGCACAAGTCTGCATGTGGCCTGTGCGATAGCTGGAGACGCTGGAGCAAGGAGCTGGCAGACACACTGCTCTTTATACCAGGGAAGGTACTCAGGCACTTGTTCTCCAAGGACAGGATGTCTGGGTGGGCAGCCACATGTCCATGTGGTTTTTCTGTGGACTTCAGGTCAGAAATTCTCGCCAGGCACTGGTTCTTTAAGGAGAGGATGTCTGGGTGAGCAGACATATATCCATGAGGTTTCTCTGCAGGCTGTAAGTTAGGAAGCATGGCCAGGCACCTGTTCTCCAAAGAGAGGATGTCTGGGCGGGCAGATACAGACCCACGGCCTTTCTCCATGGCTGCAGCCCAGCTACAGAATGCACCTAGAAGGAAAGACAGACAGTTGCTGAGCACTGGCCTCCAGAGAGAGCCTCTGAGCACTGGGAATGAATCTTTCCCCTTGGTCCTGCTGGTTATACCAGTGACCTGCACACAGAAAACAACCAATAATGATTTTCCAGGATTGGGATTATCCAGGGGATATTCTAAGGAATAGGGCTAAAAAGGACAACACAAAAAGTTTACAACAAAGGAAGTGTTTGATAAAGGGGCAGCTGAATGAAGGAAAGATATGTCTTCTCATACGGTGGTAAAGGATATCTGTGTGGTCCTAACTACATAGAAGGGGCTCACTTATAATCTGGATTTGGATTCTTAGCTCCATGGAAACAACATTTTGGTCAAGCTGTGTATGTTCACCCCTAAAACTTCCTTTGTTTGTTTCAGCTATGGGACAATGAGCCGGGGCCTCCCACCCAACTATGTCCCTAGCACTCTGTTTTTGTTTGTTTGTTTAAAGCTTTATCTTAAGGTCTCACTAAGTCACTAGGTGCTGAAGCTGGACTTCACTTGCAGTCCCACTGCTTCCACCTCTTGGGACTGCTGGGATTACAATGCCTGGTTTCTATTCACTCATCGTCTTTACTAGCAAGGGAGGGGAGCCAAGACCCTTTCCGTTCCTCATATTGAATGCAGACTACCCATCTTACGGTGCAGCCCTCAAACCCTTAATTCCAGCATCAGACCAGAAGTCAATCACAAACTCTAAATTCAGCCACCTTGGTAATGCTTACCCCCCACGACTGCATGAGGCTTTTGGCAAGGGTTAGACACAAACTGTAACACTCTTCAACCAACTAAATGAGATTGTGTCCACCAAAACTGTCCTCTTAGACAACTAATAGATTTGTTGTTATAATATGAGTGGATAGATACATCTTGGCCCCTAATTTAATTTCTTGAGTAGACTATGCCACCATTTGCTCATTTTCTTACTGAAACACTCGTATCCTTTGGTGTCCACAATGATGCTGTCCAATACTCCTCTCATAATTCTAGACACATCTTTTTGGGGATTTTTTCTCACCATTCCCTAACACTGATGTTCCTTACTCTTCCATTTTAATCCTTCTAAATACTTTCCTGGGGTAGTCTTATTGACAGTATGACTCCAAATAACCTTCCTATACTGACAACTCAAATTCAATCCCCAACCTGCATTTTCTCCTGAGCTTCGTAAGGCACTCAATTATCCATCAGTCTGTGGGACAACTCTACTTGTGTAACTCAAAGATACCCAACATTCCACAGATGGAAACATCATCACTTTTCCCTCATTCCTACTTCAACCTCAAATCAATTCGCCCTTTTTCGTCCCTTCTGTTCAGAAGAGTTTGGAGTGAGACACGCCTAGGTTTGACTCCTGTCTCCCACATCCTTGGGTCTTGGGAAAGTTAAATTCTGTGAGTCTCAGTTTCCTTTGCACAAAATTTTTAAAAATGACTTCCGGGAGAACATGGCGGATAGTTAACAACAACTACCGGAGGCTCTCTGAAAGGCTCGGCTCAGAAATCAGGAATGATGCGGACTAAGGAGACATGAGCCAGTAGAGATATGCTCTGCTGACTCAGGAACAAACTGGGCTGAGAGAAACCAACTTGGAATGCAGTCCTGGTGCTAAAATAGGAACAGAAAAGTCTCGGTGTGGAGGCTGGATCCCACGCCATTGGAAACCGCGGTTTGGATTTCCCGCCGCTTGGCGGCTGACTGCCTCCACAGCAGCTCGGCAAGGAGAGACGCGCAGAAGCTCTGGGAATGGGAGTCTGCAAACGGAGTCGAAAACAGGACGGACAAGGAGGCATACACTGACTGGTGGCGAGGTGAGTGAGAGAAACTGACACTCCACCACAGTTTGACTCCAGTGGAGGACTTTCTGGGCTTGGGCAGTCCTGTAAGAGCAGGGCGCGGTGGCGACTCCAGCCACACATTCCCCTCTCGGACGGGATTGGTGAAAAGTGCCTGGCCTGCATGACGCTGCGGGCGGACTTGGTAGGCTGGCCTAACCCAGATCCCAGAGCCTGACGGTGGCCCGGAGGGGTGACTCCCGCGTAGGCTGCCTAGTCCGTAACTCCCTGGTGTGCAGCAGTGGGCGGGAACACCTAGCCAGCGCAATTTGATCAGGCTGTGGCTGACAGGCAGGGAAGCTGGGCCTCCTATGTAAGCTTGCATTTTATAAGGAACGGAGAAAATGGGGAAGGGAAGCAACAAGAAAGGCTCCTCGGCCCCCAATTCTGAGAAACAGGCAATAGCGGACACCGCACCAATAGACATTAAACGCCATCTAGAGAGCCTCATAGACCAATTCAGGAATGAAGTTATCAACAACCTGAAGCTAGAAGTATGCAGAATAGTTAGAGAAATGCTAAGCACCACCCAGGAAAAAACAGATGGTGGAATGGAAGAACAGAAAAAGAGGGGAGAATTGTTTGATGGAGAAAACAGAGAAAGCATAGAGTACGTGAAGCAGGTTCAAAGGGACTATCAAGAAATTAAGAAGTCTATCCAAGACTGGCATAACAGCTTGAAAGAAACTAAGGACAGACTATCTGAGCTGGAGGGCAGACTTGTAATATGGGAGAATGAAATGAAAAACTTCTTAAAAATAACAAAGAAACAAACAGCAATAATACAAAGACAAGAAGATGATAAGAGGAGCCATAACTTAAGGATTAAGAACATAAAAGAAGAAGTAGGGACACAAGCAAGTGAACTACAAAAGCTACTCAGAAATAATCCAGGAGAATTTTCCTAATTTAGCAAAAGGTAAAGATACTCAGATGTATGAGGCATACAGGACCCCAGCTACCTACAACCCTAACAGAGAAACACCCAGGCATATAATAATAAAAATTCCAGAAATTCAATACAAGAACAGAATATCAAAAGCTGAAGAGACAAGAAACAGACCACTTACAAGGGAACACCCATCAGAATTACAGCAGATTTCTCTGCACAAACCATCAAATCACGAAGAGCATGGGGGGAAATAATTCAAGCTTTGAAAGATAATAATCTCCAGCCAAGATTGAGATATCCTGCACAACTGTCCCTGGAAATTGATGGAAAAACAAGGTGCTTCCAGGATAAAGAGGAACTGGGGGAATTTGCAACCACCAATTCAACTCTACAGAAAGTATTGCAGGATATTCTAAAAAAAGAAAAATACAAAGAACCCAGAAATAGTGGCGGGGAGGCCACAATGAATGGAGCAGAGAACAAAATGAAGAAGACAAACTGACAGCTACTGACAGAAAAAGAGCTCAACAGAAATGAGACAGAGAAGATTGGATGATAGGAACAGCTATTTTAGAGAAAATGACATCTTAATAGGTAATACTGATTTAGTATCATCTTGTTTTGAAGTCTCATCTAGCTTTTGTTCTTCTGTCTCCAATGGTCTAAACAGGTTGTATCTTATTGGATTTTATTATGTACGATAGTATAAGCAAAAACCTTTTAAAGACAAGGAGATTATACAGAAACCATTGTTCATTTTCTGTTAGTCGATTCTAAATACTCTGTAATGCTGTCATTCTCTTAAATGGTTTTACATTGTTTTGATATACTTAATGCTACAGTATATGAAGTTGTACTCAAGGACTTCAAGGAAAGAGTCAATATGGTAACTACTTTTAGGTCGGAATTATCTGGTGGTGAAACACTATTTTGCTTAAATGGTTATGTTTTGATCTGCGCTGTTTTGCTGTTATGCCCTCTTTTTTCTCAATCTCCACTCCATTATTTACTTTTTTATTTTTATCTGTTTAATTAAAGGGAAAAAATAGCAGGATATAATATAGTAACCCACTTTGACTTTCTATTATCTCGATTTGAAGCCCTGTATTACTCTCACCATCTTGTTTTTGACTGATGTTCCCCTATTCTGTTTTGATGGATAGTATCAGGTTCGAAAGTTTAGGCATCAGCTGAGAAGATAATGAGATTCATTATAACGCCCATTCTCGTTGACTTTTATCTACTTTTGAAGACCTACAATGTCGCCAATGTTTTGGTTTTGTCGGTTTTGTTCTTTACTATTTTGTTCAATTGTATTATAACTAATGATATAGGTAATTCTATTAGAGATAGCGGGAGGCATTATGGTAACCATTGATGATCACCTTGTATTATGTTTTTATATTATCTATTATGTCCACCCTTTTGACTTGACCGATTCTGTCCTGTTATGTCTCATTTGGTTTTACTCTCTTCCAAAAAAGCAATAAGAACCGTGGGAGCAATGAAACCCAAAATGTGTAATAGTCATTGTACAAAAGAGAGGAAAAGAAAGTGCTCTAAACTATATAACTGCATGTATATTTAAGTGTATAAGACAGAAAATGATATCACAGAGTTTTATTGGATCATTGAACAGAACTGTTTGCAGTATCATTGTTGGAATGTCCACTCTACAAGCTTTAATTTTGTGACTTGAACAATTATTTTTAAGATGGCAATATGTAATCCATGAACTAGTGATTTCCTACTGTTCATTTTTTTCTTCTGTAAATCTGTATAACTTGTACCCTTTCACTTTTTTTTTCTTTTCTCCTTAAATAAAAAAAAATTGACTTCTAAAATTTTTAAAAATGCTCATCTCATCAAAATGCCATAAGATTAATGAGAAAAATATACAAGGCTCTTGTGGAAGCATCTTACTTGTAGGAGATATTTAATAGAGGTTGTTACTTATTATTACCCAAGAAGTGACTAAATATTGATCCTATTCCCTTGACCTCTCAGATGTTATGCAATTTTCTCCATTCTTCGTGCCACTGCCTATATAGAAACCTCTAATCCACGTGACAGGTGACTTACTGTATGCAGAGCTGCCTAAAGAGCTTGCTCAGAAACACCCCAGCCACCACCTATAAAAGACAGTAAACTGTTTATTATCTTTATCAAAATTTAGAAAAAAACATCTTATTTGCTTCTTTGTGAAATCAGTCACAGTCTCTCCTTATTGAAATAAAACTCCTTGAAGGGTACCTTTGTCTCATCCTCTCCTGTATCCCAACAATCACGCACTGGATCTAGCTTCTGATGGCCTCCCAGCCTCATCTCTTGCTGACCCCTGCCCCAATCCAACTAGAGTACTTTAAACCTCAACCACAGAATTGGTGAGCTGTCTCCTGACCCTGGGCTTTTGCACAGGCAGATGCTGGAAACATTCTTCTTACTGGTAACACCTCTCCCCTATCCTTCCTCCACCAGGCCATAGGCAGTGTACTTTCCTCTCACATTCTTCACTAAGAGCCTCTGGGACACCCTGAGCCCCTTTAGCATAGCTGACCTCTCCAGGTTCTCTCTATGCCTGCAATTTCCTTATCCTAACACGTCATCTGCTTCTCTTTTGGCCACTAGACTGTAAGTTCCTGGAGCAAGACGATCCTTTTGACATTGTGCACCACTGTTTCTACAATTCCTAATACACAGAATTTAGAGGCTTTTGAAAATCTGGTACCAAGCTTTTTCATAACAGGTGAAGGATTCGGTCTATGTACTCTTCAGTACTCAGTTTTCAGGACGTCAAGGCACACCATTCTTAGATTTCCCAAAATTTCTGTGAACTCTGAATTAAGAACTTTTCCCTGTGGGAATGATTGAAATATGCCATTAGGAATGTATTAACTTACTTGTTTATTTGGATATCAATTTATCTCCCAATTCAATTTAAATATTTTAGGAATAACATTAGTAAGTAGGCTTCTTTGGGGGGGGGGTACGGGGGATTGAACTCATGACCCAGCGTTTGCCAGGCAAGTGATTATGCCGCTGAGCTAAACCCCGGCAGTAACATTAGTAAGTAAACCATCTAATTGCAGTATATGAATAAGTTTATGGACAAATAACTTCAGTAAGTAAACGACTTAAATCTTATGAATAGGATAATGGACAAGAAGGTAGAAAATTTTGAAGACAACTTGAGTGAATTAACAGTCCAGGACTAGGAGAAAAAACAAAAACAAAAACAAAAAACAGCAACTCACAGGACATCAGTGTAGACAAACACTTCAAGCATGGTGGCTGGCAGGGAGCTCACCTGATATAATCCCAGCACTCTGGGTGGCTGAGGCAGCTCTGCAAATTCCAGCCCAATCGGGGCAATGCACTGACTTAAGTAAGACCCCGGTTTAAAAAACCTGATGGCTTCTGTCATCTACTTTAGAAGCTGAGGTACAAGGGTCCAAAACCAACCAGGTTAACTAAAAAAAACTCTGCCTCAGAATAAAAAATAGCTCCGTGATAGAGGCCCTAGGTTCAATCTCTAGTACCATCAGGAAAGAGATGGTTTCTGTGCCCTATGTACTTCCCTATTGACTTTGCATTATATGACACCCCCCCCCCCGCCTCCGCCCAAGGAATGAGCAATCTCAGAATTAGTGTAACGCAAGGTTACAGAGGAGAGGGCCTCAAAACCAAAGTTAACACAACTCTAAGGTCCCTGGCTTTCAGCCTGGAGTTCTCAACAAGGGATTCGCGAGATCACACCTGAAAACTCCCCCACTTATAGTCCCTTTCCCTGAGGGGAGCACTGCTGAGGTCCACACGAAGGTTCACGCACTTCCCTGCACTTTTCCGTTCACACCTCCACCGCCGTGGCCTCTTTTTCTGATGCATTACACAAACAGGCCCGTACTCTAGCTCTCTTCTGGCCCGAGGAGACCCTGGAGCCCTGGCGGTGGCCACCCCAGCTCGTCCGGCAGGCCGCGGGCAGCGGAGCTCAGGGGCACAGCTGGGCTCCAGGTCACACAGCGCGCACGGCTGCTTTCTCCTTCCTCCAGGGTGCGCGCGGGGGACAGGCAAGTGGGCGCCCCTCCTCGGGGTCCCCTTCTCGCTCCGCTCCAGGGTCCCGCCCCGCCCTCTCCTCGCCCTTCCCACCCGGTCACCCCTCTCACACCCCCGCCCCGCCGAGCCCCGCCTCTGGCTCGGGCGCTCACTCCCCGACTTGCACCCCGCGTCTGCTTCACGGCCCGCACCCGGGCCCGGCCAGGGCTCGTTCTACCTGCTCTCGGGCCGACTCGGAGGGGAGCTGAGAGCCCGCGGAGGGCGGCCGGGTTCCGGCAGCCGGAAGCAGAAGTCAGGCCGGGGTTCGCTACCACCGGGAAGGGTGGGAACCGGAGGAGGGACCAGGCGGGGCGGGGTGGCGCGGCTCCTGGCCACGGGAAGCCGGGTCGGGACGCCCCGGGGACGCCTGCAGCTTCTTCGCATGCTGCACTTCAGTTTTTTCTTCTGTCTTCGTTTTCTCCCCTGGTTCTCTTTGCCCTCCTTCAAGGCTTTTCTCTGTGCCACGTTCACTTTCTCCTTAGGAAATTTCTCCCCCTCCTCCTTTTGCATCTCTTGAAAGTAGTTCAAGGAGAATCTGTCCTTCGGCTGCCTATCTGTGCACTTTCCCCTTATGGTGTCAAAGATATGGGACTCTTCATTCATGCTAAAACTTCTTGGGGTACGTGGAATTATAAGGAAACAGAGAGTGGGCGCAATAGTTTGCATCCAAATGCAGACGTCACACACAGTAGAGTGAGCTCAAGGTGCACGCTGCTCTCCTAAACGGGATCTGTGGATTGCAAGGCCTCTCTGCAGCCCTGGAGAATGGGCTCAGGGGAGTCTGCGATGCTGCGCCTCTGTGGACCCAGGCGAGGGATTGGGTTAATCGTCAGCACTGCGAAAACTACGAATAAAATAACTAACATGGGCCAGTGTCCCAGAAGCTGGGACCAGACTAGTGGCTCTCAGGGTGGTAATCCTAGTGCTGTTTCATAAAGAGCAGGACCAGGCAGTAGCAGAGCTTGGCTTTCCTCCTCTGTGTCTTCTGGAAACTACCACTGCTTTCCTCAGGGGACACCCTTGAGACTCAGGTGGGAAACTGAGTCCTTCCTCAGATTCCTCTGTCACCACCAGCCCCATTAATCTTTATAACAGATTTACAAGTTTGTGTCTCTCACAGAATTTACATGTTGAAATAACAATCTTACTGATTGTGCTTGGGGATGGCTCCTTGGGAAGCAGTGAGTTCATGAGAGGGGAGCCCTTGTGAAGGGATTAGTGGCCTCATAAGGACAGCATTGGTTATCTAGCTCTCTTTCTGCCTCTGCTTGAGAGCATGCAGTAAGTTAGCCATCTGAACCTAGAAGAGAGCACTCACCAAAACCAGACCACACCGGTATCCTGATCTCAGGCTTACAGCCTCCAGGGTTGTGAGAAATAAATTTGTTGTGTAAGGTACTTATCAATGGTAATTTGTTCAGCAACCTTCTTTGAAAAGAAATATTTTATGCTTCTTTTCTCAGCCTGAAAAACGATTCATAAATAGTAACCCAACACACAATTTTAATCTAGACAGGGTATCTGTATGTAATCCAAGTTGCTAAACATTCACTGTATAGCCCAGGGTGGCTTCCAACTTGTGGTGATCCTGTTCCCTCAGCCTCCTGAGTGTTAGGCCTAGAGGCTTGCATCACTATGCCCAGCTGGTTTTTTCTTTCCTAAATTTAATTATCTCAGAGCACATCTCTTTTCCTACATTTAATAAATGTAAAATCTCACTACCTTTTGTGCTTGTTTTGTCCAAATTTTTCTTTAGGACAAGAAGAAGCTAGAAAGCACCTCTAGAAGGAGTCCTCAGTACCCCCAAAACCTGGCAACAAAGGTATTTGCGTTTCATACTTTCACTGTATACATATAAATTCAGAATTTGTCCTCCTCCACTCTGATTTAGCAAAGGTCTATTAAGCACCTATCAAGAGGAGAGGATAATACTAACAACTGAAAAATATGTAAAACAGGCCTTTTTCTCAAAGATTTATGGTCTACAGATACCTGTAGAAGCCACAAAGCTCAATACAGATCAGGAAAAGTGCTGTATTAGATTGAGGAACCAAGGGCAGGTCATGTAGGTAGGGAGAAGACCTAAACAACTTCCTGGAGGAGATGAACTCTGAACAGGGAAGGGCAAGTCTGTGATAAGCAACTAAGAGAGGATTGATCAATGGGGAGTGGAAAGGCCATTAGTCTCATGTGCTTTTTTTTCTCATTTTTGAACAACTTCTTTTAAATTTGCCATATATGTGTATAGTTAATGTAACAACTATAGAGCATCATGGAACTGACAGTACATGGACAAGCACTTGCTCAATAACCATGGCAACCTGGACCTTCCTAGGCCCTTTGAAAGCAGCAGCTTACAAGAACATCTGATCAGGGTTTTTTGCATCTGATTCCTCGACTCAAAACAACACTGTATTTGATTTCTGCTCTGTTGACTTTTCCATTTTATTTCTTCATCTTCCTTCAGGAACATTCTTCACTGACTGATGATCTCCCTTGTAATTTTGGTATATATAAAGGAAGCCATAAAGCCCACTTGTCTTCTCTTTTGAGAGGTGGAATCTGATGCCTGATTTCTTGAATCCAAGCTGTACTGGTGACTTAGTTGACTAAACAGTACGTACAAAGCAGAAGTCTTGAGCCCTCCACATAAGCCCACCTACCAACTGAAGCTCTCTGTGACACATCAATCAGTGACACATAGAACACAAGAAGCATGGGATATGCTGCTGGCAAACCTTTTGGTTTCATTGATTATAAACCCCCCAGGTGCAGCAGGCATGACTCAAGTTTGCACCACTGATCCAGTGGAGTCCTGCTTCAAATTTGGGAAGCAATACCCCTTAGGTGAGCCATTGTCACCAATAGTTAGAAAATGTTAGGTAAAAAATTCCAGAAATAAGAAATTAATGAGTTTTAAATAATTTTTATCATATTGTTGCAATTTTTTTGAAACTTGGTCTTGCTATTAGGTCAAGCTAGACTTGAATTCGCTATGTAGCACAGGCTGGCCTTGGATATTCAGCAGTCTTCCTGCCTCAGTGTCCCAAGTGCTAGACTACAGCCACATACTACCACAGCCGGCTATAATTGTTTTATTTCATTATTAGTTGCTGTTAATCTCTTACTGTTTCTACTAGATATGAAATTTTATCATAAGTATGTACTATATAGAGAGGAAAAACCTGTATAAATAAAATTGGATAATGTCCCAGACTTGAGGCAACCACTAGGGATCCTGGAATGTATATCCCATAACAAGAGAGTATGATGATATTCAAATGCTTGTTTTAGGAGCACTTGGTGGCATGTGCCTGTAATTCCAGCAGTTGAGGCAGGAATATCATGGGGAGTTCAAGCCCAGCCTGAACCACCCAGAGATCTTGTCTCAAAAAAATAATTAATCAGCAGCCATATCCTCCCCTGAAATAAATGCAGTGAGGTTACGCTTTCCTACTCAGTTCACAGGACCACAATTAGGATTCCCAAATCCAAGGAAACATTGAGGTGCAGTGAAAGTTTCACCATGGTTTCCCTCGGGTAGCAAGGCTTTGTAATCAGGGAGATAGTGCATAAGATAATTAACAAATTGAGTGTATTATCCATACATACACTCCCGTACTTCTGTCTTTTGCATAAGAATTTAACAATCAACTTTGCTGCCATCCTGGGATTTACTTGAAAAGGATCAGTCCTTGCTGTCTGAATCCCAGCCATTTGGTAACTTCAGCACATGCTCCTTGAATATTAACAAGTATGTGTTCCAACAAAGTATATAAAATGTTAGAGGCTGGCCAGGCATGGTGGTGTATGCCAGTAAACCCATCTCCCTGGGAGTCTGGCCAGGAGCATCATAAATTCAAAGCCAACCTGGGCAATTTACTGACTTAGCCAGACTCTGTCTCAAAATTTAAAAAAGGGCTGGGGTATAGCTGGGGTGAGAAAGCCTCGGGTCCAGTTTCCTAGTACAGGAATATGAATGCTTCTGTTGGCAAACACTTCAGTTAGCAAAGTGTTCAGCAAGCTTTTGCTTCCATTCAGAAACTCCACTGCAGGGGACGAGTATGATCACAAACGTCTTCTCCACACAAGCAGAAATGCAATCATCTTCCCCAAAACCATACATCAAAATAAGTTCATAAATGGAGGTGCCATTGTATCACCAAAACCAAACAAAAACCAAATAAATCAGAAGCTATTTGGCTGACAGTCGAATTTGTTCCTTTCCCTCTCCCCCTTCCTCCTTTTCTTCTCTCTTTTCCTCCTTCCTGCTCCTCCATCTTTTCTTTTGAGAGAGGCTCTCCCGATGCTGCTCAGGCAGGCTTTAAACTTCAGACACAAACACTCTTTCCTCAGCATCCTCCTCAGTGCTAGGACCACAGTCATGCACCACACCACACAACAGAAGTATTCTTATTATTTATGTTTCTTTGATGCTAGAGATTGAACTCAGGACCCTATACATGCTATGCACACTTTACCACTAAGCTACACTCCTAATCTGGGTGGAAGTACTCTAGATATGTACCCACAATAAAAATTAGCTACTAAATTTACTTTGGTCACACACTTTAGCCAACCTTGTTACCAGGGATGAGCCTCTGAGTTTCTCTTACTTGTTTGTTTATTTATTTTCTGGCATTAGAGATTGAACTCAGGACTCTTTCACTGAGCTACATCTCCAACTCTTTATTTCTAATTTAGAGACAGGTCTCACTAAGTTGCTAAGTTGCCTAGCCTCAACTCAGACTTGTGATCCTCATGTGTCGGCTTCCCAGAGTGCTGGGATTACAGGCATGTAATGCCATCACAATTACTTTCCCCACTTTTTTATTTTACATTTTATTTAGTTTACTTATTTTTTTGCAACCAGGAATCGAATTCAGGACCTTGCGTTTGTCAGGCAGGCATTTGTGCTATTGAGCTATATCCCCAGCTCCCCCAAGTTTTTTAAAACAGAATCTTCTATGGAGCCACAGCTGGCTTTAAGCTCATTATGGAAACCTGGTTGTTCTCAAACTCACAGCAATCCTCCTGCATCAGCCCCCTAAGTGCTGGAATCTCCAGTGGGTGCCGCCAAACCTCGTCTCACAGCTGGCTCTTGCTTTCCCCTTAGACTCAGTTTGGAAGCAGCTGTGAGTGCATTGTGTATGCAGTGAGGGGTCTTCACTGTTCCTTTAGCTTTTGCCAAATCCACGAAGAGAAAAAATAAACCCATCTGGCCTAAAGAGGAGAGACTAGAACATGTATTGTAATTCAATAATGTCTTAGTACTACCTATTGAGAGATCCTAGGTGAGGAGCTCAACGGCCTAGAGGGCCTGAACAAAGTCCTAACCATCCCACTTGCAGCTTGCTAGCACCTTTCAGCACTGGACACAACGAAGCATTTGCACTTTGCTGTCTACTCATCTATTTCTCATTGCACAGTTGGCCCAAGTAATGCACGATGGCTTGGCCAAGTTCAGCCAGCTGAGACAGAGCTGGGACTCCTGGCCCAGCCTCATGAATGGCTGCAATTGCATCTGTTCCCTGTGCTGTTTCTTCAGCATCCTTGTCTGCCGATGGACAGTGTGTGACGCAGTGCTGCCCTGGAGAGCTTTTACATGAACACGGTGAAGGAGGTTGTCAGCAGAGGATCGACTTACCTCAAAACAATATTACTAAAAGCAGGACTCTTGATCTCACATGAAATTTGAGTGTGACTTTTAAGTGGATAGGGCATTGGCAAGTTAATTTTGCACCTTAAAATAATAGATTTGGGGAAACATTTTAAAGCCTTGGTGGGATAATAAAAGAAAACACAAAATTCAAATCTTAAAACAAATTTTTATCATTTATATATAATTTTATTTTATTTTAAAGGGGATAAAAATAAAACAATAAAATGGAACAAAACGAAACAATGAGAACAATACTGGATTTCAAAAACAAAACAAGGAAATCCTCCATAGTTGCTATTTGTATATGTTTTATTTAGTTTTAAAGGGAATAAAACAGAGCAATAAAACATCAAAACAGCGATAAGGCGGTAGGAAATCTACAGTAGTTACTATACTGCATGTTGTTGTCCTTTAAATAGATGCTCCGCTTTAGGCTTGCAAAATCAATCAAACAATTGTTATCCTCTAAATAGATGCTCAGACTACCAGCTTTAGGCTTGCAAAGTAAATCAAACTATATAAGCTTTAAGTTCTTATTAATTTCAGTTGCTATCATCTCATCCTATGTTTCTCTGAATCAGCTGGCTGCTTGAAGGGGATAGGCTCTTCTTGTCTCCTGGTCTACATGCCAGCTGCCTCTCAAGAGGGCACAGCTTGGCTTCTTGGTTCTTCTCCCAGCCACGACTGTCGCTGGCTCACAGGAGGATGTGGCTGCCACTGGCTCACAGTACGGCACAGATTGGCTTCTTGTTTCTGCTCTTGATCCACAACTGCCGCTGGCTCCATAGAATTTTAACTGGTTTCAAAATAGTCTTTTTCTGGGCTTTATCTGTATAAGTTAACTGATTAACTTCACGTATCTTTCACTCTCCATTTTTGGACCTTTGTAAGTATAGTGGCTTCTCTTTTTTTAAATTTTTTTTAGTTTTAGTTTTTTGTGCTCAAGGGACAAAATCCAAACTTTTCAGGGGTCTGAGGCAGAGAATTAAAAGTTTGAGGCCAGCCATTTTTTCAGTGCTTCACGGATATGAGGAAAATACTCTACCCCTGAAGTATATTCTCAGTGCACACCCTAGTAATTACATTTATGACATCAGACAATTTTTCCTTTACCAGGATAATCAGGGGAGATCTGGAATTCTTGGCCACCATCTTGGAATAATCTGAGATGTGGGTAGGAAAGTATAGTATATACTAAAACAAGATTGTTGAACTGTACACCATGGAGTGCAAAGCTCTTGTGTTTAAATCCTCCTCTGCTGTTGATTGACAGTGTGACCAAAGGTGCAAAAGAAATTAGGTTAGGACTGGGAGTGTAGCTTAGCGGTAAGTACATGGTTAGCATCTGTAAAATCCCTAGGGGAAAGTGAGAAAGAAAGGCAGAGTGAGACAGAGACAGAGAGTGAAGAGTAATCTCGTAAATCTTGAATATGATCAGGACTGGTTCTTGATTCTTTTTAATTCAGATAATGCTGATGGCAAAGAGGTCAGATACAACCCTCTGTTTGAGAATTCTCATCTGTTGTAACATTCTTATAATAATGCCTAACTCAACATACTCTAGTAAATGAAACAAGTCCCAGCCTGGCATGGTGGTGCACACCTGTAATCCTAGCACTCCCATGCTGAGGCAGGAGAATCACCATGAATTCGAGGCCAGCCTCGAATAGTGAGTTCAAATCTGTACTACAAAACAAAACCCTGTCTCAAATAACCAAAGATATAAAAATAAATAAATAAGAATAGATCCTTGCTCCATCTTAGCTGTTTTGGCGCTCACAGCTAGTTTGCAGTGCACATTTGGATGGTAGATTGCTCTAAACCAAGTCTCTAAGCCTCCAGTGCTGGTTGTTACTCTCCTCCCTTACCCCCATCTATAGAGTCTAAGTGTGAATTTCATGATTAGAGCTGGACACTCAGTGAATATGTATCTACGCCAGAGAAGGCTAAGTACAGGTGGGGGCAGAACCACAGATGTTTATTCCAAACTGTTCAAGAGGTTGAGGCAGAGAATTGAAAGCTTGAGGGAAGCCTGGACCTCTTAATGATATGCTAACTTGTTTTGAAATTACAATGATGGCTGGGGGTGTAACTCAGTGGTATGCCACTTTCCTAAGATACAGAAAGTCCTGGAATTAATGCCCAGTGTCAGACACACACACACACACACACACACACACATTCCTCATTTTAAAAAGAGGATCTCTAAAACCCTCTTAACAGTTTAACATTTCCACACTGAGACTTCGGATAACTTGTTTAAGTTCTCTAAGCTTCAGGTTTCTCATCTGCAAAGTGAGAGTATAATGGTATGCTCAGGATGAATCAGAGGACAAATAGTTTCTTTGTGATCTTGAGTGACACTGATTTGGTCAACTGTTTCTTTTTGTTCATCTTGGTTTTTTGATACAGGGCCTTCCTACGTGGTTCAGGTTGGCCTTGAACTCCCTACATAGCCCACCCTGGGTGAGAACTCCTGGTAATTCTCTTGACTCAGCCTCCCAAGGGTTTGGGTTACACACATGTGGCAGCTGTTTCTGATGTTAAGTAAGCGCTGCCTACTTTTTAAAATACATAAATAAGAGAATGGATATAAAGTGCTTAGCATCCTGCCTGCACATAGAAAGCAGGTAAACACAGTTAGGTAGAATCTAAAACAAATGGTTTTTTTTCTCTGTAGTAACAGCTGGATCTACACACTGAAGTGCAGACTAAATGAGCTGGTGATCAGTCAAGCTGGTAGAAAGCCAAAGAACATTCAGTAATGTGATGTATCCAGGCACCGGCATTTAGGCTGAGCACAGGTCTTCCTCATGATTACCGAAGCAGCAATTCAGGGAGGATTTCTTCCCATTATTCTAATACCAAGCATAGAATATGATACTCTGAATTATCTATAATAATAAAAGAATGAGCATCTTATCTTTCAGAGGAAAATAATATAATCACAAATTATATGTATGTATGTATGTGTATATGTATGTAATTTGTTAGTGATCTTACCAGGAGCTATAACGAATTTATATCTTTTCACCACGATTCCTAAGGGTTACCAAGATTTAGAATATACTCAGTATCCTAAAAGAGTAATTAAACTGTGCTATTTATATCCCTCCCCTGTGATGTTTCTCCCCAGCTTCTTAAATGTTAGTGTCAGATATGTCACCTACTCTCAGCAAGGCTTGCAGGGCTGGGGATGTAGTTCAGTGGTAGCAAGCTTGCCGAGCATTTATTTGTGAGGCTCTGAATATAATCCACTCCACTGAACAAAAAGGAGCATCAACAAGTAGATTATTATGAAACTGTGTTTTTGCAGCACTTAGGAGGCTAAGGCAAGATCATGGGCTGAAGCCCAGCTGGGGCTTTACAGGAAGGCCTTGTCTGAAAACACAGCAAACCAGGTGGCCGTGATGTTGTACGCCTACACTGCCAATACTTGAGAGGCTAAGGCCAAAGGAGTGCAGTGAGTTCAAGGCCAGCCTGGGCTACATAGAGAGCTCAAAGGTAGGGTGAGCTACACAGTGAGAGCCTGTCTCAGACACAAAATGGAAAAAGACCTGCTGTCGGGCAGAGAGTACGTGTGGAAGAGGTGGTGGCTGCGTTCTCCCCTGTGAGGATACTGGCGCATGCCTCGCTCTGGCCAGAGGGATGAGACTGGCTTCTTAGGACATGCAGGTGGGAAAGACTCTGAGGACCCTGGTTGCCTGCTCCCTAGCCCCAAGGCTGGATGGTCCAGTGTGGAGGCATGGAGGGGTCTGGGCATCACTAGCAAGTGAGTTTGGACCATAGACGAATTGCCACCAGACTCCTGTTCAACCTGCTGGTGCCCATCTGCATCATGTTCCTCAAAAAATGAATGGATGTGCATCACAGTTTCCCCAACATGAGCCTGACCCTGGTACAGGGGATGGTCACCTGGCTGGGCTTGTACATCTGCTAGAAGCTGGATATATTTGCTCCTCAATTCTGCCATCTTCAAAGCTTTCCAGTGGCTCTGAGCTTCTGCGGCTTCATGGTCTTCACCAGCCTGTCTCACTGAAAAGCTATTTTAAAGAATTCAGCTTGGGGACTGGAGATTTAGCTCAGCAGCATAAGTATCCGCCTTGCAAGCAGGTGGTCGTGAATTGGATCCCTGGTACTGGAAAGAAAAAAAAAAAAAGAAGAAGAAGAAAAATTCAGCTTGTGCATCAGTCTATTGTCTGATGAGTATGTGTGGTTTTCTGTTTCTATTTTAAGCATTCTTTGATTTCCAGTTTACAAAAGCAACTTTTACTGTGCTAAGGATAGAGTGCCTCACTTCTACTACACAACCTTGGATATGTTTTGTGTCTAAGAAGCTTCCTCTGGATATGTTTAAGATAACATACAATTATTTTCCAAAAGCCCGAGGAAAATATTCAAAGTGAGGATCATCTGATGTCATCACAGCGAGACTAAGAACTGAATCATTCAGTGCCACATCCAAATTCTTAACTGTAAATAAAACTTGAGGGCAGTGTGGAGGATTATAATAAATGAGTGATGTTTGTAGGGATGCCATGAGAAGATCGGAGGAAGTTGGATAAGAGTATGCATATAAAAATGAATAAAATGCATACTGCTAAAATCTAGAGTGTGGTGGTATTTCCCTGAAGATAATCATCAATGAAAAAGAAAATTCTTGAGAACAGATGTACCAAATGACCGAGGCCGTCTACAGGGACAAACCCAACTGTGCTTTGGAAGAAAACATGTTGTTCTTTGGTTACCATATAATTGGACTCATTTTTTACCCTATGTTAAATGACTTAAGTCTCATCTGTTAAAAATAAAAAGAACCTTGTTAAAAAAAAAGAAAGACAGAGATGGGATGAGGGAGAGGCCTTGCTCTTTATTGTCCAAATTGTGTACTTGTCTCTTGGTTACATTGTGCAAGAAGGGTTTGAGTTAAATGGTCTCCAAGAGCTCTCCAACCCATACTTTTGATGTGGTACTAGGGCTTGAACCCTGAGTTTTTTCACTCAATTTTATTATCAGCACATTCATTTATAGCTTTAATACTTTAAAAAAATTTGACTTTCAAATTAAAATGGTTCAACTCAAAGTGTCCCTTTTCAATAGTGGAGTTGACCTATGCAAAACATTTTTCCTTGCTTTGAAAAAAATTAAATAGTACTTTTAGTATAAAGAGATTTTAAAATGCACTTTAAACTTGCCAACTTATACCAATCATAAAATAGGTTCTTTCCTCTCCTTTCTTCAACCATTCAAATCAGGGGAGACTACTGCAAACTAAGGACCCCACAGGCTCCCATGTGAATAATTACAGGTCAAGGGTAACACGGATCCAGGGTAGTGCAGGAGCTGGGGTGCTTCAGCTGTGCCGTGAGGTAGCAGAGGCAGCAGAACTTCACAGCAAATGCACAGGAGATGGGAGCCTAGGTAAAGCTGTCTCATCTGATTACTGTTTTTCAAGGAAAAAATAAAATAAGAGATAAATCCAAAATAAGAGTTTTAAAAAAAAACCTAGACTTTGGTCCTGTTGGGCTCAAACTTGCCATCCTCCTGCCTCAAAAACTGCTGGGATTTACAGGCATACATTTTCATTACTGCTCCATGGTTCTATTAATCTTTCTATGTAGTTATTTACTCTTCTGTTCAGACATTGTTGTTGCTACAACCTGGAGCAAACCTTTAAGTCCTTGGCAGTGTGCTCCCTCTGGGACAGGGTGCACTCCCTAGTGCCACACCCTTGGATGAGAGAAGAGAAAGGCCACCTAGGGAGTGTCCTCCCTCTGGTGCTAGGGGAGGAGACATTTCTAAGGGAAGAGAGGGTTTCAAGCCTCTCAGTTCCTGTGAAAAGATGAGGGAGAAAAAGAATGGCTGTAGACTGTTAGCCTAATAGTAGGGAATGTTATTTTAAATGCTAAATTCTTTTTTTTTTTTTGTCTTTTTCTTTTTTTTATAGGTACCAGGGATTGAACTCATGACTGCCTGCTTGCAAGGCAGACACTTATGTCGCTGAGCTAAATCCCCAGCTCCTTGAATGCTAAATTCTATAGTACAGAAACTCAGATAAGAATGATTTCATCATTGATCAATTTTTATTTAAGCCTATCCTTACACACAAATCACAAAGAAATGTTCACAAAATTTCCAATTCTTACAACTTTTCATCTTCTTCAGTCTTCTTTCTTCTCTTCTTCTCTGTGTCTCTCTCTCTGTAGTGGTGATGCAGTTGAGACAGGGTCTCACTATGTAGTTCAGGCTGGCCTTAAACTTACTCTGCAGCACGGGCTTGCCTCAAACTCACGATAATCCTCTGCCTCAGTCTCCTGAATGTTAGTATTACGGGTGTGTCCCACCGTGCTGGATTCACCCTCTGTTATAAATCCTACTTATCCTTTCTCATTTTCAACTATAGTCCTTGTTTATCCTAAACAGAAGTATAGGAAAAAACCTTCCTAAAATAATGCATCCTTAAGTAAACATATGTCATGTACTTTGGGGGCAAGGGAGGCTCCGTCATTACCCTTCTGACTATGGAAAACTTAATAAATAGTGATAATAGAAAACTGGGTTACAAATTGGGTATAGTGATACACACCTGTAATCCCAGCACTTAGAAGGCTGAGACAGGAGGATTGCTGCAAGTTCAATGGCAACCTAGGCTACATAGTGAGTCCAGGACACCCTGGGTTATGTGTCTGAAAAAGACAAAGAAACAAAAAACAAAACAAAAACAAAAAAAGAAAATTGGCTTACAAAAAGAATGCTTGGCCTTTTGTTGCCTGGGATGGTGGCAGGGAGGGGGCAGAAAAGGAAAATCAGAGAGGAAAGATGTAGCAGAACCCTGGAGTGAGGTGTACATGTTTAAGAGAAAGCCACTGTCTTCGGAAAAGGTTCCCGAGAAGACTTTGTATGCTGGTGATAGCAGCAGAATTCTCTCAAGAATCTCTAGAATGCTGGCTTCTCCTTCTGTGAAGAAATAGGGCACCATGCCCCAGTCATTCTAGCTAAGAAACATTCCTCCTTTAACTGGTGGGGTATGTGTGTGTGTGTGTATGCTGAAGATCAAGCCCAGAACCTTACAAATGCTAGACAAGCACTCTACCACTGAGCTGCAACCTTCCCTAACCTGGTGCAGGTGTACTTCCAGGCAGCCTTGAAGGTTTCAGTTCAAACGACTTCTACTTGGGGTGCCTTCTCTGATGGAAGCTGTACTGGTAGAGTCCATTCCTTCATCCTCTCGGTTTTCATAGGAATCTCATGCTTTAAGTTCACCACAACACTTGGAGGCGTTCATGAAGCTGTTTTCTGACAGGAGCTCTCAGACCTATGTGTCCTTGTGCCTCATACAGTGCCCGGCTCATACTAAGCAAGAAAGCAGTACAGAAGTGAAAAACACTCATGAGGAATAAAACACTCATAAGGAGGAAAAGAATAGAGGAGGAGGGAGAGAAATGTAGGACCCAACCTTCCCTGGGGGTAAAAAAAAAAGGACAAAAAGACCCAACTTTCCCTGGACAAGAAAAACAAAAAAGCGTTAAAAACAAAACAGAAAAGGGATTGATGGAAAACAGCTCGTCCAAGCCTTGTCCACCTTTTGCTCTTCTCTTAGCCACTTCTTGTGTCTTGGGACCTCACACCACGACTGCTCTCCACAATCCAGTTCACCCACAGGGAAGGAAAGCCGGGTATCTGCTTTCTTCCACCCCTGCCAGACTCTGCTCATTCTTCTTCCACCTTGGGCGCCTCCCTCCATGGCCTCTGCCCTGCTCATCCCTCATACAGTGTTCCCCCTTAATTTCCTGAAAGCCAGTTATGCATCTGAGTTCCCTTTGCTGTGATGGGAACTTCTGCCTCAGATGGAAAGCAAAATGCTGTCAGGGGCAGCCTATGGGGTCTGGGCTGAGAAATGCTAGGCGGTACTAGCAAAATTACCTGTGCAAAAACACTGCCAAGAGGGGTTAGTTACGGCAGGGATGGGAGAGCAAAAAGGAAGACACGCGAGGAAAGAAATTGCTGAACAATTCCTCCCTCATTCCTCAAACTCATGGATGGCCTTCCCACAATTCTCTCTTTCTTTCCTTTTCTCTCTCCCTCCTCTCTCACTCTCTCTCTCTCTATCTCTCTCTCTGTCTCTCTCTCTCTTTCAGGTTTGAAGAACCCCAGGCCTTGAATATTAGAGGAAAGAGCTCTACCACTGAGTTACAACCTCAGTCTCTTTTCATTTTATTTCAAGACAAGGTCTCACTAAATTGCACAAAATAGTCTCAAATTTGTGATTCTATCTCAGCCTCTGGAGTGGCTGAGATTTTAAGCATGTGCCACCATGGATCAGAATACTTCTGGCTTGTATTTTTCTCTTTGATCCATGGATTAGAATAATTTTCCAACTGTCCTCTCAGGACCCCTAAGCTTTCAGGACCTACTAAAGCTTCTGTGTGTGTGTGTGTGTGTGTGTGTGTGTGTGTGTGTGTGTGTGTGTCTCGGACTCTAGGTGATCCTCCTGCCTCAGCCTCTTCTATTAACCCTACTATTCATCTGCCCACTGAGCATCGTGGCCCTCACCTGTGATCTCAGCATTTTGGAGGCTGAAACAAGAGGCAGTGAGGTGGAAGTCAGCTTGGGCTACAGAGTTCAAGACCAGCCTGAACTACATAAGACTGTCTCAAAAACCCAAACAAACAAGCAAACAAAGAATCCCAAATATTTAGCTGCCTCTCTTTCCCCAAAGGTCTTCCCCCAGGAGTTCTGGAATCACTTTCCCTCCATGGATAGCATACCTTTAAAAAGCAGTTTATGAGCTGTCTAGCACTATGTAAAAATATTGCAAATAGTAATCATTCTTTCATAATCCCTGTCTATTTTTCATGATATGTCATATCCCTTCCTATCCCATGCACCGCTACTCCCATCACCCAGCGGGTTTGGTTTGCTGCAGAGCGGGTGCCAAAGCTGTGTGCTGCACCGTAGGCAGTGTCAGGATGCAGGCAGGCATCTCAGCCCGAGGCCTTGGTAAAGTTCCCAGGCACAACCATCGGCCCAGGCCAGGAGAGTAGGCGTGGATAAGGTGGGAGAGGGCGTATGTGCGGTGGCTGTAGCCCCCCAACACCAGTAACTCCCCCTGCAGCACAGCACCTGCAGCGCATACGTGGGGGGATGGCAGGGGTACTAACTGAGTCCAGCTATCAGTCCTTGGTTCATAGGCCTCAAAGCTTAACAGGTCCCCCATCTCACCTAGCCCACCTGCTACATACAACCGCCTGCCCAGAGCAGCCATGATATGGCCAGCCCGAGGTATCCCCATTGGACTTAAAAGTGTTCCTGGCTTCTCAAGTTTGGGGTCATAATGCAGTAATGAGGTCAGATACTGGCCAGCTCCATTGTGGCCACCACTCAGGTACAATCGGCCTTCCAAGATGGCAGCTGCATGGGCAAAGCATGGGGCCGGAAGTGGAGGTGCTGACCTAAGGCGGAACAGGGTACAAGATCAGGCAACTGGCATTTTCAACTCTCTATTGCAAGTGTAGTTTTTCCCCAAATGCAGCCTTTCTCACTTACCTCCAGATGTTGAGCTCAGGATTGTAGGTCTCCACAGAGTTAAGGGCAACACCATTATATAGTCCACCAAGGGCATAAAGCTGTCCATCCAATGCCACCAGAGGGAACAAACTCCGAGCCTGGCACAAAGGTGCCATCTCTTCCCAGTCTTCTTGACTGGGGTCCCACCTAGAACACAGCGACATGAGAGATGGGAAGAGTGATCCTGGGATCCTGTGGTTGTCTGGGTCATGCCCACCTTGAGACCTACTATACTCTGCCCATCCCGAAAGTCTCATACCTGAGAGTTGAAGCCAGAGTGTTGGACTGGCTGTAGAAGTCCTGTCCCCCACACACATAGAGTTCACTTCCTGCCAGGCTTGCAGCCCCATGCCGGAAGCGCCCTGGGGCAGGCAGGGCAGGCAGCATTCCCCACTCCACAGTTCGTACCAGTCCCATGCCGCAGTGGAAGGCCCTGGCCCACCACACTTTTTGAGAAGGCTGTCTTCGGGCCATGTCAGGTCTGAGCTCGTCCCCACCAATCACCACCAGTGCCTGGTCAGGCTTTCTCCACCTCTCTTGACCTGGAACCTCAGCCTCCACCATCAAGTGGTGCAGCATGTCTGGGGGCAGGAATGAGGGAAGCCCAGCTGCCCGCACTTTTCTCAGCTCTCTGGTAGACATACGGCCAAAGCGGACACATCGCAGCAGGGCCTTGGCTTCAGACTCCTGTGTCTCAGGGTTGGCAGCCAGCCAACGCCGTGCAGCTGCAAAGGCCTCAAACTCCTCCTGCACATGAAGCTCATCGCTATCCAGGAGCTCTGCCAGGCAGGCAGCTGGGAAGGAAGGGAAAGCAGGGCACAAAGCCACCGCAGGCAGATGGCTGAGGAGGTAGTGACGAGCGTTACTCCAGAGCCTCTCCAACCCGGGGGTTTCAGCCATGGGGAATAAGGCCAGGCAACGGGCAGGGCTGAGGCCTTGCACCAAGGCCTTCTGACATAGATTCAGGCAGGAAGAACTTTGGTATTGCAGAGCAGCCTGGGCAGCTCTCAGAAGTCCTGGCCACCTTGCCCACACTACTCCAGAGTAAGCAAAAGAGACGAGGAGTCGCAGGTCATGGGAAGACATAGTGCGCAGAGATACCTCTGTTCCTTGGGATTCCCTCATGCCACTCAGGAGCATGGCCCCAAAGAACTCACTGCCGCAGGCCAGGGCTGCTCGATGCACTGTAGGAGACAGGAAGCAGAGGAAGACACATAGTGTGGCAAGGCTGCCACGCAATCCCAACTCTGGGCCAAGCACCCAAGGGCACAGCCAAACCATGGTGTGCAGTAAAAACCCATGGGGTATTTGTGGAATGCAGCTTCCAGGAGCCCGCCCTGATTCCTGATCCACTAGGAACTTTTAAACTAACATTTTGAAGTACCCGGAATGATTCTCATGTTAGTGGCCTGAATATGCTTTAGTTTTTGAGTTCAGGTCAGTTACACTGATTAGTTTGTTGTTGTGTCCTTGCTTTGTCTCACTATGTAATCCAGGCTAGCATTGAACTCACTGAGATTCTCCTGCCTCTGGCTCCCGGGTGCTAGAATTATAGGCATGAACCACCATACCTAGCTGAAAAAAAGTCTTAATGGATCAAATTGAGAAGATGCTACAGACAGCATTTATGAAAAAGCATCACAAAATGAACTGGAAAAAGCAATATGCAATTTATGTAGCCTCTACATACTGTGTACACAATAAAATCTTTCATTTATAATTGTAAAAGCCACTGCCATTAGTCAGGCAGTTAGATTTTACTAGAAAAGGAGTACCACTCAGTAATGACTATAACTCTACAAGGTATGGTGGCACACACTTGCAACCCCAATTATTTGGAAGACAAGAAGGAGGATTCCAAGTTTGAAGCCAGTCTGGGGAATGTAATGAGAACTTGCCTCAATAAAAGTAAGTAAATAAAAAGGGCCGGGGATATAGCTCAGTGCTCCCTTGGTTTAGTCCACAGCCATTTCCAGTGCGATAAATGAATAAGTGAACAAGTTAACAGGGGTATGGATTTGGCTCAGTGGAAGGGAGACTGCTTACTGAGTTCTTACCCATGAACACCTCCAAGTTTAATGTTTGTTATCTGAACCTAAAGACAGCATTATCCACCTAACTAACGTTCATTGAGAAATAAGTGAGGCGCATGTAAAAATTTCTGGCTCCTTTGGTAGAATCTGAATAAAAATTATTCAACTGTAATTTTCCTGGTGATGTCCACTTAACTTTGCTTGGGAGCATTAAGATTCTGGTAAAACAGTAGCAGACCTAGCTTGTTAGGTCAGAACCCACAGTCTATTATAGGATCCATTACACGGGGGTGAAAGGTGAAAGGCACTGTGAGTTTTCCATCTGTTTCTAAGCCTTCCGGTGTACTGAATAGAAGATGCCAGGGGCTTTTGGTCAATCTGCTTGAGTCAGTCACTTTCTGCTTGTTCTGGTTCCATTAACGGTGCCCTTAGCGCCAGACAACTGGCTGGAAATCCCTTGATTCTATGTTGGAAAAAACCCAGAGCCCACAGGATCACTTTAAACCTCTGCAGCCACGGAAAAAAAAAAAAAAAAAAGAAAACAGCTCAACTGCGCCTGCGCAGCTCCGGGTGGGCGGGGCCGGGCTCCCAAAGCCACAACTCTGGTGGCGATCCGAGCACCTGCTGTCTGCACACACCGTTTGGGTAGCGTTTGTGCTTAGGCTCGTGTAACACCTCGTAGACCCTCACCCCGCAGCCGAAAGCCGTCTGCCTCCAGCTCCAGATCACAGCCGACGCCCTCTCGGTAGAGGCGCTCGATGCCGCGCAGGTTTTCCCGCAGCTCCTCCGCTGGGCTGGGCGCCGCTTCCTCCTCCGCGGTGTTTCCGGGACCCTCACGTCTCCGCCGGGCTGCGGCCTCCACCCGGGGCGCGCCCAGGGCCTCGGCCGCAGCCAGCACATCCCCCCGCGCGGCGGGGCCCAGCACCCCCTGGTAGGCGAAGGTCAGCACGGCCTCCCACCCTCCCGGGGCCACATCCAGGCGGAGTCCGCCCCGCGAGCCCCCGCCGGCCAGCAGCCTGCCTCGGAAGAGGCTGCTGACTGCCGCCAAGATGACCCGATGCACCCCGTAAACCCGCCCCGCGACTGACACCTCTTCGTCCAGTAGCAGCCCCTGCTCCCATAGCCGCTGCGCTTCGGCGAAGAACTGACTCGGGTGCTCCTCGCTGCGCAGCCCCTCAGCGACAGAGTCTGCATCGTTCTCATCCCTTTCCTCCTCTTCCTCTCGTGGGGAAACTGCAGAGGCAAGGTTTCCTGGGACCCGGGGTCTGAGGCCAGGCTGTTCCGGAGGAAAGGAAAGGCAACCAGAATCCTCCTCGGGGGAGGCGCCCCAGGAGGGGGTTCTTCGGGCAGGCACGGGAAGTCCGAGGCCGTCCTTCTGCGTGGGACAGGAGACACACTCCCGGTTAGAGCCTTGAGGTGCGGCCTCGCAGACACTCATGGCCCAGGTTCGCTGGATTGCTGCAGGTGAGCAGGCAAGAGAGAAGTGTCTTAGCTGTGCCCCGGAAGGTCAGAGGACCGTGTCTCCAGATCTTGGAACTGCCAGTCCTTCCCTCTGCAACTTCCAACCTCCTACCCCCACCCCAAAGTCACCTCCCCAGACTGGAGTCGTGGGCCATACAGTGCCAGCTATGGCATTCACTGGGCCCAGCAAAGCATGCAAGAGGTGTGTGTGGAGAGAGAGACTGTACCCTAGGGCCAGACCCCCCCCCCCCATCTGGCCCCCATTTTTTGAGTGCCCCTCAGGAAACAGCAGCCACCTGCCGGCTCTCACTTGAGTGTTCCCTCGGCTTGGGATTGTAGTGTGCAGACCAAATTCACCCGTTCCCAGTCGGTGACCCTACCTGGCTAATTATAGCTGGAACTGGAGGACTAAACACTGGGCTCCCAGTGCCCAAACTCTGACACCCAATATCTTGCGATGCATCCTGGGATCACTCCCCCTCCTTCCACCTGGAGTGCTGAATGAGGGAAATTCAGGGAAGAGGAAGCCAGGAAGAAGGTAAGGCAGTCCAAAGGCTGTTAGGGCCATACTCCCTGGCCTGTAAAAGGCTGATCCAGGCTGGGTAGGCTAACAAAATAAACACACTTAATGGGAGGAGAAACATGCTTGTTCCTTATGATTAAGGTGTGAGAGCTTTTCTGGGTATGGGGTGGGATGGTGAGCTGACCAGCCCACCACTCCTGTGGCTTCAGGGGTTGTCTCTGTTTCCCCACTTAACAACCCGGGTACCCTGCCAACTTGGGTATATTCCCTGGGTGAACCTAACCAACAGCCATACTTCTCAAAATGGTTTGATTGAGACAGACTGGAGAGATAATGACCAGCTTCTGCAACCTTTCCTCCAGGCCAGACGTTTCAGAGTATTCTTGTGGCTTTCCTGAAATGAGGCAAAAGAGCCGGCATCTTGAATGCACACCAGAAAGCTGAGGAACTACAAGTCAGAGATTACAGCACTGGCTGACCTCTGTCTGCCACCCATCTCTAAGGACAAAGACTTTGGAACTTTCTACAAGTCCTGTGACAACTCCATGGCCCCAGGACAGCTCCAATATAGCCAGCTATTTCTAGAGAGTCTGCGAGGCTCCACCATGGTAACACCTATGCTAATTCCCAAAGGTAAGACAGTGTATCTGCTGTGTCACTTTGCGTCCCCCATCAAAACCCTGGGTCTGCCCTTCCCTGATAGGTCAGGAGCCAGCTCCTGGTTGGGACACACTGGCTAGAGAGGGCTTTTGGATTTCCGTCAGTCTGTGATGTCTTAGGGAATGGCTTAACTTCCCCATGTGCAGAGGACTGTGCCAAGCCACTTGCCTGAGAAGATGACCCAGAGAATTCCTGGGCCAGGACAGGCGAGGCCCCAAATTGCTTTGGCCAGGTCCCTGGAGTCATGGCAATGGTCTAGTGCTCAGGGTTTCCAGGTTGAGAATATAGATGGGTGAGCGAACTTTGTTCCAGCAATCTTGAGGAAGGGAGAAGACTGGAGGAGGCATGGTGTGTGTGCTGAAGACCTTCCTGCTTTATCCCTCTGCTCCACAGATCTGCTGCATGTTGAACACTTGGGGTGTCATCCTTTATCTGTGGCTGCCTTGAATTACTGCTCAGATGAGGATAGGTATGAGTTCAGGGCTCACATGGCTCGTTATCCTACTCTCAGCCTCATTGCCTTGTCCTTCTCAGCCTCTCTATCAGTGGCAAAGGCAAGGCTGTGAATCTGCTTGCAGCCCTATTCCTTCTCAGAGTACCCAGTCCTGACAGGATTCATGAGATCACAGACTAGCTCCTCCTCCCTCTTCTCTCAGGTAGCCTAATCTTCTTCAACTCTTGCTGCCTGGATCCGGAGCTTGGCAGTTCTATGAGATCATCTTTGCCTTTGCCAGCATTACTGTGGTTATGCACACAGTGGGCTTTGCAGAGATCCTCCTCGATTGGCTCTGGGTAAGTAGTGTCCATCTTTTCTTTTTGTGCTTTTCTCTCAAGTTTGCTGACCTTGTAAGCTGCACTGTGGCTCCAGCTTGGACAAATCATTTCAAAAGTCTTACAGAGACACTGAACCAGCCAACAAGGACTGTAATACCTGTGGTTAGCCTTCTAGGAACACGGGTGTAGCAGCTGAACTCGAATCCTGAAGACGAGATATGCGTGGTGAGCTTGGTGATAGTGACCATCTTTCGGGGCATGGCACTGGCCAGCAGACAGTGGCAATCTAAGACAGGTACCAGAAAAGTGAAGTGGGGATGAGGAAGCCGAAGAGATGGTGATGAGTACTTGATCAAATAGTAATGGGGGAAGTTGTGTGATGGATTAGGAGTGCAGCTGTTGCCTGAAAAGGCCCAGCTAAATATGGGAAGAGCTGATGTAGCAGAATTCCATGGAAAGTAACTTGAAGTTGGATGATTTTGCTTGGTGAGATTCCACATCCCAGCTCAAGCAGAAAGGGAAGCGGCCTATTCAGAGGACCTGGTGGGATGAGCACTGGGTGAGACTAACAGGAAGACACCAGACAAGGAATGACATACACTGCTCTCAGATGTCTACAGTTTTAAGATCCACCTCTGGCATGAGCAGGGATGCTTGGCAGCTGGAGGGAAGGACAATGATGCCCATCTGGCCAGGACCCCTGTATGGGAACAGGTTAGCTGGGAAAGGGAGAGGGCTGAGAGGCGCATCAAGACGGGACAAAGAGAATGAGGACTTGGAACAGTTATCACTGTCCCTCCCTCTCACATTCTTTCCTTTCTCTTTTTGTCAGGTTTTCCTCTCTTTTTGGGTATTTCAGACCCAAATTATCTTCTTGTTCTTGATCCCTACCTCTTTGTCAACACCTTCTGGGCACACTCATCCCAACAAACCCCAATCAATTAGCCACTGGTTTGAGTACCAAGGAACTGGGCTGAAAAATTCATGCCCTTTGCAGGAGGGGCCTTATCCAGCCCAGGAAAATGTCTCAGAAAAAAGAATCTCTGATTTCGAGTTCTGTTCCCCACTTGCAAGCTGCCCATCAGATCAGTTAAAGTAATATAAGTCTCAATTCTCTAGTTTTTCCCCTTCTCTCCAGTCTCACCTGTCACTGACACCAAATGCACTGAGAGATGGAAGTTTGGCTTTGCATGAATCTTGGCTTAGCAGAGAAGACAGGAAGTGCTCCCCTCTGTTCTTCACACAGGAAGTGTTTTCTGGCGAACCTGGTCCACAGTGATGGGGTTCTGAATGCAGTTTCTTTGATATGTTTTTCATATTCTTCTCCTCAGCCACTGGAATCCTGGCCAGAGCATTTTTGGAGACTTCAAGGTGAGAAGGCTGTCCAGTGATAGGGTATGCTCCTTGCTGCCCCCTCTCATGTTCAATGTTTGTTCCTGGGACCTTGCTAAAGTTATCCCCAAGGGGACCCTCTGTGCCATTATGTGAACCACACTCTCCTAGCTGGGCATCTCTGTAACCACTGGTAAGGTCTCTTCCTACCTTCTGTGCAGAATGACCTGGGGCCCTGGTTTCCTCAAAAGACAGAGTATAGATGATAAAAACAGCAAGATGCATTCATCAGCCAATTAAAAGTAGTATACAGATTTTAGATCCTTCTGAAGGGTAAAGAAACCCTATTTCTCATTTCCTGACGACCAAATTTTGCATGATCCTTCCTGCTTCCTGCTCAATCTGAGACTGATTCTCTGCAGCCGAAAGGCCTTTGGAAATGTGATGGCTTCAGAAATCAGGTCCAACAGCTCCTGTCAAGGAGATATCTGAAACCTACCTACCTTTTGCAATACTCTTCCTGCTTCAGTCTACACCTTGGAGCAAAAGCTACAGGTGAGCCACAAGAAGGTATCCAGAACAGGGTGGCAAGTGGGGCAGTTTTCCCAGAGAGGCATCTGATAATGGTGCCACCCAGTATCTGCCTAGTCATTCTTCCTAACCACATAGTCCGAGTGGCACATGTGTCTTCATGAAGTACTATGGCGGTATTTCTAGGATGTCACCCTCAGTCATGTAAGAGTCAGAAAATTTCAAAGTACAGGGGCATAGATTCAAAGTACAGGGGATAGGCATGCTTCCATGAGTAGATAAGCTGTTCCTCACAATTCCTTCCTTACCAGGAGCCTACCTGTGGTCCCTGGACAGCCTGTCCAGGGGCCCTGTATACGTCTTAGCTGGAGACACTGTCTAGGGACCTGCTATTCCCCATGGCCTTCATTTGTGGAACTCAATAGGATGCCTTCACCCATACTGCCAGTCAAAGTCATAGGAGAGGAGACTGATTCAGGAAGAAGACTTTTAGTTTCCTTTTTCTTTCTTTCCTCTTTTCCCTTTTTGTGGTGCTGGACAGGAAGTCAAAACCTCACATGTGTCAGGAACTGCTTTACCACCAAACTACATCTTAGCTTGATTTTAGTTTCTGGGCTCCACAAACTTGGAGGTTACCCTTAAGAATTCTCAGGCAGGGCCTGAGGATTTAGCTCAGCGGCATAAGCGCCTGCCTTGCAAGCAGGCAGTCGTGAGTTTGATCCCTGGTACTGATAAAAATGAAAAAGACAAAAACAAAAACAAAAAAAAAGAATTCTCAGGCAAATTTTCTGAAAAGAGCTCCCAAGGAAGGAACTCCCCTACTAAGCAATGTGAGCTGGGGCTACAGGAGTGAAGCAGGTCTTTCTTCCAAGATCCACTCCACCTCATATTAATAAATCAATACCTGAGGGTGTATAGTAATATAGCTGCTGCCCATTCACAAAATCAACTCCCAAGCATAGACAGAGATCACTCTTATTCTCAAACACAGTCAAAGAGACAAATTTAATCTCTGCTTATGTCCCACTCTTCTTCCACCCTTATTTTTAATTTTAAACTTCCATCTCTCAGTGCATTTTTAATGGATGTGTCTGTCCCTCACAAATCAAAAAGTATACACAGCCACTTCCCTTAGTAAAACATAAGAAATTAACTTTCTCCAAAATCACATGATGCCTTCTTTTTATCCTTTAGTTTAAGTCTTAGTTGACAGTCCTCTGATCCTATCTGTGGTTTACTTTCCTATCAACTTACTTGTTTGTTCATGAACACTGAGGATATATCACTCTCTTCAGTACTGGCTGATATAGCAGTGCATGAAACAAAACAGAAATGCCCCACTCACAGTGGTGTTTACAGTCTAATAGAAACAGACAAAACAGTTACAATTAAGAAGGCAAGTAAAATGGGAAGAGGGTTTGGAAGTGCTGGAGGAAGAGTTTAAGCCGATTAGGAAGTTTACACTTAAAAAAGCTGAGCAGATTTAAAAGAATATAATAGAATGACCATCACCTGGGGAAGAGCAAAAGAGAAGCAGCAAAAAATAAAGCCCTTGAGGGTCGATGTATTTCTAGTCCGTATTCTACCCCACCCCCATCTGTTAGGAACTGAGCTGCAAAGAAGGTGGTGAGCAGAGGGGTGTGTGTGTGTGTGTGTGTGTCTGTCTGTGTGTGTGTGTGTGTGTGTGTGTGTGTGTGTGTGAAGATTGCTCTGTACTTCCAGCTGCTTCCTATCACTTGCATTACCATCTGAGCCTGCCTTCCAGTCAGATCAGTGGTACGTGATTGTCTAGCTCCTGTCAAAGGAGCTAGAACCTCTCTACAAACTGTATACTTGGATTTAGGTGGTGCACTCCTTTGGAGAATCTAATGCCTGTCGTTTGAGGTGGAGCTGAGGCAGAGATGGGAGTGCTGGGGAGCAGCTGCAAGTTCAGGTTAAAATTAGCAGTTTGTCTGCACAGAGACCAAAATAAATCAACTGCTTACAGACATAGCAGAACCTTACCAGTGAGTGGCAAGTGACAATTAAGTGGCAAGCTGTATTTGGTGGCAAGACTTAAATCAGAATCTGACATTTTAGTCTGCTTGTGCCCTGCCCATTATTTTACTTAGCACTTCTATCACTTCTTTCCTTCTTGCCTTTGCTCCATCAGTTTTGGTAACCCGGCAAGTTAATCCCTAGTCAAAAAAATAAAAACAAAAGTTACCAGAGTGTCTTTTAAAAGGGAGAAAGAGCCCCCAAACCATGCCCTTTTACCCTGGTCTGTGAAAAACTGTCTTCCATGCAACTGGTTGCTGGCACCAAAAGGTTGGGGACCACTTCCCTAAGGAACAACCAAAAGGCCAATGTTGCTGAGGAGAAAGAGAAAGGAATAGCAGGAGATAAGGCAACAGTGGAAGTGGGAAAGGTCAAGGAAGATTATGCAGCTTTTTTACTCTTTGTTTTCCAGACAGTCTATATAGTTCAGGCTGCCCTTGAACTCACTATGTAGCCCACGCTGGCCTCAAACTTATGGTAATCCTCCTGCCTCAGTCTCTTAAGTGCTGGGATTACCACTATGTCCAGCTTTTCTCTTTCTCTCTCTCTGTCTCTCTCTTTCATGTATGGTCTTTCAAGCCTTTAAAGAGCTGTTTCATCAGAGTGTGTTTTGTTTGTCTTTTTTGAGACAGGGTTTCACTGCAGTTCAGAATGGCCCAGAACTCACTTTGTTGTCCAGGCTAGCCTCAAACTTGAAGTAATCCTCCTGCCTCAGCCTCCCGAGTGCTGGCATTACAGGCATATACCACCTCATCTGGCCTCAGGATATGTTAATTTTGAAATGCCTATTAAGTGCTTGCTTTGGCAGCACATATACTAAAACTTGAAATGTCTATTAAATACTCAAGTGGAGATGATAATGGGAAGCTAGGTATGTATTCAGGACAGAATTCCACATTGGAACCATAACCTTGGAGTCACTCATGTCAGTCAAAGTTTGGTCGAGGAATTACTAGAGATGGAACCCGAGGGTATTCTACCACTGAGCTATGTCTTTAGCCTATTTCTGTGGTACTAGGCATCAAATCTAGGGCTTTCACACTGAGCTGTAGCCCCAACTCTGTACTAAATCACTGTTTCCCAAGCTAGGGCCAAACTCACAATCCTCCTGCTTAAGCCTCCCATGGTCAGCTTTATTTTTTGAGACAGGGTCTTGCTAAATAGCCCAAGCTGCGGTCCAACTCACAATCATCCTGCCTCAGCCTTTCATATCCACCTTAATTTTTTGAGACAAGGTCTCAATAAATTGCCCAGGCTGTCCTCAAGTGTCTGATCCTCTTGACTCAGCCTGCTGAGTAGTTTAACTGGAAGACTGGATGAAATCACTGTGGTGACAGTGTAAATAGAACAGTCTGAGGACTGAACTCTGGAAAATTAATGAGTTTATAGAGGTAAGGAGAAATTAACAGGAGTAAAGGATAGTGAGCTAGGAAGCAGCAGAAAATACACTCTCAAGCCAGATAAGCAAAATATTTCAAAGGAGTATCAGATGCTGACAGGCTCTAAGATAAAAGAGACTACACCATTAGATTTAGCTATAATCAAGCCATGGTAGGAACATGGAGTAGATTTAATAAGAAATTGCTGGGGAGAAACTGGAGATAATTCTAATTTTGCTATAAAATAGCTCACAAAATGAGAAGCAGTTGGAGGGAAAATGAGGTCATATGGCATGATTTGTGAAATGACAAAAATAGCGTATTTGTGTGCTGATGGGAAGACTCAGGAGAAAAAGGGTAGAATCCTGCCTCAACAGAAAAGGAGGGGGCTTCTGGGAAAATGGCAGGGTGTTGAGCAGCAGAGAAGGAGTCTCTCAGAGATTCGGTGCCCAGACCCTGGAATATAGCAGCATGAGGAAGAGGAGGGAAGTGGGTCTCTAGGACCAAGAAGGGATCTGAATCAAGAACTGAAGCCCATGGAGAGAGTGAAGAGACTTCAACAAAGGAGGGAGCAGGTGGCACCCTTTCCGTAAGCAGGACTCACTGCACAGGAGGGGCAGCTTGAGCCTACAGATGTAGAGTGACTACTGGCAACCTCAGAGCCCCCCAAAGACAGCAGATACCGCTGAGTGCAGGGCTGGTGAGTTACTCCACTTCAGACCTCCCCCAGTAGAGGGCGACTGGCTGATAGCTATCTTGGACAAAAGTCAGCTGAGTCCAGAAATCAGAACATCTCCAGTGTTCCATAGTGACTCCCAGTCACAAGAGGTCAGGCAGACAAGTCCAAGCCTGCAGGAGGCACACAGCCTGTTGCAGGCTGAACAAATCCACCCAGCCAGGTATCAGCCTGACCTTCAGTGGAACTAAAGGTGCAGGCTTGCTGGGACTATCTGCCACCCTGCTATAACCTGCAGCTGGCTTGCTGGATTAATCAATTCAGATCTCTGGACTCTGCCCACATTGTCTACCAGTGACAGCCACTTTGAAGTGGTCATTTTTTAAAATTTTCATCTTCAAAAATTTTTTTCTATATGTGTGAACATAGCTTCGAGGGTTTTTGTTGTTTCTGTTTCTTCCTTCTCTTTCACTCCTGTGTTCTGCAGCAGTTTCTCAAGGGTTGCATGAGCCCTTGTCCTCAAACCTTGCTTCTAATCTCTTACTTCTTTTTTCCTCCCAACCCCTTTTAATTTTCTCATTGGAGGGGAAAGTCCCCATAGTGAGCGCTAATATACTGCACACAATGTCTGGTTGGTTTTGTTATGTAACCACAAATCTAGTTCATACAGTTCAAGGCGGAAAATTAATAGTCACCAGTTTGTCACTTCCTAGGCTCTCTGATGCTGTGGTTATTGCTGATGGATAAAGATGTGGTTTTGTAATACGATGCAAGACCAGTCAGCTGTGAAGGATAAACCTGAGACATACCCAGCTAACAGGATACATCTTGAGACCATATCCTTAAGTGAAATAAATTGGACAAACATGTAAGTACTGTATTATTTTTTGTGAGAAACAAAAAGAATAAATAAGGACCAAAATATATAATAGATATTGTGTTTAAATGGAAAGGGGGATTAGGGGGAAAGAAAGGGAAAAGAAAAAATGAGAAAAGAAGGAAAAAATGTAAACAAAGCTTTTATAAATCAGGAAGGGAAGAAGACAGGGGAATGGGAAAAAAAATGGAAGGTAGGGGAATGGAAAAAAAATATCAAGATATACCATGTACAGGTACAAATTCCCTATGATGAATGACCATTATGTATACCTAAAATGTACTAATAAACTTATTTTTAAAAAAATGGAAGAAGGCGGCTAGAGAACCGCTGAGCCAGGTCCTTAAAATCTAGAGGGTATATAAAAAAAAAAAATCTAGAGGGTATGTCCACAACACAAATCTGTAGTCAGGACAAGGACAGTGATTATCGGGTTTCTCAACTTCAGCACCAATGACATTAGGGCACAAATTCTCTGTGAGGGACTGATGCTGGGGCTTCCCTGTGCACTATACAGTACTTTACAGTATCCCTTCTGTGGTTTTATTTTTTTTCCTTTTTTCTTTTAAGGAGAATAAAACCCTACAATACAAAACAGAATCGAGCTAATCAAAACAAAGCAGGGAAAGTGGTACATAACTTCAAAACAGGACAATAGGTCATCAGCAATGGCTACCATAACGTATCTGGTTATTTTCACAGTGGCTGTCCATTCCCTCAGACACAGTAACGTCAAATAAAACAGACTAAAACCAATCAAAACAGAGCACTGAGTAAAATGAAACAATAAGTCAGAACAAAATAGTGAGAATAACATTGGATTTCAAAAACATGACTGGAGGAAACCCCCATATTTGCCATATTGCATTCTGCCATACTCCTACCAGAAGCTCAGACTATGGCCTTAGTCCTGGTCCTGCAGTCAATCAATGCAAGTGTTCAGTTGTTTTTGTACCTAAGCTGCTATCAACTCAGCCTGTCCTCCAAACCAGCTGGTTGCTTATTAGGGGCAGTAGGGATGGGGGCAGTCCTGATTCTCAGCCCGCATGCCAGTCTGCTTGCGGGAAAGGCAATCTGCCTTCTCTCTTCCTCGGCCCCACCTGGTCTGCACAGCTTACACGAACACCAAACTAGCTTCTTGATGTGCTCTTTCCAGACCCAGCATGGCCTCTGCTTACAGGAACAGGGTCCCACATGGTCTGCCCTTCCATGTTTTGACAACCAAATGTCCTCTGAAGTGCAGAAGCAGCCACACTTGAGAACTTCTGGCTTATGGTAAGAGGAAGAAACACTGAGTATGTGAGCATAGATGCTAGAAGGTAGTCATGTGGTCACAGTGAAATACAGGTAAGATATATGCAATACAGTGTGTATTACTAGAATTTAACTGGAGAAGGAAATGAAAATATGAATAAAGTGGGTGAAAGGAAAGTACAACAAAAGGACTACAGGCCCTGGTGAAGCGACGAACTGCTGGATTCAGCATGTAAAGGGAGTAACCTGAAAAGACAGGACATAATGGTAGGAGAGCAAACTACCTGAAATTGAGAAAGGAGGGAAACACAGGTCCAGACCATGGCTAAGGCAAGGTGTGTTTGAAATAGATATTATAAGGATGATCTACAGGTAGTGATTGTCAATATTGATGACGAGTGGTACAGGTCCTGTATAGTCTAATGCTTTAAAACAGGCATTAAAGATGAAGAAGAATGGTCTGGAAATAATATAAACTAAAGAAAAAAAGCACTTGCGGGGGGGTTTACCTCAGCAGTCCAAGTGCCTGCCAGGCAAGCACGAGGTTGTGAGTTCAATCCCCCGTACTGCCAAAAAAATGAACACGTGTACCACTTCTAGGCCTAGTGCTGCAATGTACAGGGAAATCACCCACAGCAGAGAGGTGACAGGAAAAGCAGTCTGCCTTAGAAATTAGGTCTCAAGGCAAGAATGTAAAGGGAACACTCAGAGAAGAGACTGAGAATATAGTTTTTGCAAATGATTGGCTGTTAGTTCTAGAGGGTAAGCAGCAAAGTTTCAGGACTTGGAAGAGAAGTAGATGGGTACCAAAAGTGGGGTGAAGAAATACATGCCAGAGTGTAATAGGTAAAGTGACTTCATTGTTCTGACTTCTTATGGTGATGTATTGAAGATAAAGGGCAACATGGGATTAGTTCTGGCAGTCAGGATAGGAGGGATACATATACGGGACCCAATCCAGTTTGCCTAGATGGTGTGCTGTAATACTCAGGAGAAAGTGTATGAAGGAAGGACACCTTTTACCTTTGAGTTACAAATTAGCTCAATTTTCAGGACATTTTGAGGGACGTCCTGATTATCTACTTCAAAAAATTAAAGTGAGACGAGGCAGTTAGCTCAGGGCCTGATACAGCAGTATTAGTGACAGTTATAAGACTATGACTGTTAAGAGGATATTAAAAAACAAGAGGATATTAGACCTACAATTTTCCTGTAGCCTCCAAGGTTACCCAAAGTCAGCTAGAGTGTCGCTCTGACCCTTTCCTCCTAACCACTGACCCAATTCAGGGCTAACTCCATATTGGCATTGAGTAACACAATACAATAACCAACATACAAAACCAAAAATAATTTATTGCTGAGTCCTTACAGCTTCTACTGGGGACCCGAAGCCTTTCGTGGAGTCCATAGCCTTCTCTGTGGAGAGGGGAGTCCTGTCTCAGGAGAGAGCTTAGACACTGGTCCTCTGACCTCTGCTTGGGGACTACTACTCTGATCTTGTTGCTCTCCTTAGTCCCTCCATGTCACTTCCACTTCATCTGTGCGATACCTGTGGGAGAACAGGAAAACCTGGTGGGAAGGCGATCCCTGAGCTTTTTCCTTTCTGCTCTACTCTCAGCTTCCTGAACTTTTCTTCTCTGTTGATACTTTTTGGGGGTGGGGAAGGGAGAGTTACCTTTAATAATACTCCTCTATCTATCCCCTCCAAAGACTGTTTCACTCACCTCTGGGTAATCCCAGAATCACTGAGGGGGGTCCTGTGGCCAGCCTGAAACATCTCCCAGCCAGCCTGGGCGATCATGGCTCCATTGTCAATGCAAAATCTGCAAAGGGTGAAACTTGTAACCCAAAAGCAGAAAATAATAAAAATGGTAAAAGAAAAAAGAAATCAAGAAAGGGAGAAGACTTTTACCTCTCATCTGTCGCAAAAAGCTGGGCTCCACGTTCCTGGCACATGGTTTGCATCATCTCCTGCAGCCTCACATTGCCTATGAGAGGAAGGGGAGAATCCATCCTAACCATCACTGGCTAGGCCACCATACTCCATGTGTACTGCGGACTAGGCACTCGAACTGGGACGGACAGGGCAAGTGATCTCCCTCAACCTTTAGTAATTTAGAACCTCAGATGGAAGGTGTCCAACGCCAGGTCTAGGTAAGAGGAACTGCTAACTGATACATACACCCAACGCCGCCTACAATGAGGGCCTCCTTGGAACCACAATGTGCCATGGCTCGCTCTGTGATCTCCACCAGCATTGCAAACACAGTTTCCTGTGGAGAGCAGACAAAGTGAAAATATCACAGAGGCATCTAAGCTCTCCTCTGTCAGATAGAGGCTGCTCCAGCCTCTTTTTTTGTTGGTGGTGTTTGTCTGAGAGAGCGTCTCACTATGTGGTACAGGATGGCCTTGAACTTACTTTGTAGCCCAGACTGGCCTCTAATTCACAGCAACCCTCCTGCCTCAACCTCCCAAGTGCAGAGCGTACAGGCCTGTGCCACCATACCCAACTCCAGCCTCTACTTTCTATCCCTACTTTTCACTCCATTACCTGCAGGGAAAAACACAGATCTTCAGGAGTACACTCGCCTGTGGCCAACATCCGCATGGCTGCATCCTACAATTAATGGGGAAAACAAATGAGTGAACAGAGCCAGGCATGATGGTATATGTCTCTAATCCCAACCCTTGGGGAGGCTGAGGCAGGAGGCCCACAAGTTTAAGCCTAGCCTGGGCAACTTAGTAAGTCCTTCTCAAAACTTAAAAACTTTTAAAAAGGGCTGGGGATATAGCTCAGTGCAAAGGCCCAGGGTTCAATCCCCAGCAACCCCCAGCGCCCACCCAAACCATGGACAAACTTTTCTTTTGCTCCATGCTGTGTGTCTATTATCTAGAACAGTATGTGGCACCCAAAAAACACTCAGTAGATACTTGTTAAATGAATATATTCAGCATCCAACACAGACCAGTACTATATGCAAGAAATATAATGGTGGGGGCTGGGGATTTAGCTCAGTGGCATAAGTGCCTGCCTTGCAAGCAGGCAGTCGTGAGTTTGATCCCTGGTACCAATAAAAACGAAAAAAACAAAAAACAAAACAAAACAACAACAAAAAAAATGGTGAACAAAACAGACACGCTTTAATAAAAGAACATGAAGGGGCCTCAGTCTCCTTACCTCTGTGACACTCACCTCAATGAAAGACAGAATCCCTGAGAATGAGACATCCATCCCCTTTACAGTGTATGGCAGCTCAACTAGCTTCTTGCCACTATGTTGGAAGAGTTAAACACAGTTCACACTCCAGTGCCTCCACCAAACCTACATGCAGGGAAATCCCTCAAACCCCAAAGGCAGCTGTCCAACAGTAAGTCTTCTTACCATTTTGCCATCTGTTCAATGTTGTAACCCGGACTTGGGTCATTGGAAATCTATCAGAAGAAAAAAGTACATAATCGGCTGGACACAGTGGCACATGCCTTTAATCCCAGCTGCATCCCGAGTCGTACAGACACATAATCCCAGTTAATCAGGAGGTAGCTGGGATTACAGTCAGGACTGCAAGTTTGGGGCCATCCTGGGCAACTCAGTAAGACACTTTTCAAAATAAAAAGGGGTGTGGATGTAGGTCAGCACAAAGGCCCTGGGTTTAACCCCCACTACAACAAGGCAGTAAATAGATGATGAAGTCAGATATCCAGGAAGCGTAAGAAGCTATTACTTCCATTCCCACTGCGCCCCAGAAACTCTCCCACATTTTAGGCTACCAGAAGCCTCAATGGCTTACCTTTAGCACTCGAGCAAAGCGATCCAGACAATTACCCACAGCAATATCGATGGTTTCCCCAAAGATTCGGTACCGATGTTCTGAGTAGGCAATGACCTAAGAGTGACGAGGATGTCCGTGAAACCTCAAGTCTGCAAAGAGAAGAATGTCTTTGGCGAAGACAGTTATAAAGCACCAACATGATCAAGTTATGAAGAAATGAAAGCCTAAGACATCCTTTCCCCTTCCTGGTGCTGTTAAGGATTTCCCTTCTTTCAGAGTAGCTTTTACTCTGCTGCCAAGAAGCTGGTGACAAAGGGCAGGAAAAACCTTGCCTTTCTTTCTACTTTTCTGATCTACTCTTTCAACCTAATCATCATCCCTGTTTCTCACACGAAAGCAAGCTTCGAAAGGGAAAAGGAAACCCCACTAGTGCTCTTCTTCATCAATTCCTAAGGCCTCTTATACTTTTTGCACATCATCCTTCAGCCCTCATCCAGATACCTGCCCTCTACCAACTGATGCTCCCACACCGCTTTCATAGGAACGTGTATTTCATCATTAGTAAGTATCTTAACATAAAATTTCAGGACACAACCCTTTCAATAAGCAGGTGACAATGCTGAATAAACTACTGTTAACAATAACCCATCAGTTGATGTCAGAAAAGAATCCAATACCAACCTTACAACGTCATGTAAGTATTCCCAAAAGCTTGAGCTTTACCCATAAATTTAAGATATCTCTAACATGTACAAAGAACTTTTTAAAAGGTTATTTGTATTTTAATGCTCTTAGGAAGAAAATTCTACATATTGTGCTCAATAACATAAAGTAACACATGCAGTTACCCTGAAGAAATAAATCAGGCAGTGGCCCTTAAGTTGTAGTTGCAAACACTAGAAAAAAAAAAAAAATTGCTGGCTGTGGTGGCACACACCTATAAAAATAGTAAGGACTGAAACCCTCAAAACAACAAAATTTATTTACTTTTTGATTTTTTAGAAAGGGTCTCACTATGTATAATTCAGGGTGGTCTTGAACTCACAGTGATTCTCCTGCCTCAGCCTCCTGAGTGCTGGGATTACAAGGATGTACCACCATGCTGGGCTCTTATCATTCTCACTTCTTTTCTTAAAAAAAAATTTATTTATTTATTTATTTATTTTGAGACAGGGTCTCACTATGTAGTTTGGGTTGGCCTTGAATTTCCTTTGTAGCCCAGGCTAGTCTTGAACTCGCAATGATCCTCCTGCCTTAGCCTCCCGAATGCTGCGATTATAGGTGTACACCACCATGCCTAATCTTATTCTCCTCTAAAGCAAAAATTCTTACTCTTTATAATCACACACATAAAAGTCAACTAATGCCCTAATGATTATAAATGTTCTAACACTGCCCAAATCTACAATGTTACAATCTTTGTTGTGAGTCTTCTAACACTTAAGGTTTAGATAAGCCAACTTTGTTTTTGTAGTTCCTAAAACTCGGCAAGAATGAAGCAGCTGCCGGCCGAGTATTTCAGAAATTAAGATAGAGTAGGTAAGTACTCTCAGTACCTGAGTATTTCCTCCACTGACGTATAACACAGTTGGGCTGGTGGCTCCAGTGATGAGGCGGCCCATTTCAATGTGGCCTATACAATGGTTCACACCTACCAAAGGTTTATTCCACAGCTGAGCCACAGTACGGGCCACAACCGCTACAGAGGCCAATGGGGCACCCATGCCAGGACCTACACAGATAGAAATGGGAGTCAGAATTCCAGAGATTAGAAAAACAGGTGAGGTACCGGAGTAGGAAATGGAGTGTGCTAGGGAGAGTGGTGGTGGCACACATGAGACTATTTTAAACCTCCTCAGTTTCCAGCTATACTTTTCCACTGGACCATTCTCCTGATCATACCTTTGGTGTAAGCAATGCAATCAATGTCTTGCGAGGTTAATCCAGCTTCTGTTAGTGCTTCCTGCAGCAAGTCTAGGATAACAGCTCGGTGGTGCCTCGCAGTAGCACCTGGGAGGAATCCTAGGAAATGAACACAGGTCAACAATTACAAAGTTTTCCTGTTAACAACAGTAGAGAGTAGTTAAAAATAAAAATAGAAGTTTGAGTAATGTAGGAAGAATCCTTTCAGTTTTCCATGTTTTCCGATATTCTTTTTCCAGCCTCTGTACATGCCATTCAGCTCTCAGAGACATCCTTCTTCATACTCAAATCCTTAGCCTTCTGGATTCAACTTAAGTGATACACACCTCATACTGTTTGGTGACTTTCTTTGTGACCCTTCAGAAGTCTACACATGATCACACTGTTGTATCTGACATATCACTTTTGTTCCTTTCTTGAGACAGGGTCCCACTACACAGTTTAGGCTGGGTTCAAATCACTATGGAGCCCAGGCTGGCCTTCAACTTGTAGTGGTTCTCCTGCCTCAGTCTTTTGAATGCTGGGGTCATAGATGTGTACACCACAGCTAGCCTGATATTTAACAGTTATACCACTATAATTGTCTGTCGTTTCTCCAGTTAAACCAAAAATACTCCAGAGCATTGGTTATTTATTTTTGTATTTCTAGTGCCCAAGTCCCTAAGAGATTAAATGGTAAAAATACATGTACATTCCTAACAAGCAATCTGTCACAGGGAAACTTTTCAGGTTTATGTTGCTCAACTGCCCCTTCCTAAGTATATAGTTGTTTTAGAGGAAGGTACACAAGTTTTATTACTTTGTAAGTAATATTAATTAAAAGTTAGGATGTGTCCGTACATTTAGTCCTCAAGACCCACAGTACGTTTAGTATTCCCATTTCAAGAATAAGAAAGACATATTCAAAACATTATATAATTCAAAAACAGCAAAGTCAGGCAATTATGTCTTAACACCTAAGCTAGGAGTCTGTTTTCATTTCATCCTAGAAGTTTTAATTCTACTCCTAGCGAACCACCTATTACTGTAAATATCTTACGTGCTGTGTCCACGGCGGGCTCATAACATTTTTGAATGCTCACAACATAAAAAGGACTCAAAATCTGAACGAATAAGAAATTTCAAGTCTCAATGACTTCCAGCCATCAGCCTTAAAACAGTTTTACATAACCTCAATAGCACAGACCAAAAGCCATAAGGGGGGGGGGGGAGACGCGCCCCAGGCCCCAATTCGCTAGAGTCGAGAAAGATCTCAACTTCCGCAGGGAAGCGGGCCTAGCGTCAAGTCCCCACTCGCTGCTTACCTGTGCCCGGAGGCGTAACGTAGGTTCGCCGTGGGTTCGCCAGCACCTTGCCATCCCGCACCACTCCCACGCCAATTTTATTGGCGCTGCCTTCAAAACCTAGCACCGTCGGCATGGTGCAGGCCAGGAGAAAACGCCGGAGGTCTGCTGGTGACCCGTGGCGCTACAGAGTCCCTCACCAGTCCGCCCTGGGACACAGACTCTGCAGGGCCGATGACAAGGCTCAGCAAGCCTAGAAACACAGCAGGGAGCCCGGAAACGGAAACAGAGCTCTGCCTAACAGCGCCGCTGCCGTTAAGGCCCCTTCGAGGTCCTGTCTGCCCATGTGCCCGCGGCGCTGAACGGGCCTCTGCGCCTCAAGATCCTGTCGGCTCCCCTGCTGACCGCTGTGGTCCAACGTAGCCTTCTCACTGTTTTTTTCGCTTTTGTAAACGTTATGCCGTTTGGTCACAGTAGTAAAAGAACTCTTAAAGCCGGCACCTCCACAAACAGCCAGGAAATGGAGTGTTGGGGTCCTTAAGTCCTCTGAAAGTGTAGCAAAGGGTGGGGCTGTCACGTGATTCCAGGCAGCCCAATCACCCGCAGCCTTCGGCAGGACGGGGCGGGCGTAGGGTCACGTGAGCGCGCCTGTTACCCACGTGGGGGCTCAGTGTGCTCTATTCTTTGTGTTCGGGTAAGGAGAAGTCACGTTGGGATCCGAGCTGGTTGGCTGTAGAGTTCTTCTTCTTCCTCTAAGTCGGGATTCTCAGGAGGACTGAGAAGTCAGGACTTCACATTAAGGCTCCTGGTTGACCATAGGGCAGACCTTGCGAGAATGCAAGACACTCAGAAGTGATCTAATGTGGGTGAGGGGTTGAAGGGCCCATGATGTTCGAAGGAGGGCAAAGGATTCAGAGTATAAGGGGCTGAAAGGCAGGACCTGGTTGGGAACTACAGGGGGAGGAGTCTTTCTTTTAGCTTTATTTGATTCTACGATTTCTTTCCGTTTATAGACAACGCGGTGAAAATACTGTTTCGGTGGGCGACGTGGTACAGGTGCCAAGGGACGTTTGTTACAGGGATGCCAAAGCGTGGGAAAAAGGGATCAGTGGCGGAAGATGGGGAAGAGCCCAAGAGAGGTAGGAGAATTAAATTAGCCTCTCTTTCTACAAGTAGGGTGTGGTATTAATAATTTATTCTATGAACGATACAGACTGAGTTACTTTTTTTCAGTTGACCATTCAGTTAATTATGTATTCTCTGAATTGTTGATTAAAGTTGGAAGCTGCCTAGTTTTATTCCGGCTTATTTTGTAGAGCCAGAGGCCAAGAAGAGTAAAGCAGGACCAAAGAAGAACGAAAAAGAGGAAGCAGGAGAGGGCCCAGCCCTGTATGAGGATCCTCCAGATAAAAAAACCTCACCTAGTGGCAAATCTGCCACACTCAAGATATGCTCTTGGAATGTGGATGGGCTTCGAGCCTGGATTAAGAAGAAGGGTTTAGATGTGAGTAGAATTCAGGCAAGGGACGAGACTTCCCGAATGTTGAATGATCTTGGAATTTAATCTTTTTTTCTCATTTTGATTCCCAGAATATAAATTTTCTTTTAGGGAGGAGAGGGGTCTCACTTTGTGATTCAGACGGGCCTTCAGCTTGGTTGCCCATCTCTGCCTCAGCCTCAGCCTCCTGAGTGCTGGGATTACAGGCATGAGCTACTACCTCTGGCTAGAGAGTTTATATGTAGGAGAGGCCTGTATGTCGTTCTTTCTGTTCTATTGCATAGCCCTGTTCCAAGAACCTCCTTACTGGACTTTCTCCATTTTATTGCTAATGGGTGTGGGGGCCCAAACCTATATTCCCAACACTGGGAGGCTGAAGCAGGAGGATCACAAATTCAAGTTCAGACAGGGCAGTTTAGCAATTTAGTGAACATGTGTCTCAAAAAATTTAAGAATGGCTGAGGATGTAATTCAGTGCAGAGGTCTGGGATTAATACCCAATACCTCAAAAAACAAAAACCTTACTGCAGTGTATATGACTTTAATTCCCTTCATTAGTTCTCAGTCAATTTAAAATTGTTTAAGAATTAACTTGTTAAATTCCTCTTGTACAAGATTTGTGTGTATAGCTAGGATTTATCACATGAACTGCCTAGTAAATACATCTTGATCATACTTTTTCGTTTCTACTCACAGTGGGTAAAAGAAGAAGCCCCAGATATCCTGTGCCTCCAAGAGACCAAATGTTCAGAGAACAAACTCCCAGCTGAGCTTCAAGAGCTGTCTGAACTATCCCATCAGTACTGGTCAGCGCCTTCTGACAAGGAAGGATACAGTGGTGTGGGTCTACTCTCCCGCCAGTGCCCAATCAAAGTCTCTTATGGCATTGGTGAGACCCTTTTAAACCACTTGTTAAATACTCCAACCCTGCTTCAGTGTTTTGATCTTTTTTTTCCCTGCTTTTAATACTGATTCTTCATTTCTGGTAGGTGAGGAGGAACACGACCAGGAAGGCCGGGTGATTGTGGCCGAATTTGACTCATTCGTCCTGGTTACAGCCTATGTACCTAATGCAGGCCGGGGTTTGGTAAGGCTGGAGTACAGGCAGCGCTGGGATGAAGCCTTTCGCAAGTTCCTGAAGGGCTTGGCTTCCCGCAAGCCTCTGGTACTATGTGGGGACCTCAATGTGGCTCATGAAGAAATTGACCTTCGTAACCCCAAGGGAAACAAAAAGAATGCTGGCTTCACTCCGCAGGAGCGCCAGGGCTTTGGGGAACTGCTGCAGGCTGTGCCACTGGCTGACAGCTTTCGTCACCTGTACCCTAACGCTGCTTATGCTTACACCTTTTGGACTTACATGATGAACGCTCGATCCAAGAATGTAGGTTGGCGCCTTGATTACTTTTTGTTGTCCCATTCACTTTTACCTGCATTGTGTGACAGCAAGATCCGTTCCAAGGCCCTTGGCAGTGATCATTGTCCCATCACCCTGTACTTAGCACTCTGACACGTTCTCCAAATCACTGTGAGCCTGGGAATAGCACCCCTTCCCCATGCAAATACTCCTCCTTTAAAAATCCACTTTCTCTTGTATGAGAATATGTACCATTTGATCAGGCAGCAGTGACAGGTTTAAGCCCAGAGTGTTTTGTGATTCCCCCTTACGTTAAAAGTTTCTGATGACTTCTGAACTATGTGTAAATAAAAGGCCATAGTTTCAGTCTTGCTGTGTTTATGTCTTAACCTTCAGTGGGGCTACAGATTTTCCTCCTTTTTATTCATACAAGTTAACAACTGAAGAAGGTTAGTCATGACCTTATTTATTTACAAGCACTGGATAAGTCCCTAACCTCCAGAGACAGCAGCCCTAACCCAGCTCAGTTAAATACTGCAACTGGGGGGGGGGGTTGGGGAGGGAAGGAAGGTTGGAAGGAGGAATTCAGGGAAACATGGACTGGGGGGCTATACCCCACATTAAATAATTATATACACATCAGTTCCTGTGGTTCTGTACAGAGCAGCGGCTGACCCCACCCCCACAGGACATGGAATGTGGGGAGAGGACAGGGTACTGAGGTCAGAGCCAGCCCCTGGTGAAGTGCAATAGCAGCAGCAAGGTCCTAAGTGGTGCATGAGAGGGAGGGGAACTCCCCAGGGCTACCCACCCCACCCTGCCCTGGAATGTGTAAGGGACAGGAATGGCTCTCAGGGAGCATATAGGAAGGACAAGGCTAGAACCATCAGTAGGACCCAGTTTTAGGGGCAACACGTTGCCCACTTCACCCTAAACACAGCAACCCTTGGAGGAAGGCAGAAGGCCAGCAGTGGTTTATCTACCCCTCCAAACCTAAGCGAGGGCCTGGTTCCTTCCTACCTCTCCCCTGGGAAAAGGAAGGCAGCTGCCTGGCTTCCTTACAGAAGCCCAGGGAGCCTTTTACTCCAACTCCCTTTGTAGTGTCACTGTCCCCACCAGGGAGGGGCCAGGCACAGTCTGGATCATCAAGGGGCTCAGGAGAAGTTCTGGACAGGGTGGCTGACCTTCATACAGGCCCAGTAGAGAGCCCGGCCCAGACACAGGACAGCCAACAGGATGACAAATGCCCAGGCTGCATATATACCTCCATATCGTCGGGCATCTTTCCATGTGCCAAACTGATAAACAGGAAAAAGGAGAAAAAGATGAGATTATTCTTCATGTACTACTACTGAGAAGCCTAGGAACAGTAATACAATTCATTTTAGTCCCTGTTGTCTACCCACAAGTAAACACCTTCAGGGACATCTGAAAGGCCCATTACTCAGTTCCCCTAGGCAGGAAAATTGTCATACCATCCCAGACATCTGTCAGAATTTCTTATTCTGAGCTAGGCCTAACAGCAACTCAGTCTAAGCAGTTTTCCACCGTCCAGACCTACAGAAAGTTCTTTTCTTTTTTTTTTTTGGTCTTTTTCATTTTTATCGGTACCAGGGATCGAACTCACGACTACCTGCTTGCAGGGCAGGCGCTTGAAAGTTCTTTTCTAATTCCTTTAGAGTAAGTCCCATGACTGCAGCTCATCTGTACCTTCAAACTCCCATTATCTGTCACTTTATTTTTTTTAGATTAACAATTTAGCCAGTGATAAAGCTGAGGAGTGAGAAGGGTTGGGTCAGGGTTACTCACAGCAAGCCCAGTGGCTGTGACTGCCAAAAGTAAGCCAAGCAGGAAGCAGCAGATACATCTCTTTCTTGGATATCTGCGCCCAATAGATGACCTGTGAGGAGCAAACAAGTTGACAGTCATAACAGCTCTGGTGCTTTTGTTCCACACATCACCAAATGGCCAGATGAATCCCCATTTACTTACACTTTCCTGCAATGGGGGCAACGTGCCAAGGTTCGGTCAGTGAACTCAGTCCACTATTGAGAAAGAAAAGGTAATTGTAGAAGGGATGTCTTCCTCAGAACCGTGGGACATGCGGGAATGGGAAATGTGGACAGACTTTCTCAGGATTCACTACGTTGTTCTTTATGGTATCCCAATATTCCCTCCTCACCAGGAAAGTATTCTTGCAATGTCCACAGATGACCCTAACACCCATTGGCTGTGGTTCTGGACTCAGAGGTCCTGGATGCACAGGCCCCAGGTTGATAATTCTTTTGCTATATAGGAGAAAAATACTGTATGTGAAAAACATTATTTTAAAAATGCCCATACTGTCCCTCCACACCTCCACTCCTTGCCTATCAAGTTTTTTTACTTTTCTGTACATGTAAAATGTTAAATCTCCCAATGGTTTACCAGAGAATCTATGAGAAAGAGTACGAAACTTTAGTTCTCCAATTCCTTTTCCATCTCAGGATAATTCTCACCCTCACTTGCTAGTCTGCCACAAGACAATTTCACCCCACTTTTTCCGTTGAGATGAAGATAAGCCATATTATAGTATTTCTAAGACACAATGCTTTATCAGCTTTTTCTCCTTGTAAATAAACACTAAGCTTTCTCATCTTTACATTTTCTATAAACATTTTTTTAGCTTCCCAATTTTCTCTACTTAAGGTTTTCTCTTAGCTTGTATCTCTTACCAGTATGGTCGAGGACAGGCAATTCGCTGAGATGTCACTTTGCAGATGAGGAGACAGTTACAGGGGCATCGAACATATTTTTTCCCTGGGGGTGCATTCTTGATTGGCTAGAGAACAATGGAGACATCAGCAACAAACCTCTAATCCCAATCCCTCCCATTTCCTTCGAAGCACACTTTCTTGGAAGGTATCAGTGAGTTAAGGTCCTAGCAAGGGAGGAGAGATGAAGAGAGACACGTGAAATTTGGAAATATAAGTACATTTAAACACCCAGGATAAGTGTGCAGGTGAAGTGAACATTGGCTTTGATGAGTAGCCTTTGGGGAAATGAGACTCCTGGAACTGAAACTGAGCTTCATGAAGAACCCTTAGTCAGGGACTAGAATCAAGATCAGAAAGAGGATCCAGGAAACAGGGCCCATTTTGTAGATATGTGTAACTCACAGTGGCTTCATTGCAGACACCACATTTGACTACATGCTGATGCATCTTGCCTTCCACGTTGATGAGAGACTGGCAGACTCGGCAGGTGATCATGGGGGCATTCCCACTGTCCGGGCTGGTCAGAGGTGAGTAAGGGGGTGGGTCCTCCCCAGGCAACACCGCTGGATGCCCCTCAGGGAACGGGGGAAACGCTGAGGAGGAACCAGATAAAAAGAAGGGGCTGAGACCACTTGCAAAACCCTTCAGTAAAGGGCCACAGAGTTAGATCCCTCTATCTGATCTTCAACCCTTCTGAGCAACCTCTGCGGGCTTCCCATCATCGGTGCGTCCATCAGCCTCCTCTGAAACCTCCTCCATCCCCAAGCTCAAGGGAGACCGCAGAGGTGAGCAGGTACCGCCGCGGCACAGGTGCCACAAGATACTCGAGCCCCGCCTCCGCCCCGCCCCCTCCCGCCTCTCCGCGCGCCCCCCGGGAACACCCTGGCCCGCCCCGGCTTACCCTGGGGCGGGGCATGTTTACCGGCTCCGTACGGTGGTGCGGAGGGGGTCAGGCCTCCCCCGGGCCCAGCCCCACTCCCGCCCGGCCCTACTAAGCCGTTGCCGCCCGCGCCACTGTCGATGGGCTCAGACAGCAGCGGGGACCGCTCTCCATCTGCCGCCATAGCTGTCTCCCCCTGGGGTCAGCTCTCCAGCTGCCTTCGTCGCCGTCGCCACCGCCACCACCGCTACCGGGTCCCCCAGGCGCCTGCGCGCCCGGCTCCCAACTCGCCCCGCAGCTAGCGACCGGCCCCGCCCAGTTCCGTCCCGCAGCACGCGACAGGCTATCCCCGCCCCCGCCGCGCTGTCATTGGAGTAGGTGATCCAGTTCCCGGTCCGCGAAGACAACTCTGCTTCTCCATTGGCGAGCGCTGTGCCGACGTCACTGTCACATGACCCGCCAGGAGCGTCTGAACTTGCAAAAACTGCACGTGACTCGAGGTTCCGCTGGCCATTGGAAGTGTGGCCCATCGCGCTACCTCCAGACCAGGAGGTGGGGCTGGACTGCTTCTTTTCACTGGGGTTAGGGTATCAGGAAGCTGCGCGCCCTCCGTCGCTGCGCGTCATCTGCTTCTCATTGGACCGGAGACTCCATTAACAGAATTTTCTTTGCGCTATAGGTGGCCGCTCGTTGGCCAGTGACTCCTTTCCCTTGGCCCTGTCTTCCGTAAGGCACAACTTTATTGGCTCAAACTTAGCGCCAGAACATAAGGGGCGTAGACTGAGTATTGTAGGAGGAGGGGCGATGAGTGCAACAGCTGGACTGTGAGGGTAACCAGCAAGAGTGTGAAGAGATGGGGGACGTTAGTTTCTCCTGTCAAGAAATGTCTTTAAACTCGAGGGGACAGGCGTGGTGGCGTGTGAAACAGGAAGATCCCAAGTTCTCGAGCCCAGCCTTGGCAATATGGCAATTTGGCGAGACCGTGTGTCAAGATTAAAAAAAAAAAGTGGAGTTGTAGCTTAACCCTGTTTTTTCTCTCCCAGTGGAGGTAATCGTGTATCAGTAAGAAATGGGTTAAAAAAATTAAAGATTATGTCACCATGCCTTTCTCGCTTTATGACAGGACAGGAGACTGTTCTCCAGAAAACTGACCCCCGCAGACTACCCTCTGGCCCACCTGTCACATTGCAAAAACTGGGATTGGGGCTGAGATTCAGTGAGAGCACTTGCCTAGCATGCACCAGGTTCTGGGTGTGACCCATAGTACTGAGGGAAAAATTTGTAATGTTTCCTTTTTATGCATTCTCTGCTATTGGAAAGAGAGCTCCTAGTTTTACTGAAGGTAATGACCACTCATCCTTAACAAGTAAGCGTGAAAGTTTGTTAGCTTAACCAGTAAATCTAATGATATATAAATCACCTTGTTAGGCTGACGCAATATTAGGTGTGTCTTAATTTTTGTGTGTGGGGTGGGGTGAGGTGGTGATACCTCTGTCTTTCAGACTGTGCTTGAACTCACCGTGTTGCTCATGCTGACCTTGAACGCCCTTGAATCTTCCTGCATCACCCTCTAGATGAATGGGTTACAGGCATGTGACATCACACCGGGCTGGATTTGTTTTACCTTTGTCCTTAGCTACAAGACTGTCAGTGAGAGTTATTCTAAAAAATATTGAAAAACACGGAGTGCTCATTTAAACATACAACTAGCTCATCTACCTACCCACTTTCCGTTACCCATATTCACCCATGCTCAGCTTGCGCGGTAGAGGAGGCAGACTGCTCTTTTTCAAAACTATCAGGATGCTCTACAAAGTGGGTACCCAAAGGTAAAATGTGCAGAGTTCCTCCTAACTTGAACCTGTTTTCTTCATTTCAACTTTCTTAGATGCTTTTAGGGCAGAGTAGCAATTTATGTCAAGGTGAATAGCTTTTTGTTTGAAGATGAATGATTTGGGACCTTTTCCTTATTTATGTAAATATAGGATTACCATTTTGGAATTAATGGTGGATGACAGAGTAAAGGTGAATCACCAAGAGATCTTGTGTTTCGGTTCCTGAAATAATCTCCCTTAGCAAGTACAGTATGGGAAAGTCCATAATATAGGGAAAGAGAACTGAGAGGTCAAAGAGAGATAATTGAGAGTCATGCTTTTAAGGAAACATCTGATTTGTAAGAATGGCAACATTTTCAGTGCTTTTTATTGGCTGTGCAGTCTCTTTGAGAATAAGACCGGGATGACTTTTCCTGAAGAGCCCTCCAGATGAGAGACACCAAAGCAGAACCCAGAGGGATCCAGTAGTAAGAAAAGATACAGTGCTAGCCAGTCCTTGCCCGCTAGCAATCTCATTTTCTGTCTTTCTTTGCATTGTTCTCTCTTTTGCTCTCTCACTCCTTTCTTCCCTTTTTCCCTCTTTCCTTCTCACCTTCCTTTCTTTTGGACTGGGTCCATGGCCTTTGCACTGAGCTGCATCTCCAGAGACCCTTCCCTTTAACAGTTTTAAATTTTGAGACAGAGTCTCTAAATCACCAAGTTGCCCAGGCTGGCCTCAAAATTACAATCTTTTTGCCTCAACCTCCAGACTCTATTATAAATGTGGGCCACCACACTTGACTTCATCATGTCTTTGTGGGAGTCTGAACCTACTGAGACCCTAATACTGTCACAACTTAATTACAGTGGCATTGTAGTAATCACAGCAAGTCATAATGCCTGCCTGTATTCAAACAATAATTCAAATTTTCAAGATCACTTTTAAAGATATCCCTTGCTCTTGCATAGGAAAAAGAAAATGGTCATACTTCCAAAAATGTTATACAGATTTAACACAGTCCTAATCATAATACCAATAGCACATCTCTCAGAATTAGAGCAAACAATCCTAAAGTTGATTTGGAACCAGAAGAGACCGAGAAGAGCAAAATCAACGCTGAGCAACCATGGCAAGGTAGGGGGTATCACAATCCCTAACCTGAAATTGTACTACAAAGCTACTGTTATAAAAACATCATGATACTGGCAGAGAGAGAGAGACAGAGAGAGAGAGAGAGAGAGAGACAGAGAGACAGAGAGACAGAGAACACCATACTTGAGGATCAGTGGAATAGATTAAAAGGTGCAAGGTACAGAAACAACTCATACTCAGCCACTTTAGTAAAGGATCCAAACACCTTTACAGGAAGAAAGTCTCTATAAAAATTGGTACTGGGAAAAGTATCTTTCTACATGCTGAAGAGTAAAAAGTAAACCCATATCACACATTAAACTTAAATCACAATGAGTCAAAGACCTAAATGTTAAGCAGAAACATAAAATCTACTGGAAGACACAATAGGTTAAACTTTTGAAAACATAGGTATAAGTAAAGACTTTATGAACAAAACCCTGATCAAACAGTAACTATCACAAAGAATCAACAACTGGGATCTCATCTTATTAAAAAACTTTTGCCACCAACAGAGTGAAGACACAACCCACAATGTGGGAAAAATGCTTGCCAGTTGTTCATCAGACAAAGGACTAATATGTAGAATATATAAGGAACTGAGAAAAAATCAGACCCCAAATTTAAAGACACAACTCAAAAATGGCCATCTGAAATGAATAGGTACTTCTTAGATAAAGAGGCAGAAAGAACAAATACATGGAAAAAATGTTCATCACTGGTCATTTGAGAGATGCAAATTAAAACAATGCTGAAAGCCAGGTGTGGTGGCACGAGGATGTGATCCCAACACTCTGGAGGTTGAGGCAGGAAGATTGCTGCAAGTTTGAGGCCAGCCTGGGCTACATAGTGAGTTCAAGGCCAGCCTAAATTACATAGTGAGACCCTATCTCAAAAAAAGAAAAGAAAGGAAAAAACTGAGGCTCCGTATCATTGCAGAGACAATGGATATTATGAAGAAATCAAAGAATAACAATTGCTTGAGGGCCTGTGAGAAAAATATTCTTCCAGTGTTGATGGGAGTGTACACGGGTAGAATCACTGTGGAAATCAGTGTGGTGATTCCTCAAAAAACCAAACTCAAGCCTCCATTTGACCCAGTTATTCCCTTTCTTGGTATTTTCCTGAAACAATTAAAAACATCATGCTAAAGCAATATATGCACATCCATGTTTATAGTGACACTGTTTGTAATCTTGGGAACAGCCCAAATGCCCATCACTGGATGAATGGATAAAGATTTTTTAATACAATGAAGCACACTGAAATGGCATAAAGAAGGATAGGCTTGAGACATTTCTAAAAAAATGGATGCACCTTGAGACCATACTCTTAGATGAAATAAATGGGACACGTGTAAATATTCCATTGTTTCTCTAGTGTATGAAACCAAAAGTGTAAATAAAGACCAAAATGTATAATAAATATTGGAAAATAGAAAAAAAAATGTTCTTGTGAGAAGGGGAACAAGGGAGGAGAGAGAGAGAAGGAACAAAGGAAAAGTAGAAGGGAAAAATGGAAACAAAGCTTTCGTAAATAAGGAGAAGAGGGGTTGTAAGAAGGGAAGGGAAATGAAAAAAAGAAGCTGCAGGATGTAGCTTGTTCTAATACAAATTCCCTATGATGAATATTACCATTATGTATAGCTAAAATGTATCAATAAATTTATTTTAAAGAGACCATTTCTATCTAACCAGAACAGCCAGGAAAAACTTACTTATTTACTTGTGATTTTAGTACTAGGATTGGAGCAGGGCCTTCACACTGAACTCCATCCCCAGACCTTTTTAATTTAATTTAATTTAATTATTAGAGACAAGATTTCACTATGTAGTTCTGGTTGGCCTTGAACTCATCAGGTAGACTTACCATGATCTTCCTGCCTCAGCCTCCCAAGAGCTGGGATCAGAGGTGTGCATCATCACACCCAGTTATATTATTAAATTTTTATAAATTTTATAACCTAATCTTTAAAGTTAATGTTATGTTAGTGTCTTGATGTTACCCCCAAAGCATCAAGCAGTCATAGGTGGGACTTTTTCAGAGGTGGCTGGATATAGAGTGTATGATGCTGAGATTGATTGATGGTGCGATGCTAGGCTCAAGGATATGGATTAAGGGTGTGAATGCTACTGGCCCTAAGTAGCATGGATACAATATAAGTGGCAGAAAGCCACTGTGCAGTCGCCTCCCTTGTGCTTTGCTATTTTGTGGATACCATGTTCTGCTCTGTGATGAATATTTGCCATATTGTTGCCTTGGAGCCAGCTGGTTGAAACCTCTACAAACCATGAGAGAAATAAACCTTTTACCATTTAACTTTGAGTGTCAGGTGTTTTGTCTTAGCAACAAGAAATGCAGCTAAGAATTTGATACCAGAGAAGTGGGGTCATTGCTATGACTTTACCTGACCACATGGTTCAGAAGTCTTTGGGACTGGCTTGTGGGAAAAGTTTGGAGGTTCCAGAGATGCTGACTGAAAAAGTAGAGCTGGAACACCTTATGGGGGTACTTGATGGGAAATTATGGTTAGAACTCAGAAATCCAGAAAGTTCAGACCTCTAATTCCAGCACTCAGGAAGCCAAGGCAGGAGTTTGAGGCCAGCCTGTACTATATAGCAAGACTTGGTCTCACTGTCCCCCCAAAAAGAAAGAAAACCAGAAGGCCAGAGAAGACCAAGGTTGAAAGACTTTTTCTCGGAAGGACAGCATTGGCTAAACAAACCATGGGAGCTACAACCACCAGCAGTGCCATAGGGTAGAGTTAGCAATTTGCTATGACACCCTGCCTTGCAGCCAGCCAATTATGGACGGAAACCTCTACACTGTGAGTTAAAGAAACCTTTTTTCACTTAACTTAAGGTCAATATTTTGTCTCAGTAATGAAAAAAGTAACTAAGACAGATGACAAAAGTTTCATCGAGAACTGAGAGTTATTGCATACAGAAATACTACCAACAGAGATTGCAGCCCTTCCAGGGGGAGAACCACCAGTGTCTCCTGAGATCCATGCCATGTTGGAACTTAGGACCCTGGGAAACCAAGCAACCAGCCTGCCTCCCTGCTAAACAATAGTGAACCTACTGGCGCATGGCCTAGAGTCAAACATCCCACTTCCCCTACCCCGCTTCCCCTGTTCCCCCATTAGCAAATGGGGACCAGAAATCTGAGCATCTCTTGGGAGGTTGAACATAGCAAATAAGGGGGATTTCCTTCTACTACATCTTTGAAGGCAAATATTTTTATTACTGTTTTGCTTTATTCTGATTAATGGTACTGCTCTATTCAATATTCTGTTCTGATAAGTTCTATAATGTTCTGTATTTCATTTTATTTTGATATACGTGATTGAAAGAACAACTATTGTAAAGATAATGAAATATACTGTGATACCTATTACTGTTATCCCAGTAACTTGCTGTGAAGTTCGGTACCAATTTCACTACACAGTCTCAGTTGGCCTTATTCTGTCTTGTTCTGTTGTATTTTACTACTTTTTTTTTACTACTGCCAACAGCATGAGTTAGTCAATTTAGGGAATGGCCAAATGCTGATTTGGGGAATGGGGAAAGATACCAAGAGCTTATGGATTTTCTTAAATCACCTAGCCCAAGCCCCATCAGAGACTCCTCACCCCAGATTTAGTGGGACAGTTTTGAGGGAAACTCTATAGAGAAGGACATAAGTCACAAGCTCACGGACGACCCTGTGCCACCATGGGAAAGCAGGAAATGAAACTCCAGAAACACTCACTCTCAGCTACTGTGTCCCCCTTCCCACAGCCTTTTCATCTCAATATTCATACTAACAGATTAATACAGTGTAATTCTTTGGACATGGTGTTGGGGCATAATGTAGGGCAACACTGGCTAACATTTACTTGTTTATACAGAAGGGTAACATCTTCCTGGGCTTATATTCTTGACATAGAAAGTATTGCTTTTTAAGTTTTTTTATTTTTTGTCTTTTTGAGACAAGGTCTCATTATGCAGTTCAGGCTGACCTTGGACTCACTTTGTAACCTAGACTGTCTCAAACTTGCAAGGATCCACAGGCCTCAGCCTGCCGAGTGCTGGGATTACAGGAGTGCACCACTATGCCCGGCTAGTACTGCTTTGAATTTCCATCTTCCTAGCACTCTCAAGGTTGAAACAAGAGGATCACTGCAAGTTCAAGGCCAGCCTGCTCTATATAGTGAGTTCAAGGCAGCCTTAACCACACAATGAGATCTTTTCTCAAGAAAAGAAAAGATAGGAGAATTCTTTATTGATTGTTTTTTTCTGTTTTTGTTTTTTTTGAGACAGGGTTTCACTGTATAGTTCAGGCTGGTTTAGAACTCCCTACATAGACCAGATTGACCTTGAAGTTGCCACAATCCTCCTGCTTTAGCCTCCCAAGCACTGGAATTTCAGGCATGCATCACCATGTCCAGCTAGAATTCTTACAGAAACCAAATGTAGTTGTACTTGGTTGTAATCCCAGCACTCAGGAGGCAGAGGCAAGGGGATCGTGAGTTTGAGGATAGCTGTGCTACATAGTATCATATTACTCTGGTTTATATAACAAGACCTTATCTAAAAATAAAATTTAAAGAAATTTGTACAGAAGCTGAGCCTGCTTTTGTAGTTATTTACGATTGAAGTTGCTGTCTGGGAACCATCTTCCCATTCCACAAGATGATACTCGGTGACTTAGAACCTGTCTCTGTCACTTATGTTTCTCAGTCTCCTTGATCCTGAGGATGGAGGATGGCTATGTCATTAGTATACACTTGGACACAGGAGTGTCTCTGGCTAGAACAGTGATAAGAAGAAAGTAATAACCAGTAATAAACTATAATCACCCTAATGTTAATGATTGTTTAGTTCTCAATTATAGGGACTGTAAAAATGACTTTGCCCTACAAGTAAAGAAAACATGGTGCCAGCTTCTTTTATGGTGACTAAAAAAGATATGGGGAGGGAATGAAAACTAAAATCTTCAAAAATGTGCAACAGAACTTTCTGTGATTGTAAAAAGTGTGTTTGTGCTATCCAATATGGTAGCCACTAGCTAGATGTGACTACTGAGCAGTTGAAACGTAGTTAATACAAATAGGGAACTAAACTTTTATTTTATGACATTTAAATTAATTTTATTAAGATTAAATAGCCATTTGTGAATAGTGTGGGGTTCCAGTTGACGTTTTTTGGGTTTTCTGTTTGTGTTGTTTTTGTACTGTGTTTGGATCCAGGAACTTCACCCTGAACTGTATTCCCAGGCCATTTTTCAAAACAATTTCGAGACAGAGTCTCACTAAGTCATTAAGTTGCCTCACCTGCGTCTGAACTTGTGATCCTCCTGCTTTCTGTCTCAGCCTCCTGAATACTGGAATTACAAGTGTGCATTACCACACAGGCAAGGCTGGTAGGCTGAATATACCTCTAGTTTTTAAAAATCTAATTTATGGTTGAGCAACTCTAGGAAGATCAAAAAGAAAAGGATGTAATGGGGAGTAATAATAGTCAAATTACTCTGGCTTTATTATAATGCAAGGCATGTCTCTAAACACTTAACAGGTGTTTTAGATGGTATTGCAATGAGCCATTAGAATCACCATTTTCTAGGTGATAAAAATTAGACAGAGTAAAAATTTTACTTGCCCAAGATCACACAGCTGTGTAGAGATGCACTTTATACACAGGCAATTTGATCACACAGCCCACTCATCAGTTCAAGAGTGAGGTGGCAATGGAGTGACTGGGGATGTATGTCTCAAACCAGATGGGTGCGCAAGCTTACAGGCGTACCATAGGGTATTTATTTATTTGTGATTGTTGTGATCTTACTATGTTGCCTAGTCTGGTCTTAAACTCAGGGGCTCAAGTGGTCCTCTGTCTCACCTCTCTGTTTTAGTTCTAGAGACTGAACCTCAGGATCTTCATCCTGAGCCCTAGCCCCAGCTCTTTTTTTTTATTTTGAGACAGAGGCTCACTGAGTTGTTAAATTGCCCACTCTGGGCTGGAACTTGTAGTCTTCCTGCTTCAGTGTCCTGCAGTGCTGAGGTCACCATATCCAGATGATCTTCCCTTCTCAGCACCTCGAGTAGGTGAGACTACAGGCCAGAGATGCTGTGAAAAGATTGTTGAAATAGTAAATTCTCTGTGAACTGTGAAATTGGGAATTTGGGTGTTACAAACAGTGAAATGGACATTAAAAGTATGAATATTTGGTGTGAGACAACATAATAGGAAAGAAAAGATATGTAATAATACTTCACAAATTATGGCCATCAAGTATCTCTTATAAATATATAAAAAGGAAATCATATGAATTTGTACCCTTTAGTGGTTGAAAGCTTCTGAGGAAAGCAACAAGGAATGAAGATGGGATGTCAAGAACAGGCACAGGACAAAACCTCAGACAGGATTTAATGCAACCCAAAGTCTACGCAACCTTGTTTGACAGACCACAAAGTGAGTATGCCCTCATAGGGCAGGCACTTCTTGAAATCATATTGCTGAAGACAGGTGAAAAAGGGGCCCAGCTGGATGTGGCAGCACATGCCAATTATCCCAGCTACTCCAGAGGCTGGGAGGGGATTACAAATTCTAGATGAACTTGGGTAATTTAACAAAAAATGAAAAAGGCTGATATATATATATATATATATATATATATATATATATATATTCAGTTGTAAAGTGCTCCTGGGTTCCATTCCCAGTATATTGCAAAAACAAACAAACAAACAAAAAATAACCACCACCACAAAGCCCAGTAAAATCCAAGTACTTATATAGAGGGATGGTTGTGGAATTAGAGCCAGAGTTCAGTATGGGGCTATCAGGTAGCACTTGCCTGGCATGTATGAGCCCCTAGGTATATTCCCAGCATGATAATAAAAAAAAAAAAAGTAAATAACCAAGAATAAAGACAATAAAACAAAACAAAAAACAAGGTAAAGTATATTCTAAAAGTTATAACCACCCTGGTCAATGTGTCCACTGACAAACTGTCTCTGTCCATTAAATAATAGTACACAGCCTTGGTGAAATGTAAATGCAAATGTTTTTCATATCTTGCTAGAAAAACACTATAGGAAACTGAACCTTGTCCCACACTTTTTGTTTCATAGATCATCATTTCTTGTTTTATATGCACTTACTTTAGACAAAATCTATTGAAATTAATTGATTTGGTTTGAACTTCCTTTTTCTTTTTCAATTTTGTTTTCTTTTTTGCTTTTTAAAACCAGATCATACACTGTAATTCAGGCTGCTATTGAACTGAGTAGCCCAGGCTGGCCTCAAACTCACAGCAATCTTCCTGCTTTAACCTTCTGAGTGCTAAGTTATAGGCATGAACCAACATATCTTGTTGAACTTAGATATAATCACACTCTTTTTTTGTTTGTTTTGAGTCAGGGTCTCTGCTGTGCAGTCCGGGCGGACCTTCACCTCATTGTGTGAAGCCAAGGCTGGCTTCAAACTCAGAACTCACGCCAATCCCCCTGCCTTAGCCTCTAAAGTGCTGAGATGACAGGTGTGTACCAGTATGCCCAGCCTAATCATGTTCTAATATTATCTTCTGTGCAAATTAGACTTAATTTGGGATAATATTTACAAGCCCTTACACTGTCAAATATTAATAGATATTTTCTGTGGCTGTGTATGGTAACCTTCTGTATTGCTAGGACAAAGTCCTAGACGCCCACAGTTTGAAGGAGGAGAGCTTTATTGGCTGTTTTTGAAGGCTCAGTCCATGGCTGGCTGCTCTAAAGCAGCAACACCACGGTGGAAGGGTGTGGTGGAGTAAAGCTGCTCACTTCATGGTGACCAGGAGGCAGAGCACAGTGCAGAGAGGAAGGGGTCAGTGACAGTCCCCTGGATCTGGATGCAACAGCAAAGAGCATGCCCTCATGACCCACCCATGTACACCCATAAGTGTGCATTACTAATCTGGTAGATGTCTCTCAAGCCACTCAAAACTAACAATCAATATTAGCTAGCATAGGCTGATTTTCTCTTAAGACTGATCTCCATTTTTTAAAATAGGGCTTTCGATAGTCCAAAACTTTTTCTTTTTCTCTTTCTTGCTTTTCTTTTTCCTTTTTTTTTTTTTTTCAGACAGGGTTTCACGATGTAGTACAGGCTGGCCTTGAACTCACTATGTAGCCCAGGCTTACTTTAAACTTGTGGCAATCCTCCTGCCTTGACCTTCTGAGTGCTGGGATTATGGGCATGTGCCACTACACCTGGTGTATAATCTCATTACTGAGATTATAAAGTGAGTCTTTATACCAATCTGTTGTTCTTTCTAATAAAGTAACTAGAGGAGTAAGAATAGTAATAACAATAATCATGATGGAACAAACCACGTGTTTAGTGTTAGGCCCAATTCTCCTATATACTTTTATTGTCTTTACAGATATTATTTTTACTTTTGTGTTCACAATACTAGAACAGTTCTGTTGCATAGTAGATGTTCAACATTTTTTTTTTTTTTTTTTTTTTTTGCGGTGCTGGGGATTGAACTCACGACCTTGCACTTGCCAGGCAGGCGCTTATGCCGCTGAGCTAAATCCCTGGCCCAACAAATATTTCTTGAATGAGACAAACTCGTTAGATAACAGTGACTTGAGTTTCATTGCAAGGTAAAAGGGCAGGCAGTTTGGAGTTCAGGATAGGGAAAAGCTGGAGGATGCCAAGAGACAAGCAAGGGTTTGATGCATGTGGTTTGATACATGTGTTGATACATTTGATACATGTTTTTGATACATTTGATTCAAGAATTTGATACATAATCTAGAGTGGGAGAAGCAGTAGATGAACTCTTACAAATATTGTGTTTTTCCGCTACAGGAATTTCCCTCTTGGGAGGAGTCCTGTACTTACGGGAATTGCTTGGAGCCAGTACAGGGTACCACCCCCCTGTCGCAATCCTGTCTGTCTAGGATCCAAAAATCCTTGCACTTGAACTTCCTCATCTCCCATCTGGACCTAGAAGTGTTTCCCCAAAACCTCTCGGCCTCCAAGTCAACACTGTAGTAGCCAGGGTGACCCTCCTTCCCTTATCTAGGAAGCAGCTCAAGCGCTTGTCTTTTTTCGTTTTATTCTTGAGTTGCACAGTTGGAGGCTTGAAATATTCTCTTTTCAAATCTCTTGCGGTTTGCGGTAGACGCAGCCTGGAATGGGGTTGCAGGCAAACGGTTCCCTGGGACCCGGCACCTTCTCACGCCTCAGGCCTGCGTTGCTGGAGGCCCCGACCCTGGGACCCTGGAAGGGCTCCAGGATACAATGCTTCCCGCCAGCTCTGGAGAGCTTTCAGTTTCGGAAAGAATTCTGATTGAATTTTCAGCTCCGCCTGGGGCGGCAGGGTGTGCGTCACCATGGAGACAGGGCCGGCCCTCCTGCTCGGCTGCCATTGGCTGCGGCCGCGGGAAGATAAAAACCAGCGTCCAGGGCACCGGGAGTTAACTATTCGAACCGGACCGGCGAACACCACCCAGCTCCACCCTAGCTTCACCGATCGATTGCTGCGAGCAGGATCTCTGGGAGGGCCGGGGCGGGACCATGGAGGACGGGTGAGACTGAGCATCAGGCCCGGAGACTCGGAGGCCCCTGGGGAGGGGAAGTAACTGTCATCGAGACCGGGAAACTGCGCTCGGTGCGCAAGGGCCAGGGCGAGGGAGCGGGCACCCTGGCGACGTGGAGCGGCCTGACAGGGAGCCCGGAGCCGGGGTTCAGGGTGGCGCCAGGATCAGGGCGACACAACGGAGGGGCAGGCAGCGCGGGCAGGGCACGTGCGGGAATCCAGTCGGGGTGGTGACTCGGAAGCAGGACGGGCACGGGTTTGTGCCGCGCAGGCGGCTCCTGAAAACCTGTTTTTGCGTCCGTCTGTGTGCGTGTTAGGGGTGCAAGTGGACAGGGAGGCACATCCCTTACGCCACACCGCAGTCAGTCTCCCCACCCCGTACCCCCTTCACAGGTGTTCATTTTGGGGTCTACGTAAAGATAGGTGCTTTTGGTGCTCAAGCCTGGAATCCTTCTTGTAGAGGAAGGGTGATTCACCTCCTCTGCCAGCCTCTTCCTACCTTCCAAACTGGAAGTCAAATTCACCAGCTGGGAATGGAGTCTCCAGGGAGACCAGGAAATCTTTAATCCCTGAGCAGAGCTGGGTACACACCACTGGGGCCCGCCCTACGCCTTTGAAAAACCTTTCTCTTTGCTTCGGTCCTGGGATTCCCAGCCCAAGTCACCAGCGTAGGGATCACCCCAGTGCCTTTTAGATGACCGGGAACCAAGGGTGTTCTTGGGGGATGGACGCGAACTAGGAAGTCCATGAGCTGTGTGGTAATGGCTGTGGCTCCTTTCATTTTCTTTTCACCTCTTAAGAAGGCATATTATTGGTTAATTTGTCACCAATCTTTAATGACTCTATTCCCTCTCCTAACCTGTTACCCAGCTACTTCCCTGAGGGTAGCCTGATTTACTGTGCAATTTTGTCTGGGTTCCCGACTTTTTTGCTTTGTTTTGTTTTTGAGAGGGGTCTGGCTGTGCTGCCCAGGCTGGACTTACCAGGGCTTAAGAAATCTTCTCACATCATCAGGCAAGTGGGACCACAGGTGGTCAGTCTGGTGCCCAGCTCCTAGGCGCTGCTTGTTGTTGTGGTGGTGGTTGGTGTGTGTGTGTGTGTGTGTGTGTGTGTGCGTGTGTGTGTGTGTGTTTTGAGACAGGATCTTGCTGTCGAACTGGCCTTGAACTCACTGTGTAGCCCAGGCTAATCTCACACTCAAGGTGATCCTCTTTGTCTCAGGCTTCCACTTGCTGGGATTACAGGGTGTGCCACCACACACTGCCTAGGCTCTGTTTTTGAAGAAAAAAGAATTTCCTCAGGAAAGTTCATTAGTTGTGTTCATCTCTGTTACACTTCACTTCCACGGCGAAGCACAATGCAATCTTCACTCTTTCAGATGGGTGTGATGGGACCAGGGCTGGCACTGAGGAAAGTTCCAGGTTGACTATTGCTAGTAGTGTAGGGGCTTTTGGTGATTGTCTGCTGTTATATCGTGAAGGAAAGCAGTCTTGGTGTGGAGAAAAGGGATGATGGAAGTAGTCAGGGACCAGGAAAAACAGCAGGAGGTGACCACAGAAAGCAAAAGCAGAAAGTTTTCCATTTTCAGAGCTTTTTAGCAAGCATTTAATCTGCAGGGCTAGGCCCACAATCTGCACTTGTAACAAGTTTCTGCAGAGAATGTATGCAGCCAATCCTAGTTTATCCTTTGGCAGACAACCAGCTGCAGTGCACCAGTTTACTCTCTGGTCTTGGGTTCCTTTGCAGTTCCATATGACAGGGGTTTGTGCGGACATGGGAGTCTTAGATTTAAGCATCCAGGAGAAAGTCAGAATGGCACATAGACTTTTACTGGGAGTGTTCCTATTACTTTCTTTCCTTTTCTCCCCCCCACCAACTTTTTTTTTCTGTCAGTCAGAAAGGTTAGACCCAAGAGCTAGGTATGTGGTAGGCCTGTAGTCCCAGTTCTGTAAGAAGCTAAGGTAGGAGGATTGCTGGAGCCCAGCAGGTGGAGGCTGGCTTGAGTGATGCTCCTTCCCTAAAGTACAAACATATGCACAAAACAGGGCTGGGTATGTGGCACCTTAGGGATGTAGTACAGCACCCTTAGGTCCTGGATTCCATCACAGCACAAGGGAGGGACTGTGGGGGTTATTAGCCTTTTAGTATTTGGCTGAGGAACAAATTAGAGGATGAATTTCTCAGAGGCAATTGGCTTTTTTTCATGCTATCAGGACACTTGGGCTAAATTATATATATATTTTTTTCTTTGAAACAGGATCTCATTGAATAGTTCAGGCTGGCTTTGAACTCACTATGTATCCTAAGCTGGCCTCAAACTAATGATGATCCTCCTGCTTCAGCCTTCCAAGTGTACCACCAAACCTGAATAAGCTTACTTACATTTTGAGTGTCCGTCAGGGGATAGATAGGGTACCATAGAACAATGTATTAAGTTTATCACTGTTCTCAGAAAGGTCTTTAATTGCATTTTGAGTGCTCTGCTCAGCCTTAATCTCTTTATTTCATTGCACTTCTCTGGTCCCTATAATACCTCTCGAAGTCTTTGTTATGAGAATCGGTGCTAGAGGTATAGATCAGTAGTAGAGCACTTGCCTAGTAAATGAGAGGCCCGGGTTTGAGCCTCAGCACCACAATGGAAGTAAAACAAGACACCTGTGTGTGTTATCAATCCTAGCATTGGGACTGTGGAGACAGAGTTCTTCAACCTTTGCCAGGCTCTCAAATTAAGCGATTTTCATTAATGATTTGATAGCATGTGACTGCTACCTCTGGGCTAGATTTGGTGTCCCCTGATATCTCAACACCTGCCAGCCTTTTTGCACCAAATTTCCTTTGTCTGTGATACCGTTGTAAGGGGAGTAGAACTCACTGTGGCTTTCTTTTTACCTCCTAGATTCATGTATGAAGATTACGAGAACACGGCACAATGGCTTCTCTCTCATACCAAGCACCGGCCCGAAGTAGCAGTGATCTGTGGTTCTGGGTTAGGAGGTCTGGCTGACCAATTAACTCAGGCCCAGGCCTTTGACTACAGCGACATACCCAAATTTCCCCGAAGCACAGGTGCTGGGAATTGGAAGGAGGGGATGAAACTGAGAGATACTGATGGGGATCTGTGGAGTTCATTGTTACTACTCCTGGACCTAGCGTTTGACCAGAATCAAATGTTAAAGAGGGACAAACACTACCGCAAAATTCCCCTAAAAGAAATTTCCCAACAATGCATGTATCAGTGGGATCAAGATGACATCTTTCCTGTGCTTTACTGACTTACTGCTCCTTAAAACTCCACCTCACCTTTTCCTGCGTGCACCTCCTCCCATAAACCCATCCTGCTTGTTTCTTCCACCCTGTACCTTAAATGGGAAAAATAGTGTCTACAGCCTCCCAGGACTCTAGGTCTAGCTCCAGGCCTAGGATAATATACACACTGCACAGCAGCGAATGAACACACAGGCCGCTGTGTTCTTACAGACATAGATGCAAGCTAACATACAAGACCTAATTCACGTTTACCCATAGGGAAGGGAAAGGGATGAATGCTGACCTCTGTGAAGTCAGAAAAAGCAGCATCTGCAACATTCTAATAACAGCCAGAAAGCTAAAGCTGAGACCAGAAAAGTGCCGGGTGAGGCCAGACAAGGCAGCAGACACCTCCCAGCACTCTGGGAGGCTGAGGCTGGAAGATTGTAAATTTGAGCCCAGCTTGGGCAAATTAGTGTCTTAGCAACATAACAAATAAAAAAGACGAGATGTAGCTCCGTGAAAAGGCCTAGGTTTCAATTCTCAGGATCTGGCAAGGAGGGGGAGATAAAAGTTAGGTGAAACAGGGCAAGTAGTTTTATTTTTTGTTGTTGGTTTTTGTTTGTTTTTTTAAGTATGTGAGAAGTTTATTGAAGATCCCAGGGCAGTGGTAGGAACAGGCAGAAGGGCAGAGTGGGCAAAAAAAGGAGGATAATGTGACTGGGCATGGTGGTACATGCTCATTATCTTAGTACTTTGGGAGGCCGAGGCAGGAGGATTGCCCTGAGTTTGAGGTCAACCTGGGCTACATAGTGAGTTCAAGGCCAGCCTGAACTGTATAGTAAGACCTTGTCTCAAACAGGCAAACAAAGATAAGGTTAATTTATTTGGTTCACTTATTCTCAAATAATTAACTTCCATTTGTTTATTTATTAATTTTTAAGATTTCAATCTTTCTCCACTTCCTGGATAGTTAAGACTTTTAGAGCAAGCCTGGGAGATCAGAACAGGAAGCATGGAAACAGGGTTTAGAGAAGGAAATGTTAAAAAGAGTGAGGGCCAAAGCAGGACATAAATCTCTCTTTTTTTTTAAGGGGTACCAGGGATTGAACTCACGACCGCCTGCTCACAAGGCAGGTGCTTATGCCACTGAGCTAAATCCCCAGCCCCCAGGATATAAATCTCAAAGGGAGGTGGTAGTGACATTGGCTCATTTGCCCTCCTACCTCTTATAAGAAGGGCTCTGAGTGAAGAGATAATTTTATCTATCTAGCTGTCTATCTGTATCTGTCTATCTATTTTTGAGATAGGGTCTCTCTAGAGGTTCACGCTGTACTTGAATTCACTTTGTAGCCCAAATTGGGTTCGTGACAATCTTCCTGCCTCAGCCTCCCATGGAATTATAAACCACCACACACGGGTCTATTTATTTTTTATACTCTAGTTGGGTTTGAGTTTTCCTCTGTTACTAGTAACTTTGAAATCTCCTAGAGTTACTTCCTGCTGATTCTGGTCACTTGCCCAAACCATCAATTCCTTAAGGGATAAATTGGCCACACATTAGCGAAAATTGCCAGATAAGAGAAAAGGTGAAAATCAGTATTTTGTCTGTGGGGAGTTTTCTTTGTGTTTCCATGCCCCCACAGGTATCGTTACCACAGGACTGGTGTAGGTCATAAAGAAGGAGAATTGCTCCAGTTAAAATCTAGACCTTTCTGGCTGACAAATTGAGAAAAGCCCTATAATAATTACGGCATTCAGTGTTACCCACTTCATTTTCTACTCACTTTTATCCCATTGCAGTATAGTTCTCTTATTCCTTTGTAATTTGTTCTAACAACTCTCCTTTTTTATGCTCACACTGAACATCCTTTCCTCTCTAGCTCTAGTTCCTGGTCACCTTGTATGACTATGATCGTCTCCATAAGACTTTCAGTGCTTTTAATCATGACCACACATGTCGAGCACACTGAAGGGTGCACTGTGGTGCTCACGAGTGTTCCATGAATGCGTACTCCTGTTTATTTCCCTTTCCTGTTCCTATGCAGTACCAGGTCATGCTGGTCGACTGGTGTTTGGATTCCTGAATGGCAAGGCCTGCGTGATGATGCAGGGCAGATTCCACATGTATGAAGGATACTCACTCTGGCAGGTAATCAGGGTCACAGGCTTGTTTGGATCTGGAGTAAGAGGAAGAGGGAACTATCCTGTTTAGTACTGTCTTGCCACGTTCTTGTTGCAGGGACAAAATACCGACCAGCCGTAACTGAAAGGAAGAGAGGTTTCAATGTGTAGTCAGCCGGAGTGAGGGGCCAGGCAGAGAGAAAGGGAGGGAGATAGACCCTTCTAGACCATACCAATTACCTACCTATTTGGCCTACACAGATTTTTGTTCTTCTTCTATCTCTTCTTTTATTATGTGTATTATATACACGTGCATAGGTAGATTGAAATTTTTTTGATCTCTGCTTCCGAGGTGACATTCCCTGTGAGGGTTTTCCGCCTTCTGGGAGTGAATACACTGGTCGTCACCAATGCAGCTGGAGGGCTCAACCCCAAGTTTGAGGTTGGAGACATCATGCTGATCCGTGATCATATCAACCTACCTGGTTTCTCTGGTCAGAACCCTCTCAAAGGGCCCAATGATGAAAGGTACGTATCTTGTTTTCTATTTCCAAGTAGATAGGGTTTAAGGACTTGCTTAGGAGTTAGGAACAAGTCTGTTTAATTTCACTTATCTGAGGTAACCCCTACTTTGATCTAGATTTGGAGATCGTTTCCCTGCCATGTCTGATGCTTATGACCGGAATATGAGGCAGAAGGCTTTCAGCGTCTGGAAAGAAATGGGGGAGAAGCGAGAGCTCCAGGAAGGCACCTATGTGATGCTGGCGGGCCCCAATTTTGAGACTGTGGCAGAGTGTCGCCTGCTGCAGAAGCTGGGAGCAGATGCTGTTGGTGAGAAGAGGGGACTTTGGCTACAGGCTCAAGGAAAGGATCTGGTAAAAGCAGCTCAGTGTGGAGAAGTAGATTATAGATATAACAGGACTTGGAGAGGGTTTGATTTAATAGAATGGTAAATTAAACTGACTTGTAGGAAAACAAAGTGAGGAAGTGCCCTTAACAGCACCAGTGCTAATCACCTACTCATGATTTGACTCTTCTCAAGAGTTCTTTTAACTCACAGCGGTTTAGTCAACTTCTGTACCTCTGGGTGGAAGGTAGACTTTGTTGTTAGAACAGACTTTGAAATTACCAAAAATACAGAATAACTCACGGTACTGGCAATATTTATAAGAAATATGTGAGCCCTTCTGAGGTCTCACTTATTTGAAGCAATCCAAAATAATACAAGCTCAGTATAATTTAGCACTTCTCAGGATGTGTTTTGAAGAACATTGAGACTAAAAGGTAAGCAGAGCCATTTGCAAATCTTAACAGCTGATGTGTCCGTTCCTCCCCTCAGGCATGAGCACAGTACCAGAAGTTTTAGTTGCTCGGCACTGTGGACTTCGAGTCTTTGGCTTCTCACTCATCACTAACAAAGTCATCACAGATTATGAAAGCTTGGAGAAGGCCAACCATCAGGAAGTTCTGGAGGCCGGGAAACAAGCTGCAAAGAAATTGGAGCATTTTGTCTGCCTTCTCATGGCTAGCATTCCACACTCTGACAATGCCTAGTAACCACTCCTGGAGGGGTTGGGTGCCTCCCTGATGGAATCCAAGTGGCTACTACCTGCTCTGGCCTCTTGCTGGTGTCACGTGCCTCAATGCTTAGGTAGCAGAAAGAAAATGAGCTCTCTGTCTTTCACATTCCCTACTTTCTCCTACCAGGCAAGTCCTCTTGCTCTGTCATCTTCTCAAAGCACTTTTTCTACCCTGTTCTGGAATAACTGGAGCACAGTGCCCTACCACACCTGGGGACATGCCCGTGATTCAACACACACCTTTGAACTCCTGACAGTTGCTGTTACTAGCTCTGTGAAATGACACTCTCATGTTCTGGGGCTCTGTTCTGCCTCACAGCACTAGAGAGCAAATAAGGACCAGCTCATACACCATAATACTTTGAGAATAAAGAGATGAAATTATTTTTTTACTCTTGTGCAACTTGGGATGAGGCTGGAGCACAGGCCAAGATTGACACAAATTGTTGTAAGACCCCAATCTTCTGTGAGTATCTCCTTCTCAGACTGAGATGAGGCAGTGTGTGAGCATCAAAGAATGAAGGAAAGGTGGAATGGTAGAGGATGTCGCAGCCTTAATTGCAGCCTTCTTTATTAAACATTGTCTAGTCCTTATCCTTTTCCTTGAATTCCTTCTCCCCTAGTTTGTATATTCTCACAGGATGGTGCAGCTACCCCTTGTCTGCTTCCAGCCAGCCCACTGCTGACTCCATTCTTTCCTGCCAGCCCCAGGAAAACCTGTGAAACTGACTCATACTCAGCGTCTCATGGAGCACCTGCTTTCCTCCTACTGCTTTTGTATGAGTTTTGCTCTTTTACTTGGTCAAACCTCACTGTGACTCCATATTCAAGCATACTTGTTTCTTGGCTCACCACATGCTTTTGCTTATCAGCTTACATTCAGCTGCCTGACATGTTTGGAAATCACATTACCCTCCCAGGCCTATCTACATTTAAGAAAGGGTCAGGGTGAGAACTCTTTCAAATTATCCTGTATTTAGTAATTGATATATTTAGATGAACCCAGCCCAAAGAAAAACTATCCTGAAGTGGGCATATGGCTACCATTCTTTGTATCTCTAGATACCATTTAACTCTCCTTGGACCCCCAGACAATCTGCCAGAAAGTGTTACTTGTCTCCAGCTTTGAAGAAAGTACTGTGCTTCCTTAGGATATCATTATAACTCGTTCATGTAATGAGATGGTTTACAGCTGTTTTAAGCCTTGAATATGTCTTCATACAGTATTTGGCTAATAAAATGCTAAATGAGAATATAAAAATGGTCCTTCTCAAGTGGCTCAGCATCTTAAGATACTAATGAAGTGTCTGTTGTATAAGACTCGTATAAGATGGATAAAAATCAGCTGTGTGCGTGTGTTTGTGTGTGTGTGTACATGCATATGTATGCACTTGAACGCAAGAACTGTACTCAGCCTCTGAATTTTGAAGGGTGAAAGGAAGAGGCTTTTGCATTTGAACAAACCAAAGCATAGAGCTGGGACTGAGGCATGTTCACACGTCATTGGCATGGAGTGTGCTAGTGATAGGAACATGACTGGAAGGCTAGGGAGAGCTGCTTGGCCGTCCTACACTCTGACCTGCCTTTTGATCAGTCTAAACAGGAACCATAACAATGCCACTGAACAATGTGACCTGGAGATACCAGAGTATGATATGAAAGCATTTTTAGCATTCTAGATTTAGTGAGTGTATTAAATTTGTGTGTACTATATGAAGATATAACTTTATTTTTTAAAAAAATCTATTGAGATAAAGTTTACATACCATAAAATTCATCCATATACCATGTACAATATTTAGTACATTCACATAAATGCAATTATTACCAGTTAATTTTAGAACATTTCATCATCTTGAAAATAAACCATATCCACTCCAACCTCCCCACTTCCTATGGTGGGCCCAAACCACTAATCTATTTTCTGTCTCTATATGTTAGAATGTTTTGGACTTTCATATGAATAGATTTATGTGGAACCATGAAAACTTTGAGACTGGCTTTTTTTTACTTCACATAAAATTTTCAAGATTCAACCAAGTTGAGGTATATATCAGTGCAGTACTGTTTTTTAAGGCCAAACACTCCATTGATACTACATTTTGTTCATGAAGGGTCTTCAGTTTGAAAGTGTGTATCAACCAAGCACAAATGGAATCTATCAGTGTAGGAACGCAGAGATAGATGAGGTGAAGTTAAGGGAACTAGATCTGGAAGGGTCGCCTTGACAAAGGAAGTTCCTGAAAGAAACTAGCTTTCCTGGGGACTTCGAGGGAACCTGCAAGGTGGCTTGGTTTCCTTGAGTCATGTTTGGTACCAAACCACATGATCAAGTCAGGCTTTCTTTCTTGGTCCTACCATGGTCATCTTTATCAACATCAGTGTTTGTTGATCATGTACTACACATGTAATGTTCTCCTAAAAGTCATAATATAAACTGGTGTACCACTAAGAACTTGCAATCTAGACTGCAAGTAAGAAGTAACAACAAGGCTGAGTTGCACATCCTCTGATGATTACTACTAGTGTGTGTGAGTGTGTGTGTGTTTACATTGTATCATCAATGTTCAGAATTACCTTTCTCCACTTAAGATTTGGGTTGCCTTTTTTCTGGGAGGAAGAAGGCATAATTTTTAAAAAGTGCAATAATATGTGAAAAGTAGCATATGCTGAGTGTTAATGACCATGTATCTTACTGGAATTCAAAGCAAAATCAGCAGTAGTGGGAGACTGGCTTACGGGTTGTGGAAAAAAGGTTGATGAGACTTAAAATAGGTCTGCAAGGACAGATAGGTGACGAGGGTGTGGCAGAAGGGTGCAGGCAAATTCAGGAGTACTTGGTCACTTAGAGATTCAACTGGTTAAACTGAAGCGTGAATGGAAAGGTGGAAGGGAAAGGAAGGAAGGACCAGATTGTTTATGGATACTGAAGACTTTAAAACTAAGGACCTGTAGGCAAAAAATAACACTGTCCTATTTTTTTAACCAACCATAAGAATGTTTATTGCATTTAGCTCTGTGCCACAGAACACTCTCATTTTTATTATAAAACTACCACTTATCTTGTTTTAGCCATTTAAGTGGAAATTCCAAAGCTGACTTTTCCAACAGCAATGAGGTTGCTACATACCATTTTCCTTGGTACAAACTAAAACTGTCTTCAAGCTATTAAAATTGTAACATTTAATAACAATATCAAGCTCATAAATCTGAAACACCACTTGCCACTTTTTAAAAAAAATTCCAAATTCAAAGATAATTTAACTTCTAAGTTATTTTTCCCCTGAAAAGAAAAGACTAAGAAATATCTGAAAGAATAACAGGATGTGTAGACTGATTCCAGGACAGTTCTGGCTCAGAGATTTTATAATGCCAAACATTCCTCTATGGAACTGAAGTACTTCAATCTAGTTTAGTCCTTTTGTACCCTTCTTTTGCACAGTGACTTCATTAGTCCATCTCCGGATCCTGTGCTTTCATCTGTTTCTTTCATCTCATTCTATGATCCAGAATTATTTGATTTATTCTCCTCTTTATCTCCTCTTTTTCCTCCTCCTCCTCCTCCTCCTCCTCCTCCTCCTCCTCCTCCTCCTCTTCTTCTTCTTCTTCTTCTTCTTCTTCTTCTTCCTCTTCTCCCACTATCAATTTATTTGTTTTTCTCCTCCAAGTCCAGCGGCTTTTCCAGGGCTGCTCTTTCTTCCTGAAGTTCTTGATTCAGTGCTCCTTTATGGTTTATATATAGGCTATATAGTTTGTGTCTTCATATTTTTTTCTTTCTTTTCTTGGTCAACAAAATGAAGCAATTACCATTACTAGCAGAATAAATATTACTCCTATCACAAGGGAAATGAGCTAAAGCCATGACTGTTCTTCAGAGCTGCCATTCACTGCCTAAATACACCAGGTTTGTTGGCATTTGCAGCCAGTACTTTGACTCTCCCAACATCGTCAGCCCAGCAATCTTCTCCCTTTCTTTCCTTTTCTTTTCTTTTTTTGTCTTTTTGAGACGGGGTCTCACTGTGCAGTTCAGGCTGGCCTTGAGCTCACTTGTAGCCCAGGCTGGTCTCAAACTTGCACGATCCTCCTGCCTCAGCCTCCCAAGTGCTGGGATTACAGGCGTGAGCCACTACGCCCAGCTCCTTTTTTTCTTAATAGATAATAAAATTAACAAAATAGAGGTCAAAGGTCATAGACCAAAGCTCTAAACAAAGAGCACAAAAAGAAGTCAGGAGAAAAGGACAATCATCTTCAAAATAATCTGGATTAGGAGTTTTTTGAGGACTCTGGCTTCCCTGGTACTTATGGTTATTGATCATTGGTGGTCTCCGTACTTGTTTGTATTTTGGGTTATCTATGGTGGGAGGTTTCCAGGAGCCTAACTGGAGCAAAGAGGGTTGTTTGGTAAAATAAATTTTATCAAAAATTAGCCATATAAATTATAATTGGTATAATTATTGGTGTTAAATAGTTAATTTTTAAAAAACAGGTTGAAATCTTTTGTAGCATCTTAAAGAATAAGCTGTTAGAAGTGGGGCTGTTGCTTGTGGTAGAGTGCTTGCATAACATGCATAGTGCCCTGATTTCAATTCCCAGTAACCCTTCTGGAAGCAAAAAGTCGTTATAAGATAAAATGTAAATGCAGAAGTGCAAGCAGCTTAGAAATGAAAATATACATTTGGTGCCAATGGCAGTTACAAAGATAGCAATTTCTAGGACTGGTAATAACAGTAAAATTTCTGCCTTCCAACCTCACCCAATGATTAAAAAAAAGAAATTTTGAAAATCCATTTACAGTGCACCTAAGAAATTTGCTTGCACAAGACTCCACTCTGCACAGGCCCACTGAGCAATACAGTTGTCGGTGTATGGTTTTTTTTTTTTTTTTGGTCTTTTTGAGACAGGGTCTCGCTGTGCAGTTCAGGCTGGCCTTGAGCTCACTGTGTAGCCCAGGCTGGTCTTGAACTCCCAACGATCCTCCTGCCTCAGCCTCCTGAGTGCTGGGATTACAGGCATGAGCCACCATGCCCAGCAGTTGTCGGTGTGTGCTACACACGACAACAAGAGATCTCCTCCCATCTCGTCTGTAAGGTGTCATGTGAAGCTATGGAAGATAAACTTCATTATGAAATGACAGATCTATCCCCAAGCATCCCAATACTTCTATGCCTCATCCACATAAAAATATGAATTTGTACAGGGTCAGTGGTCTGGGATCATGGGAGAAAAAGAAGGAAGAACGAATGTGGCAAAGAAGAGAGACTTCCTTCTCCATCACACTCACCAAACACCGACAGTATTAAACCAATCTGCGATATCTAGCTTTAGTCTCTGCTCCCTAACTTTTCACCCAGAATACGTCTGTTACTTCAAGCTTTTTTAGAAGCAAAGACAGATTATTGTTTTATTTTTATTTTTTTGCTTTTCATCACTTTTCATCTGTGAGCTGATTACTAATAGGAACAGAAACAAAGATACACAGGCATCTGCCTTCCAAGGACATGAAAAACGGGGACAAGAGAGCTGTCCCTTCTGTGCTGTGACCTCCGCCTGAACTTGCAGGGCTTAGATTTGTGATGCTTTTCTTCCTTGTAAACAGGCCTCTGCTTTCATAATTATGTTTTGCTTCTAAGGGTTATCTTTTGAGTAAACACTGGCTATCTGTCTGGATTTCCTGTTATTGTACACTTGGATTTCAATAAAAATGCAAACATTGGTGTCCTTAATTTTTTTGTCTGAGTTTTAGCTTCGGTTTCAATTATATTTGAGGATTTTTTTTCAGGTTTAATCTGCCTTTGTTTCCTGTTTATCAGGTCAAGGAAGCCTCACCTCACTTAACTTTTACTTTCCTGTCCATCGTTTTTCTAAAAAGTTGCTTTATCTCACTGTGCCAATTTCCTTCTTTCCTTTCAGGATCTCCTTCTTGTCTAGCTCTTTTCTCTGTCCACACTTTTTTGGGTGTCATTTTGCTTAATAGTTCTTCAATACTGGCATTAATTTTTTCTTTCCCTATTCTGAACTGTTTGAACCTGAGCTCCTGCTATAATTTGTAATAAAAACTTAGTTGTTATATAGCAGTAGCTTATGTATAGCCTGGCCTGTTCTAAGTCTATTAAATATTCTTTTCACCTGTCAGACAGGTCCTTTATTGTCAATTTCAACTCACAGTTATTAATCCTCACTGCTCTGCCAAAACAGAAATACACAGCTATCACTATTGTTAGTATCCCACCAACCTCATCAAACAAAACATGAAAGTGATTTAATTGCATTCAGGATAAAGATGTTATTTGACACAGTGTTTGGTTTGGAGGTGAAATTTGTCACTCTGGACATCACAGATGGTAGCTATCCACTGAAATATCCAAAATGCAAAATTGTGAGGGCATGTCTGGAGTTTTTAGGCTTCAGAAGATCATTAAGTTTTTATAGATATCAACTCCTCCTTTCTGCACACAAATGAATAGGAGTCACATTTATTTGATTCTGGTACTAGGGACTGAGCTCACGACCACCTGCTTGTAAGGCAGGTGCTTATGCCACTGAGCTAAATCCCCAGCCCTGATGGAATCACATTTATGTAAAACAAACAAATGTAGAATTATGTTAAGAGTAATTATTAAATGTTGGCTGCCAAGTATCTTGATGGTGGTCAAGGATATACTAGAAAGAGAAAATAAAACCAACAATACAAACAAAACAAAACACTAATGGAATGAATATACTATTCAGGGTAAACAGCTAAGCAGAAAGGGGTGGTATTGGTGGGGAATCAGCAAAAAGAAAATAATACAATGACAGGAATAAAGCAGTAAATAACTCTTGATGTAAAAGGCCTCAATTCTCTAGTTTAAAAAGCACAGATTAAAAAAACACCGATTGGTGGAATAGATCAAGAAACAATATGCATTATACTAGAAACATTTAACCCCAAAAGAACACACAGATTAAAAATCAAATGATAGAAAACAATATTCTATGCAATGGAAACATGGAAAATAGCAGAAATAACTATCCTAATTTCAGACAAAGTGGATTTCAAGTCAAAAATTCTTTGATCAGAAGAGGAAAGGATCACTGCATATTGGTTAAGGGAACAATTCAACAGAAAGAGATAATAATCATAAACATATATGCACCAAACATTGGCATGCCCAACTTCACAAAATAAACATTACTGGACATAAAAAGTCAAACACCAACACAATTATAATAGGTTCCTGAGTACCCCCACAGTCACAAATAGATCAACTAGACAAAAAGAAATATGAGAGTTGAACAAAACCTTCAAACAATTAGACTTAATAGATATTTACTGAATATTTCCCTCAACTACCACAGAATACACATTCCTTTTAGCATCACATAGGACTTTCTCCAAAATAGACCCCATACTAGCCCATACAAATATGCTTAAATAAATACAAAAGTATTGAAATTATCTCATACATATTATTAGATCATAGTGCAATGAAATTAGAGATCGGAGACAAAATAAATCACAAATTTTGCAAACACATGAAAATTAAACAATACCTTGTTGAATAACCACTGGGTCAGGAGGACTTAGGAAGAAACCAGTTCTTCAAGAGATGCATTGTGATTGTATTACTCACTTTCCTGTTGCTGAGACACAATTCTCGACATCCACATTTTTTTGTTGTTGTTGTTGTTGTTTTGAGACAGAGTCTCACTATGAAGTTCAGGCTAAACTTGAGCTCACTTTGTATCCCAGGCTGGTCTCAGATTTGCAGTGATCCTCCTGCTTCAGCCTCCAGAGTGCTGAGATTACTGGCATGAGTGACCATGTCCAGCTAACACCCACAGTTTAAAAGGAAAAGAGATTTTTTTTTGGCTCACAGTTTTGTTTTTTTTTTGTTGTTGTTGTTGTTGTTTTGTCTTTTTTGAGATGGGGTCTCGCTGTGCAGTTCAGGCTGGACTTGAGCTCACTTTGCAGCCCAGGCTGGTCTCGAACTCGCAATGATCCTCCTACCTCAGCCTCCCGAGTGCTGGAATTATAGGTGTGAGCCACAACACCCTGCTTGGCTCACAGTTTCAACAGGTTCATTCCATGGTTGGCTGGACAAAAGGCAGAAATAGTTGATGGAAGGGCCTGGTGGAGGCTGGTTGAGGAAAGCTACTCAATCCATGACAGCCAGGAAGCAGGTGGAGAAAGGAGAAGTTAGAGAGGTGGATAGATCTGCAAGGATGAACACCCAGGGACACACCTCTTCCAACCACGCCGCATTTCCCAACGATACATTTGTTATGGGCCAACTCACTGTGAGTACAGTACTGCAATGACTGAATCACCTTCCAATAGCCCACCTCTGAGCACATGATCTAAACTGTAACAGTGAATAAAGTTACTAAGAAGTGTTGAGTTGTATCATAGGTAAAATATGCCTCAATAAGGTAGGTTTTTTTCTTTCCTTTTTTTTCTTTTTGAGGCAGGGTCTCTTTATGCAGTTCAGCCTGGCCTTGAGCTCACTTTGTATCCCAAGCTGGTCTCAGATTTGCAGTGATCCTCCTGCCTCAGCCTCCAGAGTGCTGGGATTACAGGCATGAGTCACCATGCCTGGCCATTTTTTTCTTAAAAGCAGAATGCATTTACTGGGGGAAAGAAAGATTCTGCCTAAACCTTTTTTAGGCATTTGTATAGAACAAAACAATGAGCTAAGGCAGGTCCAAGTTGGGGAAAAATGGGAAATCACAATACTGGCATAAGGTGGGACAAAACTATGGTTAATCAATAAGATCCTGAGTATAATTGCTTAGGCAAAAATTGGTTAAATTGGGATCAAATGAGGAAGTGAGTTATTTGGCAAGGGGACATGAATGCAGATCAGGGCCTTTTTCTGTAGGGGACTGGGTTAATGGCTCCTCTGGCTTTCTCAAAGTGATTGATACCTATTTAGAATACCAATCCCTGAAGTTTATCTTTAGGAAATGTGTAGGTGCCTTTGCTTTATCTTTTTGTATTGAGGTCTGGCCCACAGTGGACGAGGTGTCTATCTCCCCGACGGTTGTAAAGCATCTGTTCTTCTCCACAGGCTCCTTCAAGGACCTAACCCTATCTGACTGCCAATAATATTTTTATCTATTTTAGCTGCTTATAAAAGAACAATACGTCTTGCATTTTTAAAACCAGCCTGATGGAGTCCACTATGAAGCAGCTCTGAGCAAGATTTAAAATTAATTAACTGGCTTTCTATGTTTATCTGTGAGTCTGTCCTAGGCCTCAGCCCCCTTGCCTGGTGATGGGAGCTGATCCACAGTAAGTGAACCTCTATTAATCTCTGATCCTGGCTGAGGCTTTTAGTGGCCTGTGAGGCCAGAGATACCTCAAAGGACAAGATAAGGCTGCTACTGAGGACACGTTGGCTCCAACACCAATTAAGTAGATAGAGACTGCAGCTGTAGGGCATCTTACTCCTGCTGTCTCACTCTTACCATAAATGTCATCATGGAGATAAGATGCTTCTCCTAAACTGGCATAATTTGCTACTTGGAGAAGTCTTTGAAGTGACTCACAAGGTCATGCTCAGTTCCCACTTTTTCCTCAGTTTCCCCACACTTTGTCTGAACCTAATAAATATGGGCAATCCAGAGAAGTCTGTGTCTTTGCCCTCAGAGTTTGAACTCGGCCAAAGGGTTTTGATCCTCCTGGATCCCTAAAATTATACCACTTATCTCATTTATTTAAGCCTTCACTGTACACTCATTTGGGAGACTGGGGATCGGGCTCAGAACCTGATACCAGTTTCAGCATGATTTTTTATTAGTTGATAACCTAGATATTTAGAGAGAATAAAATCTCTCCTTTGGTTGGCTGCTGGGTTTTTAGGCATAACTAAAATGAATGGGTGAAGGGAAAAATTATCCCAGTTACAGTTTAAGCAAGTTATTTTTCCTGGTGACTCATTTTACTAAGGTGTGATAGCTGAAGGGAAGACCAGAGTTGGAGAAGAACCAACAGACATATGCCAATGTCTGGCTATAGGCTGGCATTTCCCCCCCTCTCTAGTCATGATTACCCAGGGCTCCTCCATGGAGATGACAGGTAGAAATGACAGTCTGGCCAGAGGAAGGATGCAGAGTGCCTGGAGGCCCTTTGATCTTGCTAGACCCCCTGGGAAGAGTCTGAGCTCAGAGGCTTCTGCTTCAGAGTGCAGTCTGCTTCCAGTGCTGCCTTTGCAGTCAGGGCGAGGCTTGGGGAGCCTCTTAAGTCAGTCCCTCTTTAAGCAGCCTGGCTTTCCACAGTTGCAGCAGTTGAGCCTAGTCATTAAACTCTTCCTGGAGCCCACAAAATCGGATTTAGGATCTGTTCTTTTTAAGGCTGCAATAAAGGCAGTCACTTTTTATTCTCTTTGTTTTTCTCACAATCACGAGTATGGAATACTAGGGAGGTAATTTTTACTAAAGCCTCAGATGAGCTACCTGCAGCAAAAGCTATCTTTTGCAACTTTTTATTGATATGTGGGTCTGACTGGGTAATAAATGTGTCTTTAAGGATAATCTGTCCTGTTAAATCAGGACAGATTATATATATGTCCATATATATTAAATATATGGCCATATATTTAACAAGTACCTTTCATAAATGATCTAAGAATGCAGAGGGTTTTATCTTTCTCTTGATAAATAGTCAACAGTTTTAAATAGCTAGAGGACTTGGTTTTTATCTTTCCTAGACCTTCAAGAACACATACTTGAAAATGTCTCCTGCTCCAATTTCCTGTCTAGCTGTTAACCAGTAAGGTCTTGGGCGGGGACTGCTTGGGTTCGAGTGGGGATTGATTATTCCCCTGGCTGTTGATATTCTAGCTGTCTAAAATTAAGAATATAATATTCATCCCCAAATGTAATATCAGCTATAATGCTGCTTATCTCACATTAAAAGTCAATATTTGATTTAAGATTAACAATTTATCTTTCCAGTCTAGCTTGTAGATCTGAGTAAATCCTCTGAAGACTTCAATGTACTTATCAAGTGTCATCTGAAAATTTTCCTAGATCTAGCTTAATCTGCTTTAGGTCACTGAGAAAAATAGATATATGAAAGTGTATAGTCTCATATGGATTATAATTATACTTTGGCATAAATAAGAATTATTTCTTAAACTAAAGAAAATTTGAATATAAGGCAATTATGGCTGTTTCCCCTCTTTCCTATAGGATGATTCTAGTTGTAAAAGAGCATCATAATTAATACTTCCCTTTGCTTTCTATTTTGACTTTAGAGGGCAGGCAAACCATGTACGTGTGCAGAAAAATATCAAATGGCTCTTTTTCAGTCCATAAGGGTCATTTTCCAGTGCTTACGTATGCATTCTAAAGGAGTAAGAGACTTTTGACATTGAACTCTCCATGTCTTTATCCAATGGTCTCAGTGGAAAACTGTCAAATGATGTAGAGGAAAGAAACTCCTAACCTGATAGATGTCCAATATGAGTGTGTGTTCTCTAAAATTGAAGAATGGATTTTAGGAAAAATGGAGGTTAAGAGCAGAGTACATTATTGGAGGGAAGAAAGCTTCTGCCTGAGAGAGAGAAAAAAGGAGGCCTGAGCATATTCCCCTCAATAAGGTAGTTTAAAAAAAGAAAGAAAGTAATAAAGTAGTAAGCAATTTCAATTAGGTTGGTTGAGAGAAGATCTTCCTTTTTTTCTTTTTTTGGTGCTGGAGAATGAACTCATGACCTTATGTTTGCCAGCAGACACTTATGTCGCTGAGCTAAACCCCCAACCCCAAGAAGACCTTCCTGAGGAAGTAGCATTTAAGTAGAGGCTCAAGTAAGCAATGTAATAGCAAGAGAAGTTATAGCTAACACAAAAGTTTAAAGAAAGTTTGGCAATTTAGTAGCAACAGGAAAGCCAATGTTATCTAAGTGGAATGAACAAGGCAAAAAATGATGGTATTTCAGGTTGGAAATACAAGCAGATTTTATAGATCATAGCAACACCGTGGGCTTCATTTTGATCATGAGAGAGGGTACCAATATGTTTTTAACTTATTTGCCTTTTAAAAATCTTATTGATGTCTTTAGTCCACATGGTGACGCTGTGGCCGCGACTAGCGGTGGCCGGGTGGGCATTGCTGGCCTGGGAGCTGCTGGGTACTTCAGTGCTTCTCTTCGCCATGCACTGGCTGGTGTGGTGGCTGGAGAAATGGCCACAGGGCCTAGGATGGAATGGGATTCCCGCCCCACCTTCTCACACTCCTGCAGACCCTGGCCCCGGGTCTGAAGATGCATTTCAGGCTGGCCTTGAGCTCACTCTGTAGCCCAGGCTGGTCCTGAACTCAGAAGGATCCTCCTGCCTCAGCCTCTCAAGTGCTAGGATGACAGGTGTGTGACACCACACCTGGTTTAAAACCAAATTTGAAAGCATGTCAACTGTACTGATCCAGAGGGGAGGGGACAGCATATGCTGTCCCTGTCTGCAACTCATTAGCACACTGCAGTGTGAAGGGTCATCTAGGCAGCACACTTCAGAAGAATTGTAACCAACAAAGAAAGAAACTGGGGCCTTCTGGAAGAAGCAAAAAAGATGGGAAGAGGAAGCAACAACAAAAGTCCCCAGGTCCCAACCCTGAGATATTGACCCAAGACAGGTAAATACAAAGGAGAATGAGAACAGCAAACATGCAATATCAGACACAGTGCCAGTAGACAAAAAGAGATATATTCGGGACCTCATAGACGAGTTCAAAAGTGAAATATTTAGCCAAATAAAGAAAGATATAAGAAGATTAATAAAAGAGTTACTAAGCACCCCTCAAGCAGACACAGACAGAAGAAGGAAGGAACTCAAACAAAGGAGAGAACCATTTGGTGAAGAATACAAGAAATATATCGAATACATGAAGCAGATTCAAAGAGATCACCAGGAAATTAAAAACTCTATGGAAAGATGGCAAATCAGCTTGAAAGAAACTAAGGATATATTATCCAAACTGGAGAACAATTTTGCAATGTGGGAGTATGAAAGGGAAAACTTTTAAAAAATAACAAGGAAACAAGCAGTAACAATACAAAGGCTAGAAGACGACAAAAGGATTTATAACTTGAGAATAAAGAATGCGAATGAAGAAGCTGGAGTACAAACAACAGAACTACAAAGTTATTCACAGAAATAATTAAGGAAAACTTCCCAAACATAGGAAAAGGAAATGATATTCTGATATATGAGGGATATAGAACTCCAGCCACCTACAACCAAAACAGAGCTATACCCAGGCATATAATAATCAAGATCCCAGAAATTCAATTTAAGAACAGATATTAAAAGCTGTTAGAGACAAGAGACAGATCACCTATAAAGGAAGGCTCATCAGAATATTGGCAGACTTCTTGACACAAACCATCATGTCAAGAAGAGCCTGGAGCAAAATATTCCAAGCCCTGAAAGAAAATAACCTCCATCCCAGATTTATATACCCTGATAAACTGTCTCTAGAAATTAATGGAGAAAAAGATGCTTCCAAGACAAAGAGGAACTTGGGAAATTCACAACCACCAATCCAACTCTACAGACTATACTGCAGGGCATTCTAGAGAGAGAGAAAAGTACTAGGATTCCAGGAACAGTGGCAGAGAGGCCCCAATGAATGGAGCAGAAAACAGAATGAAGAAGATAAACAGACAACTGATGGCAAAAAAAGAGCATAACATAAATGAGAGAGAAGATTTTATTCAAAACTGATACAATTGATAGCATCAAGTCTGAGAGTATAGGCAACTACACTGAAGATGACAAGACTCTATGATATACATTCTAGTTTGACAATTGCCGGTTTTTGAAGTTCTATACTATATACAAAGTTGTGTTTTTATTAATACTATTATGTACTGATATATTCAATTATACTATGTCTGATGATATAGCCAATTCTATTGGAGATAACAAGAGACAACACAGGAACCATGGTAGAACTCTTTATACAATGGTCTTATATGTTTATTTCATTTCATGTTTTTATAGGAATATGTTTTGTTTTGCCTTACTTTGTTTTGTTTCTCCCTCTAATATAGAAAAGATATAAATACATATTAAGACTCATGCATGTGTAGAATTCATGAACAGTTCATGAGAATTGATCTTATGACACATGATGAAATGAACAGATACTTTGAAGAAAAAGAGACACTAAAATACCCAGTGCCAATCCTAGAGTGTCATAATGTGAAACCCAGCAATAGTATTATTCTTTGTTCAGAGTGCTATTAACCTGCTTGGGTTTATTCAATCTCAACATAATTGAAGATATGGTTAACAGCATGTATGTTTAAGTGTATAGGATTGATAACCATATTTCTAAGTTTTTGTTGAATAGTTGAACAGAACTGGTTGCATCCCCACTTTATATGCTCCACTTTAGTATCTTGAATAACTATTTGTAAAAAGACAATCTGTAATCATCAACTGGTGATTTCTTACTGTTTATTTTTTTCTGTGAAAATATGCATTATTTCTACCCATTTTCTGTTTTGTTTAGTCTTTCTTTAAATTAAATTTTTAAAAAAGACACTACAGTACCCAGTGCTGATCCTGGAGTGTCATGATGTGAAATCCAGCTATACCATTATTTTTTATTCAGAATGATTTTAACCTGCTTTAGTGTGTTTAATCTAAACATAAATGAAGATATAGATAACTGCATGTATGTTTAAGTGTATAGGATTGACAACCATGTTACTAAGTTTTTGTTGGACAGTTGAACAGAACTGTTTGCAGTCTCACTGTTTGAATTCCCACTTTACATGTTCCATTTTTGTATCTTGAACAACTATTTGTAAAACGACAATATGTAAACATCAACTAGTGATTTCTTACTATTAAAAAATCTTATTGATAGCTTTGTAGAATATTAATATGTAAGGGAAAAAGAAAATAGATAGGTTTGGTGATCACTGTGATAGTCCAAGCTAAAAGCTGACTTTGGTTTGTACTAGTGGTGATGATATAGGTGGTATGAAAAACTTAGATGCTGGAGATATTTTGAAGGAAAACAGACTGGACTTGCTGATTTATAAGAGAAAATGTATGAGGAAAAGAGATGACTCAAGAATAATTGCTAAGCTTTTGATCTGATCTATTAGGTGAGTGGAGGAAATATCATTTACCGAGATGAGACTCTTAAAGAGGATCAACTTTGGCAAGGTAGTTCTGCTTCTACAGCTGTTAAGTTGGAAATGTCCAGGCCTCCAGGTGGACACAAATATGCAATTGGGTGAATTTAGAAGACTGATTTTCCTCTATTCTCTTTGCTTGATAGTACCAAGTTCGAAAGTATAGGCATAACTGTGAAGACAATAAGAATCATTATGACGCCCATTCCAATTGACTATTATTTTCTTTTAAAATCCTATAATGTCTCCAATGCTTTGGCTTTATTCTTTACTGTTTAGTTCAATTTTATTTTACCTGCCAATTCTTCTTAAAATAGCAAGAGGCAGTCTGGTAACCATTGTTGATAACCTTATATTTTGTTTTTACATTATCTATTATGCCCATCCTTTTGATTTGACTGACTCTGTTCTGATATGTTGCATTTGGTTTTACTCTCTTCAAAAAAAAAAAAAAATAAGAAGAACTGTGGGAGTAATAAAGCCCAAAATGTGTAATTGTCATTCTACAAAAAAAGAAAAGAAAGTGCTCCAAAGGTTATAACTGCATATATGTTTAAGTGTATAAGATAGATAACCATATTACTGAGTGTTTTTTGGATCATTGAACACAACTGTTTGCACTCTCATTGTTTGAAAGTCCACTTTATGTGATTCAATTTTGTAACTTGAACAACTATTTCTAAGATGAGAATATGTAATCTATTAACTAGTGATTTCTTACTGTTTATTTTTTAAATTTTATATTACGTGTACCCTTCTTTTGTTTTTTTTCTTTTTTCTCCTTAAATAAAAAGAAAGAAAGACAGAAAGAAAGAAAGAGAGAATTTGAATCTGGAAGTCCTCAGCACATAGATGGCATTTAAAATGTTCTTATGGTATTGCTCAGGGGCAGAAATCAGTATGAAGAGCAAAGGAGTCTGAGCAGGAGCTAATTAGGAAGATGGAAAAACAGAAAGAAAGATGTCTTGGAGGGCACACCAAGAAAGGGTCTCAACAAAAGGGAGCAAAGATTGACAAGGATGATCCCATGATTGAAATGGTCATCAGGAAGAATGAAAGATGAGAAAAGTGAGATGGCATGTACCAGCAACTACTTTGAGAATTTTTTCAATAGAAGGGATCTATAATTGGAAGAAAGTAAAGTGAAAGGAATTTCCTTTTTCCCTTTCATCTTATGTTGTCTTCTTTCTCTCTTTTTCTCTTTCTTTCTTCATATATGATGAGAGACCCCTTGAAGTGGAAAGAAATCCCCTGGAACTTGGGGGTGATATGAAGAAGATAAGATACCTTATAAAGTTTGGAGTTAACTGGGATTTTAATTAGTTGTGCCACGGTGCCTTGTAGCTTGTTTACAGTACAGTTACAACTGTGCAATGTAATATGGATCCTTGATGATGGAAGGAGGTGACTCCATTCTGGGAGCCTGGTTTTGAATTTATAGCCATCCTTAAGAGGGCAGCAGAACTGGGAAACAGAAACAATTCTGTAAGGTCATCTTTCAAGTTAATGGCTTTTTAGCAGACTCTGTAAAGATGTAGAGGAAATTTAGCTCCCTCTTCTCAAAGAATCAGGGTTAAAATTTAGGAGAGAGATCCCAAAATCTCCAGATGTGGAAACATATTTGAGCAATGTCACTAGACTTGATCCCTGCTGAGAAAGACGCTATTATAACGCTGTTTGAGATGTCTACAAGAATACAGAGGGAAGTTACCACACCCCCAGCCCTTTTATATTGCAGTATTTAAAAAAAGAATAGACTGGATAATTGTTATTATAAAGAGATTTACTTCCCCAGAGTAATCATTTTTGTTCACTGATGCTGAAATGGCCAAATTTTGCCAATCAAATTGAGAAGGGCCTACTTTACCATAGGAAACAGAAAGAGACCCAATGGTGAGATCTCACTTTTTTTAAAAATTTTATTTAAGGAGAAAAAAAAGCAGAGAAAGGGTAAGTTATACAGATTTACAGAAAAAAATAAACAGTAGGAAATCACTAGTTAATGGATTACATATTGTCATCTTAGAAATAATTGTTCAAGTCACAAAATTAAAGCTTGTAAAGTGGACATTCCAACAATGATACTGCAAACAGTTCTGTTCAATGGAGATCTCACTTCTAATGTAAGTATACACAGCAGGTAATAAGTCTATGCCTATTTACAGGACTGTATTTATTCTTTTTATGAGTCATTTTGATAGTTATGCAAACACTCTAGCAAGCATTATTGATATATTTTCATTTTTTAGGTGAAAAAAGAGAAGCTTAGATGATGGTGCTGGCCTGTAATCCCAACATTCTGGGAGGTTGAGGCAGGAAGATTGCAGGTGCCAACTCAGCCTAGGCAATTTAATGATTTAGCAAGACCGTCTCAATAAAAAAAATAAAGAGCACCGGGATGTAACTTAGTTCCAAGGCTCAAGGTTCAATTCCTAGTACCGTCACCACCACCACGACACACATGAAAAGCTTTACAGGAACATTTCCTGTTTATTTTTACAGGATTACATGACAAAGCAAAAGAATAGTTAATTTAGGATTCAGATTTAGGATTTTTGCTTCCATATAGTGATGAGAGAAACCAGTGTGTAGAAATATGTCGTATTTAGAGTGGCTATGAAGAGTCGCAGGGGAATTAGACTTGGGAAACTGGAAATCAAACAACAAGGATCTCTCTTCATTTTTTTTTTTTTTTTTTTTTTAGTGCTGGAGATTGAGCCTGGGGCTTTTTGCATACTAAACAAGTACTCTGCTATTAACGACAGGCTAAGCTGTCTTCTGTTATTTTTAAACATTGTTCGTGCACATGAGAAGAGACTAAAATCTGTGTTATGCACCTTTGGAGGGTAGGATTAGTACAGGAAAGAGAATGGAAACTCAGTAGAGGGAAGATCTGCAAAAAGGAAGTTGAATTACACACCTGAAGTGAGGAAGGAGGGACCAGACGAATAACCAAGCTATAGACAGAAAGTTTTAACCTATGATCTCTCACATTCTTCTCAAATCATGTAACCTAAAACATTAGGACCTGTTTGCCAAGCCTGAGTTCGTTGTACTTGCATGTTGCCATAATTACATATTCACGCATTCTACCTCAGGGTAGGATCTCAGAAATGGGGGTGCAATAGCAGGAAGTTTGGGGACTGTGATTAGGATCCCTGAAACACGGGAGCAATTTGTTGCTTCGTAAGACAGGGAAGAGTAACTTTTTAGCTTAGTTACTGAGAAATTTCAGTCTCGAAGTAGGAGGAATTCAATTTGCAGCAGGGCTAACCTAGGGGACCAGAGGCAGTGACTCAGAGGATAGGCAGGAGGAGTACGCAGAGACTTCGGGGAAGAGTAATTTGTGGCTAGAATCCTTGCATGCATCCTGAATTGTGCCGAGGGTGAGGAAGCCATTAGTTCCAGGAGAGTCATTTGTTCCGTAGACAGGATATGTTTTGTGTGGGTGGTGGTTTATGGAGAAAGTATCTTGGGGATCCATGAGCTGGTGATATGCTTTGCTGGGACCCAGGAGCAGGGGATTTGGTACAGTGACAGAGGCCAGAGGGGTGAAAGAAAGAATCCTTGCTGTGACTTAATTTTTTAAAAAAAATATTGAGTACAAAAGCAATATATGAATATAGAACAATCAGAAAATATAACAAAGAACAGAAAATAATCCTCATCCCTCAGTCAGAATAAGCACTCTTAGTAGTTTGGTACACTTTTGATGGATTTTATACTGTGTGTGTGTGTGTGTGTGTGTGTGTGTGTGTATGTGTGTGCGTGTGTGTGTGTGTGTGGACTAAGCCCCGGGTTTTCCTATCAAGCTACATTCCAGTCTTCTAAAAACTGTTTTGCTTTGTTTTGTTTTGAGGCAGAAACTCAGCAAGTTACTAAATTTCCCAGGTTGGGCTTGAGTTTGTGATCCTTTTGCCTCAGCCTCCTACAATGTTGGGATTACAGATGTGGGTCACTATTCCTGATTTTATACACTTTGGGGACAATTTTTAATGTCCACTTGTCTCAAGTAATTTTCTTGGAAAACATCAAGCTTTTAGAAAGAATTTGAGAGGACTGTACAATGAACATGGGTGTATCTTCCACCTAGTCTGTCAATTATTAACAACTTACCCCACATGCTTCCTTTTATTTTTCCTGAGTCATTTGCAAATAAATCGCTGTAAGTAATTCTTCTAGCAACACTGGCATTATTTCTAAGAATAAGGACACTTTCTTATAGAACAACATTGCTGTTATCTCATCTAGTCGGTATGATCTGCATATGTATCAGTGTCTTTCTAGAATTCCAAATGCTTTTCCTTCTTTTTCTCCAGGTCTCATCTTTGCCTCCAATTCTCTGCTATTTCTCTCCTTCCCTTCTCTCTTCTTCATCAGATTTTACTGAGCACCAGTTCTGTACTATAATACTGTTGTCTGCCAATCAATCTCAAAAAGTTCAAATTCCATTTTTCTCCAGAAAAAATTGGGAATTATTACGAAAGTGGATAATAGATGTTGGTGAAGCTTTGGTGAAGAAAGAAACAATTATATATTTTGTTGGTAGGAATGTGAGCTAGTACAAACACTGCGGAAATCATTATGGAAAATTTTCAAAAAACAAAATGGAAACTCCATTCAACCCAGGCATTTCCCTATTAGATATCTTCTTGAAATGCATACCTATGTGTATACTGGCACATTTCATAATATCTAAATATTGAAAGTAGCTTATATGTCCACCAATAGGATAAATAAAGTGTTGTACTTATTATACATGATAATATACTACTCTGTTATAAAGAAGGATAAACGAGTTCATTGTAGGAAAATAAAAGTACTTTGAGACTATAACACTAAGGGAAATAAATGACACACAAGCTTAAATATTTTGTGGTTTCTCTCATATGAGTAACCCAAAGTATAAAGAGCCAAATAGAAGATAGATTTAAAAAAGCAGGGAGATAGATCTTTTGGCAAGGGGAAGGGAACAATAAGATAATGGAAGGAGAGAAAGAGAAAGGAAGGGGACATAAAAAAGAATTAAGATGTGTCATGCACATGTACCAAACATCCACAGTGAAATAGTCATTAAGGATCACAAATTGTACAAATCAACTCGGCATGATGGCAAATACCTCTAATCCCAGCATTCAGGAGACTGAGGCTATGAGGTCAAGGATAACTTGCATTACATAGAAAGAACTTGCCTCAATCCCTCCTCACCAAACCCCTCCCAAAACAGCAAATTGTGGACAGAAGAAAGAAAGGAAGAAAGAAAGAAAGGAAGAAAGAAAGAAAGAAAGAAAGAAAGAAAGAAAGAAAGAAAGAAAGAAAGAAAGAAAGAAAGAGAGAGAAAGAAAGAAAAGTTTCCAAATTCAAGAAAGACACACTTGTTGCTGAGATGCTCCTTTGTTAAGGCTCTCTAACCTACTCTTTAGGATCATCCTGCCCAGAAGACTGGCTTGGTCTGGTACCCTTTCCTGGTATATGGGCTTCACAAGAAAAAAGCCTCTGCTCATTACCACTAGTTGCCTTGATTGCCATTGGTACCTGACCAGAGCACCAGTTTCATGAGGTAAAAGCAAACCCCTCCACCCTGAAATTTTATCTTAGTGGTTCCTTCCATGGGATGATCCTTTGTGCAGGGAAAATATCTAACTGGCAAACTGAGGTGCACCTAGGTCTACCTTCTCGATTTAGGTGTTTTGTTTTATCTTGCCTGCGGTGTTATTTTTATATAGTTGTTGGCAGTTCCTTCAAGTGTTCCTAAGTGTTAAAATATAAAGAGAAAATCTATAAGCTAATTTTAATACTTCAGAAATCTGCATAGAAATCACACATTTACCTTGTTTTTTTCTTTTTAAATTTTATTTAAGGAGAAAAAGAAAAAAAAAGAAAAAGGGTACAAGTTATACAGAATTTCAGAAAAAATAAAACAGTAGGAAATCACTAGTTAATGGATTACATACTGTCATCTTAGAAATAGTTGTTCAAGTTACAAAATTAAAGTATATAAAGTGGACATTCAAACAGTGAGACTGCAAACAGTTCTGTTTCAATGATCCAACAAAACTCAGTAATGTGGTTATCTATCTTATACACTTAAATATACATGCAGTTATATCACTTAGAGCACTTTCTTTTCCTCTCTTTTGCACAATGACAATTACACATTTTGGGTTTTATTACTCCCACAGGTTTTTTATTACTTTTTGTGAAGAGAATAAAACCAAATGTGATATAACAAAACACAGTGAAATCAAAAGGATAGACATAATACATAATGTAAAAACAAAATACAAGGTGATCAACAATGGTTATCATAATGTCTCTTGCTATCTTAAAAAGAATCGCCTATATCATCAATTATAATAAAACTGAACAAAACAGTAAAGAACAAAAGCAGTAATACCAAAACATTGGAGACATTACAGGACTTCAAAAGAAGATAATAGTCAAACCAGAATGGGTGTCATAATGAATCTTATTGTCTTCAGAGTTGTTGCCTATACTTTCGAACTTGATACTGTCAAGCAAAACAGAATAGAGGAAAATCAGTCAAAACAAGATGATGAGAGCAATACAGAGTTTCAAATCAAGTTAATAGGAAATCAAAGTGGGTTACTATAATATATCCTGCTATTTTTTATTTATTTTTCCCTTAATTAAAAAGATAAAAAGTAAATAATAAAAAAAGGAGATTGAGATAAAAAAGTGGGCATAACAACAAAACAGCACAGGTCAAAACATAACCATTTAAGCAAAATAGTGTTTTACCACAAGATATTCCGACTTAAAAGTAGTTACCATAGTGTCTCTTTCCTTGAAATCTTTGAGTATAACTTTGTATACTGTAGTATCAAACATATCAAGACAATGTAAAACCATTCAAGAGAATGACAATATTACAGGGTATTTAGAATCAACTAACAGAAAATGAACAATGGTTTCTGTATAATCTCCGTGTCTATAAAAGTTTTTGTTTATATTATCATATATAATAAAATTCAATAAGATACAACATGTTAAGACCGATGGAGACAGAAGAATAAAAGCTTGATGGGATTTCAAAACAAGATGATATTCAATCAGCACTAGCTATTCTGATGTGTTTTCTCCAAAATGTTCCTACCATCCAACCTTCTCTGCCTCATTTCTGTTGAGCTCTTTTTCTGTCATTAGTTGTCAGTTTGTCTTCTTCAATTTGCTTTCTGCTCCATTCATTGTGGCCTCTCTGCCACTGTTTCTGGAATTTTGGAATTTTCCTTTTTTAGAGTGTCCTGCAGTATTCTCTGTAGAGTTGAATTAGTGGTTGCAAATTCCCCTAGTTCCTCTTTATCCTGGAAGCACCTTGTTTTTCCATCAATTTCTAGGGACAGTTGTGCAGGATATATCAATCTTGGCTGGAGGTTATTATCTTTCAAAGCTTGAATTATTTCCCCCCATGCTCTTAGTGATTTGATAGTTTGTTCTGAGAAGTCTGCTGTAATTCTGATGGGTGTTCCCTTGTAAGTGATCTGTTTCTTGTCTCTGATGGCTTTTAATATTCTGTTCTTATATTGGATTTCTGGAATTTTGATTATTATATGCCTGGGTGTAGTTCTATTTGGGTTGTAGGTGACTGGGGTCCTGTATGCCTCATACATCTGAGTATCTTTACCTTTTGCTAAATTAGGGAAATTCTCCTGGATTATTTCTGTGAATAGCCTTTGTAGTTCATTTGTTTGTGTCCCTACTTCTTCTTTTACATTCTTAATTCTTAAGTTGTAGATCCTCTTATCACCTTCTAGTCTTTGAATTATTGCTCTTTGTTTTCTTATTATTTTTAAGAAGTTTTTCATTTCATGCTCCCACATTACAAATCTGTCCTCCAGTTCTGATAATCTATCCTTAGTTTCTTTCAAGCTGTTATGCCAGCTTTCAATAGAGTTTTTAGTTTCCTAGTAATCTCTTTGAACCTGCTTCATGTATTCTATGTTTTCTCTATTTTCTCCATCAAACAATTCTCTCCTTTATTTCTGTTCTTCCATTTCACCATCTGTTTTTTTCTTGGGTGGTGCTTACCATTTTTCTAACTATTCTACTTATATCTTGCTTTACTTCATTAAATACTTCACTTTTGAACTCATCTATGAGGCTCCAGAGATATCGCTTTATGTCTATTGGTGCCATGTCTGATATTGCATGTTTTCTATCCTCATTCTCCTTTGCATTTACCTTTCCTGGATCAGTGTTCTCAGGATTGGAGACTGAGGACACTTTCATGTTGCTCCCTCTTCCCATACTTTTTGTTCCTTCCATACAAGTGTATATAGGAGGCCCAGTTTCTTTCTTTGTCAGTTACAGTTTGTTTGAATCTGCTGGCTAGGTGTTCCCACCCACTGCAGTGAACTAGGGAGACACAGACCTGGGCAGCCTCTGCTGGGCCCACCCCTCCAGGTCAACCTACTGGGTCACTGCTAGGGTGCACCACCAGGCGCTGGGACCTGTTTTGGGCTAGCCTACTGGGTCGTAGTCTGTGGCATCACCCAGGCCAAGCGCTCCCCATCAATCCCGCTTGAGAGGAGAATATGCAACTAAAGTCACTGCAGCATCTTTTTTTTTCAGTTTTTAAAAAAATTTTATTTAAGGAAAAAAAAACAGAAAAAGGGTACAAGTTATACGGAATTTCAGAAAAATAAACAGTAGGAAATCACTAGTTAATTATATATTGTCATCTTAGAAATAGTTGTTGAAGTTACAAAATTAAAGGATATAGAGGGGACTTTCAAACAGTGAGACTGCAAACAGTTTTGTTCAATAATCCAACAAAACTCAGTAATATGGTTATCTATCTTATACACTTAAATATATATGCACTTATATTTTTAAAGAACTTTCTTTTCCTTTTTTTGTACAATGACAATTACACATTTTGGGTTTTGTACTCCCACAGTTCTTATTACTTTTTTTTTTTTAAGAAAGTAAAACCAAATGTGACATACCAGGACAGAGTCAGTCAAATCAAAAGGATGGACATAATACATAATGTAAAAAACAAAATACAAGGTGATCAACAATGGTTACCATAATGCCTCTTGTTATCTTAAAAAGAATTGCCTATAACATCAGCTATAATAAAATTGATCTAAACAGTAAAGAATAAGACCAATAAAACCAAAATATTGGAGACATTAGAGGACTTCAAAAGAAGATAATATTCAACCAAAATCGGCGTCAAAATGGATCTTATTGTCTTCATAGTTGTTGCCTAGATTTTCAAACTTGGTACTATCTAGCATAAAGGAATAGAGGAAAATCAGTCAAAACAAGATGGTGAGAGCAATACAGTTTCAAATCAAGTTAATAGGAAATCAAAGTGGGTTACTATAATATATCCTGCTATTTTTTATTTATTTTTCCCTTAATTAAAAGGATAAAAATGAAAAAGTAGATAATAAAAAGGAGATTGAGATAAAAAAGTGGGCATAACAACAAAACAGCACAGGTCAAAACATATCCATTTAAGCGAAATAGTGTTTTGCCACAAGATAATCTCGACATAATAGTAGTTACCATAGTGTCTCTTCCCTTAAAATCTTTGGGTATAACTTCGTATACTGTAGTATCAAACATATCAAGACAATGTAAAACCATTCAAGAGAATGACAGTATTACAGGGTATTTAGAATCAACTAACAGAAAATGAACAATGGTTTCTGTATAATCTCCGTGTCTATAAAAGTTTTGTTTATATTATCACATATAATAAAATCCAATAAGATACAACAGGTTAAAACTGGTGGAGACAGAAGAACAAAAGCTTGATGGGACTTCAAAACAAGAGGATATTAAATCAGCACTACCTATTATGATGTCTCATTTTCTCCAAAATGGCTGTTCCTACCATCCAACCTTCTCTGTCTCATTTCTGTTGAGCTTTTTTTTCTGTCAGTAGTTGTCAGTTTGTCCTCTTCATTTCTCTTTCTCCTCCATTCATTGTGGCCTCTCCGCCACTGTTTCTGGAATCATGGTATTTTTCATTTTTAGAACATCCTGCAGTATTCTCTGTAGAGTTGAATTGGTGGTTGCAAATTCCCCTAGTTCCTCTTTATCCTGGAAGCACCTTGTTTTTCCATCAATTTCTAGGGACAATTGTGCAGGATATATCAATCTGGCGGTTATTATCTTTCAAAGCTTGAAATATTTCCCCCCATGCTCTTAGTGATTTGATAGTTTGTTCTGAGAAGTCTGCTGTAATTCTGATGGGTGTTCCCTTGTAAGTGATCTGTTTCTTGTCTCTGATGGCTTTTAATATTCTGTTCTTATATTGGATTTCTGGAATTTTGATTATTATATGCCTGGGTGTAGCTCTGTTTGGGTTGTAGGTGGCTGGGGTCCTGTATGCCTCATACATCTGAGTATCTTTACCTTTTGCTAAATTAGGGAAATTCTCCTGGATTATTTCTGTGAATAGCTTTTGTAGTTCATTTGTTTGAGTTCCTACTTCTTCTTTTATGTTCTTAATTCTTAAGTTATAGATCCTCTTGTCATCTTCTAGTCTTTGTATTATTGCTCTTTGTTTTCTTATTATTTTAAGAAGTTTTTCATTTCATGCTCCCACATTACAAATCTGTCCTCTAGTTCTGATAATCTATCCTTAGTTTCTTTCAAGCTGTTATGCCAGCTTTCAATAGAGTTTTTAGTTTCCTAGTAATCTCTTTGAACCTGCTTCATGTATTCTATGTTTTCTCTATTTTCTCCATCAAACAATTTTCCCCTTTTTTTCTGTTCTTCCATTTCACCATCTGTTTTTTCTTGGGCAGTGCTTAGCATTTCTCTAACTATTCTACTTATTTCTTGCTTTATTTCATTAAATACTTCATTTTTGAACTCTTCTATGAGGCTCCAGAGATACCGTTTTATATCATAGGTGCCGTGTCTGATATTGCATGTTTTCTGTCTTCATTCTCTTTTCCTTTTACCTTTCCTGGAGCAGTGTTCTCAGGATTGGGGACTGAGGACCCTTTCTTGTTGCTCCCTCTTCCCATACTTTTTGTTCCTTCCATACAAGTGTATATAGGAGGCCCAGTTTCTTTCTTTGTCAGTTACAGTTTGTTTGAATCTGCTGGCTAGGTGTTCCCGCCCACTGCAGTGTACTAGGGAGACACAGACCTGGGCACAGACCCTCTGCTGGCCCCGCCTTTCCAGGTCAACCTACTGAGTGTTTCACTGCTAGGGAGCACCGCCAGGCACAGGGACCTGATTTGGACTAGCCTACAGGATTAGTCTGCGGCGTCACCATGCCAAGCGCTCCCCACCACTCCTGCTTGTGAGGGGAATATGTGACTAAAGTCACTGCAGGGCCCTGTTCCAGCTAGTCTGCCCAGTCCCAGAATGTCCTCTGTTGGAGCCTCCTAGTCTATGAAAGGGTCCTCATTTCTCTCACCCACCACAGGTCAATGCAGGGCTCCCTGCCAGTTCCACTCTCAATGCCCTTTGGTTCACCGATTCCCACTCTCAGAGCTTTCGCATGTCTCTCTCCCTGCCGTGCGGATTGAGACGCAGTATCGGCAGCAGGAAATTCAAATCGTGGCTTCCAATGGCACGGGATCCAGCTTCCACACTGAGATTTTATCTCTTCCTTTTATAGCATTAGGATTGCATTTCCAGTTTGTTTCTCTCAGCTTACTTTGTTCCTGGGCCGGCAAGGTACCTCTCCCCTCACGTAGGACTCCTCACACGGCACCGCTCCTGGATTCTAAGCTGGTAATCTCAGAGAGCCTCCATGGCTACTGTTATTTGTCCGCCATGTTCTCCTGGAAGTCTAGTTTTTGGCGGTTTCAGTCCACAGTCATTTGGCTCGAAGGTAGGATGGCTGGCTGGGCCGCAGTTCATGGCCGCTGCAAACAGCAAGCAGGAATCAGCAAAGAGCAAGACACATCTTCTTCCTCCACTGCAGCATCTTGTTCAGGCTCATCTGCCCAGTCCCATAATGTCCTCTGTTGGAGCCTCCTAGTCTATGGAAGGGTCCCTGTTCCTCTCACTCACCGCAGGTTGATGCATAGCTCCCTGCCAGTCTTGTTCTCAGCTCCATTCACCAATTCCCACTCTCAGAGCTTTTGCGTTCTTTCCCTGCTGTGCTGATTCAGACGCAGCAGCAGTGGCAGGACATTCAAATCATGGTTTCCAGAGGCACAGGTTCCAGCTTCCGCGCTGGGATTATAGCACCAGGATTGCGTCTCCAGTTGGTTTCTCTCAGCTTAATTTGTTCCTGGGTCAGCAGGGTATATCTCCTCTTGCTTAGGACTCCTCACACAGCACCATTCCTGGATTCTAAGCCGGTATCTCAGAGAGCCTCCATAGCTACTGTCATCTATCCACCATGTTCTCCCAGAAGTCCACACATTTACTTTGAATGAGTTTAAATAAAATAACACAGTTAGCTTATTATTTTCCCATTGTGGTTATCTCCTTCTTATAAAAATTTTAGTAAGCTAATTTGTTTAATTAATTTTTATAAGTGTAAATGAGAAAAGGAAGTTGTGGTGATTCAATAATAGTACAATTTCTACAAAATTTCAAAGTATTGGTATCATCTGAAGATTAAATTAAGTCAAATCAGCATTTATAACTAATTAATTACCATTATAATATGAACTGGGAGCTCCAGTGGTGCAATCAGTCAGCATGTAATACTTATATAATATTCAGTTGTCTAAGCTACATATCCATCACTAGAGGTCTAAGAACCCACAGCTCTAGCTTTGTGGACCAAAATGAAAGCTTCAAGAAGAGTAGCAATTTTAGTTCCACACAACTAAAGCATAACGAATCAAATTGTTTCCTTCCTCTTTTCTCTCACCTAAATTTGATTTATGTTATTTTTTGTACATGGTTTTCCAAGCTGAATTTGAAACACAATGAAATATAAAAAAAGTACAAAGCAGCCTTACAGGGGGAGAACCACCAGCAACTCCTGAGATCCGTATGTGTTGGAACTTAGGATGCTGGGAAACCAAGCAAGTAGCTCCTCGTCCTGGTAAGCAGCAGTGGTGTGGTCAGCTGCGGCCCTTCCAAGGGGAGAATCACCAGTGTCTCCTGAGATCTGTGCCCTGTTGGAACTTAGGACGCTGGGAAACCAAGTAAGCAGCTCGCCTCCCTGGTAAGTGGATGCAGTGTGGCAGACTACGGCCCCTCCAGGGGGAGAACCACCAGTGTCTCCTGAGATCCACACCATGTTGGAACTTATGAAACTGGCAAACCAAGCAACCAGCCTGCCTCCTTGCTAAGCAATAGTGAACCTACTGGTGAATGGCCTAGAGTCAAACATCCCACTTCCCCTACCACCCTTTTCCTGTCCACACCCCCCTCCCCCCGCCATTAGCAAATGGGAACCAGAAATCTGAGCATCTCTTGGGAGGCTGACCATAGCAAATAAGCGGGACTTCCTTCTACCATCTCTTTGAAGGCAAATATGTTTATTACTGTTTTGCTTTATTCTGATTAATGGTACTGCTCTATTCAATATTCTGTTTTGATAAGTTCTATAATGTTCTGTATTTCATTTTATTATGATATACATGATTGAAAGAACAACTATTATAAAGATAACGAAATATACTGTGATACCTATTACTGTTATCCCGGTAACCTGCTGTGAAGTTCTGTACCAATTTCACTGTACGATCTTAGTTGGCTTTATTCTGTCTTATTCTGTAGTATTTTACCACTTTCAAAATAAAATAAAAAAGAAAGAAATATAAAAGAGTGCAAAGCAACAAACATGAAAATTAGTTTAGGAAGGGAATTGGAGAGCTTGGAGATTTGACAGGGAAATTCTAAATTTTGGAAATTACTTCCCACAAAGTCATCACTGCTTAGGAATTAGAGAGTAGCTCACTTCTTATTTTTAACCCCAGAAAGTTTCCCAACCTCATCCTGGCCTGAATAAACGCTGGCATTACTTTCCAGCCCTACTCACCAAGCAAACCCCTCTTCATGGTTTGGTTTCTTCCTTGCAGTAGAGAGAGAATGTATGGGTTAAACTTTTTTTCAGTGTAGCTCTTGTTGTAGTTTTATTTTGGAACTTATTGGTGTGAGTCAGTCTTGTGAGACTAAAAACTGTTGCATAACTTTTTCTGATGTGCAGACAGCTTGGCCTGTGAGTTGAGAGTCGGAGCCTTCGTGGCCTGGACAGCTGGTACCTCTTCCTCCTAAAATCCTTTCCAAGCGGCCATCTGGCCTTTCTGGGTGCCTCTGTTACCTCTGCTCATTCCAAGTGGGAGAAACCTAAGAATGTAGCTTACAGGGAAGCTTGGCTTGGAAAGACTGAGAGGAGTCCTTTACTTTTAAATTTTTTTTGGCCAGGACACGAATTTTATCATGTTTAAATAGAAGTTAAAGGTTTTCAAAACAAACTGTTTTGTCCAACAGGAATTAAAGAAAAAGCAGGTCTGTACTATGTAATAGAAATACAATGCCCTAAGCCAAAGATTATATAACAATACTATCATTCTGTGTTCTTTTCTGAACACTTCATTACCAATTATTAAAATTTTCCTTGTTTTTATATAGTACATTGAAGTGTTTCGTACAGTGTTATGCTTTGTGAAGTGTAGGGCAAGAAGCAGCCTCAAAAATTAAAAACAAAACAACACAGCTTTAGTGCCCCTGCTGCCTACTGTGGAATGGCCAGGTCAGAGGTGGTGGTCGGGGGTGGGGTAGACAGCACTGGAGAGTTCTGAGTATTGGAGCTGGCTGAGGGGAAGGCAGAGGTTGTGGGGTGCAGCTAGCTAGAAACTGCAGGTCTTTTCCCTGGAGAAAGAAAGGCTGTTGTATTTCTTTTTTAAAACCTAATGAATTCATCTTTTGATTCCGGGAATTGAGCTCATGTGCTTACCAGGCAAGCGCCGTGATGCTGAGCTATATTCTGGCCCACATAATTATGTCACATAATTATGGACTTGTACTTCCTTCAAAATGAGTCTTTTCAAACATTAAGGTTTGGGGGCTGAGGATTTAGCTCAATGGCATAAGCACCTGCCTTGTAAGTGTGAGGTCACAAGTTTGATCCCCTGTACAAAAAATAAAAATTAGTTTGAAGTAGGCTGTCACTACATTGTTTAGGCTGGGCCTGAATTCAAAATCACCCTGCTGGGATTACAGGTGTGCAGCAGGCAAGGCTTAAATTGCGTCAGATGAGGAGCTACCAGTCTAGCTGATACATATTTTTCTTTTGACTTCAGAAGCTTTTTGCCAGTTAGAGTAAATATATTTATTCTGAGCAACTATTTAGAGGACAACAATATGCAATATAATAACAATTGTATCTTTCCTGTCTTATCACTGTTTTGATTCACTTCATTGTTCTGTTTTATTCCCTTTAAAATTAAATTTTAAAACCATGTAAAATAAACTTGTTTGGCTACTATCTCAAGTTAAAATATTATGTAGTGACAATTTTTGAGTTTGGTTCCTTGTGAAGTATTTTGTGGCTATTTCATTGGTTTTTTTTGAGACAGGATCTTCTATGTAGTTCAGGTAGCCTTTGAACTATGTAGCACCTGCTGGTCTTGAACTCATCACAATCCTACCTCAGATTCCTGACTGCTGGGATTACAGTGGGCATCAGCATGCCCAGATTTTGTGGCTATTTTTAAAGGATTGTGTTTTTATTACTGATCAACCATTTCAGAAATTATCATCTCCTCTATAAGACATACACAACCACATAACACACGTCTTTCTTCTTTCTCTTTCCTCTCTCTCTCTCTCTCTCTCTCTCTCTCTCTCTCTCTCTCTCTGTCTCTCTCTGTCTCTCTCTGGCTTGCCTGGGCCTTATGGTATGAGGAGGAATTGTCTTTGGCCTCGTATAAAACACATTATGTAGTTAATGTACATAAGCAGTAAAACATTTTAAGTATTTCAGCTTATTACTTTATGAAACAAGCCTATTTATATTTAATAAATAAGTAATAAAATATACATGTCAGTTTATTAACAATAAATGTCTGTTTTCACGAGTACACATAGTGCAGATAAGTAGATTTAGATACTATTATTGGTAGCTGCCACGAATGTGAGGGTGATCTGGCTACAACATCTGTCACTTCACTGATCACCAGGGATGATTCAGCTCATCTGGCTGGCTAGGCAGGCATCTCTTTCTCTGTCACTGCTGCATGGTCTCCTGTTAAAGATGATGACCTTCCAGGTAGAGTAGGACTCTTTCCTTGGCCAAGGGTGTACAGAGAGCTGGACTTCCTGATAGACCCTCCAAACAAGATCTCAAGGTAATAGCTGGATTTTGTTTGTCAACTCCATGTGCAAAGCCCATCAGGTCCCCATGGGTTTCAAGTGGACCACGTAGGACCGATGAGGGAGGCTGAGTCAGCACTGCACTGTGCTCATTCCATGGTGGCCTATGCAATGCATGCTTGAGAGCCACACAATCAAGTTATGAAAACGAATCACTAAAATTGACCTAATAATGCTAAGTGTATAATGCTGTGGAGCCACATTACTGGCTGTCAAGGTCTACATGGAGACAATGTAAGTAAAGTGCTTTGCCCAATTATCTGGCACTTTATATATGCTAGATATTGTTTTTTTCATCTCCCAGGGGTAATGATTCTGTTTATGAAATCACATTAAGTTTTGTTGACTGCAAGGATAGTTTAGTGTGTCAATCATTTCAGGGTTTCACTTATAGTACCTAAATTCCATTTAGAAAGGAAGAAAAATCTAGGAGAAGATGAGTGTTAAAGGAATGTAACTCAAATGGTCATATCCTACCCAGCATGACCAATTGGCATGTTATGAGTCGAAACCTGAAGACAGTATGTCATTGGATACTTGTTAGTTTGTGCTTACATTAAAGCTGGCACTGTGTGCGACAATGGGTAACAGAAGGTGATCTGGAGGAACATTTGGAGTTCCAGAAAATTAGCACTGTCTGTTGTCTCTCCCAAGGCCAGGCTGGCTTCACTTGCTCTTGATTTCTCTGGAGTCACTGATGAGGACAGAGTATAACAAAGAAGGGCCCAGTGCTTCCTGCCCTCTAGGTATCCACTGGGGCCAGCAGCAAAGATCCCTCTGGGCCTCATTCTGAGCTCTTAGGACTTCCTGTCTACCCCATATATTCACTGCAAGCTCTCGTCCTCACTTGTGTCAGACCCAGTGTGACTCAGCTAGAGTTTGGGGCTGACTTCTCCACACTCAGAGTGAAACTACACTACTCTCTCCTTTGGTGGGCCCTCAAAAACTTCTAGCATATTGCAAATCTTGTCCTGGTACAGAAGAGGAAGTTAGAGGGTGTTATGACTTAGGTTTAGAATGCCCTCCAAAGCCTCATGGCACCATGGGTGGGGCTTTTTGGGATTTAGAGTGTGTGACGCTAGAATTGATTGATGGTGTGATGCTAGGTCGAAGGACGTTAAGATTAAGGTTGTGAGTGCTACCCACCCTATGTAGTTTGGATAAAATAAAAGGAGCAGAAAGATGATGTTAAGGTCCCTTGCTTGGTTTCTCTCACCTGTCTGCTTGTCATGAACTGGTTCTCCTCTATGATGCCGCTCTGCCATGCTGTCCTACTTTGGAAACAGCTGATAATGAACTGAAACCTCTAGGAACTGTGAGCTAAATGTATCCTTCCTCCTTTAACTTTAGGTGTCAGATATTTTGTCTCAAAAATGAGAAAAGAAAGACAGAGAGTGAGCAGGGAGTGCTTTGAGTCACTGACAGCAAAGACTGTAAATGAAGCAAACTGCCTGAACTTGCTTGATTTGACACTTCCTTCTGCACAAAACCCTTAGACTTCCATTAGATAATTTCCTTCTTCAAAAAAGTTTTTTTTTAATTATGGAAATTTTCAAACATGCTGAAGTAGAGAGACAAGTATAATTAACCCCTGATTGCCCAATACATGCCATTTCAACAATAATCAACATTTTGTCTATTGAATTTTATCTGTTACAAAGAAACCAAGTTAAGAGCTCACAGGACTGGTTTATTTCAGAACAAACCTGAGAGGGACTGTGTAGGCACTGGACCAACTGGGCTACTCTGTATAGGCTGTAAGTTTGTGATAGGGCCATGGGCATAAGATGGGAGTGGAGAGGGAGTTCAGTGAAAAGGAGTTGTGGCCACCAGTCAGGAACAAAGCTTGAGAACACACAGGTCATTGCATTTACTTGTCAAGCACAGGGCTGAGTAATGATGGGAGTTACATGCTGCAGCTGTGGTTGCTGGGCCCTGATCACAGGCTGATAGCCTGTGATTTTACATTTGTAGTAAGTACACAGCCCAGCAGTGGGGGTGAGAGGAGATCACTTCCTGGGATGAAACTGGAATGCGATGGGTTAACTTCATAGCCAGACTGCCTGGAAAACTGAGCCAGCTAACTCCCCAAAGAGACTGACAGCTCTGTGAGATCATGTCAGCAGAGTGTTGCAAACTTGGAAAGTTCTGCACAAACTCTGTTTCTGTGACCACGCCTGACAGTGGCTTGCCAATACGAGGTTGCCCTGTAGAGTAAGAATGATAGAAAAGTAAAAGCAACACCTTCTTCTCTGCTCTTGGATGTAAATTAGTCCCTGAGGGATGTCTTGCAATAAATCATCCTACTCTGTGTATGAGTGGCTTTGGTCAGGACCCCGAGCAGTCTCCTGCCTCAGAGAGCAGGTTGAGTGTGGTCTCTGTTCAGCTTAGAATTGTGGTGGTCAGATGTCTTCAATCTCTCCTCATTTTATTATTCTTTGTTTATTTTTATTGGACTTTTTTGAGACAGACGAATACACTTTAGGTTAAAAAAAAACACTTAACACCTAGTTCTAGCTTTGAGGTACAATAAAGACCTAGAGAGAGAGGGCAAAGAGGCTACACTTAATAAGCCTGGTTTCCTCTGCCAAACCTCCAATATTAGCATCAGAAAGGCAGAGATTTCACCAAAAATAAGTACCCAATGAGCTTTAAAATATTCCAGTAATAGGCTGGTCATGGTGATGCGTACCTGTAATTCCAGCACTTGGGGTGTTAAAGAAAGAGGATCACTGCAAGTTTAAGACCTGCCTGGTCTACATAGAGAGTTAAAAAGCAGGCCAAAATACATAGTGAGACTCTGTCTCAAAACAAACAAACAAATAAAAAAAACCTAAAAAAAAAGAATAAAGTAAAAATGTTTCTTTCTATTACAGACTAGAACATTAAAATATCAACTTTAAGTAGAACTTTAAAACAGTATTCTAAACAAAAAAAAACTACAGATTTTGTATGTCAGTTCTGTATATAATTTTCTATTAGAACTAGAGTTGGCAGTCTTACGGAGTTGTCTGCTTTCTGACTAAAAGGAGTCGAGTCAGCGGATTGGTTTGTTCTAAAAGTTGTCTAAGTGCTTGTGTGTGCTTTCCCCCTACCCCCGCCCTTTTGGCTTCTTGAGGAAAAGTTTCATGATGCAGTTCAGTCTGGCCTTGAATTCACTTTGTAGCCCAGGCTGGCTTTGAACTCAAGTGAATTTCAAGGCCAGCCTGGGTTATATAGTTAGTTCAAAGCTAGCTAGACCCTCTCTCAAAAACAAACAAAACAAAACAAAATTTTTGTGTAAGAGACACCCAGAATGTCAATGAGCTGGCATCTTCCTTAACACAATTATAGGCTGTGAGGAGCACAGAACTTCCTGGCAAGAGAGATTCATAGGTTAGATTGTGATTTCTAAGAGTTCCTTCTCTAGATTTTATTGGTTATGGAAGTTTGTTTTGTACCAGAGGTGGGTGGTTGTGGTATTTTTAAATGTTCACATGCTATTAACATAGCTCCCGTGATGATACAGAGGCTACCAAAATCACTCAGGCAGAAATAATACAGTTACAATAACTTTCTGAGTAGCCCATCAGATGGATCCACAGCTATACTGAGTAGCTACAAACCCAAATGACAGAAACTACAGCAAGTAGAAAGGGGATGGAAGGATTATAAGAGTGAAATAATGACAGTGGTTAGAAGGATTGGGTTCTATGGCTTTTGAGAAGATTTGTCTGAATCAGTTTTACAAGTGTGAACTGTTGTGATTCTTAAGAAAAACTGAAAATGTCCATCTGTGTACCCATTGTATTTTTGGCATGGATGGGAGCCAGTTATTCTCCAGATCCATGAGAAAAGGATTTCAGCTGGAACCAGCTCTCAGGAGAGCAGCCAGAAGGCACAGGAGGAATGATGGGCGGGAGGTAGGGGACACAGGTCTCTTCCTGTTTGCCACCCACCACCTATGTGGTCTTGGGCAACTCACCATCTCCAGGTTCCACCTCTATCAGAAAATAGGAAAAATAACTCCAGATCTTTTGCCTGGTAGACAAGTTGTGAGAGTTACTTAATGTGAAAAATAACTCAAAAGTAAAGTTTTCTATTTAGATTCCCAGAAAGCATGGATGACACCTTTGTATGAATTACAAGAAAGGCCTCCTTTGGGTGAAGTCAGCTCTCAGGCTGTCTATTCAGTTTCTTTCACAGAGTAAGGGTGAAGTTTCAGTATCTAGTTACCCCCCTGGCTGGCTGATTTTGAGGGCAGCATAACCTGAGGAACTGTTTCTGTAAGAAAGATCTCAATACCTGATACTGTAAGGACGCAGTCACTATACAGAGCTTCCCTGAATATCTTACTAGGTCAGCAGAGTCCCTTTGTGTTGGTAACCAGTGTAAGCTAACGTTACATTCTGCACACCGTTGAGCACTCTGGAATTCTAATGGAGAATGATGCTTAGATATTAGTTCACCCCAAATAACACGCCAGGGGCCAAGCATGATGGTGCCTGTTATCCAATACATGAGAATTGAGGCAGTAGGATAGCAAGTTTGAAGGTGACCAGGGCTCCATTGCAAGTTCATGTTTTAGAAGGTATACCACCAAACACTGTGTCAGTCTCTGATACCCTCCCACCTCATAGTTTTGTGTATCTGCTGGGCATGTAGGTATTACAAACCCTGGAAAAAGGGTAGCAGCTTGATTGGGACCCACATCAGTTTGGATTATTTATGATAAAGACATTGTTCAGCATCTTTCCTTCTGCTGTTCCCTTGTCTCTATTCAAGAAACACATAGCTACAGAGCCCAAGGTTGAGCTGCCTTCTTGTAGCTAGTCAACTGTTATGGGTAGGAGCACTACAGCTTCACAATGAAGGAGAAACTCATGAGTGCTCAGTATTGCAAGGCCCCAGCTAGCAAGGGATTGTTTTAGGCAAGGGCTCTCAACAGTATCACTAGGGCCAACCTTGCACAGCAAACATGTTGTGTGTCCTCTTTGCTATGATTCATTTGTTTTTTACTTAGAGGAAGGGTCTTGCTATTTTTACTTAGAGGAAGGGTCAGCTAGTTTAGGTTGACTTTGAACTCACTATTTATCCCAGGCTGGCCTTAAACTCCCAACAATCCTCTTGCCCCAGCCTCCCACATACTGGGATTATAGGTGTTTGCCACCACCCCTACCTGCCATGATTCTTAATAAAAACTGACACCCACGAACACAGATGATCTCTTCAGAGTCTGAGCGTTCAAAATCATTGCTCCAACAAATCTCGCTTTTTTTGCCTGTATTGTTAGTTTTCCTCCCTGTAGGGAGCCATTGAAGCTGGAGATTGGTCACATGTGTGAGGCTAAAGCAAGGCCAGCCCAGAAAAAACAGAGAGACCAAAACAAGCTAGGTAAACAAGCTGTACCAGCACCCAGAAGGCGAGGGGCCCAGGCCTGCCAAGCAATGGGTTGCTAGGCAGAGGGGCTGAAACTGACATCATTTTTCCCAGTATATAAATAAAGTTGCTACAGTGGTTGAGCAGTTCCTTTCCTCCCATCAGGAGGATAAGGGCTCCCCCTGACCCCAGCTTTGTCTTTTCTTTATTTTTCTCATCCTCTGGTGGTCCTTAACCCCAAGAACCTCATGAGCCACACTGGGTCGTGGCACCTCCCCACTCAGTCTTTGCTATCTATCAACAAGCAAGTGATTTTTCCTGTTTTAAAAACAATGGCCACATTAAAGCTCAGTGGTAGAGAACTTGCCCAGTATTATGAGAGCCTAGGTTTGATTCAGTACCACTGCAAACAAAACAAAACAAAACAAAACAAAACAAAACAAAGCCAAACAATCCTTCCCCAATATCCCCAAAATCAAAACAAAACAAAACCTCCTCTTTTAGACTCACTGTCACCCACTCTCATGACTCTAGATACCTAACTGTGTGCTGATGTCTTCCAAATTTGTGTCTCTACTCCAGACTCTATGTCCTGTGAATTTCTCAGTTACACTCATTATCACAGGGTATTTCAATTTATGACTTTGTTTTTGCAGTGCTAGAGACTGAACTCAGAGCCTCAAGCATTCTAGGTAAATGCTCTACCACTGAGCCACAACCCAACCTTAAAATCTTTTATTTTTTTAAGGATGCATGAGGTAATTAAAAATTTATTAATTTGTTTGCTTATTGTTAGTACATGTTTGTAGTGCATAATGTTTAAGTTCCTTGTGGAGGAGTTTGGTACATGGACACAACATCTTTTAATCCTTTTTTATCCTCTTTCCCTCTTCCCCCTCCCTTCTTCCTCCATCCCTTGATCCTTCTCCCCTATTTTCCATTATCTATCTTTATTTTTCCCTTTATTTATAATTTGGGTTTCTCATGAAAAGAAACCATGTGTCCTTAAGCATGTGTGTCTAGTTTATAATGGCAGATTCACGGGAAGTTGCAAAGCTAGTATTCAGGTTCCATGCACCATTTGCCTGTATTGTTAGTCCTACAGGGAGGAAAACTAACAATACAGCAGTTCCCTCAGGTGACTGCTGTGATTAGCGCTAACCACAGAAGAATACTAAAAACGGGATACTGACATCAGCATAATATATGTATGTGCATCTGTGTGATTTTACTACGTGTTGATTCACACAGACATCATTCACTCATGATACAGATCTAATCCATTGCCACAAAGATCTCTTTTGTGATACTTATTATAGGAACATGCATATCCTTACCTAACCGCTGGTGACCGTTAATCTGTTGCCCATGTTACCTAAATGCAGTCACATAGTACACAACTATTTCATATTTTATTTTATTTTCACTCAGCATGTTGCCCTTGAGGTTCATCTGAGTTGTTGCATGAATGATAGTGCATTCCTTTGTATTGCTGAATTCTGTGGTGCATCAGCATGGTCAATGTATAAAGTATACCTTCACTTAATATTGTCTTATGTGTTTTACACGGCTTTGACAGGTTAGTCTGATTGTTAATCTATGTTTATGATAATTAACTTGATAAAGACTTACAAAATAATAAATCAATCTGATTGCCTTGGTTACTTTTCCTCTCATTGCTGGGACAAAATACGCAACACCCAAAATTAGGGAAGGAAGTGTTTATTTAGCTCACAGTTTGTGGAGGTTTCAGTCCACAATTAGTTGGCTTCAAGGCAGAGTGGCCTGGCACCAGAGAAAAACTTCAAGGAAGCAGACGACAGCATAGTGACAAGGGCAAAAGAGGGGAAGACTGTTTTCCTCCTGTGTTTTGTAAGCAGGCTCCGCCTCTCAGGTGTATGTAGCACTCACACCATCTGTGTGCCCTCCTCTTGCACAGGCTGAGAATGTTATAGAGCCAGGACTCTGGCCCCCTGCTCAATCACTTAATTAAACTTCTGACCTTCTCAGATTGACATAATGGACAATATCCTACAGGGGTGACGTCATGTCCTTTATATCCCAGGATGGAGAGCTGCTGAGTTACTTAGGCTTCTAGACTTCTCAGATTGACACAATGGGTCAACCATAACACTGATGCTAATCAAAACAAAAAAAAAAAAGCAGATAGAGGAGAAGGGGAAGAAAAAAAGGAATTTAGATGTGTTATGTTTGAGATCCAATTTCCCACAATGAATATACTAATAAAATTAAACAACAACAACAAAAAAACAAAATAAAAGAATAGAATTCTGTGGAACTCAAGTAGTACAGTTTATCACTTCCTATACTGAGAGACCTTTGGACTTTTTCCAGTTAGCTGTTATGCACGAAGTTACTGTTTTACTTGTATACAGGTTTTAAATGTGGACATACATTTTCATTTCTCTGGGTTAGACACCCTGAAATGCAATTGCTGGGTTGTTATAAAAGTAAATTTAATATTTTAAGAATCCACCAGGCCATGTGTGGTGGCTCATACCTAAATCCCAGCCCTCAGGAGGCTGAGGCAGATGTATCCTTGCAAGTTTGAGATCAGCCTGGGCTACAAAGTGAGCTCAACGCCAGCCTGAACTGCACAGAGAGACCCTGTCTCAAAAAGATTTTGAAAAAAGGATCCACCAAACTATTTTCAAGAGTGACTATGACATTTTACATTCTCACCAGCAATATACCATATTAGAGACCAAGTTTCTCTGTGTCCTTGCTAGCAGTTAGCATTTGGCATTATCATGTTTTATTTCAGTCGCCCTGAGGGACATGCAATGGTATCTTACCACTACAGATCTCTAACGTCCTTTCTCCAGTTCTATCACTTCTGGTGCTCTGCCCTAGAAACTTCGGTTGTCATGGCCTCCTTCAACCCCTAGTTCCACTTTCTGAGCTCAGGGGGACTGACAGACTCCATCTAGATTCTCATCTCTGCTGCAAACCTGTCGCTCTCTCCAGGGTAATAAACTGTGGTAGGATTCAGTTGTTTCCTATTGGTGATATCTGTCCTTTGACTAACAATGAGATGTAGCATTGACATTCAGAACACAGGTCTTATGTGAACTGCCAGTTTTCTAACCAGAATATCTGTTGTATCTCTTATTTATTTTTATGTTTTGCTTAACTCCTAAATTTGGCATTCTATAATATTATCAGCACTGCCACTACTCATCTGTAACATGAGACATTAACCTCTTAGACTGCTCTTAAAAATCGTCAAGTGAAGAGTCAGTCTGTATGAGTCTTAACTCCTTGGAGATTTTAGGCTGTTGTTTGTTTTAGGAGAAGGGGTGAGCAATGTTGGTATTGCGGTCCTTAGTATGTGCTGTATTTCTTTTTAATCAGGAGACCAGTATGGATTGGGCAGGGAAGGAGTGTGTGTTGGTAACTGCTGGGAAGGAGCAAGAACAGTGGTTGACATACTTAGCTTGGAACCTTTGCCAGATATTCAGGACAGCTCTGTGAGGTAAATGCTTACTATGTTATCCAGATTCAGAAGATGAGAAGGCTGTAGCTTAGAAAAGGAAAACTTTAAAATAAAAATATGATCAATCTAAAAGGTATGTTTAGAATGTTGATTTAGACACTTTTTTATAGTCAATCAAAGTTTAGTTCCAAATGACCTTCAGTAGTAACCAAATACCCCAATAATAAAGAAAAGCAGGTTGTGCTTTGTAATAGCCCTACTGACCCCCTGGCCTGCTGCTGGGCTCAGCAAATCTTGATTTCCTCTTCACATTGCAAACAGACCCCACTGGAGTGAATGGGCTGAGTTGGATACCAAAGAGAGACACACAAGCAAACCATGAAGGTGAAATTCAGAGTCTCCAGAAGTGGCTGGAATTGGTTAGTTTTGTTGTTACTGTAGATTATGAACGTCAGCAAACAAAACACCAACCCAGAAGACACTATACATCACAGAAACTGCCCTCAGATTCCCATTTGAAAACTGCCAGCATAACTAAGTGAAACATTCTCCTAGGCCACCTTGTCTATGTCTACAGAGGATTTTCACAGTGCTTTAATAATTCTCAGAGTGCTTTAAAAAATAGTACCTTACGATGGGAAATTTAGCTAACGAAGTGAACCTTCTTTATGAACATCATAAGTTTTCTGGTTTTATTTATCCAGGTTGTAAGGACTGACAATGACTGTGCTGTTTTGGATAAGCTTTCATCTATGGCAAAATAATATTAGCAAAATGTGCCTGTTCTTAAGGGCAGTGACTCTTGGTTGGAGGATGAAAAGGGAGTGGAGACTGGAGCACTGGGAGAAGGGATAGGTAAAGCATGTGAAAATTTATGATTATTCCAAGCACTTGTTGGAAAACAGGGAAAGCAAAATGAGTATCTTGGAGAGATAACCCAAATAAAGGGTAAAAATCTTCATGTTTCAGAAGTAACAGTAAAGGATTTAAGGAAGTACATGTAGGGAGCATAAAACAACTAGGCTTGAAATTCATGCACAGTCAGATCGTGATAAACCACAAGTTAGTGGGCGTAATTCAAGAGTGGGACATTTGAGTGATGGAATAAAACTGTCTGCAATTTCCTAGACTGGAGACATTTCCTGCCTTGGATGTCTCGATCTGTTTCATTGCCCAAAAAGTCCTACTTCAAAGTGTTTGTGGGAGCAGAAAGGCAAGTTGCTTAAGTGAGTATATTCAGTGCTGGGTGGGAGCAGCAGAGGGGGAGGGGATTTATGAAGTCAGATTGTGTTTAAGAGCACATAGGCCACTAGCAGATGATCATCTTTATGCCAACCAGCATCCAGGCAGTGCTCACAGAGAAGAAAACCCTGGGAAGGAAGAATTTCAGCAACAGGACCCAGGACTCTCTGAAGTTACGTAGGTGTATAGGTAAGTCACGGTGGTGACTGTGCCAGGGAACAACATGGGAAGTCACCTACCTTTAAATTTAAAAATTAACTCTTTTTTTCAACTTTAGAGTTGCAGTGGGGGGCAGGTTTGCTATAATATTAAGGAAGTCCTGAAGGCTCTTTAGCCAGATATATTACTTAAAATTATAAAATTTATTTTTCCCAGTTTGTTTCATCATTTACTTTTTTCCTATCAGTATGCACTCGTTCACACACACATATATCTATATTCCTTGTTGACAATAGGCTTCATACAGCATGCTTCATAATATTTCAGTGTGCATTTTATAGGAGCAAGGATATTCTATTAATCAGGCTACAGTTTTAAATTTTAATATATATAACACTAACATAAAATTTTACTTCCTCCACTGACTATGTTTTAATTTTTCTAATTTTACCAGTTGTATTAGTAGTGTTATTTGTATCTTTTTTCTTTTTTCCTGGTAGAGAAGCCCTATGTTTGATAAAGTGGTGAGATTGGCCTACCAGGACGTAGATGCATGCTCATGGCCTCCACTGTCACCAAGATCTTCATTAGTAAGGAAATTCACAGGACAATGGATTTCCTTTGATTTCATTCTTATTCCACTTATTCCCTAAGAACTCAAACTTTATTAGCATAAATACCTTAGTAATAAGAGGTCTGTGTTTGTTTCTTACCATTGGGACAAAATGTCTGAGCACCACAATCTAAGGGAGGGGAGGGTTATTTTGACTCATAGTTTACATGGGTTCACTCCATGGCTGGTTGGCTGTAAGGCAAAAACAACATGGCAGAACAGCATGGTAGAGAAAAGTTACTCACTGAATGGCAGCCAGGAAACAGAAAGAAAGGGGAGGACCCAGGGATGAGAGTATGTCCTTCCAGGTCACACCCCAGAGACCCACCTTCTTCGACCATGCCCCACTTCTGAGCAGTATACTCAGCTCTGGAGTCATCAGTGGGCCAGTCCACTGATGAGCACAGCATCCGCATGATCCAGTCACCTTCCAAAGCCCTACCTTTGAATATGAAACTTTGGAAGAACACTTCAGATCTAAGCCATCACAAGGTCTTTAGCAGAGGGAGGATTCTGATATGACAACATGTGTCTTTAGCAGGGATCTGAGATGTGAAGTTTGATGTCTTTCCTCCAGCCTCATCTCAGGATTGAGAGTAGAAAAACCTTTCGTATTCATTTATAACTTTTTAGGAAAGGAGAGTAATAGTAATGAGCAAAACTAAGTTTAGGATTTCTTTGTATTCATTTGTCTTTTTTACTATTCTCTTTGGAGACTTCAAAATAATCTCTGGGTTTTTTTATTTTTTATTTGAAAGAAATTAAGACAAAAGAGGACATAACCAAGCAGATCAGATCAGAACAATGCAAGGAATACAGCATTTTACCACAAGACAACCCATGATTACAGTAACTACCATAATGTCTTTTTCTTTGAAATAGTTGAGCATAACTTCATATACGATAGTATCAAACATAACAAAATAGTATAAAAAGGAACACTCCTACACTGTTGGTAGGAGTGTAGATTGGTATAAACACTTGGAGAACAGTCTGGAGACTTCTCAAAAAGCTGGGATTGGAAGTCCCATTTAACCCAGCTATTTCACTTCTAGGTGTATTTCCAGAAGAACTGAAATAATCTCTGTTTAATAATTGATTGGTTTTAGCTGGATGTGGTGGTGTGTACCTGTAATCCCAGCACCTGGGAGGCCAAAGCAGGAAGATTGCCATGAGTTCAAGGCCAGCCTGGGTATACAGCGAGTTCAAGGCCAGCCTGAACTACATGAAGAGCCTGACTCACAATAAATCAGAAAAATGAAGCATTGAAAGGTTTTAAATTCCCTCACTGACCCCTCATCCGTAAATGCATTTCAGGAGCATTTCCCCTGGTTATCTTCCTAATCTTCAGGAGCCACCACTTATTACACAGTAATGGCAGGAAGGGACAGGATAGATGAGGAAGGAGAAGAAACCACTTCCCAGAGCCTCAGGGCCATGGATAGGTACTGGTTAGGAACAGGGCTGCACAGCAGGTGTGAGGAGGATGAACGAGCGAAGCTTCATCTGTATTTGTAGCCATCTCTCATCGCTGGCATTGCCACTTGAGCTCCACCTCCTGTCCGCTCAGTGGCAGCATTAAATTCTCATAGGAGCGAGAACCTTGGTGTGAACTGCACATGCAGTGGCTTTAGATTGTGTGTTTCTTATGAGAATCTAATACTTGATGATCTGAGGTAGTGATCCTTATGCTGGGGAAAGTAATTATTATGTATTGCAAATACATATTATTTAAAACATAGTCTTCTATGAAACTGATCCCTGACGCCAAGGTGGCTGGAAACCACTGTTACATGATGTAGGATGATCATGGTTCCTATGGGAGTCAGTTTTTATCTCAACACCATGTCCTTCTATCCCCCTCTTCTCCAGGCAATATGAAGCTGACCCTGGTACAGATCTTTTTCATCATGCTTCTGCTGCTGCTGGGCCTGGGGCTGGGCCTAGGACTGGGACTGCACATGGCTGCAGCAGTCCTGGAGGACAGTGACCAGCCACTGAATGAGTTTTGGTCCAGTGACTCACAGGACAAAGCTGAGGCCACTGAGGAGGGAGAGGGCACTCCAACCCCAGAAACCCTGGTGCTTAGCAACAAAGCAGTTGTGCAACCTGACTGGCCAGAAGAGACCATCCTCAGTGAAGATGAGGTGGGAGGGGACCCGGCTCTCAAAGCGGAGGTCTCCTTTCAGAGCTACAGAGACTATCTTAGGCTTGACTTGACGGACAGAGAGTGTAACACCCTGATGGCGAACAAAGTGAAACAGCCCAATCAAAGTTGCGTATCTGAGTACACATTCATACACGAGCATCTTCACACAGTCAAAGCTGTCTGTAACAGCCCTGTTGTTCCCTGTGAGCTCAAGGGGGCCAAATGTCACAAAAGCCCTCGTGCTTTTGACTTGACGTACTGCAAGTTGTCTAAACCAGGCCAAGTCACTCCTAAATGCAATTACATAACCTTCATTATGAAAAAGGTTATTCTTATAACCTGTAAGGACATGAAGCTCCATTTAACAGCTATACAATGATGCAACTTATCCTCTTCTTTCTCTACATCTTATTCTCTTTCATTTGCTTCCCCATTTCCATTTTCTCTCATTGTTCTCCCTCCCTCAGGTATCTTGTGGTGAAGGTCCTGAAAAGACAGCCTGTGCTTTATCATTCTCTTGTGAAAATAAAATTCCTTGCCTTATGGGTCATACACTTTGCATTGTGGTCCTGGGAACTGCGGTGGCAGAATAAAGCAAAGATGGCTGGGTTTTCTGCCTCCTTTCTAACCCTTGCCCTGGAAAGGGGTAAGCAAACTGCCGCTCTTGTCCCCATCATGACTGTTGTCATCCGCCTCTTCCTGGTCTGAGTTTACCTTCATGCACGAGTTTAAGGCATTCTTCACCCATCTCCTCCCTGATACCCACCCCGAGCTTCTATGGCAATTACATGAGTCCTAGGTTTTGCACAATTGCACTTCTCTGCTGTGGATGCAAATCTGTTACTGCAGCTAGAAAACCAGGTGGATCAAGTTTCTTTCCCTGAGCTTAAGGGAAAATATGTGGCTAGATGGGGCTGTCTGCTGATAACGTGGTTTTGAGATACAGATCACCAGAGAATTCGTGCTGGGACGAGGATGGTCTTCTTTTCCTTAGCTCTCTACACTGCCATCTTCACCTCTCATCTTTTCTACATGCCTCTTTGCTTTGCTTATCCCCACCCCTTCCTCTGTCCTCCTTTCCTGTTTTTTTTTTAATTAGCATTTTGATCTCCTTCTCTTGATCTTTTTTGCTTATGCTTTGCCAAGTAAGCAGATATTGAACCCTGTCAGAGTCTGGTGCAGGGAGTTAAAGAGAAGGGGAGTCAGGAGAATCAGAAAAAGAGAGAAGAGGAGAGAGAAACAGCCATTTTTCCAAATTAGGATTAAAAACAGAATAGTGATCACTTTAGTTGCTCAACAGAATGAATGATATGAGAGGATATGTCATTCAGCATTATTAAGTAGCACAAATGGGGCTGGGAGACCTCTTCCACTCTCTCCACCCCAGGGCTATTTCTCCTTCTACTGCTCTAAAAAAATAACAAAGATCTTAAAAATCTCTAAAGCCCCAGGCCAGAGCACATACATATCATATATCATAGCCTGACCTTCAGTAACCTTTTTCCCACTCAAACCTCGTCAGGGATTCATACATATAGACTGTATCTCATGTATTTAATCTAATCAGAGCGAACTCTGGGACTCATATGTGTGCTCGGTGCCTCTGAGATGAGTTAGCATCCTGTCAATCACTCCTGTCAGCCTTATCCAGAGACCCAGTGAGAGACCCTGGCTGGAGGGCACATCCTTTACAATGCAAAAGTATCTGCATGTTTTCCATTTTCCTGTCATCCCAACACCACTTTTCTGTTCATGACACATCTTTGTTTCTGCTGTCCCAGACTTGCTCTGAGGACATCTTCCTGTTATAATCAATAAATGTAGCTGCTTTTTCTTTTACCATTGAAGGCACACTTAATGTACATTTGAAGTTCTTTGTTAATCATGCATAAGAGCCATACATATGTCTGTCAAATCCATCACATGTTATTGATATAGGGGATATGAGACAGACCTCCAAACAATGTAAGGTAAATATTACAACTCCTAGCCAGCTGGATGCTGAAACTCCGAGTTCATGTTCTGTGAAACTGAGGAATGAATTCTAGGAACAATGGTGGTTAAGATAGGAAGAATTTATTAAGACAGAGTTAACTTCTGTCTAAGAGCAATGCAAGGGGCCCTGAAAGTGGGTTGCTATTTTTGCCAGGAAGTTGTTGGGTGCAGGGGGACAGTAGGAAGGAAATTCTCAGGCTGTTTTCATTTCAAAGGCCAATTTCTACTCCCTCCCTTGCTGAAACCAAAACAGACCTTGACCTCTTGGGGCCAGCATCTGCACATTTTTTTTCAGATGGATAGGATATTTTTCCAGTAACTTCTCCACCCCTTCATCTGAGCAGAGAAGAGGAAGGATGGGGATTCGCACTGTCAGCATGAAGAAGCTGGAGAAAAAGCCTATCTAAAAATAAATAAATAAATAAAAATCAAAAAACCCCAAAAAACCCAAATTCTAGTGTTTAAAGATCTTCTCAACCTCTTGGTCACAATTCCACATTTCCCTTTATACCCCTGGCTCTCTTTTGCTGGCAGTGACTTCTTAATACCACAGTTGTTTGGCAGGAGGCATCTTCTGCAGCCTGCCCTGATGTTTTAGTGGTAGGAGAGTAATGGGGGGAAAGGGATGATGACTCCTCTCCTTTATAATGGGGAACAGTTATCTAAGGCAAGGGATGAAATGCGCCATGCGGTTAGAAGAGATGAAAAAGGAGTTTTATCAGAAAAAAAATTTTAGCCTGGTTAGGAATTTCCTGGTAGGAAAACCCAGAGCATTAGTATTGGGAATAGTGTAAAAAACATTTGAAATCCAACTTCATCTCAATCAAAAGCAAAGGCGCCACTGTAGGGGCCAAACTATCAAGACAGGGGTTAAAAGCCTGTATTTTCTCACTTGCAGATAGGACTATGCCTCTGACAGGTCCCTGGCTTCTCCCCCTAAAGGTTTCTCACACCACGCAGTGACAGCTCCTGACTCCCCCTTCTGGTGGAGGAAAAGTCCATCACCAGCGAAAAGTCATGGTCAGGCTTTATTCTGATCTGGAAGACTGGCTCAGGAAAACAGTGTATAAAACATTCTACAGGATTCTATAGTTTCCGTGGTAGTCAGCATAAGACATAACACAATGAAAAGGGTTTTTGTTTTTTAAATTTAATGTAATACAAATAGATATTTAAAAAAATATAAAAAACTAACCAATTTACTTCATAACAAAATGGATAAGAGAGTAACAGTGAGTATTATACTGTGCACCATGATTTTGTAAAAATGGCCAAAATGCTACTCAGAGTACAAGTCATAAAAAAGGATTACAGGGTCGGGGGTTTACCTCCGCAGAGTGAGCGCCTGCCTGGCAAGTGCCAAGTTGTGAGTTCGATCTCCAGAACAAAAAAACCCAACAAAACAAACAAACAAAAAGAATTACAAAGAAGGAACAAATAAAAGGACAAAAACTTCCTTTTTAATGAACAAAAAAGTAATATAAATGAAACAAATCACTAGTCGTTACAAAAAGGCAAATTAAAACCCAGTGGACACCATCTTACCCCAGAAAGAATAGCCATCATCTGAAGACCAAACAACAGCGAATGCCAGTGAGGAGAAGCGAACTCCTCTACACTGTCAGTGGGAATGTACACCAGTGCAGCTCGATGGGCCACTAATACAACAATGGAAGTCAGTGTGGAGATTCTCCAAGAATTTAAAAATAGAAATTCCATTTGGCTCAGCTATTTCCCTTCTTTGTGTCTTCCCAAAAGAATTAAACTCATCATATCACCAAGATATATGCATATTGATGTTTACAGCAACATAATTTATAAGACATAGATCTTGGGAATAGCATATATGTTTACTAACAGAGGAATGGATATGGAAAATGTGGTTCCTTAAAGAAAGATAAACTCAAGGCATTTATAGGCAGAGAGACTAAGATTGTGAGAACACAATCTTAAGTGAAATAAGACACACAAGCTTGACTATCACACAATTTCTCTTTATTTGAGAAACTTAGTATAATAAAAGATAAGTAGGGAGCAGGGGGAAGCTCATAGGACTCCTGAGATTGTCTATTCTGTTGATTCAAAAATATTTTAAGATAAATGCTAATTTGCTTCATTATGCTACTGATTTCTTTTGTTGACTCATAAGTTTTTGTGGACATTTCAGCTTCCAAGGCAGAAGAAAATTCACCACTGTCCAAATTCTACCCCACTCATAAAACTTTGACCCATTCTTTTAACTCTGGTGAAGCTGCCTCTTCATACTACCATTATTTTTGCTTTAGATCAGATGACAGATTCCTGGTCCTTTGTCCACAGTTCCTAAGTCTCTAAAGTTCTAAAAGCCAAGTTTTTAAAAAAGTGGCTTCAAAACTCACTTAGCTGTGACACTTGAACTAACACTGTGAAGACGTTATCTTTATATGACCATTGCACTTTCACAGTATACACTTTCACACAGACTATTTTTATTTTTATTTTAAAGAGGATAAAATCAAGCAAAATAAAACAGAACAAAGCCAATCAAAACAAGCTAGTGTAAGTGGAGTTGAAAACAATGTGAAATCAACAGTGGTTACCATAATGCCTCTTGTTGTCTTCAAAATAGCTGTAAATACCTTCAGACACAATAAAAATCAAACAAAACACAACAAAATAGAACTAATAAAAACAAAACAATGCATTCAGTAAAGAACTTCAAAACAAGACAATAGTAAATCCAAAATGGCTACCATAATATATCTTCTTATCTTTGAAATAGCTGTCCATGCCATCAGATAGCATAAAACCAAACCAAACAAAACAGAATAAATCCAACCCAACAAAACAATGAAAATGATACAGGACTTCAAAACGAGGTTATAGGTAATTAACAATGGATACCCCTTCAGGAGGAGATCCCCAATAGATGCTACACTTTGTATTATTATCCTCTGAGTAGATGATCAGACTACAGTCTTTATATCTACAAAGTCAGTGCTAAACACTACAAGCATTAAATTGCATTTTTACCTCAATAGTTATAACACAGCCTGTGTTTCTCCAGATCAGCCAGTCACTTATGGCAGGGGATGGGGTGAGAGTGGGATTTGCTTTTCTTATTTCCCAGACCATGTACCAGAATGGGCTGGCCTTGGACTCTCAGTGACCTGTGCATGGCGCCAATTTGCAGGGAAGACTTACTTCTTGGTTTTGTTCTCTTCAGTTTTTAAATAGGGTCTTGTTACATAGCTCAGGATAGCTTTGAACTCACTATGTAGCCCAAGCTGGCCTTGAACTTGTGGTGATCCTCCTGGCTCAATCTCTTGAATGCTGGGACTCTGCATGCACCTCTACTCCCAACTCAATATTGCTTGTAAAATCTGGAAAATTTTGAGTTCCAAAACTCACTGGCCCCAAAACTTTCAGGCAATGGATAAATAATATATAATATAAATACTATATAATTAGCTCTTAATTAATTTAAGTATACCAATATGACTCTAGTTATGTCCAAGAATCTTTGTGGAAGCAGCTATATTATAAATTTCTTCTCTATTCTTCAATGGCACATTTACTGATCAATGGTTACCTACTTATAGTTTACACAATCCCTCCTTAGATGATAAAATAATTGCAATGAAGCATAGAATCATTTAAGAGGAGCAAGAAATTCTATAAGCAAAAAATACAGTAAAAAGAGCTAAGTAACCTAATTCATGCTTCAAATTGCTTAATATGAATTCTTTACTTTCCAAGGCAGGAAGAAAGAAAATTATCATCCCATGCTAGGTGCTATGTTGGATACTGTCAGATATGTGGTATTATTGAATTTTTACAAGGAAGTGGATAATTTTAGCTCCATTTTATAGATAAAAAATAGTTTTAGAAAGGCTAACTATATGTTGTATTCAGAGGTTGTGCAGAGAAAAATTAGAATCAGGACACATAATTTATAATATTATTTATGATGGTCACCCAGAGTTAACACAAGAAGTGCAGGAAATTCTGTCCACAACACTAAAGACATAGAATATTCAACCAATGGCCTGAATCCCACAGCAATGTCCTACATTAGTTCAAATGAAGACCTAGATCCCACACCAATGCCTCCCACGAGTCCAACTGGAGGCCTAAAGCCCACGAGAAGGACTCATATCTGTCTGTTTTATGGATGCATGCTGGAAAGGCCCAAAGGTCAGAGGTGGAAGCTTCTATGCCAGCAGGGTGAAGGAGCTGTGCTGTTAGGTTGAGGGTTCTATGCTGGAGCCGAGAAGTCACAAACAAAAACCAGGGCCGCCCTGAAAAGCACCACAGCCATCCTCAGCAACACGGAGGCCCTGAGCTCCTCCGACAATAAGCACAGTTGAGTACCTGCCAGGAAGCCAGTGTGACGAATTTGTCCTGGAGATTAAATGGCAGGCATCTTCCCCTCTGGAGTCAGGAAGTGATGCTCGATGTAAGGACCAGAGTGAACCACAAAGTGAACCACAGACACTCTCACCAACAAGGTCCTGAGCTCCTCCAATGACAATGGTTGAACTCACACGGTGGAAGCTAGTCATGATGAGCTCTTCCAGAAGAACCAACTGCTCAATCAGTAATACTTACAGAAATCCACAGTGCCTCACTCTTATTCTCCAAGTCGCTCTTTATGCTGGCAACTTTCCTTAGGTGGAACATCTATGCTCAGCACCATGTTGATTTAATCCAGCTGGCATTTAGTTGACCATCAGTTTTTAATCCGTAACACTATAGTTGCTCATTTTCTGTTGCTATAGTAAAATAGCTGAAGTTAGATACTTACAAAGAAAAGAAATTAATTTAGCTAACAGTTTGGAGGCTGAAATCCAAGATGAGGTGGCTCCATCTGTTTGGCCTGTTGCTGATGACCTTCTTAATTGAGTCACAACATACCAGATGATAACATTGTGGGAAGATGTTCAAGAGCTCCGGAGATCACAATCAAGACAGGAAGCTAAAGACCCTGGAAGGGTAAAATCTTGCTCTTTCACAACAATCTACTCTTGCAGAAACAAGCTACTCCATAAAATCTGCATCGATCCCTCCATGAACAGTGTCCAGTGACCTAACCATGTCCCATTAGGCCCTGCCTCTTAAAGATTCCACCACCTCAGTACTGCTACAACAAAAACCAAACCTCCAACACCTGAACATTTCAGGGCAAACTGCATCCAAACCACAGCTCTACTCAAGATCACCCAAATAAGCCGGGCATGGTGGCTCATGCCTGTAATCCCAGCACTTGGGAGGCTGAGGCAGGAGAATCGTTGCAAGTTTGAGACCAGCCTGGACTACAAAGTGAGCTCAAGGCCAGCCTGAACTGCATAGCTAGAACTTGTCTCAAAGAGACAAAACAAAAGATCACCCAAATCGCAAATGGCTGATCCACATCTTCAACTGAGGCTTGCTTTGCTGCCCTCTCCATTTGGTGCTTCTCAATTTGAAACACTATTCGTTTTGCTCACCCATGGGACCTAGATTCTGTACTGTTTTCTTTTTTAAATCAGTTGTCTTAGTTACTTTTTCATAGCTGGGATGGAATATCTGACACCCACAACTCAAGGAGAAAAACTGTATGTGGGCTCACAGTTTGTAGAGGTTCCAGTCCACATTCAACTGACTCTAAGTCAGGGCACTATGGCAGAAGTCATGGTGGAGGAGTCTTGCTTATGTCAAGGGATCAAGGAAGAAGGGGGAAGACAAGCCCTTCCAGGCCATGTTCACAGTGATTTACCTCCTCAAACCAGGCTTCACCTCCCAAAGTCACATGTAGCTATACACATCAGTGGACTAACTTCCAATGAGTAACATGCCCTCATGAGCCAACCACCTCCCAAAGACCCATTCATGAATGTATGACGCTTTGTGGTGACATCTAGATATGTAAACAATAACATCGGCCACAAATCATTTATTGTGCAAAGAACACATGTTCTTCATCTTGTAGGGAAATAAGAAAGACTTAGAGTAAGCAAGAGAGAAGCAGGGAAGAATTTGCATATTCTGCACTTTCTGGCAGGACATAAACACAGGGCCTGACAGTCTGGGTGATTAGGACACTTCTCAGTATGATGCTTAAAACTGAATAATCACAACCAGCTAACCCATAGTATAAGTTTAAGAAAATCCAGGTAATGTTGTTAGTTTAATCCTTTTAAAAATATGAAATATATATGTTTTTTCAGAATCAATAATGGAAGTACATACCTGTAATCCCATCATTCAGGAGGCTGAGACAGAAGGATTATGATTTCCAGGCCAGCTTGGGCTACACAGCTTGTCTCAAAAACAAAGCAAGAAAATAGAACAAATCAAAAACCACACTGAACCAAAGCAAACAAAATAAAATATTACCACTACCACCAAACACACAAACAAACAAGAAAACCCCACACCAAAATAAAACCTTTTTGAAGTCAATCTATTCTCATTTTTTCTTTCTTCTTTTTCTCTTCTTTTACTTTTAATTTTTTAAAGATTAGGTCTTGCTACACTGCACATTGTGTTCCACTAAGGACACTCCCGCATACCTCTAAACATGAACCAAAGATAGTCATTCAGATCAGGTAAGATATGTTGGAGTTAAAATTTTGTTACAATTGTAGTGTGACTAGATTTCCTACCATGTGCAGCTTTAGGTCCATATGCCACACGGACATTTTTCCATCTACCCTGCCCACCTGCAGTAAACCCCAGCCTGGGCCCTGCGCTTTAACCCCTTGGAAAACTTCAAGTACAATGAGCTCTCTGCCCCATCCTTAGGAGCCAGCTTGTGACAGGGCTTTGTTAGCAATGGCAGAGGCTAAGGGGCTCGCAGGCAGGGGCTTTTTCTAGACTGTCTACACCTTTCAAGCAGCCTCCTTTCTCTATTGAAGTGAGCACGGATCCTATGTTAAACACTAACATCCAGTTAAGATAGAAGATAATCTATGCTCAGATGATCAACTACTCTCATTTGGTGTACCATGGAAGAAAGAATCAGCTCTTAGGATTCAGATACACACACATAAAATTGAAGCTCTGCCTCTTTATTGCAGAGGTGGCCTTGGTCATACACTCAGATTCCTTTTATGCAGAGAGAGGTATTGATTCCACCTAATTTATACTGCTTTGAGGATTATATACACTGCGTCCCCCACAGTACCTTTTAAAGAGAAAGGTGAACCAGATCGCCTGGCTCTTGAATTATCGCTGTCACCACTACACTATGTTTCTTTCTTGACTTAGAGATAGCCATCTCACATCAATATCTGAGTCTATAGGAGCTCTTGGCCAGAACGTCCTGGCTTTTAGCTATTGTGTACAATTTGTCTATACAGTCATGGTTGCTCTTCTTTTCAAAAGGTGATCTGAATGATCGGTGGTAGGGCTCTGTGGTAGCGCACTCATTTAGCATGTGCTGGGCTGTATTTGATCCTAGCAAAATGGCAAAAGAAAAGGTGATCTGAATTCTCCTCTCCAGGAGGGTGGCTAACTTTAGTGACTCACTTCTGATGAAGAGGACGTGTCAAAGTGACCGCACAGCATCTCCCAAGATCAGCGAGAGAAAGCACCTGACTTCCTGCTCACACCTGCATTGCTTGCTCTGCAGTAGGGTGGTGGCCGTGTCCTGAGAATACTCACACAGCACTGTGAGAGGCCAGATGGGAAGGAGCAGAAGCCTCTGCTGTCCCAGGAAGTAGCAAAGCCTCCTCCCAAGGGCCATGTGAGTGAACAGGACAGAAGCAGGTCCTCCAGCTGCCAAGCTTTTACGTGACTGCAGCCCTTTCTGACATCTCGACTACAAAAATCACGATGACAGCAGTAATGTGTTAATGCCAAACTCAGATCCCACTCAGTCTTAACCACTGTCCCAGTAATGTCCTCTGTCACAAAAGATCCAGTTTAGAATCATGTGTTTCTTTAGTGGTCAGGTCTCTTTATTTTTTGTGGCCTAAAATAGTTTCTTATGCTTTCTTCAAAGTTTTTAATGCTTTTTATTCTTTGGAAGATTCCAGCCAATTATTTTGTAGACTGTCACCCTGTGTGGGTTTGTTCTAATTGGATTCAAATTCTGTATCTCTGGTAGGGATGTTATAGAAATGAAGCATGTTGTTTGCTCTATCTTTTCTCAATTCCAGTTTAATTTTAATTTATACCATGATTGATGATGTTTACTACGCTCATTTGATTAAAGAATACTCTGCTAGGATTCCCTAATAAAGTTGCTATTTTTTTTTCAGCTAAAAAGTTTTTCATAGTGGATATATTTTGAAACTAGGTACTTAATTCCTAATCACATTAAATGTATTTACTCATATTATTATAACTTCCTGTTTTATTCAGCGCTATAATCTGACCCAATTTCTCTCTGGCTCTGGTGTGCTTTTTGATGTATTTCTATCATTCTTTAGGCAGTATGTCACTTTAAAGAACAGGATATTTCAAGTTCATCTGGAATTTTCTTTGCCTTGGGACCAGTCATGAGTCTAAGGAAATCTGGTTGGTCTTAGTGGAGAACAATATTTTGAAATCAAAGTGTGGGTACTGTTCATATGGTGTATGTTTTACTACTCTCAGAGTGAAAGCACCAGGCTCTCTCAGAGTTGAGAATGCAGCAAAAGAGCTGATCTCTCACCTCTGCCCTGCATAGAGGCTTTAGGATGAGAAAGAAGCATCACAAGGGTTATGGCCTACTGTCCTATGCTGTCCGTAGCCTGTGCTCCTTCCTCAGGATGGGAGGCAGAGTGGTGGGTGGGGAATGGCACAGTGCTGTAAAGGAGTGCTGGACAGGGTTTCAGCAGAGGGGGCCCCAGACCCATGGGCAGTGGCTCACAGGTAGGGAGGTGCCTCAGCTCCTAGAAGTCTGTGCTGTCATAGCCCAGGGGCCTGCGGAGCAATGCAGGAGCAGCGCAGTGTCTACTATGTCACAGTCAGCGGGGAAAGCCAGATGTGGCCAGGTGTGGGGGCCCCACATGCAAGGTCTGGGAGGCCGGAATAGTTCTGGTAAGGACTTTCAGATGGCTGCTTCTTTCTGTCCCTTCAGAAAAGGTGTGGGATGGAGAAAGAAAGTGGGAGAAAGCATTTTTTTTAAAGAGCACTCCCTCCATGACTACTAACCCTAATTATTTCCCCTTCTCCTAGGTCTTCATCATTCAGATTCTGCAGGACACAGTTCCGGCCATTACAGCCTGAGTAATGGGACGGGAACCCACAGTTCCTCTTCTTAGACAGAGTAAATTAATAAACGTTGCTGTGTCTTAAACGGAAAGACCTTGCTCCATTCTCAGGGTGTGAGTATACAAGCAGAGTTAAGGAGTGTGGAACCAGGTCTGTGGCATGTTGAGCATGAAATACCATGTAAATTATTTCTATTATTAGATGCTGTCACTCAGCAGAGTGAGGAAAACACAGGCATTTTAGGTAAACAACAACTCTGCATTTGATGCTGGCTAAGTTCCTACCTTATTGGTAGGAACAATGTTCCGATGGTCACAGGAGTGGCCTCCAAATGACTGGGAAGCAGCCCGGGAGCCAAAGTTCATCTGCTCCCGTCACACGGAGTCTGTTAATACATAAAGCTCTGGAGGACACCTCAAACCATACTCAAGCTATAGTACATCTGCCCATTTTAATCAGATTGTTATTGAGTTGTACCTGTTTCTTGTATATTGTAAAAATTAGCCTTCAGTCACACAGATACACAGGTGTAAGTATATTCCCTCATTCTCTATGTTACTCTTGCATTTTGTTGTTTCCTTTATTGTGCAGCAGTCTTTTAAGTTTCATGAAATCACTTTTTTTGTTGTCCCTTGTACTTCCATGTCATATCCAAGAAATCATTATCAAAGCCAAATTTTTCTCCTATGTTTTCATCTTGGAGTTTTATACTTTCAGATTCTCATATTTAAGTCTTTATTTGGAGCTGAATTTTGTATATACTTGACATAAAGTTCTGATCTCACTCTTTTTTGCAATTCATGAAGAGTGTATCTTTTCCTTTATTCTGTAGTATAGATATCATCCATCTATGTGTCTGCTTTTATGGCACTATCATATTGGTTTAATTACTGTGGCTTCATAGTATGTTTTAAAGTCAGAAAGTACTTTGTTTTTGTTGCTTAAAGTTGCTTTGGCTTTTTCTGGTGTTTGGGGATTCTATATGAATTTTATTTTGTTTATCTATTTTTGAAATTTTATTAATACATGGTTACCATGAAGTTTACACTCATCTTCTGGATGTACATAACACAGTATGATTTTTTTAAGCCCCTTCTCCTCCCCACCCATTTACCTTCCTCCCTCTCTAAATCTTCTTTCTTTATTTTCATTGTTACTATTATCATTTTTATGATATTGCTTCTTAGCTTTTTGGCTAAGATCAAGTTTTTATGAATTTTAGAACAGTTTTTTCCATTTCTGTAAAAAATATCATTGGAATTTGGATAAAGGTTGCATCAAAACTGTAGGTCACTTTGGAGAGTAGTAGAGAATCTTTGCAATACTAGTTTTTCTGATCCAAGGATGTCTATCCATGGGTGTCTTTTCACTTATTTCTGCCTTAGTTTCTTTCACCAGTATTTTATGATGCTGAATGTATAACTCTTCCACCACTTTAGTTAACTTTATTCCTATTTAATTTGTTTGATGTTCTTATAAATAGAACTATTTTAGTTTCATATTTTGATAATTTGTTATTACTTACAGAAATGTTAGTTTTCAATATTTAAAAAGTGTGACTTTAAAAATGTTTTATTATATTGTGGATTATGATGATTATACTTGTCATCTGAATTTCATACATGTGCATAACACATCTTAATATATCACTGGTTTTTACATTGGTTTTGTGTCTTGGAAATTTGCTGAAACTGTTTATTAGTTCTAACAGTTGGCTTTTGTATTTCGTTGTTTTACTTTTTTGTGTTTTGGTGTCTTTTGGTGGTATTTTGTTTGTTTCCAGTTTTTAGTTTTCTACATATGAGATCATCTCATCTTCAAATAAAGATAAGTTTTCTAATTTGAATGACTTACTTGTTCTTTTGCTTTTTTAATACCTTGGCTTGGACTTCCAGAACTGTTTTTTTGTTTGTTTGTTTCATGTGTGTTTTTTAATTTTAAAGATAGTAAAATCCAACAAAACAAAACAGAACAAAGCCAGTTAAAACAATGCAGCAAAATTGGTACAGAACTTCAAAGCAGTATCCTAGGAAAACAACAATAGCTACCACAGTATCTCTTGTTACCGTCACAATAGTTGTCCATTCCATCAGGTCTAACAAAATCAATCCAAAAACAAAACAGAATAAAACCAATCAAAACAGAATACTGAATAAAGCAAAATAATTAAGACAAAGCAAAACAGGGAGAATTTCAAAAACAAGATAGAAGGAAATCCCCCATATTTGCTATCCTGCATGAAATCATCCTCCCAAAAGCTGCTCAGACCGTCAGCCCCAGGAACTGCAAAATCAACCAAACAACACAAGCTTTTGTTTTATGTAACTTAGTTGCTATCAATGCAACCTGTGCTCTGAACCAGCTGGCTGCTTACGGGGGTCAGGGGACATGGAATTTGTTCTCAAACTTCAGGCTGGCGGGCTCAGGGGAGGCCCTATCTGACTTTTCCCTCCCTGGAAGCCGCGCAGCTTGCATGGCTTACCAGAAAGGCTGGCTGCTTGATTTCTTGGTGACTTCTCCCAGTACCTGTGCTTTTTTTGGTTTGTTTTGTTTTAGACCACGTCTCACTATGCAGTTCAGGCTGGCCTTGAACACACTTTGTATCCCAGACTGGCCTTGAACTCACTGCAATCCTCCTGCCTTAGCTTCCCAAGTACTAGGATTTACAGGCCTGCACCACCGTGGCCAGCTTCTAGTACTGTGTTGAGTAGAAATGGCAGTGATAATCCTCATCTTGATCTGAATGTTAAAGAAAAAGCTTTTAGTTTTTCACTCTTTAACATGATTTAGCTGTGGCTTTTTCATATATGGTCTTTTTTGTTGCATTTTGCAAGCATTTAGATGTGTATTATTTTGGGGACCTACTCTCATTAAAGGAAATATGTTAAAGGACACAGAGTATGGCTGGTTTGGAGGACAAAGTGGGGCGAATTAACTGGCAGTTAAGTTCAAAACCAGGAAAAACCCTTCCTTTTGCTATTCACCCTGCAAGAGGAGCTATTTCTTCACTTTGCAGATTTGTAAATCAAAGCAAGTACAAAAACTCTCATCCTAATCATTGTGTAGTGTGTTATCAATCCAGTACTAAAGCAAAAGTTATTTTTTTACAGGAAGTACAATTTTCCTGTTTCCAATTAAAACGATCTTGAATATTCTCACAGAGTAAGATAACATGACATGGATGTTTTAAACTTAGCACATTGAACTTCATGTTTTTAATTGTAAGTAAGCAGGAAACAACTCCAAAATGCAGTGGGATAAAAACAACTCTTCACTTCTTATTACTGCTTTAACAAATTACCACAAACTTGGTGATTGGATATGGACAAGTTACTTTCCTGAGGTTCTGCAGGTCAGCAATCTGGACTCAGTCTAACTGGACTGCAACTAAGGTATTAGCAGGGTGCTTTCCACTCTGGAATGTTTGCAGGAGAGCCTGTTTATCCTTGCCTTTGGTAATATTTTAGTCACTAACTTTTCATGGGTTACTTTCTTTTTTCCTCTTGGACTTTGATTCCATGTATATAACACATGCTACATATATATTTACACTGCGTTTTTCATCCTTTTGTTTTTATGTACTTTAGCCTGGGTATTTTGTTTTCATCATTTTGTCAGATCCAAAATCTTTTCTCACTTGTGTCTGTTTTTAAACCCACACGTCTAGCTTTTTATTTCAGTTGTAGATTTTCCTTCTGGTATGCTGTATGTTTCTTTGACCTTCCTTCTAGGCGCAGAGAAAATCTTCAGTCTTGTTTCATTAGTTATTATACTGCTGCTTAACAAATTACCACTAACACAGTAGTTAAAACAAGATGTAATTATTATTCTACAGCTCTGTATATCTGAATCTTGGGGCAATTCGGCTGGGTTCTCTGCCAGGTGACTCACACGCCAGGCATCAGCTGTGCTGCTCTTTACCGTGCGCTCTGGGAGAGAACTCACTGCTGAGCCCCTCCAGGATGGTGTCACAATCCAGTTCCTCTTGGTGCATGGCTGAGTTCCCTGATTTAGCTGCCTGTTAGCCTGGAATCAGTCTCAAGAACCTGAAGCCACCGTCTACTTCCTGCCATGTTGGTCTTCTGTATTTAAACCAAGCAGTAGAGAATCCTCACATCAGTTCCCTTCCACTCTCAAATCTCTTTTTCCTCAGTCCAGTCCAGTCCAGTCCACATCACTGAATTAGACCCAATCCTAACCATTTTTGCAAAGATAATATTTTATATGCTTCCAGCATTTGGAAAAGAATTAGTCAAAAGGAATTCACATAGTTTAAATTTTGATAAGCTAATATCCAAATAATCTACTTGTCTGATTTCTTAATAAGTTATGGAAAGGTGGATGGGATGAGAATTATGATGTGCAAATGAGCAGTGACCCCATATTTATTTTCAACATAAAACTGCTAAATCATAACGCACTGTTACTTTAGTGTATGTATGAAGTAGTATTACTCTTTATAAAGCTGCTGTTCGCTTTTAAAAGTTGTCATGTATCTTCTGTATGTTGTGCCAGCAAGTTAAAACATTAATCTGCTAAAACTTAATTATCTTTTTGATTTAAAAAATTTCATGAAATTATTTATCTAGACATCTTTCTCTGCCTGAGTCTTTTCAACTTTTATACACAAACTCAACCAAACTTTTTGCCTAATCTGAAACCTGAACCCTAATAAATGGTAAAAATTTAAACTTTGTTATCACTCACATCATAAAAGTATTTGTATTGTGTTGTAATTGAATTGATTACAAATTTGTAATTGTCTTAATTGTAATGCTTTAACAAAAACTAGCAAAATGAGTACGTGCTCTGACGCGAAGGGATTTCCGTCTGCTTTGCGGGCTGAAGAGTGATTGTTCCGTCACAAGCGGGGAGCAGCAGCTTTTCTCGTGTGCTAATAGAATGACTATTAAAACAAAAAATACTTCAGCAAAGCGTAGCATGATTGTGGCCTGACCGTCTCATCATACTCAGAAGCCCTCCTATACTCGGGGAGGAGGTGGTGACGCAGAATGGGCACAAGGAGGCACCGGGCTGTGAGAGGGTGAGACGGCAGCAAGGGGTTACACGTACTGAAATGTATCACATATTTAAAAATTCTTATCTAATAACTTTGTTTCCTGAGTTCTGTGGTTGTCACCTGTTCTCCGTTTCTTTTGCTCTTAAGTTTTACATCTGACACATCTTATACCTTTGATGATTTTAAGCTGCATGTTGAATATGATATATAGCAGGTTATAAAGATACTTTGAAGTTCTGAAAGATGCTATTTTCCTCGATGAAGTTTTCCTTTTGCTTCTTTTAGGAAATAAGGCTTGGATCATTTCAGTCCTGATTCAATTTATTCTTCATAATTTTACAGGGTTCAGGGCTGAATTTGGTCTCTGTGAGTAGGTCCATTTTGGATTCTTTCTTTCTTCTAGAGTAGATCTGTCAGCATTTTTACCAAAAGCTGAGATACTTTCAGATATGTACATACGATCACATGTCTCCTCATTTTTGGGTCATGGAAGGTTAATTTTTGTTTCCTTAGCCATGCGATTCTGAGTAACGCTCTTGTCCTGGGTGGGGAGAACGTGGACCTAGCAGTCGGTCACAGCCATTGTCTCTCTTGTTTTGTTTTGTTTTGTTTTGTTTTTGTCGGTATCAAAAATCAAACTCTTGTCCATGTGCTTGCAAGACAGGTGTTTATGCCGCTGAGATAAATCCCCATTCCCACCATTTTCTCTCTTGGATCGCATAGTACTCACTGATGCCTTCAAACAGATTAAAACATTTTTTTGATAAGCTCTTCCAGTTATTTTAGCAAGGGATTGGGATGAAACAACCTATTTTCCCATTTCAGAAGCTGAAATAGAATTTCAAAATAATGGAGACACATCAGACTAACCCTTGAAAGTCAGCGGAGTTAGATTTCTACTTGTATTAAAAATTGAAAAAGTTTTCATGAGTGAAATATAAGAAATTTAAAAATTGCATTGTAGGGCCTGGGGATTTAGCTCAGCGGCATAAGCGCTTGCCTTGCGAGCAGGCAGTCATGAGTTCGATCCCTGGTACCGATAAAAATGAAAAAGACAAAAAAAATAAAAAAAAATAAAAATTGCATTGTAAGACCACAAACAGAAAGTGTAAATAAATATATATATATGCTAACAGGATTTGCAAATCATTGATTATAATTTGATATGCAAATTTTAAGATCCTTAGGTGACAAAGATATCAATAAACTTATGAAAGAAACAACCAAATAGGAAAAATATTTGCAGTGACTAAGTAGAAGAAGGTTTAATCTCCAGTTGTGTTTAAGTATTCCTAATGCTCATAAATACATAAAGATATGCAGCAGAGATGCATAGAAAATTCACAAAAGAATAAATTTCTAGTAAATATGCGACATGTTTAATATTGATTGTAGCAGACAATCTTTAGTCTACTAGAACAGAATATAATATATTTGATAATAACGCTAGGATTTAGAGAAATGCTTTGTTAGAATATATTCTGCTGTAGGTTTGGAGAACAGTTTGTTAATACACATAAAGATTTAAGAGGAAAATTCACTTTTATTCTAAAAAATTAAAATGTTAAAGTACAGCACAGTTGCCAAATAACATGCAAAACATAAATGTATAGTTTGTAGCTATCACAAATCAGATGCTCATGTGACTTGTGAAATTTACTTTAAGGCCTGTATGCTTCACAAGCATCACCCAAGACTAAGAGGTTTATATAAAGTAATCAAATTATATTTCTTTTAGCTCTGCTTGAATTTTTAAATCTCTTAAAAGTTAATTTTGAAAACATTTTAATATGTTTATAGCTTTCCTCTGGGTAGTTAAGAGAGGGGCAGAGTATGTTCTTGGGAACTAAAATCGTAGGGCCCCCACCAGAGCCCTCTTCCCTCAGGCTGAAGCAGGGCTGCAGGCAGCCTCCCCAGTGTGGGGATAGGCTTGTGACACCCTCTGAGTGGACAGTCACTGATGCGGTTCCTGCATAAAGAGAGTGGCCAGAAACACGGGGAGGGCCAGTGAATGTGGCAGTCAGCGCTGCCAGGAGACTCAGACGTTCTCCAAGGACCTTACAGGGCGAGGACCTTCCTGTCTGAGGATGTGGACCCCTGAAGACTCTAACATTTGTTTCCAGGGAATCACAGCCTTATTTACATTACAAGCTGTTGAACTCTAGTTATATGTTTCCTTGGATTTTGTCATTCCTGTTTGAAATAAGGAAATAGTACCCTCTCATACAGCGAGGAAAGTGAGGTCCCTATGTGCGTGGACAGTACATAACAGAGTGTCCCATAACTTTCACATCAATCCTGTGAACTCTGTACTTTGATCATGACCAAGACTTGCCTCAGGGGTTTCCCAGGGTCTTCCTGACAATACAGGGTCATTAATCTAGTCTTCTAGACCCTCAGCCAGAAACAGAAGGCCCAGGGTGGGCTCCAGGCCTAGAATAATCACAGCTTTTCATCAGGCTGTTGCAGTACAGAGTGTGTAGAAAAGAAGTGTTCAACACAGTATTTTAGTGCATTCAAAGTAGTTTTTCTAATGTATCTATTCAGATGTTTATTTTGGTTTTAATAATGAAAATAAAATTGGTTAAAATTTATAACTCATTCTTCTTCAAGCTTTTTAACCTTAACTTGTAGGTATTGTTATTCAACTCACAAATTCAGTAGATACCTGGTTGAATTTTTTGGTCACAAACTTTTATTAGCTGCAGCCATAAATCATCAAATTGATGTGGAGAACACAGAATGCCTACTTTAGGTCTTATTTTGGGTCTTAGAAAGGCACAAGGCTGATCAAAGAGTTTCACTTAAAACTACAAAGTTCTCAAGGATAAGAAGAACTATATGAGCCTAATGAAGCCTGCAAAATTTCCATGGTCTTCCAGGCTCATAAATGCCATAAATCAGAGCACCCAAACTCTAATTCCAAATCTACTAAGTGTTGTTTCTTCTAACCTTTATATTTTACTTTTTCTTGTGCTCTTATGCCAGAATATTTGAGGTAGAGTATTGTATTAGACAGTAGTTAGGAGAAAAGTTCACAGTTTCTCTAAAGTAGCCTTGGCTATCTGCTGCTTTTTATTATTATTATTATACACAGTGCTTGAAGGTTAGCACATATATTGGTTAATTTAATCTTGTGAAGCCCCAAGTGTGGGGTTACTGATGGGATTGTTTTAACACTAACCACCTACATCTCACACGATTTTATCCACTTTTCCTCAATTCCTATATATATTGCCAGTGACAGAAACTTCATATAGCAGTTGCTTAAACCAACTAGGATCATGGAGGGTTCACATCTCTCACCTGGCAATGGGGCATACAGGCACAAAAATAAAAAGAAAGAGAAAGTTCGGTAGTCAAGGAGCTCTGGGATGACCAGTATTATTTAAGGAATAAAAAGCCACAAGTTCAAGAACTCATGCTTTTACTGGTATCATTCAGGGAGATAGTTGGGGGTTGTGGCAAATGCTAGGGAAAAGAAATTTTGCAGGCATTGGCTGTAAGGAGAAACAGCTATTTTGTACCAGCTACAAAGGCTCTCCAACTAACAATGCAATGAATAGTTTGATGTATGCAAAGCTGGCACCTTACTGCCAGGAAAGCATAATTATTATTGAGGTCCATGGCCTCAGCTGAGATGCTATCTCGTGTCTCAGCCCTGTGAGCTCACAGGCTCCTGCTGGAGCCCTCATTCCAGTCATCAGCAGGAAGAAGTTCTCACCCATGTGCAGCAATGGGACAAATTAGTATCTCAGAAAGATTACATTCTTTTATCCAATTAAGGAAACCTCTATTTCAATATAGCCAGCTCTACCTATCTCAATAAGGAGAGGCCAGGCAAACATTGAAGAAGGGGTTTCGTTACTCAGAGAGCACAGCTCCTATACTAGGTGTTTGCTTCCCTCTTCTATTTCTTTTTCTGAAGTCCAGGGAAAGCCAGTTCAGGTCTTTTAGGATCCACCATGCCGGGTACACAGATTCTGTCTAGTTGCTCTGCAGTTCCGCCGCGTGGCTCCCATGGGAGCACCCAAGACAGCTGCTGCAGCTTCAGCCATCACGTCTACCAGAAGGAAAAAGAACAGCCGAGTGTGGTGGCACATGTCTGCAATCTCAGCACTCTGGGTAGCTGAGGCAGGAAGATTTCAAGTTTGAGCTGAGCTTGGACAACTTGGTGAATTAGTGAGACCTTGTATCAAGATCAAGAATAAAAAAGGGCTGTGGTGTGAAGGTCTTGGATCCAATGCCAGGTACCACCAAAAAAAAAAAAAAAAAAAAAAGGAAGAAAGAAAAGGTGTGAGCCTTTTTCTCTTCAAAGATACTTTCCAGAAACTTTACTCATTTTTATTTATTGTATGTATTATTGTCTAGAATTTATCCACGTGGCTAATTTTATTTGAAATGAAATCTGGGAGATATGTCCTTGTGTGCTCATGCAAAATTGGAGATTCCTGTTGTAATGCACATGAAGAACAGTATCCTAAACATTGTGGGACAGTGTGTAGTGCCCATCTGCGGTGTGTCTTCCAGGTTCCAGGTCTAATTATAAATCTCACCCATCTCATATTGTCGTGTGTAGCATTCTCCAGGGGAGCTCTCTGAACATTTGTAGACAGGTAGGTCAGGTGCAATAGATGATGTCTTTGATTCTTTTTATTCTACTCCAGATTTTGTTGTTGTTGTTGTTACAGGGATTCAACCTAGGAACTTTGTGCTGAGCTATATCATCAGCCAGTTTTCTTTTTTCTTTTTTTAAACTTTATTTTAAAGAGGAAAATATAGAACAAAATTTTAAAACAAAGTAATAGAAGAATAACAATAGTTAATATATTATCTTCAAAGTACTTAGAGTACAAAGTATAGGCATAAAAATTGTTCAAACAATATTAGCATAAACCTTTCTTTTCACTTAACTAAGAGAATTAGTAGTATAACTCTCTTAATGATCTTGTATATGTGTATTTTTATATTTGTATATATATTTCCCCTTTTCCTTTTATTCTTTTCTCCTTTTCCCCATCCCAGTTTCTTCTCATTTCACAGTATCTGTTGTACATTTTGGATCTTATTTACTCTTTCAGCTTCTCACACTAGGGAGACTCTGTGATGTTTACTCGTGTGAGTCTGATTTACTTCACTTATGAGTATGGTCTTGAGTTGTACCAGTTTACCTATAAAGTCTCAAGTTTATCCTTTTTAAATATATTTTATTTTGAAGAGAAAAAATCAAATTTAAAAACAAGAAAATAGGAAAGTAATAATGGTTACTATATTGTGTATTGATGTCTTTAAATTAGTTACTCAAGTACAAGATAAAGGCATTTAGTTGTCCAAATAATATTAGCACAAAACTTCCTTTTCAATAAACTAATGGAAATTAGTAGTATAACTATCTTAACTATCTTGTGTATACATATTTTTCCCCTTTTTTCTCTCAGTTTCACAAGTTTATCCTTCTTTATGTTTGGGTAGTACTCCACTGTATAAAACAACATCTTTTTTTTATCCATTCTTCAGTTGATGGACATTTTGATTGTTTCCAAGATTTAGGTCTTACAATCTATGCTTCTATAAACATGGGTACACATATATCACTGTGGTATGATGCTTTTAATTCTTCTAAGAAGATACCCAGAAGGAAAATAGATGCAAAAATCCTTAATAAGATACTGGCAAACAGAATACAGCAAATCATCAAGAAGATTTTACATCATGACCACGTTGGATTCACCCCAAGGATGCAGGGATGACTCAGCATATGCAAATCAATAAATGTAACACACTATATTCACAGAGCCAAATACAAAAATCATGTGATCATCTCAACAGATGCAGAAAAAGCATTTGCCAAAGTCCAACAGCCATTTGTGATTTTTTAAAAAACACTACAGAAAGTTGAAATAGATGGTTTTTATCTCAACCTGATAAAAGCCATCTATGACAAACCAAAAGCTAACATCATATTATTTTTTATTTTGGAGGAGTTTGCTAAATTGTCCAGGTTGGGCTCAAAGCTGTAATCCTCCTGTCTCAGCCTCAGAGTGCTGAGATTTCAGGCAAAAACCACCATACCTTGCTTCCAGTCCTTTACTCATAAAGACATAGGTAGGAGCCTGATCAACACCATAGCTGCCAGTACCTGCATGAAAATGGTGACATCTATACCTAAATGTATCTCCTCTCAACAGTGCCAGGCCTGATTTTGTTGAGGTATAGGGTTTTCCTCTGGGAAGTCAAGAGACTACACCCTGATACTCTTTATTACCCTATTTCCCTTGAGCACCAAACAGTATTGTCTGCTTTTCTGTGTTTCAGTATCTCCCATGAATATAGCTTCATCATCAAAGCTCCTCTCCACAGAGTATTCAGATACTGGTCAAAAAGGCCATGTGTGTGCAATTAATGTGTATATAAAGTGTGGTGTGTGGAAATAAAACGTAGCATGAGAGAGAACAAAAATTTAAATATAAGGATTAAAAGAACCAGGTCTTAGAGGGGTGGGACTTACGGTTATGAATTCCACCCACCTTCTCATCATTCTTTTTCAGCATGCAGGATCCTTCCTCGTTGGCAATTCTCATGAAGCTGAAATGCTTCCAAAACTGCCTCACCAGTCAACCGTGTATGCCTGAGTCTGTTTCAGGGACAATTAATCAGAAGATAGGGACCTATATTTCACTGTGCCTGGTGGCTGGCAAAGTGACTGGCAGACATAAACACTTAATTTGCTCACGTTGAGTAAATGGAGGACATGTTCAAGCAGGGTCAGCATGGGATATCTGCAATGCCAATGGGATCATGGGGAGGTTAGCACACCTCGTAATCTGTCAGTGCACTGCTGCCACCTTCCAAATTTTTACGTTAGAGCACTACACACAAAATAGCATATAGCTGGAGTCATAAAATATGTAGCCTTTTCATACTGTCTTCTTTTACTTAATAGTATGCAATTAAGTTTTCTCCACTGTAGGGAGATGCTGGGTGGAGGAGTGCTTAAAATGGGTACAAAAAGAAAGGGACTTTGGAGGAACAATTTTCAGGTTCCTGGAATGTATGATTAAAGTTTAGAGCAGTCTACAGGACAACAGTTACCAGAATCAACAACAATTTATTCTCAGAGATGTTTGCTTTAGTCATTGTGTTCCTTCTGCCACTATAAAATTGCTTAACCTAGGTTGACTGTGTCACCACTTCTTTCCTTTACTTTCCCATCTAAAACTCCTATAACAAGTGTCTCAAATGCTTTTCTTCTAGAACTTTGTTTTCATGTCCTTGAATTACAAATGTATAGCTGCAGAGATCTCAGCACACTGCTGTTTTCCTGAGAGTTTGGAGCAGCTTCTCTGGGCCTGTTAGTGACTCAACTGCTTCATCTCTGAGTCGTCTTTGCATCCTTTATGCCCCCACAATCACACACTGCAACACTCCATGACTTGCTAGCTTATTTCTTTTTATTCCCAAATAATGTGTCATTGTCCAGAGATACTGCAGTTTATCCATTCACCTTCTGGAGAACATGGTGCTCTTTTTCAGGGTTTGTCAGTTAGGAATAAAGCTGCCGTAACATCCATTTTCAGTCTTTGTGTTGACATGTTTTCAAGTCCTTGGGTAAACACTAGTAAGGCAACTGCGGCATCACTTGGTGGGAGGATACTTTACTTTTTCTTTGGTAGACACCGAGAGCTGCCTTTCAAGTTGGACGAACCATTTTTAAATCTGACCAACAATGAATGAGGTTTCCTATGCTCCACAATTTTGTCAGCAGTTGGTGTTACCAGTGTTTTGGATTCTGGCCATTTCGGTAGGTGTAGTGATGTTTCATTGTTGTTTTAATGTGCGTTCCCCTGACTGCATATGATGCAAAGCATTTTTTCCTATGCTTATTTGCTCCCTTTGATGAGGTATCTGTTAAGATTGGTGGCCTATTTTTATTAAATCAATTTGTTTGTTTTCTTGTTGTTAAGCTTGAAATATTATTTTTCATTTTTTAATCAGTACCGGGGATCGAACTCAGCACCACCTGCTTGCAAGGCAGGTGCTTATGCCACTGAGCTAAATCCCCAGCCCCAGCTTGAAATATTCTTTATATTTTTTGAATAGCAGTACCATGTAAAATGTGTCTCCTGTGAATATTTTCTCCCATTCTCTGGGTTGTCTTTTCATTCTTTTCATATTGTCTTTCAGAGTGGAGTTTTACATTTTTTAATTAATTTGACTTATCAACTTTTCTAGAATATATTGTGCCATTGCTACTTTTCCCAAAAACTTACCACCAAACTCAAGGTTGTTTAGGTTTTCTCTAATGTTACTTTCTAGGGATTTTTTATTTTTCTATTTTATTTCTAGATCAGTGATCCATTCTGAGTTAATTTTAGTGGTTATTAGGTCTGTGCCTAAATTAATTTGTACATATGTACTTTAAATTTTTGATTAGCAGTATTAATTATATACATTAATAGTGTTCGGTGTTATAGTTCCATACATTTATACTCAGTGTGCTTGTTAAATCTAAATGCCCTTTATTCATTCTCAGGCTCATCTTGAACTCACTGTGTAGCCCAAGCTGGCCTCGAACATAAGACAAATATCCTGCTTCGGCCTCTGGAGTACTGGAATTACATGTCTAGTTTACTCCTATTGATCTTGTATCTATTTTGTTAGGTTTATACGTAAGTGTTTTTTAAGGTGCGTATATAAATTTTTTTGGTAGTCCTGGAAATTGAACCCAAGGACTCACACATATGTTATGGATTAAGAACTGGTGGGCAACTTAACACCAGCTGAATTGCATCAGCATGGCACTGAGCGTAGATGCTCCACCTGAGGAAAGTTGCCAGCATAGAGAGGTGGAGAAGGAGAAGGAAGGCATTAATGCATTATTGCGTGAGGCGTTGAGGCATTGTAGGTTCTCCTATGAGTTGCTGTTTGAGCCATTGGTTCTCCTGGAGAAGCTCTGGTCGTCACATCGAGCATTGCTTCCTGGCTCTGCAGAGGAAGATGTGTGCCACTTGGTCTCCAGGATGAACTTGTCACACTGGCTTCCTGACATGTACTCAACTGTGCTTAACGTTGGAGGAGCTCGGGGCCTCTGTGTCGCTGAGGATGGCTGTGGTGCTTTCAGGACAGCCCTGGTCTTTGTGAGAGTGACTTCTCGACTCCAGCATAGAACCCTTATCCCACCAACACAGCTCCTTCACCCCATAGCATGGACTTTCTGGCTTCCACCGCTGATCTTTGGGCCTTCCCAGCATGGATCCATAAAAGATACTGGTGTAAGTCCTTCTTGTGGGCTCTGGACCTCCAGTTAGACTCGTGGGAGGCATTGTCTGAGCTCTGGGTTTTCATGTGGGACATTGCTGTGGGATTTAGGCCCTTAACTAAGTATTTTGTTTTTGGTGTTGCAGATAGATTTCCTGCATTTTCTTGTGTTAACTCCTGGTGACCATTATAAAAATAAGATAAACTCTATGTCCTGATTCTAATTGTTCTCTGCACAAACCCTGACTACAACAGCATAAGTAATATATTTGATCATTGCTAGATATAGGAGAGGATTGACTTCATATATTAACCATGTCTGCAATCTTTTTATAGTTAGTTATTTTGGAACTTTTTGTTTTGTAATTTTTTTCAGATTTCTTAAGTAAGGAGACATTTATCTGTGAACAAAGACTTATTTCTTCCTTCCCAATCAGTATACTTTTTCTTTCCACTCTTTCTTGTTTTATTGCACTAGCTAAGACTTGCATTATGAGGTTGAATACCAGTCTGTGAGTTTTGGAGGAGTTTTGTCTGTTTGCTTGCTTTTGTGTCCTTATTGTGTCTCTCTAGCTTTGATGTTAGAGGTTTGCAGAACTCACAGGAGTCTCCATGCTTCTGTCTTAAGAAGAGATTATTGAAAACTGGTGCAATTTCTTCCTTGAATGTTTAGTAAAATTGACCATTCAACTCATCTGCAATTGGCTTATGGTTTCAGGGGTTTCCGTCCATGGTTGTTGGTTCTCTGGACAAGATGTACATTCTTCAAAGGCGCATCCCCAGGAACCCACTTCCTCCAAGAGGGCCCCACCTCCCAAGAGCATATTTAGTGGTGAACTCATCAGTGGGCTTACCCCTACTGAGGTGATCACTTCCATGAGCTAAGCATCTTCCAAAAGCCCCACCTCAAGGCATGCAAGCCTTTTGGGGGACATTTTTGGTCCAAAACATAATATTTACCTTTTATGAGTTATCTTTATGCTTTGTTGATAATGTTTTTTTTTTCTTTTTTAAGACAAGGTCCCACTTGTAGTGCAGGCTGGCCTTAAACTCACTTGTGTAGCTCAGCCTGGCCTCAAACTCATAGCAGTCCTCTTGCCTCAGCCTCCTGAGTGCTGAAATTACAGGCATAACCACTACATCCAGCTGATAATGTTCTTTGATGCACAAAAATTCTTGATTTTGATGAAGTCCCACTTTTCTATTTTTTCTATTGTTGCCTGTTGTGTTGTGTTACTATGATAGAATACCTGAGCCTTCTTAAGGAAAAGAGGCATATTTTGGTTCATCATGCCAGAAACTATGAAGTCTAAGAGCATGGCACCAATATCTGCTCAGCCTCTAATGAGGGCTGCACACTGATTCACTTCCTGGCAGGGAAAGCAGAAGGGCAAGGAAGTAGTCATGGAAGAAAGAAAATGTGAAAAGCAATCTTTCTTTCAGCAATTTCCTCTTGTGGTAACTATGGGAATCCAGCAATTATGCAAAAATCACTTCTGTAAGACAAGCATTAATCTCCCTTAAAAACCTACTCATAAAAAAAAGTCCTACTCATTTCTTGGAGGCTCCACCACCTTTCAGTCCTGTTACATTAGAGATCACGCTGCAATATCAGTTTGAGTGGGGATAATTCATACTTAAACCATGTTGTATATACTTTTGATGGAATGTCCAAGAAAAAGAATCACCAAGTGCAAAGTTAGGAAATGTTTCTAGTCTTGTCTTCTAAGAGTTTTGTATTTTTAGAGTCTGCTTTCACATCTTGATCCATTTTGAGTTACTTTTTGATGTGGCACCAGATAACAGTGCAGTTTCACTGTATGAATATGACTGTCCAGTTTTTACAACACCCTTTGTTGAAAAGACTTTTCCCAGTGAACGATTAAACATCAGTGTTGACAATTATCTGACCATACTTGTAGTTTTATGTCTATTCTACCTCTTGTTCTATGTGTTTGCTTTAGGCCAGTACCACTCTGTTTTGATTTTTGTGATTTTGGGACAAGTTTTAAAACTAGGAAGAGTGACACCTCTAACTTTGTGCTTCTTTTGAAAGATTGCTTTGATTATTTCAGGTATCTTAAGATTGTTTATAAGTTGTTTTGGATAAATTTTTCTATTACTATAAAAATGTCTATATTGTAACCAAGTACCGGCCCCCTCCCTCAAAAAGAAAAAAGTATCATAAGATAGATAGAAGAAGGGAGAGGGTGGAAGGTAAAAGGAGTGAAAAAAAAAGAAATTTAAGATATATTATGTACAGTTTACACAGTGAGTGTACATTATGTAATATAAATAGGTACTATTAAAGAAACATGTCATTGAGATTTTGATAGGGATTGCACTGAATCTGCAGATTGTTTGGGGTGTCATTTTCACTTGACAATATTAAGTCTTCCAATACAGAAACACAAGATATCATCTCTTTTAAGGAAACCTGTGTACCGAGACATAGAGAGACATTCTATGTCTATGTCAAGAAAATTGGTTTTGCATCAGGTTTGTAATTTTGTAACCTGAGTGCTTCAATTTATATCCCTATAAACTATGCACTGTGAACTCAGCTTTAATTTCATAGGTCTTCGTTAATCCAAAGAGGGAAAGGATGAATGGCTGGGATGGAGGTGTTAGTGTAGCAACATATGTTGGAAAATAATTTGACTTGAGCACCTACTTTTGTCACAAAGATAAAATTATATTTTGAGGCTATTCACCAGTTTTTTCTCCTTTCTTTTCCTATCTAAGGAGTAAAAAACGTGTTCTTGCTCATTGCCTCAGAAGAGACAGCCACAAAAATAACCTCTCGTATTTTTTTGTTCCAAAAATGAAAGGAGACCTGAGAAAGAAGAAAACCGATGTATATGCAGAGAGCTTTAGCTAGAGATATTAAAAAAGAAGAACTTCAAATTAGAAATTGGTGTCCTCTGGGCTTGAGAAAGAGGACAAGAGTGGAGAGGACAGCCACAGGAGCTTGTGTGACTTCCAACAATGCCACAACTCACCTTGCCTCACCTGCTGTCCTGTATATACTTGGACGGGGTGTGGAGTTCAGCAGACCTGATAGCTCCTTCTAAAGTTAATTTTTTATTTGCTTTCCAGAAACATTATTAACAGATGCACAGTTAAGGAAATTCAATCATTTTGTCTTGTAGTAGCACCTACATATTAACTCATACTGCAAGACTGGATTTACAGTGAAGAAATAGAACTTCCACAAAGACAAATTTTCATCACTTATTTTTAAGTAGGTTGCTTAATTTCAACAACCACAGCAAGAAGAGCTAGTTACATATGAGGTATTGATGTCTATTGCCATCCATTTGTGATAGCCTGATATATACATTTCTAAGAAAGGAAAGTCCCTGTGTTGGATATACTTTCTTCTTGATGGTTTGTGCCAGTAATTAGGCTCTGGGCATGGCAGTAAGCAATGATCCTGAGCTCTGGATAAATGTCGTATTTGCCTATGGAACATTCACAATACACAGGTAGCTAAGTCTCATTCACACCTAGTAAATCAAATATCCAGGGGTGGGCCTAAAGTTTGGCATTTCTGTTGGAAATGTTTTAAAAGATTCCGGTTCATTTGTCAGTTAAGAACCAGGGAACCAAGCTTTTGTAATTAGTTTTCAACACTCATTCTAGGCTGAAATTTTTTTTTTATTTTAAAGAAGGTAAGACCAAACATAACAACAGAACAAAGTAGATCAGAAGAAAACAATGTAAGTGACATAGATTTAAAAGCAAGACAGCAGGAAATCTACAGTGGCTACCATAATGTCTCTTGTTTTCTTCTAAATAGCTGTCCATACCTTCACACACAATGAATTCATACAAAACAAAACAGTATTAAACTGATCAGAATAGAGTGATGAAAGCTGAAATTTTTGATAGTTGATTCTATAACTTCTCAGCCAGTTGACTGAGATAAAATCTGATATGAGTAGCCAAGATTCTATTCTTCAATGATAACCATACATAGAAATTATCACTCACCATACATGCAGGTGAATCATAATTACAATTCCTAGAATTAGTTGATCGAGACAGATGTTTAAAGTTCAAATAATAGAAACAATTATATTGGAAAGAGCATTTTCTTGGGTAGGCTTAAATACTGAAAGACTGATTGTAGTTTTTTTTAAATTTTATTTTGAAAGTATACAACAGAACAAGTCAGAATAAAGCCAACTAAGATCGTGCAGTGAAACTGGTACAGAATTTCACAGCAGGTTACCGGGATAACAGTAATAGGTATCACAGTATATTTTGTTTTCTTTATAATAGTTGTTCTTTCAATCACATATATCAAAATGAGATGAAATATGGAACACTATAGAACTTATCAGAACAGAATATTGAATAGAGCAGTACCACTAATCAGAAAAGAGCAAAACAGTAATAAAAATATTTGCCTTCAAAGAAATGGTAGAAGGAAGTCCCCCTTATTTGCTATGGTCAACCTCCCAGGAGATGCTCAGATTTCTGGTTCCCATTTGCTAATGGGTGGGGGCTGGGGAGGAGAAGGAGGATGGGGAAGTGGGATATTTGACTCTAGGCCATGTAGCAGTAGGTTCACTATTGCTTAGCAGGGAGGCAGGATGGTCATTTGTTTTCACAGCATCCTCAGTTCCAACATGGTGTGGATCTCAGGAGACACTGCTGGTTCTCCCCCTGGAAGGGGTGCAGTCCGCCACACTGCCTCCGCTTACCAGGGAGGGGAGGTGCTTGCTTGGCTTCCCAGAGTCCTAAGTCAATTACAGTTTCATAGGATACATATTTTCATTCTTCCTTTTAATGGGTTACTACATTTTCCAGTCTTATTTGCATAAATATATCCTTATTCCTAATTTCTGACTGCTGTGATTTGAACTAAAGAAATGTGGACAAATTTCTAGTCATGTCTTCTTTAGAAGAATTTGCTTTCCCTCTCAACTATTTTCCTGTTCCCGTAAACTGTAACACAGGTTGTGGTGAGCTAGCTCCAGCCAGCTGTATCAAGACAATAGAGTAGAGGTAGGAAGCTGAAAAACCCCAATCTCTTAGTAATCTTGTAGAGCAGAAACAGATTCCCACTAGGGACATATTTCATATATTTCACTGGGTTGTATTTGTAAAAAAGCAAATTTTTATCCATTTGAGTTACTGTTTGGGGGGAATCATTGTTGCATAAGATTTTTCTGCATTTGCATTATTACAGAAGCCTACAAAATCAGTAGCCCCAGATTTTCACTTGATAAATTTTGTTTACTATACCTTTTTTTCAAATGCCGGGCCATAATTCCAACAAATGAGTTGATGGTAGTCATTTGAAGTCCACTAGATGGACTAAAGATGCAAATATCTTGCATTCATATTCATACTATGGCAACTATATCTTGTATTGAGTGTTCAGTGACATACTGAAGTTTGACAAGTTGACATATGTGTCATTGGAATATAGATCTAAGACTTTCCCCCTCTGCTCTTGATGAGATATTCCTGTGACTTCTAGATCCTAGTACACAAAAGTACAGGCAATATGAAGGTGCAGATATTGGATAATATATTAATCTGATTTCCATTGCTGAGGCCAAAGTTCTGAAAAAAACAGTTTAAAGAGGGAAAGGTATACTTTGGCTAACAGTTTCAGAGACTTCAGTTTGTATAGACTGGTTTTATTGCCATCGAACTGAGATAAGGCAGAATATTACAGTACAAAGATCTAATGGAGTAAGGTTACTTACCTCGTGGAAGTCAGAAAACAGAAAGAGAGTGATAAAGAGCCAGAGAGGAAGGAGCTGGGGACAAGATGCAGCCCTCAAAGTTATGTACCCACTGACCTACTTCTTTCATCTGGATTGCATCTCTCTATAGCTCAGTCCACTATGAAAATGTCAGTGGATTAGTCCATTGGTGCATTCAGTAGCCTCGTGATCAGTTCACCCCAGTCCTCACCTTTGAACACTGCACTACAACCAAGCCCGCATTATGTGAGTTTTGGGGGAATATTTCATATTTAAACCATGACAGATAACAGTCACGTACGCTTTAGTTCCCCTGTGCTAACAACGCACCTTAGAATTTCCTTTTATTGACTTTATTGTTCTTCTTACTGTAAACACCTCCTTAGAAGCCTTTCATGTTTAAACACTGACACTGTTTTCATCGTCTATCTTACCCCTCAGGCTTTCCATTTCAACTTCTTTCCTTTCAACAGCCATCCTGGAAGTGCTCTGTCTATATTGATATTTGTTGCACAGGTTCCTGAATCAATAGTGATAACGTGTTTTGATTCGTGAAACCCCATAACATGCTGCTCTCTCCCCTGTTCACTTTCCACTTGGAGAATGAATAAACTCAATGCTGTGGGGTGTGAATATAACAATGAATTCATTAAAAATTTCACAGCACTGCAGGTTTCTAATTTTTGTTTTAGTCTATTCTTTTATTTAAAGTACTTATTAGTGTTACTAAGTGGCCGGCGCTAAGCACTGAAAATAGAGTGAATACAGAAAATTTAGCACGTGTATTTCAATAGAGAAGGTTCAAGTGCTACAATACTAAATACTAAAACAAGATGGTGAAGTGGTAGGTTGCTAATGCTAACTTAAAATAAATATATTTTAATAGAAGTAAGGGAATTGTCAATCAAATATTTTTAAAAATTTGATATTTTTAAACAGAACAGTAAGTGCATATGCATGTATGTTTAGTATCATTGTGAATGTCCTGTTCTTTTGACATATATAATCTAGTGGTTAGAAAACATACCAAGTTTCAGAATCTAGTTTTATGGTGGTGACCTCAATTTCCAAACCAAGTTTAGATACAATCTATTTACTTTTTCTGAGATAATTAGAGGCACTCTCAAGAGACTCTGAATTGTTCAGACTACTCCTTTGATCGCCTAAGGGGAACATGGTATTTTTTTTAGCAGCTTTGTAATCTTTCAACCATAAAAACTGGGTGTAATATTTATTCCCATGCTCAAGTGCAATTATAAAGTGGCTGCACTAAGTGTGATGAATAAATGATGCCATTTCTTTGTCATTTTCATAAAAGTACAGTTATTCTTAAATGCCAAGTTTCTCCTATTTAAAACATGTGAAAAATATTCATCTTAAGAACAGGACAAAAATTGGATAAACTATATGATCTCATTTTTACTCTAACATTTTGTGATCAGGGTAAAATACCAGGTCTGTCTTTGGGCAAACAACGGTTAGAGAATAAGAGTCCTTTCTTTGTGACACCAACGTGGTCATCAACCTGCAGAGGGCACATGAAAATACTTTGAAATGTTTACATTACAGAGAAAAATATAATGTGAGGTATTGTGATTGCTGTAGATATTATAATAAGTGTTCTTATTTGTTCTAAAATAGTAAGAAATTATAATTCAACATGGCACCAAAATAATTCAGAGCCAATTAAAATACTTTTTGTGTAATTATGATCTATATTCTTGGCACATTAATATCATGCCCTCCAGTTAACTAAGATCCAATAAAACCATAAGTGGAAAGACCTGTTCCTAAGGGAGAAGCAGCATAGAGTTGGCAAGACTGCATCGTGAGGAAAAAGCAGATGTGTGACAGCGCGGTCACCAGAAAGTTATTGTTGCTATCCTAGGGTCCCTTCGTGTCTTAAGATATTTGTACATTCTTCAAAGTATTTTGAATCCATAGGCATTATTAATGTAATCAGAGCAAAATATGAAGTGATTTCCACTGTAAAAAATACGTATTATCCACCTGTAATGTTAGTGGGTAGGGAGGTTGAGATGAGAATCACAAGTCCTAGATCAGCCAGGGTAAATTAGTGAGACCTTGTCTCAAAATAAATATTAAAAATGGAAGTGGAGGGCTGGGGATTTAGCTCAGCGGCATCAGCGCCTGCCTTGCAAGTGTGTAGTCATGAGTTCGCCCTGGTACCGATAAAAAAATAAGAAAAAGACAAAAAAAAAATGAAAGTGGAGATATAAAGTAGTTTAATGTGAAGGCCCTGGGAGTTCCAATAGGAAAACTTAAAAGGATGATCTAAAAATATAACATACGCTATTATATTTTGGCAGTACTGAGGATTGAACCCAAGGTCTTCATATTGAGTTACATCTCCAGCTGTTTGAATTTTTTTCCTTTTAAAATAGAGTCTCCTGGAACCAGAAGAGACTTAGAATAGCAAAGGAAATTCAAAGCAGCAAAGGCAAGGCAGGAGACATCACAATCCCTGACTTGAAGTTACACTACACAGCAACTGTAGTAAAATCAACATGGTACTGGAATCAAAACACAGCTAAAGATCAATGGAATAGATTAGAAGATACAACCACAACTACAAACACACTCAACCACCTTATCTTTGATAAAGGGGCCAAACAGTTTCACTGGAAGAACGACAGTCTCTTTAATAGATGGTGTTGGAAAAACTGGCTCTCCATTTGCCGAGAACTAAAACTAGACCCATACCTATCACCATGTACTAAAATAAAATCTAAATGGATCAAAGATCTGAATATAAAAACAGAAACACTAAATCTATTGGAAGACAAATTGGGTAAAAACCTTGAAGATATAGGGGTAGGTAGAGAATTCATGAACAGGATTCAAACCGCACAGGAAATATTTCCCAGAATCAACAACTGGGATCACCTCTTATTAAAAAGTTTCCGCATGTCAAAAGAAATCCCCAGTATAGTGAAAAGAAAACCCACAAACTGGTAAAAAATCTTAGTGAACTCTCCCTCAGACAAAGGACTTCTGTCTAAAACATATAAAGAACTAAAAAAAAATCAGACCCCGAAATTCAAAGATCCAATCCAAAAATGGGCATCTGAGATGAATACACAGTTCTCAGATGAAGAAATACAAATGGCAAATAAATACATGAAAAAATGTTCATCATCATTAGTCATTAGAGAAATGCAAATTAAAACCACACTGGGATTTCATCTCACTGTTGAAAGAATGGCCAGGATCAAGAAAACTACCAACAACAAATGCTGGAGAGGCTGTGGGAAAAAGGAACTCTCCTGCACTGGTGGAAGTGTAGACTGGTGCAGCCATTGTGGAGGTCAGTCTGGAGATTTCTCAGAAAGCTGGGATTGAAAGTCCCATTTGTTCCAGCTATTCCACTTCTAGGCATGTTCCCAGAAGAACTGAAAGCATCATACCACAGTGATATATGTGCACCCATGCTTATAGCAGCAAAATTTGTAATAGCCAGATCTTGGAAACAACCTAAGTGTCCATCAACTGAGGAATGGATAAAAAAGTTGTGGTATTTTTATACAATGGAGTACTTAAGAATGATCACATTGAGATATTTATAAATAAATGGATGCAGCTTGAGACCATACTCATAAGTAAAATAAATCAAACTCACATGTATAAATACCGAATAGTTTCCCTAGTGTAAGAAATGATAAGAATACATAAAAGTATGTGGTAATCATGATTCCCAATCATATTGGTTTGAAGCCATATAATGTTTTCACTCATTAATTGCAATGGTTTTAACCTGGGTTGTTCGGTTTCCACTGGTTTTAACATGTTGTATCTTACTATATTTTACTATATGCGATAGCATAAACAAAATTTTTTATAGGCAAAGAGATAATATAGAAACTGTTGTTCATTTTCTGTTAGCTGGTTCTAAATACACTGTATTCATTCTCTTGCAGCTTGAGACCATACTCATAAGTGAAATAAATCAAACTCACATGTATAAATACCAAATAGTTTCCCTAGTGTAAGAAATAGTAAGAATGCATAAAAGTATGTGGTAATCATGATCCCCCATTATATTGCTTTGAAGCCTTATAATGTTTTCATTCATTAGTTGGAATGGTTTTAGTCTGTTTAGTTTGATTTTATTATGTGTGAGTCTATGAACAGCTATTTTGAAGAAAACAAGACATTGTAATAGCTAGTGATGATTTAATATCTTGTTTTGAAGTCCCACAAAGCTTTTGTTCTTCTGTCTCCATCGGTTTTATCATGTTGTATCTTATTGGATTTTATTATATGTGGTAGTATAAACAAACTTTTTATAGACAAGAAGATAATATAGTAACCATTGTTCACTTTCTGTTAGTTGGTTCTGAATACCCTGTAATGCTTTCATTCTCTTGAATGGTTTTACACTGTCTTGTTATGTTTGATGCTATAGCATATGAAGGTATACTCAAATATTTCAAGGAAAGAGACACTATGGTAACTACTGTTATGTCAAGTTGTCTTGTGGTGAAACACTATGTTGCTTAAATTGTTCTGTTCTGTGTCGTTATGTCCTCTTTTAATCTTTTTTTAAAAAATAAAAAAAAAATAAAGTCTCACTAAATTGCCAAGTTGCCAAGCTGGACTTGATTCTCCCACCCCAGCCTCCCAGAGCTCTGGAATTCGAGGTGGGCACCACCATGCCTGGTGCTAAATAAATGTTTTAACATTATATAGTGAAGATATTTTTTTAGTGAAAATGTTTTTAAAAAGTAGAAATACTTTTTTCAGGGCCAGGGATTTAGCTCAGTGGCCTAAGCACTTGAAAAAACTTTTTTCTACTTTTGCACTTAAAAACAAAATCAAAGCTAGCATCTTCAAGTTATTTCTTCCTTTACTTATTTTTTGTCTAATTGACCCGTCTTTTTGTGACAGTGGAATATTGTGATCCTCCAATACAATTGTATTAGTGCTTGTTTGATTTTTCATGTCCATTAATAGTTGTTTTATGTTGTTGGGCACACAGGTATTTGTTACATACATATTTACAATTGTTATTTCCTCCTCTTGGATTGTTCTCTTTACAAGGATGTAATGAACTTCTTTATCTCTCCTAATCAGGCTTGGCTTGGAATTTACTTTGTCTACAAATAGAATAGCTACTCCTGATTTTTTTTGAGTCGCTGTCACATAGAGGATTATTTTCCATCCTTTGACTTTCTTTTTCAATTAAATATGTTTCTTGTATGTAGCATATTTTTTGGATCTTGTCTCTTGATCCATTTTGCCAATCTGTGTCTTTTGATTGGTGAATTGAGATCATTAACATTGATGGTTATAACTGACATATATTGACTTACTTTTGTCATGTTATTTTCTTGTTGACTCCTCCTCTCCCCGCCCCCTGCTGGTTTGCCTTGCCTGGTGTATTCCTTATGTTGGGGTTCATAGAACTGTAGTCCTTGTTATCTATGTCTAGAGTGTCCTTCAAATAATTTGGAGTACTGGTTTGGTGGTCATAAATTTCCTCAGATGTTCTTTGTTGTGGAAGTATCTCATTTCTTCAATAGTTCTGAAAGATAGTTTTGCCAGGTACACCAGTCTAGGTTGAAGGTTGTTTTCAGGTAGAACTTTAAATATTTCACTTCAAGCTCTTCTTGGCTTGAGGGTTTGTGCTGAGAAGTCAGCTGTGATTCTGATGGACTTTCCATTATAAGTGATTTGATTCTTTCCCCTAACAACTTTTAAGATTCCATTCTTGTGTTGAATTTCTGCAATTGACTATGATATGCCTGGCTGTAGTTTTTGTTTTTTTTTTAACCATAGCTAATTGGAGTTCTATATGTTTCACTTACCTGTATGCCAAATTCTTTTTTCTTTGCCAGGGAAGTCTTCTGCTGTAACATTTGTAAACAGTTATTTTTATATTATATGTGCTATCTCCTGATTTTTCATTATCTTCTACCAATTTTAAGCTATTCTTATTTGCCTCACCTAGCAGCTGCTGAGTTGATTTCTCATGGCCGCTTGCTATGTTTAAGAAATCTTTCTTTTTATGATCACAAGTCACAATCCCATTGTTTATATCTGAGCTCCTGTCCTTATATTGGTTTAATCTGCTGTGGATACTTTCAATGGAATTTTTATTCTCCTGGATATCTGTTTGAATCTGTCTTATGGATTCTGTTTCTTTCCTATGTTGAGCATTCATGGCTCCCATAATTTTTGTCTGTATCTCATCTAGAGTCACTAAGCATGGTTTTCATTGTGGTCACCATCTCTATAGTTATCTGAGAAATTATTTCTGATTTAATTTTTTTCTAAAGTGTCATTCAATTGCTCTGTTGTTGCCACTTCAGAGAGGGCAAGTGGGGGGCTTCTAGATTGCCCCACCTCATTGCTCCCTCATTGATGGCTGGGGGTGCATCCTGTTTAGTGCCTTCTCATTTGCTTTTCTTTTTTAGGTTTAATTTCTGGGATGATGCTTGTACATTGCTATGGTGGGATGCTTTATTACTAGTTTTTAGGACCTTTAGAGATGTCTACTTCTCTGAAGTATCTTCCAGATGTAGCTGTTCTTTGGGTTTTCAGTCTGTTGAAAGAGCCTAACTTTTTAATTTGTTATGGATGAGAAGTTGATGCCTGTTCCTGGTTCTTTGGCACTGTGCTATAGTATTTTCTGTGCCCCTTAATCAGTGTTAGTCTTGGAATATCAGTAACAGCTGTTTAGAATAATTATGTCACTTTTTGCTACAGTGTGCCATCAGCAATGGTAATAGTATCAAACAGAGCCTAGAAAATGACAAACTTGTGGTACAAGGAGTCCTAAGCAAGGGGAAATACACCCTGCTGACCCAGGAATGAACTAAGCTAAGAGAAACCAACTGGAAATCCAATCCTGGTGCCATAACAAGGAACAGATAAAATCTCAGCGCAGAAGCTAGAACCCATACCACTAGAAGCCACGATCTGAATTTCCTGCTGCCGTTGCGGCGTCCAAATCTGCAGCGCAGGGAGAGAAACATGCGAAAGCTCTGAGAGTGGGAATCTGTGAACGGAGTTGAGAGCAGCACTAGCAGGGAGCCCTACATCGACTTGCAGTGAGTGAGGGGAATGGGGACCCTTTCATAGAGTAAGAGGCTCCAGCAAAGGACATTCTGGAACTGAGCAGACTTGCCAGAATGGGGCACTGCAGTGACTTCAGTAACATATTCCCCTCTCAAGTGGGATTGGTGGGGAGTGCCTGGCCTGTGTGACGCCACTGACTTAGACCCAGTAGGCGAGCCTGACACAGGTCCCAGCGCCTGGTGGTGCACCCTAGTGGTGAAGCCTTCGGTAGGTTGACCTGGAGGGGCAGGCCCAGCAGAGGCTGCCCAGGTCTGTGTCTCCCTAGTACACTGTAGTGGGTGGGAACACCTAGCTGGTGCAATTCAAACAAACTGTAACCAAAAAAGAAAAAAAATGGGTCTCCTACATTCGCTTGTAAGGAAGGAACAAAAAATATGGGAAGAGGAAGGAACAAGAAAGGATCCTCAATCCCCAATCCTGAGAACACTGATCCAGGAAAAGGAAACGCAAAGGAAGACAGAAAACATGCAATATCAGACACGGCACCAATAGAGATAAAGAGATATCTCCAGAGCCTCATAGACGAGTTTAAAAATGAAGTATTTAATGAAATAAAGCAAGAGGTAAGTAGAATAGTTAGAGAAATGCTAAGCACCGCCTGAGAAAAAAGAGATGGTAGAATGGAAGAACAAAAAAAGGGGAGAATTGTTTGATGGAGAAAATAGAGAAAACACGGAATACATGAAGCAGGTTCAAAGAGATTACCAGGAAACTAAAAACTCTATCGAAAGCTGGCATAACAGCTTGAAAGAAACTAAGGATAGATTATCTGAATTGGAGGGCAGACTTGTAATATGGGATGATGAAATGAAAAACTTCTTAAAAATAACAAGAAAACAAACAGCAATAATACAAAGACTAAAAGATGATAAGAGGATCTACAACCTAAGAATTAAGAACATAAAAGAAGAAGTAGGGACACAAACAAATGGACTACAAAAGCTATTCACAGAAATAATCCAAGAGAATTTCCTTAACTTAGCAAAAGGTAAAGATACTCAGATGTATGAGCCATACAGGACCCCAGCCACCTACAACCCAAACAGAGCTATACCCAGGCATATAATAATCAAAATTCCAGAAATCCAATATAAGACCAGAATACTAAAAGCTGTCAGAGATAAGAAACAGATCACTTACAAGGGAACACCCATCAGAATTACAGCAGACTTCTCAGCACGAACCATCAAATCACAAAGAGCGTGGGGGGAAATAATTCAAGCTTTGAAAGATAACAACCTCCAGCCAAGATTGATATATCCTGCACAACTGTCCCTAGAAATTGATGGAAAAACAAGGCGCTTCCAGGATAAAGAGGAACTGGGGGAATTTGCAACCACCAATTCAACTCTACAGAGAATACTGCAGGACATTCTAAAAAAAGGAAAATACCAAGACTTCAGAAACAGTGGCAGGGAGGCTACAATGAATGGAGCAGGAAGCAAAATGAAGAAGACAAACTGACAACAAATGACAGAAAAAGAGCTCAACAGAAATGAGGCAAAGAAGATTGTATGGTAGGAACAGCTATTTTGGAGAAAACAAGACATCATAATAGCTAGTGCTGATTTAGTATCGTCTTGCTTTGAAGTTCCATCAAGCTTTTATTCTTCTGTCTCCATTGGTCTTAACAGGTTGTATCTTATTGGATTTTATTACATGTGATAATATAAGCAAAAACTTTTATAGACAAGCAGATTATACGGAAACTGTTGTTCATTTTCTGATAGTTGGTTCTAAATACCCTGTAATACTGTCATTCTCTTGAATGGTTTTACATTGTCTTGATATGTTTGATGCTACAGTATATGAAGTTATACTCAAAGATTTCAAGGAAAGAGACATTATGGTAACTACTTTTATGTCGGGATGTCTTGTGGTGAAACACTATTTTGTTTAAATGGTTATGCTTTGACCTGCGCTGTTTTGGTGTTATGCCCTCTTTTATCTCAGTCTCCTTTTTTTTAATTATTTACTTTTTTATTTTTTACTTTTTAATTAAGGAAAAAATAAAAAAGCAGGATATATTATTATAGTAACCCACTTTGATTTCCTATTAACTTGATTTGAAACTCTGTATAGCCCTCACCATCTTGCTTTGACTGATTTTCCTCTATTCTGCTTTGCTTGATAGTACTAAGTTCGAAAGTATAGGCAACAACTGTAAAGACAATAAGATTCATTATGACGCCCATTCCGGTTGACTATTTTCTTCTTTTAAAGCTCTGTAATGTCTCCAATGTTTTGGTTTTATTCTTTACTGTTTTGTTCAATTTTATTATAACTGATGATATAGGCAATTCTTTTTAAGATAGCAAGAGGCAGTATGGTAACCTTTGTTGATCACCTAGTATTTTGTTTTTACATTATCTATTATGTTCATCCTTTTGATTTGACTGACTTTGTTCTGTTATGTCACATTTGGTTTTACTCTCTTCAAAAAAAAGTAATAAGAACTGTGGGAGTAATAAAACCCAAAGCATGTAATTGTCATTGTACAAAAGAAAGGAAAAGAAAGTGCTCTAAAGAATATAACTGCATGCATATTTAAGCATATAAGAGAGATAACTATATTACTGAGTTTTGTTGGATCATTGAACAAAACTGTTTCCAGTCTCACTGTTTGAAAGTCCACTTTAGATGCTTTGATTTTGTAACTTGAACAACTATTTCTAAGATGACAATATGTAATCTATTAACTAGTGATTCCCTATTGTTTATTTTTTCTGAAATTCTGTATAACTTGTACCCTATTTCTCTCTTTTTTCTTTTTCTCCTTAATAAAAAAAAAAGAAAAAAAAGAAAAAGGAGACCCAAGAGGATATCTGAAAATGGAAAAATATTCCTTATTCTTGAGTAGGATAAACCAATACAGTGAAAATAGCTATACTCTCAAAATCATTATACAGTTTTGATACAGTGCTGACCAAAATGCCAATAGCATATCTCATACCTCACAGAATTAGAGAATAGCGAATACAAATCTGGGCAAGAAAGGCAAGGCAGTGGGCATCCCAATCCCTGACTTGCAATTGTACTACAGAGCCACTGTCATTAAAAAACAGAAACAAAACAAACAAGAAAAACAGCATTGTACTAGCAAAAACACAGCCCTGAATATTAATGAAACAGATTAGAAGATTCAGAAACAACTCCAAGCGTACAAGCAACCTTATCTTTTACAAAGAAACTAAATACCTTCACTGGAAGAAAGATAAGCTTTCTAATAAATGGTACTGGAAAAGCTGGTTTCCAGGGAGCCGGCGAGACAGCTCAGTGGTGCAAGTGCCTGCCTGGCAAGTGCGGTGTTGTAAGTTTGATCTGATCTTTGGTACCCAAAAAACAAACACACTCCTTTTACACATGCCAAACATGAAAACTAGACCCATATGTCTCACTGAGCAATAAACTAAAATAGAAATGGATCAAAAATCTAAACATCTAAAAGCACAAACACTAAATTTTCTGGAAGAGAGGATAGATAGCACACTTGAAGACATATGTCTAAGCGAAGAGTTTATGAACAAAATTCCAATCACAGAAAATATTACAAAAATCAGTAAGAGGTGTTTCATCTTATTGAAAAGCTTTTGCACAGCAAAAGAAACCACTAACACAGTAAAAAGGCACCCACAGAGTGGGAAAAACTGTTTTCCAGCAGTTTCTCAAACAATGACTAATATCTTTTTAAAAAATTTTTATTTAAGGAGAAAAAGAAAAAAAAACAGAAAAAGGGTACAAGTTATACAGAATTTCAAAAAAAAATAAACAGGAAATCACTAGTTAATAGATTACATATTGTTATCTTAGAAATAGTTGTTCAAGTTACAAAATTAAAGCATATAAAGTGGACATTCAAATAGTGAGACTGCAAACAATTCTGTTCAATGATCCAACAAAACTCAGTAATATGGTTATCTCTCTTATATGCTTAAATATGCATGCAGTTATATCCTTTAGAGCACTTTCTTTTCCTCTCTTTTTTACAATGACAATTACACATTTTGGGTTTTATTACTCCCACAGTGCTTATTACTTTTTTTGCAGAGAATAAAACCAAATGTCACATAACAAAACAGAGTCAGTCAAATCAAAAGGATGGACAAAGTACATAATGTAAAAACATAATACAAGGTGACCAACAATGGTTACCATAATGCCTCTTGCTATTTTAAAAAGAATTGCCTATATCATCAGTTATAATAAAGTTGAACAAAACAGTAAAGAACAAAACCAATAAAACTGAAACATTGGAGACATTGCAAGACTTCAAAAGAAAATAATAGTCAAACCAGAATGGGCATCACAGTGAATCTTATTGTCTTCACAGTTGCTGCCTATACTCTCAAACTTGGTACTATCAAGCAAAACAGAATAGAGTAAAATCAATCAAAACAAGATGGTGAGAGCAATACAGGGTTTCAAATCAAAGGACTAATATCTAATATATATAAAGAACTCCCCAAAAATCTGATTCCTCAAATTTAAAAACCCAGTCCAAAAATGGGCATCTGAAATGAACAGAGCCTTCTCAAATGAAGTAGAAATGGAAAATAAATATAGGAAATAGTATTCAGCATTTCTGGTCATTTAAGATATGCAAATTAAAACAACACTGAGATTGCATCTCACATCAGAAAAAATGAATGTTATCAAGAAATCAACCAAAAACAGATGTTAATGTGGTTGCCAGGAAAAAGAAACCCTTCTCCACTGATTTTCAGATTGTAGACTGGTGCAACCACTGTGGAAATCAATGTGGAGATTCCTCAAAAACTAAAAATGCAGACTCCTTTTTAGCCAGCTATTTCCCTTCTTGATATCTTCCTAAAATAATTAAAAGCATCATACTACAGTGATATATGTGCACCCATGTTTATAGCAGCAGTTTGTGAAAAATGGAAATGAATCTTTCATAAATAAGAAGAGGAAGAGGGTTGAAATGAGGTGAGGGAGAGCTGAAGATATAGTTCAGTGGCATAAGTGTCTGACTGGGAAGTGCAAGGTCTTGAGTTTGATTCCCAGAACAAAAAAAAAAAAAAAAAAAAGAAAGAAAGGAGGGGAGGGAAATGGGATAAAGGAAGAAGATTCAAAATATATCATGTAGAAATACAAATAATAAATGTGAGTGAAAAAACAAGGATCAACACAAATGAAATACAAAGGCTATTTACAGAAATAATTACAGAAAACTTCCCAAGCATAGGAAAAGGAAATTATTCAGGTAAGTGAGACATGCAGAACTCCAACCAGCCATAACCAAAATCAATCTACAAAAGAAAAGAAATACACAGTAATAAATCACTAGTTAATGTATACATATTATCCCTCCACAAATAGTTGTTCAAGATACACAAGTGGAACATATAAATGGGAATTCAACCAGGAAGACTGCAAACAATTCTGTTCAACTATCCAACAAAAACTAAGTATTATGGCTATCAATCCTATACACTTAGACACGTATGCATTTATCCATATCTTCATTTATGTTGAGAACTAACACATATTATTAGGTTAAAATCCTTCTGAACAAAGATCAGTAATATTGCTAGATTTCACATCATAACACTCCAGAATCAGCCCTGGGCAATGCAGTGCCCCTTTCTTTTCTTCAAAGTATTTGTTCATTTCATCATGTGTCATAAGATCAGTTCTCATAAACTGTTTATCGGTTTTACGCAAGCATGAGTCTTAACATGTATTTCTATCTTTTCTATATTAGAGGGAAAAACAAAACAAAGCAGGACAGAACTAAACTTTTTCCTATAGACACATAAAACTAAAAAGACATATAAATCTGCTGTATAAGGAATTCTACCATGGTCATTATGCTGTTTCTTGTTATTAGCAGAATTGGCTATATCATCAGATAAAATATACCTGATGATATATATATATTGAGCATATCAGTACATAACAGGATTAACAGAAATACAACTTTGTATTTAGAGATAGTGTAGAGCTACAAAAACAGGTAGTAATCAAATCAGAATGGATATCATAGTGAATCACTGTCATTTTCAGTATAGTTGTCTATACTCCTCAACCTGATACCATCAACCTTACAGTTTTGAATAAAATCTGTCAATAATAAGCAGCAATCAAACAAAGTCAGATTTAACTAAGATCAGTCATGACACAACAGTATAAGTCATACAGGGATCCTGATTGAGTTAACAGGAAATTAAAGATGACTACCGTGCTGTGTCCTGATATCTTTGGGACAGCTGTCTGTGCCCCTCAGATCTAGTGCTTGTGTACAAACTAGGATGAACAAGTTCCAACCAAGCAGAGTGGTGCGAGTAATAGGGGTTTTAATCCCTAATACACTATTAGCTATATCTTCTGCTGTTTTTTGAAGGCTATTCCTCCCCTTTACTCCCCCAGGATGAACTGTGTATTTTTGGGTCTCCCCAACACTCATGGTTTTGTATTGGGGGGGGGCAACCTGCTATGTGCCTAAGTGTTTCCAAACTTTCTCACTCCTGGGCTGGATTTCTAGTTATATTTCTTCATTTATTAAAGCCTGTCTGTTCAACCTATCCATAAATACTGGTCTAGTTACCCCTATTACTCTCTGGTTCCCTATCACATTGAGTTCCATTTTATCATGTTTGATTTTGGTCCATATAACCTTCTTCAGGCTAATTATATTTCCTATAAAGAGCCTCTCAGTAGACCCTTTCTCTTTTTTTTTAATTTTATTTAAAAGGAAAAAGAGAAAAACACAAAACAAAACAAAGTGGTGTAAGGGTACATGTAATACAGAACTACAAAAAAAAAACCAGTAAGAAATCACCTGTTAATAGATTACATATTATCATCTTAGAAATAGTTGCTCAAATCACAGTATCAAAGAATACAAAGTGGATATTCAAACAGTGAGACTGCAAACAGCTGTGTTCAATGATCCAAAAATATTAATATAGTCAGCTATTTAGCACCCCTAAACACACTTGCTGTTATATCTGCTAGAGCTCTTTTTTCCCCCTCTCTTTTTTACAACAAAATTTACACATTTTGGATTTTATTACTTCTTAGTTCTTATTACTTTTTTTGGGGGGGGAGAATAAAGTCAAATATGGCAAAACAAAGCTGTCATAGACCCTATCTCTTGATTCACTCTGCCTGCAATTCTTTCTTTTTCCCCTTAAGTTAGTGTATCTAGGCCATCTATATTAGAAATTATATCCAACCTTCTGTGCTTCACTTCTGTTGAGCTCTTTTTCTGTCATTAGTTGTCAGTTTGTCTTCTTCATTTCACTTTCTGCTCCATTCATTGTGGCCTCTCTGCCACTGTTTCTGGAATCCTGGTAATTTTCTCTTTTAGAATGTCCTGCAGTATTCTCTGTAGAGTTGAATTGGTGGTTGCAAATTCCCCCACTTCCTCTTTATCTTGGAAGCATCTTGTTTCTCCATTAATTTCTAGGGACAGTTGTGCAGGATATATCAATCGTGGCTGGAGATTATTGCCTTTCAAAGCTTGAATTATTTTGCCCCACTCTCTTCGTGATTTGATGGTTTGTGCTGAGAAGTCTGCTGTAATTCTGATGGGTGTTCCCTTGTAAGTGATCTGTTTCTTGTCTCTGACAGCTTTTAATATCCTGTCCTTATATTGGATTTCTGGAATTTTGATTATTATATGCCTGGGTATAGCTCTGTTTGGGTTGTAGGCGGCTGGGGTCCTGTATGCCTCATACATGTGAACATCTTTACCTTTTCCTGTTTGGGAAGTTCTCCTTGATTATTTCTGTGAATAGCCTTTGCAGTTCCTTTGTTTGTATATCTGCTTCTTCCTTTGCATTCTTAAGTTATAGATCCTCTTATCATCTTCTAGCCTTTGTATTGTTACTGCTTGTTTCCTTGTTATTTTTAAGAAGTTTTTCCTTTCATGCTCCCACATTACAAACCTGTCCTCCACTTCAGATAATCTATCCTTAGTTTCTTTCAAGCTGTTATGCCAGCTTTCAATAGAGTTTTTAGTTTCCTGGTAATCTCTTTGAACCTGCTTCATGTATTCTATGTTCTCTCTATTTTCTCCATCAAACAATTCTCCCCTTTGTTTGTTCTTCCATTCTACCATCTGTTTTTTCTTGGGAGGTGCTTAGCATTTCTTTAACTATTCTACTTATATCTTGCTTTACTTGGTTAAATACTTCACTTTTGAACTCATCTATAAGGTCCCTAAGATTATGTCTTTATGTCTATTGCTTTATGTCTATTGGTGCCATGCCTGATACTGTAAGTTTTCTGTCCTCATTCTCCTTTGCATTTACCTTTCCTGGATCAGTGTTCTCAGGATTGGAGACCAAGGACCCTTTCTTGTTACCTCCTCTTCTCATATTTTTTTGTTCCTTCCATATGAGTGTATATAGGAGGCCCAGTTTCTTTCTTTGTCGGTTTTAGTTTGTCTGAAGCATGCTGACTAGGTGGTCCCACCCACTGCAGTAGGGAGACACAGACCTGGGCAGCCCATGCTGGGCCCACCCCTCCAGGTCAACCTACTGAAGGCTTCACTGCATTAGGTTGCATTGCCAGACACAGGAACTTGGTTTGGGCTAGCCTATTGAGCCTCAGTCTGTAGCATCACCCAGGTCAAGTGCTCCCCACCAATCCCAATTGAAAGGGGAGTATGTGACTGAAGTCGCTGCAGCACCCTGTTCCGGCCAGTCTGCCTGGTCGCAGAATATCCTCTGTTGGAGCCTCTTTGACTATGGGAAAGTCCCCATTCCTCTCACCCATCGCAGGTCGATGCAGGGTTCCCTGCCAGCTCCACTCCCAATTTGGTTTGCCGATTCCCACTCAGAGTGTTCGCATCTCCAGTGAGTTGCAACCAGCCGGCTCTCACAGCTGTGCCAATTCAGGCATAGCAGTGACAGGGTATCCAAGCGGTGAGTTTTTTAGGTATTCCAATCATAGCACCAGGATTGCATTTCCAATTGGTTTCTCTCAGTTTAGTTCGTTCCTGGGTTGGCAGGGTATATCTCCCTCTGCTTAGGACTCCCCACACTGCACCATTCCTGGAATCTAAGCTGGCCATCTCAGAGAGCCTCTGTAGCTGCTGTGATCTATCCACCATCTTTTCAGTGTCCCGACAGAGTACTTTGTGATCTAGAAGGACTATCTGATTGATAAAGAACACATTACCCTAACTCAAACACATTACTTAAACAAAAAAAGAGTGATAAATTGACTCACAGCAGACAGAAGTCCAAGAAGGATTGCAGAAAAAGAAGTCCAATTCTTCATGTCACTCTCTCCCACACCACTCTGTGTGCATAAGCTTTGCTGTCACGAAAGGACACCCTGTGTAATGTCAGAGCCCATCATCTTTAGCCTTATGAGGGTCACAGTGGGAAGGTCACCCTGTCCTATCTTTATTCACCATGAAAACAACTTTTCTGATTGGCCTTGTTTCTGTCTCATGATAAATCCCAGGATATGGGGTCCTTTGACACTTCCAACTGACCTCAGTTTAGTATTGATTTGTACTTCGCTGATGACACTTCGCTGATGACATGAAACACATGTTTTTATGGAGAAGTAAAGGCTAAACCCCAGAAGAGTCTCAGCTGATCTTAAAAGAGTTGTTCACCACTATATAAAAAGGAATTGACACTGTTTGTACCAATGACTGGAGAAAAATCAAAACACTAAACTCTAACTGTAATCTCAATTAACAGAAATATAGGTTCTATAGGAGAGAAAAAGAAAAATAAAATCTTAAGGCATTGTTTTTTCTGACTAATTTCTTTTTTAAAAGTTGTCAATTTTTAAAATTCAGAAAGAATAATAACATAACTAAAGAAATAAAATCAAGATCTGGATTGGGCAAGTTCTCAAACATTAGGTGCTGATTTCCTAGAACCACACAGTTTAATACATTGATCTCCCACTTTTCATCAACATCAGGAAAAGTCAGTTGAACACAAATATATTATGTCTCATTTTGTAGAACTAGGCCAATCTTTTTGAGTAAATCCTAGAGTCTGTATTGTTAAATTTAGTAAGAAATGTCTAGGTTTTAGCCATCTTTAAACTTAAAATTTGAGACACATTTTGAGCTAATGTCTATGTCAGAACTTCCCATCCATAATCTGCATAAGATTTGTGTCAGGCTAAGAAAACCTAGTAGAAAATGTTATCGTTTTGGTTAATAAGGGGCTGGCAGGTTGTGTGATACTATCATATCACTGAAGTGAAGACATTTATTCCCCAAAGGCTGCAGTAACACTTTCATGTCAGGAGCGTACAGCACATAGAACAGACATACACAGAACACGTTTCTCAGTAATTAAAAATCAACCTTCCAAAGTTAAAAATGGAGTCATATTTTGCTTTTTATTTTAAAAATATGGAATAAAGCCAACTCTATGATCACAGATATCCCTTCAAAGCTAAAGTTTTCTACAAATTTTTTTTATTTTAAAAAGCAAAACAGAAAAAAGGATAAAACGATACATAATTTCAAAAAACAACACTAGGAAATTAACATGGTTATTGCATATTGTTATCTTAGAAGTAATTGTTCAGGTTACTGGCTTTCCACATGCCAAAGCCTGAGACTAGACCCATGTTTATCACCATACACTAAACTCAAAATGGATCAAAGATCTAAATATTAAAGTGGTGCAAATTTGTTTTTATTCCTATGCTGTTTAACCTTTTAAATTGTATAACTCCACAACATTTTCAAATACTTTGTTAGGTTTCAAATACTTTGTTTGTCTGCTATAGTTTTTTTCCTGTGAGTTAATGTGAATTTAGAAGACATAAGCTTTAATTCAACTCTTAGTTTTGTTTCATTTCATATTTCAGTCCCTCTGTAAAATCAGAGATAAAATAGTGATTCAATATTAAACCTTTAAGGTTAGAAATTCTGATAGATTTTTCTTGGGAATAGGATAATAAATATGATAAGATAATGGACTCCCTGTCAAGAAAGAAAAACAAAAATCTCCATATTCCAACTGCATACAACACACACACACATATGTGTTTCTCATTCTATTTGGCTTAGACATGAAGATATTTAAAAGATATTTTTCATAATTTTAGAGCAAGAAGTATCCTTCATAAATAAGATGAAAAAACTTAGGCACTAAAGGAATTTTTGGAACACTAGACTACACAAAGACTGAGTTACATACCTCACTGCATAAAAACATATTTGCCTACAAGAATAAATAAATGGATAAACAGATAAATGACATTGTATAGATAGTGCATCATTTACTTCTCAAGTCTATGCATAGCTATAGATAAAAGATATATTATGTGTTTTCTAAATCCAGCATAGCTACCTGCAAAGCACCATTATCAAGGGTGATAGCAAAATTCACTTAGATCTCCCCATCTTTTCTATGCAATGCAAAGATTCTGGGATTGTGAATGTGTCTAGAAAACAGAAAGTTCAGTTTTTGGTAATGATGTCAGTGGCCATCATTATAGTTTTCCTTTTATTAAAATTTTTCACTTTTTAATTGGATTAATTAATTTCATTTTGGCAGGTTCCTCCATACACAGAACATACTTTGGTCATGCTCACCACCCTTCACCCCTTGCCAACACTTACCCTAGTTTCACATTTCAGGGTGAAGGTTAAACATGTATACTGTATCTCATGTGCATCCATCCCCACTGTTCGCTGTCTTTCATTCTCTCCGTTTTCATCTTCTTCCCTTTTCCTTGTCTAATAACAGCATGCCTTCTACTTTCTTGTCATCTATTTTAGGCTACACATATTAGAACAAGCAATATTTGTTTGAGTCTGGGTTATTTCAATCAACAAAATGGTCTACCGAACTATCCATTTTCTGCAAATGGCAGAACTTTGTTCTTTCTTGTGGCTGAATAATACTCCATTACGTATCTGTACCACATTATCTTTTATCCATTCATCTCTTGACAGGCACCTTGTATGGTTCCTTATATGGGGTATTGGGGTTGTGCAGCCATATACATATGCATGTGGATGTCCCTAAGGACAGTGACTTTAATTCCTTTGGGCATAAGAGGAGTGGTATAGCTGTGTGAAATTGTAGTGCTACCTTTAATTTTTTTGAGGAGTCTTCCTCCTGATTTGCATCCTAATCATAGTAATTTACATTCCCATCAGGAATTTTAAAAGGGGGTTCCTTTGCTCCCACATCTTTGCCAGCATTTATGGATTTATGCATTTGAAGATGGCCATTCTGGCTGAGGTGAGATAGAACCTCAGTTTAGTATTGATTTGTACTTCGCTGATGGCTATACATAGTGAATGTATTTTTATATACTTTTTGGCCAATAATGCTTCTTCTTTTGAGAAAGGTCTGTTCGATTCACTTGCTGGTTTACTGACTGGAGCATTTGATATTTTGGTGTGAAGTTTTTTATGTATTCTAGATATTAACTGTCTGCTGCAAGAGTAGCTGGTAAAGATTTTCTCCAGTTCTGCAGGTTGTGTCTTCTGTCTATTGGTTATTTCCCTTGCGGTTCAGAAATATTTCAATTTGATGTAATATCATTTATTGATTCATGCTGTGATATTTGTGTTATTTCCTGTGATATTGTAGATGTAGTGACACTTATGGTCTCAAGTGTCTAGCTATGCTATCTTTTAGTAATTTCAAAATTTTGGATACTGCTGGTTCTTTGACCCACTTTGAATTGACTTTTGTGTAGGGATCTAGTTTCAATCTTCTACAAGTAGATACTCAGTTTTTCTAGGGTCGGTTGTTAAGGAGGCTGCTTTTTCTAAAACATATACTTTGTCTCATTTGTCCAAAATCAGCTGTAGTTATGAGGTTTGTTTTTGTGTTCTCTATTCTATATCATTGGTCTACATATTATTTTTATGCTATTTTTTTTACTATGGCTTTGTAGTATATTTTGAAATTGGATATTGTGGTGTTTCCAGACTTGCTTTTTTTGTCTAGGAATTTCTTGGGCTATTTGGAGTCTTTTATATTTCCACATTAATTTTAAAGTTTTTTCCAGTTCTGTGAAGAAGACCATTGTTTGTTTTTCTCCCTAGGAATTGCACTGAATCTGAAGATCACTTTTAGCAATGTAGCTTGTGGGACAATATTAATTCTCTAAGTCCCTGAGCATAGGAAGTATTTTCATCCTCTGATGTCTTCTTCAATTTCTTCCTTCACTGTTTGGAAGTTTTCATTAGAGAGAGCTTTCTCAGTTTCTTGGTTAGATTGATCCCTAAATATTTTCAATCTTTTGATGCTAAAGTAAATGGACTTGTTCTCCTGATTTTTTCAGGTTGGCCATTATTAATGTAACATAAAGCTACTTACTTTTAAATGTTGATTTTTATATTCTACTACTTTGCAAAATTCATTTGTCAGCTGTAAAAGTCTTTTGGTAGAATCTTTAGGCTTTTCTAAATATAGGATTGTATCATCTGCAAACTAGTATAATTTGACTTCTTCTTTTCTATTTGTAGCCCATTTTTCCTCCTCTTGCCTAATTGCTCTACCTAAAACTTCAAGAACTATCTTGAGTAAGAGTGGTGAGAGGGAACTTGTTTACCTCGTTCCTGATTTGGGAGGAAATACTTTCTATTTTTCCCCAATCAGAATACTGTTGTTTGTGGGTCTGTTGGCTTTTACTAATTGGGAATGCTTCTTCTGTGCCTAGTTTTGTTAGGGCTTTTAACATAAAGAAATGTTGATTTTTCCTTCATTGATCTAGATGATCACATGACTGTTATCCTTGATTCTGTTTATCTGGTGTGTTTTGTTTATTTATCTGTATATGTTGAACTGTTCTTTTACTCTCTAGAATGAAACTAACTTGTTCATTAAGGCTTTTTGCATCTATGTGCATAAAGGATGTTGATCTGTGATTTTGTTTGCTCTGTTTATGTCCTTGTAGTTTTGCCTAAAGTGTACCTATATAATAGTCAAACTGCTACCAATTGTATACTTTGGTTTATTCTCTGTCCTTCAATCTAAAATGTCACTGTCAAATTAACCTTCAAACATTATTTCTATTTTAATATAATTGCCACAGATCTTCAAACTACCTCTCATTACTCTTGTGTTAGTTTCCTGTTATTGCTGTTAACAAATTCCCACAAACTTAAAACAGCGAAGATTTATTCTCTTACAGTTCTGGTGGTCAGAAGTCTGAAATGAATTTCACTGGGTCAAAATCAAGGTGTTAGAAACATTTTGCTCCCTTTACAGCCTTAGGAACAGTCAGAATTATTTGTTTTGTTTTGTTTACATTTTCTGGTTTCTAGACCTGTATTCCTCTACTTGTGACTACTTCCTCTGTCTTCAAAGCCAACTTTGTAACATTCTTCAATTTGTCACATCGCCTTCTTCTGCCATAGTTAGATCTCTATCATGTTTGAATTTAAGAACAACTCAGATAACCTCTACATTTGCAAGATTCTTAATGTAATTCTATCTGCATAGTCTTTCTTGCCACACTTTCTAACATTCATCAGTTCTGAGGATAAGGACTTAGAAATCTTTTGCAATCTACCAAAATCCTGTAAGGCAAAAAAAAAATCGCACAAATTATTTATCCCAGCACTCAAACTTTTCTACCATCTCTCTACAACTGTAGTTCCCTTTTTCTATTCATATATTTCTTCTAGTTACTAGTATCATTTTCTTCCTCTAGTCTTCCTTGGTTATTATAGTAGATCATCTATGAAGTTGAAGATTTTAAGTTTTCTTTCACAAGAGCCTGAACTGAGTGCTTTAGATGGAGATATATTCCTCTTATCAGGTATTTTTGCTCCAGTTCTTGTATCGTGAGGGTATATTTATTTGTGTCTTAGCTTTATAGTAACTGACACAATGCCTTGCAAAAAGAAGCTTCTCAGTTGCTTGACTGAAAATATCTTCTACTTATAACCACTTAATTATTGCTCTGTCCTCATAATAGGCTGTCTCCCAGGGATCCCATTACATTTATTTTTCCAAAGTCAACTGCCTTATTAACCACTCTAGGGTTACTGAATATGTTTTTCAACTTTTGTAATTTATAGCAGAAGACTGACATAAGGAATAAAACTACACAATTTTTTTTTTTTGTCTCTTTGAGACAGAATCTCAACATGCAGTTCAGGCTGGCCTTGGGTTCACTTTTAGCCCAGGCTGGTCTCGAACTCTCAATGATCCTCCTGCCTCAGCCTCCAGAGTGCTAGGATTACAGGAGTGTGCCACCACACCCAGCTAAAACTACACAATTTTTAAAATGTAAAAAGAATTTTGGGCTGTGTAAATTAAATCGATATAATTCGCCAAACACTAAGTGAAGTCTGTTAGCATTATCAGACTGTGCAGTAATCAGACACTCAAGGAAGCCACACTGAAAAGGACACATGAACTTGAGTGTTATAAAGGCTAAAAGGAAAAGAGAATGCAGAAGCCAAGCAGGGAGCACGTGGGAGAGATGTAATGAGAGCACAATTTATTTAAGAGGACAGAATGTAGAAGTCAGTTGAGGGGAAGAAGGGACAGATGTAAGGACAGAAGAAAGGGAGCTCAGCTGGGCCTGGCCTGCTCACCCTTCCAGCCTGCTCCTGCTTCCCCTCCTCTTTCCTCTTCACAGGGTCCTATTTCCTGTGCCCCACAGGACTTCAGCAGGCGCGTTTAATGTGACAGGTTACAGAGCTCAGTCCATATTCTCCTGTAAAGAACATGAAGTTTCTGAAACAGCTCCAGCTGGCAAAGACAGGCGTAGCCCACAGGCCTCCCAGGGCCGTGACTTAGATCCTCTGTGATAAGCCCCAGGGCCTACAAGGGCCCTTGAATGCAGACCTTGACAGTGTGGCTGAGTTAGTCTCTTACTTACAGAGTGCATAAGAGGAAGGAAGAGTGTCAGTGGCAGAGTAAAGAAACCAAATGTACAGAGGACCTAGCTCCAATTACTTAGCTCCAGGTGCAATCCAGAAAGATGGGGAATGTATCAGTTTGCGTCCCCAGGAGGAGAGCATGAGAATGTCTCCTTTCCTGTTCCTAGGCCAGTTTGACATTATTTTCTTAATCTCAGTTCTTCTGATTAATCAGTATTAAAAATGATAGTACATTGCTTTTATTTGCATTACATTTAGTATAAAGGACAACACTTTTCAAATGTTTGAATATATTTCTTTTGAGGTTAATTTCCTGTTTGTATCCTTTGCTTATTTTTCTATGCGAATGTTCATTTTTGTCTTATTAAACTAAATAATCTATTTACATATTAAAGATATCAACCTTTGACAACCTTATGTATTGAATTTTTTTCAGTTGAATATTTAGCATACATTGTACCCTGATCTAACATAATAATGATACCTATCATTTAATTCCTAAAATAATCTTGTGAGGTTGAATTTATTTGGGAGCATTTCAGAAACATCTTTCTGTATAATTATGGGTTAATTTTCTAAAATCAAATAAAGATAAGTGATTGTGCATATATATATATATGATAGATTATTATACATGGTGTTCAAATAGTTTAGCAGACTTTGCAAACATTAAGTATTTAAAAGTCATCCCAAATTTCCAGTTATTTCATAGAGGAATAAAAATGATGCATTTTGGCTGTGCAATATCTCTTTTGACTTCTCAACCAATTTTTTTTGGCAACATGTATAGCTCTTACAGTGTCCTTGTGTTTGCTTCAAAATGTATTCTGTGACAAAGGATTTTCAGATAAAAAAGAATTTTCAGATTAAAAAATTAAAATTTCTTTGCTATTCTGGGAGACTGTGTAGAATGCGGAACCTCTGAATTGACTTGAGTTATTTTGCTTCAGTATCATCCTCAAAAGTCCTAAATACAGAGGTGACCACCTTTCCTCTCCCCCATCAGTACTATGATTAGAAAAAGCTTTTAGTTCATCTAATTCAGTGATGTTCAAGTGAGCACTGAAGCAAATCTAATATACTTGTAAAAAAATTCTACATGTTATAGTAGAACAGAATTCTGCTTGTCTGATCTCTACAGTCCTAATTTCTGGGATTTTTGTCCCAACAATTTATACTTAGTAACAACTCCTGATGTTATTAAATTCATTAGGATAGGGCCAAAGTCATGTAATAAAATCTCAGAAAATAGTGATTTTAGAATATAAATGTTCTTTTTTTTTCTCATATAACAGTTCCAAAATGAGCAGTCCAGGTTAGCAATGTAATTCTGCTGAATACATTTATTCAGGATCATGGCTTCCTTCTGTTTTGCCATTGAGTTCACTCCTAGGAAATTACCAACACCTGCACAATTAAATTTAAATTTGAGGCAAATTCTTGTCTATCTGGGAATCTAACAATGGAGAAAAAAATAAAGCAGAGAGAACATCAGTCCTGTGTGGAGAGTTCTGGACCTACAAGAGGCCCTTATCACTTTGGGCAGAGAGCCTAGGGAGGGAAGTATTGTCCGGTACCTGACACCCCGCTGCCCCTCTTGGCTTTGAGAAGGAGATGGCTGATTAGGGTGGGCAACTTGGAAACTCTGCCAGCATGATCCTCGTGCACACCTAACTCCAAGAACCCAGATCTAATCTCACATCCACATTATGCAAATAAGTAATTCAAACTCTAGTGAGGGTATATGAGTTTGGGGTGCACACCCTCCCCAAATCCTGAGTATGAGGATGTGCCTGTGAATTTTCCTTCCTTCAGCGCCATCGTGGGTGCTGAGGCTAGGCACTTGTTGCTCAAATGGAAGGTAGTACTCTCTATGTTGGCAAAGAGAAGGGATGATTAGCAGCCAAAAAAAATTGCTTCTCCGCTGAGTAGTCTCTCCTAGTGTCTGTTGTGCAACAATATCAGTCCATTTTTAGTTTCCTTATTCCACCAGATTCTCAATTCATAGCGTTTTTAATTATTTGATCTGCCTCCTTTATCCCCATTTCTTTCCCTCTAACTTTTTCTTTCAGCTTCAGGGATATACCACATTATCTCCCTCTCAGTCATTTTTCTAATAAGTGCAAGGGACTCTCGGACTATTTCTAGTTGAGTGTGGCTTGTGCAATCAAGCAGACTGAAATTTTTGTGAGAAGGGAAAAGAAGGGTGTTGGGGTATCCTATTGTCAGTAAAAAAACAAAGACAAAATAAGTCCTATGGATGGTGAGAAGAGCAGTCTCAAGACACAGAGATGACGGTGTAGGTGCTGAGGCCAGGGTAGGTGCTGAGGACAGGCTAGGCAAAATGAGACGGGAGCACCTGGGACTTTACTGTTGGCTTGAGAAACTTAGGTGTGAAACTGGAAGAATGAAGGGATCCTCCCTGGTTTGGAAGGATGAAGGGAACATTATGAAAACTTGATGTTTAAAAACCTGCAATTCCTTCTTGGCTCATGAGGGACTTTAGGATGCACATAAATTTGACAGGCATCAAGGATCAAAAACGCTAGGCCTTTATGGTACCCCACATTCAGTATCTTTCAGATCTCAGAGTATGATGACGAGATAGATCCTGGGTGATCAGTACACCAGAAGGCAGAGCTTCCGATCCCTTCAGAGAAATGGAAGCTTTGGTCTTACCTAAG